>NC_035107.1:118295051-120795051 GCF_002204515.2 Aedes aegypti
TTAGGTTTGATATTTGGTTTGCGGCGACAGCGGTTCCCAAAGCGAAGGATCAAAGCAGTGATCCGAACTAATCGCCAGAAGGATGCATAACGGTAAAAAAGGAAGCAATGCTCTATTGGCTGTTGAGCTATGAGTGCGACCTTTCGACGTTCTAGCAGATCTTCAGGTGGTGTTTCTATCGGTCGTTCAGGCCATTTTTCTTCATTTTGTGCAAGCCAAGCCGGCCCATGGCGCCAAATATTGGTGATGATAAATTCCTGCGGTAGCATACCACGAGACACAAGGTCCGCCGGGTTGTCGGTCCCTTTTACATGTTTCCAACTATGGCCATGGGTTAATCGTTGAATCTCCGAAGTCCGATTTCCAATAAAGGTCTGCCAACTGTTGGGTGGTGCGCGAATCCAGTGGAGTGTGACCGTCGAATTTGACCAGAACCGACAAGGAATTCCCTCCATCCGCAGCGCTGCTGAAATCTTGGCATAGAGTTTTGCCCCCAGTAGTGCAGCACAGAGCTCCAGTCGCGGCAAGCTAAGCCGTTTGAGTGGGGCTACCCGTGATTTTGCCACAATGAGCTCGATGTTAATTTTTCCTTCCTTATCGGTTGAACGTGCATAAACGCAAGCACCGTACCCAACTTCGGATGCATCACTGAAGACGTGAAATTGTACGGAGCTTGAATCGGATGCGAAGATGAATTGTGAAACCTTATAGCCTTCCAAAAGTGGCAGCTGTGCTGCAAAATCTTCCCATTTGTCAACAATGTCCTCTGGTATTGGAACGTCCCAGTCCACTGCAGGCAGCCATAGATGTTGCATCCGGATTTTTGCCCAAGCCACGACGGGTGAAACTAGTCCTAGAGGGTCGTACAGCTTGGCAATTGCAGAAAAGACCTTCCGCTTCGTCCAACCGCCGTCGATAGTGAATGGTTGTACCTCAATGCATAGTTGGTCTGATGCTGTTTCCCACCCCACTCCTAGCGTTTTGATTTTATGCTCCGATTCGAAGTGCAGGGTTTTTTCTCCTCCGAGTGATTCGATTGGTAGATTTTGCAGTACTTGCGGTTTGTTCGAGGACCATTTTCGAAGTTCGAGACCTCCTTCTGCTAGCAGAGCTTGAACTTCCTTTTGAAGCAGTGTGGCGTCTTTTAACGTATCCGCCCCTGATAAGAAATCATCCATGTAGAAATCTTCAAGTACGGCGTTGGCAGCTAATTTGTATTTCGAGCCCGAATCCAAAGCCACCTGTTTCAACACTCGAGTGGCGAGAAACGATGAAGGTGATAGACCATAAGTGACTGTTTGCAATTCATAGACTCGAATCGGCTCCGATGGATTGAATCGCCAGAGAATCCTTTAGAGTGGTTTGTCGTCGTCGTGGACCTTGATCTGCCGATACATTTTGGCGACATCTGCTACTAATGCAACGGCGTGTTTGCGGAATCGCAACATTAAATCCAGCAGTTCGTCTTGAATCGTAGGTCCGGTCAACAAGGCTTCGTTGAGCGAATGATTCGTCGACGTTTTAGCAGATCCATCGAAAACTACTCGGACCTTCGTAGTGGAGCTAGCTTCCTTATAGACCGGGTGGTGAGGAAGATAGCAGACTGTTTTGCCTTGATCCAAACGGGAATCGTCAGCCTCGCCGATGCATCGCATATGACCTAACTCGATATACTCCCTCATAAAGTCGCAATACTGGGCTTGCAGATTTGGATCGCGCTCCAACCGTCGCTCTGTTTGATAAAATCGATGTTGCGCTGTCTGCTTCGATTCGCCGATCATGCTATTGAAATCCATGCGTTTGGGATATTGCACGACGTATCTGCCTGTGTCGTCACGAGAAACTGTGTTGGCAAAATGCGCCTCACAATCTTCTTCTTCCTGCGACCGTGGGGATTTTATCGTTAGTTCTTCCACCACCCAAAACCTTTCAATTGCCTTGTCTAGTGGTTCCATTATAGCGACGTGACAACTGACTCGTGATTGTTCCTCAGTGCATTTAGTCTCACCGGCTGCCACCCATCCGAATACCGTATTGACAAATACTGGAAGCGTATCGTCGACCTTACGAACCTGCAGCCGGCCACCGTCGCGAATATGAAATTCATAAAAATATTGTGCGCCTAAAACCAGATCTATCGGCCCGGAAACATTTAATTCAGGATCAGCAAGAGCCATACTGGATGGGATTTTCCAACGAGCTATCGAAAGCGATACAGAAGGTTGATCGTCAGTGATCTGTTCCAAGACCAGAAAATCCATGGGCGTTGAAAAGTTCTGCACACGAGAGGTGATAGTGGTAGAGACTGTATAAGCTGTGCGACTCCGTGATCGTCCGATCCCAGTAATTTCCACTTTTTTGTCTCGCCGTGGCAACTGAAGCAGTTCGCAAAGATTTTCAGACATAAGATTAGCTTGAGACCCAGAATCCAGAAGCGCCCTTGCGTGATGTGTCCTTCCATATGCGTACTTGACATTCAACAAAACGGTAAGAAGAAACAGGTGTGACCTTGGCTGCTCCATCGCCACGTGAGAAGAAAGTAACGCCATCGAACTAGAAATCGAGTCACCAGAGTTCGAGACGCCGCCGTTAATCGTTGGAGCAGAAATGTTCACATTTTCATCCGCAACTGGAGTGGGGTTGGGAGTAGAAGTTGAACCTGACCCAGGGAACCCGGGATGCAACAAAGAATGATGCTTCTTCGAACATGTTTTGCATCGAAATTTTGAAGGACAATCTCGTGCTAAATGGTTCCGGCCCATACAGTTGCTGCAGAGTCGTTTGGATTTTGTAAGTTGGAGACGTTTGTCTACAGGAAGCTTGGCAAAGGTTGGGCACCGTGTTATCCAGTGTTTTTCACTACACGCGAAGCAATTAGGTGGTGATGATGAAACTTCAGTCGCCGAGTTGACTGAAACCTTCGTGGGACGAATCTTACTGACACTGGAAGACGTCGTTGTTGAAAAGATGTGCTGATCGACCGAAACCGCGTCCAACACCCTGGTTTGCCTTTTTAGAAATTCGACCAATAACCCAAACGACGGCTCCTTGTCCGGCATGACAGTTTCCTCCCACCGTTTCTGAGTAACTTCGTCCAACTTTGAGACCATCAAGTGGACTAGCATCACACCCCAACCATTCGTCTTTTCTCCTAATTGATCCAAAATCTTTGTGTTACGCTCGAAACAATCAATAAGCTCATGCAAGACAGCCGCTGATTCCTTTTTCATTTTAGGGTACTCGAAAAGAGCATTCAGGTGACGTTTCTTGAGGAGGTAGTTGTTGGAGAACCGCTCGACCAAAACATCCCAAGCAACCCTATAATTGGCCTCAGTCATCGAATAAGAATCGATCAATTTCAGAGCATCACCCCTCAAAGATGCACGCAAGTAGTGAAACTTCTGTATGTCGGTTAGTTCAGCCGAGGAGTCGATTAACGCTACGTAGGTGTCACGGAATGGAAGCCAGTTTTGGTAGTTGCCGTCAAATTCTGGCAAGCTAATTTGAGGAAGTCGCACGGACGCTTGAACATTAGGTATTGGATTTGTGTGTGCAATGGAAGTGCTTGGTGTCGCATGCATTTGTAATTTTCTCGCCAATCCTGCCCTTACCTCAAAATATTTCTCTTCGAATTCAGCCCGCAACTGTTTGTGCTCCGGTATACTGTCTTCGTTGTCCTCCATGCCTTCGAGATCATTCTGGAGGTCCTCAAATTCTTCCCATTTTTGCTCGAGTTTCTCAAGACGAATTTTTACTGCCTGCTCATCGAACTCCTTTGTGCTTTTCAGGAAGTGTGCGACCCGCTGTAAATTCGATGATACTGTCCCGATTGCGTACGAGACCCTTGTACTTCCTCAACGTCGACATGTTGATTACTCCGACCAGATGTAGAGAAAGCAAGTTACACCAGTGAGCAACTGTAAAAAATACGCCCAGCGAAGCACCTTCCAGACAAGAATGTAATTTGATGGACAGGAACTCACCTGGTGAGCCTGTCAAACAGACCTTGTATCAAATCGTGGTCTCTGGAGTGCGCAGCGACAGTGTAAGGCGTATGCGTATAGAATCTTCCTCAAAGAATCCTCGTCAACGGTTCAGAGTCAGCCAGATGTAATAAAGCGATGATGGATGACGTCACACAGTCGTGTCCAAGCGTGAATGCACTGTTCTGTTAAACAACACCAAGAGAAGCACCTTCCAACGGATAATTGTGATGCTTAGACAGAGACTCACCTGTGGAGCCTGTCTAACAGGCCTTTTATTCGATTACCGTTGGTCCACCTTTGTCTCCCGTGTGTGTAGCGAAGTATTGGCCTTTGCGCGCTTTAGCTGTCCCAAATCCTTCTGAGTCCAACGTTTTCCGAATTGGAAGGGGGAATATTGAAAAATCCGGCCACCGTAGACTCCGTCGAAGTAGTTAGATAGATAGAACCAAGAAATGACCAGGTAGGGATGAAAACGAAATAAAGAATAGCTGGACAGGTCCTCACCTTGTAGGCCTGTCTCACAAGCCTTGAATAAATTCTCAATCCCTTTATGAATCCGATTATAAGATTGCCCTTATGGTTGCGTCGAATAGTCCATGCGCATGAAATTCGTGATGGCAGCGCCCAGTGGACTCACGTGTATGATGACCGTTATGGCGCGCTTTCCTTTTTGTTGAGTAGGAATGGCGCCAATCCAATTGTCCGTCGACTCAATGGCGTCGGTGTGTTCCAGAGAAACGCTATCCTGGTCACGGCACCAATGTTGTGACCTCCGGAAATAGCGTTCTGGTAAATTATCCGAGGCGTATTACCTTTGCCAGTTCCACAAATCGAGTCGTTCCTCTAGTTTAAGAGTGGGTAGTATTCACGGGCTCAAAAGCTTTCACTGGGAGACTTTCTTCTAGCAGTTAGTTACTGCAGCAACCACACACAGCTTTTCGAGCAGTTCTACTTTATTCACTTCATACACACTCTTTACATTTACACATTTTATTGGACTATTAACGCAACACTTTATTTTAACGTTCTTACACTATACATATATTCTACAAACTACTTCTTACAAATCGGTGACCGGCTGCGCTATACAATTAATCAACTAACAATCTAAAATGGATGATGCGGCTTTTATATTATCACGATTGACGAAAAGAAACGGTCGCTTCGTAATCTTTCGGACGTCGGCAATTTTCGGAAGCTTTCTAACTAGAATTCAGCCTAGGTTACACTTTTGCTTCTAGTACTTCAATCACCCTAATTCGCCTACCATAGCCTTTTTCGTCCAACAAATATACTTAACCTAACTTAACCTAAACATATAACGCATTAATCGTGGCAATAGAAGATTGTAACGATTTTTGCCTGAAATTATTTATTATTTTATTTGACATTTGTTCCAATGTTTCAACATTGGATATTCTATGTAACTCATTGGTACTATACCAGGGAGAAAGTCTTAGAATCATTTTCAAAATTTTATTTTGAATTCTCTGCAGAGCTTTCTTCCTGGTATTACAACAGCTAGTCCATATTGGTACAGCATACAACATGGCTGGCCTGAAAATTTGTTTGAATATCAAAAGCTTGTTCTTAAGACAAAGTTTTGATTTTCTATTAATAAGGGGATAGAGACATTTTACATATTTATTACATTTGGCTTGAATGCCCTCAATGTGATTTTTGAAAGTTAAATTCTTATCTAGCATGAGCCCTAGATACTTAACTTCATCTGACCAATTTATTGGAATCCCTCTCATCGTGACAACATGTCTACTTGAAGGTTTCAAATAAAGAGCTTTTGGTTTATGTGGGAATATTATCAGTTGAGTTTTGGAAGCATTAGGAGAAATCTTCCATTTTTGCAAGTATGAAGAAAAAATATCCAAACTTTTTTGCAATCGACTACAGATGACACGCAGACTTCGTCCTTTGACGGAGGGGCCTGTGTCATCCGCAAACAAGGATTTTTGACATCCCTGAGGTAACTCAGGTAAGTCAGATGTGAAAATATTGTATAATATTGGTCCCAAAATGCTGCCTTGAGGAACACCAGCTCTTACAGGAAGTCTTTCAGATCTGGAGTTCTGATAATTAATCTGAAGTGTACGATTTGACAGATAACTTTGAATTATTCTAACAATGTATGTTGGAAAATTAAAGTTTTTTAATTTTACAATCAAACCTTCATGCCAAACACTGTCGAATGCTTTTTCTATGTCTAGAAGAGCAAGACCAGTAGAATACCCTTCAGATTTGTTGGAACGGATCAAATTTGTTACACGTAAAAGTTGATGAGTGGTCGAATGTCCATGGCGGAATCCAAACTGTTCATTGGCAAAAATTGAATTTTCGTTGATGTGGGCCATCATTCTGTTCAAAATAACCTTTTCAAAAAGTTTACTGATGGAGGAAAGTAAACTGATTGGACGATAGCTAGAAGCTTTTGCAGGATTTTTGTCTGGTTTTAAAATTGGAACAACCTTAGCATTTTTCCATTTGTCAGGAAAATATGCTAATTGAAAACATGTGTTAAATATATCAACTAGAAATGATAAGCTACTTTCTGGAAGTTTCTTGATGATGATGTAGAAAATTCCATATTCGCCAGGAGCTTTCATATTTTTGAATTTTTTAATAATAGTTCTCACTTCTTCCAAATCAGTCTCCCAGGCATTTTCGAAAACGTTCTCTTGATTGAGAATATTTTCGAACTCCTGAGTAACTTCATTTTCAATTGGACTAGTAAGTCCTAAATTAAAATTGTGCGCACTTTCAAACTGCATAGCAAGTTTTTGAGCTTTTTCGCAATTAGTTAGTAATAATTTGTTTTCCTCTTTCAATGCCGGTATTGGCTTCTGAGGTTTTTTCAAGATTTTAGATAATTTCCAAAAGGGCTTAGAGCCAGGGTCCAATTGAGAAATTTTATTTTCAAAATTTTTGTTTCTTAATTGAGCAAAACGTTTCTTGATTTCTTTCTGCAAATCCTGCCATATAATTTTCATAGCAGGATCGCGAGTGCGTTGAAATTGCCTTCTCCTCACGTTTTTAAGACGGATCAAGAGTTTAAGATCATCGTCTATAATCACGGTTTTGCAAATTTATAATGCCCAACTACCTTAGACGTCTCTTAAGTGGTTGAACGATTTCAATTGTTGATTTGACTGTTCCATTATTGATTATCATGAGCTGTCCGTAATTCGAATCAAAGCGTCCGGAATATGAGGCAAAAGTCACTCCCTCACTTATAAGAATTATGAAAAGGCCACACGTTTTGATTTATTTAAAATTATTCAAGTTGCGGACGCGTATTCTTTACCCACCATCCGAAAGTTGAGGGCTTCCGACGCTCGATAACGCTAAAAAATCATACAGAATGATTTAATTTGTATGGTCCAAGCTGGGTTATACTTCACTGAGGCCTTAAGTGTCCGTAATATGAATTAAAACGGTATCATCAAATTTATGACTATCAGATGCATTTCAAGTCACTGTTGGCCTTAAGTGTTGTATGGTGAAAAATTTAATAAATCCAAGAAACTCTGAGTGTTACATTATGATTGATTGCAGGGTACGTTTGATCTGATGTAAAAATTTTAGTGCCTTTATTAGAATACAGTTTTGTTGCTACCTCGGCTTTGTAACAAAATGTACTTTACTTAGAGTAAGGTGGGGCAAAAGTTCGACCTTAGTGGTATAATCAAAGTTTCCAGGAAAATAATTGCAGATGAAACAAAAGAAATACCATACAGCGAACCTTCAACATATTGGCTATAACTTTGCTGAACAAACTTGTGTCAAAATATTTACCCATTTTTAGTTATAACAGTTTCAAAATTGATTGTCTTAAACGTACTTTTGCCCCACCGGTGGGGCAAAAGTTAGAATCTAGTGTGGGGCAAAAGTTCGTTGGCTAAAACACAAAATATCAATACTTATATGCCAGGCATACTTTATACCAGCCGTAAACTTATGTTTGCCGAAAAATACACACTAAATTTTCATCAAAAACTGCCCAAAACAGGGTTAATTGTAATACACCCAAAAAATAGCAGTTTTTCGCAAAACTTAGTGAAAATGTAAAATTTTTGTGACATTTTTCGCACGATCAGGCAAATTTCGCTAAATTAAAAAATAATGTAGATTTAAGAAAATTTGAAAAATTTTCCGTGGGTTTATACATGGGTCGAACTTTTGCCCCGCAGATTCGAAGTTGATTCCAACTATTTATGAAAAAACTAATACACGTCAAAGCATCCTTATGATAGGCCTAGAAACGCCCTTGGATAAAATATTGAAAAATATTTTATCTTCATTTGGTTCCATGCATCGAAAGTTTGACCAAATATTACAATATTTACGTCGAAAAACAACAAATAGCCATAACTTTTCCAAATCTCAATCGATTTTTATGATATTTGGAGTGAAAGTCTCTTACTTGAATAGCATTCGAACCACCATGACATTTCTAAGTTTTAATTTGATTTGAGCTAGAAATCTTAAAAAGAAACTCTTGCCCCACTCGAACTTTTGCCCCACTTTACCCTAACCTTCCTTAGTCCCTAACAAAAAGTTACAAATTGTGACTTAGGGTCGTTTTCGACCCGAAAATTCAAACAGCTCGCAAAAATCAGTGTGTCGACCGAATTTAGTTCTGTTGGGCTTAAATGAAGGGCACACATGTCTAGTTTCAGAAACCCTCCCGGAGATCCGGATTTGATCACTGTGGCCACCGGGAACCTGCTACATCTGAAAAAAGTCCCCTTAGAGACCCTTGCTTTGACGACCTGTTGTTTCGTAACTAAACAAGCAATCTGAACCGTTCTCATATTGTTGAATAGGTATTCACGTGGACCCCCCGTGGATTCTCAAATCACTTAGATATCCATACCCGGTTCCGGAAACCCGAAACATCCGAAAAGTAAGTTCCCATCGCAGTTCTGTATATGTAATTCACATCGGTACTATTCGGTTCATGGATATTTTGGCATATTTTTTTACTGTAATAGGGAACCAATTACCGGCGCACATTCTCTGAAAGATTTGGTCCATTCGGTACCGGTTCCTGGAGTCCCGGGAGGTGGCCAATCTGGACAATTCGATTAAATTTCTAAGATTTGAACCCCAAACCCAAATGAATTGTGTCCAATTCTTTACGATGTTTTATGTTTGGATGTATTTTGCCAAAAGAATGAATGAATGGTTATTCTGGTCCTTTTGGAGCACCAGAATGGCCACCGGGAAACCCGTAATATGGGACCACTAGGTTTTAGCACCAAAAGTAGGCATGCGACGGCTCGTTCTTCATGATTTTGAATCCCTGTGACTCTGCTATTTCAATTATCGATGAATGATCACTATGGCTCTACTGGCCCACCGAAATAACCAAGGAATGGCCACCGGAGATACCCGTATTGTGGGTCATTTTAGTTTTTGTACCAAAACTAGGCATGCGACGGCTCATTCTTCATGATTTTGAATAGCTGTGGCTCTTCTAGTTCAAGTATTCATGAATGACCACTATGGTTCTTCTGGCCTACCGAAATAACCCAGGAATGGCCACCGGAGATGACCGTTTTGTGAGACATTTCAGTTTTTGTGCCAAAACTAGGCATGCGACGGCTCATTCTTCATGATTCTGGATACCTGTAACTTTTCTAGTTCAATTATTGATGAATGACCTTTCTGGCTCATTGTTACCTCGAAATAACCCAGGAATGACCACCGGAGATGTCCGTATTGTGGGTCATTTTAGTTTTTGTACCATTCTTCATGATTTTAAATACCTGTGACTCTGCTAGTTCAATTATTGATGAAGGACCACTTTGGTTCTTCTGGCCTACCGAAATAACCAAGGAATGGCCACCGGAGATACTCGTATTGTGGAACATTTCAGTTTTTGTACCAAAACAAGGCATGCGACGACTCAATCTTTATGATTTTGAATACCTGTGACTATTCTAGTTCAACTATTGATGAATGACCACTTTGGTTCTTCTGGCCCACCGAAATAACCCAGGAAAGGCCACCGGAGATACCCGTTTTGAGTGTCAATTCAGTTTTTGTACCAAAATTAGGCATGCGACGGCTCATTCTTCATGATTTTGGATACCTGTGACTCTTCTAGTTCAATTATTGATGAATGACCACTTTGGTTCTTCTGACCCACCGAAATAACCCAGGAATGGCCACCGGAGATGCTCGTATTGTATGTCATTTCAGTTTTTGTACCAAAACTAGGCATGCGACGACTTATTCTTCATGATTCTTGATTCCTGGGACTCTTCTAGTTCAATTTCAGATGAATGACCACTCTGGCTCATTGTTAACACGAAATAACCCAGGAATGACCACCGGAGATACCCGTATTTTGGGACATTTCAGTTTTTGTACCAAAACAAGGCATGCAATGGTTCATTATTTATGATTTTGGATACCTGTGACTTTTCTAGTTCAATTATTGATGAATGACCACTTTGGTTCTTCTGGCCCACCGAAATAACCCAGGAATGGCCACCGGAGATACCCGTTTTGTGAGACATTTCAGTTTTTGTACCAAAACAAGGCATGCGACGGCTCATTCGTCATGATTTTGGATACCTGTGACTCTTCTGGTTCAATTATAGATGAATGATCACTCTAGTTGATTGTGACCGAGAATAAAACCTGAATTTCGTAGCTTAGCTTAGCTTAGCTTAAACTGACTACACATATCAATGGTTCCTATTCCGTGATTGACTGAAGTCAGCGAAAATGCACAAAGAATCAACTAGAAGATCAGCTGGGATTGGCCATAATCTTCTTCAGTGTGCATAATTCAGTGCCTCTATTTATACATGGTCAATAACGGCGCCGGCCTCGTCCTTGCAGTCAGGTGGGATTGGGGGAAGGGATGTTAGTGTGTAACCTTTGCTATTTGGAGACCGTGTTTGCCTCTGCATCTCCACAAAGGTTACTGGGAGGGATGTTTGTTAATGGGGAGGATCGTTGGGTCACAGGGTTCACTTTGATAAGCGATTAGACCATGATAAATAATTATTGGTGAGATATACTGCCCATAACTGCATATTTGTAACATTCGAAAAAAGTAGGCATTGAGTAAATGGGATACCAAGTTTGCATTTTGTTGCAGTATGGGAAGGAACTGATATTTCAAAAAATCACTAAGAATTCAAAAGTGCTTATTTGAGGCTGAAATTTTATACAACTCATATCACTTATTGGGTGAATAGTCAGAAAAAAGTTCTGATAGAAATTTCGTTGCCACTGCATTATGAGGCTCATGTATAATCTCAATGTGACTGTTATGCGGTTACAATTGCCAATGTGACAAAACAACTTGGTATTTTTTTCGAATTTTCTAGAACAATCTCGCAGATTTTAGTAAGTGGATCTAAAGTATTTGTCATTTGATGACTCTCCCCGGTATTAACTCGAAATTGTCAAAAATGTCGAATGTGACTGTTATGCAGTTATGGGCAGTACAATGCTTATATGTAAATATAATATTTTCATTTGATATGAACAATATCTATGTAGAGAAAAATTATGCGACAACAAACCTTTCAAAGTTTGTTGAATAAAGTGAACCTCTCGCAAGTCTACACTCGTAGTGCCGAACCATTCAAAGTTTTTTTTTTAAATACAAAAATAAAGGTAAAAGGAAAAAGGTGTTTTGAAAAAAAAAATTAGACTTAAATTATTTATGAATCAGAGTTTTTGTCGACATTCACAGTGACGAACCTTTCATAGTTTGTTGAAAAATCATATTTACGTCTCAACGTTTTAACGATTAAAGGTGCAGTCATACATATTTTATAGATTAGAGATAGTAGCATGAAACGAGCTCACCAATTGATCCGTCATCCTTGAGCAGCAACAATCCACTCTCAGCTTCACTCGTTTGCTCGGCTATATAAAAGCACTCAGAGAAAATAGGCGTGCGACCCGCGAGGGAAACCAACTGACGACTTCTCGGGCTTTCTTGACGAACTGTCCAGAAGCAAGCGTCAACGTCGAAAAATCAAAAAGAACTAATCGAACGCAGCACTTTTTCACTTTACTCGATCGATGCGCGATCCTGCCCTCATCGCCGGCCCCCGCAGGAGCAAGCGTCAAGGTCGAAGGATCAAACACAACTCCGAGAATAAAACCTGAATTTCGTAGACACAAAAGACAATTTGGTCATATTGATATGTAAAATTTGTGAAAAATAATGGAATCGTGTGGTGAGCTTCGATCCCACGACCCCAAATACGGTAGACTGGGCGTGTTAATCAACTACGCCACAGAACGGGTAACGATTCTACAGCGTCGTCGGCCGACCTGAAACCTGAGGACCTGAGTGGTCATTTACTTATTATTGTGTGTTACAAGTCACATGCCCGAAAAATCAGGAAGATTGAGCCGTCGAATATCTTGTTATGGTACAAAAACTATTGTACCCCACGATACAAGTTTCTTCTGTGGACATTCCTGGGTTCGTTCAGCGACAGCAAAGGACTAGACTAGCCATCCATTCTTTATTATGTGAGATGGATCACGTGCTCAGAAAACTAGGAAAATTGAGCCGTCAGATGTCTAGTTCTGCAACAAAATCTGAAATGTCCCACAATAGAGATAACTTCTTCTTCTTGGCATTAACGTCCTCACTGGACAGAGCCTGCTTCTCAGCTAGTGTTCATATGAGCACTTCTACAGTTATTAACTGAGAGCTTTCTTTGCCTAAGTTGCCATTTTCGCATTCGCCATTTCGTGTGGTAGGTACGATGATACTCTATGGCCGACCGGGAATCGAACCCAGACACCTTCAGCATGGCTTTTCTTTGTAGCCGCAGACTCTAACCACTCGGCTAAAGAAGGCCCCATGGAGATAGAGATAATACCGGTGGTCATTCCTGGGGGTATGCAGCGTGTCGTGTAGGGTGGAAGTGGAAATGATGTCGAACCTAATTTACAAAGAGCATATGATAGAAATTGTTTGTGTACGGATTCTAATCTTTCTTCGTGTGTGATTGAGAAAGGAAACCATAAAATGCTGCAGTATTCCATTATTGATCTTGCATATGCCACACCCCTTGACTCGATGCGGCTAAATGCATGGTAACACTAACCGCACGGCCACGAAGCCCACAAAAATATATAGAGTTTTATTGTGTGTGGATCATGGAAGTTGTAGCAGAAGCGTTTTATGAACCCTAGCATGTTATTAGCCCTGTGAATTATTGTATTGTAGTGGTCTACGAAAGAAAGTTTAGAGTCTTCGATTACTCCTTAGTCCATTACTCTTTCACATTTTTCCACATTTTGACTAATGAAATTGAAATGCGAGGTGTTGTTCTTTTTCTGCTTAATGATATTAGGTTGTATTATTTTACATTCAGTTCTAATAGGCTTTTTTTGCACCATGTGTAGAATTTTTCTATTTTCTACTGCGGAATACATTGATGTCTTCTTCATTTCTTATTTCCAGGTAGAGCTTCATGTCATCGGCATAAATTAACATTTTGAGTTTATTGAAAACGAAGGAAATGTCGTTTAAGTACATGATAAAAAGAAGAGGTCTCAAATGAGAGCCTTGAGGGACACTCGGAGTGACTTGAATTGGTTTTGATTTGTTTCCTTTGAATTTTATGATTTGTTGGCGGTCAGTTAAATTCGATTCAAACTATTTCAGCAGTCCTGGCTCGAAGTTCTTTATTGAACAATTCAACCTTCATCAAAACAGCATTTGTTTGTGTATTGCATGGAATGTAATTGAAGGTTTGAATCAAAACGATGTATGTATGCTTTTTTCACTCATGATTATATAAAATGGTTGAAAATGCTTCTTTTTATGTCTTTATGTTTTTTTTTTTAATAAAGTCGTAAAAACGTATAGAACGGTTTTAGGGATTTTCTTTGCATTCTGTGCCATTTTCAAGGTATTGTTTTTTAGGTCGATAATTAACCAAATTTCTGAAACTATCGCCAAGACCCAACATGTGTTCTGTCATAGTTTGTATTACATGCAAAATTATATCAAATTAGGCCTTAAAAGCTTATTTAGTCAACTAGTTAGGGTAAAATGCTCACCCCAATGTCATAGCAACAAACCAGCCGTTTGAATTGA
Source organism: Aedes aegypti (assembly GCF_002204515.2). Lineage (NCBI taxonomy): Eukaryota > Metazoa > Arthropoda > Insecta > Diptera > Culicidae > Aedes > Aedes aegypti. The sequence continues at coordinate 118,309,146 of NC_035107.1, forward strand.
AATTCTAACAAACGTACAGTCACCCCACAGTTATGGATAGCACACAGATATGGATCAGAGTTGGATTAAAGCGGGAATATCTCATCGAAAAGAGTTGCCATTTCGCAGAACATTTTTGGTTTTATGCAATGTGTGAGTATGCAATGTTCGACGTCGTTTTCGTTCCTTCAATGTGTTGGTGATGAGAATGTAACATTTTACTCACATATTGACGACTAGCCCTGGGCACTCTTATAAACTAACGCCGATGAGCTTTCAGTCATTTTAATTTATTTTATGTTGCTGCTATTACCACACCTACGTGAACCATAAATATGTAAAGCATCGCAATCAATTATTATATGCTTGACCATATTTTTCCGTCCGTAGGAAATAAAATGTCAACAGTTTTCCCAGGAGCTTTGAGTCATAACTGTGGGGCATTGGAAACTATACCTCAGTTATGAATCAAAAATGCCAAAACGACATGTGCTATTTTTGGTGGATAGATCGCCTCTAGTTTAGTCGATTTGCCAATTTTCAGCTTTTATCTTATCAAAAGGCAGTTAAGGCAAGTTAAGGCAAAAAATTTGCTCCCTTGCACCAGTAGTTGCCGTCGTGTTCCAGTAGTGGATGGAAGCAGTTTTTAAAATGGATGTATAAAAATGAAGAATAGTCCCAGAGATGATCTTTATGCTTCATTCTAAAGATATTAGTTGCTGGTTCGAAAAATGCTAAACCTATGTAAAAGTTAACTATTTTGTTTAAAATTCCTTGTATCATTCCCGAACGTCTACTACTGGATCACTAGCGCAACTAAATAGAACACGTGTACCAACAGTGGCTCAAGCGTTTTTATATTCAAAAATAATTTTATCACTCTTTTTATATTTTTTTTCCATATAGTAGAGGTTCAAATCTTTCTGATGACGTTAAGGCTTTTCGTTATTAAGTTATGATTTTTTATAGCTTGAATAGTCCACTAATGGCACCGGTACTCTACTGCGTCTTGATGAAAAAAAAATAACGTTTAAATTTTGCTTGCGGAGAATACAAAGCCGAAACTTATAATATAATTTAGAATTTAGAAAAAAAAATCATTTACCCTTTATTTTCTTTATTTTACTTTCATTATCAAAATTATTGGTTATTAATATTGGGTATCATTATAGTTCTAGAGTCATTATTTCATCGCTACTGCATGGTTTTGGAAAGACAGATCCTACTTCTCGCAATGACATGTACCTAAACCAAAATTTTCATACTCCATTGGAGTGTCAATCGTTTAACCGCCAATGAACGAACAAGCTCACATCGAAATAGACTTCCAGACGCGCTGTGGCTGACGGCAAATCACGCTAAATCGTTTGCCTTGCCGTTTCAAGCTAGGTACAACTGTTAAACAAGCTGCCAAATAAACGCGCGAAATGCGGCGAGGAGGGGGCGTCACGGTTCAATGCAATTAAAGGCGTAACACGCACGCGATTCACGTCCAAACCGAAATGTGCATCACTATGCTGCTGTTCTGGCTGCGATGTCGCGACAGTCGCAGGCTATTCATTCATTCATTCATTCATCAAGTAGCTACGTAGCCTATAAATGCATGTTACCATTGCACATCTGTGTATTTATTGGCTTTGCCACAGTTGGGTATATATTCACTAGATGTGAATCAGTTTGTGAAGATTCTCGGCATTCAGCAGAATCATTTTGGAACGGTGTTCGCTGAACCATTATTTTAAGAAAAAATATTCTCCATCAAATCTGTGCATCATCAGTTGTTATCTTTAGCCAAGCTGCATGTCTGAAAAAAAAAACATCGTAGGGCCGGTATTTTGATAGTGTAAGTATTAAAATTTAAAAGAAATCAGAGATATTTTTTCAACGATTTTTCATTGACCGTAGTGATCAAAATGATGTATTTGGGCAATTTTTGTTAAATGATTATGTCAAAACATTTTTTTAATTAATTTGTTTTACAACTACTCAGTTTGCTTCAAAAGCTTATAAAAAGATTTGAAGTTGGTTAATTATTCATGAAGTTGTGGTCAATCAAAGATGATTTGTTTTAGTAAAAAGAGGAAAATTTTCGAGAAAAATGCTTTTAACTAAGACTAGTTTTGATTTTATACAAATTTAATGTTTCCTCAAACTTTTCATAAATTTTATTTTGAAGAGAATTTTGGCATTATTCTCTTTAAGTTTAGGCATCATTCTTTGGTAGCTTTAAAATTTATTTGAAATGAACAAAATCATGAAGACTTCACTAAAGGTCATATTTCATTACTTGAAAACTCATCTTCAAGTCGCTTGCGCCACCTCCAAATTTTATTTTATTTTTTGGCTCAAAATTAAAGGTTTCCCTTTTTATGTGGTTTGAATTTAGAAAAGCACACAAATTTTCGATTTTGAGAGCGTCCGGAAAATAAGCCACACCCTAATATTCATCCTGCTTCTCGCTACATTTCCATTTTTATCGTTCAACAACTGCTGAAAATGTTCGTTCCACCTGACAGCCATCGCCATTTTTTTTTTCGGTCAGTTCTTTTTATAATTTAATCCAGTCAGCTTAGCCATAAAATACTACTGTAGAACTGAGATTTAATGGAGATTTTTTTTTACGGATAATGACGCTCTAAGGACCACCGCGATTGCCAATTGCCATGCAAAGCGATCGACTCTCCGCGTTCTACATCGTTCACATCATTCACAATGCCTTGCTGTGCGAGCCACCTTAATGGAAGTGATTTTATGTGTTTGAACTATTTCAAATTTTTTGCCTAGAAGTGTAGTTGAGAGTTGAGCTGGGATGGTTCCGATCCAATGGGATTCAAATTAAAGGCACATTTGACGAGAACGGTATCCATTATCGTACCCACCTACATTATTAGGCCCGGCCATGATGACAAACGATGGCCAGCGCAGAGGTGGAAGTAGTTTTGTTCTGTTCCTGCCAGACCGGAACCGAATTAAAGTGCGCGCTGTTTTGGGGGACTGCGGTACAGATGGATGGATGCCGAAGCTGTCAGTTGACTTGGTACTGCCGCATCGATACGGTTCTGGTATTGTGTGTGACAGTTGGGCTGAAACACACCGGGAATTTCAGTTTGCAGTTAAATAACTGGGGGCAGCTACCGGTGCATCTGAAAATCAGAGACTTAATCAGTGTTTCGCGGTAATTAATGCGGTACGGTTGGTCATTCGAGTGATTTGTGAATGTTGACTGAGTTGAACTGCACTAAAGTGTTTCTAGTGAATCTAAGAGTGTGACTACAGAAACATGAAATTAACTTATCATTTAGTATTTATTATGTATATTATTATGTGTACATTTGTGAAAATGTCATGAATGGTTTTTTTTATTAATTATTTCTTCTTGATGATTATTTGTTGGCTTTTCTGTAAATCTATTTATAGAAAGGCCTAAAAATAATCATCAAGAAGAAATAATTAATAAAAAACCATTCATGATATGAATATACACCCGATTATGTTTTTGCAGGGGGGATGCGTATAGTGCAAAAAAGTTTTCAGTTCAAAATTTCAAAAACCGTGCAAAAAAAAGTAACACCATTTCACGGCGTTTCATGCAAAAATAAGGTTTTGGCGGAAAAAAATATATGGAAACTTTTTTTTTGCACGGCCGTGTAAAAAAAATCCGTGCAAATACTGAATCGGGTGTAAAGTCTTATACGCTGTCATGTGTTCATTTTCGTGTCGAGAATTGATGATATTTACTGTTTGCCGAAGTGGTTATGGAATGCAGTTTAAATCAGAATGTGAGTTATTGAATGATAATTTACATACACTTTAAAAACCACAACCGGTGCCTCATTTTGCTTTATTATTAAGATTTCGTTGATAATTTAACATATTCATAAATTTCACTCCAACCATTTTGTTCCACTTATGGTAGATTGCCAATTATTACAAAGGTTAAACACACTCCAACTTTTGCACGCCCTTAAAGAACGCATGGCATAATTGGCGCATTTTTAGCCTGTGCAATGATTAGCAATCTGCCCTAATAGGTGGTTTCCCGCATGGCTTAAAAATTTGCTTATCCCAACAAAGATTTGAATGAATAGTTATACCCTGAGAGAGACTCGCGAAGAGGAAAAATATCAACGTCATATGCAGCCCAGATTCGGCTGTCACGAAACGTCAAATGCAGCCCGTCGTTTTTATGGCTGAAAAAGTGAAAAGTATTGTATTCAAAATAAAGCATTTTGTAAAACCTCAATCAGTGGATCAGTTTTTCCAAAGATACTGATAAATCTAAACACAATACTAGTTATTAATAATGTCTGCTACGTTCGCTGTTACGAAATTTTACTCAAAATGCCGTTTATGCTTCGGTGTGATGCAAACGCAATAGTTTTTTGCCGAGATGATCATGTGAGAGCTTGAACGGCTTGTGCAAGAATGATATAAACACTGAGTGGAATAAGAAACAAACTCAGCAATCGCAGAAAAAGAAGATTGTCTCCGCGAGTCTCGTCTCAGGTTATACCTAAGCTCATTGCTTGGTTTACACACGGAATTTTTTCCTGGTCCAAAAAAAGGCAAATAAGTTTGATTTTTACTCCTGGAAAGGGTTATGAAAATCGCATTAGTTTTAGACGCGTTATGCTTCAAACAATTGGCTGTGGACCAATTGCTTATGCTCATAAGTTCTTCGTTGAGCAAAGCATTAATCCGTTCGAGGCTCAAATTTGAACAGTCAAAATATATTAGCACATCGTCTGCAAACCAAGGTTCCAAATAATCGTATCGGTGTACACTCATCTCGATTGTTCGGCCGATACGGATCACAAATCTCAACGCGCCTTGTTTGATCGCTTCGGTCACGAACACAGCTGTCATATTTTTGCAGCTGTGAGCTTTCGTCGGTTTCAGCATGGACCAATGCACGAGTTCACTAATATGACGTTTGAGCAGTGCCGAATTCACTCGTTCCCATAGGCCAAGAGAAGTGGTTCATCAAGAGTGAATTTATAGCAGAAAAAAAGTATATTTTGTATGAAAATTGACAGATGAATGACAAGTTCATCCACTTCTCCTGGCCTATGGACCAATGCACGAGCTGACTATCTGACGTTTGAGCGGTGCCGTGTTATTTACGTGACCATGGCAACGAGTGAAATCGGCATCGCTCAAACGTCAAATTAGTGAACTCGTGCACTGGTCCATGGCTACGTAAATAAGGCTATCCATGAGGACTTTTCGTGATAGGACTGACAGCTAAAAGTGTGAATGCAACCGAAATGAAAGAGTAAACAAATCATGCGAGTGTTATCGGAGCTTTACATTTTCCTTTGTAATCGAAAGTCACTCCGATCGCGAAACGTCAAAAGCACATGGTAAACAAAAAAACCAGCTGATCGCAGCTGTCTCATGGATTGCCTTATAACACGGCACCACTCAAACGTCAACGAGTGAACGCGTGCATTGATCCTTTGCCCGTAACAAAAATGCTCTCGGACATTCATTCTAGTTCATTCAATTGTCAAAACTATGAACCAATGCACGAGTTCACTAATTTGACGTTTGGGCGGTGCCGAATTCACCCGTTTCCATGGTCACATAAATAACACGGCACCGCTCAAACGTCAAATGATGAACCCGTACATCGGTTCATCGGTCTCTCAATCAGCAATAAGACGTATTCCATCCAGAATGAGTCGAAAAAAAATAAAAATCGTGCTCGATTTGGATTAAATTTTGCACATGTTTTTTGCATGGTGGAATAAGTATTTTCCATAGAAAAAATTATCATTTTGACTCAAGTGTAAATTTTTAAAATGGCCTATAAATTTTTGCTTGCAACTTATTTGAAAAATTCTAACTTCGAAACTGTTGATTTTAGATAAAAATGTTCTATGAAGAAGTTGTAGTGAACCGTTTGGACTATAAGAAAAAAATGTACACTGAAAAAATATTTTATTTAATATCATAAACAAATCAAAAATAAAACTTTAATTTTATATTACACAAAAACCCCATTTTTACCATTTTTTTTTTAAATTTTCACCATAGAATCTTGATAGTAAACAGATGTTTGGGACAAAGTTTGATGATGGAGAAATTTGTAATAAAAAAGTTTTTCAAAGAACAACTTTTGGTCGATTTTCATAATTTTGATTTTTTGTCAAAATATATACGTTCTGATGTTATAGTAAGCATCTTGAAATGATTCTATGCCATGATGATCATATGAATAATTGCTCTAGAAGTAGTCATTTTCGAATTATATCGAGTTAAATGCAAAAAATATTATTTTAATATTAAAATAGGCAACTTTCATTAGTTATTCGGGATTCTCCATCAACGAAAATTAGTAAGTGGAAAGAAATATGGTCTTTACTCTCAAAAACGTACTATTATAAATGGAGAAACGCGAATTACTTATGAAAATTTCCTAATTTTATATATAAACAATATTTTTTGCATTAAACTTGATAAAATTCGAAAATGGCTACTTCTAGAGAAATTATTTATATGATCATTATGGCTAAGAATCATTTCAAGATGCTTAATGTATCATCAGAACGTATTTATTTTGACAAAAAATCAAAATTTTGAATATCGTCCAAAAGTTGTTTTTAGAAAAAAATTGTTATTAAAAATTTCTCCATCATGAAACTTTGTCCCAAACATCTGTTAAATATCAAGCTTCTATTGTGAAAATTTATAAAATATTAAAAATTGGGTTTAAGTGTAATTAAAAACTAAAGTTTTATTTTTGATTTTTTTATGAAAATTAAAAAAATATTTTTTCAGTGTATATTTTTTCTTATAGTCCTATTAGTTCACTACAACTTCTTCATACAACATTTTTCTCTAAAATCAACAGTTTCGAAGCTAGAATTTTTCAAATAAGTTGCATGCAAAAATATATAGGCCATTTTCAAAAGTTATACTTGAGTCAAAATGATCACTTTTTCTATGGAAAACACTTATTCCACCATACCAAAAACATGTGCAAAATTTAATCCAAATCGAAGATGATCGAGTTCTGTGACTGACCGATTTAACATGGAATTCGTCATAACAAACGTGCATTCTTAGTGAAAATCGGTAACTGATTATCGCGGTTTCTTTTTTTCACATAATCAGGTGATAATTAGTTGCCATGAGTGAAAACGGACAGTTTTTTAAAGATAGGTATTAGGAGCGTTTCTGAAATATTGACTGGTTCGCTGGATAGATACTGTAACCAATACTCGAACGACATATACCCGAATGCGATATACTTATTCTAGATACAATCATTTTGAATACTTCAATGTGATCCATTCATTACTGGCTGGTTGTGATCAATTTTCAGAGTGATCGGCTATTTGGTTATTAAGATTTACTTACATTTTTTGACATTCGAAAAGAATAAAGAGCCTCTAGCTTGAATCTACTTTTTATTAAGACTTTTAGCCGATGGCTAAATCGTTTCCGTACTATTGCAATTTCAGAGATAATTTTCAGTTCTACGGTTGAACAGAAAGCTACCGCAGCTGTCACATTACTGATTTTCACAAAGTATCATCGATCGGCTGCGATGATGCCTTGGAAACCACGCTGATGACTGTTGTGTTCTGCCGTTTTTCAAAGCTCTGGACTCTACTGGCATACTTTGATCAGATGGTCTCGTTCAATGACACAATGATTTTCAAACCTGCGGTAAACTTTGACAGCTGCGGTAGAATTTGGCGGCTACCGCAAAACGGAAAATTTTCAAAAGAACCGTAATATCAAATAGCGAAAAATCTTTCGAGTTCTGTTGTTGCAACAATTTATAATGTTAAATGATAATTGGATTTCGGTTTTCAGTCACGAAAGCCGAAATCCAAATATCATCATCAAAGTCCAGTCAATCTTCCTTTACATCTATAATGTTAAAATTGGTCTTTGGTTTACGATCATCTCACCCTATGCAAAATATTTTGTACAGAATCTGTAAAATATGAACAAACACGATTCTCCAAAATGCTCCTCCTTTCTCTTGTTATTTATGGTCTTCCATAATATGATTTGTTTTTTCTATGAATCGTTGATTATTTGAGTAGTATCTTCCTTCTTTATGCATAATACCAACTGGGCCAGATTCTGATTCTCTGCTTAGTGTTCTTATTTCCAAAGTTTTTTTTTCTATCTTTATTAACGAGATTTTTAGCCCTGGGCTAGTTCATCTCGGGACCAACGGCTTTACTTCCCTTCCGAAGGAAGTCGTCACTATAACTTTTAGTGACTATCTCGGGGATGGGATTCGATCCCAGATCCTCGGCGTGAGAGGCGTGTGTTCTAACCACTACACCAGGTCCGTCCCCAATTTCCAAAGTTATTAACTGAAAGGTTCTTTGCCAATTTAACATTTTTCCGTGTGGTAGGTACACAATTTCTCTATACCCAGGGAAGTTGAGAAAATTTTCCTGACGAAAAGATTCTCGACTGATGGGATTCGAACATACGATCCTCAGTTTGGTCTTCAACTATATAGACGTATTGGTGCTTTCATCGGAAATACAACCTTGTTTTAATAAGTTGTTGTTCTATCGTGGCATACTGTTGTAAACGCAATGGTTTTTAACCTGCCAATATTTTTAATAGGAAATTTTACATCCTTTAAATAATTTGCTGTTATTTTTGAATCATGCTCTCAAATCTACTATTCACATAATAGGGGCGATATTCAACTCAAGTGTTATTCCCAAGGTCCAGAAAGTCAAATTACTGGTAAGATTTCTGTATTATAGCGAAACCAAAATGATTGTATCTAGAATCACAGGGGACCTGATTCGGGTTATTGTCGCATTAAGTAAGTGTTGCATTCGGTTATTTGTCTTTCGGGAAAATGGTTTTCGGGTATTTGTTTTAGACTCATTTAGATTGATGCAGGAATGCAACAGGAATGAGTCAACTACTGTTATCGACCACACTATTTGTTAGAAAGCGTTGCAAAAATGCTAAAATCGTGTAAATTTTTAAGAGGAAAATAACCATTATCGTTTTACAAATTTTCATAACCAGTTTTTTTTTTTTGCTCAAAATTGAAACTATGCTCAAGAAAATCTATTATTGCATTGCACTTACTGATGCAATGCAATGATAGATTTCCAAAAGATTTTTTTTTTAATTTGAATAAAGAAACTGGTTTTTTATTTTTGATGATTGAATGCTGGATTCTTGAGCCTTAATATTTGCGTATAAATCCTCAAATGCACATGATTCCTACGAAAATAGCTTTGACATGAAGTGTCATACTAATACTTTTTATTTTTGCATTCGTTTTTCTTAACTGATTAAGAGAAACTTTGTTATTTCGTTAAATATGTAGAGGGTCTCGCACTATCAAAGTTACCCCGTTTTACGGTATCATCAACCTTGCTGCAAACATGTGAATGGAGCAATGTTTTAAAATTCCTGGAGGGTCGTTAACATATAACGAGAACAAAATCTGCCCCATCACTGAACCTTGCGGAACACCTGATGAAATCGGTAAAAAACTAGAAATAGTTCAATTATAGAAAACTGTTGTTGTCTCTCAGAGAAATAAGACTGGATTAAACGAAATGCTGCATGAGTAAACCCGAAATTATTTTTGAGCTTCTTAGACATCTGTACATGCGAAATGGTATCAAATGCCTTCGAATAATCGAGCAATATCAATACTACAGGGTTGCCACGATCCAGCACCACTGCAATAACGTCTATCAATTTGAGCATTTCCGTTTTTGTACTATATCAAGGTCAGTATCCGGACTGGAAAGGGGATAGCAAGTTTTAACTATTCACATAGGTGCATATTTGATTTTTCATAGCACGTTCAAATGCTTTAGATAATGCACATAAAATGGAAATTGGTTGCATATTTTACAGAGTGTTCAGGTTCGATTTTTTCCTTATAGGTAATATTTTGGATTACTTCCAACCTTTGGGAAACGTGCTAGTACGCAAAATGCAGTTGAACAAGTGTGTGATGGGCTATAAAAGTACAGGTCGGACTCGATTATCCGGAGTATCGATTTTTATTTCACTCCGGATAATCGAATCCTCCGGATAATCGAATCACTAAGAAAAAAAATTGAAATCTTCGATAAAAGAACATAAATATTATCTTTCATTGTTGTTTTATTTATATGATGCGGCGGCGTAGCCAGAAATTATTTCTAGGAACAGTAGGGGTCTTTACAAGAAAAAAAAAACTTTTTGACCAGCATACACAAAAACCTCTTTTTCAAACCCCCTGATCTTAAATACGTTCAAAACTGCAAAACCATTGATGTTGTATATTGCAATACCAAATTATCTCAGATTTATGCATAAAAATTGAAAAAACAAGAACATCAAAAATCAAATTCCGGATAATCGAGTCTAAAATTCCGGATAATCGGATCCCGGATAATCGAGTCCCCGGATAATCGAGTCTCCGGATAATCGAGTCCGACCTGTATTGGTAAAATAAGTTTGATGAATTTGATGGGAATCTCATCCAAGCCAACAGCGTTTGATTTTATCTCATAAATTGCGTTTATAACATCAGCCTCATTGATTTCAGTGATTAGGATTAAGATGTAATATTGTGAAAAATAATGGAATCGTTCTGGTGGGCTTCGATCCCACGACACCCAATACACTAGACTGGGCACGTTAACCAACTACGCCATAGAACAAGTAACGATTCTGCAGCGCCGTCGTCGGCTAACTTGAAACCAAAGTCCGTCACGACCCCATATTCTCCTTCAAAACCCTACATCTCCTTCGGCTCTCTTAGATGCCGAATTCCAGGACCATGACAACCATATATCGATGCACAGTGTTCTTCGTAGCCAAGCTGTCCTGGGCGATAAGTGAATATCACCCACTGTCAGTCAAAGAACTGTGAAAATAAAGATCATTGTTTTGTTTAATTGTTTGCTATGGTTTGATTATCAATTTTTGATATGGTTAAATCAGCTAATAATGTGCCACAAAATTGAAGTACATTCATCATTTCGATGGTTTTGGAAGGAGAGCAAACATTAAAAGGCATCCTTCAAGCCTTCAAGCAAGCAATCAGTGATTTGATTGCGAAACTTGTTCGATTATGGATCATAAACATTAAACAAAACTTCGCATTCTGATTGCACTCTCGATTCAAATCACCCGAAAATGAGTAAACACATGGAGATGTTGACTACGCTAAAAGTCGTCCCGTGCCTCGGGCCTGCCGAATTCGACTCTCCTAAGCGTGCCAGTGAGAGATTTTGGGCCCTATTTTATAAGGCGAGTCGATCAAAATGACTCGACTGGAGTCACTATCGACCGAAAAATTTGCTCGAAACGGCTCTGTCACTGAGTTTTTCGACAGTTGTCACTCTATGTGACTGGATTTTCTATGGGAGTCGACGGATGACATCTGAAATATGCTTGATTACTTTGATCGACATTCATTACAGACGAGCCATACGAATCTGCTCGATTTACAAAATAGACCTTGAAACAGACCCCATCATTTTTAGCGCCACACTGTTGCCTTATTTCCTCCATACTACTCATAAGCCAACGTTGGCTCAATGAGATGGTTTTTTTTTACCCTACTGTCGGGTGTGAGGTCACTGCGTCCAAAATGAGATGGTTAGTATGGGTCCGGCTTTCGACGTGGTCGTATTTCATCATATCAACCCCTTTTGCGAACGATTCCATTATTTTCACAATTTTACATCTCAAGGGTCTATTTTGTAATTCGAGCGAATTCACGTGACGGTCTGTAGTCATTGTCGATCAAAGTAAGCATGCATATCTCAGATGTCACCCATCGACTCCCATGAACCAATGCACGAGTTCACTAATTTGACGTTTGAGCGGTGCCGAATTCACTCGTTGCTATGGTCACTAGTGTGGGACAAAATTTAAAATCTCGCTCCAGTCCACTTTTTGGATTGCATTTAGGTCCCATAACAACTGTGCAAAATTTCAGCTCGATCGGAGAAACTATATTTTAGCGCCAGCCGTTCAAAGTTTGTATGGGATTTACTATAGGAAAACTTACTTTTGCAAACAAAAATCGCCAGAGGCCTATTGACCTCTATAAAAATTCTGAACACACATCTCGATAGGTATTTTTACGATGCAGAATATTGCCGTAGACCGCGAAACAATCCGACTCTTGTAAAAAAAGTTATTGAATGAAAACCTATTGGTAAGCTGACGTTGATGAACACGTAAAAGAATAACAATAATAACAAAATCAGGTAAAATTTCCGAATAGTCTATGCTTAATAACTTTTTTCACAGCATCCGATTGCTTTGCGGTCTTCGGCAATGTTGTTCATCGTAGAAATACCTATCGAGATCTGTGTTCAGAATTTTTATAGAGGTCAATGGGCGACCTCTGGCGATTTTTATTTGCAAAAGTAGGCAAAACTTTGAACGGCTGGCGCTAAAATATAGTTTCTTCGATCGAGCTGAAATTTTGCACAGTTGTTATGGGACCTAAATGCAATCCAAAAAGTGGACTGGAGCAATAATCTAAACTTTTCATATAACCGTGTCCCAGGCTAATGGTCACGTAAATAACACGGCACCGCTCAAACGTCAAATAGTGAACTCGTGCATCGGTCCGTAGTAATCCAGTCACATAGAATGACAACTGTCGATAAACTCGAGTGACAGAGCCAAGTCGAGCAAAATTTTTGGTCGACAGTGACTCCAGTCGAGTTGTTTTTGATCAACTCGACTTATAAAACAGGGCCCTCAATTTGTCCAAATTGACTATTGTGTCTACGAACTTCAGGTGGATCTGTCCTAATCCGACGAAGATTTCTCCGGCTGCGAAAGATCTACCGAACCGACGCTATCCGGGCAGATGCCGTGGTCGGTCCTGCGATGTCGGCAGAGGGAAACTTCCGCTGTCCCGACGACCCAGCACAGAAAAATAGACGTAACACTTAAAACAAATTTCAATTGAAATCATAGTCATGAAAACAAGTACGCACAACGCTAAAATTGAAGTGTTTGGCCGACGGACCAACAGATGGCAGTAGTTTGTAAACGTCAAACACGAACAAAAATGATGCCAGCGCTGCGGGTGGCGGATTGGCCATCTATCATATTTTTGAAACGACTGTTTAAAAGGTGGTCGATGGACAATGATAAGAGTGTGACGAATGTTTGTCTGTGCATACATCATCGGACGATATCGTTCTATTCGTACTCGCGACTCGCACTGTCAACAGCCGAAACGCTTTGTTCAGCTATTCGCGGTTCTGCTTTTCCCGTGCCTTGCCCCAAGCAGAAGCTGCATACCGCAGAATCGATGACGAGACATTAGTAAGAAGACGCCTCGTACTGCTTATTTGACCGCCTAAGTTTGGAACTACAGTCGACTCTCCACATCTCGATGTTCTATATCTCTATATCTCTCCCTATGACGATGATTTCTTAGGTCCCTTCATTCTGCATAGAATTTCTCTTTCTACATCTCGATATCCTCCTTATATGGTCCCTTCGATATCGAGATGTGGAGAGGCGACTGTATTGCATTCATTGCCTTCTCGGATTTCTCGCATGCGTAATCAACGTTATGTTAAAATTCAGCAGATCGTCCATCATTACTTCCAGGTACTTCAATACGCGCTTCGGTACAATCATATACCCTCCGACGTTGACATCCATCTGCTGAACCGCCTTGCAGTTGCTGACTAGAAGCACCTCTGTTTTGTGGTGAGCTATCTGTAGTTTGACTCCGCTCATCCAGTCCTTGATTGCGTCAATTGTTTGCATCACCGACATCTCAACTTTCTAATGAGTTTCGCCCATCACCGTTCCTGGATCTTCCATGTTCCTGCGAAGTTACCTTCGTCACGACACTTCTGCAACACCTTCCTGAACATGTCCAGATGTACCAGGATGGCAGCTTTCAGCACCACGTTCGATGTTCTATCTGAACCAGGGGCTTTCTTCGATTTCAGATGTTTCGCCGCTTCTACAAGCTCGTCGTTATACACTTTCCGGGTCTCGGCGATTGCTTCTGCGTCTTCACCGTACGGCGTTCGTGGCCAGGATGTTGAATCGTGTTACGGGAAGAGACCTTTCACGATCACTTTCAGCTTGCCTAGGCACATCTCAGCTGACGTCGAAGGGCCTTTGATCTTGACCATAACGACTCGATATGCATTACCCCACGGAATGGTGTCTGCATCTCGGCACAGTTCCCTGTAGTAATTGGGTTTACCAAACTTGATTTCTCGTTTTCTTCGTCTGTTCCTCGGCTCCAGTTTTCGCGGCATAGTTGCAACACAAGCCGATACCATCATATGTATTAGTTCGGTGGCGTCGACATCTTCGTTGTCGCTATATTGAAGAAGTGCCTCAATATTTAGTTCCTTGTTAGAGGCTTTCGTATTCCACTTCAACTCGCTAGTTACTCTTCCTATTGTTGCTGCAGGGTTTCGTTGACCGATGCGGTAGTTGTTGCTGCTACAGCTATTACTGTTCTTACTCCTGTAGCTACTGTTGAAACTATTTCTTCTACTGCTGTCATCGTTGGTGGTGCCCTCAGTAAACCACTCCATGTGCACGGATTCGCCACACCCACTGCGTTATTGCTGTTATCGCCTGTCATGCTGTAGGGTCCTCCCTCTAAACCGCTAGTTCTATCCTTGATAAGTAGTCGCTCTCGTGATCTCATGGTTGTCTTTGCCAGCAGTGAGGTCATGCTAAGGTTGACAAGGTCTCTTTTGGGGTACCATTTTCAGAGTCAGAGACAATTCTGAGCACAATTCTCACAGATTTCTGAGATAACGCACAGGAAACAATTGTTTTTTTTATTTCCTATAAAAAAAATCATTCAAAAACATATTCTATTGTAGCTACTAGTTTCAGCACTGCAGTCTTGGGTAATCAAAACGACTGTTTTAGATTTTTCACGACGTATCGACTATAATCCGAGTCTTTTTCAGGGTTCTGCCCCTGAAGAAGTCTCGGATTATAGTCGATACGTCGGGAAAAATCTAAAACAGTCGTTTTGATTACCCAAGACTGCAGTGCCGTAGCTCCAATACTCCCATATCAGTCGAAATCTACTCGCTTATAGGCATATTTTATATAATTTTTAGTGCGCTCAAATATCCCACCTTACAGTACAGTAATTTCTCGATTTTATCACTGCTCGTTTTAATACCGCTTCATTATACCAATCTCGATTTTTGCATGGTTTTATGTTCGATTTTATCACGCCATAATTGTTTGAATTTCATACATTTTACAACGAAAAATAACCCTAATCAATCAATATATATCTATTTGACCCATCTCACGCGTGCTTTTCATTTATTTCGCTCGATTTCCACAAAATAATGCTCAAACAAAAAACATTTTGGATCCGTGATATAATCGAGAAATTACTGTATTGTTTCTGAAATAAGGGTGCTGTTCAGAAAGGCTAGGCAAAACTGATGTGTGATTATTATTATCTTGTGTTCACTCTAGCAATCACAGGATAGTTTGTATAGCATTAGCACTGTTTTGTTGGGATTGTATCGTTTGAATAGGTTTGCGATATTTGCTTAAATATTATAGTCGAGCTGTACGATTTTCTTAAGGTGAAGATGAATCGAAGCCATCGACATCAAATTTTCAAGAGCTCAAATCTAGAGAACCGAACACCCGTTTGAGCTGAAAACTTAATCGATTGGTCACCACCAGCTAGTGACCAATCGATTAAGTTTTCAGCTTAAACGGATATACGGTTCTCCAAATTCGAGCTTTTGAAAATTTGAGGTTTGGCTTCGATTCATCTTCACCTTAATGCATTTCAATAAGTACATAAAATATTGGAGAAGTTAATTGAAATGCAATTTATTCTCATGGATTTAAATGCATCGAACATTCACGAAATTTTCGATAATTTACAAAAACTTGTTCGTCATCCCTTATTTATTAATCAGTTTTTGTTTTGTTTTCGTAAACGAAAACATCACTATTCTGTTTATTGACCTAACAAACATATAAGGTTTGATCATTTAGGACTATGATGACCGAAACCACCGAATATATATTTATAGCATCGTGAATTTTAAACACGATCATATATTACTTACCCTACATTGTGATTGAAATTACGAAGCGTTCTGACCAGACGACCCTCATCGTGGACATCACTCCATTTATGCAAATATTTCAATTACAAATTTTAATCCTCTTTCTAAATCACTCCACCCAAGTAACCTCACCTAATCGAGTGCTCATCCAGAAACTATCTGGTGCTTTTCCTAGCTCTGCTGGACACAACGGTAGCCAGTCGCCAATATATGCGATTCTGTTGCGCCAGTACCGTACAGTCACCTTGCAGTTGTGGATCAACTGAGTATCATTTTCCAGAATGAAATATGCTTAGAAATCATGGTGACAAAACAAAACTACCTTCCAGCAGTGCTGAATATAGTTATTTCAGGAAATATACCTCTAAAATAACGGTCATTTACGAAAAAGTATCAATTTCGATAGAAATTTTGAACGTTATCCATCCCACAGTTATGGATCAGTGGAAGACGAGGATCCATATTAAGGATCAAACCGACTCATATGATGGATCAGAGCACTATAACAGCAATTTGTATGCATGGTAAACGAAAGGTGTGTTAGTGTCAGCCCCAGGGATGCCAAGTCAATTTTTCAAAAATCTGGATGATTTTGAAAATTTGTCTGGAAAAGTCTGGATCACTTATATCGTACATGGAGAACCTTACTAATTATTTACGACACCTTACAAATTCATTTCAAATTTTATCTGGGTCTTCCAGATATTTGTAAAATGGCCCCTTCAAAAATCTGGAATATTCCAGACAAATGTTGGCAACACTGGACAGCCCATGCTTTGGCGTTTCTTTCGGAATCACCTTATAACTATGGGGTGGTTTTCAATGCTCCATAAGTTATGAATCAACGCATCTATGGATATGATTGACGTTTTATTTCACAGGAAGAGAAAAAATGTGTAGAAGCCAAACAACTTAGACTGATTTCGAGATTGATAATTACTAGGGACAATGGAAATTCGCGGCAAAATTCTTGAAATTTCGCGGGTGACCAAGGCGATAAAACCCGAATTTCGCGGCTTTGTCGCAGTACCATTGTTTTGACCATATTTTATATAAGACTGCATGTTTACAGCAAAAATCTTCTTTGTATAGTCGAGTCTCAATAACTCTATATTCAAATGACCATCGACTTTTAGAAATATCGAGTTAAAGAATATACCGAAACAAAAAAATCTTAAATCTAAAGAACAAATTTCGGTACTTCTAATACTCTTATGATTCCTTGCGTAAGTAAACAATTTTATTTTTTTTGCTAGTATTTAAAAAAATATTTTTCGAAAACTTTTTTCAAACAGTTTGTAAAATCATGTTATTGTTATTGACAATGAATATTTTTTCCATGTCTTTCAACTTTCATTACAACTTGCAACTTGTTCACCCTTAAATTCACCTCTAAAAATGTTTTAAACGAAGTTCCAAAAGATTTCTTTTAAATAGATATCGAGTTGTGGAGGGAAATTTACTTCTCGCGTTACATCTACTTGTGCAGATATCGAGTTATGGAAATATGAACTCAATTGGGAGCACGGTTTATGGAAATTTGAACGGTAAAATTTGAAATGTACTGTAATTGTCATATAAATTCTCCAAATTTAATTAATTTCGCGGTATTCTCTAAACTTCGCGGCGAATACCGAATTTCGCGGCTTTCGCGAAATAGCGAATTTCCATTGACCCTAATAATTACAGTGAGTAAAATGTTTTTGCATGATTGCAAATCTATTTCATGAAAATTTTGTGTTTAGTCCAACATTGATCCATGTCTGGGTATTATTCATAACAATGGTATGACTGTACCTCCAACATCTCCGAAGAGACAAATTAAATTGTAAAGAGCCCGAGCAAGGAAAAATCACACCCCATCGGGAGCCGTCCCCCTTCTTGCGTTTTGTAGCTACTACAATCAGCAGCAATGATGGCTTTTTCCTGCAGAGAGAGTGACTGTGATTCTGCCGCCCGGACGCCGGAAATGACATCGAAAGTAATCAGCCTCCGGGACACATGCACACCCGATTTAGTTGGCTGACAGTCAAGTCTCTCCTCTTGATCTCTCTGGGATGGTCGGTTTCGGCTTCTGGGTGCAGAGTCAGTGCAAAATTTGATCCTTGGCTAAAATAAAAATTGCACTGGGGTCATAGGGTTGTGTAGTACTTGGCCTTTAAATTGATTGTAAAACAATATATTTTTGCTCCACAAATTATTGCTTTAGAATCATTTTAGGAGAAACCTCTTTTTAATTTTATTATCGATATTATTTAGTACTATACTAGGGAGAAAGCTTCAGAATCATTTTCAAAATTTTATTTTGAATCCTCTGCAGATCTTTCTTCCTGGTATTACAACAGCTAGTCCATATTGGTACAGCATACAACATGGCTGGCCTGAAAATTTGTTTGAAGATCAAAAGCGACTGTTCTTAAGACAATGTTTTGATTTTCTGTTAATAAGTGGATACAGGCATTTTATATATTTGTTACATCTGGCTTGAATGCCCTCAATGCAATGTTGCTGAACAACGATCGGAAACGCGAGGCACGATGAATTTTCGTAGGCATCAAAACAGAATCTGCGAATAAACACAAACAACCGTTCGGGCGCTTCATTCGTTCGTGTTTCATTTTTGGATCGCTGTTTCTCCCGACGCTATCATCGGGTGATTTTCCATCGCTCGATAATGTGAACGGTACGATCCACGCTGCCTGCTCTTCGCGAAGAACAGGAAAATATTCATTTCGATCATCTTCATGCGGGCTTGTAACAATCACGCTAAACTTGCTCCGCTCAAAAATGAGTGCCAAACGCACAAAATTGGCCTCTTTGCGTGCAGTACAGATTCTGTGCAAAGGGGCTGTACACAGTTTTGTGCAAACGGTGGTAAACAAAACTGAATGAGTGAATTGCGCACAGAGGGGGAACGCTTGGAATGCGGAATTCGTTTCCATTTTTGTTTTGCTTCTGAAAACATAAAAAAAACATTCCAATTTTAAAGATTTTCAGAGATTTTTTCATTTGAATAGCCGAAGCGGAAGCAAATAGGGAAAAAACTTTCGCATTTGCGACCATCTTCCGGCTTTTCGCTAGAAAACATCTCAAAAAACTCCCCATCTTACCAACGGCCAACTGTTTGCTGCCACGCGGGATATCATTGACAGTTCCGTTTCCATCGATCCCGTACAGCCGAAGGCCAAAACGACGGCAACTCACAGAATGAGTGCGACCTACTCAGAATTTTCACTCAGTCGCAGCCAGTTCTGCATTGGTTGCCTCATTCTGTGTAGTTTTAACACATGCGCTGCGTGGAGCTGGCTTAGCGTGGAGTGTTTGCTTGACTTTACGAGAAGAAGCAAGCTTGCAATAAATCACGAGAATGAACAACGCGTGGATAAATGAATCCTACGAGTGGAAAGGCTTCGCGAACCACTTATCGGTGTGTTCATTTTGCTTCTTCGCCGTTGCATCCGCTCGCTTTTTGCGATGCTCTTCGTGACGCAAAAATGAAAAGTGAATTTTGGCGAATGTTGGATCGCGAAGATGCGTCGATCATTGTTCACGAAGAAGATCCATCGCAACCCTGCCTCAATGTGATTTTTGAAAATTAAATTTGTATCTAGCATGAGCTCTTTGGACTATAGCTAGAACCTTTTGCATGATTCATATTGGTTTTAAAATTGACACAAACTTGACATTACCCATTTGTCAGGAAAATATAGCAACTGAAAAAATGTGTTGAACATACCAGTCCTGATTGAAAGTTCAACAAAAGTGATCTCATTTGAATCTAGGATAGTGTTTAAACCTAATTTTTAATATCAAATCATTTCTCTCTTACAGAACCCCATGCGATTGAATCAGCGGGTGGTCATTCGCTCATTAGGTGAGTAGACGGAATAATTCGCATCAAGATGGGAGTTTCTTCCTTTTGCCAGCACTGCCTCGACACCACTATCACATTGCGCCCCAACGAACTTTAAGCTGTTCATTAGATCGATGGAAATCGTTTTCGCATTGGGAGGTACTCGTTACTCACTGGAATAAAACTGCAGAGGGTGTTGCATGATTTTAAACGTTGTCACACTTCGTGTGCAGCAGGATGCAAGATGACAACGCGGTCATGGACTCAAGGTTTCATCAGAATATATTACAGCTATTTTGAGAAATTTTAATATTAGCGATATAAAACAAAAATAATCTTTGCAAATATAAATGATTTTCATAAACATTCATTTTTCCACAATTAAATTGCAGAATTGCCACTTAAAAATTGCCTTGAGGAACACCAGCTCCTACAGGACGTCATTTAAACTTGGAGTTCTGATAATTAACCTGATAATTTACGATTTGACAGATAACTTTGGATTATTCAAACAATATATGTTGGAAAATAAAAGTTTTTTTTTAAATATCATAATCAAGCCTTCATACAAAACACTGTCGAATGCTTTTTCTATGCCTAGAAGAGCAAGACCAGTAGAATAGCCTTCAGATTTGTTGGAACGAATCGAATTCGTTAGAATTCCGGTTCGAAACTAACACAAGAAGACGTTGTCTTCCAGAGAGCCAATAATCGAGCTTATTTCAAAAATTTATTCCGCAATTTTGCAGTTGCTTCGATGTAATCCTCTGATCAGCTCCCTTTTATCACCCGTGTATCAGAGTGAATGACCACCGAACGAAATTGCAACACGTTTAATGATTATTGCTGCAGACGGAGTGCAATTACCTTCCCGACTGACGACGACAGGTTCCCTCTGTTCGGCCAAAACGGATTCATAAATCGATTAATCGTTGCACGATGAGATTTTACTCTCAATCCGACCGACCAGAACTGACGACGCATAACACAAAGAATATCCCTTTGCTCAAAATCCACCGTATGAATGTGTGTGTCGTCACCGTCGATTGGCAGCTCGGGAAAAGAGGGTGAAAATTATTAATACGATTAAACGTCCATTGTTCCGTGGCATTGAGTCCTCGCTTTTTCAGGCCCGTTGGTAATCCAGCCTTTTTCGGGTTTTGCGTGCTAATTTGGACCTGGTAGACGGATGAATCATTTTTCGACGAAGAAACATCAAACCGAAAAACGGCTGATAACAATGAATAATAATGTGCTTTAAACTCTGGTGACGCGTGTGAGTTTAGGCGAACGCGACCGAGGGGTGCATCAATTGATCAGGTACGATAACAACGATGGGTCGTTGCTATACCTGAGTTATGCGCTTAACGTCGGCATAAAGCCAGAGTCTTGCACAACTACTACCGTAATCCGTGGGCAAATTGATCAGAATTTTGTATTTTTGTTGTGTTACCCTTTGGAATTCAAATATTGTCAAATAAGTTTCGACAAAATCAGTACTCCATTGATCTTTATTAATTTATGTAATCGACTTTTCATGAAATAATATTTAACATATCATAAAAATAGTTTTAATATCAAAAATTTAAACTGACACACAGGGGCGAAATTGATCACTATATCACGAAGCAACTTTTAGAATTGTAAATTTCCCTATCCACTAAATTTGGGTCTCCTGAATCTGAAAATGATGTCAAAATTCTTACAACTCGAATATTTAATCAGTATTTCGCAAAATAAAAAAATTAAAGTCTGCTTAATACGCCTAAATGTAAGCAATTCCCCTTGAAATAAGCACATTATTCGAGATTAAACGGTTTTAAGAGCTAAAAACTATATTCGCTATGTTGTATGGTATCAAAAATAAGGTCAGTAGCTCATACATAAGCTTACACAATATTTTACACACTCAAAGTTAACATGTAGGCATAGCACCAATGGGTTGTTTAGCACAGACATTTCCAACTGTGTTGCTTACACCTTCAAAAACTGTGAATATTTCAATGCAAAAGTGACCCTAATAAAAATGAAATAGTTCAAAATTATCTTTAGACACCTATAACCTGGAAAACATGGAATGTCTGTGATGCCAACGATACTTTCAGCATCCTTGGGAGAAAATGTTTTTTGGTACCAACCTGATCAAAATCACCCCAGTGATCAATTTGCCCCCGGATAGCAAGCCCAGAAGCAACTAGTACCGTAGTTGCTTCTGGGCTTGCTATCTAAGCGAAAATTTGCTGCCGTTAATACGCGTTTTTTCTTGCTCCAATAGGTACTGGCTAATAGAGTGCCGAAGTCAGTTCAGCGATTCCGGTTCACAGGCGCTCCAACGACTTGAGGGTTTATTCACATATTTCATAACGCCAAAAATGGTTATTTTGGGAAGTCGTTGATATGCTACGTATTACTCAGCATAGTTCCCGGCGGTGGATCTATTATAATCCAACAAAGATTTTCTTCTATCCAAGACTATGTCGAGGCAAGAGGTGGATCACTTTCAAGATGTACATATAATTTGCATCTGATGCAAATAAATGCATTTGTTCTATTTTTGATCAACTTAGCGATCAACATATTATTGACGGTATTTACGAAAAAAACGGTCAAAACTGAAGTGTCAAATTTGTCTGCTAGCTCTTTGGCTAGCTGATGTACTGATCGCTAAAATTGACAATTCACAGCGTACGATTGTAATAGTAAGTATCTATAAAAAGTGTACATTTTTTTAATTTATATTTAATACATATCATCGCAGGAACAGTTTTGGCATCAAATGGAAGGTACAATTGGGTTGGTACCGCCAATGATAAAAACATTTTTGATGCTTATGTTCTGACAGCGACCAGCTGGCTTGCTTACTTGGCTCAAATAATATTAGCCCTGCTACTGAATAACTTTGCCGAAGACGCTATTTTTCTAAGTGGTCAGAAAACTGAGATATACGCAAAACAAAAGTTTCATGCTCACTAGCGCCGCTTGGTGGCGTGATTCCGTATCAGAGTGACCACCGCATGTCAGCCCTTATACTACTGAATAAATCTTCCGAAGGCTCCAACCTTCCAAAACAACTGTTACAAAGTTTGCATTCCTATCCTTCAAGGTTCATCAGGTATCAGGTATCAGAAGGCCGGCTCCAAAGGCACGTTCCCCACCAGTTGGAAGATTTATGCCATCGCCATATTTGAGCCTATTTCATCATCTACCCGATGGGAGAGGAAGGGGAAGGGAAAGATGGGAGGAAATAGGAGTGGGGTCCCTTGAAGAGGGAAGATCGCATAAGCGAAATGAGAGCATGTAGCTCCATACCACAATGGGTTCGAACAGCGCCCTAAAAACCCAAGTAACCAATAAGCATTTAAAAAGGCATTTACTCAGCATTATATTCCTCTACACGACAGCGCATTAAATGCCATTCAAACGTATATGCGTCAGTAGTGCTTCCCCAGTGCAGGTTTTGGCGAAATAACGGGCTGTTCCAATGCTGCACCTTCAGGAACGTTGCATTTGAACGTCAAAAAATGTAACGCCTCCATGAAGAGCGGACCAAAACAAAAATTTATTCCCCTCCTTCTCTCTTTTTGTCGTCGCGGCTGCATTGCAAACTTTTTTCGTTATTGTGTTGTATTTTTGTCATATTTCCTTAGTGCGATTTGAAACTACAATCTCATGATTGAGAAAGTTGCCTATGGTGATGCTCTGCGCTGCTACAGGATAGTCTGCAGATGGTTAGGTGCCGGGCGATGAATTAAAGCCCTACTTAATGAACGTATACTTCTCGTGTATGGTGGCTTCGATACATGGCATCGTAATTTATGATTAAGATGTTTTCTATCAATGATAATTTTGGTGAGCACTGATTCAAAAAAAAAAAAAGTGATCAAAGGATTAGGATCATTTTGGCTCTCTGTAGCTGATAGTATGGTGGCATATATTTCTTCAAGGCTACGATGCTGATAAATCCAAATAATTGTATGTTTGGGCTGGCGTTTTGCCGGAGTCCATCATGTTTGTTTTGAAAATCCCCTTATCGATATCAATATTTCAAGGCTGTCAAAACTATCGTACAGTATGAGAGAGACGAAATTATCTATCAAATTAGTAACCCATTTCCTGTCCTCCTCTTTCGTGACATTCGAATAGCAACTAAAAGACATTTCGATTGCTTCCAACTGAATCAGCCCGTGCAATGGAAATGCTTCTTAACAACCGAGTGATTTTGAAAAGCAGTGCTTCTGCTGATTAAGGACAGCTAAGCAATCGAACTGCTTTGATAGAACATCAAGCAGTTCAAATGCTAAAAACTGTCTGCTACGAGGCACATTTAAATGCTTATTGATTACCTGGGAAGGGCACTGCAAAACGCATGAGCGCAAAGAGAGCCTATAGCTCATTACCACAGCGGGTTAAGAATAACAGAATGTCCTGAAGATTCAGGCTTCTGAATTCAGTTTCACTTAATAAGTGTTTACCAAGTAATTGGAATCGTATTTGCGAAAAAACTGGACAGTTACATATCAGGTGATACGAAGTTCCATAATCGGAGTCACAACTATCACACACAAATGAGTCAGCACGCTGAATATTTGCCATGTGATAGTTGAGTCGGCAGTGGCCTGTCAACGCTCTGACCAAGAGACTGCAATTCTGCTTTGACAGATTTGTTAAATACTTCGCCACCCTTGGAGATGGCTCAGTAATGTACAATTTTGTTTGACGACATGACTCCAAACTATTCCAATATTGCTTGTGCTGAGTTGCCGCCCAAGAGTTTATCTTAAGCTTCACCCAGCACTTCGAAATTGGAATAGCCGGCTCAGGGCCAATGAAGTCATGCGATGCTCCATCGCGAGCTAGCTCATCAGCCAATTCATTTCCAGCGATGGAAGAACGGCCAGGTACCCATACAAGAGTTACAGAGTTGACTGAATTCAGTTCCTCAATTTGAGTTCGACATGCGATAACAAGCTTCGACCTTGAGTTGGCCGAAGCGAGAGCTTTTATAGCAGCCTGACTATCTGAACAGAAGTATATGACTTTACCCATTACGCGCTGTTGAAGTGCTGATTGCACTCCACACATTAGAGCAAATATTTCCGCCTGAAAAACGGTGCAGTTTTTACCAAGTGAGTAAAACTGATTCAGCCTTAGCTCACGAGAATATACTCCTGCACCAGCTTTACCTTCAAGAAGGGAGCCATCAGTGTAACATACTATATTGTTTGATATACTTCTTTCCAAATAGCCAGACGTCCACTCTTCCCGTGAAGGGAATTGTGTGGTAAATGTCCTATAAGGAAAGTGACAAGCAATTGTGAGATCACTTGGAGCAACGACAATTTTGTCCCAATTCACCAAAAGTGGAAACAACGAAGTGTGTGTACATCTACGATTCACTGGATTTTTCTCCAGTAGATCCAGTACCCATAAACGGTAAGAGCAAGAAAGTGCTTCTTGTTTAAGATATATGTGTAGTGGTGCAACGTCGAAAATGGCCTCAAGCGCTGCTGTGGGAGTTGTAGAGAACGCATCGCCATCAAGCACATCCTTTGAAGATGGCCCAATTTTGATTGGATTATTCTCACTTCGCCCTTTTGCCACCACACAAGACATCCATATGCCAATATTGGTCGAACAACTGTTGTGTAAATCCATTTGATATATTTGGGTTTGAGGCCCCAAGTTTTACCAAAGGTTCGCCGGCATTGACCGGCCATGCAAGCTTTTTTGACTATGAAATCAGTGTGAGGTGTCCATGAAAGTTTGGAATCTAGAATGACTCCGACAAGTATACTTGATCAGTCACATTAATCTCAGTGCCAAAAAGACGTAAAGGTCGAATTCCATCGCGGTTTCGTCTTTCCGTTAAAAGAACAATAGATGTTTTATTCGGGTTAACCGAAAGGCCATATTGGTGACACCAACTCTCGACTACCTGAAAAGCACTTTGCAGCAAGTCGAATAGGGTGCTTATGCACATACCAACTATCAGAGCTAGATAGTCGTCGGCAAATCCATAAGTTGGAAAACCGCAATTATTGAGTTGCCTCAATAGCGTATCTGCTACGAGATTCCACAAAAGTGGTGACAAGACTCCCCTTTGGGGGCATCCGCAAACACTCAATTTTCGAATCGCTGCTTGACACAATGTCGGTTTTTGAGCATTTGATGAATCCAATTGGTAATCATTGTAGGTAGCCCATGGTTTCGTGCGGCTTCTAGCGATGGGCGATTTTGAATCGATGTTCCGAAAATCGATGTTTTCATTTCGATTAATCGATTTTTTGAATCGATGTTTGGGGCATCTGAAATCGAGTGAATCGATTCTCTTTATTCGATTCATTTTGTTGAAAATTATGAATATTTCTTAATGGCATGATGAAAAATAAATCAAATTTTTAAGCCTTTTGCAATAGTAAATCTGTTCTATTGAGTTTCAGAACTGATGTAATTGAGGTGTATTAAAATTGAATGTAATTGCATTTGGTCTCATTTCAAACTATATTTTAAATTTGAATTCGATTCAAATCGATTCAAAAACATCGATTCAAGAGATTCGATAAAATCGGTGAATCGATTCAGCAGTTCAAATGTGAGTCGATTCAGTAACATCGATGCTATAGACAATTTTACCCAACGCTAGCGGCTTCCAATATGGCATCGAAAAACACGTTATCAAAGGCACCCTCAATATCCAAGAAAACACCCAAGCAGGATTGCTTCTGAGCGAATGCTTTCTCGATATCGTATACAACTTTGTGTAAAAGAGTTACAGTGGACTTTCCAGATTGGTAAGCATGTTGATTGACATGAAGAGGCAACGAACACGCATTATCGAACATCACGGATGTGATGATCGATAATGCGTTCCAGACATTTCAGAAGAAAAGAGGTCAGACTGATTGGTCTAAAACTCTTCGCTTCTTCATACGACGCACGTCCTCCTTTCGGGATAAACTTTACAGTAATATCACGCCAGCATCTGGGAATGTACCCGGTAGCAAAACTGCTTACAAGTAGTTTTTTCAAAACATGTTTGATACACTCAAATCCCTTTTGGAGCAGAACAGGATAAATTCCATCCGCTCCTGGAGATTTGAAAGGAGCAAAACTATTAAGAGTGCCCATTGAATCGATTCAGTAGTTACGATACTGCGAGCCGAGGCCAGAGACTCGTAACTACATGAAAAGACATTTGGTTCATCAGTAGATGCTATGTCCACACATCCGGGGAAGTGTGTATTGAATAAACATTCTAAAACTTCTTCATCGGAAGAAGTAAAGTCACCATTAGGTAAGCGAATTTCCTGTTGAGGTCACCAACAGAAACATCGATTGTGACAGCACATACATCTTTGGTAGTTAACTCAGAAATGAGTGTAGCAACGATTGCTTTATTAACGAGCACGCATGCGCGGGGCATGGCGCGCGAGTTTGCCATTTCAAGTTTGCTGAAAGTAGCAAAAACTGGGTCCACAAGGTTACCTAGATAGAAGTTCCCTCTACGAAAGTAGGGTTCTTGAACTAGCGCCACTTGGGCTGCACCATTTTGCATGAGTCTGCAAAGATTGATCGTTGCTGTTCTTTTATGCTGTAGATTGATCTGAGCTAACCTAACCGTAGCCACTACCCAAACTAGGCAGGATTAAGCTTTTTTAAATCTCAGCATGAAACAGACCAGCAACGAAACAACCAGATCGGTATCTATTTAAAGTCGCCAAAGGCGAAAAAGCACAGAATACACTGTGTAATACGCATAATGCGAATCCATATAGGTGATAATTTAAATTAAATGTCAACATATTCATAATCCCACCCTTATTAAGCCTCAGGATAGAGACTGAAGAAGGGCAGCCGATTTTCTCGGAGAAACACAAGGTCTCCTGCTCCATTGCTCCGGGTAGCACAGGAAGGACTCAATACTGTGGAGGGCGCCCTGGTACCCCACAGGCTCCGTTTACGGTAAGGTTTTATTTAGACCCCCCTAACCATTCATTCCTAGGCACGGTACGCATCACACCATAAATTAGGGGTCACCTGTGAGGTGGACTTTTACCACCGGAACAGGCAGTCCGTAGTGTTGATTCTTAGCCAGTTGAACCAACCGCTACCGACACTACGCGGCTATCTAGGCTGCTCGGGAAAAGGAGGTTAATATTGATGATTAACTCCTGACGTACCCAAGCAGCCGGACAAAGTTTGACAGGTACTGGCACCATTGTTTTCAGATTTCCCAAAGAAGAGAAAGAGAGCGATGTTTTGATGAAGTCACCGTGCAATGGACAATAACGTTCCAGTGTGTCTTATAGGAGCGCGCGTTATAGGAATGCGTTTAATAGGAGACTCGAATGTATAAGAAGAAAACGGATTGAAATGAGCACATACATCATCTTATCAGATCTCATCAAGATGGGCCCGGACAGGTTGGCCGCTTGTCTGCATCGGCTGATAGTCAGAATCTGGGAAACGGAACAGCTACCGGAGGAGTGGAAGCAAGGCGTTATATGCCCTATCTACAAAAAGGGCGACAAACTGGAGTGTGAAAATTATCGTGCAATCACCATCCTAAACGTCGCCTATAAAGTGCTATCCCAGATTCTCTTCCGTCGTTTATCACCTATAGCAAACGAGTTCGTGGGAAGTTATCAAGCAGGTTTCATCGACGGCCGCTCGACAACGGACCAGATCTTTTCCGTGCGGCAAATCCTCCAGAAATGTCGTGAGTACCAGGTCCCTACGCACCATTTGTTCATCGATTTCAAGGCGGCATACGATAGTATCGACCACATAGAGCTATGGAAAATCATGGACGAGATCAGCTTTCCCGGGAAGCTCACAAGATTGATCAGAGCAACGATGGACGGTGTGCAAAACTGCGTGAAGATCTCGGGCGAACACTCCAGTTCGTTCGAGTCTCGGCGGGGACTACGACAGGGCGACGGACTTTCGTGCCTGTTGTTCAATATTGCGCTTGAAGGTGTCATGCGGAGAGCCGGACTTAACAGTCGAGTCACGATTTTCACGAGATCCGGACAATTTGTTTGCTTCGCGGACGACATGGATATTATTGGGAGAAAAATTGAAACGGTGGCAGATTTGTTCACCCGCCTGAAACGCGAAGCAACAAGAGTCGGGCTAATGGTGAATGCGTCGAAAACAAAGTACATGCTGGTTGGCGGAACTGAGCGTGACAGGGCCCGCCTAGGAAGCAGTGTTACGATAGACGGGGATACCTTCGAGGTGGTGGACAAATTCGTCTACCTCGGATCCTTGTTGACGGCTGACAACAATGTTAGTCGGGAAATACGAAGGCGCATCATCAGCGGAAGTCGTGCCTACTATGGGCTCCAGAAGAAACTGCGGTCAAGAAAGATTCACCCCCGCACCAAATGCACGATGTACAAAACGCTCATAAGGCCGGTAGTCCTCTATGGGCATGAGGCGTGGACTATGCTCGAGGAGGACTTGCAAGCTCTTGGGGTTTTCGAACGTCGAGTGCTAAGGACGATCTTCGGCAGCGTGCAGGAGAACGGCGTGTGGCGGCGAAGGATGAACCACGAGCTCGCTCAACTCTACGGCGAACCCAGTATCGTGAAGGTAGCTAAAGCTGGAAGGATACGCTGGGCAGGGCATGTTGCAAGAATGCCGGACAACAACCCTGTAAAGATGGTGTTCGCCACGAATCCGGTCGGAACAAGAAGGCGTGGGGCGCAGCGAGCTAGGTGGATTGACCAGGTACACCAGGACCTGGAGAGCGTGGGTCACAGTCGAGGATGGAGAGAAGCGGCCATGAACCGAGGGAATTGGCGAAATATTGTTGGCGAGGCTTTATCAAGATAATTGATGTAAAGCCAAATAAGTAAGTATTATCTTATCAGAAAAAAATACCCAGTTTGCAAAGTGTTTATTTGCATAGCTTGGCATATAAACCATTTTGCTATGATAGTGACTTGATGTTTATGTCAATTCATCCAAATAATCGTGCATCAAACTCACTGATTGGACCGATAAAACGGCGTATGCATTTGCAGACGACAAAAGTAAGAAATTAATCAAAAAGTCTCCCTCAGCCAACTTTTGAATTTTAATCTCTAGCAAATGCACAAGGAATTCCAGAAAATCCTCATGTGATACTTCCGAAAAACCTTCGGGGATTCCTTTGAAAATCCTCCTGGGTTTCTTACGAAAATACTTCTGGGATTCTTCCGGAAATATCTCAGATATTTTCCCAGAAATTCCATTGCTATTCTTTCAAAAAACTATTTTGAAATATTATAGAAATACTTCCCGGATTATTTCGTTGAAAAAATCTGCGTTTCTGTCAAACATATTTTATGGATCAATTCCAAAATATTTATGAATACCTATCTTTTAAAATTCTTCAAGATACCTCGGCTATTCTTCCAGAAATCCTTCGAGGATACTTTAAGAAATTTCCTGGGAATTCTTCCTGGTAATCTTTCTGAAATTGATTACTCTGATATTCTACAAAAAAAAAATCTGTAATTCTTTTGTCAATTTCCCTTTTCTGTAATTTTTTGTCAACTTTCATGGAAAATCCCGTTCAAATTCTCCCGGAGATCCTGAAACTTTAATTTAAAACAAATACTATTTATTCAAAAATCTCTGGGATGCTTTCGGCAATCTTTTTGGAATTTTTCTGGAAATTCTGCTTGAATTCATTTGAATTTCTCTATAGTTTTTCCACAAATCTCCCTAGAATTGTTTGGAAATCGTTCAAAATCGTTCAAAAAAGCCTCCTTGAATCCTCCAAGAAATCATGCTAGAATTATTCCATAAATCATCCTGGGATCGCCTGAAATACTTCCGAAAACAATTCACCTTTTTGAAACAGCCCATCTGGGATTCTTTCTAAATTTCGTCAAGGAGTTTTGCGAATTTCGTTTTTGCTCTGAAATTTACACGGGAATCCCCTAAGAAATCTTCCAGAAATCCTTTTGAGGTTTTTAAGAAAGTTCCTCATGGATTCACACGGTTTTTTTTTCTGTGATTCTTCTAAAAATTATTCTCCTAGATTCTTCCGAAAATCCTTCTGGGATTAATCCGGTAATCTTACAGCAATTCTTCTGGATAACTTCGAGAATTCTCCCAGATTGATGCCTGGAAGAATACCAGATGGATTATCGGAAAAATTGCAGATGGATTTTTGAAAGAGAATTGTGAAGAATCAGAATAATCATTACATAATTTCTTAAAGAATCCTGGAATTGTTTTAAAACTGTAGTTCCGGAAGGGTTCTACCCCATTTGGTATAATGCCATTTGGCATAACGGCCATTTGGCATAATTTGAAGAATACATTTCCACAAATTGTGTTTCTCAACTTTTGACTCGATAAATCCAATGTATTTCATCTTCGACTCTTGACCAGGGTTGGGAGAAATCTTGAAACTCACTCTACAGTAACCAAGTCAAGCAAATCCCAGTCAGCGAAGCCAGTGAAAATCACGTCCTACGTATCTGAACTAGTGTACTGAGTAGAACCACGTGAGTTTCTCGAAAATCAAGCATGCTACTGTTACCATTGAATCTCTTTTTGGCATCATAGAGTGAGCTCGCTTTAATCAATCTTATGATCAGGGTTGAGAAAAATTCTGAAATTCATTCTACAATAGCCAAGCAAAGCGAATCACAGTCAGCGAAGCCAGTGAATCTCATGCCCATCGCTGCTGTAGGCAAACAGTCTTGAAAAAAGCAAAACTCCCGTTGCTATGGGCAACCCAAAATTACTGTAGAAAAATGTTCTATTTCCCGCTGCATTTCCCGCATTTAGAGCCTTCAATGACACAAACGATTTAGAAAATTCATGCACCCAACATAGGCAACTTGATGAGATTCGCGTTTATGAACTACTGTACTGGGAAGACCACGTGAGTTTCTCGTAATTCAAGCCTACTACTATTACCAGTCCCAGCACTGCTTATGATACTGTCTGAACGTCT
Organism: Aedes aegypti; assembly: GCF_002204515.2. NCBI lineage: Eukaryota > Metazoa > Arthropoda > Insecta > Diptera > Culicidae > Aedes > Aedes aegypti. The sequence goes on from NC_035107.1 coordinate 118,341,016, forward strand.
GTCTTCATTTATTTGTGATACTGCTGTAGCTCGATTTTTGACCGTGCCTTGGGTACCACGATTTTGTCGTAGTTGGAAACACAGTCGTTTAGCATAGCCTCAAAATTATATTGCAATTTATTTATATTTGTTTATGAGGGCGCAGAAATTAAATATGAAGAACATTCAATGTTCTAAAGAAGGAAATTCTAAAGAGACATGATTTGCCGCAAATGCTACAAAAACCAGTTGATGCACTGTTAACCCTCTAATAACCAAATTTTTGTTTTCGATCTAAATATTATTTTTCGTTATTTAAAATCATTCTAAACACGGTTTGGGCAATGATTTATTTTTCTTCGCAAATTTATGAATTTTGGTTTTTGATTTTTATTATTTTTATTTTTGAACATCCCTTTCCTTTTAATTTTTTTCTTGAAGCCTCTTCTGGATACTGTTTTTTGACAATAATAAAAATTTGAGTTTTTACTATACTTTTGAAAATATGATTTTTTTAATATTTTTCTGGAATTTTTTTTATTTTCCGTGTAACTAAAGGAAAAACAAATTTGAAATTATTTCAATACCATCAGGCTCTTCATCTGTGATAGGTTGATCGTAGAAAAATATAAAAGGTACAATTTTTTATAATACACGTTAAATGAATCCCAGGCATTTGTAGGTTATATAAGAATACAATTTTTCAAACAATTTTTAATAATACAAATAAGTTTCAAAAATCATAAAAATCTATTCTTATATGCGTGTTATGAGTTAAGGTTTAAGCCAAAAATAAAATCATTTTAATTTCCAAGCTATGAAAAAATACACAAAATTCCAAAGTGTACCCCGTCTAAAGGCGGGGTTGGGTATTAGAGGATTAATAATTCAGTAGGGTAATTCGCCTATTATTTAACCGTACGTGTATTCCTAATGAATTGTTCTACAAGCATTTTAGGCATTCAAAAATTGCCGAATTATTTTATTATAAATTCTGCCTTCTTTCAAAAATAAGCTGTTCTTTTAAGTTTGCAGCGTAACGAATCATAGGTACGCCAGGATCAATGTTTATTCACATCGGTTTGCCTTGATTATGCGTAGAGAAAGTAGAAGACGTCGCAATTATGGGCTTTAGACAAAAAAGTCTTCATCATCTTTTTTCAGGCCAACTAGCATTTGAGATTATTCCACGAGGTGAGAAATGTCGGTCTCGTATAACGAGGTGACAATATTGTGCATTTAGATTAACTTTAGACCGAAATTCATAAATGATATGAAATATCTCCAACAAAAGTTTGCCGAAGTTCGGCGTCGGCTTTCTGCCGAAGTGCTACGCCGACAAAGGCATTCCTTATGCGTCGGCGAAGCACTAAATTAGAATGCCGACGCCGAACTTCGCCGAAGTTTTGACTGCCGAACTTATCATTGTCACTTGAATTGTCAATACTCGATTTGACTGAAGTGACTCTCCATTTGATTTACACGGCGAGTCAGTCCACTCGGGTCGAGTTTTGTCACTTCGCTATACGACACCGACAATTATAACCTCATGTCACTCGTAGAATAAACCCAATTGTTCGGCGTCAGTTATTTGTTTACGTCGGCTGGGTCTAGGAAGCCTTAAAATCTCGACACCCAGAGATGCAGCCACAAGGGATCAGGGATTTTATGTCTTAGAAAATCCCGACGGTGTCAACGGGCATAGATACTCAGCCGAATGGGTTGAGAGGCAATCACGCTTACCACTACATCACCGACTCCGCTACGAACAAAGTCGGATGTAAGTCCAGAAAAACGCCGTGAAATAGGCCACTGCCCGGCATTCGAAGTGTCAAGCAATTTAAAGCAACACTTTATAAAAGTTTAGATGCGCTAAACTGCAAACCAAACTCAAAAGAACAGCTGATGTTTGAAAGAAGGTGAAATTTACTAATGTCAATTAATTACTATGCTTCAATGCGTACTTTAATTTCTGGAAAATTCGAATACGGATGCGCAATTATGTAGGTTGAAGTACGTAAACAGGATACTTACTTCTGCCACTTCAGCTTCTCGTATAGATATACAACATATATGTTAAATTCATAATATTCCTATTAAGAACACAGGCGCACATGGAAATTCATGGCTTGTGGGATTCAAGCCCAATCTTTCAATTGATCAAATTATACGCAACTATCCGTTTCGGTGTTTGTGTTTCACCACTCATACTGTACGTAAATAAGTTATCCGATATGGTTGGATCTTCATCTACACGATACCTCTTCAGCGATAATGCTTTTGTCATCAGCCTCAAATGTATACTTTGGAACATTTTTCCTTGCGAGAATAGCTCGATATGGATTAACTAAGGGTCATCACAGTTATGGATCAACTAAGGGTCATTTTTCAAATCAAAATATGATTAAAAAACATGGTGACGCTGTACACAACAAAATTACCTCTCTGGTACTGAAGAATATAGTTGTTTTTAGAATACACCTAAAACTACCCGACTATTTAAGAAAAAGTGTCGATTTCGATAGAAATTTCGAACGATGTCCACCCTTCCACTAAACACGTCTGCAATGATGATCTGAATATATCCGGAAACATAAAGATCGCTGTCCTTAGTGCTGTAAGGGATACCATTTGGAATAGCCTCATTCTACTTACTTTCACTTGGTTTGGTCATGCGTAGGACAGAGACGGTGCACGACCACTTTCAGCTAGTCGGGCACATTTCAGCTAATGATTTTATCATCACTACTCCAATAGCGTTGCTCCAGTGTTTATCATCAGCTTCCCGGCACAACTTCTTGAAGCAGTTCGATTTGCTAGTCGCTATTTCTACTTTGAATGTGGCCTTGACCTGCCGGGAGGTCATCTCTCGTGTTGGCTTCCAATCCATTTCTCTGAACTTGTCTTCTGTCTCTTAAGCATGTGGCACGTAGTTTGCCGAGTCTGACGTTCCACTAGTACCACGGATGCCACAGATTTATAGGCTCCAGCTTTATCGACAAAACTGAGCCATGCGCGCTCGCTAACGCTTTTGTTAACTCGTCTGCATCCATGTTTGGAGCATGGTTCACTGATTGGAGTTCCTTCGTCAAAGCGTTGGTCAGTTTGCTACAACACTTTATGGCCCAAGCATTGAAGTCTCCTACGATGCTTACAGGCGTTCGATCGATTAGCTTGTCGGTTAGCAAATTTAACATCTGTACTGTTGCACTGTCCATCTTGGGGGATCACGAATCCTTTGTATGAATGTTCGACTACTTCTGAAATTGATTATTAGACTATGACTAAGATTACTGCTCTGTTTGCTCGTTATGGGGAGGAATCAATTTGAACGGGCAAATTGACCATATTGCCATCTTGTCTCCTTGGACAAGCCTTTAACTATTACTTCGTTACCCAGCGACTTCGCAATGAGCTTCTGGCAGGCGAAACTCTTGATAGACGGTTCAATGAGCATATCTTCTTTCTGAGTAAGCAAGGTTTACACCACGTTTTCACCCAGTTCTTTCAGCTCCAGGTCCATTCACATTCTCCCAAAAGGTCTCTCGTCAGGCGTCTGTCGCTTTCTTTTCTCTTCGGTTCCTTTTTTTCCTCTCTTCTCCTTTTATGCTGTCTTCCTCTCCTACTTTTTTTTACAGTGCGCCATTCACTGATACTCCTCAGCTCGCTGATGTACTCCTGGTCGTTTCTCTACTTTTTTGTTACTGTTCGCCTGGTGTATCCCTCTTCAATTTATCCGAGAGGGCGCTTCATGTGAAGCAATTGCTTGTTGTTATGGCAGATTTGATGCTCGTGCCTGACTGCTTGCCACGACTGTTAGTCGACGAATATAATACAATTTGTCTTGCTTCTACTTATTTAGCCTTCATAGTCAAATGTTCGATGCTTTCATACTTGTTATTTTTCATTAGAATATTGAGTTGGAACAAAAATGAGGTCATACTTTTTCTCATGATGAAAACGTCCAAAATTAAAGTTTGAATTACTGGAAATCTAGTACCCGGAAACAAAAGACCTTACTTGACTTCCTTGAGCATAGAGTATCATCGTACTTGCCACACAGTATACGAATGCCGAAATGGGAACTTAGGCAACGAAAGCTCTCAGGTAATAAATGTAGAAGTGCTTGTTGAACACTGATCTGAGAAGCAAGCTCTGTCCTAGTGAGGACGTAATGTCATGACGAAGAAGAAGAAATAGAAGAAAATTGACATAATGATAATGAAAATACCGAAAACATCTCAAAACATTCAATTCGTAGGCCCCTCGAGCAATTTGTTACGTATATCATTACAAACTTCAGCAAACTCTTATTACCATGAGATTTCCTTTGAAAACAAAAGAAAGTCTATCATCCCGCCTATTCAAGCGCGTAATTCTGTGTCACACATGCTGCTTTGATTCTAGATCATGGCCCAATTCCAGATATGGGCTTTGCGTGCAGCCGTATGATTTCTATTCATATCCCAGGCGGACGCACGTTTCATGGATTGATTGGAACCGCAGCCGCGTGACGGATGAGCCCAAATTTGGATCGAGAGCAATTAAAATTATTTTGCCATAGCATTCCTTCATGATTAAGCGAGCAAGCGTCGAATGTTCAACTAAACATGCTGTCGCTGCCCTATGGGCCGGAAATCAAAATTTCGCCAAATTCCGAGCACTTTCATGATGAACAACTGGACCATGAGTAATATAGGGGGGAATCTCCAGTATCAGACCTCACCCAATACCGAACACAGTCGAAAAATTGAGAAATCGTGGTCTTATCGAGATGGGGTATTAAAAGAAAAGAAAACTATTATAGACAGTAATGTTCGCGTAGAGCAACATATCCTTGACATGTGTTCGCTTTTTTTTTTGGTAAGACAGAGATGTTTGAAACCGATAAAAAGATGACGTTTCGCTTTAAATTTGAATTAAATTCATATAAATAAGTGTCTTGAAACGCTTTGTCGTCAAATTTTCACTTCTAGCCCATAGTGCGCCGTCGGCTATGGTGCGTTGCCGAAAAATAATACACTGGTCACATCAAAAGACCTCCACATTGAAGCGAATGCTCTGGGCCGTGACGAACCTAACGGGAAAAGCGAGAATCTGCTAGGAAGGGTTATTTTACATGTGAAAACTCTCGTTGACACGTAGCTATGTATGAGAGTTTGTGCGGCGGTTTGCGGTCACGCTACAGTTGCGATTTGACACACGAGCAATGGAATGCTGGGCCGAAATTCGGCCAAATTAGGTGAAATGTTTGTTTTCGGTGCTTGGTTCATCTGATATCGGAACATCTAATACCTAGTTATGAATGAATTTTCCATATAATGGATCTCTTGGACAACGGCTCTCTAGCTCCATTATCCTGGCATGCACAATAGCCAACGTTCATCAATGGGACGCCTACATCATCGATTGTAATCGAATCGCAATCATCATTCATAAAGCAAACGGTGTCCATACAAAGTGGGCCCACTACTTTTTTCGCACCATCACTTTCGCTCAAAGGGGTTCACTTTGTGAGATACACTGAAACCTCCATTTTCGTTACGGGCTGGGGGTACGTTGACAGAATTTCACGTAAATGGAATCATTATGTAAATAGAATACTCATCCCATACTCGCATTACAGTCCCATTTGAATTTTTATCACTTTTGAGTTAGTTTCATGAATAGCCTTCAACTTTATTTATAATGTAGTTCAAAAAAAAAAAAAAACTTTATTATATTTTTTATATTGTTGCAGTCACGCCTTAAAAAAATGGACCCGTATTTTTTTATTTTGTCATTAGGGTGCTCTTTCTTAGGATAGGGTTACCCAAAAATTCAAAAATAATTATGTTTTTATTTTTATGTACATTGAAATTTAAAGAATAATATAATTTAAATTATAGGGGACCAGTCATTCAGCAAGACCAAGCTGAGGGTCGTGGGTTCGAATCCCACCGGTCGAGGAGCTTTTCGAGTTGGAAATTTTCTCGACTTTCCAGGGCATAGAGTATCTTCGTACCTGCCACACGATATAGAGTAAAGTGGGGCAAAAGTTCGAGTGGGACAAGAGTTTCTTTTTAAGATTTCTAGCTCAAATCAAATCAAAACTTAGAAATGTCATGGTGGTTTGAATGCTATTCAAGTAAGAGACTTTCACTCCAAATATCATAAAAATCGATTGAAATTTGGAAAAGTTATGACTATTTGTTGTTTTTCGACGTAAATATTGTAATATTTGGTCACACTTTCGATGCATGGAACCAAATGAAGATAAAATATTTTTCAATATTTTATGTAAGGGCATTTCTAGGCCTATCATAAGGATGCTTTGACGTGTATTAGTTTTTCCATAAATAGTTGGAATCAATTTTTGACCCATAGCGGGGCAAAAGTTCGAATCTGCGGGGCAAAAGTTCGACCCATGTATAAACCCACGGAAAATTTTTCAAATTTCCTGAGATCTACATATTATCTTCAAATTTATCGAATTTTGCCTGATCGTGCGAAAAATGTCACAAAAATTTTACATTTTCACTTAGTTTTGCGAAAAACTGCTATTTTTAGGGTGTATTACAATTAACCCTGTTTTGGGCATTTTTTGATGAAAATTTAGTGTGTATTTTTCGGCAAACATAAGTTTACGGCTGGTATAAAGTATGCCTGGCATAAAAGTATTGATATTTTGTGTTTTAGGCAACGAACTTTTGCCCCACACTAGATTCGAACTTTTGCCCCACCGGTGGGGCAAAAGTTCGTTTAAGACAATCAATTTTGAAACTGTTATTACTAAAAATGGGTAAATATTTTGACACAAGTTAGTTCAGCAAAGTGATAGCTAATATGTTGAAGGTTCGCTGTATGGTATTTGTTTTGTTTTATTTGCTATTATTTTCCTGGAAACTTTGATTATACCACTAAGGTCGAACTTTTGCCCCACCTTACTCTACGCATGCAAAAAATGGTCATTGGCACAGTAAGCTCTCAGTTGATAACTATGGAAGTGCTCATAAGAACACTAAGCTGAGAAGCAGGCTCTGTCCCAGTGGGGACGTAATGCCAGAAAGAAGAAGAAGATAATTTAAATTATAAATGGAACGAAAACAATTTACGAGAGAAAAATAGACTCCATATTATCTCTAAGATTCAAAGCATTAGGTGACTATGACGTTTATCACGATAATTCAAGAACTAGTCTACGTCAATTAATTGTTTCAATCAAACCGTCTTGGTGTTGCTTTGTATGTTTATATCTTAAAAAGTTATATGGGAATTTCATCCCAAAAATAATTTATAGAATAAAAATCAACATTGAAATAACTCAACTTTCTCATCTTTATCAAAACTTGCGCAATTTTAATTTAAGCATACGTTTTTCTGGCCGGTAGCTCATTTTTACATCGATTCAACTTTCAGGATGCAACTTTTTTTTTGTCTGTCGTTAAGTCTATTGAATTAACAGCTATTATTGTAGGTACGTTAAATAATAGAGAGAACGATCTTTCCTAAGTTTGCTTAAACATTTGTTTTGTGAAAAAGATGAGAGCCTCACGATGTATGAAAACCCGCAATTTCGGTAAAAATGTGTTCTAAGAAAACCAAAAAAAAAGATGAATATGCTCAAAACAAGGTCTTCAACCTTGAAACATGTTCCAAAACATTTGTCATGATCAAAACTGACGGAAAAGTGACGTTTGCAAACCATGTGCTAATGGCTACCTATGAAGTATGTGAAACAAGTTTGTACTTTTTCAACACTCCTCGTCTCTTCACAAAGTAAGATTATTTGCTTGAAAGGCGTGTATAATATTACAATCACTTTTTTCCTCATAAATCCTTACCCCATTTATAGACAGCTTTCTATAATATTCAAAAAAATCAACCGCATCGTTTTTCAAAAGAATGTGAAAAGTAAACGACACCTAATATCTTCTTAATGTATGATGTTTTGATAACACGAAAAAATATCAACATTTAATATCAGATAGACCTTTCTACAATGAATACTATGTCATTATAATCCAATTATTATAATCCAATTCAGTAATTTGAATCTGAAGTTAATGACTCATTAGCCTTTACCTACTATTCTAAAATTTGAAATCTTCGTGGACCAATGCTACCAGATCCCCGTACACAATTTGTACAATGATTTTCCTGTCATAACACATGAAATGTCGTAATAATAAGAATAACTCTCACATGTTTCATGAACTGCTTACCAATAATTGGTCGTCGATTGTGCAGTTCACGCTGTTTAGTTTCGAGCGTAACCCACATCCGACCACCAACAACCCTCAAGCAATCACAAACCATGCAAGATTCAATTGGAACAATCTCACCGGACCCAACTTTCAACTGAAACGTTTCATTGTCTAAAAGCCGTCTAAAAGCCATTCAAGAGGGATGATGAGCCTGTCGATGATCCAACACGCACTGTCAATTCTTCATAGTTGCGGCATAACTTCATGATAAATAGAACGGCTTACATATCGCATTTCCAATTGATTGAACTTAAATGAACTCGAATTATTTCAAAAATTGCAGATAAGTAAATTAACTGTTCTTCGCGTTTTTTCACAAAATAAAACATTTTTCAGAAAATTGACGTAGCGATTCAAGCCTACTTGATCCCTCGTTCAAAAATTTGAACTGGAACGCAAACTGAACGCGTTCAAATGCAACACTGCTCTTCATTGTAATATTAGTTTTAACTAGTGTGTAGGACTGAAAGAACTTTGTCGGATAGCTTACATATTGTAGGGAATTTTAAAATCCATCTCGAATAAATTTTTGAAAAAAGAAAATGATCTAGGGTAAGTGTTCCCTATAGTTGCGGTAGTGCCGTTTTCACTGATTTTTAGCCACAGAACCGACATTGCCAATCGACGTATTGGCTTGTTGATACATGAAATAGTTGAAAAGAGCGTTAAAATTGCTTTAAAACTGATGAAATATCACTAAAATTGCTAAAACTGTTCTTACTTGTACCAATAGTTGCGTTAAAATGTTCCTATAGTAGAGATTCCCATAAGAAAACCACGGATACCGCAAGTATAGGAACACAAAATAAAAATATACCGCAACTAAAGGAACAGTGTATCAATGGACCAATGCACGAGTTCACTAATTTGACGTTTGAGCGGTGCCGAATTCACTTGTTTCCATGGTCACGTAAATAACACGGCACCGCTAAAACGTCAACGAGTGAACGCGTGCATTGGTCCATGGACCAATGCACGAGTTCATTATTTGACGTTTGAGCGGTGCCGTGTTAATTATGTGGTCATTGCAACGAGTGAATTCGGCACCGCTCAAATGTCAAGTTCGTGTACTCGTGTATTGATCCATAGTGGAGGTATTATTTTTCACTGACATGCCGTGGATTACTACGATGAAATCATTTTACCTCCACTATTGGTACATCTACCCTAGTGATATAATAGATCCCTTTGTGTGGTCCTTAGCCTCTTGTCTAGTAACTCCTATCCCTACCTCCCCGTGGTGCCGCCTAGGATACGAGTAGCCGTAGGGAAAATCGAGTAACAAGCCCCGGTGGGACCTTGGTCCTATGCTGACAGGGAAGAGGGGCTTTCTCTTCTGAGGGTGTAGGGGCGGCTCAAAACAGCGTCTGTTCTCCATGTTAGGAGCGGCTGATCATCGTCCTAGGATCAAAGGCCGTCTCTTCAATATCAGCTTAATCAACGTGCACAACCCTTACCTAGCAAATGGCGATGACGATAAGGACGCTTTCTATGCGCAGCTGGAACGAGAATACGACAGCGGTCCAAGCCATGATGTCAAATTCGTTATCACAGATCTCAACGCTCAGGTTGGTCACCGAAGCCCCTCTTGAGGACTGCTGGAGTAGTGCCAAAGCAGCCATTAACAACGCAGTGGAAGGTGCCATTGGGTTCGTGGAAGGAAATCGACGGAACGATAGGTTCGACGAGGAGTGTAAGACGGTTTTGGTTTCGCTCAAGTGGTGAACAGTGCATCAACATTACCCTTGGCCTCAGACCCTTATCTCCCCGGAACATCATCCTCGAAAGCGCCGCTATAGCCGTAGCCCAGTGAACCACGTATCGTATAAGAATGTGTGCCAAAAATCTCATATTCATACGTCAAAAATCAGAATCGCACAATATGCCAAATCAAAACGAATAAATGTTTACACAAATTGTATATAATTCTCCACTACGATTCATTGTCGACAAACTTTGTTGACAACAAACCATGCCGTAAATAGTATAAACTAGAATCGCGTCAAGTTGTATAAACTGGCAGATCATATATCAATGCAGACTAGCATCAAATGAAATCGCAATAACTTAGCAAAATTTGCCACCCGAGGTTGGTATCTTCTGGCGGTGGGCTTCAAAGAACAACAAAGCGTGTGTGTTGTAGAGAAAACTTCCTAGTAGTATGGTACTGGGTTAGGGATCCAAAGATCTGGCGTTCGAGTCTCGCTGGAAACTTTAATTTTTATTTTTATCGGAATTTTGTTGCATCATATTGCTGACCATGGAAAGTCTGAAAAAGTCGTGGGAAGTGCGTATATGGCCTCCACTTTGGTGTGTATATAGCGTTTTCATGCATTTTATACGAGTGATTTGATTCATATATAATGATGTATAACAAAAAATATACCAGCCAAAATGTTGACTGGGAGATGCCCTTTTACAGGCATATTCAACGTGGCTAGCGAAACTGAGCTTGTCATTGATCATTACCCCAAGATGCCTAAAGGATCGCTTGGACTCTATGGTGCAATCACCTACCGAGATAAGCGCCCGTTGCTCGGACTTGCGGTTGTTGACCACCACCACCTCAGTCTTTTGACGGGCCAGTCCTAGTTTCCTAGACTTCATCCATTCCTAAACTATGGAGATAGAGTGCGCTGCTGTCAACTCTACTTCCACCATACACCACTAGGGTGATATCGTCGGCGAAGCCAACAATCTTAACACCCGTCGGAAGGGGCAGCCTCAGTACGTTATCGTACATCGCATTCCATAACAGCGAGCCCAGGATTGAACCTTGAGGTACTCCCGCGGTAATTCGACCATTTTTCTGCCCCTCCTCTGTGTCATACAGTAGAATCCTACCGTCAAAATAGCTTTCTAGAAGCTTACACAACTACACCGGTACCTTGAGGCGGTGAAGTGCGTGAGCTATTTCTTCCCAGCTTGCGCTATTGAACGCATTCTTCACATCCAGAGTGACAACCGCGCAGTAACGGATGCCGCTCCTTTTATGCTCGATTGCCACCTCAGCTGTCTGAACGACCGACTGGATGGCGTCCAGAGTAGATTTACCTTTTCTGAATCAAAACTGGTTGTTGGACAGGCCGTCCGCACTCTCCGTATACGGTACTAGTCTGTTGAGAATCAACCTCTCCAATTACTTGCCCGTCGTATCTAGTAGACAGATAGGTCTACACCACATAACATAAGTGGAACTCGAGCTCAAAAAGTGGCACCCACTTTAATATTTGCATGCTGGTATAAGGACATCGAAATGTCAAAAGAGTTATACCACCAATACAACAATCGACATTGCACATTGGGCTAGACCGCAAAATTAGGAGGAAAAAATATTTTGATTATGAAGATAATTTTTAGAACAAAACTGTCTTCGACAAAAATGTTACATATGATGAGGACTGCATTTTGACATTCAGTGACATTAGGGTGGTCCAAAAAAACGTAAAAATTTGTGTCAACCTTTGTGCTTTTCAAGTTAGCGCTTTGAACTGTTCTATCAAGTTGTTCTCTGTTGAATTTTGAACAATAAAAATGCAATAAAATGCAATTTGCACAGGAGGTTCAAATGGTATATTGTATCACTGAAGAATATTGGAGGATTTACCGTATAATTTTAATGAGAAAACGAACATATTTTACAGAGAGTTAATGATTTTAGCTTAATTATTGTCGAGAGCTGATAGAAACAAAGTCAAAACCATTGGAAATCTTTTCAATCGAATAGAGTAAAGTGGGGCAAAGGTTCGAGTGGGGTAAGAGTTTCTTTTTAAGATTTTTAGCTCAATTCAAAACAAATCTTATAAATGTCATGGTGGTTCGAATGCTATGCAAGTAAGAGACTTTCAATCCAAATATCATAAAAATCGATTGAGATTTGGAAAAGTTATGGCTATTTGTAGTTTTTCGACGTGAATATTGTAATTTTTGGTCAAACTTTCGTTGCATGGAACCAATTGAAGATAAAATCTTTTTCAATATTTTTTGTAAGGGCGTTTCTAGGCCTATCATAAGGTTGCTTTGAGGTGTATTAGTTTTTGCATAAATGCTTGAAAACAATTTTTGGCACATAATGGGGCAAAAGTTCGACCCATGTATAAAATCACGGAAAAATTTGCAAATTGCCAAAAATCCACATATTATCTTCAAATTCAGTTAAATTTGTGTGATCGTGTGAAAATTGCTACCAAAATTTTACATTTCCACTTAGTTTTGCGAAAAACTGCTATTTTTGAGTATATTACAATTAACTCGGTTTTGGGCATTTTTTTTGATGAAAATTTAGTGTGTATTTTTCGTCAAACTTAAGTTTACGGCTGGTGTAAAGTATGTCTGTCATAAAAGGATCGATATTTTGTGTTTTCGCCAGCGAACTTTTGCCCCACACTAGATTCGAACTCTTGCCCCACCGGTGGGGCAAAAGTTTGAATAAGACAATCAATTTGGAAACTGGTATAACTAAAAATGGGTAAATATTTTAACACAAGTTTGTTCAGCAAAATTATAGCCAATATGTTGAAGGTTCACTGTATGGTATTTGTGTTGTTTTAGCTGCCATTGTTTTCCTGGAAACTTTGATTATACCACTAAGGTCGAACTTTTGCCCCACCTTACTCTATTTATGTTTATATTTTTCTTTTATAAATACAAAACTTTTGTAATAGAGATCGAATGCACCTTTGTATTTACGACAATTGTTTTAATAGATCAGTAATAATATGTATGAAATGTATTAAATGGAATATGCGAAATAATCAGAGTACATATCTATGACATAACGACATACCATTAGTAGCCGTGTAGTTCCGGCGTATAGAATAGAACTACGGACGACCTGTTCCGGTGGTAAGAGCCCACCAAACGGGGTAACCCCAATTCAAGGTGTGATGCGAAAAACCGTGCTGAGGAATGAATGGTCGAAGGGGTGAAAAAGATGTTCGGCCATTAACGGAGCCTGTGGGGCACCTGGGCACCCCTCACAGTATTTTGTCCCTTACCGCGTTAATGCAGGGCTCTGGCGTGGTGGACCTCTTTTCCCGTGCTACTCGTGGGATCCAATCATGAATACAAACTTAAACCAGAATTAAAATAATAGTAGTAGTGCAGGTAGTAGCAGTAGTAGGGAAGCGAACCCCTTCGCAAGAAGTGGGTTAGCTAGGTCTCCGTTGAGGAGAGCGGAAGCAGGAGGAGGCAGCAGTGCACGTAGTGCCAGTGCTGGAAACCATATTTCATCCCCGGCTAACGCATCGGGTGAGGTTATGGATGGAGCGTGGTTGATGAGGGCCATCAATAAAAGTAGAGATGGGCTCTCTGCGATGGAAGTGGCTGCACAGCAGCTCGACTCCATAATTGACTTTGCGTCCTCGAAGTCTAACATCAGCAAGGACCTCAAGCAGGCCCTGTTCAGACTTCGTAAGTCGATGTTCGCGGCCAAGCAGAACCATGCTGAACCCATGGCGACTGTGGCTGCGGCAGAACCCGTGGAATTGAAGGTGCCGAAGTCTACCCAGCGCTCGCAAGGCCAGGCGGATATTAACCCCGAAAACCGGCAGAAGTGCCGGAAAATCGGACCCCAGCCAGGCGTCCCGGAAAGCCGAGAAGGGTGGGCCCGAAAAGGCTGGCCCCTCACGGAGTGATGGGAACATGGGGTTGCGACCTTTGAGAGGTCCTCAATCTCCACAGGTTAGGGCGGATCATGGGGGGACGTCCCCTGGACAACCGTAGTGAGAAAGAAGAAGAAGGAGAAGCAGGAAGTTCAGGAGCGCAGGGATACCAGGCCTAAGAAAAGTAGGAGGGTAGGTGCCAAGCGCGAAAAGGGTGATGCGATCATCATCAAGACGGAAGAGTCCAAGTACTCGGAAGTCCTGAAGGCGATGCGCAGTGACGCGAAGCTCGCAGATCTTGGAGCCGACGTACGCAGTGTCAGACGCACTCGTACAGGTGAAATGATTCTCGAGCTTAAGCGCGACAAGGAGCGCAAGGGCGCCGCCTACAAAAGTTTGGCGGAAGAGGTCCTTGGCGAGGGTGTCGAAGTGAGGGCTCTGACGCAGTCAATGACTCTGAAGGTGATGAACCTTGACGAGATCACCAATGCAGAAGAGCTCGTCACAGCACTGCGGCAACAGTGCGAGATTCAGGTGCCCACCGCTGCCGTTCAGCTACGGAAAGGTCCGGCAGGTACTCAGGTGGCCTTAGTACAGCTACCTGTGGCGGACGCAAATAAGTCCGCTAAGGTAGGCAAGATCAAGGTTGGCTGGTCAGTATGCTCACTGAACATACATGAGCAACCGGTGATCTGCTTTAGGTGTAGGGAACCAGGACACAAGTCCTGGGGCTGTAAAGGCCCTGATAGGACCAAGTTGTGTAGGCGTTGTGGTGAGGAAGGTCATAAGGCACTAGGCTGCAAGAACCCTCCCAAGTGCTTGATTTGTTCCGGCAAGTCCGTGAACAACAATCATCCAACGGGAGGCTCAAGGTGCCTGACCTTCAAACGAGCCATTAACGAAAAGTCACAGTGCAGGTAACGCAGCTGAACCTGAACCACTGTGACGCAGCTCAGCAACTGCTGTACCAGGCAGTTGCTGAGTGGGGGACGGACATCGCCATCATATCGGACCCATACCGAGTACCCGCCGGCAACGGCAACTGGGTCGTGGATGGATCCGGAAAAATGGCGGCGATATGGACGACGGGTAAATACCCCGTCCAGGAGTTGGTGTCTACTACCTACGAGGGCTTCGTGATCGCCAAGGTAAACGGGGTAATCTTTTGTAGCTGCTATGCGCCTCCGAGTTGGTCGACCGAGCGGTTCACGCAGATACTGGACTGCATGACGACCGTGTTGACAGGGCGAAGGCCAGTTGTAATAGCGGGTGACTTCAATGCCTGGGCCGTGGAATGGGGAAGCCGTATCACGAACCAGCGAGGTCAAATCCTGCTAGAGGCACTGGCCGTGCTAGATGTCGATCTGGCTAATGTTGGTACCAAAAGTACCTTCAGCCGAAACGGAGCGGAGTCGATTATCGACGTTACTTTTTGTAGTCCTGGCCTAACGAGTAGTTCGAACTGGAGGGTAGACAATGCCTACAATCACAGCGACCACCTGGCGGTTCGCTACAGTATCGACTACACCAACAGCAGGCATGCGTAGAGGAAGCGGCTAGGTCACGGCCAAGCCCTCGTAGGTGGAAGACATCGTACTTCAATGACGAAGTACTTAGGGAGGCGCTCCGTCGTGAGCGTAACCTACTCGGCCTAAGCGGGGACGAACTGGTAGCGGTGCTTTCGCGTGCGTGCGATGCGACCATGCCTAGGAAAGTCCACCCTAGAAATGGGAGACCACCGACGTACTGGTGGACTCAAGCAATTGCGAACCTGCGCCGTGCCTGCCTACGGGCCAGGAGGCGGATGCAGCGAGCACGTACCGAGCAGGAGCGTGAAGAACGACGGGCGGTGTTCACCGCTGCCAAAGTCGCGCTGAAGTCCGAGATAAGGGCAAGCAAAAAGACCTGCTTTGAGGGACTCTGTCAGAGTGCCAACGCGAACCCGTGGGGTCATGCCTACAGGATCGTTATGGCGAAGACAAGAGGTGCAATTGCTCCTACGGAGCAATCTCCACAGATGCTGGAGGGGATCATCGAGGGGCTCTTTCCGCGCCACAACCCTAGCCCATGGCCTCCTTTTGTAGGACAGCCGGGGATTGGGGCTGGCGATGAGGATAGAGTAACCGATGAGGAACTTGTAGGGATTGCAAAATCCCTAAGCATGGGGAAGGCACCAGGTCCGGACGGAGTTCCAAACCTGGCCCTCAAAGTCGCAATCTTGGAGGCTCCCGGTATGTTCAGATCTGCTATGCAGATATGCCTGGACGAGGGAGTATTTCCAGATGCGTGGAAGAGGCAGAGCCTGGTACTATTGCCAAAGGCGGGGAAACCACCTGGTGACCCGTCGGCGTATAGACCAATATGCTTGATTGACACGGTGGGGAAGGTGCTCGAGAAGATCATCCTCAAAAGACTGTTGAGGTACACTGAGAGTGTAAATGGTCTCTTAAGCAACCAGTTCGGCTTCCGGAAAGGGAGGTCCACCATAGACGCTATTATGACGGTTAAGAAAACCGCTGAGATAGCACTCCAGCGTAAGAGGAGGGGGATTCGCTACTGCGCAGTAGTGACTCTGGATGTAAGGAACGCATTTAATAGTGCCAGTTGGGCGGCTATTGCCGATGCGCTCCTGCGTCTGGGGATACCCGAGTACCTGTACAAGATTCTCGGAAGTTACTTCCAGAATCGGGTATTAGTCTATGACACAGAGGTGGGTCGGAAGTGCTTTCACATAACCTCAGGAGTCCCGCAAGGTTCCATCCTGGGCCCGGTGTTATGGAATGTTATGTACGACGAGGTGTTGAGATTAAAATTCCCGGCGGGTGTGGTCATCGTTGGCTTTGCCGACGATATTACGCTGGAGGTCTACGGTGAATCGATCGAAGCAGTGGAATTGACTGCAGCCCACTCGATCGCAATTGTGGAGGAGTGGATGAGCTCTAGGAAACTGGAATTGGCTCACCACAAAACTGAGGCGGTTGTTGTCAACAACCGAAAGTCGGTGCAGCAAGCGGTGATCAGTGTAGGCGACTGCACGATCACTTCGAAGCGCTCCGTCAAACACTTGGGGGTGATGATCGACGATAAGCTTACCTTCGGTAGCCACGTCGATTATGCCTGCAAGAGAGCCTCCACAGCTATTGTGGCACTGTCCCGGATGATGTCCAATAGCTCTGCGGTGTACGCCAGCAAGCGAAAGCTTCTGGCCAGTGTCGCCTCGTCCATACTGAGGTATGGTGGCCCGGCTTGGGGCACGGCCTTAAGTACCAAGAGCTACCGTAGCAAGCTAGAGAGTACTTATAGGCTAATGTGCCTGAGGGTTGCGAGCGCGTACCGTACCGTGTCACACGATGCACTCTGCGTCATCACCGGTATGGTGCCTATTGGTATCCTTATCATGGAAGTCATAGAGTGCTTCGAAATGCGCGGCACAAGAGGCATACGCAGGACTGCCAGACTGGCCTCCATGGTCAAATGGCAGCGTGCGTGGGACAGTTCCACCAAGAGAGTGTGGACTCACAGGTTGATTCCGAGGTTAGATATCTGGGTCAATAGGCGCCATGGGGAAATAACATTCCACCTGACACAGGTCCTTTCGGGCCATGGTTGCTTTAGACAGGATCTACGCCGTTTCGGTCATGCGGGTTCTCCCGAATGTCCAGTTTGTGCAGGTTTAGAGGAAACGGCGGAACACGTTATGTTCGTGTGCCCGCGTTTCCGCACAATGCGTGACCGCATGTTAGCCACATGCGGTCGGGACACGACTCCGGACAATTTGGTCCAGAGGATGTGTGAAGACGAGTTTGGCTGGAATGCCGTTTCATCGGCTATCACCCACATCGTCTCGGAACTGCAAAGGAGGTGGCGAGTGGACTCGAGGAGTGGCTAGTGCAGACGCTAAACAACAGGTGGTCCAAGGGTTCGCAGTCGGCTACGTAGGTCATACCGGTGCCCTACGGTCGAAATCGACCCTTACAGCGATTAAGTGGCCGCGGGGAGAACATCCTGGTAGCGCTGCTGTCGTAGCGCCGGCCTACTGGGTTGGCACGAGCCTCTGGTTGTTCGGGGCAGGTGGAGGCCCCTTCGTCAGCAATCCCAGCTGGTGCTAGCTGATAGGGCCTGAGCCTTCAGTAGGTCAAATTGCGAAGCCCGCAGTATCAGTTCTTGATACCTGCGGTGCAGCTGGGCGCGGGTGTAGTGGTCGACCCTGCCCGCTTTCAGCGGACAACGGGAGGTGAGGACCACCTGGGAAGCTGGCAAAGCGCCAGCATGCTACCTTGGTGGACCCCCCTAAGCGTGTCATCGATGTTCGTTGCTGCATGGCTACGCAGCTAACCTGGAGGATGCAATGTGCAATAGCCCCTCTCCGAAGCAATGCCTTCTGGGTGGTCCCGGAGAGACGAAGGGTTTGGCGGCAATGGAAATGGTTTAGTGGGTCGGGGGTGTAGTCCTGTTTACTGCTTGCATGTAGTAAATGGTCCCTAACCCCACACGGCGTCTGTTGAGCAGATTATCCCCCCATTGCTTAGAGGAAAAAAAAAAAAAAACCTTCCATAAAATGGCTTTTACAAACATTAACACATGTTGTTCAATGAAGCCGAACGTTTGTTTTTTTTTTTTTGTAATGTAAACTGATCCAAGCTCAAGCTCATGCTTATCAATTGCAAAGTATTTTTTATACAAAACCAAAAAGCATTGCCAATTTCGTAGTAAAATTTTTTTTTATTAAATTTAATCACTTCAACCATACACGCATATTCATTGGAAATGTACAACGAATCAATACGTTTTTGTTGATGATTTAAAATATAAAACAATCAGAATCATATTCCGAACACGCGGATTTTGTATGGCGTGTTGGTTGAAATATTTCTTCGATATATGTCATCGAATTCCCACAAAGTCAGGAAGTCAATTACAACTCAAATTTATTGTGTTTGAACCTATTTTATACCCTGGGAGTAGTAATAACTTTCTAGTTCGATTTCAGATAAACCAGCTTAGATTAATTTGTATGCAAAATTATTTATATGATTAGGATTTATTCATGCTGTTCGGAATATGAATCACGGTGATTGGAATATGTGGCAAAACAATCACAGTGATTGACAATGGAAACAAAATGTTGTTCAATACTTTTGCAAAATACTTACAATAAGAGGAGATATATTAATATGCCCTCCCCTTTGTTATGCGACCTTGCCGCGATGGGTGGGCATAATCCATTAGCCTATATGATGGAAACCAAAGGCGTAACCTGTAGTGGTGGTATCACATTTTGGCATTTTTTGCTTAAAGCCGCGTCATAATTTATATGGCATAGACGCAACAATATATCGGATGTGATCCAACGGTCATTCTGCGTCATTGATAGAATTGATGCCCATTTCCAATAATTAATCTATTCGAAGTGGACATTGATACTATTGGTGACGATCAGTTTGCCTTTTGCTAACCTGAATGATCCGTAGCCACTCTTACTATTAGCTAGCTAGACACATCGTTATCATATACGACGTAGGGAATATTACTCTGAGGAAAATGACTAGTAGATTCACTGAGTAGAAATAAGTGGCAACAATCTTATTTTAATATGGTTTTTACATTGCCATAATAAGAAATACCTCTTTTGTAACAACGGTATAAATAATCTGATTCCAGCTTCATTTTCGCAAAATTTACAAGTAGAAAGTAGGCGTTGTGAAGCATTGCATTTGCCACCGAAAAGTGAATCTTGTAGGAGACTGTAATAGAAGCCTTAGGTAACTTTACTCTTAAATATTCACTTTAAAATGACTATGGAAAGTAAGACGCTGAGATCGATCATTAGGGTACACTTGCTAGTTTCGAGAAATTGTTGAACAGACAAGAAAAGTGACTTTTTTCTTTAAGGATATATTAACGTAAAGACCTGAAATTAACTAGAACTACTACTAAACAGCCTAATTTTGTTAACACTTGACGACAATTGACATTTAAGACTCTAATCTTACGTAAAAGACAGGAGTAATCAGAATAGCACTTAAATGACAAATTATTCAAAACCATTTCGACTAGACACTATTAGTAATGACACTACTACACTACTATTTCAAAAAATTCTGATGGAGCTGCTGATTTTCACAATGCTTCTTTTTCCCAGAAGCAAGGGAATATGGGTATTTTTAAAAAACTACTACGTCACAATACTATTTAAAAAACAGTGTTCATGTGGGCACCATAGCCTAGTCCGTCTGCGTATTGGTCCTGGTAGAGGGGAAACTTGGCAAAAGCCAGACCGAGGGTTCAACCTTGACAAGTTCAGCTGTCAGGCAGCTCCAAATAAATAACATGCAAAAAAAAAATAATAAGAGGAGATATATTAATATTTTTATCACCAATTCAGGCTGATTTTTGCCTATTAGTTGCATTTCAAGTCAGCGTAATCCGCAATTGTTTGGAATATGAATCTAAACATTATATAAATAAGTATAATATGCTAAAAAAATATTCAGTTTAACAGTTTTCAACCATTATGTTTAGAACTTTGTCGTAATGTTCAATATTTCAACTAAAATCATGAATTTCAAGTAGAAACTATTCGTTTTCACATCAAAATTATACTGTAAATCCTCCAATATCCTCCAGAGATACAATATAGCATTTAAATCTCTTAGAAATAATTCAAATCCTGCACAAATTACATCCCCGTTGTTCCCCCTTTTGAAGTTCGAAAAATATTATTTATTTGAATGAAAATAGTCATATCTCATAAACGAATGAATAGAATCACTTAATTCTTTCACCAAAATACGCGTTTCAACTAGTTCTAGATTTTTGTAGAAGACGTAAGTTTGATAGAATTTGAAATAAAAAAGTTATGCGCAAAATATCAATTTTTCAAGGACCACCCTACCCTGCATCATTGAAAACGCAATAGCAACGGCTACAGTAGACTTACAAGATTGGCGTCTTCGGCAAAGTTGTTCAAAATTAAACCAAGATCAACTTGATAGTGTTAAATTGCAAAGCATAGCGTTAAATTGCAAAGCATAAAAGTTGGCAAAAATATTTCCGTATATTGTTGAGCCACCCTAATGTCACTTAATGTCAAAATGTAGTCCTCATCATATGTAACAGTTTTGCCTAAGCCATTTTTGTTCTAAAAAATCATCTTCATAGTCAAAATATTTTTTTTTCATCTAATTTTGCGGTCTGGCCCATTGCAATGTGGCTTGTATTGAAATGAACCAAAGATAACATATATCCAGAGTGGCAACGAAGGGAATAAAAATAACTATTTATGGTACAACTTTAGAATTAGATTTACACCACTCGTATCCGAGATAATTTAGTCAATGTATTAGATATCTATGTTGTTTCTAACATATTGTATTTTTTAGGTAAATGAATGGAAGGATCTTGGAAAGCAAAAGCATTTTCACATTATGAAACAGGAAGTTTTTTGATAGGAAATAATGTAGTGCAGTATTTCATGATTGATCTTACATATAGGGGAACTGGGGGTAAAATGAACACCCTAAGCAATTTTCAAGTTTTCTTACTTATGAAGCTGTCAGTTTCTTTTTCAATTGCTCAGAATTTAAGAAGGATGTTTATACAATGTAACAAGTTGAAATATTGTGATGGAAATAGCATTTTATCAACATTATTATAATTTTCAAAATTTCGTTCCACAGAGGCAATGCACCAAACATGTTGGTAAAATGAACATGTAACGGGGGTAATATGAACATATACTTGGTGGTAAAATGAACATACAATGGGGGTAATATGAACACATGCGGGGGGTAAAATGAACACCATTCTAATTGAACGGGTTGCGGCATGATTCTCGGCATCTGGTACATGATTAATGCATATCTCACAGACATTCCGGAATCGCTGGAACGTTTAGCCGCGACTATTTGGATGGCTGTCCATGTCTGTTTTTATATTTTCTGCGGAAAACTCTCGGCATATGAAACAAAATCCGGTAGTATTCGCCCTGCCATGGTGTTCATATTACCC
This sequence comes from Aedes aegypti, assembly GCF_002204515.2. Taxonomy (NCBI): domain Eukaryota; kingdom Metazoa; phylum Arthropoda; class Insecta; order Diptera; family Culicidae; genus Aedes; species Aedes aegypti. The sequence goes on from NC_035107.1 coordinate 118,362,854, forward strand.
TTATCTCAAGTGGTTCGTTTTACCCCCAAAGAATCAACATATTCAAATAATTTGTTCTAAGAGTTTTTAAGATAAAAATACTTTCAATTTCCGTATACTTATCATAAATACTTTAAAGATATGGTGTGCTACGACGTTCAATAGATTTTTGATGATTTAAGTCATAAAAACCTTAAATTCCACTAGTGAAAATTTACATCATATAAGAAAACGGAGGGGCGTACTTTGTTTTTGTTTACTTATCCAGTTTTTGACAGTTCAAGATCGCTCTAGAGTTTTCGAAATAGTTCCTTAGTCTGAGGATTAGGGATGGTGCCATATTTTGCATAGATTTATTGCATAATTACCGTAAAACACAAACCTGTTCATTTTACCCACAGTTCCCCTACAATATATAGAGTTTTAATTGTGTATGGGTCATGGAAGTTGTAGCAGAAACGTTTTATGAACCCTAGCATGTTATTAGCCCTGTGGATTATTGTATTGTAGTGGTCTACGAAAGAAAGTTTAGAGTTTAAGATTACTCCTAAGTCCCTTACTCTTTCACATTTTTCCACAATTTGATGTCCTAATGCAATTGAAATGCGTGGTGTTGTTCTTTTTCTGCTAAATGATATTAGATTGCATTTTTTTACATTTAGTTCCAATAGGCTTATTTTGCACCATGTGTACATTTTTTATATTTCATTGCGGAATACATTGATGTCTTCTTCATTTCTTATTTCCAGATAGAGCTTCATGTCATCGGCATAAATTAACACTTTGAGTTTATTGAAAATGAAGGAAATGTCGTTAACGTACATAATAAATAGAAGAGGTCCCAAATGAGAGCCTTGAGGGACACCCGAAGTGACTTGAATTGGTTTTGAGTTTTTTCCTTTGAATTTTATGATTTGTTGACGGTCAGTTAAGTACGATTCAAGCCATTTCAGCAGTCCTGGCTATCCTGCGAAGTCCAAAGCTATCCGATTCGTTTTTCGCGCGTTCAAACTACACACTAAGAATAAATCGCAGTATCCTGTGAAATAAATCATCGAAATTGAAGTTTACAGTTCAACAAAAATATACATTTTCATGCGGAATCTACTATTTTACCGACAAAATCCATGAAACAAACTAATTTACTGTAACCCTGTGAAATACAAACGAACAGTTCGGTAACAGATTTATTTCAACTTCTATGAATTCTCTTTGACAGTCGCTCTGGCAGACATGAGCTCTGTAGGTCGGGAGTTCGATTCCCGATCGGACCGTTTTCGAGTTTTTCTTTACGATTTCGTTCAATGATTTTACAATCTGTTCGGTGATTTTTCACGTGTGTTTGATCCTTCGACCTTGACGCTTGCTCCTGCGGGGGCGGGCGATGCATGGATCAAAGATGTCGCGCGTCGTACGCGTAGTAAAATGAAAAAGCGCCGCGGATCGTAGTGTTTGAACTATTGATCGCGTCACTTGCTCCTGCGTGGGCGGGTGATGAACACTTGTTCGGCGTACACTGCGATTATCAAATTTTATCGCGAAACCGTGATTATATCATGGATCGCATCACCAACTATCGGTGACTCCCAGATCTTTACCTTATCCCACTATCCCAATATCCTTTCCATGACAACTGTGGAGATGCAGATGTATACTCGGTCTTTAGTAACAACGGTTGCTTAACTAACATTCCTTCCCTTCTCCGATGACCGTAAGGACGTGGCCGGTGCCGTTATTGTTTTTTAAAATTAAAGCTCTTGATTTGTGCACATTGAAGAATGGTAGGCTAATCCCAAGCCCTCATTCATTAAATCTCTGTGCAACTTCGATTGTTCTGGTCAATCACGGAGTAGCAACTTCGAATTGTACGGTCATAAATGCTCATGCTCATGCTCAACCGTGAACAATCATTGAACTCAACGCTTGATAGATTATACTTTACCAATCGCTTTATAAATTATTCGTAGACGTTAGATCGGCAACTATTTGCACTTGTAGATTTGAAGGCCAATGTTCAGAACAGTTCTTGAATGACCTTACACGATCATTTGACTCAAAACTTGATTGATTATGTTTGTTTGAGCTAGCTTGTGTATGAACATTATTTAATAATCAAATGGTTATAGATCCAAAGTCCTGTTCTCATTAGAGTTGTTGGACTTTACATAGTAGATGGAATCAAATATGGATGATATATATCTAATTTATTGCACATTAGAGATGTCAAGTTATGCTTGCACCTCTGAAGGCCTCTACTTAAATGAGTTCAAAAAGAGTTTTTTGTCCCAACCAGATTCGACTCAAACATCAATTTTGCAGGGTTATCCTGTAGTCTTGCAATATGCCATGCCAAGCGCACCATTCCGGCTTGCGCCACCTTCTGGATATCGAGTTCGTCGTAGAGTCAGGCGAGCTCGTCACGCAAGGTTCTTCTGCACACTGACAAAGATGGTCTGAAGCATCCGTCGTTCGAACACTTCAAGTGCTTGCAGGTCATCTTCCAGATTAGTTCATGCTTCATGTCCATAGAAGACCATCGATCTTAGCATTATTATTACATGGTGCATTTGGTGCCGGGGTGGATTTTTCTCGACCGCAGCTTCTTCTAGAGCCCATAGGTAATAGGCACAACTTCAACTGATGATGCGCCTTCACATTTCACTACTAATGTCGTTATCAGCTGTCAAGGTATCGAAGTAGACGAACCCATCAACCACCTCGAATGAAATTCCATCTATCGTAGCACAGCTTCCTAGGCGAACCTTATCGTGCCTCAGCATGTACTTTTTTTTAACATTCCGACCTTCGTTACTTTACGTCTCAGGCGTGTGTACAGATCAGACTCAGTTTTAAATGTTCTGCCGATAATATCCCCATCATCCGCGAATCAGACAAATTGACTGAATTTTATAAAAATCGTACTTCGGTTGTTCAACCCGGCTCTCCGCACGGCAGGACACGAGTAAATCGGCATTTTATTGTATCCTACGTTAAATACAGCGCGTACCAGCTTTGCTGACCATCCAGGCACACTGCAATTGCTCTTGAACGCATCCCCTTGCCGCACAGTGGGACGAAACTGAAAATTGACGGTCAAAACCTCTTAGAGGCGTTTTAGCCCATAGGTGTCTTCGGGACATTGTTTTGAATTAGCATCCCGAGTAATAATAAAAAATAATATTTATATTAGACTAAATAGGGCACCCGAGCAAAAATATTTTTTTGAAAAAAATTTTTTTTGGGCGGTCATACTTCAGCAAAGTTTTAGTTCTTTTTATTTTCAACAGGTTTGCTGAACATACTTGATTTTTTTGACTTCGTTTTCACGGTTGAATTTTTAAATTTAACCTATTTTACCATAAAAATCAGTTTTTTGACCATTTCTATACTCAATGTGCAATTTACGAACATGACATGTTCTACAACATTTTATATATTACAAAAATACACAAATTTGCTGAATATACCAAAGCTGTGAAATCTTCACATTTCAAGATATAATGAAATTATGTTAAAATTTATATAATTTTCGACCATTTTTCTAAGCAAGTTTCTTCTGAATCGGCACTTTTCGGCAGCCATATTTAGTATACTTTGATGCCTTATTATATCAGTTAAAGCCCCATGGCAACAGAATGATCGGGTCTCACAGGGCTTATTGATTTCAACCATTTTTTTGGCGAGCTTGGAATTTTGATCTTAAATAGTTTTTTGACCTTTTGTATACTCACAGTGCAATACTCTGTATTAGTTATATCATAAAATAACATATTAGAAAACACCTTTAACACACTAAAACTGCTCAATTTTAGCATCAAATCGTAGTTGTCGACGATAATTTGGCTTCGGTAACAATGCGTGAAAAACTTAAGAACAAATAATAATATGGTCGGTGTTCAAACAGACTAAACCAAGTGTTTTTATTGATTTTAGGAAAACGCCAGGCATTCAAAATATCAAAACATTTGCATTATTTGTTATGATGATGGAACTTATCTTTTTGATGATACGTCTGTATCAAAATACCATCAGAAAAATCAAAAATCGTGTTACCAACATATCTCTATGACACCAAAATATCATCTGGTCCAGTCTGTCTGAACACCGATCATATGTATTTTATGATAAAAAGCAAAAAATATTGAGAGCAAAACATAATTTCACCTGTTAAACACAATTCCTCTCATTTTTCAACCATTACCATTTTCAACCATTTCGTTGTGCCGGCCGAAGTAAAGTTTTGTCCGAAATTGCTGATACATGAGAAACCTACCAAGTAAATTCTCAAAAATAGTATATATTTAAAAAAAACATTGTTTTAGATAGCTTGTCAGCCTTTATTGATGTCTTCGACATAGTTGTTGAGATTTGTGATATAAGAAATACCAAGTTTATTGATTGCACTATGAGCGTACAAAAGGTCAAAAACTATCTGATGACAAAATAAAATTCCATGCTTCTCAAAAAATGGTTGAAATCAATAAGCCCTGTGAGACCCGATCATTCTGTTGCCATGGGGGTTTAACTGATATAATAAGGCATCAAAGTATACTAAATATGGCTGCCGAAAAGTGCCGATTCAGAAGAAACTTGCTTAGAAAAATGGTCGAAAATTATATAAATTTTAACATAATTTCATTATATCTTGAAATGTGAAGATTTCACAGCTTTGGTATATTCAGCAAATTTGTGTATTTTTGTAATATATAAAATGTTGTAGAACATGTCATGTTCGTAAATTGCACATTGAGCATAGAAATGGTCAAAAAACTGATTTTTATGGTAAAATAGGTTAAATTTAAAAATTCAACCGTGAAAACGAAGTCAAAAAAAAACAAGTATGTTCAGCAAACCTGTTGAAAATAAAAAGAACTAAAACTTTGCTGAAGTATGACCGCCCAAAAAAATTTTTTTTCAAAAAAATATATTTGCTCGGGTGCCCTATTTAATCTAATATAAATATTATTTTTTATTATTACTCGGGATGCTAATTCAAAACAATGTCCCGAAGACACCTATGGGCTAAAACGCCTCTAAGAGGTTTTGACCGTCAATTTTCAGTTTCGTCCCACTGCGTGCCGTCGCGTCGTCCATGCTTCCAAACCAACCGACCAAGTAACAGTACATAAATGGATGTATTAAATTTCAAATTACGTTCACTTTCCTACGATGATGGACTGTGATGAAGTGGACCTACTATGCGATGCAATTCTCGGAAAGAACAGATATGGGGTGTGGTGAGGACTGCCTGCGTGTCGGAAGCAACATGTGATGGCTAGGAGCAGGGTAGAAGCCTTTTTAATCATCGCCATCATTGGGTGTACGGTCACCCCACGGTTATGGACCAACTGAGAGTAATTTCTCAGAACAAACTATGATTAATCATGGTGACGCTTGCACAAAACAAAATTTCCTTCCTGGAACTGCAAAATATAGTTGTTTTTGGGAATATACCTCTAAATTCACGGTTATTTACGAAAAAGTTTCGATTTCGATAGAAATTTCGAACATTTTCTGTCCCAAAGATGATAATCAGTGGGAGAAGAGGATCCTTATTCTAAGGAATTTCGGAGTATCTTCGGATCCTGAAGACCAATGATCAATATCGTTACAGATTCTAAAACTAGAAGAGTTTTTTGAGAACTTGTAAAAAATGGTACATAAATATCGAGAAACAAAATAAATATCCATAACAGTGGGGTGACTGTATAGGCTGTATCCGTTCGGAACTCGAATGTGAAAAGCGACATCCAATGTAGACGTCGGACGGACGCATCATCGTTGTCAGTTTTTTGGTGCCGGGGTGCATCACGACGACGAGTATTTTATATTGCTCGTGTTCAATACGCCTCTTTGGCAGTCCCATGTTTCGAAATTTATATCTATATTGTTTAACTATTCGAGAGCATCGTCCCCCGCCGACGGGATGTGGGGCAGATCATCCTAATTGATTTCTGTTAATATATTTTAATTTTGTTTTCGGGTTTCGTGTATCGAGCGACATATGGAACACTTTGTTAGAAATGTATTTCATTATCATTGGAAGGAACAAAAATTTTCGAAGGCTCAAATTATTTTTGTTTAGGTTAAAAAAATAAAACAAGCCTAAATTTGGTTTCAACGATTAAAGAGCCAAAAGTAAAATGGTTTAACCAAGGACGTAATAAAGACCTCCATGTTTGTTGCAGTTGCCACAAATATTAGTTCACATGAAGTGATAGAGCAAAATTTAGATTGCTGTGAGAAATGTACTGCGATCTGTCCAACTTGGGTACATTTTGGAGTACCAGAAGTGATACCCAATGTGAACTCCACTATGTCTATATTCGTCTCTGGTTTAACATTTTGGTCGTATTTAAGTTTTCTAGTGTACCGTAATCCGGGGTAACATTGATCATTTTTTTTAGTTTTTCTTAAATTTTTCATTTCACAATACAAATGTTACAAGTTTCATATTTTTAAAACAAGTACTGGCACCCACCGCTCCTAGCTATGTACTTTATTTTGTTTTTCGAAAGATTTAAACATGTTTAAATAAATGTTTTAAGTGATTTTTTGATTCAGCTGATATGGGGTAACATTGATCACCCAAGTAAACAACGTTCGCTAATATTGGAAATGTCGTAACTTACTAAAATCAGGGCCCCTGAAGCCAAATATGAAGACCAAACTCTTACAAGTCATTTACTTTTTGAGTTATTTCAAAATTAAAAACACCTTGAACCACGGAATACGCCTAAAAGTAGGCAATTTTCTCAGGAAATTCTACATTCGTAATAGTAATTAGTTAATGTTGCCTAATTGAATAAACTTATGAAAGATTTGACGACGGAATCGTTTTCAGCGATGCCATTTTTAGTAAGAACCGCATTTTCCTTGATCACATCGTCTGCAGAACTCATGTGAGACATGAATTTTCGGTAGTGTCAGTGAAAATGATAGAAATCATTGTTTCAAAAAGTTGACAAATTTGCGCATGAACTAAACGCAATTTTGGCAAAAACCTTAATTATCATTAGCTTATGAATATACGAAAGAGAGGCACCATTCATGGTTCGAAAATGTTTCATCAATAAATCTTTATTTGAACGTTTAACAAGATGAGTCATCCCGATCAATGTTACCCCGCTGATCAATGTTACCCCGGATTACGGTACTCAGAAAGCTCAACAGTTTTGAAACTTTTCAACAGTTCCTAAGTCCCATCTAGGGTGTACTCAGTTCGCTCATTTCACTTGTTGGAATATCATGAAATTATGATACTTTTAATCAACTTAATATTTCAGAAAATGTGAACATAATCAACCTACAAACTAAACGGCATGCGCAATATTTCATCTAGCAAACCCTCAAAAGCTGAAACTAATTACGGCCCCATAATGAACCGATTAGACTAACCGCAACTGAGGTCAAGGATTTGTCTCGCTTTTCATTAGGCTCCTAGCACTCCTTCCTCGGGCCTGACCCACTAAAAGGTGTCCAACACTACTGTGGTCGATGAAATCACGGAGATTGCACAATCAGTCCATGTGCAGTTCTGCAGGATTCGGTGCAGTACCGTTTCCAGCTACAACACAGGGTCGAATTTCTCTCGAATTGCATCATGCAAAAGGCTACATGAGCCGGCTGGTTTCTTATTCCGGTGCGTGATGGATGCTTGCAGCATATGCAATGCATATGCTGGACTCATCACGAAGGAAATCCTCTTTGCTGGGTTTGGGAAGGGAGTAATTCTACCACCGCCTGTTCGTCGAAAGTTGCAACACACTTCGAGGTGTTTGAGATAAGAGGATTTGTACGGATGACCGTGCATGATATGGTTGCACAGTGGAAATTTACTCTACAATCGATAACGTCATTATGCTTTGAATTAGACAAAATATTTCCACAGTGTCCGGTTTTGGTGCTTCTCCTGACCGGCAATAAACAGGTGACTATCGATAAATAAATACATCAATTGGTAAAGTACCACATGACAGCATGTCACAAACTATCCAGGGCAAACTGAGCGAATCGCAACTGAACTAGAGTCAACGGAAAGAGACTTCCTATGCAACCGTAGTGCCTTTCAGTCACGACCGCCAACCGATGTAGAATCTACGTTGTGCCTCTGCTTTGGATGTGCACATTGATACCAGAAAGTGAGCATCGATCGAGAGGCAAATTGTTAATTAATAATTACACAAAACAATTAGTAATCCACTCATGATTACAGGTAACATTGAGATAGATTTTCAGCACTCTAAACTACTAATTAATTATATGTAAAGCTTCTGATAATCGATTAGGATTTATTGGCTGTATAAAATGGCAGAGTTTTATTAATGCGATAAAACGAAAAAAAAGGTTTAATGTAAACAAGTTCTATCAACTTTTGGGTACACAAATGATTCCAAGAACCCATCTAAAAATAGTTTTCAAGATAATATACTATGTGCTATAAGATTAGGGACCTATATAGCAGTAGCGATAAACGCGCAGCTATTCAGCAAAACCAAGCTTGGGCTCGTGGGTTCGACTCTCACCGGTCGAGGTTCTTTTCGTAAAGGACATTTTCTCGACCAGTGCTGGGAATGGTAATAATAGAAGGCTTGAATTTCGCAAAAATCACGTGGCTCTTCCCAGTAAAGTAGTTCAAAAACGTGAATCTCATCAAGTAGCCCATGTTGGGTGCATGAATTTTCTAAATCATTAGTGTCATTGAAGGCTCTAAATGCGGGAAATAGAACATTTTTCTACAGTAATTTTGGGTTGCCCTTGGCAACGGGTTTTTTGCTATTTTCAAGGCTTTTTGCCTACAGCAGCGATGGGCGTTAATTTCACTGGCTTCGCATAATGTGATTTGCTTTACTTGGCTACTGTAGAATGAATTTCAAGATTTTTCCCAACACTGTTATCGACTTCTCTGGGCATACAGTATACGTAATACGCCCAACTTCATTTTCACGGGATTGAGGCTTCTTTCACATGTAAATTTGATTACATATCATGAATATCCGCGAAAAAATGATGTTGCGCATAAATGTTCATTGAGAAGTACAGTCAGGACTCCTATTAGACGTTGCCACCCACCGCGATTGCTCAGCGGTCGTTCTATTGATTCTAGTGAAACTGGGTAGGTAATGAGCTTATAATATGCGTCAGCCACAATCACAAACGAAAAATCAGCTTCATTCGATTGAAAACAACTGAGAAATTACGGGTGGGCGTATAGTGGGTGGCAGCGTCTTATAGGAGACCTGACTGTATGAGCAATCATTAGAAATTCAAAAATATCGAAAATCAGGTTTTTTGGATTAACAATTTGTATCCGATAAGCAAGCCTGAGGCTGAATAAAGCTCATTCCCTAAAATTGTGCTTATAATAAAAACTTTAACCACAAGTAGACTGCTAATACAGTGAAACCTCCATGAGTCGATATTGAAGGGACCATCGACTCATGGAAATATCGAGTCATGGAACAGAAATCCTTTGGAAAGCAGTATCGAGGGACCATCATAGTAACCATGAAATTTTGTTTCTAGCATGGTTCCATGAGTCGATATCGAGTCATGGAACATCGACTCATGGAGGTATCACTGTAGCACCTTTTAAGCTTAGCAGGTAGTGTAATTGTTGGCGCGGCAGAAGACGTAGAATAAACGGATCACAGTCCTTTTAGCGAATCCCATATTTATTCGGCAATAGCGTTTAAAGCCAAAATATAAATTTTTGATAACTTGTCCTACAGTTCACAATTATGTCCACTTGTACTCACATTTTGGAGACTCTAATATACAACATCTACGTCCTTGTTACCGTCCTGTAATTTGTATAGTCGGTCTCGAGATCAGTCTACTGTTGCATGGTTTTAAGAAGTACCCAAGCAACGAGAAGTTCCGATATTACTTAACAATCGAACTCAGAAGTTCACATATAGTTTAAATCTAGTTCCTTGGAACTTTATTGCTGAATATTAAGATCGTATGTATGTCAAAGATACTTAATGCTCAAAGAAGTACCAATTATACTTCCAGAAACCAGAAAGTTCAAATAAAGTACAAACTAAACTCCAATCGAACCTCCAACACAAAGTTCGTAAAAAGTACAAACCGAACTTGACGTGAACTTTTTTGTAACATGAGGTAAATTAGTTCAATCTTGTTGATAAATCAATTTCAAGCGTTCACTAGCATTTCATTCTATTGTCAGGGATTCAATTAAAGTACTTCACGACAATTCCACCATTTTCTGACTTCTTGGTCGTAACTGTCTTGAAGAAACTCTGGATCTACTCTAGATAACAGCCGTACCTGGCAGAAATTGTGGCGCATTGTTCAGCATAAGCCGATATTGAATTCATAATATAAGTAGTGTAGTTCAGATACCTCGATCGATGCATTTCCAACCATCTGAGAGCTTTGTGAAATTATTGATATGCACCATTCACTATATACGAACAATTAGTAGTGATGCATCCGACTATTTATTAAATCTTTGTTGAAAACTATTGCGGTGTTAAAGGGTTTTCACTGCGACTAGATTTATTTCTTATCTAAAAAGAAATAAAGTTTATTGCATCACTGGGAATCAAAACAAACTGAGTAATGTCAAATTGTGAAGTTCACAAAAAGTTCCATGAAAACTTTTTAAAACTTTCAAGTTCTGTTTAGGTTATAAATAAACTCTTGAAAGAACTTCAAGTTCAGGATAAGTTCCGAGGGGAAAAGATGAAGCCTAGATCTATGAAATCAGCATATCGGGTAAAAGAATGTGTCTTTTTGCTACGCGTACATGCAGCAGTGGTATGCACTCTGATTGCAACGCAAGGAACTCGAGCTCGAGTCTCGACGTAAGTATAAACACAAAAATATAACTCAAACACAAATAAAAACATATGTACCTATGGTTCATAAAATCCCCTACCAATTAGCAATGAGCTTACTTACTTACTTATTTCCAGTCGTCCTGAACGTTAAGTGTCCTTAAGTCCTCCTCAACCGAAAAAAGCCATCGTGTGCGCGGCCTGCCACGAAGTCGGCAGCCTCGTTCGGGTTCTCTGTTGAATAATATCTTTGCTTGTCGTTCTTCCGGCATACGGGCAACGTGACCAGCCCAACGCAGCCTGCCGTGTTTTATGCGCTTGACAATATCCACCTCTTTATACACTCTCCGGTCGACTTCCTGCAATGTCCATGATTCATGGCCATATAGGACAACCGGAAGATTCAGTGTCTTGTATAACGCGAGTTTTGTTTTCGTCTGCAGGCTACGGGACTTCAGCTGGTTACGGAGCCCGTAGAAAACCCGACTCGCAGCTGCAATACGTCTTTTCACCTCGCGGTTAACATTATTATCGCATGTCACTAGTGTTCCAAGATGCACAAATTCTTCCACCACTTCAAACTTTTCACCACCTAGCACCATTTCGTTACCCCTAACACGTCCGGACCCACGTTGACCACCAGCTATCATGTACTTCGTTTTTGTGGTGTTGATCGTGAGCCCAATCCTCGTTGTCTCCCTCTTGAAAGGCACGAACGCCTCTTCCACTGCCCGACGATCAATCCCGATGATGTCGATATCGTCCGCAAAGCCAAGGAGCATATGAGAACGTGTGATAATGGTACCGCTTCTCTGCACACCGGCTCTCCTGATAGCACCTTCGAGCGCTATGTTAAACAGCAAGTTAGAAAGAGCTTCACCCTGTTTCCATCCATCTAAGGTTACGAACGATGACGAAATCTCGTCCACCATCCGCACACTTGATTTCGATCCATCAAGCGTTGCACGAATCAGTCTAATCAGCTTCGTCGGAAAGCCATGTTCGGACATAATTTGCCACAACTCGTTTCTCTTCACTGAATCGTACGCTGCTTTGAAATCTACAAACAGATGATGAGTCTGCAAGTTGTACTCCCGGAATTTATCTAGGATTTGACGCAGGGTAAACATTTGATCCGTCGATGATCGGCCCTCTCGAAAACCAGCTTGGTATTCGCCGACAAAGGACTCCTCATACGGTCTCAATCTGTTGAACAGAATTCCAGACATGATTTTGTACGCCGAATTAAGGAGTGTTATTCCTCGGTAATTGGCGCACTCCAGTCCAAGCCCTTTCTTGTACAGAGGGGAAATGAGACCTTCCAACCAACTAGTAGGCATTTGTTCTTCCTCCCATATCCTCAATATGATACGGTGAAGGAGTTCGTGCAGCTGCTCACTTCCGTGTTTGAGAAGTTCGGCCGGGAGCTCGTCCTTCCCAGCAGCCTTGTGGTTCTTCAGCCCATTGATAGCTTTTTTTACCTCATCTAGCGTTGGAGGTTCCACAGCCTGTCCATCGTCATCGATTTGAATTCTGCTACCAGATCCACTTCCATTATCTCCGTTCAACAATGACTCGAAGTACTCTTTCCACCTGGCGGCCACCATTGTTTTATCCGTCAGCAAGTTTCCTTCACGGTCGTTGCACATGGCGGGAGACGGCGCTGTTTTTCTCCGCACACCATTTACGGACTCGTAGAACCGTCGCCTGTTGTTCTGTTCCATAGCTTCTTGCGCCTGAGCAATTACTGCCTCTTCATGCTCCTTTTTCTTTCTGCGATGGATCCATTTTTCGGCTGCCCTTGCTTCCTTGTACCGCTCTCTGCTCTGACGGGTACCAGACACCAGCATCCGGCTTCTAGCCAAGTTCTTCTCGTTCGTCATTCTCTGGCACTCCTCGTCGAACCAACCGTTTTTTGGTCTCCGTTGAGCAGTACCTACCACTTCTCGCGCTACTGTGCTCACCGCTCCGTGGACTGACTCCCACAGATCGCTGAGGTTGACGCTTTCGTCGATTTCGCTAATCCGCTCGTCGAGCTTTTGATGGTAGTCCGCTGCTACACCAGCTGCTGACAGGCGTTGGATATTGAAACGCAACGATTGTCGATTTCTAGAACTCGAAACGGTTGATAATCGCGCTCGAATTTTGCTTACAACGAGATAGTGGTCTGAGTCGATATTAGGACCCCTGAAAGTTCTAACATCGATGACATCGGAAAAATGTCGGCCGTCTACCAGAATATGGTCAATTTGGTTGTAAAGTTCGCCATTTGGGTGTTGCCAGGTGTGCTTGCGAATATCCTTGCGTGCAAAGTAAGTGCTACTGATGGCCATCCTCTTGGTGGCAGCAAAGTTCACTAAACGTAGGCCGTTGTCGTTGGTAACAGAATGAAGGCTCTCTTTACCAATGATAGGGCGGAAGAAGTCCTCATTTCCGACCTGCGCATTAGCGTCGCCGATGACAATTTTCACGTCGTGTTTTGGGCATTCTCCATAGGTCTTGTCGAGACATTCGTAAAACGCGTCCTTCACGTCATCGGGTTTGTCGTTAGTCGGTGCATATACGTTGATCAGGCTGTAGTTGAAGAACTTGCCCCGAATCCTCAATACGCAGATCCGCTCGTTGATCGGCTTCCACCTAATAACGCGCTTCATCTGCTTCCCGATCACTACCCGACTAAGGGTACATAACAAAATTATATCAGCATATGTTATTATGTTATAAGTTTTTCTCGAACATAGGTTGTTACAAACTTGATGCAGGATGTTGTTAAAATAACTAAAATTATAACAAAAAGTGTATGAATAGTAACATAAACATAACAAAATGTGTTTTAATTCTATCAAAAACATATCAAACCAAGTTATAATGTTTGATACAAAGCATCAAAATTATAATACTGTTCGATATACGATAATATTGTATATTATTGAAATGCATAACTATCTATTTATTTTGTTGTAAACTTGTTAAAAATGAACAAAAAAAATATCTTAAAGGGAAATAAAACACATTATGTTAAATTTCTGTTTTATTATGTTCTATGGATAACGGAGCCTAACAAAATTATATCATAATATGATATTCATATCATATTCTGATAACATTTTATTATATTTTTGTTACAAGCCTCTAGTCGGGTATGAAACCGACTCCGTGTTCAGCTTTATCGCCACCGCTGTGGTAGATGTTGTATTTGAAAGCGATGTTAGCGATGGGGTCTACCGCTTGGAATTCACGTTCTCCAGATCTTAGCCAACGCACTTCCTGAATTGCAGCCACGCACACGCCAACTTTTCGCAATTCACGAGCCAAAAGGCTCACTCTTCCAGGTTCATTTAAGGTCCTGACGTTCCAGGTACCGAGTTTCCAATCACAGTCCTTATTTCGTTGCCAGGTCGGTTGCCGAAAATAACTTTCGTTTCTTCTTCTTTCTCCATTTTTCGTGGTGGATAATGAATTCGGTATGCTACCTTACCGGGGTCGCGCTACCTACATCACATTGATGGGACTGCCATCTTAGGTGTAGCTGACGTGATACAGCGTTTCATACTCAGCCGCTGGATGCCAGAACAGACGCTGTTTGAGCCGCACCTCCTGGTGTACAGACGCTCAAAACGCACCTCCTTAATCTAGCTGATGTCAGAAGGACAACAGTGCCCAGGCTGCACTACCAGCTAAGTACGCAACCATTATCTGGTGGTCTTTGTCATCATTTGACCCGTGGAAGCGCGAGGTAGGAACTAGTGAGGACCAGAGCTGTGTTGGTCGCTCCTTCCTGATTGTCGACTCACCATTTTGCAGCCCATGCAGCGATGAGCTACCAGCTGGCTATTCGGTAAATATCTTTTATTTTGCCACTTTATCGAAGTTTACTTTTTGGCTTAACAGCGTTCTTTCCAGTGGCATAAACGAACCAGTTGTGAACCAAAGTTCGGTTAATTACTTAAAAAGTGTGCTGCTTAGAAAGCTCTTCATTGACTTTCAAAAAGTTGCCATAATATGCCATTTTATCCGTACTTTTGGTTGCTTGGGTATTTAAAGTTCTAATTCAAGCTATACGGCACTTGAATACTACACATGAATGTACGGCCCTAGGTATACCCACGTGGTTTCTGTAGACATGTTTGTCTTGTGCTCTTGGAAATTATCCAGCTTAAACGGAATTTTTCGTAATAGCAAAAAATGAGGTATGCAACTCGTTGCAAAACTCGATTTTTTTAGCACTCGTTATAAATGTACAATTCGTGCTGAAAAAATCATCATTTTGCAACTTGTTGCATAAATAACTATTTTCAAATCAAAACAAATTCAACATAGCATGACCGCACTACCTACACGGAAAATACTATATCAATTGTCTCAAGTCGCCAAGATCAATCGTGTCGTGTACTCACTACACGGACCATGAAAAAAGCTCGCTTGATATGTACAGCATGAGTGTGATGTTTCACTAAAAGCAGCAGCGCAGAAGCCGAAAATATATGTGCGCTCAACCTCTTCTACCGCCACTGTTGAACTAAATCGCATATAACTAGGGTCCCGGAAACATTCACAGAATGGTAATCTGTATATGCTCAGAGGAGGCCGAATGCCGTTTGGTCGAATACTCTCTGGCCAAATGGGTAATTGAGCCAAATCACGAACACAAACATAAAATTACTACAATGCTGTTGAATCATACAGTTGAAATCACAAGCAGAAGATTAAAGCTGCTCAAAATAGTTAATCATTATGTTAACCGTTCGTTCGCGTGATTGTCAATGCGATTGACAATACACTCTTTTTAATGAAAGGATGCGATATCTAGAATAGAATAAATATGCGTCACTAAGACACACAGCAAATAATGCCTGATGTAATAATACAAAATATCCTTCACATTTATTGCTCTTTCCTATTTCCGAATATTTTTCAAGTAACAAAATATTGAATGAAATGTTATTTAAAAGAGTATAATTATCGATCTCTATAAATTACCATTAACCATTAAAACCATTAATCAAATCCTGCGATCGATTCCAATCAGGTCCATATCGTCAGCAAAGCCAAGAAGCATGTGCGACCTTGTTATAATAGTGCCATTTCTCTGCACGCCAGATCTCCTAATAGCATCCTCGAGTGCAATGTTGAACAGTAAACTCGAAAGTGCGTCTCCCTGTTTCAACCCGTCTAACGTCACGAACGAGGTTGACACCTCGTCTGCGATCCGAACACTTGATTTCGAGCCATCCTGCGTATCAGTCACGTATCAGCCTAATTAGTTTCGCCGGAAAACCATTTTCAGACATTATCTGCCAAAGCTCATTTCTTTTCACTGAGTCGTACGCCGCCTTGAAATCAATAAACAGATAGTGAGTCTGCAAGTTATACTCCCGACAAGCTGGAATGTGAAAACTTTCGTGCGATCACTATCCTGAATGGCGCCTACAAAGTGCTATCCCAGATTATCTTGGGCCGTCAATCACCAATAGCAAATGAGTTTGTGGGAAGTAATCAAGCTGGTTTCATCAACGGCCGCTCGACGACGGACTAAATCTTCACTGTACGGCATATCTTTCAGAAATACCCGTGAAGTCCCAACGCATCACCTACTCATCGGTTCCAAAGCGGCTTATGATAACATCGACCACAAAAAGCTATGGAAAAATATGGACGAGTACAGCTTTCCCGGGAATACAAAATACATGGACCATGCTGGAAGAGTACCTGCACTTCTTCTTCTTCTTCTTGACATTACGTCCCAATTAGGACAGAGCCTACTTCTCAACTTGGTGTTCTTATGAGCACTTCCACAGTTATTAACTGAGAGCCTTCTTTGCCAAAGTTTCCATTTGTGCATTCGCATATCGTGTGGCAGGTACGATGATACTCTATGCCCAGGGAAGACAAGGAAATTTCCATTACGAAAAGATCCTGGACCGACCGGGAATCGAACCCAGACACCTTCAGCATGGCTTTGCTTGGTAGCCGCGGACTCTAACCACTCGGCTTGTGAAGGCCCCAAAAAGCACTTGGAGTGTTCAAACGACGGGTGCTTTGGACCATCTTTGAAGGTGTGCAAGAGAACGGTGTGTGGCGGCGGAGAATGAATCACGAACTCGCTTAGCTCTACGACGAAACCTGTATCCAGAAGCTGGCAAAACCTGGAAGGGTGCGTTGGGCAGAGCATGTTGCAAGACTACCGGACAACAATCCTGCAAAGATGGTGTTCCCGTCGAATCTGGTTGGTACAAGAAGGCGTGATGCACAGCTAGTGAGGTAGCTTGATGAGGTGCAACACGATCTGGAGAACGTGGGCCAAAATCGAAGTTGGAGGGGAAAAAAATAATAAGACGAGTTGACTAAGGTGATCAAATTGACATGCTTGCATTTGAAATTAGCTCGTCTTAACCCGCAGAACAAGCCTGAATGAAAAAGCAACATGAAGCGTCTAATTATATCAATATGTTAGGAGAGTAAGGTTCATCAAATTCAACAACAAAATATTGCTAATCGCATATTTATTGATAGCTGGCTTGTATTTTTTACAATTATTCAACCACTTTTTGTATTAGCGACGAAATACTACTCACCATGATAATCCGAATAAACGTCAAACTTTGCTTCCATCCTTTTTATATTCGACCGAATAATTTTTCGACGAAACTTCGGTTTGACCAAAAGCCATATGCATTCTTTTGCAACTAATAGCTTTGCGATCAAAAATGTCTAATCGACGAAATTACCGTTCGACCAAACGTACTTTCAAATAAACGTCATTTGACTAAATGCCATAGTTTACAATGACATTATAATTACAAACCTTATTTTAAAAACCTTTGAGAGATAATCATTGATGTAAGTAGATTAGATTATCTTAATTTACTTTTGGATTAAAAACTTGGTAAAACATAAATAAATGTACCTCTATAGGTATCAACTTTGTTCAATATCCTCAAAAGCACCCACTAGGACAGAGCTTGCTTCTCAGTAAAATGTTTTAAGACCACTTCTACAGATATTAAAACTGAGAGTTTTCTTTGCCAAAGTTACCGTTTTCGCATTCGTATATCATGTGGCAAGTACGATGATATGATACTCTATGCCCAGGGAACCAAAGGAAGTTTCCATTACGAAAAGGTCTTGGATAGAGTGGGAATCGAACCCAAACACTTTCAGCATGGCTTTGCTTTGTAGCAACAGACTTTACCGCTGGGTTAAAGAATGCTTTTCGTGAGTCTAGAGAACACGACTCAAATAAGTTATTGAATAACTTTAAACGATCAATTAACTCTTTTTTGGAAACTATTTATTATCACGAATTTTGTAACAAGTTACATGATATAAGAAAATCTTTACGAACTAAAAAACTTCAGAATCCAAACATTCGAAACTATATCACAACTACATTGTGTATTAATCATCTCAGTTACAAAACTGTCAACACATTTCCAACCGTTGCAAAGCCAGCAAAACCGTCCCGGATATTCATCCATCCACTGTCGGAAAGCACCTAGAAGTAGATGAACCGAAACCAGTGATGGAAAGTGGAGAACGCTTCATCTGAACTGGAACAAAAACAAAACCAAACGCTCCCGAGCGTCAGAGCGCTGGCTTACTCGCATCTGTCGACTCCCGAGTAACTGAAGCTAAAAGTGATTCGCGAACGTGTTCGGAGCTGCTCAGAGTCATATTGTGCTTTTGGGAAAAAAGCTGCTTACCCTCCGAGATTTATGGTTTTCAAGGGCTTTTGACTACAAACGAGTAGTTTACTGTCGATATGATGGTTATACAATTAATTTGTCTGTCAAAACCATAATAAATCACACCTTGCTCCGTTACTCGCGAGTAAACGCTCGCGAGCTTGTTGCTACTTCTTTTGACATGTTCTCCCGAGCAGACGGGTGCGGGCTTACTCACACCTAACCAGATCCCGAGTCTGTGATGTTTGTTATGCGTTGGTATACACTCGTGAGTTGCTTCGTGATGCGAACTTTTCCAGCACTGACCGAAACACAAACGGCAAACTTTGCCATTTCAAGGTGCAAAACAGGTGCACCGGACGCACGAAAGAGACCAATATAGGTATCCACACGACAGTAAGGCGCTCCTCCGAACACGTCATCGTCATTTCCCCTTCGCGTCAACAGGTAAAAGGCACGACCGGGAAAATCTGCGCGCTCATGGCCCGGCATCGCACCCGAACGAAGGTAAAACTTTCCCGAGAGGGGAATCGGCACACCACTGGTTGCTTCTCGTTTACGCTCAACAAGTGCCCTTATGCTGTCGTCCCCTTTCTATCGCCCACCCAAGCCATCCAACCAAACGACCGACCGATGCACAATGGTCGGGCTCCATTCGAAGAGGCAGCAAAATAGATTTTAATAGTTTTTTTTATTATATTAAAACATTTTTTTATTATATTAATACATTTTTTTATTATATTCTCTTTATTTTTGAATATACTAAATTTATTTAACTTTCAGTTCGTCGGATGGGATGGAGTAAAAAAATAAACAATGTAATATAATATAATATAATATAATATAATATAATAGAATATTATATAATATAATAGAATATAATATAATATAATATAATATAATATAATATAATATAATATAATATAAAATAATATAATACGAAATTCATATATTGGAAATGCAATATTACCATAAGTTTATGCACCATCTAAATGCTTATCAATAAAAACATTTATCGCGCATCAAAATTAATAGAAAAAAAATATTTAGGTACCTTAGTAATTTTGACGATTATTAACTTTAAAAACAATTCGTCATTTTGGCCAAACTCGATCAAATAAAAACGAAATTTAAATATTGGCCAAACCTAATATTTTTCGACCATTGTGCAATGGAAACGTCACCCACTGTGGCGGTTCAATCAGTTTTCCCCTCGCATCGCACTGCACAGCTGACAACGAGATTTACTTGGCTATTTCCTGTTTTAAAATTAACCAAACGTGCTTTTGGGATGATGACGACACCACACGTTCCTGCACATCTACCTTCCTACCACGGATGACGACAACGACGTCGCCGAGAGGGCACGAGGACGAAAAAACCAAAACCAAGCCAAGCAGTGGATTTGCGTTAGGCTAGGAAAATGGGAAATGGGCAACGATATGTTGACGAAATTGAAGAAAGATGAATGATGCTTCTCAATCTGCCATATATAAGGTAATAAACACTATTTTGTTTTATTAATAAACACATTACGCGTGATAAAGACGCACTCTTAAAAATAATGAAAATCACTGCGGACGTAATTCACATTATGACTTAATGACGCATGATGTAAGTGATGAAATGACGTAAAAATGTGGTCTGAAAGATGTATTGAACGAAAAAAGTAATGTTACATGATGAAGGACATGAAAACGATGCCACTATGATTGACATTTGCCGAATCAGACACCATCGTATTTAAAATGTGACACAAATTCAAGTCATTTGGCTCGCTTCTTTAATGTGCATCCAAAAGACGTAAAATCACATGATTTTTTCGGAGTGTGCGGATTAAGTATGGGTGAAATTTTGAAAAAATCATGCGGATTGGATTACCGAAAAGGTCAATATATGTGTCAATATATCATTTGGACCAGCTGATAAAGAATCATCGTGTGAATTTATTAGAGATGCTCATTTTTGATACAACATCCTTATAGTACAAGACGGATGGTGCTGAGGATTGTGATAGAACATACATAGGCATGACCAAAACCGAATCCGAAGCTAAGATAAGCAAATACCAAACCCACATTGGATCAAAGTTTAAAAGTAGGCCAACAGCCTGAACGTGCTGTTTAGGTTCGGTTTGGCGTATGTTCTGGCGGTACTATCGTTGCCAAGCCCTTAAGGATATATTTGCTTCAATACCAAAATAGTCTCTAATATGGCACCTCACTTTTCGCTCCTGATCACAAAAGGTGACTATTTGAAGTTACTTATCTTATCGTAGAAGAATGGTTTCTTAACTGAAAGCATACCATAACGTGTTTTTCACGACCCGACTATGGATACATAACAAAATTATTCAGCGTATGTTATAATAATATAAAGATTTTATCGAGCATAGGTTATTACAAACTTGATGCAGGATGCTGCTAAAATAACTTAAACATAAAAAAGGGAATGAATTGCAACATAAATGTAACAAAATATGTTGTATATCTATCATAAACATATCAAACTTTGTTATAATTTTCGGTACAAAGTATCAAAACTATAATACTGTCTGATATACGGGATAACACATTCAGTTACTAGATTTTTGTTCAATTATATGAAAAATCTAACAAAACTTTATATTTGGAGCAATAGACAGTAAAAAATGTATGTTTCTATGTAAATCAAGCAATTTAAAGTTGGGCTTAAAACACAACGAGTCCATTTTCAATCACTTGCAATTTAGTCAATAATTAAATTAAGATAATTACAATTTATTACCACTTGGATGGTTTAAGCAATCCAAGAGATTTTTCTTTCATACTTCCTCATTTATAGCTATTTAATTTTATTATAAAATTGTTAAAAATAAACATATAGAATTATATTCAATAAATATAACATATTATGTTATATATTGTTTCAATATTTTCTTTGACTAACGGTGCCTAACAAAATTATATCATAAACATATATTCGTATCATATTCTGATAAAATTTTATGATTGATAAAATTTATGTTATGTGCCTCTAGTCGGGAAGTTATCAGTTTTTGAATGAAAACACCGAATCAATGCTTCTTTACGCACCGTGTTGTTGTTTGTTGGCTTCTCTGTGCCCGTTCTAAAACTCACTTTTAATCGTATTTCTACTCACCATAGCAATTCAAAAGCCTGATGTGATCCTTGAAACACTTTGATTTTTCTCGCACCGTGCTCCTGGGAGCAATAAATCGCAATGATGAATATACAATTTGTGCTCGAAAACCCGCATCGGGTTGCGAATACACTGAGCCAACATTGCTTATGAATGGGATGCGCAACTCTCACTGATTGGAAGTGATGTTAGTTATTATGTTTGGAATTTCAATTATTTGGATATTCATACGCTTGCTTAAACTACATATTCTAAGATTTCAAAACACTCAAAAAGTGCACAAAAGAGTGATGCAAATTTTGAAATTTTGGCTCCCTTAACCATAAACGATTTTTATTATGGTATATAGCATCCTCCCAAAGTTTGAAATGATTCGGAAGAAATTTGACTGTGCACACGCCATTCGAAGTTTATATGGAGATTACAATGGAAAACGCCAATATTTTGTGTTCAGCCCTCTATCTCTTCGTCATAATATTTCATGGAAAAGTGAACAAACTCTACTCATGTGAAGTCTATTCAGCTACAACTTTGCCGAAGACCACATTTCGATTGGACATCAGGATAAATTGCTATTCATCAATTCGTTTGTGTCGCTTGCTTGACTACGTGCGTGATCCTTTTCGTGCTGTTTTAAACGACTTTAAGTGTAAAACCGTTCACATAAAATTATCGAGATTGAACTAGATTGTTCATGAGTCGTTGGGTTAGTTATTAAGTGTAAAACGTTAGTTACACAACATTCACGGGCTAGAAAAATCGAAGCGAATAAATTGTGCGTTGAAATTAAATTTCACAATGGCCCAGTACTGCGAGAAATGCTCTCTCCAAATCAACGTTAATAGTGAGCTATATACGGTGTGTGAAGGACATTGCGCCAAATGGTTCCATGCAAACTGTGTTGGTATCACAGAAACCGCTTTGTGTGCTCTATCGAGCAACATTATTTGGATCTGCGATACATGTATGACCCTGTTCTGTAAGATAAGAGAGCGAATACATGTCGATGCATCTACGACCACAGAAACACTCCGATCGACCGAGGATGAAATTGCCGATCTGAAATCCACCGTAACAGAAATTGCCCAAACCCTTGCCAATGTTGTGCAGAAACTAGAAGCAGTAACTTCGTTTCGTCATACTACACCTGCGTCGTCATCTAAACTGTTGGACGGATCTAATGAAATCATCTCTTGCGCAAGTCTCGATATACCTCACCAACATCGATAGAAGTGTAACTGAAGAAGATATAAGTGAGATGGTATCACGCTCGTTGAATATTCCTATTGCGTGTTGCAGGGAAATAGTGAAGCTTGTATCGAAACACAAGAACACGAACACTTTTGATTACATCTCTTTCAAAGTCCTCTTGAATATGAAGCTAAAACCATTAGCATTGAGCGCTTCTACGTGGCCGAAGGGAATTAAATTTCGAGAGTTTAACCAAATGAGTGAAACGTGGAAGCCTCCCGTAACGCTAACGATGTGCAATTCATGATTGTAATCGATAAATAGTTTTAAAGTGTTTGTTGTTTTATAATATGTTTCAAAGTGATTCCGAATTTTGATTGCTTGATTTGTTGAACTGGATTTGAGAATGCGAGGAGTTTAATTGTGATGTTAATTCATGTAGACATTTGATGCCATTTTATTTATGTTTTTTATAATTGTTTGAAGCCTGTTTTGAGTAATTGATAAGAACCGTGCTACTAGAGCTTTTTCTGTTAGAGTTAATTTGATATATTGTATCTGTATAAAAAATTGTTACTCGCAATAGAATAGAATGTAATGTATGTAATGAATGCCTAAATTTAAGTTATACAGTCTGTACGACATAAAGTCGAAGGCGGTGGTACAATAAATAAATCATCATAAAGTGGGTGCAGTGCGCATCGTACCTTTGTGCTGTGCGTACACGAATTCTCTTTGCACATGGAAGTTTTCTTTAAAGCTACCTAAAGCAATAAAACAGTACTTTTCAGTACTACAAAAACAGTACTTTTCAGTGCTAAAATTGAAAACGGTACTTTTCAGTACTACTAAAACAGTACTTTTCAGTACTACTAAAACAGTACTTTTCAGTACTACTAAAACAGTACTTTTCAGTACTATTTTTTTTTACTATTGATCCCTTTACGATCCTTGTTTGGACCCGTGCCTTCGATTTTTCGTTGGACCCGTTGGCGAAAGCTAGCGGTGGTAATCCTTCTTGGACACCGTCTTGGGAAAAAACCTCTTAGGAGGTCACGTCTTCTTTCGTTTATTCACTAAACATGGTTGTAACTACAAACAAAAGGTAGGGTGAATCTCTGAATTCACAACTTTCTTCCAAAAAAGTGGGATTTAAAACTGTCACTAAACGTGGCAAGAATGAAAGAAAGGACGTTTCTCCGGAATGCAAACATTCTTCCAAAGGTGAAATGATTAATGTTGATAATTGTATCGAAATGAGCAATCAGTTTGATGTTCTAGACAAATTTTCCGAACACCAAATCGAAGCAGCCTCTAGCCCAGGCTCTTTGATTCAAGTGAGGAAGCAAAGAGTGCCGCCTAACGTGGTCAGTTGTTCCGAATTTGGGGGATTTAGGTAGGAGATCTTGAACTCCATTAGGGGAATCAAGGTTTCCTTCCAAATCGCAAAGAAAGGAGACTGTCGCGTTTTGCCGGAAACTCTTAAAGATCGCGAACTTCTTCTCAAACATCTTGAAGAGAAAAAGCACAAATGTTTTTTTTATGACGACAAAACTGAACGTTTGTTCAAAGTCGTATTGAAAGGTCTCCAAGTGACTATAAGTCACCTGAAAAAATGGAATGAATGATTTACTTGGATTTTTCCCAGTCCAAGTAATCATTATGAAAAAGAGAACCCGATCTGGCATTGTTCGGAAAGGGCTTTCTCAAGAATATTATTTAGTTCACTTTTACAAAAAAGAACTAAATAATATTAAAGCTTTAGAAAAAGCAAAACTTTTGTTCGATATCCGTGTGACATGGGAACATTTCCAGAAACCTGGAGGAAATTACCAGAACCCCACTCAGTGCCGTTTATGGCAAAAGTGGGGTCATGGTACAAAATATTGTCACATTGATGCTAAATGCATGATTTGCGGAGGTTCTTCTCACGCTAAGGACGTCTGTCCAGTGAAGGAAGATACCACCAAGTTCATATGCGAGGCCAATCATAAGTCAAATTTTTGGAATTGCCCTTCACGCAAGAGAGTCGTTGAGACTCGTGCCAGGTAGATGAAAGATAATATCCGTTACGATAACGGTCGTTTCCGGAATTTGCCTGGTAGAGTATCGAACAATACTCATTTTTTAGTTAACGATCGCTTGATTAGGAATCATACCCATCAGGAAGATCATAATCATGCTCATCCATAAACTAATTTTAATCCGTCGGGTAGCCGTTCGAATCTTTTAACTTCGAATGTATCTACCCACAGTAAATCCTTTGCCGATATCGTAGGAGGTAATTTAAACTCCTCCCCCATTTATACTATGAGTACCCATCAGGGTTCTGAATTTTCGTCTCAATGATGCGAAATCTACGATTTTTCGCACGTAAGGAGAATGGTTTTTTCGCTTCCTCGCGTAAACATCTTTTATCGCTCATTTGTGTGTTCCCTGGAGCTACGATGGAGCATAACCAAAAATCACTCCACTCTGTGGATAATTTGTTTTTCACTCCATCATATTTTCGCTCACCAAATGCTCCCGAGAATTATCACTATGTGGATAAACAAAAACTAGTGACGGCGACGGGATTCGAACCTAGAACATTGCTAAAAACAACCGCGATGCGTGCACGCTAACCATGCTACCACACCAACTTGACGAAAGGAGTGGTTAATTTGGTGCATAGAAGCAACTGCTGCTCGTGGCGATGGATACAGGAAAATATCTCCATGGATCGGAGAAAGAGAAAACAAACTTCTCACAGCTGCGGAAATGTGCAATTATCTATTTTCGCTTTAAACTGACACTTATATTGAGCTGTTCGGTAATCCAATCCGCATGGTTATTAAATTAATTAACTCATTACGCGTGGTAAAGATGGACAAATTATGCGTGAAATTATGAAAAAAAATCCACGTGCTCGGCTGGGATTTGAACCCAGGACTCTTGTATGCTAGACGAGCGCTTTAACAACTAAGCTACCGAGCTAATGATTGGTGCAATGTTCAAAGCCACCACTACACTGAAACAAGCGTTGAAGTAATGAGAACCATGAACAAGTTTTTAAATTTAGTATGCCAATCACGATTGAGCTACCAAGAACGCTTTTTATTTGCGTTTTGGTCCCTCTTGATCCATCCGCATCGATAGCCGAGCGGTAAGCGTTCGCGCTTGACAATCGCAAGATTCCGGTTCGATTCTGGCTTGTTGCAAGTTTTTAACCATGATATAGTAATTTTTACTGTCGAAATGGTACCATGGTAAAATTGAATGCACAAAATATTTGAAATAAATGCAAATTTAGTCTGCACAAATCAAGTAGCGTTGTGTATTTAATTTCACCCTCTAATAAAGTAAGGACTGTTCATTTTATAAAGCGGTCACCTTGTTTATGGTATATCTTTTTATTTATCGATGAAATCGTAAACGATTTTCTGTGTATCGTTCAACTATTATTCTACAATGTTAAGAAAATACAGAAACTTACAAAATGCTTTCGGTTGAAGAACTAAATAGTTTTTGCAAAAACTCCTAAGAAAAACTGTTCGTCAAGTTTAAGCATTATTTTAAACATGAAAAAATCTTAAATTTAATGAACAAATTGTATGTTGGTATCCTTTACTATTCAACTTAAGGTAGAACTTTTAAAAACATCAATAATATTCCATCAGTTCCTGACGCTGAGTCACTTTAGTGATCTATTCCTTATGGTCAAATTTGCTGATACACCATCTTTTTACTACCAGCAAAAAAGTAAAGTAATAAGCGTGTTCAAAACTGGTTTAGATTACTAAAGAAACTATATATGTATAAAAAAAAAGCAAAATCTTGAGTTTTAACCGCATTCTTGGGTACCAAATTTACTCTTTATGGTCGTTTTATTGAAAAATCCCATACTTTTAAAATTATATACGCATGTTTATCGATCTAGAGCAAACTGTAAGCGTTTTTCTCAAAATATTTCGATAGGTAGTCTCAGAATAACACATTCTGAAAATAATACATGCAAAATAAATTTGATTTAATTCAAGCAGTGTTTCCAATCTTGATGATTGTCATTGTGCTTTGAGTGGTCTTCTGAAAATAAATTATTTGTTTTTCTATTGTGCTTAAAATATGACGTGGAGACTAAATCAGCAACTCTATGAAGGCGTAAGTTATTTTTATTATAAATACTATATTATTACTTCCGTCTGGACGTACTTTAAACCTTAAAATTCTACTCATATCAGTTACATTTAAATTTAAGATATTTTTCTTTAAAAAAAAATGATAAAAAATGATTTTATGATATCTGCAAAATTGATTCTCCAAAAATAACTTGATATTTTTTAGCAAGCTTCTAATTGATGATGCTTTCTAAGTACAACCATTTTTTGAAAATAAAAAATATAAATTGTCGAATTTTCCTGCCGATTTTTAATAATCCTTGATTTTGATAACCTCCAAAAATCGACCGTTCTAAACGTTGTGCCTTATTTGTGTGAAATCATATTATTTTGGTAACTTTTTTATTACCACAGCATTGTACAATATTAGTCGAACGATGTACAGAAAACCGATTTCGATTTCATTGATAAATTAAAAAGATATTGCATGTCCAAAGTGTCCACTTTATAAAATGAACAGTCCTTATTTTCAACTGCAACGCTGTTCTCAGTGTATGACTGAAGCAGTCCAAGTTGGTGTTAAATTTACAAATCAAATTGTTAGTGGATTACGTTTTTCTTACGGATCCAAATAATAATTTATATATTTTAAATTGGAATGCTCGTTCTCTGAATGGTAAAGAAGACGAGCTGTTTAATTTTCTTACAGCTAATAACGTGCATATAGCAGTTATTACTGAAACGTATTTGAAACCTGGATCTAAACTCAAAAGAGATCCTAACTTTTTTGTTTATCTTAATGATCGACTTGAGGGGGAGTTGCAATCATCATTCAAAACCTCAGAAGCCAAAACCGGTATTAAAAGGCCAAGATGGCGACCTCTGGTTTAGGAAAATCGTTGGAAACCCACACAATATGGGTATTTTTTGAACGGGCACGATGAGGGGATGACGAAAATCGATGTCCGACGCCATGTTGGAATCCAAGATGGCAACCTCTGGTTTGGGAAAATCGTTGGAAACCCATACAATATGGGTATTTTTGGAACGGGCACGACTAGGGGATAACAAAAATCGATGTCCGACGCCATTTTGGAATCCAAGATGGCAACCTCTGGTTTGGGAAAATCGTTGGAAACCCATACAATATGGGTATTTTTGAACGGGCACGACGATGGGATGACGAAAATCGATGTCCGACGCCATGTTGGAATCCAAGATGGCGACCTCTGGTTTGGGAAAATTGTTGGAAACCCATACAATATGGGTATTTTTGGAACGGGCACGACGAGGGTATTTGAAAACTATCTTCTAATCACTTATTATGGCCGTAGATCCAAAGGCTTTTATTCAATGGAGTCCTTGGAGCACCAAAAAACATCCGTATATATCAATAAAATATTCCGTTGACTTAAATGAATGGTCAAGAGACTGTGCCATATTAAAAAAATACCTATAGACCATTGATCACGTCTGTAGATTCAAAGGCCTCTATTCAATGAAGTCTTTGGAGGACCTAGGATATCGGTAAAAAATATTACAATACTCATTTTACTGCTACATATAGATAAGGGCCTGTGCCATATTAAAAAAGCATCTATTGATAATTGGTTACGCTTGTAGATCCTAAGACCTATATTCGATATAGATCTTGGAGGACCTAGGACATCCATAAAAAATAATTACAATACACCGTTTACTCACATGAATGGTTAGGGGCTTGTGGAGTAATTGAAAAGTAACCTCTATTATTGCGGTCGTAGATCCCAAAGGCTATATTCAATGGAGTTCTTGGAGGACCTAGGACATCCGCACAAATTATTGTAATACACCGTTTGATCACATGAATGGTAAGGGGCCTGTGGAGTAATTGAAAAGTAACCTCTAATCTCTTATTATGGTCGTAGATCCCAAGGCCTTTATTCAATGGAGTCCTTGGAGTCCTAGGACATACGCACAAATTATTACAATGCACCGTTTACTCACATGAATGGTTAAGGGCCTGTGGAGTAATTGAAAAGTAACCTCTAATATCTTATAACGGTCGTAGATCCCAAGGCCTATATTCAATGGAGTTCTTGGAGGACCTAGGACATCGGCACAAATTATAAAAATACTCATTTTACTACTATGAATAGATAAGGGCCTGTGCCATATCAAAAAAAAACATCAAAGGATGTATATATTCCAGGAAGTTTTGGGATGAACTAGAACACATGTTGTACTTACTTAATTACCAAAACTTGAATCTGACACTACAAACGCTTCCTTAAAATATAACAATCTTCTAGGGTCCAGTATTGTGAGACATTCTTCTACATAGAAATGATAAATTGGCAAAACCTCGTTTCACGAACTGAGCTCCCTCGTTTTACGCACTGATTCAATTTACGCACCAACTCAATTTGCGCACCCCCGATCTAGTTCGTAAATTAAGGTTACAGTGTACCAAGTATGCATTTTATGGCAGTATGGAAAGAAACTAATATTTCTAAAAATTACCAGGAACTCAAAAGTGCTTATTTGAGGCTGAAATTTTGTACAGCTCATCTCGCATATTGGTTGAATAGTCAGAAAATAACGGTGGTAGGTCATTTGGCATAAAGTCGTTTGGCATAAAGCCGTTTGGCATAAAGACGTTTGGCATAATGGTCATTTGGCATAAAGTCGTTTGGCATAACGGTCGTTTGGCATAATGGTCGTTTGGCATAATAGTCGTTTGGCATAATGAGTCTGAAACCAAGAATTTCTCAATTTTCCGTTTTCACGTTTCTATTGAATCTTTCTGATGACATTTGGCTTGATTTGGAGTCAATTGATACAAAATCTACACTACTATGACACTTTATTCAACAATCATTCACTCTTGAATAAATTTAAGCATATTAGGAACCCTTCTTTTAATTGTTTTTTTTTTCTTCTAAATATGATGTATCCATAATTATAGGTATGAAAACTGTTGATTTAAATTTCAAGAAATTTCTCCTTCTTCTATGCATAGGCTGTTCTTTGGAGCTATACTGTTTAAGTATTTTTTTGTTTCCCACAGGCAAAAGGGCGGCAGTCGAAAACATTAATCTGCTCAAATTACCAGCGAAAAGAGAAATCAATTACTGCAGTTACTTCGATGGGTTCAGCTACTTTTCCCCGAATGTCGTTTCCCCGAATGCCAGCTCCCTGAATATCCCGTTTCCCCGACTAGCCCACTTTCCCGAAAAGTTTTAGCACTCATAATTGTCGTAGCTACATTGCAGGGTGGTGAACGAACTGGCCATCTAATATGCACCCTTCTTTATTTAATTGGCGGTTCTTTAGTTCGAGTTTTACTGTCATCAGCATTTTTGCCAACATGTGTATAGCCGAGAATGACAGAATACTTTTTTCTTTTGACTGTTCATCGTTCTTTCTCGTCACTACTTTTCGGAGAAACCAGTCATTTGTTGAAATGGCATTCCGGGAAAATCACTTCGATGATTCTGAACGCACTAAATTTTGGCGTCCATTCTTCTATTTGTTTAGCAGTTAATTTTGCCTTCTTTTAAAAGTAGGCTGTTCTTTATATTTGTATTATTGTAAAGTTTATTATTTAGTAAATCTAAATGTGA
Source organism: Aedes aegypti (assembly GCF_002204515.2). Classification (NCBI taxonomy): domain Eukaryota; kingdom Metazoa; phylum Arthropoda; class Insecta; order Diptera; family Culicidae; genus Aedes; species Aedes aegypti. Next base: position 118,393,357 of record NC_035107.1, read on the forward strand.
CCCATTTTTATATTTTTCTGTTTTATCAATTCTTGCCAGATGTGTTGTTAGAATGATAATTACTTTAGAACCTCCAATACTCAACATATAATTTTATGAGACAAACGCGTGATCTCCTTCCGAGATATGCTGGAAAAAATATTATTTCAATCACAAATTTTTCGTTCTCTCGGTAATAGACGATACCCAGTCAACATTTTGGTTGGTATAACTTTTGTTATACATCATTCTATATGAATCAATTCAATCGTATAGAATGCACGAAAAGGCTATATACCTACCAAAGTGGAGGCTATATGCGTACTTGGCACGACTTATTCGGACTTTCTGCGATCAGATATACGATGCCACAAAATTTGGATGAAAATAAAAAAAAAAGTTTCCAGCGAGTCTCGAACATGGGACCTCTGGATTGGGAATCAGATACCTTACCACTGTACCACCAAGGGTTACTTATCTGATGGGTGATTATTTGCCAATTTTAATACATGTTTGATGTAAAGCGACACATACTTTGTTGTTCTTTGAGGCCCATCGTCAGCAGATAGACAAAGTTTAGGGAGCAATTTTTGCTAAGTTATTGCGATTTCATACCATACTTACTGGATTGATATACATGTTTGTATAACATAACGTGATTCTATGTTGCACTATTTACGACATGTTTTGTTGTCAACACAGATTGTCGTTTATGAATCGTATTGGGGATTTATATACAACTTGTATTGACATTGAGAACGCTTAATATGGCATCTTGTGCAATTCTGATTTTGGATGCATGAATATGTGATTTTGGATGCACATTCTTATACGATACGTGGTTCACTGGGTATTTTCGATACCAAAATTAGAATTTTTGAACCGTTGAAAAGTTTTGCCACAAATATTTTCTTTTAAGGATGTGTTGTCGTTTGAGCTATGCCGTGAAAAGATTTTTTTTGCGTTAGAGCCTCAAACATTTTAAACGAAAAATAATCTGCTCTCGTATATAGGCTATTTTTACATTAAGTCGCATTGATAGATCTTTGGATTACAGCATTTGATATTTTGGAAAAATAATCCATTCTTTTATCAAGTAATTTTTATCGAGTGTTACGTCCAAACTATGACAGAGCTTGATCTGCAGCGAAACATTCTATGAGCGTTCCCTTGATGAATAACTGCGAGCTTTCTTTGCCAATTTACTGTTTTCAAATGTGTATAACCCAACAAGCTCAAAGATACTCTATGCTCTAAGATGTAGAGACCCGTCACAAGTTTTATTTAGTAATGTTCTCTAATGTCACAACAATTTTTGAAATTCTTAGCTTGGAAAATCTCTGAACGAACACCACGCTTGTTTAGAACCTACCAAAATTTGTTGCTATTGGCTCGGTGGGGTTGATCTCGGTAAAAGCTTAAAAATGCCGATATTTATTTTAAGTCAATCATTATGCCAAACGGCCATTATGCCAACTGACCATTATGCCAAACGGCTATTATGCCAAACGACCATTATGCCAAACGACTTTATGCCAAACGGCTTTATGCCAAACGACCTTATGCCAAACGACTTTATGCCAAACGGGGTACAATCGAAAATGACTCTGATAGAAATTTCTTTGCTACTACACTACAAGGCTCATGCATAATGTCAATGTGACTGTTATGCGGTTACAATAACCAAGGTGACAAAACAACTTGGTATTTTTTTTTTTTTCAAGTTTTCTAGAACAAAATCACAGACTTCAGTAAGTTGATCGAAAGTATACATCATATGATGACTACGGTATTAACTCGAAATTGTCAAAAATGTCGAATGTGACTGAAATGCAGTTATGGGCAGTACATGGGTTAAAAGATTGGATATATCTGTTTCAAACATTTCGCGCAATTCTGTCCTCCAATCAAAATATTCTCCTCTAGCACAGCACAGATAGCTACTCGACTGTGCGTATTTCATCACACCCACCTGTTCTGATCCTGAAGCTCCTGTATCTTCCCCCGAAGAGCCATCCCGCGTCGTCACCCAATACCACCCAAAAACCATACCGGTCGACGTCGTCATCATCATCGTCGTCGTCGTCGTCGTCGTCGTCAGTTCTCTAGCCTGCGAGTAATCCCCCTCGAGCGACTCCTTTGCACCAGCAGGAACATTAAAAGCAATAACACTACGGCGATAAACATTGGGAACGATTCCCACTCCTGGATCGGAGGGAAAAAGCGGGAAAGCGATATCGAAGCAATAGCAATAGCAACAGGAAGGTATACGAGAGGGGCTTGTTTTCCACCCTTCTTCCTGCCATTCCACGAAGAACCGCAACCAACTGCTCGGGATTCCCCAGCATCCGTGGCCAGGCAGAGTATCCTGTAATGGTACAGAACGGAACTATGCAGCATCAGTTCGATAGTTGACGTGATTTAAAACGGTTCGTAGACCGGTGAGCGCTGCTCTGTGGAGGAGTTTTGAAATTCACACATAAGTGCTGTTCTCAAATCCTCCATCATACGGTGGAGTTTATCCGAAGAAGTTTCTGGAGTTTCTGGAATTTTGTTGTTAGTAGGACACACATCACAGTGCAACGTGTGAGCAAGTTAATCGACGATAAGCTTTCCAGTAACAACTCTGCAATAAGACGGAGATGCTGAAACGAGGATAGGATGCAAAACTCTAACTTTGTTTGTTTACGCGAATTGGCGAATCGGTTAATTCCGGTGGACTGGAGAACGAGTGAGTGTTCGTTTGAGACTACCTAGAAATATTTGTGCTTACCGGTTCGTAGTAAAGATGTTGCAAGTTGAACAGATGTGGTGACAGAGTAGAACATAACCTCTGCGTAGGCGGATCAAATCTTCCTCGCAAGTTTCGTTGAAAGTTATCGAACTACGATGCGCAGTTGGAAGATGGAATCGAACGAAACCAAAGCGTGGAACTTTTTGGCGTTCAATTAGAAACAATTGAATTTGGGTAAGATGATTTACTCTTTTGATTTGAATTTCAGTTATAATTCTGACACCTCTCTCCAGCATTTCGCTGCGACATTTTCCCCCATCATCGCAGTCAGATTTATGGAGCACAAATCTTACAATTGCGCACAACAAAGTCTGTTTAATCTGGTAGGCTACATCATGACAAACCTTGCCTGTATACATTTGCGCTGCGAAATCTTGCACAAAATTCGACTGTGATAATAAGACTTTTGGGGTGAGTCTAAATGAGTGTAAAAGGCGCGATACTGTTGTAGGGTAAAAGCTGATAGTAGTTGCACAGCACGAATAGAAACATTTTTTATTGTCTATACTGTGGCGCAGCTAGGTATTCAGGTTTCGGTGTGGAGTCATATTCGGAACATATCGTGTTTTGACCCCTTCTCACCCCAACGACGATAGTGGAAATAATTCCTTTGCTTGTTCAGCTAACATTTATTCCATTGCGAAAATCAACTAGATTCTTTGACCTTCGAGTTCCCAGTATGATTGGAATACACATTATCATTCAAGAGCTAGTTAGAAAAAAATGGTCATGGGACAGAAGGTCGTTTTCCGTTATATTTTCTTCTAAGACCATTCGGCTTTCCACTCTCTTTTTTCCGGCATTCTGTCATAGATTCGAAAATTGATTGATAAGATGGATGAAAATATGTACAGCTGCAATGTCAATAACTATGATAACAGTATGTCTCGAATAAACCGAATAAAATGAAAAAGAGAAAACTCGTGATTTTTCAAACAGCTATTACTTCCACTCATACTTGAAATTGATCGTAAATCTATGAGAACAGGTTATGATTTGAAGAAGTAAAAATATCCAATGAAAATATTTTCAGCAGAAATGTCAGTTATTGAAGTACCAAGTATGACTCGAAAGAACAACATAATAATTGAAGCAGGTAGACTTGATGATACTCTTCATAGGATTACTATAGAGAACAGTCTTTGAATTAAAGAAAAGAAATCTCTGTTGGAAACATTAGTGGTTTAATAAACACAATTATACACAAAAAGTGAGCAACTGGTCAAGTACAGCATACCTTTTCCATTATTTTCTTTTTCTTGGCATTACACCCCATTGGCACAGATCCTGCTTCCCAGCTTAGTGTTACGTATTGATGTACAAAGAGGGACGTTATTGCGAGGCTACGGATGATTTCGTCACGAATTTGATTTATTAGATTCACTACTATGAGGCGATTGTAATGCAAACGCTTTGCGAAGAACACTTATGACATCTGAAGTCCTTTTGATCCTCTGAAGCTGACTGGCAAGATTAAAATTAATCAGCTAACCGTTCGCTTAAATGATTCAATTATCCATTTTGTTAATTACGCCTACTGTCTACTTGTCAGGCGTCTACTTGTTTGTTTTGTAGATTATTTTTCAATGTTATCGAAAATACAACAAGGGTAAGTGATTCAATGGTTGTGGGTATTCCTATAGTTGCGGTCTGGGAGGGAGGCACAGATACTACTCACGAAATATGAAACAAAACTTTTCCAAACTGCAAAATAACTCCCGCTCACCAACGACAATCAAGGCAGGCTTGGGAAAAATCGTAAGTTTTCTTTTGTTGTGCACTTCCGATCTTCCTGGACGAACATGAGAAAAGGGCCATAGTTTTCTGTGCATTTTATTTTCATTTTTATTTGAAAAGAGTGGAAAGATGCGTATGTCAATACTTGTGTTCAATCGAAATAAAAGGTACTATCGCTACATTGCTTTTTGGACGTGCAGGAATTGATTTTGAACCGATTGTTGTCAACTTGGATGAAATGCAAAAATATGTTTTGATCAATTACGCGCTTTTTTCTTGTTTGTCTACTCTTAAGATCCGGGCTCACAGTGACAGATCGTGAAAGCAGAAATCTCGGCTCACCTTGACGTACAGAAATTTTGTATCGGTTTCTCCCTCCCAGGTTGCGGTAATGACTTGAATGCTGGTTTCATTGAATTTGAAACAAATCCGGCGCTGCATGGGCACTGTCAATCGATATGTCGGCTTGTTGATACCTGAAAAAGTTGAAATATCGTTGAAATTCCTTCGAAATTCATAAAACACCAGCAAAAGTGCTTACCCTTTTCATCGCTTGTACCAATAATTGCGGCAAAGTGTTCCTATAATGGAGGATCCCATAAGAAAACAACGGATACCGCAACTATAGGAACACAAATTGAAAATATACCGCAACTAAAAAAACAGTGTACCATAGATGGAGGCATCAATTTTCACTAAAATGCCTTTGGTAACTTTAATGAAATGATTTTTCTCGTTAAGTAAATGCCCTTTACTTCCCGCTTCAACAAAAATATATACATTAGAGTGATGCAAATTTTGAAATTTTGGCTCCCCTATGCTTAAACGAATTTTGTTATAGTAAATAGCATTCTTCCAAAGTTTGAAATGATTCGGAAGAAATTTGGCTATGCACAAGCCATTTGAATTTTATATGGAGATTACTATGGAAAACGCTCACCCTTTGTATTCAGCCCTCTATCTCGCCGTCATAATATTTTATGGAAAAGTGAACAAACTCTACTCATGTGAAATTCTTGTAGCTACAACTTTGTAGAAGACCACATTTTGATTGGACGTCAGGATAAATTGCTATTCATAATCATAAAGTGAGTTTGCACTTTAAATGCTTAACCAACTGCTCGACAGACAACAGTGGTGCTCTTAGCGGGTAGAATAGATCAAAGTAATCCAGGCTACTATGTTCTACAGCAAAAAGCAGTGTTGCTCTGAAAGTAATTAAATGATCATCTCAGCATGGTTTAAACTTTGAAAGAAGTTGGGAAGATTTCAATTGGGAAGAATGTGTTCACTTTTTCATATATTATTATTATGAGCATATAGAGGACTGAACACAAAAGGTTCGTCTTTTCCATAGTAATTTCCATATAAACTTCAAATGGCGTGTGCACAACCAATTTTCTTTCATAACAATTCAAATTTTGGGAGAATGATTTTCATCATAATGGACATCGTTTAAGCATAGGGGAGCAAAAACTTCAAAATTTGCATCAGTCTAATATACATTCATTGAACTTCTTGAGTTTTAAGCGTTTAAATGAAGTTAAATCGTGCATAGTACTCCCACTACTGGAACATCTACCCAAAGATGAAGAACAAAAAAAAACATTCCGTTTTGGCAATGTTTAGTACATACAACGAACTTTAAGGCAAATGTGATCCAAAATCACTAACTTAATCTTAAAAAAAAAAACAGAAAAACATTAACTATTTGATGCGATTTGTAAATAAAATAATTTTTTATTCATATATTCATTTGATACAGTAGTATTTTCGAAGCACCGCACGGTTTTGACATTCCTCATAGGTAGAACTTCGAAACCGATCTCCATGGCGTTCGAATCAGGAGCAGGAATAAACGTTTGAATCTGAAAAGAAAACACCACCGAAATGATAAAAACTACTGTCTTCAGTTCACTGTCTTCTAATCACGGAACCAAACTCATATGATCTTACCAACAGTTTTTGATGGGTTTTGATGAATGCATCCACTAATTTTGTGACTCGCTTTCGTTGTGCTTTGCAAGAGGATTGCATTGCACTGCGTACATGAGAATTTCTGTCGAAAACATGTAGAGGTTGGAGTTGACAGCTCAAATGTACTGAAGGTTCAGTAATATTTTACTGAACTCGGAATTTGATCTGTTTTACTGATATTTTCGGTGAATAAAATTACCGTACTCGTTAAAATGGGATGACATTACCGATATACCGTAGATTGATTTACAAATTACGGTAATCTAGCAGGTTATTACCGATACAACTGTATTTTTTTAAATTACCGGTCTGTTTCGGTAATTTGCATTACCGAACTCTGAAAGTCTGTTTGAGTGTGTAGGCATTGAGAAAATTGACTAAGAAGTTTTCAATCGCGTTTTCCATACACATATTCAAAAAAATACATTGGAGATTGGAACATGTTTCGATCTCAATGACATTTTCATAATATGCTTTTCACTTCATTACCTTTCCAAGAAAAATATAAATATGACCGAATAACGATTCATTTTTGTGTTACCCAATGCGAAAATCTGCAGTAGGACTGACATGCGTTTACTTTTCATTATGGTACAAAATGACTTGGTGGTTTTCCTAATTTTACTGAACAAAAACTGATTTCTCGTTAGTACAGCTGAAAGATCGTTAGAAGATATAATGAAAACTGATACCAACTCAATTTTGACCAAAATGAAGATGGGACTGACTTGTGATTCACGGCAGTAAACTTCAGTCAATAATTTTCAGTAATTAACTTTTAGCATGATCTACAATACCTTCAAAGATCTTTAATCGTTTCTTTTGTTCTAAAGTTTTTATGACTTTTCAAATGTTTGAAGCCAATTTTTCAGTTTTGATTTTTGTTAGGTTACTTCATAAGAATAAGAAAGTCTTATCTGAAATGTGATTTGCTATGATTAACATTTCATTGAAAAATATTGTACTGTTATATTTGTACTTCCATTTCAAGCGAAATGCTAGTTTTATTGAAAATTTGATCAATCCCGGGATCCCGGGAATTTCCAGGACAAGCATAGAGTTTAGTCCCGAATCCCGGGACGAGCCAAATGGTCGGGAAATGGACACTCTAGTTTCTTTTGAAAATATCAATATGGGATGAAACCACAAATGCAAAAATGAAATGTTTACGAATCAATTTTTTACAAAAAAAAAGGATCTTTTATCCAGGTTTGCCCAAATTTTATGAAACGTAAGAAAAATTTCTGATACAAAATTGAAGATATCTAGAATAGTTACAATCAACCCAATTGATATAACATTTTTGCAAAATTAATGGACTATAATTATTGATGATTCCTAACCTATGCACTTTTTTTTTTGGTTTATAATTTATATTTCTTTTTCACTGCTTTGAAAATCTTAGGAGCAGATAGGAATCAATGTCTCTCAGAATACTATGAGAATTTTTCCTGAGTTTATATTCTTTGAAAATATCATCCAGGACTCTGTAAGAATGCTGGCCTGATATTTAAAAAATAGCTTAAGATAGTCAAAAACATATATAGCGTTCAATTACAATCATCTCTAAAATTAGTGGACTTGCCAAGATTAAGCGAGAACTCTGCTCATGTTATTTAATGCTATTGCCCTACTTTTGCTGGATTCCTGACCAGAGTTCCGAGTATCCCACTCTGGATTTTGTATGATACCGTAATTTGAGATGTAGTTGATCAGTGAGGAGAAGTTGATCATTCCCGAACCCACATGTATAAACTGTTAAGAGAGCTATAATCCGATTTCAATTATCACAATTTCTATGATGTCGCATTACCTGTTGGCATGATGTTTCTAAATTCTGTTGAACGGTCCTTCTCCATACAATCGACTATTGAGGATTTTTTCTTTATTTCCGTACGGGTTTGGGCCGAAAAGTCTCAGATTTCCCTGAAACTTTTTCCACAGGCAGGGCTCATCAATATATGAATAAATAAATATTGAGAAAAAATCAGGGTCGCTTATTTTTCCGGAAAATTTAGTTGGAATTTTTTTTGTTTTCCTCTGACACTACTTACTTTGAAAAATCATAACTCAAGAACGAAGCATCATAGAAACAAAGTTTTTTACGAAAATGAAAGCAAATTTTCTCAGGAATAAAAATATATTAACTGAAAAAAGTTTTCCACAAAATTTTCCACCGTTGAGAAAATTCGTAAAGAAAAGCCGGAAAAACTATGCTCCAACTCGTGGAAAATTTTCAAAAAAATATTTTTGAGAAGATAATTTCATAAGCTTTAGTCGCTGAAATTTTTGAAATGTACTTTTTTTCGTTTTAGAGTTATGGCCAATTTTGTAAAAAATGTGCAAATGTGCCATTTTGGGTCTTGTTTTTGAAAAATCATAACTCAAGAAAGAAGCATCGTAAAAACAAAGTTTTTTTTTATGAAAATGAAAGCAAATTTTCTCAGGAATAAAAAAAAAATATTATCTTGAAACAGTTTTCCTCAAAATTTTCCACCGTTGAGAAAATTCGTTAAGAAAAGCCGGAAAAACTATGTTTCAATTAGTGGAAAACTTTCAAAAATATATTTTTGAGAAGGTAATTCGATGATGATGGTGATATTTTTCATGAAAAATTACACCGCTAAGAAAAACTGAAAAAAAAACTGTTTCTGCCTCAATTTTTCATAACTGAAAAGGGATTCTCTCTTTTCTATGGAACATATAAGATTATAATTTTTATTATTATTTAATTTTATTTATTCAATTATTCAGTATATAACTTACATTTTCATCTTCATACTATCTATTTTTTCAACCGGGAAGATTGTTCCGACTTATACTTCATTAAAACCAATCCCATATCTTTTTTTTTCAGATGTTTTAGAAAATTTGCAATTGCTTTGATAGAAAAGGCTTATATGGTCATTTTCCACAAAATTGGCCACAACTCAAAAACGAAAAAAAAGAGTACATTTCAAAAATTTCAGCGATTAAAGCTTATGAAATTACCTTCTCAAAAATACATTTTTGAAAGTTTTCCACTAATCGGAACATAGTTTTTCCGGCTTTTCTTTACGAATTTTCTCAACGGTGGAAAATTTTGTGGAAAACTGTTTCAAATTATTTTTTTTATTGCTGAGAAAATTTGCTTTCATTTTCATAAAGAAATTTTGTTCCTACGATGCTTCTTTCTTAAGTTATGATTTTTCAAAGAAAAGGCTCAAAATGGCACATTTGCACATTTTTTACAAAATTAGCCATAACTCAAGAACGAAAAAAGAGTACATTTCAAAAATTTCAGCAATTAAAGCTTATGACATTATATTCTCAAAAATATTTTTTTGAAATTTTCCAAATAGTTTTTCCGGCTTTTCTTTATGAAATTTCTCAACGGTTGAAAATTTTGTAGAAAACTTTTTCCAGTTAATTTTATTTATTCCTGAGAAAATTTGCTTTCATTTTCATTTAAAACTTTGTTTCTACGATGCTTCGTTCTTGAGTTATGATTTTTCAAAGTAAGTAGTGTCAGAGGAAAACAAAAAAATTCTGAGTTTTCCGGGAAAATAAGCGATTCTGAATTTTTCTCAATTTCTTTTTTATTCATATATTGATGAGCCCTGCCAGTGGAAAAAGTTTCAGGAAAATCTGAGACCCTTTGGCCCACTTTGTACGGAAATAAAAAAAATCCCCTATTGCCAAGGCTTTGTAAAGTTATTGTTGAAATAATGTGTTTCATTCGTACAAGATATGTTCTGTGAACACAGTTTTGAATTTGCATTGGAAATGCAAACCTTTAGGCGTTTAATGTGGTTAATTCTGTAATTCACACCATTCAGTTTTGAAATTGTCCGAATTATCAGAAAGTTGTAAGATTTTTGAGATTTGATTCAGATTCAGTAACCCAAAATAAGTAAATAGCGTATCTCTTTATTTTAGAAAACCTATCGCAGTAATTTAGGGACCTTAGGGACCTTAAACAGCATTTCCCACCAAAAATTGTTTGTTGTTTTGCTAAAATTTCGACAAAATTTTGTTTATATAATTTGATTGAGATCCAATCAGCACAAGTTTTAAAAATATTTGGATGATAATACATGCATCCCACTAGAAATTATAGAACGGAATCGCCTAAAAGTGATCAATTTCATTCTATTTTACGGTACATGTCAGTATCCTATTTCATTTTTTTTTTCAGGATTCAGTCTGTGATTCAGTGCGATTGTATTTGACGGATTTTAACTGTTTGCTGTAATAATTATTTGATCTTACCCAGACAACCAAAACGTACGTACAACGAAATCACCTGGAGGCTTTGCATGTGCAAAATTACTCTTATAAAATGCCGCGAAAAGCTCTTCTACGTAAAAAGTGGAGGCGATATACGTGCATATATTATGTAATGAATAATAGCATACAATGCGAGTGTATAAATTTTCTACCGAACTAACCTGCGATCTTATGTGACTTAGCTTATGATAACAAATGTTGATTTGACAGCTGCTACGAATTGATTCGACTTACTTTGTATGAGTGTACGGTACGAAACAAGATGTACAAATGAACTCATAAAAAAGGCGTTTATGCGAGGAAACTCATCAATCTGACGATTTTATCTACTCTGTTTTGCGGGTTTGATGTAATGTGTATGAACTTTCATGCGACTTCTGGTTGTCTTTGTTATTTTTGTTCCTTTGTGTTATTTATTGGTAAGAAACGAATAGGTTGACAAGAAACTTATTTATTTATTTATTTTATTCTTTTACTTCAAATTTTGAAAGAGGGAAAAGCCCCTTTGAGTGATTTTTAATTAAAATCTTTTTCAAAAAGGCACAAAACCTCCTTATCTTTTCTAAACACATTATAAAATCAACAATTTTAATAATAAAAGGGCTTTAACGGTATTGTTGACAAGAAACTAGTTGTAAGAAAAAAAAAAGATTTTTAAGATTTTTTAACAACTTTTCATTCTATGCAAACTGAATGGAAGCCAAAAAACAAGCCGATCTTCTACGAATCAAATTCTCATTTTTTTTCTATTGGGCGAAAAATCATTCAAAATACTGTTGGAAACCTCGGAAATAGATGTTTTTCAATGTGGTCAATTCAATTTTGTGTTTGGGCCTCTCATTTGTTTAAGCCAAGATAAGCAGCATCCTTTGAAATCGTTGATGATTACAAAACAGTAATATAAGCAAGAATCAGAGATGCTTGATTTGCTGTCCTTTGCTACAAAAGGATAATGCCTACGATGGCATTACAGTTTACAAAGTAAAACTAAGCCGTACGGGCGATAAACGAACAATTTATCGATAGCACTGAAAATGCTGTTTATCTATCAAGTCATAATCTGATTAACACTTTAAACCACTTTTAAGCTACATTTGCTCCGTTCGGTTGACTGGAGCATCTGCTGGCATAATGATCCTTATTGGCTGTGTAACTCAGCCCTCTAACAACGTTCAATCTGTTTACACTGTAATGCACAATATCGATTCAAAGTATGCATCGACATGATACTTTTTCTTTTTGGCATTACGTCCGCTCTGGGACAAAGCATGTCTTTCGGCGTGGTGTTTTTTTGAACACTTCCACAATTTCGAACTTTAAATTTTGTATTTGTATATCGTGTATCAGAGTCGATGTAAGTAAGACAACAAAATTTTACGAAAAGATTAGCATAGCCAGAGAAAGCATTTTTTTTAATCTGTGGCTTGACATTTTGATCGACATTGTTGAACCATCAATGTGATTATTTTAAAACAGTGTATCTTATCTCATCACAGCCCCACAAGGTTGCTTTTTCTCTCCTTAGTCTTATCCCCCTAGATTTTCTGTGTACCGTCTCAAGGAAAATCCGAACTTAATTATCCGTGAAGCAAACGAGCACGAACAACTCAATCAAGCGCGTTCATCGGAGAACACACCAGCAGCCACCTGTTGCCAACTCTTCTCCTGCGCTTACAACGGTCCAACCGATAATCATTCTCAGCTCGTTGTGCTTCGAAATCGAGGAAATGAGGATTGTGTACCGGCTGTGCTGATAGCTAGACAAGGTGCTGGGAAATGCCTCGGGGCGGTTGGCAAATTCCATAAACACTATCGAGGAAAAGTTTACCATCAAATTCAACTATTTACCAGCAACAGATATCTACCAGTTGGATGCTTGGCTTGAGTGATAACTGGTGCCAACATGATATTGAATTATCTGCTAAGATAATATGCGTATCAGAGGAACATCCACGAATTCAGTAATCGCCAAAACAAAGTCTTCACTTGATTGTAATCACGTGAATTGGCGCATTTCGTGGGTTTAAGGAAATCCTTCTGATAAAATGTTTTTGTATCATTGTTAACATATGATCTTTGTGTTATACAGCAACAAAGTTCTTATTTTCGAATACAAAATGAATTTAGACAGAAATAAAACAGTTGTGTCAAAATTAGGTGCCCACTTGGCGTTTCTTCCACTTATCGATATTTAATTCTTATTTACTCAACGATATTTTTTGTCACAAACATGCCAAAGAATTATTCTACACGGAGAGATTAAATAAATTAACGTTTTGTCCTATCGACGTTCTGTCCCTCTCGACTTATTGGAATAAGATGTTTTGTCTTTCGTTGTTTTGTCTCTCAACGTTTTGTCCCTAAGGACTGTTCATTTTATAAAGTGTACCAATGAAATCGCAATTGATTTTCTTTACATCGTTCGGCTCAGGGCAACTTCACCGGTGGTCTAAATCACTGTTTGGTTCCAAATTTTTATACCATGTTGAAATTTGGAGCTTGCACCGGTGTTGCAAATAATGTTCCAATTTTAGTTTATACCAGTTTTTTGGTCTATTTTAGTGGAACAAGCTAACTGCCTAGCCCATTTTTGGTCGGATTTGGAACAAGATTTGAGCTGTTCCAAATCTGATTTGACACACGTTTGTTTACCAGTTCGGATTTTTCTGCCCGAGCTTGGTAGACTAGAAAGTGAATTCAACAACTATTGCAGTGAATTCAGGTGTAAAGCTAAGTATGCTGTTTCGCTCAAGAAAAGTAAAAATTTCTGCGGAAGAAATGGTCAAGAAATTTTCTACAGTGAGCTCCATTTGAAATGACATTTCTTTTCAACTGCGTACTGCGATCAAAGAAAAATGCTTTTCATGACCATTTCTTGCAAGAAATTTCCCACGCATCGAGATAGACGATTACTTTTCTGTTGAAGTAATAGACGTATAAGAAATTAGACCGCTAATGTCGCTGCTAATCGTGTGACCAACATCTAGTACGCGCATTTTGGACGCGGTACACAAAGTGTCAAACTTAACCATAGTAACCAGCTTTCAATATCAAAACATTCACTCTGCCACAATCCCGCCATCGCGAGCGTGAGGTCTGTTTTGTTTTAGCAATAGATTTTCCGTGTGCCTTGAAGAGCTTTTACTCTACATGCAGAAAATTGTGCCGGCTAGGTATGTTGTTCCAAAATTCAACATTATTTGTACAGATGACCATACAAATACATGGGGTGACGGCTTCAAATGGGATGGTGACCAAAATTGGAAAGAGACTTGAAGCTTGAAAAAGAAGCTATCTGTTCTCCGGTACCTTTCATGAAGATAAAACTGGGAAAACGATCTCAGAATAGCAGTTCAACCACGTATGCGTATACTTGGAACTTCAACGTAAAAAGAAACCATGAAGTTGAAAGGTGTTCATCATTTGGATCAGTGAATAGCTTTTTATTATTCATTAATTGCATCATATTTAAACAGTTTTTCGTAATTCTTTCAACAGGTCTTCATGCTTCTAATAATATGTTATGGAATTGCAAATAAACTGTGAATGCATTGACACGGGATTCAAGTGATTCAACTGGATTGATCTGTAGCTGACCGAGAAAAATTCAAATCGATTCATTGGAAGTATTTTTTAGCACAATGAGAAATGAACGAAATAAACGTAGTTTCACTGAAATAAAAGAGGCAATTTCCAATCTTTCCTATACGATTTGCGACTTCATACCAGTCATTATAGAGAAGGTTTTATTCGTTTCATATTAACATTAGTGAGTAACTCAAAGGTTCCATGTAAGGCCAATTCCGGATGCAGCATGTAGAACCGCGACTCTAATCTTTACCTATGCTGGTCAGTTATTCCAGCTTTCCAGCTCTTTGCACTAATTTCACTTCACATTTCCCTCCCATTTGAAGCAAAAACAAAACAAATGATTTGACACTTTGAGTACCGGTGGATCGCGCTGATAGAAAATCAAGGCTACTATGGTTGATTCATCCCAATCACAACCATTGTATGGAACTAACAGCGCTTCTAGCGTTCTAAATCTAATATTTCTATTGTTGAAGTGCATATTTCGCTTAAAGCCTGATTCGCTGCTGACAAGTAATTTCTTGGCCTATCTTGATGCATGGGAAATTTCTGCAAGGAATCGATCAAGGAAGCACTTTTTTCTGATCGCAGTACGCAGTTGAAAAGAGATGTCAGTTCAAAGGAGTCGCTGTAGGAAATTTCTGCAAGGAATCGGCGAGAAATTTCTTTAGCGATTCCTGTTCAGCAGCAAATCAGGCTTAAACCACTTTTGCAGTGAATAAAGGTGTGGCTAACAGGATTTCCACTAGGAATTTCTCCTTGGATTTCCTCCAGGAATTCCTCCGGGGATTTTTTTTTTTTCAGAAGTTCATCCTGGGATTTTCTGCAGAAATAGTTCCGAGGATATTCCCTCCCGGAAACCCTACAGGTATTTCCATCACATTTTTTTAGTGGATTTTATCCGGCAATACCTCCGGGGATGTGCTCCAAGAATTTCCCCGGGGTTTTCCTTCAGGAATTCCTTCGGGGTTTTCCTCCAGGCATTACTCCGGGGATTTTCTTCAGAAATTCCTTAGGGAATTTCTCTAGAGATTTGCACAAGAAGTTTCTCCGGAGATTTCCTCCGTGGATTATAAAACGAAGCCATACCTCAAATTTTCAAGAGCACAAGACTTGAGAACCAAACAGTGCTTCGCGTTGAAAATTTATCCCATTGATCACCACCAGCAAGCAAGCAATTTGATTGATTTTCAACGCGAACTATTGATAGATTCTTCAGTCTTGTGCTCTTGTAAATTCAAAGTTTGGCTTCGTTTTATAATCACCTTATGGATTCTCTCCGGGGATTTTCTCCAGAAATATCTCAGAGGATTTCCAAAAACAATTCCTGCAAGGAAGTCGTCCAAGAAATCTCCCGGGAATTTTTTCAGAGAATTCGTTCAGGTATTTATCTGGAAATTGCTCGTGGAACTTCTCCGGGAATTTCCTCCAGAAATTGGTCCGAGAATTTTCTCTAGGAATTCCTCCAGGAACTTCAAGGATTCCCCCGGGGATATCAAGAACTTCTGTTTTCAAAAAATTCCTTCGAGGATTTCAATGATTCTTCCGGAGATACCGCCAAGAACTCTTCCGGGGATTTTCTCTAGAAATTATTCCGGGGCTTTCCTCCAGGAATTCCTCCGAAAATTGCTCCATAGAGTACCTCCAAAAAATCTTCCGGGGAATCACTCCCTTTGAGAATTTCTCCCAAAAATTCCTGCGAGGGTGTCGTCCAGGTATTCCTCTTGGGATTTTGTCCAGAAATTCTTTCAGGGATTCCCTCTAGAGATTACATTTAAAAAATCCTCCGACGATTTCGTTCAGGAATTCTCCCGGGGATTTATTCAGAGAATTCATCCAGGAATTTATCTGGAAATTGTACGTGAAACTTCTCCGGGATTTTCTTCCAGGAATTCCGTAGGAGATTTCCTCAAGGAATTGGTCCGAGCATTCACTCCAGGATTCTCCAGGATAGTTCTTGATATCCAGGATTCCTCCGGGGATATCAAGAACTACTTTTTTCCAAGAATTCCCTCGGGGATTTCAATGATTCTTCCGGAGATAAAACTCTTCCGGGGATTTTCTCCAGAAATTTTTCCGGTAATTCCTCCAAAAATTTCTCCGTGGATTACCTCCAAAATATCTTCCGTGGATTTGCTCCCTTTGAGAATTTCCACTAAGAATTCCTGCGGAGATGTCGTCCAGGAAATCCTCTGAGGATTTTGTCCAGATATTCTTTCGGGGATTTCCTCTAGGGATTTCATTTAAAAATTCCTCCGAGGATTGCGTCCAGGAATTCTCCCGGGAATTTATTCAGGAATTTATCCGAAAATTTCTCGTAGAATTTCTCTGGCAATTTCCTCCATGAAGTGATCCTAGAGTTTCCTCCAGGAATTCCTCCGGGTACTTCAAGAATTCTCACGGGGATATCAAGAACTTCTTTTTTTTTCTTAGTATTCCTTCGGGGATTTCAATGATTCTTCCGGAGATATCCCGCAAGAACTCCTTCAGGGATTTTCTTTAAAATTATTCCGGGGCTTTCCTCCAGAAATTCCTCTATAAATTGCTCCAAAGATAACCTCAGAAAATTCTTCCAGGAATTTGCTTCCTATGAGAATTTCTCCCAAGAATTCCTGCGGGGACTTCATCCAGGAAATCCTCTGGAGATATTGTCCAGAAATTCTTCCGGGGATTTTATTAAACAAAATCCTCTGGGGATTTCGTCCATGAATTCTCCCGAGGATTGTTTTAGAGTATTCATCTAGGATTTTGTCTGGAAATTGCATCTGGAATTTCTCCGGGATTTTTCTCCAGGAATTTCTCCGGGAACTTCAAGGATTCCCCCGGGGATATCAAAAACTTCTTTTTTCAAAGAATTCCTTAGGGGATATCAATGATTTTTCCGTTGCTATCCCCAAGAGCTCCTCCGGGGGATTTTCTCCAAAAATTATTCCAGGGCTTTCCTTCAGAAATTTCTCCAAGAATTGCTCCATAGATTACCTCCAAAATTTTTTCCGAGGAATCGCTCCCTTTGAGAATTTTCCCCAAGAATTCCTGCGGGTATTTCGTCCAGGAATTCATCTTGAGATTTTGCCCAGAAATTCTTTCGGGGATTTCATCTAAGGATTTCATTAAAAAAAATCATCCGAGGATTTCGTCCAGGAATTTTTTCAGAGAATTCATCCAGGAATTCATCTGGAAATTGCACGTGGAATTTCTCCGGGAATTTCCTCCAGGAATTCCTTAGGAGATTTACTCAAGGAATTGATCCGAGAATTTGGCGAATTCTCTCGAGGATTTTTTTTTTAGAGAGTTCATCCAGGAGTTTCTCTGAAAATTGCACCTGGAATTTCTTCGGAAATTTTCTCCAGAAATTCCTTCAAAAATTGCTCCGTAGATAACCTCTAAAAATTCTTCCGAGGATTTGCTCCCTTTGCATCGAATGTTCTTCTCAGTTTCTCCAGGAATTACTCCAGCGTTTGTCAAGCAATTACCCCGGAGTTCTTCCAGAAACACATCCGGAGTTTCTCCAGCAACGCCTTCTGAGTTCCTCCAGGAATTGCTTTGAATATTCTCTAGGTTTTTTTTCCAGAGTTCCTACAGGAATTCTTTAAGAGTTTCTCCTGGAATTCCTTCGAAGCGTCTCCGGTAATTCCTTCAGAGTTGCTCTAGATATCCGAAGTTCTGTTAGCAATTCTTCTGAATTCTATCCAGCATACCTTTTGAAGTTCTTCCAAAGTTTCAGGAGGAACTTCGGAGAAATCGCTGAAGGAACTCTGTAAGAATTGCTGGAGGACCTACAGAGGAACTCTGGACAAAATCCTAATAAATCTCCAGAAGGAAATCCTGGAGGAATTACGGAATAATTTTTTTCGAACTCCGGGGTAATTGCTTGACGAAATCTAGAGAAATTTCTGGGGAAATTGAGGAGGGAATTCGAAGGAATTTCTGGTAGATCTCCAAAAGAATTCACGGATGAATTTTTGAAAAAATATCTCCGGAGGAAATCGTTGAAGAAAACCCTCGGCCCCAGAGCAAACCCTTGAGAAAACCTCAAGAGGAACTCTGGGGAGAAATCCCCGGATTAATTCCTGGAGAAATCCAATGAATGAATCCCCAGAGAAAATCTTGGACGAAATCCCCGGAAGAATTTCTGAATGAAATCCCCTGAGGAATTTTTGTAGAAAATCCCCGGAGAAATTCGTGAAGCAAAGTTTCTGGAGGAAACCCACGGAGAAATTCCTGGACCAATCTCCGGAGGTGCTTTTGAAGGAAATTCCCGGAACAATTCCTAGAGGAAAGCCCGGAAGAATTTCTGTACGAAATCCCCGGATGAATTACTATTAGAAATATCCTGGGGAATTCCTGGAGAAATTTCCCGAGGGGGTCTTGGGGAGAAATCCTTGAAATTCCCGGAGGAATTGCTATTTGAAATTCTCGGAGAAATTTCAGAAGTTAATCCCCGGAAGAATTCTTGGGGGAAGTACCCAGAGGAATTCTACGAACAAATCTCCGGAGGAATTTCTAGATAATATTCTCGGAGGAATTCCTTGAGGAAATCGCCGGAGGAATTTCTGGAGCAAATCTCCGAAGGAACTGCTATCGGAGAACTCCTGAGGAATTTCTGAAAAAAATCTCTGGAAGAATTCTTGGTGATCCCTGGAAGAATACTTTGAAAAAAAAAAATCAGAGGATTTTTTGGAGCAAATCGCCAGAGGAGTTTCTGGAGGATATACATGTAAGAATTGCTGGATTATATTCCCGGAGAAATTGCTAGACGAAATCCCCAGAAGTATTTCTGATATAAATTCTCGGTGGAATTGCTGTTTAAAATACTCTTAAAAATTCCTGAAGAACGTCCTGGAGGAGGTTTTGAGGGGAATCCCCGAAACAATTATTGAAAAAAAAAATCTCCGGAGAAATTTCTGGAGAAAATCTACGGAGGAATACCTGGAGCAGCTTGCCAGAAGAGTATCTGGACGAAATCCCCAGAAGAATTCCCAGGAGGAGTTGAGGAAGAAAATCCTCGGAGGTGCTTCTTGAGGAAATTGCCGGGGCAATTCCTGGAAGAAATTTCCGGAAGAATTTCTGGACAAAACTCCCCGAGGAATTTCTAGACAAAATCTCAGGAGTAATAGCTATTGAAAATCCCCTGAGCCATTTCTGCAGAAAATTCTCGGAGAAGTTTGTGGGGATATCGCCGGAGGAATCCTTGAAATCCCTGAAGGAATTCCTGCCGAAATTCTAGAAGAAATTCCTGCAAAAAATCTCCGGAGAAATTCCTGGTTTAAATTCCAAGATAAATTCCAGGAGGATGTCTCCGGAAAAATTCTCTGAAAAAATTCCCGAAAGAATCTCTGGGGAAAATCCTCAGGGGAATTTCTTAATGAATTTCTGGACAAAATCCCTAGAGGAGTTGCTATCGGAAACCCTCTGAGGAATTCCTGTAGGAAATCACTGGAAAATTCCTGCTGTGATATTCCTAAAAGAAATATTCGGATAAATTCTCTGAAAAAGTCTCCGAAGGAATTTCTGGAGAAAATCCTCGAAAGAACTTTCTATATGAAATCCCCGGAGGAGCTCTTTAAAAAATCTGCGGAGGAATTTCTGAACGAAATCCACAGAGAAATTTCTAAAGGAAATACATACCTGAAGGGATTCTTGGGGCAAATCCCCGGATAAATTCCTGCAGTAAATGATGAATGCCTGAAACAAACTCCTGGTGAAAATCCTAGGAATAAATGTTGGGGGATATCCCTTCTTCTTCTTTCTGGCATTACGTCCCAACTGGGACAGAGTCTGCTTCTCAGATTAGTGTTCTTATGAATACTTCAACAGTTATTAACTGAGAACTTTCTTTGCTGATTGACCATTTTTGCATGTGTATATCGTGTAGCAGGTACGAAAATACTCTATGCTCTGGGAATCGAGAAAATTTCCTTTACAAATTAACAAATGAATAATTGAATCTTTGGAGGTATTCATTTATGAAATCTTTGGAGATGCGTCTAGAGTAAATCTCCGGAAGAATTTCTAGATAAAATCCCCGAAGGAATTACTGTTGGGAATTCCCTTTACAATTCCTGGAGAAAAGCTCCACCGAGATTACCTTCGGAGCTCTGCGGTGAATTCTTTCAGAGCTCTGCCGGATTTTTTTTTCCAAGCTCCACCGCGAATTCTGTCGAGATTCATCCAGGAATTCCTTTGCAGTTCATTCGTATACTGCTTCAGAGTTCCTTAGGAATTCCTCAGGTTTAATAAATTCTGCTGTTCAATTCACTATTTGTTTTTGTTGATCACAATCGAAATGGATCGAAAAAAATACAACAACCCGTGCATGCGCGTGCGGTTTGGTATATTTTTACTGGTCCATTTATTTTTGACAGGTCCATTTATGGTATAAATTTGGACCAAAAAATGGACCACTGGTGAAGTTGCTCTAATATTGTAGGTACGATGTTGTAATAATAAACAAGCCACACAAATAATCACATTAATAATAAACAACAATAAGAATGGTCAATTTATCAAGATTTTCAAAATCGATTATTTTTATAAAATGATAGAAAAATTTGACAATCAATATTTTATATTTTCAAAAAGGGCTTGTTATTCAAAATCACTTTCAATGAGAAGCCTTTTAAACAAATTAAGTTGGTTTTTTGAGTAACAATTTTCCAGATAATATAAAATCAATTTTTACGAATTTCAGAGAAAAATATTTTTAATTTAATGTATGTTAGCCTAATATACAATCATCCTAAGATTTGCTAAAATGTTTAAAGTGTCTTAAAAGAACATTCTTAGAATGATCCATTTTACGAACTGATGCAGTATTCAAATATCAGTTTTTTTATAATTTTGTCCGCTCTAGCAGCATGATACAATGTCTACTAAACAATTATTCAATCATCTTTGAATCAAATCTTTCCAGCATGCAGACATTCAATATTTCCTTTTTTGTTTTTCCATTTGCAGGTGTCACAACACAAGATGGTCAGCCAATTACCGCAAGCCATATTCCACTAATCGGTGAGTAGCCTCTTATTAAAAACATAAATTAGCATTACAAGAACCGTCGCTGCTTTGAATTGACCATATTCACTCGGTATACGTTCCGTAGACATAGGACGCGAGGAGATGAACACATGAAGTAACAATTAGTACCAGCTCATCCCGCTAAGTTGGAGGACTGTTCTTTTCACATGTGGACAATCTAATCTTTTTTGCCGGACCGTTTCTATCGTGCCACGGTCGGCCATTGAAATTCGCACAAGAGAGCACTAATTTGAACACGTCCCATGGTGAAATCATTTAAACGGTAGCACGTGATTCCATTCCTTGCGTGTGTGTCGCTCGCAAGTCTTCGTTGCAGTCACAGAGTGCACACCTTTGATGGGCTGACCTTATCCGGGAATGGGGATTTCTTCTGTTTTTATTCTGCGAACGCCATCCGGAAATGGCATTATCAACCAGGGTTGGATACTGTTCTTATGGGGTTGAGAAACGAATGGGAACACTTTCATTTATTTTCAAGAAGAAACCTCTGGGGAAAATTGGAATGCGTTTGGAAATTCCTGAAGAAAAAAACGCATAGGTATTTCTGAAGATCTTCCATTAAATATAGGAACATTTTAGAGAATGTAATAAAATAAAGACCTATAAAGAGACCCTATTTAGACCTGATATAGCAAAATTGAGTAATATTGAAGATGTAAAATTACAAAAACCACCGTTTATGTTTCAATTTTAAAGCTGATACCACTGAAACAGTTCAACAGTTTAAATGCTTTAAATATCCAATTCAATACAAGTAAAATTCTACATGATTCTAGGGAAATGAGTTTAGTGACTTTTTTTACTACTCCTAGGATTTGCCTTAATTGCCATCAGGGTTTACATAATTGCCTGGGCAGGACCCGGAATCTGATGCTAATTCTGCGGCAGAGTCCACTCGGCAGGCAGGGCGGAACCGAAGCATGATAAATAATTATTCCAGTATTCATTAGAGTTAAATTAAATGCTGTTTTCTTCGGGAGCGTCACCTAAAGTCGATGATGCGAGTGAATTTCAACCTACTCCGGTCTAGATTAGCTGTGGTGAAAACGTTAGATTTCTTTTCATTCGACAAGCAATTTAACCTTCCTCATGATACTTAAAGCGTTGCTTCATAGAAGACCATGATCCTAAAATAACCGGCAAGATTCACTTCGCTTCTCATTAATCTTCTTGTGGTGTGGACAAATAGGAATCCACCATCGTACCCCCAAAATAATGACTATTAGACTGCTCTATTTCGGGTTTTCGTTACTGATGACCGCAAAATAATGGACTAAACTTGGGGAACCAGTTGTCTCCAATGTTTTGCTTCCATTAGGTCAAGTGATGAGGTTTTGAAGGCATAGGTGTGGGGATAGACATTTCTTTTTGGTTTAAAACTTGAAAAGCGCCAAAATCCTGTAGAATTTTTGATGGTGTTGTGTAATCAAAATGCAATGTCATCTATCTCAATTCTTCCAATTCTCACAAAACTGAAAGTCTTTTATTGCCAGATAAGTTACAGTCAGAATTGCTAATGGCTGATGTACAAAAGCTGCAAAATGGTGAGTCGACAACCAGGAAGGAGCGTCCAACATAGCTCTGGTCCTCACAAGCCCCTACCTCACGCTTCCACGGGTCAAACGATGGCAAAGACCGCCAGCTAAGGGTTGCGTACTTATCAGGTAGTGCAGCCTGGGCATTGTTGTCCTTCTGGCATCAGCTAGATTGAGGAGGTACGTCTCGAGCGTCTGTTCACCAGGAGGTGCGGCTCAAACAGCGCCTGTTCTGGTATCCAACGGCTGAGCAAGAAATGCTGAATCGCGCATAGCTAAATCCAAGGTGGTAGCCCCATCAGCACGATCGTCCTAGTGTTAGTTGGGACGTTAAACAGAGCTGGCACGATGGCGCTCCGGCGAGACATGAGTGTTGGCTAGACTGATGCAAATTTTGAAGTTTTTGCTCCCCTATGCTTAAACGGTGTCAATTATGATGAAAATCATTCTCCCAAAATTTGAAGTGATTTGGAAGAAATTTGATTGTGCACACGCCATTTGAAGTTTATATGGAAATTACTATGGGAAAGCCAAACCTTTTGTGTTCAATCCTCTATCTGCTCGTCCTTATAATATATGAAAAAGCGAACACACTCTTCCCATGTAAAATTTTCCCAGCTACAACTTTGCCGAAGACCATATTTTGTTTGGACGTAAGGATAAATTGTTATTCTTGATTTCAAAGTCTAAACCATGCTGAGATGATCATTCAATTACCTTCAGAGCAACACTGCTTTTTTGCTGTAGAACATAGTAGCCTGGATTACTTCGATCTATTCTTCCTGCCAGGAGCACCACTGTTGCCTGCCGAATAGTTGGTGAAGCTTACTGAAGGCAAACCCACTTTATGATGATGAATAACAATTTTTCCTGACGTGCAATCAAAATGTGGTCTTCGGCAAAGTTGTAGCTGGAAAAATTTCACATGAGATGAGTGTGTTTGCTTTTCCATAAAATATTATGACGAAGAGATAGAGGGCTGAACACAAAAGGTTGGTGTTTTCCATAGTAATCTCCATATAAACTTCAAATGGCGTGTGCACACTCAAATTTCTTCCAAATCATTTCAAATTTTGGGAAAATGCTTTTTACTATAATGTAAATCGTTTAAGCATAGGGGAGCAAAAATTTTGAAATTTGCATCACTCTAGTGTTGGCGTAGGCCCAATAAGCCACCCGTAAAAAACCTTATTGAGAATAAAATAGGAGATAATACAACCCGGAACAATCGGTAAAGACCCACGCAACGAAATAAGGATTACGATTGGAAACTTGGAACATGGAACTGCAAGTCACTTGGTTTCGCAGGTTGCGACAGGATAATCTATGACGAACTACATCCCCGTAACATCGATATCGTAGCGCTGCAGGAACTTTGTTGGACTGGACAGAAGGTGTGGAAAAGCGGGCATCGAGCGGCTACCTTCTACCAAAGCTGTGGCACCACAAATGAGCTAGGAACTGGCTTCATAGTGTTGGGCAAGATGCGACAACGCGTTATCGGGTGGCAGCCGATCAACGCAAGGATGTGCAAGATGAGGATAAAAGTCCGTTTCTTCAACTACAGAATCATCAACGTACACTGCCCACACGAAGGGAGACCCGACGACGAGAAGGAGACGTTTTACGCGCAGCTGGAGCAGAGTTATGACGGATGCTCTCCGCGTGACGTGAAACTCGTTGTTGGCGACATGAACGCACAGGTAGGACGAGAGGAGATGTAAAGACCGGTGATCGGGCGGAACAGTCTGCACGCCGTATCTAACGACAACGGCCAACAATGCGTCAACTTTGCAGCCTCTTGTGGTATGGTACTCCGAAGCACCTTCTTCCCCCGCAAAGATATCCATAAGACCACCTGGAGATCACCCCATAACCTAACCGAGAACCAAATCGACCACGTTCTAATCGACGGAAAATTCTTCTCTGACATTACCAATGTTCGCACATACCGGATCACTACCTAATTGCTGTATGTATGCGCTCAAAACTTTCGACGGTGAACAACTCGCGTCGAAGCCAAATGCCGCGGCTTAACATCGAGCGGCTACGGGACTCAGAAGTAGCCCAAGAATACGCGCAGCAGTTGGAAGTGGCCCTACCAACGGAAGAGCAGCTTGGCGCCGCCACTCTTGAAGATGGCTGGAGGCACATGAGATCCGCCATAGGTAGCACCGCAACAGCAGCACTAGATCCAGCGGCCCCGAATCAGAGAAACGACTGGTACGACGGCGAATGCGAACAGTTGAAGAATGAGAAGAATGCAGCATGGGCGAGAATGCTGCAACACCGCGGAACAGACAAAACTCGATCTTCCGAAGAAAAAAGCGCCATCAAGAAGAACGAGATCGCGAAGCGATGGAAGAGCTGTTCCGCGCTAAAGACACACTGAAGTTCTACGAGAAGCTTAACCGTTCGCGCAAAGGCTTTGTGCCACAAGCCGACATGTGCAGAGACTGTGACGGAAATCTTCTCACGAACGAACGTGAGGTGGTCGAAAGGTGGCGGCAGCACTACGACGAGCACCTTAATGGTGATGTGGCCAGTAGCGGAGGTGGCACGGAAATAACTTTGGGAGCACGCGCGGACGACGAAAGACTTCCGCCTCCAAATCTCCAAGAGGTAGAAACGGACATTAGACGGTTGAAAACAACAAAGCCGATGGAGTGGATAACTTCCGAGCGAGTTACTAAAATAAGGTGGTGATGCACTGGCAAGAGCGCTGCACTGGGTTATTTCCAAGATTCGGGAGGAGGAAGTATTGCCGGAGGAGTGGATGGAAGGTGTCGTGTGTCCCATCTACAAAAAGGGCGACAAGTTGGATTGCGCCAATTATCGCGCGATCACAATTTTGAGCGCCGCCTACAAGGTACTCTCCCAAATTCTATGCCGCCGTCTATCACCAATTGCTAGAGAATTCGTTGGACAATATCAGGCAGGATTTATGGGCGAACGAGCGACAACGGACCAGATATTCTCCATCCGCCAGGTGTTGCAGAAATGCCGCGAATACAATGTACCCACGCATCATTTATTCATCGATTTTAAATCGGCCTATGATACAATCGATCGAGAACAGCTATGGCAGATTATGCACGAATACGGTTTCCCGGACAAACTGATAAGATTGATCAAGGCGACGATGGAGCGAGTGATGTGCGTAGTCCGAGTATCAGGGACACTCTCGAGTCCCTTCGAATCTCGCAGAGGGTTACGGCAAGGTGATGGCCATTCGTGTTTACTGTTCAACATTGCTTCAGAGGGTGTGATAAGAAGAGCGGGGATAGACACGAGTGGTACGATTTTCAGAAAGTCCGTTCAGTTACTTGGTTTCGCCGACAACATTGATATTGTTTCACCAAGGGGGTGGTCACTTTACGCACTGTGCCTCGTGCAGGTGTAGCACATTTCGGCGCACTGACTGGCACACCTTACCAAAGTGAGTTGCTATAAAAATTACAGTGAACTGAAATTTTCGTCCTAGCAACCATTGAGTTTTCTGAGTTGTTTGTCATTTGTCAAACACGAATTTCAAAAAACTTTCGCGTTGGCTTCGGGTTCACTTCCAAAGACGAAGAAATGGGTAAAACATGTTGGAGATCGTCGGGGATATTATCGTCGTTGTGTGCTCTGAGGGTTACAGTAATCCACGCATGACATACGTCTTACTGCATCGCGATTATTTCACCGTAATAATCTCCCAACTCTTCGCACCCCTCTTCTTGCGCCACGATTCCGCACATAACCGTTGATGCTCCGTGCAACAGTTTCCATGTTATCTTGGAATTCATATGGGTCTTTTTCTACACCTCCCCATTGAAGTCTTACTTGTCTTGGCTTTCTAGTTTATTTCTCCTGCGATAAGGGAACGTCCATAATTGACGTAGCATTTTTTGGCAGATTTTGACACCCCCACCCCCATTGTAGTCCGTATTTCCTATACTTAATACATGGTTCGTCACATAATCGTAGACTTCCCCCTCCCCCTTAAACTGCTATGTCATTTATGGACGGTTCCTAATGTAAGCAAAATATATCCCGGAAAACTACCGCCAATGAAAAACAATGACGGGGAAGTAATGTAAAATTTGAAAGGCAAACCAGAAGAAAATTAAACATGTCATTGCTTGCTGAGACCGTTTTTCCATAATTTCAGTTCATTGTTTTTTCATAGCATGTAGTATTATAGCAAGCATGGCACGCTTGGCACACCTTGGCGCCCTGAAGGCACAACTGTGCAAAATGAAGTGCGTAGAGTGACCTCCCCCTTGATTTCACCAAATTTATCGAATGGACAGCCAGTAGTGTAGCTACAGGGGGTGCGGTGGGTGCAGTCCGCACCGGGTCCTGAGCTCCTAGAGGCCGCACAATCGCGGTGCGGATTTCCCATACCATTAAAAAATTCATCATAGGGAGCCGGATCCTATTCTTGGCACTTTTGATTCACTTCTGCAGCGGGGTTTTTTCGAAAACTACTGGGCTCATATTTGGCCACAATATGTGTCGCATTGAAGTGCCTCTAATGGCAAAGTTTCAGACAATTCGGCCGACAAAAACCCCCCATGGCAAAATGAATCATGGAAGTGCCCAAGTAGCTCTGCACCCTAAGTAGCTTGTAGGAAACTGACAATTTGTAAGGTTTGGAGTTGTTCAATGTTTAGAGGAGACATGGATCGGCGATGTACAGGGGCCTTTTGATTATTCCTTATTTTGATACATCTGGTCTAGGTTAAGTGTGAGCCAAGGAGCCCCGGGGAGCTTAATTAATCTTAAGAATTTGACATTTAGGGGGCCTTTGAGTTGTTTTCCTATGCTTTCTTTATAAATTTTGATTGCCGACCAAATTTACCCAAGTTTGTAGGCCTCCAACAATCTGGAGCCTTGTTTGGCTTTGAATAAGCTTGGACAATTTTTTAACAATCTGAATCAAGCATGTATCAATATTAGGTGGCATCAAATTACGTAACGCTCTAGGGGGAGGGAGAGGGGGGTTGTTGAGTAGGCTCAAGCGTTACGGCTCATACAAATGGTGGGAGGGGAGGTTGTTCAAAAGTTTCCAGTTTTAGCATTACGTTATAAATGGACGCTGCCTTATTCATGTAAAATAACACGGAGACCCTCGCAACAGTTGAACAATAGACACGAGTCAAAAGTTCGTTCATATTTTCTGGATTCAAATGTTACTCTTCCAAGGATTTTAATGTGTTATTTACTATTTATCTCAAAACTATTATTTTAGAGATAACTTCAGGCATTTCTTCTGATATTTTTTTCTAGTAAGTGTTATAATAATCTCTCCAGGTATTCTTTTTCAATTCATCCAAGAATTCCTACCACCATACATCCTACTTTATCCTCGGGTGACTCTCGATAATCCATCAGGATATTTATTTAAAATTATTTCCATGGAACTTGAGACGTAATGATTTTACCAACAATTTTTGATTATACGTTCTCAAAAAATTCTCAAGCGGTCAGAATCTTTCTAAGGAAATGTAGAAAAATTATTTCCTTGGCTTCTAAATTCCTCCGGATTTTGCCAGAAAGCTTCTGAGAATTCTGGCCTTATATTGCTCAAGAATTTAATCCCAGAATGTGAGTTCTGACAATAATTTATGTCTAAAGATATGTTTCAATGAAGTCCTTACTTCCTTCTCCTTTGCGATCCGATAGAAATAGAAGCCTATTAATTCCTCAACGTCGTTCTGCATATTATGTTACATTACATTCTAAATCATATCTAAAGGAAGGTTGCAATTATGACAATTGACTAAAATTCCAATTCAGCAAATCACATGGCGTAGTTAACGTCATGCGGTCGTATCTTGTACACAACCCCCTCTGATTTTTCATAAGGGTTTATCTGCAATCATCGATTTCTCTTCATCGTTGCTCTTTTTGCACTATTGCAGCAAACTGAATCTCTTGAGCAGGCCACACGTGCGAGCTGACGTGTTTCGAATTTTGATTCGTTTTGATCGCTCCGAGTAAACTTTCTAAACGGCTGATTCAAGTGTAGAATTGTATGAAATTTAATTCTTTGTTTCGATTAGTGCGAGTTAATGATCCATCCATTTGTATTTTACAAAAAGTGCGGAGTGCATGTAGAAATTAAATTTGTATGTAGTAAGTTGTTTGTTAGTACCGCGAGTTGGTCGGAAGTGCAATTGATCACATAGTTCAAAACCATCATGAGTTAACAGCTAGTGCGTGAGGTTATTGAAAATTAGGAGTTATAAAGCTGTATTTACAACTGACAATGACTGTTAATCTGGAAGTGATTAACCGGATTTTTCAAGTCGATTGGTCTCTCGAGGTCCTGGTTGCTGAGTCGAATACAGCCATTTGACTATTTCTAATTTGGTGAGATCTTTCATATTTATACTCCTATTATTCAAAAGGTTTCATTGGTGTGGTTTTCACGTTGCAAATCTGACTATGTAAGCTTTTTCATATATTTGTTGGACTTTTTTTGTAATTAAAATTTGATCCGGTCTGACTAAACATCGAGCAGTTGATGTTGTCACAAATAATAATGAGGTTGTACCAATCACCGTAATTTAATCTACGATTTGCGAATATTGTTATGGTTTGAAACGTTCATAAAGTTAATAAAGGGGGGGGGCTTAACCTGAATGTTTTCTTCTCGTTGCAGAGAGCGAGTAACGGCGCTTTAGCCTAGGCTTCCGAGCCAGGACATAAGGAAGAAATACCTGTGTCCCATCCCTGGAAAAAGAACACCAACAACAATGGAGCGTGCATTTAATTTCTTAGCAACGCCACTCTCAACGATTTAAACTTTCCCCTTGAAATGAGACGGTTGGTACGGTTGTCCCCGTTTCTTCCTTAACCTTCCGCGGATGTTAAGAAAAACAACTTAATAAGATACTGGGGTCATTATGACCCAGAAATGTATACCCCTATAAATCAGCGAAATATCAACCGAATAATGAAATTTATGCCGCATTCGAAAGATATACTCCTCAAGATTCTGATCACTACCTGGAATACCGGTTCCGGATCCAGTGGCCACCGGGAATCGGCTACGAAGGGGACCATGTTGGCCACGTGGAATTTCAGCACACTCAGTCCAGAAATCTGCAGTCATCACCAAATTGTATAAGATGCAGGCCATATAGGAATGTACTGTCTTCAGCAAACTTGCTTCGGGGACCAAGAACTACCACATGGGATACAATTTAGTTCAGAACTTGACCACCGCGTGGCGCTAGCGTCGATATGAACTTCCGGTATGGGCTAATTATGCGATAACTCGAGATTGCGAGCACATAGAAGGATGCTGTCTTCGGCAAAGTTGCTCAGGAGGATAAGCACTTCCTCATGAGATACAATTTAGTTCAGAACTTGACCACCGCGTGGCGCTAGTGTCGATACGAACTTCCGGTAGGGGCTAGTTATGCGATAACTCGAGATTGCGAACACATAGAAGGATGCTGTCTTCAGCAAACTTGTTCAGGAGGATAAGAACTTCTACATGAAATACAATTTAGTTCAGACTCGACCACCGCGTGGCGCTAGCGTCGATATGAACTTCCGGTATGGGCTAATTATGCGATAACTCGAGATTGCGAGCACATAGAAGGATGCTGTTTTCGGCAAAGTTGCTCAGGAGGATAAGCACTTCCTCATGAGATACAATTTAGTTCAGAAGTCGACCGCTGCGTGGCGCTAGCTTCTATATAAACTTCCGGTAGGAGCTAATTATGCGATAACTCGAGATTGCGAACACATAGAAGGATGCTGTCTTCGGCAAAGTTGCTCAGGAGGATAAGCACTTCCTCATGAGATACAATTTAGTTCAGAACTTGACCACCGCGTGGCGCTAGTGTCGATACGAACTTCCGGTAGGGGCTAATTATGCGATAACTCGAGATTGCGAACACATAGAAGGATGCTGTCTTCAGCAAACTTGTTCAGGAGGATAAGAACTTCTACATGAAATACAATTTATTTCAGACTCGACCACCGCGTGGCGCTAGCGTCGATATGAACTTCCGGTATGGGCTAATTATGCGATAACTCGAGATTGCGAGCACATAGAAGGATGCTGTTTTCGGCAAAGTTGCTCAGGAGGATAAGCACTTCCTCATGAGATACAATTTAGTTCAGAAGTCGACCGCTGCGTGGCGCTAGCTTCTATATAAACTTCCGGTAGGAGCTAATTATGCGATAACTCGAGATTGCGAACACATAGAAGGATGCTGTCTTCGGCAAAGTTGCTCAGGAGGATAAGCACTTCCTCATGAGATACAATTTAGTTCAGAAGTCGACCGCTGCGTGGCGCTAGCTTCTATATAAACTTCCGGTAGGGGCTAATTATGCGATAACTCGAGATTGCGAACACATAGAAGGATGCTGTCTTCAGCAAACTTGTTCAGGAGGATAAGAACTTCTACATGAAATACAATTTAGTTCAGACTCGACCACCGCGTGGCGCTAGCGTCGATATAAACTTCCGGTAGGAGCTAATTATGCGATAACACGAGATTGCGAGCACATAGAAGGATGCAGTCTTCAGCAAAGTTGCTCAGGAGGATAAGTACTTCCATATGAGATACAATTTAGTTCAGAACTCGACCACCGCGTGGCGCTAGCGTCGATATGGACTTCCGGTAGAGGCTGATTATGCGATAACTCGAGATTACAAGCACATAGAAGGATGCTGTCTTCGGCAAAGTTGCTCAGGAGGATAAGGACTTCCACATGAGATACAATTTAGTTCAGAACTCGACCGCTGCGTGGCGCTAGCGTCGATATGAACTTCCGGTAGGAGCTAATTATGCGATAACACGAGATTGCGAGCACATAGAAGGATGCAGTCTTCAGCAAAGTTGCTCAGGAGGATAAGGACTTCCATATGAGATACAATTTAGTTCAGAACTCGACCGCTGCGTGGCGCTAGCGTCGATATGAACATCCAGTAGGAGCCAATTATGCGATAACTTGAGATTGCGAGCACATAGAAGGATGCAGTCTTCAGCAAAGTTGCTCTGGAGGATAAGCACTTCCACATGAGATACAATTTAGTTTAGAACTCGACCACCGCGTGGCGCTAGCGTCGATATGGACTTCCGGTAGAGGCTGATTATGCGATGACTCGAGATTACAAGCACATAGAAGGATGCTGTCTTCGGCAAAGTTGCTCAGGAGGATAAGGACTTCCACATGAGATACAATTTAGTTCAGAACTCGACCGCTGCGTGGCGCTAGCGTCGATATGGACTTCCGGTAGAGGCTGATTATGCGATAACTCGAGATTACAAGCACATAGAAGGATGCTGTCTTCGGCAAAGTTGCTCAGGAGGATAAGGACTTCCACATGAGACACAATTTAGTTCAGAACTCGACCGCTGCGTGGCGCTAGCGTCGATATGGACTTCCGGTAGAGGCTGATTATGCGATAACTCGAGATTACAAGCACATAGAAGGATGCTGTCTTCGGCAAAGTTGCTCAGGAGGATAAGGACTTCCATATGAGATACAATTTAGTTCAGAACTCGACCGCTGCGTGGCGCTAGCGTCGATATGAACTTCCGGTAGGAGCTAATTATGCGATAACACGAGATTGCGAGCACATAGAAGGATGCAGTCTTCAGCATAGTTGCTCAGGAGGATAAGGACTTCCATATGAGATACAATTTAGTTCAGAACTCGACCGCTGCGTGGCGCTAGCGTCGATATGAACTTCCGGTAGGGGCTAATTATGCGATAACTCGAGATTGCGAGCACATAGAAGGATGCTGTCTTCGGCAAAGTTGCCCAAGAGGATATTTTTTTATCTCTTATAATGAGATTTTTAACCCATAGCAAGTTTATCTTGAGACCAACGGCTTTGATATCAAAAGTGATCATCAAGGGTATGTGATTTGATCCCAGGTCTTCAGCGTGAGAGGTTTGTGAACCAACCACAATATTAGGGTCCGTCTCACAAAAGAATAAGGTATTCCACTTGGGCTACAGTTCAGTTTAGAATTCGACCACCCGGTGGATTTGACGTCGATTTGTATTTCCGATAGAGGTTAATTATTAGAGGGCGGTTTCACATTTTTTGAGCCCAAACACGACCCGTACCCGACTTACTTAATTTTTTTAATCCCGGACTCGACCCGTACTCAGACCTGATCCGAACCTGAAAAAAAATCCACTGTTCAAATCCAAATCTGACTCGAAACCTAAACATTTTTTGTAAGAAAAGACCGAGTTTTAAAAATAGATAAATTCATCGTTTCTGATACATAAGGAAGCTTTCCGATTGTTCCTCTTATCATAACTCTTACTAAAGTCCACCTTAATCCGCATTTTTACAAGCCCGATTCCGACGTACCCGAAAAAAAAATTCTAGCCTTCAAATCCGACCCGAACCATTCGAGTTTGGGTTTGAAAACCCGAGACCCTACTTATAGAAGGATGCTGTCTGCGGTAAAATTGTTCGAGAGAATAAGGAATTAGTCATGATCATACGTTTAAAATTTAACCAGCATTTTGTGCTGGCGTCTATATGTATTTCCAGAAGGAACTCTTTTTTGAAGGTTTTATCTTCGGCAAAGTTGTTCAGTTTTTTTTTTTAATTCTGCGTAGTAAATTCCTTGTGACGCTCGTCATTATATTGCTCTTATATGATATGAACTACACGATCCGACATGAAATATATGTTACGATATAAACTACAGTTGACTCTCCATAATATATTCAAGGGACCATCGACTTATAGAATTATCAAATAATAGAATATACCGACACAAAATCGAAGGAACAAATTTCTGTATTTCCAATATTTTTATTATCATTTTTGCAAGAAAGCAATATTATTCTGTTGATATTTCTTTACAAACTATTATTTGAAAACATTTTTCGAAGTGCTCGAAAAATCACGTTATTTTTACTGACAATAGTTTTTATCATTTTCATGCCATTACAACTTGTAAGTATTTATTCACCTTCAAACAAAAATTAGATCACGTTTCCCCAAAACATAAAAAAAAATAAAATAGATATCGAGTTATGGAGAGAAATTCACATCTCACGTAACATCAATTTGTGGAGATATCGAGTTACAGAAATATCGACTTATGGAGAGCACAATGTATGGAAATTTGAAGGAACTGGAAAATCCGTCTAGTTATAGAGTATATCGGGTTATAGAATATCGAGTTGTGGAGAGTCGATTGTATATAATATAAAATGAGCTCTATGATATGATATGAACTATATTGTAGTCACTTCTAAAATTCCAACAAGAGTTCAGATACAGATAACGTCATGAAGTTGCAAAAAAAAAATACTTCTAGTTTTCTTTAGAAGTTGTTGCAGTATATGTGCACTTTAGTTTTTAATTGGATCCGGAGGAATATTATGACTTTATACCAGTATTTCCTTCTGGATTTCCTCCAAAAAGTTATCTGGATCTCAAGTCGTAGTTCACATCGGAGGTATTCAAAGGATAAAGTCCAGTAACCTTAAATGATTTGTATGATGGATTCAACAGTTATTTACCGAGAGCTTATCCGATGGAATACAAACCCATGCCCTTCTGTCCTCATCCTCTCGAAATATCTCCAGAGACTCCCTCAGATATTTCTCCAGGAAATCCTTCGAAGATTCCTCCAAGTATTTTATCAGAAAATAATCCAAGCTATTCTTTACCTTAAGCTCTACAATGATTTCCTCTGGGGTTCCCTAGGACTTTTGCCAGAGATTCTTTCAGGAAGAACTTTTGTTCGCCATGCATGGAATATCTTCCTCCAGGGAGTTGACATGGAATTTTTACAAGGATTCCTACAAGAAAAAATATGTATAAGGATTTCTTCAGAGATTTTGCAAAGGTTTCCAGCAAAGGTTTTTTATTTATTAGATTTTGCAAAGGTTTTTTATTGGGATTCCTAAAGGATTTTTTCCAAGGATTCCTCCAGGATTCGTTTCAGGAATACTTCGAAATTTCTCCAGGGATTTTTTTAGTTATTTCTTCTGGTATTCCTCTATAAAATTTTCCACAGACTTTTGCAAGGATTCCTCCAGGAAAGTGTCTACAAGGATTCTTGCACAGATATCTTCAAGGCATTCTCCAGGAATTCCTCTTGGAGTAACACTTAAAACAATTTCTTCAAAGATTACTAAAGATGTTTCTCTAGTGATATCTTCAGAATTTCTTCCGAGGATTCCTCCACCGATACATACAAAGATATCCCCAAGCAGTTCTCTCGAGATTCGTTCAGAAATTATTCCGGGATTCCTCCAGGGATGATTCTTCGAGAAAATTCTACAAGGATTCCACAAGGAATTTCTGCAGGTGTTCTAAAACTCACGAAGTCCTCAAGGAAATTCCATGAAACGCCTCAAGAATTTCTCAAGATAATCTTCCAGGGATTCCCCAAGAATTTCTCCAGGGATTCGTACTGGGTCTCCAATAATACTCCATGGATTCCCCCAAGAGTTCTTCTTGAAATTTCTCTAGAGATTCTCCCATTAATTCCTGTTAGAACATTATCAGAACTTATGCTAAAACTTCTCCATGGTTTTCATTAAAAAAAATCTCTACATATCCTCTTATAAAATCTCCATAATTTTTTTTTTGAAAATCTATTTATAGATTTCTTTAGATTTTTCTCCTTAGATTTTTCGAGAATTTTTCCATTTAAATATTCCTATAAGGATTCTTCCAGGGATTTATCCAACAAAAATCTACAAAGGTTTCTCCAGCAAAAAATCTACAGGGGTTTTTCCAGGGATTTCTCTAGCGATTCCACCAGCAAAATTTCTACATCGATTCTTCCTGGGATACCTCCAAGGATTCATCAGTGATTCCTCCAAAGATGTCTCCAAGAGTCCTTCATGAATGCCTACACTGCCCATAACTGCTTAACAGTCACATTCGACATTTTTGACAAATTGGAGTTAATACCATGGAGAGTCATCAAATGATAAATACTTTCGATCAACTTACTGAAATCTGTGGGATTGTTCTAGAAAATTCGAAAAAAATACCAAGTTGTTTTATCACATTGGTAATTATAACCGCATAACAGTAACATTGAGATTATAAATAAGCCTCGTAATGTAACAGCAATGAAATTTATACCAGAATTATTTTCTGACTATTCACCTAGTATGCGATATGAGTTGTACAAAATATCAGCCTCAAATAAGCACTCTTGAGTTCCTGGTAATTTTTAGGAATTTTAGTTTCCTCCCATACTGCCATGAAATGTACACTTGGTATTCCATTTACTCAATGCCTACTTTTGTCGAATGTTACAAATATGCAGTTATGGGCAGTACATGAGTCTATCCAAAGACTCCTCCAGAGATTTCTCTATGCAAATCTTTATAGGGATTCCTGCAGAGATTTCTCCAGTTTTTTCTTCAGGAATTTCTCCAAGGATCGCTTCAGAAAAATCTCTACATGGTTTGCTGTAGATATCGTTTCAGGAATGAACTGGTAGAGATTTGACTGTATATAAATGTAATATGACTGTGTATAAATGAAATATGAGTTTCGTCTAAGCAGCCTTTATTATAAATAGAACGTTGAAAAAAATAAAGACTGCGTAACTGAAAAGCATATATGATTTTTCGGGGATTTTTGTAAGGAATTCCTCCA
This sequence comes from Aedes aegypti, assembly GCF_002204515.2. NCBI lineage: Eukaryota > Metazoa > Arthropoda > Insecta > Diptera > Culicidae > Aedes > Aedes aegypti. The sequence continues at coordinate 118,429,895 of NC_035107.1, forward strand.
GAGCTTTCCTCGAGAATCTCTTCTTGGGCTCTTGCAAGAATTTCTCCAGCGATCCCTATAGGAACTCATTAAATAATTTCTTGTAAAATCCCCAATTGAATGGTAGAATCTCTGGAATAATTCGTTATAGAATTCCTGGCGCGATCCCTGGAGGAAATCTTAGGAATAAATCCTAGAAGAATCTTGAGAGGACTACCAGCGGAATGTCTGGAGAATTCACTGTGGAAATATTTTAAGTAATCCTTAGAGAAACCTCTGACATTCTGCAAAAATCTCTGTAGAGATCTTCTTGGAGGAATCCTTAGGGGAATCTCTTATTTTTATTAAAGGAATGTCAGGAGAAATCGCTTGAAGAATCTTTGGAAGAATCGCTGGAGAAGTGCTTGAAGTAATCTATGCAATAATTCCTGGAAAAGTTCCCTGAGGATGGATTAATTCCCGGAGAAATCTATCAGGAGTGAATTCTTCAGAGTTTTTGCAATTCCATCACAGGTCTTTTTTTATTGAAATCTTCTACGATCTAATTTAAAAACTGTTTTCGGTATTTCTCAAGTTATTATTTTTGGATTTGACGGAATAACAGTCTGATTTTTTTTCTAAGGGATAATTTTGAATTTTCTCAAGAGGATTTTTTTAAAACACTTCAGAGTACTTTTTGATAATGCGTCCCAATGAAGCTATTTCTGGAATTCCTCCAGCTGTTCTTTCTAGTATTAGTCCATAAGATATTTCCAACATTCGTTCGAGTTAATGTATGAATTCCTCCACGGTCATTTATTCAATTGTTCCAGAAATCTACTGAAGGTCTTATCGAAGTTCTACATGAGTCTTATTTGATTCTTCTAATACTTTGTTATGGAATTCTACGAGAAATTTGAATTTTTGGGATTTTTTCATTGGTGTTTGCGAAATCGCTTAATTTTTTTTTTACAAATATTCTTTCATGATAATCTGACGAAGTTTTTCTGAGTTCTTCCTGGCAATAATGTTTTGATACAAAACCTTTATGCAAATTCTTGTACGCGAGATTTGTTGAAATTTCTGCAGATGCTGATTCTAAAGAAATGTCCAGAAATTAACGGAGAAGAATGTTTTATGTTGTCGTTACTATCCTGTTAATTATTTTTACTTACGCAAAACTAATTGATTCTGAATCAAATCAACTACTTCAGCACTAAATTTTACGTTAAATCAAATTCACACACTCAATATTTACATGAGTCAATGGGCCCTTCAATATCAACCCATGGAGGTTTCACTGTACTATAAACTTTTATTTATCTCAAAAATAATATTGATAATTATCACTATCCGAACACATTCACATCTTTATACTTCAAGTCATGCTCGCAAATCTACTTACTCTAACTTGCGAAGAATAGTGTAGGTGATAATCACAACTCCAGCAGAGGATTACGTTCAAATTAAAGTTTATGACGTGCACTTTTTTAAGTAGGGGTAAAAAAATGTAGGAAGTTTCTTATGAAATGTGCTCAAGAGTTCCTTTCGGAATTTTATCTCTTATTTCTTCTAGGGATACGCCCCAGAATTTTTTTTCAGGGACATCCTTATAAATTATCTCCTAGGAGAGACACCCCTAGTACTCCTCAAGGCGTAAGTTTTATTTATTTATTTATCCAATGATTTTAAAAATTTCTCCTTGAATTACTGTTTAGGTCATTTTGGAGTTTCTAACGAATTTCTTTCAGCAATTTGTTTATTTGTTTTCATTTAAAATTAGCCACGTGGTGGTCGAGTTCTAAACCAAATTGTTTCTTTTGTGGAAGTCCTCATCCTTCTGAGCAACTTTGCCGACGACAGCATCCTCTGTGTGCTCGTAATCTCATGTTATCGCATAATTAGCCCTACCGAAAGTCCATATCGACGCTAGCGCCACGCGGTGGTCGAGTTCTGAACTAAATTGTATCTTATGTGGAAGTCCTTATCCTCCTGAGCAACTTTGCCGAAGACAGCATCTTTCTATGTGTTCGCATTCTTGTATTATCGCACAATTAGCCCCTACCGGAAGTTCATATCGACGCTAGCGCCACGCAGCGGTCGAGTTCTGAACTAAATTGTATTTCATGTGGAAGTCCTTATCCTCCTGAGCAACTTTGCAATCTCGAGTTATCGTATAAATAGCCCCTACCGGAAGTTCATATCGACGCTAGCGCCATGCAGCGTTCAAGTTCTGAACTAAATTGTATATTATGTGGAAGTGCTTATCCTCCTGAGCAACTTTGCCGAAGACAGCATCCTTCTATGTGTTCGCAATCTCGAGTTATCGCATAATTAGCCCCTACCGGAAGTTCGTATCGACGTTAGCGCCACGCGGTGGTCGAGTTCTGAACTAAATTGTATCTTATGTGGAAGTCCTTATGCTCCTGAGCAACTTTGCCGAAGACTGCATCTTTCTATTGTTCGCATTCTTGTATTATCGCCACGCGGTGGTCGAGTTCTGAACTAAATTGTATCTTATGTGGAAGTCGTTATCCTCCTGAGCAACTTTGCCGAAGACAACATCCTTCTATGTGCTCGCAATCTCGAGTTATCGCATAATAGGGTCCTAAAGCCCTGTCCCGATTTTAGTGCCAAACGCTAAAGTTTAGACCAAAAACATATGTTTAGTCACTTTTCTAATGTTTTCCGTTGGTTTAAGTCCAAAAAAAACATTTTTTTATGGTTTTTTAGATTTTGTCACACCCCTTGGCTTTAACTCAAATTTTGGGTGTATTTTGTTTTCCGTTCCCCTTCCGAAATATCAAATAGGAACAACCCCAGTGTTAAAACTAAAACCCCTGTGGTGTTTTTGTCGACTAAGCGAACGTCAAACATGATCACAAGTGTCAAGGTTCATTTATGGACCCAAATTTTAAATTAAAGTTTGAAAATGATTTAGCCGTTATTTGAGTGGGAAAAATTGCTAAAGTAGTTGAAGTAGCATGGTCTTTCGTGTTGTTAAATAAAAAATAATAAAGATTTTATTAAAAATTTGAGGACCCAATTAGCTCCTACCGGAAGTTTATATAGAAGCTAGCGCCACGCAGCGGTCGACTTCTGAACTAAATTGTATTTCATGTAGAAGTTCTTATCCTCCTGAACAAGTTTGCTGAAGACAGCATCCTTCTATGTGTTCGCAATCTCGAGTTATCGCATAAATAGCCTCTACCTCTAGAAGTTCGTATCGACGCTAGCGCCACGCGGTGGTCAAGTTCTGAACTAAATTGTATCTCATGTGGAAGTCCTTATCCTCCTGAGCAACTTTGCCGAAAACAGCATCCTTCTATGTGCTCGCAATCTCGAGTTATTGCATAATTAGCTCCTACCGGAAGTTTATATACAAGCTAGCGCCACGCAGCGGTCGACTTCTGAACTAAATTGTATTTCATGTAGAAGTTCTTATCCTCCTGAACAAGTTTGCTGAAGACAGCATCCTTCTATGTGTTCGCAATCTCGAGTTATCGCATAATAGGGTCCTAAAGCCCTGTCCCGATTTTAGTGCCAAACGCTAAAGTTTAGACCAAAAACATATGTTTAGTCACTTTTCTAATGTTTTCCGTTGGTTTAAGTCCAAAAAAAACATTTTTTTATGGTTTTTTAGATTTTGTCACACCCCTTGGCTTTAACTCAAATTTTGGGTGTATTTTGTTTTCCGTTCCCCTTCCGAAATATCAAATAGGAACAACCCCAGTGTTAAAACTAAAACCCCTGTGGTGTTTTTGTCGACTAAGCGAACGTCAAACATGATCACAAGTGTCAAGGTTCATTTATGGACCCAAATTTTAAATTAAAGTTTGAAAATGATTTAGCCGTTATTTGAGTGGGAAAAATTGCTAAAGTAGTTGAAGTAGCATGGTCTTTCGTGTTGTTAAATAAAAAATAATAAAGATTTTATTAAAAATTTGAGGACCCAATTAGCTCCTACCGGAAGTTTATATAGAAGCTAGCGCCACGCAGCGGTCGACTTCTGAACTAAATTGTATTTCATGTAGAAGTTCTTATCCTCCTGAACAAGTTTGCTGAAGACAGCATCCTTCTATGTGTTCGCAATCTCGAGTTATCGCATAAATAGCCTCTACCTCTAGAAGTTCGTATCGACGCTAGCGCCACGCGGTGGTCAAGTTCTGAACTAAATTGTATCTCATGTGGAAGTCCTTATCCTCCTGAGCAACTTTGCCGAAAACAGCATCCTTCTATGTGCTCGCAATCTCGAGTTATTGCATAATTAGCTCCTACCGGAAGTTTATATACAAGCTAGCGCCACGCAGCGGTCGACTTCTGAACTAAATTGTATTTCATGTAGAAGTTCTTATCCTCCTGAACAAGTTTGCTGAAGACAGCATCCTTCTATGTGTTCGCAATCTCGAGTTATCGCATAATTAGCCTCTACCGGAAGTTCGTATCGACACTAGCGCCACGCGGTGGTCGAGTTTTGAACTAAATTGTATCTTATGTGGAAGTCCTTATCCTCCTGAGCAACTTTGCCGAAGACAACATCCTGCTATGTGCTCGCAATCTCGAGTTATCGCATAATTAGCTCCTACCGGAAGTTTATATAGAAGCTAGCGCCACGCGGTGGTCGAGTTCTGAACTAAATTGTATTTCATGTAGAAGTTCTTATCCTCCTGAACAAGTTTGCTGAAGACAGCATCCTTCTATGTGTTCGCAATCTCGAGTTATCGCATAATTAGCTCCTACCGGAAGTTTATATCGACGCTAGCGCCATGCAGCGGTCGACTTCTGAACTAAATTGTATCTCATGAGGAAGTGCTTATCCTTCTGAGCAACTTTGCCGAAAACAGCATCCTTCTATGTGCTCGCAATCTCGAGTTATCGCATAATTAGCCCATACCGGAAGTTCATATCGACGCTAGCGCCACGCAGTGGTCAAGTTCTGAACTAAATTGTATCCCATGTGGAAGTTCTTGGTCCCCGAAGCAAGTTTGCTGAAGACAGTACATTCCTATATGGCCTGCATCTTATACAATTTGGTGATGACTGCAGATTTCTGGACTGAGTGTACTGAAATTCCACGTGGCCAACATGGTCCCCTTCGTAGCCGATTTCCGGTGGCCACTGGATCCGGAACCGGTATTCCAGGTAGTGATCAGAATCTTGAGGAGTATATCTTTCGAATGCGGCATAAATTTCATTATTCGGTTGATATTTCGCTGATTTATAGGGGTATACATTTCTGGGTCATAATGACCCCAGTATCTTATTAAGTTGTTTTTTTGTGGCGCCATCTTAGAATCACCTTAAGAAAAAAATTTTTTGGTCTTGTGCTTCGTTTCCACAAAATATTAAAAGTCAGGGAATTTCAGAAAGATCCGTTTGATAACAACAGAGATATTGCAAGTTGAAATTCGATTTTGGGTCATTATGACCCCAGTATCTAACTAAGGTTAATAAGATTCAAAATTCTACGTCTATCATATTATTCATAAGTGGATAATCTGATCGCCGTGGACTTTTGAGTTATCTTCCAAACCAAGTCTGCACAGTGGGCCTGGCCATTTTAGTATTTGTATCATATCACTGATATGTTGCAAATATTAATGCTGACAAGAAAATACTAGAAGAAATTCCAGTATTTCCAGGATGCTTTTCAATATTGGCTGTGCAAGCGCTTAGATTAGATTAGATTAGATTATTGCAGCAAACTGAATCTCTTTGTACCATATTTTTGTGCTGTAGGATGAAGAAATACTATATCTTGTTTCATTAACAAGAAATATTACAGATTTATTTAATTAAGCGAAGTTATTAGCAAAAGAGAGGATCGATGAAGAGAAATCGCTTATGTTAGTTAGGCCCTTTTGAGGTAACAGCACAGAATTAATTGACAGATATAAACATGCTTATTAATATAATATTTTCAATTGATATGAAAAATTTCCAAGTAAAAGTAAATAATGTCGACACTTGGAATGACGAACCATTCAAAGTAGTTGAACGCAAAACATTCTGATCGCTGCCAGGACGAAAGAACGTGTTATCATATTTTACTTTTTTTTACGAACTCGATTGGCTGGACCACCGCAGAACACTCTCATGCCGACACTGATAATAACGAACCTCTTAAAGTTTGTTGAATAAAGTGAACCTTTTGCAAGTCTACACTATAATGACAAACCATTCAAAGTTTCTCCAATAAACATAAGTAAAAGAAAATGCTTGTTTAAAAAAAAAGTGTAATATATAAAAAAAATATATATATAAAAGAGATTTTGCCGACTTTTATAGTTTGTTGAAAAATCATGTTCGCGTCCCAGTGTTGCAGCGATAAAATGTGTAGTCAAACATATTCAACAGATTTGAAATGAAGGCTCGAAACGAGCTCACCAATTTATCCTTCATCCTTAACTAAGCTGCCAGAATCTACTTCCAGCTTAACATTACGCATGTAGACTAATAGAGAAGGAAATCACTCTGGACACGCGAAAAAATAGCACTTGCTTTGCAGGCAAAATATCGCTTTGAAGACATAACAAAAAAATCACGAAAAACGCGCGCGAACCGAAAGAATAAAAAAAACACTAACGAGGTACGACACTGACTCGTTTGCTCCGGCCATATCAAAGCACTCTCTGGAAAACTTTAAACTTTTGAAAAAATAGGTATTTTTTTAGCTGTACCCTGGAACATGTTCCGGAATCCATTTGTGGATAAAAGATAAACAAAGAAGGAATGGTTGTCCTCCAGTAGAAACTCACGTTGAAAGTATGAACGAATCTCATAATTGTATTTGACTAATTTCCAAGAGGTTTGTAGCAAAACTTTTTAAGCCACCCTTCTATATTCTTTGAGGAATTTGATAATAAGGTACAGCGGGGAAAGTGTACCAGTGGGCTATGTGGATTATTTGTCCATATGAAGTATAAATACTTGAATATTTTGTATGTTTTCGCACATTTAAACGCAAATTTTAATGTAAAAATCATCATTTTGCAACGAGCTGCGGACATATTGTTTTGCAATTTCGTAGAAGGGGGTGTTAGAAATTAAATCGGAATACATCAACCATTATTTTACAATTACTGAAAAATTGTTACGTTATGATTCATTACGCAACTCAAAACAGTTGCGTATTAAGAAAGCGTTGCGTAAGGAATTTTTTTTTTTTTTTGTCTTTATTTAAGAGGCTTTCAGCCGAACGCTGGTTCACCTCTTGCGTAAGGAATCATTACATTACTGGTTTCAGTTGTGTAATGACTATTCGCGTACTGAACACTTCAGTGCAGGAAAGTAGGCCGTTTCATGACAGATTCGATCATTACGATAAACAAAAAAGTTAGGATTTCTTTTGAATCTAGATCCAGGTTTTAATTACGTTTCAGTAGTAACTGCTATATGCACGTTATTAGTTGTAAGAAAATTAAACAGCTCATCCTCTTTACCATTCAAGGAACGAGTATTGCAATTTAAAATATTTAAATTATTATTTGGATCCATTAGAAAAACGTAATCCAATAACAATTTGATTTGTAAATTTTACACCAACTTGGACTGCTTCAGTCATAGTGGTGGCTTCGTACATTGCATCAATCATTAGATTCAATTGTTCAGTTAGAAAATTAAAATCTGAGGCAGACATATCACTTGACGTGGGTACATTTGAAGATTTTCCGTTAGAATTTTCGGTAGACGAAGAAGCGGAGTAGGAGTTACCTGTGGTGGCAGGGTTTTTTCCATTTGATTTGAAACAAGTAGAATGGGTACTCATAGTACGAACAGGGGAGGAGATTAAATTACCTGCAACGATATCGGCAAAGGATTTTCTGTGGGTAGATACATTCTAAATAAGAAAATTCGAACGGCTACCCAACGGATTAAAATTAGACCGCTATCGTAACGGATATTATCTTTCATCTGCCTGGCACGAGCCTCGACGACTCGCCTACGCGAAGGGCTAGCCCAAAAAATGAACTTTTGATTGCCCCCGCAATTTGAGCATAGAAACTTGGTGGTATCTTCTTTCACTGGACAGACGTCCTTGGCGTGAAGAACCTCCACAAATCATGCATTTAGCATCCATGCGACAATTTTTTGTTCCATGACCCCACTTTTGGCACCAATGGCACTGAGTGGGGTTCTGGTAATTTCCTCCAGGTTTCTGGAAATGTTCCCATGTCACACGGACATCGAACAAAAGTATTGCTTTTTCAAAAGCTTTAATATTATTTAAAAGTGTACTAAATAATATTCCTGAGAAAGCCCTTTCCGAACAATGCCAGATTGGGTTGTCTTTTTCATAATGGTTACTTGGACTGGGAAAAATCCAAGTAAATCATTTATTCCATTTTTGATCTCTTCAGGTGACTTATAGTCACTTAAGAGACCTTTCAAAACAACTCTGAACAAACGTTCAGTTTTGTTGTCATAAGTAAAAAAAAGTGCTTCTTCTCTTCAAGATGTTTGAGAAGAAGTTCGCGTTCTTTAAGAGTTTCCGGCAAAACGCGACAGTCTCCTTTCTTTGCGATTTGGAAGGAAACCTTGATTCCCCTAATGGAGTTCAAGATCTCCTGCCTAAATCCCCCAAATTCGGAACAACTGACCACGACAGGCGGCACTCTTTGCTTCCTCACTTGAATCAAAGAGCCTGCGCTGGAGGCTGCTTCGATTTGGTGTTTGGAAAATTTGGCTAAAGCATCGAACGGATTGCTCATTTCGATACAATTATCAACATTATTCATTTCTCCCTTGGAAGAAAGTTCACATTCCGGAGAAACGTCCTTCCATTCTTGCCACATTTAGTGACAGTTTTAAATCCCACTTTTTGGGAAGGAAGTTGTGAATTCAGAGATTCACCCTTCCTTTTGTTAGTAGTTGCAACCATGTTAAGTGAATAAACGAAAGAAGACGTGACCAGAAGGATTACCACCGCTAGCTTTCGCCAACGAAAAGCACGGTTCCAAACAAGGATCGTAAAGGAATCAATAGCATAGCATAGCATAGCATAGACGGACTGTACATGTCAATGGTTGCTACTCCGTGATTGATCGGAACTGGTAAGAATTGCACTACCATCCAAATGAATAAGGGATGGGAGTTTCCGCTTACTCTCGAAGTGCAATTTTAGCAGATCTAATATTATTGATCAATAACGGCGCCGGCCAAGTCCTTACAGTCAGTTGGGATGGGGAAGGAATGTTAGGGTGTAATGATTGTTGCTTCTAGAGACCGAGAATACCTCTGCATCTCCACAACCACCACGGAAAGGGTGTTTATTAGTGAGGGAGGAAAAGATCTGGGAGTCACCTCTGGTCGGTGATGCGATCCATGGACAAGGGGGAAATATACGACTTGTATTTAAAGCTAGTTTTTTATTTTTGTCTCGAGAAGTTTTTGGAAAAAATACGTCAACATCTATAATGTCGAACAATTCAAAAGACGTTTATATTAATGACGAAAACTGAAAATTGCATGTATATATTTTAACTTAAATGAAACAGGAATAATGCCAACACTTGAAGTGACGAACCATACATAGTTTGTTTGAAAATTACATATGAGTTTTACTGTGCATTTTGTCTCGATATGGTAGAAGTTTTAGAAAATACGTCAACATTCACAATGTCGAACAATTCAAGAGATAATTTTTAATAATGTCAAAAAGAGAAAAATATATGTATATTGAAGTTGTATAAGAAAAAAGCATAATGCCGACACTTATAGTGACGAACCATACAAAGTTTGTTTTAATATTACATAAAAGTTACGCTTTCAAGAAAAAATGTGTTATCATAACTCCGGCGACGAAAACACGCGCGAATCCGTCAACAAAATCAATCGGACGACGCAAAACCGAACTGTCCTGCTTGGGCTTCACAAGGCACTCTACAAGGATCGTAAAGGAATCAATAGTAAAAAAAGTACTGACGGTACGGTACTTTTTAATTTTAGCACTGAAAAGTACTGTTTTATTGCTTTAGGTAGTTTTTAAAGAAAAACTTCCAAGAGCATAGAGAAATCGTGTACGCACAGCACGAAGGTACGATGCGCATTTGGATTTTGTTTCTGTGCTTCAGTTTTCGAATATTTTCATAACACAAGAGATAATTTCCTGTATGTCATCTTTAGTTGTTGTTGACGCTGATTGTCTATTACATGTGCATTTGCTGCCACTATAACATAGATACGAAAGAACCTTCTGTCTACACTTTACGTCGAGACTGCAGGCTGGCCAAACACAAATTGGCTGTGACAAAAAAGTCACCAGACTCTTCTAACCAACCAGCCGCCAAGGATTGTCATTGCACATATACGTGTATGCCGGTTTGTCTGGAGGGAAATCATCTCCAAAAGCATCTAGGTAGGTATGCACATTTCGGACACATGGGACCCATGATTAAAGAGATAGATAGATGAAAGAGTGTGGCCTAGAAAGCCGAACAGAAAATACTTGCGTAAAACTCCGACAGTGCCATGTGCCACACAGATTGCAAATCCGACATTGACTCAAATCTGGCTGAAACGCTTTGCGGCGAAAGTCCCCCTTTAAAACCCCAGGCCAGAGTTCATATTGGGCCGCTTAACCATGGAGACGAGGAAGTTCACGCCGGAAATTTGGTTACGAATTCCAATTTTGTCTCTTCCCTTGTACAAATCGACTTTTGATTGTTATTTTGCCGGCGTTGCATTGCAGTTTCGCACTTCCAATTGTAGCGTACCGTCAAAGGAGGTGAAATTGATCAGTAGGGGAAAAAATGATCATTGTGCTACACGATTTCATTTCTTGTAAATGAAGTACCAATATCAATGTACCTTATGATACACGGGCGTAGTTTGTTTAAACTATTATCGATTTAGAATTCGCGAAGAATACAAATGCTGATGAAATCGAAAACATTTTTCAAACTAAGCAAGAAAAACAGTGAAAAATTATCAATCTCACCCAAACTTACGGTACGATAGAGGTGAAGAATGTTTGCCTGCCTGGCTCGGGAAGTGCCAACGATAGTCAGTCGCTCACACATTTGCAGATAAATCCCTCCGGCATTTTAAACCAGATTTAATCTCTTGCTGGGAAGTTGTTCGTATTTTTTATTGAATTTAATGCCTCAACACGCGCGTACTCTTCTCGCTCGCTTTGCTGGTAGATAGCACCCTGCGAAGGATTCCCCATCGCGACCGACAGGAATCGTTCCTCACCGACGGCACCCCTGGGTACAATTCCTGCGGGGAGATTTTTCTGAATATAAGTGGATAAATTGGCACAAATCCGGCGTTATGCAGCATGTTTTAGCGTAATCTTGTTTCATTTGTTCCTGTCACCTAACAAGCTTGGGCGAAACGGTGCACATTTTTTCACAAAAAAAACGAAAAATTACTCGTTTCATCTGGAATATCGTTTTTCATCAATTGCATGCATCCTTTTAAGGACCAGGCTATTTGCATAGCTATTCATAGCTTTTAACACAACGCATGATAAAATTGTTCCATAAACTAACGATTGCAGTATACTCCAACTCCACTCAGCATCCTTATCACTTATGTAAACCTTCACACCTCTATCAATCATTTTCATTTTTCGACACATAGGCAAACCCCTCCGGTTCATTCTGAACATATCAACCATCAGAAGAATATCAGTAAAAGAATCTCAAAAAAAGCATACCCAAAAGCAAAATGTCCCATCATCATTGCTCCCCATGTCGCCAACATCATCATCCCCAAATCTTTACCACCCTCATGAGCATGAATATCACATAGCACCCGTCATCGTCATAATCCTCATAAAATGTCACCATCATTAGCATCGTCCCAGAGAGATAGCCCCCCTCTTCGGATTTTTTTTCACAGTAAGAACTCCGGATTTCTTCTTAGACAGCGGGCAGCCTAATTTGCCTACAGGGGGACAAATTTTCAATCATTTGTAGCTGAGCTTAGATGTACTGGAAGCCAGGATAGAACAAACTAGGAGTATGTTATGCTTCTGTCAGCATGTACCACTTCTTTCCGTATCACAAGAAAGCTATCGCATGAGCGAACATTATCATTCTCGATTTATTAGAGATTTGAAGTAATATCTAGGTAAATGTCCTAAAACAGCATACTGTAATAATTCTAAATTTAGAAAAAATGAGAGAGTATACGGATTATACTAGGCGGGAAACTAGCAAAACGTATTTGTCGTAGACTACCTAAAGTTGTTTACTGAAACTTATTTGAAACCTGTAACCAAACTCAAAAGAGACCCAAAGAGTTTTATTTATCTTAATGATCGACTGGATCGAGTATGTGGTGGAATTGCTATCATAATTTATAGAAGTAGAAAACATAAACTTTTTTCGTCATTTGAAACCAAAGTTTTTGAAACTTTTGGTGTTTCTGCTGAAACAGAGCTTGACAAATTAATTTACTTTTTTCCTTTTCAATACATACGACAGCAAGTTAATTTGCTTCAAATTTGATTTATTTAATTAACATCTTAACAGATAACACTGTATCAACAATTTCACGCCACAATACTCGGTTCGTGGCCGCATCTCTCCATCATCGGTTCTGCCCCACGCTCGCCAAATCGATACGCACTTGATCCGCCCACCTAGCTCGCTGCACTCCACGCCCTCTTGTACCAACCGGATCCGAAGCGAACACCATCTTTGCAGAGTTGCTATCCGGCATTCTTGCAACATGCCCTGCTTTTTGTGGAGGCCATAGTAGGGTAACGGTCGTATTTTGGACCCCCTAAGGAAGTGATTTTACATTTTTGTCCCAATTAATTTATTGCACAGCTTAACCAAGTCAAAGAGCATACCAAAATGTAGAGAAAAACTTCCTCTACAAGATAAAAAAGCCCATACGGTCATGTAGGATCCAAAAGACGTCGAAAATAATTGAATTGTGATGCACTGTTTTTCATTATTTTGGACACACCAATACATTTTGGACCCTCAAAGTATATATTTTGGACCCCCGGCATATTTTTATCGTTTGGCGACAAAGTCCACGGCACTGGTTGTATAATATGCTTGCCCATAGTCTAATCAATCGATTGACAATCGAAAAGCGAAGAAATTCTACGCTTTTAGTTCAGAAATTAGAAAAAAGTTTTTGTTTACATTTGAAAAATTTCTGACGTCTTCAATTTCTGTCTGTAACGTGTTGAAACGGTTGCATGGATGAACCGATTTAATTAAATTAATTTCAGGTAAAATAAGCACATTTTCCATGCACAAACGCTTGATGCAAGTGCGGAATAGTCCTATCTTTCCAAACGGCATGCGAATTGTATTGGTCTTTCGATTTAAACTGGAAAATTTGCAGGAAAATGGTCCAGGGGGTCCAAAATATATAGAGGTCCAAAATATATTGGTTACCCTAGGCCCGACTTCCACAGATGATGCGCCTCCGTATTTCACAGCTAACGTTATTGTGAGCCGACAGCAAGGATCCAAGGTAGATGAACTCGTCGACCACCTCGAACGTATCCCTGTTTATCGTAGCACTGCTACCTAGGCGAACTGGAATGTTTGAAACCTTCGCACAATTTTGAACACTTTCCATCGTCGCTCTAATCAGCCTCGTGAGCTTCCCGGGTGTGTTGTTCTCGTCCATGATTTTCCATAGCTCCACGCGGTCGATACTACCGTATGCCGCCTTGAAATCGATGAATAGGTGATGCGTTGGGACCTGGTATTCACGACATTTTTGGAAGATTTGCCGTACAGTAAAGATCTGGTCTTTTGTCGATTGGCCGTCCACGAAGCCGGCATGAATACTTCCCACGAACTCGTTTACTATAGGTGAAAGGCGACAAGAGATGATCTGGGACAATGCTTTGAAGGCCGCATTTAGAATGGTGGTCGCTTGAAAATTCTCACAATCCAACTTGTCGCCTTTCTTGTAGATGAGGCATATTACCCCTTCCTTCCACTCCTCCGGTAGCTGTTCTGTTTCCCAGATTATGCCTATCAGCCGGTGCAGACAAATGGCCAGCCTCTCCGGGCCCATCTTTATGAGTTCAGCTCCGATACCATCCTTACCAGCAGCTTTATTGTTCTTGAGCTGGTGAATGGCATCCTTAACCTTCCGCAGTGCCGACGAAGGCATTTCCTCCTTTGTCCTGACCTTCATTGCCTGTGCTCTCAGCACCATTCAGATGTTCGTCGAAGTGCTGCTTCCACCTTTCGATCACCTCACGCTCGTCCGTCAAAATGCTCCCATCCTTATCCCTGCACATCTCGGCTCGCGGCACGAAGCCGTTGCGGGATGCGTTGAGCTTCTGATAGAACTTGCGTGTTTCTTGAGACCGGCACAGTTGTTCCATCTCCTCGCACTTCGTCTCCTCCAGGCGGTGTTTTTTCTCTCGAAAGAGGCGGGTCTGCTGTTGCCGTTTCCGTCTATAACGCTCCACGTTCTGCCGGGTCCCTTGCTGCAGCATGACCGCCCGCGCTGCGTTCTTCTCCTCCATAACCTGCCTACATTCCTCGTCGAACCAATCGTTCCGTCGACTTCGTCCCACGTACTCGACGTTACTCTCATTTGCATTGTTGGTGGCTGCCTTCACTTTTCTCCAGCAGTCCTCAAGAGTCCTTCATCCAGCTCACTCTCTTCCGGTAATGCAGCTTTGAGATGCTGCACGTATGCCGCTGCGACATCCGGTTGCTCGTACCGCTTAGGTCGTATCGGACGGCCGTCGGTACCGTACGTTGTTGACGACGGAGAGTTTTGGACGCAGTTTAACCATCACCAGATAGTGGTCAGAGTTGATTACGCCACGATAGGTCCTGATGTCGATAATGTCGGAGAAGTGCCGTCCATCGATCAGAACGTGGTCGATTTGCGCTTCTGTCTGCTGTGGTGATCTCCAGGTCTATCGGTATGGAAGGCTGTGCTGGAAGTAGGTGCTACGAATGGCCATATTCATGGAGGCGGCGAAATCGATTAGTCGTAAGCCGTTGCAGCCGTCAGCCGGTGGGCGCTGAACTTTCCAATAGTCGGTTTGAACTCCTCCTCCTGGCCAACCTGAGCGTTAAGATCTCCTATGATGATTTTGACGTCGTGGCTTAGGCAGCTGTCGTACTCGCGTTCGAGCTGAGCGTGAAATGCATCTTTATCATCATCAGCTTCCGGAGTGAGGGCTGTGCACGTTTATTATGCTGAAGTTGAAGAACCGGTCTTTGAGCCTCAACTTGCACATTCTCTCATTGATCGGCCACCACCCGATCACGCGCTTCTGCATATCATCCATCACTATAAAAGCTGTTCCCAGCTCGTGTGTGTTGCCGCAGCTCTGGTAGATGGTATGGATACCTCTAAAAGTTCACACCATTGATCCCTTCCAACACACTTCCTGAAACGCTACGATGCCGAATCGGCGGTCCTTCAGGACTTCGGCGAGTATGCGTGTGCTCCCGATGAAGTTGAGAGATTTACAGTTGCACGTACCAAGCTTTCAATCGCTAGTCCCTTTACATCGCTGCACAGTGATTCCTCTCCATACAAAAGATGGAAAAAAGTCTTGCAATAGATTCCTCATATTTTTATATAGTTTCTTTACTCTGATTGACTAGATTGTTCATAGTTTGGAATTATTTATCATTGATTGTATGACCTGTTTCAGGTGATTTTTTCATATATCAGAATTTTATGTTATCAACATGTGATTTGGCTTCGTCAAGCTATACGGCACTTGAGCCCAGCTAGTGAATGGTTTAAAAATGGAATCCTTAAGTATCGTTATATAAGTATCTTATGAAACGATTTTAAAACAAATATGCCTTTTGATTAGCACCCAAATAGAAGTATTCATTTAGCTCATTAATATATTATCGCACTCAGAGTTGTCACATTCAATCTGGTTAGTCAAACGACAGATAACCTATATTGCGCAAGTTTACGCAAGATGAGTCTATGGTTTACCGAAACTTGAAAGAAAATCTTCAATTCAAGACTAGTGTCATATATGTGCGAGTGTGTGCTCATATTTGAAAACTAAATTGAATTTTCATTTGGTTTTCTCCATATATTTTACAAAGGAGCAAAAAATACAATTTCATCGCTCGTGTTCTTCAAAATGCTCTCAATACTTCAATTTTCACTCAATCTTTATGAAACTTTGCAAAAAGACTATTCAATCATCATAAAAAAATACAAAAATATTTTGGGAATTAATAGTGCATGTTAGTTTTCGTCGACCTGCTTTAAAATTTGATGGTTAAAAAAATATTTTATTTTTAATAGAATATTTCCTATACATTGCTCTATTCACAAAAATGCCTTAAGCGCCAGACTCATTATATCAAACCATTTCGGTCGAGTGACAATTAAGGTATGTATATGATTTGTTCGGCAAATTTGATCGTTATATTATGATGACATTATTTGCTAAAGATGTCAAACTTCCAAAGCCTACTATTTTTGAAAACTGATAAAATTGTTTTCAGTACTATATTCGTTTTCTCCGTGCTACCCTGTGTTACACTTGCACTTGCTTGTTTGTTACACTCTCAGTATTTTAAGTGTTTGTATATTACCTCACCTGTCATCAAATTTTAGGCGAATTCAAGCGAAATGATTGTCTTTATTTCGTCTTTGGATTGAAAGAATGCATCTGTGCATTGCGATAAGTTCGCATTTTGGTATCGTAGGCTGAAATCCTATATGCTACGAGTACTTCATGCACGCGGTATGAACAACTGTCCAACACGGGGAAGCTGTACAAGGTTTGACATAGTTAACTGCAAGAATATTCATCATTATTTGTTAATCAAATTGAAAAACTTCTACTTCAAGCCTGTTTATAGCTTAGCTAACTTCCAAATAACATTGAAAATATATATTAAATATTATGCTCTCGACAAAAATGGACATTATTATTTTGGCCGTTCATAAATCACGGTGCTCTCCTGACCGTTATTATCAGAAAAAAATCTCCATCAAATCTGTGCTCACCAGTCGTTTTTTATAGCTTAGTTGCATGTCTGGCTAAAATTTTAAAAAAATCGCAGGGCCCGTTTTGCAGTTACGCCCTTTTGATTGTATAAGTCAACTAATTCAAAGAAAATCTGAGATATATAAACGGATTTTCATTGGTCCTGAATATCAGAAGAAATATACCATCAAAATTATGTTCAAAGTTTGTTTGTTAAGTCATTTGTAACCACCTTGTGGAGCTTCGAATGAGAAAATAGACGAAATTTGGAGTTACGCCCTTTTTAAAGTGTAATTTTAAAACACTAATTTCAAATAGATTAGTTAGGCATTCTAATGCCGGTAAGAATGTGCAAATAATGTCAATGACACATAACACTTACATGTCGCCACAGTCCTTCACAATTGATTATTTTTTTCAAAGGCTCAAGCGCTGTAAGGCTTTACGGAGCCATTTTTTGTGACATTATTGTATACAAAAATATTATCATTGTCCAACTAGCTACCCCTTCGGCTGTTTCGGCTAACTTTGTACTGTTCTAGAACTTAAACTTCAATCGGTAATGGGCTATTGGCCAAACTATAGAACTCTAGACCAATGTCAGTTAACTCTCCCTTACTCGATATTCCGTATCTCGATATCGAGTTAGAAAACCATACTAAAAGTTGGTTTTCATGGCTAACTCGATGGTCCCTTGGATCGCAGTTGGACTTGTTTTGTGTTCTGTAACTCGATACCTTCCTAACCCGATGGTTCCTTTAATATCTAGTTATGGAGAGTTGACTGTACTTTTGTGATTATTTGTTGCATACATTACTACATTTAGATTTTGCACAAATCTACAATTTTTCTTTTGGGTTTCCTGTTTTTTTTTCGATTACACAAACACATAAAGAGCCCTGGATAAATACAATAGTGAACGAATTATATAAATCAATTAATTCATTATCAAGCTAACTCGTGAAGAGAAAGCCACAGTACTTTAAACACGCTTGAGAGAAATAAGAAACATGCGTTATTATTTGGTTTCATAGATTTACACTTGCGGAGCTTAATGTTCCATGTCTTCCTTAAGTATCTAAACTCTCTAAACTCTCATCACACTGAAAGCACTGTTACGCTAAATGCTATTGTCCCGAATATATTATTACCACTAATGAAATTGTCCCATGATAATGGAATTAGAAGTAATGCCATTCTTAGAACTGGAACTTGCCGTGATGGTCTTCAGGTATTCCTGGTAATGGAATTCAATGTTAATGGGTATAATTTTAACAAGATATATTATATATGAAAAAAAAGATAGTTGTTCATGGATTCTACGTAAATTCCAGTTTTGGTTACCGGAAAATATTAAATTATTCTGTGGCCTTGTTGATTATCTGCTGGTCTACCTACCATAATATGGTTTGTATCCTACACAAATTGAATTTGTTCGATCGCGAACTGTGCTTGTTGAGTAAAGACACACCAGTCTTCACAAACGAAAAAAAATCATACTTTGGAAGCTGCACTAAGTTTTTCAAACTGACAAAGACAAACATTGAAAGTTCCGCTTTGTAAATGCTACATATACAACAGGTAGCAATAAGTAGTACCGTCGATGGGGGTGACAATGGGTCTAGGGGGTGAGATTGGGTCATAACGGAAAAATATTATTTTTGAAATATTTCAGCTAAAATTAATAATTCATATGTTAGGGAACATATTATTACACGTAATTCATCACAATGGACATTTTTAGAAATAGTAGTTTTTGTTTACTATATTAATAAACTTGTATGTTGAAACTAGATAAAAATTACAACATTAAATTTCTCCTGTGCAAAGTATCACGCATGTACTTTAACCTGTATCGTTATATTAGTAGAAAGTTGAAAGTCTTTTCATTACACTTCACACGTATTTTCCGGAATATATTTGATTTTTCCACAGAAAAAATCATTTTATTCGGTACGGTGTCTAAAACATCAAAAATGGGGGTGAGATTGGGTCAAGCAAGAACGATAGTAAATGAAATTGCAAGTCCACTTTCTTGACATTTTACGGTGCCGAGTGTTTTCTTTTTTCATTAATATGTGATTATTCTTTCTAAATACAGCATCTCTGAATCATCAAGCAAGTCTACTTGAGCAGTCCGTGCATTGAATAACAATGCAACGCATTTTGACAACTTTTCAAACCAGCAGCTGTGTTCCGTGCGCAGCAACATCGTAAAATTTTATCAAATGGATTTATTTTTTGGAATTAAAATATTTATCAGTATTTTCATATTATAGAAACATCTCACGGAAGTTCAAATGAGTTGGATCGCTGAAATATTAGGATTATGACGTCAACATCTGCCTGAAATGTCTTGATCGAGGAATGTCGCACCGAAATTTAACTATTTGCGAAGGTTTAAAATAATCACTGTTTCAGTACACCTTCGGGGAAACTGAACAAGCTTTATGGCAATGGGGATGAGACTTTGAAGACAATTTGAGGGAAAAAACAAGAAAATTCATGTAAAATTGACGATTAATGTTGGTTTTACAAATTTGTTCTCATAGATCTACAATGTTTTGGTATAATCGTTCTTTTAAGTGGGTTTATCACACCTGTGAAACATCTTAGATATCTTTTCGTCTTGTTTGCATCGTATTTCATCAATATTTTTCAGCTGTGAATGTTTTTGCAATCATATTCTCAAAAACAAGTTATTTCAAATACAGTGACCCAATGTCACCCCCTCTATGGGGTGAGATTGGGTCATTTTTCATTCCCTTGTGGTGCCGCTGTGAATAAATATTTTTCTTTGATTTTTTGTACAGTTGTTAATGTAGCATCAAAATTCATACACACCAAATTTAAAGTTTTTTGGAGTTAAATTGCGATAGTTATTCAAAAAATAAACCGTACATATCCCTTTTTGACCCATTCTCACCCCCAACGACGGTATGTAAAATCATCCGAATCGTAAGTACATGGGTTCATCAACCTAGCCAAAATATTATGCTACAAGAACAACTAGTTTGGTTACATGAAATTAGCTCCGTAATGCCTTGAAGCACTTGAGCCTATAAAAAATCCGTTGATACTGAAAGACTTTTGTAGCATGTAAGTGCAATGTGTCATTGAAATCATTTGAACGTGCTCAACGGTATTAGAATGCTCAATTATTCGATTGAGCAAACCTAGAAAAATTTTGCACCCTTTCTTCCTAGACTACCAAGCTCAGAGAGAAAAATTCGCACTGGTAATCAATAGTGGGCAAATCAGATTTAGAACAGCTCAAATCATGTTCCACATCCGACCAAAAATAAACCAGGCAGTTAGACCAAAAAACTGGTATAAAATAAAATTGGAACTAACAAGTTCCGCTGTTTCGTCCAAACTGCCATAGTTCAGACATGGGAATTGTACCTGAATCTGAGTAGATACTACCTATGGTAGTGGTTTTCAACATTTTGTATTCCTTGTACTACTTCCGATATTTTTACAAGCCTCATATTTTTTTTTGAGTATGTGAATTTCAATGCTTTGGCTTATTCTCTATTGAAAACAGTGGGATGTTAAATATTTAATTAGGCTAACATTAAGAAGCTACTATTTTTTCTTCAAGTATATAGAACATTGTATGTGCCGGATGAGAGAGTATCGTGCCGGATAAGAGAGAGCTCACCGAAACCCCTCTTGAGGACTGCTGGAGTAGTGTCAAAGCAGCCATTAACAGCGCAGTGGTAGGTGCCATTCGGTTCGTGGAAGGAAATCGACGGAACAGTTGGTTCGACGCGGAGTGTCAGACAGTTTTGGATGAGAAGAATACAGCGCGGGCGATTATGCTGCAACAAGGCACACGGCAAAACGTGGAACGGTACAAGCAGAAGCGAAGACAACAAACCAACTCATTTATTCCGGGATAAAAAAGCGCCGCCTGGAAGAGTTGGAGTGCGAAGAGATGGAACAGCTGTATCGTTCTCAAGAAACGAGTAAGTTCTACAAGAAACTTAATGCATCCCGCAAAGGCTTTGTGCCAGGATAAGAATGGAGGTATCTTGACAGACGAACGTGATATGATTGAAAGGTGGAAGTAGCACTACGATGATCACCTGAATGACGCAGAGTAGGAAGACCTAGGCAGCAGCAGGCTTCATCAGTACGGCGGATGAGGGAGACGTGCCAACTCCCATTTGAGGTGAAGTTAAGGATGCTATTACGCAGCCTATAAAATGCTTTCCCAGATCGTCTTCAACCGTCTATCGTCGCTAGCGAGCAGATTTGTGAGAAATTATCAAGCCGGACGGGCGATCGACAACAGACCAAATTTTTATGTTGTGGCAGATCCTCCAAAAGTGTCGCGAATATCAAGTCCCTACGCACCCTCTATTCATCGATTTCAAAGCAGGTATCATCCATCGAACGCGAAGAGCTATGGAAGATTATGGGCGAGAATGGTTTTCCCGAGAAACTGACTAGACAGATCAAAGCGACGATGGATAGAGTACAGTATTGTGTGAAGATATCTGGTGCATTATCGGAACTGTTTGAAACACGCAAAGAACTTCGACAAGGCGATGGTCTTTCCTGCCTCCTGTTCAATATTATGCTAGAAGGCGTTATTAAACGGGCGGGCTTCAATATGCAGAGCACGATCTTCAATAAATCCAGCCAATTCATCTATTTCGCTGACGACGTGGACATTGTCGGAATAATGTTCCAGGAGGTTTCTGAACAGTATACCAGGTTTAAACGTGAAGCAGACCGCGTTGAACTGAAGGTAAATACGTCGAAAACGAAATATCTACTGGATAGAGCACGCATTGGCAGACGCGTGATGATCGACGGAGATCAGTTCGAGGTAGTGGATGAATTTGTCTACCTTGGATCATTGGTAACGTCGGATAACAACTGCAGCGAAGAAATCCGAAGACATCACGTCCCAACAGTAGTGCAACCAGGATTTGGCTCTAGGGGGGGTTTTAGACGGTAAAAAGGGAGTCAAAGTAGAAAAATTTGTATATGTTAACGAAGGACGCAACAACATTTGCAAATTGCAGTTTCTCTAGTTCGCTCTAGGCATGCCTTATTGTATGAACTTACACCTCTGTTAGTTAAAGAAAGTCTATTGTACCTGGTATAATTTCACAAAATTTTCCAAAATACGCCTTTGGTGAATAAATGAAGAAATTTCCACAAGAAATTTTTTTTTTCATAAAAAATAGCATAGATTTTACGTTTAAGATATGAATGGTTAAAAAAAGTTCATATGAAGTTTAAACATTCCATAACGATTTAAATCTTCATCCATTGTGGTTTTCTTGATAGTTCCAAAACTGTACCTTCACTTATAGTTTTATTTAGATGCACATACATAAGAATAACAGCGTTAAATCACTCTTCGCCTATTTTATTCCTTATAAACGTTTTCAAGTTTTTCAACGATAAACGATCTTTGAAGCATTCCCAGCTTGTAGACAAATATATCGACATTGATTTCTCTTCGTCCTTGCTCTCCTTGCATTATTTCAGAAAACTGATTCCCTTTTCATAGCATGTTTTCGTGCTGTAGGATAAGAAATTACTAAATCTTACTGCATTGACAAGAAATTCAGATTTTTTGTTTAATTTGGCGAAGTTTTAATCGAAAGAAAGGATTGGTGAAGAGAAATCGCACATGTCAGTTCTTCTTCTTTCTGGCGTTACGTCCCTACTGGGACAGAGCCTGCTTCTCAGCTTAGTGTTCTTATGAGCACTTCCACAGTTATTAACTGAGAGCTTACTTTGCCAATGACCATTTTTGCATGTGTATATCGTATGGCAGGTACGATGATACTCTATGCCCTGGGAAAATTTCCAACCCGAAAAGATCCTCGACCGGTGGGATTCGAACCCACGACCCTCAGCTTGGTTATGCTGAATAGCTGCGCGTTTACTACTACGGCTATCTGGGTCCCACATGTCAGTTAAGCCCTTTAAAAGTAACAGTATCGATTTGTGATTTTTAGCTTACGAACCGAATTGTCAGAGGGGATGAGCTTTTCTAGAACTAGGATTTTCCCGTAATCATTGAACCCAAAAGAAATGCTTCTCCAACAATTCACATGCTGTGAAGGTCGTAAAATTTGTCTAAATGCTGCATCAACTATAATTTTGTTGAAGCTGCGGAATCAATTGTTGAGAATTCCAAAATATCTATTAGTATGTTTGAAAAACATCTCGTCAAAAGCCTGCACTATATTTATCAGTAAAAGTGAGAAAATTAGGTTTTTATGAAACTCTTTTGGGGTCTATTAATAAGAAAGTCACAATTCAGAAAAATATAACAGTCAATACAACCTACTGTTGCAGTGCTTGTAGGATCCAGTATGGTCAGTCATATAAATATTTCTGCTCTGGGGGGGGGGGGGGGGGGGGTATTTGACCCCCAAAACCCCCCCTTGGTTGCGCCACTGCGTCTCAATACGTGGTATATTCCTGCGATATGCGAGAAAGTTCCCTTATATTATTCAAAACCTCACATAATCTTTGTATAAATCATGTAAATCTCTAATATCAATTCGCATCTTCGACTATCTTCATTTTAAATTGGAACTAACTGACTGCTGAGAAAACGATGATGAACAGATGTTTGTGTGTCGTTAGTTCTGGAGGATTTACTAATCACAAACATCGATCTCCGGAACATTGATTCAAAATCACCCATCATTACAAGCAAAGCAGTAATATCCTCAAACGTGGAATTATTGTTGTAAAATTTGCTCTAACTTCTTCATTCGGATACATAGCATTAAACGGGATTCATTACCATTCTTACCGTTATGCCGATCATCGCCGGATAACGATATCAGCAGGTGCCATGAATATATGACCCGGAGCACAATGTTCTCTTTGCACACCCAGTGTACCTATCTCTGCCAAAGTGTTTACTCACGCAAATCGACCGTATCTCCCTCTTCGTCGTTACTCATGTACTCCACAGACAAACAGACTTCACTTTTGAAACATACCATTTTCAGGTGTTTATTCGTTTCATTTTTAAAAACTGATGGAAAAAGAAATGACAGGTCATATTGGACTTTTAGATTTTCCGTCAAACATAAAACGTTATTTGGCTTGTTCTATCTATCAGTCTGAGATCTGATACCGTCCACGATAGACCATGTGCGTACCTCAAACCGCCCACCCCCATTCTATAATAACCATCCCGAGTCGGGAAGGCTGCTGAGATAGGCCTATGACATAATTCCGTTCCGATATTAAATCTTAATTGAATTGGATCCGCTACCGGAAAGAAAATCGATTTTGCAATCGTCTCTGGCAACGAGAAGACAGAAGCTTGTTTGTTGCAACAGCAGCGGAGATTTACGCTCGTTTACCCACGCAGCAAGGGATTTGAACATCTTCGTTTAGGCTGATGGTTCCCAAACTTTTCAGCGTTGTGGCCCACAGTATCAAAGTTTCGATTATTATCGAAGTTGGATGTTCCTCTGATATTTTTGGACGATGATAGGTATCCCAATAAAACATTCACTTTCTGAAAATTGGAAAATGTTCTGTCGGGAATATTTTCAAACTAAATGTTTTCGTAAAAATATCCGAGGCACATAAAAGTTTGATAATAATCGAGATTTTGAACCGGCCCCTTTGAGATTATTCAAATGTTCTGTGGCCCCTACTCACACAAAAATCTTAAATTTACACGTCACGTATTTTTAGCTTTAATCATGTAAAGCCATTTGTAATGTATTATTCGATTGTATAACCTACAAACACAACAATGATATCAAACATTGATCAAAATTATATCAAACAGGTGATCGATGAAAAGCGGTCCTCTGAAATAGTTAAACATAGAAAAGCATAATTGAGGATTACTTTGATAGTTTTAAGACAAAAATTTATTTGAATTTTAATTTGATAGTGATAGTGATAGTGATCACTGATTGGGAGACACTGGTTTGACCAGAATCTGGATTGATTTTGTTGCCCAGCAGTGGTCCCGTTTGGAGATCGTGTTGATGACGATAAAAAGCCATGAGCAGGGGGAAGATTTTTATCTGTTTCATTAGCAGAGCGCACCTTCAAAGAGAAAAATAAATCATGATGACATTCCAACAAAACACACAAATTAGATCTCGTAAAAACGAAATTACTGAAATTTGCTAGGATTATTGGGCAGCTTGTGGTACAATTGGTGAGAAAGGCTGGTGATGGAAGCATCAAAGTGGCTTTCGAAGAATTTACACTACAAGTGAAGCGAAAATTAGGGGAATCGAAATGTAAGCTTCATGGTGTGAATTGGAATTTTAATGAACAATGTTTTGCGTGGTTTTTCGTTTTGAAAGTCAACTTTCCTCTTTCCTCTGATAGCACTTTACAACTTCTAGTCTATGAATGAGTGTTAGTACTCAAATTTGAGTTTGATGCTTCTATTGAATTGCTGAAACTTTATGAATGTAGTCCTAAGCTCATACAACGAAGGAACAAACAGCACCTGCCCTTCAAAGGTTCAGTTCGTTTTTGTTGCAATGTACTTTACTTCAAACAAAAAAGTTTAGGATAGTAATCCGATTACCTATCATAACAATAACTGTGGTCGCGATGACCTCGTTTCAAAGTTGGCGATTGTTTCAAATCTGTGCTGAATTGTTATTGCCGCTACTTGGAGGAAATTTTGAAGCAGCATCTCGGGCAGTGTGTTGAGTGAATCTGTTTGAAACGTTTTCATGCTATAGAAGGGTCCCAAAAGATATTCCACGGAAAAATTTCTGATAAAAGATTCTTTAATTATTTTTCAAGAAAAACTTTGGAGGAATAATCGGATACAATAAATTTGTAATGTGTTTTCTACCACAATAAATGGATGGAAATTTTGGACGATAATGTCCAAGACTCTCTTTGCTTCTATAGTGCTTCACTTGACTCACGCAAGTCAAATCTGTTGGTAATAGTTACGCTTTTACTATATGGAGGAATCGTGTGAATAGGTAGAAGTAAACCCATAGAGGCGCAGGAATTCTCGTTCTTGTATCACATCAACACAAGCTGCCGTGTTGCCAGAGCATTGTTGCTTTTGTCTGGCACTTAAATAAATATTATCCATATTGTGACTTGCACACTCTAAAGACCTGACTTGTGTATTTTTTTTTTCTCCGACAGTTGTATCCCAAGTAACACCGAAAACATAAATCCAAATTTAAAAATGCACAGTTTGTCCTACAATGATTGCTAGAAAGTTTTTGAAACATGTCATGTCTCACGTAAGTCGCTATTTTGTTTTGTTAAACCTTTCAATATTGAACTTGAATGGAGATGTTCTACTAAGGCATATAATTTGTTTTGCAATACAAATCTACCATTTTGCTGAAAATGTTCTAATTACGTTTACTATGTTTCAACCATATTATGTTTTGTATTTGTCTTCTTATGTTTATCAAAACATGTGTTTGGTTATATGTCTTATTTCGGTTGTTTTAGACATGTACGACAAATAAACAGTCTCAATGTGTCATATTCATGTTACATGTATGTCATAATATATACTCTTTTCAAACATGTTCTGAATAAACAAATTATGTTTATTTTCAGTCAAATATAAGTTTTTTTTTGTTGTCTATAAAACAAATGCAACAAAAGTGACATTTAACACTTTTGATAGCATGGATAATACACTGCCGGCTAAGAAATTCGCCATATGGTGTTCACTGAATACTTTTAAGCAAATGTTTTGAGTAAATTATTATGTTTAAGGTATGCTCTAAATACCGATTCAATGGAATTACCTAACTCGCTTACAGTTGTGTTCATGCAGGGCTTACGTGTTTTTGTGAAAAATTGTAGGAAAAAAATATATATATACTTAGAAAACACTTCATAGTCATTTGGTATAGGAGTTTTCCGTCAACAAAATTGTAACATAAAGTTTGCCGGAATAATTTTTGGTAATAACCTGATTAGACTATTTTATTTCGGGTACAAATCAACAACGGTTCGTGAGACTTGAGAAGCAACTTCCATACTACAACTTCAATTTATGCTGTCATAGTCAAGTGATTTATCAAACTTATATCACACTGTAAATTTATGATCACACTAGTTGTCCCTGAAAAATTTTCACTGCCTTGAATGAAACAATGGCAAATGATTGGCAATGAAATTTTTGTCTTTTCCCAAAACACTCGTCATGCAGTGTGTCTAAGGGGACCATCTTTAATTTTTGAATTTAATTTTGAATATTTACCATAACGATGAGATTTTTGTTCTGAAGCTTTGAAAAAAGTAATAATAGTTCAGTAAAAGTTCAGTGTATTAGTAGAAAACAAAATATTGAACTAATTTGCAAAATGTGATGATTCCTTTTTGGAAATATTTACTTGGCTTGATGTCGAAACATGTATATTGAACGATTTATAAGGGCGAATTGTTTTTTTCGAAGCAAAAGTGCATATTTCACCATAATTTTTGATTCGCATATTAATTTTGTGTTAAATAACAGTAATCAATCAATAACAGTTATGCAATCAAAAATGAAGGCTTGTCAATGTTTGCACTTTTACATTTTTCATTGTCGACCATCCGATGCATTTCCACTACCAAATGTTCTCAGTATTTTGTTGCGTTAATGGTTTGTTGGACAAAGTATAATACATAATTATGTATACCTAAACCCATATGATACATAATTTTGACAACAAAAATATGTTGCACAAGCTCCACCTTCTGCGCTTTTCCAGTCATATATAAGTATGAATTCCAGTTTTTTCGCTATGAAACAGAACATTCTCATTAGTCATATTGAAGTCATTGTGATTTATATGAGACATGTTGTGTTACTTGGGATGATCAATTGTGTTGTTGATTAACATACACATATGTAGCAAATGAACTTTCATTGCAATTAGAGTAGTGGTATAGCATTGTATTTAACTTAATCTTATACATTCACAACGACTGTAATTATTGCACTTTTTAATAGTGTTTGCCATGCTTTTGGTTTTGGAAAGTGTGTAGCAGATCAGAACCATTCTTTCTCATTTCGACTTTGTCCGGCGACAGTTGGTACATTTTATGTAAATGTGTTATACTGTGTAGTACCAATTGGTTTATGTACTTTTGGTCTACAAGAGACACACTTATATTAGAGTATCTAATTTGATCACATAAATGCATAAGTTTATTTGTGTGATCGGTACATACCAAGAAAAACGTATGTGGTCAGTTATTCACATTGATATTTTATTTAAGATATTTGTGATACCACAAACACAATATCATAACAATTTCATCCATACAAGTATGATTTTTGAAATTGGAAACACTTGTTAATGACAAGTTCTTTCTTTCTTTTGGTGGACTTCATCGAGTCAACATCGTTGTATCTTCCGAGCTGTGATCTTTCATCTCTCATTTTTTTTTTTTATTTCAACATGGCTGCCAAGAACGTTCCTGAAGTCGAGATGCAGAGTGCTGAGGCTACATCTGGTAAGGTTGTGACTGCCGAATCTCAGTTTTCTGAAGCTGGCGATTCTTGTGCCATAAGCACAAGTTTACTAGCTGTGCCTTCTACTGCTGTGATTAACCCAGGAGACAGTGTTGGTTTGCCACGTGCCGAAGATGTGCCTTCCAACTAAGTTCTGTCGGAGGCCTCCAAATGGCGTATTCAAGTTAGGCTTGAGAATGGCCATTTTACATCTGCGTTAAAAGACACCCTTCTGAGGGATTTGAATGTGTGTCTTTACTATTCTCCCTCATCTTCTTTTAACCCTAGTTTTGGGGGCTCTGGCCTTAGGTTTGGAGTTGTCTGGTTTTCTCCAGCCAACGAACCTAGCTATAATTGGCTCATTGAAAAGCTCCCAGCAATTAATGAGAAAGCTGGAGATCTTAAGTTCGTAATCGAACTGCACACCAGAACAAAATCTGTGTGAATATTCCTTGGGATCCCAAGAAAGGTCTGCGTGACGCAAATGTTTTGAAAAGATTTAAATTTCAGAACCCCTCAATTTCAGCTGATCGCTGGAAGGTTTTAAAATCTAGAACAACTGACAACAATAAATTGTTGTTATGTAGCATTGATGATGCTTCTGAACTACGGCTGAACTACGGGTTCTCTAAGGTACAAGTAGATGTACTTCTGCAGAAAAAATCTGCTAAATCCAAACAAATGTAATTTTTATTACCAATCTGCTTATACTAAGCACCAAATGTTGCATAGAATTCTATGCAATTAATTAACTGAACTTCGGGTTCCCATTTTTTAGCAAATGTTGTTGCTTTGTCTAACAATTAAGGAAGGGGCTATAATGGGTTGCGCAACAATGTGATGCGACGATCTAAGTTAATCCATGTAATTTTCTATCAAATCCTTGCACATCGCTGCGAAACACATTGCAGTTCAGCCTTACAATCCGTGCGACGGTTCTTTCAGCAACATCTCCTTTAGATGTTCTGATAAATACAAGTTTTCTACAAGTTATACTCTTTCCTATCACTGTATCACCATACCATCCCCATCTTTCCCTTTTCCGCTCAGGTAAATGATGTTAAGGCTGTTGTTTGGCGAGGCACAAATCTCCCAACTGGAGGGGAACGTGCTGCCAGAGCCACTTTACTGATACCTGATCGCTCTCTGTTCAATCGAATACCGGTTACTAACTTACAGCTCCAGGCAGCATTCTTCACGCCTGTCACTCTCCGGCACTCTTCTTCAAACCAGACGTTTCGTTTTCGTCGTTGATTCTTTCTAACTGCTGGCGATATTTTTCAACAACCTCACGGTGAGTTTATTGTTCCGCTGGGGCCTGTACACTGCGCTTCGGTTGACGCATGTCCGTCCACATGGGAACTCTGGGTGACAGTTATCTGCCTCTTCGGAATATTGGGTCGGTCCTATCTGGACCAGAGAGTCCTATTGGGCCTATCTGTACTAGAGAAGTCCGGTCTTGGATGGGCTAACCGGTACGGTAGTACATTACCGGAAATATCGATCATCAGCACTCTGGCTTTGATTTTGGGTCACCAACGGAAACACTGCGGAACACGTTTTTGTCTCAAAATCCAAAATACTGGTAAATAGCTTAGTAAACTAAGGGTTGCTGAATCCATTTCCGTTTTCAAAAATATCATAGCAGTCTAGTTTGTTGAAAATTAAAAATTTCAGTATTTCAGCCAACTTGCATGTAAGTTTGTATGGAAATTTATTCACTTAATTTGCCTCAGAATTCAAACTTTTTGTGTATAACAGTTATTATGAACAAAGTTCATAATTCTTTCGATGCTCAAAATTTATTTTTCGATGATTTGGAAAAATATTGTATTTCACCATTGGCAGGCTTTGCAATACCAATATACGTTTCTTTGAATTGAGAGTTAAAAAAATATATAATCTTTTTATTGAATTCTGACTCCAATTCTATTTGTAAATTATTCAAAATTTTGAAAGGCCTGAAAAGTTTTTTCAAGCGTTGAAAGAGGAGAAAACAATAGTAAATCAATAACAACAACAAAAAAACTATCGAAGCACTTAAAGTACACATAATTGTCAAAAGTTCTCTTTCGTATAATTTAAAATCAAGTTCCCAAACATTCGATTCCAACCAAGAAAAAATCTGCGACTGTTACTTCTGGACTGATTTCAAAGAAGTGAGAGCTGTTATTAAGAAATTATCATTAATAAAAAAAACCGCTTGGTTTCTTCTATCAGTGAACTTTTTGAAAAAGTAATTTTGGTCAATAAAATGAACTTACCACATCGACGATTACTCATCGAATCACTCTTCAGGTTATGTAAAGCCTAATCTACCCTGATAAAAATCTGACTACACTCTAAAGTCAAATTCTCACATCACCTGTGAACTCGCCCTAAAAGCCATTGGTAATCGAGTGTTCTTCTTCTTTATAGCGTTACGTCCCAACTGGGACAAAGCCTGCTTCTCATCTTAGTGTTCTTTGAGCACTTTCACAGTTATTAACTGAGAGCTTTCTTTGCGAATTGACCATTTTTGCATGTGTATATCGTGTGGCAGGTACGAAGATACTCTATGCCCTGAGAATCGAGAAAATTTCCTTTACGAAAAGATCCTCGACCAGCGGGATTCGAACCCATGACCCTCAGCAGCTGAATAGCTGAATAGCTGCGCGTTTACCGCTACGGCTATCAGGGCCCACACTCGAGTGTGTAGCTTGTTTTTACCGAGTCAACGAATGGATTTACAAGTATTTCAACAATGCTACAATGAGGAGATGGGGATCTTCCAGTGGTGATAATTTTCAATCAGGGCCATTCAATTGCTTAGAAACAAGGAGGTACACACTCGGTTACCAATAGCTTTTAGGGCAAGATCACAAGTTATGCGATAATTTATCCAACGCCCATTACTACAAAGACTCACCTGAAGATTTTTGAAGATAGTTTAGCACATTCTGAAGTAGAAATCTAGATTTAGACTCTTTTTTGCTTTGAACCGAATATAACAATTATCACAAATAATAAATCAAACAAAAACATTCAAAAGTTTCAAAGACAAAACGTAAAAACTTGTACAACTGAGTGTTACGCTAAAAACCGCACAATTCAGCACGAAAAAAAGAGATAATCAAAGAAGATTAAACAACAAAGCGCAAAAAACAAATTCCCACGTGCGCGCAACGGAATGAAACCGGCTGCATTCGGAAGGAAAGGAGCGAAAAAAAGACAACACCGGAGAAAAACTTGATGCTTTAATCAAAAAGTGTGATTCCTGGCAGCGAAGAAAGGGGAGGAAAAGTTTTCTGCACAACCGGTTCCGAAGAATTTAGCCCGGGACACCTGTGGCTATGGAATCAAGTGACAATTGTACCTTTGGAAGGGTGGTTTTTGAGGAGTCCGAAGTTTGCACATTAGCGTGAAACATTTTTTCTTATTATTTTGAAAGTTGTTGGTGTAGTGAATCTTGATGTTTGGTAAGAAATTGAAAACTTCTGCAAATGAGCGCTATATAAAGCAGTCATTAGTTTTTCTTGTTCGTACACAAATAAATTAAACAAAGAAAAATTTGAAAGCTCAAGCTCAAAGTGTTGCAGTAATATCGATTTAACCGAAACACATGTTCTCTAAACTCTCACTAGCTTCCACTAGTTTCATCTCTCACATGATTCAGCTGGAGGTATCAACA
This sequence comes from Aedes aegypti, assembly GCF_002204515.2. Lineage (NCBI taxonomy): Eukaryota > Metazoa > Arthropoda > Insecta > Diptera > Culicidae > Aedes > Aedes aegypti. The sequence continues at coordinate 118,461,908 of NC_035107.1, forward strand.
AGACACTTTGCACTGAATACGGTTGAAGCAAAACCACACAGAGAAATAAAAGTAACAATTCGATATAATGAGTCCTAGAATGTGCCCGCAGCAGCAAGCATCAAGCCACGATTCTCGTTTCAACCTGAACGGTGCAATCTTCAACCCTTCCAACTAGGGAACGGAGAAAATGTGTGGTACAGCCGTATAGAGACCATGTGTCCGTCCGTTGCATGATTTTGGAAACCGGCGGAGGGTGCCGACTATGGCAAACGAGAATGGAAAAAAGACGAAACATTTTAATTATGATCCTTCTCAAATGGGAAATGAGCATAAACAACCACATGGGTTACACAGGGAAATGATTGCTTCTGGCAAAGATTTGTCCGTGGTTGGAAGGGAAAAGGGCGGGCTACCAAAGAGGAAGATTAGCAATAAGTGGGGCTGTGGGTTGCTGTTAGATTTGCTTTGTCATTGTGTTGGTTTGGAAGGTTTTTTTTTATGCGAATGTTACTGAACAAAACATCTTTTGGCTACATTTTTAGGTTGTCACAGCGAGAACTTTAATTTAAAAAAAAACATCCAATATTTTCTTAACACTAATTAAACTTCCAATAAAATACACTTTCTTCTAAAGATCCCTGAAAACTTTCATGCAAATCTTGAAGCTCTTGTAAAACTACTGGATTTTAAGAATTTCTCCAAATGTTACTACAATTCAAATTTCCTTGATAGCAGAACAGCTATATGTTTTCAATCGAAGTATCTCAAATCCGTCAGTGATAATAACATGCGCTACACTACACTGAATAAGCTTGGAGGGTAAAGGAACTATGAACTTGCGACACCTACCCGTTTAAAAGACGAGAGAGCTTCAAAACAAAATAGTTCTAAGCCTGTAAATCAACGAGCTATGTACCAACTAATTTTCCTCACTTATTGCTTTCAGACGGAAGTAGTAGGCTTTGGTCAGGCTCCGAACTCGGTCAGCTGGTATCTCACCGGCACGGTGCCCCTCCAGACCGATAAAAACAATGTCCATCAAAACTGAGTAAAGGACTCGATTCCTGGGGTCATTCTGCATCTCTGGACCAATTTGAAAAAGAAATCTTTAGTGGGAATCTCAATATATCTTGATTTAAATTATTTTATGAACATTTTAAAATAGGGTACTGTGCTGAAAAAACGATGCCAAACAATTCTTTCCCAAGACGGCTTTTGCATTATGCAATAAAATTTTAATATATCTTGGAAATAATACAACTAATACAACTTAAAACTCCAAATACAGCCCAGAAAAATAATTCTGAAGAATCACAACCTATCTTCTCAAACTGTTTTAAAATGAATCACCTTTTTACAAAATTTGCGATGTGTACATTGCTTAAATTTTGTATACAATCAATTGCAAGCGTTCAAAAACTAGGGAGTTCCATAAACCATTTTATCCAGTTACTTGCGACGTTTTTGTACCAGTGTAAAATCAACTCAAGTAGTGATTTGTTTTGATTCGTGGTTAAGTCACTTTGTCTCTCCATACAGCGGAGCGGCGAAAGTAGTGGTTAGGTTGCGAAAGTTGAAAATCTTACTTTCGTCGTTTTGTAAATCCAGAAATTAAACGTTCTAAAAGTGATAAATCGAGTTGGTTCAGAGCGAAACATATAGAATTTCGTCTGCGAAACACATAGAATCGATAAAGTAAGTTTGTATACTTTTTTGACTTGAGTCTGTTTGAATAAGTTTTAGAGATTTTAATCGTAAAGTGGTATAGCTCAGCATGTCGTACGTCTTCGTCCAGGCGATTTCGATGAAAAAGTGCAATGTGGATAATTGAACTGAAATAATTTTTCGAAATACAGTAGTTTTATTGCTTGTTTGGTGTACAAGTGGACGAACCATAAAAGCTTTCATAACATTACACTTGGAAAATGAATCTGTGCTGTAGGTAAGTTCTGTTGAGAGATGATCAAGAAACGCTAGTGTTGTTTTCGTGCAGTGTGCTTCGCACATTCGAATGTTTTATTTTTATGTGAGAAGTCCTTCGAGATATGTTTTTCATTGTTGTTTTTGTGACTGATCTGAAGAGCAGACTTAAATGAAGTAGATTGTTTTTGGCAGCAACTATTTAATTACTACCGTGACTGGCCAACAAGTTCGAATATTCGCCGAAATGGTGCATTTTAAGTTTATTACGACGAATATTAGCGCTGGCGACGAAATAGTGGTCTTGGATATTATTTGAAGCTCTACGGATTATGAATAATCTCTTCCACAATTATACATGGAGACTGGACTCAACAAAATTTTGGACTATTTCAACACAATTCCATAGCTGAGCCCAACAACTCGATTTTTTCACGGTTCTCACTATTCATTACCTGAGAAACGTGTGAATCAAATTTAAGGTTTGATATTATGAAATGTCAGAAATAAAATGACATAAACATCACATTTACTGACTTCCGTTGGTTGAATTTTTTCTGCACCAATTCTTCAGAATTTGCTTCAAACCGAAAAAGAATATGAATCAACCGTGTCATACACTTGCTTGAGTAGACAGAAGTAAGAGGAGCACACGCGGGGGGAGATTATCCTTCAATTTTACAGGTTCTTTTCACCGAGTTAAGCAACCCGGTAGTGCACGACCAAATCGGATGAACGGGTGTTTTCGGTTTCTCGGCTGTCGCCTTTCTCCGCATCACCGAGCAGACACTCATCCTTGTCAATCTTGCTCCCGGTGCGTTACACAGTGGTTCCATTTTGTTCTACAAAGTGGTCATGAATCATGAATATTGCACAACATCTGATACTCAGATATTTGATGAAAAATAGTGAAATCAATTAAGTTTTGACCACCAAACTTATTATTTATTTAATAATTTGGTTCTACATCAATTGAATTAAAGAAATCTCGCCAACAATATTCTGTCAATTCACTCGGTTCATGGTCGCCTCTCTCCATCCTCGACTGCGACCTCCGCTCTTCAGGTCTTGGTGCACTTGGCCAGTCCACCTAGCTCGCCACGACAATGCGAACAGCTTCTAGCTTTGGCCATCTTGTACGCCGCCAAAAATCGTCCTTAGCACCCGACGTACGACAACCCCAAGAGCTTGCAAATCCTCCTCGAACATAGTATGCCCCGTTTCATGCCCGTAGGTCCTCTGAGTCGCAGATCAGGCGTTGGGAAGGGACTCTCGATGATAACCCTCAGTTATTCAGCACACGTTTCAATCGCCAATGATGGACCCTTGACGTGCGCTATGACCACTCGATAAGCGTCCCCTCAGGGGTTGGTGTCAGTTGCTCGGCACAGTTTCTAGTAGCACTCTAACTTGCTGATCGTTATCTCACGTTTAAAAGCAGCTCTAGCTGCTTGGAACACGACCTTTCGCTCCTCTTTGACTTCTACGTTAACGCCTCCAGGCTTTAAGGCAATCAGCGCAGAGGGCGTTGAGCATCGTATTGGTGGCCTATCTGCTCGTGTGACGAGTTTCAGTGAGCATTCCGACCAGCCAATTCTCACCTCGCTTTTCTCCACCAGTTTATTCGCCGTGTTAACTGGTAGCCGAATCTTCGTTGACAGTGTACCGTCGTACGACTTCCTTAGAAGAATTGCCATGGCCTCCTCTGCATTGCTTACGCAGCTCCTCACTCACATCATCCACGGTTGTTATCTCGTCCAGATATCCGCACTCAATAACTGCTTCCTGAGTAAGTGCTCTTGTGTCCGCCTCGTTCGCCAAAGACATCGCGACTAGCTCCTGATAGGCCGAGCACTTCAGCTCAAACAGCATCTCCCCTTTCTAGGTAAGCCACGTTCAAACCACGTTTTCTCCGAGCTACTTCAGCTTTGGATCGTCCTTCACTTTTCGAAGGATATCTACGTACGTTGCTTGGTCGTTTGCCTTAACAAGCTTCCTTTCAACCACTCACGCTGCGGGCGTCTCTTCACTTTCTTCTTTCCGTCCTTTTTTTATCCACCTTCTCTTTCTGTTTCTTTTTTATCTTTGACGTTGACGACTGTTTGCCATCCGTCATCTTTGCCGTCCTATTCCGGTACACCTTTTCCTTGCTCGTTGCGCTGATTTTCTGGGACTTCCTCTTCTCCTGGTGACTCTCTGTCTCGCTTCTTCGTAGGTTTTGTCACCTCGTGCCTTGGGGGTGTCTGCCTAAGCTTGTCAGTCGCTGCTTTCTCCGTAACCTTTTTCAGTGCCTTTCCGGCAAGCTCTGTTCTCATCCTCAGCGCTTTCTGGTCGTTCATGGCAGTGTTGACAGAGAATTTGATGCTCGTCAGATTGCTCTTGATCGCGGTATGCACATTGTGCCGGTCCTTGACAAACTGAATAAAATCATCGACCATATTCTTCAGCTCCACCAACATCGAGTTCGGTTGTTGCCCTCCTCGAGCAGCGTTGTTGCTCGATTTCAGTGTGTACACTGGACTCTGAATTCCTAATCCTCCTTGTTGTTCTTGTGTCTCACATTGCTTCGAGCTATTGCTAATCTTCAGTAGATTCTCCATGGTATGCACCGGCAATCGTGGCACCTTACCGCTTTTCTGGAACGCGATCGCGTTCTCGACTTCTGCTGTGTTGAACTCCATTGTATCGGCATTGTTTTGGGAATTCTCCATTTCAGCCAGTGGGCGGTACCACTGTGCGTTCGTTTAGTGTAAGGATCCTTCCCGTACTGGAAGTCGATATGTGTATGCCCGTGCCATTGTGGGGCTGCTTCACTCCATTCTCCACAAGAGGCCAAACCAGGATACAATCAATCAGTGGCGAACAAGCGAATCGAAGATATGACAAAAATTTAAAGAATGGTTCGTTGGCTTTGGGTGACGCGAAGACGCAAGAAGAGGAAGCGAGGGAATCGATTTTCTCCGGTGACAAACTCGGGAGTTTCTGTTCGGAAAAAGGATAATTGATTTGTCTCACATGTGGATCACCGAAGGGTCACTCAGTGCCTCCTCCGGTACGATTCCAGGTAGGATGGTACATATTTCAATCTTCATGCCACGTCAACTAATGGTGTTCAAATTAGACTAAAATCCTATATAATCTTATCAAAAAGTCACATCGTTTCCCCTCTATTCAAATTCACCTCTGTCGTCTCACATATTGGCTCGGCTGCGGTATAATGAAGCTGTATAATCCCTCGATATCCTGTCATAATCTGATCTGATGGAGACGAGGAGGTACAGAGAGTGAACCGTGGGCCTTCTGTGCTAGAGGTATCTTTGACGAAGCCGAAGAAAAGGAAAAGCCTGTCGCTGGGAAATTGATTTTTAATGAAAGGTCTGCGAATTCATGAAAAGGACCGGAAATCGCACCCGTCTATCAGTAGGATGTGCATAGTGGAATCGTTGTTAAACCGGGTTACTCGCTCCGGTGAAAGATGAATTACTTTTTTGAAGGTGTGGTTGACTTTGTGGTTCGGTAAGGATTATAATTGTGGAAGAGAAGGATGCTAAATGAACCAATGGGAAGAAATGGTGCAAAAGTTTGAAAATCTCTTTTATCTTTCTCTATTTGAGGTCCAAATTGTCCAGAACAATCGGAGTTTCAGAATCAATTATTGGAACTTGGAATTATTCGACCATTCTCAACGTGCATGAATCAAGAGCTCATAATTTTAATATCAATCACAGCACCGGCCAAGGATTTACGATTATCGTGAGAGGGGAGCAATACTCGCTTAATTTTTCAAAAAGACCTATCTTACATTGAGAAGCTTTCTTTTTTTCTCTTTAATCAATAACTGTGCCACATTAAGCTCTTCTGTTGCGTTCTTAGTAGGAGACGCTAGCACAGGACATTGTTTTTTGATCTATAGTGAATACCTTCTCAAAAGCTTTAGTATTGCACTGCAATCTAAAGAAAGCGAGAGAGGAGAGAGTCTCTCATAGTGTCATGAGAATAATATTGAGTATGTTGGATAAGGTATTTTTTTTTTTACAAGGGGGAAATCTGCAAACAGATCCCCTGAGAAGGTAACTCAGGGAATGCGGGGATGACGCACCAACGACGACCCGCTAAAACCAGCCTATGCACTGTGATTGAGCGATTGTTTAGGCAGCGCCAATGCTTCAACAGAGCGGATTTCCCCCAACTTATAGCGAACATCAGCTACACTTCCTGCAATCTCTATTTCAACCTGATGGACATCATCCTCGTCATTGCCCGTAGAAGTTAAGCAAAGTCTTGAAACACTTGACATCGAACTCGTCAACAATCCACTTCTCCAATAGCGTAACTGAAGATCCTTCGTCAATAATGGCGCGCGTGTTGATGCTTCTTACATTGCCGAATAGTGCAACCGGCAAAACATGGAAGAGTGTTGTATTCTGGCTATGTCCATGCGTATTCAATCCTTCGAAATGATTCGAAACAATTGTCGGAGTTGATGGAACGCGGTTTGCCAAGCTCGTCGCAGGTGCAGATCAAACATCGCACACCAGAGGCCGCACTCTTCGTTGGTTCCAATTTTCTCAAGCATATCTACTAAAGGAACCTACCGTTTGTACACTGCCCAGTCCAATTTCAAATGTGCTGGAAGCTTGACGACCAGTTCCTGTAGCAGTACAGGATTCAAAAGATGAACCACTAGTCCTGCGGCTGCCAGGTAATAGCAGAATTGCTGCACAGCCCTGCTTTTCTACTACCGAGGTTTTCTACTTCATTGTAACCACATGCCTCTGTGGACGTGTAGAATGCATTATGGAACACCTGGAACATGTCTGGCCACCAGTTGACGTGGCCATGGCTCTCCTAGATCACCCTTATCCACTACCGAGGCCACTTGATTGGTGGTGGATATGTGTGGAGGAATAGGGATGGATTAAGAATAGTAAATGGGGGCGTATGACACATGCACGTTTAATTGACTAGCCTGTGGATTAACTGTGCTACACATCAAATATTGAGGAACCTGACCTAGCCCTATTCCTAGCGACATTTGATTTCCATAACTTCGGAACTGACTGTATGCACTTACGTGCGTTGTTGGTAGCGGAAAGCTTCCAAGTTGTCCAACCGTACTTATCGTAAATGGCAACGATTGGGTGAGATATGGGTAGCTTGTCGCCGGGTCCCAAGTGAATGACGTTGTTGACGTGATGGGTGTTGATGAACCAGGTTGACCTCTTCCAGCACAGGGTACAAAATCTTAAACATAGAGAGCTAGGCGTCGATCCAATTACGTACGTATTCGATGCACTGACTGACTGAACATCCATCGCAATTAATCTAGCATCAACGGGAAACGCTGACCGCTAAATGGTACTTGATATAGGCGGCAGCATGCGCATGGAGCTGATTCCTTGACTGGCGCTAGTTGAGCTAGCGAGCAACGATGAAATTGGAGCGCTAGTTCGAGGGCTAATTGCACTGGTGAAATTTAGGAGCGCGTGGACGGATACATCGGATTCGCTCAGTCCTCAACAACTCCCAGCTTGTTGACATCTTATATTTGGCTAGCCTGCGATTTCAACAACTCGTCCCGTACTCGCCGAGCTTTCTTCACAAGCTGCAGCTTTTTCAGCTTCAATTCTCCCTTCTGCCCCCCTCAGACAGACTGTTGCTCCTCAAGCAGTTTAAGGTTACGCTTTATTCGCTGTGCCGATGGGTCTGAAGCACACGGTCCACCAATCCCGGAGACGGTGGTCAAACCCGATGTCAATGTCGAGAACCTTGTCACCGCTTGTTCCTAGTTTCGGTGAATTAGCCACAAGTTCCAGCATCACAACTCGAGCACTTCTAATGTTCTTCCTTCTTTCCATCGTCGAAATAATTTGTCAAGCTACAGATTCGGCCATCGAAACGGCTTGTTTGTGAGATCAAAAGCTTTAATTCATGTTGTTTAGAAACATTATTAGGAATAATTCATAATCTTACAAGTGTAGTGAAAATTTTGGTCGAACAACTACTTTTCCAACCAACCAACAATAATACTTTAATTTAATATTAGGTATGTATTGGCTATTCTCGATGAAAACAGCATATTTTGCGTTACGCGTTTTGGCTTACTTCACTTCAGCCCTCATCTGCCGCCTAAAGTTACATTTATTTAACCGTTACATTTTTTTACGATAAAACAAACATTTAAATTTTCACACAAAGACTTACAACATGCTGAACGCAACCTTACAGCTTGGTCGGTCAAAACTATACTACACTGAGGCAAAAATCTTGCATGATTTTCATAAGATCACACTAATGAACGCGTTTTTTATATTTTTTGTTGATTCATATAACACTTGTGTATTTCATACGATGATATTGAAATTTATACCACTAGTGTAATTTTTTCATGACTATCAATTGTCAAAGTCATAAGAACGCTTACGAACCACATTGCTCATCATTGTGAAAAACCACGTGAGACAAATTTTCTCGGTACAGGCATCAGAAATATCGCTTCAAAAATTGACGTGTTTGCTGATTTGTCGCTAGTTGACTCCGTTTTCAATGCATAAGAGGGTAAATATTTTCTATTCATCATTATTTCCACTGTAACTAACATTTTCTTTTGATCCGATCAGTAAGATTTCTGTATGAAAATTGAAAACGATTTGTATGACGCGCAAAAAAAAATCTAAACCCCCTCATCCATTAATTCCTTCGTATTTTATTCATAGACCACCCCTAACGTAAACCTGCACTAATCGAAGCGTTCTTCACAACTTTTTTCAATATTTTCTCGCGGCTATGATATACCGCTTCGCGTTTAAAATATGTTGGCCAACTCGAAAAAATTTTAATCCACTTTTTCGTATCGCAACTCGATTCTTATGCTTTCAGTAAAGTGCTTTAATCGATTTGCGGCATGACAAAATGGATGGAAATTTGATTTTCGGAAGTTGGTTAACCTATTTTTAACGCGGGTTAGTATAATTCATTTGGTGAAATTCATAACCTAAAGCTCAAATTACGCAAGACAGTCTTAGGGCCTGTTCACAAATTTCATACTACTAAAAGGGGTGGGTGGGTGTTCTAGAAATGTTACAGCTCATACAGTATTCGTATAATATTCATACAAAAAGCGTTACGAGGGGGTGGGTGGGCGTCAAAAATGTAAGTTTTTAGCGTTACGAAATTTGTGAATGAACCCTTATAGAACCAAGAATGGATTAGAACGTTAATTCATAAGGCTATCTATGGATTTTGTTATCATGTCAATGCTGGTTCATAAGATCATCTTACGAAATTCCGACGAGGTGTCTTAGGGAAACAACATCTGCCGAAAATCATACGATGGTCTTATGAATTTCAAAGATTTTGCTTGTGTCGTAATTCCAGAAGCAAATCTTATGACAGTCTTACGTCCGCTTTCCTCAGTGTACTGGTTTTCCCAAAACCCCAATTCACGAGTGCACCTCCCGAATAAAAAATACAATACAAAAACAATATAACGTATTGTAACAGTACCATTCAATATATTGGAAATACAATACAGTATATGTAAAATGACAATACAATTATAGTACAATATATTGTTTTGAACAGTTCACTGTATGGTATATGAGATTTTTGCAATATAATGTATGGGTGGTTAAGTATCGTAACAATACAAATATAGATATTTTCTCATACAAACATTTTGAAAATACAATACGATATAATGTTCATGTATTGTCTTGATTAGCAATTCGTGTATTGTTGTACAATTTAAAAACAATTCAACGAACTGTATCATGGTTGCATTCGTCGTTACAGCTAATGTCAAGTGACTTCTAAAAAACTACTTATTTTCACTTTTTGAATATTTTTCACCCAACATTTCTTGCTTTCTGAACTTGTTTTGTTTATTTCTTTCAGCAAAGCTACATAGAAAAAAGCAACAGTTGTTTTACGCGAAAATAGGAATTTGACCAAAATTGTAAGGTATAAAACCAATTAAAAACAATACAATGTTCTGTTACAATATATTATATTGTTTTTGAATTGTATATCCAAACAAGAATAATATTGCTTCGACATTCAATCACAATACGCTGTATTGTATCCAATACGTTATATTGTACATTAATGGTTTATTCCATTCACTGAATGATACGTTTTTATCCGGGCTTGCTCATCACCCAGTTGCATTTTCGTCAATGTTTCCTCTCTCAGTTCGTCCCCTTGATGCTACAACTAGATAACTCGAAATTTGACATGTTTGATTTCAATACGTCAAAATATTATTCTCATTTAGATCTGCAAAATATCCACAGCTCATAAGCGTGAGATTAAAATACATAAGTTGAAGTTTATTTTTCAATCATATTCTCTGTGATTTGCCTTCACCTTGTAAAACGGTCATATTTCAAAGTTGCACTTCTCAAAATTTTGATTTTCGAGTTATCTAGTTGTAGCATTAAGGGGACGAGTTGTTGAAATTGCCGCACTCACATAACGATCAACGCTCCGTCATCGCAATCATCGTCATCATCAAAACTTCAAAAACAGTTTTTTTGTTCAAAACTGAAAATTATTCGATGAAAATGTGTTCACTATGTTTCGGTTGGAGAATAGAAAACAGTGAACACATTTTCCTGTAAATTTTCTTGATTTTGAACGAAAAAACTGCTTTTGAAAATTGCGAAATCAATGACGGATCCTGCCCCATAAGTGAGAATTGCAGAACACGTGACAGTAAAAAGAGGAATCCAGAATCGGGATCAGCAGTGCACATGATCGAAGAAGGCCATGATTTCGAAAACACGACTGTTCTGGAACGCATCGAGAATCCAGAGACCAAGATGATCGCAGAGATCTTCCATATCAAAAAGCAGGGAGAAAGAGAGACCGCAAACCTGCAATAAGGCAATCTGACGTTTAATAACCTTTCTCTTTCCTGCACATGCACGCATATGGATTGTTATCATACGGAAACCGTTTCCGTATGAAAACAACAAACAAAAAATCCTATGTAATCTTGTTGCTGGAAAGAGAAGGGTGCGAGACTTGAAGTTGAAGTTGAAGTTGAAGTTGAAGAGCTAAATAGTTTTTCCAAAAACTTCCAAGAAAAGCTGTCCGTTAAAGTTTAACATTATTTTTTTTTAAACAAAAATCCTAATTTTTATGAACAAATTGTATGTTTGTATTCATTACTATTCTACTAAAGGTATAGCTTAAAAAAAAAAAACAATTATATTTCACCATTCTCTGACGTTAGGTAACTTTAGTTATTTTCTCATTTATGGCCAAATTTGCTGATACACCATCCTTTCACTCCCAGCAAAAGTAAAAAGCGTGTTCAATATTAGTTTGGTTTACTAAAGAAACTATATTTGTACAAACGAGAGCTAAATCGTGCATTTAAACAATTGTCCTAAGTACAAATTTTACTGTTCATAGTAGTTTTACTAAAAAGTATCATACTGTTAAAATTGTGTACGCATATTTATCGATCTACAGCAAATTGTAAATGGTTTTCTCCGAATAATTCAATTGGTAATCTCAGAATAATATATTACGAAAATAATATGTGGAAAACAAAATCGATTTTATTACAGCAGTATTGCCAACTTTGATTGTCAATGTACTTTGAAAAGTCTTCTAAGAATAAAAGCAATTGTGTTTCTATTGTGCTTTAAATGTGACGTGGGGACTAAATAAGTTACTCAATAGAGGCGTAAATTATTTTTCATATTAATACTATTATTAGAAACAGCAACGAAGGGCACCGATCTTTCAGCAGGGCATTAATAAAGCAATGTTGTTTGCACTGCCACATGCTATAAAGCTATAATTTTATTATTAATTACAGTAAATCTTTAAAATCATTACATTTAGTTACTTACAACTTCGGTGATTTTGCCTCGGAACAGGAAAGTTAGTTCCATTGCACCCGTGCTGTTTCTTGTATATTTATTTCTGTTGTCAAACAGCACGCAATGCAAGCAAAACCACCGAAGAGTATAACATTCACATACTTGCTCACACATAGTAACTCCGACACATTGCCAGGGGTTCGCATAAACGTTCTCACGTAACACTCCCCCCCGTAACACTTCGAACTAAGTGCATATCGAAGTTTTACAAAATTTTAAACGTTACGGATGAATGTAACCGCGTGAGAATGTTGGGTTCACTGCATTGAACAAACGAGTCACTAACACACTAGATGGTACCTTTGCCACTTCAACCTTTGGGACGTGCTTTAGCACTAATCTTCATATAGCCTTACGGTGCAAATAATATGACTTGTAGAACGGCATGCAGAAGCTAGCTACGCGTTGTCCAGTCGATGGTGGAAGCACCTGTCTATGTAAGATGTCCTCTGGTTCTGCAATAACCGGTCTCTGCGAAACTTAACATTGAATATCCCACAGCATGTAGCAAAGAACAAACAAATCCACCGAAATGATGCTGTTGACACTGAAACCTTTGGGACATGCTCACTAGTCCGCGTTCGATCCTACGATGCACATTTCATGGCTTGTAAACGATCATTTGCTTCTAGCTCCACGTTGTCCAGTTTCCACCATTCGCGTTATTTCGATGTAGATGCTCTTTGCTGCCGTATTAATTAATTTTGTTCTACCGTATTTGCAACGTTCGGCAGTCCTCCATGATGGAACGAAGTTCTTTATAGTATTAGAAACAGCAACGAAGGGCACCGATCTTTCAGCAGGGCATTAATAAAGCAATGTTGTTTGCACTGCCACATGCTATAAAGCTATAATTTTATTATTAATTACAGTAAATCTTTAAAATCATTACATTTAGTTACTTACAACTTCGGTGATTTTGCCTCGGAACAGGAAAGTTAGTTCCATTGCACCCGTGCTGTTTCTTGTATATTTATTTCTGTTGTCAAACAGCACGCAATGCAAGCAAAACCACCGAAGAGTATAACATTCACATACTTGCTCACACATAGTAACTCCGACACATTGCCAGGGGTTCGCATAAACGTTCTCACGTAACAACTATATTTAGACTTCCGTCAGAAGGTACTTCCAACCAAAAAATTCTACTCATATCAGTTCCCTTCAAATTGAAAATAGTTTTCTCTAAAAAATATTATATCTGTAAAACTGTTGCTCCAAAAAAACTTGATTTTTTCCATCAGGCTTCTGATTGATAATGCTTTTGAAGAACAAGCCTTTTTTTGAAAATTAAAAATATAATTAAATTGTCGAATTTTCCAGCCAATTTCTAGCAATCATTGATTTTATGTATTTATTTATTTATTTATTTATTTATTTTTTAACAAAAAATTTTGAAAGAGGGAAAAGCCCCTTTGAGTGATTTCCTTATGAAATTCTTCTCAAAAAGGCACAAAACCTCTTTGTCTTTTCAAAATTATATTACAAAATGATAATAATAATAACATATAAATCTAAAGGATCAGGCGGCATTTATCCATTGCAGAGCCAAAAATCTTGAAAAAGGGCCATGACTCGAAAACAACTTGATGCCATCCTTAAATGAGTTTATTGAAAATGTTTCCATCAAACCAAAAAAGAGGAAAAAGAACGAAGCAGAATCAAACGAAATACAAAGCATCATTTAAAAATCTGTAAAGTATTTTCAACGAGGGTAAGAATTTACTTCCCAGAATATCACGAACAGATTGAGGGAGCAAACGATGATATATTTTCAAATTTCTAAAGAAAGTAATTCTAGGTATAGCAAAATGCGTACAATGAAAAACAATATGGCCAATATCCTCATAAGCAACACCACAATCACATAAATTAGAATCATAGATGTTGATACGATACAAATAACTATTACAAATATAATGATTGGATATAAGCCTCGATAATGTACAAATAAAATTTCTTCCGACAGCAAAATTTTTGAACCAACTAAATCGACTAACATTAGGTAAAATTGAATGACACCATCGTCCTTCATCACTAAAGTCCCATGAAAGCTGCCAATTATTTAAAGAATATTGTTTTAAATCTGTAAAATATTCAGATGAAGAAATTTGTCTGTTGAACATACTACCACAACGAACCCCTAATTTTGCTAAAGAATCAGCTTGCTCATTACCATAAATGTTAGAATGAGCAGGAACCCAAATAAATTTAATGATGTATTCCTGAGAATGCAAATAATATAATTCTTTTTTCAGCAACAACATAATGTGATGAGTTTTAGAATTAAAATTAATGGAATTGAGTGCTTTCAAACTACTTAAGCTGTCTGAACATATAATAAAAATAGTTGGAGTACATTTTTTAATCAAAGAACAAGTAAAATACAAGGCAGTTAGCTCAGCTATAAAAACTGAGCAAGGAGATTGTAATTTGAAAAGATAAGCAGAATAATAATTATAAACTCCAAAACCAGCAACATTTTGGATTAATGATCCATCAGAAAAGTAAAATTGATGTGAATTTAATCCAACAAATTTACGCCGAAAAAATAAAGGAGCGAAGCGAAAATACTCATTACTAGGAATTTGTTTTAATTCTTCATATAACGATAAATCGATCATAGGGTGAAACGAGTGAACATTAACAAAATTATGATAATTGAATGTAGAAATTGTTGTAGGAACAATATTCAAAGAAGAACAATATTTGTATGAATCTAAAATTTTGCAACTTGGATTTATATCATTTAAACATTTCAAAACATCAATTATTGGGTGTTTTTTCACAAAACAATTTAACATGAATTTACAATTTAAATCATGTAAGCGAGTTTTAAGTGGAATCACTCCAGCTAAAACCTCAATAGATTGAGTGTGAGTTGAATTCATTAATTTTAAACAAATTCTTAGACACCGAAATTGAATCTTTTCTAGCTTACAAAAATGCGATTGACTAGCATTTATAAAAGTAAAACATCCATATTAAATAATAGATCTAATGGTCGTTTTGTAAAGTGTAATGAAATCAGTAGGATGAGCCCCCCCACCAAGTACCTGTTATGGTTCTAAGGAAATTTATTCTTTTTGCACAAATTATCTGGATATATTGAATATGTTTTTTCCACAATAATTTTGAATCAAACCATATTTCTAGATATTTGTAATCATCAACTTGTTCAATTTTGTGACCATTAATATATAAATTTATATTAACAATAGAACGTTTACGGGAAAATAAAATAAATTTAGTTTTTGAAACAGAAAAAGAAAAACCATTATTGTTTGCCCAAATTTCAATATTTTTCAATGAACATTGCATAAAATGACGAATAATTTCTCTATTATTACCGCTGATAGAAATAACTTTATCATCGGCAAATTGATAAAAATAGCATCCATTCGGAATAACAGATGATATGTCACTGGTAAATAAATTATATAGAAATGGACTCAAACAAGACCCTTGAGGAAGACCAAAATAACTATATCGTATCAATTTGGAAGAGCCATTATGAAAAAAATGCATTATTTTGAAAGAAAATAAATTCTATAAAAAAATCGCAATTATAATTGGAATATTGAATTTTTTTAATTTTTCAAAAAGTAGATCGAATAACACAGAATCATAAGCCCCAGAAACATCAAGAAAAATTGAAACCATATCCTGCTTCTTATTAAACGAAAGATTAATTTGTGAAGCTAGAAGAGCAGTGCAATCACAAGTGCTACAACCTTTTCTGAAACCAAATTGGGAAGAAGAAAAAATTTTATTACTTTCAGCCCATAATTCTAAACGATTAAGTAACATTCTTTCCATAAGCTTACGAAGACATGACAATAAACTTATTGGTCTACGACTATCAGGATCCTTGCCTGATTTCACAATACTTACAACCTTAATAGAACGCCATTCCGAAGGAAGAATATTTTGAAATAGGAATGAATTGTACAATTCTAACAAATGTATTTTTCCATCATGTGGTAAATTTTGCAAAACAATAAATTTAATTTTATCAATTCCCGGAGACGTGTTTTTTGTAACAGATAATGCTAAATTTAATTCTTCTAATGAAAATGAAGCACTAAGTTCAGGAAAATAATTATATCTTTGACAATTTTTAAAATTTATGGAACAAGGAACAAAATCAGGACAAATTTTAGAGGCAAATTTATTAATTCAATCTTCAGAATATTCTTGAATATTTAGAGAAGAAGAATTATAATTTCTTAAATTTCTAGCAACAGACCAAAGAGAAGAAAGAGAAGATTCTTTATCAAGGTTTTCTATAAAATTTCTCCAATAATTCCTTTTTTTAAATTTGGTAATTTGAATAAATTTAGCTTCAGCTTTACAGTATAAAAAATAATTTTCCCTTGATCCAAAACGACGAAATTTTTTAAAGGCGTCGGATTTATTTTTTAAAGCCGAAGAACAATCACTATCCCACCAAAATGAAGGATATTTTTTCCTTGGAGAAATTGGAGTAATTTTATATTTTTGAGATTTTAATAAACATTTAATTATAATTACGCAAAATTGTTTATAATTATCAAGTGAGGATAATGAATCATCAAAATGAGTTTACGAAAATGAAATAAGATCCGAAAATTTTATCCAATCAACATTTTTACAAAATCAGGCTTAAGGGATTCATTAGATGATTCTCTATTGTCATTATTACAAACTTCGATCAAAATATGTAAATGGTCACTACCATTAGGATCATTAATTATTTTCCAAGAAGAAAGGAATGTTAAACTATTAGAACAAAGTGATAAATCAATACATGGATGATGAGTAGGAGGAACAGCAATTCTGGAAAATGATCCATCGTTGAGAATATTCAAATTCAATTCATCAATCAAATCCAGGATCAAATTACCTCTACCATCACTATTCCTACTACCCCAAGCAGAGTTATGCGCATTAAAATCTCCTAATATGTAAAATGGAGAAGGTACATTATCTAATATAGTCTTAATTACTGATAATGAAAAAGGATAATTTGGAGGGATATAAAAACATGTGACAGAAAATTCCTTATTCAAATGTTTAACAGAAATGGCAATGTATTCAATTGAAAAATTGAAAGGTAAATTTGAATATTTAAATTGAATATTTTCACGAACACCAATCAAAACTCCTCCTGCTGAAACATTTCTATCTTTTCTAATAATATTGAAAGTCGAAATATGTAAGTGTTTATTTTCCACTAACCAAGTTTCGTTTAAACAAAATAAATCTATATTGTGAGTAAATAATAAAGCTTTTAATCTATCAATTTTGGGTTTTAATGCTACGACAATTCCATTGTAATATATTTAATTTATTAGTAGTAGCCATTACACTGAAAATAATGAAGAAAGGAGGGGTCCAAAAGAATTTATCTTTTCAAAAATAAACGCAAAAAAGGGTAAACATTTTTTTATCAAACTTTTCCAAAAATCACTAAATCCTAATAAATCTAAAATTTGTTCCAAAATTTTCGAAATTTTCATTAGTATCAATATTTTCCCTAGAACTTTCATTAGCAAATGTATTTTCACCTTCAATTTTTTGAAACCCAGGAATCGTTTGTGAAGTGGACGAAGTATTAAGTGGAGGAAAATTTTTATCAAAAGATGTAGAAGGCTGAGGATCAGAATTTTCATTATTTTTGTTAGATAATAAGCTAGCTCTTTTTCTTTTTGTGGGAGGTTTATATATAAATTGATTAGACTCATTATTTAAATCATCATTATCATAGTCAGATAATGCATCATAAATATTAGAAGAAGTAAAATCCCCAGAAGCTTTTAAGATCTCTGAATAGGAACATCGGTTTTTGAATTTAATTTGTTGATTAAATTTTTGTTGGTTAGCTTTATAAACTGAACAATCCTTTATAGAAAAATGAGTCTGTTTACAATAAATGCAAACATCAGAATGTTTATCACATTCAGATGAAGAATGTGAATCTCCACATTTGGAGCATTTAGGTTTATTTGAACAGTAAGTAGAAGTGTGTCCAAATAAAAGACAATGCGTGCAATGCATAAGTTTGGGAAAGTAAAGTCTCACACTAAAACAAACATTATTAATTGAAACAAAATCCGGAAGAACAGAACCTGCGAATATTATTTTAATACAATCAGAATGAATATAACTTGATTCATTCCCATTGAAAGTTAATTTAGACAAACGATTACAGTCTAAAATTTTGACGGGAGCAATAGATTTATTTTTGAAAATTCCTAAACCATAATTACGAATATCATCGCAACTCAATGATTCGTCATAAATTACGCCATTTATCTCGCATGAATCGCAAGGGGCATAAATGCGGTATGAATTTCCAAATAAATTAGATTTCAGGAGTGAATTAGCATCTCCACGAGAACCAAAAACTACCCTTAATTTATCCAGCGAATTTTTTTTTTATTTCTTTAACAGGTTTATATTTTTTTTAAGCTTCAGCCGAAATCAAAAGAACATTAATTGGTTTATCCTTCTTTCTAAAATATACAGGATAAGGACCAATGAAAGTGGAAGGAAAAATTTTAACTCTAAATGGTTTAGTATCTGAAGCAGGAAGATCAGAATGATCGCCATCTTTAGAATTTGAAGATTCCCCGTCAGTTTCCATATCGAGAAAACTGCGGGGAATATAAATAAATAATAAAAAGTTAAGTGATTAATTAAAGTTAATACTTAAAAGAAAGAAAAATGAACTAGAAAAAAAAATATACTTAACAAAATCCAATCGAAATTTTGACCTATTTCTCCTTGAAAGAAGCAACTTCAATCTTGGACACTTGACAGGACCAAAAAAACAGAAGATGCTTCAAAAAATTCGATTGCTCTCCCAAAAAAATTCTCCGCCGTCCGCAACAATTCTCAAAGAAATCCTCCTCAGTCAAAAGCGCGCAACAAAACGATCACCCGCCAATGTTGAAAACAATCCTAGACGGAATGTCTCTCCTCAATTCCAAAGCGCGTAAACTGGATCAATCCAATTCCTAATCAGCTTGTTTGGAAAATTTTCTCCTCCTGAAAAAGAAAAGAAAAGTCAGACGTCGAAAAAAACACGTCTTGATAATCCAAGGCCTGCTACAACAATAATCATTGATTTTGATAACCTCCAAAAATCGATCGTTCTAATCGTTGTTCCATATTCGTGATAAATTTCATTATTTTGGAGAACTTTTATTATCACAACATTGTGCAATACTAGTCAAACGATGTGCAGAGAACCGATTGAAATTTCATTGATAAATTAAAAAGATACAGCATGCACAAGGTGTCCACTTTATAAAACGAACAGTCCTTAGTTAGGGGACATTTTCAGAAATCCTAGAATAACCAGATTTTGTGTTGAAAAAATCAGCCATCTCAGGTGAGGGTCTGAACCGCTCACTGTTGGGGTTTGCCCGTATAAATCTGCTCCGTCTCTCCTGCACCGCAGGCAATAAATCACATTTTCGAGATCAATTAAACGGTAATTTTCTGGAGTTTTTCCTTCTTTCTGCATTTTTCTATTTCCTGCCTGGGAGGGTGCTTCAAGTGGAAATGATTGCATGAGGACAATTTACGGCTAGCTTGGCGAAGCATAGCACATCGCCGCATTGAGGCGATTAAACGGCACCTTCAGGAGACGGTACGATGACCGACGAAAAGACGCTCACTCCTTTGGACGGGGGACGGTGATGACAGTCATCTTTTCCTGATTACTGTAGGGGTTGAGATTAACTTGACGCCGCTGCTGATCGTTGTTGGACATTCTTTGATTAAGGTGAAGATGAATCGAAGCCAAACTTCAAATTTTCAAGAGCACGGATCTGGAGAACCAAACATCCGTTTGAGCTGAAAACCTAATCGACTGGTCACAACTAGCTAGTGATCAATCGATTAAGTTTTCAGCTTAAACGAATGTTTGGTTCTCCAGATCCGTGCTCTTGAAAATTTGAAGTTTGGTTTTGATTCATCTTCACCTTAACCCCCATCTAATGAAGATGGTTGTGTTTGGTTTAAACATATTTTTTTTTATGTAAAATGTGGTCAAAACAATGGGACCGTGACAAAGCCTTGAAAATGTTGGTTTTATCGCCTTGGTCTTTCGTGAAATTTCAAGAATTTTGCAGAGAATTACCATTGTTCCTAATGGTTCTGTAATTCCAGGGTATTCAAGGGAATTTCTATTACAAAAAGATCCTGGATCGACCGGAAATTGAACCCAGACGTATTCGACATGGCTTTACTTTGTAGCCGCAGACGTTATCACTAGTTTAAGGAAGTCCCCTCATTACAACAATAGCTATCGCTCAAGAAAGACTTTTTTCTTCAGTTGATTCCAAAATCACTTCAATGTTTAAATACTTATCAACTTTCTGCTGTATGAAAGGCATTTCATTAGTCAATTAGCAATCTGAACGTGTGTCTTCTTCCCAAACAAGGAATACTCTGACAAGTGCAGCTTTAACATGCAACCAATTCATGCAATCCCTCTCTATTCGTTATCCTAACGGCAGACGCAGCAGAACTCTTTTGGGACGGATAATTGGAATCTTAAATAACCGATTAAATGAACCCAATCGACACAAAGCTATGACTACAAACACTTGCACTGGCACCGAAGGAAAGGTGTTGAGCTAAGAGACCCGGCAATTCTCTTCTTCGTTCCTAACTAGATCAGAGAGATAGAGTTCGTGGGCGATAAGATGTCGAAGGTGGGGTGATAGAGTTTTGATTAAAATTTTATCCTCGTCATCGAAGGATTGGAAAACTGTTGAGGAAAGCAAGTGCACTGACTAAGGGTGACTTCTCCTCGGCTATCCCGTTCGTTCCGGTCATATGAACAAGTCGAAGAATGCCTCGAACCTGAGCAGAGAAGATGCGATCATCATTTATGCAATGATGCAATAACAGTAAAGACACTCTAACAAGATAGTTTATATGCAGCGTTTTGGAGCTGACGAAGCTGTGGGAAAAGAAAGGGACGACCGACGACGACAGCATGCTTATGCTACCCGATGCTCTCGAAGGATAACGATGGTCCTGAAGATGACTCGAAGACACTCAGTGGGGGAACAGTGGGAGGCAGAAGCCGAGCCGGTTTGACTAGTTGTCGTCGAGTGATGGCATCCCGAAGTGTAATATATCGGATTACATTTTACGGGCGTGAACCCTGAAGAATGAATTCTTGTAAAGTTGAATATGGTGACGACAAAAGCTGTTCAATGGGCAATTAACTCGCATGCTGTTTGTTGTATATTGTTAGCGTTTGGGTAATTTGAAATGACGAAAATACACAGACGTAACTATATACATGTAAGATCTTCAATATTTGCTTAGATTAATCTATTCGATAAAAATTATCCATATTCAATAATGCGTTTGACCGAGAGATGAGCCAGATGCACTGCAGTGTGTTGAATTAGGGTGATGGGCTAATTTCCATGGCATTAAGTTTTACTCAGTAAGAACCTGCAATTTACCTAGTTTTGCAGTGGATGATGCTGATACAAACCATTGCCAAACATTTCCTTCCCGAGACGGCTTTCACATTGAGCAATAAGATTTTGATAAATCTTGATCGTTTATTGGAAAAAGTACAAGGAAATAATCACTTTCCGTTACATATATCCGTCGTATCCATTTTTATTTTGGTCGCAATTAGTTTTGATTTGTCTCATAACTAACGTTTCACTGTGATATAGGGAGTGGTCAAAATACACCACTTTAACGTTATAATATAATGTTCAATTATTTAGGTCTTCGGGCATCCCGGTCCATTCCCACGGCATGATGAAATATGTACAGTCACCCCACAGTTATGGATCAACTAAGGGTCATTTTTCAGAACAAAATACGATTAAAAGACATGGTGATGCTCTACAAAACAAAATTACCTTCCTGGCACTACGGAATATTGTTGTTTTTGAGAGTACACCTCAAAATTCCCGGTTATTTACAAAAAAGTGTCAATTTCGATAGAAATTTGGAACGATGTCCACCACACAGATGTGGATCAGTGGGTGAGGAGGATCCCTATTATGGATCAAATCAACTCGTATTATGGATCAAAACACTATAACAGCAATTTATCTGCGAGGTAAACGAATGGTGTGCTACTGAAAGCATACGTTTCGGCGTTTGTTTCGGAATCGTCTTATCTCTGATTCATAACTGTGGTATGGTTTTCAATACCCCACAGTTATGAATCATCGCTTCTGGGAATACGGTTGACATTTTATTTCCTACAGACGAAAAAAGTATACTTAAGCATATTCTAAGTGATTGCGATGCTGTACAGATTTATGGGTAACGTAGGTAAAATGTGTTCTGCGTAACTGCAACTCTATTTGATGACATATTCTCGTTTTAATCCAACTCTGATCCATATCTGTGTGCTATCCATAACTGTGGGGTGACTGTAGGTCTCCCTTAAAATTTATTGGCTCAATCAGCCCAAACATATAGACACAATTACTTTTGACCAAACAAATGCATGACGACTCACAGTGCAGTGACAACAACACAGCGTAATAAAATGCCATTTTTGCGTGTCTCAAGGATCAAATTATGTGTCTCATATTTGAGGTTACTGAATCTGATGTGGTTCTAAGATATTTTCCAGCACGTCGCAATATTGAGCTAAAGGTCGTCAAAGTTGTATAGAACACTGGTTGTTGTTTGCATGAAATTTAAAGTTGTAACGTTGGGACGTTTTTTTCTTTTTAAGCAAAATAATTGTGCTTTGAATTCGTTGATTTTAAGATAATATTTTGAATTTTAGTTTAAATTGAATTAACAGAAAAACGGGTTGACGTTTTTCTCTTTTTAAGTAAAATTATAGTTTGAATTGTTAAAAAGCATTTGTAAAATTAAATAACTATTTGTAAATATCGACGAAAAGTATCTTGGATTGAGTTTTGAATTCTCATTTTGACTTTGCCTCATAGAAACTGTATGTAATTGGTTTGTGTCTAGGCTAAATGTATGCCATAAAAAGACGTAGTGAGTGCAGTAATGGCTCCTGAATATATGTAACTCATATACACCATCTTGACGAACCTACAGAAGCGCTAAGATCGCCATTCGAAAGATTCGTTGGCGCGATTCTGTAGACAAAAAGGGGATTGTTTAATGTAGGTTTCTTTAAGGAAAAATGACTTAAGCTCGCTCATTTCGTTCTATACAAGGCTGGAGATTAGAAGTTATCGCGGTTTTCTAGTTCGTTTGTGAATTTTCTATTCTGTGCCCTTCGATAACGTACCGAAGGTAATTTGTGTAAAAAGGTGAATTTTAGTGTAGTGTTTAAAACGGTTTTTTTGTGTCTTTTGTGTATTTGTAGTGAATTGTACGTGTTTCCGGTCGTTTTGACCGTGGTCCCGCGAATCTTCTATTCGTGCTTGAGATTATTCGTACAAAAAGGTAATTTTTAGATTTTAAATTTGTGTTTTGACAAAATATTAATTTGTGCCATTCGCGTTGGACTTTCCAGCGCTTAGGCGCTTTTTGTATTACGGGCTGGTTTGAGAGATTCGACAAGTGGAGTCAGTTTGGGGTTCAAACGTGGCGTCTTCAGCGCCATCATCGTGAAGCATTCGAGCTCGGGATCCACTAAGGCCCGCCGTAAAGGTAGCTAAACGGAGGGAGGTGAAGTTCGTCAACTCTTCGAACGAAATACTCCGACGGTCGCCAAAAACCGTCGTAAGTTCACCTTACGCTACAACCCCGGTGAACGGAGTCCGAGAGCGCGATCCCCGTACGTAGCCAATTAACGTACGCCGGATCGGACCAAATCTGAAGGTGACGGGTTCATTTCATCGCGTGCGGTCAGAGCCCCCAAGGCAAAGCCGTGCGAAGGTACGTTGGCCTTGACCCTGAAGAGGCGGTCAAACCCCGGGAAGCACGACAATCCGTCGTTGCGGCTCTCGAAGAAGACCAAATCGGAAGCCTTCCGTCCAGCCACCACCTCCTCCGCAACGTTGATTCGGCCATACTCCCCGAGCTCAGACCCTTCGTCGCTGCCGCCATTACAGCAGCGTCAGCGGACAAGCTACGTTCCCGCCATTGCTCCGAGGAGCGATCAAACGACGACCGTCCTTCGCCGGCAACCGCCGGATACGTCAGACGTCATCGAGTCACCGAAAATCCTGCGCAGGTACGTGGAAACATTTTTCATGGCCATGACAGTTTCCCTTAATACCCGTCAGTAAATAGGTCCAACCCGAATGAGTTTCCGTGAATAAAGAGTAGTTGAAGTTCTGAAAGCTGATTGATTTTCCGTTTTGGGCAATTCGAAGAATTCACCCTTTTACAGATATTTAGTTTTTCGTTTTCTGGTAGGTTGGCCTTTCAGACTTCCAAACTCCATTTAGGTTACGATCGGGTTGAACGAGTTTAAGGTCTTGTGGTAAAGGGTTTCGTGGGTCAAAAGAAAGTTAGAAGGTTCGTCAAGGTGAGTCAAGGGTGAAGTTTGTAAAGCCGTTCACGAGTCCCCTGAGGGAAAAGTCTCAAAGTAGTCGGGCAAAGTTGGAAACGACCGGTGGTCTCTCGGTTTCCGGGAGTGGCGCCTAAGCCACCGAGTTTAAGCAAAACCTCGTGGATTTTGAACGGTTACAAAGTATGATTGATTATACTTTTATTGATCTCATCTATAGGACTTCAACTTTCATTTAAGATGAAAAATGAAATCGATCTTGTCAACATGGTTGAAAACATGGTCCAAACCATTACAAAACAACTATTAAGCATCGAAAATATTATGATATTTGTTGATAACTTCTGCTTAACGTAAGAAGTTTGAACTCTGAGGCAAAGTAAGGAAATACATTACCATGCAAGCATGTAAACTTGCATGCAAGTTGGCTGAAATCGTCAAATCCTACATTTTCAACAGCAAGTTGACGTGCTATGACATTTTTGAAAACGTCATTGGGTTCAGCAATCCTAAATTAAGTAAATAGTGGTATTTTGGTGCTTCGAACAAAAACTTGTTGGACAGTGCAATCTTGAAGGTGAACACCATTTTTGCGGGATTGTTGTCCGGCATTCTCACAACGTGTCCCGCCCATCGTACCCTTCCAGCTTTGGCGACTTTCTGGATGCTGGGTTCACCGTAGAGTTGCGCAAGCTCGTGGTTCATTCTTCTCCTCCATATGCCGTTCTCACATACTCCGCCGAAGATCATCCTAAGCACACGTCGTTCAAAAACTCCTAGCGCTTGCAGGTCCTCTTCAAGCATTGTCCACGTCTCATGTCCATAGAGGACTACCAGTCTTATTAGCGTCTTGTACATGGTACACTTAGTACGGAAGTGAAGTTTACCAGACCGCAAGGTCTTGTGGAGTCCATAGTAAGCATGACTTCCGGCAATGATACGTCTTCGAATTTCTGCAGTTGTTATCCGACGTTATCAATGATCCGAGGTAGACAAATTCGTCCACCACCTCGAACTCATCCCCGTCGATCATCACGCGTCTGCCAATGCAAGCTCTATCGCGCTCGGTTGCTCCAGCCAGCAGATATTTCGTCTTCGACGTATTTACCTTCAATCCAACCCGATCTGCTTCACGTTTTAGCCTGGTATACTGTTCAGAAACCACCTGGAATGTTCTTCCGACAATGTCCACGTCGTCAGCAAAGCAGATGAACTGGCTGGACTTATTGAAGATCGTGCCCCGCATGTTGAAGCCCGCGCGTTTCATAACACCTTCTAGCGCAATTTTAAACAGGAGGCAGGAAAGACCATCGCCTTGTCGAAGTCCTTTGCGTGTTTCAAACGGGTCCGATAATGCACCCGATATCTTCACACAGCACTGTACACTATCCATCGTTGCTTTGATCAGTCTAGTCAGTTTCCCGGGAAAACCATTCTCGTCCATAATCTTCCATATCTTTTCGCGGTCGATGGTATCATAGGCCGCTTTGAAATCGATAAATAGGTGGTACGTAGGGACTTGATATTCGCGACATTTTTGGAGGATCTGTCGCAACATAAAGATTTGTTCTGTTGTCGATCGTCCGTCCACAAAACCGGCTTGATAGCTTCCCACAAATCTGCTTGCCAGTGGCGATAGACTGCGGAAGATGATCTGGGAAAGTACTTTATAGGCTGCGTTAAGAATGGTGATCGCTCGATAGTTCTCAGATTCTAACTTGTCACCCTTTTTGTATATTGGGTATATTATTCCATCCTTCCACTCCTCCGGTAGCTGTTCTGTATCCCAGATCCTGGCTATCAATCGGTGCAGACAAGTGGCCAACCTGCCCGGGCCCATTTTAATAAGTTCCGCTCCGATACCATCCTTCCCAGCTGCTTTGTTCTTCAGCTGTTTGATAGCATCCCTAACTTCACCTATTGTGGGAGTTGGCACGTCTCCCTCATCCACCGTACTGATGAAGCCATTCCTCCTGCTGTACTGATCTTCCTCCTCTGCGCCGTTTAGGTGTTCATCGTAGTGCTGTTTCCACCTTTCGATCACCTCACGTTCGTCCGTCAAGATACCTCCATCCTTATCCCGGCCAAATACGGCTCGCGGCAAAAAGCCTTTGCGGGATGCATTGAGTTTCTTGTAGAACTTACGTGTTTCTTGAGAACGATACAGCTGCTCCATCTCTTCGCACTCCAACTCTTCCAAGCGGCGCTTTTTATCCCGGAATAGATGGGTTTGCTGTCTGTCAGTGAACATATACGTAGTTTTTCCATAGTGTAATTTGGTGCGCGATGAAGTAAGTTGCACACACGGATAAAAATCTGATCCCCACACCATGATTTACAAATCATGAAATTCATAAATTGGTTAGGTCATAATATCAGGATCACAAATCATGGTTCCTGGAGTCATAATCATGATTCCTCATAAGCGTAACATCCAGTGTGAAAACACTAAGCGGCGCACTTTGCTTCATCTCATTCGTATCGATCACTCATATTGCTAGATGACGAAGCGGTTGAGTGGTAGAGTACGTGGCTTACAATCAGAAGGTTCTTGGCTCGAATCTCAATGTATGCTATTATTAACTTTTTTTTTATTTTGTCGATCATAAACGGATGCGCGACTCAGCATTTTTGGTATTTGAATCATGATTCCGAGCAATCAGCAACAAAAACCTAACGCGTGTGTTGCGTTATGGCAATTTGACTCATGATCTCATGAGTCCAAATCATGGTGTATTTTCATAAGATGGAAACACGCTGGAATCATGATATCATGAGTCATAATCTTGTTTTTGGATTCTGATTTCTACCCGTGCAGAGGGGCGGGAAGAAATATGAGTCGCAATATGGCGTGGCTCAGTTGATCGCTAATCAGATTTCGCTAGGAACGCCTTCGTCCATGCTATTTCGGCGAAAAAGTGCAAAATGGATAATTGAACTGAGGTTATTTCTCGAAATACAGTATTTATTTAATTTTTGGTGTACAAGTGGACGAACCATAAAAGCGTTCACAAAATTACACTTAGAAAATGAAATCATATTGTAGGTAAGCTCGAATATCCGTCGTAGTGAAAAAATTTTAGTTTGATGCGATGAATATTGCGCTTGCGACGAAGTAGATCGAATCCTTATCATTGGGATATATCTCAAAAAATGAACGCGAAATAAAAACAAACGATGCAATTACTGAAATCCCCATAAGAAGAAAACGGTTCTTAGTGTAAATCAGTTGAGTTATTGTATGGAAATTTCCATCTTATTTGAGTATTTTGATTCAAAAAAGGATCGGTTCATGTGAAGTGACCACCGAATTTATGTCATTTGGTCGTAAGACATTCAGTCGAATGACATTTATTCAAATGATGTTTGGTCGAAAGCACGTTTGACCGAAAGGACATTTGGTCGAGAAGGTTTAGTTGCAACAGAAAGCATACGACATTTGGTCGAACCAAAATGTCAGAAGGACAAGTGATCGATTCCAAATAGTATGGAAACAAAATTTTGCGAATAATCTGTTTATTGTCGAGAGTAGCATTTTGTTGCTAATACAATAGCGATTGAATAATTCAAAAAAGTATCAGCCGTTTAACCAACGATCTATATGCGGTTAGTCAATTCGATGTTCGCTACTCTCCCAACATATTGATCAACCTCTGGTGTTTATTACGTTTCTTGCTGCATTTTCATTCAGGCATATTCTGCGCGTCAACATAAGCTGATCCTAATGGAAGCAAGCCAACTTTTGTCACTTCAGTCAACTCAACTACTTTTAAACGATACATAGAATAATCACAATTTTCTTGTTTAATTATTCAAAGCTTTTACTGCAAACCCTCTTATTGACCTGAAATCATCAAACCATCAACAAAGCCATATATTTGCTTGAGGAATGTTATTAAGCTGGTAGTCATAATAAGCCAATTGTTCAAAAGTAGAGTTACTGACACTTAACATTCACTTCGCCATGAAGGTTTTCCTTAAAGCATTTTTTTTTTTCCTATTGTTTAAAGTCTGATTTCCACATGCAAAAATCATACTTTTGTCCGTAAGCTGCAAGACACGGAATTCAAAGAAAGATCCTTCCTAGCACTCTCTTCAAATGCTTCCATCAGATGAAGATCAGCAGTTCATTACGAAGAACGATGACATTTCAGAAGAATAATGCATTAAAAATAATCATGTTCACATATTCGAGTAATAAAATAATTTGTTGAGCAGTTTTGAAAGAATGATCATATTTTAAAAGAATGATGAATTCACTAGTTAAATATTTTCGTCATTGAACAAAAAAACTACTTCTAAAAAGATCGTTTGACTAATTGTCGAAGTTTTAGATACTGTAATAACTTTAAATAACGAACAAATAGATGTATGGAATTAAGAAACAATACTACAAAAATGTCTCATTTTTCATTCAACAACAGTTAATGACTAGGATTATTCAAAAGAATACACTATCTTATCAACTTTGCAAAACTAGAAAAAAAAAATTACCAAATAATCTTTCAATAAACCAGTTCAAAATAAGCATTCAACACAATTTCCATTCAGGTTAGTGTCATTCAACCAAATGTCATACGATGAAATGTTCTGAAGCCATTCGACCAAATGTCCATTTGACCAAATGTCCCTTCGTTCAAATGTCTTTTCGACCCAATGTACTTTCGACCAAATGTCATTCGACTAAACTTCATTCGACCAAATTTCATTCGACGAAATGTCACAAAGCCGTGACCACCATAGGTGAGTTAAATTTAATATAACGTTATGTGAAGCTTATCCACAATCCTGATGCAAATCTGGTGTACATTCAAATTATAAAGAATTACTCTTCTCTCAAACGTTAAATAGTAGCCAGCACGTTGGCCGAAAATGAATGGTATCGGGCATTTTTTTTTTTTTTGTTTATCTATCGTTTGCAATGCAAAAGTAGCGCACAATTTTCCATCGGCCGATTTTAGCCCCTAATGGACCACCTATGAAGAAACATCTGCATAAATCTCTGGAAGAACTTCCTGGAACAGCTCCTGAGTGATTCCACTATTTAAAACTCCTAGTAGAAATACTTCAGGATTTGTTGTAAAAAAATCAATTGAAATTGCTAGGGAACTCCGGAAACTAACTTTTAGAAAGTGCTGCAAGAAGTCCAGGAGTAGTTAAGGCTAAAATGAATCGAAACCAGACCTCAAATTTCCTTGAGCACAGATTTCGATGAACAGATGATGCGTTGGGACTTGGTATTCACGGCATTTTTGGAGGATTTGCCGTACAGTGAAGATTTAGTCTGTCGTCGAGCGACCGTTGATGGAACGAGCTTGATAACTTCCCACAAACTCATTTGCTATTGATAATAGACGATGGAAGATAATCTGGGATAGCACTTTGTAGGCCGCATTCAAGATAGTGATTGCACGATAGTTTTCACATCCCAGTTTGTCGCCCTTCTTGTAGATGGGGCATATGATCCCTTGCTTCCACTCCTCCGGCAGCTGTTCCGTTTCCCAGATTCTGACAATCAGCCGGTGCAGACAGGCGGTCAACCTCTCCGTGCCCATTTTGATGAGTTCAGCTCCAGTACCATCCTTACCAGCGGCCTTGTAATTATTGAGCTCGTTGATGGCATCTTCAACTTCTCTCAATGTGGGGACAGTTTGGTTTCCTTCATTCGCCGTGCTGACGTAGTCTCTTCCTCCTCTGTCGTGACCCTCTGCGCCTGTGCTCATCGTAGTGCTGCTTCCACCTTTCAATCGCCTCACGACCGTCCGTCCAGATGCTTCCGTCCTTATCCCTACACATTTTGACTCGCGGCACGAAGCCTTTTCGGGTTGCGTTAAGCTTCTCGTAGAACTTTCGCGTTTCTTGTGAACAATGCAGCTGTTCCATTCACATTCCGCTTCTTAGAGGCGGCGCTTTTTATCCCGGAATAGGCGGGTATGCTACTTTCGTTTCCTTTTATATCGCTCCACGTTTTTTCGCGTTCCTTGCTGCAGCATTGTCCTCAAGAAGGGCTTCGTCAAGCCCGCCCTCTTCCGGCAACGCTACCTCGGGATGCTGCGCGTATGCGGTGGCGACGTTCGGTTGGACCAGTCGCGCTAGGTTATACCGAGGCGGGCGTCGATACCGTTCATTGTTGATGACGGATAGTTTTGGGCGCAGTTTCACCATCACCAGGTAGTGGTCGGAGTCAATGTTAGCGCCACGATAGGTTCTGACGTCGTTTATGTCGGAGAAGTGCCGTCCAACAATCCGAACGTGGTCGATTTGTGATTTTGTCTACTGTGGTCATCTCCAGGTGTATCGGTATGGACGGCTGTGCTGGAAGTAGGTGCTACGAATGGCCATATTCTTGGAGGCAGCAAAATCAATTAGTCGTAGGCAGTTTTCGTTCGTCAGCCGGTGGACGCTGAAATTTACAATAGTCGGTTTGAACTCCTCCTCCTGGCCAACCTGAGCGTCTAGATCTGCTTCGATGATTTTGACGTCGTGGCTTGGGAAGCTGTCGTACTCGCGTTCGAGCTGCGCGTTTAAAGCGTATTTATCGTCAACAGTGCTTCCAGAGTTAGGGGAGTGCACGTTTATTATGCTGAAGTTGAAAAACCGGCCTTTGAGCCTCAACTTGCACATTCTCTCATTGATCGGCCAGCACCTGATCACGCGCCTCTGCATATCACCCATCACTATGAAAGCTGTTCCCAGCTCGGGTGTGTTGCCGCAGCTCTGGTAGTATGGTTACCTCCAAACGTTCGCACCATTGATCCTTTCCAACACACTTCCTGCAACGCTACGATGCCGAATCCACGGTACTTCAGCACGTCGGCGAGTAAGCGTGTGCACCCGTTGAAGTTGATAAATTTGCAGTTCCACATACCGAGCTTCCAATCGCTAGTCCCTTTACGTCGCTGTGGTCTTTGCCGATTGTCCCGGTACATATTCTCTCGTTGATTATTCGTTGCTTGATTTTTTTACAGCTGGCTTGCAGGGCCTGACAGCAACCCCCTAGATTTCCGGAGGACCATTACTCCTAAATGTTCAGAGGACCATAGTGCGCAGTTTGGTATAGAGTTCTTCTCTAGCACTCGGACGATGATCAGCCGCCCCTGACATGGGAAACAGACGCTGTTGTGAGCCGCTCCTATCATGGAGTACAGACACTCAAGGGTTGCAGAAGCAAAAGCAAAAGCAAACCCCCCCTTCCCTGTCAGCATACGACCAAAGTTCCCACCGGGAGTTGGTTACCCGATCTTCCCTAAGGTTACTCGTACCCCGGCCAGTACCGCGAGGAAGTAGGGATAGGAGTTGCTGGGCAAGAGGCTAAGGACCACACAAGGGGGGAGTCTATTTTATACCTGTAAGTACGCGAGGTACCAATGGTACGCCATGCGCAGCCATTAACCAGCCTTGGTTAAATTTACATGGTACTTAAAATCTTATGATAGTCATGTTAAACGAATTATAGCTGAGTATCTGATGATAAATAATGTAAACTGCCTAATTGCATTCAAAAATGCTTACAATCTTGGAATTGGAGGAAGAACCTCATAAATATATTCTTCTTAGATTTCTGTTCAAATTCTTCGGAAAATGACAGACCATTTTTCAGATAACTCACACTTTTGAAACTGATCCAAGATCCATTAGAAACTTGGGCCGATTTATTAAATTTGGCGACTGTTGGCGATCCCTGAAACAATTTTGGCATTCCATAGCACTAGATCAGTAAATAAACTATAAGTTTTAATTTATTTCAAATTAGTTTAAAGAATTTTAAATTTTCGTATGATGAACATTTAAATGGCTCACTCAACGCAAGTTATCCACCGTTCTTATATTTTTAATTACATATTCCCATCATGCACTCCAACCAAGGACACTTAATCTTAAACCTCTTTCGCCGCTTTAAATTCATCATCGCATCACCCGTCACACACAATTGGCACACAAAAGGCCAAACACCCCCGGTTTGTGACACCTCCCGGTAGCGTCAGATACGATACTATTGCTGTCTGCTGGCATGTGCAGCATCGGATGTGAATCTGCTGCTACTGCTGCTGTTGGTTAGGGTGGTTCAAATTACAATTGAATTGGAATGCTTGT
This sequence comes from Aedes aegypti, assembly GCF_002204515.2. Classification (NCBI taxonomy): domain Eukaryota; kingdom Metazoa; phylum Arthropoda; class Insecta; order Diptera; family Culicidae; genus Aedes; species Aedes aegypti. Next base: position 118,494,227 of record NC_035107.1, read on the forward strand.
TCTTTGAATAGTAAAGAGGATGCGCTGTTTAATTTTCTCACAGCTAATAACATACATGTAGCAGTTATTACTGAAACTTGATTGAAACCTGGACCCAAATTCAAAAGAAATCCAAACTTTTTTGTTTATCGTAATGATCGACTGGATGGAGCATGTGGTGGAGTTGCCTTCATCATTCATAGGCGTATAAAATATCACATTTTTTCGTCATTTGAAACCAAAGGTTTTGGAGCTTTGGGTGTTTCTGTTGAAACACAGCTTGGAGAATATACTTTCAAAGCTGCCTATTAGCCCTTTCAATGCACTAGGCAGCAAGTTAATTTGTTTCAAACTGGCTTGCGGAAATTGACTCGCAATAAGTCAATTTTTTGTCATTAGTGGTTATTGTTTAGCTCTTGGCGAGATTCTTGACAAATTTAAAATTCTGTTTTTCATGATATAAAATTGTAGGAAATATATGGTAGATGGATTTCGATTTCTTTTTGTTTCAAACCACCCTATAGCCGCTCATGATGCTGATACTCACAGACACCCCGCTTTGGATGTCCCATTCAGTTGAATGCATTATATCGCGAAAGACTAGGTGCGGCGTAGGGCTGCTGGAAAGGGGTGGGCGCCTGATGCCAATGTATTCAAGTGTCGTCGCTGAATCCGATTCAGAAATGAATCCATTTCATATTTATCACAGTGTAGGATGCTTTACACCCACTGTAAAACACACGACACGTCTTTTCACGTGACAGATGGAAGGAAGCGATGAAATGGAAACCCCACTGCTTTGACTAGTCCTCCGGGGTACCCGATATACTGAATGTTCTGTTGTAAGGGTTGCCAGTCACTATTGGGAATTTGATTTTTTTTAAAGACACCCAATAACTAGCTACCCAAATGATTCAACATTGCAACGATGTATATTGTTGACAGTTTTGACAAAAAAAAATCTACTACTGGCAACCCTGCAGCAAAAACGTACGAATCAACGACGAAGGAAATGGTGGTGAAAATGAGTTTGAATATTGAATAAAAATATGACGTCTTTTGTGGAGCATCTGAACAACGCTTTTGAAATGGTAATCAGAACGATCCATTCAGGAGAAATTTATAGAAATATTGTGATGAATTTAAAATTCCTTGGTAATGCGATTTTTTCTTAAGGGGTAAATAACCGTCATCGTTTTACAAATTTAGTAAACCAGTCATTGAAATTTATCATTAAACTGTACTTGCAATCTGGGATTGGGTGAGGAAACGACGATTGTCTGACAAGTCCCTGAAAATCATTTCTCCGAATGAATTCATCCCGAAGAATTTTTTTCTCGAGAACCGTTAAACTGGTTCCCTCGAAAACTTTGGAATAAATAAGCTATTAATTTTATTATTATTTATTTTTTGCCAACATTATTCATGGCATATTCAATCGAACACGGTTTGAAGAAGGAAATTTGGAAAACAATCCCAAATCGAAGTCGAAAATTAATTTTTTTCAACGTCTTGTCACTTTCGATGTTTTGGACGTTTTCTTATTCGAATAATTTCGACATTTTGTCCTTAAACCACGTAAACAGTGATCGATTTTTTTTTAATGATCGAACGATGGGTTCTTAAGCCCAAAATAATACAAGATGTTGATACCATTTAAGAAATCTGTTCTTTAATTCATTCTCGAATTGATGCCATACTATCTTCCTTTTTCATTTCAGAACACCAACTCATGCGACACCGGAGCGGCGAATCACCTCGAAAAACGAGTAAGTTCTAAAGTAAGTTTCAAAAACTTTGTCATCCAATGATTGAAAAAGTAACCAAAGAAGCACTATGAAAGCACCTAACGCATCATTGAAATGACACGGCAACTCGAACGGGATGACACTGTCTCAACCTGAACGCACACGGCGATAGCTTAATCTTCCGAAGGCGACTAGCTCTACGTTCGACGTACACAGAGAGCAGCCAACTCCCGGAAGAAGAGCTTGTTTGTGTTCGCTCTAGTATTAAATTGGATGCTGTTCTGAACATCCTCCTTCAATGCTCTCACTCTCCGTCAGGTCCGCCACCCGAAACTCGGCGTGTAGACAGTAGCTAACCTGTTGCTAAACCTGATGGTTTCCGCAGCAGTAGAAAAAAAAATGCGATGGTGATGAAGAACAAAAACAAAATCCCAACCACGCCGGCCACCCCTTTGTTGGATAAAGACGACAAGCACCGGCAGAGACAAATCCAATGAAGCGATGTATCATCATCATCATTGTCCTTCGCCGCCGCTGTCATCGTTGTTGCATCGTTCTCTTCTCTGTGTATTCAGCGAGAATGTTTAGGGGTGCTAGATAAAAAAGTTTCCAAAGACTGAAAGTTACAGGTCGTATTTCGGGGAAAATGCTGATACACTTTTAATGAAACGCTTTCACTACTACCTAAGTTCCATTGGAAACCACGTGGAAAAGGCTACTGTGCACTACTGTTGAATTGCATACATACTAGCTTTCCTCAAAGTGGAAGTTGATTGGTTTTCATCGTCTGCAATACTGACGTAGACATTTCCTCCATTGTCTTGAACCTCAATGCACTTCTAGCTCCGTTCAGGTGTTCATCAAAATGCTGCTTCCATCATTCGGTAACTTTACGTTTATCTGTCAAGATGCTTCCATGTCTATCCTTGCTGCATACGCTTGCGGGATGCATTAGGCATCTAATAGAATTTTCGCGCTTCTTGAGACCAGCACAAATGTCCATTCTTCTGGTATGGCTGAAAAGAAAATGGCTGTTTTCGTCTGCGTCTATACTCTATAACATTCTGTCGGGTTCGTTGTTTCAGCATGACCATTAGGGCGGTTCAAACTTTAAAAATGTTTGAGAATCCAATCTCCCATATGATCCTTATCATCCTTACCATGAAAATAGTGTTCTGTGAAATTTTCAGCTTTCTAGGTGGTGATTTTAAGGTGGCCCAAAGACAATGTAGGTTTATATGGAAATAACTATGGAGAAATTTTGAGATATGTTCCAAACACGCTAGTACTGCAATGTAAGTAAAAACTCATTATCCCATAGTGAAAACTCATTCTTTAAACCATAATAAAGAAATTTGCTGAAGAGAGAAATGCAATCCGACGGAAAGCAAAAAAGATATTCATGAGTTTGTTTGCTGTTATTTAGCTTAATGTGGGATTATAGCCCAGCAAACATGTACAAAACTCACAAACAAAATTAGCTCAAAAGAGAATTGTTTCTTCAGCAACATTTTTCATTAGGGTTTGAAGAATGAGTTTTCAATATGGGATGATATGTTTCTTCTTACATTACAGTACTAGCGTGTTTGGAACATTTCTCAAAATTTCTCCATAGTTATCCTACATTGTCTTTGGGCCACCTTTAAATCACCACCTAGAAAGCTGAAAATTTCACTGAATACAAATTTTATGGTAAGGATTGTAAGGCGGATATGGGAGATTGTTTTTTCAAACATTTTTAAAATTTGAACCGCCCTAATGACCACTCGCGTTGCGTTCTTCTCCTTCATAATCTGCTATAACCCTCTCCGTCGAACTAATCATTCCGTCGACTCCGACCCACCAACCCGTAGTTGCTATGCTGTGTAGTTTCTGGCTTAGAATGACTACGGATGACCTGTTCCGGTGGTAAGAGTTCACCAAACGCTGTAATCCCAATTCAAGGTATCAAGCGACCCGTGCCAAGGAATGAGTGGTCGAGGGGGTAAAAAAGATGCTCGATCGTTTACGGAGCCTAGGGGGTACCTGTGCACCCCTCACAGTAATTTGTCCCTTACCACGTTAATGCAGGGCTCTGGCGTGGTGGACCTCTTTCCCCGTGCAACTCGTGGGATTCTAAATGAGTACAAACATAAATGAAAACAACAGTAGTATCGTAGGTAGCGGTAGTAGAGAAGTGAATACCTTCGCAAGAAGCTCCGTTGAGGAGAGCGGAAGCAGGAGGAGGCAGCTGCGCACGTAGTGCCAGTATTGGACACCATATGTCATCCCCGGCTAACTTATCGGGAGAGGTTATGGAAGGAGCTTGGTTGATGAAGGCCATCAATAGAAGTAGAGATGGACCCACAGGTTGATTCCGAGGGTAGATATCTGGCTCAATAGGCGCCATGGGGTACTGGCACAGGTCCTTTTGGACCATAGTTGCTTTAGACAGTATTTACACCGTTTCGGTCATGCAGGTTCTCCCGAATGTCCAGTTTGTGCAGGTTTAGAGGAAACGGCGGAACACGTTTCGTTCGTGTGCCCGCGTTTCCGCACAATGCGTGACCGCATGCTTGCCACATGCGGTAGTGACACGACTCCAGACAATCTGGTTCAAAGGATGTGTGAAGACGAGGCTATCACCCACATCGTCTTGGAGCTACAAAGGAGGTGGCACGTGGACTCGAGGAGTGGTTAGTGCAGACGCTAAACAACGTCCAGGCATATCTGTATGGCAGATCTGAACATCCCGGGAGCCTCCAAGATTGCGACTTTGAGGGCCAGGTTTGGAATTTCGTCCGGACCTGGTGCCTTCCTCATACTGAGGGATTGTGGCGCCGGTCTACTGGGTTGGATCCGAGCCTTGTTCGTAAGGGTCGGGGCAGGTGGAGGCCCCCTTCGTCAGCAATCCCAATTGGTGCTAGCTGATATGGCCTGAGCCTTCAGCAGGTCAAATAGCGGAGCACGCAGTATCAGTTCTTGATACTTGCAGAACAGCTGGGCGCGGGCGTTGTGGTTGACCCTGCCCACCTTCAGAGGATAATGGGAGTGGTAAGGACCACCCGGGATGCTGCCAAAGCGCCAGCATGCTATCTTGGCGGACCCCCCCTAAGCGTGTCATCGATGTTCGTTGCTGCATGACTACGCAGCTAACCTTGAGGTTGCGATGTGCAATAGCCCCTCTCCGAAGCAATGCCTTCTTGGTGGTCCCGGAGAGACGAAGTATGTAGTAAACGGTCCCCAACCCCACACTCCTGGACCTTCAGGGTCCGGGTGTCTGTTGAGCAGATTATCCCCCCTTCTTCTTCTTCTTCTTTCTGGCGTTACGTCCCCACTGGGACAGAGCCTGCTACTCAGCTAAGTGTTCTTATGAGCACTTCCACAGTTATTAACTGAGAGCTTACTATGCCAATGACCATTTTTGCATGCTTATATCGTGCGGCAGGTACGAAGATACTCTATGTACTCTATGAACGACCATATTCATGAAGGGAACGAATCCAATCAATGGTAGACCCTTCTGAATTCTTTCTTTTGGCCAGCCTGAGCATTAAGATCTCTGTTGAAGGTTGTGATTAATTTCCGGAGTGAAAGTTGTGTACGTGCGTTGTGATAAAGATTGAGCACTAGTTACTATGCACCCTTGAATATCGTCAATCATTATAAAAGCTGTTTTTAGCTCTTATCTGTTGCGTTCGCTGCAGCTCTGTTAGACCTTTAAAATTGCAAAAATTGATCCCTTTCAACAAACTTCCGTCGGTACCGAATCTGCGGTTCATTAGCACATCGGCGAGTACGCCTTTGCTCCCGATGAAGTTTCAAACGCTGATGACTTCTCGTCGCTCTGTTCTTCGTACGATTGTTCCGATCCGTATTCTCTCGACAGCATTAATATGAACGCTTTTCGGAATTCTTTTGAAGATCCCATTCATAGCAAAGAGAAGTTGAAATATGTTGGCAAAACTGATCATATGACCTGCGAGCCCAAAGTCGACAAGTTGCTAGTTTATGGCAGGAGTCCATGTTCTATTAAATGCTTTCGAAATATCTAGTGAAATTATTTCAGGAGCAATTGGTTTTCGCTACAGGAATAACTAAACTCTCTCTCGATTCTTCGGGATAAGAGTCTGAGTTATGGCTAACTGATTGATAAGTTTTAGTACCTCAAGCTTTCCGGTCATATGGAGACTTTTGATAATAGGGTAACCAATACCTGCACCAGCCGAATTGCCATTGCAGGTGTTCAAAGCATGTTCAACAAAAGAAAATGGTTCATTGATGGGGAGGTTACTGGTTTCATTTGGTACATCGATGTTCCTAATAAAGTTTCTGGGAGTATTAATTCGTAGTTTCAAGTCTGTATCGTAGACTAAATGATTCAGACGCAAACCCGTCAAAACACTCGTGAAACTCGAATGTTGTTGTTTACGTTTGAAAGGATTACTATAATTTTACCAGTTTAACATGAAATTTTGGCCGTGTGAGAATAAACTGTAGAAATACGAGAAATTGAGTCAAAAAGGTGAGCCAACTCATCCATGAATTTTGACTGCTGAGATGCGTGATTGACAGTGTTTGAAATTTGATCCAAATGAACTAATCTAGAAAACCTTTACTGTGGGCCGTGTTTACAAAAAAATGAACAATTTCGCTGCACATTCATCCACTCAATGTTCATCCGGTGAACATTCATTCCCTGGATGTTGGTCCGGATATCATTTTATGTAAACACGGCGCATTTACAGCGGAAAAGAAAAAGAAAGTCGACAATAAAAGAAGACTGTGGATAAGTCCATAGGCCATAACAGTTCGTGGCACATCGCATTCGGAGAGCCCTATGAATGTAAAAATTCACTCTCTCGTTTGGTACGTGGCACGCGTCACACGGGAGCGTTCAAGAGAAGCAACTCTCACAGATTGCAACAGTATCGAGCCATTCGGATGATTTATGTTTTGCATAAATTTGGTAATAGCTTTCATATTTTCTAGTAATGCAGCCTTCAACAACCTCATTATAATCTATTGAACCATTGAACCATTGAAATAGAAAATATTCGCCTTTGTTTCTTGATCAGAATGAGAGTGGGTCCGCGAATGTTACAAGTGTTGACACACAGTGATAGGCGCCAAACAGTGGGTGGTGTGCGGAGTTAAGACAACCTATTTTTTTCACTATGGATTTTGACAGCTTGAGCTGTGTCTCCTTATCGGGGGCATAATTTATACTCAAGAATAAAATTCCACTCACACACATATATTTTTCAGATGTTTACCTTCTCCTACGAGGGAAAACAGTACAAAACGCATGGAGCGCAACGAAATCTGCTAAAGCAGTTTGATGGTAATGAGCTGCAGATAAGCAAATGTTACTTCGAAAATTTAAACCATAGATAACAGACAAAGAAGGATGTGTGAACCAATTTCTTTAGAATGAAACGCAAGTAATGCGTTGAATTTGTGTGCCATGGTTCATTTCCCCACATTAGCACTAGCTATTTTGTTGATGTGCACATTAGTATGGGTGAGCTCCGCTAACGTTTCATAAGAGGCAACAGAAGAAGATCCTCGTAGCAATCCCTTGGTGGTGTGTATATGTCTTGTTTTCGTTCATGGCTAGTTATCTTCGAAGAACGATAAATGTCATGCGTGTCGTATGAATGCAGGCGGATAAATGGGATGAAATTATGGCTCGTGTGTCAATGATCGTTAAATTTTCCAAAGCCTGGTAATTGACAACTCACGCATGAAAAATCTAAAACGTGTGTTATGAGAAATTGAGTTTTTCACAACCTGGTACGCAGTGTTGTGAAAAACTCAATTTCTAAGAGTTTGAATGGAATTAAAAAAGGTGATCTGGTTGTGTGACGATTGTCTGCTTACGTTCCGCAAACAACAGCCATCATCGAGCAATAAATCTAACGTGCAAGGACGGTATAGAACATGGAAGGAAAATGGAACTAGCTTTCAGTCAGCTGCAGTGTGAATTAACCACGCTGAAACGATGCTTTGCCGATCTTAAGCTTACAATTAACATTGGCCCCAAACGACTGATAATAGTATCAACACCGCTGTGATGCCTACTTCCCCACCGCAAGCAACCTTCGACCACGGAAGAACATCTTCGTTGAATTCAAATGAATTCTCTAATTTGCTAATGGGATTTTCATCACAAAACTAGCTAAACATGTATCCGTCGATGCCATGCGCGAAAAGGTTACAAATTCCTTGGATATTCATGATCCTCCCGATGTCGTCAAGCTGGTGCCACGCTGAGGCAATTATGAAAACTTGAGATACATATCCCTCAAAGTTGGCGTCGATTGGAAGCACAAGCAAAAAAACGTGTTGGAGTTCACATGGCCTGCGGGATTGCTGTTTCGACAATTCGCACACCGCGAATTCTACAAATTGTGAGGCATGCAGTAAGGCATTCGTGTTTTTCAAATTTTTCCGTGAGTTTATACATGGGTCGAACTTTTGCCCCGCTGATTCGAACTTTTGCCCCACTATGGGCTAAAATTTGTTTCCAAATATTTATGCAAAAATTAATACACCTCAAGGCATCCTTATGTTAGGCTTAGAAACGCCTTTACATAAAATGTTGAAAAAAAAATTTATCTTCATTTGTTTCCATGCAACGAAAGCTTGACCAAAAATTACAATATTATCGTCGAAAAACAACAAATAGGCATAACTTTTCCGAATCTCAATCGATTTTTATGATATTTGGAGTGAAAGTCTCTTTCTTGAATAGCATTCGAGCCACCATGACATTTATAAGTTTTGTTTTTAGCTAGAAATCTTTAAAAAAAAACTCGTGCCCCACTCGAACTTTTGCCCCACTTTACTCTATACATGCCCGAAACAAATCGAACAAAGTTAATTTTTGTTTTCAACATTATGCAAAACTTTATCCCGGTAGTAACCGACTATTCACTTTTTTTTTAACACATTCACAAACTCAGTCTAGATAATGAATCATCATATTGAATTTATTAGTAACAGAAGCATGAAACGGGCGTACTAGTTGATTTTTTTTCTTATAAGCAGGTGAAATCAACTCACCAGTAAGAATTCTGAGCTACTACGGCAAATGAAATATAATATGTCGTTAACAAAATGTTGATTAATGCTTAATATGGTTTTACCAAATTAGGCTGAAAGTGTTTTCTAACACAGAACACCTAGATATAAGAAATAATGTAATGTTTAGGATGATACTAAAAAAATGCTCGCCAGTTGACATTCTATCCACGACTGTTCAACAAGAAGCTGCCCAGCAAATCGTGAGCATCAAACCAAACTTCCACTCCGCCAACATAAAAAACGAACCCGTTTGCTTGAATTTTACCAAGCGTAGGGAGCCGGATCATATTTGGCCACAATATGCGTCGTATCAAAGTGCTTCTTTTCACAGAGTATTAGACAATTGGGCCGAGAAAAACCCCCCATGCCAAAGTGAATCATGGAAGTGCCCAAGTAGCTTGCACCCTGTCGAAAATACACAAAAACGGAAAAGGAAACACTTCCACTTCGGCGACGCAAAAAAAATGAACCCTCTTGCTTGCAGTTTACCAAGCGCACTCCCTACCCTTGATCCAACGTACAACTTTACCGAAAACAACAGCCTTCTATCAAAACTTCATCGATCAATATTCAACTTTTTAATTTTCAATATTCACTTGCGCCTCCTAGTGGTAGAATATCTAACTAACCAAGCATACAGCACAAACTCCTAAACTTAACGAACAACTTTGCAGAAAACACCGACTTTCTAGTAGTTCTATTACTAGCGTCTCCTAGTTGTGAAATGTAGAACTAAACATGCATGTAGTGTATAGCTTTTGGGCCAATGAGCCACTTTGCCTAAGACATCAATATTCCATATCACAATTTAGAAAATCTAGTTATAGAACGTCGTAGTCGCTTAGGGGAACCAGAAAACAATGTTCTGTGAGCTATCGCCATCACACGGTGAAAATTCCAACTAATTTCCCTTTCACCGAAGAAAATGTAATTTTCAATTAAGCTTTTTCTGAGAAATTAGCCTTTAAAATTTGCTGCATTTCGCAATTTTTTTGACCTTTTTTCACAGTAATACCGCGATGAACCACCCCTTTTTTTAAATTTTCTTATATTTTATAGACAATGTAAAATAATTTTTTTTTCACAAAATCTTAATCCCTAATCACCGTAATGTGATGTAAATACTACCTGAAGTAAATCAGTCCTAGATCATTTGAACATAAATTGAATCTGATTTGAAACTTTTGAATATGAAGAAATTAGACCAAAATAATTTGGTTGTGGAATGAATCAGTTGAATACAAAATGAATCAGACCGGTAAAACTTGAATATGAAATGATTCAGATCTGAATTTCTAGAATATGAAGTGAAACCGACTTGAAACATGAAGCGAACGTGTAGCCAACTATGCCTCATTACCCCCAAAATCGCGAATTGTATATGAAAGGAATTAAACCTAAATTTTTTGAATATGAAATGAATGTTGCCTGATTCACTTAAATATGAAATGAAAAATTCTAAATGCGGTCGACTCTCCACATCTCGATATCTCTCCTAATGTCGATGGTTTCTTCTGTCTCTTCATTCTGCATATAATTTCGAGTCGATATCTTCAATATCGATGGTTACAAGACCAGAGTTTCGTAATTCCAAACAAATTAGCAGTGCGAAATGACGCCTGTTTGTTTATTGTTTTCCCTATTTTCCTGACAACGAAGCGGTTTTCAATCTAGTATTCATTAAAAATACACTCCCGTGCATAAGTTTGGGTTCACCCCTTAAAAAACATACACAAGTGTTCTGTCCATATCTCTGTGAATAGACGTCCAATTGAAACTCTTTAAGCCGCATTCGAAAGGCAAAGAGTTATTCTTAATTTGTATGTATTTTTCCAAAAACTTTTTTTGAATTTTGTTTACTAAATTTTTGCTTAAAGTTGGACATTTTTTAAAAAACACACTGAAAAATCATATTTAATTTCCTCACCATTGGATCGACCAAAATTTTAAATCGAAGTGTCATTAGAATCGTAATCTCATATTCTTTGAATAGACCCCACCAAATTTTGGCGGAAAAATCTGAAAAGTATTCAAACTTTTCACGATACACCATATTGAGGGGTAAACCCAAACTTTTGCACGATGACTTGAATGACTGTTTCATTGATTTTGAATAGTTATCAGATTTTTCCGCAAAAAAAAAATGTGAGTGCTCTTCAGAGAATATAAGATCACGATTCTAATGACACTTTGGTTAAACATTTTGGTTGATCCAATGCTGAGGAAATCAGATATGATTTATTAACTGAGAGGTTTTTTTGTTGCCATTTCCGCATTCTTATATCGTGTGGCAAGGACGAAGATACACTTTGACCAGGAAAGTCAGGCACCGATCGGGAATCGAACCAAAATACCAACAGTATGACTTCTGAGAATTCTGAATGTCGTTCCGAAACGGCTACAAGAGAAAAAAAACAACAACAAGGCTTCGTAAATAAATAACTGAAGGTGTCATTTGATGAAGTCTTAGAGAGTTTCTTAAAAAACTCTTTGATTAAGATATGTTCTTTGTCTAAGGAACCCTCCCGAAATTTTGTATCGGTTTCTCCCTCTCAGGTTTCTACAACCTTTTTCAGAAAGTGGTGATTCCGTTTCAAACCTGTCAGGCAGTCTGCAATGATTTATGAATTGATTATTTTTTTTGTCTTTATTAGTATCATTCCAAACATTCATTATTTCTTATATCTAGGTGTTCTTATACAACACTATCATCTTAATTTGGTAACACAAATCTAAGATTTTATTAACAACATATTACATTTCATTTGTCGTAGCAGTTCAGATTTTTTACAGGTGAGTTGATTTCACCTGCTTATAAAAGAAAAAAAATGTTTTCAATAAACTAAACCTAACTTAACCTAAACATATAACGCATTAATCGTGGCAATCGAAGATTGTAACGATTTTTGTCTGAAATTATTAATTATTTTATTTGACATTTGTTCCAATGTTTCAACATTGGATATTCTATGTAACTCATTGGTACTATACCAGGGAGGAAGCCTCAGAATCATTTTCAAAATTTTATTTTGAATTCTCTGCAGAGCTTTCTTCCTGGTATTACAACAGCTAGTCCATATTGGTACAGAATACAGCATGGCTGGCCTGAAAATTTGTTTGACTATCAAAAGCTTGTTCTTAAGACAAAGTTTTGATTTTCTATTAAAAAGTGGATAGAGACATTTCACATATTTGTTACATTTGGTTTGAATGCCCTCAATGTGATTTTTGAAAGTTAAATTCTTATCTAGCATGAGCCCTAGATACTTAACTTCATCTGACCAATTTATTGGAACCCCTCTCATCGTGACAACATGTCTACTTGAAGGTTTCAAATAAAGAGCTTTTGGTTTATGTGGGAATATTATTAGTTGAGTTTTGGAAGCATTAGGAGAAATCTTCTGGGTTCGAATCCCGCTGGTCGAGGATCTTTTCGTAAAGGAAATTTTCTCTATTCCCAGGGCATAGAGTATCTTCGTACCTGCCACACGATATACACATGCAAAAATGGTCAATCGGCAAAGAAAGCTCTCAGTTAATAACTGTGGAAGTGCTCATAAGAACACTAATCTGAGAAGCAGGCTTTGTCCCAGTTGGGACGTAACGCCAGAAGGAAGAAGAAGAAGGAGAAATCTTCTATTTTTGCAAGTATGAAGAAAAAATATCCAAACTTTTTTGCAATCGACTACGGATGACACGCAGGCTTCGTCCTTTGGCAGAGAGGCCTGTGTAATGCGCAAACAAGGTAACTCAGGTAAGTCAGATGTGAAAATATTGTATAATATTGGTCACAAAATGCTGCCTTACAGGACGTCCTTCAGATCTGGATTTCTGATAATTAACCTGAAGTGTACAGTTTGACAGATAACTTTGAATTATTCTAACAATGTATGTTGGAAAATTAAAGTTTTTTTAATTTAACGATCACATCTTCATGCCAAACACTGTCGAATGCTTTTTCTATGTCTAGAAGAGCAAGACCAGTAGAATAGCCTTCAGATTTGTTGGAACGGATCAAATTTGTTACACGTAAAAGTTGATGAGTGGTCGAATGTCCATGGCGGAATCCGAACTGTTCATTGGCAAAAATTGAATTTTCGTTGATGTGGGCCATCATTCTGTTCAAAATAACCTTTTCAAAAAGTTTACTGAATGAGGATAGCAAATTGATTGGACGATAGCTAGAAGCTTTAGCAGGATTTTTGTCTGGTTTTAAAATTGGAACAACCTTAGCATTTTTCCATTTGTCAGGAAAATATGCTAACTGAAAACATTTGTTGAATACATCAACTAAATATGATAAGCTACTTTCTGGAAGTTTCTTGATGAGGATATAGAAAATTTCATCATCGCCAGGAGCTCCCATATTTTTGAATTTATTAATAATAGTTCTCACTTCTTCCAAATCAGTCTCCCAGGCATTTTTGAAAACGTTCTCTTGATTGAGAATATTTTCGAACTCCTGAGTAACTTGATTTTCAATTGGACTAGTTAGTCCTAAATGAAAATTGTGCGCACTTTCAAACTGCATAGCAAGTTTTTGAGCATTTTCGCAATTAGTTAGTAATAATTTATTTTCCTCTTTCAATGCCGGTTTTGGCTTCTGAGGTTCTTTCAAAATTTAAGATAATTTCCAAAAGGGCTTAGAGGCAGGGTCCAAATGAAAAATCTTATTTTCAAAACTTTTGTTTCTTAATTGTGCAAAACGTTTCTTGATTTCTTTCAGCAAATCCTGCCATATAATTTTCATAGCAGGATCGCGAGTGCATTGAAATTGCCTTCTCCTCACGTTTTTAAGACGGATCAAGAGTTTAAGATCATCGTCTATAATCACGGATTCAAATTTTACTTCACATTTTGGAATTGCAACAATGGAATTTGTTAAAGTTTCAAGAGCATTGTCAATATCAAGTTTAGTTTCTAAAGAAATGTTAACATCAAGATTAGAGTCAACATACGTTTCATATATATTCCAGTCGGCTCGTAAATAATTGAAAGTGGAGCTGATAGGATTGAGAATCGCTTCATGCGATTTTTGAAATGTAACAGGGACATGATCAGAATCAAAATCAGCATGAGTAATCAGTTGGCTACAAAGATGTCTAGAGTCGGTTAAGACCAAATCAATCGTAGATGGATTTCTAGAAGAAGAAAAACATGTGGGGCTATCAGGGTATTGAATTGAGAAATATCCTGAAGAGCACTCATCAAATAAAATTCTGCCGTTGGAATTACTTTGAGAATTATTCCATGACCGATGTTTGGCATTAAAGTCACCAATGACAAAAAATTTTGACTTATTGCGAGTCAATTTTCGCAAGTCAGTTTGGAGCAAATTAACTTGCTGTCCAGAGCATTGAAAAGGCAAATAGGCAGCTATGAAAGTATATTTACCAGACTGTGTTTCAACAGAAACACCTAAAGTTTCAAATACTTTAGTTTCAAATGACGAAAACAGTTGATGTTTTATACGCCTATGAATGATGATTGCAACTCCCCCACATGCCCCATCAAGTCGATCATTGCGATAAACAAAAAAGTAAGGATCTCTTTTGAGTTTAGATCCAGGTTTTAAATACGTTTCGGTAATAACTGATATATGCACGTTATTAACTGTAAGAAAATTGAACAGCTCGTGCTGTTGGATGAATCATCAAAAGCATTGAAGTGAAATATCTGGTGAAATCTTCCCACAATCTGTAACCATGTTTGACATCCCCAGCTCAAATTTGTCGAAAAGAGACAAAACTGACGGCGCGGGAGGTCCAGTTAAACGTCTCACAGCAGCCATCATCGCTGCAGAAGAGCCGGCACGACCCTATACGGAAAGCAACTGCCTGGCGAAACCTGAGGGAGTCCGTATGGCTCGAGGCGGCAAACGAGACCGAGAAGACGATGGTCGTTAGTTGCCTGGATAGCGTGAAGCGTTGCACCATGAGAAAAGGTAATTGCAATTTTTCACCGGGAGTTTCCTTCGTCCCTTTCGTTGTCCCACGTCGTACTTGTCGTGCACCTTCATCGTTCTCGATTTCCGTATTTCCCTATCGAGCTGCAGCAGTAGCAATCTCAGTTTGCATTGATTGCAGGCTGGTCGAACGTAACAGGAGGAGAAAAAATCAGAATAGGAAACGCTTTAACTTGACTAAAAGCTAGCAAAGAGGGAGTAAGTAATTCAAGTTTGAAATTTATATTCCGTTCGCTCGAGCGAAGAAAAGTGCTTTCCGATGAAATTGGCGCCGGTGACGGAAGTTATAAACAAAACTACGTGATTTTTTGGATCAGTGCCTTTCGGTGGGTGGTGACCAATAAGTGATATGTACTTTCTTGTTGAATTAATCATGTACCGTGAAACGAGGTATCATCGATCGATCATCTTCTTAGTAGGATGTAAATAATAACATTTTTCTTTGAAACATTTTTAATGCATAAATGATGTATCTCAACTTCATAAAAACTGCACCAGAATTCACTTCTTCTTCTTCTTTTTCTAATTGGCATTACGTCTTCACTGGGACAGAGCCTACTTCTCAGCTTAGTGTTCTTATAAGCACTTCAACAGTTATTACCTGAGAGCTTTCTTTGTCAAAGTTGCCATTTTCGCATTCATATATCGTGTGGCAGGTACGATTATACTCTATGCCCAGGGAAGTTCTGAAAATTTCCATTACGAAAAGATCCTGGACCGACCGGAAATCGAACCCACACACCTTCAGCATGGCTTTGCTTTATAACCGCGGCTAAGGAAGACCCCTAGAAAACAATATGTAGTCAGGAGCTTTGGGTTCAAGTAGATACTTGTATTAAAATGATAAAATTTGTAGCATTTGTATATTAATTGAAACTTTAACGACCAATCCAAAAAACTGATCAGTGTAATATGGGATTTCGTTATTCATTTTTTTCTGATATTCTGAACTAAGCAGAAACTTCCAGTAGCACCTATTTGAGCGATTAAAGTATACATAATTTTAATTGAGTCCGTGCACTTTATTGGATGGGTTTGACATTTGGCTGATTGGTTTACGTGGAATCATTTGGGATCCGGCGGAAGTACATCCGCCAAACGCGCGCTAGTCCAACACTATTGTCCATATAACGGCATAGCCGACCTGTGCATATACCTGGTCGTTACGCTAAAATCCAACTGCCATGGCATTTAGCGAACCAATCGAGCACGGCTGGCAAACGGAAGCTTTGGCAGTTATTTTAAATTTGTCACGACATTGACTCGACGATTAATTAATCCTGCTCTGATTCACTACCCTAGACATGAGCGAGCCACTGGTCGTCTCCCTGAAACGGTACAGTAGCCCCACAGTTATGAATCAACTAACGTCCCCCTTATCGAGGAAAGTGTGATGAAAAATCGACTGAACTATCACTTAAAAACTGCTAGATAATATTGATTTCATAAATATACCTCGAATTTCTTGAAAATGTCGATCTGTAACATTGTCCGTCCCGTATGTGCGGATCACAGGGAGAAGAGGATCATTGAATCAAACTAACAAATATGGATCGGAACACTACAACAACATTTTGTATGCAAGATGAATATTTGTGAAAGCATACCTTCTGGCGATTATCTTGGAATCACCTTATTTCTGATTCAAAACGGTGGGTTGACTGTTCAGCTCGTTACGGAGTACTGAAGAGCTCTTCTAGCAGACAACAGTGGTACCCTTTTCCAATCACGTTCTGGTGAACTGCTGGTTTTGCTGTGCACAATAATGGGTAGTTGGGAATACGATAAAATAAATTCGATTAGGGAAAAGCCGATGGTCCGATCGGACCAGTCGTTGAATGCTTATTATTTCGTCTTCAATTATTTAAATACGGTCCTCGCGTTGGTGGTTTACAGAGATTTTATTGTGTCTAACATACGGATGCAAATACTTTACAAACGGAATCTCTTGGAATAAAATAATAATATAACTTAAATGGCGGTTTCGTGTAATCCCATTGTAAGATATTATTTTTTAAACGTATACAATTTAATTCAGACAATTATGTTAATTATTTTGTAGGTCGTTTTATTCATATTACGGACACTTAAGGACCCAGTGGAGTATAACTCATCGAAAATCATTTAAATAAATCATTTTGTATAATTCATCAGCGTTATCGAACGTCAAAAACATGTAGCTTTCGACTGGTGGGTGAAGATTTTGATTCCGCAAGATGAATATTTTTGAATAAATAGAGATATGTGGGCTTTTCATGATTCTTATTCCGGACGCTTCTTCACATTGGCTTTATATGCCGGACACTTTAATTGAAATTCCGGACAGCACATCAAAATCATAATTGGAAGATTAAAATCATCATTGAAATCACCAAATCATAAGAGAGACATTTAAGGCAGTTACACATTTTAAATATTTATTAGCATCCATGCAATATATTTATTATAATGAGCTTTGAAAGTGGGAACTTTTGAACGACAAATATTGACACATGTCGTGTGAAATGTTTCCCGTACCGTTTTGGTTCATATTACGGAGAGCTCCAAATCACGAACACTCTACTTTGTATGGGAAACATTTCACACGAAATGTTTCAAATGTTGTTCAATAGTTCTCATTTCCGAGGCTCATTTTAATAAGCAGTTACCTATGGAAACTATGGAATATATGAAAATTTATAATGCCGAACTGCCTCAAACGTCTTTTTAGTGGTTTGACAATTTCAATTGATGATTTAACTTTTCTATATATGATTTTCATGAGTCCATTTTCATGTCCGGAATTTGAAACAAAGTGTCTGGAATACGAGGTAAAAGTGAGGCAGCGTCCAGAATAAGAAGCATGAAAAGTCCACACATTTCTATTCATTAAAAATTATTCATGTTACGGAATCAAATTCTTCAACCACCATTTCAAAGTTAAGTGTTTTGGGGGAATTATACAGAATGATTTATTTTATATGCTTTTTGATGTGTTTTACTTCACTGAAGCCTTAAGTGTCCGTAATATGAATCAAACGGTACAAAGTCGAGTGTCCGTAATTTGAAGCTGTCCGGAACTTGAATCAGAATAGCACAAGCTGTCAAATAATTTTCGTAGCAGAATCGCATACTGTTATTTCATCTCCTTGCGTTTTTTTTTTTAATTATTGAACATTTGGAAACATCTTTTAGAATTTAGTTTAACTGAATATAATTTCACATTTTAGTATTTCAGACCTCTCGCTTTGACTAAAAATATAAAAATTTTAAGAGCTCTGCAAATATAAAAATACGTATTTAAGGAAATGGGTAGGGCAATATTTATCGATGCATTTTCATGAAAACATGAGATATTTGGGATGTGATCTAAATCAAATAATCTAATCATTTCTAAAAATTCTGGACCCAGGTATCATCGAGACACCCGCAAAACGAAAACTTACACCCTATCCTTTGATTTCTCAAAACTTATTCAAACATGCGTTAGTCAGAAGAGTAAACAAACTTAGTTTATTGATCCTACGTATTTGGCAGACGAAATTCTACATGTTCCTCTTTAAACGAACTCGATTCTCACTTTTATAACGTTCGGTTTTCTGAATTACAAAATGACGTAAGATTTTTAACTTTTGCAACCTAACAACTACATAAAAAAAAGTGCAGTCAGAGTGGACCAAGAGCTTATCACCAGTGGACCAAGAGCTTATGGTAGTTCTATGGTGTATGTATGAAATGTTCTAGGACCCGCTTATTGGGCCAGCATATTTTGGTCGGTACTCAAGATTTTCACTTGGTCCACTCTGACTGAACGCATATTTGAAAATTTCTGGTCTTCAATGCCCTGACCCTTCAAAACCTTAATTTTCAAGCTATCGTAATGCCACTGATTTCGGAATATATTATATGGATTGTTGAAGAATTTACGATACTGATGTCGAAGGGTCTTGATAATTTGTTCATCTTAGAGATATGCACCCAGTTTGACCATGCAAGCATTAAATGATTGTTATTTTCCTAGAAATTGTTCAGTCAGAGTGAACCAACTCACTGAACGATGGTCTTTAGTTCAGTCAGAGTGGACCAAATACATATAGTCTATCAAAAAATCGTTCTATCAGAGGTTTGGAATATTATTTTTCATGATAATTTCACATCATATTGTTTGAAAGTAACACAAAGATGTGTAGAAATATTGAACCAAAATTTAAACGAGTTCAAAAATTTCAGAGCGCTAGACTTTAAAACCATTTTTCTCAAATTATAAAAAATGTCACTTGGTCCACTCTGACTTAACGCCGACCATTTGTTTTATTAAATGTTTGTGGGAAAATGATAAAAACAGGATATTTGAACGCATACTGCTTGCATGTAAAATGTACACGTGAAAAAAAATGTCATTGTAGATTCATTTTGAAATAAATTTAGGAATAAGTTTCTAACTCAGGGCTGACCAACGTACAGTCCGTGAACAGTGACTCTTCTCTTATCAGGCTCGTTGACAGTTGTTTAAAGTTTCAAGCTCGTCGACTTTTTATTTAAAGTTAGACCGTATACCAAAAATTATTACTTATAATTCTGGGCAGGATTTCCACATAATCCTAAATAGATTTTTGACCGAATTCTCAACATGATTCATATAAAATTCTGCACAAATATCTCACACATTACGGAACAAAATTTAAGAATGGAGATTTTGAAAGCTTATTAGAAACATTTTTAACATTCACCTGCGTTGGATTTTCGCATTAAATGTTACGCAGTAACAATCCATAGACAGGCTTTTCATATAATGGTAGATGGGCTTGTGACAAAATTTTAAGTGGGATTATCATAACATCTTTGGCATTATTGTAACATTATAATTTGAGCAGGATTTTTAACGATACCTCAACTAAATACCTACATAATCTTGAACACAACTCATTCCCAAGATCTTTATTGAATACTGAGTAGGATTCTTACTGAATCAGCCATTCCATGGAAAACCGATCTAGTGGATCACCGAATTCCATGAAAATTTGCTGTTTTGTTACTTATCCGAAATAAGGATACATGTGTTTTTGGATTTTTTGATTAGCGTTAACATTTCCGCAATAGGGTGACCAAAAAAATCGCGACTTTGCAAAAATTTTATTTTTAAAAAAAATTTAACTTTTGAATCGCTTGACCGATTTTCAATTTTCGAAATGAAAGTTAGATATTTTAGCTTTTCAAGAAAAATATATAATTTCACAATTATTTTTTGTGAAAGAAAATTAAAAATTCCCGTTTTTTCGTGTTTTGAAGGCCTTGGAACAAAAGGGGCTATGCTGTTCTCATTTTTTCTTGAAAGTTCAGAGAATTTTCCTTTTACTGTCAAATTTTCAGCAATGTATGTTTTTTTTTAGTTTTTAAGTTGTATATATTTTTGAAAATAAAAAATCAGTCATTTTTTACCGGCACACGGCAAATAAAAATATAAAATTTTTCAACATGAAAAAATATAGAAAAAATAGAATTTTTTATATTTTTGCTTGTAAAAAATTTGTATAGTAGGGTACAATCTATTTTGCGAAAACTTGTGATAAACCACTTTTAACACGTTTGAAGATATACGGAACGCAATCCTCATTAAATAATAACAGCCCTGTGCAATGCTAATACATGCATTGCAATCGTAATTGCCATGAATAGCATGTAGTGTGATTTGTTTTACGATCTGAACAAGTAAATTTTAATTATTTACATCACGTAAAATTTTTCCTCAAATCCCTTTCCGTATTTCCTGTTCCGTATTTTATGAACGCTCCCCAACCATGCGATTTAGAGTGCGTCAAGAAAGCCCGAGCAAGCGTAAGTTTATTTCTCTCCGGTTGCGCGTTCCCTTTTTGTTTTTGAGTGCAGTCGGTATCGTGCCTCGTTTGTTTTTTTTTTTTCCTTATATTTATTTGGTAGGCACACCGTGCACATGGGCGCTACTGTGCCGAGTATCATAGTATTCAGTAGCCACACTGCTACAGTATCTATTTTTAACCTAATTCTTATTGCTACATCGCTCTCAACAACACATCTACCGAGTAGGTAGGAGAGAGACCTTGTGTTTATCGCTGCAGTTGCCCAAGTAACCAGTAAGCACGATAATGCGGCACGGTAACAGCATTATATGCGCATATAGGGTAATCATTTAATGCATGTCAGTTTTATATACGCATATAATGCTATTATAATGCCAGAAAAGGCGAAATAGCGTGCCATTATAGTGCCAAGATATAACCGTGCCTCTCTGCACCACTAATGCTGATATAAGACCACGTGAGAAACGTCAGTTGTTTTCGCCAGGTTTTTAAGGCGAATATTTTGTGCTTTCGCGTACGCAGCCAGAGAGCTTTCGCGTATGCGGCCAAGCAACTGGTACACGAGGTAAATAAATGAATGAATGAAAACGGAAACTAATAGTATAGTATGCAAAAAAAAATTAATAAAATGATACAGATAGTACTTCTCCGTATCAGACATATTTGTTTTGGTGGTTTTCATCCTTTTGAAAACTTGCAATTGCCACATTTTGATCCTCGTTATGATGATGAAATTCCTCATTTTGCGTCTCGAACCTGCGACACCCGTATTGTTGAGTTGTTGTCCTGCTCCTTTGCTCCTACGGCCACATAATATGAATAATATTGGAAAGAAAAGTGACCAATTTAAACCATCACTTTTCCCCGTCATAAAACCTGCAATTGTAGTAGTGAGAAGATTTATGTTTGACTCCCTCTTACCACTATATGCAAACACAAAGCACGTGGTATATCTGTCAAAACACTGGATGGCATTTAAACATGCCCTGTATTGGAATATAAAGCCAATATAGTGCTTTTTTAATGCCTGTATGCATCGGGCTTAGAAGCATTAATGATGCTGTAATAGGGTTTCTATGCAACGGAAGTGCTGTTATAAGGTGTATAAGCATTTGCGGTGCTATTATAATGCATGTACGCATCTATGATGCTGATTAAGGGCTTATTATTAGTGCTTATGGTTACTTGGGTGGTCCGATCCATGTCCATATATCCTATCCATTGTTTGTGTGGTGGTTCAGTTTGCCGTGCTTCCAGTAGGGGAAGTGATGGTAAAATGAACAGGGGTAGTAATATGAACACCGTGCCTTTTACCGAGAAGAATCAAATTTCAATGCACGAACAATTTAGAGCATAAATCGGTGTGTTCATGTTGATACGAAGGTCTATTGAAGTGAAAATATCAACGAAAAATGAGAATTTAGAAAATCACTTTTGAAAATTAGAACTGACGTAACTTTTTGCTCAAAGGTCTTGAGGTGTTTTAGTGAGGTGAATATTGTTATAATATGATATCAATTATGATATTTTTTACTTTCTGTTTGAATGGGTTACAATCCTTAATAGATATATTTTCGGATATGCAATAAAAATTTTCAACAATATTTGTTTTGCTCCCGTTTTTTGCATGATGTTTGTTTTACCACCAACAGCTGTTCATTTTACCCATATAGTGCAGATAAAATGAACATTTGCATCGTTTTTTGCTCGCAATATAAATGTGTGAATATTTAGCTATTTTAGTCTGCTTTAGATAACCTCTCTACCTTTGATGGTGTGCGATAGAAATATAGAAATTCCTCGTTTTACTATTAGAAACACGATGATATTCTTAAGGTGTTCATTTTACCACCCCTTCCCCTATCGAGTGAGGCATTGTTGCCTGCGAAGAGGGTCAGTTTGTCTCAGTCACCATCCGATGCTGACGAAGGATGGATGTGTTCCCCCAGTGCATAGTCCTTCGTGCGGCGTCGTCCGGTGGCTGGACGAAGTATTTTTTTGTGGAGATGCTGGGAATCGAATCCATGACCTTCCGTTTACAAAGCGAAAGTGTAACCTCAAGGCTACGGGACCCCCCTAAATCGTGCCTTGTTGGTGTTGTTTTTTTTTTGTTCTTTCGGTTCGCGCAAATAACATCTTAATGTGTTAAAATTTATGTTAATTTAGCCAAATCTTAGGCTAAAGACTACGCCTTCAAATGAAGCTTGTTGAGCTTAAATCGGTTATGATTTCGTTGAGATACAGCTGTTTGAAGTTTGCTAGGTGAGATATAGTTGATGAATTTTAGGCAGTCCAATTGTGTTGACTTTCCTGCACTTACAATGCTGCCAAAAATAGAAAACAAAACAGATCAATCTCAAATTTTGGGAAATTGTCAATCAATACCATAGAAACTTATAGAAAACATTAGGAAGTGATTTTGTGAACATGATGTTTTGAGCTTTTGTCAGGCCATGTTGTATAATTAATAATTGTATCAAAATGAACAATCAATTCGACATTACTCATTTTGATACAATTTTAAACATTTGCCATTTCTCTCTCAGGAGAAAATGCACATTCCATCGAAACGCCCTTTTTGCCACTTTAAGAGACAGTTTTTACCCAAACGAAATCACTCTTCTTTTTGTGCGGAGTCGGTGGCATGATCCTGCTCAAAAAGAGTTCAAATGGACATTTTTCATCGATTTTGGTTAGACGAGGAATGTAGACAGATTCTGGAGGAGAAGAATGTAGCGCTAGCGGTCATGTTGCAGAAAGGGACCCGAAAAAACGTGGATCGTTATAAACGGAAACGGCTACAGTAGACCCGCCTCTTTCGGGAGAAAGAACGCTTCCTAGAGGAGATGGAGCAGCCGATATGTGCAGGGATAAGGATGGGAGCATCTTGACAAACGAGCGTGAGGTGATCGAAAGGTGAAAGCAGTACTTCAAAGAACACTTGAATGACGCTGAGAGCACAAGAAATCAAGATCGAGAAAACGGAGGAAATGTCTTCGTCAATAGGTACTGCAGACGATGGAAACCAACCAGCTCCCACTTTGAGGGAGGTTGAAGGTGCCAATCACTAACTAAAGAACAATAAAGCTGCTGGTTAAAATGGTATTCCCAACAAACATTTTTGCTGAATAAGAGTTCAACAAAGGACCCTCATGAGTACTCCAGAAGAATAAACTACTAATGTTTCTTGGGTTGGAGTTGACTCATGAAGATTGGCCCGGAGAAGCTGGCCATTTGTCTGATAGACACAATCTGGGACACAGGTACCAAAAGATGGGAAGGAAGGAATAATTTGCCCCATCTACAAGAAGGGCGACAAGTTAGATTGTGAAAACTTTCGAACAATCACCATTCTCAATGCAGCCAACAAAGTAGCAGCTTTCCCGGGAAGCTCACGAGACTGATAAGAGCGACGATGGAAGGTGTGCAAAATTGTGTGAAGGTTTCTGGCATTCCATAACCTTGTCGTCTGGATCCCGCCGGGGACTACGACAAGGTTATGGACTTTCGCGCATTTTGTTCAATATTGCGCTAGAATGTGTTATGCGGAGACCCGAGCTTAACAGCCCATATACGATTTTTACGAGATGTTTGCTTGGCGGATGATATGAACATTGTCGGCCAAATATTTGAAATGGTGGCAGACATGTACACCCGCCTGAAATGCAAGGCAGCAAAAGTTGGACTAGTGGTGAATGCGGCCAAGACAAAGTACATGCTAGTCGAGCGCGATAGGCCTCGCCTAGGTAGCAGTGTTACGATAGACGACTATACGTTCGAAGTGTTCGACGTGTTCGTCTACCTTGGATCCTTGCTGACGGCTGATAATAACGTTAGCCGTGAAATACGTGGAAGTCAGGCCTGTCAAGCTGCGGTCAAAAAAGATTCACACCCGCACCAAATTCACCATGTACAAAACGCTCATAAGGCCGGTAGTTCTCTACGGGCATGGAACGTGGATGATGCTTGAGGAGGACCTGCAAGCACTTGAAGTCCTCGAACGTCGGGTGCTTAGAACGATCTTTGGCGATGTACAGGAAAACGGTGTGTGACGGCGAAGGATGAACCACGAGCTTGTTTGACGAGCTACGGCGAACCCAGTTTCAAGAAGGTGGCCAAAGCTGGAAGGATACGGTGGACAGGGCACGTTGCAAGAATGCCGGATACCAACCCTGCAAATATGGTGTTTGCTTCGGATTCGGCTGATACAATAAGGCGTGAAGCGCAACGAGCGAGGTGAACGGATCAATTGCGCCTCGATTAGGCAAGCGTGGGGCAGTACCGAGGATGGAGAAATGCGGCCACGAACCGAGTGTTATGACATGAAATTGTTGCTTCAGTGTTATCTGTTTAGATGTTAACTAAATACATGCTTGGATGTTAACTAAACGCATTCATTTATGTGAACAGCGTAAAACTTACTTAACACTGCTTCTATCGTTATCTTTGAATACGATGCATGGTATTCTTGAAAATACACAACAACCTTTCACTTTTTTCCAGAGTTTTCATGGAGCTTCGGAGGAATCTCACTGGATTTATCAAGATTCACTAGGGTTGTCGGCGATTACCAGGAGTCTCAGTGGTTACCACTGTTAACGTGGGTTGCTAGATTTTTAAAAGTCGCAAGGAGTTTGAAAATACATGGAAACATTCTGAGCATCACTGTCAACCTTCTGAGAATCCATTTGGAACCTCTTAAACTTTTTGAACATTTGGTGTCTACCTTACTTACTTACTTATTTGGCTTTACATCAATTATCTTGATAAAGCCTCGCCAACAATATTTCGCCAATTCCCTCGGT
Source organism: Aedes aegypti (assembly GCF_002204515.2). Lineage (NCBI taxonomy): Eukaryota > Metazoa > Arthropoda > Insecta > Diptera > Culicidae > Aedes > Aedes aegypti. Next base: position 118,519,608 of record NC_035107.1, read on the forward strand.
TCATGGCCGCTTCTCTCCATCCTCGACTGTGACCCACGCTCTCCAGGTCCTGGTGTACCTGGTCCATCCACCTAGCTCGCTGCGCCCCACGCCTTCTTGTTCCGACCGGATTCGTGGCGAACACCATCTTTACAGGGTTGTTGTCCGGCATTCTTGCAACATGCCCTGTCCAGCGTATCCTTCCAGCTTTAGCTACCTTCACGATACTGGGTTCGCCGTAGAGTTGAGCGAGCTCGTGGTTCATCCTTCGCCGCCACATGCCGTTCTCCTGCACGCCGCCGAAGATCGTCCTTAGCACTCGGCGTTCGAAAACCCCAAGAGCTTGCAAGTCCTCCTCGAGCATAGTCCACGCCTCATGCCCATAGAGGACTACCGGTCTTATGAGCGTTTTGTACATCGTGCATTTGGTGCGGGGGTGAATCTTTCTTGACCGCAGTTTCTTCTGGAGCCCATAGTAGGCACGACTTCCGCTGATGATGCGCCTTCGTATTTCCCGACTAACATTGTTGTCAGCCGTCAACAAGGATCCGAGGTAGACGAACTCGTCCACCACCTCGAAGGTATCCCCGTCTATCGTAACACTGCTTCCTAGGCGGGCCCTGTCGCGCTCAGTTCCGCCAACCAGCATGTACTTTGTTTTCGACGCATTCACCATTAGCCCGACTCTTGTTGCTTCGCGTTTCAGGCGGGTGAACAAATCTGCCACCGTTTCAAATTTTCTCCCAATAATATCCATGTCGTCCGCGAAGCAAACAAATTGTCCGGATCTCGTGAAAATCGTGCCTCGATTGTTAAGTCCGGCTCTCCGCATGACACCTTCAAGCGCAATATTGAACAACAGGCACGAAAGTCCGTCGCCCTGTCGTAGTCCCCGCCGAGACTCGAACGAACTGGAGTGTTCGCCCGAGATCTTCACGCAGTTTTGCACACCGTCCATCGTTGCTCTGATCAATCTTGTGAGCTTCCCGGGAAAGCTGTTCTCGTCCATGATTTTCCATAGCTCTATGCGGTCGATACTATCGTATGCCGCCTTGAAATCGATGAACAAATGGTGCGTAGGGACCTGGTACTCACGGCATTTCTGGAGGATTTGCCGCACGGAAAAGATCTGGTCCGTTGTCGAGCGGCCGTCGATAAAACCTGCTTGATAACTTCCCACGAACTCGTTTGCTATAGGTGATAGACGACGGAAGAGAATCTGGGATAGCACTTTATAGGCGGCGTTTAGGATGGTGATTGGTGTCTACCTATGAAAACCATTAAAGTTCTTCGGAGTGGCCCCAAAGTTCTAATCGGAAGGAACATATTCATTCCATAACCAAAAAACAATTTCAAATGAGTTCACTTTTCTCAGTTTGCACATCAAACAATCTCAATGAACAAGAATCACCTTTTAGCTTTAATCTTCAAATCTCAAGGAAAATTAATGTGCCATCTTACATGTGACACATCTTCAAAACTCAAAGCGGCAAATATAAATCCTGCTCCTATCGAAATGTGCAGCTCTTTGTAGGCAGATGTCGGATTGCCCTTTCTTCGGCAGATTTTACACCAGTTCCAAAACAAAGCAGCAGGTATCTCACAAAAACGATTCTGTCGTCTTCAGGAAAAACTATCTTCATCCCGGTATGCTGCATACATTCGTCAGTGACTAGTGTGGGAGAGTGCGAGAGGTTTCTGCAAATATGATTATGAATTGAACAGGAAAAAGCAACACAACACAGCACAGCCATGTGCACACATAAATCGGAAACATTGTTTTCCTTCGCCGGCTTCTTTGAATACTTTTTCCGGTAGCAGGCACCGGAAAGCATTTCCCAGACAGTTCCCAACCCTCCTCCAGAAATGCTGGGTAAACAGATACGGTTCCTCATTCCAGTGCAGTGTACTGGGTGGGAATCGCTCTGCTGGGATCTCAGGATTTCAATTTGAATGATCCTGTTTTATAGTTTTCCATGCTTTTTATTTGTTTCATAAATTTATTCGAAACTTTACCGCCATACCCACCCGAATCGGCGGGAACAGCGTGTCCACCAACAGTGACTGCAACTGCTAAAACCGACTATCGTTGTGAAAAGTTGTGCGATAGAAGCATTCAAAAGTATTGATTTTGTTCGTTTATTTGCTCACTCACCTGGAATTTGACTTCCTAAACATTGGTAGCGCGATACAGGTGGCAAAAAAACGGTGATGGCTGACAGCGGTTTGGGAAATTTAGAAAGGCGTTCTCAAATTTAATTTATATGATTTTTCTACTTGAATTATTACTATTACGGTTTGGCATTAGGGTTTATTAACAAATTTCATAACGCCAAAAATGACCATTTTCAAAAGCCACCCATCTAAACACTACACTAAGGCTTTTTCTACGTCGGCCAACGTACCACGTAAAACCGCATTATTAAAAAAAAAAAAAACGACGTAAACAAATCGCTTTGTTCCAAGAAATCTGAGGCAGGTTTTCTTACGTCTCTTTCAGCCCTTTATCTAAATTCTGGGGTCAATTTGACCACAGAGCACTTTGAATCTTTTGTTTAAGTGAACCGATTTGTGAAACGCTTTCACACGTTGGTGCGTTTCCGCGATTTTTTTTTTTATTCGCGCATGATTTTTTTTTTCATTTTTTTTTGTTTTCGAATTTTCTGCAGTTTTGGAAAGAAAATGTAATTGAAACAAATAAGATATTTCGAAAGCTATATGGATCATTATGGGGAGGGATTATTGTGAAGAAAGGACTAAATATGACGAGTTGTTAATATTTTGGACGCTTATATCTCAGGAACAGTTCTAAAAAAATATTCTTATTTAAAATATTTTCTTCGATGAGGATTTGCAACAGGAAAAGGGACACTATATTACACATTGTTTAGTTAGGAATTTTTACCGCATGATGGCGCTAGCTCAGAAACATTTTTTTTAATTTCTTTATTAGTATCATTCCAAACATTACATTCATTTCTTAAATCAAGGTGTTCTGTGTTATTAGACAACACTATCATCCTAATTTGGTAAAACAAATTGAGGGTTTTATTAACGCAGAAAATCACAGTCAGCGGAGTCAGTGAAACTCACACCTACTGCTGCTGTAGGCAAAATGCCTTCAAAATAGCAAAACACCCGTTGCTAAGGGCAACCCATAACTGCTGTAGAAAAATGTTCTACCGTTTTGATTCATATTACGGACACTTAAGGCCTCAGTGAAGTATAACCCAGCTTGGACCATAGAAAATAAATCATTCTGTATGATTTTTTAGCGTTATCGAGCGTCGGAAGCCCTTAACTTTCGGATGGTGGGTAAAGAATATGCGTCCGCAACTTGAATAATTTTAAATACCGTTTTGATTCATATTACGGACAGCTTCAAATTCCGGACACTCTCGTTTGTATGGATGTGGCCTTTTCATGATTCTTATTCCGGACGCTCCCTCACTTTTGCCTCATATTCCGGACGCTTTGATTCGAATTACGGACAGCTCATGATAATCATTAATGGAACAATCAAATCATCAATTGAAATCGTTCAACCACTTAAGAGACGTCTAAGGTAGTTGAGCATTATAAATTTGCAATGATATTTATGGAAAAAAAACTAATAAAACGAGCCTCGAAAATGAGAACTTTTGGGCGGCGAAAATTGAAACATTTCGTGTGAAATGTTTCCCATACAAACGAGAGTGTCCGGAATTTGAAGCTGTCCGTAATATGAATCAAAACGGTATTTCCCGCTGCATTTCCCGCATTTACAGCCTTCAATGACACTGACACTACTGATTTAGAAAATTCATGCACCCAACATAGGCTACCGTCGTTGGGGGTGACAATGGGTCAAAAAGGCATATGTACGATTTGTTTATTGAATAACTATCGCAATTTAGCTCAAATAAACTTCAAATTTGGTGTGTATGTACTTTGATGGTTCATTAATAACTGTTCAAAAATTTATTGAAAAATATTTATTCACAGCGGCACTACAAGTGAATGAAAAATGACCCAATCTCACCCCATAGAGGGGGTGACATTGGGTCACTATTATTGAAATAACTTATTTTTGAGAATATGATTGCAAAACCATTCACAGCTTAAAAATATTGATGAAATACGATGCAAACAAGACGAAAATATATCTAAGATGTTTCACAAGTATGATAAACCCACTTAAAAAAACGATTATACCAAACATTTGAAAAGCTTTGAGAAAATATATGAGACCCAACATTTATCGTCAAATTTACATAAATTTTCTTGTTTGTTTCCCTCAAATTATCTTCATAGTCTCATCCCTATTGCCATAAAGCCTATTCAGTTTTCTCAGAGGTGTATTGAAACAGTGATTATTTTAAACCCTCGCAAATAGTTATATTTCGGTGCGACATTCCTCGATCAATATATTTCAGGCAGATTTTGACTTCATAGTACCGGTATTTCAGCGATCCAACTCATTCGTACTTTCGTGAGATGTTTCTGTAATATGAAAACACTAATAAAAAATCTCCCGCTGGTCGAGGATCTTTTCGTAATGGAAATTTTCTCGATTCCCAGAGCATAGAGTATCTTCGTACCTGCCACACGATATACACATGCAAAAATGGTCAATCGGCAAAGAAAGCTCTCAGTTAATAACTGTGGAAGTGCTCATAAGAACACTAATCTGAGAAGCAGGCTTTGTCCCAGTTGGGACGTAACGCCAGAAAGAAGAAGAAGAATAAAAAATTAAATTTATTAAAAAAAACAATTGATAAAATTTTACGATGTTGCTGCGCACGAAACAAAGTTGCTGGTTTGAGAAGTTGTGAAAATTCGTTGCATTGTTATTCGATGCACAGAATCCTCAAGTAGACTTGTTTGATGTTTCAGAGATACTGTATTTAGAAAGAATAAACACATCTTAATGAGGAATGAGAACACTCGGCACCGTAAAATGTCAAATAAGTGGTCTTGCAATTTAATTTACTATCGTTCTTGCTTGACCCAATCTCACCCCCATTTTCAATGTTTTAGACACCGTACCGAAAAAAAATAAAATTTTTGTGGAAAAATCAATTAGATTTCGGAAAATACTTGTGAAATGTAATGAAAAGTCTTTCAACCTTCTACTAATACAACGATAGAGGTTAAAGTACATGCGTTATTCTTTGCACAGGAGAAATTTAATGCTGTAAAATTTATCTAGTTTCAACATACAAGATTATTGATATAGTAAACAAAAATTACTATATTCTAAAAATGTATATTGTGATGAATTATGTGTAATAATATGTTCCCCAACATATGAATAATTATTTCTAGCGATATCAGCGTTATTAGCTGATATATTACATAAATCATAATTTTCCGTTTTGACCCAATCTCACCCCCTAGACCCATTGTCACCCCCATCGACGGTACTTGATGACATTCACAATTTTGAACTTCTGTATCAGAAGAGCCACGTGATTTTCGCAAAAACTCAAGGCTACTACTATTACCATTCCCAACTCTGCTCATAACTTTTTGCTGGCTTAACGAAATTCCTTGATTAGCACTTCAATCGAAAGACAAGACATCAAAGGTTAATGTCCTTTACTTACTGAATCCCACATAGTTTAATAACTGTTTTAAAAGAGAACGTTCATTTCAAGCAAATCTATAAAATAGGGGTGCTAGAGAAAAGTTGACGTCATCGATTCAAAACGTGTTAGCCGATCAGATCGGACGTCTTTTCGGTGCTCTCTATTCGTTCTTGACAAAGTATTAGTTTTTCTCGCGTTGTCCCACGCTTCGTCACTCCCCAGTATGGGCAAACCGCGTGCTCAAAACCAACCGGTTTGCAGTCCTCGCGGAAAGCGTGGAAAAAAAGGAACGATGTCCGCCGTTCTATACCAAGGGCTTTCCGGAAGGGCTCTACTCGAAGCTGGACTACTATACGTCAAGCAAGGCCTACAAGTAACCCTCCGTCGGTGCACGGATGGGTACAAAATCACCGTTCCCTGTATCAAGCACTACCGTGCTGAACATCAACAAGACGGAATACTTCACCCACGACATGGAAGCCGAAAAGCCCTTCAAGGCGATCCTTCGGGGCCTGGATGACATGGAGACCGACAAACTGGAAGCAAAGCTACAGAAAGCAGGTAACAAACCGGCGAAGATTTTCAAAATCAGGCGCCACGACTCCAAAGAGAGGTTACCGCGACCAGCTGTACCTGATCCACTTCCCCAAGGGCTCCACGTCGCTGAAGGAACGACAGGACATTCGTGCCCTGTTCTACCACGTCGTTTAGTGAGAACGATACCTACCGGGAAGTTACGCAGTGCTCCAACTGCTTGAATTTTGGCCATGAGGCCAAAAACTGTCACATCCAAAGCCGCTGCTCCAACTGCGGGGACAACCACGCCACGGCCGACTGCGCAGCCGAGGAACCGAAGCCCACCTGCGTGAACTGCGGCCAGGGATACTCATCAACAAGCCGCGCCTGCCCGAAGCAAGCTGAATTAATTCAGTTCCGGTGGCAAGTGAACCAACGAAACCATCGCCCGAAGAAGCGATGGTTTCCTCAGCAACTTCTTGGAGTTAGCACTACCCAAGGGAACCATCCCGGTCCCTGAATCCCAGCCGAGAAGCAACACTGGACTTCCTCCTGGTTTCTGGGCCACCGCACCTGGAGCCGGTTCGCCAAATTCGTCGATCCAACAAGGGCATAAGCCCCCGCCGCCCCCGGATGACATGACGCAATTTCTGAACCAATTGACATCGCTGGTGACAGAGATGCAGAAAATGCTCATGCAAATGATGCAGTTCTTCATGCGATGCAATGTTCAGCCTTAAGCTCCTTAATTGGAACGCCCGTTCTGTGGCGCAAAAACAGCCGGAAATTATTGACTTCCTGCACTCCAACGAAAACGACGTAGCGTGCCTCTCGGAGACACACCTTAAACCGCACAAGAATTTCACCCTCCCTCATCATACCTTCGTCCGACTCGACCGGATAAGCCATCAACAAGGTGGTGGCGCGGCTATCGCAACCAGAGGCCGGTTGCTCCCAGACTTCCGGCTATTGTGCATCGAAGCTGTCGGCATCGAACTGATGTCATCCGACGCTGCCTACTGTCCCACCCAGTGCAGAGACTCTGACGGCTCCATAGCACGCTTCAAGAGCGACATTCGGAAGCTGACCCGGCGGAAGCAACGATATATCATCGTCGGTAACCTGAACTCCAGGAACAACAAGAACGGCACAGTGCTGGCTGCTGACCTCCAAGCCGGGCATTATGTCGTTCTCCATCCCGATTCGCCGTCTTTCTTCTCGCCGGCCGGCATAGGATCGACCCTGGACATCGTTCTCACCAACGTTGCGGACAACTGCTCTCCCCTCCGCTCCGTGACTGACCTGTCGTCGGACTGGAAGGTGGTCCGAATTGGACCAATCAATTAATCAGCGCCAACAATCCCAGCGGCGCAACTATCATCGAGCGAACTGGCCCCAGCTGCAGCGAATCATCGAGGACCGTGTTCCTGAGGACCCTCCAATGGAGACATTGATCGGAACAAGTCCTAGTGAATTTGTTTGCTGTTTTCGTCGGTCCGTCGTTTTAATCAATTTAATCGAGAAGATCCGCATTATAAGTTTATATTGTCGCTTGTCAATATATGTGACTACGTCTTTCAACTTTTGATGTGATAATTACGTCGTAATTGCCTTGCATTTGCTGAAAAAATTGAAAAATCTTCAACGCTTTCACCATTCCTACAATGAATACTGAATGCAGAAACTGTGCCGCAAACATCGACATGATGAAAGAACTATACACCGTTTGCGAAGGAAGATGTGCGAGAAGATTCCATGCATCGTGTGTTGGTGTTAGCGAGGCCGATTTGTGTGCGCTATCCAAAAACATTATTTGGATTTGTGATGAATGTATGGCCGAATTTTGCAAAGCAAGGGATGCAATGTCTGAATCGCCCAGATCTAGTTCAACGTCATCAATTGTAGTTGAGCTGGATAAATTGAAGTCCGAAGTTGGAAGAATCAACGATGCGATAGCTGAAATCAACGATAAAATGATTGCGCCAGATCGCATACTACATCATTCAACTCCAGATACTACGCCAATGCTGTCGCACAACACCAACGTTCGAGCGTATAGCAGTGATAGCCATCGAAGCTGTGTGGTTCCAGACTGTGAGGAATCGTTTTCAATTGTTCTGTCTAACATCGATAGCAGCGTAACCGAATATGACATCGTTCGTTTGGTTTCTCGTTCACTTTGCGCATCAGAGCCCGAGTGCTTGAATGTCACAAAATTAGTACCGAGTTGGAAAAGTTGTAAAAATTATGATTACATATCATTCAAAATTGTTTTGAATAAGCGTTGGAAAGAATCAGCAATGAACGCTAAGACTTGGCCGAGTAATGTGAAAATTCGAGAGTATGTCAACAGATTAAATTGTTCCTGGAAACCGGAAAACGTTGACCTCACTTAGTAACGATTGTTTGAGTTATTTTATGATACGTGAAGCTATTGATGAAAATATGTAACTTTGTGTACGTTTGTGTAATTGATGATGAGAGACTGTAAAACTTTGCAAGTGGTGTGTTTGTAATATTTGATAAGTATCGTTATTATGAATAAGATGATGTTAGAACTAATTTTTAATATGTTGTTGTACTCGATTGTTAATCTGTAAATGGTCAATGTCTATTTGTGTAATAATGCTAGAATTGTGTATTAGTTTAAGTAATTCAATGAGACCCCAGAAGGTCAGTTGGAGATGGTGGAAGAAATCGACGCCGTGCTACGCTGCCTAACGGATGACATCGCTAAGGGAAAAGAGGTACATACCGACATTCCCGATGACACGTAAGTTTGAAAATTTTGAGGTAGAAATGAAAAGAATTATCTCCATTTGGAACGCCGTCAGACGGCAGTTCCAGCACACGAAAAATCCAAATAGAAAAGTGCTATTCAAAAACTAAATAAGATCATTGCCATTTGCATGGAGAAGATCAGAAACAGGCAGTCCCAGCGTGAAATCAGGGCTTTACCCAATTACTCGAAGCCTTTCTGGCGCCTAGCAAAGGTACTTAAAAATAAACCTAAACCCATTCCACCCCTCAGAAGTCCAGGTGATAACATAGTACATCTAACTTCTGAGAAGAAAGCAAGTTCTCTCTCCCAGCATTTCATGGCCTCGCACAAAGCGTTTTCCAGCTCGCCCATACACCATGCGAACTGTCAGACGATCAGAATGTCACACTGGATGAGCTATCTTGTGTTATCAAATCCACCCGCAATATGAAGGCCCCGGGCTTTGACGGAGTCTTCAACATCGTGTTGAAAAACCTAGGACCCAAAGCCTGCCTACTACTAGCCAACGTGTTCAACCGCTGCCTGGAGACTTGATACTTCCCGGCCGCCTGGAAGCGATCGAATGTAGTGCCCATCGCCAAGCCTGGTAAGGACCCTACCAGCCCAATGAGCTACCGCCCGATAAGCCTGCTATCCGCAATCAGCAAACTTTTTGAGAGGGTGGGACACTCGACGGTCCACCAACTCCAAACGGTGACCAACTCCATCGGCAGGGCGAAGGCCGTCTCAAAGACAACCGTCATGGCAATCCTTGACGTGGAAAAAGCGTTCGACATCGTGTGGCACGACGGTCTGGTCCACAAGTTGTTCCGGTATAACTACCCAGTATACCTGGTGAGAACCATTTCCGACTACCTCGATGATAGATCATCGCAAGTCTGCATAGGCAGCATTCGAGCGGACCAGCACAATACCGCTAGATTCAGATCATGATAGATAGATCAGGATATATTATTCAATAATCACAGATATAGTTGAAATCAGGAAACGTAGCTTAATCTTGAAATCTTGAGCGATTACACTGCGGAACACGTTTTTGTCTCCAGCTCCAAAATACCGCTATTCACATAATTAAGGGTTGCTGAATCCATTGCCGTTTTCAGAAATATCATAGCACGTCTAGTTTTTGAGATATTGACTGTTGAAAATGCAAAAAATGACTATTTCACCCAACTTGCATGCAAGTTTGCCAGCTTGTAAGGTAATTTATTGGCTTAATTTGCCACAGAACTCAAACTTTATGTGTACAACAATACTTATCATCAAAATTTGTTATACTTTCGATGCGGAAATGTTATTGTTTAATGGTTTAGAGAATGTCTGTATTTTGCCATATAGAAGAAACGAAGAATTTTGTATGGAGACTGCAAGCATGTTGAAAAAATCGATTTCATCGAAATTTAATCGCGCAATTTCAATCAAATTTTGTCTGAAATGAAAGTTCAAGTTCTATTTTGCATGTTTGGTGGATTAGATTACAAAAAAAATTGATAAATTGTACTTTAAATTTCATGTAAACATGAATAAAACCAGTGTTTTATACAACTTTGGTGACCTGTAGCTAAAAATTGTGACGTGCTGGAACATTTCTGAAAATGGCACCAGATTCAGCAACCCCAAAACTACTAGAGACACATAATTTGATCCTTGAGACACGCAAAAATGTCATTTTTGTTACGCTGTGTTACATAAGCCAGACGCTCGATGAGCAGCTCCTCGGATCAGCCACTCAGGGGGCTCTGGTATTGGTGCCTAGCGGACTTGTTTCTTGACTGCACTACCTATGCTGAGTTTATCACGTTTATAATTCGTTGTGGTGAAAAGCTATAGACTTAATAGATTAAGGTAAACTTATTACGGGCCCAGATACCCGTAGCGGTAAACACGCAGTAATTCAGCAAGACTAAGCTGAGGGTCATGGATTTGAATCTCACCGATGGAGGATCTTTTCGGCATGGGAGTTTTCTCAACAAGGACATAGAGTATCTTAGTACTTACCGTACGATATACACATGCAAAATAGTCAATTGGCAGAGGAAGCAACAACTGTGACAGAACACTAAACTGAGAAGCAGGCTCTGTTCTAGTTGGGGAAGAAAGAAGAAGAAGAAACCGATTACAGTAGTCAGGACATTCTGTTATTCTGCATCCGTTGTGATATTCAGCTCGCTCGATTGTACCCCGTTTAGCATAAGGCCATTTAGCATAATGACCATTTGGCATAATGGTCGTTTGGCATAATTAATGATTTAAAGTAAACAGATTCAAATGCAATATGTCATGTTTAATTAGCGATTTCTTCTGAAAATTCATATTGATTTTTTCTTGGTTATCGGCATTTTTCGAAACAATTTACTTAGATTAGCACCACCGAGCACATAACAAAAATTTCTTATTAGTTCTCAGCAGACTAGAGCACAAGGCAATGACAACAAATGCCAAACGAAATTTAAGTTTTATTTACCTCGTAATGCTTTCTATCAAAGTCAATAATAGTTGTAACATCACATTTTCACGGGTAACAAATTTGATACAAAGCCGGTTTATATACGACTTGAATATAAAAATATTTTCAGTGATGATTGAAAAGCATAACTTGATAAAAGTACCTTACACTTTATGAAGAAAAACTTGGTAAAAGAAGAGAAAATTTAAATGCAGATATGAATCCAAAGACCTATTATTGTAGCATTATTCAAAAATAGCCTTCATATGAATGCAGATGTTTTTGTTTTGAATCTTCACACAGCATAATTTGAACGAACAACACATTTTTTCAAGTAAATATTTCTGGTGAAGTTTTCCAATATAATTCATATTTATTTTTTCAGTCACTCTGTGCTCGTGGCCACTACTGTGCCGGGATCAGTTGATCTGTAGCTTCTTTACCGATACAGATCTATTTTCAACTTATTTATATTTACATCTACTTTCACTCTCTCCTTCTCTTTTACTCTCACACCGAGCAGGTAGGAGAGAGCTCTGCTGTTAGTGAGGCTGTCTCAGTCACCATCTGATACTGACGGAGGATGGATGTGCTCCCCAAAGCACGGTCCTCCGTGAGGCGTCTTCTGGTGGCTGGACGGGTTTTTTTTTTGTGGAGGGGCTGGGAATCGAACCCATGACCTTCCGCTTATGAAGCGAAAGCGTAATCTCAAGGCTACAGACCCCCCTAGAAATCATAATTTTGGGAGTTTTAATCAAAGGAACAACCTATTTTTGAAGGAAGAAAAAACTTGTAATTTGAATAATCATTTTTTGTGCATGTGTTTGTAAAAAAAAAATAAATGTGTGTTAAAATATTAGCAATGAATCCTGCTAATAAACCTGATTATTTTAACAGCAAGACTTAAAAGAACGAATAAAACAGCAAATTATAGAAATAATGAATCAAACAACAAAATTTAAAAATGGCTTGACAAAATATTGTTTTATAACAAAATAATTCCAAAACAAACCTTATGCCGTCAGTGGGATAAAAAAAAAGTAAACACGAATGTCATATTGAGAAATCTATGGTTCCAGACTAATTATGCCAAGCGACATTATGCCAAACGACTTTATACCAAATGGAGTACCTCCGGCTCGTTTGAAATACTTATTTAATGATGTTGTTTTAACCCATTATCATTATGGTATGGAGCTACCCAAGTACAAGCACAGCCTTCACTCCGGAAGCACTGATGATGATAAAGACGCTTTTTACGCGAAGCTCGAGCGTGAATACGACAGCTACCCAAGCAGCGTTGTCATCATAGGAGATCTAAACGCTCATGTTGGCCAGAAGTAGGAGTTCAGATCGACTATTGGAAAGTTCAGCGCCCACCGGCTGATGAACGAAAACGGCTTACGAATAATTGATTTCACCACCTCCCAGTATATGACCATTCGTAGTACCTACTTCCAGCACAGCCCTCCATACCGACACACCTCGACACACTTGAAGATCACCACAGCTGACAGAATAACAAATCGATCAGGTTCTGATTGATGGACGGCACTTCTCCGACATTATCGACGTCAGGACCTATCGTGGCGCTAACATCGACTCTGACCACTATCTGGTGATGGTCAAACTGCGCCCAAAACTCTCCGTCGTTAACAACGTACGGTACCGACGACCGCCCCGGTATGACCTAGATCGGCTCAAGCAACCGGATGTCGCAGCGGCATACGCGCAGCAACTCGAGGCTGCATTACCGGAAGAGGGTGAGCTGGACGAAGCCCCTCTTGAGGACTGCTGGAGAACAGTAGAAGCAGCCATCAACGATGCAGCTGAGAGCAACGTCGGGTCGGGGGAGGAAAAGAATGCAGCGCGGGCGGTCATGCTGCAGCAAGGGATCCGGCAGAACGTGGAACGCTATAAACGGAAACGGCAACAGCAGACCCGCCTCTTTCGGGAGACAAAACGCCGCCTGGAGGAGACGGAGTGCGAGGAGATGGAACAGCTGTGCCGCTCTCAAGAAACGCGTAAGTTCTATCAGAAGCTCAACGCATCCCGCAACGGCTTCGTGCCGCGAGCCGAGATGTGCAGGGATAAGGATGGGAGCATTCTTACGAACGAGCGTGAGGTGATCGAAAGGTGGGAGCAGCACTTCGACGAGCACCTGAATGTCGCTGAGAGCACAGGCAATGAAGGACGGGACAACGGAGGAAATGCCTTCGTCAGTACTGCGGAAGATGGAAACCAACCAGTCCCCACTTTGAGGGAGGTTAAGGATGCTATTCAACAGCTCAAGAACAATAAAGCTGCTGGTAAGGATGGTATCGGTGCTGAACTCATAAAGATGGGTCCGGAGAGGCTGGCCATTTGTCTGCACCGACTGATAGGCACAATCTGGGAAACATAACAGCTACCGGAGGAGTGCAAGGAAGGGGTAATATGTCCCATGTACAAGAAAGACGACAAGTTAGATTGTGAGAACTTTCGAGCGATCACCATTCTAAATGCGGCCTACAAAGTATTATCCCAGATCATCTTCCGTCGTCTGTCACCTGTAGTACACGAGTTCGTGGGAAGTTATCAAGCCGGCTTCGTTGACGGCCGATCGACAACGGACCAGATCTTTACTGTACGGCAAATCCTCCAAAAATGTCGTGAATACCAGGTCCCTACGCATCACCTTTTCATCGATTTCAAGGCGGCATACGACAGTATCGACCGCATGGGGAAGGGACGTTTCGCATAAAGACATTTCGCATAAGGACGTTTTGCATAATTTTATGGGTGGACGTTTCGCATAATGGACGTTTGGCATAAAAAGAATTATATGCCTTCTTTGAAATGCTACCTGTTCTTATATGAAACTGCTTTATGCGAAACGTCCATTATGCCAAACGTCCATATGCGAAACGTCCTTATGCGAAACGTCTTTATGCGAAATGGGTCACCTCCCGACCGCATAGAGCTATGGAAAATCATGGACGAGAACATTGCCACCTATAATGCCTTTACTTTTAGAGATAGAGAAGTGCAATGTTCACGCGCTGAAAGCTATCTAACAACTTTGTAGAAGACATGAAAAATGTTAAAAATCTTAGTAAAAAGTTATGAAGAATAATGGTTTTAAACGATTTTTTTCATACGATTTTGTGTACATTTTGTTAAAAAATTCGTAACAGTTTTACAAGATTTTTAATATTTTTAATGTCTTCTACAAAGTTGTTAGACATCTTTAAGCGCGTGTTTTTGCTGAACGTTGCACCTCTCTATCTCCTAAAGTAAAGAAATTATCGGTAGAAATCGTTTTAACCCGTATAAGCCTGAGTGAAAGCAAAAATTCTAAAACCCTCACCGCTCAGCGAATTCTTAATGGATTCAAATTTTTTGTCAGTATACTGGCACACATATCTAGTTTCTAGAAGAGGACAGAGATACGCAAAAATATTCTTGTGGCCGGAGTTATTCCGGTGGATCACTGGGTCAGGTCGGGTGAGAAGGGTACTGTGCGTTTGTGCCCCTGAAGGTAGGCAAATTTCATGTCACAGATAATTTCCGGAATTGGCTATAATATGACCACTACATGGCGGAATTTTAAGAAAATTGCATCAGTGTAATCCTTCTGGGAAACGGTTGAATTGGATAACTATGAGTTTTGCATTTGATTAATACTACAAATGACCATTTTCGGGTCCCTGGACGCCTCAAACTTATGACAAAGTGGCCAATTTGTATCTGAATATATGTGCCAAGCTTATGGGAACGCATTTTCGTGCACAATTAGATTTGATTTCTACTTTTCGAGAGTTGAAACGGTTCAGTATCCAACAAATCTACAGCCACTTCTTCCGGGCATTACTTCCGAATGGCCACACCCGGTATATTTTAAACGGTGCAAAACTATTCATTTATAATGTTGAATATGAGGTCTTAATGATTTATGCAAATTAAAATGATTGTCATTACAAATAAATAAAGGTAACTTGGCATGTCTCAAAAAATAGCCCTTTTTCACCCGACTTGACCCAGTTACCCACCGGTATAACTCCGGCCACAGGAATATTTCCGAGTTCCTCTGGCCACTTCTAGAAACTAGATATGTGGGCCAGTGAACTAAAAAAAAATCATTTGAATCTGTTAAGAATTCGCTGAGCGGTGCAGGTTTCAGTATTTTTGCTTTCACTCAGGCCTATACGGGTTAATAAGGCTTATTTGTTCAATAGTAATAACCCATGAAAAGACGCTGATAGACAAATGTTTTTATAATCTGCCAAAAGGGAAGATATGGTACTTGTATGATTTGTAAGAGTTGTCTGCGCCATTTTGCGCCGAAGGCAGTTATAGGGGCCTAAACTACCCCTTAAAAAAGAGTAATCCATCTTCAAAAGATAGCGGTATGATATGTTCAGTAAAACACGGCTTTTTTTAATGACAAATTTGTAGAAAACACAAAAAATGTCAAAAATCTTGGAAAAAGCAGCGGCATATATCTCAAAAAGTATGAGAGGTAGAAAAAGCATCCGAGATGAACTAGCCCAGGGCTAAAAATCTCGTTAATAAAGTCAAACCAACCAGAAAAAGCATGTTTTCGACAAAGTTGTTTCAAATTGACAATTCTACAACGTTGACACCATATGTCTATCTGAATAAAAATAGTTTTTCTATCTCACTGCTAGGTGGATTGATCACAAAACTTTTTGCATCAGAAGATGCGCTCTAATATATTCAGAAACTTCTCCGAACAAACTATATCGCTAAAATCAACGGTTAGAGCGCTATTCAAAAAGCGCATGAAATCGACAAAATCCAACATAGTGCTGTGGTTGTGTCTTACAAAGTATCAAACGAGATGTCTTTTTATTTATCAAACCTCCATCACTGTCGTTAATTAATTAGTTTTTTTCCTTTACTTGCAGATTACCGTGATGCTCCTAATGCAGGTAACTTTTTAATCGACGGAGCTTATGCCAGGTTAGTAATTTTTCCTCAATCAATTAAACTATAGTTTTCATTATCTATAACCCACTTTCTATTATGTTTTGGAAGAACGTTATGATGACACTTTTCGATTAACTTGTTTTACAAATTTATTCATCTTTTTCTTCTGGCGTAACGTCCCAAATAAGGCAGGGCATGCCGTCCGCTAGCTTTTATTATAATGTATATCTTAATCTAATCATTTCTTAGTGCTCTCTGAAGGTTAAGTCGAGGAAATTTAAACCCTAAAAGACCTTCGACAAGTAAGATTCGAACGGTCGACACTCAGTATGATCTTGCTGAATTGCTCGTGTTTACCGCTACGGCTACGTAGGCCCCTTGATAATTTCAATTTTATTGCCTTAGCACAAATAGCAGAGTTTCATGGACGAGTTGCCATAATTATTAATTGACTATTAATTAGCAATCGGATTCAAAGTAAATTACATGGCATATTGTTTTTCTTTATTATCTCAATTTTGATATGGGTTTATAAATTTGCAAAATATTGACAAACCATCAGTTGCAATTATCACACTGGAATATGTTTGTGTAACATAACGCATTATCAACACCTCTGTTACAGAAACTTCACCATATCCACCACATTTGTTCATTATTTGGATACGAATCCCGCTCTACGCATATAATCACAATGAAGAAATCAACGAAATGATAGCTGGAAACATACCGGAAACTAGCCCATCCTCTGCCTCCACTGGGTGCACCCAAGTTGCAATTTCCTTTCTCTGCACCTGTCTGAACAAAACGTAAAGCAAACTGAACACATCTACCTGTTCGGCCCACTCCCACTTCCGGCAGCAATGAATCTGAGAACTTTATGGCTTCTCCCATAAAGGTAGGCAATATGAACAGCAGTAGGTAAGCGTCCATTGAGCAGAGACATGCAATGTGTGGAGCATCAGTGGCACGGCTAGCACGAGATTCATATTGCTATCCCGAGTGTAAGTGGGTTTTTACAAGTTAACAAACTTTAATTGATTCATTGCTTAGTGCAGACAGCTCGAATGATTTCAGTGACAAACACCAGTTGAAAGCTTATTAATTTGAAATGAATAAAAAATACATAAACATACAGTCACCCCACAGTTATGGATAGCACACAGATATGGATCAAAGTTCGATTAAAACGGGAATATTTCACCAAATACAGGGGCAATTTCGCAGAACACATTTTACCTACGTGACTGATCCACATATGTGGGGTGGACATGATTTGGAATTTCTATTGAAATCGACACGTTTTGGTAAATAATCGCGAATTTTGATGTATATTCTCAAAAACAACTATATTTTGCAGTGTCAGGAAGGTAATTTTGATTCGTACAGCGTCCCCATGATATTAAATCTTACTTTGTTCTGAAAAATGACCCTTAGTTGATCCATAACTGTGGGGTGACTGTAACACTTGTTTTTAATTATGGATTGTGGAAGTTCAACAACTATCGAAAATCTAAACATTACATATGCTTTGCAATTGGATTAAATGGACAAATTGATGTGAAGTTTTGCGAAAATTTACACGTCTCCTCAGTGAGAATCGAACTCACGACTCCCTGATCTCTAGTTAGGGCGCGTTACCCCTACGCCATGAGACACCTCAGGGGTACACACATCAATTTGTCCATTTAATCCAATTTCAAAGCATATGTAATGTTTAGCTTTTCGGTAGTTGATAAACGTAACACCTATATGAATAAAAGTGGAATGGTTTTTGTATGTCACGAAAAAGCTTACGAATGGGTAAACGGATTTAAATGATGCTATGCTTTCTCCATTTTGTCCGTCACGGATTCCGACGTCTGCTAAAGGTAACTCTCCGACCTTATCCTGATGTGACCTCGGTGTCTAGTAACAATTGAGGGGGGAGAAGGGGACTTCTGATTGATCTCGGTTTGTGCAATTTCGATTGTTCTTCAAGGAGTTGCAACGGTTATCTATTAAATTTAATTGAGTTTTTCAATAATCGTCAACTCTTTTTTGTACTAGACAAACATGTATCATATTAAAGGGCAAGTCATATTATTTTGAATATTTCTTCATTTCCTACTCCTCGAGTTCTGCACTTCACCATTTTCCACGCAAGACAAAACATCGAGCCAGCCGGCTAGCGGAAAAGACGCTCACATCTCCGGGAGACAGCTGTCGACTGATAACGTGAACCAAAACTTGGTGCTGAAAAAGGGAATTTCATGCCCGGCTCGCCTCTTGTTTCAAATCCAAGCAAAAGGTGTGAGAGTATGGAGTATGGGAAGAATGTGGTGCTAAATGCACGTCGATAAATTAGTTCAGAGGGTGAAATAGTGAGTGGTCATAATATTCTAATACATGGAAGTTTACGGAATATTTTATTATTTTCCTTGCTTCAAAAGAAGTGGATTCTTCAGTAGAGACTTTTGTGATGACCTCTGTGGAGGCTTCTGAAGAAACCTCTAAAGACACTTCTACGCAATTTACTGACATTAATTTTCTGAAACATTAATGGAGAATACTGAGTAAAAATTTGTTAGAATCCCTGTGTCTGTATTGGAGACTTCGTGGAGAGTTTGTTTTAGAAATATGTTTTTTGACAACAATAGAATGATTCAAAATTTTTGGCTGAAAATCGGCAATTAGTAGTGACTTCAATTAAACTTGAAAATATGAAAAATAAAAACCAAGAAGCTTCAAATTCTATAAATAAGATTCTACGCATCGCATTGAATTCCATTCATTCAAAGTGCAGTTTTTGCCAGCTTCTCCTTCCCACTATAAACCATTCTAACTGCTATCGACTTTCACCGCCTGTATGTGTCATATACCAAGAAGCAACTGCAACTTTGGACCCGGACGCCCAGTGATATGCCGCTAACACCTTTCGGAAATTTACATGCCGAAAGCATTGCACCGTTGCATCGGTCTTCATTTATGCATGGGGTGCTCATGGTCAAAAACACAAGACAACCAGAAGTCGAATAATACTTTACGAACAAAGTCGTTTATTTATACAAATTGCATCACACTCGTCCTGCCCAAAGGCATAATTGTCTCATATGTAATTAGTAGGCATTGAGAAAATAGCGCTCAAAGTTTGAAGTTTGCATTTTCATACAAATTTTTATAATTTACTAGTAAATTTTTGAATGCAATATTCATTTAGCTCCACTCCACAGAATACTCAATTTGCTAATATTGATCAATAAAAAATATAAAGTTGAACATAATTCCAGTTTTGCTGTTGCTACTGGAGTTCAAAGTTCATATAGAGACTGTTATGCCTTTATTTTTCAATATGGGACTGCACCAACTTCATATTATTCCACATCGTTTTCAAACATAGTGTATAAATTTTCATATGCCTAGTGAAGCGCATATTAAAACATGAATGTTGAGATGAAAAAAGGTGTTGGTTCGAAAATCAATATGGGACAGTTATGCTTTTATGGGCAGCGTACTACATGGATCGAATCGCTTGATCGATAAGTTACCATAAAAAGTTACAGTCACCCCACAGTTATGGATCAACCAAGGGTCATTTTTCAGAACAAATTAAGATCAAAAACATGGTGACGCTATATAAAACAAAATAACCCCCTGGTACTGCAGAATATAGTTGTTTTTGAGAATATACCTCAAAATTCGCGGTTATTTACGAAAAAATGTCGATTTCTATAGAAATTTCAAACGATGTCCACCCCACAGATTTGGATCAGGGAGAGGATGATCCGTATTATAGATCAAATCGACTCATATTATGAATAAAAACACTATGACAGCAAATTTATATGCGCGTTAATCGAATGGTGTGCTAGTAAAAGCATACGTTTTGGCGTTTGTTTCGGAATCGTTTTATCTTTGATTCATAAATGTGGTATGGTTCAGAATCAACGGTTCTGGGAATACGGTTGACATTTTATTTCCTACAGATGGAAAAAATATGCTTATGCATATTATGATTGATTGCGATGCTGTACAGATCAATATCTGTGTGCTAACCATAACTGTGGGGTTACTGTACTTTATGATTTCATATGTACATTTGGTTTCGTTCCTTGTATTAAGAACAATCTGCAGCAGCTGTCCAATCACCTTTTTTATCATAAATTAAGTCGTATAAGTATATCGATTAGTTCACAATAAAAGCTACACACCTGCATTGCATGCTATGTTTCATCATATAAAATATGCACGTATATCACCTCCTCTTTTGTACGTATAAAGCCTTTTCGCGACATCTAATACGTTAAACTTTGCGAATATACGCATCGCATAACGCAATAGGTGATTTTGTTGATTACTTTTCCCCGAATGTCGGTTCTCCGAATGTCGGCTCCCCAAATGTCGTTTCCTCGAACGCCAGTTCCACGAATATCCTGTTTCCCCGAATAGCCCACTGCCCCGAAAAGTTTTGCTTTGTCATTAATTTATACATTTATTCAGGGTGGTGAACGAACTGGTCATCTGATATGCACCCTTCTTTATTTAATTGGAGGTTCTTACAATTTTTACCGTTCTCAGCATTTTTGGCAACATGTGGGGTCGAGAATGACGAAATACTTCCTTCTTTTGATTGCTTATCGCTCTTTCTAATTCACCATCCTGCCACTAAAGAATAGTATAGCACCTATTTGTACTGCTTCACTTTTCGGGGAAACAGGACATTCGGGGAAATGGGTCATTCGGGCAACTGGCGTTCGGAGAAACGGCATTTGGGGAAAAGTAGCACAATCGATTTTGTTATAACGTGCGTGGTTGTCAGGGAACTTTACTGATTGTTGAATCCGGATGCACTTCGTTGATACTGTTAACGGTGAGCGAGGTCATGCCACAAGTGTGCTTCGCTCGATCATTAGAACAAAGTGGGGCAAAAGTTCGACCGTAGTGAAATAATCAATAATTAAAAAAAACACTAAAACTAACAGTTGGAAATAAATAAATACAACACAGTGAACCTTACACATATTGGCTACAATTTAGCTGAACAAGCGTGTGTCCAAATATTTACCCAATTTTAGTTATAACAGTTTGTAGGAACTACGAACTACATTTTCATAAAAAAAAGGCTAAAACAGAGTTAATTTCAGAGTAAACATATCAAAAATAGCCTTTTTTTCAAAACTGTGTGGAATTTTGGTAACTTTTTACACGATCAGGCAAAATTCACTAAATTTATAAATAATATGTGTTTTTCTGTGGCTTAAACTTTTGCCCAACTATGGGCCAAATTGGTTTCCAAACATATATACTAAATATATTACACCTCAAAGCATCCTTAAAAATTGAAAAGACATAATGTTTATTTTGTATCATGCAATACAAAGTTCGATTGAAAATTATGATTTTCACGTCTGAAAACAACAACCAGGCATAATATTTTCAAATATCAACCGATTCTTATAAAACATGTGGTGAAAGTCTCTTGCTAGAATAGCATTCGTACCACCATGACGTTTATAGCATCTGTATTAAATTGAGCTAGAAATTTTAAAAAGAAACTCGTGACCTACTTTACTCTAACATGTATAACTTCTGAACAATTCATGCTTAGTTTTTGGATTGTTTTTCAACACTAACAGTGTTTGGTATTTTCATAGAGCTGCATCATCCGGAAGTTTGCAATAAATCTACTTAAAATTCCCTCAGAAAAATAAACAATTTTCAAAATTCAGTGAGTATCTGTCCCAGGAGATTAACAATTGTGTATACTTACTTGGCCCATAAGTCTGTTCCGTAATTAAGCCTTAAATGTTTCACAATTCTACAAAAAAAAATGAAACGTAACATTTTTTCAAGATTTTTATTAATAATTCCGATTATTTTTTTTTTTTTGCTCTAGGAATTCTCTTAAAGGTTGCCAAATGTCTTCAAACCTTTAAAATAAAGATCCGTTCGATCATAATTGCTGAGGAAATACCTGGAGGAATTTTAAGCAAAATCTAGGAAAATTTCTTAACGATTTTTTAAGGCAAATTGAAGGCAAAATTTTGAATAATAGAATTTATCCTACGACAGCCAATAAAAAAACATATTTGGAAAAATCTGCATCAAATCATCAGTCTACTGAAACAATTCGAAAATATTTTTTTTTAATTCTGTCAAAAACATTGGTATTTGTTTATGGCCTCATCTTCAATTTATCCAAAGATTCAAATGGATGAAAATAAATACCTCTACAAGACCAAGGATACGATTATGTTACTTTTCCCCGAACCCCGACACATTTATAAAACTCATAATTACCCTAACTTTATACATTTCAAGGTGAGAAACGAATTGATAATCTGAGATTTACCCTTCTTTATTTGATTGGCGGTTCTTTCCTGTTTTCCGTCCTCAGCATTTTGGCAATATGTGTTTAGTTGATAATAGACGAATTCCATCCAGAATGAGTCGAAAAAAATAGAAATCGTACTCGATAGTCTTCGATTTGGATTAAATTTTGCACATGTTTTTGGTTTGGTAAACTAAGTGTTTTCCATGATAATATAATTTTGACTCAAGTATAACTTTTGAAAAAGGCCTATAAAATTTGTATGCAATTTATTTAAAAAATTCTAACTCCGAAACTGTTGATTTTAGATAAAAATGTTCTATGAAGAAGTTGTAGCGAACCGTGTGGACTATAAGAAAAAAATATATACTGAAAAAATATTTTATTGATTTTCATAAAAAAATTCAAAAATAAAACATAAATTTTAAATTACACAAAAACCCCATTTTTAATATCTTAGAAATTTTAATCGTAAAAAATTGTTCTATGAAAAAGTTGTAGTGAATCGTTAGGCCTACAAGAAAAAATACACACTGAAAAATATTTTATGTTTTTTCATGAATTCAAAAATAAAGCTTAAATTTTAAATCACACAAAAACCCCATTTTTAATATTTTTTAAATTTTCATCATAGAATCTTGATAGTAAACAGATGTTTGGGACAAAGTTTCAGTATGGAAAAAATTGTAATAAAAAAGTTTTTCAAAGAACAACTTTTGGCCGATTTTCAAAATTTTGTTTTCTTTTTTTTTGTCAAAATAAATACGTTCTGATGATACAATAAGAATCTTGAAATTATTCCGAACCATAATGATTATACGGTTAATTTCTCTAGAAGTAGCCATTTTCGATTTAATTCGAGTTTAACGAAAAAAATATTATTTAAATATTAAAATAGGCCATTTGTCGTTCGCGATTCTCCATCAAGGAAAATAAGTAAGTAGAAAGAATAATGGTCATTACTCTCGAAAACGTATTATTATTGATGGAGAATCGCGAATAACTACTGAAAATTACCTATTTAAATGTTTGAATAATATTTTTTACATTAAACTCGATATAATTTGAAAATGACTACTTCTAGAGAAATTATTTGTATGATCATTATGGTTTAGAATCATTCTTATTCTTGTATCATCAGAACGTATTTATTTTGACAAAAAACCAAAATTTTAAAAATCGATCGAAAGTTGTTCTTAAAAAAACTTGTTTATTAGAAACTTCTCCATCCTGAAACTTTGTGCCAAACATCTGTTTACTATCAAGATTCTATGATGAAAATTTAAAAAATATTAAAAATGGGGTTTTTGTGTCATTTAAAATTAAAGCTTTATTTTTGAATTGTTCATGAAAAAACATAAAATATTTTCAGTGTGTATTTTTTTCTTGTAGGCCTAACGGTTCACTACAACTTCTTCATAGAAGAATTTTCTCTAAAATCATCAGTTTCGGAGTTAGAATTTTTCAAATAAGTTGCATGCAAAAATGTAAAGGTCGTTTTCAAAAGTTATTCTCGTGTCAAAATGATCGATGTTTGTAAGGAAAACACTTATTGTGCTTGGGGCCTTCCTAAGCCGAATGGTTGGAGTCCGCGGCTACTAAGCAAAGCCATGCTGAAAGTATCTGGGTTCGAATCCCGGTCGGTCCAGGATCTTTTCGTGATGGAAATTTCCTTGACTTCCCTGGGCATATAGTATCATCGTACCTGCAACATGATATACAAATGCGAAAATGTCAACTTTGGCAAAGAAAGCTCTCAGTTAATAACTGTGGAAGTGCTCATAAGAGCACTAATCTGAGAAGCAGGCTCTGTCCCAGTGGGGGCTTTAATGCCAAAAAGAAGAACTTATTGTACTATACCAAATCATGTGCAAACATTACTGCAAATCGAAGATGGTCGAGTTCTGTGACTGACCGATTTGACATGGAATTCGTCAATAGCCAATTATCGTCTTCTTTCGATTGAACATCGTTCTTTCTAGTTATCAACAATATTATTTAGTTCACTTTAACAAAAAAGAACTAAATAATATTAAAGCTTAAAAAAAGCAAAACTTATGCTCGATGTCCGTGTGACGTGGGAACATTTCCAGAAACCTGGAGGAAATCACCAGAACCCTACTCAGTGCCGTCGGTGCCAAAAGTGGGGTCATGGTACAACAAATTGTCGCATGGATGCCAAATGCATGATTTGCGGAGGTTCTTCTCACGCTAAGGACGTCTGCCCAGTGAAGGAAGATTCCGATAAGTTCGTATGCGCCAACTGCGGGGACAATCATAAGTCAATTTTTTGGGTTTGCCCTTCGCGTAGGCGAATCGTCGAGGATCGTGCCAGGCAGATGAACAGTACTATCCGTTACGATAACGGTCATTTCCGAAATTTCCCTGGTAGAGTTTCGAAATATGCTCATTTTTCAGTTAAAGATTGCTTGAGTTAAAGAATCATACCCATCAGGAAGATTATTATGATGCCCATTCACAAACTAATTTTAATCCGTCTGGAAGCTGTTCGAATCTTTCAATTTCGAATGTATCTACCCACGGTAAATCCTTTGCCGATATCGTAGTAGGTAATTTGAACTCCTCCCTTATTCATACTATGAGTACTCATTCTAATTGTTCCAAAGCAAATGGAAAAAAAAACCCTCTCGCCACAGGAAACTTCTACTCCGCCTTTTCGTCTACCGAAAACTCTAATGGAAAATCATCAAATGTACCCACTTCAAGTGAAATATCTGCCTCTGATTTTAATTTTCTAACTGAACAATTGAATCTAATGATTGATGCAATGTTCAAAGCCACCACTATGACTGAAGCAGTCCAAGTAGGTGTAAAATTTACTAATCAAATTGTTATTGGATTACGTTTTTCTAATGGATCCAATAAATAGTAATTTAAATATTTTAAATTGGCATGCTCGTTCTTTGAATGGTAACCATAGAGAACGTAGAAAGAATTATCTACAGGATTTCTTAAGGCAAAATTTTGGATAATAGAAAATATGAATGAAGAAAACTTTGATAAAATCTCTATCATGAATATATTGTGCAATTTAGTTGAAAAACTCTCTTCAAGAATTCCTAATGAAAATTCACGAAAATCCCGGAAGCACCGCTAGTGCTTTTTCAAGAAAACCCCGTCTAATAATTAACAGACACAACTTTCAGTGCAGTACATGAAATCTGATACAGGATTTCCAGAACAAAATTCTGTGAAATAACCCTAGATAAATTCAGCAAATGTATCAGGAAAAATACTTTGTTGATTCCTGAATCACTGGAGAAATTTTTGTGTCATGAACTGATAGAACTGTTGAATAATTACTTTACTTTTTCTTGAAAAAATTTCAAGATGAATCCCAAAATCCAAAAATACAATATTTTGAGAAACTTTTGGGAGGATACTTCAAAGATTATTTCTAGATGAATCCAATTTTTTTTCGAATATTTCTATTTAATTGAAATTAATGAAAACTACACGAGTAGAAATCAGAATCATGATTTTGACTCATGATTCCAGTGTGTTTATATCTTACGAAAATACATCATGATTAGGACTCATAATATCATAAGTCAAATTGTCAAGACATGCGTTCTGTTTTAGTTGATCATTACTCGGAATCATTAATCAAATGTCTAATACCATGACTCACGCATCCTTCTATGATCGTTGAACGAGAATCTGGGTGTCTGGGTTCGATTCCCGATCGGTCCAGGATCTTTTCGTGATGGAAACTTCCTTAACTTCCCTGGGCATATAGTATCATCGTACCTGCCACATGACATACTAATGCGAAAATGGCAACTTTGGCAAAGAAAGCTCTCAGTTAATAACTGTGGAAGTGCTCATAAGAACACTAAGCTGAGATGCAGGCTCTGTCCCAGTGAGGATGTAATGCCACGAAGAAGAAGAAGAAGAAGAAGAAGAAGAAGAAGAAGAAGAAGATATCATGACCTAACCAGTTTCATGACTAGTAGGTAATGCTTTGGGAATCATATTTTTGCATGTACTGAATGTTAACAGCAATTCGAAATCACATAAATTACAATGACCAATACTCCACAAAAACGGAATTTTTTTTTAAAAATCCTTTGACACAAAAAACGCCAGACATCTCCTCCCTATGCCCCTCCAGAAAACAAATCTCAGCTACGCTGAAGCTAAAGCTACGTGAAACTATTGGGCAAATGTACATTTTAAGATTTACAGACAGAATATTTTTAGTTTCCCTTCTCTACAACGAATATCGCTTCTCTTCCATATAAAGCTTGCAAAATATTGGCATAATTTATCAAAACTTTAATAACAGCCAATTACCGGTTTTCCACATTTCCTTCCTCGTTCCAATCCACCATTTTTTTTTAATCCAACGCGATTCAGTTGACCCTTGAGCTTGCACTTCTGGACTACCGAACCGACTAACTGTCCTGTGCAGCCTCACCAGAAGCTATGGCACACAGACTACGCACATAAATATTCTTGGGAAACAAATAAAGATACCGGAGCATCGAGTTGGTGGTAAGAGTATCTATTAGGGGCAGTCTGGACAAAACTCAAAAGGTACAAAAACAGGCACTGGGGAGTGCCATCGTAAGAAATTCTTGTCTAGGTGGACTTGCTCCCAGCAGTAGTAGTAGTGGCAGAAGGACGGAAAACAATCACAACACCCCAGAATGCACATTAGTAGGGTAAGGTGGGGCCAACAGTTCTTTGGTGGAATAATTGCGATATCCAGAAAAATTATAACGGTTGAAAAAAACACACAATGGATCTTTAATCATTTGGATACAATTGTTCTGAACAACCTATGTTTGAATATTTATCGATTTTTAGTTATGTTCTAACAGTTTAAAAATTGATTGTTTAAAACGATCTTTTACCCCACCTGTGGGGCCGGTATCGAAAAATGGTAAAAAAAAATAGGATTAATAAAAAAAAACTTTTGCCTCTCTCGAACTGTTGCCCCACTATACGCTATAGTAAAGCAGCAGAGACGCTATCTCTGGGTACGATAGGGTCCGAGCACTTGAGCGAAAAAAAAATGTTCCGTCTGTTGTTGGTAAACTAATGCATGCTGGCTTTCGTAGAAACATAAAGGCTGATCCAAATCGAAAAAGCTCTAAATTAAAAGCATTATTTATTTTGGTTTATCTCGGTGAACCGTTGTGGAATTATTAAAACTTGTTGCATTTGTGCTAGGAAGGTCGTAAATCGAGAAACTTGTGAGGCAAATACATTAAATCGTTTTCAATAAAATCTTTTTTTCTCTTCCAAGTGCTAAGTAAGTTTGAAACAAACCGAAATCTTTCTGATAGCTTTACAGCTTCAAAATGAGTCTGTTTGGCCACTTTTTTGTTTGATGAAATATGTAACTGCGCTCTTTTGCAAACTAGTAGAAAATGTTATTTTAAACAACTTTGTCGAAAACACGTTTGATCTAACTCTTAATTTGAGCTAAGTAAATTGATTCTCAAAGTTTTGACTTTGAGAGTGGACCTGAAAAATAATTTATTTTGGTGGAAATTTATTTCAAAAATAGACTTAAAAATGCGAAATTCGCATGTACCTCACAAGATTTTAAAGTAAACGGAGTGCTGCCTTCAGCAAAGTTGTGTGTTTAGTTAGATCTATAACTTTCCCATATTCATATTGTTTTTGACAGCCAATTGATTTCGATTTTGCACTTTAACCTGGTATATCTTATCATAGAGCATATGAAGCCCATTTAGTCAAGATTTATAGGCAAAGGCTAACAGCAACAGGACTCTGCTCAAAAATCATTCTATCTCTTTCATTTTTCCATGAAATCAATACACAACAAGGCCTATAAATGTCAAAATCTCATACAAAATCAAAACAATGCAGATACAATGTCGGATTGCACCGTTCAGGTATTTGAATTGTTTCAACTAGAAGTGTGAAGCATTTTCTAAGAAGTGTTTATTTTACCCTTTTAAGAGATTGGTCATTCAGTTTAGGGACAAAATATCGAAAGACAAAACGTCATAATCCAAAATATCGCATGCCAAAATTCCGAATCCCAAAACGTCGAATTCTAAAACTTCGAAAGAGACAAAACGTCAAAGAGATAATACGTCAAAAGCAGTCATTTTTCTAGCGAAGGTTTTTAGATAAATATCGTTACCAAGCAAAAAAAGCTGCGATTCGAAAAGCATAATTTACAATTTTCATTACAGTAAGTATGGAAAAAATAAAGAAAAACTTCACTCTTACGTCAATTTCTAACGAAAAAAGAAACACCTTGAAGCAAATTGAAATTGAAGCCCTAGGTATACACTTAAAAAAGTCATGTAAATTTACGCCACATGTAACATATAAAAGTTAGTAAAACGACATAAGTTTAAGTAACAAATGAAGTAATTTTCTGTCCCATGGATAACAAAACTTTTCTGCCTTTAGACGTTCAAAAGAATGATGATTGTATATCATCATGCTTTACACCAAGTGTTTTGCTCAATATAACATTTACGTCATATGTAATTGTAGTATTTTCGTAGCGTGTAAGTGATCAAACCAATCAACCATAATGTTGGGAGGTACGTGGGTTGAATTATACCTTCGGCAACGCATTTGGCAGATCCCTACGTTTTGTGAAAAAAAAGTGTTCCTTTTCTTTCCCAATAACTATAAGTTTTTTAACTCTTTTTACAAACACTTCTAATCATCTCAACTAGCATAGCATAGTATAGAAGACTGACTGTACATATCAATGGTAGCTAGTCCGTGGTTGATCGGAACTGATAAGAATTAGATTTCAATCCAAATGGGTAAGAGATGGGACTTTCGGCTTATTTTTGAAGTGTACAGTTTAGCAGAACTCATCTTCTTCTTCTTCTTTACGTCCCAACTGGGACAGAGCCTGCTTCTCAGCTTAGTGTTCTTATGAGCACTTCCACAGTTATTAACTGAGAGCTTTCTATGCCAATGACCATTTTTGCATGCGTATATCGTGTGGCAGGTACGATGATACTTTATGCCCTGGGAAGTCGAGAAAATTTCCAACCCGAAAAGATCCTCGACCGGTAGGATTCGAACCCACGACCCTCAGCTTGGTCTTGCTGAATAGCTGCACGTTTACCGCTACGGCTATCTGGGCAGAACTTATATTATTGATCAATAGCGGCGCCAGCCAAGTTCTTGATGTGTAATTATATAAGACAGGAATAAGGATTTATGCCGACACTTGTAGGGCAGCATCCATATATTACGTAACGCAAAAATTGGAATTATTTTACCACCTCCCCCTCCTCCGTAACGCTGTTTGTATGGAAATTAAAAAAAAGTATGAGTCATAACGCTCGAGCCTACCCTCCTTCGAGCGTTACGTAATTTGTGGATGCCGCCTAGTGACGAACCATCCATAGTGTTTGTTTGAAAATTACATAACCGTAAAGTTATCACGCATGTCAGTGTGCCTATCGATTGGATACTACTAAGCTATTGCTGTTTTACCTACAAATTGTTCGGTTTTGTCTCTCTTCGTTTTCCATAGATGTGGTATTAATTGATAAGTAAATGAAGATGAAAGTAGAATACCGTAAATTTGGGTGAAGTTGTTCACAGTGTCATACGATTTTATTTCTAACTAATAGAGATTAAAAGTGAATGCAACCTATAGTAAATAAACATTGTTTGTCTCAACTATAGTCGAGTTGTAAGTTGTAATTGTTTTCTTGTGTTAAAGAAAGTTTATTCATATGAAAATAATGTAAAATTCCATAGCCGTGTACGGTGTGGCATTGGCAGACATCATAACTTCTAGTTTTGAACAATGATTTTGACATGGCGTAAACCTGAAAGTTTGTGATGATACTTGATATATATCCTCAAAACAGGTTTTATCATCGAAATTCGTACCAATTTACTCATTTAGTTCAATTAATTGAATTTTTAATAGATATCAGAGAATTTCCTTAAAAATTGCCTACATTTAGGCATTTTGGACTATTTGGACTATATTTGAACTCAGGGAGTCCAAATCAGGGCTGGCATCTCCTCAGTGCAAACAGAAAAACAAAAAGAGCGCGCACTTTGTGTTGATCATGAATTTGAGTGCAGTGCGACAGCTACACTTTCTCACTGGTTCTTACCTCTTTGAGGCCTCTTTGTGTTTCTGCTCTCGCTGCAATGCATCCTTCGACACAAAGTGTGGATGGAAAATGGTGAACACAAACTCTTTGTGTGGCTCATTGAGTAGGGCAAAATGGTCCAAAATGCCACTTTAAGGATTTGTGTCGTTTTCTCCCAATGAGATCCACATTTTAACGCCATTCGAAGTCCTAACAGTAACTTAACAATATGATGGTAGCCATGAAAACATTTCCCAAATTTGAGTTTTTTAACGGGTTTGAATCGTGTAGAAAAGTTGGTTGAAAAATGGGGGTGGTTCAAAATGACCAAATGGATGGGGTAGAATGCCATTTAGTATGGAGAACTACTAGTTAGCAACCATGTTTCTCCATGAGTTTGCTCTGTGGTATGGAAACGCTTATTCCTTTATGAAATCATCGGAAAACCTTAGAGTAAAGTGGGGCAAAAGTTCGAGTGGGGCAAGAGTTTCTTTTTAAGATTTCTAGCTCAAATCAAATCAAAACTTAGATATGCCTTGGTGGTTCAAATGCTATTCAAGTAAGAGACTTTCACTCCAAATATCATAAAAATCGATTGAGATTTGGAAAAGTTATGGCTGTTCGAGTGTCGTGTCACATCGACGAACCCCTCGGTGCAGCATAGATCGTCACTGGTGGTGAATGAAAGCAACGGAAGGCCGATGACGAAACGGTTCGTATCGCGCACCCAACTACCGAAGTTCATTGTGAAATACGTCGGCAAAATGCTCAGGTGGAGCCGAGAAACCCATGAAATTGAATCGCGAAATATTGTACCTTAGTTGTTAGTAGAATATATGTAGTTTGTTAAATAAAGTGTTTATGTAATGGACTGTCGTAAATAAATTGTGAAGTATTAATTTGAGGTGTTGAGTGGATAAAACCCCGAGAAACCCCATCAAGAATCGGTCAGCTGGCCGCACAATAATTGCCGGACGTCCACTTCAGCCACCTAAGGATTCGCTTATTGTAGCCACCAAAAATACAGTCCACTCGGAAGGAAGGTAAGGACCAGCTCCCAAACAATGGCTATTTGTTGTTTTTCGACGTAAATATTATAATATTTGATCAAACTTTCGATGCATGGAACCAAATGAAGATAAAATATTTTTCAATATTTTATGTAAGGGCGTTTCTAGGCCCATCACAAGGATGCTTTGACGTGTATTAGTTTTTCCATAAATTGTTGGAATCAATTTTTGGCCCATAACGGGGCAAAAGTTCGACCCATGTATAAATCCACGGAAAGTTTTTCAAATTTCCTTATATCTACATATTATCTTCAAATTTAACGAAATTTGCCTGATCGTGCGAAAAATGTCACAAAAATTTTACATTTTCACTTAGTTTTGCGAAAAACTGCTATTTTTTGGGTGTATTACAATTAACTCTGTTTTGGGCATTTTTTGATGAAAATCTAGTGTGTATTTTTCGGCAAACATAAGTTTACGGCTGGTATAAAGTATACCTGGCATAAAAGTATTGATATTTTGTGTTTAAGCCAACGAACTTTTGCCCCACACTAGATTCGAACTTTTGCCCCACCGGTGGGGCAAAAGTTCGTTTAAGACAATCAATTTTGAAACTCTTATAACTAAAAATGGGTAAATATTTTGACACAAGTTTGTTCAGCAAAGTTATAGCCAATATGTTGAAGGTTTGCTGTATGGTATTTGTTTTGTTTCATCTGCTATTATTTTCCTGGAAACATTGATTATACCACTAAGGTCGAAATTTTGCCCCACCTTACTCTAATGTTTAGGCAAAACAAGGAAAAATGTTGAATTTCACCAGAAAATTGAGGAAAAATCTATAAGTTTATGTCCAAGGGTTGTGGCGGCAACTCTTAGCTAAACATATTTTAACTTCGTTTGGCAAAGAATACAAATTGAAACAATCTAGGAATGATTTAATAACGTGGGCCATTTTACCCCATCAGTGCGTCTTGGACCATGTTCCCCTACCTACTGAATGCTTCTATTGGAGCTTCTTTTGGAATATATGGGAGAATTGTTGGAACGGGACCGACGAGTTGATGACGGAAATCGATGTCCGATGTCGTTTTGGATTCCAAGATGGCGACTTCCGGTTAGCGAAAATCATTTCAAACCTATACAATATGGGTATTTTTAGAACGGGACAGACGAGTAGGTAACGGAAATCGATGTCCGATGTCATTTTGGATTCCAAGATGGCGACTTCCGGTTAGCGAAAATCACTTCAAACCTATACAATATGGGTATTTTTGGAACGGGACAGACGAGTAGGTAACGGAAATCGATGTCTGATGTCATTTTGGATTCCAAGATGGCGACTTCCGGTTAGCGAAAATCACTTCAAACCTATACAATATGGGTATTTTTGGAACGGGACAGACGAGTAGGTAACGGAAATCGATGTCTGATGTCATTTTGGATTCCAAGATGGCGACTTCCGGTTAGCGAAAATCACTTCAAACCTATACAATATGGGTATTTTTGGAACGGGACCGACGAGTAGGTAACGGAAATCGATGTCCGATGTCATTTTGGATTCCAAGATGGCGACTTCCGGTTAGCGAAAATCACTTCAAACCTATACAATATGGGTATTTTTGGAACGGGACAGAGTAGGTAACGGAAATCGATGTCTGATGTCATTTTGGATTCCAAGATGGCGACTTCCGGTTAGCGAAAATCACTTCAAACCTATACAATATGGGTATTTTTGGAACGGGACCGACGAGTAGGTAACGGAAATCGATGTCCAATGTCATTTTGGATTCCAAGATGGCGACTTCCGGTTAGCGAAAATCACTTCAATCCTACACAATATGGGTATTTTTGGAACGGGACAGACGAGTAGGTAACGGAAATCGATGTCCGATGTCATTTTGGATTCCAAGATGGCGACTTCCGGTTAGCGAAAATCACTTCAATCCTACACAATATGGGTATTTTTGGAACGGGACAGACGAGTAGGTAACGGAAATCGATGTCTGATGTCATTTTGGATTCCAAGATGGCGACTTCCGGTTAGCGAAAATCACTTCAAACCTATACAATATGGGTATTTTTGGAACGGGACCGACGAGTAGGTAACGGAAATCGATGTCCGATGTCATTTTGGATTCCAAGATGGCGACTTCCGGTTAGCGAAAATCACTTCAAACCTATACAATATGTGTATTTTTGGAACGGAACCAACGAGTAGATGACGGAAATTGATATCTGACACCATTTTGAAATCCATGATGGCGAAATTCGGTTTGAAGGGCTTTTCACAAACCGGAAGTCGCCATCTTGAATTCCAAAATAGAGTTGGACATTGATTTCCGTCATCTACCCGACGGCCCCGTTCCGAAAATACCCATATTGCATGAGTTTGAAGGAATTTTCGGAAACCGGAAGTCGCCATCTTAGATTCGAAAACGACACCGGACATCGATTTCTGTCATCTACTCGTCGGCCCCGTTCCAAAAATATCAATATTGCATGGGTTTGAAGGAATTTTCGCAAACCGGAAGTCGCTATCTTGGAATCCAAAATAGAGTCGGACATCGATGTCCGTCATCTACTCGTCGGCCCGTTCCAAAAACTCCCATATTGCATGTGTTTGAAGGAATTTTCGCAAACCGGAAGTCGCCATTTTGGATTCTTAAAAGGCGTCGGACATCGATTTCCGTCATCTACTCGTCGTCCCCGTTCCAAAAATACCCATATTGCATGAATTTGAAGAAATTTTCGGAAACCAAAAGTCGCCATCTTGGATTCCAAAACGACACCGGACATCGATATCCGTAATCTATTCGTTGGTCTCGTTTTAAAAATACCCATGTTAGGATAAGGCAAAAAGAGCCAAATTGTGTACACTTTGAGCATGTTTTGCCAGCACACTCCGTCAGCATCACTCTTTGCGTAATCGCTTACACTCTCTTTCCGACTGCGTGCCCTCATTGTGTTCGTGTTGTTACACTTTGCGCGCGTCTGTCTCCTCTTTGTGCATTGTGCGAGTTGGTGCCAGCCCTGAGTCCAAATTAAGTAAGTAAAGTTGTTTTCAAAACTAACAAAAATCGTTTTGACAAGTGATCAATTTCACCCCAAAATGCGATCCCTTGATTTTTTATTTTAGAGTGTTGGTTTTCGAGAGCTGTCCGGAATACGAAACAAGGTGTCCGTGAAATGGAGCAAAAGTGAGGTTGCGTCCGGAATAAGAATCATGGAAAGATCATTAATTTCTATTTATTTAAGGTAATTCAATCTATGGAATCCGAATCTTCGCCCACCGTTCGGAAGCTAAGTGTTTTAGAAGCCTGATAACGCACAGGTATCTTACATTATGTTTGAATTTATATGCTTTTCAATCGGTTATAATTCACTGAGCCCTTAAGTGTCCGTAATATGAATCAAAACGGTGTGGTGTCCAGAATTTGAAGCTGTCCGTAATGGTTCTACCCCATTACCCAGAATTCCATTACCCCGAATGCCATTAACCCGAACGCCATTACCCCGAATGACATTACCCCGAATTCCAATATCATGGGGAAATGTCATCAATACCATCATGTCAAGATAAATGTAAATTCGAGGAAATAGCATTCGGGGTGATGGAATTCGGGGTAATGGTACATTCGGGGTAATGGAATTCGGGGTGATGGCATTCGGGAAAATGGTATTCGGGGTAATGGGGTAGAATCCTGCGATTCTAACGAAAATAGCTCAGACATGAAGTGTAGTGAAATACTAATACTGTTTACTTTTACATTCGTTTTACCTAACTAATAAACATAATTAATTAAATTTCGTTTGGTATGTTGTGGGTCAATTACTATCAAAGTTACCCACATTATCAATGTAGAACTGCAAAACGTTATGGTTTCAGAAGCTGCATCTTATTATTACGTAGACGCAATTTCAAGAAAACTCAACTGCACTTCCTACATAGTTCAGTTCAATCTATAGACAACAACTATCTCCTGCAACGATAATGAATGAAATCCAGCCAGTCTGTGTCTCTAATGAATGGATTTAAAATTTCAAGTAGTTGTTTTTTCCGCAAATGAATCTCGAGTGTTGCCTCTTTCTGCTATTTGCCCGGTGTTGATTAGTAGCTTCTTCCATTTCCCCCACCAAAGTAGAATAATTAGCATTCCTTCTCAAGAAAATATCAACTGATCACCTCAAGAAATGTGTACCCGAAGTGAAGAAAATACGTAAGGCGTACTAAAATAAAAAAATTGAAATAATCAAATACATGTATTTACTTGAACTTAAAAAATAACAATAAGAAATTATTCCTGTTCTGTGGAAACACATAAATGTCTTTAAATAGCAAATAACCCAGTTCAAACTAATCTTAACCAGTAAACTTCCTATTCCTGCAATAGCTCCTATAAAATTCAATCGATTTTGATCGGGATATCAATACTGCCGTTGTACGCAAAAAAAAAGTTACAAAAAGCAATCCTAATTCTGCCATCCGCCATTTGAATTCCGACATCACCTTTAATTCATACAGTTCAACTCTTTCTAGTTCATAGACTTCGCCGCCCAGCCAATGCCACAGAGCCTGGGAACTTTAATTGGACAACTTTTAATTAGGAGCTAGCTAACCCCCGCGGGAAAGAATGAACTTCCACATCTCTCGCAGTTCGCGTTTCGGAAAGGCAAACAGATGGCTAACATTTTTCCCAGCGAACGCCGAATCAAAGGTACAGATGATGACAAATAATAATGATGTGCTGATTGTGATGGAGCAGCAAAAAAAATAGAAGAACATCCAGAATCATAATCGCGCACAAAATTCAAAATCGTGGATGACTGGTGAAAGTAAAACAAGTGAAGTGGAATCGTTGACTGTTTGACTATTTTGTGTGACCTGTGATGATAACGTCAGTGAACGGCAGATTGACGTGTTCACAAACTACGTTTACAGTGATATAAAAAAAAAAGAGCTTAACGTTTCATGCAACTTACAAAACTTCATTTCGTATTAGAAATCTATTAAAGTATGTGTTCACTGCTAAAATGATCCACGTGATTTATGAGTGGTCCATGGAAAGCTGATAACCGTGAATATTCAAAAAACCTTGCCTGGATCGGGTTTCGCGGCGAACGGGCTTCCACCATGATGAATAGCAGTTCGTTGTCGACGAAACCTGCACATTGCAAGGCATATGACATCGGATATTAAAAGCAGTGTTTTTTTATGGTGAAAATAAAATGCTAAAACTGAATTGACTAATGGTGAACTAACATGCAATAAATTTCTCATAGTGGAAAGACATCTATAATAGAAAAGTGTTTTTAGTGACAATTCGGATTAAGAAAAAGAATGAAATATCTCACTTCCGATAAAATGAAAAATGGTTTAAGTTTAAGTGTTGAATCGGTAATATTGATTGGTTACTACTTTTCAAAACAATACATCGATGAGAGTTTAGTGTAAAAAAAAAGAAAATTTGAGCAACTGAGTAATGAGCATTTATCGTTCAAGTACCGCAATAAGGAGTTGGTTTCTTTGATAATGTTTCTAACTTTGATAGTGCAGAATCCACATTGTGGATGCCACAACTTATGAAACAAAATCAGAAATTAACTCATGTCATAATTATTAGCGTTGGAATTAATAATACAGTCAACTTCCCCTTACTCGATATTGAAGGGACCATCGAGTCAGGGAGGTATCGAGTTACAGAACACAAAACCAGTGCAACTGCTATCCAAGGGACCATCGAGATAGCCATGAAAACCAACTTTTACTATGGTTCTCTAAGTCGATTTCGAGAAACAGAATATCGAGTAAGGGAGAGTTAACTGTATTCGAGGCTTTATATTCAAATACTCAATATCTTATTTAGAAGTTTTTGAACGTTTACATACAATCCGTTCTACGACCACTATTTGACGAAGCTTCGAGTGGAGAATAACCGCCATCGTTTTACAAATTTTCAAAATCAGAGTAATGCTAATGAAAATCTACCATGTCGCTGAATATAGTGAAATGGTGAAAATTTCTTTTAAGTAAGATGAGTAAACTGATTTTTCATTATTTATGATGAAATGAAGGATTCTTGACCCTTGAAGAGTTTATCACTTAAATATATCACCACGTATAATGACTTAATCTCTCTTCATTCTATAACAGTGGGTAAAGTGGAGTCCAACTACTTCATTGATTAAGTTACCGGTTTCGATGGATTTTAAAAAGTATGTAATTTATCGGTGTCGAAAGAAGCCTGAAATCAAGCAGAAGATCTTATAGATTTCTTTCATAGTTTTATCTTGTAGGTAATAACTCTAGAGATTCAGCGGGCATCCTGCAATTTTTTTTTTTTTCGAAAGATTCCTCCAAGGAGTTTGACAGGATTTCATCTCGAGGTTTCTATGAAATCAAGATATTTCTCCAAGAACTAAAGACTCTTCTAGTAATGATTTTTTATGAACACCGTCTAGGTCGGTCATCAGAAAGGTCAATTTAAGATATTTTGAATACTGTATGTCAAAATCATTATTAAAGTACAAATTCACACAATTTTCTGGAATTATTCTTGGAGGTATTTATATTGAAATATGTGAAAGAATCACTGAGGCCCCTCTGAAGACATTTGGAATACTTTATGGAAAAAAATAGATAATTGCTGTTGTAATTCATGGAGAAATCCCTATAAACATTTAAAGAAAAAAAAAAATAAGACGAATAATTGAAGGAATCTCTTGAGATATAATGTGACGAATTCATCTTCCATCCATCCTTAATGGATTTGTTCAAAATGAATCGTAGTTTGTAGATCTTTGTATAAATTTCATAATATTGAATCACACAATTTGTTTAGAGAGCAAAATGTCTGAAAAACTTCAAAGGCATTTTTCTCAAAAGAAGTTTTTTTTTTCTTACGATCATATCAAACAAGTTGCAATGATATAAGTACTCTTTTCATCAGAAATCAACTCGTGTGACATATCAATCAATATCAATCGATTTTACGGTACCTAAAAGACAATGTTAAGAACCGTCAGGGCCGTATTACGGGTGTCAAGAGAGGCATGCCTCCAGGTTCCCCACATTTTGAGAATCCTCACAAATTAGGACTAAAAATATGTATAGTTATAGTGGTATATGAGTAATTCTCGCTGAGACCGGTCCACTATTTACACTTGGTCTTTCAAATGTTCAAAATTATGCTCATTCGAAAGCTTATGTCGAGTACGTAAAGAAATCGCATTCGGTTGGTCAAATTGATTGACCCTCCGGTAATTATAATTAAAACAGTCGAATTTTTTAAACTTAACACGCTCTGCCTGACCTCCACCACCCCACTATAGGCGATCAGGTGGCCAATAATCGAAAAAATGACTTGTTCTGATAGGTTTTTCTTGTACATCATTCCACAGTAAACACTTCTATTAAAATATTCCTGGAATATCAGGGCAAAGTCTTTTATATTTTAATTGAAATAGTATGTCAAAAATAGAGTTTTTCATGAAAAATGAAAAATTCAGTGCAAACAATGTGTGCCTTTTGAATACAATATACTGCATAAAAAAAGCTATCTTAGGAAAATAAAATGAAATAAAAATTCGTGCTTGAGGTTGGTGTGGTGAAGATAATAAATTACCTTTATTACATAAGTTTTTGTATTGAAATGTTTAATTAATAAATAATAATTATTAATTGAATATAAAAAAACATTCGCAGCTTAAGACCTTTTCAATGTTTACTCTATGGGCTGCGTACTGTGGTTGAGCAGAACGTTTGATAGAGAGTTATTTAAATCTGTGTAGACATTTCTCACAGATGAACTGTCATCATCCTCTCAGAGAACTCGGAAAATCCGACTTCGTAGCGATCAGTGATGCCACATACACAGATTTATCTGTAATTACACAGATTTTTTCCTGCTTTTGCCTACAAATATCTGTGAACACAGATCACAGATTTTTGAGATAAATAAGATTTTTAAGATTTTATGATATTTCGCGAGTTTAGGACACAGTTTTGGAAGATATAAATCAGAAATGCCATTTATCTGTTTAGTTTTTTCTCAAATACATCAATATTTCAATATTTTAGAAACTATTACGTACCTTTCACTTTTTTTAGAAAAATAATTACAAAATTAGAAATTGTTGACAATGCCAAAAACAGTCATAATACGTTTGCAATTTTTTGTTTGACCTAAAAAATGAAAATTTTACATGTTTTTGCGTCACAGATTTTTACCAAGATTTTTGGAGGTTGACTTAAGATAAAAAAGATTTTTTTATTCGAAAACACAGATGAGAGTCGGAAAAAATGTGGCAACACTGGTAGCGATCGTTGAAATAAAGCTGGATCAGTTAATCGGTTATAGTAGAGAGCAACGGACGTGTTGCTACTCGCTGAAAACGCGGCATCGGAGATTGTAAGAGTTGCTCCGAATGGTCATTCCGGTACGACATTGGCGCAGCCGGTAGACCAATTTGCATTGCAGTTGGTAAGAAAAAATAAATTTAAAGTGACGTTCTGATAAAAAAAAAATGGATTGATGGATGGTGCCCAAAGAAAAAAAAGGTGCATGACGAAATAAGCAAAAAATAAATAAATAAATGATTGAAAGCATTCCGGTGGGAATAGACGGTTTGCAATAAAAAAAAGAGAAAAGGCTCCGGCAAAAAAAATAAATGATTGAAAGCATTCCGGTGGAAATAGACGGTTTGCAATAAAAAAAAAGGGAGAATGAGATATTGGCCAGAAAGC
Organism: Aedes aegypti; assembly: GCF_002204515.2. Classification (NCBI taxonomy): domain Eukaryota; kingdom Metazoa; phylum Arthropoda; class Insecta; order Diptera; family Culicidae; genus Aedes; species Aedes aegypti. Next base: position 118,559,989 of record NC_035107.1, read on the forward strand.
TAAAAAATACAAGACAAGTGGAAATGATGGCCGGCATGCAAAAAAATGAGGATTGGCATGCAAAAAAAAAATTGAAAAAATGAGAATAAGATATGAGCCAGAATGAAAATTAGAAAAAAAAGAGAAAAGAAGCATAAAAGAAAAAAAATACATGATGAAAAGATGATGGTTAACATAAAAAATAATATGAGTTGGAATGAAAAAAAAACAGAAGTAGAATTGAATGGGATGGAACACGATACTGAGATTAAAAACAAAAATAAATAAAATTAAAGAAAAATACTAAACGTTTCAGTTTACATGCCAGTAAACTTGGAAGCACAGGTGATGAAGCAGATGGTATGAACAAAAAAAAATATTAAAAAAAGGAAATGTGGATGATTTGTTAGGAAAACATAAGCAAACGTGGAAACTGAAATAGTTATTTATGCAACAAGTTGCAAAATTATGATTTTTTCAGCACGAGTTGTACATTTATCCAATGAGGCTCGCCGAGTTGGATAAATACAACGAGTGCTGAAAAAAACGAGTTTTGCAACGAGATGGATTCCTCTAAGGATAATTCCAGGGTGTTCTTCAGAAAAATCTGTACATGGTGTTTTCCCGGGATTCCATCAGCAAAATTTCTACAGTGATGCTATCTAGGATACTTCTAAGGATTCTCGAGGGATTCCTTCAAAGATGTATCTAAAAGTCTTTCATTAATTAACTTAGAAAATCCTTTTTATGGGCGTTTCTCCAGAGATTCTTCCAAATCCCTGGATCTAGCAAAATCTCTCAAGGGGATCTCTTTAGAGATTTCAGAGATTTTATACAGTTTTTTTTTTTCAAGAATTCCTCCTAGGCTTCATAAAATCTTCAATGGTTTACTCTAGAAATTGATCCAGGGATGATCTGATAGAGAATCAACTGTATATTGTAATGAAATATACTTTTCGTCTACGTAGACTTTATTTTAAAAGAAAAAAAACGTAGGAAAAATAAAGTATATGTAGCCGAAATGTTTATGTTCCAAGGATTTCTTCAAGAATTTCTCCATAGATTTCCTTGGGAATCATTCCATAGGCATTTGCAAGAGTTCCTCCAGGATTCTTAAATTTCACCGATGATTCCTCTAGACTTTACTCTAGATTTTTTTAAGTGATTCTTTCAGGGATTGCTCCAGGAATCCCTCCAGGAACTTATCCAGGGATTTCTCAAAAACTTTCTTCAGAAAAGGAGTTCCAGGAAAAATCTCTTAAAAAAAATCGGAGTTGAAACCTGGAGGACTAATTCTATTTGATGAAATCCTTGAAGAAATTCATGGGTGAATCTCTGTAGGAATTTATAGAGGAAGTTTTAGAAGAATCCCCTGGGGATTTTTTGGAGATCCAGGTTGAATCTCTGAAGAAATTTCAAAGGGATTTCTGATTACCTGGAAAAAATCATAAGAATAATTTATGTAGTAAGTTTTCTTGGAGAATTCCTGAAGGAAACTCTTGACGAATCACTATAGGAATTTATGAAGTTATTTCTTGAAGAATCCTCAGATGAATTCTCGGTGGAAACTCTAGAAGAATTCTTGGAGCGATCTATGAAGAAAAAGTCGGAAATAATTCCTAGAAAAATGTCGAGAGGATTACTTGAGGAATTTCTTTGAAAAAACTGTCGAAGTGAAACCTTGAGAAAGCCTTGAGAACATCTCAGCAAAAATCCCCAAAGCGATGTTCCTAGAGGAATTATTATGTGTTTCTGGAATAATTATTAGAGGAGTATAAGTAGAAATCGCTTGATGAATCTTTGGAATAATCTCTGAAGGAGTAACAATTGGAATGGTTTCCTGAATAATCCTTTGGTTTGCTAAAGGCATTTCGACAGAAACTTCTGGCAAAATCGTTATAGGATTCCTTGTAGAAATACATAGTCTTACAAAAATTCCTGGAATAATCCATGGATGAATCCCAGAAGGAACTCCTGGCAAAATTCCTGAACGAGTTGCTGGAGGTATTTCTGGAGCCCTATCGAAACCGGTCTAGAAAATCTGGTACAGAACAAAAGTTTTTCCTGGAGGTATCTAATGGGTTTCGGAAGGAATCGATGAAACATTCAATAAACGATATCCGGGGGAATTTCAAAAAATAATGCAGTTCTTGAGTTTCCGACGAAATTTCCAAACGATTTCCTCGGCACTTTTACTGGGTCATTCCTTTGGACAATTCTTAACAATCTTGCACTGATGTTTGCAAGGGTTTTTGAAGAAATTCATGGGTAATTACAAAATTATATCTGGAAGTAAAGAAAGATTAGTTGAGGGAAATCGTTTGTTAATAATATACTTTGATAACAACAACAGCACCAGCGACATTCTGACGAACAATGAATACACCACACATTGGTTGCTACGACCAACAGTCATGGAACCAAAGACGTGTTTGTTCGAACTGTGTAATACATGGGCGAACAATTTGTACTTACAGAACCACGAACAGTTCGCGCGAATATTGGACGAACTTTTTTGAGCGAACGTTCGCGCATTGCGCGCGTAGTGTAATCAAGGCTTAAGAATGCTAATGTCGCTACTGTTCGTGTTACCAACATCTAGTTTGCCACGCGCTGACAGCTTGAGTACCGGTCCTCAAAGTGTCAAATAAATTTTAAAATCATCCACAACAACATGGCATCGAAAAAACAATGAAAACATACAGTTAAAGGTAATAATAAACTAATTCAGTTTTGTGAGAACAGCGCCATTAGCGTCCTACTACTAATATTTCTTTTGTTCACACATAACCGAGATCTAAGTTTCCAAAGTTGACCATTTTGTATGGAAAATCGAAAAAGTTGCAAATGTTTTGTTCAACACTGTATACCAATGAGTTGCTTGTAAATTAGTTTGGCTCGTGAGAACACGGGCTCACCAAACTATCGAGCATATTGTGCAGCAAAAAACTAAGTTGGTTACATGATTAAATTGGCTCCACAATGCCTTATAGCGCTTGAGCCTATGAAATATCAGTTAATTGTGAAAAACTCTTAAGACATGTAAGTGGAATGTATCATTGAAACCGTTTGAACATGCTTAACAGTATTATAATGCATAATTAATCTATTCAAAATTAATATTTTTATTGGTTACACCTCCAAAAGGGCGTAACTCAAAATTTGGTTTATCTCATTCAAAACTCCGCCCAGAAGTTACAAATAACCAAATGAACCAGACGTACAGCATAGCTATAGAAAACGATTGGTGACCACAGATTTGAAGGAGATTTTTTACTGATAATAACGTGTATATAATTTTGTTTGGGGCCTTATATGACGTTTTAAAACAGTCTACTTGATAGCAAGACGAAGTTTTCCGGGACCACTAGTATTAAACTGAGAGAGAGGAAACAGCTGTCTTAGATTGCGAGCTCCCAACAGTCAAGGGAACCTATCAGCAACTGTCACTGGAAAACCGCACATTCGATGATTGCACAATTTAAAAAGTTGCATTCCTAAATGTAGTTGTGTGTTGGTAAACTGCTATTAATTGTTGTATATCGATATCCTTTCTCATAGTGAAAAACAATAACTGAATATGATTTTAACCAAAATAAGTTCATCTGACCGTTGTGTACAACCCAAGAATTAAAAAAAGAAGTCAAATAAGGCAAGAAAATATGCCAATCGTCAGTGAGCTGTCTTCTCTCTCTCGGGTATTAAATAAAGAGTCTGCGGAAAATTCAGACAGACATGCTTAACTTCTTAAGGAGGTAATATCGCGTTTATATTTACATTTGAAAATGATTGCTATTAAACTTACCAAAGCACAAATTGACACTCCAAAACTTTGGAGAGGGAGTAGAATGGAAATCAAACGTTTAACTTTTATAAATTTGTTTTGTACACATTTATTCAGTGCAAATATTACAATACAAATCAGCACATTATTCCATATTAGCACTTCCAAATACTCGATAGTGCTCCTTCAAACGCATTGCATTAACCTCGATAAATCCAGTGGCAGCATACGGCGAAAGAGTTCCATGCACATCCATTGATGCCAGTTCCTGATTGTAGATAGTTTTGGTAGACTCCCTTGCAATGGCCATTACGTGTCCCTTGAAAATTTCCAGGGTTACCTTTCCGGAAACATTTTTCTGTGCCCCAACCAAGCAGGTTCTCACATATTCCGCCTCTGGTGAGTACCAGAATCCATTGTAAACGTAGTCCGCCATCTTCAGTGCCAAAAATGATTTGACTCGGAAGATTTCCCGATCCAGACAGTAAACTTCCATATCTTTGTGAGCAACGTGCAAAATAGTTGCACCCGGTGTCTCGTACACTCCTCTCGATTTCAAACCAAGGAATCGATTCTCGACCAAATCCACTCTGCCCACTCCATGCTCGCCGCCTATCTTATTGAGGAACGTTAGAACTTCCAAAGGCGTTTCCAACGTCTTTCCGCTGGAATGCTCCAGAACACTCACTGGCAAGCCTTCTTTGAAAGTGATGTCTACCTTGATTGGAGTGTTGGAACTCTTCATCACGGACTGTGTCATCTGATAGAGCTCTTCTGGGGCTGCCTTAGCAGGATTCTCCAAAATTCCAGACTCGTAACTGATATGCATAATATTCGCATCCATTGACCACGGTGCTTTTGGAGTAGCACTAACTGGAATACCGTGCTTCTGCGCGTAATCCAACAAATCCTTCCTACCTTGAAAACGTTTGCAAAACTCGGGCAAACGCCATGGAGCAATAACCTTAATTTTCGGATCCAAGGCATAGCAGCTCAGTTCAAACCTAATCTGATCGTTTCCCTTACCGGTTGCTCCGTGAGAGATTATGCTACAAGAATGTTCGGCTGCAGACTCCATCAGTCCGATCGAAATGCATGGTCTAGCCAATGATGTTCCCAACAGATACCGATCCTCATAGACGAGACCCATCTGAATAGCGGGCCAAACAAACTTCTCCACAAAGGTTCGCTTCATGTCCTTGATGATCACATCCTTTGCACCAACACGAAGAGCTTTCTCCCGTGCTGCGACAAAGTCTTCCTCCTGGCCAACGTCTGCCATGAAGCAGATCACCTCGTATCCTTTCTCGAGCAACCATTTCAAAATGCAACTGGTGTCCAAGCCACCGGAATAGGCCAGTAGAATTTTCTCCTTTCCAGACATGGTGATGCTCAACGATCGCTTTGATGTTTACTGTTCAACTGCCACTAGGGAACTGATGTCAATGTTTTCATTATAAGCAAAATATTCAAATTCTAATGACCTAGTCATCATCAAAGTAGTGATAGCATGATTTTGTTTGTCGCTTTCCTTTCTTTTGCAAAATCGTAATGAGAGGTGCTTATCAGTAACTCGTGTTTTATATAAACGAATTTGATTATGCAAAATATTATTTTTAATCCTGGTTATAATTATATTTCATTATATAACCTTATAATGATAAGAATTTTGATACGATTATTCTGCTGTTGTCCATATATGCTAGATTTAAGAATGCTAGGAATGGCCTAACGGCATATTTTTAATTTGAAAATAGTGTTTGAATACTAATAGAAGTCCTTAATTTAGCGATGTTTATAATAAACTCCCTTTGCAGATGAAGATGTGTCCCGGAAGTAAGAAATATTGCAATATTGTACAATATTTTTACATCTGACTTACCTGAGTTATCTCAGAGCGTTGTGCTACTTTTCCTCAAATGTCGGTTCCCCGAATGTCGTTTCTCATAACGAAAGTTCCCCGAAAAGTGCTTGGCACTCATAATTGTCATAACTTCATCCATTACAGGGTGGGGAATGAACCGGCCATCTGATGTGCACCCTTTTTATGTGATTTGTGGTTTTTTAGAGTTTTATCTTTGGCAATATCTGATTAGTCGAATATCTCCTTCTTTTGATTGCTTATCGTACTTTATAGTTTTCCAATACATCACTAAAGACTTATTGAAAGCAAATCAAAACTTTGTAATAAGGCTGATACAAATATTAAATTTCTTTTATGTCCGAGACCACTTGGAAGGTACGAGGGGGGGGATAAAAATAAATAAGGAACAAAAAAATAAAAATAGAAAAAAAGTATTTTTTTTTCGAATTTTTATTTTTAACGAAAATTGTTTAACTTTTTTCAAACGTCCTCTGGATCATTATTTCACTTGTTTTTTACTTTAAAAATTGGAAAAAACCTTTCTGATGTCAAAAAAATGATGAATCTTTTTTTTCTCCCCCTCAAAATTTTCGGATTTTTGAAGGGGGGGGGGGTGACATAAAAGAAAATTAATATTTGTATCAGCCTAAGTACAAACTTTAAATCTGCAAACAAGTTTTAGGCCGGCCTCGCTCTATGTTGTAACAATATGGGTATTCCGAAGCAGATGAATACCATTCATCTGTAAAAGTTCTGAGCTGCACGACAAATTCATTATGTTGTTATCAACAAAATACTAATGAAATCTCATTTATTTTTTTATTTCTTCATTAGTGAAACTTTCAGCCACAGACTGGTTCGCCTCCAATAGCTTAATTTAATTTTAGCAAATAAGGATGGTAGTGTTGCCTAACTTAGACCACCTAGAAATTTTCGAAATGATAAATACTGATAAAGGAATAAAAATAAGTGTTTTTGTTCAAAACAGTCGAATCTAATAGTTTTCGGAAAATTAAAACTAATACGAAGACTAAGGTAATTGCCGGGTACCGAGACACCGGGTAATGGTCCGATAAAATAAGCTGGAAATATGATCCGGTGAGTAAAATAGCTATTCCCGCATGGGCGTAGCCAGAATTACTATCAGAAAGGAGGGAAAGCGGACTCAAAAGCTCATTCACAAAACTTTACTGCACCCTTTGGGCTTGTTCATATATTTCATAATGCTAAAATTGGCCATTTGGGACACCCATCCACCCCCTCGTGACGCTTTTTGTATTGATACTCTACATTTTTTGTATGAGCAGTAACAACGTTAGGACACCCACCCACCCCCTAAGGCGTTATGAAATTTGTGAATGGGTCCTTTTTGCATAAAATGTTAAACTATGAAGAACATCCACCCTCCCTTTTTCTTTCACAGTGAGCAAAGTGGAGTCCGGAACGCATCTCTATTCAATTTGTTCGCTGATTACCGAGTCCTTCTAAAGCGGTGGAAAGGTCGGAAAAAAGTCTGAAAATTCAGAGTTCCTATTGACAGGCAATTTAAGTCAGCTATAGTCAGCTACTGAAGTGGTATATAAAGATTTCTTAGAATTACCCCAATATTTCTCTAAGATTTCACCAGCACTCTTTCATGAATAACTGCAGATTTTTTCCAAGTATCTCGGAAATATTCCTCCAATGAATTCGTTAGAAATTTCCACAGGAAAATGTCAAGAGAGTCCTGTAGAGATTTTTCTCGGGTTCGATAAAATATTTGTCTAAGAGTTCAACTGCTGATGATACATTTTTTTTTTTTGAATTATGAAGATGATTTTATGGTGAACTTAGAGGCATTTAAAGACAGTAAAACATGAAGTTCTTCTAGATGCCTCTATATTTGTAAACTTTTGCATCTCCAGGGACTTATGTGCCAGAAGCTTGTGGTTGTTGGTGGTTGTTGTTTGCTACATGTCACTACCCGAGGAGGATAGAATAACTCGCAATAACTAATGCAATGCAACCATATTTTGGTATCATACCATAATTAGGTATTGTTTAGTTGTCAATACCTCATTGTAGTATTATAATGGTATTTTTAAAAAATGTTTAAGACAATAAAAAGTACTTCATTTTGATATTCGGTAGCTATTGAGGACTACTGGAGGTATTGAACTACTATTGAAAAAAATCAAATTTATATGAAAATCCAACATGTATTATTTAAGTATTACAATACCTGATCTAGTTATCCGCTTGGTATTTGTGGAATACGCAGAAGGTATTTTACCTCTTATGCGGGGCACATTCATACCTCATTCAGGTTGTACGTATTGGAAATTATCTGGTATGGAATACCCCAATTTGGTATTCAGTAGTTATTTTCTTATGCACGAGTAGTGATAATCTCAGGAAATTTCTCTTATCCAAGAACGAGCAAGAAGATTTTTTTTTCAACAAATAAATTTAGATGGCTGAAATCTTCGTACGCTATAATTTCGGTCTTGAAGACAAATATTTCTTCAATTTTAATTCTTATAGCAATCCAACCTACGCTGGATTAGATGCTCAACATGAACGCTTAAGTTTGGAGTTAGAGCAATGTGATTAGAAGTAAATGCCATAGTAATAACATAAAATGCCATTCAAAACAGAACTTGTTGAAAATCTTCTTTGAGTTATATCGATATCGACAACATGTATTAACCCTTAAAAGCCCGAGACGATCTTTGAATTTTTAAATGACCACGATTCGGAGACTAGTAGATCAATTAATTTGAAATAAATTTTAAAGTAAATTGCGGTTAGTTGGTCTTACAATCCTTGGGTGAGACATTTCCCCCTGACCTCTCCCCTTCTCTTGGTACCGGAAAAAGCGTGGACAGGAGGAGTGCAAAATTGGTTTCAAACGGATATCTTAACATTCAAATGAACTAAGAGGTTGGTGTCTTTTGCAAAGTTATTCAGCAGATCAAAGGCTATCTGGCAGTGGAAAGTCTGATTGAGAATTTTTCCGCTAGGTGGCTCTAGTGACAAATTTTCTTCAATTGTCTGTATCTCAAGATCCTTAAATGCTAGAAGGTTGGTGTTTTCGGAAAAGCTATTCAAGGACTATGTTGCGGTGAAGAGTCTGATTGAGGATTTTCCCGCTAGGCAGCGCTAGTGATATGTTTTTTTCTTCAAAGAGCCTTATCAGCTAGAAGGTTGGTGTTTTCGGCAAAGTTCATTCATTTATTTAGTTAATATCTACACAGATAACACTGAATCAACAATTTCACGCCACAATACTCGGTTCGTGGCCGCATCTCTCCATCCTCGGTTCCGCCCCACGCTCGCCAAATCGATACGCCCACCTAGCTCGCTGCGCTCCACGCCTTCTTGTACCAACCGGATCCGAAGCGAATACCATCTTTGCAGGGTTGCTGTCCGGCATTCTTGCAACATGCCCTGCCCATCGTATCCTTCCAGCTTTGGCCACCTTCTGGATACTGGGTTCGCCGTAGAGTTGGGCGAGCTCGTGGTTCATCCTTCGCCGCCACACACCGTTCTCCTGCACACCGCCGAAGATCGTCCTAAGCACCCGACGTTCGAAGACTCCAAGTGCTTGCAAGTCCTCCTCGAGCATCGTCCACGTTTCATGCCCGTAGAGGACTACCGGCCTTATGAGCGTTTTGTACATGGTACATTTGATGCGGGCGTGAATCTTTTTTGACCGCAGCTTCTTCTGGAGGCCATAGTAGGCCCGACTTCCACTGATGATGCGCCTCCGTATTTCACGGCTAACGTTATTGTCAGCCGTCAGCAAGGATCCAAGGTAGACGAACTCGTCGACCACCTCGAAAGTATCCCCGTCTATCGTAACACTGCTACCTAGGCGAGCCCTGTCGCGCTCGGCCCCACCAGCTAGCATGTACTTTGTCTTGGCCGCATTCACTACCAGTCCAACTTTTGCTGCCTCGCGTTTCAGGCGGGTGTACAGGTCTGCCACCTTTTCAAATGTTCGGCCGACGATGTCCATATCATCCGCGAAGCAAACAAATTGACTGGATCTCGTAAAAATCGTACCCCGGCTGTTAAGCCCGGCTCTCCGCATAACACCTTCTAGCGCAATATTGAACAACAGGCACGAAAGTCCATCACCTTGTCGTAGTCCCCGGTGGGATCCAAACGAACTGGAGTGTTCGCCTGAAACCTACACACAATTTTGCACACCTTCCATCGTCGCTCTTATCAGTCTCGTGAGCTTCCCGGGAAAGCTGTTCTCGTCCATGATTTTACATAGCTCTACGCGGTCGATACTGTCGTATGCCGCCTTGAAATCGATGAAAAGGTTATGCGTTGGGACCTGGTATTCACGACATTTTTGGAGGATTTGCCGTACAGTAAAGATCTGGTCCGTTGTCGATCGGCCGTCAACGAAGCCGGCTTGATAACTTCCCACGAACTCGTTTACTACAGGTGACAGACGACGGAAGATGATCTGGGATAATACTTTGTAGGCCGCATTTAGAATGGTGATCGCTCGAAAGTTCTCACAATCTAACTTGTCGCCTTTCTTGTAGATAGGGCAGATTACCCCTTCCTTCCACTCCTCCGGTAGCTGTTCTGTTTCCCAGATTGTGCCTATCAGCCGGTGCAGACAAATGGCCAGCCTTTCCGGACCCATCTTTATGAGTTCAGCTCCGATACCATCCTTGCCAGCTGCTTTGTTGTTCTTGAGCTGGTGAATGGCATCCTTAACCTCCCTCAAAGTGGGGGCTGGTTGGTTTCCATCTTCCGCAGTACTGACGAAGGCATTTCCTCCGTTGTCCCGTCCTTCATTGCCTGTGCTCTCAGCACCATTCAGGTGCTCGTCGAAGTGCTGCTTCTACCTTTCGATCACCTCACGCTCGTCCGTCAGAATGCTCCCATCCTTATCCCTGCACATCTCGGCTCGTGGCACGAAGCCGTTGCGGGATGCGTTGAGCTTCTGATAGAACCTACGCGTTTCCTGAGACCGGCACAGCTGTTCCATCTCCTCGCACTCCGTCTCCTCCAGGCAGCGTTTTTTCTCCCGAAAGAGGCGGGTCTGCTGTTGCCGTTTCCGTATATAGCGGTCCACGTTCTGCCGGGTCCCTTGCTGCAGCATGACCGCCCGCGCTGCATTCTTCTCCTTCAAAACCTCCTGGCACTCCTCGTCGAACCAATCGTTCCGTCGACTCCGTCCTACGTACCCGACGTTGCTCTCAGCTGCATCGTTGATGGCTGCTTTTACTGTTCTCCAGCAGTCCTCTAGAGGGGCTTCGTCCAGCTCACCCTCTTCCGGTAATGCAGCCTCGAGTTGCTGCGCGTATGCCGCTGCGACATCCGGTTGCTTGAGACGCTCTAGGTCATACCGGGGCGGCCGTCGGTACCGTACGTTGTTAACGACGGAGAGTTTTGGGCGCAGTTTGACCATCACCAGATAGTGGTCAGAGTCGATGTTAGCGCCACGATAGGTCCCGACGTCGATAATGTCGGAGAAGTGCCGACCATCAATCAGAACGTGGTCGATTTGCGATTCTGTCTGCTGTGGTGATCTCCAGGTGCATCGGTACAGACGGCTGTGCTGGAAGTAGGTGCTACGAATGGCCATATTTTTGGAGGCGGCAAAATCAATTAGTCGTAGGCCGTTTTCGTTCGTCAGCCGGTGGGCGCTGAACTTTCCAATCGTCGGTCTGAATTCCTCCTCCTGGCCAACCTGAGCGTTTAGATCTCCTATGATGATTTTGACGTCGTGGCTTGGGCAGCTGTCGTACTCGCGTTCGAGCTGCGCGTAAAAAGCGTCTTTATCATCATCAGTGCTTCCGGAGTGAGGGCTGTGCACGTTTATTATGCTGAAGTTGAAGAACCGGCCTTTGATCCTCAACTTGCACATTCTCTCATTGATCGGCCACCACCCGATCACGCGCCTCTGCATATCACCCATCACTATAAAAGCTGTTCCCAGCTCATGTGTATTGCCGCAGCTCTGGTAGATGGTATGGTTACCTCTAAACGTTCGCACCATTGATCCCTTCCAACACACTTCCTGCAACGCTACGATGCCGAATCCACGGTCCTTCAGCACGTTGGCGAGTATGCGTGTGCTCCCGATGAAGTTGAGAGACTTACAGTTCCACGTACCGAGCTTCCAATCGCTAGACCCTTTACGTCGCTGTGGTCTTCGCCGATTGTCCCGGTTCGTATTCTCTCGTTGATTATTCGTTGCTTGATTTTTTTACGGCTGGCTTGCAGGGCCTGACACCAACCCCCTAGATTTCCGGAGGACCATTCCCCCTAAATGTTCGGAGGACCATAGTGCGCAGTTTAGCTTAGAGTCCTTCTCTGGCACTCGGACGATGATCAGCCGCCCCTGACATAGGGAACAGACGCTGTTGTGAGCCGCTCCTAACATGGAGTACAGACGCTCAAGGTTTGCAGAAGCAAAAGCAAAAGCAAAAGCAAACCCCCCCTTCCCTGTCAGCATACGACCAAAGTTCCCACCGGGGGTTGGTTACCCGATCTTCCCTAAGGTTACTCGTACCCCGGCCAGTACCGCGAGGAGGTAGGGATAGGAGTTGCTGGGCAAGAGGCTAAGGACCGCACAAAGGGGTCTATTTTATTCCTTCAGGTACGCGAGGTACCAATGGTACGCCATGCCCAGCCATTTACCAACCAAGCCATTTACGGCAAAGTTATTCATCAGATTGAAGGCTATCTGGTGGTAGAGGGCCGGAATGAGAATTTATCCACTAGGTGGCGTTAGTAACAAATGTTCTCCAATTGTCTGTATCTAACATGCTTATCAGCTAGAAGGTTGGTGTCTTCGGCAAGGCTGTTCGGCATATGAAGGGCTATCTGGCGGTCAGGCGGTCAGGCGCTAGGAGATTATGATGATGATGATCACGCTAAACTTGCCACGCTCAAAAATGAGTGCCGACTACACAAAATCAGCCTCTCTTCATGCAGCACAGATTCTGTGCAAAGGGGGCTGTACACAGTTTTGTGCAAACGGTGGTGGGTGAACAAACCGAATGAGTGGAATGCGCACAGAGGAGGAACGCTTGGAATGCGGAATTCGCTTCCATTTTTGTTTTGCTTCTGGAAACATTAAAAAAAAACATTCAAATTTTCAAGTTTTCAGAGATTTTTTCATTCGAATAGCCGAAGCGGAAGCAAATGGGGAAAAAACTTTCACATTTGCGACCATTTTCCGACTTTTCGCCTGAAAAAATCCCGGAAAACTTCGCATCCTACCAATGGCCAACTGTTTGCTGCCGCGCGGGAGATGACTGACAGTTCCATTTCCATCGATCCGCGCACACCCAATGGCCAACACATCGGTTACACATAGCATGAGTGCGACTTACACAGAATTTTCACTCAGCCAGCCAGTCCTGCATTGGTTGCCTCATTCTGTGTAGTTTTAACACATGCGCTGCGTTGAGCAGGCTTAGCGTGATATTGGTCCCGCCACTTACCCCTACAGATGTTTGAACAATACGATATATCTTTAAGGTGATTCATTCTGATCATTTTACTAAGATTTGCAAACAACAAATGGTCTGATTATTTTTTACAGATATAAAGAGCTTTATAAGTTTCCATGGCAAAGGTAGGACTCGATTGTCCGGAGTATCAATTTTCCGTTCACTCCGGATAATCTAAAACTTCGGATAATCGAATCACTAAAATAAACATTAAACCTGCGATGAAAGAATTCAAATATTGCAGATGACTCTCCACATCTCGATGTTTCTCCATATGTCGATGATTTATTTAGTTTCTTCATTCTCAATACAATTTCCCTTTCATATATCAATATCCTCCTTATCGCGATATCTCCATATCTCGATGTGATTTTCATTCCCGATTTTATCTCCGTTCAAAATTACGATTATAACATTGAAATCAATGATTTAATTGGGTTTGTCTTGTATTTAAATCCGGACACTTTCGAATCAAAATCCGGACAGCTGCAAAAATTGTATAGTTTTTCAAAAGCATCGCTTTGATCGGTTCAATACAGGCCCCTGACAACCATATATCAATACACAGTGATCTTCGTAGCCATGATGTCCTCTGCGATAAGTGAATATCGCCCACTGTCAGTTGTGACAGCTGTAAAAATATAAACCATTTCTTTGTTTAATGTTTGTTATGGTTTGTTTGTAAATTTTTGATATCGTTATATCAGCCAATACAGCGTCAAAAAACTGAAGCACATTCAATATTACGATGGCTTTGGAAGGAAAGCAAACATTTCAATGCATCCTGCAAGCCTCCTAGCATGCAATCAGTTATTTTATTTCGACGCTTGTTCGATTTCGGATCATAAACATTAAACAAAACATCAATTTATGATTACACTCTCGATTCAATTAACCCGAAAATGGGTAAACACATCAAGATGTTGACTATGCTAGAAGTCGTCTCTTGTCATGGGCCTGGTTCAATACCTCTTTCAAAAGAACTTTAAGCACGAACACACTATGATTGAATGGAAGAGAAATTGGTTTAGGCTTTGTTTACCTCACCTGAAGCCAAAGATATCCGATTCGGCACTGTGGGTTCGAATTGTTGCGTTGATAATTCAAAACGATCATTTTTTAGCATTAAACGGCATTCTGTTCACTAATAACACTTTTGACAATAACGTTGTCCTAATATTGTATTAATATTATTCTATTACACGTTCGAACAAGTAAAACATAACACTTTGAAATAATGTCTGGATTTAAAACCACTTGTTTGTAATGCCAGACAATCTTCGTTCATAACATAAATTGCTTATTTATACCATATTTTATGGCCAAGATGTAATCAAATCCTTCAAGAATCATCACTTTTACTTTTATGTTGCAAACACCAATCAAATAATATAATTTAAGCACGTTTTCGCTGACTGAATATCGTGAAACGACCGTCACCGTTTTGTAAAATTGAACTAGCACTAACAACCGAATGACGTCAAAATGGGAGAACATTTTTGTTTTTATTTTTATCTGACAATTATCTGACAATGGTAACTAGATTAGAACTGATAGTATGATAATCAGTAGTGTTTACAGTATAAGTTATGTGTAAAACCATACATATTAACATTCAATTTTACTCCGAATTGATAAATATTATCGGAGTGTCCGGATATTGACACCGTCCGAATTTTGATTCACCACGGTATCTGGATGCTAGCCCAAATTTTTGTGAATCTGAATAATGTAGGAAAACGCAATGACGTGTGGTTGTTTATTATTCTTCCTATTTTCCTGACAACAGAGTGGTTTTCAATCTAGTATTCATTAAAAGTGTGTTCTATGGCTCGATCCCTCCCTATCTCGATGGCCCCTTGATTTTTCTTTTTTCGTTGTTTTATTTATATGATGAAGTGGCTAAGGATGGAAATCTAGTTATCATGATAAAACAAATGATGCATCGTGGTTGTTCTTTATCATGCGATCATAGCAACAACGACAAACCCTTAGTCGTCAAGCCATCACAACAAACTCCGCTCCGCGAAAAATGAATCGCTCGGCCTGTGAGCTGACGATCAATTGTTCGCGAATCAAAGTCATAGTTTTGGAGGATTTTTCTGATTGCACTCCACGATTTGTCTCCTAGCTTGTCGTTTATCATCTGAGAGTCAATCGTGCGTGGTATATGAGAGAGTTTATCCGTGAATTTTGAATTGATTCGCATTAATCGCAACATGTTACAATATCCAACAAACCCTTTGTCCTACGACAAACAGTTCATCGGATGCTCGATATATCTATGATCATCGCGCGTAGTGAGGTGTTGAAATCATGTTGCTGCAAGAGCGGCGGCCCTCTTGGACCATTCAGAAACCGTGTTGTTTGTCGTTAGAGCTGATTTTTTTCCATCCTTGGAAGTGGCATAGAGAGTAATTATTTCTAGGATCATTAGGGGTCTTGAGAAGAAAAAAATGTTTGTGATCAACATACTCAAAAATCTTTTCTTTTAAACCTCCCTTCTCTTACCTAAGTCTAACACAGCCAAACCATTCATATTGTATAATGTATAATACTAAATTATCTCATATTTATTAGCTTAGCTTAGCTTAGCTTAGACTGACTACACATATCAATAGTTGCTATTCCGTGATTGACCGAAATCAG
Organism: Aedes aegypti; assembly: GCF_002204515.2. NCBI lineage: Eukaryota > Metazoa > Arthropoda > Insecta > Diptera > Culicidae > Aedes > Aedes aegypti. Next base: position 118,575,737 of record NC_035107.1, read on the forward strand.
TGAAGATGCACAAAGAATCAACTAGAAGTTTGGCTGGGATTGGCGTTAATCTTCATCAGTGTACATAATTCAGTGCCTCTATTTATACAGGGTCAATAGTGGCGCCGGTCACGTCCTTGTAGTCAGGTGGGATTGGGGGAAGGAATGTTAGTGTGTAACCTTTGCTATTTGGAGAACCAGCCGAGTGGAAGTTTAACAACTACCGAAAAGGGGAAAACGCCAAGCCGGCCCGGTTACTCGGGTTCTCTTTCGAGACACTGCCCGGCAATTCGCGCGCAAATCGAGGGAAAAAGAACGAAGCACCAAACCGAATCGTTTGCTCAGGCCATTGCGAAACACTCATAATACTAAATTATCTCAAATTTATGCATAAATAAAGAAAAATAAAAAAAAACAGAAACAGAAAAACATACTCCGTATAATCAAGTAAAAAAAATCCGGATAATCGAGTCCGACCTGTATACAGCAAAAAAATGGCAAAATTTTCAAAAAAAAAATCGAGTAATTTTACCATTTGAACAAAATTGAAAACATTGTCAGAATTATTAATCCCAAAGCTGATTTCAAAAATATCAGTAACATTCGCATTTTAAATAAATTACTGACATTCGACCAGAAAACTTACTACTGATGCATAAAATCCTCCAACAGCCTTAATACTCAATTCAAATCATAAGTAATCAAATAGTCATTTATATCGTTACAGCCCGCTGGACTCAAACCTAGGTAGACTACACACAATAAGGAATAACTTATAACAACGTCTTCAATGTCGTGTACTAGTCGAGTCTAGTACAAGACACTGAAGACGGCCTTACAATTGAGGTCGAAATACGCGTATCTGTCAAAGGATACAAACTCTAATGGAATAAAATGGCATAGCACTAAATTTTGTATTCATTTATTTATAGACATTTCAATCAGCTCTAAGATTCATTATCACGCTAAGATATTTAATCTCGTGCACGCGATCAATTGTCTCCTCATCAATTTGTATTAAAACGTCTACAATGGTTCGATTCCATGAAATCAATACAAATTTAGTTTTACTTATATTCTGTTTGAACTGTTTGTACTTCAACCATTCACTCGTAAGGGGCCGTCCAATAATTACGTAAGGGTTTATGGGGGGAGGGGGGGTTCGAGATTTCTTACGCGCCAAACAAATTATTTTTAATTTTCATTCAAAAAATCTTACCATGGGGGGAGGGGGGGTCTAAAGGAATTCTGTTCACTAATAACACTTTTGACAATAACGTTGTCCTAATATTGTATTAATATTATTCTATTACACGTTCGAACAAGTAAAACATAACACTTTGAAATAATGTCTGGATTTAAAACCACTTGTTTGTAATGCCAGACAATCTTCGTTCATAACATAAATTGCTTATTTATACCATATTTTATGGCCAAGATGTAATCAAATCCTTCAAGAATCATCACTTTTACTTTTATGTTGCAAACACCAATCAAATAATATAATTTAAGCACGTTTTCGCTGACTGAATATCGTGAAACGACCGTCACCGTTTTGTAAAATTGAACTAGCACTAACAACCGAATGACGTCAAAAGGGGAGAACATTTTTGTTTTTATTTTTATCTGACAATTATCTGACAATGGTAACTAGATTAGAACTGATAGTATGATAATCAGTAGTGTTTACAGTATAAGTTATGTGTAAAACCATACATATTAACATTCAATTTTACTCCGAATTGATAAATATTATCGGAGTGTCCGGATATTGACACCGTCCGAATTTTGATTCACCACGGTATCTGGATGCTAGCCCAAATTTTTGTGAATCTGAATAATGTAGGAAAACGCAATGACGTGTGGTTGTTTATTATTCTTCCTATTTTCCTGACAACAGAGTGGTTTTCAATCTAGTATTCATTAAAAGTGTGTTCTATGGCTCGATCCCTCCCTATCTCGATGGCCCCTTGATTTTTCTTTTTTCGTTGTTTTATTTATATGATGAAGTGGCTAAGGATGGAAATCTAGTTATCATGATAAAACAAATGATGCATCGTGGTTGTTCTTTATCATGCGATCATAGCAACAACGACAAACCCTTAGTCGTCAAGCCATCACAACAAACTCCGCTCCGCGAAAAATGAATCGCTCGGCCTGTGAGCTGACGATCAATTGTTCGCGAATCAAAGTCATAGTTTTGGAGGATTTTTCTGATTGCACTCCACGATTTGTCTCCTAGCTTGTCGTTTATCATCTGAGAGTCAATCGTGCGTGGTATATGAGAGAGTTTATCCGTGAATTTTGAATTGATTCGCATTAATCGCAACATGTTACAATATCCAACAAACTCTTTGTCCTACGACAAACAGTTCATCGGATGCTCGATATATCTATGATCATCGCGCGTAGTGAGGTGTTGAAATCATGTTGCTGCAAGAGCGGCGGCCCTCTTGGACCATTCAGAAACCGTGTTGTTTGTCGTTAGAGCTGATTTTTTTCCATCCTTGGAAGTGGCATAGCCAGTAATTATTTCTAGGATCATTAGGGGTCTTGAGAAGAAAAAAATGTTTGTGATCAACATACTCAAAAATCTTTTCTTTTAAACCTCCCTTCTCTTACCTAAGTCTAACACAGCCAAACCATTCATATTGTATAATGTATAATACTAAATTATCTCATATTTATTAGCTTAGCTTAGCTTAGCTTAGACTGACTACACATATCAATAGTTGCTATTCCGTGATTGACCGAAATCAGTGAAGATGCACAAAGAATCAACTAGAAGTTTGGCTGGGATTGGCGTTAATCTTCATCAGTGTACATAATTCAGTGCCTCTATTTATACAGGGTCAATAGTGGCGCCGGTCACGTCCTTGTAGTCAGGTGGGATTGGGGGAAGGAATGTTAGTGTGTAACCTTTGCTATTTGGAGAACCAGCCGAGTGGAAGTTTAACAACTACCGAAAAGGGGAAAACGCCAAGCCGGCCCGGTTACTCGGGTTCTCTTTCGAGACACTGCCCGGCAATTCGCGCGCAAATCGAGGGAAAAAGAACGAAGCACCAAACCGAATCGTTTGCTCAGGCCATTGCGAAACACTCATAATACTAAATTATCTCAAATTTATGCATAAATAAAGAAAAATAAAAAAAACAGAAACAGAAAAACATACTCCGTATAATCAAGTAAAAAAAATCCGGATAATCGAGTCCGACCTGTATACAGCAAAAAAATGGCAAAATTTTCAAAAAAAAAATCGAGTAATTTTACCATTTGAACAAAATTGAAAACATTGTCAGAATTATTAATCCCAAAGCTGATTTCAAAAATATCAGTAACATTCGCATTTTAAATAAATTACTGACATTCGACCAGAAAACTTACTACTGATGCATAAAATCCTCCAACAGCCTTAATACTCAATTCAAATCATAAGTAATCAAATAGTCATTTATATCGTTACAGCCCGCTGGACTCAAACCTAGGTAGACTACACACAATAAGGAATAACTTATAACAACGTCTTCAATGTCGTGTACTAGTCGAGTCTAGTACAAGACACTGAAGACGGCCTTACAATTGAGGTCGAAATACGCGTATCTGTCAAAGGATACAAACTCTAATGGAATAAAATGGCATAGCACTAAATTTTGTATTCATTTATTTATAGACATTTCAATCAGCTCTAAGATTCATTATCACGCTAAGATATTTAATCTCGTGCACGCGATCAATTGTCTCCTCATCAATTTGTATTAAAACGTCTACAATGGTTCGATTCCATGAAATCAATACAAATTTAGTTTTACTTATATTCTGTTTGAACTGTTTGTACTTCAACCATTCACTCGTAAGGGGCCGTCCAATAATTACGTAAGGGTTTATGGGGGGAGGGGGGGTTCGAGATTTCTTACGCGCCAAACAAATTATTTTTAATTTTCATTCAAAAAATCTTACCATGGGGGGAGGGGGGGTCTAAAAATTGCCCAAATTGTCTTACGTAATTAATGGACCGCCCCTAATATAGCTAATAACACATTTTCTCCAATAACCTGTATCTCATGAATTTCGAAGCACAGCCAGATAGCTGTTCATATGAAGATTTACGATGAAGAGTATTGCCGAAGACCGCGAAACAATCCGACGTTTGTGAAAAAAGATATTCAATGAAAACCTATTGGCAAGGCGACCTCGATTAACACGTAAAGGAATAATAATAATAACAAAATTAAACAACATATTCGAATAGTCCATGCTTAATAACTGTTTCCGCAAGCATCGGATCGCATTGCGCTCTTCGACAATGTTGTTCATCGTAAAATATCTATCGAGATCTGTGTTCAGATTTTTTCAGAGGACAATGGGCGACCTCTAGCGATTTTTCTTTGCAATAGTAAGTATTCACATAGTAAATCTACTATCATATTTTAAGTTAAAGTCTCTTGCTAAAACAGCATTTTAATCACCTTGATTTTTTAACATTTGTTTTGAAAGATTAAAAAGAAAGTTTTGCTCCACACGAGCTTTGGCCCCACTTTACGTTTTTACTTTCATATAAATTTAATCTTCAGGTATTTCTGTTGAACCGACGTGAAAAACTTGTAGCTTGAACAAGTTAGAAAATATATCGATGGTACCGTAAATTCGGGTGAAATTGATCGTTAGGGTGAAATTGATCACCGTGTCACACGATTTTATTTCTTACTAAAAAAGCACCGATATCAGTGTTAACGAACGTTGCTAGTCTTAACGTTAGTGAAATAGTGTGTTGTGAAATTTTAGGAGTTAAAGAATGCTTATTTCAATGAAAATAATGTAAAAATGCAGAATCGTGTAAGGTGTGGTATTAACAGACTTCCATAAACTTCTAGTTCTAAACAAGGATAAGGACATGGTGTCAGCGTGAAAGTTTTTGAGGATGCTTAAAATATTTTCCCAAAACAGATTATATAATCGAAATTCGTACCAATTCTCATTTGGTTAAAATAATAGAATTTCTGTTAGTTAGTTTGAAATTCCATAAGAAATTGTCTACATTTAGGCGTTTTACGCGGTCTTCTTGAAATTTAATTATGAACTGGCTTACCCAACCTGGCTAGCCACGTTCGAACAAAAGCTATATAAAATTTTTTAAAGTGCATGATACTAATGACCGCAAAATCGCCTAAATTTATGCTCTGACCATACTCAATCGACCACGTGGCCTTAATGCTGTTCTAATGTTCTAGGGTCAGTGTTCCCTTAGTGGACAGTCCCCTATAGTCGCACTAGTGGCTTTTTACAGCCGTTTGCTATGAATCTTTTCAAAATATTTTTTAACATGAAGTTCAGGAGCTATTTATCTAAGTACCATTGATACACAGCTTGGTTTTGTTCAAAAAATGATCGAAATAATTAGTTTTGCTTAAAATTTGAGCTCCCTTGCGCCTATAGTTAACCTATTGTTCCTATAGTAGCACTCCTGAGAGAAACTATTTTTTATTATACGAGATAATTAATGAATTAAGTACTTTTTTACATCAAACGAAAGCTTTTGATCCACACTTTCAAGGAAAAATATAAAAGCTTTGTAAAAATACGGTTTTGATTAGTATTTTGACAACGCCGTGATGCTAGTGCTACTATAGGAACAGAAATTAGAAATAGTGCTATTATAGGCACATGTATTCCTGTAGTGGCATAAGCGATAATAAATGTAAACATATGAGTTTTCGCAGTTTTCATATGTTTTCCACAAAACCAAGATAAAAAGCTTTCAGATGATGTAAAAATAATGACGCTAGCGTTATTTTTCTATTTTATACGAATATTTGTTCTTAGCTATGCGGCTATTGGTACATCGACCCTAATCTGAAATAATTATAGCTTAAAATGCTGTTGTAGTATTTCTTCTGTTGTGAAATATTTCAAAAGTTCCAGAAAATTCTAGGAATTACAAAATACTCTTATCGAAAATTCTCGAATATTGCAGTAATATATTGTCATCATTCAAAATCACAGTAGGCAAAGAATCATTAGGGAGGAGTTACCATCGCCTCATGGAAATATCAAGACATGGTGCAGTAATGTTTGGAAATATGTTTTAAGGGACCATCATTTTAGCCATAACATTTTGATTTTAGTATGTGTCCATGAGTCGAGGAAAAACCATGGATCATCGACTCATACACTGCCCAAAACTGCATATTTTTCACATTCGACATTTTTGACAATTTCGAGTTAATACCGTGGAGAGTCACCAAATGATAAATACTTTCGATCAACTAACTGCAATCTGTGAGATTGTTCTCGAAAGTTAGAAAAAAATACCAAGTTGTTTTGCCACATTTGCAATTGTAATCGCATAACAGTCCCATTGAGCTTATACATGAGCCTCGTAATGAAGTAGCAATTCACTTAGTACGTATGTGATGAGAGTTGTACAAAACTTCAGCCTAAAATAAGCACTTTTGAGTTCTTGGTAATTGAGAAATTTGAGTTTTCTCGCATACTGCCATATGCCTACTTTTGTCAAATGTTACAAAAATTCAGTTGTGGGCAGTGTAGGTTTTACTGTAAATAAAACAACTCGAAAATTTGTTGCACATTCATCTTATTATCTGGCCTTTGCTTATGTCGAATTCGTCTTTGAACCTAGGTTGGAATTGGAAAACATCGTTATGAATCAAATCAGGGATGCCAAGTCAATTTTTCAAAAATCTGTAGGATATTGAAAATTTGTCTGGAAAAGTCTGGATTTCTAATGCCGTATATGGAGAACCTTACAAATTATTTACAAAACCTTATAAATTCATTACAAAATTTATCTGGATCTTCCAGATTTTTGTTAAATGGAGCCTCAAAAATCTGGAATATTCCAGACAAATCTGCAAGGTTGGCAACGCTGAATCAAATATTCAACCGCAACCCAAATTGAATCCGACCAAACTACAATTTACTTGAATTTAGGTCGTTTAGGTTTTGACCATCTACCAAGTTCTTTAAAACGAAAACAATGATGGAAGTTCGAGAATATTCTATCGTGCAGCTATAGTAGTGCTCTAAATAAGCAGTTGTAAAGCTCTAGTATTCAAATTGACTGTTGTAGTGCTCTTAAATTACTGTTGTAACGTTAGAAATAGAGGCTAATGGTTATAATTTTATCATCATGACCCGACATTGACACGCATGATACTAATGTCCGCCAAATCGCCTAAATGTATACTCTGATCAAAAACACGTGGCGTTAATGCTGTTGTAATGTTCTAATCTGGAATAATTACAGCCATAATGCTGTTGTAGTGTTTCTTCAGCTGTGAAACATTTCGAAAATTCCAGAACAATCTATGAATTAGAGAAAATAACATTCTCGAATATTCTACGGAATAGCTGTTGCAGTGTTCCATAATTTATTGTTGTCTTTCAGAATCACAGTAGTAATGACGCATAGAAATATCGACTCATAGAACAGGAATGCTTTGGAGAGCTGTTATGGGGGACCATCATAGTAATATTTTGTTTTTAGTATATTTTAGTTCCCCTGTAGATTTAATAAAAATTCGATGGACAGTAATCTGATCCATGTTTAAATTGCTTTCCACATGTCAAACTCGTGTTTATATGTTGGGACTGTTGAAACCACTTCTGAATCACATATTTGATTCCAACCTAATCTAAGTTCGACAGAACTATAATTTGCTTGAAGTTGGTTTATTTACGGTTTGATCACCGAACAACACAACACTCAAAATTGAGAACGATTGAAACAAAATCGGGCACTTTAACTAACACATTATTTGTGTTTATCAACACATTCTAAAATTTACACATAGATATATTGGTAAAAGGGGCCTCCCTTAGCCGAGTGGTTAAAGTCCGCGGCTACAAAGCAAAGCCATGTTGAAGGTGTCTGGATTCTATTCCTGATCAGTCCAGGCAGCGTTGCCAACCTTCCAGATTTGTCTGGAATATTCCAGATTTTTGAGGCTCCATTTAACAAAAATCTGGAAGATCCAGATAAATTTTGTAATGAATTTATAAGGTTTTGTAAATAATTTGTAAGGTTCTCCATATACGGCATTAGAAATCCAGACTTTTCCAGACAAATTTTCAATATCCTACAGATTTTTGAAAAATTGACTTGGCATCCCTGAGTCCAGGATCTTTTCGTAATGGAAATTTCCTTGACTTCCCTGGCTCTGTGCCCAGGGAACCTGCCACACGATATACGAATGCGAAAATGGCAATGAAAGCTCTCTGTTAATAACTGTGGAATAGCTGAGCTTAGCTGAGAGCAGGCTCTGTCCCAGTGAGGACGTAATGCCAATCAGTAGAATAAGATATATTGATCCAGAAGAGCTCGATTTTGTTTATTTTTTTTAAGAGACGTTCCCAAAAATGCAAACGACAACGATGAAAAATTCTAGAACATTCTACGAATGAGGAAGAAACATGGTCCATAAAACTCTAGAATGTTCTGTCAAATAACTGTTGTAGTGCTCTACAATTTGCAATTGTAATGTTCTAACAATCATACAGTTATAGTCCTCTAAAATTGCTGTTGTAGCGCTCAGTGAAACTTTTCGGTGAAATATTTCAAAGCGTTACTGACTCTGGGATTTTATATATATGATTATCTCTGTTAAGAATTTGGCAAGCATATTCGGATTCAGGGAGCCCAAATTTTGTAAGTGGAGTTGTTTACAAAACAAACAATAATCGCTTTCATAGGTGATCAATTTCACCCCGAAATGGGATCCCCGATTTTTTATTTTAAAGATAATTTTTAGCACCAAAATCATATTTGTTAGAAAATTTCGTTACGTGAGCCAATGAGGCTCACCGTCGTACTAATTTTCTTGCATTCAGTTGATTGAAATTGACAACATTACAGAAAACAGATCAGAAAAACCGTGAAAACTGATCAATTTCACCCGAATTTACGGTACTCTTCAAGGATTTGTACATGTACATACATTTTCTTCAATTTCCTCGGTGTAAATGAAACGTGCTGCAAAATGTAAGCGGAAGGTCACCATGATCCCACGTGCATCAGAGAACTCGTTACACCCATTTAGCTTTTAGCGACTGGGCAGTCCCTGCGACTTCCGGACCAGACCTGCGACGAAAAAAAGCGCCCGCCTACAGCATGTCCCCTATTGACATTGGAACGATGATGATGATGATGGTGACAAGCCCTCCCAAAACGGCTCAAACAAGCGCCTCCGCAGAGAAGCCAGCAAGTGGATTTCCCTCGAGCATTTCCATATCAAAACGCAAATGAAAATAGCATTTTCAGACTGACTATTTCCAATGCAAACGAAACATTTTACACATAATAGTAGCTATTCGATACGGACATTTCCCAGTTTTTCTTTATTTTCTGGACTACATTTTGAAAAGGGAATTGAACTAGCTCTGAAGCCGGCGCTGTTCCAGTGGCGACGTAATGCCAAGGAAAAAAAGAAGAATAAGGAAAAAAGAAGAATGATTTACAAACAGTACACAGCAAAAAAATCTTAAATTTACATGTCACGTAAACTTTCACGATTGTCATGTGAATCGAATTATCATTTGACATTAAACGATAAATAATGTAAACTGCCTCATTGCATTCAGGAATGCTTGCAAACTTGAGTGAAACTGAAACATTTCATGATCTTGCATCCAACATTCGCCAATGTTGCATGATTTCTTGCATCTTGAAAGTGAAATTGAAAACAAGATCGCTAAGTTTACATGATTCCACGTTGAATATTCTGCCAAAAATAATGCACATGGATGGATCGACGGCGTGTCATTCCATGTGCATTATTTATGATTGAATTTTCAGCGGGAAAATCATGTAAATCGAGCCGTTTTGCAAGCAACATTCTTTGAGAGAAGGCGTTTCGCGTTCAATATTAAGGAATTTGGTAACAATGTTGTATATAATAGATGTGTTTATAGGTTTTATCATTGAATAATACATGAGAGATGGCTTTACATGATTGAAACTAAAATAACGTTAGGTGTAAATCTAAGATTTTTTTGGTGTGTAGCAAACTGTTTATTTATTCGAGATCAAAACAAGATTCTACGGAAAATATCCTTTCGAATTGGTTATAATTATGTTTTTCTATCTCTAACGGGTCTCAAGTAATTGCAACTTTTAGAATAAAACACATGTTTTAAAATTTTGCCCCCATTTTAAATGTTATTTGAGGTGCCCAAGTATCAATAGTGCCTATCTTGGTTTATACAGTTTTTATCCAAGGCTGTATTGCAAAGCAAAGATTTTGGATTTCTACTGGAGAAAAAAATCATAAAACCACTCGGAGTATATTCTACTGAAAACTTTATCTGTGATTTTTCTCCAAAGACACCATTTTGATCAAATACATCGTTTTCGAGCTATACATTTTCAAATCGGAAAGCCTTGAATATATGGGCTAAGTTTCATTCAATTCGGAAAAGGTATCGTCTATGCGACTTGCGTTTTGGCCTGGAAATGCTTCCTCTCAAACGTTCGGTTGGACGCTACGTATGCGGGGTACAATCAAGCCCTTCTCCGCCCCCAGGGAGGATTTTTATTTTCATTTTGCAATGTAACTTTGGCCTCTGCTTTGCTGCTTGCTATCTGTGTGCACTGCCTGTCCTCTGCTCCGATGCGGAAAACAGAGAACCTTGTTCGGTTCAGTTGCCAATACTGGAGCTGTTAAGCGATTGAACACATCCCAAGCCAGGGTTTTCACTTCGCCTAATGCAGTGGTTTTCAACCCTTTTTATGCCAGCAATTCCTGTGAAATTTTTATTAACTTACATTATTGGGCAATACATTTGCAACTTTTTCTATTTTCCATATAAAATGATCAATTTTGGTAGGCTAGTTCACAATTACCTATAGACCACTTATATGTTTAAAAGTATTTATATGAGCATTTCTTCTTTGCTTTTGAATTTGCTTTTGCTTCTGCAAACCTTGAGCGTCTGTACTCCATGTTAGGAGCGGCTCACAACAGCGTCTGTTCCCCATGTCAGGGGCGGCTGATCATAGTCCGAGTGCCAGAGAAGGACTCTAAGCTAACCTGCGCGCTATGGCCCTCCGAACATTTAGGGGGAATGGTCCTCCGGAAATCTAAGGGGTTGGTGTCAGGCCCTGTAAGCCAACCGTAAAAAATAACAAGCACAGGAACGTCAACAGAATAATACGGACCGGAACAATCGGCATAGACCAATGCGACGAAAAAGGACTAACGATTGGAAACTCGGTACGTGCAACTGCAAATCCCTCAACTTCATCGGAAGCACCCGCATACTCTCCGATGCGTTGAAGGACCGCGGTTTCGACATCGTAGCGCTGCAGGAGGTTTGTTGGAAGGGTTCAATGATGCGAACTTTTAGAGTTAATCATACCATCTACCAGAGCTACGGCAACACACACGAGCTAGGAACAGCTTTCATCGTGATGGGCGACATGCAAAAGCAGGTGATCGGGTGTTGGCCGATCATTGAAAGAATCTGCAGGTTGATGATCAAGGGCCGATTCTTCAACATCAGCATAATCAACGTGCATAGCCCACACTCCGGAAGCACTGATGATGATAAAGATGCATTTTAGGCGCAGCTTGAACGTGAATACGATCGCTACCCAAGCCACGAAATTAATGGCGTTTTCGTTTATTGCCGGGGCGAACCTAGGTTCGCCCTGCATCCGCTCTAACAGCTGTCAAAACGTTTTTTTATTGGGTCGGGTCGAACGGTTTACATTTTTATAATTATCAAAATTGACGATTAAAGCAACATTTTAATAGCAGGAGATGTTTACGAAAGCATTCGGCAATATTTATTGCATTAATATTGAGACTTTATTTTGCGATTTTGCACTCAGAGAAGCGAAATTTCATGAAACTGTGTGGCTGACAGTTCGAATGTAGGTATGACACATTCGATTTGACTCGAACCTGGATCCGTTCTCGTTCGTTTATTGCGAGTCGGGTCAGCTCTGACCCCAGGTTAAAAACTGAAAACGCCATAAGATCATCATGGGAGATTTAAATGCTCAGGTTGACCAGGAGAAGGAGTTCAGACCGACGATTGGAAAGTTCAGCGCCCACCGGCTGACGAACGGGAACGGCCTTCCACTGATTGATTTCGCCGCCTCCAAGAATATGGCTGTGACTGCTGTATGGCGGATTTTTGCAAATACCGCTGTAGGAAAACTAATTACCGCGAATCACTTTCGGATCTGTTGAAAAAGTTGAATTACATAAATAGACCTAAATGTAAATAAAACATAAGTTCCACAGATGTCAAACAGCATAAATTATGGAAATGGCGAAATGTCAAACATTAGTTACGAATCAGGCGTGATGATTTATTCACAGTTGATTAATTCTTCGATACTCACCTATCGACTGCGCCATGTTGTATCCCAACACCGATTTCCTAATTTCGAACACTACAAAACTCAGAAAACGTGACTGTGTTCTCTGAAAATCGTTCACAGAATGAATCACCGTTGACTGTACCTCTGTTACCCAAAAAGCTCTAACGCAATCCCGCACTCACACATCCTTGAAAACGCACTCGCCGTCCGGTCGAAGTTTGCGTTTCAAGAACTCTCCAAGTTTCCTAATTCTACAAATGCACTCAATTGAATATAACCATCATCAATAAATGAAACCATAATTCAACATTCGAATATGCATACATAATTATAATTATTATTTTATTTTACTAAGAAATATTCGGTTATCAAATTTGCATTGTTACGCAAATATAAGATAGCATGTTTAGTGGTCAACTTTATCTACCTAAATTATAGGTTGGATTATGAGCACCGTAACGTAATGTCTGACTAGTGCTTGATTAGCGTTCCTATCATATGCAAACGCTCACATTTTTGTAACCTTTATAACGTTCGTAACTAATGTTTGACATTTCGCCATTTCCATAATTTATGCTGGGTTTATGCTGTTTGACATCTGTGGAACTTATGTTTTATTTAAATTTAGGTCTATTTATGTAATTCAACTTTTTGACGTAGAAGTACGTCTCTCTTCTCTATACAGGAGTGAAATTGGAATTTCAAAACCAAGAGCGTTACGTTGGCATGAAATATTTTAAACGTTTATAACTTTTCGCTGGCTTAACGAAATTTCTTGATTAGCATCTCAATCGAAAGCCAAGACATCAAAGCTTCATGTCGTTTACTTACTGAATCCCACATACCTGTCCAAATAGTTTAATAACTGTTTTAAAAGAGAACGTTGATTTCAAGCAAATCTATAAATAGGGGTGGCTAGAGAAAATTTGACGTCATTTGCTTTTCACTCTCCGATTGGCTCGCATCTCAGCAGGCGACAGATCGGCTTGTTTTGACCGGGCGTGCTTCTCAGGCACAGACATCGATAGCGAAGGACGCCCCCGTTTGTCTTGCTTCGCTCAAATCAAACTGTCGAGCGAGCGAGAGAAGATGCCGTCCGAAGCTAAAGCCATCACCGCTGCCGCCGCCTAGAAGAAGAAGAGGAAGCAGTCCACAGGAGAAATTGCGGTCGAACTGTGAACACGGTCGGGCGAGTCATTCTCGCTTTGTGGTTCACCGCTTGTTTGCGTTCACCCAGCCATCGTCATCGCCGCCGCAAATTTCATCGGCCGAGGAGCTGTTGACCCGCGCTTCAAAATTTCGACTCGTGATGAAATCATCATTGGTGGTCAAGAAGCAATCCCGTTAGGAGCAAATACCAGAAGCCCCCTGAGTTTTGCTGGTCCGAGCAGTGTTATTTATCCGTAACAACATCGAAGCTAACAAAGCCATCGGTTCTTTTCAGAGCCATCAAATTTGTGGAAAAGAGTTAAAAGAGAAATATTTCCGACTTTATTTATAACTTCTAGTATTCCTAAATCAATTTCACGGCCTCATACAAAATTTCATTTGTCGTGAATAATTTATGACTCAACCATTTGAGATTGTACTCGTGGACGCTGCTGCAGTGCCGTCGGGGTGAGTGCTCAACATTTCACAACGATTGCAAAATAGAGTGGCTTTTCCAACCGCGCCTTTTATGTTCCATATTTTATGGGAACACTTTGATTAGGAAAATTATCCCATGTGACAAAATTGCGACATATTTAGAATGCTTTTGAAAAGACATTCTCATTGAACAATTGTAATAATTTTGGCACCCATGGATCAGAAATTTACCGTCATAATAAAGAAAACTATTAATTATCAATAGCTCGTATTGAATATTTAGGGAATGCCAATCATTCCAACAATTCATGTTCGACCAATTTCTCACGTATTAGTATTCTCCGCAATTTTCAAGTAATTCCAAGCAAAACACATTATTGGCACATACCCATTTCCCAGATTGGTCGATCAGAAAGCGAAGAGCACAAAAGGGAGGAGCATCATCTGCTATTCCAAGGTTATAAAACATGCTGCCTTCGTTGGATTCAGTTTCATTCCATTTCCGCTTTCGAGCTGGTAAGAGCTCCTCCGAACTTGCTTAGCGAGAAGTACCTCGCTGCTAGAAGCCTGCTGAGCTGTTAATCCAGAATCTGGTTTGTGAAATCGCTCAAGATTTCAAGATTGAGCTACGTTTCCAGATTTCAACTAAATCCCTGTGTACGCTACTCTGTTGCTGTTGTGTACCCATGAAATATTAAGCTTGTTTGTCGAATAAACAGAGAACTTATTCACATCTTCTTCTTGGCATTAACGTCCTCACTGGGACAGAGCCTGCTTCTCAGCTTAGTGTTCTTATGACACTTCCACAGTTATTAACTGAGAGCTTTCTTTGCCAAAGTTTCCATTTTTGCATTCGTATATCGTGTGGCAGGTACGATTATACTCTATGCCCAGGAAAGTCAAGAAAATTTCCATTACGAAAAGATCCTGGACCGACCGGGAATCGAACCCAGACACCTTCAGCATGGCTTTGCTTTGTAGCCACGGACTCTAACCACTCGGCTAAGGAAGGCCCCAACTTATTCGCATGCATTTGCAACTTTTTCGATTTTCCATACAAAATGACCAACTTTGGAAATTAGATCTCAGTTATTTATGGAAATATTTTCGAATGAAACATTCACAGAACATCAGATGTAACTTGAATTTTAACATATATTTTTGAAAATTTTTCCAATCACAAGTTTATAAGTAATAACGGTTTGACTAAACTGTAATTTTCGACGAAAAATTCAAAACTTTTTATCTATAAATCTGATAGCCTTACACAAAAACTGTCTTCAGCAAACTTATTCATCTCGTCAAAATCTACAACTTTTCTGAAGATACCATGAAGCTATTCCTTCAATATGTTTAGTTATGTCAATCATAAAAAATCGTCAAAAAATTCACTTTAGTCAAACCGTTACTGCTTTTCAACGTGTGATTGGAAAAATCACTCAAAAACATTTGTTAAAATTTAAGTTATGTCTAATATTCTGTTAAAATTTCATTCAAATCAGTCCATAAATAACTGAGATATAGTTTATCAAAGTTGGTCATTTTGCATGAAAAATCAAAAGAGTTGCAGTTTTTATTTCTCAGCGAAGAATCACACCATCAACGAAAATAGCGCGAAAGCAATAACCAATCGCGTGCGAGTAGCGAACGGAGTGACGAAACAACCAAGCGAGAGCCCCACTACTCGCCATCGGTGATCGGAGCTCGAGCAAATAAAACCACTGGTTGTTCTGCTCCCAGCTCATTCACAAATCTATCGGCATAACGAACGGATCAAGCAGCGGAGCAGCAAAGGCGGCATCCACAAATTACGTAACGCTCTAGGGGGAGGGGGGAGTAGGCTCAAGCGTTACGGCTCATACAAAAATTTTAAAATTTTCATACAAAAAGCGTTACGGAGGGGGGGGAGGGGGTCAAAAATTTCCAATTTTTGCGTTACGTAATAAATGGACGCCGCCAAAGAAGAGCGCGTGAAAGCCACAGCAGTGTGCGAGTAGCGAACGGAACCAGAGAGCGAAAGCAACAACTGAAAATCATTCAGTGGACGGATTAGTAGTCAGCGCCAACCGGCGACCTGTTGGAAAGTAACGCCAGCAAAATATACACCATCTGCCTCTCCTTACCATTCATATTCTTGTACTTGATGAATTCAATGAAATGGTTTGGTTTGGCGATGGAGCAAAGAGTTATTAAGGATGATTTTACTTAACAAAGAGTTGTTGATAAATATTCCAATCAATAAAAGTTGTTTTGAAAAAGTTCACTTTTATCAGAAATTTCTGCTTTACCAAAGAGTTGTTAATGAAATTCCTGCAGCAAAGGGTCGAGTTTCTCCCCACGAATATTTCCAGCCAGGACCAGTCATGGAGGACAATCCATCCCGAGCATCACGGCCCCCGCTTCCAAAATTCTCGAGTACGGAAATTGGAAAATTAATACATAATGCTCATCTTGTACATCCCTTGCCAAGACATCAATTTCATATAGCCTATTTCTCAGATTAACGCAATGGACTAACATGTAGAAACATTTCAGATCAATAGTTGCTTATTGCAATTGGTCAGGAAACAGTTTATTGAACAGTATTTAAAATCTGTCGCAATTTTAATACATTTTCCAATTTAATACTCGAGAATTAAGGAAGTGTTCCCCCATTATATGATAAATCAACGATGCTGTTAGAAATACCATACAATGCTGAGTAGCATGATGTTATTACGGTCCGACGGCGCTGCAGTGGTAAATTCTCAAATTCATGTAATTATGTGGGGTAAATTATGTGAACCAAATTGTAGTATACCACGATATTTAGATCATTATAGATAAATCAGTAAATATCATCCAATAAACCCTTTTATGAACGTATGTTGGCCCTGAAAAGGGCCGATTGAGCTTGGATGCTGTGACCACGAGTTTACCACGAGGCGAAATCTAGAAGCGCGGATCGGTCAACCTAGAAATCTTGAGCGATTTCACAGACCAGATGCTGGATTGGCAGCTTGAAGAATAACAGCTCAGCAGATTTCTAGCAGCGAGGTACTTCTCGCTGAGCAAGTTCGGAGGAGCTCTTACCAGCTCGAAAGAGGAATTAGAATGAAACTGAATCCGACGAAGGAAGCATGTTTTATAACCTCAGAATAGCAGATGATTCTCCTCCCTTTTGTGCTCTTCGCTTCCTGATCGACCAATCTGGGAAATGGGTATGTGCCAATAATGTGTTGGGCTTAGAATTACCTGAAAATTGCGGAGAATGCTAATGCGTGAGAAATTGGTCGAACATGAATTGCTGGAAGGGTTGACATTAACTAAATATTCAATACGAGATATTGATAATCAATAGTTTTCTTTATTATGACGGTAAATTTCTGTTCCATGGGTGCCAAAATTATTAAAATTGTTCAATGAGAATGTCTTTTCCAAAAGCATTCTAAATATGTCGCAATTTTGTTACATGTGATAATTTTGCTAATCAAAGTGTTCCCACAAAATATGGAACATCAAAGACGCTGTTGGAAATGCCACTCTATTTTACAATTGTTGTGGAATGTTGAGCACTCACCCCGATGGCACTGCAGCAGCGTCCGCGATTACAGTCTCAAAATGTTGAGTCATAAATTATTCATGACAAATGAAATTTTGTATGAAACTGTGAAATTGATTTAGGAATATAAGAAGTCATATATAAAGTCGGAAACATTTCTCTATTAACTCTTTTCTACTAATTTGATGACCCTGAAAAGGGCCGATGGCTTTGTTAGCTTTGATGCTCTCACAGATAAATAACACTGCGGGTTGTTATCAGTTGATTGCCATGGTCAAACGGGGTATCCTCAACTCAAATGTATAAATTTGAGCAAGTTATTTGCTTATGCGACGAACCGAAAGTTTCGTGACGTGGATGGCGCACAACAGTAACAGGTAGTGGATCACCGGGCTTAAGTCAAAATCTGATGATGGCGGCGATGACGATGGCTGGGTGAACGCAAACAAGCGGTGAACCACAAAGCGAGAATGACTTGCCCGACCGTGTTCACAGTTCGACCGCAAATTTTCCTGTGGACTGCTTCCCCTTCTTCTTCTTCTTGGCGGTGGCATCGGTGATGACTTTAGCTTCGGACGGCATCTTCTCTCGCTCGTTCGACAGTTTGATTTGAGCGAAGCAAGACAAACGGGGAGGTCCTTCGCTATCGATGTCTGTACCTGAGAAGCACGCCCGGTCCGAGCCAGACGATCTGTTGCCTGCTGAGATGCGATCGAAGCGGAGAATTGAAAGCAAATGACGTCAAATTTTCTCTAGCACCCCTATTTATAAATTTGCTTGAAATCAACGTTCTCTTTTAAAACAGTTATTAAACTATTTGGACAGTTATGTGGGATTCAGTAAGTAAACGACATGACCCTTTGATGTCTTGTCTTTCAATTGAGGTTCCATTCAAGGAATTTCGTTAAACCAGCAAACAGTTAAAAGAGTTCAAAATATTTCATGCCAACGTAAGGCTCTAGGTTTTGAAATTCCAATTTCACTCCTGTATAGAGAATTTTTATTTTACTTTCAAACTGTGCGGCATAATCAAATGCAAACGCATTCAGTTCCCGATGGATAGTGCCTGTGCTTTAACTGTTCATAAGTCGCAAGGTGGAACTTTCCCCGAGGTCGTGTACGACTATGACAAAAGCCAGGATCAGCAATTGGTATATGTTGGTTTGTCGCGGGTTACTTCACTGCAAGGACTATTTTTGACAAACTCTACCAATTCTTCCCAGTTCCATCACGCCAAAGGCAGCAATTCCAAGGGTTGACTTGAGGAATGAGCTGCAGCGCTTAGGCAATCATCGATTAGTGACGCTTTGAGACGTGAAATACTGGATCATAGTGGCCCAGTCTGCATATTGATGAGTATCAATGTACAGAGCCTAAATTCTCATGCAATGGATATTGCTACAGACCAAAGCACTGGACCGATTCAATCGATTATCACGATCGAAGCACCCGAGCTATCAAACATCTAATCTACTGGAGGAGTTTGGCGAACTACAGCTGGAGCCAGAAACCGATCACCCAACCAAGCAACACAAGGAAGCAACAACCAAACAAACAAATTCAATCATCTGGCATTATTCCTGGAACACCATACACTGGTTCTCGAAACCACAGAACGACAAATGGTTCTTTTCAGGACTACCAAAATGAGTCCAAAAAGAGTTAACTTCTGAAAACTTCATCCGATCAATAACAATATAAAACTAGTACACTTACAAATTCATACACATGACAAATCAAATTATTAATCATCGTAGTTCTACGTCAACCCCGCGGTAATGTAATAGACATTACCCACCCCAATTTTTCAACAGATCCGAAAGTGTTTCGCGGTAATTAGTTTTCCTACAACCGCGATCACCGAAAACCGGAGCAAATCGCAACTCAATCCGTAGACGATGAGATTATGGAGTTGAAGATCAAAGTTGCAACGATAGTGGAAACTTTAGCTGCTATCCTTGTTTCTGAGAAGCCTTCGTACAATGGGAAAACGGGGAAAACGCAACGACACTCTACTCCTGTGTCATCACCCTATCTTTGTGGAGCCATAAATTCATTGTGCGATTATTCTGGAGCAGATGTGTGTGCTTCTAGTGAACATCATACACCATACGACGCTAATAAAACATACGATTTATATCTAACGAACATTGATCCAATTGTGACCGAACAAGAAATTAGTTTTAAGCTTTCATTGAAACCTTTGGTCCGATGGGTTAAGTAATAAATACAAATACAAATACAAACATAGTCTTCCGTACTGATACACCTGGAGATCACCACAGCAAACAAAATCGCAAATCGACCACGTTCTGATCGATGGACGCACTTCTCCGACATTATCGACGTCAGGGCCTATCGCGGCGGTAATATCGACTCCGACCACTACGTGGTAATGGTAAAGCTGCGCCCAAAACTCTCCATCGTTTACAACGTATGGTACCGACGCCCGTCTCGGTACACAGAAAAAAAATCTGGATATTAACCAAAGCGCAATTTAGAAAATCATAGAAAAGTGATACTTGTAACCGTACATCGAGCGTAAAAATATGCGTTTTGTCATGCTCACGCTTTTATGCTTGTAAGTAATTGAACATTACAGCATCATTCTGTATTTTGCTCGAGTTTAGTTAAACTTCTATGCAGTGCATTGAAATTTCAGCAAACCTTATCTTAATTTTACACGATTTGCATATGATGACGATCAGCACAGCGCTGTCAGCCATGTTTGAAAGTGTGTACGGAAACAAAAAACAGCTTTGGAAGTGTTTTATAAATTTATGTTGTATTTTGGTGGTTTTAAATAAAAATTCAATAGTTCAACAAAGTGTGGCAGTGGATTTATCAGCTGAGCATGTACGGAGCGCAGTAGACGCATAGGTTCAGTGCGAATGGAGTTGTTATGCATCTGCCACCCGGATAGCGCATCGGCAGCATTCAGTTCCTAAGACATCGATGTTCAATAAAAAGATTCAATGAATAAATTTATGAGTTAAACACGACGTATTTCTGCTTTGCTAATGAAAGAATTGCAAAATACGAATGATATGGTTGTCCTCAGGTACCTAACAAATAAGTATCGGCTGTTCCACTTTGTTTTCCCCGTTGGTTGGTTGTTTTTCGTTTCGGACATCATAACTCAGTCACAATGACACATCGTCATGTAAATTTACACGATGATTAAAACTCACATTCATAATCAAATCAAAACTTGTAAATTTAAACGTAGGCAGAAATTTATGCTATTCTTGGCATTCCCTTCATGTGCATTAGAAATAGTTGAAATTTACATGAATTTTTAATACTGTGTATGACCTTGAGCGATTGTAGCAACCGGATACGCCCAGCATCTCGAGCAAACGTAACCGTAAGAGGATTCGCTTGCCGAAACTCCTCTCGAGGACTGCTGGAGTACAATGAAAGCAGCCATCAACGTCGCTGGCAAGAACATTGTTGGGTACGTTGAACGGAGTCGATGAAACGATTGGTTTGACGAGGAGTGTAGAATGATTCTGGAGGAGAAGAACGCAGCGCGGGCAGTAATGCTGCAGCAACGTACTCGACAGAACGTGAAACGTTATAGACAGAAGCGGAAGCATCAGACCCGTCTGTTCCAGGAGAAAAAGCGCCGCCTGGAGGAGACGAAATGCGAAGAAATGGAGCTGTTGCACCGCACTCAAGAAACGCACAAGTTCTATCAAAAACTCAACGCATCCCGCAGAGGCTGCGTGCTGTGAGCCGAAATGTGCAGGGATAAAGATGGGAACATTTTGTCGGACGGACGTGAGGTGATCGAAAGGTGGATGTAGCACTACGCCGAACACTTGAATGGCGCTGAGAGCACAGGCACTGAGGTTCAAGGCAGCGGAAGAAATGACTGCGTCGGAATGTTGGACAATAGCAACCAACCAGCTCCCACTTTGAGAGAAGTTAAGGATGCCGTTCAACAGCTCAAGAACAACAAGGCAGCTGGGAAAGATGGTATCGGAGCGGAACTCATTAAGATGGGCCCGGAGAAATTGGTCGCTTGTCTGCATCGGCTGATAGTCAGAATCTGGGAGACTGAACAGCTACCGGAGAAGTAGAAGCAAGGGGTTATATGCCCCATCTACAAAAAGGGCGACAAGCTAGAATGTGAGAACTATCGAGCGATCACTATTCTAAATTTTTTTTATTTATTTTTTATTTTCGTCAAGCATAGGTAGACTACATACAATAATTACAATACTTTCTTACATACTATGGATTACTTCTATTGTTCTTTAGTCGTGTTTTAAGCTGCCTACAAAGTATTATCCCAGATCATCTTCCGTCGTCTATCACCTATAGCAAATTAGTTCGTGGGAAGTTATCAAGCCGGTTTCGTGAACGGCCGCTCGACGACGAATCAGATCTC
Organism: Aedes aegypti; assembly: GCF_002204515.2. Lineage (NCBI taxonomy): Eukaryota > Metazoa > Arthropoda > Insecta > Diptera > Culicidae > Aedes > Aedes aegypti. The sequence continues at coordinate 118,597,586 of NC_035107.1, forward strand.
TACAGTACGGCAAATCCTCCAAAAATGCCGGGAATATCAATTTCTTGCGCATCACCTGTTCATTGATTTTAAAGCAGCATACGACAGTATTGACCGCATAGAGCTATGGAGGGGGTTGACCCATTTCGCATAAAGACGTTTCGCTTAAGGACGTTTGGCATAAGGACGTTTTGCATAATGCACGTTTCGCATAAAGTACTTTCATACAAGAACAGGTAGCATTTCAAAGAAGGCATATAATTCTCGTTATGCCAAATGTCCATTATGCCAAACGTCCTTATGCGAAATGGGTAGCCCCCCTCACATAACTGATTAGAGCGACGATGGACGTTGTGCAAAACTGCGTAAAGATTTCAGGCGAACACTCCAGTTCGTTCAAGTCCCGCCAGGGGCTAAGACAAGGTGATGGACTTTCGTGCCTGTTGCTCAACATTGCCCTAAAGTTTGTCATGCGGAGAACCGGGTTTAACAACCGAGGCACGATTTTTTTCAAGGTCCAGTCGATTTGTTTACTTTGCTGATGACATGGATATAATTGGAAGAACATTTGAACAGTGGCAGACGTGTACACCCACCTGAAACGCGAAGCAATAAGATTCGGACTGGTGGTGAATGCGTCGATAACAAAGTACATGCTGGTGGGCGGATCTGAACGCGACAGGGATCACCTAGGAATCAGCGTTACGATTGACGGGGATACTTTCGAGGTGGAAGATGAATTAATTTACCTTACCTCGGATCGTTGCTGACGGCGAACAACAATGTTAGCCGTGAGATACGGAGACGCATCATCTGTGGAAGTCGTGCCCATGGGCTTCAGAAGAACCTGCGATCCAAAAAGATTCGTCCCCGCACCATTTATAAAACGCTGACCGGTGGCTTTACGGGCATGAAACGTCGACGATGCTCAAGGAAGATCTGCAACCAGTCGGAGTCTTCGAACGCCTGGTGCTTAGGACGATATTTGACGGGAGAAACGGTGGCGAAGGATGAACCACGAGCTAGCTGTACTCTACGGCAAACCTAGCATCCTGAAAGTAGCAAATGCTGGAAGAATGCGTTAGGCGGGGCATGTTGTAAGAATGCCGGACATCAAGCTTGCAAAAATGGTGTTCGCTCCTAATCCGGTAGGTACAAGAAGGTGAGGAGCAGTGCGAGCACGGTAGGCTGACCAGGTGCTGCAAGATCTGGCGAGTGTGGGCCGCAGCCGAGAATAGAGGGAGTCAGCTGCGAACCGAGTTGTATGGTGTGGAATTGTTGGCACTTAAAAGAAGAGAAAAAATATGTTGGAAAATAAAAGCTTTTTAAGTTTACAATCAAGTCTTCATGCCAAACACGGTCAAATGCTTTTTTCGAAGCCTAGAAGAGTAAGACCAGTAGAATAGTCTCCAGATTTGTTGGAACGTATCAAATTTGTTTTTTTTTTTCAAATCTTGCTTATTTGTCAGGCTCGGATCAAATTTGTTACTGTTCGTTGTTAAAAATTGAATTTTCGTTGATGTGGACCATCATTCTGTACAAAATTACCTTTCAAAAAGTTTTCTGATGGAGAAAAGTAAACTAATTGGACGATAGCTAGAAGCTTCTGCAGGATTTTCACATGTTTTTAAAATTGGTACGACTTTGTCATTTTTTCAGAAAACGAATGCCAACTGAAAACATTTGTTAAATGTATCAACTAAGAATGATAAGCTAATTTCTACAAGTTTCTTGATAAGAATGTAGAGAATTTCATCTTCGTGCGGAGCTTTCATATTTTTAATTTTTTTTAATAATAGTTCTCACAGTCTCCCAAGAATTTTTGAAAATGTTCTCTTGATTGAGCATATTTTCGCAACTGCATTGAACATCGGAATCCAATAATCCAATCTGAAATCAGAGATGAAAAGACATGACAATTTTCATTGACGGCCACGACCATCTTCTCCGTTACAAGGAAAGGGGCAGACAATGATGGAATGATACCTATTTATAGAGAGGACAGCGGCTCACCGACGCCCTCATAGATGTCAAGGAGTTGGATATAGGGTAGTGTAAGCTTAGCTTATTTGGCTTTACATCAATTATCTTGATAAAGCCTTGCCAACAATAGTTCGCCAATTCACTCGGTTCATGGCCGCTTCTCTCCATCCTCGACTGTGACCCACGCTCTCCAGGTCCTGGTGCCCCTGGTCAATCCACCTAGCTCGCTGCGCCCCACGCCTTCTTGTTCCGACCGGATTCGTAGCGAACACTATCTTTACAGGTTTGTTGTCCGGCATTCTTGCAACATGCCCTGCCCAGCGTATCCTTCCAGCTTTAGCTACCTTCACGATACTGGGTTCGCCGTTCTCCTGTACGCCGCCGAAGATCGTCCTTAGCACTCGTCGTTCGAAAACTCCAAGAGCTTGCAAGTCCTCCTCGAGCATAGTCCACGCCGAAGATCGTCCTTAGCACTCGGCGTTCGAAAACCCCATGAGCTAGCAAGTCCTCCTCGAGCATAGTCCACGCTTCATGCCCATGGAGGACTACCGGTCTTATGAGCGTTTTGTACATCGTACGGGGGTGAATCTTTCTTGACCGTAGTTTCTTCTGAAGCCCATAGTAGGCACGACTTCCGCTGATGATGCGCTTTCGTATTTCCCGACTAACATTGTTGTCAGCCGTCAACAAGGATCCGAGGAAGACGAACTCGTCCACCACCTCGAAGGTATCTCCGTCTATCGTAACACTGCTCCCTAGGCGGGTGCTGTCCAGTGTTGACCAGACTCATTTCCCCGAAATTCGAATTGTGAAGCCATGAACTGTTATAACTGTGCGTTGTATTCCTGAGATGGAGGGGGAGGTGGTTGGGCTTGAGTGTTGCACATGGGATCCGACAGTTTCGATCTCGGTGGGACGCAATTCAAGTTTCGGTGAAATGATTCGCACTCACTCACTCACTCATTTCAATTCACCAAAACTTGAATTGTGGCTCTCTGGGATCAAAATTGATCGATTTTTTGTGCAGTACTCAAGCTTAACCATCTGCTTTTCTATCTTAGGAGGATAGAGCATGGTTGTAGTAGTTCGTGGCTTCGTAGTTCGAAAAATGTTATTTTCGGGGAGTCTGAGTCTGAGCAACACTGGTCCTGTCACGCTCAGTTCCGCCAACCAGCATATACTTTGTTTTCGACGCATTCACCATTAGCCCAACTCTTGTTGCTTCGCGTTTTAGGCTGGTGAACAAATCTGCCACCGTTTCAAATTTTCTCCCAATAATATCCATGTCGTCCGCGAAACAAACAAATTGTCCAGATCTCGTGCAAATTGTGCCTCGGCTGTTAAGTCCGGCTCTCCGCATAACACCTTCAAGCGCAATATTGAACAACAGGCACGAAAGTCCATCGCCCTGTAGTAGTCCCCGCCGAGACTCGAACGAACTGGAGTGTTCGCTCGAGATCTTCACGCAGTTTTGCACACCGTGCATCGTTGCTCTGATCAATCTTGTGTGCTTCCCGGGAAAGCTGTTCTCGTTCATGATTTTCCATAGCTCTACGCGGTCGATACTATCGTATGCCGCCTTGAAATCGATGAACAAATGGTGCGTAGGGACCTGGTACTCACGGCATTACTGGAGGATTTGCCGCACGGAAAAGATCTGGTCCGTTGTCGAGCGGCCGTCGATGAAACCTGCTTGATAACTTCCCACGAACTCGTTTGCTATAGGTGATAGACGACGGAAGAGAATCTGGGATAGCACTTTGTAGGCGGCGTTTAGGATGATGATTGCACGATAATTTTCACACTCCAGTTTGTCGCCCTTTTTGTAGATAGGGCATATAACGCCTTGCTTCCACTCCTCCGGTAGTTGTTCCGTTTCCCAGATTCTGACTATCAGCCGATGCAGACAAGCGGCCAACCTGTTCGGGCCCATCTTGATGAGTTCGGTTCCGATACCATCCTTGCCAGCGGCCTTGTTGTTCTTGAGCTGTTGAATGGCATCCTTAACTTCCCCCATCGTGGGAGCTAGTTGGTTTCCGCTGTCCGCAGTGCTGACGTAGCCATCTTCTCGTTATCCTGACCTTCTATGCCTGTGTTCTCTGCGCCATTCAGGTGTTCATCGCAGTGCTGCTTCCACCTTTCGATAACCTCGCGTCCGTCCGTCAAGATGCTCCCATCCTTATCCCGGCACATCTCAGCTCGCGGCACGAAGCCTTTGCGGGATGTGTTGAGCTTCTGATAGAACTTCCGCGTTTCTTGAGAACGGTACAGCAACTCCATCTCTTGGCATTCCACACACTCTTCCAGGCGGCGGTTTTTGTCCCGGATAGGCGGGTTTGTTGTTTCCGCTTATGTCTGTATCGTTCCACGTTTTGCAGCCCGCGCTGCATTCTTCTCCTCTAAAACTTCTTGGCACTCCTCGTCGAACCAATCGTTTCTTGAGCTCCGTTCCACATATCCGACAATGCTTTCGGCAGCGTCGTTAATGGCTGCTTTGACTGTCCTCCAGCAGTCCTCAAGAGGGGCCCTATCGAGCTCGCCCTCATCCGGCAACGCTGCCTCAAGATGCTGCGCGTACACATTGGCGACATCCGGTTGTTTCAGCCGCTCGAGATTCTACCGGGGCGGTACCGTACATCATTGATGACGGATAGTTTTGGGCGCAGTTCCACCATCACCAGGTAGTGGTCGGAGTCAATGTTAGCGCCACGATAGGTTCTGACGTCGGTTATGTCGGAGAAGTGCCGTCCATCGATCAAAACGTGGTCGATTTGCGATTTTTTCTGCTGAGGTTATCTCCAGGTGTACCGATGAAAGCTGTTCCCAGCTCGCGTGTGTTGCCGCAGCTCTGGTAGATGATATGATTACCTCTAAACGTTCGCACCAATGCTCCTGTCCAGCACACCTCCTACAGCGCTACGATGTCGAAACCGCGGGTCTTCAGTACATCGGAGAGTATGCGAGTACTTCCAACGAAATTGAGAGATTTGCAGTTCCACGTACCGAGTTTCCAATCGCAGGTCCTTTTTCGTCGCTGTGGTCTTTGCCGATTGTTCCGGTCCGTATTCTCTCGTTGACGTTCCTGTGCTGATGTGTCTTTACGGTTGGCTTGCAGGGCCTGACACCAAACCCCTTAGATTTCCGGAGGACCATTCCCCTAAATGTTCGGAGTGCCATAGTGCGCAGTTTAGCTTTGAGTCCTTCTCTGGCACACGGATGATGATCAGCCGCCCCTGACATGGGGAACAGACGCTGTTGTGAGCCGCTCCTAACATGGAGTACAGACGCTTCAGGTTTGCAGAAGCAAAAGCAAAAGCAACCCCCCCCCCCTTCCCTGTCAGCATACGACCAAAGTTCCCACCGGGGGTTGGTTACCCGATCTTCCCCAAGGTTACTCGTACCCCGACCAGTACCACGTGTATAGGGTAGTGTAATGGTCTAGGATTTACTATAAGCGAGTGATGCGACCGGATTCAAATCAAGTGTATGTGTTGTTGAGTATATGTTTTGTAATTGGGTACAAGTGTGAATGAAATGTTTTTATAAACGTTGACGTAGCTAAGAAAGTTAATATCACTTCATGTGCGCTTGTTTTTCAGGGATGAGGCATAGGTATTTCCACCTTATGCCCTAGCTAATGAACTTTGGTTTGAGCGCCATTACTCGCTCTCTGAAGCGAGAAGATAAATTAATTCAACCTTATGATACAAAAGTAGCCCCAATTGCATTGAAAATAAGCAGTTTCATCGGAACGAACTCACCAAAGCCATTCGTTTGTCCTAACGCCGAATAAAGTCACACTCTCTACAAAATTTTAAATTCTTTTGTCGAAAAATGATCCGCTTCCTCTGGATGATCCTGCTTTTTAATAAACGGAGTAGGTGTGTCGTCGATTAAACTCACACAACGGAAAGATCAAAACTGGGCATTTCCTTTTGGTTTTAAACATTATTTAACCCTCTTATACCCAACCCCGCCTTTAGACGGGGTACACTTTGGAAATTTGTGTATTTTTTCGTAGCTCGGAAATTAAAATGATTTTATGTTTGGACTAAACCTTGACTCATAACACGCATATAAGAAAAGTTTTTTATGATTTTTGAAATTTTGTTGTATTATTGAAAATTGTTTGAAAAATTGTATTCTTATATAACCTACAAATGCCTGGGATTCATTTAACGTGTATTATGAAAAATCGTACCTTCTATATTTTTCTACGATCAACCTATCACAGAAGAAGAGCCTGATGGTATTGAAATGATTTCAAATCTGTTTTTCCGTTAGTTACACGGAAAATAAAAAATGTTCCAGAAAAAAAATAAAAAAATACATATTTTCAAAAGTATAGTAAAAACTCAAATTTTTATTATTGTCAAAAATCAGTAACCAGAAGAGGCTTCAAGAAAAAATTAAAAAGGATAGGGATGTTTAAAAATAAAAATAATAAAAATCAAAAACCAAAATTCATAAATTTGCGAAGAAAAATAAATCATTGCCCAAACCGTGTTTAGAATGATTTTAGATAACGAAAAATAATATTTAGATCGAAAACAAAAATTTGGGTATTAGAGGGTTAACTTTGCATAGCACAATGATTGTAATCGAATCGGGTTTTGTCACTTTTTACAATACTTATTTTAAGACCGTCACCATCAGATCTCATACACATAACTCATATGCTCTCTCTTTACAATTAATCAGAATCACTTGATAGAGAATGTTTTCGAAATCCCGAGTGACTTGATTTTCAATTGGACTAGGGAATCCTAAATTTAAATTGTGCGCGTTTTCTGCATAGCAAGTTTTTTAGCTTTTTCGCATTTAGTTAGTAACTGCTAGTAATATGTGTTCCTCTTTCAATGCCGCAATTGGCTTGTGATGTTTTATTTTCAGAATTTTAGATAATTTCCAAAAGGGCTTAGAGCCAGGAAATTGAGAAATTTTATTTTCATTTTTTATTATGTTTTACTAGAGTTAAGCGTTTTTTAGTTTCTTTTTAATTTAATCGGGTTTTAAGACGGATCAAGAATTTAAGATCATCGTCTATAATCAAGAATTTCACTTCCCATTTTGGAATTGCAATGCCTCTTGCTACAACAATGGAATTTGTTAGAGTTTCGATAGCATTGCCAATATCAAGTTTTGTTTGCAAAGAAATATTAACATCAAGATTACTATCAATGTATGTTTCATATACATTCCAACTGGCTCGAAAATAATTGAAAGTGGAGCTGATAGGATTGAGAATCGCATGTAACAGGGACATGATCATGATCAAAGTCAGCATGAGTAACCCAGCGTTAGCTTTCGGAGTCTCCGTAGTGGGTTAAAACAACTTAATGCTAGGTAAACTCGAAAGAACCAAAATTTGGCTTATTCCATTGAATTTATACGATGGGTCGATGCGTCTCTCTCTGCTTTTGACAACATTGCTGTTGCGAGAGAGGCAAAACAACCCAACCGTGGGTAAAAACTTAATGAAGTTTACCCAAATTTGAATATAAATAACATATTTTGGGTAGTCTGATTTCTCCGTGTAGGGCTATCAGGGTATTGTGTTGAGAAATATCCTGAAGAACACTCATCAAAGAAAATTTTGACCTTGGAATTACTTTGCGAATCATTCCATGAGCGATGTTTGGCTTTAATCGCCTATGACAAAAAAAAATGAAAAAAAAATGAGCAAATTAACTAGCTTCCCAGAGCATTGAAAAAGCAAACAGGAAATAAAATAATAGCATTTACTTTAAGCCTACAACATTTTATTCCAATATCAACCCAGTTTTCTTCATCTTGTATATATTCAAAAGCATACATGCGTCTACTGAACTGATATTTTCTCAACTCGCTCGAGTGCAAATATAGGACCATCATATTGGCATAATTCAATTTATATAAGGATGATGCTGTTTGTCTTGCTTCCTATTCCAAATGCTTGAGAATGTTCAAAGTACTTTTTTATGGACCATTCACATACAGTTGAAAATAATTGGTTTCTGAGCTTCACTATATCGATATTTTGATAGGCCTTTGTAGCTGATTCAAATGTTACAGTCAAAAAATGTCATTCTTTATAATGAATATTTCTGTTAGTTAGTGATTTTGTCGTTTGGATAACTTCGTTACTAGCAAAAAAACGTTGCTGCCGAAGTGAGTCGAATGTGCCAGGAATAAGATCCGGCTCCCAATTTTTATGATTACCGAAGCCGATTTCCACGCCGCGATCCGCTGGAACAACTCAGCTCCTTTGCCTTCCATACCAGTTCCTTTCAGAACGATCTCCCATTCGTATTCTGTGAGGATCGCGAAGCACTCAGCAGGGCAATATTTATCTAAACACGAAGATAGGAATATTATTTTTATATATTCAAGACATCATTTAAACTAAAACTTTTATGCACATGTAGACTGGTTGTTTTTATAAAGTTTATTTGTTTCAGGGTAAGAGAACAAATGTGATGTTGTACAGTCAACAGCTTACACGGTAAGAGAGAGCGAGTCCCAACTTGCCGTGTCTATTAATTTAATCTCATGGAAGGGTCTATTATTCGCACCCAACAGAGGAAATCTACAATACATTTATAGCACCAGAATTCATTGATGTGGTATTCATCACAATTATATGAATAACTAGCTTACCCGACGTGGCTAGCCACGTTCCAACGAAATTTCAAAGCGAAAAGCTACGTGTAATCTTCCAAATCGCATGATACTGCTAAATCGCCTAAATTTATGCTCTCACCATACTCTATCGAGCACGTGGCCTCAATAGTGTTGTAATGTGCTAATCTGAAATAATTATAGCCTTATATGCTGTTGTAGTGTTTCTTCTGTTATGAAATATTTCAGAAGTTCCAGAAGATTCTCTGAATTAGAGATACAAGTTCGACTGAACTGCAATTTTCTTGAATTTGATTTATTGAAGTTTCGATCACCAACCAAATTTCAAACCAGACGACAATGATGAAATGTTTGAAAATATTCTACGAATTGGAATGCAGAAAGTTCCAGAAAACTCCAGAATATTCAAATTTCAAAGAGCTATTGTAGTACTCCACAATTTGCAATTGTAATGTTCTAATATTGATATGTACCGTTGTAGTGCTCTTAAGTTGCTGTTGTAGTGCTCAACGAAACTTTTCGATGAAACATTTCAAAGCGTCACTGACAGACAGACAACTCTGGGATTTTATATATATGATGTGAACTATAGGCAAATGAATAGGAAAATGAAAACAAATCAAAAATAGAATGATTTTTACAAAAGGGATGATGATATATAAACATTAAGTTTCTGGCGGGTGATTTCGTTCAGTGTAGATGTGACAGGCGACGAATATTGGGAATAGGGGTGATCAAAGAGAGTGGGGATAGGAAATTCTTTTTTTTTTTTTTTTGACGTTTACTACGTCTTACGGCAATATACTGGGTGTCAATTGAAAATCTAAAGTGTTGCGACCGTCACGAAATTATGTAAGATTTTGAATGGTAATAACTCAGCCATTTATCGGTAGATTTTCAATATTTTCCCACCAATCGGTCGGAAATTGATACAACATTTTACTCAAATGGAGAAAACTTTTGATGTTTGGCGATAGACTGTCGAAAATTGGGAAAACGTCGACCCCTTTCTTACGCAACCAAACTCGTTCATATTGTCTTTCACGATTCCTTTGGGTTGGCTAGTGCACTATAAAAGCAGACCAATTTCTGCTTCTTCGCGCATTCTTCTTTTGACGTTTACTACGTCTTACGTAGTAAACGTCACCCAGTATTGTCAATTGAAAATCTAAAATGTTGCGACCGTCACGATATTATGTTAGAGTTTGAACTAAAGGAAGGCTGCAACTATGAAAATCGACTAAAATTCAAATGCAAAAAATCACTTGGCGTAGTTAACGTCATGCGGTCGAGTCTTGTGCACAACGCCCTCTGATTTTTTTTATTTCAGCCTCAGTAAATCCGTCCACTAGACTATCTCAACATCGATCTCATTCAGCTCATTCGATCAAAGCATGATTGGGTTGTGTTCGGTGAGCAAGGCATTGGATGCTTTGTTTGCATCCAAGGCAATATAAATCATAATCAGTTAGCTCCTGGCCAACGTCTAACATCAACGTGGGTGAATTGCACTGTGAGGCCGTCTGGCAGAACAGATGATTTCAGCAAACGCACAGTAATGCGGAAAATAAACAAACACTTTCATACAGGTGCTCATAAAAAGTGTTTAATGAATATTAAATCAGCTGAAAAAGCCAAAATCGAAAATGTCGTTGATACGATGAACTAAAAGCACTTGGCTTCGACAGCAAATGTAATAAGTAATGCGTACTATGTTGCTAAAAGGAACCTCTCATTAATGGAGTTCGAAAATTTGATGGACCTTTGTAATAAACTGAAGGTGAATGTGGGACAGATATTCCATTCCAGGCATTCGGGAAAGCATATCATTAACCACATTGCGGATGAGAGCAGGATAGAAATGATAAAAAAAGTAGTGGAAAATAATAAAAAAAAATCAGTGCTCATTGATGAGAGTACAGCAAAGGGCACTGAATCTACTATGGTTATATATATCATCATAACAGAGCTAAAAAACAGCTGAAAAGATATTGAAAACTTTACTATTAACGTTGAATAAATATGGACTGGATACCAGTTTCCTATTGGAAAATTGGATTGGTTTTACTACAGATGGAGCCAGTGTAATGACTGGCAAAAATTCTGGTCTTGGGAAACTTGTAAAAAAAACTTTCCCGAATTTCATTGCTTGAATCATCGAGTAGAGCTGGCTGTGAATGATGCAGTCAACTCGTGCACGCCTGTGTTGAACATAAAAAGCTTGCTGGATGACATATATAGTCATATTAGTAGATCGGAAATGCGTTTGATGAAGCTTACAAAATTATGTGACGAAATGAAACTAAAATTTAAAACCCCAAAAAGTATTCTTGGCACAAGATGAGCAAAATCTACATTGGAATCATTGAATGCATTTGTCAAAAATTATGCAGCTTATCGAGAATATTTTAATGGTTGCAAAGGGAGTGAGAGCATCGCCAATAGGCTAGCCTCTTGTGCGACATTGGATAACGTAGCATTTTTAAAAGAAGTTTTAGAAATTGCGGGTCTTTTATCGATAAAAATTCAAAAAAGAGATTTCTGCTTCTTTAAGGCTGATTCTGAAGTGAAAACATCAATAAAGCTGTTGGAAAACATTAGAGATAAAGGAATATTAGACCAATCCATTGAGGCTGCAATCAAACACAGAAATCTCAATGGCATTGGTCTAGATATTATCAGAAGAAAGATTTCATTGACAAGCATAAGTTCCTCAACAATTTGTTTGACAATATGAATTCCAGGTGTTTTGCGTTTTGCAAACAAGGAGAGTACAAGTGAAAACTATACACAGTTTATAGCCGATTGTCAAAAAAAGTAAGAGGTTGTTTCCGAGATACAACCGCCAAGTTGACGTTGGATAACGTTAGCTTCTTCTATTTCATGGCTTGAGACCGTCACGAACTCATGAAAGATTTCTACTGATAAGAATCCAATCAATTTTCATACTATTTGTTGCATGTCAATTCTGACCTATTATGGAAATTGTGTGTTATTATTTGGTTGGTTCGGTTAACACTTCAACACCGATAGAATCGGTCGATGGAAGAAGAAGTATGAGCGGTAACTCTTGCTTCTCAAACAAATATTCCGGTCAAACGTTAGGTCCACGCATGATCGTTGCTTCAGTTAGTGCTTTAGATTGGTTGCTTTAATGGGTTCCGAAGCCAGTTTGAGGTTGAAGTACTTCTCCATGAAGTCCGCGAACTCAATGTTCTCCACTTTGTGCTCAAATCGTTGCCAGTCACGATGATTGGCATGATCTCGTTTTGATACTCGAAGAAGTTCCGCACCATGAAGAACTGCTTCTGCTTCGACGTGGTACCCGGGAAGCAAGTGGCCTAACTCATGTGCACCAAAATTGATGCAATCTGTAGTAAATGAACGTTGTTTGTCTTAAATATTGTGTGTAGTGAAGTTTTTTGTGTTAAAGAATGGTTGTTTCTATGGGAATAATGCAAAATTCCAGAATCATGTCTTGTGTGTTGTCAAAATGCATTCATAAACTTCTAGTTATAAACAAGCATGTGGATATGGTGTTTGTAATGATGCTTAACATGGTGTTTGTAATGATGCTTAAAATATATCCCCAAAGCAAATTTTACTACCGTAAAACGGGGTAACTTTGATAGTTTTTTCGAAGAAAACTTGAATATTTTTGCATGCTGTTTCAAAGATTTACAATATATATTTTTAAAACAAGTACTGGCATCCTAGCTATCGATTACAGTCGATAAATTGGCAAAAGATTTATTTTGATTGGATATATAATTTTTCATATAATCGAAAGTTGGTTTTCTGTTTTGGGGTAACTTTGATAATGGAGTATGATTCGAACAAAATTGAATGAATAGCGAACATTTGTAGGGCATTGCATACCTCTAGGCGTTTAACGCTATATGGAAATTTTTGACTTAGATTACAAAAATGGTCCCAGTTTGTGAAAATGCTTTTCGCTAAGAGATTTGAGACCGTATTCAAGTTCTATGATAACTAGGCTAACAAAGATAAGTGGCCAACTATTCAAAACTACATCAAATAGTGATCGTAGAACAGATTGTTTGTAAGCGTTTCGAAAATGTTAAAATTGTGTAAATTTTTTAAATTCGTATGAAAAGCCTAAAATGTTCTTGATTCAAATGAAAACCGCTCTTACATGAAGTGTCATACTAATATTCTTTAGTTTTGCATACGTTTTGCTTAACTGATTAACAGAAATTAACAGAACGCACTATCAAAGTTACCCGCATTATCAAAGTTACCCCGTTTTACGGTACCAAAATTCTCATCAATTTGCTCGGTTAAATAATTTAATTTCAGTTGAAAGTTAGGGAAATCCTTTGGGGATTGCCTACATTTAGGCGTTAACCGCTGTATTCTTGAAATTTAATTATTGATTATTTCCAAATATATTGTCTTGTTAAAAATTTGGTAAGCATATTCGGATTCAGGAGACTCAAATTGTAACGACTTTTTAATGATCCGCCTGGAGATTCCATAGGAATCCCGCAGAAAATACGACTGACAGCATTTTTAGTACTATCTCTCAAGAAAGGGGGAGATTGCTACGCTCGCGTTACGGAATTTATGGCTCCACTCGAAATTCTCCGGTACCCCAAATTCAGGTAGCATAACGGATTGAGTATGAGTGCTTGCTAGGTGAGATGGCTCACCCCCAAACGATATGGATCGTAATAGGGATCGCGGCGCCTACTCTTGAGGGAAAAAGAGAATCCCCGGATCGTGGTTTCACGTGGCGGTTTATGATTGGCCACTTTTTGTCTGCATCAGGATCATCCGATGCATCGCACGATAATCCGTTGAGCCGCGAATTGATGGTTGAACCTAGATGAGGTAGTTTTTGGGTGGAAGCCCTCAATCAGTTTTGTGAAGTCGAGCGAGCTAGACTGAAGTGATTTGAAATTTGCTAGTGCCTTGAAGTTATTGTGGCTTATTATAACTTAGGTGATCCGTAGTTAAACCTATTCAGTGGATTTAGTTTCCCATATTTAGGTGAGAAGATAATTTCTCTGGCCAGATAATATCTCATAAAATAAAATTGTGTAGTTTGCAGAACACAGGATATCAGCGTACATATACGAAAATTAGCCTCTTTAAATTGTGTGCTTAGTAAAAAAAAAGCTGTGGTAAGCAAAATAGCGATTGAACATGATTGGTGTAAATCCTAATATCGTTGTCGGGTAGCTTTCCCTTCAACGAAGGGTTTTTTCTTTAGTTCCCAAAAACCATCAAGTGCTACGCGTATAAGCCTCACCACCAAGCGCCTCGGGCCGCATGCGCCTCAGCCAGCAACGCTACGTGCTATTCCCATTGCCCACGTGTATACGCCTTCCGACGCCTTCGTCACGCTGACGATCCTCGCTCACCCGAGCTTTCGTCCTTCGGCGCCAGGGTACGCTCAAGTGGAACGATTGGCGCGCAAGCCCCTAGTGGACGCCGTTTTCCAGCCTGCTGTGGTGCAACAGCGACTGCCGTCGCTCTTGACTGGAACAGATTCGTCACATCACACGGTTCACGCACGAGGAGAGCCAACGCAACATTTGGTCGTATCAAAAGCTGGCGCGTGACACCGCCGGCAAGCAAACTTGTTGCATCCAGTGCGGCTTATCCATCGCACGACCAACGCCGGTGCGACACAGTTGAATTCATCGCCAGCACACAATTTGTTAAAAAACCGTAAGTTTAAAATTAGATCCTTTGAGCTCAAGGTAGGGCCCTCCCACACAAAATTGTAAACTAATTGTAAAAACACCCTATAGGCATGAATAGAGTATCGCTTCCTTTACTTAATTGATTGTAGCTTACACTTGTTTCAATTTAGAGTTTTTATTCGGAGATCCTTTTTTCATTTCAAAATTCGTAGGTGCTTCGGTTGGGGTTGTCGGATAAGACCGAGTGTTTGAGCCACTAGTAAAACTCGCCCTTGGACAGAGTCTCATAGCCGGACCTGTGAAAAGCGTCAGCAGTCTCCCTAACCCGGGAGTGGCGCTTAAACTGCTGTACGTTGTGTGCACAACATTAGCGTTACATTTGGCGCCCAACGTGGGGCCCTGAGATATTTGGGCAATTTGTTTCGTTTCCCGGAATAAGTTGAAAATTTGTAAATTTAGTAGAATTAGTTTGGAAACTATATTATTGGATTTGGTTTAGTTTTAGTTTGGATTTTTCTTTCGGTTTTTTGATTGAATTCGTTAGCTTAATATTCTAGGATTAGATTTTGTTTATTTGTGCTGTTCTATCTATAGATATAAGTTTTTCTTTTTCTTTTTTTTCTAAAGTGACTATTATTATTATATTTACATACCACTGAATTTGCTTTGCATTTTGATATTTACAGACCAACATGGACGACCGTATGGTCCAGAATTCGACCTCTAACTCCCAAAGAACTTTGGTGACACCTCCGAGGGGAGAATCCGAATTTTCACGGCAAGAAATCCTTGGAAATCGGATTGAAGCCGGCCAGTATCGCGAGCATCGTCTGGCCTGGGCTGATCAGATCATCCAAAATCACTCGATGGACAGTCGTTTGCCAGCTCCGAACAATTTGCAGGCCGAAATGGAACGCGCTTCAAGAGTAAATTTTTCCGCGGATGGATTTCAACTCCCATTCCGTGCCGTTCAAAATACCACGTCGCAAGAAACTCCTTATGGCAGTGCTTGGTTACCAGCACCACCGAACACTTCTCGATTTTCCGAACCGGTAGCGAGTGCTACTCGATACAGTACCGGGAACCCTTTGAATGGTGGAAACTTTCCTGGTTTGCAGACTGTAACCACCTCAACAGTAAATTTGCTTCCTGAGTTAGTATCCACTTCCTTAGAAGGCGATTTGAGACCGATTTTGAACTCTACGGTACAGCCAAATCTATCGGAAGCAGCGGCCTGGCCATCGGCGGCGATTAGCTCCGAAGTTATTGAGGACTCGTCACGAATGCTGAATCCTTTCCTTTCGGAATTTGACGCTTCCGCGCAACCAACTCCTCCTCACCGACATTCTCAGCCATGTCCTCAAGGGAATCAGTCTTCGTTTCAACCTGAAAATGAGACACAGTTTTCGAATAACTTTGTACATGTTTCTGAAATTCAAAACTATGTCGAGACTTACGTTCGTCAGCTGCTGGCGAATCCCTCCCAGGGGCGTCCAACTTTCCATGACGTTGATGTTGATCGGCTTGCTCAGCAAATGGAAGATGTCGGCATTCAGAATGTGGATGTTACACGGAGGTCCCATTCGTCTTCGGCTCCTCAAGGGCGACCTACACTCTCTCCGCCTTTACAGAGACAAGCGACCGGACTTTCTGGAAATGTTTCAGAAAATAGAGAAGAATCGAGGAATGAAAATACCCCTTTTGCTTTCCGACAGGTATTGCGTAATTCGTTTCCGAGTTTCCAGAATCCAGTGTACCCTGGAAGACCTACGGCTATTTACGAACAAGGGCAACGACATGCACCCACAGTTCGAGTTAATTACCCATCCAATCCCTCTCCTAATCCTTCGTTGCGAGGCAGTGGAACTTCAAATCATATTCCGCGGGGAAGATTGCCTCATCAAACCTGCAACATTTTGGAAAAATGGCCAAAGTTTGCGGGGGACACAAGTACAATTCCGGTTATCGATTTTCTGCGGCAGATCGAACTTTTGTGTCGGTCGTACCAGATTACCAAAGAGGAATTGAAAACACATGCTCATCTTCTTTTCAAGGAGGATGCTTATGTTTGGTACACCGCTTACGAGCCGAAATTCGATTGTTGGGATACCTTATTATTCTACCTTCGTATGCGGTACGATAACCCGAACCGTGATCGTTTCATTAAGGAGGAATTGCGTAATAGAAAGCAGCGTCCAAATGAACTTTTTAGTGCATTTCTTACGGATATTGAAACACTTTGCCAGAGGTTGATGAAAAAACTTCCAGATGACGAAAAATTCGACATTGTTGTAGAAAATATGAAAATGTCATACAAACGTCGGTTGGCATTGGAGAAAATTGATTCTCTGGAACATCTAGCACAACTTTGCTATAAATTTGACTCTCTGGAAGGAAACCTTTATAATCCTCGAAGTGCAAATAGACCTCCGATGGTAAATGAAATAGACTATGATGAAGCGGAAATTACCCGTCCTGAAACGGAGGCCGAAGAGTGGGAAATCGCCGCTCTTCAAGCTCGTCGAACACACACAGAGCGTTCGAAAGATCAGCCAATTCGCAAAACCGAGGGAGGTGACAGGTACAATCCTCTATGCTGGAATTGTAGAAAGGTAGGACATTTGTGGAGAGAATGTGACCAGAAGAAGGCTATTTTCTGCCACATGTGTGGTCATCCCGACACCACAGCGTTCCGTTGTCCACAACAGCATGATATCCGACCTGCCTTTGACACGAAATCAAAAAACGAATAGATAAGGAGCTTGTCGGGAACCGAACTCCTTCGAACTCCAACGACATGGTTCCCTTAATACCATTTTCGCAATTTAATCAGACTTATCAGATTAATACTTGCTTCCGGCGATGTCCTCATCTCACGGTTTCCATACTAGATATAGAAATTGAAGGATTAGCAGACACTGGTGCAAGTGTGTCAATTATTAGTTCACCATCTTTGATTTATCGTCTCGGATTAAAAATCCACGACTGCCATTTGAACGTTTTGACTGCAGACCGAACGTCTTACACCTGCCTGGGTTATGTAAATGTTCCCTTTCGATACCAAGACGTAACGAGAGTAATTTCGACGTTAGTTGTGCCGGAAATTTCGAAGCAATTGATTTTAGGGATTGATTTTTTAAGAGCATTTAATTTCCGGTTGGTTTGCGATCAAAATCAAAAACATTCAAATGAATCGTTTGTTGAAATACCCGAACAATCCCCTGATCTTAATTATCTACAAGATTATTTTGGAGACGAGGTGGACCAAATATGCTTTCAGCTGGTGCCGGCTAGTCAACCGAGTTCAAGAAGTGAACCTCCGGAGCTTGATGAAAGCCTCGAGATGCCCACGGTTGAAGTTCCAACCAAAGTTATTGAGCAACCCGATGAAATTGAAACGCAGCATAAATTAACGAAAGGTCAGCAAACTGAATTGTTCAACGCCATTAAATATCTGCCCATGACCAAAGATGGCAATCTAGGTCGAACACCCTTATTAAAACATTCCATAGAATTACTTCCTGGAGCAACCCCCAAAAAAGTTCCTTCGTATCGGTGGTCACCCGCCGTAGAACAAGTTATTGATGAAGAAATGGATCGTTTACTTCGTCTTGATGTTATCGAGGAATGCAACAGTTCAGCGGACTTCATCAACCCTCTGTTGCCTATCAAAAAACCTACGGGCAAATGGCGGATTTGTTTGGATTCCCGCCGATTAAATTCACTTACAAAAAAGGATGATTTCCCGATACCCAATATGTCGGTTATCTTGCAGAGAATAAAGCGAGCCCGCTATTTCTCCGTCATTGATTTAACCGAGTCCTACTACCAAGTTGAACTTGAGGATGACGCGAAAAATAAAACGGCCTTTCGAACCAATAAGGGTTTGTATAGGTTTAAAGTCATGCCCTTTGGGCTGACGAATGCACCCGCGACCATGGCTCGCCTTATGGTTAAAGTCTTAGGGCACGATTTAGAACCCTTTGTTCACGTCTATCTGGACGACATTATAATAACGTCTGAAACGTTAGAAGAACACCTTCGGTTGATCCAGGTGGTGGGAGAACGTTTGAGTAAGGCGGGTCTGACCATAAATATCTTGAAATCCAAATTTTGCCAGACTAGCATTAAATATCTGGGTTACGTGCTAACCGAAGAAGGTCTGTCTATGGACGTGGCAAAAATACAACCCATTTTGGATTATCCAGCACCTCGGAACGTTAAGGAGGTTAGACGTTTACTTGGTCTCGCTGGATTCTACCAAAAATTCATCCAGAATTATTCAGATATCACGGTTCCGATTACAGACCTTTTGAAAAAAGGACGACATAAATTTATATGGACCACTGAAGCAGAAGATGCCCTTAAAAAACTTAAACAAGCTTTAATATCCGCTCCCATATTAGCCAATCCGGATTTTTCGCAGAGCTTCATAATCGAGACCGACAGTTCGGACCAGGCAATTGGCTCGGTTTTGGTTCAAATCCAGAACGGCGAGAGAAAATGTATTGCCTATTATTCCAAGAAGCTGTCGAGCACTCAGCGGAAGTATAGTGCGACCGAGCGGGAATGCCTCGCCGTACTGCTCAGTATAGAAAATTTCCGCCACTTCGTTGAAGGGCATCGGTTCATTGTTCAGACCGATGCAATGAGTCTGACCTTTCTGCAGTCGATGAGCATCGAATCGAAGAGCCCGCGCATTGCTCGTTGGGCCCTGAAGTTGTCCAAGTACGAAGTAGTTCTGCAGTACAAAAAAGGGTCTGAAAATGTCTCGGCAGACGCGTTGAGTCGCAGTGTGTATACGGTTGACTTGGGTCTAGCAGATCCTTATATTGAAGGGCTGAAATACCAAATTGAGAAAAACCCCGATCAATTCAAAGACTTCAAAGTGGTCGATGGTAAAATTTTTAAATTTATCACCAACTCTTCTCTTCCGGAAGATCCATCCTTTCGGTGGAAAGAAGTGCTTCCATTTTCGGAAAGAAAGTCGATAATTGAGAAAGCTCATAATATCGCCCACCTAGGTTTTCTCAAAACATTAACTAAAATCCGTGAGAGATTTTACTGGCCAAGAATGGCGAGTCAAATCAAACAGTTCTGTGCCAGCTGCCTTGTGTGCAAGGAATCCAAGGTACCGAATTTAAACGTACGGCCTCCTTGTGGAAAACCAAAGCTATGCAGTCGACCCTGGGAGGTCATTTCTATCGACTTTCTCGGACCTTACCCAAAAACAAAAAAGGGAAATGTATGGATCCTTGTAATTTGTGACTTCTTCTCGAAGTTCGTGCTTGTTCAGTGCATGAAAACGGCCACAACGCCCGGCGTGTGCACAGTAATGGAAAACTTGGTTTTCAATCTGTTTGGGGCACCGTCCGTGTGCATTACGGATAATGCAAAGGTATTTCAGGCCGAGATGTTCCGAAAACTTTTGGCCGATTATGGCGTAACGCAGTGGAACCTGGCAGTTTACCATCCGAGCCCAAATCCGGCGGAACGCGTAAATCGTGTTATCGTCACCGCTATCCGATGTGCACTAAACCGTCAAACAGATCACAGAAATTGGGACGAATCAGTGCACAAAATAGCGGCGGCGATTAGAACCAGTGTGCACGAGAGCACCGGTTTTACGCCGTATTTTGTCAATTTCGGCCGCAACATGATTAGCACTGGGACTGAATATGAACATCTGCGGGACTTTGAGTCAGAAAATGAATATGACCCTTCGCACAGACCTATAGAAGTTCGAAAATTGTACGACATTGTTCGGCAAAATCTACATTCTGCTTACCAACGGTATTCCAGACCTTATAACTTGAGAGCCAACTCGAAGCACACCTTTAGTCCAGGTGACCTCGTTTACAAACGAGACATGCACCTGTCGGACAAAGGTAAACACTTTGTGGGAAAATTCGGCACTAAATACAGTCGTGCGAAAATTCAGACAGCCTTAGGCACAAATACCTATGTCTTAGAAGATGAAAAAGGTCATCGAATCCCTGGAACGTACCATGGGTCGTTCCTCAAAAAGGCTTGAAGGAAATCCGAGGACGAATAGGCACGATTTCCTCATAAGAAAACATAAGCTATGACTGCTATACGTTTACCGGGTATTGCATACACTATTAGTAAACCAACAAAACACACAAATTGGTGAGGATACGGTTTAGTCACGTCCTAGAGTTTCAGCTCGGGCGTTGACCTCTGTAGATTTGCATTCAGGGGTGCAGATCTAAAGCTACGAAAGTGCATCGAACAGATGCACGAACAACTGAGTCAAAAATGGCAAAATCAAAATACTCATTGAGGTGCACAAACAAGTCACACGTTAGAGATGTCCAATGGTTTCCTCACGTTGTTGGCAAATATCAAACTTTGAACAAACTAGAGTCAACCTTAGGTCTGCCAGTCAGACAAAGGTCGTTGATCCTACGAAGCAAAGCAAAACTTTTGCTATACAGCAGATTTCCTTTGTTCTCCAAAGAGAATCTCGCAACACTCCATAGCACGTTATGTAAAATAGTCACTTTGGAATTTTAACACTTGTCCGCGTATTACACTAATTTCACGTTATTCTGCATATTTACTGTAGTTTAGATTTGCGTCAGATAGTTTTTCACACCGTCCAGTACCATAAACCGTCGATATATCCTGTAAATTTTCAATAGTTGAACATACTCACCACAATAGCATTGTCACATCCATCTCCGTTGAATTCACTTTTCCATCTAACGGGTGAGGGCACTTCTTGTCCGCACTCAGGCAGAACTCACAGTATTAGAGTTACTATGTTGACTGTATGTTACGATCAGGGCGCGAATGAGAGAGGTATGAGAGTCGGTAGGATAGTTTAGTAAGGTTTAAAAATCCTTTTTCAATTTGTAAATTGGAGTTATCGGTTCGGTCAATAACGATTTCCTGAAATTTCAGGGGTAATTCGGACTAGGATAAGCAATTTTTCAGATATATCTGAGGTTATTTGATTTCGATTATTAGGTGAATGAAAGGCGAGAATGAATTTGATTAGCCGATGAGAAGGAAGTTATAGATGGAACAGTACAGCATAGTGATTCATTCAGTAATTAATTCCTTAGACATAGTCACACCGAAAGTCAGTTTAATTCTTCCCATTAGTAATTTCGGTTTGGTAAACTTTACTTAATCCAATTTATGTCTTGTTTTAAATGTGTTTAATTATAGATATGTTTGATAAAAATTTTGAAATTTATTTAAATTTCAAAATTTTTATTTGTTTAGCAAGTGCGAAATGTAACGACTTTTTAATGATCCGCCTGGAGATTCCATAGGAATCCCGCAGAAAATACGACTGACAGCATTTTTAGTACTATCTCTCAAGAAAGGGGGAGATTGCTACGCTCGCGTTACGGAATTTATGGCTCCACTCGAAATTCTCCGGTACCCCAAATTCAGGTAGCATAACGGATTGAGTATGAGTGCTTGCTAGGTGAGATGGCTCACCCCCAAACGATATGGATCGTAATAGGGATCGCGGCGCCTACTCTTGAGGGAAAAAGAGAATCCCCGGATCGTGGTTTCACGTGGCGGTTTATGATTGGCCACTTTTTGTCTGCATCAGGATCATCCGATGCATCGCACGATAATCCGTTGAGCCGCGAATTGATGGTTGAACCTAGATGAGGTAGTTTTTGGGTGGAAGCCCTCAATCAGTTTTGTGAAGTCGAGCGAGCTAGACTGAAGTGATTTGAAATTTGCTAGTGCCTTGAAGTTATTGTGGCTTATTATAACTTAGGTGATCCGTAGTTAAACCTATTCAGTGGATTTAGTTTCCCATATTTAGGTGAGAAGATAATTTCTCTGGCCAGATAATATCTCATAAAATAAAATTGTGTAGTTTGCAGAACACAGGATATCAGCGTACATATACGAAAATTAGCCTCTTTAAATTGTGTGCTTAGTAAAAAAAAAGCTGTGGTAAGCAAAATAGCGATTGAACATGATTGGTGTAAATCCTAATATCGTTGTCGGGTAGCTTTCCCTTCAACGAAGGGTTTTTTCTTTAGTTCCCAAAAACCATCAAGTGCTACGCGTATAAGCCTCACCACCAAGCGCCTCGGGCCGCATGCGCCTCAGCCAGCAACGCTACGTGCTATTCCCATTGCCCACGTGTATACGCCTTCCGACGCCTTCGTCACGCTGACGATCCTCGCTCACCCGAGCTTTCGTCCTTCGGCGCCAGGGTACGCTCAAGTGGAACGATTGGCGCGCAAGCCCCTAGTGGACGCCGTTTTCCAGCCTGCTGTGGTGCAACAGCGACTGCCGTCGCTCTTGACTGGAACAGATTCGTCACATCACACGGTTCACGCACGAGGAGAGCCAACGCAACATTTGGTCGTATCAAAAGCTGGCGCGTGACACCGCCGGCAAGCAAACTTGTTGCATCCAGTGCGGCTTATCCATCGCACGACCAACGCCGGTGCGACACAGTTGAATTCATCGCCAGCACACAATTTGTTAAAAAACCGTAAGTTTAAAATTAGATCCTTTGAGCTCAAGGTAGGGCCCTCCCACACAAAATTGTAAACTAATTGTAAAAACACCCTATAGGCATGAATAGAGTATCGCTTCCTTTACTTAATTGATTGTAGCTTACACTTGTTTCAATTTAGAGTTTTTATTCGGAGATCCTTTTTTCATTTCAAAATTCGTAGGTGCTTCGGTTGGGGTTGTCGGATAAGACCGAGTGTTTGAGCCACTAGTAAAACTCGCCCTTGGACAGAGTCTCATAGCCGGACCTGTGAAAAGCGTCAGCAGTCTCCCTAACCCGGGAGTGGCGCTTAAACTGCTGTACGTTGTGTGCACAACATTAGCGTTACAAAATTAAGTTTGTAGAGTTGATTTCAAAACTAATAATAATCACATTCACAAGTGATCAATTTCACCCCTAAATGGGATCTCCTGATTTGTTATTTAAAGATGATTTTGTTTTAGGTACATAAGCCAATAAGGATCATCGTCGTACTTGTTTTTCTGCATTTAGTTGTATGGTATCGATAATATATAAGAAAGCAGACCCGAAAAACCGTGAAAAATGATCAATTTCACCCGATATTACGGTACATACATGTTAACTTCAAAACGTCAAAACCGTATAACAGCAAGAAAAATGTGCTTTTCTATGAAAAATAAGACATGCCTCGATATTTACCAATTTTTCAATAGTTCAGTCATAAAAATCAATAGTTTTCATTATTGGAGTCAATTCGTAGAAAGATTTCCAATCGATTGGTGCAAGAATCTTGAAAATCTATCCAGGCGTTAGTAAGTTATTAACAGTCAAAATCTAACCACTTTTCGTGACGCGAGCGATTTTTCGTTTTTTTGAAATTGTACCCCAGTATGTTGCCGTAAGACGTTATCCAACGTCAAAAATATTCTCCAGATAGCACAAGTGACGTTGGCGCTGTCAAAAGACAATGCAAAATGTTTAGCCTTCGGAACACTTCAGAAATCTGTCATGATTATTTGCAATACTTTGAAGAAGGAAATTTTGGTGATAAAATATCAGATCTCAAAAAAACTAATATGACATTGGCAGTGAGCAATGCGGAATCAGAACGAGGATTCAGCGAAATGAACCTTGTCATCACGACCCAGCGAACTGGCTTGAAGGATGTCAATGTCGCCAGTTTAATCCTCCTGTAGACAGGTTCAACGCAGAAAAATTTGCAATAACGTGGCTCAGAAAACACCGTTCTGCAACCGATAACCGTAGCAAAAAATCAGAGGGGGTTGTGTACAAGACACGACCGCATGACGTTAACTATGCCAAGTGATTTTTTGCATTTGAATTTTAGTCGATTTTCATAGTTGCAGCCTTCCTTTAGTTCAAACTCTAACATAATATCGTGACGGTCGCAACATTTTAGATTTTCAATTGATACCCAGTATATTGCCGTAAGACGTAGTAAACGTCAAAAGAAGAATGCGCGAAGCAGAAATTGGTCTGCTTTTATAGTGCACTAGCCAACCCAAAGGAATCGTGGAAGACAATATGAACGAGTTTGGTTGCGTAAGAAAGGGGTTGACATTTTTCCAATTTTCGACAGTCTATCGTCAAAAATCTTGTTTTCTCCATTTGAGTAAAATGTTGTATAAATTTCTGACCGATTGGTGGGAAAATATTGAAAATCTACCGATAAATGGCTGAGTTATTACCATTCAAAATCTTACATAATTTCGTGACGGTCGCAACATTTTAGATTTTCAATTGACACCCAGTATATTGCCGTAAGACGTCACAAGAAGAATGCGCAAACAAGCAGAAATTGGTCTGCTTTTATAGTGCACTAGCCAACCCAAAGGAATCGTGGAAGACAATATGAACGAGTTTGGGTTGGCTAGTGCACTATAAAAGCAGACCAATTTCTGCTTCTTCGCGCATTCTTCTTTTGATGTTAACTACATCTTACGGCAATATACTGGGTGTCAATTAAAAATCCAAAGTGTTGGGACCGTCACGATATTGTGTTAGAGTTTGAACTAAAGGAAGGCTGCAACTATGAAAATCGACTGAAATTCAAATGCAAAATATCCCTTGGCGTAATTAACGTCATGCGGTCGTGTCTTGTACACAACCCCCTCTGTTTTTTTCCAAGGGGGGGGGGGGCTCGAATGTTTACCCCATTCATTCGAAAGTTTGCTTCACTTCCAAATACCGTAAAACGGGGTAACTTTGATAGTTTTTTCGAAGAAAACTTTAATATTTATGCATGCTGTTTCAAAGAATTATAATTTATATTTTTAAAACAAGTACTGGCATCCTAGCTATCGATTGCAGTCGATAGATTGCCAAAAGATTTATTCTGAATGGATATATTATTTTTCATATGATCGAAAGTAGGTTTTCTGTTCTGGGGTATGGAGTATGAATCGAACTAAATTGAATGAATAATGTGCATTTGTAGGGCATTGCATACCTCTAGGCGTTTAACGTTATATGAAAATTTCTTCGTTTAATCGTTTAATTAATCGTTTAATATTCGTATAAAAAGCCTCAAACGTTCTCGATTCAAATGAAAACCGCTCTTACATGAAGTGTCATACCAATATTCTTTAGTTTTGCATTCGTTTCGCTTAACTGAGTAACAGAAATTATGATATTTCGTTTAGTATGTGGTGGGCTACGCACTATCAAAGTTACCCGCATTATCAAAGATACCCCGTTTTACGGTACATATAAAATCAATAATCCACCTCAAAGCATCCATACTTTAACCCTAGCTACGCTCTCCATAAAAAATGGGATAAAATTTCATTTTCACTTTGTATGGAATGCATGGAATGGAAAGGCATTCGAAAGTTACATATTTCACGTGGAATAACAACAAACAAACTTTTCCAAATCACAATCGATTTTTAATATACCCGAATTGAAAGTCTTACTTGAATACCATTCGAACCAGCATGACACTTATCATAAGTGACTTATGACATTTGTTTTGAATTAGGCTAGAAATCTTGGAAGAAGCTTTTGTCCCACTTAACTCTGTGCGTTATCTGTGTTCTAAGGTTGACTTGAAATTAATTCCACACAGTGGACCTTATTTGATCACATTTTTGCTAATCAAACTTATTTCAAAATGTTTATCCATGTTTAGTTAAAGCATCTCTAACACTGATTGTCTAAATCAAACTGGAGTTCGACGTTTGAAACGAAATATATTGATATTTTTGTGACAAAAATAAATCAAACCGACCATAAAGTGATGTCTGCATAAAAACACACTCTATATTTATTCAAAAGTATACTCCAAATGGAGTAATTGTAGTATACATTTAGCTCAGAAATAATTCTCTCGCTCGTCCGGAACTTTAGCCCAACTTTACTTTATCAAATAGAACCATTTTTCTTGTGATTTTTGCGACCTTTATTTTGTTTTTGTGTAACCTTTTTCCGTCTCAGTTCAGGGCGAAAAATCACATTCTTATTAAATTTTATAACAATTGTATGAATTTTATTTTGGTGTGTTTGTAGCACAACATATATTAGTGTAATATTTAAATGATTCAGTATTTTTAGACGTTATATTTCTGACAATAGAAGTTAGTTTCTGGCAAGGACAATTTCTCCTTTAGACAAATCAAATTTTCCCCTAGAAGGAATTCCCCTTTTGGTTGAAAACCACTGGCCCTAGTGCACTGTAGAGTTGGTAGAACAAGGTAAACTGGAGCCGACAGGGGTGGTGAAAGTACATCAAATAAATCGAGATTGGGCGGTAATTTACATTTCCGTCGTTAGATAGAATTTTTCTACTTTCGGCTGCCTGCCTGCGTAGCAATGTTGTTGGTAGGTGACGTAGAACAGAGAAAGAGGCGCTGGCATGTTGAGTAAAATTGAATGTTCTCTTGCTCGGCTTGTTGTCGTCGGAGAGTAATTTGAAGAATGTCGATTGATGCTTTTAACAATTCAAAATCAGATTTTTTTTCTTCTCTGTCCCCGATTTGTGTATCTATATATTGCAGAGGCCCATTGATGCTAAAATTTAATCATAACAGGAAAAATATACCATTCGAGCACATATGCAAGAACGCAAGTAGGTGAAGTAAACATGAAGGTTAGTAAATGTCAAGTATTTCATGTCCTACTCCTATGTATCTCCGTCGTATTTTCAACAGGATAAATGTAATAGCAGCATTAATACGAGAGAGCAATAGATGGCAGACAGTGAAGGAAATTATGTTATGCGTAGAATGGAAATCTGATTTTAGGAATCATAAATTGTGATGCTTGTATCGGAGTGAATTCGCTGCAAAATGTGAGCTCAATAGTACGTATTCAAGTAGTATAAGATTGGAACATGTATGCCAGAGTAAGGTTAATTGTATTTTTTATCTTATTATATCCAAGAGTATGTCGATCTTCCAAGTTTGATTTTCAATTTGCTAACACAGTAAAGTACAAAAAACTGACATTTGTGCAAGTAGTAATCCAATATAAGCACAAACAATATTATCATGTAAATAAATGTAAGCCAGGGCCTTTCTTAGTCTTGTAATAACGTCCACCAAACTATGTGAATACCGCCTATAGCAACCATATCCTGATAGAACCTAAGGGATTGTTTGGACTCTATTGGGCAATCACCTACCAAGATAAGCGATTCTTACTTTGACTTGCGGTTGTTGACCATAACCGCCTCAGTCTTGTGATGAGCTAGTCCCAGGATTCCTAGACTGCATTTATTCCTTAACTATGGAGATAGAGTCGTCGGCGAAGCCAACAGTCTCAATATCCGTCGGAAGGGGCAGCCTCAGTACGTCATCGTACTGACCGCCAAACATTATACTATAGCGAATCGATTTACGAACGCTATGAGTATAACCGTCATCAACGCGCCAGTTCATGGTACCGTAAAACGCGGTAACTTTGATAATGCGGATAATTTTGATAGTGCGAGACCCACAACATATTAAACCAAATAACGAAGTTTCTGTTGATCAATTAAGCAAAACGAATACAAAAGTAAAGAGTATTAGTATGACACTTCATGTCAAAGTTTTTTTTCGTTGGAATCGAGTGCATGTGAGGATTTATATGCACATTTATATTTTAGCATTTTTGCAACGCTTACAAACAATCTGTTCTACGATCACTATTTGATAAAGTCACAATGAGTTCGTCACTTATCCATGACAGCCTAGTTGTAGTAGAACAGGAATCCGGTCTCAAATCTCTTAGTGAAAACTATTTTTACAAACTGGGACCATTTTTGTAATCTAAGTCAGAAATTTCCATACAGCGTTAATCGCCTAGAGGTATGCAACGCCCTATAAATGTTCCGTTATTCATTCAATTTTGTTCGATTTATACTCCATTATCAAAGTTACCCCAAAACAGAAAACCGACTTTCGATTATATGAAAAATAATATATCCGTTCAGAATAAATCTTTTGGCAATCTATCAAGTGCAATCGATAGCGAGGATGTCAGTACTTGTTTTAAAGATATAAATTGTAATTCTTTGAAACATCATGCATAAATATTGAAGTTTTCATAGAAAAAACTATCAATGTTACCCCGTTTTACGGTACCTAAAAGGTTGGGACTACAGAACGTCACATCAATAATCGATTCTGCACCATTTCTGCGGAAGGTACTAACTGTACCAACATTTGCCAGTTCTGCATTTAAAGCGGTCAGAGATTCCAACAATAGTTGGCCTCTTTGTTTGGTGCAACGGCTACCCCACTCCACTGCCCATGAATCAAAGTCACCATTTATCACTACTGGCTGCCGATTGACTAGTTCGGCTATCATCCTGACGACCATGTGGGAGAATTCCTCGATCGACCACCTAGAGGGCACGTAACAGCTGCAATAGAACACGCTGTTGATTTTTCGCAAAACCGTCGTTTGAGATAATGACTTCTTCTTGGACTGGGTATCGTCCTGTCGTCCCTATAGCTGCTAGCTGTTAAGATCTATCCGCATTTGAAGCAAACTTCAGGAGCCTGTTGTATGCTCAGTCGGCAAACCGACCAGCCTACTTTGAGTATGCCCAAGATCTTCGTTTTGTTGGCATCTGCAACCGATAGCCTGATTGCAGCCATTTGGGTGCCCTGCGTGTCCCTTCTAAGGTGGATGGCCTTACTGGCTACATCGATGTCACACTGCTCTTTGAGGGCAGCCGAGACCTCCGCTGTATCGGCGACCTCATCCAGATTTTTACTCCGGAGAGTCGCTTCTGCAATCAGGGATCTTACATACACTACATACCATAAGTATGGAATCGTTGCAATACTGAGTATTGCAGCACTTTTAAGTTTAGCATCACCCATCCTAATTTACTAGCTGAACTCAATATTTATGTGCCGGAACGAAATCTACGACGTCGTAATTTTTTGCAACTGGGCACCCGAAATAGCCGTTATGGACAACACGATCCGATCAGGTTTATGATGTCTCAATTCAATGAAGTGTACGGTTTTTTTGAATTTGACGTAAGAGTCACAGAATTTGGGCTTCGAGCGAATAATCAATCAAGGAGATAATTATAACATGTGTATTGTAATTTTTGTTTGTACCTCTTAGTTATCTTTAAGTGTTAGCTGTTATTTGTAGCTTTATGTTAAGAACTTGTGGGGTTTTTATGCATATTTGTACACGGTTACTACTTATTTTATATCTGCTTTTCCCCACCACACTTCATGGAGACATATTTGTCAGATGAAGATTACCATATAAAATAAATAAATAAATAAATAAATAATCCAGTGATAAAAGTTTTTCCAACTAAAATAAAAAATCGCTGGGGCTCAAAGACGTATTTTTTAAGATGACCTTAAAAATACATTGATGTAGCGCTTCAGAATCACGAGATAATATTCATTTTAGGTGATGCTAAACTTTTCAAGGTGCTGCAATATTCAGTATGAGTGTTGCAATACGCGATTCCATACTTATGGTGGGTAGTGTACACCTCGTCGCCAAGTACTTATTGTGTCAGTTGCTTATAGGCTGCACCCTTTTGCTTGGCGTCCTTCTTTAAGACTAGGATCATTTCACAAATCCTAGTCCGGCTTATGCTTACCATATAAAAATAAATTAAAACTAATTGCTTGCTCGAGAAATATATTTTTTTCTCGTTATCAAAGTCATCCCAAGTAACCATAAGCACTAATAATAAGCCTTTAAATAGCATCATAGATGCGTACATGCATTATAATAGCACTACAAATGCTTACACACCTTATAACAGCATTTCCGCTGCATAGAAACCCTATTACTGCATCATTAATGCTTCTAAGCCTGATGCATACAGGCATTGAATAAACACTATATTGGCTTTATATTCGCTTATAGGGCATGATTAAATGTCATCCAGTATTTTGACAGATATACCACGTGCTTTGTGTTTGCATATAGTGGTAAGATGGAGTCAAACATAAATCTTCTCACTACTACAATTGCATGCAGGTTTTATGACGGGGAAAAGTGATGGTTTACATTGGTCACTTTTCTTTCCAATACACAGCGTAACAAAAATGACATTTTTGCGTGTTTCAAGGATCAAATTGTGTGTCTAGTAGGTTTGGAGTTGCTGAATCTGATTACATTTTCAGATATGTTCGAGCATGTCGCAATTTTTAGCTACAGGTCGCCAAAGTTTTATAAAACACTGGTTTTATTGATTATCACATGAAATTTAAAGTACAATTTATCTAACTTTTTTGTAATCTAATCCACGTAACATGCAAAAGAGAACTTAATTTGTCAATTTATATATAATTTGATTGAAATTTCACGATTACATTTCGATTAAACTGATTTTTTCAACATGCTTGCAGTCTCCATAGAAAATTCTTCGTTTCTCTTACATGGCAAAATCCAATAATATTCAAAACCATCAAAAAATAACTTTTCCGCATCGAAAGTATAATAAACTTTGATGAAAAGTAAGCTATACACATAAACTTTGAATTCTGTGGCAAATTAAGTAAATAAATTGCCGTACAAGCTGGCAAACTTGCATGCAAGTTGGCTGAGATAGTCAATTTTCGCATTTTCAACAGTCAATATCTCAAAAACTAGACGTGCTATGACATTTCTGAAAACGTCAATGGATTCAGCAAGTCTTAATTAAGTGAATAGCGGTATTTTGGTGCTGGAGACCAAAACGTTTTCCGCAATGATTCATCTTATGTGGCCGAAGGAGCAAAGGGGCAGGACTTCAACTACTCAACAATACGGGTGTCGCAGGTTCGAGACGCAAAATGGGGAAATTCATCATCATAAAACGAGGATCGAAATGTGGCAATTGCAAGTCCTCAAAAGGATGAAAACCACCAAAATGAATAAGTCTGATACGGAAAAATACTATTTGAATCATTTTATTACATTTTTGCATACTATTCGAAGTTTCCGTTTTCATTCATTCATTTATTTACCTCGTGTACCAGCTGCTTGGCCGCATACGCGAAAGCACAAAATATTCGCCCCAAAAACCTGGCGAAAACAACTGACGTTTCTTACGTGGGCTTATATCAGCATTAGTGGTGCAGAGAAGCACGGTTATCTTTGCACTATAATGGCACGCTATTTCGCCTTTTCTGGCATTATAATAGCATTATATGCCTATATAAAACTGACATGCATCAAATGATTACCCTATATGCGCATATAATGCTGTTACCGTGCCGCATTATCATGCTTACTGATTACTTGGGATGATATCAGAATCGGGGCACTTTTTTTTCTATTTCTATTAGTCCGGCACGACTGCGGGAATGATTCCAACGACGTATAAATTGTTTTACACGTGTTCACAATTCTGTGAGTTTCTTCGTCACTCTTAGCTAATTTTGCGAATATGATTTGAAAAATTCCGTCTTTGATCCTTTTGGAACTAAGATACACGTCTACAAGGTTTTTATTTGAGCAATTCTCGCTGAAACCAGGCCGCCATCGGCACCCATCGTTAGAATTACAATTTTATGTCACTGATCGCTAGTTTTCGATAAAACTTAAGGGTGGTCCTTTCTGTTTTCTCAAATTGGTGGACCCCTCGTACGCCAGCTAGCTGAACAGTTTGCGAAAAAGCCCATTTTTTGATAAATCTTGGGTATTTCTTCACGGGATATGTCTCATATTTCGCTTAGAACACATAGCAAACTTAGTGGCATCGTATAGAGAAAGGATATAGCTTTCATTTGAACTTGAAAAAATTTTGGCGGCCATTTTGAATTTGGACGCCATCTTGAATTTTGTTAGAAAAACCGATTTTTCACCATTAGCGCACCGCTAGTTTTGAATTCTGAGATCACCATCAGAAAGCTGAGGAAAAATTGCGTAACATAGGCTACAGAAACTTGGTGAGCAATGGTATTTACCCTATCAAATGAACGATTTTCTAAATCATGTTATACGATTTTGACGTATATGGCGAGTGCAATCAATACAAACATCATTTTTTGTACAACAAAGAAACAAGTTTTCAACCTTTGGTGTTTTATTCGAGTCGAGTAAAGAATAAGAATATTACTTTTTGTGAAAAAATCTGGAGGCCATCTTGGATTTTGACGCCATCTTGATTTTAGGTAGTAGAATTAATTTTTCACCTTGAGAGCACTCAGCATGTCGAATTCAGAGTAGACCTGTGCGCCGAAATATTTTCAATCGGCGGCGGCGTGAGAGCATTTTTATACCGGCGGCGGCGGCGTCATCGGCGTCACGCCGTTGACAAGTATCGGCGGCGGCGGTGGCGGCGTGCATCGGCGTGGAGAAAATTAGACATCAAAATGTTTGAGTTTGTCTTCTTTTTTTCCGGCGTTACGTTCCTACTAGGACAGAGCCTACTTCTTAGCTTAGTTTTCTACAAGCACTTTCACAGTTGTTAAGTAAGAGTTTGCCAAAGTTTCCATTTTCGTATTAGAATTCTAGCAAAAATATATGTGCTAGTTAAGACTTGCTTGGAAGATGTTCTGGAGAAATCTTTGGAGGAACGCCTTCAGAAATACAAGAAAAAATGTGGTGCGCATCATTGTAAGTAGGTCGAATCCTCAGTTAGTATTTTAGAAGAAATCGTTGCAGAATCCCTAGAAAAGTTTTTGCCCAAGTAACACATTTTGTCATAAACGTGGTCAAAATACACCTTTCATACATCGCCGCTGTTATCGTTCGAATGTGCAATACTAAATATCATACACCTTTATAACCAAAAAAGCGCAGACGGTGAATTATTTAAAACATCTTTCATAGTCCAATTAGATGTTTTAAAATACCTACTTCATACTTCTCATAGCATTCTGATGTGTTATATCAAAGTTATATCTTACATCATTATAACCAATAAGTTGTTATCAAGTTATCAAGACGTGATTTTCCGTATTAGAATACAAGTGCATTTTGTGTATGAGGTGTTTGAAATGTTTTGACAGCTCAAAAAACAAAAACAAAAAAATTATCCATTGGCTTCAAATGGTGCAAATAACGTGATGAAAAACAAGCATCTTGCTGCATGAGATTTACCGTTTTGTCTCAAATTCCGAACAGACTCATATTCCGAACACACGGTTTTTGTATGGCGATTTGGTTGAAATGTTTCGCTGAAATATGTCACCAAATAACAAGGAAATGGTAGTCGATTGCCATTCAATTTTAACGTCTCCAATATATTTTATACCGTGGGAGTAGTGATGAATCTCTAGTTTGAGACCAGTAGAACAAGCTTAGATAAATTAATTTGCGAAATTATTCATTTGAATACGATTTATTCGTGCTGTTCGGAATTTGAATCAAGGTGTTCGGAATATGAGACAGAATGAACACAGTGTTCGGCATTTGAATCAAAATGTTGTTCCATACTTTTACGTAAAAACAATACTAAAGCTATTTAAATTAACATTATTATTGGTACACCCAACAGCTAACAGTTAGACTTAACGAAGAAATAAAAATTTAAACAAATATCAGCCAGTTTATGCCAATCAGATGCATTTGAAGTCACTGTTGATCTTAAGTGTTCGGAATATGAGTCAAAACGGTTCTTGGGTTATTTGTTTTTTCAAGTAACAAGTTTCAAAATATAAAGTAATATTTGTGCATGTATGGTGTATGTTTTTTAGGTGCCGTATTCGATTTTAGGTGAAACCAAGTGTTGTACTCCTTGTTTATTGATGCGCCATTTAAAACATGCGCAATTGCAACTTATGTTCAGTGAAATATACCCGATTGTGTGACTTTTTTCTTTGGAGGAACAAGCGAGAAACATGGTGGATTCAACTAGATGCCTACAGGGTAGGTTAAAACTTTTTGGAATGGTTATTGGATTAGGTATCTAAAAAAACAATTGGGTCCTAAAATGTTTAATGAATTTTGGTTTTTATTTAATAATACGAAAGAGCATGTTCTTGCAACTACTTTAGCAATTTTTCTAGCTCAAATAACGGCTCTAACATTTTCAAACTTCAATTTTAAAAATGGTTCCACATATGAACCTTGACACTTGTGATCATGTTTGACATTCACTTTTTCTACAAAAATGCCACAGGGCTTATAGTTTTAACACTGGGGTTGTTCCTATCTGACATTTCGAAAGGCACACGGAAAACAAAATTTACCCAAAATTTTAGTTTAAACCAAGGGTTGTGACAAAATCTCAAAAATCACAAAAAAATGTTATTTGGACTTGAATCAATGAAAATCATTTAAAAATTGAGTAAACATGTGTTTCTGCCCTAAACTTAAGCGCTTGATACTAAAATTGGGACAGGGCTTTAGGACCCTATTGGTTGATGTGTTTTTTTTTCAATTGAACGTCATATTAAAAAAAATCAAACTTTTTGGCGTTTCGTGCTAAAAACCGTAATTCAGCTAAATGTCAATTGCTTGCAATGAAAGCTCTAAAGATATTAATTTTTCTGATCAGTGCTGTAACATGACATTGCTTTGGAAAAGTAGAAGACACGGGTGTTGGAAGCAATTTTGTGTTTGAATGAAGTTATAACTACGTATTCAGTACGTGTTCAAAATAACAAATATAAATGCTGCTCAATTCATTGAAAATGTCAAATTTCGTCGTTGAGATGAAATACTCGTTGTCATTGGAAAAAATCACATCTGAAGAACTTTCATTTGCGCACTATTTTCGTGTATATGTTCAGTCATTTTTCTTCTCCGCTTGCATTAACTACCATTTTACTTATTTGTTCGCTACAGATTTGGTTTTGCTACAAGTTTCTGCATCCATCTTCGGGGAGAAACTGAGATGTCATAGAGACACATGCTAAAAATGTTTTTCATTTGACAGAAAAAAAAAACAGAACTATAACATCTCTATCAAAACAATCAAACAAATATGTACGAAAGATGTATATAAGCTAATAAAACGATATTAATTAAAGTATACATATTCTGGAAAATAACCGAAACTCTAGCGAGAATGAAAAACTGAACCAGTTATTGACTTGGTTACCATGTTATTTCATAAGAAAATTGTTATTATTTTTATAAAAACAGTTCAATAAAAGTAGTCAAGTCAATAACAAGTTTTAAAATCTATCATTCAACCGCTCGGAAAGAATGATAAAAATGTGCATAAAGTAATATTTTTGGGTTTAAAAAGTGGTATTTTAAGCTTGTGAAACTGTTGTTACATTTTTCTGATGGAAAAAAGCGCTGTGTTTGGTGAATTACTGACTTTAGCAATGGTTTTTTATTTAGTTTATAAATCCATTAAAAAATTTACATAGTGGTTTCGGCGCTCGTGTACATACACGTTACATGTCACCAACACTACATAAAGATTGCTGGTTGAAAATATAAACAAAGATCAGCTGTTCCCAGCAAAATCAAACGGCAGTATTTTCAACCAGCAAATTTGCGCACGTGTTCGTGACACCACTCGGCGAGAGCTCAATTGAAAATACAGTAGCGCTTATAGAAATTTACATAGCCACCATACAATTTTTTTCTCAGATGTCGTTACGAAATTTCTTGTCGAAATTAGCAAAAGAATTTTTGAAAGTACACATTGGAAAATCGAGTAAAATTTACTAGATAGTCCTAGAATCCTAGAACAAGCTTTAAAGTATTTGCCTTGGAAAAAATGTTGAATAAACATTTGACGGATAAACTCGAAGAATTATCTTCGGAGGTATTCCGGGAGAAGTCGATGGAGAAAATCCATGGGAAAATTACTGGAAAAACTCTAGGAGATTCGATTGAGAATGTTTCGAATCAATTTCAAGAGTTATCCTTAACGGATTACCTACTCACAAATGCGATTGAGAAATGTAGGTATCCTATATCCATGTAATGCTTTGAGAAATTTCAGACTGCTGGCAGGAATCTTTAAGGTATCTTTTCTCGATAGATCCCTATAACAACGTTCGAAGTAATTACTAACGGAATTTCTGAAGTGTTTCTTAAACAAATTATTGGAGCAATTAGTGCAGAAACATATGAAAAAATCCCGGAAAGGTTCTTTTTGCGTAGGTTTATAGAAGAATTCCTACAGGATTTTTTTCGAAGAAATCTCTGCATTATTTGTTATACCGTCGATGGGGGTGACAATGGATCTAGGGGGTGAGATTGGGTAAAAACGGAAAAATATGATTTATGAAATATTTCAGCCAATAACGCTGATATTTTTAAAATTTATAATTCATATGTTAGGGAACATATTATTACGCATACATCATCACAATACACATTTTTGGAAATAGTAGTTTTTGTTTACTATATCAATAAACTTGTATGTTGAAACTAGATAAAATTTACAACATTAAATTTCTCCTGTGCAAAGTATCACGCATGAACTTTAACCTCTATCGTTATATTAGTAGAAGGTTAATAGTTATTTATGCAACGAGTTGCATACAACATTTTTTGCTATTACGAAAAATGCAGTTTCAGTTGGATTATTTCCCGGAGCACAATCAAAATTGAAAATCCACATGAACAGCCATGCGTAGAAGCCCTCGGTATTTTCAATCAGGTAGGCTGTGATGCAATAGTCTATGACCTGGGAGGGAGGCACCGATACTACACACGAAATATGACTCAAAGTTATTTCGAACTGCAAGAAAACTCCAGCTTGCCAACGACAATCAAGGCAGACTTGATGAAAATCGCTAGTTTTCATTTGTTGTGTTCCTTCCATCGTTCTGGACAATCATGGAAAAAAGGCCAAAGTTTTCTATGCATTTCATTTTCGTTTTTATTGGAAAAAGTAAAATTATGCTTTTCAAATACTTTATATTCAGTCAAAACAAAAATGGCTATTGTGACATTACTTTTAAATAAGCATGAATAGCTTTTCAATCGATTTTTTGTCACATTTGATCAAATGCAAATATATGTTTTAATCAATTACGCGCTTTTATCATGTTAGTCCACTGTTTTAGATCTGGGCTCACAGTGACAGTTCGTGACAGCTGAATCTCGGCTCACTATGACGTACAGAAATTTTGTATCGGTTTCTCCCTCCCAGTCTATGACCATAAACGTAAATGTCACATTTTCTTTCGCTTCACCCAAACTCAAATGGATCTAAGGACCAGGTAAAACGCCGCTTGCAGTTTTCGTCTGTGTTGTAGGTACAGTTATTTATAATGGGTCAAACTTCCTACACAAACCGTGTAGGAACACGAAGTTCCAGTCAGTTTTGATCTGGCTCACCTCTACGTTCACTGGACGAGCCGATTCCGCATCCGTATGGCTCATCAACGGATACGGATCATCCAATGGATATAAAATCGTAAGCTTGTAGTCATTGTAAGTCATTGACAACCACAGAGCAATTCGATGAATTGCGTATGAAGAGACACCGCGAATTGCGTATGAAGAGTCATTGCGATGACAAATTGACTGCTCCCAAAATAGTACTGAAAAGTGCTACTTTTCAGCATTGTTTGTTTTGTTAGGAAAAGTAGGCCGTTATGCTATTCAAACTATTCATGAAAAGTAGGCTAATATGATGCGGAATTGCAAAAAAGTCTTTTCATTACATTCATACGTATTTTCAGGAATCTATTTCATTTTTCCACAAAAAATTATTTTTTTCGGTACGGCGTCTAAAACATTAAAAATGGGGGTGAGATTGGGTCAAGCAAGAGCGGTAGTAAATGAAATTGCAAGTCCATTTTTTTACATTTTACGGTGCCCAGTGTTCTCTTTTTTCATTAAGATGTGTTTATTCTTTCTAAATAAAGCATTTATGAAACATCAAACAAGTCTAGTTGAGGATTCCGTGCATTAAATAACAACGCAACGCATTTTGACAAACCAGCAACTGTGTTTCGTGCGCAGCAACATCGTAAAATTTTATCAAATTGATTTTTTTTAAATTTAATTATTTATCAGTGTTCCTATATTATAGCAACATCTCACGGAAGTACAAATGAGTTGGATCGATGAAATACCGGCATTATGACTTCAACATCTGCCTGAAATGTATTGATCGTGGAATGTCGTGGAATCGAAATTTAACTATTTGTGAAGGTTTAGAATAATCACTGTTTCAGTACACCTTTGGGGAAACTGAGTAGGCTTTATGGCAATGGGGATGAGACTTTGAAGACAATTTGAGGGAAAGAACAAGAAAATTTATGTAAACTTGACGATAAATGTTGGGCTTACATATTTTTTCTCATAGCTCTTCATTTTTTTTTTTTTTTTTGTATAATCATTCTTTTAAGCGGATGTATCGTACTTGTGAAACATCTTATACATCATTTCGTCTTGTTTGCATTGCATTTAATCAATATTTTTCAGCTGTGAATGGTTTTGCAATCATATTCTCAAAAACAACTTATTTCAATTACAGTGACCCAATGTCACCCCCTCTATGGAGTGAGATTGGGTCATTTTTCATTCACTTGTGGTGCCGCTGTGAATAAATATTTTTCTTTAATTTTTTGAACAGTTGTTAATGTACCATCAAAGTGCATACACACCAAATTTGAAGTTAATTGGAGCTAAACTACCCTTTTTGACCCTTTCTCACCCCCAACGACGGTAACACGATTGTTTTCAAAAAAGATTGTAGGGTAAATCTCTGAAGTAATTTATGAGAGAATATTTAGAAGAATCAGTTACCCGGGAAAAAAATAAACTTTCCGAGAAGGAATCAAAAAAATCTCAAATCAGTTTTATAAGAAACGCCAGAGAAATCTTAGAAATATCTGTGAAATTATTTAGGAAGAAATCACTGGAGGATTCCCTAAAACAAGCATATGAGAGAAAACTTTGAAAAAACTTCTTTGGCAATAATTCAGAGGCATATATTTGCTTCAATTATTTGAGAAATATTTGATTCCTGAGATTCCTGAGTAGTGTCTTGGAGGAACTCCTGGAAATAATTAAATTGATTTTATCGAGG
Source organism: Aedes aegypti (assembly GCF_002204515.2). NCBI lineage: Eukaryota > Metazoa > Arthropoda > Insecta > Diptera > Culicidae > Aedes > Aedes aegypti. Next base: position 118,636,701 of record NC_035107.1, read on the forward strand.
ATTTTTTTTAGATTCTTTGAAAGCTTACTGATGGAATCTGTGTAAGCATTCTTAGAGTAACTGTTGGTCTTATACGAATTCTAAAGTAATTTATGAAGTAATTCGTACAGAAAACTGTGAAGGAGTTAAAGCAGAAATCCGTGTATGTATTCCAGGATAAATCCCTGAAAAATCTCTGGACGGTTTCAAGATGGAGTTGATAGATAAATTCCTGAAGTTCTCAAAGAAATACAAAGAGGAATTCTTTGATTAATTCCTTGACGAATTTCTGTAAGAATCCCTATAGGAATTCTTTAAGCAACATTGAATTATTTTGTAAATAATTTTTTTAAAATAAATTTATCAAATTTTACGAGCCGAATTATTTATCGGCGTGAAAATACAAAATCGGCGGCGAAGTGCTGCTTGGCGTATGGCGCGCCGCCGATACCTCATTCGGCGTCAGCGTGACGTAAAATTGATCGGCGGCGGCGGCGTGGCGCGGCGGCGCACAGGTCTAATTCAGAGGCTACCAATAAAACACGGTTACGTATACTCTTCTTCTTATTATTCTTCATTTTACTGACGTTACGTCCCTACTGGAACCCAGCCTGATACTCAGCTTTATTAGTTATAAATCCAGGTTATTAAACAGGAATTTTCTTTTTTAATGCGATTTCTGACAACAGAATAATTCGACATATCTTTGAATTCAGTAATAATGAATGAATAAATTCAATAAATGAAAACCGTCAAAAACATTGATTGTATTAAACAAACATTTTTTTTACCCTATGCATTGTTGTTCATTGTATGAAGTTTATAGATTGCGTGTCTGGACATTAGTAAGCCTTGTGGTAATATCTGTAGTTCTAACGTAAAACATTGACAAAAGTGCATTAATTTATAATAAAAGTCTTAAATTTTGAAGCAAAAAACATCCTTGATTTTCTAAGCCATAAAGTATCGTTTTTAGTACCGCCCAACATGCATGTGAAAAATAGCGAAATTGAATTATGAGAAGCAGGTTTTGTTCTAATGTGGACGTAATGCCGAAACGCAGGTGTATAATTTCGAGGTTACGAGGGGTCCATCAATTGAGAAAACAGAAAGGACCACCCTTAAGTTTTATCGAAAACTAGCGATCAGTGACATAAAATTGGAATTCTAACGATGGGTGCCGATGGCGGCCTGGTTTCAGCGAGAATTGCTCATTTGTAAGCATCGCAACGAGTTTCAGCTTTATGTTTATGCTAGAAGGCAGCAAGTTTTCAAACAATATATTGTGAAGAGCAAGAGTTTTATATGCATGTTTAAGGTGAAGATGAATCGAAGTCAAACTTCAAATTTTCAAGAGTACAAATCTGGAGGACCGAACGTCTGTTTTATTTATTTATTTATTTATTTAACGGAAAATTTTGAAAGAGGGAAAAGTCCCTTTGAGTGATATCATTTCGAAATCGTTCTCAAAAGGGCACAAAACCTCTTTATCTTTTCTAATATCGTTACAAAAAGAATCTTAAAACTATAGGTTCAACCGGAAATGATCCATATCAGTGCCGATTTCTTGAAAAGGAAATTCCAATAACCAAAAATAGGGAATAGTTGAAGTGAACAAGAGTAGGTTATTTCTTGATTTCTGAAACGAGAAAAAAGAAAAGCAAAACAGTATCAAATATTATAACAAATATCTTTGAAAAAATTATATAAAATTTGTATCATTGAAAGTGATCTGCTACCAAGAATATCACGAACAGATATGGGTACTGTTATATCTAAATTCTTGTATTTTTCTATTATTTTTTTCTAGGTAAAATATATTTCTTGCAATGAAAAACTATATGATCAACATCTTGATAAGATTCTCCACAATCACATAAATTAGAATCTATTATGTTAATACGATATAAATGACTATTACAAATATAATGATTAGAAATAAGCTGAAAACTTAATTGATTGGTCACCACCAGCTAGTGACAAATCGATTAAGTTTTCAGCTTAAACGGATATTCGATTCTCCAGATTTGTGCTCTTGAAAATTTGAAGTTTGGCATCAATTCATCTTCAACTTAAATCTATAGTTTTTTTTTCGAAAATAAGACTTTTCAAGAAAAAGATATATGATATAAATTTAAATATAAAATAATACTAGAGTGTCCATTTCCCGGCCATTTTGCTCGTCCCGGGATTCGGGACAAAAATCTATGCTTGTCCCGGGAAATCCCGGGATCCCGGGATTTATCAAATTTTCAATAAAACTAACATTTTGGTTGAAATGGAAGTACAAATTTAACAATACATTTTTTTTTTCAATGAAATAAACAGATAATGTAACATTTCAAAATAATATGTTAATTATAGCAAATCACATTTCAGATAAGACTTTCTTATTCTGATGAAGTAACCTAACAAAAATCAAAACTTAGCTGGACTAATTACGGGTTTGCTATGATTTTTTTTTTTCTAATTCTCTATAATACTTATGAATGGAAGTATGACAAGAACTAAAGTCATAATTTTTAAGCAATTTGCTTCAAACATTTGAAAAGTCATAAAAACTTTTGAACAAAAGAATCGATTAAAGATCATTTAAGGTATTGTAGATCAAAAGTTAATTACTGAAAATTATTGACTTAAATGTCGTGAATCGCAAGTTAGTCCCATTTTGGTCAAAATGGGACTCAAAATGCTGCACTAATGAGAAATATATATTTGTTCATTAAAATTAGAGAAAACACCAAGTCAAATTGCCCCATAATGAAAAGTAAACGCATGTCATTCCCACTGCAGATTTTCGCATCGTGTAACACAAAAATGAATCGTTATTTGCTCATCTTTATATTTTTCTTTGAAATTGAGATCGAAACATGTTTCAAACTTCTGGAATTTTTTTAATATTTGTATGGAAAATGAGATTGAAAACTTCTCAGTCAATTTTCTCAATGCCTACTTTTTACAGATGGTACTGACTTTCGATTTGCGGTAGTTTAGGTGTACTTTCAAATTAGTTATCTCAGCATAGGCTTATAAAAACGGCTAATGTTGAAAAGAAAAGCATTAAAACTATGCAACTAGACAAAAAAAAAATTAATTAATCTTCGAGCTGTTTAGTAGAATACCTATAAGTAGATGAAAAAACCGAATTTCCGACAAGTCGAGTCTAGTACACGACACTGAAGACGGCCTTACAGTTGAGGTCGTAATACGCGTATCTGTCAAAGAATACAAACTCTCGTGGAATTAAATGGTATAGTAATAAATTCTGTTTTTTCATCTACTTAAAAAAATGTGTTTCTTACTTGATAAATTGATCTTTTTATGAAAATAATTACACGTTTATTCTATTTTTTCATTATGCTTTTCAACTTTATCAAATAAGGTTTATAGTGAGGAAAAATGTCATTGTTCTTCATTGAAATTTAGTGGTTTTCATTAAATTCTATGTACATTTCGGGAATCCCGGGATTCCCGGGATGTCAGAAATAAAATCCCGGGAAACGGGAAATCCCGAAATTTGTCGAATCCCGGGATTTTTGTCCCGGGATGTCCCGGGATGGACACTCTAAATAATACGTTTTGGTAACAATATAGTTAGATGACCATTGAAATTGATAGTTTCAAGAATTTTATTTGCTACTGACTTTATGCGTAGCATTTAGATTGTTACTTTCAATCTTAATAAAAAAAAGCGAAGAAAACAATTGTACATCATACATTTTTTTTATTACTGGGTACAAAAATATAAGGTTTTATGAGGTGAACCTCAAAATGCACGTTATCAAATCTCGCGTTTAGTATCATAAGGGCGTATCTGCAGTTTTGGCGGGAAATGAGATTTCGTAATATATGAATTCTATAGGTCCGAAACTATAACCCTACCAAAAATTATTACTAAAAATATTCTAGAAATACCATATTTTTAAAAACATAATTTGACGTAACTGCAGAACTGCAATGGGAAAAAGATATGTCAGGCGTAACTTTTCTGGTCATCATCTGTTGAAGTTACGGCAACTGCGATACTATTCCGTGTTTACAAAATGTCTAACAGAAAATATTTGCTGCTCCGTATTATTTCTTAATTTTACACAGTTGCTTAAGTTCGATGCATTCGAGGATGTAGTGTGGTTTACACCTGAAGATGGTGAAGAAATATACTGCAGTTGTAGGTGAGTGATGTTAAAAAACCAGTCCAAACATTTTTCAGTAAATTTGTGTTACCATCATTGAACTCAGCGCAGCGGATTCCCGTACAAGCAATGTTGTAGGAATAGAAAAGGACGATCTGGAACCAGTGTACAATAACTAGTAATAATTCGATCAAATTGGTTGCAAATTGACAAACTTTCCCTGTATCTTAGCCGTGAACGATACATGAACACCAACATGGTATTATCGAAGAAAGTTTTGTTTAATGAATTGTAAATATGTCCAAAGTGTACGTACTTGAGAAGCTGGTTCGATTCCAGTAGGCATGAAATTTTAACAAAAAGTGTTTGGAGACTCTCAGAGTCTGTTTGGTGTTATAAAAATTGTTAATTTATCAAAAACTAATGATTTTGTTTCGTGGCGTAACTTCTTCCAATGCGACATACCGGCGTAACTGCAATTTATTACATTTTCCTGCATATTTTACGTGTACTTAATTTGGCACCGGATACTCTAATGTCGTGATAGTATTTGTATAAATTTTCAGATAAATTCACTTTAAAACAAAAAAATACGTGATTTTTTTGTTTGTTGAAAACTTTAATATCGATTTTCTCGGTTTTTTCGAAACTGCAGTTACGCCCTTATGATACTGAACGCGAGAAATGTTTATTGCCCATGTTATTGCTTTAATTTTAGTGCTTTTGAACTATTGTGTGTTTTATTTTACTCTGAATTACCACTCTTAGCGTCACGTAATAAATAGAAGCTGCCTAGCTTCTTCTTCTTCTTTCTGGCGTACCGTCCCAACTGGGACATAGCCTGCTTCTCAGCTTAGTGTTCTTATGAGCACTTCCACAGTTATTCACTGAGAGCTTACTATGCCAATGACCATTTTAGCATGTGTATATCGTGTGGCAGGTACGATGATACTCTAAACCCTGGGAGTCGAGAAAATTTACAACCCGAAAAGATCCTGGACCGGTGGGATTAGAACCCACGACCCTCAGTTTGGCCTTGCTGAATAGTTGCGCGTTTACCGCTACGGCTATCTGGGCCCCTAGCTACTGCGCTTGAAAATTACTCCAAGCTAGTCACTTTTACAGGCATGATTACTGATATAGGATGGAAAAAGTGACGGGAAACACGATTTATATAAAATATCAATGACAGTCTTTGGAAAGCGGTATTAAGCTCTCAGGATTTGTTATCATGCTCATAGCTATATTGGGTAAAGAAATGTTATCGATTGGTAGCGACTTTTATTTGTTATTTATAACATTATATTCTTGACAGCCTAGTTGTAGTAGAACATGCTTTCGTCTCAAATCTCTTAGCGAAAACCATTTTTACAAACTGGGGCCAAATATATCTAAGTAAGAAATTTCCATATAACGTTAAACGCCTAGAGGTATGCAACGCCCTTTAAATGTTCCGTAATTGATTCAATTTTGTTTGATTTGTAGGGTAAGGGGTGGTAAAATGAACACCTTAAGGAAATCATCTTGTTTCTGATAGAAAAACGAGGAATTTGTATAGTTCTATCCCACAACATCAAAAACAGGAATGTTATCCATAGCAGTGACACGAATTCATACTAAAATAGCTGAATTTTCACATAGTTTTGTCGCTAGCAAAAAACGATGTAAATGTTCATTTTACCTACACTATGTGGGTAAAATGAACAGCTTTTGGTGGTAAAATGAACATTATGCAAAAATCGTGAGCAAAACAAATATTTCTGAAAATTTTTATTGCCCTTTTTTAACCCATTCAAAAAGAATTCTAAAGATATTGGATTTGACCTCATATAAAAACGATATTCACCTCACTGAAAAACCTCAAGTCTTCCTAGCTAAAAGTTACGTCAGTTCTGATTTTCAAACGTGGTTTTCAAAAATCTTAGTTTCCGTTGATATTTTTACTTCAATTGGCCTACGTATCAACTCGAACAATCTGATTTATGTTATAAATCGTTCGTGCGTGATAAAAAATCATCTAAATTTGTTTTTTCTCGATAAAAAGCAAGATGTTTATTTTACCACCCCTGTTCATTTTACCACCACTTCCCCTACTCCATTATCAAAGTTACCCCAAACTACAACTTTCGATTATATAAAAAATTTTAAATCCATTCAGAATAAATCTTGGCAATCTATCAACTGCAATCGATAGTTAGGATGCCAGTACTTGTTTTAAAAATATAAAATATAATTCTTTGAAACAGCATGCATAAATATTCAAGTTTTCTTTGAAAAAAACTATCAAAGTAATTTTCTTTTAATCTCAGATAAAATAATATCCGCTATCTTCCTTAAACCATCCTTTCCCTGGAATGCATACAAGTCATGATCATAATATTCATACTCCACATCAACAATCAATACTAATTCCACAAAGCTTCACGTTTCACCGGGAACCAGCAGAAGACAGGTTTTGGTTCCGCTGGATGCCATCAGAAATACACACAGGGGGATGTGAAATAAAACCCGCGACCACATCCGCGGAAAACGGTCAGAATTTAAAGAGCCGTTAATTTTAATTTTCCCGGTTTTGTTTGCTCTCTGGCTTACTGGTTGAATTTGTGCACATGGACGGAGGAAGCACTCGCAAGGTTCAATGTGTTCATGAATCGGTCCGAACCATGGTCCATTGGCGATTCACAAACATCGGATGGGGGATGAATATTGAACTGGAAGAGCAATTTGCTAGCAACTTTATTACCTACGTAGATTAAACGGGCTTAATGCGTGGCTTCCATATGGCGCATAATAAATCAACGCCAAAGGTGTGATTTCCCGACAATTGACATCATAAATGCTTTCGATTATTTGATAAAATCGGTGTCATCATTCAGAAGGGTGTTTCCGGTGGATTGAGATCTATTAAAATGTAGTGATCAGGGCAAATACAACGCCCTATTACCTTTCTGTTATAAATGAAAGGGAACAGCTTCTGTCAATAATCATACTTCGAGTTCGGATATGGTTTATTTTTGGCTGAACCAATAACTCTATCAAATTTCATAATGTTATAGCTTAAATTTTGTTCTCAGAGGATTTTTGAACAAACGTATTGCGCGCGTTTGGTTGGACAATTCTTTTTTAAGGGGCAGGATGTTTTCTTGGTTTAAGATCAAGAAAATTTACACAAAAATGTGTTCACTATATTCTGCTCTCCAACCGAAACACAGTGAACATATTTTCATCGAATAATGTTCAATTTGGAACAGATAAATTGCTTTTGAAGTTTCGATGATGACGATGGCGATGATTGCGATGAAGCATTTTTGATCGTTAAGGTTGTTAACCCATATAGGCCTGAGTGAAAGCAAAAATACTAAAACCCTCACCGCTCAGCGAATTCTTAACGGATTTAAATTATTTTTTGTCAGTATACTGGCCCACATATCTAGCTCCTAGGGCCCATTCACAAATTTCATAACGCTAGAGGGGGTGGGAGGGTGTCCTAGCGATGTTACGGCCCATACAAAAATTGAATAACATTCATACAAAAAGCATTACAAGGGGGTTGGTGGGTGCCCAAAATGGCCAATTTCAGCGTTATGAAATAAATGAATGAACCCCTAAAAGTGGTCAAAGGATCGCGGGAATGTTCCTGTGGTCGGAGATATTCCGGTGGGTCACTGGGTCAGGTCGTGTAAAATAGGGATAATTTTTAGGACATGCCAAGTTGTTTCTATTTATTTGCAATGGCAATAATTTAAATTTGCATAAATCATTAAGATATGATTTTCAACATTATGAATGATGAGTTAAGCGCCATTCAGAATGTACTGGATATAGCCACTTGGGCTTAATGCCCTAAAGAACCGACTATAGATTTGTTGAATATAAAACCGTTGTAATTCACTAACAGTTGAGATCAAACATAATAATTTACTGAAATACGTTCCCATGGGCTTGACACAGATGTTTACATACAAATTGGCCACTTTTTTCGTAAATTTTAGGCATCCTGGGGACCCAAAATGGTTATTTCAAGGATCAAACAAATGCAGGACACAAGGTTATCCAATTCAATCGTTTCTCAAAAGCTTTACGCTGATGGGTTTTTCTTAAAATTCCTTGATGTAGTGGCCACATTATAGCCGATTCAGGAAATTATCTATAGCTTGAAATTTGCCTACCTCCAGGGGCACATAGGCACAAAACCCTTTTCAGCCGACCTGACCCTGTAGTCCACCTGAATAACTCCGGACACATGAACATTGCCAAAATCCTTTGGCCACTTTTAGAAACTAGATATGTGTGACAGTATACAGACAAAAAATAATTCAAATCCGTTAAGTACTCGCTGAGCGGTGAGAGTTTTAGTAATTTTTCTTTCACAAAGGCCGGTACGGGTTAATTTAACCCGTGCGTATTGAACATGTTGGCGACGAAATTTGAAAATGATTTGTAGCTGACATGTCGACGATTGATTCTCAATTGGTGAGTTCGTTTCATGCATCAATTTCAAAGGCATAAAATATGTTCACACACATCTTTCTCGTAACAAAGGTATGAATGTTACGTTTGTGTATTTGTTCAAAAAGTGGTGATTGTTTCTACAATAGATAATTTACATAAAACATATTAAAAGACACATAACTTTTTTGTGCTTTATACGATGAAAATCATGGAGAAATCTTTCATTTTGTGTAGCCAAATTCTAAGTAAACTGCCAATGTAACATGGTGCTCAAGCTACAATTTATGCATATAAAGCTAGCATTACTGTATTGATACAATTAAAGTTGATTTAAAGTGGAAAAGGGTTCTACAAAAGTCGAAGTGTACAATTTAACACCCTTTTCCACTTAAAATCAACATTAATTGTACTTATACAGTAATGCTTGCGTTTAATACACAAGCTGATTTCTTCGTGAAGAAAAATATGTACCGAATTTTTTCATCATTTGGCATTATTTGGTGGCAGGTTCACCGAACTTGAAAAAGAAAATTTTTCCAACTTTTCGTTGAACTTCACCCATAATTTCTTGCACAGTAATATTGCCTATATCATCTTATTTTTGTTGTGCATTCAGATAATAAGTGGATTTAAGGAAATTTTCATTTTTTCCGTAAAATAATATATGGCTCGAACTTTGGCCCCACTATGGGCCAAAAATGGTTTCCAAGCATTTATGCAAAAACTAATGCAGCTGAAAACATCCTTACGCTAGGCCTTTCATGGAAATTCACCCTTACACCCTTACATGGAAAATTAAAAAAGAATGTATTTTTATGTTGTTCTATGCAATGAAAGTTCGACCAATTTTCATGTCTAAAACCAACTAAGTAGTAGCCATAACTTTTGCAAATCTCAACAGATTTCTATAATATTTGGACTGATGAGAATATCAGAAATGAGCTTTAAATCTTAAAAAGCAGCCATTGTGCTACTCGAACTTTTGTCCCATCTTTCTAACACTATTCTATAAAGATAATTCACATGCAAAACCAATGAACTTTAGGACTGATTGGGAATTGATATAAAAAATAACATATATGATATAGCTCTGTTATAGATATGGATGGATTTCGCAATTAACAGCAGGGTATCCCTTATTCTTCAATAACCCAGAAAAATTGAACCGTCCTCGGTGTTCCAACACTTGACAGCATCCGCCGCCGGAGGATATGATAACAACCAACGGCAGCTAGCACTCGATAATGGTCGGCGAACGATTAATGTAAACTCGCGAATCGGAACGATTCGCGCCTGATTTCACTTTGAACTAACTTTATTGAGCGGAAAATTTTCTATTACCATATCGACGTCGATATGTACGTATGGGAACGACCAAGGCACGTCCATGTGCTATTCATGCCGTACGCTATGAGAATGGATTTATTATGACTCTACCGTTGTCGTCAGGAGCCAGGGGCACGGTTACTGGCCCCTGGGGAACTTCCATTGATTACGTTGCGCTTTAAAGCGGCAGGAGGGTGATGTGTCGATTCATAAAAAGGGTCATCAGAATGAGTGACATAAAGGGAAGGGTGAAAATTGCCAACTTTACGTGACGATATTAATGCACTATTCTATGTTAGAATTTGATTGTTTCATATCACAACGTACGAAAACCGAACGGAATTCGAAAATTATGTTCATTTTTACATCGATGAACAACTGCTCGAACTATTTCGAGCAAGTGACAATCAGTCAAATTTCTCACATGTTCAAGGAGTTTGATCGAAGAAAGAGAATAGTAGTATGAAGCTGACGACTGATGGAAGTCCCAAACCGAAAGCAATGAAGCGGAAGGGCAAAGGCGAGGCCTTCGTTACCAAAACAAATGAAACAAGATATATTTTTATAAGCTTTGTAGCCAACTGATTGCTTACGCTTTAAAAATTCCACTGTTGAAGCAAGAAACATTGCAATAGCAAAATGTGAAGTAAAATTCTAATCTGTGATTATTATAGATCTTGAACTCTTGATTCGTCTTAACAGCGTGAGGAGAAGGCAATTTCAAAGCACTCGCGATCCTGCTAACCCAGAAGCTTGCGAAGAAACCGTTTGGAGTTGGAGGTCCATCAAGTCTGCGGAAAGTTTCCTGATCGGTCGCGATGCGGATGAAACACCCTTCGGACATCCGGAGATTCCCAAGAAGGAAAATATGAAGCACAGTAAGACGATGCAGAAGCTGGTAGAAATTTACCGAATCGGAAAGTGAAGAGAGTTCCGAAGATGAACAAGAGTCATCCGGAGAAGATGAAAGCTGGGAAGAAGAAAGTCTCGACGAACAAGAGAGCTCCAAGGAGGAGAAAGATCTTGTAGAAGGCGTAGAGGAGGAAGAGGAGTGCTCCGAAGAACAAGATACAAGAAGAAGGCGTCGAGAAACCGATGGATGTCGACGTGTTCATCAACGGGGGCCGACCAAGGCGCAAATGTCCGCCCGGTAGTTTTGTCCAGGATGTTGCCTACGTTTTCCGGCAACCTGGAGGAGTGACCAATGTTCATCAGCAGCTACAAGACGTCGACGAAGGTGTGTGAGGCTTTTCTGACGTGGAGAATCTGACGCGACTCGAAGAGTGCCTAAAGGGAGCGGCGCTGGAAACAGTACGAAGTAGGTTGCTCCTGCCGAAATCAGTCTCGAAAATCATCGAGACGCTGCGCATGCTGTTCGGCAGGCCAGAGCGTCTGCTGAACATGCTTCTATCGAAAGTCCGCAACGCAGCGCCACCGAAACCAGATCGACTAGCGAATTTCATCAGTTTCGGTGTATTAGTTCTTAAAGAATTGAAATCGGTCAATTTTTGTCAATGTTCCAGTATTCCAAAGTTGGCCCAATTTTTGCCTGTCCCTGTGTGTATGTTATTTTGATAACCCTCTGTATATAAAATATTCCATCATTTGCGATACTTTAAAAATGGGGAGGGTACAAAAAAGGGCGGAGGGCTCCCTGCAAATCTTATTGCAACTCTTCATATTGTATTTAAATTTGAAAACATTATATGGTACATGAATTCCGCTGTCCTGAATATAAAACACTGTGTCGGTTTATTGATAAGATTAGATTTTTAAATAAAAAAATGCAAAATGTTCAAGTATATTTTAAAAATGACCTGGGGCAGACACGAACATTCTGAAAACGCCATTATTTTTGTTTAGTTTTATACTTTCAAGCCCGGGGTGTCCGGTCTCTGTGCATTCAGATCGAATTTTTTTGTCGAACAGTGTTATCAGATTTAAGAGATACATACATCACGTGCGGCCCGCGGGCCGCACTTTGGTGACCGCGGGCTTAGGTATTCGTGGAGTAACCCAACTGCTTTGAGTCACATAGACCACCGGTGCCTCCAGGCTCGAGAAGGACTCGCAGTGTGTAGCCCTCCGCTAGAGGATCAAAACAGCGCTCCTTGATCAAGGGTGCGCACACCGTCGAAAGCTTAAAGCTGTCGCATCACACATTCGACGTTTCGAAAGTGGTTCAGCAGTTCGCACACCTCCGAGGACTGCCGATCGTTGGCTTCCAGCAAGCTGCCCAGCAAATACTGATCGGGCTGCGCGATGTGCACCTGTCGACACCACTTGAGTCGCGGATAGGCTGCCCGAAGAGCCGATAGTGGTCAGGCTCAAATTAGGATGGACGGTGTATGGACCGATCGACGGTGAAAATGTTAAAGGAGGAACCATCGGGCACCACACGTGTACCACCGTGACAAAGCAGGATCTTGCTGAAGAGCTACTATACGCAGGAGAAGTCCAGCATTTCCGTCGCTATGTTTCCCGAGCTGGAAAAGGACAGAAGAGCGAAAGAAATTTTGACGGATACGACGAAGCGGATTGGCTATCGATTTGAAACAGGACTTCTTAAGAAGGACGATGACCCGGAGCTCCCCGATAGCTACTCGATGGCGGTCAAGCGTCTGAAGTGCCTGGAGAACCGTCTGAGGAAGGGTCCAGATCTCTACACCAAAGTCCGCTCGATGTTCGCCGAGTATTTGATCAAAGGGTACGCACACAAAGCAACACCGTCGGAGTTAGTGACGTTCGACTGCATCATCTATAATCCGAGGAAGAAGAAGTTCCGCCTGGTGTGGAACGCTAGAGCAGAAGTAAGCGTATCGCTGAACTCCAAGCTGCTGGAGGGTCCGAATATGCCAACTGCCCTGCCGGTAGTGATCTGAAAGTTTAGAGAGGAAGGGTCGGAATAGGTGCAGATATCAAGGAGATGTACTACCAGCTGCGGATCCGAGATGCAGACAAGCGAGCGCAGAGGTTCCTATTTCAGAACGAACTGTCAGAAAAGGTAAAGGTATACGTGATGGGCGTGGCGACGTTCGGATTCACGAGTTTGCCATGTTCCGCACAATATGAGAAGGATTTAAATGAGGAGAAGTTTGCCGAAAAGTTTCCAGAGGCGGCGAAGGTGATCGTCGAGAACCAATACGTGGACGACTACTTCGATAGTGCAGATATGGTCGACCAAGCAATGAAGCGAGCGAAGGAAGTTCGGCACGCTCATGCTAAGGGCGGCTTCGAGCTCCACAACTGGGTCTCCAACTCCGAAGAGTTCCTGGTAGATATGGGAGAACGGAAAGCAGATCAGTGCGTCCGGTTCAGCGAAGATAAAGAGTACGGCACCGAGCGCGTATTGGGGATCGTGTGGAGCCCAGCAAGCGACGAGTTTTCATTCTCCATTAAGTTGAGAGACGATCTGGAGCCTGCCGACGTTAAGGATCGTAATGAGCTTTTTTGACTCTACTTTCCGTCTTTACGTTTTACGCAAGATACTGATCCAAGACTTGTGACGAAGCGGATGCGAGTGGAACCAGTTTATCGACGAAGATTGCGTAGAGAAGTGGAATGACTGGATCAGAAGATTCCCAGAGGCCGAGGGCGTTCGTATTCCCCGTTACTTCTTCCAGGGAGGCGAATTTCATCAGTTTCGGTGTATTAGTTCTTAAAGAATTGAAATCGGTCAATTTTTGTCAATGTTACAGTATTCCAAAGTTGGCCCAATTTTTGCCTGTCCCTGTGTGTATGTTATTTTGATAACCCTCTGTATATAAAATATTCCATCATTTGCGATACTTTAAAAATGGGGAGGGTACAAAAAAGGGCGGAGGGCTCCCTGCAAATCTTATTGCAACTCTTCATATTGTATTTAAATTTGAAAACATTATATGGTACATGAATTCCGCTTTCCTGAATATAAAACACTGTGTCGGTTTATTGATAAGATTAGATTTTTAAATAAAAAAATGCAAAATGTTCAAGTATATTTTAAAAATGACCTGGGGCAGACACGAACATTCTGAAAACGCCATTATTTTTGTTTAGTTTTATACTTTCAAGCCCGGGGTGTCCGGTCTCTGTGCATTCAGATCGAATTTTTTTGTCGAACAGTGTTATCAGATTTAAGAGATACATACATCACGTGCGGCCCGCGGGCCGCACTTTGGTGACCGCGGGCTTAGGTATTCGTGGAGTAACCCAACTGCTTTGAGTCACATAGACCACCGGTGCCTCCAGGCTCGAGAAGGACTCGCAGTGTGTAGCCCTCCGCTAGAGGATCAAAACAGCGCTCCTTGATCAAGGGTGCGCACACCGTCGAAAGCTTAAAGCTGTCGCATCACACATTCGACGTTTCGAAAGTGGTTCAGCAGTTCGCACACCTCCGAGGACTGCCGATCGTTGGCTTCCAGCAAGCTGCCCAGCAAATACTGATCGGGCTGCGCGATGTGCACCTGTCGACACCACTTGAGTCGCGGATAGGCTGCCCGAAGAGCCGATAGTGGTCAGGCTCAAATTAGGATGGACGGTGTATGGACCGATCGACGGTGAAAATGTTAAAGGAGGAACCATCGGGCACCACACGTGTACCACCGTGACAAAGCAGGATCTTGCTGAAGAGCTACTATACGCAGGAGAAGTCCAGCATTTCCGTCGCTATGTTTCCCGAGCTGGAAAAGGACAGAAGAGCGAAAGAAATTTTGACGGATACGACGAAGCGGATTGGCTATCGATTTGAAACAGGACTTCTTAAGAAGGACGATGACCCGGAGCTCCCCGATAGCTACTCGATGGCGGTCAAGCGTCTGAAGTGCCTGGAGAACCGTCTGAGGAAGGGTCCAGATCTCTACACCAAAGTCCGCTCGATGTTCGCAGAGTATTTGATCAAAGGGTACGCACACAAAGCAACACCGTCGGAGTTAGTGACGTTCGACTGCATCATCTATAATCCGAGGAAGAAGAAGTTCCGCCTGGTGTGGAACGCTAGAGCAGAAGTAAGCGTATCGCTGAACTCCAAGCTGCTGGAGGGTCCGAATATGCCAACTGCCCTGCCGGTAGTGATCTGAAAGTTTAGAGAGGAAGGGCCGGAATAGGTGCAGATATCAAGGAGATGTACTACCAGCTGCGGATCCGAGATGCAGACAAGCGAGCGCAGAGGTTCCTATTTCAGAACGAACTGTCAGAAAAGGTAAAGGTATACGTGATGGGCGTGGCGACGTTCGGATTCACGAGTTTGCCATGTTCCGCACAATATGAGAAGGATTTAAATGAGGAGAAGTTTGCCGAAAAGTTTCCAGAGGCGGCGAAGGTGATCGTCGAGAACCAATACGTGGACGACTACTTCGATAGTGCAGATATGGTCGACCAAGCAATGAAGCGAGCGAAGGAAGTTCGGCACGCTCATGCTAAGGGCGGCTTCGAGCTCCACAACTGGGTCTCCAACTCCGAAGAGTTCCTGGTAGATATGGGAGAACGGAAAGCAGATCAGTGCGTCCGGTTCAGCAAAGATAAAGAGTACGGCACCGAGCGCGTATTGGGGATCGTGTGGAGCCCAGCAAGCGACGAGTTTTCATTCTCCATTAAGTTGAGAGACGATCTGGAGCCTGCCGACGTTAAGGATCGTAATGAGCTTTTTTGACTCTACTTTCCGTCTTTACGTTTTACGCAAGATACTGATCCAAGACTTGTGACGAAGCGGATGCGAGTGGAACCAGTTTATCGACGAAGATTGCGTAGAGAAGTGGAATGACTGGATCAGAAGGTTCCCAGAGGCCGAGGGCGTTCGTATTCCCCGTTATTTCTTCCAGGGAGGCCGTACCCTAACTACAACACCTTCAGTTTCACATTTTCGTTGACGCAAGCCAGGACGCGTACGGTGTAGCAGCATATCTTCGCAAAGAGACGATAAACGGGCCGTTGTGTTCCCTCATGATGTCGAGTTCAAAGGTGGCCCCACTTGATCACCTATCAATTCCTCGCTTAGAGTTGCAGGCAGCACAAGTGGGAGAAAAAGAACACCTTCCGTTCCGACTGGTCGTGGTTCCGTGCCCCAAAGTTCCTCTACCACCCGGAGGACAATAGGCCGGAGCAAGAGCACATCACGGCAAATGTCTACGAAGAATTTCGAGCGAGTCTGCAGTTACACGTTATTTTTGTGACCGAACCGACAGTGGATTTGCTGCGGTTCCAGAAGTGGAAGGTCCATGTACGGACGGTGGCATGCACCTACCGGTTTGCATTGAACTGCAGAAGGAACCGCATTGAACTGCAGGAGGAGAGTGAAGGAAGATTTTCGCTCAACTATAATACCACTGAAGAGTAAAGAGTACCGGAAAGCGGAGGCGTTGCTCTGGAGATCGGCTCAATCCGACCACTTCGAAGACGGAATTAGGACGCTCCCAACACATCAACGTCACCAGCTGGAGAAGTCCAGTAGCTTGCACCGCTTGAGTCCATTCCTGGACAACCATGAAGTGTTGCGGGTGATAGGCAGAGTGGCGCGGGGATCGTCGTCGTTACCTTTCGAGCAGCACTTCCCGATAATGCTACCAAATCAGCACCCTAAGACGAAAAAGCTGCTAGAGTACTACCACCATCAAGTAGCCCACGGAAATGTAGAAACTGTCGTGAACAAGATCAAACCCACGGTAAAAAGAAGCAAGGTATTATACTCCGAAAAATGACATTTGGCAGTGACGTCATTCCTATCGCAAACTCGTACGAGTGCAAAAGAAAGCAAGGCTTGCTCTCTTTTACTATCTTGTGAGCCTCATGCTTGACGATAGGAATGACGACACATGTTTTGATTGAAAACCGTTGTTTACACGTGGGAATAGCCTACCTTGTTGAGTATACCGTGATCAAACCTGCGTCTGGTATAAGGTGCAGGAGTGTCATCCGATGAAACCCAGAATGGCTTCCGGAGTCGCGTGTCACACCGAACCTACCACCGTTCAGCCATACCGGCGTTGACTACTGTGGGCCGGTGACAGTGGCAGAACGGAGAAACGTTACACTGACAATTCACGTGCATGACGACGAGGGCTGTCCTGTTTGAGTTCGCTCACAGCCTGACGACTCAAACGTGTCTGATGGCCGGCGATTCGTGTTCCGTAGACAAAGTGTTACTGACGACGATCGCTGAGGCCAAAGACCTGATTAACTCGCGGCCACTAACGTACGTCAGCCTAGACTTAGGAGCGAAAGAAGCATTGACGCCGAACCACTTCGTTCGTGGTGTCGGTGCAATAGAGGTGGAACAAGCCGTTCCACGAACCAGCAAAGGCGAGGCGCTTCGAGATCGCTACAAGCAGTCACAACATCTAGCGGCCCAGGTCTGGGCTCGCTGGGTAGCCGAATATCTGTCGACGATCAACCGATGGACCAAGAGGCACTCAGAGTCGCCGCTATTTGTCTGTGGTGATCTGGTGTACATCGCTGACGAAGCCGTGCGGAAGAGCTGGATCCGTGGCATCGTGACCAAGGTCTACCAGGTAGCGGACGGCCGAATCTGGCAGGCAGTGGTGAAGACTACAAAGGGTAAGTTTCAAAGGCCGGTGACAAAGCTGGCGGAGCTGAATGTGCATCACTATATCCGGTGCATCTCAGGGAACCTAACCAGAGTTACGGGGAGGGATATGTTCGCACTGCCGCTCACAACCCTCCATGTGACGTAGAAACTGTCAGTTTAGTATGATGAGGAAGAAAGTAAATAAACAACAAGACACGTCGAAGTAGAGATATCGAAAATTGTAAACATAGAAACAGTATTAAACATAGTGTTCAGAAGTAAAGTTGATTTTCGGTCTAGTTAGAGTACCGTAAAATCGGGTGTAATTGATCAGTAGGATGAAATTGATCATCGTATCACACAATTCTATTTATTCGTAATGGAGCACAAATATCAATGTGAGTTGCAGTAAATGAACGTTGCTTGTCGTAACTATTGTCGAATTGTGTGTTGTGAAGTTTGTTTGCGTTAAAGAATGTTTATTACTATGAAAATAACGTAAAATTTCAAAATCATGCACGGTGCAGTATTGACAAACACCTATGAACTTCTATTAATAAGCAAGGGTTTGAACATGGTATAAACCTGAAAGTTTGTGAAGATGCTTGAGATATGTCCCCAAACCAGATTTCATCACCAAAACTCGTACCAATTTGCTCATATAGTTGAAATAATTGAATGTTTGTTAGATATCATTGAATTCCTTAGGAAATTGCATACAGTTAGGCGTTTTCCGCGTTATTCTTGATATTTAACTATTCGATATTTATGTAAATATTGCATTGTTATGAATTTTACAAGCATATTCGGATTCAGGGAGCTCAAATTTATCATATAGAGTTGTTTTGAAAACTACCAATAATGGTATTGACAAGTGATCAATTTCACCCCGAAATGAGTTCCTCTGATTTTTTATTTGAGAGGTATTTGTTAACACTAATATGACATTTGTTACAAAATTTCGCTACATAAGTCGATGAGGCTCACCTTCGTACTTGTTTTCCTGCATTTAGTTGTTTGGCATTGTTAACATTATAGAAAACAGACTAGAAGAACCGTGAAAAATGTTCAATTTCACCCGAAATTACGGTAGCGAATTTATGATTAACTAGTTCAGCCAAGTACATGAACGCGCAAAAAACTTCGGTTTGTTAACATCTTCGAATTCAGATCTTTATTGAGATGAGGAAATCTATTACAAATAATTTACAGAAATGTAGATTGATAGGTGTTCCATACAGGAACCGGAAACCTCCAAGGATACGAGGGTCATCATTCCTGAAAGGAACAGAAAATACGGATTATTTTGAAGACCATAGAATGTAAGTAAAATTGCCAAAATTGCCTTGAGAAAAAGTAACTAACGATAAATTGTACGAACATCTACGGTAAGTTAGGTTAAGTTATTTGAAAGCGTTTTTTCTTCTCTTATAAAAAACTAATTTTGTTTTATCAAATTATAAATATAAAAAAGTAATGTTTGAAATAAATATAAAAAAGTAATGTTTGAAATGATACTAAAAATGAACTGAAAGAAATAGTAATGAAATCAGCGAAAAACCTTACATTCAAGCAAGAAAATTGTAAATTTTACTGATCTCATTGTGATTACTATAGGTTGACCTGAAATAGTATGGCTTAAGTTTGCATGCTCTGTCAGAGGTCTCTATTTATTTGAGGAAAGATTTTAGAACCACTTGACTGCATTTCTAAATAATATTCCTTATCTCCATTTAGTTTTGTCCGATATAGGGGGAGATCCCCCAGTGCCGGACAGCACCCAATACCGGACAAAGTCGAAACATTGAGAAATCATGGTCCAATCAAGATGGTGTATTAGTAGAAAAGAAAGCTATTATGTAGACTAATGTTTACGTAGAATAACACATCCTTGAAATATGCATCCCTTTTTAAAAAAGTAGAAAAGTTTGGAAATCTTTATAAAATTGACGTATCTTCTTAATTTTGAGCCTATTTAGTAATTATTTTGAATATGAAAAAATACTTTGGATCCCGCAAGCATGATCGAACATAATCCTAATTTGATAGTATGAATGTATTTTGTACCATAATTGAAGTAAATATGGACAAATTACAATTTTGGTTAAGCACCTCCTGTCCCTCAGTTTCGGACAGCTTGATTTGTTATATGATATCTTTGTAATTATTACATCAGTTTCTCAAAATACTTTCATTTTTCATGGGTTCCGTCGACCATGGTATCAAACATGCAATAAAATTAAGAAGAATGAACATTCATAACAACATAACAACAATGCATTGAATTGATAATTATAAACTATTTCTATAGTCTACACATTCAATGATGTTCAAATTTACAGAATGCGAGGCATTTCCAGACCGTGTCCGGTATTGGGTGCCACCTTTCAAGATCGATCAATTTGGTACTAAAATACATCATCAAAACTCAATGTCAAAATTCATATTTATATTTTCAAATTTATTTTTGTACACTATAAAAATGATAATATTTATCATAAATGGGTAACACGAGCCTATCAAATCAATATTTTTCGAATTATGAATTTAGTGGCTTAAGTGTCCGGTACTGGGGGATCTCCCCCTATATCTTTTATATCTGAAAACACCATTTTCCGTGCATTTTACGGACCACTTCAACTCTTTTTTTTTACAATCGGTCGTGCTAACAAACAGTGACAGTGAAAAAAAATATTTTCAATATCTACCCATCTATGACGACGGTGACGATTTGGTGTTGATACGCAAATTGATCCATGCGATTCAATTAGCGGACGCGTGCGGACTGTCCGAAACGGCGGTCGGAATTTGTGTTTGATTTCAGCAAACCGTTCTTAAATTGCTTACGTGAACCTAAAAATTGCACCCACCTACTAAAGTGATTCGGTAAACTAGGGATGTTGGGATTTTTAATGCATTTCTAGGTAGCATCTCTCCATTTGAGGAACGGTACAGACTGCATAAAGTAGCTGCTACTAATGTAACGAAATATAACTGTGCGATACACAGTGGTGGAAAGTCGGACAAAATCTCAAAAATTGATATCAAAGCATGAAAAGTCTGAAAAATATTCAAAATTATTTCATAAAAATAATTTGCGTCAATATGCAAAAATTTGGAGTTCATCCCTTATTATGTTGAAACGTACAAAAGTTTGAGGTCACAATAACTTACTAAAAACACGAAATTTTGGCAAAAACTTATGCCAATTATGTAGTTCCATTATTCACGTTTAAATAAGCCATAGGAAGGATGATCCTAAACTTCTTTTGAAATAATTATACTAAATTTCAGAAAATTCATCTACGCTAGTCAAAGTTATAGATTTGGTTAGGTTCATAGGTTTTTTAACATATTTTACTTTTACCTCACTTTCTAATAGAAAAAATCTGATTGCTGAATTTTACGATAATGTGCTCTACTATATAGGGCCGAATCCTATTCTTGACACTTTTATTCACTTCGGCAATGATTATTACTTTTTCAAAGCTTCTGAGCTCATATTTGGCCACAATATGCGTCGTATTGAATAGATCTTCTTATTGCAAAGTTTCTACAGAAAATTTTCGATGTTCAGAAATTGTAAGTCGGACAATTGTATGTAGGCCCGCCACTGTGCAATGCTGTGCAGTTGTTTGGTGATTCACATCAAGCCACAATAACCAGATAATGAAATGCACCTTCTTGATGTATGCATACAGGCAGGTTTGCCATCACTCTTTATGGTGGTCAGCATCCTTCATCATCATCATCAGCAGCAGTAGCAGCAGGACCAGGAATATTCGAGCGAGCGGCAGCCCCGTTGTGAGAAGAGGTAGTTTTGGTCCAACCCAATTATGGTTCTCGGATGGATGTCCGGATGGACGTTGTAGCGCGTTGGACAGTGGCACCAGCTACATAGTGCAGGACGATTCGCGATTTGTATGAAGCTATCGCTGGATTCCATCAACGAAATGCCACAGCAGTCGCGATGGTGGAAATAAAGTCGAAGAACGAAAAGTTGAATGACTAATATTTAGATTAACTTGAAAACTCTAAGAAGGAAAAGTCACTGATTGAAATATATTTGTCAGACGAAGTTAAGTATCTAGAGCTCATGCAAGATAGGAAATTAACTTTCAAAACTCACATTGAAGTCATTCAAGCTAAATGTAAAAAATACATAAAATGTCGGTATCCACTTATTAACAGAAAATCGAAACTTTGTGTTATGCAGCCCACAGACGTTTAGACGGTTTGACCAACATTGACTCCGCCCCCAGGTTGATTCTCATGTTGGTGCTATGTTCCCCTGTAGATTGTATCGGAAGCTTTTTTAGGGATTCCATCGGAAGTACCTCTAAGGATTCCATCGGAAGTTTCTCTAGGGATTTCATCTGTAATTGCTTCAGGGATTCCATCTGGAGTACCAGCAAGAATGTCTTCAGGAACTCCTCCAAGGATTTTATTAGGAATTACTCCATGATTTCTTTCAGGAGTTCCTATAGGGATTTTATTAAGAGTGTCTTTAGGGCTTCCATCAGAGTCCTTCTGGGGATTTTATCATTAGTTATTCCAGGGATTCCATCAAGAGTTCCTTATGAGATTTCACCTGGAATTCCTAAAGAGATTCTATCAGGAGTTCCTCGAGAAATTTCATCAGGATTTTTTCTAGGGATTTCATCAGGAGTTTCTCTAGGGATCCCATCAGGAGCTTTTCAAGGGAGTTTATCAGGAGTTCCTGCAAAGATTTCATCAGGAGTTCTTTTAATAATATTTTTAAGAATTCCTCCAAGGATTCTATCAAGAGTCCCTTTGGGGATTCTATTAGGAGTGCATTTAGGGCTTCAATCAAAGTTCTTCTGAGGATACCATCAGGAGTTTCTCCAGAGATTCCATCTGGAGTTCCTCCAGAGATTATTTCATGAGACGAGAAATTCTATATGGATTCCTAGGTTTATGAACAAAAGGTCGAAAATAATGATTTGCTTGGTGGGATTTTTTTCCTTCTTTGAAAAATATTTTCGACCTTTTGCCCCTTCTTTTTTTTGTTCTTCGACCTTTTGTCCTTTCGACCTTTTGTCTTTCGTCCTTCTGTCCTTTCGACCTTTTGTCATAGATTCGGATTTCTAGGCATACCATAAGGAATTCCTTTAGGGATTCTATCAGGAGTTCCATCAGGAATCTTATCAGGAATTCATCCAGGTATTTATTTCATCAGGAGTTTCTATAGAGATTCCATCAGGATCTCTTCAAGGTATTTCATTAGGAATTCCATCTGAAGTTCTTTCAATAATATCTTTAGGAATTCCTATAAGGATTCCATCAGCAGTTCCTCCAGGGATTCCGTCAAGAGTTCCTTCAAAGATTTCACCTTGAATCTTTCGAGGGATTCAATCAGGAGTTCCTCCGAAGATTACATCAGGAGTTCCTCGAAGAAATCTGTCAAGATTATTTCTAGGGATATCACAAGGAGTTCCTCTCACGACTCTCTCACGACTCTATCAGGAATCTTATCAGGAATTTCTCCAGGGACTTCATCAGGAGTTTCTATAGGAATTTTATCAAGAGCATCTCCTTCAGAGATTTCGCCTAGAATTCCTCCAGAGATTCTATCATGAGTTCCTCCGAAGATTACATCAGGAGTTACTCGTAGGCTTCGTGGTCTTGCGGTTAGCGGCGTCAGTCGTCTAGGCATATTGTGCCACGAGGTGTGGGTTCGAATCCCGCTCCAGTCGGTGGAAACTTTTCGTTAAACGAACTGGTTGTTTCGTGTTGTCCGTTGCCTAATGTTAGTGATTGTTAACTCTGTGCAGCACATAGGCTGACGGTGTAATTTGTCTTTTTTAAAGATTCTATCAGAAGTTCCATCAAGAGTTCATTCGGAGATTGCACCTGGAATTCCTCTAGAGATTATGCCAGGGGTTCCTCAAGGAATCCCATCAGGATTTCTTTTAGGGATTTTTAAGGAGTTCCGCCAGGCATATAATCAGGAATCCCTCCAGGGATTTCGTCAGGAGTTCCAATAAGGATCTCGTCAGGAGTTCTTTTAGGAATTACTGCATATAGAGATTCCATTAGGAGTCCTACGAGGGATTTTAGCAGGAGTTGCTCCAGAGTTTTCATTAAAAGTTCCTTCAGAGATTCTAACTGGAATTCCTACAGTAATTCTATCAAGAGTTTTTCTAGGGATTCCATCAGAAATTCCTCCAAAGTTTACATCAGAAGTTCTTCAACGGATTCCATCAGAAATTTTTTCGAGGGATTTCATCAGGAGTCTCCCAATAGATTTCATTAGGAGTTTCTTCCATCAGAAATTCTTCCATGCATTTCTTTTGAAATACTTCTAAGTTTTCACGATAAAATCCTCTCGGGGCTCCATCATGAACATCTTCTGGGATTCTAACAGAAGTTCTGTCAGGAATTATATCAGGAATTCATCCAAAGGTTTCTTCAGGAATTCCTGTAGGGTTATGCTGGGTTCCATTATGCTATTAACTATGGATTCCTCCCGGAATTAATAAAGGGATTCTACCAGGATTTTCTTTCAAGGGTTTTTATATTCTTCAAGGGATACCGCCATTAGGTCTTCAGGAGAGTCCTCCCAGAATTAATCAAAGGATGCCTCCCGAAATTCACCAAGGAATTTACCACAATAATCCTTAAGGAATCCTTCGCGGAAAAAAAATATCCAAGGATCTTCAAGGGTTAACAGGAATTCCTCCAGAGATTTTACCAGAATTTTTATATAAGTACTTTATCAAAGGAATTACTCAAGAGATTTCTTCAGAATTTCTCGCGGAATATCTTCAGACATTCTTAATGTTTTTCAGGAATTCCTCCCGCAGTAAAACCATACTGGATGAATTTGATGGATAAATGCCATATTTGAATGAATTGATGGATAGAATCCTCGGGAAAATTTCTGGTAGATTTTTGAAGTAATTGCTTCAGAAATCCCATGTCGAATGTCTCGTAGGATCCCTTCAGTGATACAAAGAAAAACCATTGGAAGAATTTATAAAAGGACTTATGGGACGTCCATTAATCACGTAAGGGTTTATGGGGGGAGCCAGGGGTTTGAGATTTCTTACGCGTCATACAATTTAGTTCTCATTTTCGTACAAAAAATCTTACCACGGGGGGAGAGGGATTGAAAAATCCCGAAATTGTATTACGTAATTATTGAAGATTTTCTAGAAGAATCCCTGGGAAATAACCTGGGGGAACCTCTAAACCAAATGCAAGCGTAATCTCTAAAAAAATTCCTGGTGGAATCCTTTGTAGGAAGTTTTTTAAACTCTTTTGCAGTATTTCTTGTGGAAACCTTGAAGGCTTCGTGGTGGAATCCCAGGAAGGACTCCTTGATGAATCCTTGGAGAACTTCTGGGTAGTATCACTGTAAGAGTTCATGGAGTAAATCCCTGGTTGTATTTATGTAGGAGTTCTGTAGGATTTTCTGGAGATATTTCTGGGGAAATCACTAGAAGAATGACTGGAAGATTTTTGATAGAAGCAATTCCTGATGCAATTTGTATGAAAATGAATTAATTTCATGGAGGGGATTAATTTAAAAATATTTTTAAGAATTTCTAGAGGAATTCTTAGTGAAATCGCAGGAAAAGAATCCTTATAGAATCCGTTTATAAATTCCTGAAGTTTCGCTCGAGGAATTCCTATATAAACCTTTGGGTGACTTTCCGGTGGAATTCTTGAAGGAATCACTGCAGAAATCTCTTTGGAATAGGATTCTGTAAGAAATTACAAGAAAGATACGCTGATTTTTTTTTGGAATTCCTGAGAGGAAGTCCTGAAAAAGTCCTGGTGAAATCCTTGGGGTAATTTCTGGTGATGAATTTCTTGAGGAACCCTTTGAGAAGCATCTAAAAAAATCCGTTGTGTGATTCCTGGATGAAGCATAAGCGAATACTTGGAACTACACTGAAAACATCTATTCGTAATTTATCCAAAATCCATTTCGTAAAACAAGATTTCGTACATATAACGCTATTTTCATTCATTGTACGAATTATTTGTACTTGACAGAATTTCGCGATTCAGTGACTTTACGAAACAATCGTAAGATGTACGATATACAATTCGTAGATGTGCGTTATCGTGTTGTTCGTATTACGAATTGTTTAGTATTACGAAACTGATCGTTCAATCTACGAAATCATTCGTTGTTTTCTGCACATTTCGTAAAATACAACATAACACGACCGCAGCCGAGGGAGGTAAGAAGAAGCGCGAATGAATGTTCGTTCTGAATACGAAACAAACGAATTTCGATTACGAAATGTTTAGTGCATTATAACAATCATTGTTTGTTTTGATTTCAAGCTTGAATCATATTACGAAGCTGGTTGCATACATTTTACGAAACTGTTTCGTTGCAGAAAACAACGAATAATTTCGTAGTTCAAACGAACGATTTCGTAATATAAAACAATATATATTTTCAGTGTAACTTCTAGAAAACAAAAAAAGATTCTAGATAGAATCTTTTAAGAAATTTCCCTAGCCATTCCCATATCGATGACTGTTAAGAGTAATCCCCGACAGAGACCCCTTATAATTTTAGAGTTTTTCCTCATCAATATCCATTTCTTCCGGCACCGTAAAACGGGGTAACTTTGATAGTTTTTTCCGAAGAAAACTTGAATATTTATACATGCTGTTTCAAAGAACTATAATTTATATTTTTAAAACAAGTACTGGCATCCTAACTATCGATTGCAGTTGATAGATTGCCAACAGATTTATTCTGAATGGATGTATAATTTTTCATATAATCGAAAGTCGGTTTTCTGTTTTGGGGTAACTTTGATAATGGAGTATAGGGGAAAAGCACTAATTTTCGACCTACAAGAATTCTGTGCCAATTTTCGGATTTTCATACAAAGTAGGCCAAAATCGTATGAATGGGTCGAAAATTAGCACTAGGTCGAAAATTGGTGCTTTTCCCCTAAATCGAACAAAATTGAATCAATTACGGAACATTTATAGGGCGTTGCATACCTCTAGGCGTTTAACGCTATATGGAAATTTCTGACTTAGATTACAAAAATGGCCCCAGTTTATAAAAATGGTTTTCGCTAAGAGATTTGAGATCGAATTCATGTTCTACTACAACTAGGCTGTCAAGAATAAGTGACGAACTCATTATGACTACATCAGATAGTGATCGTAGAACAGATTGTTTACAAGCGTTTCAAAAATGCTAAAATCTTACACTTTTTTAATATTAGCATAAAAATCCTCAAATGTACTTGATTCCAACGAAAATAGCTTTGACATGAAGTGTCATACTAATACTCTTTACTTTTGCATTCGCTTTGCTTAACTGATTAACAGAAACTTTGTCATTTCGTTTAGTATGTTTAGTATCAAAGTTACCCGCATTATCAAAGTTACCCCGTTTTACGGTACAAACATTTTGAAAGTACTGCTCTTTCTCACTACAATTATTGCCTAGAAATCGTTGATATATTCCCTCCACAGCCACAGAATTCGAAAAATTAACAATCACATATTCACTAGACTTTCCAAGATCATTCAAAACATGCGAAGAAATATAGAGTTACTACAACGAACTTTGACAGTCGGTCAGCAACATAAATCGGTTTGGCTAACTTGGGGGCGGAGTCGATGTTTGTCAAACCGTCTGAGCGTCTGTGGGCTGCATTAACAACAATCTTTTGATCTTCAAACAAATGTTCAGACCAGCCATGTTGTATGCTGTAGCAATAAAGACTAGCTGTTGTAATATTAGGAAAAAAGCTCTGCAGAGGATTCAAAATAAAATTTTGAAAATGATTCTGGAGCTCCCTCCCTGGTATAGTACTTGAGTTACATAGAAATATCCATTGTTGAAACATTGGAACAAATTTCGAAAAAAATATTTATGAAACAAAATTTGAACAGCTTTCGTTGCTGTAATTGATTTAATTTTTATTGTAATACAAATACAAAATATTTTATTTTTAACAAATTTTTGATATCATCAGTGATTTAGCTTCCTTGTAATCTACTGGTCTGGTACACTTTGTTGGATCGAATCAAATTCACTGCGCGTAAAATTTGATGAAGTCCAAGTCGGAATACTAACTGTTCATTGCAAAAAATGAATTTTCGTAGATGTGAACCATCATTACGTTCAATTTTTTTTTAAGGAAAAAGCAAACAAATTGAACGATAATGTAAAACTAATATTTTAGCACTTTTTCCAAATAAACAGTGCAATTCCCTGACAAGATCTTTTTTCATAAACTTATGAAATATAGAATTCTTGTTTGAGTTTTACTCATTGTCACGATAATAAAAACATTATCCTAAATATTCGACCATTTCGCATTCGACTTCTGCTCCACCGCCCCCTGCGAGCATATGTTGTGCAAAATGTCTGTGTGAGGACGTAAATTGAATAAATTGCTAATAAAATTATGATAATTATATCAAATAATTATAAACAGTGGTTTTCAGCGGTTGGCGGCAGCACCATGAGATGAAACTGTGCGAACAAAAGGGAAAGCGACGCTGTTGCCGCCAAATGGTAGCGGTTTGCCAGCTCTTCGCTGTCAGTGCAGTGGGGTTGAACCCATACCACCATATTTCCCAGCAGGTTCTTAGCTAAGTTTTCGTGCCTTTTTTGATGAATGGCGAATTTGGGTTGATGAACTGAGAGAGTAATGAAATTTAGCCTCAGCGGTATACATGGGTGGTTGTATTGAAAATATCAACATTAGGTGGTTGTCCACAAAAACTTGTTCGATTAAGCGACATGATCTATCTAATTCAAGGAATTGCAGCACAGAATGACACAGAATGAAACAATTTCATAGTTCAAAGAAGGCCAATACCGGGTACCCCCGTTGGTTTGACCACATTTAATCTGAACACTATTTAATCTGCACCCCGCTAATTTGCACATCGTTTAAATTAAAAATGGTTCAAACGTCATTTGGCTCATGGCACGGAGTGAAGTGAGATGAAACGCTGTGGAACGGAACGCAGAATCAAAAAAAAAAAAACAGTGAAATAGGTAACCAGAAACGCGTTTCTAGGGTGACTACCGTGATGCATCAATACCCGGACGCTTAAGCTGAGACATATGTTCAAACTCCGTTTTAAACCATTTTTTATCGAATAAGATTTGAGTTCATTATTGCATTATAGTTTTATACCTGAACTTGATAAGAAACTAAAATTTTATGATAAAAGTTATGATAATACCATGAAAATCATTGAAACAATCAAGCTTGTCTTGTCCTTAAATCCGGACACCAGAAGCATTACTTGTTTATAAATCCGGACACTTGTGAATCATAACACTGCGGAACACGGTTTTGTCTCAAGAACCAAAATACCGCTATTTACTAAATTAACGGTTGCTGAGTCCATTGCCGTTTTCAGAAATATCATGGCACGTCTAGTTTTTGAGATATTGACGGTTGAAAATGCTAAATTTGACTGTTTCAGCCAACTTGCATGCAAGTTTTCCAACTTGTACGGCAATTCGTTTGCTCAATTTGTCACAGAATTCAAACTTTATGCATAGAACAATAATTATCAAAAAAAATTCATGATGTTTACGATGGTAAAATGTTATTTTTTGGTGGTTCAGAAAAGTATTGTATTATGCCATATAAAAGAAACGAAGAATTTTATATGAAGACTGCAAACATGTTGAAAAAAATCGATTTAACCTAAATTTTATCGTAAAATTTCAACTGATTTGTATCTAAATTGAAAGTTCAAGTCCTATTTAGCATGTTTGGTAGATTATATCACAAAAAGTTTGATAAATCATACTTTAAATTTTATGTAAACATCAATAAAACCAGTGTTTTATACAACTTTGGCGACCTGTAGCTAAAAATTGTGACGTGCTGGAACATTTCTGAGAACGGCATCAGATTCAGCGACCCAAAATCTACTAGAGACACATAATTTGATCCTTGAGACACGCGAAAGTGTCATTTTTGTTACGCAGTGTAATCCGGACAGCGCTCTTGCAATATGGAATACTGCATCAGAAATAAAAATATAATCATTTAATTATATGTCTCATTTATAAACATTACATGCAGGAATGTGATCTTTTGTTAATGAAATGGTTGTAAATTTTTGGTTCGATTACCTCAACTGCATCGGTACATATGGGGCTGGGCGCTTGTCGTTAGAACCTCCGAAATATTTGAGTCACACTGCTATACAGAGCATAAAACTGCATTTTAATCACTAATAACACCTGATTGATAATATTTGTAAGATTTCTTCCAGATATATCCTTAAATATTCACTCACAGAAGTAAAACACAATACTTTAGAATGGTGTCCGGATTTAAAACCACCGGCTGACAATCCCGGACAGTCTCTTTCATACCTTTATATGCGTATTTACACGAGCTTCACGAGTGTAGTGCTTCCGAATACATGAATTAATGTTTATTTTAAGTTATATTCAAAATACGTTGTGAATAATGTAAATTAAACACATATCTGGTAGCTGAATATAGACGCACGTTCTTCGCTACTTCTACCGGAATGATTCACCATGCAACAAAAAAACACGTCCAACACGAAAGACTTTTTTGTTTTGATTATTATTAATTATTAGGCAATGGTAACTAGATTACGAATGATTGTAAAATGATCAGCAAAAATGGAAGTAGATATTATGAATAAAATTTACCACTATAATATTTAATTCCACCAATAATTGATGTATTTTACCAGAGTGTTCGGATATTGGTACCGTCTGGATTTTGATTCACCACGGTAGATGTTCAAATTAAAAATGAACCCCGATGGGGGTGCACAAATGACAAATGACCATTCTCTCCGGGCTCATCTTTAAAATTGGCTCCAATACCATACTTTTATCCTAAGATAAAGATCGGACAACTGGGTATAGAATTTGATCCAGTTTGTGATCCAGTCGCTGATTGGTTGATTTTGATGCCTCCGAGTGCTAGGCTGCGTGTGAAGAATTACCATCGGAAGCGTTTGTTTTGGATTTTCCTGTGTTGCCGGGTTACCTTATTAGGTTGTTATTATTAGCGGTTGTTCAGAAAAATGTTTGTACCAACTAGCCAACTGATGTGGATGAATGTGAATATTGAAGCGAAATCAGCTTGAGAGTATAAGAAATTAAGTGCAAAGCCTTTAATTGTGTATGGAGCAGTAAATCGCATCCGGATAATCATTTTTATCGAAAGTGCGAATGAAATAGTATACCTTCTTCCATACAAATGGCAACACTGTTTTAGCGTAACACGCAAGGTTGGAAAATTTACAATTGGGCTCATGGATGAAAAGAAGATCAACTAAAAGAAGCCAGTTCTCCTATCTTATCTTAGCTTTTATCAGCAGCTTTATTATTCTTGAACTGGTGATTGGCATCTTTATCCTCCCTCGAAGTGGGTGCTGGTTGGTTTCCATCGGGCACAGTACTGACGAAGGCATTTCCCCCGTTGTTTCGACTTTTATTGCTTGTGCTCTTTGTACCATTCAGGTGTTCGTCACCTCAAGTTCGTCCGTCAAGGTGCTCCCATCTCGGCTTGCGGCACGAAGCCATTGCGGAATGCTTTGAGCTTCTGATAGAAATTCCGCGTTTCTTGAGACCCGCACAGTGTTTCATATCCTTGCACTCCGGCCCACGTACCCGACGTTGCTCTCAGCTGCGCCGTTGATGGCTGCTTTCACTGTACTCCAGGAATCATTAAGCGGGGCTTTACCCAACTCACCCTCTTCCGGTAATACAGCCTCGAGGTGCTGCGCGTATGCAGTTGCAACAATCGATTGCTTAATCCAGCAAGCCCCGAACGCCCAGCGTCCTACTAGGACAGTACTTGTAGTGCAAATATCTTGAAAATAAAGAGGTTTACGAGAAAACTGTCTTCTGCAAAGTTGATCACAGGACTGCTGACTTCCACTTGGTAACTATATTAATTCAGAATTAACTCACTAGGTGGCGCTCAGACGCCAACAAATATTGCATATATAAGCAACATATCAAACAACTTTCCGACGTACAAATATTTGCTTCGTTTATATCTCTGTCCAGCGATGAGATACAAAAATGGTGTCTTCGACAAAGTTGAACAACTCAATAATACCTATTTGCAAAAAACCTTATAAATTCGGAAAACACTCCCAAGATGGCGCCAGTGAGCCAAAACTTTATTTGCTTATATCTTAGTCCAATTATGAGATACGAAAATGGTGTCTTCGACAAAGTTGAAAAACTCAATAATATCTATTCGCATAGAACCTTATAAATTCGTAAAACGCTCCCAAGATGGCGCTAGCGAGCCAAAACTTTATTTGCTTATATCTCAGTCCAGTTATGAGATACAAAAATGGTGTCTTCAAAAAGGTTCATCAACTAGATGAGACCTATTCGCCTAAAACCTTATTAATTCGGAAAACACTCAAAAGATGGCGCTATTGGTTGAACATTTCGATTGTTAATATCTCAGTTCAGTGATCAGAGACAACATTGGTGTCTTCGACAAATGTGTTCAACTGAATGAGATCTATTCACCTGAAAACTTATTAGTTTGAAAAACATACACTAGATGGTGCTAGTGGGCAAAGATTTTTTTTTGCTAATATCTCAGTCAAGTGATTAGATACAAAGTTTGTATCTTGGACAATGTTGAACAACTAAATGAATCCTATTCGCCTAGAACCATATTAGTTCGGAAAACACTCACAAGGTGGCGCTAGTGGTCATTTTTTTATATCTCAGTCCAGCGATGAGATTCGAAATTGGTGTCTTCGACAAAAGTGTTCAACTAAATGGGATCTTTTTGCCCAGAAACATAGTAGTTTGAAAAACTCTCCCAAGGTGGCGCTAGAAGACAAACATTTTATTTGCTTATATCTCAATCCAGTGATTGGATACAAAGTTAGTGTCTTTGACAAAATTGAAGAACTAAATGAGACCTATTCGCCTGGAAACTTTTAACTTCGGAAATCACCTAAATGGCACTACTGGGCACACATTTTATTCGCTTATATATCAGTCCACTGATTAAATCCAAAGAAAGCTATGCGCCTAAATCCTTCTTATTTCGGAATAAAATATTCGGAATGCAAATATTTTATTCGCCTATATTGAAGTCCAGTGATGAAAAATTTGGTATCTTCGAAAACGACAATAAACTAAAGGATATATTTTCGCGAAAAAAAAAACCTATTAAATGGGAATTGCTTTTATGTGCGAAACATGAAGGAAACAACCAATAATTGGTCTGCCTAGATCAAAACAATGGATACTTACTATCGAGTCGAGCAACAATCGCTTATTTCGGATGCAATGCTCTTTACATTTTTATATGAATCTTTACATCATTTATTGAAGGCTAAAAGTAGAAAACACATGTTTTTTTGCCGTCGAATGAAAAAGACTATCTTTTGAAGAGAGTGAAGAACGATAAAAAACGACAAGTTGAACTGAACTCCAAGGGTGAAGGGCGGCTGTCAAATGAGAGTAAAATTGAATAGCCGCCAACCTAAGTCCAGAACCAGTTTTATGTCTTAACGTGGAAAAGTAAAAATAATTATTCGCAAAATTACAGGAACGAAGCCAAAGCGTATCGTTCGGGGCTTCATTCTTTCAGAGTCCCCAAAAACATCGTCGTTGCCCCCACTGTCCGACCACGAATACGATAAATGCGCTTGAAATATATTGTTTGCAAGTAGTTATTTACTACGCGCTACTGCAGTGCGTTGTTGCCAATTTGATCAGAAAATTCTACTAAATTCCTAAAATGAATGTTCGAGAAAATTGATTACGCCTTCACCATTGTTTGGTCGTATTTTTGTATGGTTTTTGCTTTTTGGAACCTAGGACAGGACGTGACAGCTCAACTAAGATTGCCCCGTTGTGTTTTAGTCGATAACCTTGACGATACAAAAGCCAGTGTTACCAGTATCATTTTTAAGCAAATCTTGTGAACAAATTCAAATATAAAGGTTCATAATTTGGTTGTTTCTTGTACGATTCATTCATTTAGTGCAATAGAGGATGCTCTATTTAAAAACAAACCAGGTTTTAATTCAAGACCGACGATATTTTAGAGAGAATTGACACAATTTCCGTTATATTGGTCTCAATTCGGCATTTTTTATGTATTTTAACATTGTAGGAGTACATGCTTTGAACTTAACATCGAATATAAATAGATTTGAAATAAAAAGATTTTATTGAAAATTTCCAAATTTTATATGAAAACTCTAACCAATGAACACGGCCGGGCTAGCAACAAAGTGCCCTGTTGCAATCAAACTCAACGATATGAAAGTAGGCCTTTGCCAAAACGACCAATGAGAAGTGGTATTTTTTTACAGGCAATTGGTTTCATTTTTGTACTTCGACCTGTCCGGTCTTGTCTTAGTGATTGCTGAGTTTTTTCTTATTCCACTTTGTGTTTATACCAATCATGCACAAGCCGTTCAAGCTTTCACATGAACATCTCAGCAAAAAATGATTGCGTTTGCATCACACTGAATCATAAACAGCCTTTTGAGTGAAATTTCATGCCAGCAAACGTTGCAGACAATTGAAATAACTAATCTTGTGTTTAGATTTATCAACAACTTTAACTTCAACTGAGGTTTTTAATAACAGTTTATTGCGAATACAATACTTTTCACTTTTCCAGCCATAAAAACGCTGGGCTGCATTTGCCGTTTCGTGACAGCGGAATTTGGGCTGCATATGACGTTGATATTTTTCCTCTTCGCGAGTCTCTCTCAGGATAAGACCATGTGCATCAGTGATGCAGTAACTTCAACGTTATAGACGAATAATGTTGTCTTCAAATATTCACGTCTGTAAAGCATGTAATAGTTGGAGTGCAATATTTGACTGTCAATGGACTATGGACTGAAGTACTAACTTTTGATAAGCACTAACGAAATTCTGATATTGCCAAATATATATTTCGATAGCTGTCAGATCTGAGCCACATTGTATACTAATAACTTGACCCAGCAAAAATATTTTGATAGTTATGTTTTCATTATCAGCTGGCAAGTTTTAAAGAATCTTTTTGAAGACTATTCTGAAACATCTGTAGGTTTTTTTTATAATCAAAATATTTGACGTAAGACTTTATTTTGTTTTTGGTATATAAAGGATGTAAGTGTGCATAATTGTACATGTACATGTATGGAAATGTATGTATGTCTGTATCTTACTTACGTGGTAGAGCAGAAAATTGAATTGAAGTCACTAACTGATTTAGTTCTGACATGCATCTTTCGCCCCCGAAATTTTGATTCTTTATGTTGCAATTTCTTTATCAGGGTACGTCCATAAATTACGTCACGCAAAGTTTTGCCATAATCATCCTCCTCAATTTTCCGTTGGGCGTTAACGGGTTAAGCCACTCTAGGTCATACCGGGGCGGCCGTAGGTACAATACGTTGTTAACGACGGAGGGTTTTGAGCGCAGTTTAACCTTCACTAGATAGTAGTCAGAGCCGATGTTAGCGCCACGATAGGTCCTGACGTCGATAATGTCGAAGAAGTGCCGTCCATCAATCAGAACGTGGATGATTTGTGATTCTGTCTGCTGTGGTGATCTCCAGATGTTTCTGTATGGAAGGCTGAGCTGGAAGTAGATGCTACGAATGGCAAATTTATTGGAGATTGTGAAATAAATTAGTCGTACCGTAATCCGGGGTAACATTGATCAGCGGAGTAACATTGATCGGAATGACTCATCTTGTTAAACGTTCAAATAAAGATTTATTGATGAAACATTTTCGAACCATGAATGGTGCTTCTCTTTCGTATATTCATAAGCTAATGATAATTAAGGTTTTTGCCAAAATTGCGTTTAGTTCATGCGCAAATTTGTCAACTTTTTGAAACAATGATTTCTATTATTTTCACTGACACTACCGAAAATTCATGTCTCACATGAGTTCTGCAGACAATGTGATCAAGGAAAATGCGGGTGTTACTAAAAATGGCATCGCCGAAAACGATTCCGTTGTCAAATCTTTCATAAGTTTATTAAATTAGGCAACATTAACTAATTACTATTACGAATGTAGAATTTCCTTAGGAAATTGCCTACTTTTAGGCGTATTCCGCGGTTCACGGTGTTTTTAATTTTGAAATAACTCAAAAAGTAAATTACTTGTAAGAGTTTGGTCTTCATATTCGACTTCAGGGGCCCTGATTTTAGTAAGTAACGACATTTCGAATATTAGCGAACGTTCTTTACTTGGGTGATCAATGTTACCCCATATCAGCTGAATCAAAAAATCACTTAAAACATTTATTTAAACATGTTTAAATCTTTCGAAAAACAAAATAAAGTACATAGTTAGGAGCGGTGGGTGCCAGTACTTGTTTTAAAAATATGAAACTTGTAACATTTGTATTGTGAAATGAAAAATTTAAGAAAAACTAAAAAAAAATGATCAATGTTACCCCGGATTACGGTACACTCTTAAAAATAATGGAAATTATTGTGGACGTAATTCATAGTATGACTGAATGACACATGATGTAAATGATAAAACGACACAAAAATGTGTCCTTGAAGATGTGTTGAACAAATTATGTAATTTTACACGTTAAAGGACACGAAAACGATGTCACTATGATCGGCATTTCCCGAATCAGACGCTATGGTATTTGAAATGTGACGTTAATTCATGTCATACGGCTCGCTTCTGTTATGTGCATCCAAAAGACGTAAAGTCACATGATTTTTTCGGAGTGTGTAGGCCGCAATCGTTCGTCAGCCGGTGAGCGTTGAACTTTTCAATAGTTGGTCTGAACTCCCTCTCCAAGCTAACTTGAGTGTTCAATTCTTCCATAATGATTTCAACATCTTGGCTTGAGCAGCTGTTGTACTCGTTTTCGAGCTGCGCATAAGAAGCGCGTTTATACCAAAGGGATCATGCACAAATTACGCCACGCTCCAAGGGGGGGGGGGAGGTGGTCGATCCAAGCGTGACAAGCCTTACAAAATTTTCGGAGGACTTATACAAAAAGTGTGACAAAGGGGGGGGGGTCGAAAAAGCGTGACATAATTTGTGTACCATCCCAAATAGTTAGTTGAGGAACCGGCCCATGATCCTCGACAACAATGCTCAATGCAACGCCCATCGGCCAACGAAGAAGAAGGGCTTACGACGATGATTGATTTTACCGCTTCGAATAATTTGGCCATTTGTAGCAACTAATTCCAGCACAGCAATACATATCGGCACACTTGAAAATCATCAAAGCTTACAGAACGATCACGTTCTGATTGATGAATGACACCTCTCCGACGTTATCGATGTCATGATCTATTGTTGCGCTATCATTGTCTCTGTCTTCACCATTGCCATTGCCTCTTTCTTAACCATCACTATCTAGTGATGGTTGAGCTGCACATAAAACAATCCGTCATCAACAATTTTTGGTATCGACGGCCGTACAGAAGAACAAACAATCACACATTCCATAATCACCATGAGAGCGGTTTACTGCATGCATCAACCTCCATCAACCAATCAGTCCCTTCATTTAGAAAAATTCTTAGACGACGAATAATAGTACCGTAAAACGGGGTAACTTTGATAGTTTTTTCGAAGAAAACTTCAATATTTATGCATTCTGTATCAAAGAATTATATTTTATATTTTTAAAACAAGTACTGACATACTAGCTATCGATTGCACTTGATAGATTGCCAAAATATTTATTCTGAATGGATATATAATTTTTCATATAATCGAAAGTCGGTTTTCTGTTTTGGGGTAACTTTGATAATGGAGTATAAATCGAACAAGATTGAATGAATCACGGAACATTTATAGGGCGTTGCATACCTCTAGGCGTTTAACGCTACATGGAAATTTCTGACTTAGATTACAAAAATGGTCCCAGTTTGTAAAAATGGTTTTCGCTAAGAGATTTAAGACCGAATTCATGGTCTACTATAACTAGGCTGTCATGGGTAGGTGACGAACTCATTATGACTTCATCAAATAGTGGTCGTAGAACAGATTGTTTGTAAGCGTTGCAAAAATGCTAAAATCTTATAAATTTTTAATATTTGCATAAAAATCCTCAAATGCACTTGATTTCAACGAAAATAGCTTTGACATGAAGTGTCATATTAATACTATTTACTTTTGCATTCGTTTTCATTAACTGATTGACAGAAACTTCCATATTTCGTTTACTATGTTGGGGGTCTCGCACTATCAAAGTTACCCACATTATCAAAGTTACCCCGCTTTACGGTACCTATGAGGCGTTCCATTGATTTTGTTTTATAAAGGTGACTATATATCTAAAGGCTTTGTATAGATTCGACCTCATGACATCCTACCAAACGCAATAAACAACAATATATATCATTTACATTACATATAACAGCTCATTCAAGGTTTTTCTTATCATTGATAGACACACAAGAAAATTGAATAAATTCAGTCAGGTTCTATGATTCGCTGACGACGTTGGTTCGCCGGTAGAGCCCTACAGGCGATCGTTGAACAGTAGAGTGATGCAAATTTTGAAATTTTGGCTCCCCTATACTTAAACAATTTATATTACAGTAAATAGCATCCTCCCAAAGTTTGAAATAATTCGGAAGAAATTTGAATGTGCACAAGCCATTTGAAGTTTATATGGAGATTACTATGGAAAACGCCAACTTTTTGTGTTCAACACTGTATCCCTTCGTCATAATATTCTATGGAAAAGTGAAAAAAACTCTTCTCATGTGAAATCCTTTCAGCTACAACTTTGCCGAAATCCTCATTTTGATTGGACGTCAGGATAAATTGCTATTCATAATCATAAACTGGGATTGCATTTTGCATACTTAACTAACTGCTCGGCAGGCAACAGTGGTGCTACTAGCGGGTAAAATAGATCAAAGTAATCCAGGCTACTATGTTCTACAGCAAAAAAGCAGAGCAGTGTTGCTCTGAATTTAATTGAATGGTCATTAGTGTGGGACAAAATTTAGATTCTCGCTTCACTCCACTTTTTTGATTGCATTTAGGTCCCATGACAACTGTGCAAAATTTCAGCTCGATCGGAGAAACTATATTTTAGCGCCAGCCCTTCAAAGTTTGTATGGGATTTACTATGGGAAAACTTACTTTTGCAAAGAAAAATCGCCAGAGGTCGCCCATTGACCCCTATAAAAATTCTGAACACAGCCATCGATAGGTATTTTTACGATGAAGAATATTGCCGAAGACCGCGAAACAATTCGACACTTGTGAAAAAAGTTATTCAATGAAAACCAATTGGCAAGGCGACGTTGATTAACACGTAAAGGAATAACAATAATAACAAAATCAGGCAAAAATTCCGAATAATCTATGCTTAATAACTTTTTTCACAAGCATCGGATTGCTTTGCGGTCTTCGGCAATGTTGTTCATCGTAGAAATACCTATCTAGATCTGTGTTCAGAATTGCTATAGAGGTCTATGGGTGACCTCTGGCGATTTTTGTTTGCAAAAGTAAGTTTTCCCATAGTAAATCCCATACAAACTTTGAACAGCTGGCGCTAAAATATAGTTTCTCCGATCGAGCTGAAATTTTGCACAGTTGTTTTGGGACCTTAATGCAATCCAAAAAGTGGACTGGAGCGAGATTCTAAATTTTTCATATAACCGTGTCCCAGGCTAATGGTCATCTCAGCAAGATCTACATTCTGGAATCAACAATAACAAATTATCCTTACGTCTTATCAAAATATGGTCTTCGACAAAGTTGTAGCTGGGAAAATTTCACATAAGAAGAGTTTATTCACTTTTACATAGATTACTAATATCTTCTTCTTCTTGGCATTAACGTCCTCACTGGGACAGAGCCTGCTTCGCAGCTTAGTGTTCATATGTGCACTTCCACAGTTATTAACTGAGAGCTTTCTTTGCCAAAGTTGCCATTTTTGCATTCGTATATCGTGTGGCAGATACAATTATACTCTATGCCTAGGGAAGTCAAGGAAATTTCCATTACGAAAAGATCCTGGACCGACCGGGAATCGAACCCGCGGACTTTAACCACTCGGCTAAGGAAGGTCCCATAGATTACTAATCTGTAATTTCCATATAAACTTCAAATGGCGTGTGCTCAACCAAATTTCTTCCAAATCACTTCAAATTTTGGAAGAATGATTTTCATCATAATTGACATCGTTTAAGTAAAGGGGAGAAAAACTACAAAATTTGCATCAGTTTATTGAACAGTGTACCAGACTGAATCGTGAAGCAAGAAAGGCTGGGTTTGAGGAAATATTTCGAAGGCTAAATATACACTTGCAGGAGTCCATGTACCCAGGATCATTAGTGATTGTCGAATGCTAACTTATTTTTCTTTTTCTTGGCATTAGGTCCTTAATGAGACAGAACCTGCTCATAGTTTCAGTGTTCATTGAGCACTTCCACAGTTATTAAATGAGAGCTTTCTTTGCCAAAGTTGCCATTTCTGCATTCGTATATCTTGTGGCAGGCATGATGATGCTTTATGCCCAGAAAAGTCAAAGAAATTTCCATTACGAAAATATCCTGGACTGACCGGGAACAAAATTATCATGCTGCCAATTCTCGTTACAAAACCTTGAATAAGAATCTATCTCTTTCGCACCAACGAGCAGTTCAACAGAAATTACGACATAATCCTAAAGGATTCTGGAATTATGTCAACGAACAACGTAAAGAATCCGGTCTTCCTACGGTCATGTTCAAGGAAAATGTTGAATATTCATCTACAGAAGGCATTTGTGATTTGTTTTTAAGTAAATTTTCTAGTGTGTTTACGAATGAATCTTTGCAAGAACACCACATTAATAAAGCTGCTAGTGCTATTCCTGTTCACCCTCCCGTTGGTGATCACCCTATCATCGATGCAGAAACCGTCGCAGATGTTTGCTCTTTCTTGAAAGCTTCAACCAGCTCCGCTCCTGATGGTGTGCTTTTATTTTGAAAAAATGCTCCAGTAGTCTTTCTTCACCTCTTTCTCGCCTCTTCAATCTATCGTTACAAGTTGGAACCTTCCCTAACCATTGGAAAAAATCATACATTTTTCCTGTTTTCAAGAAAGGAAATAAGCAGGAAGTAAGCAATTATCGTGGTATTGCCGCTCTCTGTGCCATCCCTAAATTATTTGAGAAAGTGGTGTATGATTTCTTTTTCCACAACTGCAAGCTTTTTATCTCCGAGCATCAGCATTTAATGCCGAATCGTTCAACGAATACCAACTTGGTCCTCTACACTTCGTTTATCGCTCAAACACTGCAAAAAGGTCAACAGGTCGACTCGATTTATACGGATTTCTCGGCTGCATTTGATAAAATTAACCATCGTACTGCTGTTGCTAAATTCAATCGGCTCGATTTTCTGGATCATTGCTCAGCTGGCTTCAATCTTACCTGAGTGCTCGTAAAATGGCCATCAAAATTGGAGATACTACATCTAACTTCTTCCCAGCAACCTCCGGAGTTCCTCAAGGTAGTCACTTGGGGCCTCTATTTTTTTAGTATATCTCAACGATGTTCATTTACAACTCCAATCCCTCAAGCTCTTATTTGCTGATGACTTCAAGTTGTACTGGGCTTTCAAGGATGTTAAAGACGCACAATTTCTTCAAAATCAGCTCGATGTGTTCACTGAGTGGTGCGACACTAACCGTATGGAACTGAATGCAAGTAAATGCTCGGTGATTTCATTTTCCCGCAAACAGTCAAGGTTTCATTTCGACTATAGAATCAGGTCTACTACTCTTAGGAGAGAGTCGGTTGTCTAAGTCCTTAATTAGGAGTGTTACTAGACATTAAACTCACTTTCAAGGATCATATTAGTCACATAACATCAAAAGCCTCTAGAAAACTCGGCTTTATTTTCCGTGTCGCAAAACACTTTAAGAATATTCAGTGCCTTAAGTCTCTTCACTGTACACTAGTGAGATCAATATTAGAATGCTCTTGAGTTGTCTGGTCACCTTATTACCAAAATAGGATTCTTCAAATCGAGTCGATACAGCATAAATTTCTCCACTTCGGACTGCGTCATCTCCCTTGGAGTAATCCCCATAACTTACCTAGTTAGGAAGACCGTTGTAAACTTATAGGGTTAGAGCTGTTAAGTGTTCTTCTTCAATCAAAAATTGATTGCCCTTCGTTGTTATCACAACTTACCTTCAATATTCCATACCGTCATCTTCGACCCTGCACATTTCTTCTTCTTCGGAGTGCTCGCACAAATTATGGGCACAACGAACCGTTTATTAGCATGTGTCGAATCTTCAACCGTTGTTCGTCTGAATTCGATTTCCATCTCTCTCGTTGCACCCTCCGTAAACAAAATAAAGTCAAATACTTGCAGCCTCAGTTAGTCGAAGTAGTTATTCTTTGTTAGATAGATTAGGATATAACTAGTTGTATTTTAGATGTAATTATAGATGTAAGCCAAAATTGTATCATTTGGAAACTATGTAAATTCTGTTGATACGAAAAGAAGAGAAGGTTTTGCGCCCATTTGAAAAAGACTCTTATGTTGATCTAGTCAAATGGGAAAGTCATCAAGACAAACTTCACCGGTAGTCCCAATCACCGGTTTGGCCCTAATTTGTGAACCATATTAAAAATTGGTGCTTGCGCTGGTATTCCAAACCATGTTACAATTTTATTTTTTACCAGTTGCATGGTCCATTTTTGGTCGGATTTGGACCAAGATTTGAGCTGTTTCAAGTCTGGTTTGACGCATGAGTGAGTTTTTCTTAGGATTTTCTCCGGAAAACACTTTAAGGATTTCCACCAGGAATTTCTCTTAAGATTCTACGGGAATTCCTCTGGGTATTATGAAATTCCTCTATAAAATGCTTCGGGAATTTTTTCAATAAATTTCTTGGGGGATTTGCACCAGGAAATTATCAGGGTATTTCATCAAGAAATTCCTCCGAGGATTTCATCCAGGGTTTCCTCAAGGGATTCCCTGCAAAAATTCCGCAGGGATTTTATCCAAAGAATTTTTCCGTGGATTTTCTCCAGAAGTTCCTCCGGAGATTTTCAACAGTAATTACTCCGGTGATATCGTCCTTCAGTGATTTCGACCTTCAGTCCTTCAGGAATTGGTCGGGGAATTTCGTCTAGAAACTCTTCCGAGGATTTCCTCCAGAACATATTCCGGAGATTTTGTTGCGGTTTGGTGAAGCTAAGTAACCTACGAGTAGCTGACCCCTAGTTCTTTAGTGCGTATAAACGTGTTAATAAATTTTCATTAGTTCTTCTGAGCACAATCAGTACACACGCGTTTCCATTTATTCTCAAGTGGTTATTGGCCAAGTACAGGCTATAGTTTGAAGAATTTCTACGGTCAATTCGTGGTAGTTCCTGAGATGATTTCGAAAGATAATTTAAGTTCAACTTCTTAAAGCGGAGCAATGACTGGCAGAAACTCGATACAGCTAGCTGAAGGTGACGGGTCAACTGCAAGCGGAAGCGGTGTGCGGTCAACAGCAACTGCTCGGACTTTCGGAAGCGCAGTAACCCAGAAATATGCATCGTGAGCTTTTTCAATGAAAATGGCGCTTATACGCGAAGGTATGTGGTGTGCAGTCAAACCGTTAGAGAATGCGGCAGTGGATCCCGATATGAGCGATCGAGCGCTTGCGGCTATTTGTTTGAGCTGGGAGAAGCACAACTTTAGTTTGGTCAAGAACGCTGATACCGCCACAAACAAACTGCCAAAGGCATTCCAGGACGATGGGCAAATCCGAAGGTTTGGTCTTCTGGACAAATTGATGACTATCAAGTTGGAAGGTTGCGTTGAAGACTACGTGAACCAGTTGGTGACTACAGCAAATGATCTGAGCGAGATCGGTTTTGAAGTCAACGATCAATGGCAAGCTTCTGAAACACAATTGATCGCGGATGTAGATTATCCATGACATTAAATGGCCTTTGAAGAGTTCCAACAGTGAAGGTGCACTCTATTCAAAGCAGAAGATGAAGCGGATGATTCACCAAACCACGTGTCCTTACACACCTGAACAAAACGGGGCTGTGGAGAGGATAAATAGAACACTTGTAGAGAACGCTAGGTCAATGTTGAACGATGTCGGACTTCCGAAGAAGTTTTGGGTGGAGGCCGTATCCACGGCAGCATATTTGGTGAACAGATCTCCAACTCGATCACTAGAAACAACTCCAGAAGAAGCGTGGTCAAAAGAAACCCGATTTGAAGCAAAAGTTTCAGCCGAAGGATGTAAGTGAACAGTTTCAAGATCAACCTGTGGAGTTCATCGAGTTACTTGACTGGTCGGAAACAAATGCTCAACAAGAAAATGAAGGCCCAAATGTTCAACAACCGTCAACCAATCAAGAAATGCCTCCTTCCGTAGAAATTTCCGAGGCCAGCACTACGCTCCAACCGCAATCTGGTAGATCCGCTAATAAGCAGCAAGGATTTAGGTGCAGCAGTCGGGAGCGCCAACCCCCAGGCAAGTATTCAGATTTCATGTGTTTTAGTTCAATCACTAGCCCAGATGATTTTAGAGTCCCAACCCCGATGACTTCCGAGATGGCAGACGATCCAAGCAGCTACACCGAAGCGACATCCAAGCGTTGGCTGAAAACGATACCTGGGAGTTGACTGATTCACCGAATGGACGAAAAGCGATTAGGAACAAATGGTATACAAGACGAAATGTGGATCAGATGGAACAGTGGAGCGGTTTAAGGCTAGGCTCGTCGTGAAATGATGTTCCCAGTCGTACGTTACCACTATGGGCGATCAGGTGGCCAATAATCGAATAAAATGACTTATTCTGATAGGTTTTTCTTGTACGGCAACACTTCTATGAAGATATTCCTGGAATATCAGAACAAGATCT
Organism: Aedes aegypti; assembly: GCF_002204515.2. Classification (NCBI taxonomy): domain Eukaryota; kingdom Metazoa; phylum Arthropoda; class Insecta; order Diptera; family Culicidae; genus Aedes; species Aedes aegypti. The sequence goes on from NC_035107.1 coordinate 118,680,954, forward strand.
TTTATAGTTTGATTGACACAGTATGTCAAAGTTAGAATTTTTAAGAAAAATAAAGTATTCAGTGCAAACTCAAGGTACACATTGAATACAATATACTGCATAATCGTAATATTTTATGCAGATCTTTTTACACTGTCCGAAAGCTGATTCAAAAGTAAAATTAAATAAAAATTCATACTTTAGGTTGGAAAAAATATAGGTATTTCATTTTTTATCGAAACTTTACACATCCCATACTTTTTTGTCCCAAGTAGTCCCAGGCTAAAATTCACTTCCAAAGGTACTTTGAGATGCAAACTAAAGGATCGTTTAGAATTTAGCTGCACAAATTTGCACTTTTTTAATGTAGGGCTTTTTGAGTTTTTCCAATATGTAAACTATTTTCTATTAAAAACTGCTAAACAATAATTCAGAAAATAACTGAGTTTCGCTAAATCATTCATATCATCATTTTTATGTAAGTTCTAATATTTATAATGGTTTGCACAACGTTAATCGCACCAATGGCTTATATGCATCATTAGTAACAACATTTATTATTTCGCTATGGGCCTTTTTCAAAAGCTAGTCTCGAAAACTTGTTTTTGAAAATGAAACATCAAAATTATCATAAAACTCATAAATACGACATGAGATGGAAAAAATATTTTTGGCCACCTGTGGTTATTCGACAATTCGTTATCTGGCAGCTCAACACAACCTAGACATAGAACAAATGGATGCAGTAACCGCTTTTCTACAAGGAAAATTGGCCGATAAAGTCATTTTCATGGAGCAGCCTGAAGGTTTTGTTCAAGATCCAAAGAAAGTATGCTGTTTGAAGAAAGCGTTGTACGGTTTGGAACAATCGAGCCGTGTGTGGAATCTTCAACTGGATGAAGCTTTACGTGAGTTTGGATTGAAGCGTTCTATGATGAATACCTGCCTATATTTCAAGATTGACAGCGAATCGATGACATTTGTTACAATTTATGTGGACGATTTTCTTTTGTTCACCATCGATTCCGAAATGAAGAAGAAGCTGAAGTGTTTTGTACACAGCCGCTTTAAAATGAAAGATCTTGGAGAAGGAAGTTTTGCATAGGGTTGAGAATTACACGTGACAGAGCGAATGGCAAGATTTGGCTGGACCAACAGCAGTATGTTAAGGATGTTCTTGAATGGTTCAACACGGCGGACTGTAGCCCCGTTTCTACTCCGGTTGATCCTGGCGCAAAGCTCGACAAATAGATGTGCCCATGTGAACCAGAGGAAGTGCAGAGCATGCAGGCCATTAAATTCAAAGAGGCAGTGGGACATTGACATTCATCGCTCTAGCAACATGACCAGACATTTCCTTCGCTGTAAACATGGTGAGTATGTTTAGCAGTAACCCTGGTCGTAGGCATTGGGAGGCAGTGAAACGAATCATGCGTTACCTGAAGGGCATTTCAAACGATCGTTTGGAATAATCGGTAACTGGCAATCCACATTTTACTGGTTATACGGATGCGGATTGGGGAGGAGATGAAGATCGAAGGTCTACCACTGGTTATGTTTTTAGCAAGGTGAGAGGAGCGATCTCGTGGAACTGCAAATGACAAGATGTAGTGGCATTATCAACTTGTGAAGCCGATATTGCTTTATCAAGAACTACACAAGAAGCTCTTTGGTGGCAACAGATATTGCAGCAAATTAACGAAGATCTACATGTACCAATTCTATGCGACAACCAATCTGCCATATGCGTTGCAAGAAATCAAGGTTATAACCTCCGTACGAAACACACCTCAATTTGGTATCATTTCGTTCGTGAAGCTCTGGATCGTTGCGACATTACTTTGGTTCATGTGTCTACAAAGCAACAGCCGGCGGACGGATTTACCAAGGCACTAACCAGACAGACTCGTGAGGAATTCAAGAAACTGCTCGGTATCGTAGGTTAAGGCTGGTTTGCTACTGACAAGAAAAGGAATCGCCTATCTCGATGCGTGGAAAATTTCTTCCCAGAAATGGTTCAGAAAATCACATTTTTCTGATCGCAGTTCGCTGTTGAGAAGACATGTCATTTCAAAGGGGGCTCTCGGTAGGAAATTTCTTGACCCATTCAGTCAAGGAATTTCTTTACTTTTCTTGAGCAGAACAGCATACTTAGCTTAAAGCCCCAAGCACAATGTGAGCGGCAGCACGGTACAACGGCAAAACGGCAAGCCCATCTTGAGCTACACTCTACTTGTCAAGTCAATGTTGAAAAGGATTTAGTCAACATGGAATTTAGAAGTAAAGTGTAGATCAAGATGGACATGCCGTTCTGCCGTTGTACCGCGTTGCCGTTCACATTGTGCTTGGGGCCTTAAGGAGAAGTGTTGCGGTATAATGAAGCTAAGTAACCTACGAGTAGCTGTCGCTATGCATAGCAACCCACTTGCTTAGTAGCGACCTGGGAGGGAGGCACAGATAGTACACACGAAATATGAAACAAAACTTTTCCAAACTGCAAGATAACTCCCGCTCACCAACGACAATCAAGGCAGGCTTGGGAAAAATCGTTAGTTTTCTTTTGTTGTGCACTTCCGATCTTCCTGGACGAACATGAGAAAAGGGCCATTGTTTTCTGTGCATTTTATTTTCATTTTTATTTGAAAAGTGTGGAAAGATGCGTATTTCAATACTTGTGTTCAATCGAAATACAGTCGAAGCTCGTTATAGCGACATCACAAGGGACCCTCGGTATACGGAGATGTCGCTATAAAATCGTCGTTATAAAGAGGTAGGATGTCGTTATGGAGCATGGAGGAATAAAACGATCACAATATGTATTATTATAGCTAAACGAATGTCGTTATATTAACACAGTATTAAAAATCCATGTAAATTTCAGCTATTAATCATGCACATGAAGGGAATGCTACAAATAGCATAAAATTCTACCCTTGTTAAAATTCACAAACTTCAGTTTGATCGTGAGTGTGAATTTTAATCATCGTGTAAATTTACTGCATGGAGATGAGTTGGCTCCTGACTCTTAGAAGGAAGAAATGATGAAGTAGAAAAACAAGGTGGAAGGGCCCATATTGATTCATCACATACTTGAGTACAGCCAATACTTATTTCCACACCCCCATAGTATATGGGTTCTTTTTCGGCAGAAAGGAATAAACGCCTTGTATCACTTTTTTATATTATTTATTCCACATTTTAACATACAGTTCAATGTTTCACTCTGGGAAAAAAATGATGACGGCGCGGCAACAGCTGCTTCCAGGGTGTGCACAGCAATGAAGGGCCGTAGTACTTACGGTTAACACGTTTCAGCTTAATAATTTTGATGTCACGATCATAATCTCACCATGAATACATTTTGTAAGCAAAACTACGCGGAAAAACATCACTATATTGAAATTTAATCAACTCCTCTCGGACAACAACAAACTTCACGATTCCCAATATGGCTGACAGTTTCTGTGATGCCCGCGCCGGTACCAATCGTAGTCCCACGCATTCGTGTAAATTTAATACGATACTTGCTTAATTTTCTGCGCACAGCATATAAATTTAATAAAAAACAAATCAACAACAGAATTTTAATAAATTTCTGGAAAGAAATGCGTGTAAGTTGCAAAACATGTAATTTTAAGCTTCGTGTATGATTACGATAAGCAATTTTCTATGAGTACCAGAATTCCACTTCGATTAATATTCAGAATTTTTTTCGGTGTTGAGTGACTATTGAATATAACACTAATGTCGCAATAGAGAACGGTTGAAACAGAGAAATGTCGTTAAAAAGCTGAAATTAGTATGGGAATTTGAAGGGACCATTGGAAATGTCGTTATAGAGAGATTTGTCGCAATAAAAATTGTCGTTATAACGAGCTTCGACTGTAAAAGGTACTATCGCTACATTTCTTTTTGAACGTGCAGGAATGGATCATTGAAGGTAGTTTTTGCAAGTGCTCACCGCATCAAAACAAAGGAGCCACTGTATATGGGATTTAACATTGTGACAGCATTGCTGTTCTGTCAAACACACAAGGCTACGGTGGCGCTATCTATGCTTTCCATAGCGGCCGTTTTGGTTATTTTAATGATCCATTGATTTTGAACCGATTGTTGTCAACTTGGATGAAATGCAAAAATATGTTTTGATCAATTACGCGCTTTTTTCTTGTTTGTCCACTCTTGAGATCCGGGCTCACAGTGACAGATCGTGACAGCAGAAATCTCGGCTCACCTTGACGTACAGAAATTTTGTATCGGTTTCTCCCTCCCAGGTAGCGACCCCTAGTTGTTTAGTGTGTATAAACGTGTTAATAAATTTTCATTAGTTCTTCTGAGCACAATCAGTACACACGTGTTTCCACACGTGTTTACGTGTTTATTCTCATTATTTTATTCTCCAGAAATTCTCCCGGGGATTCGTTCGAGGAATTCCTCCGAGCATGTTCTCCTGAAACTCCTTTGCTCTAGAAATTCATCCAGTGATTTTCTCCAGAATTCTTCCAAGGATTTCTCCCGAGAACTCCTCCGGGTGTTTCTCCAGGAATTCCTTAAGGGAATTCCCAATAGCAATTTCCTCTGAAATTACGCCCAGCAACTCTTCTGGGGAGCCCGTACAAAAATCTTCCAGAGGTTCCTCCAGGAATTGCTCTGGGGATTTTCTCCAGAAATTCTTCTGATGATTTTCTCCATCAACTCCACCGGGGATTTTGTCCAGGAATTCATGAGGGCATTTCAAATAGCAATTCCTTCGGGCATTACTTTCATTAATTCCTCTGGGGATTTCGTCTAGAAATTATTCCAAGAATTTCAAGGATTCCTCCGGGGATGTCACCCATGAACTCCATAGGGGATTGGCTCCAAAAATTCAACCGGGGGTTTCCCTCAGGAATTCCTCTCAAGATTTCCACCAAGAATTCCCCCAGAAATTTCTACGGAGTTTTCCTCCAGGTTGTTCTTATGTGATATCCACCAGGAATTCCTCAGAGTATTTCCTCCAGATATTTCTGCGGGGATTTCTTACAGCAATTCTCCAGGATTCCCTCCAAAGATCTGCTCCAGAAATTCCTTCGGAAATTTTTTTTCCAAGAATTCCTCCGGGGATTTCCTCCAAAGTTCCTCCGGAAATTCCTTCAGAGTTGCTCCGGGCACTCCTCCATGAATTTCTTCATAATTCTTCTAGGATTAGCTTCGGAGTTTCTCCAAGAATTCTTTCGAAGTTCCTCTAGATATTCCTACGGAGTTCCTTCAGGGATTCTTTCAGAATTTTCGCTGGAACTTCTTCAACGGGAATTCCTTCAGAGTTCTTTCGAGAACCCTACCGTAGTTACTACGTGTATTTGGCCAGAGTTCCACCGGGAATTTGTTTTGATTTCCTCAATTGATTCTCCAGGAATTCTTTCAGAGCTTCTCCAGAAATTCCTCGGAGCGCTTCCAGGACATCCTTTGTAGATCATACAGGAATTTGTCCGAAGTTTCTCTAAAACTTATTTCACAGTTCCATTAGCTATTCATGACATAGTTCCTTCAAGAATTTCCCTGTGGCAGTTAATTCAGGAGTTCTATCGGAGTTGCTCCAGGAACGCTCCTCTCTAGGCTTTCCTCCATAAATTCCTTCAGGAGATCCTCCACGATTTTCTGAGGCTTCCGTTCCTGGGAATTCCTCCAAAATTTTCATCGGAAGTTTCTTCGAGAATTCCTTAAGCCGCCTCCTAAGTCGTAGTTCCTTCGAAAATTTTACGATAAGTTACCAGCAGCAGCTCTTCCACCTAGTTTCCGGCAATAAACTTAAGAATTCTACTGGTTCAATCCCCTATTTGCTTGTTTGTATTGATCACATTCAAAATGGATCGATAAAAATATAACTACTGCTTCATGTGCGTGCGATTCGGTCTTATTTTAATGGTCTATTTAATTCTGACAGGTCAATTTTTGGTGTAAATTTGGGCCAAAAAATGGATCACCTGTGAAGTTGACCTATGGCTAGGAATTTTATTTAGGCAGCTTACCGCTAACATGGAAACGAGACCGTCCGACATGGAAAACGCATGAGCTTGATTGGCCGCCCGTGGATGCTACTCCAGTATCGCCAGATCAGCTGCACTTACACAAGGAACCAACCGAATGACTGTTTGGGACTAACAGACACCCTCAGTGTATAAATGCTCGTGATCTTCTATTTTCAGGCAACAATCCATTGCAATGGCGCCTGCCCCATCAGAATGCAGACCAATGTGAGGAAGGGGAAGGAAATGATGTTGCACTTATACTGGCCCACTGTAGACCGTGGAGTCCGACTGCATCTACGCCAGTTCATAAAGAAGTGTATGGATTGAGGGAAAGGCATGGCAGAGAGGTTTGCTTTTGTGGTTAGCAGACTGCTTATGTATCAGGCGTAAGGAAAGACATGCACGTGGAAGAATGGAATCGTTAGGGAAACGGTTTTTCGTCCGTCTCTGGTTCTAGCGTTTGCTATGAACGAATAGTTTGAGTGTGATAGATTAAGCATGGAAGATAGAAGCAAGTGAGAGATATACAACTACAAAGTACCGTAATTTCGGGTGAAGTTGATCACTTTTTACGGTTTTTCTTGTCTGATTTCTATAATGTTGACAATGCCAAACAACTGAATGCAGGAAAACAAGTATGAAGGTGAGCCTCATTGACTCAAGTACCGAAATTTTCTAACAAATGGTATTTTAGTGCTAAAAAATATGTCTAAAACAAAAAATCGGGAGATCTCATTTCGGGGTGAAATTGATCACTTATCAATGCCATTATTGTGAGTTTTCAAAACAACTTTACATAATAAATTTAAGCTCCCTGAATCCGAAAATGCTTGCCAAATTCTTAACAATACAATATTTATAGAAATAATGAATGTTTAAATTTCAAGAATAACGCAGAAAACGCCTAAATGTATGCAATTTCCTAAGGAATTTCCTGATATATAACAGAAATTCAATTATTTCAACCAAATCAACGAATTGGTACGAGTTTTGGTTATGAAATCTAGTTTGGGAATATATCTTAAGTATCCTTACAAACTTTCAGGATTATACCATGTCCAAATCCTTGTCTAGAACTAGAAGTTTATTGATGTTTGTCAACACTGCACCGTACAAGATTTTGAAATTTTACATTATTTTCACAGAAATAAACATTTTTGAACGCAAAAAACTTCACAACACACAATTTGGACATACTAACGACAAACAACGTTCATTCATTGTAGGTTACATTGATATTTGTGTTCCATTAGGAAGAAATAAAATCGAGTGACACAGTGATCAATTTCACCCTACTGATCAATTTCACCCGAATTTACGGTACGAGGAAAGGGACGGGCCTGGGATTGAACTCATGACCATCTGCTTATGGAGCAGAAGCGGAAGCTATTAGACCACCAACCCCGTCTGAGACCGTCCGACATGGAAAACGCGTAGATTAAGTGCGCTCTATAGAAAAGTTACTGCATAAAGTTCGAAGAAATAGTAGGTTGTTTGTATTTGAGAAACGTCGCTTTGCTTGTATTTGAGAAACGTCGTTGTTTGTATTTGAGAAACGTCGCTAATGCTTTACGCATTACACAAACGCTACATTACATGAGCAGAGATCAGCAAAGATAAAGATGGAATCGCCATGAGAAACGAACGTCCGGTGATCGAAAGGTGGAAACGGTATTACAATAAACATCTGAATGTTGAAAAACTACAAAGATTTCGAGAATGATATGATCATTTTAAACTGTGAGTTGCGCTTATGACGCTAAGAAACAGCAAAATAATGTTGGGAAAAAAACTTAGTATACATGATTATCATGATAAACATACAACATAATTGATTTCGTTTTGAATAAACATAAAAAAAGTTCACATGGGTAACTAATATCACTATACTGAATCGGCTTTACACTCAGATACATTATGGCAAAGAAATACAATGAATACAAAATATTGTTAAATGGGGTATCTTAAAACCCAAATCCAATTGTAACAATACTTGATGAGTTTAAAAAAAACTGCTGCACAAACAAAATTAGTAAACATTCCGAAACATATCCGATCTGCATTGTGCGACTAGATCGCGACAAGAAAAATACCGAACTAGATTTTCCGTTTACCTGCACTTCCAACATCAACCATCTCTCGGTTCAGTGTCGGTCTTTATCACTCGAAGCCGATGTCTCATCCTACCCACGGATAGCTGATAAATATTTACAGTCCTGGTTATGATAATCTATCGACTATTGACGATGCTACTTCACTCTTACGCCTGCTGCTGCTTCTGGGCCTTCTTCCGCTAGCAAACTGACTGAGCTACCTACCTTCCTTCTGCCTGAGTCGACAAAAGCGGAAAGACTGATAAATGGTAACCGAGATAGGCGTGAATTGATGCATTATTGTTTGACCAACATTTAGCCATGGTTTTTACCTTTCTTGGCACCGTTTTGAGAATGAAAAAAAATATTATGGGAAAACCAAAATTTCTTACGAAACGCTAATCGTCGAGCTTACGACGCACTAAGGGGTATTTAGACAATCTAGATGGCCATAAGTATTTTAAACATTGTTCGTATCTTTATGTTCTGGAGTCGTCCACAAACCACGTAGTCATTTAGGAGGGAGAGAGGTCTAATCAGTGACCACAGCCCAAACAAGTTTCAAAATTTCAATAAGCCCAAGAGGAGGGAGGGGGTCTGTAAATGCAAATAAAAATATCACGTTTATGCCAGCCCCTCAGTTAGAAGGAAACACGTTTTGAATGGTATTTTAATGTACATATCATGGATGACTTGCGCACTACACCAAACTCATAATACCAAATACCGTAAAACGGGGTAACTTTGATAATGCGGGTAACTTTGATAGTGTGAGACCAACAATATATTAAACGAAATAACGAAGTTTGGGTAAATCAGTTAAGCAAAACAAATGCAAAAGTAAAGAGTATTAGTATGACACTTCATGTCAAACCTGTTTTCATTGGAATCAAGTGCATTTGAGGCTTTTTATACGAATATCAAAAATTGACACAATTTTAGCATTTTCGAAACGCTTACAAACAATCTGATCTACGATCACTATTTGATGTAGTTTTAAATAGTTTGCCACTTATCTTTGACAGCCTAGTTATCATAGAACTTGAATACGGTCTCAAATCTCTTAGCGAATAGCATTTTCACAAACTGGGACCATTCCTGTAATCTAAGTCAGAAATTTCCATATAACGTTAAACGCCTAGAGGTATGCAATGCCCTACAAATGTTCGTTATTCATTCAATTTTGTTCGATTCATACTCCATTATCAAAGTTACCCCAAAACAGAAAACCAACTTTCGATTATATGAAAATTTTTGTATCCATTCATAATAAATCTTTTGGAAATCTATCGACTGCAATCGATAGCTAGGATGCCAGTACTTGTTTTAAAAATATAAATTATTATTCTTTGAAACAGCATGCATAAATATTCAAGTTTTCTTCGAAAAAACTATCAAAGTTACCCCGTTTTACGGTACCAAACACCCCTTAGTGCGACATTGCTCGAAATAGACTAACCAGAATTTGATGGAGTTCAACATAATCGTATTTCTGTCCATCCAAATATGAAACTGCTAGATTGTGTAATCCAGTTACAAGCAGGTTCCATCGGTTGAAAGATGGATTGAGCATATTTTTTCCGCGCGCCTGACAGAAGACTATGCGTACAATCAAACCACACTGAACGGTATGGAGTGGATGTTTCACCCCCATAAGCCAAAAGGGTTCAGTTTTTGACAGAATCTAAAAGGAATCGGATCGCGTTTTTGGAAACTAATCCCGGAGCACCATCGATTCGTGATTTGCATGTGCTTCTGTTAATATTATTTATTCGAACTTGTTTTGCGGTGATTTAGTGAAGATCAAATGGATGAGTTTGAGTGGGTTGCCGGTGTCGCTACCGTGGATGAGTCTGGTCGCAGGAAAACTGAACGTGAGCGGCTAAACACGGTTACAGAGGAGTCGGCAAGGTGTGATGTTGTTTATTACGCCGTCTTTGGTGATAAGTTTCGTGTTGTTATTTGAGCAGAGGAAGTGATGTTTCGCGCGATGAAGCCGTTTGCGCAGGTTTCTCGTGGCTCATAGGCAGATTTGTTGGCAAGTTATTGTTTGAAGAAAGATTTACCTTAATCGCTAGCTAAAAATACACCGAATGAGCTACCGTATTATCACTGAGTTGGTGAGATAATTAGTATGACATCTGAATCTCACGCAATACTGGAAATAGGCGCCTACAGTACTGGAAAGAATAAAAAAAAGTATTTGAAGGATTACAGAAATTGTTAATAAAGAGTGCCTCACTTAGAACATTTGAAAATTGTTCAGAACATATTCAAGCGATACCTAGGGAGACTTACGGCTTCGGCACCATTCGACTATTATCGGCAACCAAATTTCGAACGCCAAGTACTCAGTATTTTTCTATCGAAACAAATCAATGAAAATATTCAGATGATTCTTTGTTCTGCCCGCTTCCCGCTGACGAGATTTCCGAGCCTGAGCAAACAATATCGCCAGAAATGGCATCAATTCAAATGAACACGGTTCAAAATGCGACTAATTTGGAGCTGCCGAAGAGATTCACCAGCAGTTCTTATGGGAAAGTTGCCGAAGAGATTTAGGCTGCCGACAATAGTCACACTGACAAGAGATGTTCGCAGCGTTGTATTTAAAACTTTTCCAAAAGCATGTTGACAAGTCTGTCGTTGTGAATCGATAGAGGATTGAGCAACGCATAGGTAAAAGTGAACAGACAAACACGGAATTTGTCTGCTGATGGCCGATAAAATTACAAAAGAAGCGCGGCATCGGCTTAGACTGCCAATAATACATAAGTTCCCCTACTTTTAATCGTCAAAAGATTCGTCACGTTGACGGAAGGTGGGTCCCCAAATGGTTTAAACTTCACACGATAAAAGTTAAAGAATTATATGAGAAAAGTCGTCGGTTTCACGAATTTACCTCTCGGTGATGCTGTAGTTGATGTATTTCTTTCGTTCGTGAAATGAAGAATCTACAGCTAAGTTAGAATCATTGAAAAACAGATATAAAATCGTTTTAAGTGGACTGGGTTATGTGATATCATGCGGCTAAAATAGGCGTACCGGTGAACGTGCAACTATTCGGCAAAACCAACATGAGGGGTTGTACTTTTCCGGAAGAAGAAACTTTTCGTAAAGGAAATTTTCTTAACTTGCCAGTGCATAAGCAGCGTCCATTTATTACGTAACGCTTAAACTAGAAATTGTTGACCCTCTCTCCCCCCTTTGTAACACTTTTTGTATGAAAAATTTAAATGTTTTGTATGAGTTGTAACGCTTGAGCCTACTTTCACCCTCCCCCTAGAGCTTTACGTAATTTGTGGACGGCGCCATATAGTATACATGTGCTAACCATACAATATACACATACAAAAGGCCAATTGACGAATAACGCTCTTAGTTAATAACTGTAGAAGTTCTCATCGAATATTACACCGAGAAGCAGGGTATATAATATTGGTACACAGTAATAAGGCAAATTTAACATTCATTCTAACACAGGAACAGCTTTCCTTTGAGATTGCGGTTCACCGAATCATAACTTTTATCCGATGTGAATCCATGATGTTCATTCGTGTATATGATTCGTAACGCTGGAAACTCAAAAGACCAGCTCATTTTTCTCCCTCAAGAAATTTTTTTTTCGAACATTGACTGTTCTTTATATTAGAGAATTCTGGTCAATTTATAGATTAGGAAAACTTGTTTTTAAGCCTATATACAATGCTTGCAAACTAAAGAGTTTAACACAAATTGACTGTATGCAGCATTAGTCACCATTCCTGAAAGAACATGCATTTTCAATCCAACCAGCATTGATTGCTGTTGTAGCTAAAATTTTGAACCTGTACCGTAAATTCGGGTGAAATGATCACCGTGTCATATGATTTTATTTCTTACTAATAAAGCACAAAAATAAATGACACTTATAGTAAATGAAAGTCGTTTGTCGAATTGTATGTTGTTAAGCTTTTTATGTTAAGGCCTTTTGGTGTGTCATCACAAAATGGCTTCTTCTAAAATCATCAACAAATTGTTATGAAAGTATTGGTATTTGCAGCATCGATTAAATATAACTGCTCATCACCTTATTTTATGGATAATCTATACGAATAAAAATGCTTCAGGTGGTATTCCAATATTTGTTCAACACTTCCAGATACAGCATTATAAATTTAGCGACAATATAAATGAGATTTGTAATCTAAAAAAAAAAATCCGATCTTATGCCGCATTTCATTGCCTCACACAACTACACTTGTAAATAGAAGGTGCTTACCTTTCCCTTTGTAATTCTGCAGCAAGCATTTCTCGAAAACTTATTCATATAGACTCAAGTCAAAAAAGTATACAAACTTACTTTATCGATCCTACGTGTTTCGCAGACAAAATTCTACACGTTTCGCTCTGAACCAACTCGATTTTTCACTTTTAGAACGTTTAATTTCCAATTTACAAAACGACGAAAGTAAGATTTTCAACTTTCGCAACCTAACCACTACTTTCGCCGCCCCGCTGTATGGAGAGACGAAGTGACTTAACCACGAATCAAAACAAAACACTACTTGAGTCGATTTTACACTGGTAGAAAAACGTCGCAAGTAACTGAATGAAACGGCTTATCATTTTGTCATAAAATTCTTGTGTGAAATAAAAGGAACTCCATAGTTTTTGAACGCGAGCTCATTGTATGCAAAATTTGAGCAATGTATACGTCGAAAAAATGTTAAAAAGGTGATTCATTTTAAAACAGTTTTAGAAGACAGGTTGTGATTGCTCTAAATTAATTTTCTCAAAACCGTATGGAAGTTACTTACGTCGATTTGAAAAAGTAATCGAGATTTGTATTTTGGATATCATATTGCGTTCACAACATTTCCGCTAAACAAATCTTTCATTCACTTTCCTTAAAGGAACACATTTCAAACGAGAATAAATGATTTATAATGTTTTATTAAACGCAACACTCAAAACTATTATAGCGGTGACTTTCGACCCCGCCACCGCACACTGAGACATAACTGTGCTTATAGTCTAAAATTCCAACTTTTTTACCGTTGGAGTAATTTTCAGCTCAGAAAGGATGGACAAAGCATAGAAACTCATTGAAACTGATACGCTATTTGTTTGCGAGTGTCTCAAATTACTACGAACTATTTTCTATTTACAAATTACTAGAAACTATTTCTACGAAGCATAAAATCATACCAAGAGTTTATCATTTTGAGCCACCCAAAATCAGGACAAGCTCCACAGTGCGATGCGTCGGGATCTGAGAGAGACTCGCGAAGAGGAAAAATATCAACGTCATATGCAGCCCAGATTCCGCTGTCACGAAACGTCCAATCCAGCCCATCGATTTTATGGCTGAAAAAGTGAAAAGTATTGTATTCAAAATAAACTATTTTTAAAAAGCTCGGTCAGCGTAGCAGTTTTTCCAAAGATGCAGAAAAATCTAAACATGAGACTAGTTATTTATAGAGTCTGCTACGTTTCCTGGCATGGAATTTCACTCAAAATGATGTTTATGCTTCGGCGTGATGCAAACGCAATTATTTTTTTGCTAAGATGGTCGCGTGAAAGCTTGAACGGCTTGCACAATATTGATGTACACACTGAGTGGAATAAGAAAAAAAAACTCAGCAATCGCAGAAAACGAAGACCGACTCCGCGAGGTCTCGTCTCAGGTCGGGATGCGTCTATCGTGTGTGCACAATCATCGCGATCGTTGAGCGCAGTGATGTCAGAGTTGCTAACTGTAAAATCATAGCATTTAATGTGAATTTATCACAAAAATCATTAAAATTTTATTAAATCAGTGATCTTGTGATGAAAATCTTTTTGCAAAATGATAAGTTTTTATAATACGCAGCAAATGTTCCGAAAACAAGCATATAACAATTGGTAGAAAAATCTGTCACCAACCAGCTGGGAACACCGTCGTCTCTTGCAAACATAAACCGCGCCGATGCATAACAAAATATGTGATAAATCCAATTAAAAACAGAGAAATTCCGTTGCCCTTCATTAAATCATTATGTTTTCTTTTGATATGTACGATTGAAAAGTAGATTTTGGCTTCCAATACTCGTCAATCTACTAAATTTCCCATGTGTATACATAAACATATGCTTAACACAAATGTTATATTTTTTGTTTGTTTGTTGTGAAAATGTACATGGAAAGGCGACACTACTACTATTACATCAATGATGATTCTAATGATTCTTTGAGTTACACGCCGCTTCACCTTAAATAATATAATTTCTATGAAAATAGTGTAAAATTCCATAATCGTGTTTGGTGTGGTATTGGCTGATATCTATAAACTTCTAGTTTTTAACAAGGATCAGGACATGGTGTCAACCAGAAAGTTTTGCAAGGATGCTTGTAATATATCCCTAAATCAGATATTATTATCGAAATTTGTACGAATTTGCTCATTTTGTTTAAAGAATTGAAGTTTTGATAGATATCGAAAAATTCCTTCGAAAATTGCCACATTTAGGCGTTTTCGGTGGTATTCTTGAAAACTAAATGCTCATTATTTCCAAAAATCTTGCATTGTTGGGAATTTAGCAAGCATATTTGGTTTAAGGAAGCCCAAATTAGGTTAGTAAAGTTGTTTTCAAAACTCTATTCGCGTTTTTTCGACTTTCCTGGTGAATATCATTGGATTTTTATACATACAAACACGTCTGAACCCTTGTCGAACGAAGCGGAGAAAGAATCTTCCAAATCCGTAGACTCCTTCGTAAGTTATTTCGTGACATACAAACACCATTCCATTTTTATTTATATAGAAGAAGATAGAAAATAGAAGAAGATAGAAGATAGATAGATAGATAAGTGAAGAGAAACGTTCAGCGGGGCCTTCCTTAGCCGAGTGATTAGAGTCCGCGGCTACAAAGCAAAGCCATGCTGAAGGTGTCTAGGTTCGAATCCCGATCAGTCGAGGTTCTTTTCGTAATGGAATTTTCCTTGACTTCCCTGGGCATAGAGTATCATAGTATCTGCCACACGATATACGAATGCGAAAATGGCAACTTTGGCAAAGAAAGCTCTCAGTTAATAACGCTCAGTTAATAATGCTCATAAGAACACTACGCTGAGAAGCAGGCTATGCCCCAGTGAAGACGTAAATTACAAGAAGAAGACGAAGACGTAAATTTCAAGAAGAAGAGAGCAACATAACATTGATTTCATCAAGCTCACTATCTGGCCCTAAATCTTATGCTTCTCATATTACTGCTTTATGAAGCGATACGAATGGGAACTCATAACTACAAGCGTGGCTTCGAATGTGCCGGTTGGAATCAATTCAAATCTTATGCATCTTTATGCTTCAAACAAATCTACGAGGGGGGGGGAGTCGCAGATCATTAACAAGTCTAAAATTACGAAAAAAAAGACAAAAAGTCAAAGGCAATACTTTGCAAGGACAACAAGTAAAAGATAAGGTACAAGATTTTTGCCTTAACTTGTTTGATGAAGGGTTTCCTATCAAGCGTCGACTTCTTGTTCTTGTGCATTACCCTAAACCATAAATCGACCAAAATTTGAATTCCTTCTAATCAAATTGGATAAATAACATTGCAACTAAAACAAAATATGGCTACAAGGTTTTAATAACACATTTTTAAGTTAGAAGACATGTGTGATGACCATTGGCATAGCTAGGATTTTTTCCTTCAGGGAGCCAAGGGGGGCTCAGCAAATTCTTGTTGTATGGAAGCAATGTCGGTTGCAACAATCACGATTTTCACAAATTTCGTAGTTTGCATAGATTTGTAGTAGTTTTACTTGTTTGTGATTTTGTCTCATATCGCTGCACAACAACGATATTTGAGTATCAATTTTCACTATGCAAAATAGATAGATATGATACCTTTATTTAAGAGATTTAAAACTCAAAGTTGGCTCATCTCTTTAGAACTACGGAAAATATTTAATGCATGTGAATCCAGCATGTGAAAAAAGTCCAGTAAAAAATCCCCACCCATGTGATTACTTCACGAACATTTCTGGGTATTCCACCATATGCATTAAAGTGATTCTCTGAGAATTCCCACGAGGAGTTCTTTAAAAGTTATTTACGTACTTTTTCAGTGCTTCCTCCAAGAATTTTTATCACCAATTTTCACTTGGGATTCCCAAATAAAATCATTTTTAAATTTTTAAAAACTAGTTCTGTAGTTGAAATTCAACGGATTTTTCTGGAGTTTCTCTGGCTTTCTGACGTCACCAGAATATTACTCAAGCAATTCCTATCAGATTGATAGAAAAATCTCTTAAAACATTCCACCAGATGATGCATAAGAAATTCTTTTAAAAAAATCTCCAGTTAGGCCCTCTACGTACTTATTACATAAAATTCAATTTGTTTGTTGCAAATATCATCCAATCATTTCTCTAAAAAATTGTCTGGTGTTTTCTGGTAGTGGGTTGTTTAGTAACGAAAAATTGTAGCTTTATCGAAAGAGCACATTTTTCTAATTTTAACCCGATTTTAATGTTGATTGACATTTCAATTTACATAATGACAGCCTGTCCCGAAGTAAATTTTACCTAGGGGTGATTCAAATGTGATTTCCACACTGATTTCAAACGTGATTTAAAAATAGTTCCAGGTCACGGAAATTGTTAAATTTTGGATTCTAGTTTTGTTGAAGCCTAAAATTGAATTCAGATCCGCATTAGAGAGGTTTGACTGTACGTTCGGTAAAATGTAACAATATGACAGAACTGAAACAGTATGCAATAATTGATCATGTACATAAGCACTTTCATCAAATAGAACAATGAGATGTAAGGTTGAATAGTCAGTCGAACAGATCATCATGAATGACATGTTGTTTGCTTCTTGCAAAAACTACATCAGCCCAGATCAACATGGGTTTTTTCCTAAAAGATCAACTGCCACAAATCTTGTCCAGTTTGTTTCATTCTGTTTATGTAACTTGGACTCTGGGTCGCAAATAGATGCAGTGTATACGGACTTGAAATCCGCCTTCGATCGCGTGGACCATGGGATACTACTCGCTCGGCTTGAGAAACTTGGCGTCTCACGTGATCTCGTTCACTGGTCCAAATCATACCTCACGGATCGTCAACTCACAGTAAAAATTGGATTAGACTCATCCGATCCGTTTTCCAATTCGTCCGGAGTGCCACATGGGAGATACTTGGGTCCTCTGCCGTTCTCCATATTCATCAACGAGCTTTCTAATGAGAACCACCGGAAGTATCAAACACTCTATATCTATGGTATACCTCTTCTACACACTTCTTTTTGGTAGAATTAATAGTCAGGTCTATCCCCGCTGTCCCCTCCCTCTCAGGTACGATGGTCTCCTTTACCGACTTGCGATCGATTCCAATGAGTTCGATATCGTTGGTGTGGAGCATATGTGACCATGCGATGTTAGTGCCGTTTCTCTACACTCGAGTGCAATGGTGGAAAGTTTTAGTTTTTGCAGATTCCTGCCAAAACCTTTGAACAGATCTTTGAAAGA
The DNA here is from genome assembly GCF_002204515.2 of Aedes aegypti. NCBI lineage: Eukaryota > Metazoa > Arthropoda > Insecta > Diptera > Culicidae > Aedes > Aedes aegypti. Next base: position 118,698,531 of record NC_035107.1, read on the forward strand.
AGCCTGAAATGTTATCCATGCTGCATATAGAAACCTCTACCCCTATCAACAAGACTAAGTCTACGCCCATGCATTTGATCTACTGTCCAAAATTCTAAAACTGTCTACTGTCCAAAATGAAAAAAACTTCTGAATATATATATGCTACTAGGGTAAGTGTTCCCTTAGTTGTGGGTGTTCCTATAGTTGCGGTAGTGCCGTTTTCACTGATTTTATTGCATTAGCCACAGAACCGACACTGCCAATCGACGTATTGGCTTGTTTATACACGCAATAGTTGAAAAGAGCGTCCAAATTGCTTGAAAACTGATGAAATATCACTTAATTTGCTAAAACTGTTCTTGCTTGTACCAATAGTTGCGGTAAAGTGTTCCTATAGTGGAGGATCCCATAAGAAAACAACGGATACCGCAACTATAGGAACACAAATTAAAAAAATACCGCAACTAAAGGAACAGCGTAGCAATAGTGGAGGTATTATTTTTCACTGACATGCCGTGGATTACTGCGATGAAATCATTTTTCTCATTAAGTCAATGGTCGTTACTTCCCGTTACAACATCAACATGACCATTAATTGCGCTTCTTGAATTAGGGTGGTTAAATGAAGTTCAATCGCGCTTAGTACCTCCACTATTGGTACATCTACCCTAGTGGTCCCGGTAAACTTCGTCTTGCCATCAAGTAGGCTGTTGAAAAACGCTATGGATCGTCCCTGGGAGGGAGGCACAGATACTACACACGAAATATAAGACAACGTTTGTTTGAACTGCAAGATAACTCCAGCTTGCCATCAACAATCAAGGCAGGCTTGGGGAGAATCGCTTGTTTTCTTTTGTTTTGTACTTTCGATCTTTCCTGACAAACATGAAAAAAGGGCCAAAGTTTTCTATGCACTAAATATTAATTTTCATTGGAAAAAGTAAAACGATGCGTTTTTCAATGCATTATATTCAATCTGACTGAAAGGTGCTCACGTGGCATTACTTGCATTATGAGCATGAATTGATTTCCATTCGATTTTTGTCACTTTTGATGAAATGCGAAAATGTGTTTTAATCAGTTACGCGCTCTTTCCATGTTAGTCCAATGTTTGAGATCTGGGCTCACAGTGACAGTACGTGACAGCGGAATCCCGGCTCACTATGACGTACAGAAATTTTGTATCGGTTTCTCCCTCCCAGGATCGTCCCATACAAAATTATAGTTCTGTTCACTCTCGTTATTCCGACTTTCCTGGTGAATATCTTGAGATTTCTAAACACACAAACACGTCGAAACCCTTGACGAACAAAACGGAGAAAGAATCATCCAAAACCGTTGACCCACTCGTAAGCCATTTCGTGACATACAAACACCAATCCATTTTTATTTATATAGATAGATTCAACGAATGTTGTATAGTAACCTAAATGTTTTATGGGTATTGACCGTCTAGAAAGGCTGTACAATATCTGGTTCAAAACGGTAGGAATCGTATTTTATTAAACTCATAATCTAGACGACGATGCGAAAAAGTGCATCGTCTAGTAGCTTTTTTGTGACAGTGACAATGAATGTTAATATTATCAGTTATCGATCTATTCATATCAAAACCACCCTATAGCAGTTCGGTTTGGTTTGAACCCACGCTCTGCCAACAAGCTATTCGCATTACCAATTAACACATTGCGGAATCAGCAACGTATCCCAATGGGTGCGACAATTCGAAGCATGCAGTGACAAAAGATATTCCGATCAAATCACTTCAAAATAGCCAGCTTTGCTGATGAATTTGCCGAAAATTCAAGTCAACGGGAAGGATGAACCCAATTTGGGCAGTAGCAGCTCATTTTCGTCCATGGAAAATGACATCAGATCAATGCGGCGTTATAGACACTTGTAAAGAAGTTTTTCTAAGCCGTAGCTATATTGATCTATAAATTAACGCCATTATTTCGTTTTTCTTACAGTGAGAGCAACATGGCCCAGCTGGCACAAATAAAAACACCTTTGATGGAACCGATTCAAACATCGCCCAAGTTGACACCGAATGTGAGCTTCGCCTACCAGCCGGGAAGTCGTCGCCATACGGGTCACAGCACGGACCTCGAAGATCAACCATCGCCAGATGCAGGCGGATCACGACGGCCATCGCTGTTCAACGCTCTACCCAGGATGTCATTCAGCTCACACAAAAAGCATCTGATCGAGTTTCTGCAGCGGCACGGCAGTAAGCTCTCGTTGAACCACAAAGACGACAGCAAGAGTCTTCCTCCTGCGGTTATGGACATGCGGAACAAGAACCGAGCGGTGGCGGAGTAAGTACCTTTCTAGACTACAGATGGCACCTGACCAAACTGCATTCGACCAAATGGCCTAAATCCCTATTTCAGTACCAACCTTATAATCAACATTTAATAGTTCACTAGTATTTTTTTCCTTACTTTTATTTGTTAAGCACTCCGTGCTCTTGGCCACTACTATGCCGAGTATCAATATATTTATAGTTCATATTGCTATTTCTCTCATACCGATCAGGTAGAGGAGAGTGCTGTCGTTCGTCCAATCCATATCCATATCGAAGTCCATTGGTGTGCGGTGGTTCATTTTGCCATGTTTCCGTGTCGTGTGAGGCAACAGCCTACAAAGAGGGTCAGTGTGTCTCAGTCACCATCCGATACTGACGAAGGATGGTTGTGTTCCCCAATACACGGTCCTTCGTGCGGCGTCTTCTGGTGGCTGGACGGAGTTTTTGTGTGGGGGGATTGGGAATCGAACCCATGACCTTCCGCTTGCGAAGTGAAAGCGTAACCTCGAGGCTACGGGACCCCCCTACTAGTTCACTAGTAGAAATTGTAGAAAGTCTGTTCTCATAGGAGGTTTCGGAAAGTTTTTAACAGTCAAAAGACTCAAATATTGACAGAAAATGGCTGCTGTAAGCAGTATGGCTAGCTATATTTATGGAACACCATGAAATCACTGGCTGATCAAGAATATCAAGGCAAATTAGCATATTCTTCGCTTCATAGCTAGTATTTTTTTTAGTCTATTTGTGGTCAATTCATTACGCAGACGAAGGTTTTAGTGTATTCGTCACACTCTTGCAAATTTTCTTCTGTTAAAACCAAACCGCACCAATTCCCATCTGTTGTCATGCCAAAGTCCAGTCCTTTAGATTAGTTATTTACATGAATTTTCAAAATCAAGGCTATGCTTAACCTGCATATCTCTCCCCTACATTAGTAATACTAATTCAGATTGTTATCAATATTTTCAGAGATCATTTCAGCACAGCCATATCAGCGCTGTACGCCAAGCTGCTCATAGTCCTAGGAATCGCCTTCCCCATCACAGATGTCGTATCCGAAAGTGCACCACACCATTTCTACAGAGGCTTTTACCTGTATCTGTACACGCTCAGCTTCGTCTTCGCGATTTTCCTCTACGTCGTGCAATTCCGCCACAACTCCAAGATGAACTATATTTTGGGTCAATACAGTAAGTATGTTTGCTCTCTAACCCACGTAGCTTTACGAGATTGCCGTAATTCACAGGTCATCAACATTTTATGTCTTTACGGCCATCGCTCATGTCTGTGAAATTCGATAACGTGAAACTCGTGTGCGGTGCTTTTTTCAAACTTTCTTACTGCAATTGCAGCTATCTAGTCATATAGATTATTTCGATTAGATACGCCAGCACAGACTGGGGTTCATATCCAGCATTATATGACTGCAACGAAAAGAATCTTTGTCATCTGTGACGTCATTCTGATGAGGTTTTTACTTTCAATAAATATCCGTTTCACAGGTGAACCCGGCGGAACCATACCAGACATGCTCAGGCCTAAAGAGCATCGTCTAGGATCGTTCTACCTGCGGGTGGGAGCGGTTGCCTTCGGAATAGGTAACATGGTCTACTCGGGCCTAGAGTTTGGTCAGTACTTTGAACTAAAACGTAAGTTGAATGACACTTCTGCTACAAGAAGCCAAATAAATGCAATTTCAGCACAAAATTCAATTCGATTTCCCCTCGGGAAGAGCCAACCAGTTGCTAGTATAGAACGGGTATAGAATTGGCTGGAATCGCATTTGCGTCGGCTACATAGAAAAGCCTTCCACTGATAATATAGTTGTGCTCACCATGATGTATACATTCTTGTCCCCTTTCTTGATTCCCGACGACACACAGGCGATGAAAGATGTCAAAATGTTCTAATTGCATTAATTCCGGCCGCTCGGATGGCTCTGTGCATTGTGCAGATGCAGTTTCTGTTCTTCACCAGCGTTTCGCAACGGCACATGACCCGACACAAATTCATTTCCCGCTTCGGACTGATGCACATGCTGGCCACCAACCTGTGCGAATGGCTGTACGTGATTATCGAAGAGGCCAAGCACGAGATTGTACACATCGCTCACGAGGGGATAACGCACGATGCGACTGCAGCACTGCTGACAGGTGAGATTTCCGATTTCGTCCGGTCGACACCGGATTTTCGAAGGTGTTCCGTGAAAATAGATGATTCATTCAGTTTTTCGTCAATGCTCCAAAGATTCCAAACCCTGATAAAATTGATCGGTTTGTATTTATCCCGTGAGGGATCGTTCAAATATTACGTAACGTAACAGAGGAAGGGAGAGAGTCTTACATAGTGTTACGGTCCATAACAAAATTTAAAATTTTCCATACAAAAGCTATCACATGGGAAGGATGTCTAAATTGGCAAATTTTGCGTTACGTAATATATAAACAAACCCTAAATGAAAGATTTTTAAAGTTGTAATTTAATAACATTTCAAACTCTCAATCTACTCTACTCTACTCTACTCTATTTCATCGGGGTAGGGCTGTGCTCATGCATTTCGTCAGTCTCAGTCTCTAGCTGTTCTGTTAGTTCGCTGTTGGAGCTTAATGTCGTCGCGTTAGGGTAAAAGCTCCGGTTTTGGCCAGCCTAAGAGAAAATGTCAATATAGATTAAATAGGAAGCCGTATTTATACTGCAAATATGTCAAATGCTAGCTTTTAATCCATATTGTGTGTGTAAAATATCAAAACTGATTTGTGACGATCGATGCTACTCGGCCTAGCTCCCATGAAGGAGCTAGCCTACTCCGCGTTTCTTCATGCTTCGATACTGGTCGGTGGTAAGCCGAAGTCGGTCCAGCGATTCCAGTTGGACTATGACTTTCGGTTCACTGGCGCTCCGACGACTCCATCCAGTCATATGTTATTCAGAATAGTCCCCGGGGGTGGATCTATCCTACTCCGACAGAGATTTCACCGGAGGCGGAAGATCACAAGCGCTTCTCAGGTGCCCCAATGACCATTTGCCAGTACAACAACGCGAGAACCTTGTCGAAATGCTTCGTCTTCCACCATCGTTCTCCATTCCTCCTCTGCCATAGTGCACAACTTCTCTGGCCAATGCAGTAGTGGATCGCTTGATGGTCACTGTGGGTGTATTCTACGCTAACTCCCCAGTTCATATTGGTGATCAGCGACGGGCTGCAAAACGTCACGTCGATGATGGATTCCCTACCGTCTTTTCTGAATGTGCCAGGGAGACCGTTGCACGGCCTTACGTTGAGCTTGGCTAAAGCTCCCTACGCTTCCATTCTTCCATCATTATAACACGCCTTTCCTTACGCCTGATACATAGGCAGTCTGCTAACCAAACAGCAAGTCAAAAAATTATACCAGCCCTACACCTTCTCGCATGAAGTGGCGTAGACGCATCATCAATTCCTCTCCCTTCCCCTCATTGTTTTGCATTCTGATGTGGCAGGCACCATTATCGCCTCTAAATAAATAGATGATCACCATCATGTATACACTAAGGGTGCCTGATAGTCCCAAGCAGTCGTCTGGTTGATTCCTTGTTAAGTGCAGCTGATCTGGCGATACTGTAGTACACTCTTAAAAATAATGAAAATCACTCCGGACGTAATTCACATTATGACTGAATGACACATGATGTAAGTGATGAAATGACGTAAAAATGGGTTCTGAAAGATGTATTGAAAGAAAAAATGTAGTTTTACATGATGAAGAACATGAAAACGATGCCGCTATGATTGACATTTCCCGAATCAGACACCATCGTATTAGAAATGTGATACAAATTCACGTCATTTGGCTCGCTTCTTTTATGTGCATCCAAAAGTTATCTACATCATCATTACTGACCTTCCTTCGCCTCCTGGTATTTGAAACATTGGAATCCATTCGTCGTATGGGTGTCTTCAGGCAGTCCCTGCCAACGTGACCTTCCTCACCACATTTCTTGCTGTTTTTGGATTTGAAATCCATGCATCTGAAGCATCTCTCCACTGAATTTGTCTCCCGAGGGATCAGTTTCAGCAGGCAGACCGACCAGCCTACCTTGACCTAACCAGCCTCGACTAGTTTTTTGGCTGCTTCTGGTAATCGGATCGTCGCTATTTGCATACCCCCGTTAGCTTTTCTCAGCCAGAAGGACTGCAGCTACGCGATCTTCTCAGCTAGTCCCCGATGGTGGATCCAACCTACTCCGAAACTGGCCGGGAAGATGCCTAGGACGGTCCTGCGATTCCGATGGAGAGAAGCTTCCGGTTCACAGGGGCTCCGGCGACCTTTTGTCGGTGCTGTTTCACGATCTACTAAGCTAGTCCCCGGCGGGAGGACATAGCCTACATCGACACGATGTTGGTCGGTTAAGTGCCGGGGTTGGTCTTGCAATTCCGGTTGAAGGATGACTTCCTGTTTGCAGGCACCTCGACGACTTATTACCGATACTATGCTGCGCCCGATCTACTCGGTCTAGTCCCCGGCGGAGGTTCTAGCATACTCCAGTCGCGTCCGTTGGCCTCTTTCATATGCTCGCTCCAACAGACTTCTTTGTCGAGTGCCAAGGTCGGTCCGACGATTTCGGCTGCCCCAACGACTCAGAGCCATTAGTTATCCACTGCGTTAAGTGCCAAAGACATCAGCTGGACGATTGACCTGTTTACCGCGTCCCATTTTTTTTCGTCAGCACACATTCTTGGACAATATTGTGCACATTAACGTCATTAAATGTTCGTCGAAATGTTTCAATGTGAAGTATTTTATTCTTTTCATTCCTAATTAAAATAAGGATTCGACAGGACTTTTTAGAATTATTGAGCTCATATTTGGTCACAATATGCGTTGTTCTCTAGCGCTTCGTATTGCCAAGGTTCAGACAATTTAATCGAAAAAATTCTCCGTCGAAATGGATCGTAGAAGTGCCAAAGTTCTTTGCTTTAATCTGAACCGTACATAAATGCGGCTTACTGGTTCAGACAATTAGATGACGAAACACCCCAAGTGGTTTGTCCTATTAGCCCTGTATAAATGTTTAATTTTGTCAAGATCCTTTATGAAAGTTTCTTGTCGTATTATTGAAAATTACTAGGTAGATTCCTGACTCAATTATTAGTGAACTCATCCAAGAGGTCACAGCAAGATTCTTGCATCGACGATTTCTCTATTAAGATCTGTGGTGGATTACATACATGATTTGCAGGAATGCCTGTCCAGTATACCAGATAACACTTAGACGTATTTTGTATTTTGTACAACATAGCTGAGAAAACCTCGCTTTTCGTTGACAGCAACAGCGTGGTGCTTCTGGCGATGGTCTACCGCGTGACGACCGAAAGGGTGAATCATTTTGAGAGATTTGGTATTTCCATAAACATCGATTTCAAGAACATCCATCTTTGAGGGTCCGCAAGACGTTTGTAAAGCTTCAAAAGGTGTCGCTGCTCCAAAAAGGTTGAGAACCACTGGTCTATATGCTGAAGTACCTCCAGGAGGTTTGCTTGGTTTAAGCAGCAGCACCAGCTTTTCTCGCTTTCAAATGTCGGGGAAGTTTCCCTCATCGATACATATCCGGGTTTTCTTGGATTGCTGCTTTCAAAGCTACGTTGGGGATACCGTCTGCTCCCGGGGCCTCCTTGGTTTTAAGGCTTTCGCCACCGAGTTCGTTACCTGGGCTTCTTCTTCTTCGTCATCCTGAGCTCCGTACGGTGTGGACGGCCAGCTCGTCGGGTCACAGGAATAGCGCTCCAATGATGGTATTCATCTTCTCAGGACACCTATCGGGTGGTACAGCTAGGGCCCTCAACTTTGCCATTGCAATTCTGTAGGCGTCACCCCAAGGGTTTGAATTGGCGTTGCCACAGAGCTCCTACAGACAGGCTTTTTTGCTGAGCCTGTTTTCTCTGTTGAGAGCGGTTTTTGACACCTTGTACGCTGGTCTTCGATCTGCTCTTTCAGCGTCGTTGCGGGCTCTCTGCAACCTTCTCCTATCCCGAAAGCAGCATGCACGCAGATCGGCAATCGTCGAGTTCCACAGCCTACGCCAAGGTAAACGGGGTCCTCTTTTGTAGCTGCTATGCGCCTCCGAGTTGGTCGAACGAGCGGTTCACGCAGATGCTGGACTTCATTACGACCGTGTTGACAGGGCGAAGGCCAGTAGTAATAGCGGGTGACTTCAATGCCTGGGCCGTGGAATGGGGAAGCCGTATCACGAACCAGCGAGGTCAAATCCTGCTAGAGACACTGGCCGTGCTAGATGTCGATCTGGCTAATGTTGGTACCAAAAGTACCTTCAGCCGAAACGGAGCGGAGTCGATTATCGACGTTACTTTTTGTAGTCCTGGCCTAACGAGTAGTTCGAACTGGAGGGTAGACAATGCCTACACTCACAGCGACCACCTGGCGGTTCGCTACAGTATCGTCTACAACAACAGCAGGCAGCGCGTAGAGGAAGCGGCTAGGTCACGGCCAAGCCCTCGTAGGTGGAAGACATCGTACTTCAATGACGAAGTACTTAGGGAGGCGCTCCGTCGTGAGCGTAACCTACTCGGCCTAAGCGGGGACGAACTGGTAGAGGTGCTTTCGCGTGCGTGCGATGCGACCATGCCTAGGAAAGTCCACCCTAGAAATGGGAGACCACCGACGTACTGGTGGACTCAAGCAATTGCGAACCTGCGCCGTGCCTGCCTACGGGCCAGGAGGTGGATGCAACGAGCACGTACCGAGCAGGAGCGTGAAGAATGACGGGCGGTGTTCACCGCTGCCAAAGTCGCGCTGAAATCCGAGATAAGGGCAAGCAAAAAGGCCTGCTTTGAGGGACTCTGTCAGAGTGCCAACGCGAACCCGTGGGGTCATGCCTACAGGATCGTTATGGCGAAGACAAGAGGTGCAATTGCTCCTACGGAGCAATCTCCACAGATACTGGAGGGGATCATCGAGGGGCTCTTTCCGCGCCACAACCCTAGCCCATGGCCTCCTTTTGTAGGACAGCCGGGGATTGGGGCTGGCGATGAGGATAGAGTAACCGATGAGGAACTTGTAGGGATTGCAAAATCCCTAAGCATGGGGAAGGCACCAGGTCCGGACGGAGTTCCAAACTTGGCCCTCAAAGTCGCAATCTTGGAGGCTCCCGGTATGTTCAGATCTGCTATGAAGATATGCCTGGACGAGGGAGTATTTCCAGATGCGTGGAAGAGGCAGAGCCTGGTACTATTGCCAAAGGCGGGGAAACCACCTGGTGACCCGTCGGCGTATAGACCAATATGCTTGATTGACACGGCGGGGAAGGTGCTCGAGAAGATCATCCCCAACAGACTGTTGAGGTACACTGAGAGTGTAAATGGTCTCTCAAGCAACCAGTTCGGCTTCCGGAAAGGGAAGTCCACCGTAGACGCTATTCTGACGGTTAAGAAAACCGCTGAGATAGCACTCCAGCGTAAGAGGAGGGGGATTCGCTACTGCGCAGTAGTGACTCTGGATGTAAGGAACGCATTTAATAGTGCCAGTTGGGCGGCTATTGCCGATGCGCTCCTGCATCTGGGGATACCCGAGTACCTGTACAAGATTCTCGGAAGTTACTTCCAGAATCGGGTATTAGTCTATGACACAGAGGTGGGTCGGAAGTGCTTTCACATAACCTCAGGAGTCCCGCAAGGTTCCATCCTGGGCCCGGTGTTATGGAATGTCATGTACGACGAGGTGTTGAGATTAAAATTCCCGGCGGGTGTGGTCATCGTTGGCTTTGCCGACGATATTACGCTGGAGGTCTACGGTGAATCGATCGAAGAAGTGGAATTGACTGCAGCCCACTCGATCGCAATTGTGGAGGAGTGGATGAGCTCCAGGAAACTGGAATTGGCTCACCACAAAACTGAGGCGGTTGTTGTCAACAACCGAAAGTCGGTGCAGCAAGCGGTGATCAGTGTAGGCGACTGCACGATCACTTCGAAGCGCTCCGTCAAACACTTGGGGGTGATGATCGACGATAAGCTTACCTTCGGTAGCCACGTCGATTATGCCTGCAAGAGAGCCTCCACAGCTATTGTGGCACTGTCCCGGATGATGTCCAATAGCTCTGCGGTGTACGCCAGCAAGCGAAAGCTTCTGGCCAGTGTCGCCTCGTCCATACTGAGGTATGGTGGCCCGGCTTGGGGCACGGCCTTAAGTACCAAGAGCTACCGTAGCAAGCTAGAGAGTACTTATAGGCTAATGTGCCTGAGGGTTGCGAGCGCGTACCGTACCGTGTCACACGATGCACTCTGCGTCATCACCGGTATGGTGCCTATTGGTATCCTTATCATGGAAGACATAGAGTGCTTCGAAATGCGCGGCACAAGAGGCATACGCAGGACTGCCAGACTGGCCTCCATGGTCAAATGGCAGCGTGCGTGGGACAGTTCCACCAAGGGAGTGTGGACTCACAGGTTGATTCCGAGGTTAGATATCTGGGTCAATAGGCGCCATGGGGAACTAACATTCCATCTGACACAGGTCCTTTCGGGCCATGGTTGCTTTAGACAGTATCGACACCGTTTCGGTCATGCGGGTTCTCCCGAATGTCCAGTTTGTGCAGGTTTAGAGGAAACGGCGGAACACGTTTTGTTCGTGTGCCCGCGAATCCGCACAATGCGTGACCACATGTTAGCCACATGCGGTCGGGACACGACTCCGGACAATTTGGTCCAGAGGATGTGTGAAGACGAGTTTGGCTGGAATGCCGTTTCATCGGCTTTCACCCACATCATCTCGGAACTGCAAAGGAGGTGGCGAGTGGACTCGAGGAGTGGCTAGTGCAGACGCTAAACAACAGGTGGCCCAAGGGTTCGCAGTCGGCTACGTAGGTCATACCGGCGCCCTACGGTCGAAATCGACCCTTACAGCGATTAAGTGGCCGCGGGGAGAACATCCTGGTAGCGCTGCTGTCGTAGCGCCGGCCTACTGGGTTGGTACGAGCCTCTGGTTGTTCGGGGCAGGTGGAGGCCCCTTCGTCAGCAATCCCAGCTGGTGCTAGCTGATAGGGCCTGAGCCTTCAGTAGGTCAAATTGCGAAGCCCGCAGTATCAATTCTTGATACCTGCGGTGCAGCTGGGCGCGGGCGTAGTGGTCGACCCTGCCCGCTTTCAGCGGACAACGGGAGGTGAGGACCACCTGGGAAGCTGGCAAAGCGCCAGCATGCTACCTTGGTGGACCCCCATAAGCGTGTCATCGATGTTCGTTGCTGCATGGCTACGCAGCTAACCTGGAGGATGCGATGTGCAATAGCCCCTCTCCGAAGCAATGCCTTCTTGGTGGTCCCGGAGAGACGAAGGGTTTGGCGGCAATGGAAATGGTTTAGTGGGTCGGGGTGTAGTCCTGTTTACTGCTTGCATGTAGTAAATGGTCCCTAATCCCACACGGCGTCTGTTGAGCAGATTATCCCCCCATTGCTTAGAAGAAAAAAAAAAACAGCCTACTGGCGACTATGTCTCGGTTTACCCTCCCTCGGCATGGTTGCATCGCACGCTCGTACTAATGCCACTGTAAACTCACTCTCAGTAAAGTTCTGAGCATTGCACTCCAACCTCAACGCCTCAACGAAAACCTCCTTGTCAAACGGCAACGTTTTCTAATTCAAAATGGCGTCAGACATCGATTTCCGGCATCTACTTATCGGTCCCGTTCCAAAAATACGCTACTAAATTGGTTCTCGTTATCACGCAAGAGCGTAAATGGAAATTTGGAGCGTAAAAAGAGGGAGCGTTATTTGGAATTTCGAGCGTAAAAGGGGGGTGCGTAAGTTGGAATTTGGAGCGTAAATGGAGGGGGCGCAAAAAGAGGTTTGGCTGAATGTGTTTTTTTGTAGAGACCATCAGAGCTATGTTGCACGATCCTTCCTGTTGTCGACTCACCATTTTGCAACCCATCCTGCTACATGTATCAAATGCTATATGCCTTGGTTCCTCCCCGAAGTAATACCGTAAGATGTTACCGGGGGAAAAAGGTCTGAGGGTAATGTCTGTGCACTCTGTGTACACCATTTAAGTGTATGGGCTGGTTTAGTGGTTCGTTGGTGGTGCGGCATCCCCACACTCCCTGAGTTACATTCTCAGAGGTCTGGTGGTAGATTTCACCTTTAAAAAGTAGCTAGGATCATGCTGAACATTGGTTTATCAAGAAGCTTTCTTCTGATGGTATCACCGTCCATATTGAAATACGTTGTTAGAACCTGAGCTAGAGCGTTAAGAGACAAACTGAATCTAGAGAAACTAGCACGCGTAGGAAATATGTGGAGGCAATACGCGTTTTCGCCAAGATGATCCCCATCTGCTTCTGTCTGGCTAAGGACGCGGAATGCTACCAATGGAGGGACGCTAGAAGAGTGAGGAATACGGTCAGGCTAAACGCGATGAGACGTTTCTAAAAACGACGTTTCGCATTATTTCATATGTGAACATTTCCCATAATGATCGTTTGGCAGCAAAAAGGTGCAATCATTAAAATGCGGCCTACTCTAGTAAGAAATTGCTACATGCGAAATGGTCATTATGTGAAAAGTATTAATGAAAATTTTCCTTATGCATAAAGTCTTCATGCGAAATGAACCACACTAAGTAAAAACGTCTTACCGAATTGAGAATTCTATTTCAAAAGTTCCCAAATAATCCACTTTCTTCATCAGGTGTGTACTTTAACCATTTAAAACTTGTTCTATGTTGCGTCATATGAATAGATGCATTGCAAATCTAGCATTTGGATAATCTGAGTCAATTACAGCGCACATCGAAAGCTGACCCCTCTGTACAGAAAGCCATCAATACCGATTTATGCCTCTCCCATTTCTCTTCCACAGACAATGGATTCAATACGGTCCCAATCACTCTAAATGCCACGCACCACCACTTGACAAAGCGCGATACATTGACCGCACCCACACTGCATGGTTTCGAATGCCACCGGACCAACATAATGGGGTCACTGGTACAGAATGCAGCGCCGTTCCTATTTCCGTGTACCATCGAATACTCGCTAATTTGCGCCGTCATTCTGTACGAGATGTGGAAGAAGCTTCGGGAAACTGGTCGCGGTGGAAACGGTTCGCGTAAAAGCTCCCGGAAAAGCCTTACCGGGAAAAGCGCCAATATGCTCTCGATTGACTGCTCCAACGCGCAGCGGGGAATGTTCGGAGGCATTCTGGTCATAGTGCTCACCATCATCGTGCTCATAATGTACTTTGTTCTTCAAAAGGAGAAGTACTATCAAAGGGTGGCTACCATCGAGGTCACCATCAGCGAAATAATCCTCTACACGATAACCACTTTTGCCGTCGTATGGGCCATGTTCCAAATGAGGGATTTGAAATTCTCTCAAAAGAAGGGAGATGCTGGAATCAGCCTGGATTGCACACTTTTGGTGTTGGCGCAGATTGGCATCTACATCTACTGCATGTTCAGCATAATCGGCACATTTTTCTCAATTGGCATCTCAGAGCATGTCTCAGTCTATTCGCTTATAGCAGAAATAGCGTCCCTCGTACAAACATCCATTCAAACCCTATTTGTAATGAATGCGTGGTGGAGACGCTGCAAAGGTTCCAAACAGAACCGTTCGAAGCCGGGAAGAGAAATAATTACATTTCTGCTGATTTCCAACATGTCCATCTGGTTTATCAACACGCTCATTAAAACTAATGCCAGCTTCCGGCCGTCCTTGATGAAGTTCTACGGAGTCTGGGCCTGGACCATCATCACCCACATTTCTATGCCGCTGGCCATATTTTATCGATTTCACTCGACTATATGTCTTTTCGAAGTCTGGAAGAATACATACAAGGTGAGATACGAACACAATTGAAGTGATGTAATGAGACTTAGTAGTTAGTAAGTCGACGTAGAAAACTGAAAGAGTGTGTAGAAAGTGTAGATATCAAATGTGATTATTAATCGTATAATTATTCTTTGTACTACTAAGTAGTACATTTATATATCGAACTAAAATACAATATTGTTATAAAATTATGGTTTCATTCACTATCAAAGAACATTCATTATTCGACCCTAAAATGTTATTATAACTCCTTCTTAGTATTATATAATACTCAAAAATTACATAAATAAAGCCATAGAATTACGGTATTCACAATTCCTAGCAGAACAAATTGTTGGTTCAAAAATCTTTCATCAGGCCTACCATACAAGAAACAACCTTGAAAAATAATAATCACTTCCATTTACGACAGGTTGATTCACCGATAACAGTGACACGAATCACTTTGCATCGAGCTTCAACATAAGAACATTCACCGATTCTACGGAATCTGAATTGAGATTACACGGAAGTGGTGACAATTCACCAACAACCTAAAACCATCAAGTCAATCGTGTTGAGAGTGATGGCAATACTAGAATCATCCAATGATCCGAAGTGATCTGGGAAACTCAGGCATGATCTGCAAAATAGGCTACATGTGGACGGTAAGCTACGTGAAGCAGAAAAAGACAAGACGATCTACAATTACGTTAGGTCTATGAGGTGTTTGCAAGAAATAAAAATTTCATGGAAACTAGGAAATTCATACTTGAGCTTTTAGTGATAAGGAACTTATTTTTATGACCTCCATATCTTTGTGTTCGAACCCCAAAAACATGTTGGAAACGTTTTTACAACGCTTCAAATTTTTTAAATCAGTACGGTTCTTCTAGTCTCGTTTTTCTTTAATGTTCACAATGCCAAACAACTAAATGCAGGATAACAAGTACGAAGGTGAGCCTCATCGACTTATGTACCGAAATTTTCTAACAAATGTCATTTTAGTGTTAACAAATACCTCTAAAATAAAAAATCAGAGGATCTCATTTCGGGGTGACATTGATCACTTGTCAATGCCATTTTTGTATGTTTTCAAAACAACTCTATATGATAAATTTAAGCTCCCTGAATCCGAATATGCTTGTAAAATTCTTAACAATGCAATATTTGTATAAATAACGAATAGTTAAATTTCAAGAATTACGCGGAAAACGCCTAAATGTATACAATTTCCTAAGGAATTCAATGATATGTAACAGAAATTCTATTATTTCAACCATATGAGCAAATTGGTACGAATTTTGGACTTTGGTGATGAAATCTGGTTTAGGGATTAATCTCATGCATCCTCACAAACTTTCAAGTTTATACCATGTTCAAATCCTTGCTTATAAATAGAAGCTCATAGGTGTTTGTCAATACTTCACCGTGTATGATTTTGAAATTTTACGTTATTTTCATAGTAATAAACATTCTTTAACGCAAAAAACTTCACAACACACAATTCGACAATAGTTACGACAAGCAACGTTCATTTACTGCAACTTACATTGATATTTACGGTATGTGTTTTTGGTATTTCAACTATGGTTGCCGAGAATAGTCGAATGGTAAATTAGCCATAAATTAACCTATCAAACAAAAAAATCTATAGAAAGGTGCTAATTATACGTTCCTGCATTACTCTTGAGATTCTTTTGAGTTTTCCACCAATGTTTCCCACTGGTTTTGTTCATGATTTCAATTTTCAATGTGTATTATAACGTTATTCTTGACGTTTATAGGTATTATCCACAAAAAACCCTCCATTGGTTTATCTAGAAGTTCTTTCAAGTATTGTCTCTTGAATTGTTTGAGGTAAAATGAACCAAAGCCGCGCCTCAAATCTTCAAGAGCACAAATCTTAAGAATACCGTTCTTCAAGTTGAAAACTTGATCGATTGTTCATCAAATAGTGCTGATAAAACGATCAAGTTTTCAGCTCGATACGCTGATTATTTTTTCAGATTTGTGCTCTTAAAAAGCTGTTCAATGTTGGTTTCGCTCTTATTTGACTGGCTGCCTACTCAACGTAAAGATTGGAGACCTTCTCTCGGACAGCTTTGCTGCATCATCTGGAGTTCCCCATGGAAGCCATTTGGGACCTGTAGTAATATAGAGTAAATTAAGTGATTAATGATTCGTTTGTTACGATAATTTGGAGCAATCATATGAAAAATTTACATGTTCAATTCATCGTAGAATTGTACATAATATTCACTAGTGCATTTCCATCAGTGTCATTATGACCATCACTATAGCGGTTTAGCAGTCGCTTGAATCTCAAATGAAGGAGAAAACAAACAGGAAGATGCATTTCAACAAAAGCGGATGGGCATTTTTTTTTATTATTGGACAAGTTTGGGCCGGAGATTCTCCGATTTGCATGAAATTTCCATGGTGAAAAATTTTCCGAGAAATGTTTTTCTTTTTATATTTTTAATAGATTGCTGAGAAAATTTCCTTTCGATTTCACTAAAAAACTTTTGTTCTACGATGCATAGTTCAGGAGATATGAATTTTCAAAGTTTGGGGTATATAGAAAAATCGTGAAAATTCATCTAGAGTTTTCCGGGAAAATAGGCCACTATATTTTTTTTGAATTTCACTTTTGGTCATGTATCCACGAGCTCTACCTCTGGTGAAAATTTCATGCAAATCGGAGAACCTCCGGCCCAAATTGTCCGATAATAAAAAAAATCCCCGGATGCCAAGTGGCTGAACAGAATGAATGCAGAAAAGAGCGAGATCGATTGAGCTACAACACAGAATCAAAAGAGCAAAAGAGAGGGAAAGCATTCAGCATCGCGTTCGCAGCGAGAGTTTTTCAGTCTATTAGGGAATTTTGACGCGGACGGTTTGTTTTCGGGTTCGCAGTAAATAAATTGTTAATATTGTAGTTGGAAAAAAGTAACGATAGTTTTATTTGAAAGAAGGAATACGACAGGACCGTTATTGTTCATCCTCTATCTGAATGATGTAAATAAGCTTTAGAAAGGACCTCACCTATCATACGCAGATGATTTCAAAATTTTCTTGAAAATTACCAAACCAAACGATGCGAGTTTCTAATAAAATCAGTTACTCATATTTGCAAAATGGCGTGATCTGAATCAGATGGTTTTGAATGTTAAGAAGTGCGCTGTAGTTTTCTACGATTACAGTTTGTCCGGCGAAAGCTTGAGCAGAGAAAGCTGTATGAAAGATCTTGGTGTGATACTGAACTCCAAAATGACTTTCAGGCAACATGTAACTGAGAAGGCGTCAAGGAATCTTGGACTCATCTTTCAGACAGAGAAGGGATTCAGAGATGTGTATTTTTTTTAATCTCTTTATTAGTATCATTCCAAACATTACATTCATTATTTCTTATATCTAGGTGTTCTGTGTTATTAGACAACACTATCATCCTAATTTGGTAACACAAATCAAAGATTTTATTAACATTTTGTTAACGACATATTACATTTCATTTGCCGAAGCAGTTCAGTTTTTATTACAGGTGAGTTGATTTCACCTGCTTATAAGAGAGAAAAAAAGTTTTTAATAAACTTAACCTAACTTAACCTAAACATATAACGCATTAATCGTGATGATTGTAACGATTTTTGCCTGAAATTATTAATTATTTTATTTGACATTTGTTCCAATGTTTCAACATTGGATATTCTATGTAACTCATTGGTACTATACCAGGGAGGAAACCTCAGAATCATTTTCAAAATTTTATTTTGAATTCTCTGCAGAGCTTTCTTCCTGGTATTACAACAGCTAGTCCATATTGGTACAACATACAACATGGCTGGCCTGAAAATTTGTTTGAATATCAAAAGTTTGTTCTTAAGACAAAGTTTTGATTTTCTATTAATGAGGGGATAGAGACATTTTTCATATTTGTTACATTTGGCTTGAATGCCCTCAATGTGATTTTTGAAAGTTAAATTCTTATCTAGCATGAGCCCTAGATACTTAACTTCATCTGACCAATTTATTGGAACCCCTCTCATCGTGACAACATGTCTACTTAAAGGTTTCAAATAAAGAGCTTTTGGTTTATGTGGGAATGTTATTAGTTGAGTTTTGGAAGAATTAGGAGAAATCTTCCATTTCTGCAAGTATGAAGAAAAAATATCCAAACTTTTTTGCAATCGACTACAGATGACACGCAGACTTCGTCCTTTGGCGGAGAGGCCTGTGTCATCCGCAAACAAAGATTTTTGACATCCCTGAGGTAACTCAGGTAAGTCAGATGTGAAAATATTGTATAATATTGGTCCCAAAATGCTACCTTGAGGAACACCAGGTCTTTTCAGGAAGTCTTTCAGATCTGGAGTTCTGATAATTAACCTGGAGTGTACGATTTGACAGATAACTTTGAATTATTCTAACAATGTATGTTGGAAAGTTGAAGTTTTTCAATTTTACAATCAAACCTTCATGCCAAACACTGTCGAATGCTTTTTCTATGTCTAGAAGAGCAAGATCAGTAGAGTAGCCTTCAGTTTTGTTGGAACGGATCAAATTTGTTACACGTAAAAGTTGATGAGTGGTCGAATGTCCATGGCGGAATCCAAACTGTTCATTGGCAAGTATTGAATTTTCGTTGATGTGGGCCATCATTCTGTTCAAAATAACCTTTTCAAAAAGTTTACTGATGGAGGAGAGCAAACTGATTGGACGATAGCTAGAAGCTTCTGCAAGATTTTTGTCTGGTTTTAAAATTGGAACAACCTTAGCATTTTTCCATTTGTCAGGAAAATATGCTAATTGAAAACATTTGTTAATTATATCAACTAAAAATGATAAGCTACTTTCTGGAAGTTTCTTGATGAGGATGTAGAAAATTCCATCATCACCAGGAGCTGTCATATTTTTGAATTTTTTAATAATAGTTCTCACTTCTTCCAAATCAATCTCCCAGGCATTTTCGAAAACGTTCTCTTGATTGAGAATATTTTCAAAGTCCTGAGTAACTTGATTTTCAATTGAACTAGTAAGTCCTAAATGAAAATTGTGTGCACTTTCAAACTGCATAGCAAGTTTTTGAGCTTTTTCGTAATTAGTTAGTAATAATTTGTTTTACTTTTTCAATGCCGGTATTGGCTTCTGAGGTTTTTTCAAGATTTTAGATAATTTCCAAAAGGGCTTAGAGCCAGGGTCCAATTGAGAAATTTTATTTTCAAAATTTTTGTTTCTTAATTGTGAAAAACGTTTCTTGATTTCTTTCTGCAAATCTTGCCATATAATTTTCATAGCAGGATCGCAAGTGCGTTGAAATTGCCTTCTCCTCACGTTTTTAAGACGGATCAAGAGTTCAAGATCATCATCTATAATCACGGATTAGAATTTTACTTCACATTTTGGAATTGCAATGCTCCTGGCTTCAACAATGGAATTTGTTAAAGTTTCAAGAGCAATGTCAATATCAAGTTTAGTTTCTAAAGAAATGTTAACATCAAGATTAGAGTCAACATACGTTTTATATATATTCCAGTCGGCTCGTAAGTAATTGAAAGTGGAGCTGATAGGATTGAGAATCGCTTCATGGGATATTTGAAATGTAACAGGGAAATGATCAGAATCAAAATCAGCATGAGTAACTAATTGGCTGCAAAGATGACTAGAGTCGGTTAAGACCAAATCAATCGTAGATGGATTTCTAGAAGAGGAAAAACATGAAGGAAAAAACATCAGGGTATTGCATTGAGAAATATCCTGAAGAGCACTCATCAAATAAAATTCTGCCGTTGGAATTACTTTGAGAATTATTCCATGACCGATGTTTGGTATTAAAGTCACCAATGACAAAATTTTTTGACTTATTGCGAGTCAATTTTCGCAAGTCAGTTTGGAGCAAATTAACTTGCTGTCCAGAGCATTGAAAAGGCAAATAGGCAGCTATGAAAGTATATTTACCAGACTGTGTTTCAACAGAAACACCTAAAGTTTCAAAAACTTTAGTTTCAAATGACGAAAACAGTTAATGTTTTATACGCCTATGAATGATGATTGCAACTCCCCCACATGCCCCATCAAGTCGATCGTTTAGATAAACAAAAAAGTTAGGATCACTTTTGAGTTTAGATCCAGGTTTTAAATAAGTTTCGGTAATAACTGCTATATGCATGATATTAATTGTAAGAAAATTAAACAGCTCGTCCTCTTTACCATTCAGAGAACGAGCATTCCAATTTAAAATATTTAAATTATTATTTGGATCCATTAGAAAAACGTAATCCAATAACAATTTGATTTGTATATTTTACACCAACTTGGACTGCTTCAGTCATAGTGGTGGCTTTGAACATTGTACAATCATTAGATTCAATTGTTCAGTTAGAAAATTAAAATGTGAGGCAGACATTTCATTTGAAGTGGGTACATTTGATGATTTCCCATTAGAATTTTCGGTAGACGAAGAAGCTGAGTAGGAGTTACCTGTGGCGGTAGGGTTTTTTCCATTTGATTTGAAACAAGTAGAATGGGTACCGTAATCCGGGGGCAAATTGATCACTGGGGTGAATTTGATTAGGTCGGTACCAACACACATTTCCTCCCAAGTATGCTGAAGATTTCGTTGGCACCACAGACATTCCATGTTTTCTAGTTTATAGATGTCTAATAATGATTTTGAACTATTTCATTTTCAGTAGGGTCAGTTTTGCATAGAAATATTCACACATTTTGAATGTGTAATCAACACAGTTAATAATGTTTGTGTTAAACAATCCTCTGGTGCTATGCCTACATGTCAACTTTGAGTGTTTAAAATGTTGTGTAAGCTTAAGTATAAACTACTGAACTCATTTTTGATATCATAAAGCATAGCAAGAATAGTGTTTTGCTTATGAAACCGTTTATTCTCAAATAATGTGCTTATTTCAAGAGTAATTGCCTACATTTAGGCGTTTTAGATAGATTTTCAAAGTTTATTTTTGCAATAAAATGATGAAATACTCGAGTTGTAAGAATTTTGACATCATTTTCAGATTCAGGAGACCCAAATTTAGTAGAGAGGGAAATTTTTTATGATATGTTAAAAATTATTTAATGAAAAGTTTTTTATGATATGTTAAAAATTATTTAATGAAAAGTCGATTACATAAACTGATAAAGATCAATGGAGTACTGATTATGTCGACATTTAATTGACAATATTTAAATTCCGGAGGACAACACAATAAAAAGTTGTAAAATAGTGATCAATTTGCCCCCGGATTACGGTACTCATGGAACGAATAAAGGAAGAGTTCAAATTACCTGCTACGATATCGGCAAAGGATTTTCCTTGGGTAGATACATTCGAAATTGAAAGATTCGAACGGCTACCCGACGGATTAAAATTAGTTTATGAATGAGCATGATAATGGTTTTCCTGATGGGTATGATTCCTAATCAAGCGATCGTTAATTGAAAAATTAGCATTGTTCGATACTCTACCAGGCAAATTCCGGAAACGACCGTTATCGTAACGGATATTGTCTTTCATCTGCCTGGCACGAGCCTCAATGACTCTTTTGCGTGAAGGACAATTCCAAAAATTGGACTTATGATTTGCCCCACAATTAGAGCATATGAACTTGGTGGTATCTTCCTTCACTGGACAGACGTCCTTGGCGTGCGAAGAACCTCCACAAATCATGCATTTAGCATCCATGCGACAATTTTTTGTACCATGACCCCACTTTTGGCACCGACGGCACTGAGTGGGGTTCTGGTAATTTCCTCCAGGTTTCTGGAAATGTTCCCATGTCACACGGACATCGAACATAATTCTTGCTTTTTCTAAAGCTTTAATATTATTTAGTTCTTTTTTGTTAAAGTGAACTAAATAATATTCTTGAGAAAGCCCTTTCCGAACAATGCCAGATTGGGTTCTCTTCTTCATAATGATTACTTGGACTGGGGAAAATCCAAGTAAATCATTTATACCATTTTTGATCTCTTCAGGTGACTTATAGTCACTCGAGAGACCTTTCAAGACAACTTCGAATAAACGTTCAGTTTTGTCGTCATAAGTAAAAAACTTGTGCCTCTTCTCTTCAAGATGTTTGAGAAGAAGTTCGCGATCTTTAAGAGTTTCCGGCAAAACGCGACAGTCTCCTTTCTTTGCGATTTGGAAGGAAACCTTGATTTCCCTAATGGAGTTCAAGATCTCCTGCCTAAATCCCTCAAATTCGGAACAACTAACCACGATAGGCGGCACTCTTTGCTTCCTCACTTGAATCAAAGAGCTTGGGTTAGAGGCTGCTTCGATTTGGTGCTCGGAAAATCTGTCTAGAGCATCGAACTGATTGCTCATTTCGATACAATTATTCATTTCACCTTTGGAAGAAAGTTCGCATTCCGGAGAAACGTCCTTTCTTCCATTCTTGCCACGTTTAGTGACAGTTTTTAATCCCACTTTTTTGGAAGGAAGTTGTGAATTCAGAGATTCACCCTTCCTTTTGTTTGTTGTTGATACCGTGTTTAATTAATAAACGAAAGAAGACGTGACCTTCGAGAGGTTTTTTTCCCAAGACGGTGTCCAAGAAGGATTACCACCGCTAGCTTTCGCCAACGGGTCCAACGAAAAATTGAAGGCACGGGTCCAAAAAAGGATCGTAAAGGGATCAATAGTAGAAAAAATAGTACTGAAAAGTACTGTTTTAGTAGCACTGAAAAATACCGTTTTTAATTTTAGCACTGCAAAGTACTGTTTTATTGCTTTAGGTAGTTTTTAAGAAAACTTCCAAGAGCAGAGAAAATTCGTGTATGCACAGCACGAAGGTACGATGCGCACTATTGCCTGAAATCCTTGTATTGTGCCATAGTCCGTTTAGAGCTTGAATACGGATCAGCAAGGGTTCCATTGCTATCTGAACGGATCTGATAGTATTCAAAAAATTAAATGCAGATTTATTCATTGGGCTTTGCGGAATCTACCGTGGCAAAATCGTTGTGAACTCCCACCCTACGAAGATCGCACCAGTTAATTGGATTGGACACTTTAAGCTGCCGAAGAAGCGTTACTTGTGCTCTTTGTATTTCTGATGTATTGTCGGCGCGTATTGATTGCGATATCAACCGTTTCAAGCGAGCATCCGAAATTTGCGAAACAATTCACTTTTTAGAATTCACTTCCGCCGCACAAACTACAGTGCAAATTGTGGAATTACCGGTCTGCTGAGAATTTTCAACCCCGTAGCTTCCGTTTTCTAGTATTTTTCTGGGACTATACTGAAAGCGAGACAAGGATGGGACTAGAGTTCCGTTGCATGATCAAATATCAGTAGTACCGATTTGGTTCCTCAGTAATTAAAACGATTATGTTTGCTAAGGGGCGCGCCTTCGCTGAAATGTTATTCTCTATGAAGGGTGTAAATAGCGGGACCTTTTCAACACATTCGATTTTTATCAATCTCTGAGGAATCAAAGCAAGTACTGTACAGTACTGTTGTTTCATACTTTAACTTAAGAACAACATTAAATAAGTTTAAATTAAAAGTTTTTTCGGCACACCCAACAAGTAACAGTTAGGCTTTGCAGAGAAATTAAAATTTTCACAAATATCAGCTTATTTATGCCTATCAGATGCATTCGAAGTCACTGTTGGCCTTAAGTGTTCGGAATATTTGTCAAAATGATATGTTGTTATCAAAATGTTAATAAAATCTTAAATTTGTTTTACCAAATTAGGATGACAGTGTGGTCGAACACAGAACACCTAGATATAAGAAATGAATGTAATGTTTGGAATGATACTAATAAAGAAATTAAAAAAAAAAAACAAAAAAATGTTAACTGAACTTAACAGAATCAATCTCATATAATAATACATATAAATTACATAAAAATATAGGAATCAGAATATTGTTTTATTCTTAAGGGCTGCTGGAGGACAGTGTAAGCACCCATCAACCATGCAGATGATAGAAACGTCAGGTACGTAACGGAGTTGACGGAACGATTGGTTCGACAAGGAATGTAGGCATATTCTGGAGACGAAGAATGTAGCGCGGACGGTCATGCTACAGCAAGGGACCCGCCAGAATGTGGAACGTTATAGACACCAACGGTAACAGCAGACCCGCCTCTTTCGGGACAAAAAAAAACGCTTGGAAAAAGCGAAGTGCGAGTAGATGGAACAGCTGTGTCAGTCTGCAGAAAACGTAAGTTCCATCAGAAGCTCAACGCCTTCCGCCACGGCTTCGTGCCGCGAGCCGAGTGATGTGCAGGGATAAGGATGGGAGCATCTTGACGGACGTACATAAGGTGATCGAAAGGTAGAAGTGGCACTTTAACGAACACCTGAATGGCGCTGAGAGGACAGACAATGAAGGTCGAGGGAAATGCCTTCGTCAGTACCGCGGACAATGGAAACCAACCAGTCCCCACTTTGAGGGAGGTTAAGTTTGCCAATTACTAGCTCAAGAACAATAAAGCTGCTGGTAAGGATGGTTTCGGAGCTGCACTCATAACAGTGGGCCTATAGAGACTGGCTACTTTTCTGAACCGGCTGATAGGCATAATTTGGGAAACATAACAGCTACCGGAGGAGTGGAAGGAAGGGGTAATATTTAATGTCTACAAAAAAGTTAGATTGTGAGAACTTCCGAGCAATCACCAACGCGGCCAGACAAAGTGTTATCCCAGATCATCTTCCGTCGTCTGTCACCTGTAGTAAACGAGTTCGTGGGAAGTTATCGAGCCGGCTTCGTTGACGGCCGATCGACAACAAATCAGATCTTTACTATACGGCATATCCTCCAAAAATTTCGTGAATACCAGGTCCCAACGCATCACCTTTTCATCGATTTCAAGGCGGCATAAGATAGTATCGACCGCGTAGAACTATGGAAAACCATGGACGAGAACAGCTTTCCCGGGAAGCTCACGAGACTGATAAGAACGACAATGGAAGGTGTGCAAAATTGTGTTTGAAGGTTTCAGACGAATATTCCAGTTTGTTTGGATCCCGCCGGGGACTAAGACAAGGTCGTATGGACTTTCGTGCCTGTTGTTCAATATTGCGCTAGAAGGTGTTACGCGGAGAGCCGGGCTTAACAGCCCGGTTTTTACGAGATGCAGTCAATTTGTTTGCTTCGCGGATGATATGAACATTGTCGGTCGAACATTTAAAAAGGTGGCAGACCTGTACACCCACCCGAAACGCGAGGCGGCTAAAGTTGGACTGGTGTTGAATGCGGCCAAGACAAAGTACACCGAGCGCGACAGTGCTCGCCTAGGTGGCAGTGTTAGACGAGGATACATTCGAGGTGGTCGACGAGTACGTCTTGCTGACGGCTGACAACAACGTTAGCCTTGAAATACGGAGGCACATCATCAGTGGAAGTCGGACCTACTATGGCCACCACAAGGAGCTGCGTCCAAAAAAGATTCACACCCGCACCAAATATATCATGTACAAAACGCACATAAGGCTGGTAGTCCTCTACGGGCATGAAACGTGGTCGATGCAAGCACTTGGAGTCTTCGAACGTCGGGTGCTTAGGACGATCTTTGGCGGTGTGCAGGAAAACGTTGTGTGGCGGCGAAGGATGAACCACGGACTCGCCCAACTTTACGGCGAACCCAGTATCCAGAAGGTGGCCAAAGCTGTAAGGATACGATGGGAAGGGCATGTTGCAAGAATGCCGGACAGCAACCCTGCAAAGATGGTGTTCGCGTCGGATCCGGTGAGTACAAGAAGGCGTGGAGCGCAGCGAGCTAGGTGGGCGGATCAAGTGGGCATTGATTTGGCGAGCGTGGGGCAGAACCAAGGATGGAGAGATGAGGCCACAAACCGAGTATTGTGGCGTGAAATTGTTGATTCAGTGTTATCTGTTTAGATGTTAACTAAATAAATGAATTAAATGAATCGATAATGTGGATCTTTGTTTTCCCAAGAACCAAAATAATAACTGCCACCACTAGGAGATAGAGGAAGATCTTCTCTTAATCGTAGCATTACTAAAAACGTGTGAATTATTTCATTTACTCAGTGAGAACAAACTACACACGTGATTACCAATAGCTTTTAAGGCGCAATCATGAATTAAGCGAGAAATTTAAAGATGACGAGTTTCTAACAGCTAATAAGATACATATAACTTATTTGAAACCAGGATTTAAACTCAAAATAGATCCACACTTTTTTGGTTATAGAAATAATCGCCTAGATGGAGCATGTGGTGGAATTTCTATCATCATTCAAAGGCGTATAGAACATTAACTGTTTTAGCATTTGAAACCAAAGTTTTCGGAAATTAATATCTAATAGCAGCACGAGAGAAATTTGATTTGGTCATTATAATCACAGCATTCAAAAAAGATAACCCATATAGTAGACTAGTGTGAATATAGACCACCCCAATCAAGCACTGCATTTTATTCAAAATTATCTTCTCAATTAACCCAGGAGTGCACTCGAGTAGTCACACCTTACTCTGAGTACACGATTCATTTGAATACCACGTTTAGTAGAATCGAGCGTTGTGTGACTGCTGACTAGTTAAAAGACACCTGGGTTTACGCATTTAGCGTGCACGACTACACTGCACTACTACTGACTGCATAAAATAGCACCACCTCCTGCCACAACATAACTCAAATTGATCCCTCAGAGAACGTGAGATACGGCCAACCCGTCGCCCTCGGTGACTGATGTAATAATATAGATTAGGCTGTACCCAACTAACTATTAAGAAGACAGCATCTAAATCGTAACGAGAACCGCGATCGCCATGCGGCGCAGTCAAACACTAATATAATCAATCAATCTTGAAACGAGAGAATGCGAGCATGCTTTTCGACACCTTTGACGGTGTCTGTGGAAGAAAACATTGTCTTAAAAAATAAGTATACCTGAGACATCCACCAAATGAAAGCTTGGGTCTTTCCCTTTCCTTTGGCTAAAACAAATTTTTTTATTGTAATTTCTAGACAATTTTTAATTTTTCTCGATTTTGACGTTAACTACGTCTTACGGCAATATACTGGGTGTCAATTGAAAATCTAAAATGTTGCGACCGTCACGAAATTATGTAAGATTTTAAATACTAATAACTCAGCCATTTATCGGTAGATTTTCAATATTTTCCCACCAATCGGTCGGAAATTCATACAACATTTTACTCAAATGGAGAAAACTTTTGATTTTTGAAGATAGACTGTCGAAAATTGGGAAAATGTCGACCCCTTTCTTAGGCAACCAAACTCGTTCATATTGTCTTCCACGATTCCTTCGGGTTGGCTAGTGCACTATAAAAGCAGACCAATTTCTGCTTCTTTGCGCATTCTTCTTTTGACGTTAACTACGTCTTACGGCAATATACTGGGTGTCAATAGAAAATCTAAAATGTTGCGACCGTCACGATATTATGTTAGAGTTTGAACTAAAGGAAGGCTGCAACTATGAAAATCGACTAAAATTCAAATGCAAAAAAATCACTTGGCGTAGTTAACATCATGCGGTCGTGTCTTGTACACAACCCCCTCTGATTTTTAGAACAAATTTCAAGGAAATACCTTTTATTTTTAGCTAATGATTTAAAATGTAAAATGATCCACCAAAAATCATTCACGTTTAAGCACAAAATGAAAAAGTAAGATGAAAGCTTTTATTTGGAGGTGCTTCTGAGATACTTATTTTTTACATATGTTCTTCTACCATAGACACCGAGCCTATCAACAGCTTTTCCATAGGCGACTTTAGTGGACAGTGGCAGAGTGCTGCGAATATGCACTTCTAGCAATTGATTGAATGCTGTCATGCACTTCCTCAAATGGAAGTTGAAATCGTTCATCTATTCCGAATGCGTGTTACCTTTCGGGAAATGTCTAGCAGTATTTAATTCTAACTTTATGGGCATTGACTGACAGTTGGAGAGTGATATAAAATTTGTTAAACGCTTATGGTTTAATTGGTAGCGTGTAAACTTTGGAATGTGTCGAACAAGTTATCTTAGTGAATAATCTGAACAACACACTTAATCTGTTCGGTAAAAATAACTGGGTTTTGGAACTACCGAAAAAGTCAGTAAACTAAAAATAAATGTCAGAAATCGAAAAACAGAGATTTTGCACTGAAATTTTGCAGAGAGCTTTCTTTTTATATCATATATCGATAAAAAATAAAGCATGGTGAAATTTGCTTTTCAATTACGTGTGGCGACAGTTTTCATTTTACTGACTTTTTCGGTAGTTCCAAAACCCAGTAAAATTTTACCGACCCCAGTAATTTGATCTAAGTGTGAAGAACATTATGTGTTGAAAAGCACAGTTTCATTCCAATTAAATTTATCTGATTATTTAGATGTGAATGATGTCTTCGAATGTAATATTGCGAGATTATTGATTTCAAATTATTTTATTACCCATCGATAATCTGCGCTTTGCAAATAAGTCTAATAAAAATTATATTGCTCATTTTTGCGCAATGCTTGTAGTACTGCAATACACCAAATGACACATTGAAACACATTTTGCAACTGGACTTATCAACACTACAAACTGAACTCCGCACGTAAACATACGCGCCATCTGAACCCTGGACTTTTGGTTCCATTTGAAGAGAAATGAGACAATCACAAGTCAAATTACATTGATAAGGCGAGTCAACGATAATAGCTTCAACTGGCTATAACGAGATCGATGTCATTTGACATTATATGAATTGTGAAATGTACTGATAATCATTTGTGGGAGAGACCAGCTTTCAGAGTGATGGAGATTTAATCTTTCTTGAAATTTACGATCGTCCCATATATCAACACAAAACGTGAAGAAATGTTGAAGTGCGAAAAAGAAAAAATATTCAAACCTTTTTTGCAATCTACTATAGATGACACGCAGGCTTCGTCCCAGAGGTAACTCAGGTAAGTCAGATGTGAAAATATTGTATAATATTGGTCTCAAAATGCTGCCTTGAAGCAATCCAGATCTTACAGGAAGTCTTTCCAACAAGGAGTTCTCATAATTAACCTAAAGTGTACGATTTGACAGATAACTTTGGATTATTCTTACAATGTATATTGGAAAATCAAAGTTTTTAAATTTTACAATCAAGCCTTCATGCCAAACACTGTCGAATGCTTTTTATGTCTAGAAAGGCAAGACCAGTAAAATAGCCTTCAGATTTGTTGGAACGAATCAAATTCATTGGCAAAAATTGAATTTGCGTTGATGATGGAGGAAAGCAAGCTGATTGGACGATAGCTGGAAGCTTCTGCAGGATTTTTGTGTGGTTTAAAAATTAGTACAACCTTGGCATTTTTACATTTGTCAGGAAAATATTCCAACTAAAAACATTTGTTAAATATATCAACCAAGAATTATAAGCTACTTTCTGGAAGGTTCTTGATGAGGATGTAGAAAACTCCATAATCGCCAGGGGCTTTCATATTTTTGATTTTTGACGCTGGATAACGTCTTACGGCAACATACTGGGGTACAATTTCGAAAAACGAAAATCGCTCGCGTCATGAAAAGTGGTTAGATTTTGACTGTTCATAACACTAACGGCCAGATAGGTTTCGAGATTCTTGCACCAATCCATTGGAAATCTTTCTACGAATCGAGTCCAATAATGAAAACTTTTGATTTTCATGACTAAACTATTGATAAATGGGTAAATATCGAGGCATGTCTTATTTTCCATAGAAAAGCACATATTTCTTGTTGTTATAAGGTTTTGACGTTTTGAAGTTTACATGTACCGTAATTTCGGGTGGAATTGATCATTTTTCATTGTGTTTCTTGTTTGTTTTCAATAATGTTGAAAATTCCAAACAACTGAATGCAGGAAAACAAGTACGACGGTCAGCCTCTTTGGCTCATGTGCCAAATTTTTTTCTAACATATGTGTTTTAGTGCTAAAAATCATCCCTTAACCTTCCAGTCGTCGCGCGGTTTGCCACCGTCAGAACAACCACGCTACTGTTGTGCACGAAAAGCGATGTTTTTTCAACGGTGTTGTACAAAATACAACAACGCGACGACTGAAGTGTTAAATATGAAATCGGGGATCCTATTTCGGGGTGAAATAGATCACTTGTCAATGCGATTATTGTTATTTTTTTTAAACAACTCTACGCTCCCTGAATCCGAATAATGCCATTTTTAAAGAAATAATAAATAGTTAATTTCGAGAATTGCGATGAAAATGCCTAAATGTAGGAAATTTCCTAAGGAAATCCATGATATCTAACAGAAATTAAATTATTTCAACCATATGAGCTAATTGATATGAGTTCAGAAGATGATATCGGGCTCAGGGATATATTTTAAGCATCCTTACAAACTTTACTTACTTTGAATAATGCCGTTGTCGTCGTCGCTACCTACATGTAAATACATGCTAGAGCGATCAGAGTATCAACTTGTCAAACAAAGAACTAAAACTAATCAGAACAGCTTTGTTGATGTTTTGATTTGGTAAGAAATTGTCGATCGAATCGAAATACGCACACAGATAAGACTGCAAAAATGCTACCGCCGCCCGACCCGAGCGATGGGAACCTAGGAAAAACTTTGTTTGTCATTTATCTCCGTTGAACACTAATCATCCAAAATTATAATTGATATATAAATAAATTAATTAATCAATTAATAGTAATAGATATAATGTCTCTGGCTGTAACTCTTTTACGTCGAATTCATTGTTGTGACCCTGAAAAGGGCCGTTTTGTTTGAAATTGTGCTGCAATTCAATTTAAGCGCGTTCTCCACAGATACGACGAGTCAGTTGGACTGCAGTGCTGTAAACATTCGACACTTTGAGCGACGTTCGTTTCGTTGCCATGGTCAGCAGTCACAGCAAGAGCGGTAGAATGAACGTCGACAAACACAAAAAAGTGTCAATTGAATGTCGTCTGATACGAGAAAATTTGCATAAATCATAAGTTTTGCATAGAATTCAGACATCGGAACATAAAAAACATGGATAATTTGATCTTGTATGTTATGTCGAATGTGACACACATACAGTGAAAGCAGAACAGAAACAAATAACACCATAACGCTTCCTAACATACACTCCCGTGCATAAGTTTGGGTTCACCCCCTAAAAAACATGCAAAAGTGTTCTGTCCATATCTCTGTGATTACACATCCAATTGAAAATCTCTAAGTCGCATTCGAAAGGCAAAGAGTTATTCTTACTTCGTATGTATTTTTCCAAAAACATTCTTTGAATTTTGTATACTAAATTTTTACTTAAAGTTGTGACATTTTTCAAAAAACACACTGAAAAATCATATTGAATTTCCTCAGCATTGGGTCGACCAAAATTTTAAATCAAAGTGTCATTAGAATCGTAATCTTATATTCTTTGAAGAGACCACACGAAATTTTGGCGAAAAAATCTGAAAAGTATTCAAAATCAATGAAACAGTCAGTCAAGTCATCGTGCAAAAGTTTGGGTTCACCCATCAGTATGGTGTATCGTGCAAAAGTTTGGGTTCACCTGAACTTACTTTATTCTGTGAAATCTCGTACCAATCATGTACGCTCCATTATTTGCGCTCAAAAAAGCTTTAAACTATTAAAATCGATTGAAAAATGGCAGAGATATTGACAAAAATGATGTGCGTGCGGCTCAGGTGAACCCAAACTTTTGCACGATTTGCATCATACTGAGGGGTGAACCCAAACTTTTGCACGATGACTTGACTGACTGTTTCATTGATTTTGAATACTTTTCAGATTTTTTCGCCAAAATTTCGTGGGGTCTCTTCAAAGAATATAAGATTACGATTCTAATGACACTTTGATTTAAAATTTTGGTCGACCCAATGCTGAGGAAATTCAATATGATTTTTCAGTGTGTTTTTTGAAAAATGTCACAACTTTAAGTAAAAATTTAGTATACAAAATTCAAAAAATGTTTTTGGAAAAATACATACGAAGTAAGAATAACTCTTTGCCTTTCGAATGCGACTTAAAGAGTTTCAATTGGACGTGTAATCACAGAGATGTGGACAGAACACTTTTGTATGTTTTTGAGGGGGTGAACCCAAACTTTTGCACGGGAGTGTAGCTATCGTGGTCAGTGGCATTCAATTGATATTTTTCTTTTCGACATTCGTTTGATCGCTCGTGTTGTGAATGTTTAAGCGAAGCGCTGCCGAATATCAGCGAAACGTGTCGACTACCGTGATTGCTTACAACACTGGATGTCCTTCGACATGATGCTGACACGCTTGGCGTGGATTGTGTACAGGTTGGTATTCTCAAACAAACCGATCAGTTAGGCCACTCGCTTCCTGCAGGACCATGACGGCCGAGCTCTGGAATCGCAGATTTGCCTCTACATTTCCCCGGATACCACGACGAAGCAGAACAAGTTCTTCATGGTGCGGAACTACTTCGAGTATCAAAAGGAGATCATGTAAATCATCGTGGCTGGCAACTTTAACATCGATTTGGGCAAAGAGAAAAACATGGAGCTCGCGGACTTCATGGAGAAGTACCTCAACCTCAAACTGGCTTCGGAACCCACTAAATCAACCAATCTTAGTGGATCATGTGTGAACCTATCCTTCAACGGAAATATTTGATAGAGGAGCAAGAGTTACCGTTCATGCTTCTTCTTCCATCGACCGATTCTATCGGTGTTGAAGTGTTAACCGAACCAACCAAATAATAACACACAATGTCCATAATAGGTCAGAATTGACATGCAAGAAATGAAAATTGATTATCAGTAGAAATCTTTCATAAGTTCGTGACGGTTTCAAGCCAGGAAATGGAAGAAGCTAACGTTATCGAACGTCAACTTGGCGGTTGTATCTCGGAAACAATCTCTTACTTTTTTGTTCAGAACAGTCCTAACTTCTTCCAGTCTCCTAGGAATTTTCAAAAACGTTCTCTTAAATGATAATGCTTGTGAAGTCCTGAGTAACTTGATTTTCAATCGGACTAGTGAATTCTAAATTCAAATTATGCGCGCTTTCAAATTGTATAGCAAGTTTTTGAGCTTTTTCGCAATTAGTTAGTAGTAATTTGTTTTCCTCTCCCTAGGAAGTTTTTTTTATTTTATTTTGATAATTTCTAAAAAGGCTTAGTGCCAGGGTTCGATTGAGAAATCTTATTTTCAAAAATTTGAAATTTGAGAAAATCGTTTTTTAATTTTTTTTTTTGCAGATCCTGCCATATAAATTTTATAGCAGGATCGCGAGTGCGGTGAAATTGCCTTCTCCTCACGTTTTTAAGACGGATCAAGAGTTTAAGATAATCGTCTATAATCACGGATTCGAATTTTACTTCACATTTTTTGCAATAAGAGTTGCTCGTTGTCACTATCAACGCTTTGAATTCGCTGATTTGTACAGGCCGACTGCGATACAATTCGGATCATTCCATGTAATATAAACATCATGATGTCCACTCCATCAGCAGTGCATTGATGGCAGACACTCTTATTGTAGTCATCAGATTAAATATGAAATCAAACAAAAAATGGAGGTTTATAATTTTTATTCGTAGCTTTCAATATTGCTCTTCATTTTAATTCATAGTTTCATCTAGTAATCCTTTGCAATGAAATATAAAAAATAAAAACAAATAGGCAGCACCATTTGGACGTCGTTTCTCCAATGAACCAAATCTAAGAGTTAAATTTTTCGACAAGAGCGTCAGCCACTCTCGGCTAACGATGAAGCTACTAAATAATACAATTTTATATAGTACGTCTGTGAAAAGTGTATGGAATAACAGTTATAAAGTGTAGTGCACGAAAAAGTGGAAAAACTTGTGCAAATAAGCATTTGTGATGTGAAAAAAGGCAGCCTTGCATGCTGTCCGGATTTATAGGCTAGTGATCATTAACCCGGACATACCGTGAAAACCTAATATTTATTGAGCGTTTGGAAAATATTTCAAATTGCTGCAAAACTGTGTAATAACATAACAAAAAGTGAAAGTAGTTACCAGACAATAAATTTACGCAAGAAAAGTGTTCATATTGTGGGTAATTCCAGTGAATCTAAAATGCAGGCTGTTTGCATGGGGTGCAGGTAAAATAATTGTAATTCTACTCAACATTTTTGCCTTTCATATATTTTGAACACACATATGCAACAAACTCTATTATATTGGAGATTTTGGGATAGAGTGATGTGCCTTAAATTAGTTTTTAATGTGTTTTGTCAGCCAAATCGCTTCTGTCCGGATATTGATTCAAAACCGTCCGGCTTTTGGTGCATGTGTCCGGATTTAAGAACACGACATGCTTCATTAATTTAACGTTTTACATGTTAAACTTGTATTTTAAACTGTAGTTTTTGTCCCTAACTCAAAGTTTCAATGTGTACTTATGTGAATAACAATAACACTTGTACTAAATGTGTCAGAAACATATCTAAAACAGCGTTTGAAGCGGCGTCGCTTAAGTGTCAGGGTAATTATGCATCACTGTACGATATTCTTGAAAGTGCTGCAGATGGATTGAAACTGTGTGTTGGTCACTGAAAACATGAATAGCGTGGTTAATTACCACGTAATCACTCATTCTACAGTGATTATGATCCAGAGTGCCATGTCGCATCATTGTTGTTGGGTCAGATCAAAGTGATATTGATAGTTCGCAATTGATATTGATAGTTTTAGTACATCAGCCATCAGCTGATATGACTGATATTGTGCAATTCTGCTTTAATCTCTATTCGGTGAGTGATTAAAGGTGTAGTGTCCAGATACTCTCCTTCGATAGCAATTTTAAACATTTGCTTCACTGTCTCGAGTTCACTGGTTTGCTGATCGGCTAGTTCGAGCTCATTCTCTGGCTGGTCAATTTCTTCAACCTCCACGGTCGTCTGGATTGTGGGACAAATATTGAATGCTCTCCAAAAATCTCCTGCTCCGAGAATCAATCGTTGGTGGAGTTTTGGTGCAACGATCGTAGGAATTATTTTCATTTGTTTGTCAAAGTATATGGGTAAATCAACACAGCCAATAACTGGGATGCTATTGCCTGCTGCATTTACAAGTGTGATAGTAGAGGGGTGAATTTTGAGATTGAGAGATTTCATTAATTTCTCAGCTCCTCTGCCTAACACAGAGCGTTCTACACCGCTATCGAGCAAGCCAATTATTTATTTCCCCAGTATATGTACTTTAACGAAAGGTCGAGCATCTCCATCGTTGTAAAGGAAGAGCTTTTCCAGCTCTGGTAGTTAATAAGAATCCGTTTCGACGAAAGAAATAAAGCCATTATCTCGTAAGCTTTGCAAAATCTCTGCATCGGAGGGACTTTCTTGAAGAAATTCAGCTTGCCCTCTCAAACTGAACTCTCCGCGTTTTTTTTTAACAGACTGGACAAGCACTCATGAATATATTTAAGAAACCACAAACTTGGTAGAATTTTTGTAGCCTCTCCTTACATTCGCTGTAGTGATGCCCTGATTTCCGACAGTTATAACAGACGCCATTCGGAGGTCGCTTGTATTGATCGGGTGAAATCTTCAATGAAGCATTGGAGGGTCCAGCCTTTACCTCAGAGGGCTGTATTTCCTGCCGACCATTTTTACTCGGTTCTGGCTGTCTTGGTTTTTAAGAATCTGACTTCTGGGGTTTGTTAGTGGCATATTTGGAATTTTGAAACACTCTGGTATTGTTTGGCGGTGCCTCCTTCTTGGGTTCACACTTAAATTATTTCACCGACCTCAGTAAAATTTTTCGCCGAGAACCCAACAGCTGAGAATTCGGTAATTTTTAACGCCGAATCTCGGTACTTATTTTACCGAGATTTCGGCAATCCGAAGTTTTTGCCGAGATCTCGGCGAACATTACCGAGATTCGGTAAACGTTTACCGAGATCTCGGTAAAAATTTTACCGAGAATCGTCAAATTATTACCGAGATATCAGCTGTTGGGTTCTCGGCGAAACCGTTTAAGTGTGTTGGTCTTTGGACCCGGAGATTTCATTCACCTGTGGGTTTCTTGACTTCTGGTTGTCAGACGATCTCTGGTCTAAATACCAGTTATTTTCGTCTACAGTACGACCGAAACGTTTGAAGGTCGTGGGAACCAATATCACTACTTCCATCTTTCCTGTCTTTGTCACCGTCTCATGCGACCTTTCCCTTGGAGAGGTGACAAATCTTCAAGAAATTTCATCAGCAGATTGGTCTAATTTAAATAGAATAAACGAACCAATTAAAAAAATAAATATTTTTTGCTCCTCTAGTCATTTTATTTTGACATTTAACGCACTCGTGTAGCAGAAACATTCCCGATATATTTTCAACATATTCCATGAGTTATCGCTGGGGATTCCTAGAAGACCGTTTTTTTATTCCGCTTTCAGATTAATTTAGCTGAATCTAAATAATTGTAAAATATTTGTTCTTAAATATAAAATACCACACAGGATTATATTGCCCATGTTCATACAGTCGTCATACAGTTGATATATAATAATGTACTAATAATGTACTGGACACAAGCACATGCGTCGACCGGCTCTACCCCATTTGGCATAAAGCCATTTGGCATAATGCCGTTTGGCATAATGCCATTTGGCATAATGGCCATTTGGCATAATAGCCATTTGGCATAACGGCCATTTGGCATAATTAAACGAAATATTATTTTTTCTCTCACATTTCAAAACGTTTATTTTGGTGCTTGAAATATTTGTCTAATAAACGGTTTCTTCACCACCGCTTACGCCTTAAACCTAGTTTAACTATATGGATAACGTGGTTTACAGCTTAATTATGGTGAATAAATTGGCCCTAAGACAAGTAAAGTTAACTGAAAGAAGGGGAAATTTTAACCATGATTATTAGTTTGAAGAAATAATGTGAAGTACAAGGAAACACATTAAGAAAGACTCGTTGTCACGAAGTGTGCATTTGAGGCTGACGACAAAACCATCAGCAATGCAAAGTCACATCTGCGGTTGAACATATCTCTGGAAAGGTATCGTGTAGATGAAGATCCAAGTATATGGGATAATCGTTGCGTACAATTTGACCAAATGAAAGAATGGGCTTGACTCTCATAAGTTATGAAATTCCATGTGAGGCTGAGTACTCACTTGGATTATTCTGAATTTCACGTATACGTTATGTATCTAGCGGAGAAGTTGAAATGGCAGAACCTGGGAGGGAGGCACCGATACTACACACGAAATATGACACAAAGTTATTTCGAACTGCAAGAAAACTCCAGCTTGCCAACGACAATCAAGGCAGACTTGATGAAAATTGCTAGTTTTCTTTTGTTGTGTTCCTTCGATCGTTCTGGACAAACATGGAAAAAGGGGCAAAGCTTTCTATGCGTTTCATTTTTGTTTTAATTGGAAATAGTAAAATAATGCGTATTTGAATACTTTATATTCAATCAGAATAAAAGGTGCTATTGTGACATTACTTTTGAATAAGCATTAATAGCTTTTCAATCGATTTTTTGTCACATTTGATAAAATGCAAAAATATGTTTTAATCAATTACGCGCTTTTATTATGTTTGTCCATTGTTTTAAATCTGGGCTCACAGTGACGGTTCGTGACAGCAGAATCTCGGCTCACCTTGACGTACATAAATTTCGTATTGGTTTCTCCCTCCCAGGGCAGAACCTGCAAAATAATGCTGCTGTATTGTTCCAATTTTACAGTTCTTTTGAATTTGCATTTTGGCTAATCTTAACTTTTATGCCGTGCAGCTTCGAATTGCTAGACGCTTTGAAAGCCGGGAAGTGGCCTGTTTCTCGGTGTTTTTGGACCTAATTCCGATTTTCTCGTAGCAGTGTCGATGTGGTGGTGCTTCTCACTCCAGTGATTGCTTCTCACCCCAGTCAGGTATCAATTCTCGTCGACGCCATCGGGATTTTCTATGATATTAACTCCCAGATCGCGTCTTCATTCGGAAGGGAAGAAAAGTCCTTGGTGTCAGCCCAATTGTTGATGGACTCGATATGTAGGGTCCCAGGTGTGTGTGGCTGTCTCTCTGGGCGTCGGAATTTTAAGGCTTCAATCCTAGACCCAGCCGACATTAAAAATAACTAGCCCAGAGATATAAGAAAAAGTGTTTAATCGTCTAACCTCCATAACTGAAACTTCTTCTACATTATCCATGCATAAAAATAGCCGAAAAAAATGATTTTTTTTGTGAATTAGGGCTGGTGTCCAAGATTCGAAGCATCCGGGCAATTTAAATCAACACGCAATCCGATGTAACAAACTTCGATCTTAGTGTGCCTATGATTCGTTACGCTGCAAACTAAAAAGAACAGTTTATTTTTGAAAGAAGGTATAATTTCTACAAGAGTAATTCGCCAATTGTTGAATTCCTAAAGGCAAAGCATCTCTCTTGAGATTGTCCTTCTTTAGAACATTGGCAGTTCTTTATATTTGGTTTCTACGCTCTCAGAAAAAAAAATCAATATTTCCAGAGGCTAAGCTACACGGCTTCATATAACTGTGTTGCCAGCTGAAAAAAATAAAGACATCCAAGCCACGGTCAAAAATATAACTACGGCATTATCACAAATAAAAGAAGACAGACGTTCAGAGAGCATTATAAGATTTATTAAAGCGAGATCACTCTATGGTGCCAAATTTTATACTCCTCATATTACTCCTTCATGAAGCGATAGGAATAAGTACTCACATCTACAAGTGTGACTTGGAAGGCACTGGTCGGAACTCGGAAGAGATTCAATTCTATTGTCTAAAGTCAAAGATGACACATTGGATTTATCGAGTCCAACTTTGAGATTTTTTGTGGAAATTCATTCTTCAAATTATGCCAAATGGCCGTTATGCCAAATGGCCATTATGCCAATTGGCCATTATGCCAAACGGCATTATGCCAAATGGCATTATGCCAAATGGGATAGAGCCGCGTCGACCATGTAAATTTGGACAGTACAATCCCTATAAGAAAAGGTATTCAACTCTACAGTCTCTACCATGTAAAAAAATGGTTTCTTTACATCGAATAAGCAATGATTGATGATTACAATGACACCCAGATTTGCCCTAACTCATTATCTTTCAAATGAGTCACAGAGGAACAGAAATGGATATGAAATGAAAACAAAAAGTAATCAAAGTTTATTTTTACGGAACACGTGATTTTGTGACGAGCATATTATTCCGGCTGTAAGTGATACGGAATGATTAATCTGTTTAAATCGTACGAGATCTATTACATCACTTCCAAGTGGTAGAAGCTCTGAGGTTGACACTGTTGCAGTGCAGCTACACCTTGAGGCGCAGGCGGAGACCGCATGTGTATAATTTATAACAGTTTGTTTGAACAGTACCGATCAAGTGATCAAGTGAATGGAAAATCGTCTCGCTTGCCTGTCTGGTTCACTGCGGGCGCTGTCTGGCACTGTCGCGTCGCACTATGGGCAGTTTTCATATAGTCGGGCGGTCAAACATATTTTTCCTGTCTTATTTTATACTTATGACTGATACTAATTTGATGGCTTGTTTTCAAACACCATATTTGATGATGCGTTTGTTACTAACTATGCATATAGGTCACGATTGCGAAAAGCATTCTTATAGCCATGATGATAATAAATCTTCGAGCTTTTTAGTAGAATACCTATAAGTAGATGAAAAAACCGAATTTAGTACTATACCATTTAATTCCAGAGGGGTAAGTGAAAATAATTAGTATATTTTACTGAATATGTGAATTAACGTTTTAAACTCATGCGTAAACCTTTGAGGCCATTGAGAACATTACGATAAGTAATTTCTGAGATTTTTCAGCCTTTATTGCATAATAGAGCGAAATATAGTTAACCTGCCAACTATCACTCCGTAACTAGTTGGCGGCGTGCAATCTTATTTTAATATTTTCAGTGGGAAAAAGTTGAGCATAATAATTGTCTGTACCATTTTGAAGTTGTCCTCTCTGATAGTTTTGAACCACAATAAAAAAAGTTTTAAAATTAATTCTACATAGACCTAAAAATAACTAAATTGAAACACTGTCAATTTTCTAATCACGTGGGGCAAGTGAAAAGTTTCTCATTAGAGATTAAATTTGTGTTTTCTCTTTAGGTAGCTATACTTATACAAGGTTCACAATAGACCATTTCCGTCAGATCTAACCCCCAGTCTTAGTATTTTTCTTCGAAAGACAATCATTTATAATGAATATATACGCTTTCAGATCTTGTTTATATGCACTCCTGATTTTCTTACAAATTTCTAAAAACGTGGATACTCACCACATTTTTGAAAATAACTCGAGATGCGGCACAGTTTGTTCAACCCTGTGGGTATACAGCGATCAGAATGACTGAGATCTCGATCAGGGCGCCCCGGACCAAAACTAACCTCAAATAACTTTCTTTGCTAACCTCAACTTTGCGTTTTATCGGT
The DNA here is from genome assembly GCF_002204515.2 of Aedes aegypti. Lineage (NCBI taxonomy): Eukaryota > Metazoa > Arthropoda > Insecta > Diptera > Culicidae > Aedes > Aedes aegypti. The sequence goes on from NC_035107.1 coordinate 118,738,992, forward strand.
CGGATCTCAATTTTTGCTGGAAGCAAAGGAATAATATGGAAAAAATGCAAATGTAGAATACTAAGAATCAATTTGTCCACCCTTTCCTCTAAACTATAACACTGAGAATCGTCTTCCAGCAGGAAAAAACAACATTTCCCTCTACAGATTCAAAATTCCCGAAATAAAAAACAAAACTATCATTCACCCAATAGTTACAGTAATCACTATTTTTCATTATAAACGACTTCCGATATCATTATTTTTGATATTCATGCCGACAAATGGCTTATCAAGCTGTTGGCTGATGATCCGGAAGCTTCCCGCCTTGAGCGAGCAATCTTCCGGACCATTCAAACTTCGGCGGCAGAAAAAGATCACGCACGACATCTATTCTATTTGAACTCAGCAGAACCTTGTAACGTCGTTCGACGGTTGCGGGAGAAGACAAAAATTAATCAGGTGGTCACGATGGTCAACATTCTGCAGCAGAGGAGGAACCCTGGAAGGTATTTCCGAAAAAAAAACTTGATTTCATATCCATCCTTTATTTATCCTTTGGTGAAGAATTTGCGGATTTGCTGTTACACCCGGTAGTATATCAGACCGGACATTATAAATCAGCCACTCTCCCGTCTCAATCCCGAACGGAAACCGCTCCCATCAGCGAACTTATCGAAATCTTCTGGTTTCGCGTTCGGATTCCAGCAGCGTCAGGATTTCACCTTCGCAAGCCGGGTCCTTGGCATTGCGGATGATCCGACAGTTCTGCTCGCTGAAAATTTCACTTTCGCCTGGCCCACTGACCCTGGGAACCGGTGCGGCCGAGAACATTGATAAGTTGAGCCAAAACGACAGTCTTATCCATGGTTTTGTTTTTTTTTGCACCTATGTGGCCACTAGTAAAACAAAACGGCAAAAAAGGATGATAACGATCTTGTGAAATGAAATGCCCATATGATGAAAGAAAACATAAACAAAAATCATCTGTCATACCAGCTGATCAAAAACTCACCACAACGTGATGGCAAAATCATAAGGGAAAAAGGGGTCTCCGTTTTTTTCGGGGTGAATTGAATTCTAGGGGACCGAGGGGTGAAGTAACGTGCCGCCAGTTTTTCATTGTTTTTCAATAGTTAGAGGCTCCAAAACATATCGGTTCCTTAGGAAAGTTTGTTCAGTAAACTGACAGAAAGCATATAGACCAATAAAAAAAAATTACGGAAATGGTCTAATATCCTAGAACATCAGAACGTGCTGATAATTCAAGAAACACTATACTCAAAGCGTTAAATGCTATTATCATGGCCAAATCATGGAACTTCTCTAAAAAAAGTTACCAAATATTACGATATTAATATGTTTACTTCGGACAGCCGATTAAAAAGAAGACGTTGATTGAAAAGTTCCAATATAAGAGAACGCACGGAAATCTTGTGGGATGTCTATGTAAAGCTAGTTCAAAACATAAAAAATGGGGCATAGGTGTATCCACGTAAAAAAAGTTTCTAAATACTTTATTGAAGGATTCTGTTTGATTTCTCTTGAAGAGTTATCCGTCGTCATATCTGATTTTCATAAAAACAAATAACTAGCGGTGGAAATTCTACAGAACAGAAATGCAATTGCTGTCCCATGATGTAAGAACTAACATTGGAAATGTTGCAGTTGTAATGTTGTCGAATCATTTCAACAAACATAACTGAACAGAAGAAAATTCAAGTAACAATAATAAAATTTTCTTTGTTTTCATAATACTTATGTTATTGTTCATTGGGACGCCTGACCAAATGTTAAAGGTAATAGAAATCTTGAATGTAACTGTTAGTTTTTGAATTTATTGTTCAAAACGATAAACTTTTCACTTTCCCCACCTGGGCAAGTGAAAAGTAAGGAGACGTTTTTCAAAAACTTTTTCTGTACTTTTTTCTTCAATTTTACATAAATATCAATTTCAGTATACTGCTTTTATTGGTGGGAGTCAAGCTAAAAAAATATACACGACCTCATTTGTTTTAATTTAAGGTCTCTAGAATTTTAAGAATCCCAACTATGCGAAATCCATTACCCACTTGCCCCACGGTACCTTAGTACTAAATTCGTTTTTTTCGTCTACTTATTCTTATAGCGTTATATATTTAGGTTAAGTTAGGCTTATATTATTGGCTTATTTATGGGTAGCTAGTTTCTCACATATTCTGATTCTATGTTTTAAATTTAGCCAGAATCCTAAGATTAATAATTTTCCGTGCCCTAAAACTATTTTTAAATCATGTCTAAAATTAGAATGGAAATCACTTTTGAATCATACTTCTGCAAATTTTACTACGGAGCAAGCTGTCATCGTGTAAATTGTAATTACATTGAGTCTTCGGATTGAAATCTTGATTGATCATTTCGATTGTAAAATTTAAGATGTTAAAGTGCAATAAAATCGTGTTATACTTAGAAAACTGTGTTCTTTCGGTCAAGTCACGATAAAACCGTATTTTTTATTGCTAAACAACCCAACTGAAAGCGTTTCTTTCCTTATAAGCAGGTGAAATCAACTCAGCTGTAAAAAATCTGTACTGCCCAGTCATAAAAAATTAATGCAATGTTTGTAATGAAGGAATTGAAAAAAAAAAGTGTTCATAGATCATAGATCATAGATTCTAGTACCGGGTACCCCCGTTGGTTTGACCACATTTGATCTGAACACTTTTTAATTTGTACCACGCTAATTTGTACATCGTTCAGATTAAAAATGGTTCAAACGGCATTTAGTTCATGGATCGTAGTGAAGTGAAATGGAACGCTGTGAAACGGAGCGCAGAATCAAAACAAAACAGTGAAAAGGGTAACCAGAAACACGGTTCTAGGGTGACTAGATGTTCAAATTAAAAATGAACCCCGATGGTTTGCACGAGGTATCGTTCAAATTAACGGGGGTACACTGTAGTATTCTCAGCATGGTTCATATAAAATGCTAGCAAGCAATTTCATAGATTTCAATACAGGGTTGCAAATGACTCCAATTATGGGCAAGATTCTGACATAAATCTGTTCACATTTTTCTCTAAATCACACCTATGATTACAATTTAATCCCAGGCATAATATTGGGTAGCATTCTCACAAAGCCCGTGACATGATTCTTTGAGAATTATGGACAGGATAAATAGAATTCTGAACGAATTCAGAGTATTTTTTAATAGTATTTTGGACTCTATTCTGCCAAAATTCAGGTCAGTATCCTCAAAAAAAAAACTATGCTTGATGAGATAATCCTGAGCACAGTTTTCACAAAATTGTCGGCACCCAAGTATTTCGTTCTAATTAAGAAAAAAAAACTTTTTTATTGACTGATTTTCCTTCGATGTTATGAAAATGGATTTGTTTGTGAAATTTGGGAAATTTTGGCCCGCAGGCTAAAAAAGGTTGTGCAGGCCTGATCTATCATCAAACAAATTTTAGCCCGTGACAAGTTGGGAAAAAAGTAAAAAAGCGTAATGCTTCGATAGAACATCAAATATTTTCTTTTCAGTCTAGTTCTTTCATTTCATTTTATTTCTTCTGAGAAAGCTTTTCGAGTAAGCTTTCGAAAATATTACGGTAATGCAGCTATGCAAATTTACCTTGTGTTTGCATCGAATTCTTAATACCGTCGATGGGGGTGACAATGGGTCTAGGGGGTGAGATTGGGTCAAAACGGAAAAATATGATATATGAAATATTTCAGCCAATAACGCTGATATTATTAAAATTTGTGATTCATAAGTTAGGGAACATATAATTATAATGTAATTCATCACAGAATACATTTTTAGAAATAGTAGTTTTTGCTTACTATATCGATAAACTTGTATGTTGAAACTAGATAAAATTTACAACATTAGATTTCTCCTGTGCAAAGTATCACGCATGTACTTTAACGTCTATAGTTTTATTAGTAGAAAGTTGAAAGTCTTTTCATTACACTTCACGTGTGTTTTCCGGAATCTATTTGATTTTTCCACAAAAAATTTTTTTTTTTCGGTACGGTGTCTAAAACATTAAAATGGGGGTGAGATTGGGTCAAGTAAGAACGCTAGTAAATGAAATCACAAGTCCACTTTTTTGACATTTTTCGTGTGTCGGGTGTTCTCTTTTTTCATTAAGATTTGTTTATTCTTTATAAATACAGCATCTCTGAAACATCAAACAAGTTTACTAGAGTATTCCGTGCATTGAATAACAATTCAACGCATCCTGACAACTTCCCAAACCAGCAACTGTTTTTCGTGCGCAGCAACATCGTAAAATTTTAGTAAATGAATTTTTTCTTCAATTCAATTTCAAATTCAATATTTCATTAGTGTTTTCATATTATAGAAACATCTCACGGAAGTACAAAAGAGTTGGATCGCTGAAATACCGGGGATTATGACGTCAACATCTGCTGAAACGTATTGATCATGGAATGTCGCACCGAAATTTAACTATTTGCGAAGGTTTAAAATAATCACTGTTTCAGTACACCTTTGGGAAACCTGAATAGGCTTTATGGCAATGGGGATGAGACTTTGAAAACAATTTGATGGACAAAACAAAAAAAATTATGTAAACTTAACGATAAATGTTGGGTTTACATATTTATTCTCAAAGCTCTTCAATTTTTTGGTATAATCGTTCTTTTAAGTGGGTTTATCATACTTGTGAAGCATCTTAGATATCTTTTCGTCTTGTTTGCATCGTATTTCATCAATATTTTTCAGCTGTGAATGGTTTTGAAATCATTTTTTCAAAAACAAGTTATTTTAATTACAGTGACCCAATGTCACCCCCTCTATGGGGTGAGATTGGGTCATTTTTCATTCACTTGTGGTGCCGCTGTGAATAAATATTTTTCAATAATTTTTTGAACAGTTGTTAATGTACCATCAAAGTACATACACACCAAATTTGAAGTTTATTGGAGTTAAATTGCGATAGTTATTCAATAAATAAATCGCACAAATCCCTTTTTGACCCATTGTCACCCCCAACGACGGTATTCTTTATATTTAATCTCAAAGACTCTAATTTTGGCATACTGTATCAACAAAACTGAACAAGATTTTGACCTGATATTCCAGGAATATACTAATAAAACTATTTGCTTTCGAAAGCTGAAAAGAATAACCTATCAGTACAAGTTATTTTATCGAACTTTTCACCACTTGATCGCCCATAGTTCGTCGTCGCACTAATGTACTGAACCGAGATGCACAGCACTGCGGCACGCAACTTATGAGAAAATTATCGACCACCATCCACTTGGAGCAAGGCTGGTTGATATTTCGTCCTACCCGGTGGCGCTTTTTCGATGATTATAGACTGCAGCTGCGTCGTCGCCGTCGTCGTCGTGCCTTATCGGGGTTCGATCGAATTGAGTCACGTGTGGCTTTTGGTGGAGGTTCAAGTTATTTTTTCCCCGTGCCCGTGTTGACATTCAAACTTCTCATAAATGTCAAGATTGAAATAAATTAATGTTTGATGTTGGGTGATCATGGAAGACGAAAATGAGACATTATAAAGGTTTCAGTTGGGTACAAGTAATAATTATTGTGGATAAAATATAAGCCTCAACAACAAAAAAAACGTATATAGTTAATTGGTTCATTTGGTCTGCCCATGGTATAAGGTTATGGAATTTAATAATAGGCAATATTGACAAGTATCACCTAGCTAGAGCATAAATAAATAAATAACCGTCTGTCAATAGTCTATAAATCATGGAAATCATATACAAAGTAAAATGGAAAATCTGTGGCTACTCAATTAAAGAGTGGAGTCATGAAGTGAATCTTATAAATATTTATATTCTGACACGAAAGATGAAACGATTACATGTGCAAAGAATTGTGCGAAAATGTCTTTTATAACACTTATGGCCAATTTCTTCACCTTCGCTTGAGCCGTAAACCAGGTTTACCCATATAGTTAAACTGGGTTTAAGGCTTATGCGATGGTGAAGAAACCGCTAATTAGTGCTTTTGCCTTTTCTATACATTAAACGCCCAGATATTCATCATGACTATGCTGAGGGTGTACTTCGTCGTAAGTGCTATTATTCGTCGTATCAAATATAAAATGTAGTCAAACTAACGTGCAACAAAGATTTTCCAAGTGTAATTACGGTTCGGCCACTTGAACACAAAAAATGCTATAAAACTACTGTATTTCGATAAATGACTTCAGTTCAATTACTCACTTTGCACTTTTTCACTGCAATCAGTTATCTAGCATTACACAACATTATGAAAAAAGGCATGATAAACTGCGAAATGTGATCAATTTTACCCAAAACTATGGTATGTTATTTCGATGCCATACCCGGAAATAAAATTTATCAAAACGGCCCTTAAAGCCAAAAAAGGAGTTCCATTCGATCCTCATACGCATAGGGTATCTAGTTCAAGCAGTCACCGGTCCCCATGTCGCCACAAGGTCTAGAGCCGGTTTGTCACGCGTTATTGTCTGCTGGAACGAGACAAGTGGCGTTCATTCAAACCAATCGATCACGCATAAGCGTGTCTCTGCGAATAAACTTGGATTTTATCTAAAGTAGCGGAGCTTACAAATAGGTATATAACCCCATTTGCATCTACGAAGCTCATATGGGGAGTGATCGCACAGCGAAGCCTAAAAGACAATCTCTCAAGAACGCAGATGGTGTTCTAGAATGTAGTATGATGCAAATGTGATACAGTCAACTGTTCCTAACTCGATATTGAAGGTATCAAGATACAGAAGACATGTGATCATATTTTTTAACTTTTCTTTATTTAAACAAATTACATTCGAAGATCGGATTGAATTATCCGGAGACTTGATTATCCGAAATTTTAGACTTTATTATCTAAAGTACGTATGTATTGCGATTTGCCTTCAATATGTTATGCAGCGATTTGGAATAATCAGTGTTAATGTATACATCATGATAAGTGCCACGTTATTTACGTAACCTTGGTAACTAGTGAATACGACACTGCTCAAACGTCAAATTAGTGAACTCGTGCATTAAATGATTCTAATTTTGCTAGAAAATGTTCAATAAGAGTGAACTGAATCTCTGAACGGTATGGTATGGTATGCATCATTACCCGGAATTTAGCAGAATACCATTCACTGGAATTAACAGTTTACCAGTTGACCAGTTTACAATTCTGTAATGTTGATTTGAAACTACTCGGAATGACCATCGAAGATCTTCTTATTCTTGGCATACGTCCTCACTGGGACAAAGATTAGTGTTCAATAAGCACTTCCACAGTTATTAACTGAGAGCTTTCTCTGCCAAAGTTGCCATTTTCGCTTTCGTATATCGTGTGGCAGGTACGATGATACTCTATGCCCAGGGAAGTCAAGGAAATTTCCATTACGAAAAGATCCTGGACCGACCGGGAATCGGTCATGGCTTTGCTTTGTAGCCGCGGACTCCAACCGCTAAGGGCTAAGGAAGGCCCCATCGAAGATAATGCACGAACAAATGCAGCACTCTAAACAAGGAGCAAGAGTCATGACTTCGGCAGCAAGGTGTATTTTCATGTTTTGAAAATACACCATGACCAAAAGCTTAGCTTAGCTTAGACTGACTACACATATCAATGGTTGCTATTCCGTGAATGACCGAAGTCAGTGAAAATGCACAAAGAATCAACTAGAAGTTCGGCTGGGATTGGCCATAATCCTCTTTAGTGTGCATGATTCAGTGCCTCTACTTATATAGGGTCAATAACGGCGCCAGCCGTCCTTGCAGTCAGGTGTGATTGGGGGAAGGAATGTTAGTATGTAACCTTTGCTATTTGGAGACCGTGCCTCTGCATCTCCACAAAGGTTACTGGGACGGATGTTTGTTAATGGGGAGGATCGTTAGGTCACAGGATTCACTTTGATAAGCGATTAGACCATGATAAATAATTATTTGTGAGATATAGACATGCTTATATGTAAATATAATATTTTCATTTGATATGAACAATTTCTATGTAGAGGAAAATTATGCCGACACTTGAGGTGACGAACTATTCAAAGTTTGTTGAACAAATACCTAAATGTAACATTCCTAACACTCTTATTCTTATGCCGACACTTACTGTGCGAACTATCCAAAGTTTGTTGAATAGAGTGAACCTTTCACAAGTCTACACTTGTAGTGTCGAACCATTCAAAGTTTTTTAATTACAAAAATAAAGCTAAAATTGTAGGTAAATTTTTTAATAATAATTCATGAATCAGAGTTTATGTCGACACTCACAGTGACGAACCATTAGTTTGTTGAAAAATCATATTTACGATTAAATATATTTTATAGATTAGAAATAGTAGCATGACACGAGCTCACCAATTGATCCGTCATCCTTGACTGAGCAGCAACAATCCACTTTCAGCTCCACTCGTTTGCTCGGCAATATTAAAGCACTCAGAGAAAATAGGCGCGCGACTCGAGATCTTGCCCTCATCGCCAGTGTTGACCAGACTCATTTCCTCGAAATTCGAATTGTGAAGTCATGAACTGTTATAACTGTGCGTTGTATTCCTGAGATGGAGGGGGAGGTGGTTGCACATGGGATCCGACAGTTTCGATCTCGGTGGGCCGCAATTCTAGTTTCTATGAAATGATTCGCACTCACTCACTCACTCATTTCATTTCACCGAAACTTGAATTGTGGCTCTCTGGGATCAAAATTGATCGATTTTGTGTGCAGTACTCAAGCTTAACCATCCGCTTTTCTATCTTAGGAGGATAGAGCATGGTTGTAGTAGTTCGTGGCTTCGTAGTTCGGAAAATGTTATTTTCGGGGAAATGAGTCTGAGCAACACTGCCCATCGCCCGCACACGCAGGAGCAAGCGTCAAGGTCGAAAGATCAAACACTACTAACGGACCCCGCACTTTTTCACTCCTTACTACCGACGCGCGATTTGTTTGTCTCTGGGATCAAAATTGATCGATTTTGTGTGCAGTACTCAAGCTTAACCATCCGCTTTTCTATCTTAGGAGGATAGAGCATGGTTGTAGTAGTTCGTGGCTTCGTAGTTCGGAAAATGTTATTTTCGGGGAAATGAGTCTGAGCAACACTGCCCATCGCCCGCACACGCAGGAGCAAGCGTCAAGGTCGAAAGATCAAACACTGCTAACGGACCCCGCACTTTTTCACTCCTAACTACCGACGCGCGACATGTTTGATCCTGCCCTCATCGCCTGTCCCCGCAGGAGCAAGCGTCAAGGTCGAAAGATCAAACACTACTCTGTTTTGAAAATACACCATGACCAAAAGTCATGAAAACACAAATCATTCCATCGTAACGCCAGCTGAACGTTACGTTTTAAATTCCTACGAAAAATTCATGGATTTTGTAATCTGTCATTCATGATTCCTAGTTTTGATTAGCAAAATAGCAATTTTGGTCATGGCATCATGAAGCAGGATCTGGAATCATGAATAAGATGAAAAGAGTGACAGTTAGATTTGTGTAACGCCCTGAGCACACAAATTCTTGAATAATAAACATGGTGACATGACTTGTAGTCATGATATCATAAAATTTTATGACATCATGACTTTATGTCCAAGAATCTAAAAAACGGATTTATTTTTCATGTGGGCAGGGGAAATCCTTCCTTCAAATACCTAAGCATCGAAGAGAAGTCAAAGATTTCTTCAAGTATCTGTTCAGCTTGTCATGTAGATTCTCCAAATGTAATTTCCCAGAATGTCGATTACCCGAACGTCAGTTCCCCGAATACTATTCCCACAAGTCATCTGATATGCACCCTTCTTTACTTGATCGACGATTCTTTCTTTTTTTACTGATTTTGACAATTTTGGCTGTATGGTTTAGGTCGAGAATGACCTTTTGGTTGCATATCGTTTTTTTTTTAGTTTACCAGCCTTTCACTAAAGACTGTTCATGCTGCACCACATTTTGAGAGAACGGGTCATTCGGGGAACATACGTTCAAAGATATGGTAACCAGGGAAAGTAACTAGTAATCCGGCAAAGTTCCGGAGAAAAAGTTGATCCATTGAGGTGAAACATATCGGAATCCAAATTTGGCCACAATGGACGAATAAGCTTGAGGTTAAATTTTGCAAAATCTATTTTGAAAACTCAAAATTGGCGTTTGCCAGACAGCTCAATTGTGAAATTGTAGGAAAAAAAATGTTTTTTAACTGTCACGAAACGGTGCTAAAAATTAGCGTTACACTGATTTTTGAACAGCCATAACTCTAAAACTAGTTATTCGATTTCAAATCTTCTTTCACTTTCTGAATCTTGACTCTTCAACTAATAAACAAAAATATTTTACATAGTCGTAGCATGAAACAAACAGTCTTAAGGGGGGGTATGAAAGCATGTCTTCCTTAAAAATGGTTCGGAGCTCATATCTCAGCCATCAGACAAAAATATCATAATTTTATTTCACCGTTGGAAACATTCAAGACCAGCATTGCAGGGAAAATATCAAATAGAGTCATAACAAGACACCCTCAGTGTGTAAGTGCCGGTGATCTTCTATTTTTAGGCAACAATGGCGCCTGCCACGTCAGAATGCAGACCAATGAGGGAAAGTGGGAGGAATTGATGATGCATTAAACTGGCTCCCACAGTAGACCGTATATACCACTGCGTCTACGCCAGTTCATGTAAGGGCTGGTATAACTTTCATGGCAGAGAGGCTTGCTGTTTGGTTAGCATATCAGACTGCCTATGTATCAGGTGTAAGGAAAGGCGTAAGGGAAACGGTTTTTTCCGTCTCGTGTTCTATGCTCATGAACTATGATAGATCAACTGTGATATATTAAGAGTGGAAGACAGAAGCAAGTGAAATATACAACTACAAATGTACGAGGAACAGGACGGGCCTGGGATTGAACCCATGACCTTCTGCATATGAAGCAGAAGCAGTAGCCGTTGGACCACCAATCCCGTCATTTGACTTCTGCAATCAATTTTATGTTGAAAAAACTACAATCTAGCAATTTGAGTTTTTATTTACAAGCATATATGTTGATTAAACAGGGTTTTACGTAGTCTCTAATCGAACATATATTTTGAGTGTAATCAGAAATCTCTATATCTACTAAACATGTTCATCCAACTTCTATAAACAAATTTATTCAAAAAAAAAAGCAACGTGTCATCGCTTTGAATTTAAATTCAGAGGCAACCTACCTCATGAGATAGGGTTTCTTGTAGTTTCTTAGGTTGAATAAATTTGAAGTGTTATAAGAAAATGTCTATTTCTTCTCAAAAGTGTTCACTTAACTTTTATAAGCAAATTCATGCTGAAAAAACTATTTGTCATTGCTTTGGATTTTGAATTACAGGCAAACAGATTCATAAAATAGGGTTTTTAGCAGTTCCTTGGCACGGTAAATGGCTGAGCATGGCGTACCATTGGTATCTCGCGTACCTGCAGGAATAAAATAGGCCCCTTTGTGTGGTCCTTAGCCTCTTGCCCGGCAACTCCTATCCCTACTTCCTCGTGGTACTGGCCGGGGTACGAGTAACCTTGGGAAAGATCTGGTAACCAACTCCGGTGGGAGCTTTGGTCGTATGCTGACAGGGAAGGGGGGGTTCGATTTAACTTTTGCTTCTGCAAACCTGGAGCGTCTGTACTCCATATTAGGAGCGGCTCACAACAGCGTCTGTTCCCCATGTCAGGAGCGGCTGATTACGTCCGAATGCCAGAGATGGCCCTCCGAACATTTAGGGGGTTGGTGTCAGCAGTGTTGACCAGACTCATTTCCCCGAAATTCGAATTGTGAAGCCATGAACTGTTATAACTGTGCGTTGTATTCCTGAGATGGAGGGGGAGGTGGTTGGGCTTGAGTGCTGCACATCGGCCGCAATTCAAGTTTCGGTGAGATGATTCGCACTCACTCACTCACTCATTTCATTTCACCGAAACATGAATTGTGGCTCTCTGAGATCAAAATTGATCGATTTTGTGTGCAGTACTCAAGCTTAACCATCTGCTTTTCTATCTTAGGAGGATAGAGCATGGTTGTAGTAGTTCGTGGCTTCGTAGTTCGGAAAATGTTATTTTCGGGGAAATGAGTCTGAGCAACACTGGGTGTCAGGCCCTGCAATCCAACCGTAAAACCACATCAGCACAGGAACGTTAACGAGAGAATACGGACCGGAACAATCGGCAAAGACCATAGCGACAAAAATGGACTAGCGATTGGAAGCTCGATACGTGGAACTGCAAATCTCTCAACTTCATCGGGAGCACACGCATACTCGGTTTCTACATCGTAGCGCTGCAGGAGGTGTGCTGGACAGGAGCATTGGTGCGAACGTTTAGAGATAATCATACCATCTACCAGAGCTGCGGCAACACACGCGAGCTGGGAACAGCTTTCATAGTAATGGGTGATAGAACCTGTTTTTTTTGACGTAGAAGTACGTCTTTCTTCTCTATACAGGAGTGAAATTGGAATTTTATAACCAAGAGCGTTACGCTGGCATGAAATATTTTAAACGTTTATAACTTCTCGCTGGCTTAACGAAATTTCTTGATTAGCACCTCAATCGAAAGATAAGACATCAAAGCTTCATGTCGTTTACTTACTGAATACCACATACCTGTCCAAATAGTTTAATAACTGTTTTAAAATAGAACGTTGATTTCAAGCAAATCTATAAATATGGGTGGCTAGAGAAAAGTTGACGTCATTTGTTTTTCAGCATAACGAAGTGGAGTAGCTGTGAAATTGATTTAGGAATATAAGAAGTCATATATAAAGTTTGAAATATTTCTCTTTTAACTCTTTTCCACTAATTTGATGGCCCTGAAAAAAGCCGATGGCTTTGTTAGCTTTGATGCTCTTACAGATAAATAACACTGCGGGATGTTATCAGTTGATTGCCATGGTCAAACGGGGAATCCTCAACTCAAATGTATAAATTTGAGCATATTTGCTTATAGGGTGATGTGCTAGTATCCATCGTATTAAGCATTGATCAGTGAGAACTGCAATTTTCCCAGTATTGCAGTGAATGATGCTGACACAAACCGATGTCAAACAATTCTTTCTCAAAACGGCTTTAGCATTGTACAATAACATTTTGATAAATCTTGATCTCTTTCTGGAAATAATGCAAAGAAAATGCATCTTACCGTATTCTCAGTCCGTCGTATCGTTTTCAACTCCGTCGCAATCCGTTTCCAGATTCGTCTCACAACTTACGGCTCACTGTGTGTATTGAATGGTTAAAACACAACATATCAACGCTATAATAAAATGTTTTACTAGAATATATAGATCTACTGGCATCTCCCTCCATTCCTTCAGCATGATGGAATATACTAATTTCCTTTAAAATTCATTGTTCGTTATCAAAATTCAGCCCAAACATATGAACACAATTCCTTTTGACCGTACAATTATGGCATTTGCTCACAGTACAGCGAAAACAACACAATCAAAGTAATAGTATTTTTACATCGAGCGTCGCGCACACATTGATGCGCACAAGCTTTTTTTTCTCAGTACGACGGATTAAACTTTGTTTACATTCTCAATTATACGCGGCGGTTGAGGAAATTTCGTGAAATTTGGTGATTTATTGAAGTTTTACGGCGTGTGATTGGAATGAAATCCTTCAGTGAAGAAGTACGAAGGTTTTCCATAGTGAAAATAAGTGCCCGGCGAAGTAAGTCACCCACGGGGGCGGGAAGAAACTTGTGTTGGAAAGTGGTGTGGCTCAGTCGATCGCTAAGCATTTCTCTCAAATCGTGTTCGTCCATGCGATTTCGGTGAAAAAGTGCAAAGTGGATAATTGAACTGAAGCAGTCTTCCCAAACGAACACCGAACACGTTGGTTCAAGCGGTTTCTGTACTCTCCTTGTACTCTGTTTTCGTGTGCAAACCGAAACGCTCGAAACTGAACCTAAACCCAAACATGTGTAAAATGAACATCGGTGCAAACGCCGGTTCGAAAACCGGTCCATTTGTAACTCGATTGCTACTGCGGATCAAATTTTGGTGCAAATCTTCGGTTGCATTCGAGCTTCAGAACGATGACACAAACGGAGAGACAGAAAATTGTTGATATCCACGCTTATCAATTTCTACTTATCATGTCTTGTTGTTTGAAACAGTAAAATCCTTGGTTTTTTCATAAAGTTACCACTGAATGTTACTCAAGGTATTGATCTCAATTGATCTGCTTAAATTAAACATTTATTCAAGCCTTAAGGGTCTTGCGATTTGAACCCAAAAGTTCCATATATGATCGTAGAAATTTATCCGCGTGGATTTCACCCGTTCTCTGTCTGCCTGCTTTGTGCCATTATTTGAACCCAAGTTTGAACCAAAGTTTGAACCGAAGTACACATGTACCGGGTTCGGTTTGATACACTGGTACAGAGACGAAGCGCGTTTGTGGTTCAACACAAGTTGCAATGTTCAAACCAAAGTTGCACATCGGTTCGGTTCGTGGGAAGACTGAACTGAAGTTATTTACCGAAATTCAGTAGTTTTATTACATTTTTGGTGTACAAGTGTACAAACCATAACAGCTTTCACAAAATTACACTTGGATAATGAATCTATGTTGCAGGTAAGTTTGAATATCCGCCGTAATGGAACATTTAAAGTTTGATACGACGAATAGTAGCGCTTACGACGAAGAAGAACAAAGCCCTACGACGAACCGAAAGTTTCGTGGCGTGGATGGCGCACAACAGTAACAAATGATGGCGGCGATGACGATGGCTGGGTGAACGCAAACAAGCGGTGAAGCACAAAGCGAGAATGACTTGCCCGACCGTGTTCACAGTTCGACCGCAAATTTTCCTGTGGACTGCTTCCTCTTCTTCTTCTTCTTGGCGGCGGCAGCGGTGATGACTTTGGCTTCGGACGGCATCTTCTCTCGCTCGCTCGACAGTTTGATTTGAGCGAAGCAAGACAAACGGGGAGGTCCTTCGCTATCGATGTCTGTGCCTGAGAAGCACGCCCGGTCAGAACAAGCCGATCTGTCGCCTGCTGAGATGCGATCCAAGC
This sequence comes from Aedes aegypti, assembly GCF_002204515.2. Taxonomy (NCBI): domain Eukaryota; kingdom Metazoa; phylum Arthropoda; class Insecta; order Diptera; family Culicidae; genus Aedes; species Aedes aegypti. The sequence continues at coordinate 118,753,993 of NC_035107.1, forward strand.
GGAGAATGGAAAGCAAATGACGTCAAATTTTCTCTAGCACCCCTATTTATGAATTTGCTTGAAATCAACGTTTTATTTTAAAACAGTAATTAAACTATTTGGACAGGTATGTGGGATTCAGTAGGTAAACGACATGACCCTTTGATGTCTTGTCTTTCAATTGCGGTGCCATTCAAGGAATTTCGTTAATCCAGCAAACAGTTATAAGAGTTCAAAATATTTCATGCCAACGTAAGGCTCTTGGTTTTGAAATTCCAATTTCACTCCTGTATAGAGTATTTTTATTTTACTTTCAAACTGTGCGGCATAATCAAATGCAAACGCATTCAGTTCCCGATGGTTAGTGCCTGTGCTTTTACTGTTCATAAGTCGCAAGGTGGAACTTTCCCCGAGGTCGTGTACGACTATGACAAAAGCCAGGATCAGCAATTGGTATGTGTTGGTTTGTCGCGGGTTACTTCATTGCAAGGACTATTTTTGACAAACTCTACTTTTTTCAAGTTCCATCACGCCAAAGGCAGCAATTCTCCCAAGAGGGTTGACTTAAGGAATGAGCTGCAGCGCTTAGGCAATCATCGATTAGTGACGCTTTGAGACGAACTGCGTGAAATACTGGATCATAGCGGCCAAGCCTGCATATTGATGAGTATCAATGTACAGAGCCTAAATGCTCATGCAATGGATATTGCTACAGACCAAAGCACTGGACCGATTCTATCGATTCTAACGATCGAAGCACCCGAGCTATCAAACATCTAATCTACTAGAGGAATTTGGCGAACTACCGCTGGAGCCAGAAACCGATCACCCAACCAAGCAACACAAGGAAGCAACGACCAAACAAACAAATTCAATCATCTGGCATTATTCCTGGAACTCCAAACACTGGTTCTCGGAACCACAGAACGACAAATGGTTCTTTTCAGGACTACCAAAATGAGTCCAAAAAGAGAAAACTTCATCCGATCAATAACAACACAAAACTAGTACACTTACAAATTCATACACATGACAAATCATCGTAGTTCTACGTCAACCCCGCGGTAATGTAATAGACATTACCCACCCCCAATTTTTTTTTTTTTTGAGTGCATAAAAAAGCGTGACTAGCGGAGAAAAGGATTGAGAATGTACCCCAGTGAACCACGTATCGTATAAGGATGTGCGCCAAAAATCTCATATTCATACGTCAAAAATCAGAATCGCACAATATGTCAAATCAAAACGAATAAATGTTAACACAAATTGTATATAATTCTCCACTACGATTCATTGTCGACAAACTTTGTTGACAACAAACCATGCCGTAAATAGTATAATCTGGAATCACATCAAGTTGTATAAACTGACAGATCATATATCAATGCAGATTAGCATCAAATGAAATCGCAATAACTTAGCAAAATTTGCCACCTGAGGTCGGTATCTTCTGGCGGTGGGCTTCAAAGAACAACAAAGCGTGTGTGCTGTATAGCAAACTCCCTTTCATGTTGGCAAATAATCATACCTTATTTATGTAGCGGTCTGTGGTGTAGTGGTATGGTACCGGTTTAGGGATCCAAAGGTCCGGTGTTCGAGGCTCACTGAATACTTTTTTTTTATTTTTATCGAAATTTTGTGGCATTGTATTGCTGACTATGGAAAGTCTGAAAAAGTCGTGCGAAGTGCGTATATGGCCTCCACTTTGGTGTGTATATAGCGTTTTCATGCATTTTATACGAGTGATTTGATTCATATATAATGATGTAAAGCAAAAAATATACCAACCGAAATGTTGACTGGGACGTGACATGGTTTTAGTATCATCCCCGTAATTTAAAATGTTATTCATTGAAAGAAAATAAGAATTATAGAAAGTATACCAGTTATGGCTACAGTGATTCCCTATTTGTGTGAATTTTCAAAAACTATCCCATTCTGAATACATTTGAATGTATGAACATCAAGATATATTTAATATCAAACTTGAGTACACACAAAATAAATAAAAAAAAATTAGAGCAACTTAATAATCATGTATGGCGAAATAGGAAACCATTACGTCCATAACTGGTACATATAATGAAATGTAAAGATCGTCCAAAATGAAAAAAATATTGTTCGGAAATGGTTCTTTTGGATAATGGTTTTCCGATAAGTTGCATTCCAAGTACAGTAACCTCTCCCTTACTCGATATTCTGTATCTCGATATCGAGTTAGAGAACTATAATAAAAGTTGGTTTTCATGGCTAACTCGAAGCTCCCTTGAAAATGCCACTTGTAGAGTATCGTTTTGACTCATATTCCGAACATTTAAGGCCAACAGTGACTTCAAACGCATCTAATGTGCATAAATTACCTAATATTTGTGAGAATTTTAATTTCTTCGCGAAGTCTAACTGTGAGCTGTTGGGTATGCTGATAAAAATGCTTATTTAAACTTGTTTATTATCGTTTTTACGTAAAAGTTGGGAACAACATTTTGATTCAAATGCTGAACACTGTGATCATTATGTCTCATATTCCGAACAAATGATTCAAATTCCGAAGAGCACGAATAAATAGTAATGAAACGAGTAATTTCATAAATAAACTTATCTGCGCTAGTTTTACTGACCTCGAACTAGAGAATCATCGCTACTCCCGAGGTCTAACAGAATGGAATATGTTTAAATTCAATTGCAATTTACTGCCAATTCCTGTAGATTTGATGACATATTTCAGCGAAACATTTCAACCAAATCGCCATATAAAAACCGAGTGTTCGGAACTTGGTCAGTTCGGAATTTGAGACAAAACGGTAGATGTTAAATGGTTGGCTTTAGAGAGATTACAACGGCATCAATGGATGCTAGATTCAAGGGATCGAAATTTTTTATCGAATTAAGGCAAATATCAAGTTACAGAATATCAATTAATAAAGAGTTGATTGTATTTGCTTGATTAGAGTGGCACCGGGAAACAGTTCCTTTTATAATAGTTATTCAAGGGGGTGGTCACTCTACGCACTTCATTCGGCACAGCTGTGCCTTCAAAGCGCCAAGGTGTGCCAAGCATGCCAAACCTACTATAATTCTACATCCCATAAAAATCAATGAACTGAAATTATGGAAAAAACATTCTCAGCAAGCATTGACATGTTTCATTTTCTTCTGGCTTGCCTCTCAAATTTTACATTACTTCCCAATAACTGTTTTTCATGGAGCTGTGTTTTTCCGGGATACATTATACTTACATTAGAGACCGTACATAAATGACGTGACAATTTAAAGGGAAGGGCAGTTTACGATTTTGTGACCAACCATGTATTGAGTATAGGGAAAATGATACAATGGGGAGGGAAGAGCTAAAAACTTGGCAAAAAATGCTACGTATTTATGAACGTTTTCTTATCGCAGGGGAAACTATTGACTCAATAGTATTGAGAGAGTTATTCAAGTATATGAAACACTTCAATGAGAAGGAAGAAAACGACCCACATGAATTCAAAGACAACACGGAAACTGTGACACGGAGCGTCAACGGGATCGTTGTGGCAGGGAGGGGGTATGAAGAGTTGGGAGAAAATAACGGTGAAACATCGCGATGCAGTAAGGCGGCATCCACAAATTACGTAACGCTCTAAGGGGGGGAGGAGGTAGGCTCGAGCGTTACGACTCATACAAAATTTTAAAAAATTCCATACAAAAAGCGTTACGGAGGGGGGGGGGAGGTGGTCGAAAATTTCCAATTTTAGCGTTACATAATAAATGGATGCCGCCTAAGACGTATGCCATATGTGGATCCCTGTAATCCTCTGAACACACGGCGATGATGATGATGATCTTCAAAATCAAATCAGATTCCCAACATTTTTACCCATTTCCACATCCTTGGAAGTTGCTTTGAGCTAACAAGGTCACGAACGCTTTTCTGCAGGTATCTTTTAATCAAGATTAGGAGGTTCGTTCTGAATCCGAAACCAACGCGAAAGTTTTGGAAAATCTGTGTTTGACATGTGGCAAACAACTCAGAAAACTCAATGATTGCTGGGACGAAAATTTCAGTTCACTGTTATTTTTATAGCAACCCAATTTTGTAGGGTGTGCCAGTCAGTGCGCCGAAAAGTGCCATAGCTGCGCAAGGCACACTGTGTAGAGTGACCACCCCCTTGTAGTTATTACGTAATGGTTAATTTTTTGAACCGATCTCGCAGTAGTCGGCCACCGAATAATTGCAGAGCATGATATATCTTTATAAGGCAAAGGAGATCTGAATAGCAGTCCTAATTGCGCGATCCATAGCACCTCTGCCTTGGTTGATTTATTTCACCTGAGCACAACACTCAGCACCTGAGAGATTCAATCTCGGCTTCATTCAGCTCGTTCCTCACTACTTGTCGTTTATCTCCAATTCATCTACAAACATTGGGCTGTTGTGGACCGCCTTCAACGTGTTTTACCAACCCGGCCGCTTCTCCGTCCCTTCCCAGACTTCCGTTCCGCCACATGTCCTCCGCCGTTACACAGTGGCGCGCCTTCATATGAAGGTTGGACAAAACCTCAAATGCGTCCAAAATCTATTGAAAATTATAATCTTTTAGCGGAATTTTAGCCAAATTGATGAACAATTTTTGACTGAGCAATGAACAAAACTGATCAATCTCAAATTTTGGCAAACTGTCGATCGCTGGTACCGACCTCTTTAACAATATTAACATGTGATTTTAAGGACATAAGTTTAGCCTGGCCATGCGCCACTGTGCGTTAGTTGCCAAGCTTTTCAGGCGGCTTTTTCAGTAGGCAATACTCGACTCGAACCGCGTTCCATGTCAACGCTGGATAGTCAGTTTATGGTAGTGTTTCGTCGGTCGTCTTGATTGAAGCACGTTCCAGTTCGGTTTTCGGTCGCCGACGCCGTCATAGAAGCCAAAGCTATCGAATACAAACCCCGTAAACAGTGTTCTTAAGCATGCTGACTCGCGTATTTCGTGAATCTTCACGGCAAGATCGCGGCAAGTAGTTGTAAGCCACTTATGTTTTGCGAACACATTATCAACACTTTTGTGGAGCGGTTTGTGTGAAATGACGTCGCGTGTTGATGCGAATGTTCGCGCCGCCCCGTGGACAAGTGTGATAAACAAACTATCGTGACTTGGTCGTTAGGGCCCCCTTTAGGGTAATCAATCATACACTGAACCGATAAGTTTCTCTAGGTTGGTGAAATTCAGTACTGTTAGAAAATAAAACACGCGCCGGTTATAATTTGAATAAATTACACAGATCAAACTAATCGATCACCAAAATATTTCAAAATTGAAAATTTGTATAGATTGATTACAATTATGATAGAGTGCAAAACAGTTCTACTGCCCTAAATGTTCACAAATCACGTACAAAATCTTTAGTGCCAACGATACCAATGGCTTTTAATTATCGACCTTGCAACTACATTACAACTAATCCTAGTTCGGAGTGAGGTATGAGAACGTGTAGTGATAAGTGTCTGAACTGAATGGAGACTAATTGCTACAATAGCTGTTAAGTATCTTGCTCAGATGAAGATGAAGATGAAGGTATCTTGCAAGACCAAGAAGATGATGCCTGTCAGGTCTAGAATCCTTCTAAGTTTCTCTGGGCGTACGCACTTAGAATGTTTTACGGACTTCAATGTTAGAATTTCGATTAAATTAAGTGCAATTATACTAGAATTTAGGAAAACCTTCCTAATATCGATTAAATTTATTGTTTTGTTTTTGAAAATTGCATTTTCCATCAAATATTAAAACTTTTTTTTAATTCTCTCATAAGTAGCATTTCAAACAGTCAAACAATGAACCGTGGCAATAGAAGATTTCAACAATTTTTGTCTAAAATTATTGATTATTTTATTTGACATTTGTTCCAATGTTTCAACATTGAATATTCTATGTAACTCATAAGTAGTATACCGGGGAGGGAGCTTCAGATTTAGTTTTTAGTAGCTTTCTTCCTGGTTTTACAATAGCTAGTCCACATTAGTACATACAACATGGCTGCCCAGAAAATTTGTTTGAATATCCAATGCTTGTTCTTAAGACAAAGTTTTGGTTTTGAATTTTTGTCTAGCAAAAGCCCTAGATACTTAACTTAATCTGACCAATATAGTGGAACTACTAGAAGGTTTCAAAAAAAGAGCTTTTGATCTATGTGGGAGTATTATTAGTTGAGTTTTGGAAGCATTAGGAGAAATCTGCCATTTTTGCAAGTATGAAGAAAAAATATCGAAACATTTTTGCAATCGACTACAGATGACACGCAGGCTTCGTCCTTTGGCGGAGAGGCCTGTGTCATCCGCAAACAAGGATTTTTGACATCCCTGAGGTAACCCAGGTAAGTCAAATGTGAAAATATTGTATAATATTGGTCTCAAAATGCTGCCTTGGGGAACACCAGCTCTTACAGGAAGTCTTTCAGGCCTGGAGTTCTGATAATTAACCTAAAGTGTACGATTTGACAGATAACTTCTAACAATGTATGTTGGATGATTCAAAGAAGGTATAATACAGTTATGAAACCAGCATAACTCGAAAGAATAACCTATGATTAAAAGAAGGAAAAACTTCTGATGAAATCATTGAAAAACTGGAGCCCTAACACACCGTTGATAAACCAAAGATGAAACAACCATCAGCTTAGAGTTTTGACGCGATGCGTGGGGTTCACAACTTCATCTTTAATTAACGGGTCGATTTTATCATTCTCTTGGAGCTATTACATAGCGAAAAACATAACATCCAGTCACATCAAAAAAGTTAATAAAAAAATAGTTGATCAATTATTGGGCCACACCTAAGAAACCTACACATCAGCGTTGTAGCAATTTGATTTTTTTGTTAGTAATTCGGCCAAACGGCATTCGGCCAAACGACCCGTTTGGCCAGATGGCATTCGGCCAAATGGCGTTCGGCCAAATAGCCGGACACCTCAGAAACTATTCTATTGATTTCTGAAAGAATTACTTCGGACGTAAAACCACTAAAATATTGCTAGTTATAAACTATCGGAAGTTTCTAGATGGCCGTCAATCAATTAAGGGATCTGAAAACAAAATGCAAAGTATCCGAAAATGTCTACCATGTTTTTTTTTTTCAATTTTTTTTCAAGGATTTTTCAAGATTGCCTACAGAAATCATTCTGGGAATTTATCAAGGTTTCAACCAAGAATTTCACTGAGGAGACCTCTGACCACTTTTCTCTGAAAACCACTGAAGCGATTTCTTGGCGTACCCTTATTTCAAGTATACTCCTTGATGGTTAACTGATTTTTTTTTCTGGTGATCATCTTAGAAATTTGCGAAATTTCTTCAGATGGTTGAAAATTCTTTTGGATACGTAATGCTTTTAGAATTAGTTCATTACTACAAGGAGTTCTTCAAGAAATTTATCTAGAAACTCGTAAGCGACTCTACCAGTTTTGTTAAGCACTGTTCCAAATATTGTTGCAAAACTTTTCTAAGACTTCAGTTTCAAATAGTTTGTAAAAATGCAAGAATTTCGCCAGAGTAACAAAAGTTCCAGAGTTTCATTTCAGAAGAATCGGTGCATGTTTTTTAAAGTATATTCCAAAATTTTCTCTATGGATACTAGAGTGGCTCAAAAAATCGTTTTTGCTCCACACCGCTCATTCAATTCTACACCAAATTCTGAGTGTCCTCCCAAAATTTGAGCTCATATGGATGAAAACTGAGACTGCACAAGCCCTTTCAAGTTTATATAGGAATTACTATGAGAAAAGTAACCAAATCATTCAATCGGTCATAGTGTTTGCCCATGTGCTCTTGGGGATTAGAACTTCATTGATACTGTGAGATACATTCATCAGCTATGCAGAAGACCGTTTTCAAATCGGGCGCCTCAGTAATTAGTTATTGATTTATATCCAGTCGCAAATTCTTCAGCAGTGCTCATTTAACTTCTGAACAGGCAACATTGCTGCACCTGGCGCGAAAGATAGCACGCACAAATCATGGCTACTATGTTTTACTGCATATATCCAGTGATGCCTGCAGAACAACCCAATAATTATACCCAAAGTTTTACAACTCATTCGAAAACCAATAACTAATTTCCGAGGCGTCCGATTTTAAAACAGTCTTCGGCAAAGTAGTAGCTGATAATTGTATCTCACAGTATCAAAATAGTTCTAATCTCCAAGAGCACATGGGCAAACACTATGACTGATTGAATGAATTGCTTGCTTTTCCCTTAGTAATTCCCATATAATCATTAAAGGGCTTGTGCAGTCTCAGTTTTCATCCAAATGAGCTCAAATTTTGGGAGGACACTCAGAATTTGATCTAGAATCGAATGAGTGGTGTGGACCAAAAGAGATTTTTTTGAACCACTATTGGATACCTCTATGAGTTTCGCTGGGAATTTCTCATCATGGGAGATCTGCATCAAAACCCACAACAAAGATTTTTTCAGTGGTTTGCTTATTACTAGAATTTCTGGAATTTTTACAGCGATTTAATTTTTACCTATAAATTGTTCCAAAATTTTGTCCACGAGTCTTTATAGAGTTTAACTAGGAATAACCGTAAGCATAAGGACTGTTCATTTTATAAAGTGGACACTTTGTTTATGCTATATCTTTTTTATTTATTGATAAAATCGTAATCGGTTTTCTGTGCATCGTTCAATTACTTTTCTACAATGCTATGAAAATATAAGATCTCAGAAAATGCTTTTGGTTGAAGAGCTAAATAGTTTTTTCCAAAAACTCTTCGTCAAAGTTTAACATTATTTTTCGCAAAACAAAAATCCTATTTTTATGAACAAATTGTATGCTTGTATCCTTTACTATTCTACTAAAGGTTAGGCTTTAAAAAAACAATTATATGCCACCATTCTCTGACATTAGTAACTTTAGTGATTTACCCATTTATGACCAAATTTGCTGATACACCATCCTTTCACTCCCAGCAGAAAAGAAAAGTAAAAAGCGTGTTCAAAACTAGTTTGGATTGCTAAAGAAACTATATTTGTATAAACGAGAGTTTAAACCACAGTCTTAAGTATAAATTTTACTGTTTATGGCAGTTTTACTTAAAAGTCTCATACTTTTAAAATTATGTACCGTTTTGACTCATATTCCGAACACTTAAGACCAGCAGTGACTTCAAATGCATCTGATTGGCATAAATTGTTTGATATTTGTGTAAATTTTAATTTCTTCGCAAAGCCTAACTGTTAGCTGTTGGGTGTACCAATAAAAATGTTGATATAATTTGTTTTAGTATTGTGTTTTCGAAAAAGAATGGAACGACATTTTGATTCAAATGCCGAACACTGTGTTGATTCTGTCTCATATTCCGAACACCTTGATTCAAATTCCGAACAGCACGGATAAATCGTATTCAACTGAATAATTTCTCAAATAAATTTATATGAGCTTATTCTAATGGTCTCAAACTAGAGAATCATCACTACTCCCGCGGTAAAAATTATGTTGGAGACGTTAAAATTGAATCGCAATTGGCTGCCATTTCCTTGTTATTTGGTGACATATTTCAGCGAAACATTTCAACCAGATCGTCATACAAAAACCGAGTGTTCGGAATATGAGTCTGTTCGGAATTTGAGACAAAACGGTACGCATATTTATCGATCTACAGCAAATTGTAAACGGTTTTCTCCGAATATTTCAATTGGTAATCTCAGAATGACATATTGTGAAAATAATATGAAGAAAATAAAATCGATTTTATTACAGCAGTGTTGCCGTTTTAGATGATTGTCAATGTACTTTGAAAGGTCTTCTAAGAATAAAGCAATTAAGTTTCTATTGTGCTTTATATGTGACGTAAGGACCATATAAGTAACTCTATGAAGGCGTAAGTTATTTTTCATATTGATACTATTTAAGCACTTCCGTCAGGATATACTTTCAACTAAACAATTATACTCATATCAATTCCCTTCAAATTTCAAATATTTTTCTCTAAAATTTATATATAATATCTGTAAAATTGTTGTTCCAAAAATAACTTGATTTTTTTCCATCAGGCTCCTGATTGATGCTGCTTTCGGAAATCAAGACGTTTTTGAAAATAAAAAATTAAAATTGTCAAATTTTCCAGCCAATTTCTTACAATCATTGATTTTGATAACCTCCAAAAATCGGCCGTTATACACGACCCTTATAAAATGAACAGTCCTTACTACTAACTACCGTACAACATACAGAAAGTTATCGAAGAATATCTTTAAAGCTTCTTTTAAACAGAAACGTATAGAAGAAAACTAGAATCTTCTGAAGAGTTCGCATCATGCATATATATATATATATATATATACTTTTTTTTTGGATTCCACAAGATGTAGTAAAAAAATTTTTTTCCTCGCCAAAATAATGATACTGGCAGAATATTTTTTGACCTTCTAATCATTTTTTTTTTTAAATACAGGTCGGACTCGATCATCCGATTATTTACACTCCGGATAATCGAATCACTAAGAAAAAAATTAAAATCTTCGATAAAAGAACTTAAATATTATCTTTTTTCGTTGTTTTATTTATATGATGCGGTGGCGTAGCCAGAAATTTTTTCTAGGAATAGTAGGGGCCTTTACAAGAAAATAAAATTTTTGATCAGCATACACATAAACCACTTTTTCAAACCCCCTTCTCTTAAATAGGCTCAAAACTGCAAAACCATTCATAGTGTATATTGCAATACCAAATTATCCCAGATTTATACATAAAAATTGAAAAACAAGAACATCAAAAACCAAATTCCGGATAATCGAGTCTAAAATTCCGGATAATCGAATCCCAGATAATCGAGTCTCCGGATAAAACTTTTAGTAGGCCTTTGCCAAAACGACCAATAAGAAGTGGTATTTTTTAACAGGCGATTGGTTTCGTTTTTGTACTTTGAGCTGACACGTCTTGCCTTAGGTTGCAACCTGGGAGGGAGAAACCGATAAAAAAAAATATGTACGTCAAAGTGAGCCGAGATTCTCCTGTCACGAACTGCCACTGTGAGCCGGGATCTCAAACAATGGACAAACATGATAGAAACGCGTAAATTATCAAAACATATTTTCAAATTTCTTCAAAGTTGTCAAAAATCGAATGAGAATCAATTCAAAAGTATGCAAAAGTAAAGCCACGATAACGCCTTTTATTATGATTAAATACAAAGTATTGAAATACGCATCTTATTACATTTTGTAATAAAAATTAAAAATTAAATGTTTGGAAAACTGTAGCCCTTTTTCCATGTTTGTCCGGAAAGATCGAAGGTACACAACAAAAGAAAACTAGAGATTTTCATCAAGTCTGCCTTGATTGTTGTTGGCAAGCTGGAGTTATCTTGCAGTTAGAAAAAGAAAACTTTGTTTAAGACTAAGTAGCCCGTCACTCGTTTTGGAATCAATGACGACTTTTTAGCTTGCATTTCAAAGTGATAAAACTCAGTCTTGATAGTTTATATTGAATTGAAAAAGTATCACCAAAGACAAATTAAAGACCCCCATGTCCCTTGCAGTTGCCTAAAATTTTATGGCTCATAAGGTAATCTAGAATGCCGTTCAAAGTGTATTGCGATCTGTCAAACTTGGGTACCTTTTGCACTACCGAGGGACCAAATGCAGTACTAGAAGTGGTACTCAATCTGAGCCCGAGTGGGACGACCTGGTATCACTGTATGCACTAACATGCATAAAGCAGAGTGGATCTAGATAAGAGTGGCGTCAATGTCAAAATTGGAACAGCGGCGAACTGTCATTTCCATACAAATCCGCGTTCCAATCGAGCAGAAGACCTGTCAAAACTGGAACATGACGTCACTCTTGTTTACAGGCACTCTAGCATAAAGTATGCTGATACTTTTTCAGCTGTGTCAGTTCAAAACCAACTTATTTTCTTTGATCCGAAATCGTGAGATGAATTAGCAACAATCATCAACGACGCGTACAAATTTTAATGACGGCCTACTTCGCATTAATATTTCGTGTTCCCTCACAGGTTACAATCTTCTTCTTCTTCTTCTTCTTCTTCTTCTTCTTCTTCTTCTTCTTCTTCTTCTTCTTCTTCTTCTTCTTCTTCTTCTTCTTCTTCTTCTTCTTCTTCTTCTTCTTCTTCTTCTTCTTCTTCTTCTTCTTCTTCTTCTTCTTCTTCTTCTTCTTCTTCTTCTTCTTCTTCTTCTTCTTCTTCTTCTTCTTCTTCTTCTTCTTCTTCTTCTTCTTCTTCTTCTTCTTCTTCTTCTTCTTCTTCTTCTTCTTCTTCTTCTTCTTTTCTTCTTCTTGGCATGAAGCTTCTAAGCTTAGTGTTATAGTGGTTATCACGCTTAATGGTGTGGGTGCCCTAGTGCGGATGTAGTTATGAAACTCAGAGAAAAATAGTATGCACTCATTCTCAAAAAACACCAAGAATCTGGGTAAACAAATTTAAAATTGGGTAATATTTTCATATGCATTTTGATGAGTCTGGAAAGCGTGTGCAAGTTTCGTTGAGGAAAACAAAAACAAACTGTGCATTATGAGCGTATGCAAGTGTAGGTGTGTTCAAATGTCACTAGGTTCTATAGTGGTTATCACGCTCAATGGTATGGGTGCCCTAGTGTAGATGTGGTTGTGAACCTTAGAGGAAAACAATATGCACTCTGTCTCGGAAAACACCCCCCAAGTAATAATTTCAATGCTCTTTGATCTTAGATGTTATATATTGAGGTTTTATTGGAGATGCATTAAATCCCAACAGATTCAATAATAGATTTAAAAGTGCTAAACCATCTTTTCAGTAAAAACCACTTTAAATTGCTTTGTAGATACCTATAAGTGCTTCTGTTAAAACTTGTTTGGTAGCTAAATTTGTTGATAATAAATTGTATGTTGAAGAAGCTGTATAGTGTCTATTAAAACCTATACTTAAAACCTCAGCTTGATTGTCTTACAAAGACATCGGTAAAACTCCCAAGACTGCTCTAAGTCATGTTAAAGTCTTCTTAAAACTCAAATGCCTGATGCAAGTTATGGTCTGCGTGTGGTTATCAATATCATTAGTGGATAATGATGATCATGTAAAGAATCATTAAACACGAAAGTAAAGAATCATAAAACACGATAAAATGTGGAATATTCCGCTCGTAGAATTATCTAACTACCGTGTGTAGCATATTTTCCCATGCTTTCCTAAACTTCCCGTTCTCGGGGGACAACTATGCTGCACACAACAGCTGAGTTGCTCGAAAAATGCTTTCATTTTCAGCCACTTATCACTTAGCGTTGTCTACGTCAGTACAACCGTTCAACCACGGTCTTTTTTACAACACTTTCTTCCATTAAAAACATGAATAGATGCATAACGGAACGAATGAACTAAATTAAAGTGCACAATCACAAAATCAAACCTTCCGCTTTGTTTACCTTTTTGACAGCACTAGCTTTCCTGAGTACATTAAATTTAAGCCAAGGCTCCCAAAAAACCTATTTGTCTTACTGCAGAAAAAAATCTGATTTAAGAATTTAATAGCCAAAGGAGGATTTTGTGCAAGGATTCTTAAGATCAAAACCTTTCATGAATGATTTTATTGTACGGAACACCAATTCTCGAAAACTTATCCATATAGACTAAAGTGACCAGATATGTTTGGCTTCAATGCGGGACAAAATTTGTAAACATTAGAAAATTAGTTTAAGGAAAATGTTTTCGCACTTTCGCTCAAACTCCACATTTAATTTTAATTATTCTAGTAGGATTTCCATAACCTGTTGCGAAAGAGTTTTCAATATTGAACAGATAAAAATAACAATATATTATTAAATTTAGATCCTAATCACGAAATTTCTTTTAAACCAAAATTCCAATCAGAATGTTGTATAGTTTTCAAGCTGATTTCAAAAATATTGAAGCAACATTTTTTTTGTAATTTGAACTGAATCCTAATAAGATTGTGGACTAAATAAAATCCAAGAAAGAATCTTTATCATGAAGGATTCTGAGTCAGATTAAGTGAGTTGATTTGCTGAACAAAATTTACAAAAAACGAGAAGAGAACCAATGCAATTTTTTGAAAGATTTTGAGTAAAGTAAATGGAGATTTCGGCTTTCAGTCACGAACTAAGCGTTGATTGTTTTAAATCATTGCCAACGTTTCGATCCAGTTGTTGGGATCTTCTTCAGGGCTCGATAGGAATCAACTTGTCGTTAATTCGTGTAGCGCACACGGTACTTGTCTCGATTGGGTATCGCACTGGTCTTATTCATCACCAGCACCCTATATCGGATGGTGGGTGGGTGGTAGGGAACAAGAATTTTACACAAAAATTGCCTGTTGTCTATTGCCGTCGGCTAATCACGGTCAACAACTGGATCGAAACGTTGGCAATGATTTAAAATAATCAACGCTTATTTCGTGACTGAAAGTCGAAATCTCCAATTATCATCATCAAAGTCCAGTCAATCTTCCTTAACATTCTGAATAAAATCATTAGGAAAGTTTTGAACAAAATAATGAATTCCTTAACAGTGCCATTTGGAGTTTCTTAACTAAATCAAGAGCTTAAAATATAATAAATGCTGTTGCGTATCCTGGAAGTGTTTTGATAATACCTGAGCTGAAGTATTGTGATATTTTTACCAGTGAATACTGTGGAATTCTTATTTCTATCAGAATTGTATAAGAATTCTGACTATGGGTTAATCCATGGATTCTATTTATTTTGATTGAAACCAAATAGTTACAGAAATGTTGAGTGCGAAAGGAATTATGTTAGGATTCCAATAACATTTTGAAAATATTTCAACGTAAAATAATTGTTGATATAGGCGAGACCGGAGTGGAGACAAAGGTTACCCGTGAAATACTTCACCTGGCAAACCGTTGTCCGAACCAAATCAAACAGCAAAACCAGGGCGGATGCAAAAGCTTCCCGTGAAAATCTTCACCTGAAAGCTGAATGCACAACCTAGACTAAGTTCAGAGGAAAGTCTTCCACCACGAACTTATGTACTCACCAGTAGCTTCTCTTTCTTAGGAAAGCTGAAAGTATTGTTACGTTTAAACACGTTGTTTATTAACTTTGAAACTGGATACAGAGTCTGTTCATTCGCACGGTTGACCTATCTGCTGTTCATGTAACGCTAGCGATATGTGGCCGCTTATTCGTTTCTCCTAACGACTATTTCTCTCTTCTACTTCTCTCTGATCTGAGTTTGGTTCAGAGGCCTGAACCGATAGTTAAAAATATGAAGCAAATGCACAATAAGAATTTAAATTTTCAATAATTTCCTGTATGGATTCTGTTAAGATTTTGATTACATTTCTATTGGTTCATGGAGAAAGTTGACCAGTGATTTTGAATATCCATATAGCAGTTGATAATATTTCATTACTCATATTTTAAACATAAGTTTTATTTCTGGTTACCTCTACAATCCGGGACGTTTTCCGGGACACTTGGTGATGCGGGACAGGTTGCTAAAATCCGGGACTGTCCCGCACAATCCGGGACGTCTGGTCACTTTAATATAGACTCAAGTCAAAAAAGTATACACACTTACTTTATCGATCTTATGTGTTTCGCAGACGAAATTCTACACGTTCCGCTCTGAACCAACTCGATTTTTCACTTTTAGAACGTTTGATTTTCGGATTTACAAAACGACGAAAGTAAGACTTTCAACTTTCGCAACCTAACCACTACTTTCGCCGCCCCGCTGTATGGAGAGACAAAGTGACTTAACCACGAATCTAAACAAAACACTACTTGAGTCGATTTTACACTGGTAGAAAAACGTCGCAAGTAACTGAATAAAACGGCTTATCATTTTGTCTTAAAATTCTTATGTGAAATAATTTTCCCAAAACCGTATGGAAGTTACTTACGTCGATTTGAAAAAGTAATCGAGAATCGATCTTAAACCATCCCAGACAAGACCAGCAAGATTTAACAGGATGGAATCCATTTTTATTGACGCCGTTTCGGATTCATAAAAACAATATGCGTGGGAAATTTCAATTCAAGATTGAGGACAGCATGAAATCATTCTAAAAATGTAATGGAATAAAATATTAGATAGGCAATTATGATGTTGTAATTGTGGCGCGTTGTTGTAAATCGATTTTTTTTTGAAGTTGGATAACGTCTTCCGGCAACATACTGGGGTACAATTTCGAAAAACGAAAAATCGCTCGCGTCACGAAAAGTGGTTAGATATTAACTCTTAATAACTTACTAAAGCCCTCATAGATTTTCAAGATTCTTGCACCAACCGATTGGAAATCTTTGTACGAATCTACTCGAATGATGAAAACTATTGATTTCCATGACTAAACTATTGAAAAATCGGTAAATATTGAGGCATGTCTTATTTTCAATAGAAAAGCACATTTTTCTTGCTTTTATAAGGTTTTGACGTTTTGAAGATTCCCTGAACATGCTTATAAACAATCCCCAATGGTGCATCAAAATTAACTTGTAAACCAGCCAAGTTATCACCAGCTTTGTATTAAGCATTCAAAACATGTGATATCCAAGCACCTTCTCTGCAAATTTGAAATCATTTGGTCGAGAAAATCTGAAGTTACAGTGATTTGTATTTTTATGATTATTTATATGAAGTTTATGGTGAATATGAATCGAAGCCAAACTTAAAATTTTCAAGACCACAAATCTGGAAAACCGTGCTCGTTTGAGCTGAAAACTTAATCTATTGGTCACTACCAGCTAGTGATCAATCGATTAAGTTTTCAGCTTAAACGGATATTTGTGATTTGTGCTCTTGAAATTTTGAGGTTTGGCTTCGATTCATCTTCACCTTAAATTAGAGCTTATTTATATGCCTTTGTTATGAAAGTGTACATAATTTACAAATAAAAATGTCTATACGACTGACCCTCAGCATTCATAAGATGCAGTAGTCAATTATCTCCGCAATTAGTTTGAGAATATTTTATAAAAATACAACATAACTAGAGTACTTTGAAGTTTTGGAGTCATTAAGATTTTCTTTTTCAATCATCTAAAATAGTGTTTGCAACACGCATTTAATAATTGCGACACAAATTAACTTAACAGATTTGCATTCAACTTGTATCTTTCATTGAAGAAATCCAGTGCTTCGTTAAATCACAAGCAAATGAATTCGTTTTTGTAAATTTTGTTTCATTTCCAGCGTTTTGCGGGGCATTGTTTCGTTATGGCCCAAATAAGCATATTGGTGAAACTGAATAATTTGAAAGTGGCACCTTGTTGCTCAGTCGAGTTTGGATTATCTACTGGTGAGATCGTTATAGGCTATTATTAAAAATAAGCTAAATATGATGGTTCACATATTATTCATGACAGCGAAGGGGATTCGTTTATATATGTGTTTGTTTAATTAATTGTCAGTAGGATTTTATTGTATAAATTAACATTGTTTCACGTTTTGCAAAATATGTGAATGCAACAAGCCTTATATTTTGTTTAGTTCCTTGAATTTTTCGATACTATGAGTGTCGACTTTTCCTTTAGATACTGATAGATTACTTTTTTGGATTGATGCTGCATGATTTGCATCATGCAAAATCTTTGAATGGTTCGTCATCAAAGGTATCGTTATATTGGTTCTTCAGTCATGTTTTGTGCATATACATATATATTGAAGAGGCTTTAAAATACAATTCATTCGCCTCCCAACTTTTTATTTTATTTTATTCAATATGTTGATGACTTCATCTTGTTTTGAGGGAGGTATAACAAGGTATAACCAGTGAAAATGATGTGATGATCCCTAGGACTATACTGTAATTAAGCGTTTTGTTTACCAAGACGAATCTGTAATATAACCCCTTCCAATTTTCCAAACTCCCATTGACTTCTCGTAGTAACACGTAAATATATATTCCATAACCCCAATTGACCTGTATTCGGACGCAGCAGGACGCGGTATTGTTTAGTACAAGAAATGAGAACTCCATTACTTACACACTAAGAGTGCTGCGCTTAATCCTAAGTAGCATCCGTTGGTTCTTTGTGCATGTATTGCTTTTGTAATAACGGAGAAGCAACAGTAGGTGGTCAATCACGCTATAAAATCACATTGATCAACATATCGATAAAATTTGTTGCATATAACAAAGCTATAAAAAGGCTCTAATTAGAAATAATGGTAAATATACAAATCACTGTAACTTCTGATTTTCTCGACCACATGATTTCAAATTTACAGAGAAAATACTTGGATATCACATGTTTTGAATGCTTAATACAAAGCTGGTGGTTACTTGGCTTGTTTACAAGTTAATAATGATGCACCGTTGAGGAATATTTATAAGCATGTGAATATCCCATGCAAAATAGATCAAAACCTTTAAATCACGATAACTTTCGATTCCCTCGTTAGAATATTTTCAAATTCACGGAGAAGATGCTTGAATACTATATCTTTCGAATGGTCGGTGCCAAATTCTTGGACATTTTTTTCTGTTAATAACGGTTTCTGGCACACCGTGTGTCTGTTTCAATAATGTTGGAAATGCCAAACAACTGAATGCAGGAAAACAAGTACGACAGTCAGCCTCCTGGCTCATGTGCCAAAATTTTCTAACAAATGTGTTTTTAGTGCTAAATAATGTCACTCCCTTAAATAATGTCACTTGTCAATGCGATTATTGTTATTTTTCAAAACGATTCTACATAATGAATATGAGCTCCCTGAACCCGAATATGCTTGCTAAATTCTTAATAATGCAATTTTTAAAGAAATAATGAATAAGTAATTTCATTTTTGAAAACGCCTAAATGTAGGCAATTTCCTAAGTAAATCCCTGATATCTAACATAAATTTAATTATTTCAACCGTATGAACTAATTGGTACGAGTTAAGAAGATGAAATTGGGCTCGGGGTTATATATTAAGCATCCTTACAAACTTTGCTTACTTTGAATAATGCCGTTGTCGTCATCGCTATCTACATGTAAATGCATGCTAGAGCGATCAGAGTATCAACTTGTCAAACAAGGAGCTAAAAATATTCAGCAACAGCCTTGTTGATGTTTTGATTTGGTAAGAAATTGTCGATCGAATCGAAATACGCACACAGAGAAGACTGCAAAAATGCTACCGCCGCCCGACCCGAGTAAAGGGAACCTACATAGAACCAGTAGAACTTTGTTTGACATTTCTCTCCGTTGAAAACTGATCAACCAAAATTATAATTGATAAATAAATAAATTAATCAATCAATTAATAGTAATAGATGAAATATCTCTGGTTGTAACTCTTTTACGTCGAATGCATTGTTGTGGCCCTAAAGAGGGCCGTTTTGTTCGAAATTGTGCTGAACTTCAATTTAAGCGCGTTCTCCAAGGATACGACGAGTCAGCTGGATTTCCTTCGGCATGATGCTGACACGCTTGGCGTGGATCGCGAGGTTGGTATCCTCAAACAAACCGATCAGTTAGGCCACTCGCTTCCTGCTGGATCATCACGGCTGAGCTCTGGAATCGCTTCTACATTTCCCCGGATACCACAACGAAGCCGAAGAAGTTCTTCATGGTGCGGAACTTCTTCGAGTATCAAAAGGAGATCATGCCAATCATCGTGATTGGCAAGTTTAACATCGATTTGAGCAAAGAGGAAAACATGGAGCTCACGGGCTTCATGGAGCAGTAGCTCAACCTCAAACTGGCTTCGAAACCCATTAAAGCAACCAATATTAGTGGATCATGCGTGGATCTAATGTTCGACCGGAATATTTGTTTGGAGAGCACGAGTTACCGCTTTTTCCATCAACCGATTCTATCGGTGTTGAAGTGTTAACCGAACCAACCAAATAATAACACACAATGTCCATAATAGGTCAGAATTGACATGCAACAAATAGTATGAAAATTTATTGGATTTTTATCAGTAGAAATCTTTCATAAGTTCGTGACGGTCTCAAGTCAGGAAATAGAAGAAGCTAACGTTATCCAACGTCAACTTGGCGGTTGTATCTGGGAAACAACCTCTTACTTTTTGCCATTCCACCAGTAAGTTTTCTTTGGCATGAATTTCACGCGATTGCGAGAAAGTTTACTGCCACTCAAAAATGATTATTTTAATTTATTGTTATGAGTCGGCAGACATCAAAATGGTTTCAATATCATAAAAAAAGTTTTGATTAATAAACAACTTGTTGGCCGATGTTTGTTCGATCGTCAGCTCTTAACATCGGTTTTATTCCGTGTTTTAGGATATCGCAAAAGATTTAATACCGCTAGTTGAGCTCAACAAAACTATACAATAGCTCTTTTGTATGTTTAAACGTACACTAGAAGGATATATGTAGTCATACTATACAAAACTTAGAAGTTTAAAAACGGTTTTAAGGTATAGTTTTAATAACCTCCTGTAGTGTGGGCCTCTTGGGGTTCAACGGAGTTTTATCACAGGTTTATTAAGGTTGTTAAAACTAATAAGTTCTAGAATGAGTTTTAACGACATGGTAGTATCAACAGCTTGTAGTGTGTGAAAAAAATTAAAAATGTTACTTGGGTGTAAATGTTTAAAATGGGTAATATTTCCATATGCATTTTGAGGTTTATGGACAAAAGGTCGAAAGACAAAAGGTCGAAAGGACAAAAGGTCGAAAGACAAAAGGTCGAAAGGACAAAAGGTCGAAAACGATTTGCATGGTGGGAAATTTTTCCTTCTTTAAAAAAAGATTTTCGACCTTTTGTCCCTTCTTTTTTGTTCTTCGACCTTTTGTCCTTTCGACCTTTTGTCTTTCGACCTTTTGTCATAGATTCGCATTTTGATGTGTCTGGAAAGTGTGTGCAAGTTTCGTTGAGGAAAACAAAAACATACTGTGTATGATCAGCGTATGCAAGTGTTCGTGTGTTCAAATGTCACTAAGCTCTATTGTGAGCACTTCCACAGTTATCAACTGAGAGCATTCTTTGCCAAAGTTGCCATTTTCGCATTCGTATATCGTGTGGCAGGTATGATTATACTCTATGCCCAGGGAAGTGAAGAAAACTTCCATTACAAAAAGATCCTGGACATTCCGGGAATGGAACCCAGACACCTTCAGCATGGCTTTGCTTTGTAGCCGCGAACTTTAACCACTCGGCTAAGGAAGGCCCCCCCAGGTTGCAATCATGTTTAGTGAATAAACGAAGAAGAAGTGACCTTCCAAGAGTTTTATTTTTCCAAGACGGTGTCCAAGAAGGATTACCACCACTAGCCTTCGCTAACGGGTCCAACGAAAAATCGAAGGCACAAGTCCAAACAAGGATCGATAAGGAATCAACAGGCAGAAAAATAGCATTGATAGTACTGTTTTTATGGCACTGAAAAGTACTGTTTTTGTTGCAATGTTTTATTGCTTTTGGTAGTTTTAGATATATTGGCTTTTCAGTCTTGACAAAATTAAAAACTGTTATTTTATTTTGTCCAACGTTTCGGTCCGTTTGGGACCTTCCTCAGGGACTCAATTGTTACAGTTCTTTCGTCCAGTGTGGTTCGGTAGAACCTGTAACTGTCTGGTGGATCGATTTTTCCCGCACGATCCACCAGACAGTTACAGGTTCTACCAAACCACACTGGACGAAAGAACTGTAACAATTGAGTCCCTGAGGAAGGTCCCGAACGGACCGAAACGTTGGACAAAATAAAATAACAGTTTTTAATTTTGTCAAGACTTAAAAGCCAATATATCACCAACAACGAACTACAGTCGAACTATCAACGATTTGGTAGTTTTAAACACTCACGAAGCAGAAAGAATTTATGTACGCACAGTACGAGGGTTAGATTCACACTACAGGATTTTTTAATTGTTTTGCGATATTTTGACGGAATCTTAGTCATAATTCTCACATATTTCTGTTTAGGATTACTAGACAATCCTAAATCTATTCTTATAGTATTAGGAGCTGAATTTTCAAAAGAATTTTGAATGGCTAAATGATATAAATATAAGAATAATTGTCTTAGAACTCTGGCCAATATTATGACAATTTTTGAGCTGGATGCTCAGAAGCAGTTATCTATTCTTCAATAATCTAGGATCAATTTTAGTTACGAAAAGTCCATCACTTCCACCTTCCGTAAACAGTTTCATTGCGTATTGGAAGAAAACCTTGAAGGCTTGGGGAAGGGGTGGTAAAATAAAAACCTTAAGGATGTCATCTTGTTTCTTATGGAAAAACGAGGAATTTGTATAGTTCTATCGTATAACATCAAGAATAGGGATGTTATCTAAAGCAGCGTCAAGAATTAAAATTAAAATAAGATTAAAATAGCTAAATTTTCACCATTTTCGCTAGCAAAAAACGATACAAATGTTTATTTTAGTTGCACTATGTGGGTACCTCTGTAAGTCGATACCTCTCTAACTCGATGTTCCCTAACTCGATGCTATATGTTTCAGATTCCCAAGTAAGTTTACCTCTCTAACTCGATATTTTCATGAAAAGTTCCAAATGTCCTCCAAATGTTAATAAATTTCATGAGTTTGATTATTATGATTAAATTGATAGAAAGATGAAAGTGTACTGCCAATTTCTGGGTGCTAAAATTTTTAATTTTTGCAGATTGGTAAAAAAGTTTCACATAGGTAAATGTGGTAAAATTGTTTTGTTTTTCACGTTAAAATAACTATTCTGATTTTATTTTGTCAAAATGATAAAAAGTTTAAATTTTGAAAAATATGTGTTCTGTATCTCGATACCTCCCTAACTCGATGGTCCCTTCAATATCGAGTAAGGGAGAGTTAACTGTATATCTAAATAAGATTGTAACCCATTTAAAAAAAACAAAAGGTATCAGATTTGACAAAATGTTATAACGATATTCACCTCACTGAAAAACCTCAAAACCGTCGAGCTAAAAGTTACGTCAATTCTAATTTTCAAACGTGGTTTTCTGAAATCTTAGTTTTCGTTGATATTTCACTTCAATTGGTCGGCGTTAAGTCAGAGGATGCCAAGTACAAAACTAGGGAAAATTGGATTATTCTCTCATTAGATGCAAAATTACCTTACCATTGTTTCACTTTGATCGGATTTGATGAACGCTGTAGAGTAAAGTGGGGCAAAAGTTCGAGTGGGGTAAGAGTTTCTTTTTAAGATTTCTAGCTCAATTCAAAACAAATCTTATAAATGTCATGGTGGTTCCAATGCTATTCAAGTAAGAGACTTACAATCCAAACATCATAAAAATCTATTGAAATTTGGAAAAGTTATGGCTATTTGTAGTTTTTCGACGTGAATATTGTAATTTTTGGTCAATCATTCGTTGCATGGAACCAATTGAAGATAAAATCTTTTTCAATATTTTATGTAAGGGCGTTTCTAGGCCTATCATAAGGTTGCTTTGAGGTGTATTAGTTTTTGCATAAATGCTTGAAAACAATTTTTGGCCCATAGTGGGGCAAAAGTTCGAATCAGCGGGGCAAAAGTTCGACCCATGAATAAAATCACGGAAAAATTTGGAAATTGCCTAAAATCCACATATTATCTTCAAATTCAGTTAAATATGTGTGATCGTGCGAAAACTGCTACCAAAATTTTACATTTCCACTTAGTTTTGCGAAAAACTGCTATTTTTGAGTATATTACAATTAACTCGGTTTTGGGCATTTTTTTATGAAAATTTAGTGTGTATTTTTCGTCAAACTTATGTTTACGGGTGGTGTAAAGTATGTCTGTCATAAAAGGATCGATATTTTGTGTTTTTGCCAGCGAACTTTTGCCCCACACTAGATTCGAACTCTTGCACCACCGGTGGGGCAAAAGTTCGAATAAGACAATCAATTTTGAAACTGTTATAACTCAAAATGGGTAAATATTTTAACACAAGTTTGTTCAGCAAAATTATAGCCAATATGTTGAAGGTTCACTGTATGGTATTTGTTTTGTTTTAACTGCTATTGTTTTCCTGGAAATTTTGATTATACCACTAAGGTCGAACTTTTGCCCCACCTTACTCTAAACTGCGAGAGTTACAGTCGCCTCTCCACATCTCGATATCGAAGGGACCATCGAGATAGGGAGAGATCGAGACATAAGGACTGTTCATTTTATAAAGTGGACACCTTGTGCATGCTGTATCTTTTTTATTTATCAATGAAATTTCAATCGGTTTTCTGCACATCGTGCGACTAGTATTGTACAATGTTGTGATAAAAAAAATCTCCAAAATAATTAAAATTCACACAAATATGGGACAACGATTATAACGGTCGATTTTTGGAGGTTATCAAAAACAATGATTGTTAGAAATTGGCTTAAAAATTCGATAATTTATATTTTTTTATTTTCAAAAAAGGCTTGTTCTTCAAAAGCATCATCAATCAGAAGCCTGATTGAAAAAATCAAGTAATTTTTGGAGCAACAATTTTACAGATATAATAAAATCATTTTTCCCCTATATATTTTAGAGAAAAATATTATAAATTTCAAGGGAATTGATATGAGTAGAATTTTTTGGCTAAAAGTATGTCCTGACGGAAGTGCTAATGCAGTGTCAATATGAAAAATAACTTACGCCTTCATAGAGTTAGTTATTTAGTCCCCACGCCACATTTAAGGCACAATATAAACACAATTGCTTTATTCTCAGAAGACCTTTCAAAGTTTATTGAAAATCATCAAAATTGGCAACACTGCTGTAATAAAATCGATTTTATTTTCCTCATATTATTTTCATAATATGTCATTCTAAGATTACCAGTTGAAATATACGGAGAAACCCGTTTGCAATTTGCTGTATATCGATATATATGCGTACATGATTTTAAAAGTATGAGACTTTTTAGTAAAACTACCATAAACAGTAAAATTTATACTTAAGACTGTGGTTTAAACTCACGATTTAGCTCTCGTTTATACAAATATAGTTTCTTTAGCAATCCAAACTAGTTTTGAACACGCTTTTTACTTTTCTCTTTTGCTGGGAGTGAAAGGATGGTGTATCTGCAAATTTCACCATAAATGGGTAAATCACTAAAATTACTAATATCAGAGAATGGTGGCATATAATTGGTTTTTTCAAAGCTTTACCTTTAGTAGAATAGTGAAGGATACAAACATACTATTTGTTCATAAAAAATAGGATTTTTGTTTTGCGAAAAATTATGTTAAACATTGACGAACTGCTTTTCTTAGTAGTTTTTGGAAAAAACTATTTAGCTCTTCAACCAAAAGCATTTTCTGAGATCTTATATGTTCCTAGTATTGTAGAATAATAGTTCAACGATGCACAGAAAACCGATTACGATTTTATCAATAAATAAAAAAGATATAGCATAAACAAAGTGTCCACTTTATAAAATGAACAGTCCTTAGAACAATTTTTTAATGAATACTAGATGGAAAATCACTCCGTTACTAGGAAAATTGGAAACAAACAGACGTCATTCCGTTTTTGCAAATTGTTTTGAATCCGTAAAATCTAGTCTAGTAACCTTTGATAATTGGCATATCGACATACGGAGAGAAAATCGGGAACGAAATTCACATCGAGATAGGGAGATATCGAGATAAGGAGGATATCGAGATATGGAGAGTGAAAATGTATGCAGAATAAAGGGACCGAACAAATCATCCATATAGGGAGAGATATCGAGATGTAGAACATCAAGATGTGGAGAGTCGACTGTGGATTTACTTTGGATGATCAATAAATATCGATAAAAGTATTATTGACCTTC
Organism: Aedes aegypti; assembly: GCF_002204515.2. Taxonomy (NCBI): domain Eukaryota; kingdom Metazoa; phylum Arthropoda; class Insecta; order Diptera; family Culicidae; genus Aedes; species Aedes aegypti. Next base: position 118,779,627 of record NC_035107.1, read on the forward strand.
GTATCAAACCGAACACTCTGATTTATGCTCTAAATCATCCGTGGGTGATTTTTTTTTTGTTTTTCCTCGATAGAAGGCCCAGTTTTTATTTTTTCACCACTTCCCCTATCTTTAATGGAGTTTAATATATTGCACAAAAAACTTCCAGTAGAAAACGATTTATCAGATTACTTCTTTACGAATTTTGGTTTCTTTTGGTCCAATGGCACCCCGTTGAAGGGCTAAGATTGAGTCAATTTCATAAATTGATAGTCACACTTCAAGATGCATTACCCAAAAACTATTCTTATTCTTGAAAGAACATTCAATTTCAAATTACTAAATTTGTCCAACATTATTAAGATTACACGCATGTTGTACTCATTCTCACCCCCAGCGATGGTACCGGAATTAATGTATGTACAACAAATGACTTTGTTGTCTGCCTGTCAGTCATCCAAGTTCCGTTTATCTGTATCTAAACGAAACGCAATACAAATGCCCATACTTCGCCAACCACCTCAATCTATCAGTTTGTTATAATTTATTGGTACTTATTGTAACGCCAGAAGCTGTTCACGGCTACGATATCAGCAATACTATCGGTATTCGTAGTAAACTGTGCACCATCAGCCAATCAGTATCAACACCGGATCGGTAGCAGGGCATAGTGGAGCGAAACTCGCGAATTGGTCTGATTATGGTGTTGGTATTAAATATTCGAGTGGACAAAATAATATATCGGGTTTTCGGTTAACTTCGGCAAAACCATCAAATCAGTTGCCGCGCTGCTTACGAATCGGTTAGTTCCAGCCACCCAGCAGATAAACTCGTAAAGGAAGCAAGTGATATATGTAGTGTGAACAACAATTAGTCAACAACGAAACAAGGTAAAAAAAACCTGACCAGAGGTGAACATGAGCAACATAAACAGTATCGGAGGTAGCAACATCAGCAGTGGCGGTGGCGGTTCCGGTGGAAGCTGTAACAGCAGCAAATATAGCAAGAAGAATTCGGTAACCTTCAGGTAATTGAAGAGCAACTGGTAAGCAACTTTCGATTCCCTTGTTTAAGTAATCATACGAAAATGAAAATGCCTTCTTAAGCCTTGTGGTTACATTCTGTGGTTACAAAGCAAAGCCATGCTGAAGGTGTCTGAGTTCGATTCCCGATCGGCCCAGGAACTTTTCGTTATGGAAATTTCCTTGACTTCCCTGGGCATAAAGTATCATCGTACTTGCCACACGATATACGAATGCGAAAATGGCAACGTTGGCAAAGAAAGCTCTCAATTAATAACAGTGGAAGTGCTCATAAGAAGACTAAGCTGAGAAGCAGGGTCTGGTTCAGTGAGAACGTAATGCCAAGAATAAATAAAAGAATCGGAAAATTCTATACAAATCGTAATGTGTATATGTCAATTCCCATAAAAAATGTTCATTTTTCATAAATTGCTATAAACAAGCACATCTTTCATCCTAGGGTTGAGTACCATGACTTTTTGAGCACAGATATTTCTGAGACACCCTATTATCAATGCATGTGCTATGCTCCTAAACACCGATACTTAACCAATTCCAAGTCTTCTAACCCCCTTCGTCAATCCAACCATGGGTTTTCCACACATTTGCAAGCTAAATTCAACTTTTTGCACATAAGTTTCTTCAATAATTTTCTTATATTTTTCTTATGGTGTATTAAACTTGCACAAAGTGTAGATTGTTAATCACCCATTACCTCACTATTAGTCGACTGCTTCCATCGAAATTCTGTAAACTGTGTCCCCGAAATCGTTGTTTGTTCTGCAATTTGCAATTCATCAAACCGGTGCAAGTTTATGGATTATGGCAAAAAATGTCTTGCCGTAATATTGCCAATCTGCTGACTTCCGCTAGCATTGCCGTTTCACACCTTGACATTCAAATGAGTAAAATGCTAAAACAGATGACGGAATCGTGTAGCACGTTGATGATGACATGATTTGTATACTTCTAAAAATAACATGTTTGTAATAACTTTCTTAAACGGATAGTAATAGCAACAAATAGTGAGTGTAAAACATATTGCAGCTTTCTTTTTTATAATAAAGATTGCCACGTTTTTAGTATGGAAGTAGCCTTTGCTGAAACATAACATGGATTTAGACAAGGATGTTGTCCAGTGTTCTGCTCCTTGATAAAGGGTGTTCAATAAAAATGAGAATTTTTCAGTCATATGTGAACAAAATATGTTTTCAACTAATTCAGTATTTTTTATTAAAAACAAAATATTTATTCTTCAAAAAAAAACGTCAATGAATATTGCAGAAGGGGCCCTGATCAGCCATACGAACTTATCAGAACAGATATCAGAAGGCCGGCTCTAAAGGCACGTTCTCCACCAGTTGGGAGATTTTTTCCACCGCCATATTTGAGCCTATTTCATCATCTACCAGATGGGAGAGGAAAAGGAAGGGAAAGATGGGAGGAAATAGGAGTGGGGTCCCTTGAAGAGGGAAGATCGCATAAGCGAAATAAGAGCATGTAGGGGATAGAGACATTTTACATATTTATTACATTTGGCTTGAATGCCCTCAATGTGATTTTTGAAAGTTAAATTCTTATCTAGCATGAGCCCTAGATACCTAACTTCATCTGACCAATTTATTGGAATCCCTCTCATTGTGACAACATGTCTACTTGAAGATTTCAAATAAAGAGCTTTTGGTTTATGTGGGAATATTATTAGTTGAGTTTTGGAAGCATTAGGGTAAATCTTCCATTTTTGCAAGTATGAAGTACATCCTTTGGCGGAGAGGCCTGTGTCATCCGCAAACAAGGATTTTTGACATCCCTGAGGTAACTCAGGTAGGTCAGATGTGAAAACATTTTATAATATTGGTCCCAAAATGCTGCCTTGAGGAACACCAGCTCTTACAGGAAGTCTTTCAGATCTGGAGTTCTGATAATTAACCTGAAGTGTACGATTTGACAGATAACTTTGAATTATTCTAACAATGTATGTTGGAAAATTAAAGTTTTTTAGTTTTACAATCAAGCCTTCATGTCAAACACTGTCGAATGCTTTTTCTATGTCTAGAAGAGCAAGGCCAGTAGAATAGCCTTCAGATTTGTTGGAACGGTTACACCGTAAAATTGGTGAGTGGTATTATGTCCATGTCGGAATCCGAACTGTTCATTGGCAAAAATGGAATTTTCGTTGAAGTGGACCGCCATTCTGTTCAAAATGACCTTTTCAAAAAGTTTACTGATGGAGGAAAGCAAACTGATTGGACGATAGCTAGAAGCTTCTGTAGGATTTTTGTCTGGTTTTAAAATTGGAACAACCTTAGCATTTTTCCATTTGTCAGGAAAATATGCTAATTGAAAACATTTGTTAAATATATCAACTAAAAATGATAAGCTAGTTTCTGGAAGTTTCTTGATCAGAATGTAGAAAATTCCATCATCGCCAGGAGCTTTAGTATTTTTGAACTTTTTAATAATAGTTCTCACTTCTTCCAAATCAGTTTCCCAGGCATTTTCGAAAACGTTCTCTTGATTGAGAATATTTTCAAAATCCTGAGTAACTTGATTTTCAATTGGAGTAATAAGTCCTAAATTAAATTTGTGCGCGCTTTCAAACTACATCGCTTCATGGGATATTTAAATGTAACAGGGACATGATCAGAATCAAAATCAGCATGAGTTATCAGTTGGCTACAAAGATGACTAGAGTCTGTTAAACCGAACCAATCGTAGATGGATTTCTAGAAGAGAAAAATCACGTAGGGCTATCAGGGTATTGAATTGAGAAATATCCTGAAGAGCACTCATCAAATAAAATTCTGCCGTTGGAATTACTTTGAGAATTATTTCATGACCGATGTTTGGCATTAAAGTCACCAATGACACAATATTTTGACTTATTGCAAGTCAATTTTCGCATGTCAGTTTGGAGTAAATTAACTTGCTGTCCAGAGCATTGAAAAGACAAATAGGCAGCTATGAAAGTATATTTACCAAGCTGTGTTTCAACTGAAACACCTAAAGTTTCAAAACCTTTAGTTTCAAATGACGAAAACAGTTGATGTTTTATACGCCTATGAATGATGATTGCAACTCCCCCACATGCCCCATCAAATCGATCATTACAATAAACAAAAAAGTTAGGATCTTTTTTAGTGTGGATCCAGGTTTTAAATGTTTCAGTAATAAATGCTACATGCACGTTATAAGCTGTAAGAAAATTAAACAGCTCGACCTCTTTACCATTCAAAGAACGAGCATTCCAATTTGAAATATTTAAATTATTATTTATTGAATCCATTAGAAAAACGTAATCCAATGACAATTTGATTAGTGAATTTTACACCGACTTGGACAGCTTCAGTCATAGAAGAGGCTTTGAACATTGCATCAATCATTAGATTCAATTGTTCAGTTAGAAAATTAAAATCAGAGGCAGAAATATCACTTGAAGTGGGTACATTATCTGATGATTTTCCGTTACAATTTTCGGTAGACGAAGAGGCGGAGTTGAAGTTTCCATTTGATTTGAAACAATTAGAACGCGTACTCGTAGTTTGAAACAGGGAGGAGTTCAAATTACCTGCTACGATATCGGCAAAGTATTTTCCTTGGGTAGATACATTCGAAATCAAAAGATTCGAACGGCAACCCGACACGACGGATTAAAATTAGTTTGTGAATGAGCTTGATTATAATTTTCTTGTTGGGTCAGCCCTGTTGTCCTGCTTAGTCGCGCTTAGTCGACGACTAAGAAGCTATTCTCATTTTATTTTTTAGAAATTTTCACCAGAAGTCATAAAAAAATAATGTGCGAAATCAACAATAATCTGACGCCCCATAAGATATCAATCGAAATTTCAACCTGTACCTAAAACGCTCTAGAGTAATATTCCCTTTTTAATATAGAACTGGAGCATATATTAGAAAACCAATCGAAATTTACGAGCTGTATCCACGCTCTAGAGTAATTTCACCATATCTATCGCCCTGTAGAACATCGATTGAAAATTCCAGGCTTTATCAACGCCCTCGAGTAATTTGCCCTTACCTAATGTTAACCAAATTCATCTTTACGCCCCACATCAATTGAATATTCCAAGCATTATCAACGCCCTGGAGTAATTTGGACTCGTATCATGTAGATCAGATAGATCTTAACGCCCTGTGGGACTAATGTCAAGGTGTATAAACGCCTTTGACTAATTTGACCTTGTCTGACGTAGATCAGTTGTGCCTCAAAGCCCTGCATTGATTGAACACTACACACTTAATTCAGAATGCCGAATCTCGGCTAATTTTAACCGAGATCCGCACAGCCGACTAGTCGGCAAATAAATTAACTGGGATCTCAGCAAATAAAAGCCGAGTATCAGTAAATCGTGCTTCGTTGCTAAGCAACCGGACAATTTGTTAACCGAGTCTCGGTTAAAATCGGGAAACCGAGATTCGCACAGCCGAGCTCGTGAAAAAAATCTAAGTGTGTACAATCTGTATCGACGCTCTAGAGTAATTTGAACTTTTTTCATATAGATCAGCTGCATCTTAACGCCCTGTAGGACATTATTTAAAATTTCGAGCTGTATGAACGCCCTGGATTTATTTGATCTCATCTCACGGAAATCACGCCCTGTATAACATTAATAGAATCTCCAAGCTCTATCAACGCCCTGGAGTATATTGACCTAATCCCATATAGATCAAGAAGATCTGAACGCCCTGTAGGACATAAGTTGAATATTCCAAGATTTAACAACGCCCTGGAGTGATTTGACCTTTTCCGTGTAAATAATCTGTACTCTAACGCCCTGTGGGACAAATGTCATGATGCATAAACGCCCTTTGAAAAGATAAAGAGTTTTTTTTGCCTCTTTGAGAACGATTTGTAAAAATAATCACTAAAAGGGGCTTTTCCCTCTTTCTAAATTCAAAGTTAAAATAAATAAATAAGTATTAATGCACTCCATTAATTTGACCTTGTCTTACGTAGATCAGGTGCACCTCAATGCTCTGTATCGATTGAAAATTCCAATCTGTATTGACGCCCTGGAATAATTTGACCTTGTCTCACGCAGATCTTAGATCAGGTGCACGCTCTGTAGGACATCAATTGAATATTCCATGCTGTATCAACGTCCTAGAGTAATTTGACCTCATTCTATGTAGATCAGGTACATCTCAACACCCTGTAGGCAGAGCCGTAGCGTGGCTTCATGGCGCCCTTGGCAAACCTTGATTTGAGCGCCCCTTATTCAAAGAATAATTTTGTTTTTTTTTTTTGCATTATACAAGTTTGTATGCGATAAAAGTTAACTGAGAAAATACTAATCAACAAACGAAAACCACAAAAACATCATGATGAAGCTTATGCACTTACTAATTTCTTATAGATTACATTTTTTGTAGACCATTACTAAAAGGCATACAAAACAGTTTGAAATTCTTCTCTAAAGGAACTGTGCGAACTAAAAAGTTTATGTTTAAGTTATTTTGAAAAAAAATCATAAAAATATAATGTTCATGAGATGCATCTGCGGAAAACAACTGATTGTAATTAGCGAAAAATGTCGATGAAAATTTTAGTAAAAAGCACTGCATCAAAGTAATTGATCTAAAAATTGCTGAATCTTTTCCAAATTCCTTGTTTATTTTGTTTAATACTTCAGTCGTTGCGCTGTTGTATTTTGTACAACACTGGTGAAAATAGCTCGTTTTTCGCTCTCAACAGCAGCGTAGTGGTTCTGACTGTAGCAAACCGCGCGACGACTGGAAGGTTAAAAAAGACAGATGTTTTTAGATATTTTTATCTGTTCTTATTTAACAACTGCTCCAGAAATCTTCTTTTTTTGTTTAATTTGTTTTGGCGAACATCTTCCAATAATTGTAAGCACTTGTAATCATTTGTATAAGAGTTTGCTCAAAAATGAAAGAAATTTTCAAGTTTTAAGTGTTTTTAATGTAATCAGAGAAAATTTTCAGGAAATTTGCGTTCCGTCCAAATATTATCCAGAAGTTCAATTCCAAAATTTTCAGCAGTTCTTACTCTCATTCAAACCAACAGTTTTTTTCTGTTATAGGAGTGAATAAATAAAAAATGCAACAAAAAACTACTGAAAAATGTTTTTCTAGTATGCTTTAATTGAGTAAAACTATGTCATGGTAAGGAAGAAGGAAATGATCAATCAATAATTTATCAATTTATTTGTATAATATGGATCGATAAAGTATCTAGGTAGACTTTATATGTAATCTCAAAATCACATAATAACAATTCCGTTATCCCAAGATTTTCCAATTTGCATCGAAGGAAATAGTAGAATCTATTCCAGTCTTACTATACCTTTTGATATTTGGAATGAAACTCAGAAACTATATTGTAAGTCATAACATTTTTTGTAAAATTAAAGGATTATCAGTCAATGTAAAATATTTTGATCATATTCTTCATTCTAAGAACAAAATCTAATTTTATTCTTTTAAACTTATGTTTGATTTTCACTGCCATGAAATGTGCTGAAAATGAAGCCCAAGGTCTGAGAAAATCTCATCCAGGATTCTGTAACACTTTTCTCTGGCTAAATTATTTTGAAAAATTTGAGCAAGAACTTATAATAAAGCTCTAAAAGTGTTTTCAAAAGAAATCTGCCCAGAACTAACCTTGCATTATGTTGGACGCCAGAAATTGCTCTGAAAATTCTGCCTAGTACTCTGAAAATACCGTAAAATTTTCTAGTACTCTATCGAAGAATTCTAAAGAACCCTGCTCTAAGCTAAGCAAAAAATCGAACCAAGATTATAAGAGACTTATTTCTGATTGTCCGAGAAATGATCACGCAGAAGTCAGCAAAATAATTTGAAGCAGGAGCAGCAGCGATCTGCAAGCGTTTTAATATCGCCGGCGCTAGATTTTTTGCTCCACGCATAATGATAGATTTTTGTTAGTTCGTAAAGTCCTGACAGTTTTTAATAATTATTTAACACCATGTTTTGTTGTGAGAAATACAATATTTATTTTTATTATCAACTTTGGGATTTTTTAATTTGTGACTTGAGAGGCGCTCTTATTTAATAAAATTACTTCAAAATTTACTAAGTGCGTGACCCATTTTGGCGCCCCCTAAAGGCTGGCGCCCTTGGCGGGTGCCAATCTGGCCAACCGCACGCTACGGCACTGCCTGTAGGACATCAATTAAAAATTCCTAGCTTTAGTAACGCCCTGGAGTAATTTGGACTTCCTCCACGTAGTTCAGAAACATTTAAATGCTTTGTATAACATCAATCGATCAAGCTATATCAACGGTCTGAAGTAATTTGACTTTATTCCATATCGATCTTGGCGAGATCTGGAGTATATTTACGCCCTGTTGAAAAACAATAGAATTTTTTTTAGCAGTATCAACGCGCTGGAGTAATTGTACTTTATCCTATGAAGATCAGGTGCATCTTAATGCTCTGATTGATGTCATCGAAATTGTCAAGATGTATCAACGCCCTCGATTTATTTGTTCCTCACTCACGTATATTAGGTACATCTTAACGTCCTCTAGGACATCAATTGGAAATTCTAGCTTTTTCATCGCCCTGGAATAAATCAAGCTTATCTTATGAAGGTCAGGTGCATCTGAACGCTCTTTAGGACATCAACTAATTATTATAAACTGAATTACCGCCGTGGAGTAATTTGACCTTATTCTATGTAGATCAGGTGCAACTTAACGATCTGTAGGGCATGAATCGAAAATTCCAAGCTGAATCAATGCCCTGGACATCAATCGAAATTGTCAAGCTTTATAGTAATTGATCTTGTCTCATGTACATCATTTCAACGCTTTGTATAAAATTAATTGCATGTTAAAATGTGCATGCGTTCATCTTATCCTATGAAGATCAGGTACATCTCAACGCCCTGTAGGACATTAATTCAAAAATTATAAGCTCTATCAACACCCTGCAGTAATTTAATCTATGTCCACATTAATGAATTGAATTTTAACGTCCTGTAAAAATCAATCAATTGTTTATTCAGTATCAACGCCCTTCAACCTTGTTCAACGTAGATCAGCTGCATCTTAACGCCCTGTAGAAAACCAATCAATTTTTTTTTTTTGTGTATGCCGAGCCATTTATTTATTATATTGGTGATTTCTTTCCATTTTGTATGTTGTTTATAATATCTATATTTTTTCTCATATTTTTTTTCCATACTACATATGTACCAAACGATTGTGCTACTTTTCCTCGAATGTCGTTTCCGCGAACGACAGTTCCCCGAATGACCCTTTTCCTCGAATGCCATTGGACGGGGATGAACCAGCCTCAGGCTGAATTTCCCTACAATAAAGAGTCAATCAATCAAATGCCATTTTTTCGAATGACCTGTCTCTTCGAGAAGTAATGCAGTTCATAAAGATGCAATAATAGTTCTCAGTGACAGGGTACGTACAAGATGACTGGTCCGTTCACTACCCTGAATTATAGGAAGTTGTGAAATGAAGCATTCAGAGAACCGACGTTCAACAGACTGGCGTTCAAGGAAACGACATTTCTGGACAAGAGGAATCAATATTTAGAGCACGTGATCATTAAGGGGCCTAAGACCACTCTCGAAGTTTGATGAAATATGTTAAAGTTTAACTTTTTTTTGCATTCTAGTTCAGTCTACAATTTTTTTTAGTTTGACGACTGAGAATACGCATAGTATTTTGTTAAAAAATATTTCCAGCTATGGTTGAGTAATCGACATATATAATTAGAATACTTAACAGTTTGCGTCGTAGTTCGCTTGAATTAAAAAAAACTATAAGAGAAGCGTTTTGGTTAACTCTAATTGCTGAACCCTAGCTTGAAAGTTTGTAAAAAAAAGCTTAGTTTTTCATAAATTCTATGCATATTTTCACGCGTCTTTCTTCTTATATATACCCTGAAACACAAAGCTATTACAGGGGCTTCGCTTGTAGGAAAGATGTAGTCTAATTTATTATAATTCTGGCGACCATTTTAAATTTGACTCTATCTTGAATTTTATCAGAAAAACGTGTTTCATCGTTAGCGCTTCGTTTTGAATTCTGAGATCAGCATCAAAAATCTTAGAAAAAAACTAAGTTAGAGCAGCTGCAAAAACTAGCCAATAATATTTACCGAATGAACGATTTTCTAATTGCAAACTAAATGCAAACATCATATTTTGTACAATGTTATTTTGTTCTTAGTCAATTTATAAAAAATCATTATTGTGTTTCATCAATATATAGTTTTAAAAGCGAAATGCCGAACATGAGAAAAAAATAAATTTGACGCGGACATAAAAACGTTTACATATAAACGGTGGCTCTAGACGATTCGTTTTACACTGAGTGATAGGTTCAACAAGACTGAGTTTATATCATGGATTGAGATTTCTTTTTAGAGGGCACATCGTAATAGTGTTAGTTGTTAGACTCTAGGAAATAGTCACAAAGCACATACAGTTTTATACTACTGGGCATTGTTATGGTAGATATACGAATAAATTTTACTTTTAACGTGAGCAAATTTTTCAACTAAATAATGTTTAAGCCCATGTACTTGATCTCTTCGTTTCACATTTCAATAGAAATGGAACACAAACTAAATACATGCAAATGTAAATTGATTTTCGTTTGTTAGGAATGTAACGCTTTGTCTCATATTCCGAAAACTCGGTTTTTGTGTGACGATTTGGTTAAAATATTTCACTGAACTATGTGATCAAATTATCTAAAAATGGCTATCGATCATAATTTAGTTTTACACCTTTCAATTCATTTTATATCTTGGGAATAATGTGGATTCTCCAGTTTGAGGTCAGCAAAACAAGCTCAGATAGGTTTGTTTTCGGAATTATTTATTTGAATTCGATTTATTCGTGCTGTTCGGAATTTGAATCAATATTTTTATCCATACTTTAACATAAAAACAATACTAAACAAGTTAGAATAAATATTTTTATCAGCACACCCAACAGCTAACAAGAAATTAAAGTTTTCAAGAATATCAGCTAATTTATGACTTTCATATGTATTTGAAGTCACTGTTGGCCTTAAGTGTTCGGAATATAAGTCAAAACGGTATATCAAAGTTTTTGTGATATTTGTAATTCTTATATATGAAAATATTGCTAAGGGTTGTCGGTTTTCCGTTTATGATTTGTATAGACTGAAATTCGAAAACCCATAGCAACATAACCTCCATCACAGTTTATACCTATATATTAAAATATTTATGATATCTTATTCTTATGTGACGACATCTTTAATGCCAGGGAATAGAAGCGCCCTCTGAGCTATAAAAACGCCCCCCTCAAAAAGAGACGACTAAGAAGATCAAATTTTACGACGACAGGGCTGTGTTGGGTAAGATTCTTGATCAAGCGATCATTAATCGAAAAATGAGCATTGTTCGATACTCTACCAGGGAAATTCCGGAAACGACCGTTATCGTAACGGACATTACTGTTCATCTGCCTGGCACGAGCCTCGACGACTCGCCTACGCGAAGCGCAAGCCCAAAAATTTGACTTATGATTGCCCCCGCAATTGGCGCATATGAACTTATCGGTATCTTCCTTCATTGGACAGATGTCCTTAGCGTGAGAGGAACCTCTGCAAATCATGCATTTAGCATCCATTAGGCAATTTTTTGTACCATGACCCCACTTTGGCACTGACGGCACTGAGTGGGGCTCTGGTAATTTCTTCCAGGTTTCTGGAAATGTTCCCATGTCACACAGGACATCGAACATACGTCTAGCTTTTTCTAAAGCTTCAATATTATTTAGATCTTTTTTGTTAAAGTGAACTAAAAAATATTCTTGAGAAAGCCCTTTTTCGAACAATGCCAGATTGGGTTCTCTTTTTCATAATGATTACTTGGACTGGAGAAAATCCAAGAAAAACAATTATTCCATTTTTGATCTCTTCAGGTGACTTATAGTCACTTGAGAGACCTTTCAAGACGACTTTGTACAAACGTTCAGTTTTGTCATAAGTAAAAAAATTGTGCTTCTTCTCTTCAAGATGTTTGAGAAGAAGTTCGCGATTTAAGGAGTTTCCGGCAATACGCGTCAGTCTGCTTTCTTTGCGATTCGGAAGGAAACTTTAATTCCCCTAGTGGAGTTCAAGATCTCCTGCCTAAGTTCCCCAAATTCGGAACAACTAACCAGGTTAGGCAGCACTCTTAGCTTCCTCACTTGAATCAAAGCGCCTGGTCTAGAGACTGCTTCAATTTGGTGTTAGGGAAATTTGTCTAAAGCATCGAACTGATTGCTCATTTCGATGCAATTATCAACATTAATCATTTTACCTTTGGAAGAAAGTGCACATTCCGGAGAAACGTCCTTTCTTCCATTCTTGCCACGTTTAATGACAGTTTTAAATCCCACTTTTTTGGAAGGAAGTTGTGAATTCAGAGATTCACCCTTCCTTTTTTTGTTGTTGCAAACATGTTTAGTGAATAAACGAAAGAAAATGTTACCTTCTAATAGATTTTTTTCCAAGACGGTATCGAAGAAGGATTACCACCGCTAGCTTTCGCTAAAAGGTCCAGCGAAAAATCGAAGGCACGGCTCCAACAAGGATCGTAAAAATAGTACTGAAAAGTACTGTGTTAGTAGCACTTAAAAGTACCATTTTTTTATTCTAGCACTGAAAAGTACTGTTTTGTTGCTTTGGGTAGGGTCGATGTACCAATAGCCGCATAGCTTAGAAAAAAAATCGTATAAAATCGAAAAATTCACGCTAGCGTCATTATTTTTACATCATCTGAAAGCTTTTTATCTTGTTTTTGTGTGGAAAAATATGAAAACTACGAAAACTCATATGTTTGTATTTATTATCGCGTGTGCCACTATAGGTATACATGTGCCTATAGTAACACTCTTTCTAGTTTCTGTTCCTATAGTAGCACTAGCATTACGGCGTTGGCAAAATACTTATCAAAACCTTATTTTTACAAAACTTTTATATTTTCCCTACAAAGTGTGGATCAAAAGCTTTCGTTCGATGTGAAAAAGTTCTTAATTCATCAATTATTTCGTACAATAAAAAATAGTTTCTCTCAGTAGTGCTACTATGGGAACAATAGGTTTACTTTAGACGCAAGGGAGCTCAAATCTTAAGCAAAACTAATTATTTCGATCATTTTTTGAACAAAATCAAGCTGCGTATCAATGGTACATTGATAAATAGCTCCTGGCCTTCATGTCAAAAAATGTTTTGAAAAGATTTATAGCAAAACGGTCGTAAAAAGCCACTAGTGTGACTATAGGGGACTGTCCACTAAGGGAACACCGACCCTAGTTTAAAAAAACTTCCGAGAGCAGAAAGAATTTGTGTACGCACAGCACGAGAGTACGATACTCACTGACATGGTTGACTTTCAAACGCCAAGTGTTGCTTAATAAGCCAAACAAAGTGAGTTTAGTATGAGACGATCATTTTTCGTGATGAAGATTTCGATCTAAAATTGTTTCAAGTGTAATAAATGTGAAATTCGAAGAGATATAATTTCTGATGGCCTAGTACGAACCTTTTGATTTTTATGAGCAAACCGGAATGTGTTCGTCGTCACGCCGGTCACGTCGCTGTCAAGTAAAAAAAAGTCACAAACGCCGCCGCCGATCATTTTTAATTCGCTCATACTTCTAGTTATAAGTTGTGCAATTTGGAACAGCTGTTGTAATAACAGGAAGAAGGCTGTACAGCTCGAAGATTTATTATCGAAAGTATAATATTTTTCAATAAAACGACCAATGGGTAAAATTTACCATTTTCAATTCAGTTAAAACTCATGATTTCGTTTTTTTATTATATCGTTTAATATACTAACTCATTATTGCATTAGCTCTTTACTTTGGTTTTGTGATATAATAGCTTAATTTATTTTTAGCAAATTTAGATGATGCTGTTGTCTAACACAGAACATCTTCATACAAGATATGAATGTAATTTAAACATTTGATGTTAATAAGGAACTTATAAAAATAATCAAGATATTTTCATTGCGCTAGCAATAAGTAAATGTGATTATGTGTGTAAGTCCATGTAATTAGTGTCATTATTTGCTGTAAACACACTTATCGAACCAGAACCAGTTATCTGTCGTTGCATTATCATGATTCTATCGATCGATGGTAGCCATACAGCGAAAGCAGATAACGCGTCCTTATCGGAAAAGTTTTCTCTATTTGACTTTATGGGCCACTTTTACCCACCCTGCATATGCAATTTGCTGTCTGTCAACGTCCTAATCTGATCGGGACACGCTTCCCCGAGCAGAAGAAATTTGCTGAAGAGTGTCAAACTTGAGCATTGCATAACCAGATAATTTTCAATACTTACCTCCTGAATAACGTATGAAAGAGCCCTTCAAAAGAGGGAAACATACTTTAAATAATATGTCACGCTTATTGTACAAACAACAAACTGATCACACTGCAGATTTTTTTGTCTCATGCAACCAAATACTGCTATTGTCGTTTTCATATTATAGCACGTCTAATTTAAGATATGGTCTGTTTAAAATGCATTATCAACGATTTAAATCAACTAGCGTGCAAATTTACTTGCATGTATGGCGATTTATTTGCTGAATTTGCCACGGAATGCAAACTTTATATGTTATAGAATACTTATCAACAGATTTTGAAATATTTTCTATTGTCAAAAGTTATTTTTAGATGGTTTAAAATGTATTGTATCTTGCCATATAAAAGAAACAAAGAATTTTGTACGTAGACTGCATACTTGTTAAAAATTCAATTTAATCTAAATTTAATCTTGCAATTTGTACCAAACAAAAAAAAATAGTCCTATTCTGCACCCTTGATAGATTAGATCACTAGAAATTGATACATCATAGTTTTAATCTAATGCTAATGTTCAATACCACAACAATACATTATAATTTTAATATAGAAGTAAAGTTTTTCACTAGTAGTTCGATACCTGAAACAGTCTTCAATAACTTTCGAATACCGTAAGACGGGGTAACACTGAGCAGTGGGATAAAATTGATGAAGAAGAAGAAACGTTAGCAAAACTAACATATTACTTAATAAAAAACAGAATTACTTTAAGAAATGACCCACCATTTGGCGTTTTCCACGGTTTATAGTCTTTTTAGTTTTCAAATAACTCTAAATGTAAATGATTTGTAAGGATTAGGCCATAAAAAAACTTCTTAAATAAATATAAACACGCAATATTTGTATTTTCAAATTAAACTTTCAGAAATTTAAAAAAAAAAACCTGATCGATGAGGTATTCTCAAGTTTTAAATTCTATAATAAAGGTCCACACCTTAAGGACAATACCTGGACTACTGAACAACACCTCATTATGGTATGATACTAAAATATGCTACGCATAGATAGGTACGACTTATCCCTTCCTGCTCGGGTCCCCATCATCCCCATCAGCCAAGCACAAGCCTGTATAAAACAAGTTGCCATTTCTCTGTCTCTCCCAGTATGAAGGTAACATTCACCGTGTCGTAGCGCGTAGAGACGATGACCGCGTCGGAGTTCTCGTGTGAGTCGTCAAATGTCGCCACTTCAATAATTGTAGCGCCATCATGTAAAACGCATCAAGCCGATCCACCACCGGTAGTCGTCACGTGGTCCCTCGGTGCCGATGAAGATGACGACGCTGGCCCAGAGTCCGACGATCATCATCTTCCTCATCTGCATACGAATATTTCACGGTAATTGCAGCTTAGGTATCCCTCATAGGATTGTGACGTGGGAGGGCAGGAGCTTTCGCATCGTGCAGCGTACAGTGGTCGACATTCGTTTAGTCGCTTTTCCAAAAAGTGTTAGAAAAATCAATCTATGTGGTGAATTTTTGTATATCGAGTAGTATTGCATCAATTTTATGCTCGAACCATCGCTGTTTATCAAATACTTTTGTAAGAAAATACTGCAATTATAAAATCGGAGTGACCTCAATATGACGAAGTCATGAACAACAACCGTTACACAGCCTAATAAAAATAACATGTTTGCTCGTCTCAAGGATCAATTAATGTGTCTCTAGTAAATTTGGAATGGTTGTATCTGATGCCGTTCACATAAATTTTCTAGCACGTCACAATTTAGAAATGCGTGTCACCAAAATTGTATAAAATAGGGTGGGAGCACCAGTTTTCATCCTACTAAGATGCAATGTTTTTAAAACATATTTGGGAAGCCCTATCTGTACTGCAGATACGCCCAATGGAAGCTTTCAATCCATATTATGTATGAAAAAATGGAACTGAAAACATTTTTCCACATTGATTGTACCTTGGTTTCAAATTTAGCTTCGGTTCCCAAATTGGCCAATCACACTGATTTCATATGAGAGTGACCAAATTAGGAGTACCCTGACCAGATTAGGTGTATGGAAGTTGAAACTATAAGGGAAATGAATTTATTTTTTGTTTTTTAGTCAATCCAAACGACTAAATAAATAAGGGGCTTTCATGAAAATGTGTTCTACTGAATACGAAATGTTTCATGCTGGTTTCCTATGTAACACGTTGTATAATCCACTATGGCTACGACTGGTGACATGGCCAAAACCGGTGTTTCTACCCTATTGGTTTTATCGACCTTTGCATGGAATTTTAACTGCTTTATCGATTTTTTAGTAATCTAATCCCAATAATAGAACTTTTATGTAGGATGTAGTTGGGTTTGAATTGCATGTTTAAATTTTGATGAAATCGATTTTTTCGACATGCTTGTAGTTTTCATGCAATTTTTTTTATTTCTTTTATATGACGAAAAAAATTTGTTTTGTCTAAAGGTGAAGATGAATCGAAGCCAAAGTTCAAATTTTCAAGAGCACGGATCTGAAGAACCAAACATCCGTTTAAGCTAAAAACCTAATCGATTGGTCACTAGCTGGTGGTGACCAATCGATTAGGTTTTCAGCTCAAACGGTTGTTTGGTTCTCCAGATCCGTGCTCTTGAAAATTTGAACTTTGGCTTCGATTCATCTTCACCTTAAATAAAAAAATTAGCGCTTTGTTTTCAAATTGAACTAAACAAGTGAAAGTCACAATTCAATGAAGCTCAATAAGCGCGTCAATTTAGTTTATTCACTTTTCTTAAAATAATTGAGAATTCTATTGTGACTTTTACTTAAGTAACTGAAGTGACTTTTACTTTAGTAAGTTAAGTTTTGTTTGGTTATGATAAAAACAAAATAATTTAAGACAAGAAAAAGTTTCTGTAAATGGTTGATAGAAAACACACTTACCTATCTTGAGGAAAAAATCATCAAAATGAAACACGGATTTTTTTTTAAATCGGCTGTAAATGTTGAAAATATTTTGTTTTCAGTGTAGGCCACAATTGGGACAATTCTTAGATGGAATTCTCGATAATTTTAAGAAAACTGATTAGACCAATTTGACTCGCTTATTGAGCTGCATTTAATTCTGATTGTGATTTTCACTTGTTTAGTTTTATTTGAAAACTAGTGGTCCCGGCAAACTTCGTCTTGTCATAAAGTAGGCTGTTGAGAAACGCTATTGATCGTCTTACACAAAATGACAGTTCCGTTAACTCTCGTTTTTTTTTTTTTTTTTTCAATATTCCCGGTGAAACCTTGAGGTTTTTACACACACACAAACACGTTTGAACCCTTGACGAACAAAACGGAGAAAGAACCATGCAAATCCGTTGATCCGTTCGTAAGCCATTTCGTGACATACAAACACCACTCCAATTGTATTTATATAGATAGATAACACGGTAAAATATTTTATTTAAGGCAAGAAAAAGTTTTGGTTGGAAAAACTTTTTTTCCTAAGAACGTCCATCTTGCGATGTATGAAAAATTGGTAGTAAACATAGTTACCTATCTTGAGACAAAATATCATTAAAATAAAAAAATACTTTTTTTAATCCGCTATTAATTTAATCTTTTTTTTTCTGTAAAGTATAGGCCACAAATGTTTTTTTTAGTATTTTTATTGAAAAAATTAGGACATATATGTACAAGTCATCCATACAACAATTTTTTGTAGGAGTTTCCATTTTTCGATTGCATTATTTTGAAAGAAAAATGGGATCAAAAGTTTGACCCCTCTCCATAAGATAGACCAGATAAATTTGGAAAAACTAAGTGTGCAAAGTAGCTTGCTTAGTCAAGGTTTATAGGTGCATCCAGCAAATTTCATTTAAATTCGAGAGGGTGCTGTCAAAATCTGTTCGAGTCGGCGCGAAATATAAATTAAATATTCATATAATTAAAGGTGTATCTAGTCTTCAAGGTGTCTGAATTATTTCGTGTTCAAATAGCATTTATTTGTGTATAGGTATTCAGAGTAATGAAAATACTTGAGTAACATGAGAAATATGTCAAAATAAAGAATTTGTTTATAAAAATTTTTACCACTATGGCTGAATAATAATTAAAAATGCTTGTTATGAGACTACGGAATAACATTTTCAAGAAAAAACATTATAAAATATGTAATAAAAGGTTCAAAGAGAAAAGTTTGAAAGACAAAATATCGTCAGGAAAAAAGGTCGAAATGGGGTTGCTTGGTGCAAAATGTTTCCACCTTTAAAAAAGTAATTTCGATTTTTTCTCCTTATTTGCGCTTTTCGTCCTTTGCTCCTTTCGTCCTTTCGGTTTTTTGTTATAGATTCGCCATAAAATGTCATGGAATCTATGACATTTGGTCGAATGACATTTAGTCAAATGACATTTGGTCGGCGTTAAGTCAGAGGGGACCAAGTACAAAACTTAGGAAAATTGGATTTTTCTTTCATTAGGTGTAAAATTACTTTACGTCCATTTCACTTTGACCAGATTTGATGAATGCTGTAAACTGCGAGAGATATGCGATAAATTTGCTTTGGATGATCAATAAAAATCGATAAAAGTCTGCAGTCAGAGTGGACCAAATGCTTATTATCATAACAGTGAAAATGATCAGCACGCTGAGAAATGCGAGAATATTAAACAAAACAAGAGATTTGTTAGATTTTTCGACATCGAATGATTCTTCTAGTCATCAATAGAAATTTATAAATAAACATAATTCGATGCATTTGATTTTCCATTTTTGACCATTTATCACATTTTGATGGATGGTCAGAAATTGCAACAATTTCTATGCAGACAGAGCGGACCAAGTGTTGAAAAGCAATAAATTAATTGATCATTGCATTTTTCAAATGAAATTCAAAGTCTGATAGAGGTTTATGGTAGTTCGATGGTGTATGCATGGAATGTCCTAGAACTCGCTTATAAGACTAGTATATTTTGGTCAGTACTCAAGATTTTCACTTGGTCCACTCTGACTGAACGCATATTTCAATATATCTGGTCTTTAATGCCCTGACCCTGCAAAACCTTAATTTTCAAGCTATCGTAATTCCACTGGTTTTGACACTATGGATTATTGAAGAATTTACGATACTGGTGTCGAAGGGTCTTCATGATCTGTTTATCTTAGAGATATGCACCCAGTTTGACCATGCAAGCATTGAATGATTGTTATTTTCCTAGAAATTGTTCAGTCAGAGTGAACCAACTTTAGTTGGTGGTCTTTAGTTCAGTCAGAGTACATCGAAAAATCGTTCTATCAGAGGTTTGGATTATAATTTTCCATGATTATTACTTCACATTATATTGTTTGAAAGAAACACAAAGATGTGTAGAAATATTGAACCAAAATTTAAACGAGGAAAAAAAATACAGAGCATTTGACTTTAAGCCCATTTTTCTCAAAATATGAAAAATGTCACTTGGTCCACTCTGACTTAACGCCGACCATTTGGTCGAATGACGTTTAGTCCAAAGTACATTTGGTCGAACGGACATTTAAAAGAATCTAGTTACTTTGAGAAGCATATGACATTTGGTCGAAAGGACATTTGAATACAGCTTCTTTTAGGATTTTCAATGTTATTTTAAATAGTGACATTTGTCGTTAATACACACTGATTGCGTTTATTACGATTCTTGCTATCATTTCTCTCATTCATGCTGATTCTATGAGTCGGATGAATAGGGACTAGCTGATTTCAAATGAAAGAAACTCAACTTTTGTCACCTCAGTCGACTCTTCTCTTATGTTCTTCAGTCGACACAGAATAAAGACGATTCTTTAGTTTGATTTTATTGTTCGAATTATTTATCAACTCGACATCGTCATCAGATTTACCTCAGAAATATATTTCCGCCGGATGTCACAATAACCTGGTTCTCGATGTGTAGAAAAATGTCTCATATAGGCGGCACTTTTGAAGCACTTCGTCATAAACGAATGGCTTCAAAATTGGCCCCGTAAAAAGTGAATTTTCTGCAGACAATTTCAGTTCTATGAAAAATTGCCCCAAGCCATGTCCCACATTCCAAATTCTTACCAAGTTCATAGGCCTTAAGATCTGAAAATCAGAAAAGTTTCCGAACAATTACACTGAGCATCATAGGATAAATCAGCAGTTATATATAGAGGACAATAAAATTTTGAAAGAATAATAAATTCATCCAAGCATGATATTCTAATAACTGAATAATAACGAAACAATAATAACAAAAATAATTGTAAGGCATTTTTCCAAGAATGATAACATGTTGGAAGAATAATAAATTCAACAAAAAATCAACATCGGTCAAATACTGAAAAAATAATAATTTTAAATTGTTTGACACAATTAAATTTGAAGTTTAACCATACCAGGTGAAATAAAATGTCATTCGATCAAATGTCTTTCGACAAAATGTCCTAAAGCCGTTTTATTGATTACAATTGAAGGTTCTGTGTGAGCAGTGACCTCCGAATCTACATATATTAAGACAATATTTCAATATTACAGGAACAGCATGATTTACATTTGTTTATCAAAAAGATATTTTTACTGTTATGATTACCTCTGTTTGGTCTTTGGAATGTAATTCCGTATTAGAGTAAAGTGGGGCAAAAGTTCGAGTGGGATAAGAGTTTCTTTTTAAGATTTCTAGCTTAATTCAAAACAAATCATATAAATGTCATGGTGGTTCGAATGCTATTCAAGTAAGAGACTTTCACTCCAAATGTCATAAAAATCGATTGAGATTCGGAAAAGTTATAGCTATTTGTTGTTTTTCGACGTGAATATTGTAATTTTTGGTCAAACTTTCGTTGCATGGAACCAATTGAAGATAAAATCTTTTTCAATATTTTATGTAAGGGCGTTTCTAGGCCTATCATAAGGTTGCTTTGAGGTGCATTAGTTTTTGCATAAATGCTTGAAAACAATTTTTGGCCCATAGTGGGGCAAAAGTTCGAATCAGCGGGGCAAAAGTTCGACCCATGTATAAAATCACGGAAAAATTTGCAAATTGCCTAATCCACATATTATCTTCAAATTTAGTTAAATTTGTCTGATCGTGTGAAAATTGTCACCAAAATTTTACATTTCCACTGAGTTTTGCGAAAAACTGCTATTTTTGAGTATATCACAATTAACTCGGTTTTGGGCAATTTTTTGATGAAAATTTAGTGTGTATTTTTCGTTAAACTTAAGTTTACGGCTGGTGCAAGGTATGCCTGTCATAAAAGGATCGATATTGTGTGTTTTAGCCAGCGAACTTTTGCCCCACACTAGATTCGAACTCTTGCCCCACCGGTGGGGCAAAAGTTCGAATAAGACAATCAATTTTGAAACTGTTATAACTAAAAATGAGTAAATATTTGTTTGTTCAGCAAAATTACAGCCAATATGTTGAAGGTTCACTGTATGGTATTTGTTTTGTTTTAACTGCTATTGTTTTCCTGGAAACTTTGATTATACCACTAAGGTCGAACTTTTGCCCCACCTTACTCTATTAGTTTTTGCATAAATGCTTGAAAACAATTTTTGGCCCATAGTGGGGCAAAAGTTCGAATCAACGGGGCAAAAGTTCGACCCATGTATAAAATCACGGAAAAATTTGCAAATTGCCTAAAATCCACATATTATCTTCAAATTTAGTTAAAATTGTCTGATCGTGTGAAAATTGTCACCAAAATTTTACATTTCCACTTAGTTTTGCGAAAAACTGCTATTTTTGTGTATATTACAATTAACTCGGTTTTGGGAAATTTTTTGATGAAAATTTAGTGTGTATTTTTCGTTAAACTTAAGTTTACGGCTGGTGTAAGGTATGACTGTCATAAAAGGATAGATATTTTGTGTTTTAACCAGCGAACTTTTGCCCCACACTAGATTCGAACTCTTGCCCCACCGGTGGGGCAAAAGTTCGAATAAGACAATCAATTTTGAGTAAATATTTTTACACAAGTTTGTTCAGCAAAATTATAGCCAATATGTTGAAGGTTCACTGTATGGTATTTGTTTTGTTTTAACTGCTATTGTTTTCCTGGAAACTTTGATTTTACCACTAAGGTCGAACAAAAGCCCCACCTTACTCTATGTCCTATTTTCTTAAAAATCTAAGGTACAGTGGGGGAAGTGTATCAGTGGGGTAAGTGGATCATTCATCCATATTAAGCATAAATACTTCTTCTTTCTGGCGTAACGTCCCTACTGGGACAGATCCTGCTTCTCAGCTTATGAGTTCTTATGAGCACTTCCACAGTTATTAACTGAGAGCTTACTATGCCATCGACCATTTTTGCATGTGTATATCGTGTTGCAGGCACGAAGAGTATGCCCTGGGAAGTCGAGAAAATTTCCAACCCGAAAAGATCCTCGACCGGTGGGATTCGAACCCACGACCCTCAGCTTGGTCTTGCTGAATAGCTGCGCGTTTACCGCTACGGCTATCTGGGCCCCAAGCATAAATATTTGAATATGTTGAATGTTTTTGCATAATTGCTTCGTTTTAGGTTTCTTACGATCACCTAGATACTATTGCAAAACTGGTACTACATGTACCTAACACAAGCAAACTTGATAGCTGCAAAAATCAATTAATTTCAAAATTGTTTTCTATCAATCAAAAATCGATTGTATCTCAGTCTAAAATCGAATACTATTAGTGGTGGTGATGGTGAGCATTTGAGTTCTAATTGAGTGAATCACAATGAAAAATATGTGACCTTTATAAATAAATACAGATATATTGGACATGGTACACTGGTACACACAGGTTTAACTAATATTTTCAAACTACGAGTGTTAGGAATAATCCTACAATACTTCTGTACGACTTTTGAGTATAAAATGGATGAATTTTCTCCAAATTATATTGTTTTTTGTTCAAATTAATGTGAAAATATGTAAGAAATAATTTGCATAATATTTTGATAAAATAAAGATACTTTTTAATTTTAAAAGTATCATAATATAACATAAAAAGCACTAATAACAAGAACGAGAGTAATATAATTCTTACTACACATAATTACACCAAATTTGTTTTAAGAATAGGTTTTATTTGTTGGTGATCCACTTACCCCACCATGGTGGGGCAAGTGGAGCATTTGGCGCAAATTTTCAAGTCCCTCATACTCAATACATAACAATCAGAAAAATCAAAATAAATGACGATTTCAAGTATGTTTGTCCCTCATTTGTCATCCACAGAAAAAAATTTGATTAACATTATTCACGTTAGCTGTACATAACACTGAAGTTGACTATTGATTTCTCTGTATCCACTTACCTCACGGTACCTTATCTCATATTTAGATACGTTTTCTTTAAGAATTCAATTCCGTTTTCTCAAACCTAGCTTTTTATTTATAACTAGTGGTCCCAGCAATTTTTGCTTTGCCATCAAGTAGACTATTGAAAAACGCCATGAAACGACCCGTAGAATATGACAGTGCTCTTCCATTTTCCGACATCCCCGTTCAATACCCTGGGCCACAGATATCTGTGCCTGTTTTTTATACAGACCAACGTAGCGAAAATCTCAAATTTTCATTTCTCATGTTTGAGAATTTCCACACTTGATTTGTAGCTCACGCAACTCAACATCCAGTTGGCTGTTGGCTCATCTGTTTGACTCATTAGCTTGTATTTCCAGTTTTTTTTTTTGCGTAAAGCACTTATTCTTTGTTTTTCTGCTAAGAATATAACAAATTTTTATAATGGAAACAATAATATTAGGGGGTTTGACAGGATCCCGATGGGTTTTGAAATTGAATCAATTTTCACGCCATGAGAGTGAGCAAGTGATTTTGCATCAAAATCTCATGCGTGAGTTTTCCGAAGCAGATCACAAATGAGTTTGCTCTCGCGGCAGCATTCAAGGATTGATATTTGAGTGTGAGTCTATTAATTCTGACACAAAAACGTCGGAACACTCTTGTAACATAACTATGGATGAATACTCGAAATTTAAAAGCCCGTTTTAAGTCATTTTGTGACTTACAAACACCCAACTATTTGTATTTATAATACTTGAAGTCACTATATTTCCGTGATTCATAGAATAAATTTATTTTGATCATGATTCCCGAGTCAGTAGTTTTTTTTTCAAATTGCCTAAAAACTCCCAGAAGGGAAAAACAAAATCCAGAAATCAAACTGAAGTGCAACTAGGCTAAACGAATGTCTTGGTCAAAAATGATAATTGTTATGTTTGGTTCCTCGTTTTTTTTTTCAGTATAAGTGTATGTACACACTACATCACCCAATAATGGAAAAGTTTAAGTTATAGGGTAGGTGTACCTATAATGGATGCAACATGTCAAAGCTAGGATAAAAATCAGATTTTAGCCTCGTTTCTAAAACATTAGCAAAACTTGTTGATGTTATTTGCTAGTTTAAAGTTTTGTGAAACAGACGAAAGAAACAGCACACAATACGTCAAAATATATATTTTTTACAGAGTTTGGAATGAACATTCTTATCAAGACCGAATTATCATCGAAATCAAATTTTTGTATAATTCTTGTGAATATTTCTAGTGGAACAATACAATTATTTGTTTACTCATTATTACCATAATTGGTTCTATTGGCATAATTGATATACCTACCCTAGTTTGACTACAACCAAAATAATATTCTGACAGAATTATTCTCTAGGAATTTCTGATCCATTTTAGCAGCTAGGCTAAACGAATGTCGACCACTGTAGTTATTTTGTAGCCCTGCTCACAACAGCCAAGCATCCCCTCCGCTTTACGGCAGCACGATAGATTTACCGATTCGTTAGAGGGATGATAAATGGACAATTAGCGCCAGCAACATGGGAAAGGGGGTGTTAAACTAAACTGGGCGATGATCATTCCTAGAAGTCGCCGGAGGAACAGTGTGAAAGCATCGAGTGGCTCTGTCAGCTAATTGATTTCAACCCATTAAAGCTACGAACAAATAGCCGGCTGAGTGAGACGGATACGTTTCTTCAATTGAAACTAGTGTCGTGAAATTTTGAAGGATCAGCGCTTTAAACACTCGAAAAGGTGATAATGTGATAATGGTGCTTGTTAAGTAAAAAAGTGAAGAAACTGCTAAATGGTGCGCGTTGTTTAGTACGTGTGAAGTACAAGATATGGATCTATAAAATCCAAATAATTAAATACGAAAAAACGATAACCCAGACATCACGTCACACAACATTACAAAATCATCAATCGTTCCGATTATTACAAATTTCTTCTATATTGCGCAAATCTTTCATCACTGGACTATCGCACACATTTTTACAAGTACGGAAACGCTCACTAAATTGCGCGATTGCATCAAATCGAGTCGGTGTCTTTAGCGGACTCATTCTTCGTAGATGAAAGAATAAGTGATCTGAAGACACCAACATGATTCGATGCAATCCCACAGTTTTCTTATCACTTTCGCACTTATGAAGCCATATTTCGCATTCCAGTGTTGAAAGAAATACACAAAACTAAAGAAAAAAATCTTCAACGTGCGGGCTGTTTGGGCACGTCAGGAGTTGATCATCAATGTTAACTTCCTTTTCCCGATCAGCCTAGATAGCAGAGTTGCTCGCTGTCACTGATTTGTACAGGCCGACTGCGATACAATTCGAATCAATCTACATCATATCAACATCACGTTGTCTACTCCATCACAAGTGCATTGATGGCGATAGACTATGGATATCATTGATGGGTTAAGTTTAGCCTTAAATTAAGCAGTTAAAATGGCCATTTATCAGTACGATATTTTTGACAGTGTTGCAGATAGGTTGAAACTATTTGTTGGTCACTGAAAAACAGTAAGAGCATGGATAATTACCACGTGGTCACTCATTCCGCAGTGATTATGATCTAGAGTGCGATGTAGCATCACTGCTATTGGTTCTCAAATCAAAGTGATATTGATAGTTCGCAAGTGATAGTGATAATTTTAGACCATCAGCCATCAGCTGATATGATTGATATTAGGCAACTCTGCTAGATAGCCGTGTAGTGTCGGTAGCGGTTGTTTCAATTGGCTAAGAATTAACACTACGGATTGGGGGATCTAAATAAAACCTAACCGCAAACGGAGCCTGTGGAGTACCAGGGCGCCCTTTACAGTATTATGCCCTTCCTGTGCTACCCGGAGCAATGGTGCAGGTGACCTTGTGTTTCTCCAGATAATCGGCTGCCCTTCTTCAGTCTCAAGCCTGAGGCTAAATAAGGGTGGGATTATTAATACGTTGTAATTTAGTTTAAATTTTTACCTCTATGGTTTCGCATTATGCGTATTACACAGTGTAATCTGTGCTTTTCGCCTTTGGCGACTTTTAAGAGATACCGATCTGTTTTTTTCGCTGCTGGTTCTTTTTCTGAGATTGCGAAAAGCTAAATCCTGCCTAGTTTGGGTAGTGGCTACGGTTAGGATAGCTTAGTTAGACCAATCTTCAGCATAGAATATCAGCAACGATCAATCTTTGAAGACTCATGCAAATGGTACAGTTCAAATGGCGGAAAAACCTTACTTTTGTGAACTTTTATCTAGATAACCTTGTGGACTCAGTTTTTGTTACTTTCAGAAACATGAAATGGCAAACTCGCGTGCCATACCTCGTGCATGCGTGTTCGTAAATAGCGCTGACGTTGCTACACTCATTTCTGAGTTAACAACCAGAGATGTATGTGCTGTGACAATTGATATTTCTGTTGATGACCTCAATATGAAATACCGTAAAACGGGGTAACTTTGATAATGCGAGACTCTCAACATACTAAACGAAATAACAAAGTTCCTATTAATCTGTTAAGCAAAACGAATGCAAAAGTAAAGAGTATTAGTATGACACTTCACGTTAAAGCTATTTCCGTTGGAATCAAGTACATTTGAGGATTTATATGCAAATATGGAAAATTTATAAGATTTTAGCAATTTTGAAATGCTCTCAAACAATCTGTTCTACTATCACTATTTGATGAAGTCATAATGAATTCGTCACTTATACTTGACAGCCTAGTTATAGTAGAACTCGAATTCGGTCTCAAAACTCTTAGCGAATACTATTTTTACAAACTGGGGCCATTTTTGTAATCTAAGTCAGAAATTTATAGCGTTCAACGCCTAAAGATATGCAACGCCCTACAAATGTTCTGTAATTCATTCAATTTTGTTCGAGTGATGCTCCATTATCAAAGTTACCCCAAAACAGAAAACCGACTTTCGATTATATGAAAAATTATATATCCATTAAGAATAAATCTTTTGGAAATCTATCAACTGGAATCGATAGTTAGGATACAAGTACTTGTTTTAAAAATATGAATTAAAATTCTTTGAAACAACATGCATAAATATTCAAGTTTTCTTCGAAAAAACTATCAAAGTTACCCCGTTTTACGGTACGTCTTTCGTTTTGTGGTGTATTTACCACATGATGAACCATCCCTAATGGATGATTTCAAACGAGTTGTCGTTCACTGCCTATGAAAAGGCCGTCGGCTGATTGTGGGCAGTGATGCTGATACTCATCACATCATCTGGAGCAGCACAGATATCAATTTGAGAAGCTCTAGTCTCTAGTGGAATGCTTAAGTAGTTCAAATCTTGGATTACTTATTTCAGGGATTCGCCCAACCTTCATGGTATCTGCTAGAGAAGAAGTGTTAGACATAATGCTCTGCTTGAACAGAATCAGTCACGAGTTGACGAATTGGCATGTATCAGATGATGAATCATTATCTGATCATCGCTACATCTCTATATGAACATATGAATGTAAATTCGCAGAATTTGCATTTGTTATACTCCACAAACTGGGAATTGGTTGTCATCAAATTCTATGAATTCACTCCGTCCATTGGAAATCCACTTCCGGTGAATTGGGACACAATTGTCCTTTCTTGGATTGAATCCCACAATTGCTTGTCACTTTGTTCCTCACAACTCCCTTCGCGGGACGAGTTGACGTCTGGCTAGTTGTAAAGGAATATGTCAGATAGTCAGGCTGCTTTTAAAGCTCTTGCTTCGGCCAACTCAAGGTCTAAGCTTGTTATCGCACGTCGAACTCAACTGAGGAACTGAATTCAGTGAACGCTGTAAAACTTATATGGGTCCTTGCTGGGAATGAATTGACTTATGAATTAGCTCGCAATGGAGCATCGCATGACTTCATTGGCTCTCAGGCAGCTATTCCAATTTCGAAGTGCTGGGTGAAACTTCAGAAATTCTTGGGCGGCAACTCAGCACCAGCAATATTGGAATAATTTTGAGTCATTGTACATTACTGGGCCATCCCAAAGGTGGCTAAGTATTTAACAAATCTGTCAAAGCAGAATTGCAGTCTCTTGGTTACAACCTTGAATGGCCACTTCCGACTCAACTATCACATGACAAATATTCAGTGTGTTGATACATTTGTGTGTGATAGTTGTGATTCCGATTATGTGAAACTGATTTCAGAAACCTGAATCTTCAGGACATTCTGTTGTTCTTAACCCGCTGTGGTAATGAGCTATAGGCTCTCTTTACGCTCATACGTTTTGCAGGTCCTTTTTAGGCCGCTGTTCGAACCCATTGTGGTATGGAGCTACATGCTCTCAATTCGCTCATGCGATTTTCCCTCTTCAAGGGACCCCACTCCTATTTTCTCCCATATTTCCCTTCCCTTTCCTCTCCCATCGGGTAGATGATGAAATAGGCTCAAATATGGCGATGGCACAAATCTCCCAAATGGCGGGGAACGTGCCTCTGGAGCCGGCCTTCTGATACCTGATACCTGATACGTCACACAACATTACAAAATCATCAATCGTTCCGTTTATTACAATTTTCTTCTATATTGCGCAAATCGTTCATCACTGGACTATCGCACACATTTTTACAAGTACGGAAACGCTCACTAAAGTGCGCGATTGCATCAAATCGAGTCGGTGTCTTTAGCGGACTCATTCTTCGTAGATGACAGAATAAGTGATCTGAAGACACCAACATGATTCGATGCAATCCCGCAGTTTTCTTATCATTTTCGCACTTATGAAGCCATATTTCGCATTCCAGTGTTGAAAGAAATACACAAAACTAAAGAAAAAAATCTTCAACATGGTACAATAAGGCGATTCAAATTTTAAAAATGTTTGAAAATCCAATCTCCCAGATACTCCTTACCATCCTTACCATAAAAATAGTGTTCTATGAAATTTTCAAGTGGTGGCCCAAATACAATGTATGTTTAAATGGAAATTACTATGGGACAATTTTGAGAAATGCTAGAAGATAGAAACTTATCATCACATATTGAAAACTCATTTTTCAAACCTTAATGAAGGATGTTGCTGAAGAAACAAATCCTTTTTGAGCTAATTTTGTTTGGAATTTTTGTACATTTTTGCAGGGCTATAATCCCATATTAAGCTAAATAATAGCAAACAAACTCATGAATATCTCTTCGGCTATCCGTCGGATTGAATTTTTCTCTTCAGCAAATTTCTTTATTATGGTTTAAAGAATGAGTTTTCACTATGGGATAATAAATTTGTACTTACATTAGAGTACTAACGTTTTTGGAACATGTCTCATTTTTTTTCCATAGTGATTTCAATGTAAACATACACCATCTAGAAAGCTGAAAATTTCACAGAACACTATTTTTATTGTAAGGATGGTAAGAAACATATGGGAGATTGGATTTTCTAAAATATTTTAAATTTTGAACCCCCTTAATGGTACAACATGGTGCTTTTAATGCGAAGATGTTGCGAGTAAATTTGGTCGAATCGTTCTAAAGGCTTGGAAACCAATCCCAAATTACAATCCAGGAGTGTTGAGTATAGTGTTATTGATTGATAGCAAGGTAAAATCACGTGATTCCAAGATTCTAAAAATCTTATTCCTGACGCTCCATGTCGCAACTTTCAATAAAACTGTGTTACAATGGCCTCTAAAAAGTAAATTTACTTATTTACGTAAAATGGGGTATCTTTGATAGCTTTTTGGGAGAAAATTTGATTATTTCTGCATTCTGTCTTAAAGATTTTTATTTTATAATCTTAAAAAAAACACCGTAAAACGGGGTAACTTAGATAATGCTAGTAACTTTGATTTCACCAAACTATAATTTCAAGCCTAGTGCAGTGAAACATCATAAGTAGATTTTAAATCCATCTCACTTACAAAAACTCCTTATCGTGACAACCATAAAAATGCAGAGGTATGATCGGTCTTTAATAACCATGGATTCCTGGACACTAACATTCCTTCCCTTGTCCGATGACCGCAACTACACGCAAAATAAACCGTTCCGAATAAAGAGAACATTTAGTCACGAAACCCAAAACAAGCTGTTTTTCGCTTTACGAATATACACCATCAATAAAAATCATGGATTCAGGAACTATGTTCCACAAAACATTCGTAACGCTTAAAAGGGGCAATAATGAGGGATCTTATAACAATTGTTTATGATAAAAATAAAGGTTTTCGAAACACCATTATGAACGCGTTCCTGTTTCCGAGAACAGTCTTCTAGATAACCAGAACAAAAATCACGGATCAAAAATCGCCGATCCGTGATTTTTGTTCTGGTTATCTAGAAGACTGTTCTCGGAAACAGGAACGCGTTCATAATGGTGTTTCGAAAACCTTTATTTTTATCATAAACAATTGTTATAAGATCCCTCATTATTGCCCCTTTTCTAAAGAGAATTTCAATTTTCAAACCTAAATATCCTGCGCTGCGTATATTTAGCAGCCTACATATTTAGTCTGTTTTAGTTACAGCGGAATACGAAAAAGACGGCACAGCGAATGCAGCAGAAATCAGTCCCGTTGTAAGCTATGCTCTGGGCGATGGGGAAATGTAAATATCCAGCAGCAAACAGCTCGCAAATAATTGGCACCACATTTACAACATCATAAATAACTGAAAAATGGTTATAATCACAAAAAAAAGAATCAAATGCCATTGGAAAGCGAACATTACAAGCTCACATTGGCTTCTTTGTTGACTACCGTATTTTTGGTTTTGCGCATGCGTTACCATTTTTGACAGCGCGCATGAACAGAGTTCACGTTATCAGGAACCACATCGCGAATATGATGTTATGGGTTCTAGATATCATGATTTCAGAGTCATGGTATTGAAAGCGTTACTAAGCAAGCATGCCAGTGGAACAGGCATGAACTGTGTTCTAGGATTAGTGGTTACGTTCATGAAAAAGGAACGCAAAGACTCACGCTTTTGGGAACTAAATCATGAAACAGAAAAAGCAGTGCGTTCCGTTTACCATGACTGTTTGTTCACGAATAAGGGAACGGATTTTTTTTTGCGTGTACGTAAGCGGAACCGTTATTGCATTTATAATGCTTGGGAACTCTAGGAATTATGCGCTGAAGTCGGTTAGCTAGTCCCAAGCCCCATCTGTTGGTGCAATTTTAATTGTTCTGGCCAATCACGGAGTTGCATCTTCAAATTTGACGGGCTTCAATACTCATGCTTAAACACTTTTTCTCTATTTTTATTGTCATAAAAATAGAAAGTCTTTGTTGTCAATTTTTATTGACATAAGTCAATGTTACCATTTTTGCATTCGTATATCGTGTGGCAGATACGGCGATACTAATTGCCCGGGAAAGTCAAGCAAATTTCCATTACGAAAAGATGCTTAGTAGCCGTGGACTCTAACCACTCGGCTAAGGAAGCTCATCATTACACGTAAATATTACTAGCAAAAGTTCTGAAGATGACCTTGAATAAATGCAATGAAAACGGGGACACTGTGTCTATCAGTCAAACGGCTATCGCAATTGATAGGCAATCCTTCAGCGAATTATTGCGCTTCCCTGTCGATTAGACCTGGGGAAGAGATATGATACGGACCAAGACAGTCAGCAGACATTGCAGATAGCGAGTCTATTTACCGATCAATTATTGCTTCGCGTCTACGTAGAAACCGGTCATCGACGAGTATTTATTTTAGAAACGAAAACCGGTGAGCGTATTTGCCGATCAGTTTATCATGAGTGTTTTTAAGGTAACACGAGAGGCTATGCTGTTTTCTCTAACATTTGAGGGGCTAGAAGCAAAGTGGTCTAAGCGACAAAAACTAATTTTGAGAAAATTGGCTTTAAAATTTTCTCAGCTATTATTCATTTGTGCAAATTTTATGTGAACAGAAAAAGTAAGCCAATCAACTACGAATGATATTATTTTTTCTATATGACAAAAATCACCTAAAAATACCGTTGTAAAGCTCGGAAACAGTAGAGTTTTCCTGTACACTTGACTGAAAATCGATCATAATGTCACTTACTCCTCTTTGCGTTTAGGCTCCTCATTTATTTCATTCTAATCTCATTAAAGCTGCATCAAAGGTGCAAATCTCGAGTATGTTTGTTGGGTTTATAGTGCTATCTTTGAATAATTTAAATATAAATTATTAGTAAATTAAAGCAAATTTTCTCCGTTTTTTTTTTTTTATTTTATTTTAAATTTCTAGTGTAATTTTTAACAAATTCATTGCTAGATTTAATTGTATATGCTGCCAAGATCTTTGATGAAATCAAAAAAAAATGTTGGAATTTATAAAAGTATGATTTTTTATAACAGCATGACAGCAATTCTCGCTGAAACCAGGCCGCCATCGGCACATATCGTTAGAATTCCAATCGCTAGCATATGCTAAAATAAAAGGATGGTCGTTTCGGTTTTCTCAAATTGGCGCACCCCTCGTTATGATTTCTATCTTAGAAATGTAACACTGATGATCTTCATCAACAAAAAGCTGAGAAAAAACTAAGTATGATCAGCTACAAAAACTAGGTGAGCAATAGTATTTACGCTATGAAATGAAGATTTTCTAAATCATTTTTTACGATTTTGACGCATATCGCGAGTGCAGTCAATGCAAACATTTTTTCGTGTTAAGTATGAGTGAAAAAATCTGGCGGCCATCTTGAATTTTGACGCCATCTTGATTTTAAGTAATCGAATGAGTTTTTCACCTTGTTAGCACTCAACATGTTGAATTTCGAAGCCACCGTTGAAACAGGGCGCTAGCATACGCTAGCGATCAGTGACATAAAATTGGAATTCTAACAATGGATCATTAAAATAACCAAAACGGCCGCTATAGAAAGCATAGATAGCGCCACCGTAGCCTTGTGTGTTTGACAGAACAGCAATGCTGTCACAATGTTAAATCCCATATACAGTGGCGCCTTTGTTTTGATGCGGTGAGCACTGACAAAAACTACATTCAATGATCCATTAGTTCCGATAGCGGCCTGGTTTCAG
The DNA here is from genome assembly GCF_002204515.2 of Aedes aegypti. Classification (NCBI taxonomy): domain Eukaryota; kingdom Metazoa; phylum Arthropoda; class Insecta; order Diptera; family Culicidae; genus Aedes; species Aedes aegypti. Next base: position 118,813,215 of record NC_035107.1, read on the forward strand.
CGAGAATTGCTCATGATCAGAATAGGCGCTAAGCCCTACGCGTCGTTGAATACACCAGATAGCGATCAATGTCCCACGTATGATAGGTATGTTGTATAGATTGGCAATCAAACATTACACCACCATGATGCATCGTGAAACAACTCAAAGATAAGAGCAACGCCACTTAAGCATATTTGCACAGACAAACAGACGTAACACTTGTAGCATTTCTTCTTATTAAATCGCCCAGTTCACGTTAGCGTCATCATCCAGACCTGCAGATAGCGGTAATGTGAAACGTCAAACACGAAGAAAAGCATTGCGCGTGCCTCTAGTTGTGAGGTTTGAAACATCTTCTTCTTTTTCTTCTTGGCATTACGTCATCATTGGGAAAGAGCCTGCTTCTCAGCTTAGTGCCCAATGAGCACTTTCAAAGTTATTAACTTAGAGCTCTCTTTGCCGAAGTTGCCATTTTCGCATTCGTATATAATGTGACAGGTACGATAATACTTTCTGCCCTGAGAAGTCAAGGAAGCATTCATCACGAAAACATCCTGGACCGACCGGGAATCGAACTCAGACATCTTCAGCATGACTTTGCCTTGTAGCCGCGGAATCTAACCCTTCAGCTAAGGAAGGCCCCTAGGTTTGAAACATATCGAATTTGAATTTATCGTTAAACAAATGGTCGATAGAAAATTCGTCAGTGTTACATCTGCCTGTCTGTGATACTAATCTGCCGCAGCCAGCAACGTCTGGCTGAAGAGTGTAGGGTGGATGTGGATGGGTGGTTTGCGTCTAAAATTGGCAATATCACGACGGACAAACTCATCGCCGACGTAGCATCGGGCAATTTAGATTACAACCATTACGACAACGCAACGGTAGCTATCTACTCTACTGAACTGCTTGTTGTTGCCTTCAGGTGATGACCGCTAGGTGACGGCACGCCGTTGAAACCACCGTGAGAAAAAAACGCCGAAACCAGTTCAGTGCTCGTACGGCTTTAGTAAGGATTAGATCTCAACTCGCAAGCGTTATAATTCACACTGTTTTCTGATAGCCTATAGAAGGATTAAAAGCCTTTTTAAGCGCGTGTAGCAAATTTTACAGTACTAGTGCTTTATGGGTGATTCGGCGGATCTGAATTTTTCAAATAAGAGGTGCGTATACGGCATTTCAATGGCGCCAAAAATGCCATTGACTGATAACTTGTAAGGAACGTGAGCTGGTACTGAAATAAACGAAGTGATAACTATGACTTCATAGTTCTTACAATGCGCCATAGGCATTAAAAGATTGCTGACAATAAAACAGTAAAGCTGAATAACTTTATGATTTGATAAGTCAAAATTGTAGTGGAAAATACATGGCTATGATTCATGCAAATAAAAAATTTCAAGATGAATTTGTTTTGTCGACTTGTATGTAGATTCGGGGGATTCAAAATTAAAAAATGTTTGAAAATCCAATCCTATATGCTTTTTACCATCCTTACCATAAAAATAGTGTTCTGTAAAATTTTCAGCTTTCTAGATAGTAGTTTAAGGGTGGCCTAAAGACGATGTAGGTTTATACGGAAATAACTATGGAGAAATTTTATGATATATTCCAATCACGCTAGTACTGTAATGTAAGTACAATCTTATTATCCCATAGTAAAAATTCATTCTTCAAGCTATAATTAATAAATTTGCTGAAGAGAGAAATGCAATCCGACGAATAGCATAAGAGATATTCATGAGTATGTTTATTAAGGTTTGAAGAAGGAGTTTTCAATATGAGATGATAAGTTTCTACTGACATTACAATACTAGCGTGCTTGGAACATTTCTCAAAATGTCTCCATAGTAATTTCCATATAAACCTACATCGTCTTTGGGCCACCTTTAAATCACCACCTAGAAAGCTGAAAAATTTACAGAACACTATTTTTATGGTAAGCATGGTGAAGAGCAAATGGGAGATTGGATTATCATACATTTATTAAATTTTGAATCGCCCTAATGTAGATAAGGCGTAACAGCTCAAAACTTCTCACATTTTTAGTAAACTTAATGCAGGAAAATTATCGTAAAACGAGGTAACATTGATCAGCGGGAAGGCATTTAACGGAATGTACATCATTGTTAGGAGTTCGAATCAGCAATTATCGATGAGAAATTTTGAAGGTATGTGAGATTCTCTCTTTTATGTTCATGAGCTAATCAAATTTAAGATAAAAAAAAAACATGTTCATGTCTCACATGTGTTCTTTAAATCATATAAGTAAGAATAATGCGATTTTTACAGAAAACGGCATTATCAAGAACGATCCCGTTGTCAATTTTCAAAATTATTTTCATTTGAGCTAAATTGACGAATTACTATGAAAAATGCAGAAAATTCTAAGGAAATTACCTACTTTTAGGAGTATTTTACGGTTTCAGATATTAACTTTCGGGCTGTTGCGCTGTTGTACTTCGAACAACAGTTGTGATTTATATGCTATGATTTTGTAACAAAGATATATATCGACACTCAACATAAATGTATTCCTCAACAATCTTCTTGAGAGCAATACTCAACAGTTCTTGTTCACAGTATGACTCTTTATAATGCGGTGAAATCAACAAATGTACATAGAAGTCGCATAATAATGAACGCACTATATACGATTCGAGTCGACCACAATTTAAAATCGGTATATCTACTATCCCTACCTCCTCGTGGTACTGGCCGGGGTACAAGTAACCTTGGGGAAGCTCGGGTTACCAACCCCCGGTGGGAACTTTGGTCGTATGCTGGGAAGGGGAAGTTTGCTTTTGCTTCTGAAAACCTGGAGCGTCTGTACTCCATGTTAGGAGCGGCTCACAACAGCGTCTGTTCCCCATGTCAGGGGCAGCTGATCATCGTCCGAGTGCCAGAGAAGGACTCTAAGCTAACCTGCGCCCTATGGCCCTCCGAACATTTAAGGGGAATGGTCCTCCGGAAATCTAGGGGGTTGGTGTCAGGCCCTGTAAGCCAACCGTAAAAATACACCAGCACAGGAACGTCAACGAGAGAATACAGACCAGAACAATCGGCAATGACCACAGCGACGAAAATTGACTAGCGATTGGAAGCTCGATACGTGGAACTGCAAATCTCTCAACTTCATCGGAAGCACACGCATACTCTCCGATGTACTGAAGATCCGCGGTTTCGACATCGTAGCGCTGCAGGAGGTGTGCTGGACAGGATCGATGGTGCGAACGTTTAGAGGTTATCATACCATCTTCCAGAGCTGCGGCAACACACGTGAGCTGGGAACAGCTTTTATAGTGATGGGTGATATGCAAAGGCGCGAGATTGGGTGGTGGCCGATCAACAAAAGAATGTGCAAGTTAAGGCTCAATGGCCGGTTCTTCAACTTCAGCATCATAAACGTGCATAGCCCTCACTCCGGAAGCACTGATGACGACAAGGACGCATTTTACGCGCAGCTCGAACGCGAGTACGACCGCTGCCCAAGCCACGACGTCAAGATAATCATAGGAGATTTGAACGCTCAGGTTGGCCAGGAGGAGAAGTTCAGACCGACGATTGGAAAGTTCAGCGCCCACCGGCTGACGAACGAGAACGGCCTACGACTGATAGATTTTGCCGCCTCCAAGAACATGGCCATTCGCAGCACCTACTTCCAGCACAGCCTCCCGTATCGATACTCCTGGAGATCACCACTGCAGACGGAATCACAAATTAACCACGTTGTGATAGATGGACGGCACTTTTCCGATATTACCGACGTCAGAACCTATCTTGGTGGTAACATTGACTCTGATCACTATCTAGTGATGGTGAAACTGCACCAAAAACAATCCGTCATCAATAATGTACGGTATCGACGCCCGCCTCGGTATAACCTAGCGCGACTGGCACAACCGAACGTCGCAGCCGCATACGCGCAGCATCTCGAGGTAGCGTTGCCGGAAGAGGGCGAGCTTGACGAAGCCCCTCTTGAGGACTGCTGGAGCAACATAAAAGCAGCCATCAACAACGCAGCCGAGAGCATCGTCGGGTACGTGGAAAGGAGGACATGTAACGATTGGTTCGACGAAGAATGCAGGCAGGTTTTGGAGGAGAAGGATGCAGCGCGGGCTGCAATGCTGCAGCAAGGAACGCGACAAAACGTGGAGCGATATAAAAGAAAACGAAAGTAGCAAATCCGCCTATTCCGGGACAAAAAGCGCCACCTGGAAGAAGCGGAATGTGAAGAAATGGAACAGCTGCATCGTTCACAAGAAACGCGAAAGTTCTACGAGAAGCTTAACGCATCCCGAAAAAACTTCGTGCCGCGAGCTGAAATGTGTAGGGATAAGGACGGAAGCATCTTTACGGATGGACGTGAGGTGATTGAAAGGTGGAACCAGCACTACGATGAACACCTGTATGGCACGGAGAACACAGGCGCCGAGGGTTGCGACAGTGGAGGAAGTGACTACGTCAGCACAGCGGATGAAGGAAACCAACCTGCCCCCACATTGAGGGAAGTTAAGGATGCCATCAACCAGCTCAAAAATAACAAGGCCGCTGGTAAAGATGGTATTGGAGCTGAACTCATAAAAATGGGCCCGGAGAGGATGGCCGCCTGTCTGCACCGGCTAATTGTCAGAATCTGGGAAACGGAACAGCTGCCGGAGAAGTGGAAGCAAGGGGTCATATGCCCCATCTACAAGAAGGGCGACAAACTGGAATGTGAAAACTATCGTGCGATCACTATCCTGAATGCCGCCTACAAAGTGCTATCCCAGATTATCTTCCGTCGTCTATCACCAATAACAAATGAGTTTGTGGGAAGTTATCAAGCAGGTTTCATCGACGGCCGCTCGAGAACGGACCAGATCTTTTCCGTACGGCAAATCCTCCAGAAATACCGTGAGTACCAGGACCCTGCGCACCATTTGTTCATCGATTTCAAGGCGGCATAGTATCGAAAATCATGGACGAGAACAGCTTTCCCGGGAAGCTCACAAGATTGATCAGAGTAACGATGGACGATGTGCAAAACTGCGTGAAGATCTCGGGCGAATACTCCAGTTCGTTCGAGTCTTGACGGGGACTACGACAGGCCGACGGACTTTCGTGCCTGTTGTTTAATATTGTGCTTGAAGGTGTCATGCGGAGAGCCGGACTTAACAGTCGAGGCACGATTTTCACGAGATCTGGCCAATTTGTTTGCTTCGCGGACGACATGGACATTATTAGGAGAAAATTTGAAACGGTGGCAAATTTGTTCACCCGCCTTAAACGCGAAGCAACAAGAGTCGGACTGGTAGGCGGAACTGAGCGCGACAGGGCCCGCCTGGGAAGCAGTGTCACGATAGACGGGGATACCTTCGAGGTGGTGGACGAGTTCGTTTACCTCGGATTTTTATTGACAGCTGACAACAACGTTAGTTGGGAAATACGAAGGCGCATCATCAGTGGTAGTCGTGCCTACTATGGACTCCAGAAGAAACTGCGGTCAAGAAAGATTCTACCCCGCACCAAATGCACGATGTACAAAACGCTCATAAGACCGGTAGTCCTCTACGGGCATGAGACGTGAACTATGCTCGAGGAGGACTTGCAAGCTCTTGGGGTTTTCGAACGCCGAGTGCTAAGGACGATCTTCGGCGGCGTGCAGGAGAATGGCGTGTGGCGGCGAAGGATGAACCACGAGCTCGCTCAACTCTACGGCGAACCCAGTATCGTGAAGGTAGCTAAAGCTGGAAGGATACGCTAGGCAGAGCATGTTGCAAAAATGCCGGACAACAACCCTGTAAAGATTGTGTTCGCTACGAATCCGGTCGGAACAAGAAAGCGTGTGGCGCAGCGAGCTAGGTGGATATACCAGGTGCACTAGGACCTGGAGAGCGTGGGTCACAGTCGAGGATGGAGAGAAGCGGCCATGAACCGAGTGAATTGGCGAAATATTGTTGACGAGGCTTTATCAAGATAATTGATGTAAAGCCAAATAAGTAAGTAAGTAGTTCCTTCGGAAGGGAAGTGAAGCAAGAGTGGAGGCGGCTGTCAACTAGGAGTAAAATTGAAAAGCCGCCAATCTAAGTCCAGAACCAATTTTAAGGCTTGACACGTAAAAGTACAAATCGTTATTCACAAAATTACAGGTAATCAATGCGTGTGACAGAAACTGTTTGCAAGCAGTTATTTGCTACGTGATACTGCAGTGCGCTGTTGGCAATTAATTAAGAAAGTTCTGCTATATTCGCAAAATAGATGTTTTCGAGAAAATTGATTACGCCTTTACAATTGTTTGGTCATTATTTTGTATGGTTGTTTACATTTTAGAACCAGCGACAAGTAGGGGTAGCAATAAAGAGCCGCCAGTACCTCCCTTGAAGTGAAGTCGTTGGTCCCGAGATGAACTAGCCAAGGGCAAAAAATCTCGTTAATAAAGATAGAAGAAAAAAAACTTACATGGATTCATTTTACTAAAAAACGATTTTAAATCGAGCCACACATAAATTTCATGTAATGAAAATTTGAACTTTATTTATACATACAAGCGAAATAAGATAAAATTCATCCATCTAGAAAATCCGGCCGTGGTCATATTCATAAGATGAAAAACATCTAACTTGTCTTTCACGGTAATCTCTCCGCCTAAAATAGGAAAGCCTAATAATGAAGCAATAACTCAAAAAAGTTGACAGATCTTTTTAAAACAATATGTTACGTCATTACCATTGGACCTTGCTGCACTTAATCCCTTTCACGAGACGCCATCACCGTGTAAGCACGTGTTGAAATGTCTCTCGGACATTTGAAATAGATAACATTGCATTGTTTGGCCGTAATCTTATCGCTCTGATAGGCCATACGTACACCAAATACTGACAATTTTGGTTTCTCGTTGTGACAAAAACAATTCCGGCATGGCTACGACTTCTTCTTTAGCTGGAAATTGGGAAATGTCAAATTGATGTCTCCATGCTCCATGTAGCCCTCGACTAGTTATAACGAGTTTTCTTTACCGTTGAGATAAATATCTCATTGAGCTTTTGCTACAAATAATACAATTGAAATTGATAGGTCTTCGATCGAAAACTGCATAAATATTCCAGCGAACACCGAGTTCAAATCAGGCTAAGTTCAAATGAAACGAAATTCCATGTAGAAGACGAAGAAGACGTCATTTTAAGATAACGAACAATGGGTCAATCATTGACTAACGATTCACTCTTTCATTCATATTCTCCTCCCTCAGCGAGCAAGTCGACATTGATTCCGACGACAGATCTGCATTGAAAGAGAAACAACAGCAGCAACTTCTTCTCGTTCCGAAATCAGATGGAGAACCTATTCAACTGATTCCGAAAGCTGCTACATTCTCCACCATGCCCGTTAAATATAACCACCATGGATCGACATCTCTGTTGGATCAAATACCTGAAGATTCACACCCGGAAAAGAAACCAGCTTCCACATCACATACGAATGGTTCCACACCGAGAAGGCCTTCGATAGTAGTACAAGACATCCTGTCTACACACCGGCCATCGGCCATCATGTCCGCTCTACGCAGAGGGTCGATGGCATGGCTTCCGGGTAGAAGTAAATCGACTCACCACGGACAAGACAATGAGTCCAATATGGGCAGCAAGGCATCACTCAGTCAGATTCCCCATGGATCTGGCGCACACAGTGAACTAGCCATGGAGTCTCGGCGGAAAAATCGGCGTATCGGAGAGTAGGTAACACGTTTGGAGGTTGAATAGATAGCATTACCAACTAATATTCGTTTTTTTTTTTGTTTCAGCGACGCTTTGAGCACGGCCCTGTCAGCCCTGTACGCCAAGGTTATAGTGATTCTTGGAATAGCACTCCCCGTAACGGAGATTTTGTCCTCTCAAATTCCCGCCAACGTTTATCAGGGGTTCTACTTGTACCTCTACACCGTGAGCATTTTATTCGTCATCTTCGTCTACGCGTCCAACATGCGAAGAAGGGCGGTTATGACCCTGATCAAAACTTATCGTAAGTATCTTCAATACGGCAAGACCAATACTTTCTATGTTAAACAAATTTGCTTCAAATTTTACAGATGAGAAAACGAATGCATATCCAACGAAGAAACGTGTCCCGCACTTTGGGAGCTTCTACCTGCGTGTTGGAGCGATCGCTTTCGGTATCGGAACCATGGTATATTCGGGACTTGAGTTCGGACAGTACTTCGAACTGAATGCTTCGCCGGGCTGTTCGAGCATTTACGTGGCCCTGACGCCGGCGGCTCGCATGATTCTGTCCATTGTGCAGATGCAGTTCATCTTTCTGAACACCTCGGAGTTGGACATGGCCCGCCACAAGGTGTTTTCCCGGTTCGGCCTGATGCACATGATTGCAACGAATCTCTGCGAATGGTTGTACATACTGGTGGAGGAAACGAAGCACGAAATTCATCACCTGGCACACATACACAACCATGATGATGTTGGTAAGTAATTCAACTAAAATGAAGTGCATGGTTGCAGATAGAAATAGAGGGAGGTCTAGCGATGTTGGTGTTTAGGTAGCGTTTGATAGGAAGATGTTTGAGGCTGTTGTTGATCAAGAATCTATTTTTCTTAAAACACTTACCTGCTGATTCCAACCGGATCTGCCTCAAACACCGTTTTTGCAGGATTGTTATGCGGCTATCTACAACATGCCCTGTCCAGTGTACCCTTTCATGCCTTGACCACCTTCAAAATGGCTTCACCGAGCTTGTGGTTCATTCTTAGACTCCGCACAACGTTCTGCTGCCCACTGCCAAAGATAGCCTTAAGCAATCTTCGTTCGAAAACTTCAAGTGCTGGCAAGTTCTAATCCAGCATGGTCCTGGGCTCATGTACATAGCTACTTCTACTTTACTCTTTCTTCTATTCTTCGGGGCCCACGCACTGCAGCAATTTCTCCGCTGCTTCTTCACCGACCACTGGTATCTCTCCTTCAACTCTAACCAGGGGGCGAACGACTCCTTCTTCACTTCTCTCCTACGGCTGCAATCTCTCACGGACCTCGTGCCTGTCCCGTGCGCCCCTCGAGTATGGTGACGGACTCGAGGTTTCAGTGATCCGTCGATTCATTGGAAAGCCTGGGTTTCCAAGCGCAATCGGTTGTCGTACTGGGCTCTTTACAGACACACTACTGGCGAGTAGAGTCAACACAGGTAGGCTACGGTGATCTCAAGGCAAACCGCGAGGCCCATCCTCGTTCATGACGTATTCCGTCTCATCATGGCCACCCATTTTGCCACCCCCATGACTGCTCATTCGTGTGATTTAGTACAGTCCTGGTGGTGACTAGCGGCACTACTGTTGTCCTGATATAGAGTGGAGTAATGTTGGCTGCGTTTGTGGGAGCTTCTGGGACATTCTACTTCTACCTTTCCACAAGCGTAAGGTGACCAGACGTCCCGCGTTTCGCGGGACAACGCAATTTTCAACATGACATTACTGCGTCAAAACTAATTGTTTGACTAAACTGAGAAATTAGATCATGATTTAGACCTAAAATGTTTGTAGAATACACATCCAACACGAATAATGTTTAATTGGAAACGAGATCTGACACGGTGAAAAACAGAACCAATCGCCGAGGACCGGCAAGTGTCTAACGACGAGCTTGTAGAATTGGCAAGACAACTAAGCCCCTTGTCAACATAGAATACCGAACGTGGTACTGAAAGCTGTCATCCTGGCATATCCTGACATGTTCAGGAAGGTCTTCACGAAGGTAATTTTTCAGGAATATGAAAAATTAAGAAGCTGGTACAGCTGCTAAAGCCAGGTAAGTGTATGGAGAGTGAACGCGGATTGTCGAAAATGCAGATTGGATTCCGCAAAAGCATATCGACGGTAGAACATTTCTCGAGTGTACTGAGAAGGCGTCGAAGCAGAAACGAAGAGGAAATCGATACTGCGCCATGGTGCCTGCTAAGAGGCCATAATCGCAGCACTGTACAATCTGTGCATGATCCTGAAGAGCTAGTTCCAGAGCAGAAGCTTGATGTATGAAACAAATGAATGGCAGAAGTCAATGCAAGTGGCAGCGTGCGTACCTCAAAGTTCTATTCTCAATCCAACTCTTTGGAACGGGATGTATGATGGAGTCTTGACACTGCGGCTGTCCAGAAAGGTGAAAATTGTTGGTTTTGTGGATGAAGTGTCACTAATGGTAATAGGGAAAACGCTGGAAGAAATGGAGATGTCGGTGATAGAAAAAATTGACGCAATCGAAGGCTGGATGAGCGGAGTCAAACCAGGTCCGTTCCACTCGGGCTCAGATTGGGTACCACTTCTAGTACTGCATTTGATCCCTCGGTAGTGCAAAATGTACCCAAGTTTGACAGATCGCAGTACACTTTTCACGGCATTCTAGATTACCTTATGAGCCATAAAATTTTGAACAACTGCAAGGGACATGGAGGTCTTTAATTTGTCTTTAGTCAAACTGCAGATAGCTCAACACAAAACAGCGGTGCTGCTTCAACAGCCACGTTGATTACGCATGCGAAAGGTTCTAGAAGGCAATGAATGCCATAGTGAGAATCATGCCAAACTTAGGCGGTCCAATACGAAGCGTCTGCTAGCTAATGTATTTGGCTAATCATTAACAAGACCTCAGCCCCCTGAATTGTTAGAAGCTTTGAAGGTGGCGCACAGAGGCCACTACGCTGGTTTGCCGAGAATTTAGAGGGTTTACAGATTAGCCCCTTCATCACGACTGCACCTTGGTCGGTCCAATCCGCTGTTACTCAAGCCCGTTTTGTCTCACTTCCTCTACCTTTTGCATGCCTTTCAGATTGAGGTGCCTGGACGGCGGGATGGAACATTCCTCGTCCGACGATTCGGAAGATTGGCTCGATACTTCGGATTCTTCGTCGTCCTCATCAAGTATTCGCCATCTGCCACTAGCTTCTTGACATTCTTCTCCTTGCTCAGCTTCAACACAATGTCGTTAATTTTGCTGGCACGACCACCGCCACCGAGTTTTGACGCCGATTTTCCCCTTTTGGATCGAGAACTCCGCCAACTGCTTTTCCATGGCCGCCATCTTCTTCTCGAACGACTCCTGATTCGCCTTCATCCGCTCGATCTATTCCGCTTTCTTTCGGAGCATTTCCGCTTGCCAAGCATTTTGCTCCTCTTCTTCTTCGACATGCATTCGCAGTTCCAAATCCATCTTCTTTCGCCCGAATGCGCGCTGCATCTCCATTTTTTCCACAGCTGCAACTCCGCTTCCATCTTCTCATACTGCCACTTTTGACGTTCTTCTAGCGCTCGGACTTTTGTTTCAACGCTAGATGCGCCTGAGTGAGAGTTAACGCTGGATTTGTCTGACTCGTCGACTTGCTTGCTGCTGCTTCCTAGGCTTCTCGTTGCTTCCGGTACTCCTCAGCTTTCAACTGGCACCACTTTTTCAGCAACCTGGTTGACACCACATGGTGGGGGGGAATGAAACCTCGCGGAACAACCATCACAACCGATCATTTCTTCATCTTGAGTCGACGGACCGCAGACACTGTACGGAGTTTGCGCGAAATCAAGGACGCGTTGATTGACGGACTCGGAATCGGAAGCCATTTTTGGAGCAGGATTGGTTTCTCACAAGAACACAATCGTATGTCACTTTATTTTGGAGAGTGTTCCCGAAGGGAAACCTAAACATTTAAGCAGCTGATTGGTTTTCAGCAACGACTTCCAAGTTCAGTAGATTCAATAAATTGGGTCGGATGAATACGAACGTTAGTTTTTGGCCTAATTGTTTTCCAAGTCACTAGGTAACTTAATGTACTGCAGAGATGGTTATACAAATTTTCGGACTTTCCGCAACTATTCTCACCACAGCTTATACTTATTTCAGTATTAAACCTTGATTACTATAAACTTCGTGATATAATCAAGCAGCTATTGATTTGCCATGGCGAAAGATATCTCTCTTATCTACCGATCTAATCGTCTGTTATTTGTTTATTTATGCTACGCAACTCTCTACACTTACTTATATTACATACATACTCACACGCGCTGTCATGTTTAGCTATGCTCGCGACTAGACCTGTTCACAGGTCACCTGTTCAAGCCGCGTCGCAACACCCCGGCCTTTCCCGGATTCACCTTACCTCCAGCGTCGCCATATTTTCTACGCTTCGCCTTTGGCTCTTACCGTCAGCGGTCCTCAAGGGCCATCCGAGCCCTTGATCTCGCCTCGACGATGCCGTGTCTCCAGAACTTCCGATTCTTTCCGTCGACTACGAAGACCAAATCGCCCCATTTCAAGCGGTTTCAGATCGTCGAACCATTTCGACCGCTGGTTGGAAGATACTCCTTCGTCCATCTTTCCCACATTTGGTCTGCTAGGAACTGCGACCGCTTATATACGTTCCGCAGTGCATCCGTCCACCATCAGGTCTGCACCATACACCGTTCCTCGTAGAAAATGGTTCGGCGTCAGTGCTTCGCATTCGCTCAAATCCTGTGGCAAGTAGGTCAACGGACGCGTGTTGATCATGTCTTCCGCTTCAGCCAGAGTTGTCAGCAGAATCTCATCAGTCAATTTTCGTATGTCGTCGAGTGCACGCATCGCTTCTTTTCCAGACCGCACTTTCCGTTCCCAGACACCACCCATGTGTGGGATTCCAGAAGGAACAAAGTGCCAGGCGGTAGTTGAGCTGCATACGGCTTCCGCACACTCCGATTTTCTCCAGTTTGACCATCTCGTTATTCGCTCTCCGAAAGCGTGTGGCATTTGTAGTTTGCTCTGGTTTGCCAAACTTGCACTGGAAACGAACGATAGCCATCCGATTCTGTGGTAAGGCTCCTTCCACCGGACCGAGGTAATCTAGGCCGACGAAACTAAAGGGCCGATGTTAAGTGGTGACTTGTTTGACGAGAAGGGGGGGGGGGGGGGGGTGGCATTCTCGGTGATCTCGGTCGACACTTGTTGACTCTGCACCAGACGCAATTTTTCAACACGACGCATTTTTGGAATTTGAAATCCCTTGCTCATCTCGTTGAATACGGTTTCCGAATTGACGTGCCCGAACTTTTCGTGATAGTGCTGTATCAGCCTCTGTGTGATTTCGTGCGTCCGCGACAGAATAATCGGATGCTTCTTGTCGAAGGAGCTCACCTCCGAATTTGCAAGTCTGCCATCCATGCGCAGCACCACCTCATCGTCCAGTACGGAGAACTTTTGTAGATCAGATAATTCTTCTTAATGTGCTCCACCGGTCTGCCCGGCTGGCGCTTGAGGTTGTTGGTGAACGCGCTCATCTCATCGAGAAAGCTGTCCCATTGTGCCTGTCGCAAGAGTAAGGTTTCCGCTCGCTGCAGTGGTACATGCAGTGCCGCGTATTTCACTGCTGTCGCCTCGATCATCTGCCGTTGCTTTGTCATAGCCCGTTGGTAACGATCGGCTCTCCTCTTTTCTTCCTCCGGCAGTTTGCGATAAAGCACACGACTAAAGCGGTATCTTATCCCGAGACATCATCAAATTGCAGTGGACCGCTCCGTTGATAACAGCTCGTCAATATGCCACACATCCGTATCCATGTTCGCTGGCTTCGTTAAAGATGTGGACTTCCAGCGAACCATCTTCGGCAGATGTAGCGGCAGCGATGTAACAGCGGGGAATTCTGATAGCTTCAACCACCGGCAACAGGGCTGTTTACCGCTTCCACAGCTACCAGGAGTCGGGATTGATTTCTTAGTCCCAATCGCAGCCGGATCGCCACAGATACTGTATGACGATTTTGCCATGTCTTTTCGTTGGCCGTTTGCATTCGTAGAGGTACGGCAATAACTCCTCGCTGTGTGTCGTTGAAAATGCACCAGTTGGTCCATGTCCGGATCCCAGATGACTCCCCAGACAACCAGAAATCGCATGAATGTTCACGTTATAACTCGTTTATTCATACTAATTATACCAAACCCGCAAAACATCGTGAATAAACTTGTCAGATTGATGAGCTTCTTCGCATAAAATACTTTTTTTCTGAGTTCATTTGTACATTTTGCTTCGTCCCCTACATTCGTTCAAAGTAAGTCGAATCTATCCGTAGCAGCTGTCAAATCAACATTTATTATCATAAGTTAAATCGCATAAGATCACAAGTTAGTTCGGTAGAATATTTATACACTCGCAATGTATGTTATTAATCATCACATAATATATGCACGCATATCGCCTCCACTTTTGTACGTAGAAGGCCTTTCCGCGACATTTTATAAGTGAAATTTTGCACCTACAAAGCCTCCAGGTGATTTCGTTGTACGTACATTTTGGTTGTCTGGGTCATAGAATTTTCGAATTTGTTGTGAAAAATGCAGTTCTTTCAAACCCCTCACATTCGGCTTCTTCCAAGCGGCACTTTGTGTTGGAAAAGCAGGTTCTTTGCTTTCGCTTTTTTTACATCGCTCCACGTTTGACCGCGCTGCATTCTTCTCTTCCAACATCTGCCTGCATTTGTCGTCGAACCACTTGTTCTATGTTCCACGCACTCGGCGCCTTCGTTGATGGCTGCTTCCACTGCACTCTAGCCGTCCTCAAAAAAAGTCCCGCCCTCTTTCGGCACCGCTGCCTCGAGATGTTGCACATATGCGGTGGTGACATTCGGTTGTGTCTGTCGCAGTAGGTTATATCAAGACAGGCGTCGGTACCGAACATTGTGGTTTGTGGTGAGAGTATTGGACGCAGTTTCACCGTCACGAGTTAGTGCTCTGAATCAATGTTAGAGTCACGTCAGCCGGTATGTCCAAAACTTTCTCCTTAGTCGATCTGAACTCCACAATCCGCGAAAAATTCTCGCGCTTTATCTTAAAAAACGCTTGTAGATCGACGCAGGTACTTCAAATCGTTTTGGTGTCTTCTGTGCGATCATGCCTTGGACAATCAAGAATAATCACGCAGAAAACACCAAAACGATTTGAGGTACCTGCGGCGATCTACACGTATTTTAAGAAGTTTTCAAGATCGCCGTCGCGATAAATAATCGCGCAATGCACAGTACATCTCCAAGGTATAGGCTGTGCTTGTTCATTATGCTGAAGATGAAGCTTACGTGTCTTCCCAAGTAACATAATTAGCTTAACAACACTTTATTAATATATTAAATTTAAATAAGCTTAAAAATGATTTGTTCAACTCTTATTCAGCAAAAATGTCTGTTGGGATGCCACACCTTCGATAGATGGTATGATTACCAGGTTATCATTACCTCTAAACGTTCGCACCATTGATCCCGTCTAGCATAGCTCCTACAGCGCTACGATGCCGAACCCGCGGGTCTTCAGTATATCGGAGAGAATTCTCATTTCCGATTTATCAATTTACTAGTTGAAAGAATTTTGACATTTATTCCTGATTTAAGAGATCCCAGTTTAGTGAATAAGGCATATTTCATTGTTACAAATATTTTGTTTTATGGTGATCAATTCATAACATCTTCTCACTGTCCTTCTATTTACAGTATCGGCTATCATCAATACGACCAGCACGACCATTGCTGCCGCAACCTCATCCATCGACAGCAGTGAAGAAGACTACAGCTTTCAATTGGACGCCGCTGTTCAGAATCGCTCCAAACGTGTCGTTAGCCATGATGCCGCTGAATACATCGAATGTCAACGAACCAATATCATGGGTACGCTAGTGCAGAATGCATCGCCGTTCCTCTTTCCATGCACCATCGAATACTCGCTCATTTGCGCAGTAATCTTGTATGAAATGTGGAAAAAGGTGAAAACCATTGCCGAAATCGACCGAACGCGCAGAAACTCCCAAAAAGTGCACACTGTAGCTCATACGAAGAGCGCTCATCACTTCTCGGTAGACTGTTCGCGAGCTCACCGTGGAATGTTCGGAGGAATCATCATCACCGTTATGACCATAATATGTTTGATAATGTACTTTGTCCTTCACGACGAACCTGGCTATGAGTACTTTGCCCTGCAGGAAGTGACCATTGCCGAGACAGTGCTGTATTCGATCACGGCAGCTGGTGTAGTGTTAGCTATGATCAGAATGCGAGATCTGAAATTCTGCAAAAAGCACAACGATAAGCATGCAAGTTCTGTAAGTCTAGATTGCACTCTCCTGGTATTAGCGCAAACGGGAGTCTACGTCTACGGCATGTTCAGTATCGTGGGAAGCTACTTCGCGATACAGAAAGGCATCTACGGAGCGCAGGAAGGGCTCATAGCGGAAGTATTCAGTTTGGTGCAAACATCCATGCAGACCCTTTTCATTCTGAACGCGGTTTGGCGCAAATGTCGAGGTTCTCAACAGAATCGCACAAAACCCGGTCGCGAGATTGTCACATTTCTGCTGGTGGCCAACATGGCCATGTGGTTCATCAACACGCTGGTGAAGGGAAGAGCGAGTTTCCGGCCAACCCATCTGGACTTCTTCGGAACGTGGGCGTGGACCGTCATAACCCATGTGTCAATGCCGTTGGCAATCTTTTACCGCTTCCACTCAACGATTTGTCTTTTTGAAATATGGAAATCTACGTACAAAGTTAAGAGTGGTGAACATCATTAGACTTGTATTTTATATGTAAATACTTCTGAAAAAGTACTTAAATGTGATAAGAATGATTTATTTCGTGAAACAAACCAGTGATTTGTGTATAAACGAGATTATTTATTTGTAATCAGTACTTAATATGTATTAAATGGACTGTATTTTAGGTTTAATCATAATA
Source organism: Aedes aegypti (assembly GCF_002204515.2). NCBI lineage: Eukaryota > Metazoa > Arthropoda > Insecta > Diptera > Culicidae > Aedes > Aedes aegypti. The sequence goes on from NC_035107.1 coordinate 118,829,908, forward strand.
AAAGGTTATTTAACAAAATATTATTTTCCTCTACCGAACTCAAATTTACCTTGGCCGCATTTCTCCATCCTCGGTTCTACCGGTTCTACCCCACTCTCGCCAAATCATTCTGCGCTGAGCTCGCTGCGTTCCACGGCTTCATACCAACCGAATCCAAAGCTTACAGGATTGCTGTTCAACATTCTTGCCACATGCCAGATCCAACGTATTATTCTAGCTTTGGGTACCTTCTGGATAATGGGTTCACAGTAAGGTTGGGCGAACTCGTGATCCATTCTTAGCGCCACACATCGTTCTACACGACACCGAAGATCGTGCGGCCCGCGTAGATCTTGAAGATTCTTCTTATATCTGACCCTTTCACTGATCTAGAAACTCTAGAACTTGATATTTGAACATTTCAATGCTGATTATTTAAACTTTAGATTCATACATTTTGTTTTGAGATATTTTATTTTGTAGATGCTTTATCCATACAAATTTCCTTAATTTCCTAAATGGTGGAAAATGTTCTTTGTATTGAAAAATACTAAATTTTATGACGATCAAATATGTCTGAGGAATCTCGCCAATAAAAGTATATGGACAAAACTGAGTTTATATAAAGTTCCAACAAAAGTTTTCGCTAAAAATATTAAGGCCAATCGCTATCTTATTAAATCATAAGTTGGATTTGAACACTTGAGCATGAATGTTATACATGAGAATGAGATTATATTCAATATTACGCTGATCCAGAGGCAGATTCTCAGATAAATTTTGCGGACAACTTAGGCAGTATATTCACAAAGAGCAATTTTGTCACAGAACCCTAGTAGGATTTCACAGAATGATAGTAATGGATATTAGTATGCGAAATTGGCCTAAGCTATCCTTAATGATTTTTTTTACAGATTTTTTTTGTAAGACAGAATTCTCCAGATTCTAGATCTGTATTTTATAAAAAATTAAGAGTGGTTCTGAGGAATATTAGGGAATTTTTTTACAGAATCCTGGGTCTGGGTTTTCAAACAATACTAGATGAGGTTCCGGTAGAATCTTACAATTTCTGATAGAATTCTAAGAAGGATTTTTATAAAATCCTTAGGAACATTCTCACAGAATGGTGAAGAATTTCTAAAAGAATCCTGGGCTTGATTTAGGCGTAACTAATGATCCTTTATAATACGGTAGACACAACATGGGGCCCAGATAGCCGTAGCGGTAAACGCGCAGCTATTCAGCAAGACCAAGCTGAGGGTCGTGGGTTCGAATCCCACCGGTCGAGGATCTTTTCGGATTGGAAATTTTCTCGACTTCCCAGGGCATAAGAGTATCTTCGTACCTGCCACACGATATACACATGCAACAATGGTCATTGGCACAGTAAGCTCTCAGTTAATAACTGTGGAAGTGCTCATAAGAACACTAAGCTGAGAAGCAGGCTCTGTCCCAGTGGGGACGTTAATGCCAGAAAGAAGAAGAACAAGGAGGGCTATTCCCACGTGTAAACAAAGGTTTTCAATCAAAACATGTGTCGTCATTCCTATCGTCAAGCATGAGGCTTACAGTATAGTAAAAGAGGGCAAGCCTTGCTTTCTTTTGCACTCGTTCGAGTTTGCGATAGGAATGACGTCACTGCCAAATGTAATTTTTCGAAGTATAATACCTTGCTTTTTACCGTGCTTTATAAGAGAGATTTGCGGAAGCTGACATTCCTGTCAAAGCGTGAGCCAAACGAACATGCGATCCAAAGCAACCAATAGTTCGGATTGTACTTAAGCAGTGAACTCCGTAGTTCACTTTTGGTATAAATCTAGTTTCAGTGAAACTTTCTCGCTGATTAAGAGTTCACTGCGGACAATTAATAAACTTGATTCTCAGAAGAGTAACTCATAACCTCATCAACAACTTGAAAGTTCAAAACAAGGTCGAATTGAACTTATTTGGTACTTGAAGGTAAAAATCAAACTTAAACGAACTTCATATGAACTGCAAAGTCCGGTTAATTACTTAAAAAGCTAGCTGATTAAGCCAAAACATGCCCTTTTATCCGAACTTTTGGTTGCTTGGGATATGTTTGTTTTGAACTTTTCTTGAGCAGTATTGTAATCCGCTTGAAATTATTTCGGTGAATTTTGTTTTGCATAGAGCAAAATATATGAAATATTATCCTTTTTTGAATTTTTGTCAATGCGATATTTAGTTGTTATTTTTTTCTGCTGTTTATTTGTTTGAAAATGTAGCTCAAAAATCTATTACGAAACAAAATACACTTTTTAGAATGAAGAAGTCATGTACGTGTTACCATATTATTCTCGACGCTAAGCAAACTCAGCACTGCTGGTATGTGGCTTTGGATCGGCACATGCGAACTGTTTGTTTGGGAAGTTGATAACGGTATTGTGGTTTTCTACCACAAGGCATGGCGGCAGAGTTTTTTCAATTGGGTCCTAAAATTTTTAATGAATTCTCGTTTTTATTCAATAATACGAAAGAGCATGTTCTTGCAACTACTTTAGCAAGTTTTCCCGCTCAAATAACGGCTATATCATGTTTTAACTTCAATTTTAAAAATGGTTCCAAATATCAACCTTGACACTTGTGATCTTGTTTGACATTCACTTTTTCGACAAAAATGCTACAGAGCATATAGTTTTAACACTGGGGTTGTTCCTATCTGACATTTCGGAAGGGACACGGAAAACAAAATATACCCAAAATTCGAGTTAAAACCAAGGGGTGTGACAAAATCTCAAAATTCATAAAAAAAATGTTTTTTGTACTTTAACCAATGAAAATCATTTAAAAATTGAATAAACATGTGTTTCTGCCCTAAACTTAAGCGTTTGGTAATAAAATTGAGACAGGGCTTTAGGACCCTATTTGCATTCGCACTATACGGACACCATTTGGCACGCCTGGAAAAAAGTGCTTCCAAACTAGTTTTTGGATTGAAATCACCTCTCCGTACTGCTGCAAATGTTTTGTGATGACATCGTCCGACATATCGAGGATCCTCACCGTGGTGGTGGGCCCATCCACGTAAACGAGAATGTAGTACGTCACTCCCTAATGCACAAAACAGTATTATAAATTGTGTTGTTTGTGCATCCGTGGAGCTACACTGGCATCAATCATTTCATTATACACGCACTTGTTAAGATTAAGGCTAAGTAGCCCGTCATTCGTTTTGGCAACAATGATGACTTTTCTGCTTGCACTACAAAGTGATAAAACTCAGCCTTGATAGTTTATATTGACTTGGAAAAGCATGACTGTAAACGCTAACATGCATAAAGTGTGCTGATACTTTTTAAGTTGTGTTAGTGCAAAACCAACTGATTTTCTTTGATTCAAATTCGTGAGATGAATAAGCAACAATCATCGACGACGCGTGCAAATTTCAATGACGGCCTACTTCACCTTAAGAGCATTCAATCTTAACGATCAACGCTCCGTCATCGTAATCATCGTCATCAACGAAACTTGAAAAGCAGTTTTTCTGTTCAAAACTAAAAATTATTCGATGAAAATGTGTTCACTGTGTTTTGGTTGGGGAACAGAATACAGTGAACACATTTTCCTGTAAATTTTCTTGATTTTGAACGAAAAAACTGCTTTTTGAAAATTCCGAAATCAATGACGGATCCTGCCCCCTTAACCTTCTCCAATGTAAGATTGTCAGTACAGGATTCACGATTGTCAGTACAGGATTCGCGAGAACTTTGCTACGAGAAATACGTGTGTCGCGCACGAAGAGCTGTTGTCGACAGCTTCTGATGGCTCGCATTTCATGCGGGTATACAGGTCTGCCACTTTTTCAAATGTTTGTCCAAAATGTCTATTAGACATTGTCTATATCATCCGCAAAGCAAACAAATTTACTGGATCTGTTGAAAATTGTACCCGGATTTTTAATTGCGGCGCTCCGCTATATTGAACAGAAGATACTCAATACTTACTACTTACAATAAACTACAAGTTATTAGTTTGGTAGTTGAACTGCTAGGCGCTGTCCGTCTGTGTATTTACTTTGAGTTTTCATGAGCATGAGCATGAGCATGGTTGACCGCCCGCAGTTGCTACTCTGTTATTGTCATAACGGAATAGAAGTTTAATAAGGTGTTTATTGAATTTCGGACATCTGAGCACCACTGAAAGATTTTTCTTGAAGCAAGTAAAAAAGTTTAATTTCCATGACTTGAATAATCAAAAGTATTTGATGCAGTGGGGATTTAAATTATATAACTGACTGATTCGCATAGAAAATGTTTTCTTGGGCTGGATCGCTACAGATCTGTCGAGGCATTGCCGGTGTCTAGTGTCCATACTTTTGGAATTCCCATTCCCTGTTATCCAACGGGCAGACTTGTCGTGTTTTCAGCCAACGGGAGATGCAGTGGAAATGGAATGCGTGCTGTTGAAAAGAACAAAAAAGGTTAATAATTAGTGATTAGCTATGTTAAATATTCCTTGACTAGTTAGATATTCTATTATGTTTAGGCACTTCCCAACGTTTTTTTTTCGAAAGAATACTCCAAAGAAATCAAATGCATTTCCCCTCAAAATAATCTCAGGATTTCGGTAGAGATTCCTCCAAGAAATCTTAGAAGTATTCTTTTTTTAAGTACTTATCTATTCCTTTATCTAATAGCAATTCCTCAAAGTATTTGATCAAAATTATTGCTCTGGTGTTACTTCAAGAATTGTTTCAATAATTTTAGCAAATACTGCTCCATGGACTTTATTTGGATGAATCCACTCAGTTCAATAATTTTGACACTCGAGCGAGGCACCCTGGACATCGGGTAACTTTTCAGGGTACTTGATTAGCACCTTGCTTAAACTGCGCGCAAATAGCCATACTCTGACATCTCCGTTTTCCTTAACGATGGTAACAAGGGTATTCACATAGGTCGTTGCACTTCGGCAAATCCGGGAGAAAAGAATATGATACTGTTTCTGGTTGAAACGTGTGTCATATTCCACCAACATTTCATGCCAGTACTCGCTCTGATCCAAAAACATATCCTCAAACTCCTTCTGTAGCTTTTTCCAGGCCTTCCTTTCTTCTTCTGTTAGTATTTGTATTTTTTTGTATTTGTATTTGTATTTAAAATAATAAATCTGACAAATAAGTCTTAATGAACAAAAACTTAAACATAACATACACTTAACACATATTACTGAACTACAGATCGTATTCTATTAGCCAGAGGCGTCGCGTCCACATGTGCAACATGTGCACTGCACAGGTGGGAGCTCGTTCATCCTAGCCACCTACAATATGTACTATTTTTAAAGTACAATTCAATAATTTTCTTAATAAAATTAAATTTATTTATTTTCAATTATCTCTCATTGATAGCTTGCAACGGAATTTCCATCTAGCAAAATATCTGTTGTTAAATTTTTGCTATGCAAATAAAATGATAATGCTGTTTCGACGCACGATCTGGGACCTAAGTTTTCGCGCTCATCGCGATGCATGCTACGCAACACTTTGCTACACTTCGTTGCTGTGACGTTGAAAACCAACGCGTGCACTCTCATCGGGAAACGCGCTGCCTTGTATCGTACACGCAGTTCTGTCTATGCGGTAGAAAGCATTTTGAACTGCAAATGCGAGTGTGTAAGTAGCCAAAGCGTAAACTCTGGCCGGTGCACAGTCTTGCTACATCAATCAACTCGATCAGTGCAAGCGTGCGGATGAGAGAGATAAGAGAAAAATCAATCTACGGGAGAGATATATTTCGCTTGCTCTTTTTTTACCCTAGCGCCTTCAGCATTACCACGCTTGGGGTATGAAAGCAGGTTAGGTGCGATTTTTCCGATTTTTCAGGCGGCTGTCGATAAGAAGTTTTTTCAAGCTTGGCACTCAGTACTCGCGCTGCTATTTTCTGTACAGTACTGGTTAAAAACCTCGCTTTTAACATACAGTATTAGCGCGGTGGTAATTGCAAGCGATAGTCAATCAGATGACAACCTGAAAATTAACTCAAGAGCGGTTGTACCATCATCGCCAGCATCTTGACGCTTGTGGTGTGTTTTAAAAGCGAGCATGTTTCACGATGCGTACGCTAATAAAAATGCGCATTTGCATCTAATCGTGTAGGTGTCTTCGAGGGACTTATTCTTCGCACATCAAAGAATTAGTGCTCTGAAGGCACTAACATGATTTGAAGCTATCCCGCACTTTTATTCACACTTTCGCAGTCCAGTGGTCAAAGAAATACCCAAGAATCCATCATACCTAAACCTAAAATTATTTTCATACTCAATTTAACAATTTTACCATAATGATGACTAATCGTTAAAGTTGAGTTGATAAATTAAACTAAACAACTCGATTAGTCTTAAATATTTTGAATCAACTGAAAGATCAGAAGAAAATTGTATTCGAAAACAACGGTCAGTGACCACTGGTTTATTTACTTAAAAAATGGTTTGAACCCAAGGTACCTAATAATGACAAACATAAAATGACACTAAATTATAAGTGCACAGGTTGATAATTAGACCACGCGACGCCTCTGCTATTAGCAAAACGCCTCGTCGGTTCATCGAACTCGGAAAACTCTTCAACAGCTGAGAATGCTCGGATGCACACTGAGATGGGTTTGTTGTATCCAAATGGATCCGACGGAAACTTGATTGGAGCAGTGTTGTACTCCGGAGAACTCGGTTAGGAACACGAAATTCTAGCAAACTAAGCAGTTCTGTAGCGTCGACTTCGCTATAAGCAACGATTTCTGTCCCTTTCTTCGTCGATCCAATGTTTCTAGTCCCAGGAGACGGCATCTATCCGGATACGGATGCAGGTTATCGGGGTCCCTCCATGACAAGTTCCTTAGTACCAAACGAATAAACCTCTTTTGAATCCGTTCAATTCTAAGGCACCACGTGAGTTGATGATGCCAAACGACGGATGCATTTTTCAAGATAGGGCATATCAGGGAACAATACAATGATTTCCAGCAGTGCGGGTCTGAAAAATCCTTGGCAACCTTGGAAATAAAGCCCAGCTGACGCGTTGCTTTTGAGATGATTGCAGAACGATGCAGCTCGAACGACATTTTCTCATCAAGCTGAACCCCTAAGTCAGTCACATGATCAACTCTGTTGAGAATGTTCCCATCAATTTCGTAGTGAAAAACACTTGGATGCATCTTGCGGTGAAAAGTGATCACCTGGCATTTCCCCACGCTAATAATTAGCTTGTTTCTGCGGCACCAATCGGCAAACAGTGTTAACGAGTTCTGAAGACACATACAATCATTTTCAGTCCGTACTACAATGTACAGTCTTAGATCATTTGCATAAATCAGCTTCAATCCTTTGCCGAGAACCAAGGCAGCATCGTTGAAGAAAATAATAAATAGCAACGGTCCAAGGTTGCTGCCTTGTGGGACATCCGACTTGTTCGAAAAGGGTAATGATACACATTAGACTGGCCCTTAAACAAAAAAGTTGTAAAACTCAACGGGGCACCCTCTAGATATGAGCCTTAGGGTTAGAAAAACGCTCTCTCAAAATTTCAACTCAATTGGTTGCTCCACCAGCTGGCGCATTCGATTTGAAGTTTGTATGGGATATTCGTCTCTAATATATTGAAAGTTGATCCTATGTCACTGTTTCGTTCCGTATACTAATTGTTCGCGTTCAAATAAGTCCAGAATGTGAAATACACTAGTTGGTACCCTAATGATTATAATTGCAGAAGGTTGTATAAGGATTTAATCTCATTTTCATTACTCTTTCGTTTGTTGAAAGTTAGGCTTAGATCAGCGCTTCCGTACAGTCACTTATATGCATGCGCCATGTGCCTCAGCTTGCCCAGCGTCATAGGTGGCTATGATGCTCTTAGTGGCTACCTCCAAGCTATGTTGAAGAAATACAAGCAGCATTGCATGATATACTTCATATGGTTAAAACACCAACTTTATTAATTTTGATCATGGTACAATCTTCTACAATATTCTTCGCTATTACATAAAGTAGTGTTTTTGACATTCTGGGTCTAATTGCACGCGATCATCAATTTTCCTGAACCAAACAGTAGATGATGTGTTGATGCTCATGTGTTTGAGCTGAAAATCTCATATTAACTTCAATTCAAATGCGCCAGCTTATGGAACGACCAAATGAACTAAATTTTTCAGAAAAGCTTTCTCAACCCCAAGAAATAATCCTGGGGGGTGCCCCATGGAATCATACAACTTTATTTTTCTCCCATACTGAGCTGGGCCAGTCTAATACACATCCATCGATTTTTACTCGCAGCTCTCGTCCCGTAAGGTACGACTCCATCCAAGAAACTAAATGCGTAGATACTCCGAGGCGGGACAGTTTATGCAAAAGTATTCGGTGGTCAATCTTGTCGAACGCAAATTTTAAGTCGGTATAAATTACGTCAACTTGTGCCTTTTCTTCCATGCTCTTCATGCATTTCGACGTAAAAGTCAACTGCCGTTATACGCATAATTGTCCCATGTTACTTTTTGTGCATTTTGACTTTTTGTCATCAAACAGTTTATTTTTATGTATAGTTTTAGAAAACACCCAACAAAAATTAACTTTGTTCGGAAACTCAATGAAAAGCAAGCCAAGTCTTTTTGTCCCATTGTTGAATTTCTACGCATAACTGTCCCACTACTGTATTTCTACGCATAACTGTCACACTATACAATTCGCTGCGTTGAACTCGAGCAAAATATTCAGTAAGCAGTTTTTAATTAGCTGGTGTTTGGGAAAATCGTTTTGAACATCTTTTTATGTTGGTTTTACATCCCATGTGGAACACAACCCGTTTTATGTGTTTGAATTATCGGGATGCATTCATCATTCATGCGAGCCTGACGTCAAATTTGATTGAAATTTTCAATATCAAAATATTATTTCCTATCCGTTTTTCAATGAATTTCAGTTGAATTTTCAGGATCAATCACAAAATTCTTCTAGTTTTTGGAACCGCGGTCATCGATTAGAAATTTATCGTTATTTTGGATTCATCACGGGAAGTACTGAAATAATCCCACTTGAAGAATCAGTAACCTCTTTAATTTCGAGTGGCTGGCTTGCGACAAACCAACTTCATGATTTAGCAAACGAAGTCTAAATAAAAATAGTTTGACCGACATTGGATGACTTGGTCTCTCATGCTGGGTTGTTCCCAGGGTTGCCACATATACAGATTTATCTGTATTTTACAAATTTTCTCGAATATTTTGTGACCAAGAATCTGTATATACAGATTACAGATTTTTTGTGAAAATACAGATATACAGATTCTGTATACAGAATTTGGCCAAAATTATACAGATTTTTAGGAAAAATTGAAATTTGTATTTTTGAAAACTCTCAAATTTAACCTTTGATGTGACAATTCCGCAATGTAGTTACAAATGATTAGTATTATCATGATTTTTCTGCATAATTTTGGATTCTATCTCAATTTTTAAGCATACAGATATAAAATACAGATATTTTGTTCTAGGATACAGAAATACAGATAATTGAAGGAAAAAATCCAGATTTAAATGTGGCAACCCTGGTTGTTCCGAATACCGGTTCACTGATGGAAGTGGCCATTATATTGGCGAATCTGAAACCTGGCTTTCGACATATCAATGTCAAAGGTGGATCAAATCAAGTCTTAAGGTGGTTCAAATGTATTTGAATGACTTGACCACATGCCAGATTGTTCCGAATTCCCGGTTCCCTGGGGGGAAATGGCCACTAAACTGTCGGTTCTGAAACCTACTTGGCAACATTAAACTTCATGAATTCCCAAATCAAGGCTAAAGAAGTGTAACTCAAAGGTTCTTAGATGACTTGATAACATGCCAGGTTGTTTTGGATACCCTGTTCCCCAGGGAAAGTGGCTATTATATTGGCGGTTCTGAGACTTGCGACATATCAAACATGATGAATTTGCAAATCAAGTCAAAAGAAGAATAGTTCAAGAGGTTTTAAATGACCTGACCAAATACTGGGTTATTACGGATAACTGGTTCTTCGGTGCAAGTGGCAAATATATTGGCGGTTCTTAAACTTAATTTGCGATGTATCAAATACCTTGATTTTGCAAACCAAGTCCAAAGAAATGTCCAATCGTGTGATGATTTGTATCGGGAATTTTGAGTTAAATATTAATTCCGCAGAATAACCTTGAATTTGCAGATGAGTTTCTGTCAAGCCTGTAGCTGGAAGAGTCGGTATAGGAATTTATTACATCTTATAAACTCTCTTACTTAAGGGGCCCACATGGCCGTAGCGGTAAAGACGCAGCTATTCAGCAAGACCAAGCTGAGGGTCGTGGGTTCGAATCCCACCGGTCGAGGATCTTTTCGGGTTGGAAATTTTCTCGACTTCCCAGGGCATAGGGTATCTTTGTATCTGCCACACGATATACACATGCAAAAATGGTCATTAGCATAGTAAGCTCTCAGTTAATAACTGTGGAAGTGCTCATAGAACACTAAGCTGAGAAGCAGGCTCTGTCCCAGCGGGGACGTAACGCCAGAAAGAAGAAGAAGAAACTCTCTAACTTACACATCCACTCTTTCTATCACTAACTCATACATTTTCTCATTATCACACATACAGAAAACTTTGCTTCCCATCCCATACTATAAAATCCTATTTCTTCACTTCCCCACACGTGGCTCCTTTTGGCACATGTCACTTGAGCCTTCATTAGATGCCTTAACATAGTCCTGAGGTTATACGTCCTCTATATTCGGTACAATATATACGTAAGAACGGTCATCTACAGCAGTATGCTTAGCACATAATTGGTCACTACTTTCAGTGGGACTGTTATGCGTAGAAATTGACCAAAAACCTCGTATTTCTAGGCATAACAGTCCCACTTTGAATTTCGTAGCTAAATTTACTTTATTCCCATAATCCAAACTCTTGACTCTAATGAACACACTATTCTTTATACTATTGTAATGATTTTAATTTAATTTACCACACACCTGGTCAATACGAGGCCTAAATGTGTTAAAATCTTTAAACTCGTTTTTCTCGATTGCATATTTTGGAACATGGGAGAGTTATGCGTATAACGGCAGTCAACAAGTTCGTAGTAACCGATCGGCTAGGCATGAATCCGTGTTGGTCAACGGAGATGTAGCATTTTGTTGTTTCGAAGATAATTCCACACATTATTATTTCGAACAGTTTCGAAACAGCTGACAGACTTGTAATACCCCGATAGTTTTTAACATCATGGCAATCACCGCGTTTGAAGACGGGTGTTATGAACGATTGTTTCCAGATGCGTGGGAATTTTGATTGCTGGAATGACTGATTGACGATATCGCACAATGGTTGTACCTTAGATTGTGAGCTTCCAAAAGTCAAGGAAACCTGTCACTGGAAAACCAACACATTCGGAGGGCGTCAAAATTCAAGTAACCGCAATTAAAAATTCTATGATTTTTCCGAAGATTTCAAATTTTAAAAAGTAGAATTCCTAAATATAGGTGTATGTAGGTGAACTGCTTTGAATTTTTTGTTTTAATATCCTTTTTCATAGTGAACAGCATGAAGTAAATATTATTTTGACCAAAATAAGTACATCTGACCGTTGTGCACTACCCAAGAATTGAATAAAGAAGTCAAAGAAGGCTAGGAAACATTCCAGCAGTCAGTGAGCTGTATCCTCTCTCTCTCAGGTTGAACAAATGCAGAAATACAACGACAAATAATAATTGCCGGTAATCCATCAGGACCAGGAACATACAATCGTTTTAGCTTCTTCGCGGCCAATAAGACCATATCGGGATTTCGGGTATATGCACCAAGATCAACAACATCTGCAGGGACATCTCGAGTTGCGTCAGCTACTTCCTGCATTAATGCGGTGATTGCTGCAATATGCTGCATATATATATATATATATATATATATATATATATATATATATATATATATATATATATATATATATATATATATATATATATATATATATATATATATATATATATATATAAGAAAAAATCTTTGTTTGTTCTCAACTATTGCCATATTGGTACACACTTAAATTATTTCACCGACCTCAGTAAAATTTTTCGCCGAGAACCCAACAGCTGAGAGCTCGGTACATTTTAACGCCGAATCTCGGTACTTATTTTACCGAGATTTCGGCAATCCGAATTTTTTGCCGAGATCTCGGCGAACATTACCGAGATTCGGTAAACGTTTACCGAGAACTCGGTAAAAGTTTTACCGAGAATCGTCAAATTATTACCGAGATATCAGCTGTTGGGTTCTCGGCGAAACCGTTTAAGTGTGTAGGGGGAGATCCTCTATGCCCGGACACTTTTTGTTTTACCGTACATTTTTGTACAGTATAAAAAAATCACATTATTTTAAGTAAAAACTCACATTAGAACAAAAATAAACCTTTACAATAATTATTCATTTTTATGCTGGATTACATTATATACCAAAAATTGTGTGCACTGATATGTGTCCTCTATGGCCACTATGATTTTCACCATCAAAGTTTACACCAAACTCACAGAAAAGCTGAGGGGTGCTTCGTATGTCAGCACATGCCTTGTGGGTTCAATCCTTGCATAATGTACAGCGTATGAAGCCTATTAGCGAGATCATAGGTCAGTTCCATAAACTTCTTCTTGATCAGCACCATAGATCAATTCGCCATGTCACCGTCTGTCTGTTGCATAAGCGGTTGCTCGTATTCAGATGAAAATGTCCTCGGAAATTCAACGCGTTTATAGTTCTTCACAATTTCTTTGTCAGCTCGAAGGCTGAAGTGCGCTCTTAGGTACAGTAAACTCTCCCTTACTCTAGTTAGAGAACCATAGTAAAATTTGTTGTTCATGGCTACCTCAATGATCCCTTGACTCATGTTCAGGATTTTGGAAAACGTGACTTGCCCCCACTATAAATCATCCACCTATGCTTTTTGTGAATTTACCACCATTTTGTTTTTCTTTGCATCAGATCATAATAAAAAAGCTCAACGAGAGAAGTGGACATGTTTTAGTTTTTCGCATTGAAACCATTTGTCCATTGGTCTTCTCGTTTACGGACATTTTGGTCCTTACCCGAACCGGATTGTTACGGAAAATCGTCGGAAAAGTTCCGCGAACAATTTTTCAAAGCTTTCGCCGAAAACAAACGGTTCCGCGAGTGAATTGGATTCCTACCGCGCATCCATAAGCTTCGAAAAATAAGTGACATAACCCCGTTTTGCTGATTCCATAAGGGAATCACACTCGCGTCGACTTTCGAGAAAGTTCGACCTTGTTGCAGAGTTAGAAGAAAGCGTCGCTTCCTTGAAGGCCAACCGAAGAAACCCAGTGTTCAGGAGCTGGTAGAAAGAGACGGGCGAACTATGTGAAAATCCAGTTGAAGCTGGTAGTGCAAGTGTGGAATTGGTTACCACAAACCATTATCGACTGAGCCGAAGATAATGGGACAATAGTGCAGTGATATAGCCCAAAAAAGAATGTCAGATAACGAAGATACGGATTTGGAGGATACGGGTGCTAGTGGCACTACACGAAAAGTCGTGCATTCTCCAATAGCAGCACAAAAAGAAAAGTGGTTACAAAAACAGCAGTCACAGCTTTCTTATAAGAACATGGAAGGATTTATGGCTAGACGACAAGCAGTAGCAGGGAAGCTGGAACGTATATCAGGCTTGCTGCAACAAGAACAGCATTCTACAGTGCATCACCTAGATACGTTGCTCAAGCGAGTGGATTCGTGCTACGACGAGTTCAATTTGATCCAAAATGATGTTTACACTTAGTTCCCTGATAAACGTGAAGAGCAAGAAGAATTTTTCATCGAGTTTGAATCCATTTACGAAAATATTCGTGTGCAAATCTGCAGTAAGATGGAAAACTTACGTTTAGGGCGAGATGTAACACAAATATCAAGTCATCCTCCAGTCGTTGAGCAACAGCCAGGATTACCTCACGTGCCGCTCCCCACGTTTGATGGCACATACGAGCGATGGTTCCGGTTTAAGGGGACACGGGAGACCGTGTTATTTTCCCTATCTTCCGTCTCACTCTAACAATAATCATCAAAACTTTATGGAAGCAAATCTCGAGTTTTAGTGAACCGATGAAGCTGAAAATTTATCGAGTTGTGCACTACATATACAGAATCATAGTGATACATTTTCGCATCGATATATGGAGTGGTTCTTGGGATTTGCTTCTTGAAATGGATAGGGTGATTATGATGACGTCCCGTGCGGCCTTAAGGGGACACGGGAGACCGTGTTATTTTCCCTATCTTTTGTCTCACTCTAACAATTATCATCAAAACTTTGCCGAAGCAAATCTCGAGTTTTAGTGAACCGATGAAGCTGAAAATTTAATCGATTGTGCACCACATATATAGAATATAGTGATAAATTTTTCACATCCCTATATTGAGTGGTATTTGAGATCTGCTTCTTCAAATGGATAGGATGATTATAATGACGTCCCGTGCGGCCTTAAGCAATTGTTTCTGGACCTTATGGGAAAATATCCGTCATTATCGAGTGCGCCGAAGTTGCATTATCTGACCCAATCGTTGAAAGGAAAGGCGGAAAATATGTTCAGTGACCAAGTACTCAACGAAAATAATTTTGATGCAGCGTGGAACCAGCTGGTGCCACGATTTGAGAACAAGCGCACGATTGTCGACATTCACGTCAACGGACTCCTGAATCTCAAGAAAGTTACCAAGGAGAGTTCAGTCGAACTTCGTCAGCTGGTGGAGGAATGAAGCCGTCATGTAGAAGCACTCGAGTTCCAGGATCAAAAAATGCTGGGTATGTCGGAACAACTAATCGTGTCGCTAGTCACATCGAAGCTGGATATGTCTACACACAGTATGTGGGAAAACAGTCTTCCACCGAAGAGCCTACCATCTTACAACGCAACAATAGACTTTTTACGTAATCGTTGTTTCGTCTTGGAGAGATGCGAGGCCAACAGCTCGACCAAAGTTCAAGGCACTACCTCCGACCCCCAAATCGCCATATCCGAGCTCCAAGCCACCGCTCAAGGTATATACAGCTCAACATGTATCAGAAGAAGTCTGCGTTGTTTGCAGTGACCAGCACAACGTTAACAAATGTAACGTGATGAAACAGAAGTCATTACCTGAACGATTGACGACGGTAAAGGAGAAGCAACTGTGTTTTAACTGTCTGAAGCTAGGACACAGGGTCGCACAATGTAAATCACGGATGTGTACGGTAAGCGGCTGCGGGAAGAAGCATCACACGTTGCTTCATGCGGAGGTACTAATCATTGAGAAGCCTATTGTCGTTAATTCTACTAGTGGAAAAGAGCAAAGGAAAGAAGAAGCCTCGACCCCCTCTGGTCTGTCTATCGTATGCAGCAACATCTCGTCACAGCAGATCAACAAGGAAGTCATATTGTCAATGGCACTAGTCAGTGTGAAGCTCGGATGGATAGTATGTGGATCACTTGATGCTGTTCGACGACCGACATTAGTAGCGGCTACTTGTCAGGAAGCAGAAGGGAAACTCGACGCTCTGGTTAAACGATTTTGGGATCAAGAAGAGTTATTGGACGCGATCACTGTAACCACAGAAAGCCAAAAGTGTATCCAGCATTTCACAGCGACACATCGCCGCGAGAATGGTCGTTTTGTTGTACGCTTGCCTTTCCGTAGCACCGTTAGTGAATTAGGTAATTCGCAAGCCCTTGCCGAGAGACGCTTTCTTCATACTGAAAGGAAACTGGTGCAAAATCCTGAATTGAGAGCACAGTACATTGCTTTTATCAATGAATACCGCAGCCTAGGACACTGTGTAATCGTTAATCCTAGCGATGAAAGTGGATTCTATCTTCCTCATCATGCCATTGTCAAGCCTTCCAGTTCGACCACAAAATTACGCGTTGTTTTCGATGCATCGGCGCGATCGGAATCTGGATATTCTTTGAACGATGTATTAGTTTCTGGCCCCGTCGTTCAGGACATCGTACTACGTTTCCGGAGACATAAGTATGTGTTCACTTCGGATATAAAAAAAATGTATCGCCAAGTGCGCGTCGATGACCGGGATACGGTGTACCAAAGAATCATATGGCGTGAAGATCCTCGAGATGACCTGCAAACTTTGGAATTAAAAACTGTAACGTATGGGATGTCATGCGCTCCCTTTTGCGCCACAGCATGTCTCCAGCAGTTGGCTCAAGACAAGAAGAAAAAAGTCCTCTAGCTGCGCCGGTAGTGAAGGAAGCGACCTATATAGATGACGTCCTTGCTGGTTCCGATAATATTCGAGAAGCTTTGGAGTGTCAAGCACAACTAATAGCTCTTCTACAGCGCGGTGGTTTTGAACTACACAAGTGGTGTGCCAATGATTTACGTCTCCTTGAGCACATCCCTGAAGAAGACAGAGAGATACAAGCGCGGATCGATGACCACAGCTTTAATGGCGTCGTCAAAACCCTTGGTCTGTTTTGGGATCCATCGAAAGATGTTTTCCTGTTCCACATGCAACCGGATGAAGATAATCTACAATACCATACAAAACGAACTGTATTGTCAGCTACTGCAAGAATCTTCGATCCGCTCGGCTTGCTAAGCCCGGTTATAGTAGTGCTGAAGATATTTTGTCAAGAGCTATGGGCACAAGGTTTGGGATGGGATGAGCCTCTTCCCATTCCTATGGAGAAACAATGGAAGCAATTGAAAATTGATCTTCATCATATCAATGATCTTGAAATCCCTCGTCGTGTTGTAACCGACCAGGCGACGTCAACAGAAATTCATGGATTTTCAGATGCTAGCCAAAAAGCTTTTGCTGCTTGCGTCTTCATGCGGAGTTTAAACAAGGATGGCACTGCAGAAATGAAACTACTGGGCAGCAAAACACGGGTTGCACCGTTGCCTAAGAAACCTGGAAACGAAAAGTCTGGCAAACCGTTTACCATTCCTCGAGCAGAACTGTGTGGTGCGTTGCTATTAGCCAGATTAGTAACAACTGTGCTTGACAATATGAACGTTGAAGTCGAATCTGTTGTTCTCTGGTGTGATTCGCAAATTGTACTTTGCTGGCTTAATAAGTCTCCAAGCAGTTTGGAAATATTTGTCGGTACCAGAGTACATGAAATTCAACAATTGACGAAGCAATTCCAGTGGAGATACATCAACACTAAATTCAATCCTGCTGATCAAGCTTCTCGTGGGATCACAACTGCAGAATTAGCGAATTCTGGACTCTGGTGGTCTGGACCATCTATGTTGCACGAAGTAAGTTACACGTACGAGGAAATCGAGGACCATGAATTTACGAGTGCAGAATTGGAACTCCGGCCAGCGCATTCTAACGTTGCAGTGAAGAAGGTTCAGTGGGATATGCTCTCAAAATTTAGCGACTTCAAGAAGCTTCAGCGAGTGTTTGCTTGGGCGATTAGATTTGCAAAGAACTGTCGCATCCGGGATAAGGACAAACGCATTATCGGACCACTGAAAATTTCGGAGCTACGAGCTGCAACTAAATGGATCATTGCTGAAGTACAGAGTTTCATCCCTCACACGCTGGCAGCATCTCCAAAAACTAAAGCAGGATTTCTGGGCAAGGTGGTCTGCAGAATACCTTTGCGAACTGCAACTTCGAGGAAAGTGGTTCAAGGGAAAGCTGACGTTGAAGCCCGGTATGCTGGTGGTCATGCGTGAGGATAATATGCCTCCACAACAGTGGAAGCTCGGACGTATTTCTAAGCTTCATCCAGGATCAGATCACATAACCCGGGTGGTGACGATCAAGACATCCAACGGAGAGTTCACTCGTGGCATCAGCAAAATTGCAATTCTTCCTATGGAGTGTGAGGATATTCCCAACACCCAATATTGACAGGGATGGTCAACGCGGAGAGAATGTTCAGGATTTTGGAAAACGTGACTTGCCCCCACTATAAATCACCCACCTATGCTTTTTGTGAATTTACCACCATTTTGTTTTTCTTTGCATCAGATCATAATAAAAAAGCTCAACGAGAGAAGTGGACATGTTTTAGTTTTTCGCATTGAAACCGACTCCATTGGTCTTCTCATTTACGGACAACTCACATATATGCAGTGTTTTAGTATTCTGTAAGACGATAGCTCCCTAACTCGATGATCCCTTCATTATCGAATTATGGACAGATGACTGTACATCATATCTTGTGGCTGCTTCTCGTCCGCTCATTTGCCTTGAAAGCATCATGTTTACAGCACTTTATAAGGCCTCCAAGGACCGAAAGTTTTGTTGTTTATGCTTTATTTTTGTTGCTGTTTGTTTTTTGTACCCTACATTTATGAAAAAGCGAATTATAAATTAGATCCCAGTTATTAGGTTAACATTTTTTGTCCGGTCATAGAGGACTTGCAATGGTTTACAAAAAAGGTTGCTTTTCTTTGGAATTCTACATTTTTCAATAAATTTCGCATTGTGATTGATGCAAAACATACTGAAGTCAACGTACGGAGACAATTCAGCTTAAATTATAAGAAACATTTGTGGCTACACTTTTATGACATTTTACCGTTTCACATTTTTTGGTAGATTTTATAAGAGTGAAAATTTTAACAAACATGAAAACGTCATAGTTTGTATACACTGCAAAAATGTGTTTTGATATAATCATGGAATACTAAAATCTTAATATCATTATTTGTTTTTGAAAAATTCAAACTGTCCGGGCATAGAGGCTATCCGGCCATAGAGGACTTCCCCCTACTGTAGCCAAAATTGGAATTTCTACCCTAAAAAAAAATTAAAAACTTTGACATTGACACCATCGTTTCCTGGAAAATGAAATCTTAAGCCCAGGGGAAAGGATTCTCAAGGAATCTGTGAAAAAAATCTTGAAGAAATAATCACGCAAAAGTCTCTGAAGGTTTGCACCAAGAATCAGTGCAAGGAGAAACAAGAGAAAGGTGACTTTAGAAAGCATTGGTAAACGGGACTTTCAATCAAAAGTAGAACCTTTCCAAAGACTGACCAGTCTCTAAAAAGAGACCCTTGGAGTACATATAAAAATAATCCTATAAAATATGCATTGCGATTGATTTTGAATACAGAAATTTTCCGTGGAGCTCTGAATTGGCCCAATAGGCGAGATTTTAAGAGATGATACTTACGTTACAAACACCCCAGGCTACAGTGCATTCTTCGCTAGTGGCAGATGCTTGATTTGCCTGGCATTCGATGCAAAGATCCATAATGTGATTGCGGCAAATGGCGCAGTTGTCGACCACGATATCTGAGAAGAACATAAATTCAATTAATGATTAATTGATCACGTAAATCTGTAAATTTAAATATCAAGTAACAATGGAAGCTTCGTAAATATTATGCTAACTTAGGTAAGCCAAATCAGGAAATCAAGCGAGGTTACATCTACAAGGTCAACCCCGAAAACAATCATGCAATAGGTTCAAACTTACCCCAGGCCCACAGAGCTACGGCGTTCCACTGAAAATTATGAAATATACAATTATTTTTCCAGAATATCAAACTTTCAACTATTTTCCATACCTTTTTCACTTCGAATCGCTTCCGCTCTCCGCGACTGCTGCTGGATGTTGGCTGCTCGAACTCTTCCTCATCGATCTCCATTGTTGCAGCTTTTTCACACCGAATTTAGACAAACGAAAACGCTGTCGGCGGAAAATATTACAAATGAACAATGGAATTATGACTATTAAAAAAGGTTCGCAAAGATGACGATGCTTTCTTACCTTCCTTTTGTTTGTAAGCCGCACCACAGAACGCAGATGGAGTCCGGAGAAGATGACCGAAAGACGACGATGCAAGCGCCCGTTCTACGAAAAACGAGAAAAACGTCAAATATTAGGGATCACTCGAACCATCTGTCCGGCCAAACGCCAAATTTTAACGAAGCTCAAAGGGGCACAGCTCTATTCAATTTCGACGAAGGTTGCCACGCTTAAGGTGAAACCGAGTCCAATACTGACATACCCTATTCGCTCCCAAAACCTCAATTTGACCGCTGGGGTGTGCTGCACGCAAACAAATTTTGTTGTATAATCTACCGAATCCATGGTAGAATTAAGAACTGCACCAACAATTTTCAACCGACTACAAAAATCTGTTAAGTTTACTATAATCTGGTTAACATCACTGTGCAGTGCAGTAAATTTGACTATGTCCATAGTAGCATCCACTACAAAGCATTGTATTTCAATCCGTGACACCCACCGTACAACACAGTGTGGTCAAAAGTATGATGCTAAACTTCTCAAATCAAGAATGTTTCTAGTCAAAAATACTACAACTCTGGTTAAATCAACAGAAGAAATTTTCTTGTGTAGTGATGTTGACTATGTTTTGGTAGAGTTAACAGATTAATGTAGTCGGTTGAAAATCGTTGGTGCAGTTCTTAATTTTACCATGGATTCAGTAGTATCTACAATAAAGTTCATTTCAGTGTACTGTCGTCATGATATTGTGCATTCAGATTAACTTCAGACCGAAGTTTATAAGATAAATGAAATATCACCGAAAGTTCGGCGTCGGCATTCTACCGAAGTGCTACGCCGACAAAGGCAATCCTTAAGCCCCACGCACAATGTGAGCGGCAGCGCGGTACAGCGGCATGACGGCACGCCCATCTTGATCCACACCCCACTTATCAATCCCATGTTGACTAAGTCCTTCTCAACATTGACTCGACAAGCAGAGTGTAGCTCAAGATGGGCCCGCCGTCATGCCGCTGTGCCGCGCTGCCGCTCACATTGTGCGTGGGGCTTTATGCGTCGGCGAAGCACCAAATTAGAATGCCGGCACCGAACTTAGCCGAAGTTTTGACTGCCGAACTTCTAATTGTCACTCAAATTGTCAATAATGGTTTCCGAAAGCAATGTCAAACCCATTCGAGGGGGACGACACATCTAAATCCACCGTTTGGCGTTCGTTATGATTGAAGTCGATAATTTAGATCGGTGCACCTTCACCTACCTTTGCAACGCTAGCGTACGATGCATGGGATAGATGAGATGGAGGAAGATATGCACTGATGCTAGATCAGATGGTATAGATGGCATGCATCTAAGGTCATGATGAGATTGAACCAATGAAAATAGAAAATAGTCTGTCTGTTTTTATGATAACCTCGTGTAAATTCAATCACCAAAAAGGAAATTTATTTGGTAAGTAAGATTCATTCTAGAACAAAAACGTGTAATTAGCCAAAAAATTGTTATCTTGTTTAGGCGAAACAGCGGAACTAACATATCTGTATGCAATGGTCGACCTGGTCCGAATGACATTCAGAATCTTCGATGCACCTTCAGGTGTAGAACTAAGGAATGTTGGATTTACTTTACAATATCTACTATAAAGCGAAGTATGCACCTCAACAGAAAAGTAATTGCCTATCTCGATGCGTGGAAAATTTCTTGCAAGAAATGGTCAAGAAAAGCATTTTTCTTTGATCACAGTACGCAGTTGAAAAGAAATGTCATTCCAAATGGAGCTTCCTGTAGAAAATTTCTTGACCATTTCTTCCCGCAGAAATTTTTACTTTTCTTGAGTTCCGCTACTTAGCTTAAGAATGTTATACAATGCAATGTAAATCTTTTTGAATCAATAAACTACTCATTGGTTGAGTAGCACTAATGGATGTAGAGGGTAAGTGGGATAGGATGAAATCAAAGACAAATTAAAGACCCCCATGTCCCTTATAGTTGTCCCAAATTTTATGGCTCATAAGGAAATCTAGAATGCCGTTCAAAGTGTACTGCGATCTGTCAAACTTACCTTTTGCACTACCGAGGGACCAAATGCAGTACTAGAAGTGGTACCTTATCTGAGCCCGAGTGAGACGGACTCGATGAAATGCTAATTTTTGTAGATTGTATAAGGTATATATATTTCCACCATGTCATATTAGCACTTAACTCTTCACGCAATTAATACTTTGATTTATGTTAGCTTTGATTCAAACCGAGTGGCATGGAAATAGGTGATGTAAGGGGCTCAAAACGCAATAGTTGTAAATGCGCAGCCTTTCAGAAAAATCATTCTGATGATGGAGGATTCGAATCCCACGGGTCGAGAAATTTTTGAAGTTTTTCGACTTTGCAGGGTTTATAGTATCATCGAGCAAGCCACACGATATCCATGTGGTCAACTGACAAAACAGCCTCTCAGCGAAAAACTGTGTAAGTGTGTCAAAACATCCGAGAAATGAAATTTGATTGCTGACATCCCAAGTAACAAATTTAGTTTTACGAATTACTTCCAGGGTGCTATAAATAAACGCCCATAAAACCATGGTCAAGGCACTGTTGTCTTCATCGCATCCCCCAAAACCTCTTGTAGATTAGAACGTGACTAGTTGGCCCACTCTGAAAGAGGCTATGAAGTGTATAATTATGTCACACGAATAAAGCAAAATAGCATTTATGGTAGCTATTTTGAGGCCACCTGTTCTAGATGAATGTCGCTTCATCTTGAAAATGATTTTATCATAACGTCGATCCGATGCCGGTTTTATTCCAACGTAAACAAAAGAAAATAATATTGAAAACATGGCTGTGATAGTTTATTTCTTAGTGCTTTTTATTTGAAGTGATTTATTTGAACATAGTGTCCAAATCTTTAGTGCCGAGTAAGATTTACTGTGAAATGTGATGAGAAAGAAATAAATTTGCCTGTGCCCCCTCTCCAAGTGACATATTTCTAGTTATTTAGTATTTGCTAAAATAAACCGCCAGGTGAAGAATTGAACATTTCTTGGTTTGATTGGGCAGTAATTGTGCTTTAAATTATATTCAATTAGTTTAATCATCACACCATAGCATCTGATGAACGAATTCATGGAGATAATATTATTTGAAAAAGTGAAATTGTGGCAACTTGAGTGAAATTAATACGGCGGAACCATAATTGATAGATTGTCATCAACAAATGCTGTTTTGTCATCATAAATACACAAATAAGGGCACACTGTTATGATTCGGCATTTGCAGATGTAAAATTGCTTCAACAAATGCTGATTAAAGATGATTCAGCTTTTTTTCGCTTTTTATGACAACCAAGCAGCATTCAGCTATTATGAAGAATATACGCAAAAAAATGAAAACGGGCATTAGTTCGTCGTTATTTCGTCGGGAATAAGTGTTTGCAATGCATTCGTAATGCAATATCAATGCAAATATCGATTTGAGAGGTATAAATAAGGTAAGTTATCAAGTAATATCAAGTGCAAATCAATCAGTTTAAAAGCAGCTTTTATGGCAACAATGTGTATTATATAAATCTTTTATCATAGCCGTCACAAATAAGTGTCACTCAGCCACCACTAGCAGTTTAAGTGAGGTATTCTATGCTGCAATAAAGCTGGTTTTGTAGCCACAAAATTTTAACTTTATAGTTTGTCTCTAAAAGGTTTTGAAAACAACCAAGAGCTGACTTACAAAATATCATCTTCTAGCAACGTTAAATGTCGCCTCTAGCTGTCATAGCATTCACGTAACTGTCTTAAAACGTTAATAAATCCACTCGAATGCCAAATTGCTGTGAATTTGTTACTTGGGATAGGTACTTCAGAAACAAACGAGTAATTCGACTCACAATTACATATTATTCACATTTATTTACTCCATTTGGTTGCAGCAGTTCTAACAAAGACAAATTAAAGACCCCCATGTCCCTTGCAGTTGCCCACAATTTTATGGCTCATAAGGTAATCTAGAATGCCGTGAAAAGTGTACTGCGGTCTGTCAAACTTGGGTACCTTTTGTACTACCGAGGGACGAAATGCAGTACCGGGTACCCCCGTTGGTTTGACCACATTTAATCTGAAAACTTTTTAATTTGTACCCCGCTAATTTGCACATCGTTCAGATTAAAAATGGTTCAAACGTCATTCAGCTCATGGAACGGAATGAAGTGAGATGGAACGCTGTGGAACGGAACGCAGAATCAAAACGAAACAGTGAAAGAGGTAACCAGAAACACGTTTCTAGGGTGACTAGATGTTCAAATTAAAAATGAACCCCGATGGTTTGCATGAGGTACCGTTTAAATTAGCGGGGGTGCATGGTACTAGAAGTGGTACCCAATCTGAACCCGAGTGGGACGGACCTGGTTCTAATCTATAGTCTTTTTGTAGAAACCAATGTTTCGAATATACTTCAGGGACATTCATGTCAGCAACTTTTGCTATACAAATGATTCCAATGTGATTCACTTTATCACCATCCGGGAGAAATGTTTAAAGCCCCCTAGTGCATTTACTCCTTCAAATTATTGGCTACCACCGCTGCCATGTCTGGGACCGGTAATTGGTAATGGTAATTGACCATTTTACAAAGAAACTAACAACTATACTGATGAATTTAGTATTTTTCCCATTCAAATGCACTTGCGTTAACGAACTAAATTATGTTGCTGTTTTGGTGATGCGAGAAAAAAGGATGCACTAGTGACAGCTGGGATGTGCATCGAAAAAGTAGATGCGAGAAGATGTAGAAGATGCATGGGGATGAACAGATAGTGCGCTGCGTTTTATTGTTTTAGAAATATGAATGATTTATGATGATGTTCCGAAATCTTAACAAATCGCCCCCCTCGGCTTCAAAAAATTATATTTTATATTTTTGAAGCAAGTACTGGCATCCTAGCTATCGATTCCAGTTGATAGATTGCCAAAAGATTTATTCTGAATGGATTTATTGCGGCGCTCATATTAAATCCACATTCAGCGGTGGCGGTAACGCGCAGAAGATATGCGCGCAATTCAAACGCAACGTCAAAATTCAAGTAAGCTTTTTTTGTTCTTCGTGGACGCAAGTTTCGAATTTACTAAATCTGAAACATTTGGTGATTTTTATTATCACTGCGACGGTATATCGACATTTCCAGGTAAGGGTTCATTCACAAACTTCATAACGCTGAAGGGGGTGGGTGGGTACCCTTAAGATGTTACAGCTCATACCAAATTCTCGAAATATTCATACAAAAGGCGTTACGAAAGGGTGGGTGGGTATTGAAAATGACCATTTTGGGCGTTATGAAATTTGTGAATGAACCCTAATCGCATTACGTGGATTTATCTTGCAGAGCACAATATAATTTTTCATATAATCGAAAGTCGGCTCACTGTTCTGGGGTAACTTTGATAATGGAGTATAAATCGAACAAAACTGAATGAACCGCATCATAACACAGGCGCCATAGAAGGCCAATATCGCGACCTGGGAGGGAGAAACCGATACAAAATTTCTGTACGTCATAGTGAGCCGGGATTCCACTGTCACGAACTGTCACTGTGAGCCCAGATCTCAAACTCTGGACTAATGTGGAAAAAGCGCGTAACTGATTGAAACACATTTTCTCATTTCAAAGTGACAAAAAATCAATGAAATCAATTCATGCACATAATGCAAGTAATGTCACGTGAGCACCGTTCAATCTGATTGAGCGCTACTAGCGTTCTACTACTAATATTTCTATTGTACAGGGTCTATAAGAGTCAAATCAAATTTTTCAACTATAATAAAACATTCTCTACAACATGGCACTAAACAAACAATCAAAAACTTCAATAGTAAGCTTAAGGTGAAGATGAATCGAAGCCAAACCTCAAATTTTCAAGAGCACGGATCTGAAGAACCAAACATCCGTTTAAGCTGAAAACTTAATCGATTGGTCACCACCAGCGAGTGACCAATCGATTAAGTTTTCAGCTTAAACGGATGTAAGGTTCTCCAGATCCGTGCTCTTGAAAATTTTAGGTTTGGCTTCGATTCATCTTCATCTTAATAAAATATGTAATTCTATTTTGTGATAACAGCGCCACTAGCGTTCTACTACTTATATTTCTATTATGGGATTAAACATTGTGACAGCATTGCTGTTCTATCAAACACACAAGGCTACGGTACATTATAATTAATTATTTTGAATAAGTCCCAAGAGAAAAGTGATTCACTACATATGCAGGGCAAAAAAAAAATCGTGAATAAGCATGGTAAAGCATAAAATATAATAATTCGGGGAATAATTTTTAAAAACCCTCAAGAATAAAAGGGCATAATATTGAACAAGTAATATATCGTACACTAACTAGTATATTCGTTTTTCTCCGTATACGACGTTTAGGCGGCATCCACAAATTACGTAACGCTCTAGGAGGAGGGGGAAGTAGGCTCAAGCGTTATGACTCATACAACAATTTGAAATTTTTCATACAAAACAACGTTACGGAGGGGGGGGGGTCAAAGATTTCCAATTTTAGCGTTACGTAATATGGATGCTGCCTTATGAAAATCCCTACACTGAGAACAGCGTTGCAGTTGAAATTACTATATTAGAGGGTTAAATCAAATACACAACGCCACTTGATTTGTGCAGACTAAATTTGCATTTATTTCAAATATTTTGTGCCTTCAATTTTACCATGGTACCATTTCGACAGTAAATATTACTATATCATGGTTAAAAACTTGCAGCAAGCCAGAATCGAACTGAGGATCTTGCGATTGTCATGCGCGAACGCTTACCGCTCGGCTATCGATGCGGTTGGATAGAGAGGGACCAAAACGCAAATAAAAAGCGTTCTTGATAGTTCAATCGTGATTGGAATAGTAAATTTCAGAACTTGTTCATGGTTGTCATTTAATAATCCTTTATAAGAGAGATTCGCGGACGCTGACATTTCTGTCCAAGTGTGAGCCAATCGAGCAGCGAGAGCTGTGTGATCCAAACGAACATGCGTTATGTTTGTTTTGAACTTTTCTTGAGGAGTAATGTAATCCGCTTGAAATTATTTCGGTAAAAGTAATTTGGCATGAAGCAAAGTAAAGAAATATTTTTCTTTTTTAAATTTTTGTCAATGCGATTTTTAGTTGTTGATTTTTTCGCCTTTTTATTAGTTTGGATATGTAGCTCAAAGATCTATAACGAAACAAAATACACGTTTTAGAAATGAGGAAGTCATGTCCGTGTTACAATATTATTCTCGACGCCGGGCAAAATCAGGAAAATCAGCACTGCTGGTCTGTTGCCAAATCATTCCATTCCATATCATGGTTAAAAACTTGCAGCAAGCCAGAATCGAACTGAGGATCTTGCGATTGTCATGCGCGAACGCTTACCGCTCGGCTATCGATGCGGTTGGATAGAGAGGGACCAAAACGCAAATAAAAAGCGTTCTTGATAGTTCAATCGTGATTGGAATAGTAAATTTCAGAACTTGTTCATGGTTGTCATTTAATAATCCTTTATAAGAGAGATTCGCGGACGCTGACATTTCTGTCCAAGTGTGAGCCAATCGAGCAGCGAGAGCTGTGTGATCCAAACGAACATGCGTTATGTTTGTTTTGAACTTTTCTTGAGGAGTAATGTAATCCGCTTGAAATTATTTCGGTAAAAGTAATTTGGCATGAAGCAAAGTAATAAAATATTTTTCTTTTTAAATTTTTGTCAATGCGATTTTTAGTTGTTGATTTTTTCGCCTTTTTATTAGTTTGGATATGTAGCTCAAAGATCTATAACGAAACAAAATACACGTTTTAGAAATGAGGAAGTCATGTCCGTGTTACAATATTATTCTCGACGCCGGGCAAAATCAGGAAAATCAGCACTGCTGGTCTGTTGCCAAATCATTCCATTTTACTTCCGCTTATCTCTCTATAAAGGATCACTAGTTGTCATTACTTCAACGCTTGTTTCAGTGTCAGGGCTGCCACATTAACAGATCTTCCTGTATTACACAGAGTTTGTTATTCTGACACAGATTCAATTTGTATGGAACACAGATTTTCTTTCAACAATTTTTGTATGGACACAGATTTTTTTGTATGGGACACAGATTTTCTAACCTGGTAGATACTGGTTTTCTATCAAATCATCTGGCAGCTCTGTTCAGTATATAAAGCGATCCATCATCATTAAATTTTGGCCTTTTAAATGCAGATTTATCTCAGTGTGCAAAAATCTTAACGAAACATTGACATTTTTTCTTCACCGAATAAGTGCAACCCTGTCATCGAAAACGTCAAAACGAAAATTTTACGGTAGCAGGCATCGATCGGCATCCAGAAAAGTTTGTTGTCTGAAAATTTCGTAAAATCGGTGGTTATCTGGTGAAAAAATCCTGTGTTAAGCATCGCAAAACAACTCCCCGGGGATCCCAGTGCGTGAGGTTCAACAGTGTCGTTTGCAGACCGGAACAATTCCCCCGTAATTTTTGGTTTCCTTTTTCCACTTTATCCCCCTGTGAGAGAAGTGCGAAATATGTGCGATCCATTGCGGCGGGTGTCGAAAATAAGATGTCTACACCTGTAAAGCGTAAAATTACACTCGAGCTTAACCCGAATAAGAAAGTTCTCCCGAAAGACCGGCCCAGCGTGTTCCAGCGGCTCGGCACCAAGAAATACCCAACGTCGCTCACTGGCGGAAGCGGACCCGTAAAGCCACACCAGGAACAGGACTCGGTAAGTGGAAACGGCTTCTTGTTGGGAAATGGAGGGCGGATTGGGTCATTTTAACTACCCGGAGGGATTTAGCTATACATACTCGTTAGTATATCTTATCGTTTGACAATGCGATGAAACGTAATAGCAAATCATTTAATTTAAGTGAAATCGTGAATTTAAGAACATTTACGTTTATGAAGAATTCTGGCACCAATTTGCATATTTCAGAGTTGGTGACAAGTATCTTATTAGTTCATTTTTAATAGAAGGTCTCTTAAGCCTATTTTCTAACAAAACGTGGTTTCTAAAGTCAGAAATACCTAATCAGAGATATCCACAATAATTACTTTGAAAATTTTCCAAAATTTTATTCAACGATTTTCTTCAGAGGTTTTTCCACCGATTTTCCCAGTAATTACTTTAGTAGATCTTTTAACAATTTCAACAGATGTACTTCATATAAAATCTACAACAGTTTATTAGAATTTTACTACAGAAATAGTTCCAGATTTTCTCCAGGGATTATTCCAAGAAATCTATTAAAAAATCTTTAAGGAGTTCATTAATCAATTCAACCAATGATTCATCATTAAATTCCTCCAGAAATTTCTTCAACATTCATTCGCGAACTACTCTTTCAGTCTTTTCAAATAATTCTCGAGTATTTTTTTTTTTTAATTATATCTCCATGTATTCTTCAAAGCATTATTTGAGGCTTCACATCAGCAAATACTACAGCAATTATTTCGATCATTTTTACACAAGTTTTTTTTTTTTTTCAGAATGTCTGTTCAATGTTTTTCAAGGAAAGCCTCCAAGTAATTTTCCAGGATTCTATCCAGGGCTTCCATTGATCATATTTTTAGAATAATTATTTTAGCAATTCATTCATCGACCTCCAAGACTCCTCAGATAGGTACTTCCTAATATTATTATCGCAAGAGTTCATCAGGAATTTCTACAAAAAAAAAAAACAAAAAACATTTATGAAAAAATATCCTTGATTGAATTAATGAAAGTGTCTTAAACGAAATTCTTGGCAGAATTTCCCAGGAAGTGCGTGAAACATCACAATTAAAACTCCTGATCTTCGGAGTAATATGTGATAGAAATCACAGCACAACAAGCAATTATACTTAACGTAATGTCACTTGGAACTCAAAAAAAGTCTTTTGAATATTTTTCAAGAAATGTCTGTTCAAATGAGATGTCGTGTACATTTTTTTTAAAAAGAGGTCTTTAAAGTTCTCATTTCCAAGATGGCCAGACACTATTCCCCCAAGATCATCTTCTTTCTGGCGTTACGTCCCCACTGGGACAGAGCCTGCTTCTCAGCTTAGAGCACTTCCACAGTTATTAACTGAGAGCTTACTATGCCAATGACCATTTTTGCATGCGTATATCGTGTGGCAGGTACGAAGATACTCTATGCCCTGGGAAGTCGAGAAAATTTCCAACCCGAAAAGATCCTCGACCGGTGGGATTCGAACCCACGACCCTCAGCTTGGTCATGCTGAATAGCTGCGCGTTTACCGCTAGGGCTATCTGGACCCCTTTCCCCAAGATATCATCTATAAAAAATACCAAAAAAATTCTGGGAACGTCGCTGATGTTCACAAATCTAAATCCTATTTTTAGAGGAAGGCTATTTTTTTTTGTATGTTCGAATAGCATTCTTGGTTTTCGTAGAGATTAAACCAAAATCGCATTTTTTTTAAATGTTCAGTAGGTATTCTGGAAAATTTCTTAAATCTGAATTTATTTTTTTAAACTTGGAAAACTTAGGAATATCAGGGATTTTATTTGGGTAAGTAAATGAATAGACTATATTGAAATATAAGTTAATAGACCTCTATCACTGGTACAGACGCCCCAAGCGGTTTCTCCAGAGATTTATGAGAGAATATTTTCAAAGACTTCTTCAGGGATCACTCCAGAAATTATCCCTTGCTCTATAAATTCCTCCTGAGCTTAAATATCTGTTCCAGGAAGTCTTCAATAAATTCAACCATGAAATTCTCCATGAAGATTTCTCAGAAATTTCTCTATGCGTCTTTCAAGAATTTCATTGATTTTCCCAAACATTTCTAGAGTTACTTCTCAAGTAAAATCCTTACAAATTCTTCAAAGGTTATTCAAGGTTTAACGTCCGCAAATAACTGCAATAAACCCAGTAATTTTTTTGATCATTCCTTTACAAATTCCTTCATCGATCTTGTTCTATAGTTTTCAAGGAATTTATTCAGCAAATCCTGCTGGATAATATCCAGGGATTCGATTCATTTTTTCTATAATTATAAAAAATTACCACAAATTCTCAGGAGTCCAGGAGTTATTTCAGAGATCTTTGCAGAAGCTTTTATAAGATTTCCTTTATAACTAGCTCACAATTTTGTGTGTTTGGATTTTTCATCAAGTTCTGAAAAACTCCCATAATAATGACTTTGAGATATTCCTTGAATTGAATTGAAGTCTTAAGCAATCCTGAACGAAAATTGGAAGAAAATCCTGAGAAATTTCTGGTGAAATAATTGGTTGAATCCTTGAAGCTGTCCTAAAACAAAATCTTGGAAGAAATCCTGGGGAATTCATTGGAAGAATCACCTCATGAGTTTCGAGAGAACTTTTTTGATAAACTTGTGACAGAATCTATGGAGGAATTCCGAATGTCATGGTCGAATCTAATTTCTAACGTTATCCCTAAAAACAGGATCAATTCACAATATATCTTGAAATCTATACAAAAGTTCTACTATGGAGGGAAGATTTAAAAATTGGGATGTGTTCAAGATTTCTAACGCGTTTTGTACGTTCTCTTTGTTTCCCCTCAGGCTGTCAACAAGGAAGAAATAGTCAAGCGAATTGTTAGCTGCGACGAACCCAAACCGGTTCCCCCTCCCAAGTTAGTGGTCGTGCCGGAGAGCGTTTCGGCACACGCCAGGCTCATCGAGCAGCAACTCGCTGCCAAACTAGGCAAGGTCATCGTCAGCAGAGGCGAAACTATTGGAGCCACTGGTCCAGCCAACGTTGCACCCGTTTCCAGCAGGAGCGAAGCCAAATCCAGTGGCGGAAGTGGTGGTGGTGGAGGTGGTGGACACAACAGTTCCTCAGTCATTGAACGCTCAGGACCAGGTGTCGGTAGCAGTTCGGAACCATCGCGTGGAGGCGGCGGCGGTGGCAGTGGAGGTGGAGGCTGGGATCAATCCAGTCTGGAGAATGCTGATCAGGACATTCTAGAGCGCAAACGTAAAGAACTACAGCACGAGCTGAAACTAGAGATGGACGCCAGTGGAGGTGGAAGCAGTCATCACCACCATCATCATCATTCATCATCGTCGATGATGAAACAGAAATCCGGCAAGGAGACTCTGGTGGTGAAGAAGATCCGTAAGGTACCGGCACCCCGAAGGTCATCTTCTAGTTCGGACAGTTCAAGTAGCAGCGGATCTGATTCATCCGATTCGGATTCGAGTTCTAGCTCCAGCAGTTCCAGCCGGGACTCAAGACGTGTGAAGAAACGAACGGTCCGACAAAGGCGCGACTCTAGCTCTAGTTCGGATGGAGGCGGTGGCAAAAAGATTGTCAAAAAGCACACCAAAAAGCTCTCTGCTGATGGAACTAAACGGATTGTTACTAAGAAAATTGGTGGGCATCTAACCAAGATTCGTGTTAAGAAGGTAACAAGTCCTGGTGGAACTACAAGTCACATAAGAAAGGTTGCTCGAGAAGTGTCTCCTAGTGGAAAGACGCCAACGAAATATACCGTGAAAAAAGTAGTGGCATTGAAGAAAGATAAGCATGCAGTAGTTGTCGATGCCCGTGAACGTGTTCGTGAGAAGGAACGTGAAATGGCCCTCCGCGAAAAGGAGCGCGAAAGAGAGAAAGAACGCCTGCGCCTACGCGAGCGTGAGCGCGAACGAGAACACGTTAAAAGTCGATCGCCGAGAGCACACATTCGATCTCGTTCACCCCGATCACGACTGTCGCCAGCAGCAGTAACGGTGACTGTTCGTGGAAGGGAGAAGAAGAAATCTCCCGAAGGATCACGATACCGAGAACCGCCAGCCGTCCCAATGAGACGTCCAGAGCGATCCCCCGAACGTCTGGACGATCGTCGAAGGCATGAAACACTGAAGGATCGTGAGCGCCGCGAGAGACAAGAACGGGAACTTGCCAGAAATAAAGAGCGCGAAGAAGCACTGGCCCGTTGTCAGGAGCGCCAACGTGAGCGAGAACGTTTAGCGGCCGCTAAAGATCGAGTAGCGCCTCGTCGTGAACGGGAAAACCCCGTCGTTGATGGAGGCCTGGAGAAACCGGATCGCCATCGGCCGGTTGAGCGGCTGTTGCCTCGTCCTGCGGAACGCGCTCGAGCCTTGGCCGCCGCCAGGTCGCCTGGTAAAATTGATCATGATCGCAGTCGTACGCCGAATTCGCCACGAAGCCGCGATCGTATTCCCCGCGAACGGTCGTTTGATCGTGGGGCCGTGGATAGAGGTAAGTTCGACAGATATATTTCAGCCTTTCCAGACGTTTTACGACCACTTTCGATTGAAATTCGAAATCACGACCGTTCATATAAATAATCTTCACAAGGTATCAAACTTAAAAGACATGATGTTTCGGTGAGTGGTTGACGAACTTAAAAATCGTCTAAAGCTGCCATAAATGCTCCATATTCCTGTCGTCAAATGTCAACACTGTTCCATTCAAACCAACAAATATGAATGGCCATTTCGGATAGTTCTCAAACCATTTTTCAACTTTGCCGAATATATTGGATCTGCAGTGGCGTAGCTAAAGTTTTTGGGGCCCAGTGCGGAGTTTGATTTAGGGGCCCTCAAAATAAAGGTGAACGCCGTCGAAATGTAAGACGCTTATGTGAAACCGACTGTTGAAATAAACACTGCACAAATAGCTTTCGTTTTAGACCTTCAAAAATTCAACGTAGAATTTTTCTATGGATAACCATAGAAGTTGCCTCAGAGATAATAATGAATTCCTTGAAAGATTCTTTCAAAAAAAAAAAAAATTCAAGAAAGTCATTAGTGCTCATGTATGATATGAATGGATCATAAATGTATCCAATGATTTTTACATCATTTTCAGATTGAGATTGAGATGAGATTTCAATTATTATTTTCGTCAGGGATTTTATAAAATTTCGTTCAAAATTATCGTTCAAATTTCAATCAGAGAATTTCTACAAAAATTACTCCAGTGATTGTTATTAAGATTCCTTCAGGAATGATTCTAGAAATTATAGAGAAATTTCACAAAGATTTCTTCAAAGAATATTCCCAGTCATTTTCTCAGGAATATCTCCTGAAAAAGATCAATGTTTTTTTTTCAGACATTATTGATGATTTTTTTCAAAATCCTGGAGTTATTTTAGCAGGAAATCTCAAAGTAACATCTGATGAAATTCGAGTTAGTTTGAAAGTAACCCTTGATGAACTCCCACAAAGTTCTCTGAAAGAATTCTCGGGCTCTTGAGGAAGTCTCGAAGGATTTCGTAATTTAATTGCTAAGATGATTGAAATTACTAGAGTGTTTACTGTAGAATTAGCTGTGGTGTGAACTTGTGAAGGAGCAATGAAGATTTTATTTGAAAAGATTCACAAAAAAAATGCTTGGAAGAACTTCAGGAGTAATTTTGCATGAAATGTGGGAGAAACAGAGTTTGGATTTTGATCCGAATAAGCCAAATGACCCATATTACCCTGTCCTTTGGTTCATAAAGGGGTATGGGCGCATTCTGCCAACTCGGTCGAGGCAGATTTCTTGTGTGAACAAGTTACAACATGGACGTTCTAAAGTGCCAGAATGATGTGTTGTGCTTGTGGGGAGCACTTGAAGATGGGATGGAAGGTCATTACTTCGCGTTCGTGCTATTTTTCTGCTTATCTATAAAGTTATATACAATAACCGACCCTTAGCTTAACTATTTAAATTAACAGTTGCAAATACGATAATCGTTTTGAGCTTACTAACATGTCATCGCGTTAATTTAATCATAATGATCTTTTATCTACATCCGTCGAACCATTCTGAATGGCCGTTGTGAGAATATCACTAAAAACTTCTCACATGTAATAAAGCTGGATTGCCCTACATTGAAACATTAAGGTTTTCACTCTTTTGGATTCACTTTTTGTTGTTCGTCATCAGTAGTGTTGAGATGTCCTGAATGCCGCACATGGCGTACAGTGATCATTGCCATGGAGTTTCTCGGAAGCTGCATGGGGATTGTTATCATGGGAATCCAAAGAGCGAATTTTGTATGATTTCATTTTAGGTCAATACAGCAATAAAGCATGTAATAATCACTAACATTTCTTCTCTCTTTATCCTTGTTTTCATATCTAACCCGCCATTACAACGAGGAAAAAATCATCCGAGAGGAAAGACATGGCAGCGTATTGGCCGAGACAAGATAAGTATTATGTTTCCGTAAATATTTTTATTATTGATTGCAAGGTGAATCAGATCAACTAAATTTTTAACTAATAACAAACTTGTTCCACAGAGCTATTTACAAAACACCACACAAAATCCCTCCTTTTCCATGTCCTTAGGCAAAACACTTCACTACCGCTATATGTATGGCTGATTCATGTTCTTTTGGCCTTGCATCATTCATACGTGTATTGGAAGTCAAGAGTAGAAGCAAAACTTAAAGAACCTTCTGGTCAAAGATGTTGCGTTGCCTACTTCCCAAACTCCAAAACCCCCTCGGTGTATTACACTGTTCGACAAAAAAAATTTTTTGGCTGGATCAGGGACGCGGTTATATGGGTCTTGAAGTGCAAGAAAGGTGTAGAAAGAGGCCGTTTTCAAATGATTTGCAGCACCCCTGGATTAGTTTTTGACAAAGTTTGAAAATTTTGCATTTTTCATCAAAAAAAGCGTAATAAGCAAAATATCAATATATTTTCAAATTCAATTATTCAACCATTGAATTAGTCAAATCAATATTTTTTAGCCCTAGATCGCTTCAGGGAAACGTGCACCATTTCAGAAGAATATTGGCATCATTTTTATATATGAATTTGGAATGTTAACGATCATTAAACAAGCAAACGAGGATGTGCACCATATAAATACTACTTATTTTTCTATTCCACACATCTGGTTCATTTTATAATAATTATTATAGGTTCAAGAAGACGCTTGATTATGATTTATTTCTTTGCTCCATTTTATAAAGCAATGAGCAATGCAATCCAGTAACATTTGAGTTCAACAAGGATACGACTACGGAAAATTGATGTGTCTGTGATGTGATGTAATGTATGTAATATATGGGCTGGTTGGTATAATAAACTCTCAGCAAAAATACAAAATATATATAGATTGGACACTGACATGTAAGTGGTCTTACATGCGCTAGTCGGTTTATCAGGAGACGATGTCTGTAAAAAAATGTGATAACATTGTTTTTTGCAATTTCTAAATATTTCGATAGGTACTCATTAATAATTGTTTACTTATCGTGACATTCATTTTCCTCGGAATATCTCTAGGAAAATTACAGAATAACATAAAAAAGCAACAAATAATTTAGTAATTATCATTATCACATTTTTTGCGAAAGCCGCTCAGGCAAGCATGAGCTCTTTTTGATTCAGTTTGCGCACAATACTAATCATTTGTGAAAATTGATTTAGTGGTAACATGCCTGCTTCTTACTTGTAAGATGAAACAATTTCTGGTTAAACCATTTCCGATATTTTTTTATTTTTCGGTTCTAAATTTCACATGTTTTTTGGCAATTTTAATCAAACTTTCAGTTTTGAGATTTGGAATGAATTTCACAAATAATTGCGATATATTCAAAATGAGTAAAACACTTGTTTTTCTATGTCTTCTTGTTAAAAGAAAGAAAAATAGAAATTACGTGAAGTTTCGCAAAATTGTTTATCACAAATGTATGGATAAATTGTTTCTTCACTTAATTGAAAAGCATTTTTACTCGTTTCGAGGATATGGGAATGAGGGCTCATAAATGGACACGTTTTCCTTATACGGGAGACGAGTTTAAAATTAACCTTAATGGTCGACTTCTTTATGTTTCCAATATGCTTACATCTAAACCCATTTGAAGAAAACATCTCATTGAACAAGAAACTAACGCTCCATTTGAAAGTTTGATTAAAATTGCTGAAAAATAAGTAAAATGTAGAACCAACAAAAAAATCGGAAATGGTTTAACCAGAAATTGTATCATCTTACAAGTAAGAAGTAGGCATGTTACCACTTAATCAGTTTTCACAAATGATTAGTATTGTGCGCAAACTGAATCAAAAAGATCTCATGCCTGCCTGAGTGGCTGTCAAATGATGTCAAATGATGTCACAAAAAATATGGAATTGTTGATTACTGAATTATTGGTTGCTATTTTACGTTAGTCTGTAATTTCTAGGGATATTCTGATGACAAATGGACCTCACGATAAGTAATCTATACTTAATGAGTACCTTTAAAAATCTTTGGAAATCGCAAATAACATTATTATGACATTTTTCACGGACTTCGCCATCGGCTCCTGATAAACCGACTAGCTCATGAAAGACCACTTACATGTCAGTGTCCAACCTAATTTTGTATTACTGCCAAGAGTTTATTAGACCAACCAGCCCATATAAACATAACAGACACATCAATTTTCCATATTCGTATCCTTGTTGAAATCAAATGTTACTGGATTGCATTGCTCATTGCTTTATAAAATGGAGCAAAAAATTAAATCCTAATCAAGCGTCTTCTTGAACTTATAATAATTAATATATAATGAACCAGATGTGTGGAATTGAAAAATAAGTCGTATTTATATGGTGCACATCCTCATATGCTTGTTTAATGATCGTTAACATTCCAAATTCATATATAAAAATGATGCCAATATTCTTCTGAAATGGTGCACGTTTCCCTGAAGCGATCTAGGGCTAAAAATATTGATTTGACTAATTCAATGGTTGAATAATTGAATTTGAAAATATATTGATATTTTGCTTATTACGCTTTTTTTGATGAAAAATGCAAAATTTTCAAACTTTGTCAAAAACTAATCCAGGGGTGCTGCAAATCATTTGAAAACGGCCTCTTTCTACACTTTTTTTGCACTTCAAGACCCATATAACCGCGTCCCTGATCCAGCCAAAAAAATTTTTTTGTCGAACAGTGTTATGGACGGTGTGAGTTTTCAAACTTATGCTGGAGACTTGGCCCCTGACCCCCTTGTAGGGTCAGGCGGGGCAAGATGAGCACCCTAAGGATAAGCGCGATTTACGCCTACTTAAACGTTCTTATTTTGGTAAAAATTGGTAACCATCCTTAGCTTTTACATTATTACTTTGACCTACAACCATTAAAAGTTTTAAAAAGTGATAAATAGTTTTCCAAATAACACGTTAAAAAATGGCTTTTTTATCATCGGTCAAAAAAACTGCGGGGCAAGATGGGCACCCCCATAAAAAGATGCAATTTACTAGAGAAAACTATTTTTTTTCAATGCTTGCAATATCTCAATATATTATCTTTAATATCTGATAATATTTATCTTCAACTAGCTTAGTTTGAAAAACTTTTATCAGAAAATAAATAACTTTTCATAAATTGTTAAGATTATACTTAAAAAACGATTTAATTTGTTGTTTTTTTATACATTTTTTAGAAAAAAATGTTTTGTGCAAAGAAGATACCGTAAGTCAAGCCCACAGCTAAATGTGGTTCTATAATTTCACACTTTTACTTAATTTTGAACATGGTGCTCATCTTGCCCCAAGGGTGTAAATTTATTAATATAATCAAAACAAATGAAATATTTTTTAAATTTAATAAAAGTTTTGCTCCTGATTATCTACAGAAGATTATTCTATAACCATACGGCCAAAAACGTATGAATTAATTTGTTTACGCAACAAAAATATCACTTTTAAATGTTCAAATCTTATATGAAAAGTTAAATTTTTGGACATCTATGTATTTTTGACAATATTTACGTTGCGCTGTTGATTTTTTAGCTGAAATTTATGGCCATCATATCAATTTAATGATATTCATCAGAACCCCAAATAATTTTTTGAAAAAAATCGGTAGAAACGACACAAACTAGGGGTGCCCATCTTGCCCCACATTCCCCTACATCAATAAAATAAAATAAAATAAAATAAATAAGCCAAATGACCCATATTCGGAGAACCGTTATTCAGACCCATAATTCGTGAACCGTAGCAGTTCGTGGTACTTCGCAATCAATGAGCCCTATGAATGTTGATGTTCATTCTCTCGATTGGCACGTGACGAGAGAGCATTCAAGAGCAGCAACTTCCACAGACGACTACGCAGTTAAGCCATTGGAGAGATTTAAGTTTTGCTTTAAATTGATAACAACTTTTGTGTTTTCCTGTAATGCAATACTTAGCAACTTAATTATAACATATTGATATATCAATCATCCCTTTGGTTGCAAACATAATACAAAAAAATAAACTTATTCGCTTCTGATTTTATTATCAGAACGGGAGATTGCAGCGAATTTAACACGTGGTATCATTGATCGGCACCATACAGAGTATGGTGTGTGTATTTCTTTTTTAATTTGTGATTCTTTATCTTCCTCGAACGATGGAAGTCATTCGTGTAGTGTGAATGCGGGCGGATGAGAGTGAATAAAGTATGGCTCGTGTGTCAATAAACGTTGAATTTTCCAAAGCCTGGGGAGAAATCTGTAGAGAAATTTCTGAAGGAGCTTCATGAATAATTCCTGGGAGAATATTGATTATATATCCCCTGGTGATCCCACGAAGAATTTTTGGAGCAGCTCCTAGGGAAATTTCTGAAAGATTAACTGGAGGAACTAGAATAAGAATTCCCATTGATCTTTTAGGAAAAATCCCAAAATGAATTTCTTCAAGAACTGTAGAATTTTTTTTTCTTTTGATAACTCATGTAGGAAACTCTGTAGGAAATCAAAATAGTCTAGGAAAGCATTGTAGTGCTCATTTTCTGGAATTTCCTGGAGCAAATTACGAAAAACATCCTCTATCCTTTCCTTGAAACGACGCTGGAAGATTTTTGAGACACTTGGTGGAATCAATAGATACATTTCTGAAGCAAATTCCAGAAGTATACCTGAAGAGATCTTTGTATAAATCACTAGAAAAATACCTCAAGTAAATCTTCAAGGAATCTGAAGAGAAATTCTCGAAGAACCTGTGAAAAAAATCGCATAATAGTCTCTGAATGTATCTCTGGAACCTCTTTTAAAACAAGATTAACTTTAAGCAGAATGAAGAAAAAAAATGACAAACACTGTCCCGAAGATGGTAACTGATTTATTTTTATAACTATAATTGAAATGAAAATCGGCAAGTTTAAGAATATGGCCTGTAACATACCTCCAAATTAATTCCAGATACAATTATGGGCCCCTCACATTTAGGTAGATCCGCCTGAATAACAAAATTAAACCGATTTATCGAAAAAAATTTTTTGAATAGGTATTTAGATAACTCTAATCACTAACGACATTGATCATGGGGCCCCTACGCAATGCCGATCAAGGAGTTTTCTAGAAATCAATATCATAATAATGAATGATATTCTTACCACAATTGGGGGGCCCTTATGAACTCGGGGCCCGGTGCGGACCGCACCCCCCTAGCTACGCTACTGTAGATCTGTGTTGTAACAGCTAGTCGTTGCATTTATCAATAACGGTCATAAAAAACGGTCGGAATGTATATAAAAAGTATTCGTTAATAATTGTTTTTTTTTTTTTTGCTCTTCAGGCTTCGTAGATCACCACGATCGCCGCAGTCGTTCCAGAGATCGAGAATATGTCACTCCTATTGTGCGAGGAGCCCGCAGCCGTGATAGTCCTTACGATCGTCATGCCGCACCGCCAGCAAGGGAAAACCGAGACTACCGCGAGCCTGAACCTCGTCCCGGTCCTGCGTATGAGCGCGACAGAGGCCGTGGTCATGACTACGGTCGTAACGAATACCCGGACGATCCTCCGCCACGACGAGAACTCGACAGAGAGTGGGAACGAGAACGGGAACGAGAGCGTGAACCAGAACGAGGACCTGATCGTGGACCCGACCGTGGTCCCGATCGTGGACCACCGCAAAGAGCCTATGATCGGCGTGATGACCATGGTCGAGACTGGAATAGAGATCATGGTGGTCCGTCGCACAGTCACAGCCATGAGCCTGATAATTATCAGGGCCCGTCCAGAAATTGGGACGAATCACGATGGAAGGAAGCCGATGGCTGGGTAAACGAAAAAGAACGTGGAGACTGGAAGTTCAAAGAGCGTGCATGGGAACACGATGATCATCCAGCTGTTGGCCCGCCTGCACATTCCCACAATCATGGTGGGGGACGCCGTTGGCAACATAATCATCCTGAACCGAATCAAGGATCAAACTGGCATGGAAAACCTAAAGAGGATATGGATTTCAGTCCGCGTCATAAGTTGGCGGGAAGGCTTGGCGAAAGGGTCGGAAACGATAACAATATGTTTCGACGGCAGCACCAAGGCCACCAACCAATGTTTCACGGTCGCAAAGGACATGTAGGAATGGGTCCGGGTCGCTTTGGTAATCAGAATAAATATAGCATCAATCGCACGCAACAGAATCTCGTGGCCCATCATCAACACCAGCACCAACATCAGCCGCCGCCACATCAACAGCAACAGTCGCAACCACCACAGCAAGGATTACAACCACTTGTTCCTCCAGGACCAGGGCCTGAACGGCCTAACCAAATGATTCCACCCGGACCAGTTCAACCAGGTCCATTGGTTCCCGAAGGCAATGCACAGCAAGTCACTCTGCCGGCAGCTCCACTTGATGATGATCTTCCGCCTCTGAAACAACCGGTCCTTCCGTTCCCAGAATTAATCCCTGGCGCTGCTAAACCAAGTGAAGAGGTTCCCAACCAAACGATTCCTGCAAATACGTCCACTGCTTCAACAACAGGTCCTGTTGACAGTTCAACTCCTGCACGACTTCCCGAAGGTGTCGTATCTACTGATGCACCGATTACGTCTGATGTAACTGAGCAAGGATCGACCGCTAATGCTGCTGTTATTGCTGCTCCTGTTATTGACAAACCAGCTGAACCCGTGGCTCCCCCTCCGGAACCCATGGATGAGGATAATCTTAGTGAAATCAGTGATGACCCAGACGACATTTTAACAAGAGAAGAGGTGAGTAACTTTTATTTCACATTTTTTCCTCATATTCTAAGCCAGGGCATCATCTTACGAGGGAAGGTCACGATGGCGACCCCGGGGTTTTCAACCGGATTATTTTTGTTGAATTCAATATGTCGAAATATGGAAAACACCAAAGCCTTTCGGGACCAATGGTGTAGCTAGGAGTGGTAATTACAAGGAATATGAAAATTCTTATACAACAATAATATAATACTAGAGGCGTAATCAGGGTCAAACATTGTATCCCATTCGTGTAGACAACATAAGAGTTACACACTTGAATCAGAATACCGTTCTCAGCTGTACAAATCCCAGTTAAAGTTCGTTTGTTGACATCTCAGCAAAAGTGAAGTTTGTTATCAGCGGCACCCAAAGGTGCTGCTATAAATAAACTTTATTTACTGCTGACAAATCAGTTAAAATTCATTTGCTGACCGCTCACCCCCTATTGAAGGTCATTTCCATTTGAATTGTATGTGGGATATAATGACTAATAATCGTGAGCAGTGTAAATCGGATTGCCAAATTCCGCGAATTTAATTTGATTTTGTCAAATTTTAAGCAAATGAGTTATAGTACGTAGCTGAGACGAGACTCGCGAAGACGTTCTTCTTTTTCTGTGATCGCTGAGTTTTTTTTCTTATTCCACTTTGTGTTTATACCAATTATGCACAAGCCGTTCAAATCCTCACATGAACCTCTCAGCAGAAAATGATTGAGTTTGCATCACATCGAATCATAAATAGCTGTTTGAGTGAAATTTTATGACAGCAAATGTAACATACATTAGAAATAATTAATCTTCTGCTTAGATTTATCAGCAACTTTGGTAAAAAACTGCTCCGCTGACTGAGGTTTTCAATAACAATTTACTTTGAACACAATACTATTCACTTTTTCAGCCATAAAAACGGTGGGCTGCATTTGACGTTTCGTGAGAGGGGAATCTGGGCTGCATATGACGTTGATATTTTTCCTCTTCGCGAGTCTCTCTCAGGTACGTAGTACATCGCAATCGGGGAGCGCTGATATTCATTCCCTCGTTTGGTATGAGACGATAGAGGAGCGTTCAAGAGCAGCAACTCTCACAGAACACTACCATATCGCGCAATTCGTATGATTTATGTTTTGCTTAAAATTGGCCTAATTTGCATGTTTTTTGTTAATGTCGATCACCAGCACTTATACACTGAGGGTGTCTGTCTGTCCCAAGCAGTCATCTGGTTGGTTCCTTGTGTAAGTGTAGCTGATCTGACGATACTCAAACAGTTTAGTTTTGTTTTGCTCCAGGTTTGACGGTTCGATAAGGTATTTTTGGCATCACACTCTTTGCCACTTTACCTATTTAGTATGGGGTAAGGATCTGCACAGTGAATCCTAGTCCTGACTCCTGACTGCTTCAAACAAAGAGAACCGTATGTCATAGTATCAAAGGATCATTTATTAGTTAACAGAATATTATGGCAATCGAAGGAACACTTATTAGTCTTTGTTAAGGTACCGTGGGGCAAGTGGGTAATGGAATTCGCATAGTTGAGATTCTTCAAATTCTAGAGACTTAAAATTGAAACAAATGAGGCCGTGTATATTTTTTAGCTTGACTCCCACCAAATAAAAGCAGCATACTGAAATTATTTTTTATGAAAAATTGAAGAAAAAAATACAGAAAAAGTTTTTGAAAAATGTCTCCTTACTTTTCATTTGCCCTAAAAGTGGGGCAAGTGAAAAGTTTACCGTTTTGAACAATAATTTCAATAACAGTTATATTCACGATTTCTATTAGCTTTAACATTTGTTAAGGCTTCCCAATGAACAATAACACAAGTAACATGTAAACAAAGAAAATGTTATTCTTTTCACTTGAATTTTCTTCTGTTCAGTTATGTTAGTTGAAATGATTCGACAACATTATAACTGCAACATTTCCAATGTTAGTTCTTACATTATAGGACAGCAATTGCATTTCTGCTCTGTAGAATTTCCACCGCTCGTTATTTGTTTTTGAGAAAGTCGAATATGACGTTGATCGGGTAACTCTTCGGGAGAAATCAAACGGAATTCTTCAATAACGTATTTTGAATCTTTTTTATGTGGATAGACCTATACCCCATTTATATGATTTGAACTAGTTTACATAGACATTCCACGAGATTTCTGTGTGTTCTCCAATATTGC
Organism: Aedes aegypti; assembly: GCF_002204515.2. Lineage (NCBI taxonomy): Eukaryota > Metazoa > Arthropoda > Insecta > Diptera > Culicidae > Aedes > Aedes aegypti. Next base: position 118,873,757 of record NC_035107.1, read on the forward strand.
AACTTTTCAGTCAACGTCTTCCTTTTAATTGGCTGCCCGAAGTAGAGATATTAATATTGTAATGTTCGGCAACATCTTTTAGAGAAGTTCCATGATTTCTAATAGCTTTTAACGCTTGAGTATAGTGTTTTTTGAATTATCAGCACGTTATGTTTTTCTATGATAATTGCGAACCATGTTTACTTATGGTTACTTAAGTAGGAATACTCAAATTCGATCTCTAATGATAAACTTTTCACTTGCCCCACCTGATAAGAAAATTGACGGTGTTTAAATTTAGTTATCTTTAGGTCTACGTCGAATTAATTCTAAAACTTTTTTTATTGCGGTTTGAAACTGTCACAGAGGACAACTAAGAAGTGGTACAGGAAATTATTTTCCGCAACTTTTTCCACTGAAAAAATTAAAATAAGATTTTACGCCGCCAACTTGTTACGGAGTAACAGTTGACAGGTTAACAATTTTTCGCTGTATTATGCAAAAATGGCTGAAAATCTCAGAAATCTCTTACCTATCGTAATGTTCTGAATGGCCTCAAAGGTTTACGCATGAATTTAAAACGATAATTCACATATTCAGTAAAACATATCAATTGTTTTCACTTACCCCATTTACCCACTTACCCCGCGGTACCTTACATTTTAAACCTTGTTAAAAAAGACAAATCTGTGAGCTTCGTTGCCATGCGATTAGTGTTACCAAGCATTTAGCCGCATCGTGTCAAGGAATGTGGGTTTGATTCCCGCTTAAGTCCGGAAAACTTTTCGTCAGGAAAGCAGACGTTGCATGCTGATCCGTTGTCTAGTGTGGTGCTTCCTTCAAAGGGCAAATCGTTCATGGGAAGCATTAACGTGTCGGTGTCTAAATCTCGGTTTTTCTAGTTGCCGAGAATGATCATGAGACGTGGAAAAAATGTAGTTAAAATATAAATTTAAAATTTTCAGCATGGATTAGACAGATAAACTACAAAGCTCTCATTTGAGACTAATTTTGTTCATATTGGTCTATTCTTGCGCACGCCCCAATCATTTATGTCGAAAACGAGCCAAAAAGGTTGGGCAGGCCTGTTGTACAGCATTTATATTAGTTCTTGTAATGGGTATAGGCATATGCTCAAAAATCAGTTTTCACCTTTGCTAGGACTCGGGTATGGTTAATATCTGGGAGGGAGGCACCGATACTACACACGAAATATGACACAAAGTTATTTCAAACTGCAAGAAAACTCCAATTTGCCAACGACAATCAAGGCAGACTTGATGAAAATCGCTAGTTTTCGTTTGTTGTGTACATTCGATATTTCTGGACAAACATGGAAAAAGGGCCAAAGTTTTTTATGCAGTTAATTTTCGTTTTTATTGGAAAAAGTAAAATTATGAGTATTTGAACAATTTATATTCAATCAGAATAAAAGGTGCTATCGTGACATTACTTTTGAATAAGCATGAATAGCTTTTCAATCGATTTTTTGTCACATTTCATAAAATGCTGAAATATGCTTTGATCAATTACGCGCTTTTATCATGTTTGTCCATTGTTCAAGATCTGGGCTCACAGTGACAGTTCGAGGCAGCATAATCTCGGCTCACCTTGACGTTCATAAATTTCGTATCGGTTTCTCCCTCCCAGGTTAATATGTATGTATGTATCTATTAATATTCATATTCCTTGTAACTACCACAATCAACATTTTTTGTTGAATACGATTTTAGTTTTTTAGTATTTATATGCACAAATTTTTCGCCTTTGGAAGTCCCTTCTGGCTACACAACTGGCCCATCATCCGAAAGGCTTTGAATTTTTCCTCTAAATTCACTGAGAAAAATCTACACGCCAAGGTCGTGTGTTTTACTTATAGATTTGCGCAATGAGGAAAACCACATGATTTGAGTGTGGTAGCCATATGGATTTCATCATTGATTTCACGGTATAAAAACATGTGTATCAACATTAGGTTGTCATGGGAAACAAACATGAATTTCCAAATATTAAATCATGAAAGGGACCGTCCATAAATGACGTAGCATTTTTTCACTGATTTTTTACACCCCCCTCCCCCCACGTAGCATTTAGTCACAAATTCTGATACCCCCCCCTTGTAAAATACGTAGCATATCAAGACACCCCCCCCCCCCCTTCTTATTTTTTTATCTTTGTCATTATTATCCGAATTCAAAATTCAAAATCGACTTTGAAATTTTTGCAGTTTATTTTATTCCACACAAATCATATAGGAGTCTAAGCACCAAGCCAATTTTATATGAACTATGTGATTTAACTGCTGGACCGGAAAATCACCCCTGAATATATCGTTGCAAAGCTTGAAAACAGTAGAAATTTTTAGTGTACTCAGCTCAAAACCGATCAAAGTGTCACTCACATCGCTTTGCATTTGAGCTCCTCAATTGTAATATTTCGAAAATATTAGCGATTACTATACAAATTATTTCAGGGTGTTCATTCAAAATTAGTTTTCCCATTCCCGGATTTTTTACGGTTGCCAAAACATTAAAAGAGGATGACAAAATGATCATGTGACTTGTTTTTTTTTTTCATACACATTTTCAAGACTTGATCTAACTGATTTATGTACTATTATCATTTAAATTTAAAGTTTTGCAAAAATATGTATTATGTCTTTTTAACAAATTGGAAAACAATGTTTACCAAGTCGATAAAGTGTTGATTTTAAATTATTTTTTAAACTTTTAATTTATTTGGATATAAATAAATTAATTTAATCTTTTTGAATTATCATTTTAAAACCCTATTAAACCCAAACAAAAAAAAAAGTTTGATAAAAAAACTATATGTCAACTTTTTTTCAGCGCTACTCTTTTAACGACATTTTTCAAAATGCTACGTCCACTAGTTGGGACCCCTCCCTCCCCCTCGTCACACATCGTCACACATTCGTGAAGACCCCCCTCCCCCCTAAAATGCTACGTCATTTATGGACGACCCCTAAAACCAACTGATTTGCTTATTGAATTCGAAATGTAGTAGCTTTAGATAGTCATGTGTGATAGAACATAAATGTCATGGGACTGAAAGAAGAAATTTGGTAGAAGAACTTTTGCTCCCCAAAATATGGATCTGAGGCTCCTCTGCTTGTCGCAAGCTCTCTTGATTTTTTTTTTCAAACCCGTGAGCCAGCAACAAGCGGGGCGCCGCAAATCCATAATTTGGGAAGCCAGGGATAAGCATATTCCATTTTTTCGAAACTGACAGCCTGTTAGTGGAATCCGAGTTTTCTACTAAACTATACATTATAATCAATGTTTTCTTATAGAAAGGTAGAATTATTCTCGTGATCGGTCGTCACTAATAAAAGAAAAATCAAATTCACAAATTTTCATCTAACACTTTCAGTTTTAAAATTTGCTTCTTCTCTTTGGAAGCATGATGATGACTGTCGTTCGACACGAGGTCCAACCGCAATTCAGTTCACTATGCATCCCATGGGTTGATCACAAACAATTTAGAAGCTTTGAACATGGAAATCGATAGCATAGCTCATGGATTTCATCATAACAATCTCATTGCGTATATCAATGAATCGACCAACTTGAACATGATGATTATGACACAAGATAACCGTAAGCAAAACACACTGAATCCGTGTTGGAGTGATGATCTATGCGTCCATAGGTTGACACATACGAATCTGAAGAGAAAGCTTCGGAAACTTATGTGGAAAAAATATGGAATCCCTGTTGTCGGTTGATGAATCAATCCATGAAGCAAAACAAAGGAATTTAATGTGTAACACTCACGAAGTTTGCAAGAAAATCATAGCAAATCGATATGGACGTTCATGAATCGATCCATAATTTTAAACACACAGATCGAGCGTGTGGATTTTTATCAGTGAACTACCTTTCCATAGCAGAATCCAATTACAAATAGTCCGGTTAAAAACCCCAGGATCGCCATTCTTGCCCACCCTTGTTAGAACTCGTTGTTGATTTCCGATATTTATATCACTGCTTCATGCTACGCGGATTGACTTCCCACCTTGCGCAATAGGAAGATGATTTCTCCAAGCTAGCTGTTGGGGGATCGAATGTCAAGTTCTGTGCCATCGCAACGTCGGGATCCTCTCCAATGACGCATAGTGTCTCGTCTTCTATGATGATCCCATCGCAAGTGCTTCAAAACCATTCACAGACGTCCTCCGCACAACAGCTGCAACTAGCGAACCAACAACAGCAATCCTCCTCTTCCTCCTCCTCATCGGGCCCAAGGCGTCCTTTTTTATCTAAAGCTCGCTACAAATCCTATGACGGGTGTATCGGGGGTCCCGTGGGACCCCTTCCTGATCTGTACGCGAATCTTGACGACGTCGGCATGTCGTTTCGTTCCGGCACCGGAGTAAGCCGTTTGAAGTTGTTGTCTATTCTTGTCTTGAGTTGAGTTGTTGCTTTTTTCGTTGTTGTGTTGTTAGCAATTTCTCGGTGCCTAGAAAAAAAGTTGTTCTTTGAAGCAATTATTGTTAAGTTTTTTTGCAGTTTTAGTTTGTCGCTTCTTGTTACCTCTATATTTTTTTCTGCATGACAATCGAATAAAAACACCGGAAACTCTTAGATACACTCTTGATTAAAAGTTTAGTGCTAAATGAGTCATAACAAATTAGGTAAATTAAAAAAAATAAGCTTAAATTTTCACGTTACACCATATACAAAAATGATCCCAAACTAGTAGTTTTTTTAATTACTTTTTGAAGATCAGCTTTATTATATCAGTGTTGCCGCTCGGTTGCAAGTGACAGAAACTGATTGTTCCGAAGGGTTTTTGTCTGCACTGGTCGATTAAGCACGATGTGAACAGTCGTTACCCTATTGGGCGCAGATCCGGTGCTTTTGAAGGCATTCCTTAAGGTACACCTGCCCAATGACCGTTCCAGTTGTCACGAATGGGGTGCTCCGCTTTGCAAATTGCTTGCCAAATCATATATTTTTGGCAAACTAACATCTTCAGCTTTCTAACGTCCTCGGGGACATCGAATTTATGATGAGCAATGAACAACTAGGAAGCTACCGGAAGTCTGCTTTTACCTACGTCTCGTCATCCATAACGAGGCAATGTGGTTTCGTCAACATCTGGGTATAGAGCTTCCGTGCACGTGTTTTACCTACTGTATTCTGCCATTCATCGCGATTAGGCGCCTTTTTGGACTTTGTACGTATGTAGTCTTTCACATGTTTTCGCATCTTGCACGAAAGTTTTGGATAGATTCAGTTTCTTCGACACATCTCGAACTGAACTGTTGCGATTCCTCTTGAAAGCTTAAACTACCCGTTCGTCATCCTTAATACTATATGGATATTCATTTTTGCCACTTTTTCCTTTCCGATCGGTGGTCAAACGTTTGTGGTACCGATTTAAAACACGAGACACCGTAGAATGTTCCATTCCCAGCTTTCTGCTGATGATAAGATATATCCGGATTTTCGAGGTACATGCGCAAAATTTCTTTGTACCGCTGCTGTTTTTCCGACTTTATCTTAACAACGATTGCACATCTGCTAGTGTAACTTACACAGCGTAAAATATACTCAACTCCGCCTATTATTGGAGCGAGTAGTGTAATTAATATTTCCGCCAGAACTGACACAAACTTTATTCGACAAAAACTAGCAACACTGAACCTGCTTAAGTACAGTGGTCTCACCTATCCATCACTAACTAAACCATTCGCTTTTTAAGAAGTGGCTGTGGAAAATGCAGAAATTTGCCGGTTTTCTATACTAACAGAATTTTTGTCATTATCGGTATACCTAAGAACGTTTGTAAAAGGAAATCTAAGCTATGCTCAAAGAACAATATTAATTTAAAAATGGTTCCTCATTCTGCGTACTAAGTCTCTTTTCTGGCGTTATGTCCCAACTGGGACATAGCCCTCTATGGATCTAGAGTTGGTGTTAAAATGCGAAGACAAAATTCAGTACTTCACCAATTTTGTTTGCTTGATGTCAGCATTAGGGCCTTACACAAATTGGCAAAATGTGTATACAATTCAACAAAAATTAATTCTATTTTAACTCAAATGTTGCATTACATGTAAACTTCAAAGGAAAAACAATAAAAAAATTGTCCACTTTAACAAGGAATTGTCGGACTTTTCCCGGAATACGGTTCATTAATTGGCGCACACTATTTTCATGCATATTTTTGACGAATTCACCCCTTAGTTTACAGTTCGTCGATGTTTTGGCGATACTTCCATTCGCTTTTAGCTTCCGCTTCATAATAGCCTAAAATCTCTAAATTGGGCTGAATTGGAGCCAATTAAGTGGGTATCATGCATCATGAAAAAATCCTTATATTCCGTCAACACTTGATCAAACAGTTTCAAAGTACGGAATCTGGCCACATTGCTCTAATTTTGTTCACTATTTGGTTGTTTGCAGACATGGTATGATCGTAGTCGTAGGCTGCAATATCCGAAGACGAATTCATAGCACAGTACTGCGTGCAGCACTGAACTTTTTTTTGATAAATGACTGTCTGAGATGTTTGGATTTAATCAATGGTCCTAACTTTGATCAACAGCTGACGGTGCACAGTAACTGCCCGACGCTTCCTTTGTGGCTTGCGATACGTCGAAATAGTTTTTTCGTAATAATTCAGTACAAGCCGCATAGTATTTCTTGGAAAACACTTTTGCAATTTTCATTCCTAACCAAGATGGGTTTTTCAAATTTTTGTGCGCAATTATTTATCTTCTCTCTTCTTCCATGTAAATTTCTCAGAAGTGCGTTCGAACTACCTAAAAAAAATCATGTGATTTTATTATTGCTATAGGCACATGGACGACGGACGGTTCAGCTTTAAATTCGACCACTAGAGTCGTTGTAAGAACCAAACATGTTTGTTTCAATTCTAAGTGGGCCACACCTTATGTCTTTTACATTCATTCCAAATTTATGAGGTATTTTATTAAATTCCCTTTGTTTTCACACTTTTATATTGAACTCTGATTTTTGCCGTTGTACTTTCTGCTCCACGTTTCGTTTTCATTATCAAATAACTTTCGTTGTTGTTTTTCTCACTTGTAGATGTATAGTTTTCTAAGCCACGATCACATTTCCATTCGAATATCATTTATAAAACTTTGTCTACCCCCCATCTAGGAAATCACAAACCAACTGAATGATGCGGTCGGTACTGGCGAGAACAAGGCACCTATTGGCGATCCCACTGTTCACAATGCAGGTCACCCTTCAGCAAACGTTGGCCTTGAGGGAGTACAGCCTGCGGCCCAGCGTCAAGACGGTAACTCCGAAAATGCTGCGTCGTTTGGAGTGAAGGATCCAAAAGAAGCTGGCAAACTACTTGCTAATAAAGAACTGCAGAAGGAAATGGATCTCGATTTCGAAGAAATCTCTGACGGCGAGCTGGAAGAGGAGAATAAATTTAAGGGTAAGCTTGACGATTCAACTTGTCACGGTGGCATATTAACTCTTTGTCTGTGTTCTGGGGTCGATATTGCGAATTTCTTTCAGCACTGGACTTTAGAAACATTTTTGTATTAAAAAAAATTAGATGTTTTATTCCTAAAATGATGTGTAAAACAGAAATGTGTACATTGTATAATTTTCCACAATGAGCCTACCATAGTAGAGCCTGATGGTATTAGATTTGTTTCAAAACATTTTTTCGATTGTATAATATTTTGCGGTAATCCGCTTCGCTGTTGGTCATTTTGCGGTACGACATTCCGCGGTTAGTACTATTTGGCGGCTTGTCAATTCGCGGTCAGTACCATTTCGCGGTTTAGACCGAGATGTTTCATCTATCTTAAAACTACAATTTGAAGGTCTGCCTGTAATTAAAAGAAGGGTACATCACTAATGAAAATATTATTAGTGACTAGTGGTCCCGGCAAACTTCGTCTTGCCATCAAGTAGGCTGTTGAAAAACGCTTTTGATCGTCCCATATAAAATTACAGTTTCGTTCGCACTCGTTTTTTCAACTTTCCCGGTGAATATCTTGGGATTTTTATACACACAAACACGTCGGAACCCTTGACGAACAACCCTGAGAAAGAATCATTCAAATCCGTTGACCCGTTCGTAAGCCATTTCGTGACATACAAACACCATTCCATTTTTATTATTAGTGATAATGCCAACAATTTTCAATAGGAACAATAGGAAAAACCACACTGCGAAATGGTATAGACCGCGAAATGGTACTAACCGCAAAATGATACAAACCGCAAAATGGTTGACCGTTTTTTCCGTTAGTTACACGGAAAATGAAATATGTTTTAAAACTTTCATCATATTTCTGCAAGTTTTGTAAAAAGTTAAATTTTTAATTATGTTAAAAATCGGTGAGCAAAAAAGGAGAAAAAGGATAGGGATTTTAGATAGCGAAAAAATATATTATTCTATCTTTTTTTGGCACAGACAGAAGGTTAACGAAAAATCTCATTGCAGGTCTGGGCGATGCACTAGGCGTCGACTGGGCTAGCCTGGCGCAAGAAACCCGTGCCAAACTCAAACCGGAACAAACCATCCCCGTTTCTGCTCGCAACCGCTGGAAGGCACATCACATCCTCTTGGATATAGGTATTTCTGTTCGGTTGGCTGGTGAGGCTTACGCTCAACGTGTGCTCACCGAATCCAAGGAGAAGCTGCGTGAGGAAATAGAGGAGTTCAAAGCCGCTGCAGAGCAACAGAAGGTAGCTGCAGTAAAGAAAGAAGAGGAAGAGCAACTGTTTAATGGAGTTAAAATTAAGAAGGAAAAACTCGACGAAGATGAACAGAAAGAACAGCAAGCTGAAGAAACTATCGTCAAAAAAGAAGACTCCAATGAAAACAGCGAAGTCTCAGAACAGGAAGCCAACCTTGCAGACATCGACAAAATCCTTCATCCGGTGGCGTCGGTCCACGTGGCAATGCGAGAGCGTGCTCGGGCCCGTCGGAATCTTATCCTTTGTGCCGCTGGTCCACACAGCCGTGCTCTGAGCGCTAGGCGTGACTTGGAAATCCGCCGCCAGTTGTGTGGTTTCCCACCACAGGAATGCAATGAGCGGATCACCGAACACCAATCGACGCCTACCAATCCGGAGTTGCACGAAATGGTTATGAAACTGTACCAGAATACCATGCAGCCGAAAAAAATCGAAGTACAGTGAGCGGATTTTAAATGTTTTAGTTTTATCCAATTGTATTGAAGGGAGGAAATCTCTTCGGCAGGTAATTTGTAGGAATAATGGTCTATAAAGTATTCAATGTTTCGCTAAGAAGAAAGAGCATTTTACACTTCTTTTGTCCTTCATATCTATAGACAGCAATGTATCGTGTCGACCAATAAAACTATATTTTTCTTCCCTTTAGTGTATTTGAACCGTACAAGTAGGCCCCGGATAACGAGAATAAACTTTGATCAACTGTTAGGTCAAACCAAGGTGCAAGTGTCTTTTTCATTTCTTCGAAATTCTTTCCTTCTCGCTTAGTTTCCAGCAATGCTGAAATGTTACGCGCTCGTTTCGGTTCACACAAAGTTGAGTGAAAATAATTCTAAATCAAGAAGAGTAGATATTCTCATTATTTGAGTTGAAACGTTGCTATAGGGGGAAGTCCTCTATGACCGGACACTTTTTGTTTTATGGTAATATTTCAAAATATATATTAGTTTTACCGTTAATTTTTGTACAGTATAGAAAAACACATTATTTTAAGTAAAAACTCACATGAGAACAAAAATAAACCTCTACAATTCATTTTTATGATGGATTACACTATGTACCCAAAATGGTGTGCACTGAAATGTGTCCTCTATGGTCGGACACTATGATTTTCACCATCAAAGTTTACATCAAACCCACAGAAAGGCCAAGGGGCCTTGTGGGTTCAATCTTTGCATGACGCTGTACATGAAGCATATTAGCGAGATCATAGGTCAGTTCCATAAACTCCTTCTTGATCAGCGCCATAGATCGATTCGCAATATGTCGCCGCCTATGTTCCATAAGCGGTTGCTCGTATCAGATAAAAATGTCTTCGAGAATTCAACGCGTTTATAGTTCTTCACAATTTCTTTGTCAGCCTGAAGGTTGAAGTGTGCTCTTAGGTACAGTCAACTCTCCCTTACTCGACCTCTGAATCTCAATATCTAGTTAGAGAATAATAGTAAAATTTGGTGTTCATGGCTACCTCGATGGTCCCTTGAATCGCTAACTTGCACTGTTTTAGTATTCTGTAACACGATATCTCCCTAACTCGATGGTCCCTTCATTATCGAATTATGGAGAGATGACTGTATATCATATCTTGTGGCTGCTTCTCGTGCGCTCATTCGCCTTAAAAGCATCATATATACAGCACTTTATAAAGCCTCCAAAGACCAAAAGTTTTGTTGCTGTTTGTTTTTTGTACTCTAACATTTATGAAAAAGCTAATTATAAATTAGATCCCAGTTATTAGGTTAACATTTCTACTGTCCGGCCATAGAGGACTTGCAATGGTTTACAAAAAAGGTTGCTTTTCTGTGAAATTCTACATTTTTTAATAAATTTTGCATTGTGATTGATGCAAAACTTACTGAAGTCAATGTACGGAGACAATTCAGCTTAAATTATAAGAAACATTTGTGGCTACACTTGTATGAAATTTTATCGTTTCACATTTTTTTTTGTAGATTGTATCAGAGTAAAACTTTTAACAACTACTGTTTGTTTACGTTTGAACATGAAAACGTCATAGTTTGTATACACTGCAAAAATGTGTTTTGGTATAATCCTGGAATACTAAAATCTTAATATAATTTTTTTGCAAATTTATAAATTTTGGTTTTTGATTTTTATAATTTTTATTTTTGAACATCCCTATCCTTTTTTATTTTTTATTGAAGCCTCTCCTTGGCAATAATGAAATTTCAAGTTTTTACGATACTTTTGAAATATTTAATTTTTATTTTTTTTCTGGAGCATATTGTATTTTCCGTGTAACTAACGGAAAAAACAGGTTTGAAATTATGTAAATATTGCTGTGTGCGTTTGAAATGCAAATAAGAAATGCGGGAACACCAAATGCGGTAAGATTTTTCACAAGAAATACGGTGTCAAAGATAGATTTTTCTTGCTAGGGTGGCGGTGATTTATGTAATCGTTGCTAGGTGAACTTTGATTATTTTGTGTTACCGCATTTGGAGGACGTTTAGTCAAGATTTGCATTTCTAATGCAAACATCAATACTACTGCTGTGTGCGTTTGAAACGCAAATATCAAATGCGGAAACACCAAACGTGGTAAGATTTTCCACAAGAAATGCGATGTCAAAGATATGTTTTTCTATCTAGGTCAGCGGTGATTTAGATAATCGTTGCTAGGAGTTGATTGGTTTGTGTTACCGCATTTGGAGGACATTTAATCAATATTTGCACCTCAAATGCAAACAGCAATATCATGCTCTTCTTCTGTGATAGGTTGATTGTAAAAATATTAAAAATACGTTTTTTATATAACTCGTTAAATTAATCCCAGGCATTTGTGGATTATATAAAAATACAATTTTTCAAACATTTTTCAAAAATACAAAAAAGTCATGGAAAACTTTCCTTGTATGCGTGTTATGAGCCAAGGTTTAAGCAAAAGATAAAATCATTTTGATTTCCGTGCTACGTAAAATACACAAAATCGTAAAGTGTACCCTGTCTAAAGGCGGAGTTGGATATTAGAGGGTTAATATTGCTTATTTAACTGCTATTCGTAGTCAAATATTTGATTTGCTCACAATTATCTTTAATAATTTCCTCAGAAATTCAGTAAGATGATTTGTTGTATTTTTGGCAGCTTCGTTGATTTCGTCTTGGGTGGTTTTCTAAGCAGCTTAAGCTCAAAATTTACATAAATACTTTTAGTATATAAGCCAGGTTCGCCGGCCACATCTGTCCAGCATCTGTGTGGCCTGCGATATGATAAAAAAAAAGCCAGAACAAAGGCTAAATTTTCAAACATAATTTCATTGAATCATTGGCAGATTGTACCAACTCCTGGGAGTGATTTACGCAAAGTCCTTAGTAGGATTATAAAAATTAGACGAGCTTTTCACAAAATTTTGGACAAGATTCTCAAAGAATTCTGAACTTTGTTTCCATGAATAACGTGGGCAGGATTCTCACAGAATCTTGTAACAGGATTCCATAGCAGGGGTGAGAGCAAGTATCTTTCTAGAGAATTTTGTTTTTGATGAGAGGTCTCTAAAATCTGAAAAATGGGCTTTAAAGTATTTTTTTTTTCCATATCATGCTGACAGTGAATTCTGATGCAAAATTCGACAGGCTAACTTTCAGAGCCTGCTACGAGACTATTCAACTGATTCTTCAAGAATTTCAACCCAGATTTCTCGACAAAGAGCTTCAGGAATTAGCCTAGTGGTTTCTCCAGAGATTTCATCTGGAAACTCTTACAGGGATCTCTCCAGAAAAATCGAGATTCCTCTACCAGTTCTCCCAGCAACTTTTCAAAGGATGTTTCAATGAATTTCTACAGATCTTGCTTAAGGAAATCGTTGAGCATCTCCAATTTTCTCAGCGATTACTTTGACTTTTTTTTTTCAAAGAATATCCTATTACTTCGTTCAGATATTTTTTTCATTAATCCAGAAACCTAAAAAAAAATAATTTTATAACTGTTATTCTTTAAGGCTACTTGGTCGTCTATAGAAGTTAATATTCAATGTTATCTTCTTCTCCAAGCAGCCTAGATAGCCGTGTAGTGTCGGTAGTGGTTGTCTCAACTGGCTAAGAATAACACTATGTCAGACCATAAACATATAGTCTTTGAGTGGGAAGGGGGTCTAATGATTCAAAAGTCGTTTAAAGATCCCAAGAAAACTGATTGGGAAACCTACTCAGCTATTCTCCGTTCTGAAGACTATATAATAGAGCCGAATATTCAGACTATTATACAGTTAGAAGCAGCTTCGGATTCTATTAAAAACAAAATTCTAAATGCTTATCAAGAGAGTTGTCCGATCAAAACAGTTAGTTCGAACAGAGATGTTCCATGGTGGAACTTCAACCTTGATAAACTCAGAAAAACTGCTCGGAAGGAATTCAACCGAGCCAAACGCACTTCTGATTGGAGTCTATACCGAAAGGCTCTGACAGAGTATAACAAAGAAATGAGACGAGCAAAACGGAAATCATGGGTTCCCATGTGTGAAAGCATTGAGAAAACTCCCGTAGCTGCTCGACTTCATAAAACTCTTTCGAAGGATCACACCAATGGTTTGGGAAGTCTTCAAAGGACTGACGGTTCACTCACTGTGGAACCTCGTGAAACACTGAGTGAAATGCTAAGAGTTCACTTTCCTGATTCAATCCCACAAACGAGTCTAAATGCTGAAGGTGCCAGACTTGACGTCTCAGTTCCACACGGGTTCCTATCAGGGGATTCAGGAACAAAAAGGGATGCAATAAAGGTTGCCAAAGAAGCTTTTACTCGCGATAGGGTTGTTAGGGCAGTGAGATCTTTCGAGCCATTCAAATCTGCTGGCATGGATGGAATCTTCCCAGCGCTTATCCAAAAAGAGGAAGAGACACTGATTCCACACATGGTAGAGATTTTTAAGGCAAGTTTAGTTCTGGGACATATTCCAAACGATTGGCGTCAAGTTCGAGTTGTCTTTATTCCAAAATCAGGAAAAAAGGACAAAACCAACCCTAAAGCGAGTATATAGATTCTAAATTTATGAAAACTATGCCTCTTTCTAAATCCCAATTTGCTTATCAAAGCGGAAAATCAACGGTCTCAGCACTGCACACGCTAGTGGACAAGATCGAGAAAACCTTTAATGCAAAAGAAATCGCTCTTATAGCATTTCTTGATATTGAGGGCGCGTTCGATAACGCTTCTTATTCGTCTATAGGTTCGGCAATGTTGAGGAGAAACTTCGACCCATGCATTTCAACCTGGGTACATGCTATGCTAGCAAATCGACAGATCTCATCTGAGCTGAGTGATTCGCGCATTACTGTAATGGCTACAAGGGGATGCCCTCAAGGGGGAGTACTCTCTCCCTTATTGTGGTCATTAGTGGTGGACGAACTGCTAGATAGCTTAGAAAGAAGGGGTTTTGAAGTTGTTGGATACGCAGATGACGTAGTCATTATTGTACGAGGCAAATTTGACAGCGTTATTTCATCAAGGATGCAAATTGCTCTCAATCACACACTCTCCTGGTGTCAAAAAGAGAAACTAGGAATAAACCCTTCAAAAACAACAATTGTACCGTTCACAAAAAGACGAAAGGTACAACTCCACCCTCTTTTCTTGAACCAAATACAATTAGTTTACTCAAATGAGGTCAAGTATCTTGGCATCACACTTGATGCAAAACTAAATTGGAACACCCATCTTCAAACAATCATATATAAAGGTCTCAATTCACTCTGGGTTTGCTCAAAGACCTGTGGTAAAACATGGGGTCTAAAACCCAGTATGATCATGTGGATCTATAAAACAATCGTTCGGCCTAGAATAACCTATGCGTCCCTTGTTTGGTGGCCTAAGACAAAGGAAGCTACGGCTAGGGCTAAGCTGAACAAAATTCAACGTACTTGCTATAACCGGTGCAGTTCTTAGTACACTCTCGTTTGCCCTAGATGCTATACTCAATCTGCCCCGGCAGGATCAATTCATAAAGCTGGATGCTGAGAAAAGTGCTCTTAGGCTAAAACGATCAACAGTCTTACTGTCAGGGGACTTAACAGGTCACCTCAGTATATTAAACGAATTTTCGATAAATCCTATTGTTGAGAAATGTAGTGACTGGATGGAAAAAGTGGTAAACTATGACTCGCCATTCACGGTGGTCTTTCCTTCCCGTGAGGAATGGGAAGGAGGTGGACCCACCATTTCACCGGGATCTATTAAATTCTACACATATGGTTCAAAAATGAATATTTTGACAGGGTTTGGAGTATACGGACCGAAAACCAAAATCTCTGTCTCTCTTGGACAGTGGCCTACAGTTTTTCAAACAGAAGTCTATGCAATCAAGGAATGTGCGCAGCTGTGTCTGAAAAGAAATTACAGACATGCCACCATCTGTATTTTCTCTGATAGTCAAGCAGCGCTTCAATCTTTGAAGGCTTTCACTTGCAACCCAAAACTTGTGTGGGAATGCATTCTTGCACTGAAATCGCTAGCTGAACGCAATCGAGTTAAACTATATTGGATCCCAAGACATACGGGTCTAGAGGGTAACGAAATTGCCGATCAGCTAGCAAGGAATGGATCAACCAATATGTTCATTGGTCCAGAGCCATTCCTTGGCATTTCAAACTCTGCAATAAACACGGAATTGAACAACTGGTTGTTCGATCAAATTCAATCAAATTGGAATACAGTTTCCAATGCGAATCAGTCCAAAAGGTTCGTAACAATAAACACGACACAAACACAAAAACTTATAGGTCTCAACAAAAGGGTTCTCAGAACATACATCGGTCTAATAACTGGTCACTGCCCAAGCAGATACCACTTATACAAAATCGGTGTCGTCCAAAACACAAATTGCCGTTTCTGTGACGAGACGGACGAAACCTCACAACACCTTCTCTGCTCTTGCAGTGAACACATCCATCGTAGGTTCAAAATATTTGGCAAGCACTACTTACAGCCAGCTGATATTTGGAACGCATCCCCAGGGAGGTGGTTAGCTTTATTAGGCTGATCACGCCAGATTGGGGGAACTACAACACTGCAACCTAGGACTTCTGCCCATCAATGGCAGATGGTTCAAAGTTCAGTCAAATGCGCAAAGTATTCCGAAGGCACATTTGCTACTGGAAAACATTGTGTACATAGAGTAATAGGGTATATCACAATAGTCCTAACAAATGGACGCAGTGATCCCACACCCGACAGAAGAAGAAGAAGAACTATTATTCTAGAATATATTCCAAAAATTCCCACAGAATTTCTTCCAAGAAAACCCGCAAAGTGTTTTCCGAGAAACCCAACAAGCATTTCTACGCCATTTCGTCCACGGTTACTTCATAGAAATGCTCCTAAAAATTTTCAAGGGGTTATTCGAAGAAATCTATTAAGAATTTTCCAAATAATCTTTCAAATTTGATCTCAGTTTCATCATTTAATGAGTGTATCGAAAAGTAGTTGCAAACATTCAAAACCATTTCAAAAATATTGGGTTGAACGCACAAACAATTTTTTGATCAGAAGTGCTTTACAATTGTTTTAAAAATTATGATGCGGTGATATTATTTCAATAAAGTGGCATTTTGTACGATAATTTTTCGAATTACTAACAGATGACGATGAAAATCTTGCACACCTCTGAAAAAATTTATGTGTTAAAAAATGTGTTAAATTTTGAGAAAAAATGTTTTTTGTTTATGCTTATATTGTGTGCCACAACTCTGGTGACATGGTGTAAAACATTTATTGAAAAATACATTAACAAGCATTTGAGAGCAAATACAAAAATCGAAAAAAGTCCATTTTTAAGGACCTCGTTTTTTTAATTTTTTCTTTCTCTACGTTAATGGTAATATTAATATCGAACGATTGGAACGAATAAAATATTTGTTTTTGATTGGAAAAGTTAATTTGCATATTTATGAAGTAACGTAAGTAAAAAATGGTACTCTATAGAATTACCGCTGTATATGGCAGAGCTTCAAAAGTTGATTAACAAAAGTGGCTTTCAAAAACCGACCTTATTTCTATAATTGAGCTTTTTTAGACCAATATATATATATATATATATTTTTTTTGAAATCCGTTTCACTTGCTATATGTAGTAAACATATTTTCCGATAGATTAAGCTTTTCATCCCATTTTGTTTGATATAAATTTTGGTCAAAACAAATCATCGAATCTTCAGAAGATACTTCAAAAATGTAATTTTGTGCAAGATTATATTTTCTATCCTTTATAAATCTTATTGTATTTATATTAAGACTGCATATTATTCAATATTGTTTTAGTTGATCCAAAACTTGATGACATGATGAAGATTTGCGTGGAAAAAGCTTTTGAAAAGATAAACTATGCTCTAAGATACACCGTTTTGAATGTTTGCGACTACTTTTCGATACACTCCTTAGTTTAGAGTTTATCATTAAGATTTTTTTTTTAAGAATTTCTCCAGCATTTCATGCAACTACAAATTAAACTTTAACACTTCACTTTTTGCAAAAAAAAAAAAAAAAATAAATAAAATACTAAAATCACTAGTAAGGTGAGCAAATACCTTTAAACTCTAATATGTGTTGCTTGTCTTGACAGATAGGGCTATTTCGTCTGCGACTTACAGACTTCTTCAGTGTCGAGCACTCTAATAAAACTCTAATAATCCCTTCCCTAAATTTAATATAAAAAAGTTTAATTTCATGCAAGGATTACTGCAGATTTTCAAAACAAAAATCAATTAAATTATCAAAAATCCTCATACTACGGGATATTATCCAGAGATTCACATTATTATTATTTTCTGAGCAGTTTACCTAAAAAACTCTGCTAAAATTTCATCAAAAGTCAATGACTTCTCATGCTAACCCTTATTCATCAAGGGTGCCTTATGAACTTATACAAGTTTTTCCAGAGGTTACTTTAAGATTTGCTTTATAAACATCTCACGATTTATTCGAATATTTCTCAAATTTCTGAAAAATTTAATTCACATTTCCCTGGAGAAATTTCTAAAAAAAACTCCTGTAAGAGTGCTTGGACAAATCTTTGAAGACTTAATTGAAAAATCTACAAGGATAACCGAAGGGATTTCCAAAGAAATCTAAGGCGTAATCGCTGGAGTGATTTCTGCAGATATCATTAGAGAAATCCCTTATTAAAATCCTAAAAAAAAATTTGAAGGACAATTTTGTAAAAAAAATCCCTGGAGACATCTCTAGAGAAGTTTCTGGTTGAATTTTCGCACATGTTTTAATTGGGCTTCTTGGAGGATGTCCTAGAAAAACCGATGGGAGAATCTCCGGATCAGTTGCTGTTGTGCACTCGTCAACGCCGGACACGTCTGATATAGCAGTGGACAATCGATAGCTGAAAAGTGCTATCGTAGGTAGTTTTTTTTCTGTTAGGTCTGTTAGTGCGTAATGTTCGATTTCTCATACCATCCAGCACAAACGGTAAATTGGAAACCAACCATCTCACACTTCAAGGATATTTAAGGATTCCACTAACAGCTCAAAAACATTGAAGCAGTTGGTAAGGATGGTAGAGTGGAAGAAAAGAGGTGGCAAGTTGGAGTTGGAACGATCGCCATTCTAAATGCGGCCCACAAAGTTTCATCCCAGATCATCCTTCGTTGGTTCTCACCTGTTGTAGCAAACCAACTGGACATCGATCGGAAAATCCTACAAAATGCCGTGAATATCAGGTTCAAACGCATCACTTTCTCATGAATTTGAAGGTGGTATAATAAATATCACTCAAAAAAATCCAAACGTCATTGCTACGTGAAAAATCACGTAGATCATTCCAAATTCATTTTGCCTTCACTTCACCTGATTAAGATAAAGATCACTAAGCCATTCATAACCATCAAATAGTGAATCGGTAATTGTTACTGAGGTTACCTATCGCACTTACGTGAAATTCACGTAGGTGCCTAAGTTCATTTTGACATCTGCATATTGTACGTACATTCGGTGTTGAGCGCAAATCCCAAGATGGCGCCCGCTTGATTTTTGCAGAACTTCAGAAGCTGCTGAACTTTAAACCCTGTGTTAGATTGATTTTAAGGTAAACATGCTTTGAATACCGAAGAATCCCTGCATATTTTACACCTGATTTATAACCTTTATCAATTATAGCACGCGAAGGCTGCAATAAAACAGAACATACTCACAACATTTGGGAAACAAGATTCACAATGCTCAGATTGAATATAAAAATATATAAAAATATATCACAATCTTTTAGATTTGTTTACATTTTCCAGTTGGGAATTAGTTTTCTTCCAAAGCCTATTAGAGATAAGGTTGGTCTATATTCTAGTTAATTTAATGCAAAACCATCTAGGTCCTATTGAAACGCTCCGTAAAGGCTACCGGAAAATCCACGTAGCTCTTACTTGTAGCGCCGGTGGAATGGACGAAGATCAAAAGTTCATGCGTTCATTCTGGGCTACCTATGATTAACGTAAGAGCTACGTGAAAAGTGCGATGGAAAAAACCACGTATGTTTTCACGTAACAATGACGTTTGGATTATTTTGAGCGTAGCATTGGCTGTGTATAGCTTACAAGACTGATCAGTGCCACGATGGATGTTGTGCAAAATTGTTGTAAGAATTCAGGCAAACACTTCAATTCGTTCGAATCCCGCCGTAGACTACAACAGAGAGATGAACTTTCGTGCCTATAGTTTAACAATGCGCTAGAAGTAGTTATGCGAAGAGTCGGGTGTAATAGCCAAGGACCAGTATTAACAGATCCAAACTATTTGATTGCTTCACGGTTGGAGAGAGAAGTTCTACCTTTTATTATTCAAGGTGTCGAGTAATAAGTGAATAACTCCCATGCAGCTAATCGTAAATGAATGCAGTTGCTCGTTAACACATTAAATAAAACAATTTACAACGTCTTTAGTAGAAGGCTGCACAAATTGAACGATCATTAACATTAGGCAACGGAAAACACGAAACATCCAGTGGCCCAGTGATGAACTGTTCGTTTGACGAACGGGCATTTCTTTTTGTTCCATTTTGTGCGATTGGCTACCTCACCAGTCGATGTGCTTTAATTATATGTTTTTATTAATATGTATCTGAAATTCAATTACAGGTAGAATCAATTGTTTTATATCATCTATGTTGTTGTGTCGAATAATCCTGCATTCGGGACGAATTGTCTGTACATTATGTCACGCTTCGAAAAGGAAAAACTAAAAACAAAGGCTTTGTCAAATGATACTACCATAGTACTCTTTTTTATCAGTAGGAACAGATCTTCGAGTTCAATCAATAGATATTAGAAAGCACTGAGAACAATATCGTCCAGTGAGCTACATCACACTACTTGAATTTTTTGGTAAATAAGATACTAAATTAGAAGCCATTGGTAATAAAATGTGTCACTTTTCATTCTGAGGAACACCAGATTTGATAAGTAGTGCATAGTAATGCATCTACTGGAGAATTAATCACCGTTGCGCTGTTATCATTTCGTAGAATTGGTAGAAGAAAATCAAACAAAGATAAGATCATATGCAAGGAGCGCAAGAAAAACTATCCTTCGCGTGACAAAACATACAAACGATCCGATGATGGTACTCATCGTTATTACGTTATTCCGTTCATATCAAATGGCTGTTTCCATAGAAAAATATATAGAAACATTCCTTAAGCCTAAAACACTACCGATACTGGAATAATTTCTGTTTGCTGGTTTTTAGTTTTGTGTGAGTTTGCTTTACTATTATTTCTTCCAATCAATGGTATAGTAGCGATTATTAACTAGATTTCATGCAGTTCAGTTTTTTGATTTTTTTTGTTTCCGTTTTTATATTTATCTTTTGCCATCATTGCTATATTATTAAATAGATAATGAACAACATGTGTGGACGTAGGTTGTTTTTGATCTGCTATCAATTTCGATTAAATGTGTGTAAGTTATCTACGTTCTGCTTTAAATTTTCGGTTTCAAGTTTCTGTTCTAGTAATGCAGCAGCAATTGTTCTATTTTTTGCGCATTGAAACATAATGTTTGTAAGTAGTTTTGTCCATTGTGATGCGAGTTTTTGTTTTACGTGATTTTCTCGTCTACATACCGAAGAGAGACTATTTTATGGAACGTTAAGCGATGCAAACAACATTTAATGAATAACCCAATGAGAGTGCTTTGAGTAAACGATAACCTGTTAATGACGATGGTGTAGCATTTGAATGTGAATACTTATATCGGGAGCGTACTCCCAGCTTTCCGTAAACGACCAGGAGGAAATGCCAATTACATATTCTACACTTTGGAGAACATAGTTCTCAAATATAATAACTTTACACGTAAAATGTCTATCACGGCAAAATATCGCTACAAGAAAATATACACAAAAATAAATAACAATGAAAATCTCCTGATTTGAAGCAACTCCCTTCTCCTGACACTTTTTCTTAAATTAATACTATTCCAACTAAGTAGAAAAGTGAAGTAAAACGAAAACCATTCGTTCCAGAAACATCTAATTCGTCATTTTCTTAGATAACAAAGCAACATGACTTTCGTTACTTAAAGTATACGTAAGCTTTCCCTGGTGTATCAGAAAAGCAAAATACTATAAAAGAGCTATAAAATATACATGTTCATGATAAACAGCTAACTCACTAATTCTACTTTTCCGCATACGCAAAAAGTTATGGGTCCCTAGAAGCCTACTTTCCGACAGCGTAATGAAGTAGTTCGTCGAACATGGCCCGTTTTTTACCACAATCGAGAGGAAATGTGCCTACCAATATATTAAACCGATAAAGCTTATCCAAACGTAATTCCCGCATTAAACCGTAACAAGCGCCCGGACGTCCTTTTGCACCACGTAAAATTTGTGCTTCTTGCCAACGAGCCCCCAGATAACGGCCACGTTTTCAATGATTACATTGATCGGAATGGTGCACAGGGCCCCGAGAACACAAGCGAAAAATTTCACTACACCAAAACGGTACAGCGAAAACGATTTGATCACTCCGAAAACGTACATGTAAATGTTAAACCCGGCAATGAAGGCGCACAAAAAGTCCACCACGTTCGGACACGGAATCGGATACAGACCGGCGAAGATCATATTCGACGTGGACAGGGGCATCGTGACCCACGAGTAAACGCTAATGCCCAGCAAGAACTTGTTCCGCAGAGGAATGGTGTGCGAGTGGACGACGAGCAGGATTCCCTGGAGCCAACGTTTCCGCTGTTGCAGGAAATCCAGCAGCGTGAACGGAGATTTTTCGTACATTTCGCCTTCGATAAAGTTGAACGTGTATCCCTTGGCGAAGGCGCGCATCGCGAAGAAACAATCTTCGGCGACTGATCCATCGATCCCGTTGTCGAACGAGACTTCCTTCTCAGCGTGGACCTGAAAGCAGAAAGAACAGTTATGAGTTCAATTGTAAAACGGGATAATCTAGTGACTAATTGTGTTAGTTTATATGTGAGTTTAGCCTGAAGTACACAGGCATGTGTCACAGACAAATCGATAAAGGTTGACATTATTAGTGTAGTTTTTCAACAAATGAACTCAAATTTACGGGAACTATACAATCTGACCAATAACCGAAAAAGCAAAAAAAAAAGATTTTTCGAACCATTAAGGGTATTTGTGGAATCACCAAAACATACAATACCCATACTAATTGTGGGATTCTGGTATTTTTTTTATGAAAATTCTGGGATACTGAAGGAACTCATTCGAATTTCGGACAAAATCTTTGGCGTTCCTGTGGAAATCGTTAGAATTTTGATAATAATCCACCAATTCTGACAGAACTTTGAAATTGTGGAGAAAACGGAGAAATCTTTTGAATTTTACAGCGGAATTGAAAACATTCTACCGATATCTTTCGATAAAGCTATAAAATCTCTTCAGAATTTCAAAATATTCACGTAAAAAGCTATTGAAATTGAAATCGTTTACCACATTTTCAGAATTATTATAAGAATTCCAAAACTCATATATGAATTTCAGAACGCTTATTGCAGTGGTCATCAGTGGTCAAGTGACCCACCTCGAAATTTTCAGACTAAGTAGCACGGGCCACAGGTTAATAAGGGCTTCATTTTAACGTCCGAGAATCCGTCATCTTAATCATCGTCATAAACGAAACCTTAATTGCAGTTTTTCTATTCAAAACATAAAATTATTCGATGAAAATATGTTCACTGTTTTTCGGTTTTAGAATAGAATATAGTGAACACATTTTCGTGTAAATTTTCTTAATTAGGAACGAAAAAAACTGCTATTGAATATTCCAAAATGAATGACGGATCCTGACCCCTTGAGGCGAAATATTCGATATTTTTCATGAGTTTTATTACTTTGAAATTGTGACTTCCAATACTCGTATGAATGATGCAAGGCCAAAAGAACATGAATCAGTCATCCATGTAGGGGTAGTGAAGTGTTTTGCCTAACGATATGGAAAAGGAACGATTTAGTTGTGGTGTTTTGAAAATAGCTCTGGGGAACTTAAGTCAAATAATTAGTTAATCTTCTCATAATAGATCACTACTATCAGTGGATCTGTAATGCGTAGAAATTCACCCAAAATACCGAATTTCCTAGCATAGTAGTTCCGCTTTGAATTGCGTAGCAAAATTCACTTTTTTCCATAACACAAACTCTTAATTCCGGTGAACACGTTATACTTCATACTATTGCAACAATTTAATTTGGATTTATCACTGGGCAATACGACACATGAATGTGTTATGTTCTTTATACGCATTTTTATCGGTTGCATATTTTGGATTATGGGACAATTATGCGTACAACGGCAGTACACTTGATGCTTTATGGATAGGAATAAAAATGTTTCACGAGAATTGAGTATAGACTAGTAGATTTGGTAGATCAAAAGGACCTGAACTGCAAAACGATTTGGATTACTTCCAATATCCAATATCTTGTCAAAATTTGTGGACACGTCTATTAAGGCTTAAAGAGTGCGGTAAACCACTAAACGTAGACATCACTCGCTTAGAATAGTCTATGAACATGTGTAGATTATGGTCAAAAATCAGAATTCTGGATGCCTTAGCATTATTCCAGGTCAATTATACATTTTTAAATTCCCTGATACATCGTAACTTATAACAAACAACTGGTCTGTACATTTTTTTGTACCGTCAAACGGGGTAACTTGCAACACTTTTCAACTTCAAATCTATTTGGAAGAAAATTTTAAGGACATAGATGAACCAAATACAATCTGGTATCCTAATCGCTACATAAAGAATGCCATGTGGTATTAATTTTATTATAATTTGGTTTCCTGGGATCAGGAGGGGCTGGAAATGTGCATTTTTCATGCTACCCCTGATGTGGGGTAACATGCAACACACAATGCTGACTGAAGTTTACTATCAAAAATTTTATCAATACCGTGTTTTTAATCATTAAATTATTAACTGCAATAAAAGCATGACAATAAACAGAAACTAGCTACGATAATTTTTGAAAAATCATTATTATTTATTGAATTATAAGTATTGATTCTATCCGATTAAAAAATCAATTGATTTTGTATTTTATTGGTTTAACAAGTCGTCTTGACGGCTAGTAGAAAACCATTCAATAGTTTTAGTGCTACTTTTGTATAAAACGGCAATGGTTTTGAGGTGTTGCTTCACATAACTTATTTTTTAATCATATTCGAACCAAAGCAACGTATCATATATTGATAGCATGTCTTGAAATGGCCTCTGTTGGTCATTGAAAGTAGCTATCTTTATATTTTATGCAAAAAGTTCACAATGACAGATCTGCAAGTTACATTTGATACAGATATTTTAAATTAATCATAGTTTTCACGAAGAAAATATAATAAATTCAAACAATAATGCAATTCATGTAACTTTTCTAGTATTTTATACCAAACGTGTAATAAGTTGGTTGAGGTTCAACAATTGTAATGTAATTTTACAAATAAATGGTCAATCTGGCTTTTTCATGTGTTTTTGATGACAAGCAGCAGAAAACATCTTACCATTGATATTAAAATTGCTGTTGCAAGTTACCCCTCAAGGGTACTCAAAAACGTTTTTAATTATTTTCAGGGTTTGAACGTGAAATTAACAAAACTTTTTTATAGTCCTTTTGTACACTATTAAATACTGTAGTGAATAGCAAATACCTTGAATAATATTTATATCCCGTTTGTGTGGTGCTAGGAACGTTTTTCAGTCTTGTTTTTATACGATCAAATGTGTGATATGATTTTCTCCTCCAGCAAACCAACCAGAGTAGAAATAATAACAAAATCCTCACCAAAACTTTTCTTTTTATAACTAAGGTCATTTAACCGGTGTAACAAATAAGAATAATTTAACTTAATGCTTTAGAAAACGTCGATTCAGTTACATGTCGTTGTGTTGCAAGTTTCACCCCTGTTGTAAGTTACCCCGTTTGACGGTATTTAAACATTTAGTTTCCAAATAATAAATAAGTTCTAAAATGAAATTTATGCGATTTTACTTTACCTGACCCAGAGATGTTCTGGAACAACTTAGTCAACAATACTCTGAATGTATACTTCCCCCTTATTCATGATACTACAACTAATAGTGAAGCAATCCTCAAAATGTCATTGAAATATTGAGTTATGCTCAAATACGAGCAATTAGAATTTGTATGTCAGCCCCGTAGCCTCCGGGTTAAGCAACTTCAACCTTGAGGGCCTTGAAGGATTCTCTTAATAACATGCTGGAATGGTATTGAAAATACCTAACTGATACCCTGGACAATGGTCTGGAGCAATCCCTGCAAAACCTCG
This sequence comes from Aedes aegypti, assembly GCF_002204515.2. NCBI lineage: Eukaryota > Metazoa > Arthropoda > Insecta > Diptera > Culicidae > Aedes > Aedes aegypti. Next base: position 118,899,239 of record NC_035107.1, read on the forward strand.
GATAGAATATCTGAGAAATGTTTAGATGATTGATTGGAAAAAAACCTGAGATATTAATGTTGCATAGAGTGGTTCAAAATTTAAAAAAGTTTGAAAATCCAATCTCCTATATCATGCTCACCATCAGGCATTACAATCTCATCTGATCACTTTGATCATCTTCGGATGGGGAAGGATATTATCAGCAATCAAAGAGCGCTTTGATATAATTCCATCTCTCTATCAGATGATGATCTTGAAGCTTGTTCGGTGACATATGGGGACAATTTTGTTTTTAATTCGATAACATTGCTATGCTCTCATGGCTCACGGATATTTTACTCAGTTGAGATGACTGATAATAGTAAATCCTACATGGCGAGCATTTTCTTTTGCTTTCAATGCTACATGCTGAATAAGTTAGATTCGTTGATGAACCACTGAGTATGGAAATCCTCTTCAACAAGAAATGCGTGCAGTTTCATGGGAAAATATCACCTTTTTCATGAAATTTAATTTAAGCTTTTATAATCTGTGACGTGATTTACAGGAAAATTGTATCTGCTAAGGTAAAAGTAAGAGGGGCAAAGTAATTAGAGAATCATTTTATTATGAATGTATCACGAAGGAAGCTTTTATTTCACTTTATATTTATTTAATTTTATTTTTGGTGATTAAAACTTATTATATTCTGTTTCTTCATTATTTAAGAAGGATTTCTGCTCATGCGCTTCATTCTCTGATCCTAATACTTGAGAGTTTCGTTTGTGGTCTTCGCGTTTTGCAAAAGAAAATTATGTGCGTAGCCGCAATATGCGTGGCCAAACCAAATTGGATTTCCTCAAAAACCAAAAATAACAAAATGAAATTGGATTTCCTCAAGAAACGAATCATCTATTTACTCCCGCTGATTGAAAACTCAAAAAATAACCGGATGTGACAGCCAGGCTGTTTCGAATCTTTCTGTTATGGCTTTCTGATTCACGGATTGCTCAGATGATAAGATTTCATCTTGAAACAAGAGAGTGAAAGATAAAGTTCAAAAATCAATCAAAGAGCTCCAAGATATTATCCTAATATTTGATCCGTATCTTGCTCAGAAGATCGAAAGATGAGATTAAATGCAATGCCTGCTCACCATCCTTACCACAAAAATAGTGTTTTGTGAAATTTTAAGCTTTCTTTTTCTTCTTTGTGGCGTTACGTCCCAACTGGGACAAAGCCTGCTTCTCAGATAAGTGTTCTTATGAGCACTTCCACAGTTATTAACTGAGAGCTTTCTTTGCCGATTGACCATTTTTGCATGTGTATATCGTGTGGCAGATACGAAGATACTCTATGCCCTGGGAATCGAGAAAATTTTCTTTACGAAAAGATCCGCGATCAGCGGGATTCGAACCCACGACCCTGGTCATGCTGATTCAGCAATGATTTTTCACTATGGGAAGAAAAGTTTGTACTCACATTCCAGTACTAGCGTGTTTGAAACATTTCTCAAAATTTCTCCATAGTAATTTCCACATAAACCTACATCGTCTTTGGCCCACCATTAATTCACTACCTAGAAAGCTGAAAATTTCACAGAACACTATTTTTATGGTAAGGATGGTAAGTAGCATATGGGTGCAAACATTTTTAAATTTTGAATCGCCCTACTGTTTCATTTCCAGGTGGAAATTTCAAATAAACTGTTGAGGTATCTAGAGAAATTCCTGAGAGAATCCTGAATTATAATCGAATAATTAATGAAAATCAACGAGGGAACTCGGGAAATTTTCGTAGGATTTCTTCATGCATTCGTGTAGAAATCAAATGGAAAAATCGGTGAAAAATTACTGGTATAATCTCTGGCGATAATCCTAGAGCTCTCTCAATTTCCAGATTCATTCAACAATAAATGTAGAATTTTGTATTAGCTTTAGACAGCTGAAGGATTTACTGCAGAATATTTTAGAATTAGAATTAGCATTAGAAGGAGCCACTATGAATTTTTGTAACGCCAGATCAGCTGCACTTAGAAAAGGTACCAACCAGATAACTGCGAGTGATCTTTTTTTAGGCAACAATGGCGCCACGTCAGAATGCAGACCAATGAGGAGCAGGGGGAGGAATTGATATAGCATTTAAAACTGGCCCACAATAGACCGGGTATACCCCTGCATCTACGCCAATGTATGCGAGAAGGTATAGGGGTGAAGTAGTTTTATGGCAGAAAGGCTTGCATTTGGTTAGCAAACTGTGTATATAAGGAAACGCGTACTATAATTATGGAAGAATGGAAGCGTAGGGAAACGGTATTTTGTCCGTTGCTGGTTCTAGCGATTGCTATGAACGAATAGTTTAAGAAGTGTGATAGATTAGGTGAAACATCTTGGAATCCAAAGATGTCCGTCACAATGGCCGACTTGTGTCCCTACTTACGTTTACAGAAAACTGTAGAAATAGTAGGCAAACGTTTCTGATCTTGTTATTTTAAGCTTTCTGCTAGTGCATAAAGCTGAAATAAAAAGTGCTCTGTTGTTGGATGCGAGATAAGTGCCTTTGAAGTTTTAGTGCAATAGTAGGATTTAACACTCTTTCACCCTAAGAGTTGAAGATAGAAGCAAGTGATAAATGCAACTAAAAAGTACAAGGAAAGGTACGGGACTGGGATTGAACTCATGACCTTCTGCATGTAAAGCAAAAGCGACAGTCATTCACGCAGCGAACTGGACTATCGAAATTCATACATTTTGCCTTATGAAAGATGGAACGATTATCGCAATACGAACGCTTTATGTATCGTTTTAGCATCACTCCACATCAAGGCGTCGATAGGCGCGGGGTGTACGCACGAGCCTATCGATCGCAAGGTCCTTGGTTCGATTCCAGGTTGCTGCGAAAACTATTTTTGTTTTCAAATTTCGGTTTCATAAGGCAAATTTATGAATTTCAACCCGATTCCTTGTGGCGAATTTTCATAAGGGGTTCCTATGTTTATCGATAGTCCATTTGCCTGAGTGTTAGATCACCAACCACGTATTCACTAAAATTTAATCTAGGATTATTTACAACGACTTTTCCACGAATTGCAGCAGATATTCTTTTTGCTCACGTAGGATATTTTTACATTATGATCCATGAAATTCTTTGAGAATTTCTACAAGATCTTAAGTGACAGTTTTCGTGGGAATTACTACACGAGTTCCTTGAAATTTCCTTGCCACAAATCCTGGAGAAATCGTTTGAAAAGCTCTAGCAGAAAAATGAAGCTATAGGGATATGTGTTGCCGATATGTGGAGGTGAGGTATGATCTATCGATTCATCAGCCTAATTTCAAAAGAGTGATCTAGATCGACAATTTTCCCCGCCGAGAGGTTAAATTATGTATTTAATGGGTTAAAAAACAGAAAGGTTAAGGCAAGCGTAACTTAGTAGATATTTCCGTGAGGTTGGTCGTATAAATCGTTGCAAAATATTTATTGACATATTATTATAAATAGATTACTAATTATAAATAGATTTAGGTACTAAGTACTATTGATTCATAGCTCGAATATTGTAAAAAATATGATCGAAATGAATAGTTTCAATTACAATTTAAGCTCATTTGAATTTGTTTTGCCTGCGTAGCAAAGCTAGTGCTACTATAGGAAAAGACATTAGAAATTAGTCAACTCTCTATAATTCGATATTGAAGCGACGATCAATTAGAAAGTGTACTATTCGGCTTAGGAGTCGCAACCCCTTTTGCTATTCACGCACACACTTATATAAAATATGTTTAAAGAGCAAAACCCTCTCCTTTATCGTAGACTGTGAAGCAGAGTAGACGTGTTTTATTTTAAAGTCCAAACTGAAACGGTAATAAGAATATATTAAAGTGGCGACGACTGGAAAAGTTTTAAGGAAAACGGTTTGTGGTTAGAAAAGTAGCGATATTTGGAAAGTTTCCATATTTTCAGCGGCGTACGGAAGCGTGCAAATTGATTCGCCGTGAGAAAAGAAGAATACATATTTTATTTCTTTACGTTACTTATTGTGTGCAACGGCACTGAACAAAAGGATAGATCTATAGAACGGCGTGGCATTTGATGCGTGGATATATAGCACGGAAAATAGTGAAAAATTAAAAAAAGCAGTGGGTAAAACAGTGAAAGTCTAAAAAAACGAGCATTTGTGACACGTGCTATAGTGAACAGCCCATTTTAATTTTTCCTTTGATTCGTGCCATTACGCCAGTTGTGCCATACGCCATTTTGCATCTCGAAAGTGACGCCGTGTAAAGCTATATCAGTTCATTTGAAGGTCGTAGCATTGGCTTTTGTGTGAACAATAGGGTATTTCAGTTGCAGCCGTGAAACGGTGAGCACCTTTGTAAGCGGAGTAGTGAAAGAGATAGAAAGCAACGCAACCAGCTCGATACAGCCACTTTTGGTGAGAGCCGCCCGAGTGAGGTTGTCTTATTGCGGAGAGCGCCGCATATATCGACGTTTTAGTGTGTTTTGTAGGCGACGGAAAGAGTGCAGGTTTTGGAACGGACTGTGCGATATACCTCAGAGCTATTGTAGTGAGAATTGTGGAGAGCAACTACGGAGAGCGCTCAAGTTTTTGTGTGAGAGAGATCAGTGATAAACAGCAGAGTAAGATTTGCGCAAGCCCGCCGGTGATAACAATTGCACAGTTAAATCGTTATATTGAAGAAATATTGACAAGCCCGCCGTCGAGAAGAGTATTGTTGGATCGTGGTATTGGTGGAGCATCGGCAAGACCGCCGGCAACAATAGTGCACCGTTGGTATAGCTAAGGTAACACGCTGAGGATCGTCATCGAACAGTAAGCAATTTAAATTAAAAGTAAGTGCCTCAATTTTTTTTTGCATATTTGGTTTTTTGTTTTCCTTTAGACTGTGTGTGTAAACTGGTTTCAAACATGTCATTGATTGGAACTGTAGACCACTACGTACGTGGATCCAGCTTTGGCGATTATATGGAGCGCATGAATATTTTGTACTCTTTGAATAATATTTCGGATGCCATCAAGAAAAATTTGTTTATAACTTTAAGTGGGCCGGTAATATTCGAGGAAGTAAAACTAATTTTTCCCGGAGTTGCCATTGAATCGATTGATTACAAACTAATGATACAAAAATTGAAAGAACGGTTGGACAAAGCGAAACCAAACATGTTGTACAGACACAAATTTAATGCGCGTATTCAAGGTATTGATGAGCCGGCTGAAAATTACGTGCTAGGATTGAAATTGTTAGCAAGTCAGTGTGGGTTTGGTGCCCACAGAGATGAGGCTGTTAAGGATAAGATAATATTTGGATTGCGTGATGAGGAATTGAAGCACAAATTATTGATGAAAGATGACATGAAGTTGGAAGAAGTTGAAGAGCTTGTTGTACGTACGGAGTTAGCTAAACTTCGAGCACAGGAATGTAAAGATCGAGATGATACGGTTAGAGGGGTGAACTCTGTTAAATACCGACTAGGGGGTAGAGACGATCGAGAGGACTTAGGTAGATATAGTAGGCCATGGCGCACATATGGTAATCGTAATCGTAGCCGTAGTAGGAGCGTAAGTAGAGAACGTGATCGTGTGAATAATTACAACAATCAGGCACGCAGAAGTTATCGCGAAACTGAATCGAGAGGATACCAGCAGCGTGGCGGCTATGAACATGATAATCCACATGCTAATGTCATATGTAACTATTGCAAAAAGCGGGGCCACGTTAAACGAAATTGTTTTAAGCTAAAGAATCGTAAAACTGTGAATTTTGTAGAGGAACCTCAAGTTGACAGCTATGATTTTAAGAGATTAAGTATCAGGGATTCAGAAGATGAAGATATCGAATACCCGTGTATGATGATTTCGGCTAAAACTAGGATCAGCGAACCATGTCTCGTTAGCGCGATTGTTGGAAAAATCAAATTGAGTATGGAAATCGATTGCGGTGCGGCGGTATCGGTAATCAGTTTAAAGACGTACAAGAAATATTTTGTTCATATTCGGGCTCTCAGCTGCAATAGCCGCCTAGTCGTGGTTAATGGACAACAACTGAACATATACGGGAAAATAGAGGTCGATGTCACGGTAAATAACATTCAGCGTCAAGTTTTCTTGATTATCCTAGACAGTCCGATCAGTTTCGTACCATTAATTGGTAGAAATTGGTTAGACATTTTTTATCCCAACTGGAGAAATATTTTTGGCAACGGTTTCAATATTAACAATTTGAGCAATGACAGGCAGCTGACAGCGTCGGGTAATAGTGAATTAAGTTTAAAATTACGCTTTCCAAAAAATTTTGACAGCGATTTTTCGCATCCTATAATAGGCTTCGAAGCGGATCTCGTTCTTAAGGAAGAAAGACCGGTTTTTAGAAAGGCGTATGAGGTACCATTCAAATTAAAGGGCAAGGTCATTGAGCATTTGGATTCCTTGGAGAAGCAGAATGTCATAACGCCGATCAAGGCATACAATCAAGGCGCATCGAAATCAACTACGATTATTACCTCCTCGACCGACAAACACCACCATACGCATTCCAATCCAAAGGGAAAAACGACTCCGCAGTATGAGTGACTCTGACGAAGAATTTTACGGATTTCCAGAAGTGCCGGCTGTTGCTCAACAGTCGGATAGGATTGATAGGCCTTTCAAACACGTGTGTCGCAGCCCGATAGTCACACGCAGCTCGGCGCGATCTAAACGTGATCATGACCAGACAACGACGAATAGACAAGACCTACAGTAGCGGTGATATACATTTAGTATGTTCACTGAGTCCTGGGAACCGTTCGAGAAGAAGAAAAAAAAACTGTTACGTTATTACGAAAAAATGTTAAGTGTTTGAGAAATTGCAATCAATTATTAATAAGCTAGTGAATTCTGTTTAGAGTATTTAAGACACAAATCATTCGGAAAAGGACATAATTCATTCATAAGTCCTAAGAGAAAATGTTCTGATTTTTTCATGAGTAACATGAGCTCGAATAAGTTCTAAGCAATGTTTTATAAATTAAATGTTCTGATTTCTAATCCTATGATCCTGATGTACGGAAAATACTTTAGAGGGGAGAATTGTACTATTCGGCTTAGGAGTCGCAACCCCTTTTGCTATTCACGCACACACTTATATAAAATATGTTTAAAGAGCAAAACCCGATGTGAAACAATGAAAATGAAATAAAGAACGAAGTCGGTCTCCTTTATCGTAGACTGTGAAGCAGAGTAGACGTGTTTTATTTTAAAGTCCAAACTGAAACGGTAATAAGAATATATTAAAGAAAGAAATCTAGATAAAGAACACAAAACCAGTGTAAATGCGATCCAAGGAGCCGTCGAGGCAGCCATGAAAACTAAATGTTACTATGCACTCTCATGAGAAATCAATGCGATTGGCCAATTAAGGAACCAAAGTTAAATCTCTAGCCGAAACTGGTTCCGTTGGCCTATATTGACCAATGAGATTTTCAAAGCGAAAAAATGGAATATCTCAGCTTTGATATTTTGCACACATAATGTGGATTGAAAGCTTGCATTTGACATATTTGTTATATAAATACGGCTTCCTATATAATTTTTATTTACATTTTCTCTTAGACTGGCCAAAACCGGTGTTTTTACCCTACTGTATTAACTGTATTTGTTCTCAGCTGCGAGCCTATTGCTAAACCGACCCTAGTTTAAATTTGTTGAAAATGCTTTCGTGTTTTTTTTTGTCTGTCGAATATCAGAAGACATTGAGACATATAAAAACAGTAGAATTTGAGAAATAGTAAAACAGTAAAAGTAAAATTGAGAAATATAAAAACAGTAAAAAGTGACCTATTACTAAAAACTATTAAAAACAGAGACTTACAGTGAAAGTAGGACAAGTCTCTGAGAAGAAACCTGCTGGATCATTGGTTCCCCGATTAGCTTTGAGATTTTACAAACATTTTGCGGCTTTATAAAAAAACTATCGTTTCAATAACCTAATAAAACTGTTATGAAAATGTAGGAAATACCTAAATTGTAATCATGTTGTCGAGTAAATCCAAAATAAGAATCATATTGAAACACATGATATCTTGAGTTTGCGTCAAATTTTAAAAATATGCTTTTGTCGCTATCGGCTATGGAAGCAATCAAAATATCTTGTCAGAATATGTGCCTTAGTGTCCAAAGATCCTAATCTATCAAGATATAAACATAAAGCTTCCAAAGATCACGTCATGGGTCTGGCGATATCAAGTTTTGAATATCCTGAGAATCATTCGAGGCACTTTCAAAGCATCACAAAAGTAAGGACTCCGTCTGAAGTATCATTGGCAATTCGCTATTGTAATCCCTTGAGAATCTTTTCAGGGACTACTAATTTGCCCATAAAAGCATAACTGTCCCATATGGATTTTTGAACCAACACCTTTTTTCTTCAGAACATTCATGTTTCAATATATACTTTACTACGCATGTGAAAATTAACTCACTTTGTTTGAAAATGTTATGGAAAACTATGAAGTTGGTGCAGTTTCATTTTAAAATAACATTTTAGATATAACAGTCACTACATGAACTTGCAACCCAAAGAGCAACTGTAAAAGGTGAAATCTGTTCAAGTTAATATTTTTTGCTGATCAACAGAAGCCAAATGAGTTATCTCTGCGGTTATTCTAAATGAATATGGCATGCAGAAATGTACTAGAAAATTGTGAACATTTACATGAAAAGACAAACTTCATAATTTGAGCGCTATTTTATCAATGCCTACTTTATCCATGTGGAACAGTTATGCCTTTATGAGCAGTAACGGTATTTGCAAAAATTCTCACAAATGAAACATGGAACCAAGAATCTATCGAGCGCTTTCAAGTTATCCACCAAGATTGTTAATAAAAGGCTTGGATACAATTATGAAATGCCAGGTATTTGTTGACAATTTTGAATGGATTTCCTAATGGTTTGAAATAAATCAGCAAACACAAAAATTCAGGACATTTTACGAGTTGAAAGTACAGACAAACAGACGTCATACTCTCATCATTGTCCATCGATCACCTTTTTAACGGTCATTTCAAAAATATTGTAGGTGGCCAATCCACCGCCCGCAGCGCTCGCATCTTTTTTGTTCGTGTTTGACGTTTACACACTACCGCCATCTGTTGGCCCGTCGGCCAAACACACCGATTTTAAAATTGGGCGTACATGTCCTCGAGACTATGATTCAGATTGAAATTTGTTCTAAGTGTTACGTCTGTTTGTCTGTGTTGAAAGTTTAAACCCTTAATCACTCAGGCTTACTCAAAACCTACAGAACCTACTGGAAACTTTTCTATTTAATAATGTTGAAGCCATAGCTCATGAAACTTACCTGAGTAACCACGTAGCTACCCTTCCAGCTGAAGAACGGTTTATGGAACATTTTGAACTGCAATCGCAGCTTGCCCATATCATCCGACACGCGGAAGCTGTCTGCCAACGTCGTGAGCCAGTTCACCACATTCTCGTTGGCATAAGTAATCAGTCCTTGTCCGAAGGGATGCTTTCCATCCAGCACGAAATTGATGATTCCACGAACGCTGTTTTCGGTCAGCAGCGTTTCCTCGTCCAAATGCACCACCCAATCGTTATTGTTAAGTACATTTACGCTGTCTTCTAAGCAATACTGCAGAGCTCGCGATTTGAACAGTGCACCGGTTTTGGTTTTGTAATCTTTCGGGACGACAATCTCCCGTGTTCGGCGATGCTTCTGCAGATTCACCGGTTTATCGGTAACGACTTCGATGAGGAAATTTTCCAACCCTGTATCCAAACAGGTGTTCATATTTCGCATGACGTTCGATTTGACTAGATCGGGATAGTCACCTCGGGTTACGACCCGAATGCAGATGAAGGGCGCCAACAGGGGCGACCCTTTCAGTACTACCTTCTCCGGGAAGGCATTGTAGAACACCAGGCCGAAGAAGTTGAACAGCACCTGGGGCAACGTGAGGAATGTAAGCAACCGTAACGTGTACAGCAGAATGGTCGGTATCGTGCCATACTCTTCCCAAGGATCCACCGACACAAAGCTGTTCTCGTTGACTTTTATTCCGCCGGAAAACACTTCGAAAAATATAAGCAACGTGATGAGCAACGCGCAGTGCAGCAGATGCTTCGAAATGGAATTCAGCATTTTCTGCTCTGCTGTTCAAACAGCTACTTTCCGATACTCGATCACGTTTTCTACACGATTTCCGGAATGGACACTTTTGGAGACGTTTTTCGCACCCGCTCCAACGCTTTTAGATTCTTGGAAAATTTCGACAGCTGATTTCACAAATGTTATATAACTTCACTATAAACCTAATGCTAGAACTTCATTTCGCTAATAACTTCGATAGCGACAATTCTTCTTAACACAGCCTTCAGGTTTCGAACGTAGCCCCAGTGGTTGGCCTACGTTGCGCGCTTGACGGATTCCGGTGAGGCATGGCGCCTGGATTTTTCCGTTGAGGTTGGTTCTCGCGTCGTTCTTCTCGCTAGGAAATACTGGTGTGTGTCTGGTGCCCACTCGTGATCACCTGCGGGAAGGAGAATACTTTACTTAAGTTACTGGGGTTTTTAATGCTCGTTTGGCTGTATATTGATACAGGTAATGATGATTACAGAGAGTGCAGATAACAGTTGATAAGCGAGATCAAACAGATAATGGACTTGTGTTCTATTGACATAATTCGAAGCAGAAGTTGCAGGATGTGGGTCGTTCAATTGAGCCTACGACGATAAGATAGTAGTAGATGAAGTCATCCAATAATTGCATTGATTTGTGCATTTTATTGTATTTTCTAATGAGCTTTTAGTTCACTGTTTTCCAACTTTGATAACTATAGGAACCTGAGCTTATAAAAGAAGGAATTTTCAATAAAGCTGCCAAGCACGTGAAGTTTGCAATCCACAGTTGGGAAACTTGTTTTTTTAGAAGTTTCCTTACAATTTATCCTCGTCAGAATTTGTTGAAAAAAAAAGATATTTCAGCGACCATTAAATGGCTTAAATTAAATTTTAAGCATCTTGCATTAACATAGTGACCAAGTCACCAACAAGAGGCTTGATAACAGTGCTAGGAAACAGAAAAGCATAAAAAGAGAAACGCCTTTACTAAATATCAAACAAAACAATTGAATCGCTAACGTTAAGCTCGGGTACAAAGTCTACGTTTTTACTGCAGACTGCTCGGCGACGTAATTATAGGCAAAACATCGGGCTTGCAGTACACTTTAGGTACAAAGGAATTGATTTTTTTTGCAGATTACAAATCCCGATTTATCACGCAGGTTTCCTGAATATTAGTCATATGTGGAGTGTTGCGAAATTGTATAGGTGCAATTAGAGCTGACGCTATTGTAACAGTGATAAAACCGCAATCAGTACGCGTCAAAGCCTATCAATCACGTGTACCTGATCGCATTTATTGCAAAAGCTTCGCTTATCTATAAATAAATGATGATAAGTGCGCGAAGATGACGATTCACCGGCAAGGTCGCTTCGTTTACCCAGTCGGTACACTTACACGCAAACCGAAGGCTCCTCCTGAGAGCAGTTTGAGCAAATACATTTTTATCAACTTGACACGTGAGTGTCAAGCAAATACATTGCGCCAAAACAGTATTTCTCAAATCTTAGTTTTAGAGGGACCATATAGGGTAATTTACCCATTATTGCGGTATTCCCTATTATTGCGGTATATGAATTAAACCCTCATTGTTAATAGAAAACTCTATTTTCTAAGGATATTGTTGATGATGATGAAAGCTTATAGTATTCCCAAGCTGTACCAGATGAATGCTTTAAAATTTAAACGATTTTGATCGTTGAAAGAACAGTTTTAAATGATGCATCAAGAAAAGCCTATATTTTTAACCAGTCTTTCTATCTACGGGCGGGTTTTCATAAGGTTAAATTTTTAAGTGTAGAACCAAAACAATTATATGTAGCGGGTATATCAGTTCAGTATGGATGTAGTTACATGATAGATATTGAATTTTGAATAAAAGTTCTAAATTTTTGAGAAAAAGCATATACCGCAATAATAGGACAATGAAAATAGCTTTTTGCCTATTATTGCAGTGTATGTAAATATCATTCAAAAATTCGATATTTCAATAGTCATTTTAAATGTAATTGCTGGAAACATTAATTATATTATTAGGATACTAATTAGGGACATAATTTTGAGTTATTCATACATTTATTTAGTCAAACAAAAGGTTTATATTTATTTTTACCCTGTAATTCCTCTTATTTAAAAATATTTTGCAAATAAACACAATGTTTTACCAAAACATCGCGTAAACTGACTAAAAATCGGAACACATGCCAAAAATAAGTCGAAAAACTAAGATATAAGATGATCGCAAGGAAGCAATCCTTTAAAATTGTGTTGCTAGTGGACAATATTTTTAAAAGCATCAAAATTGTAGGTAATACTCAACAAATTCATTTCTTATATAGCGACTAGTGGTCTCAGACGGAAGAACCTTGTCTATTCACTTTAAATTTGTCCACCTACGACGAAAGAGGAGACGAAACCGGCAGAAAATCATTCGATTCTGTTGATTTGTTTTCGAATCGTGACATAAAGTAATGAATTAGTTTTCCTCATAGATATGTCCAAAGCCACACAAACTGACAGTACCGTACAAAGTCACTAACATGGTGGAGCATAATTTCAATGCTCGAGCCTTGTGTGGTATTGAATGTATATTGAATGTAATAAAATCTATGATTTTTGGTATACCGCAATAATAGGACGGCACTACCGCAATAATAGGACAAAATACCGCAATAATAGGACAGAGGAAGAGCATCATATTTATGTCAAAAAAATGTATGTATGATTCCAAAAATTACTTTTTATTTCACTATACTCCAGATAAAATATAGTTTTGACACTTATCATTGCAAAATACTATAATATTTAGATTTTGGACACTGCAATACGATTTTAATTTCAACACCGTGCTTAAGTCCTCCATAATAGGACGAATACCCTACACCGGATTTTTTTGTATAGGTAAGTGTGATAGTTTTTCTTCTTCTTCTTTTTGTCAGTTCGTCCCCACTGGGATAGAGCCTGCTTCTCAGCTCAGTGTTCTAAGAGCACAGTTATTACCATTTTTGCAATCATATTGCGTAAGGCATGTACGATGTTACTCATTTTGGAAGGATGCTCAGAATTTGACATAGAATCGAATGAGCGGTGTGGAGGAGAAATGACATTTTGAACTACTCAAGGAAGCCAGGAAATGTTTCGTAATGAAAAGATATTGGATAATACTAAGTAAGGCCCCACTGTGATACTATTGAATCTTTCCATTTTCACGTAAAAAACATATTGATAACTTTGTTTAAATAACAGATATATTAGGTATAAAATATCTCATGTAAGGTTTTATCAAACTTCCTCCGTTATGGGAACTAGTGAGATATTTGAATACAGCCCAATGAGAATATATACTAATGTGTGGAAGAAGAAGCAATAGTTATGTATTAGTAAAGAGAAAAAACGTTAAAAAATAACTACGTTCCTAATTTACACGGCTTCCTATGGAAGCCCACTCGCTTGTAGTTGTGATACATTTTGTACATACAGTACACGGATGTCACGCACACTAAATGTCTTGTTTCATTTCGAGGTTTAGGTTCTCATTGGATACAGCTAAGGCCTAAGCCCCTAAGCCCGTAGGTAATGTTTGAACGACCCCTATAAAGAGATTTTTCGATGGTACATCCTTTAACAGATTTAGGTGTCGGCCAGGGTAGCGAAAATCCTTTGGAGTTTGACATTTCATAATTAATAACTGTTATTCCTTCCCATGCAATTTTCGCTAATCCCCGAAGAATTCTTAGTAGGTTTCCCGTTGATAACACCCAAGGAAATAGCTTTGGATATACAAACAATTTCACCATTAATTTGCTGAAAATTTCCACAGAATTATATAAATGTTTTCCTGAGCGATTCGCCAAAAATTTTGATAGAAATGCAAAAAGTAAGGTACCGTGGGGTAAGTAGATACAGAAAAATCATTAGTCAACTTCATTGTTATGTACAACTGACGTGAATAATCTAATTTAATCTTTTTTCTGTGGATAGCAAATGAGGGACTAATATACTTCAAATCATCGATTATTTAGATTTTTCTGATTGTTATGTATTGAGTATGAAGGACTTACAAATTTGCGCCAAATGATCCACTTGCCCCACAATGGTGGGGTAAGTGGATCACTAATAGAAATAATCTGTTCTCAAAACAAATGTGATGTAATTATGTATAGTAAGAATGATATTACTCTCGTTCTTGTTATTAGTGCTAGTAATGGTACATTTAAGTACTTAAAAATTAAAAATTATATTTTTTTAATCAAAATATATTGAAAAATATGTATACATTAGTTTACACTAATTCGAACAACAAAAAAACATTGCAACTAAAATAATTTGGAGAAAATTCATCCATTTATACACATAGGTTATACAGAAGTATTGTAGGATTATTCCTAACGATGTTTTCGAAAAACACTCGTAGTTTGAAAATATTAATTGTATTTAATTTTGAATAACAAACTGAAAATCTTTTATTCTTTTTATTTATATGTTTGTATCATCGGTGTAGAATAATTTATATGTTCAAATAAGGTATGATAATATGATTTCAATTGGAGAATTAGTATATTTTGCTCTTTTGCAACTCAGCTCAGATAAACCATGAAAAGTTTCATGTAAGTTTTGAAATTATTATATTTATATATATTTTTTTTACCAGAAAGGTTAAAAAAACTTTTAGGTGGATTAATTTGAATTATCTATGGTCAATTTGATAAATTTAAGCTGGGAATGAAAAAAAATTAAGGAAAACAACGTTTGCGGTTATTAAAACTTATTAAAATTCTTGTAGGCAGTCTGCCGATAAATGATAATAATACTTGATCCACTTACCCCACCCCATAAAAAAAGTAGGGGTAAGTGTACCATGTACAATACTTCTGTATTTATTTATAAAAATCACATATTTTTCATTGTGATTCATTCAATAAGAAATGAAATGCTTACCATGTGTCGAAAAAACTAATAGTTTTCGATTTTAGACAGAGATACAATGGATTTTTGATTGATGGAAAACAATTTTGAAATTATTTAATTTTTGCAGCTAACAAGTTTGCTTGTGTTAGTGTACGTGTTGTACCATTTTTGCAATAGTATCAGTGTGGACGTAAGAATATAACCTAAAACGAAGCAATGGTGCGAAAACATTCAACATATTCAAGTATTTATACTTAATATTGACGAATGATCCACTTACCCCACTGCTACACTTCTCCCACTGTACCTTATTTATATTAAAATACTTTATATTACAGGAATCCACCAGACATTTCGTTAGGAATTTTACTAGCAATGTTTAGAAAATGTCATGATACAATAAGGATTCCACAAGACATGCATCAAGGATATTACAAGCAGATATTACTGATAATCAAAAGGTGATATTAATGAATAAAAGATTCAAAGATAAAACAATAATTTTGGAACTTATGATCCATTTAATAATTGCATATCTAAATATTAGCTGCTATTGATTAGATCGTACAAAAGCTATATATGATATTCAAGGAGAAAAACTTAGATCACATTTCCAGTCTATTTCTTATATCTATCAATTCAATTTCACGTGTAGATATTCATGCCAAAATGTGTTATTACTGAGCTCTTCTCACCTGCTTGAAAGGCGTCCACGTGACACAAATGTATGTTTTCATTGATATGCACTATTTACCTAATAACCCTCTAATACCCAACCCCGCCTTTAGACGGGGTACACTTTGGAATTTTGTGTATTTTTTCGTAGCTCGGAAATCAAAATGATTTTATTTTTGGTTTATACCTTGACTCATAACACGCATATAAGAAAAGTTTTTTATTACTTTTGAAACTTGTTTGTATTTTTAGAAATTGTTTGAAAAATTGCATTCTTATATAACCTACAAATGCCTGGGCTTCATTTAACGTGTAATATAAAAAATCGTACCTTTTATATTTCACATCACAAACGAAGAGCCTGGTGGTATTAAAATCATTTCAAACCTGTTTTTCCGTTAGTTACGCGGAAAATAAAATACGCTCCGAAAAAAAAAATTAAAAATTTAATATTTTTAATAATACCGTAACAATTTAAATTTTTATTATTGCCAAAAAACAACAACTAGAAAAGGCTTCAAGAAAAAATGAAAAAAGCTAGGGATGTTCAAAAATAAAATTTATAAAAATCAAAAACCAAAATTTAAAAATTTGCCAATAAAAATAAATAAATGCCCAAAACGTGTTTAGAACGATTTTAGATAACGAAAAATAATACTTAAATCGAAAATAAAAATTTGGGTATTAGAGGGATAACATACTAACTGGACATGCGAACAACACTTATTTGTTTGAACATATTTGGATTATAAGTGGAAAACGGGTTGCCATGAGTACATGGGACGGGGCAAGATGAGCACCCCGCAATTTTGAGACGGATTGAATGAATTTTATTAAAATATTGTTATACACTGTTGAATTGATGTGTATTCAATTTTTCTTCTTCTTCTTTCTGGCATTACGTCCCAACTTTCTGGCATTACGTCCCAACTGTGTATCCAATTACTATCCTTGATAAAAGTTATATGAAAAATTATGAATGTGAAAATATGAGAAAATTATCATAAATTACAAAAACATTGACTTTTCTTATAACAAATGACCAGAACAAAATAAGACTTTTGTCGTCTAACAATGCGGCAAGATGAGCACCCCTTATGGAAAATAGATTTGTTTTTCGAAATGATTCAAACACGCTTAGCTTGATGCGGGATACACAATGCGTATCAATGAGATACCACTGATAGTTAAAAAATAATAATTAAGGGGGTGTCCTTCTTGCCCCAAAGCGAATTTCAGCCTTTTTTTTCGTTTAGTCATTTTATTCAATGGAATTTTTATTTATTCATTTTAAATAAAAAATAATGGTCACATTCAGTTAAAATCAGGCTATCCTTAGGGTGCTCATCTTGCCCCACCCTACCCTACACTAACTCATCTGAAAAAAAACATACGTTTTGTCATACATGTTTCGAATAGCTTAGCATAAAAACCTGATAGCTATGGCAGTGGCCACAAGTTACGTCGATTTATTAAAAAAAATCTTTCACCAAACTAATTTTTTAGGCTCATAAAGTGTTGCATTCGTTTTTATATGAAATAAGTATGAAATGAATAAGGAAGCTTACCCAGTCAACTTTGAAAGTTAAATCCTTATCAAATTATTTGATTAAAGCTGTTGTAGGAACGCAATCGAAAAGACATAAAACATGTTCCCAGCAATGGTAGTCCTGGTGGTTACTTCGACCATATCAACTAAATCAAAACCAATAAGAGACATACTGGAACAAAAAGAAAAAATAACAAAAACTACCCAAATTGGAATCAGGAGATTGAAGTTTTCATAAGGAGTTTTAGAAAAATCAGAGTAGATATTTTTACAAGAATATTTACGATTTTTGGGAATTATTACTGCCTGTGTTACTGAATGATTTTTTCAAGAATTTTTACAGGAATTTCATAAGAAACTAAATCAGGTAGTAGCCCAATTTATTGATTTTAATGACGTTTTAAAGTAATTCCCCATGAAATTTGTTCAATATACCTCCTAGAATTCAACCTGGATATGGATATCTTTAGAAATTACTCCACGGACTAAGTATACCATGATTTTCTTCATTTTTTTTTTCAAATGCTCTTCCACAAACTTTTCCTAGAAATTACTCAGAGAATAATCTTTCACAAATTTATCAACAAAAACCGTGAGTTTATCCAGTGATTCTTCAATCGATTTCGTTTCGTCCAAGATTTCCGTTCAAGACATTTCCATGAGCTCAAGGAATAATTTCTATAGAGATGTCTCTACTGATTCCTTAGGGTTTTCACCAGAATTGCCATTCAGTTTGTCCGAGATTTGAACCAAGAATTTCTCAGAAGTTACCTTCAGAAATTACTCCAGAGATTCGTTTTATGATTACTTCAGGAAGTCTAGCAGAAGTTCTTTGAAAAATTTCTCAAGGAATTTAGCAACGATTTTTTCCAGGATATCGTTAAGAACATTTTAACATATTATTGGAAAACCCCTGAAAAAATCCGGAGACTATCTATTGTTAAATCGAGAAATGCTCAATCAAATAAACAATTGATTCTCTGGATTAATTCTTGCAGAATTTTCTGGAGGTATTCTTTGAAAAACATTGAACAGAATTGTCTGAAGAAACATTTGTAGAAATAGTTGGACAAACTGCTGTAGTATTTGCTGATGTAAAACTCAAATCAAATTATGAAGAATTCATTGCTATAAAAAAATCTCGAGTATTGTTTAGAACAACTGTAGAAGAATGAAATGGATAAGATGTTGAAGTAATTTTTAGAGAAATTATTGGAGGAACTTAATGGTGAATCGCTGGTAGAATTTATTTATTGGGAAGTTCCAGGAAGAGTTTTTAATTTCGAGATTGCCAGATATGATCCTTGCAAGAATTTTGGAGCAAGTCTTGAGATAACCTGTATATTAATTTACGAATGAGTTCATATAAAAATAACCTTCAACAAATTTCTTCAAAAAATCTGAAAAAAGCCCTATTGGATTTACTTGGATTAATCCTTATAGCAATTGCTTAATCTGCTAGAGCAACTACTGAAACCATCTGTAGAAAACTAGAATTGATATAAAAATCTCTGAACGAAATCCAGACGGCATGTAATGTCTGTGGAAATTCTTATATGAGTATTTCAAATAAAAAATTCACTGCAAATATAAGGAGTCCCAGAAAGTATGGGCACAACTTTGATAACGAGAATCACAATATTTTTCCATACAAATAAATAATTTTATATTTTTGTATTTTGCCTTGTGGCATTTTAAATGCCGCCTGTGAAAATTTAGTTCAAATAAATAAACTTAAAGCGAAATAAGGAACCATTATGTCCATAACTAGTATACCTACCCTACCTAAGTTAATAATTACCAATAAAATATGTCGTAGTCTAATCATTTATCGTATCGGCAATGATAAATGTACTTTTTCAGATTTTTATTGTACATACTTTATAATCCAGCACAAATTTCGTACAACAAAGTCGCTCAGAAATAAAGCGATTTGTGCAAACTGAGAGCTTCTAGAAATGTAACACCATCAACAAACAGGTAGCGGAAAAATCGCTCAAAATTCAAAATCTGCTCTTGATAAGTAAAAGAATAAAATGTGTGAAAATCAGAATTTTATCTGCATTGCACACTGGGCCAGGAGCAGAATTTAGATAGACAAAACCTCTAGCTCTTTAAGAGTGCATTTCTCCGGGTTGGTGTCAAAGGAGACTTATCTTGAATTTATTTGTTCTTTAATTTGATGATAAAAGTTAGTTGGAAATTTCACCGCATAGGTGGCGAAGCGATGCAAACTTTTTTATTTCGCGATCTAGAGCCTTCGAGTCTTCCGCAAAGTTTTAGAACTTGTGAAAATACGACAAGTTCTCGAAGACACCAAAGTTCTAGGACCTCAAATAACAAAGTTATGTTAAAAAATGTGAAATTCACAAAAATTTTACGGTTTTAACACTTTTTACGTCAAAATTGTAATTTTTTTCATTTTAAACAACAAGCATCGCTGAATTTCGATAACATGCATGTAATGTATGAAAAAAATCGTGTTTTTGTTTTAATATTTTGATTTTTAAACAAATTATTGTAAAATTATCGTAATTTTTAACATAACTTTACTCAAAAAGTTGCAAGTTTTTGCAAAAACTTAAAAATGTTCTGAAATACGCTATATTTCATCTACCAAATGTCAAAGTTTTTTTTCTATCTTTATTACGAGATTTTTAGCCTTTAGGCTAGTTCATCTCGGGACCACCGGCTTTACTTCCCTTCCGAAGGAAGTCGTCACTGAAATTTTTAGTGACTATCTCGGGGATGGGATTCGATCCCAGGCCCTCGGCGTGAGAGGCGTATGTTCTAACCAAGGGTGGTACTGGCGGCTCTTGACTGCTACCCCAACGTGTCGCTGGTTCTAAAATGTAAACAACCATACAAAATAAACGACCAAACAATGGTGAAGGCGTAATCTATTTTCTCGCAAACATCTATTTTGGGAATCTAGCAGAATTTTCTGATTAAACTGCCAACATCGCACTGCAGTAGCACGTAGCAAATAACTGCTTGCAAACAATTTCTTTCAAACGCATTGATTACCTGTAATTTAGCGAAGAATTATTGTTATTTTTCCGCGTTAAGCCTTAAAACTGGTTCTGGACTTAGGTTGGCGGCTTTTCAATTTTACTCCCAGTTGACAGCCGCCCACCACCCTTGGTTCTAACCACTACACCAGGTCCGTCCCCATGTCAAAGTTTGACGGACGTATATATTGATTTATTTGAGATGGCTGAATTCAATTTAACTATCTTTTTTCATATAAATAGAATACATTTATTGTTGTTTTCTTACAAAATTCATTATGAGCATGATTGTCCACCCGCAGTTGCTACTTGATTATTGCAAGAACAACTCTATTTACATAGGAAACCAACAGACTCATGCTCTCATTATTATAACAAACAAGAACAGCGCCAGCTGCTCCAGAATGTAGGTCAATTAGGGGATGGGAAATGTTGACATATTACAAAAAGTATTTGATTAACAAACCTGAATTGATGCAATGGGTCAAAAATCTTGTAGTATAATGGTCAAATTATTAATAAATCTATTCTATTCATACGAAAAAGATAGTTATTTTGAATTTAGATATCTCAACTATATCAAAATATACATCCGGCAAACTTTGACATTTGGTAGATGAAATATAGCGTATTTTGGAACATTGTTAAGTTTTTGCAAAAACTTGCAACTTTTTGAGTAAAGTTATGTTAAAAATTATGATAATTTTACAATAATTTGTTTAAAAATCAAAATATTTAAACAAAAACAAGATTTTTTTTCATTCATTACATGCATGTTATCGAATTTCAGCGATGCTTGTTGCTTAAAATGAAAAATTTTACAATTTTGACGTAAAAAGTGTTAAAAACGGAAAACTTAAGTGATTTTCACATTTTTTAACATAACTTTGTTATTTGATGTCCTAGAACTTTGGTGTCTTCGACAACTTCTCTTTTTTACAAGTTCTAAAACTAAAGCCGAAGACGCGAAAGCTCTAGGACGAGAAATAAAAAAGTTTGCATCACAGCGCCACCTATGCGGCGAAATTTCCAACTAACTTTTATCATCAAATTAAAGAATAAATAAATTCAAGGTAAGTCTCCTTTGACACCAACCCGGAGAAATGCACTCCTAAAGCGCTAGAGGTTTTGTCTGGTTAAATTCTGCTCCTGGCCCAGTGTGCATTGGTCTTGAAATGACAGTATGGTAAAGTCGTGCCCATACTCTCTGGGACACCCTATAAAAGGGAAATAGTTGCTTCATGGAGTATTTTGATTAAAAAAAGAAACTTTAGAGAACTTCGAAACAGAGACTTCTTAGAGCTTTGCATTAAAATAGACACCAAGTCTCTAAAAAGAGACCTCCTACCAGCCCTGACCATGCAAACATGGACAGTAGACCTATTCATATTTTCAAAAATGTCTGGAAACTCCCCAGTCAACCAATACTTTGATTTTTCATTGCGAAATGAACTTCTGGCCAAAATTTCACTCAATTTAGAGTAAATTTAGTTGTGCTTCAAATCAATTATGTGTTTTTGGGCTATTTTCAAGCTTTAAAAAAATCTTAACTACCGAATGAAACATTAAAATTTATCGGAAATACCTCTACATAGTAGTTTATCCAATTCTACAAACTTTTGCCGAACACGATTTTATGATTGGAGCAAGCTTTAAGGTTGAGGTTTGTATCTCGAAGTTCTTGAAAATCTCTTTTTTCGGGAAGTGTTTTCACTAAACAGTGAAATGCGATCAAAACAATCATCACTCGGAAAGAAAAAGCAATGCTAACTTGTTCAATTCATTCGTTTCCGGTGCATGTGTCATGCATGATTTAACTATCATCAGGTTGCGATGCGGTGCTCAATCTTTGGGCATTTATTGTAATTTATTGCCTTAAGCAACATGTAAGCTGTTGATGGTCGATGTATTCATAAATGTATTATGTTTGATTCCCGTTGACTAGGGCCTGAAAAAATAATGCCAATGGGTGTTTTATACCCCATGTATATAGAGAAAACTGTAATTTCTGGGTACTGCAGAGTACAAATTTGGATCAAACAATGTTAAAACTTAATTTAATCTTATTAGCGTGTTCGACAAACTTTAACAGAATAGAATTAGCTTTCAAATAGTGGTAATAGCAAGTGGTTTTGATTTTCCACATGCTAGTTATGATTTTTCAAACCTTGAAATAAGCCCAAAAACACATTTTTTACTTGAAGCATACTGAAATCTTTATCAAATGAGCTGAAAATTTGACCAGACATTGTTCTTGGCATGAGAATTCCGAATACTGCTTGACCGATAGATTTCCAGACATTTTTTAAAATATGAACAGGTCTAAATGACAGCACTGCAGCAAACTGATATGGCATTCGCATAAAGCCTGCCACAATAGATCTAACAACTGGTCTCAGTACCCAACAGGAAAAAATGGGACTACGAACACGCATTATCAGATTTTTAACGTATCCCGCCGATTGGATAGATGTTCTCCTAAAAACAAAGTCCATTAGAAATTGCTATAAGAGTCATAAAGTGAAATGATAGCTTACGGTAGGCGATCTGTGATTACTCCTTTGCTATCCAACTCATCATTACCCATCGACGGTCTGAAATCGTAAGACACTGATTTCTGACTATAGTTTTGAAAAATATATGCAAAATGTATAAACATTACAATTGTAAGACGATTCGGTACGGTGAAAAGATGGGAAACCTTTCCAAATCGGAAACAATCAACTGCAACAATTGTTCCATGCCATCAAATCCGGCTCAAGCGGATATCATTTCCGGAACAAACCACCTAACGAGACATTTCTCCTTATTTTCCTTTGCTTCTTATAACTGGAATAAAGCCTATTTTTCAGTTCAATGTCCCATGAGCACTTCCATGGTTGTTAACTAGGAGATTCAATTGCCATTGGTATCAGTTTTGCATTTATGGTTTTATTGGATTATACTCTATCCTCAAATGCAAGTTAAGGAAATTCCAATCCAAAAAGATCCTTACCCGGATGCAAACCTAGCCGCTCTCAGCATGGACTTGTTTTTTTGCATGTTTGTAAGTCCTTATCAGACTTCTCAGATATATTTCTTGGAAAGCGACATGTCAGTATGTTCTTCCTAAGCTGTACACCTTTTTTCATGAATCGAAATTGTCTGGAGCATGTTTCCTTATTTTCTTTACGAATTTTGAAACGTATTGGCGTGAATAAGGTCATAAATTGAAAACGGAGCAACGTCACGATTGCATAAAACAGGAATTGTTTAAACTGACATGCACCCTATGAACGGAAATCTAAGTACTTAACTCCTATCTAGCCTCGAACTTGAATCTTGTGATGAATACATACCCGCAAGATGATAACGCGTGCTGCTTAGAAACAGCCAAAAAATT
This sequence comes from Aedes aegypti, assembly GCF_002204515.2. Lineage (NCBI taxonomy): Eukaryota > Metazoa > Arthropoda > Insecta > Diptera > Culicidae > Aedes > Aedes aegypti. The sequence continues at coordinate 118,922,870 of NC_035107.1, forward strand.
ACTGATACGCTGGCTACCTACATCATTTGCCATTCCGCTGATTGCGACACACTGTTTACTGTTATTATTTTGTCTTAACAAGATTCGACGTTTGTTCGGTACAGGCAAACCGGTTATACGGGAACTCAGCACAATGCATTTGAATAGTAAATGATACGCGAGTATGCATATTTTTACACCGCTGTGAAACACAATTTGTCTACGTGATGCTGCTGAATAAATTCGAATGGTTTCGGGCACTGACTTAGGTAGTATCACTGTTTTATCACAATCAATATGTGTTGTAGTCTTCACTTCACAAGTTATCCAAATATCCAACAGTGGAATGATAACGTTTAGGGCACCAATTATAAAATATTTTTACCTTCACGAACCGGACATCAACAGCTGATGCAGGGAAAGCTTTCAGTGATGCGTATTGTCGTTGATGCAAATCACTGCCAGGGTAGCTTTAAAAACCGGACACCTGTTCCCGGTTTTCACGCCTAGACCCGGCTAGTTGTCCTTCACAGTAGTAATACTGCAAACAGCTTCAAGCCAACCAGCGGTGGCCAAACTCGTAGCCGTATAATTCACTTTCATGCACTTGTTCGGGTTTTTTCTTACTGTCACAGACCTACTTTACTCCAAGCAGAATAAATGGCCGTGTGGTGTAGTGTCCTGTCCTGTCTCGGCTCGACAGGCTGCTAGACGTTGACGGAGACGGTGCAGGGATTTCTATTACACACTATATAGAAATGCCTCTGCAATTCTCGCGCACGCGTCTTCTTACTTTCGATTATGCAACACACGACTATGTCATAGGTACCAGCAGTCGTCGCATCGTCGCCTTCGTCGTCGTTGTCGTTTGCGGGCTGCCGTATCAACACTGATGGATTCTAACGACGATATCAAGCCCTCTGCCTCCACTTACTGCTCAGTCAGTAGGTGTGTTATCTTGATTCTCACCGCAATGTACCTGCTACATACAGTTAGCACCAAAATTAAGTGTCCACCTGCTTGTAATCACAATTTAAAACCAAATATTATAACGGAAATTCTTTCAGTAAAATAGTTGTACTTCATATATAACATATATTCTTTGTAATGTAGAATATGTACAGCACAACACTTCTTATTTTTGGATAAAAATTTGGTGTTCATAAACACAGCTTTTTTCAATAAACTTAACCTAACCTAACCTATATTAATCATGGCAATATATTTTTGTTTAAAATGATTGATAATTTTATTCAATATTTTTCTAATGTTTCAACATTGAATATTGAATAAACACTTAACTTCATCTGATTGGTCAGAATTTCTAATTGAAGGTTTCAAATGAAGAGCTTTTGATCTATGTGGGAATATTATAAATTAAGTTTTAGAAGCATTAAGAGAAATCTTCTATTTTAAAGAAAAATACTACGAAAAATATTCAAACTTGTTTGCAGTCTACTACAGATGGCATGCAGGCTTCGTCGGAGAATTTCCCGTTGCGACGTACGATTTTCGATAACTTGCGTGATAACAAGCAAGTGGGCACCTTATCTTGGCAGTCACTGTAACTTCCTACCTACAACAGCCGTGTACGAAGCTAGAAATGCCAATGTGAAGATAGACGACGACACCCAGCGCGATGAGCGAGCGATTGGGTTGAGCGTGACAACCCTGACCGACGATACGACTTACACTAAGCCTTTTGCCCGCACGCTGTTCACATCTAGTAGTAGCTAGTAGGTACCCGACTGGATGCGGCAGAACCCGGGCGCGTTATCAGACTTCACTTCCTCTGCACACCCGCCGTCGGCCGTCGAGCCTTGTGCTGTGCCATCCATCCCTAGAGACGAATAATTACTTTCTACGCTTTTCAGGAACGGAACGGCAAGGCATTGCATGCACATTAGTGGGCCGCTTATTTCGAGAACTTGAAATGTAATTTATTAGGGATATCCTTTTAACGACAACATGTTAGTTTTGAGTTTAAACATATGTTTACCCTTCTTGCACCCATACGAAGGGTAAAAATACCACATGAAAAATATACTTTCGATCCGAAGCGCGGCGAGCCATATCTCCAATACCAATCGATCAAACTCAGGTCATATCTGCATGTGTGCGCTTTTTGAGTTGGTAAATCTCCCTTTACTGATTCACCCAGCGGTTCACGTACGATATATAGGTTATCATTGTCCTCCAGACATTTTCCCAGGATTTGCCTCTTGGCATTACTTCGTTGAGGAGCCTAATGAGGCTAACCAACACCGCTTCTTAGTTCACTTACAGGCTAAGCTTTGTTGTTTTGCGCCGAAACGTTTTACTTTTTGGGCCGTACCTGCACGATCAGTGTTAATCGGCCTAGTTCCCGACGTTGGTCCTTCTTCCAGTGAACCCGTTTGAATGATGGCATTTGGTTCACTGACGACATAAGCCGATGACTCGCTACGGACGGACTACTCGGAACAGTCCCCGACAACGCATCTATCATACACCGACGAAGATTCCTCGAGCCGATGCTATCTGAACAGATGTCGAAGTCGGTCCTGCGATTACAAGGAAACTTCCGGTTCACAGGTGCCTCGAAGATCATTTGTCGGTGCTGTTTCACAATCTACTCAATTATCCCCGGTAGTGGACCTAGCCTTCTCCGACTCGATGTTGGTTGGCCAAGAGCTAGGTCGGTCCTGTAATTCCAGGTGAAGGATGACTTCCAGTTTGCGGGCTACGCTCCCCGGCATTGAATCTAACCTACCTATCTTCTCTATCTTCCCACTTCAACAGATTAATTTGTCAGATGACGAGGTCAGTCCGACGATTCCGTTTGGAGGTAACTTTCGGAACAGCGGTGCCTCGACGACTCAAAACCGCTACATAGACTGCATCGGATGATATAGTACGACACGCGCTAGATACACGCATGTTCATCAGCTTTGTACGTACTGCTCAGGCGGGAGCGGTTCTTATCGTCTGTAGTACTGTCACCTACTACACGAGGCCAGCGTAACTAAGGATTGGTGTTGCACGCTCGCCAGTAGTCGCTCTTGCTGCTGCTGATCGCTGAATTGTTGGACATGATCCGCGATAGAGTTGATACCACCTTCGCGGCCCTCTTAATGCATAATCGACGTGGCTGTTGAAGCTCAGCCAATCATCTATCATCACTCCTATGTGTCGGGCTTCCCGCTTTGAGTCTATGGTGCGTTGTCCTACCGATATTCGCTGATGACTATGAGCACTACGTCATCCGCGAAATCGACAATACTCAAACCCCGAGGAATGCTCAGCTTCAACATTTAGCGTACCAGAGAGTCGGGCCAAAATTTGAACCCTGCGGTACGCCCGCCGTAATTGTTGTGCATCATTTTCCAGCGTCTGTTCCGTAGATCATTGAACAATTCTGAAAGTAGCTCCTTAGAACCTTACAAATATACTCGGGACCTCTAATCTGTACAGCGATTCGACTATCGCAGCCCAACAGGTACTTTTGAAGGCATTTTTAACGTCCAGGGTGACAGCTCCACAATAGCGATTACCTTTTTTCTTTTGCTTCCGCGCCATCTCCATAGCATCTACGACCGTTTTGATGGCGTCGACAGTGGGTCTACCTTTCCGAAAACCAAACTACATATTCTTCCGTGTATATTCGCAAAGATAAGTAAAAAAATAACGAAACAAGTCAGAGACACGTCCACATTCAAAACCATGAGTAGGACAAACGTTGGCAAAATTTGTATGCCCTCGAAAGTAAAAAAAAACAAATTTATGGAATCCTAGTCAGCAAATAGAAAGTGACTGGTCATTGGTTAGATCAACTTCATTAGTGATTTATTATTTAATCTAAAATTATATCATTTTTCGGACCTATTCACTTAGACTAATTTGACAAAAACTAGAACAAACTGTAAAATTTAACTGTCAATAATGTTGTTCTATAATTTTCTTATTAAAACATCAAAATGCTGTGAATCTGTCCAACATTATTTTTTCTTTGGATTCATCGCAGAATTCAAACTAATAATTTAGAGGGGACGGGCTTGGTGTAGTGGTTAAAGCACATGCCACTCACGCCAAGGACCTGGGATCGAATCCCATTCCCGAGATAGTCACTTATGACGTAAAAAGTTATAGTGATGACTTCCTTCGGAAGGGGCTTTGGTCCCGAGATGAACTAGCCTTAGGCTAAAAATCTCGTTAACCCGTATAGGCCTGAGTGAAAGCAAAAATTCTAAAACCCTCATCGCTCAGCGAATTTTTAATTGATTCAAATGATTTTTTGTCAGTATACTGGCACACATTTCTAGTTTCTAGAAGAGGCCAGAGGAACTCGGAAATAATCCTGTGGCCGGAGTTATTCCGGTGGATCACTGGGTCAGGTCGGATGGGAATTGTACTGTGCGTTTGTGCCCCTGAAGTTAGGCAAATTTCAAGTCACATATAATTTCCGGAATCGGCTATAATGTGGCCACTGCATGACGAAATTTTGAGAAAATTGCATCAGTATAAACCTTTTGAGAAACGATTGAATTGGATAACTATGAGTTTTGCACTTGATTAATCCTATAAATGACCATTTTCGGGTCCCGGGACGCCTCGAACTTATGACAAAGTGGCCAATTTGTATCTGAACATCTGTGCCAAGCTTATGGGAACGCATTTTAGTGCACAATTATGTTTGATTTTTACTTTTTGAGAGTTGAAATGGATTAGTATCCAGCAAATCTACAGCCGGTTCTTTCGGGCAGTACGTCAGAATGGCCACATCCGGTATATTTTAAACGGTGCAAAACTATTCATTTATAATGTTGAATATCAGATCTTGATGATTTATGCAATTTAAAATGAATGTCATAGCAAATAAATAAAGGTAATTTGGCATGTCCCAAAAAATAGCTCTTTTTTACCCGACTTGCCCAGTGACCAATCGGAATAACTCCGACCACAGGATTATATCCGAGTTCCTCTGGCAACCTCCAGAAACTAGATATGTGGGCTAGTATACTGACAGAAAATCATTTGAATCCGTTTAGAATTTGCTGAGCGGTGAGGGTTTTAGTATTTTTGCTTTCACTCAGGCCTATAAGGGTTAATAAAGAAAAAAAAACTACTCATTTATGGGCTGTCGTGAATCGCAAGTCAGTTCCATATGTAAGTAGGCATTAAAAAATGTACTAAAAAGTTTTTGCATGTTTTTGCTAAATTTAACAAAAAAAGTCGTGCTGTATCATTAGTTCAACTGAAAGACAATTGGAAAGTATGTTGATAATTGATATTCACTCAATTTGACTTGCGAGACGCAAACACCGAAGCTAGAAACTTCCGGGCTAATGGTAAAATTACTCAAGAAGCTGGAAATTCTTGGTAATTGACTCAACGAAACTCCAAAATTCTTCCAGAAGAAGCAGAAACTCCTCTAATTTTTTGCTGGAGTTTCTTACAATTCTGCGAGCATTTTTGGTGTTTCCGACAAAAATACATTCAGTCAGAATTTGATTCCAAAATATACTCTACTTTTATAAATCATGGTAAATGTGGGCTTCGTGGCCGTGCGGTTAATGTTACCAAGCATTTAGCCACATCGAGTCGAGGGGTGTGAGTTCGATTCCTGCTTCAGTCCGGAAAACTTTTCGTCAGAAATGTATTTCGATTGTGCCACTGGGCGTTGCATGCTAGTCCGTTGTCTAGTGCGGTGCTTCCTTCAAAGGGCAAATCGAACGACAACGTGTCGGTGTCTTAAAAAAAATATGATCTAATAATTTTCTAGGAATTTATCAAGGAATCTTGCAGAAATGTTTACGGCAATTCAGTAAAGAACTTCTAGAAAGTTTGTTTCGGAAGATCTGTAGGAATCACTCAACAGATCGTCAACAGACGATCTTCCAGGAATGCCTTGAGATATCAATCCATCTTGGGATTCCGAGATGTCTCACCGTAATCCATGAATTGCTCCAACGATTCTTTAGGAATCTCTTGATAATTATTCATGTATATTCCAGTTATTTGTCAAGAAATACTTCCAGTAATACTCATGGAAATTATTCCAAAAACATTTACATCTGGCTGTAGGAATGATGTCAGTTCGTGTTAAATCATAGGTAGGGCAAGTAGGATATGCTCTACCCAGGTATTTTTGTGCGTAAGACATATCTTACCCAGTTTCCGCGCCATTGAAACGAATCTATAAGAATAATATAAGAATTTCTAGAAAAACATCGAACGGGGATTCTGCAAGAAATGTGTATCATTCATACCAGATCAAAGGAATTACTGGAATAATTGCTATATTGCTATAACTGGTGCGGTGATTTTACTTCAGAAAGTATTCAAGTAACGGTTGGAAGATTTATAGGCATAATCTTTGTATGAAATACGAAAGAAATTCCAACGGAAAATTCTGGAAAAAATCAGGAGGAATACCGTGTTGAATTTATTGAGGAATTCCTAAAGTTCCAACTAACTATACTCGAATAAATACTGGAGAAAATTTTGGAACAATTCCTAGAGGTCTTGGAGGAATCCCTATGCAACTGTAAGAATAACGGAAAAAATTAAGTAGAAATACTTTTACGATGTCATGGAAAAATCTCTGAAAGAATTTTTTTTTTTTTGTGAAACTCCTATAGGAGTATTTGGAAGACCTTTTTCACTCCTAGAATAACAACTAGATCGGTAAAAATTAGTGGAAAGATATCTGGATAAAACCCTGGGATACTTCCTGAGAATTTTTTTGAGGTTATCTCTTTGAAAATTACTGGAGGTAAGGGGTCGTCCATAAATGACGTAGCATTTTAGGGGGGAGGGGGGTCTTCACGAATGTGTGACGATGTGTGACGAGGGGGAGGGAGGGGTCCCAACTAGTGGACGTAGCATTTTGAAAAATGTCGTTAAAAGAGTAGCGCTGAAAAAAAGTTGACATATAGTTTTTTTATCAAACTTTTTTTTTTGTTTGGGTTTAATAGGGTTTTAAAATGATAATTCAAAAAGATTAAATTAATTTATTTATATCCAAATAAATTAAAAGTTTAAAAAATAATTTAAAATCAACACTTTATCGACTTGGTAAACGTTGTTTTCCAATTTGTTAAAAAGACATAATACATATTTTTGCAAAACTTTAAATTTAAATGATAATAGTACATAAATCAGTTAGATCAAGTCTTGAAAATGTGTATGAAAAAAAAAACAAGTCACATGATCATTTTGTCATCCTCTTTTAATGTTTTGGCAACCGTAAAAAATCCGGGAATGGGAAAACTAATTTTGAATGAACACCCTGAAATAATTTGTATAGTAATCGCTAATATTTTCGAAATATTACAATTGAGGAGCTCAAATGCAAAGCGATGTGAGTGACACTTTGATCGGTTTTGAGCTGAGTACACTAAAAATTTCTACTGTTTTCAAGCTTTGCAACGATATATTCAGGGGTGATTTTCCGGTCCAGCAGTTAAATCACATAGTTCATATAAAATTGGCTTGGTGCTTAGACTCCTATATGATTTGTGTGGAATAAAATAAACTGCAAAAATTTCAAAGTCGATTTTGAATTTTGAATTCGGATAATAATGACAAAGATAAAAAAATAAGAAGGGGGGGGGTGTCTTGATATGCTACGTATTTTACAAGGGGGGGGTATCAGAATTTGTGACTAAATGCTACGTGGGGGGAGGGGGGTGTAAAAAATCAGTGAAAAAATGCTACGTCATTTATGGACGGTCCCTAATAATGTGGAAGCGCTCAATGATTTTCTGAAGCAAATTATGGAGAAATTCCTCTAAGCACCCTTTGAAAAATGCTGGAAGAACTGGTAAAGGAATCTCTAGAGAAATCTGTGGAGGGATCTCAGGAGGAGCTCCAGAACATATTCCCTAAGCATTCTTTAAAGAAATGCTGGAAGAACTCATGGAGGATTTTAGAGAAATTTCTGGAGGTATCTCTGCAGAAACTTCGGAAAATATTACCTAAGCTTACTTTGAATTTTTGGAAGAGCTGATGGAGGACTCTAGAGGAATTTCTGGAGGTATTCCTGAAAGTATTCCAGAAGAAATTTCAGGATAAAAAAGAATTCTTGAAGTTTTTGAAGGGTTCCCTTTTAAGTTTTTAACCAAGATTTATTACAAGCGAAATAAGGTAAAAAGTGATATTACATACCATGTTAATTGAAATAAAAACTTTACAGACCTTCCATTGATAAACTTGACTTGATATAGAGACTTGCATTGAAATAGTGATCAAATCTCTAAAACGAGACTAGCTGCCAGCCCTGAATGAATGTGTTTCTGATTATATGAATCACTAGAAAAGTTGCTGAAGCGCTTCCTGGAGAAATAAGATTTACTTCAGAATTATCAGTTTTTTTTTTTTGCAAAGATTTCAACCAATATTTTTTCTAAGCATATTTTAAGAAATTACTTCAGAGATTCATCGTATGATTTCTTCAGAAAGTCCAGCAGAATTTTTTGAGAAATTCTCCAAGGTAGTTCTCGAAGAAATTACCCAGGAAATTGTCAAGGACATTTTTAAAAGCATTATTGAAGAAATCTTTGAAAAAACCTTAACGTATCGCTAAAGCAATCCTATAGTAATCTCTGACGAAACTTCTGTAGAAATTCCTGATAAACTCTTGTGAGGATCTCTGAAAAACTCCCTAACTTATGAGGATTTGCTGTAGACATTTTTTGAAAAAAAAAAACATTCAACAGAATCCCCGAAGAAACTTGGTTAAAAATAGTATGAATAATTGCTGCAGTATGTGTTTGTGTGAAAATGTTAATGAAAATTTTGTGGAGATTTTACTTGGATTTTTTAGGAAGAACTGCAGGAGTTATCCATGGATTAAATGTTGGTAAAATTTTTAGAGGACCTTAATGATGAATCGCTGGATAGTTCCTAATAGATTGTTTGGAATAATACGTGAAAGAATTTTAGAGCAATTCTTGAGATAAGCCGTAGATGAATTCACGAAGGAATCCATATGAAAATGGCTGAAGAAATAACTACCCTTGGAAATTTACTTGGAAGAACTCATGTACGATTTATCGAAAGATTTGCTAAAATTCCTAAACGAAATTCAGAATTCGCATTTTGGAAAACTTATCGGGTAATCCCTTGGAAGGAGAAGGAAAATTGTGACTTTAGATGCCATTTAGATTAAACAGATACTTTAGAGACCTTCCATTTAAAATAGAGACTTTTTAGAGACCTGCTATGAAACCAAAAACTCAAGGTTTTCGTTTAGATCTTGAACACTCAGGTTTTTTGTGGGTCTAGTCAGCATTTTACCAATCGAGGGATACAAATTAATAATTTGTCTTGTTATAGAACAGAGGAATTGAAAGAAGGAGAAGACAAATACCCCTTTCATAGAGTTACTTTTAATGCAAAAAATAGTATAATCATATAAAAAACACTTGTTTGTACATAAAGGTGTCTAAAATGGTCTTTCTACGTGAAGCTTGTGATTTGTTTGGCAAATAACAGAAGCAGTCCACCAAGGGAAGCTAAAAGCTTGCGTTCCATTAACTTAGATTTTTTTGTGTGATAAAATTGAAGCATATTAAACAATAACTGAAATTATAAGCTTTAGGTTTTGTAAACCCCTGGCCTAATCTGAATAATCCTTCTATAACCATCATGTGTTTTATTAATAATCTTAAAAAAAGATGTTTGCAGTTAAGCCCTAATGAAAAAAAAAAACGATATAGAATTCTTAACCTCGTCAACTTAATGTATTCAATGTACTCACATTTGGAAGCTAGTTGAACAAGTTATTTCCTACCGAGTGAGCCGTAGCTACATTTGCACAATTTTTTGCCCGGTTGCCAATCGTACACCCGCCAAACAAGGCTGATTACACTTTAGCTGACTCTGATTAGGTTCGAGCCAGCCAGTTATCAACCGCACGACACTCGGGCACAACCAACAACGACGATAATGTCTCAGAGCCGGCAAAAAGACGTGTGACTCATCTTCTTTACTGGTTGCCTCTGTAACGTTTACTTTACTACACACTCATGGCTTTTCTTGTGATGGATTCGCTGGTACGGAAAACTCCATATGAGAATGACACGAAAACAAAACAGCTGATTCATTGCACTTAACAAAGTACAATGAGCGCGTTAGGCTATCGCCGTAAATAGAACAATTGCTCAAGTTCGTCGAAATGCATCATAGAGGACTGTTTGTACGTATCAATAATGCAGGGCTGATAACGAAAAATAGATCTTCATTCTTGAAAAAGGGTTCAAACCCTTGCATAAAAAAAATAAAAATATGTTTGCTGGAAGTAGCATAAACTGGCTACACCGATAAGATTTCGTTAGAAAAATAAGCGCCACTGCGGCTATACCATTTTGCATGAGTCTACAAAGATTGATCCTTGCTGTTCTTTCACTCTAAAGATTAATCTGAGCTCTTCTAAAGAATTATGCTCCTAAATAATTATAATTATTATCCCAGGTAGGATTGTGATTTTTGAAATCACAGCATGAAAAAGAACTGCATCGGTATCGATTGAAAGACGCCAAAAACGAAAAAGCACAGAATACACTGCATAAAACGCATATTGCGAAACCATATACACAGCTAAAAATATGTTGTAAATTTAAGTTTATTTTCATGCACATATTTGGAGCATCAAAATAAACCTAAATTTCAACGACCAATCCATTATTTTTAAATCGAGTTCACTTTAAATTTACATGATCATGTAATATACTATTTTTAGTTGAAAATTATATGTATATTCATTTGCATTTACATGATGCTGTAACAACACACGAATTTGATTTATTTTTACAGTAGACTTCAGTTTACATCACATTGAAAATTAAATATTTTTTTCTGTGTACAGTCGCCTCTCCACATCTCGATATCGAAGGGACCATCGAGATAGGGAGAGATTGAGACAAAGAACAAGGTTTTATGGATACTAGATTGAGAATTACTCCGTTACTAGGAAAACAATAAACAATCAGACGTCATTCCGCGTTCCAAATTTGTTTCGAATGCCTAAAATTTGGTCTAGTAACCTTTGATATTCATCACATCGACATACAGAGAGAAAATTGGGAACGAAAAATCAGCACGAGCACATCGATAAATGGAGATATCGAGATATAGAGAGAGAAATCGTATGCAGAATGAAGGGACCTGCGAAATCATCGACATAGGGATAGATATCGAGATGTAGAACATCGAGATGTGGAGAGTCGACTGTAGGTTTCCATACTTCCATAATTAAATTGAATAATACGCGTTGTGTCGTATATTTCATTTGAAACACAATATATCTTATGTTAACAAAACAATCCATAAATATTATTGATAAGGATATTATCCGTTCAGTAATATCGCCTATCGCGTGACGTCTGAAAACACCTATCTTATATTACTCTAGTTCAGCGGTTTGGTTCAATAAAAGCGCAGATTAAAGCAATATCCGTTCAACGATTGGAGATAGCAACAGCGACCGAACGAGCCACCGAACTTCGATCTGATACGTGCTGTTAAGCAATCTCCTGTGTCTCATTATACGCTAATGGTCGATGTAATTCGATGGTTCCACCATTGTTTGTGAGTGCTGGCTGGATAGTGACGCTGATTGTTGATAAATTGTGCTCCAGTTGAGCAACATCCGACCATTACGCAAGGACATATCGGTCGTCGGAAGGAGCTCATTATTGGTAGGGCCATTTTCCAGAATGCCAGTGACTCCAGATTAATATTTCATGAGAATGTTTTCACTAGCGTATCGCCTCATATAGCGCAATCAGCTCGACTGTGGCATTTGTGAACTGTGAATCATGCACTCGGCTCGATAGTGAAGTGAGCTTTGCGATTTTGTCAGCCCCATGCCGCATTTAGGGTTGACAAAATTGGAAAAGAGCTAAAATCGGGATAAAATTTTTCTACTGATTTCAAGTTTAATTTTAACTTAAGGACTTAGTTTTATTATTTTGTTAATATAAACACTGTTTTTTTATTTCCATTTTCTATGTACCGTAATCCAAGGTAACATTGAAAAGTTTCTTGGATAATTATTAAGAATTTCAAATTTTAAAAATTCGATCTTTAGATGATTGTACAGACGTGGCCAAGGTCATAATTGACTTTATGCACCCAATATTGCCAGTATAGACGTGTTTAGTCTAATTGAAAAAATATATAAATTTTAGGCTGACAAAATCGGGAACAAAGGATGCTAAATCGGGTGTAGACAAAATCGGGTCAAAAAGGGTGCTAAAATCGAGGGTAGATAAAATCGGGGATAGACAAAATCGGGGGCTGACAAAATCGGGTCATTACTGTATTAGGGTGGGCCATTGTACGATGGATGCCACAACATTATTCGGTAATGTTTTTTCTTTGCAAAGTTCTAGTTCTCAGGAAGCTACTTGAAAAGTTGATTAAAACGAGTCTTTGAATTTTTGAAGGTATTTTTAACGAGGTGAAAAAAATAATTTCTTCTTCTCACTAGAAGACGTTTTAAACGTCCAATTATCTCGAATAAAGATTATAAGAATCTGCAAGGACAAAAATTTGATCAAATACCCAAAAACATCCGATGCTTCTCTTTCACCGGATTACGTTTTTTAGAATGACAATCCTAAAATGGTGTTTATTTTCTCAGACAAACTTTAAGCTCTGGAAGTATCCCGTCTGATTTCGTTTAATTTATTACAGTAGCTTATTAGGATTTAAAACTATTAATTTGAAAAATAGGACATTGATATTTGACTGTTTTTCAAACAAGGATGAGCCACCCTAGTGAGTATGTTATCAGTTCGTACTCTATAGAGAAAGCATTCTTGCCTTGAATGGTATGATCTCACATGAGGTGGCTCCAGCCTTATCAGTACATGAGAAAATTTTTCAGGATGAATTGGATGTAAAATATTTGCATGAAAGTCATACACAGTTGAGCGGACAAATTGTTAAACGACAAATGGTAGAAAGGACAGATGATTTTTCCTCCGATTCGTTCAGTTGCTACTCTAGAGTCTAGGAGATCTTCCAAAGATTCATAAGGAGATTTATGCGATATTTCCCGGAATCCCTTGAAGATTTTTTAAACAGATTATACAATTATGAATCCAGCTATTTGCATGTATTTGATTTATCCACGGTTTTCACCAGATATTGCTGGAAAATTTCCTCTATGAAGTTCTAGAACAGGGGTTTACAGACATTTAGGCTCACGGAGCTTTTTTTATAATTCAATTGTAAGCAGTATCAGTCCTGAAAGAGCAGTGCTCAAACGTAACCAAAGGCGTAGGCAAGAAAAGTTATTACAGATTGCTATAAAACAAGCTTTGTGCGATTAAGCTTTTATAGCTACACAATACACAAGGGTGGCCACCACATATTCATTTCGAAATTCCCGGTTTTCCCGGTATATTTTTCAAAATTTTCCTGGTTTTCAATTGAGGAGTTCCAAACTCAAAAGCGTGACCCTCCGGTCGATTTTTTAATTGAACATACTAAAAAAATCTACCTCAAACTTTTCAACGGTATTTTTAGGTGATTTTTTCCATTAATAGGAAAAATAATAATATTTGTAAGAAATTGTCTTGTTTTTTGGCTCCCGTACATTAGTATGAAATGAAAATTGCTGAAAAAAAAACTTTAAAATCGATTTCCTCAAAACTAGGCTTCACCTTCGCTTCTAACCATCTCAACTCTGGACAAACATTTCGAAAGGGCACATCAACATTGGTAAACATTGGTTTTGCAAGACGCTGTTGAGCCCAATTCAACTCGATCACGCTTACCAATACCACTATCAGGAAGAGCTAACACCAATCTTTCTGATAGTGGTGTTAGTTTGCGTGGGCGGGCTAAGAAGGGCTCAACAGCAACGTTTCTAAAAAAAGGCTCAAGACCTCTTGGGCCCTTTTCAAATGTTTGTCCAGTTGTGTCAACAGGACGGTTTCTACTTTTGCCGCTATGCTCTTCGACGATCTCTTAAGAAGGTTAAATAAAGTAACCGAAACGTCGGACGTAGGAGCAAAAAATAAATAATTCTTAGGCAAACTTAGGCAAGAGGAATCTTCTGTAATCGATTACTTATTTTTAAATGCACTTTTGAGCCATTTGTATGGTATAAATATATTTGTATGGTCCTTATATTATTATTCTTTAACAAACCTACAATAATAACTATTACTTTGTCATTTGAAAATAAGTTTGCATGGGTTTCAAAGAATTTAAAAAAGTCGTATTTTGAAGCAAAAATTTGGGTTTATGGACATGTGGACATTTTGGCAACAGAACATGATAAAAAATATTTTCATTTTATGTTGCATATTCATAATTGTTCTCAATTGGCTGATGTTGTAGATGAATGTATGAGACTTTTTTTCAACTTAAAACTAAGTTTGGGAATTGGATTTTTGCCATCTTTTTGAAAACTGGCCCTCTGTGCTCCGGAGATTCAAAACAAACGCTGAACAGAAATCAATACTCTTCTTCTTCTTTCTGGCGTTACGTCCCCACTGGGACAAAGCCTGCTTCTCAGCTTAGTGTTCTTATGAGCACTTCCACAGTTATTAACTGAGAGCTTACTATGCCTATGACCATTTTTGCATGCGTATATCGTGTGGCAGATACGAAGATACTCTATGCCCTGGGAAATCGAGAAAATTTCCAATCCGAAAAGATCCTCGACTGGTGGGATTCGAACCCACGACCCTCAGCTTGGTCTTGCTGAATAGCTGCGCGTTTACCGCTACGGCTATCCTGGGACTCTATTGCATAGCAATTAAAATGTAGTTATGCGACATGGACTACACATTAAGGATAATGATACGATTAATTCCAGATCTTGATAGAGATCGCACCCAAACAGAAGAAAGAACAGCAAATACAGTACCACTGTGTTAGATGAGTGAAAACATACATTAATGTATAGTCTTGATTATATGGTGACACAACTGCATCCCAGCAAGAATTTCAAATCAATGAAATCAATTGTGCTACTATATACTACCGTAACAACGTTGGCGCGTCAACGCCTACGTAAGCACAACCGCAAACAACGATTATGAAATTTCATGACTGATTGCCTATGATAGTCGAAATCATATTTAACCTTTCGGCTGTTGTGCAATATAGTGTACTGAATAGAAAGTTCGCTTTTTGTACACAGTACAAGCGTGTTGTCACTTACGACTGCTGTTAGATTAAATTTATTTAGTTTAGAAACGTTTATGCGTTTCAACATTCTAATATGTTAGACACAAGCTGAGAATAATGTTTACAACAGCTCAAGTAACCATATAGCAATTTAATTCGCCTTGCGTGCTAATATAGTGCCATTATAAAATTAACGTTCCCTATATTAGCCGTATACTTAATAGCCCTATAAGCCCAAAAAGGCGAATTAGCGTACTAGTGGTTACTTGGGAGGGAACTGTTTTTGTTTAACCTAAAACAAAACGAAGTGGTAAACCCCTACCATAGAAATTATATGGGAACGCTACTGACTGCACATATTTTTCGATACAAAACATTTGGCATTTCCTGTCATTCTGTAGAACCAAAATGGGACTCATTTCCTAACGTATCAATTTATAAGTTAGTAAGTGACGTTTTGGAACGTTATTTATTGGTGGTGCATATCTAGATTTATTCTGACCATGTCGTCATCCTCGGCCGCCGATATAGCCAGCCAGGCGGCCACAATCGTTTTTGGATCAAGCGAATCAAAACAAAGTCATACCACACTGAAAAATGGAAGCCCATGCATGCATGGACGCAGCAAAAGTGCGCTAATGGCCAACAGTGAAGCGCTAATTAACATAATTATTCCCAACCATGTCATGCTATTACAGTGTTGGACAATACATTTGCTACTTTTTTGATTTTCTATACATCCATATAGTTTTGAGTGATTTTACAACTCACGAGATCAAAAGCAATAACGGTATGACTCAAGTGAATTTTTGACAAATGTTAATAACTGACATACCGCAAAAAATGAAGAAGTAGCTTTAAGGTATCTTTAGAAAAGTTGTAGATTTAGACGAGATGAACAAGTTTGCCAAGTACAATTTTGATATAGAACTTTCATATATTCAGATCAATCATTTACAATTTTTCGTGAAACAATTTATTTTAGTCAAATCGTTATTCCTCTTGGATTCGTTATTGGAATAATTTGATCATTTTGTATAGAAAAACGAAAAAGTTGCAAATGTATTATCCTATATTGTACGTTCAACTACTGTTTGGCAAATTGATGACGAGACGTCCGTCCTACAGTTAGCCACTGACCAGACTGTACGCGATAGAACACACTATAGTGAGGCCGGTGTCCAATTGGTCATCATTCCAAGTTGCACTACGAAACACAGTGCCTTTATTTAATTGTTTGTCTAGTGACTATAAATGTTATCGCGTTCAGAAAAAAAGGTCGACGTTCTTTCTACATTCTTGACCAGATGATAGGTAATCCTAATCACGCGGAACAGGCAATGTTATGTGAACATTGAACGAACATATTATGAGCACGCTATATTATACTGTATATTACACAACAATCGAATTAGTGGATACCGCAGAACAATTATTTTAAATGGGGGCGCTGTAATCTAAATCAACTTAAATTATGTATCTTAAACTAACAATTTCATCACTAGTCCATTCTGTATTTCCATATATGCACGTATTATAGAAAGTTCTCTATTAATATCCATGAACAGCTGAGCAGCAAGATCTTTTTCAGTTGGATTGCAACACAATATGGAATACATATTCCAATTCATATTTAAGTGGATTAGAAGCACAGAGCTGTATGCGACAAAAGTTTAGTTTTGAGAAAAAGGCTTTGAAGTTTTGCAACAATGCTGCACTTCATACAAATTGGGAGCATTCCTTAGTCTTGTGGCAACGTCCACGTTTGTTTAGGGGATTTTTTGCATCTCCAAATGCATCCACGAAGATGTGGATGATTGTGGCCAAAACGGATAAACGGCCAGAAATCTACTGTACACCTCCAATTCTACCGGTGATTCTTGATCAAATTTCAATATATTTCAAATGTATTTATGTGAAAGTAAATGAATATAGTATGTATCAATAGGGCAATTCAAAATTTAAAAATGTTTGAAATCTCCCATATCTTTCTTACCATCTTTACCATAAAAATAGTGTTCTGAGAAATTTTCAGCTTTCTAGGTGGTGATTTAAAGGTGGCCCAAAGACAAAGTAGGCTTATATGGAAATTTCTATGGAGAAATTTTGAAAAATGTGCCAAACACTTTAGTATTGTAATGTAAGTACAAACTTATCATCCAATGGTAAAAACTCATACTTCAAATCTAAATAAAGGATGGTGCTGAAGAAACAAATCCTTTTTGAGATAATTTTGTTTGGGATTTTTGTACATGTTTGCAAGGCTATAATCCCATATTGAGCTAAATAATAGCAAACAAATTCATGAATAACTCTTCTCCTATCCGTCGGATTCAATTGCTTTCTTCCGCAAATATCTTTATTATGGTTTGAAGAATGAGTTCTTACTATGGGATGATAAATTTGTACTTACATTCCATTACTAACGTGATTGAAACATTTTTCAAAATTTGTCCATAGTAATTTCCATATAAACCTACCTTGTCTTTGGGCAACCTTTGAATCACCACCTAGAAAATTGAAAATTATTATTATTTTATGGTAAGAATGGTAAGGAAGGTATGGGAGATTGGATTTTCAAACTTTTTTAAATATTGAAGTCTTGCAAGCTCATGCATTATTTTCGAACCACAACCATCACTTGGCCATTTGACATGTTCAGATACTGCTGTGTTGATAGACTCACACTCAAATCTCAATCAAATCTCAATCTATACGCTCTCCCGTGAGAGCAAACTCATTAGAGATTTGCTTCGCAAATCTCACGCTTGAGATTTTGATGCAAAATCACTCAATCAACTCAAACCGTAATAAATTATTCAGTCGCAAAACCCGTAAAAAACTCGTGAAACCTGAATGTTGTTTTTTCTTATGAAAATCGTTGTAGGATTCTGAAAGATATGATGTGATTCCTGTAAGGATTATGATGAAAATCCAGGAAGGATTGTGTTAAAAATCTTGAAAGAATTCTGATGAGAATTGATTTTCTTCAGAATACTGGAAGGTTTTCCGTAGGAATATTGTATTTCTCGGTTAAAATCCTCCAAGTACTCTGATGCGAATCCTGGAAGGATTTGGATAACAAAACCTGGAAAGATTCTATTGAGAATATTTATCCTGAAGGGACTCTGATGAGAAATTTTGAAGAAAAAATTGGGAGGGTTTTGATGAGAATCATGAAACGATTCTTATGAGTATCCTTTAGAGATTCTGTTGAAAATTCTGTAGGGATCCAGATGAAAATCCTGGAACTATTCTGGTGCATATCCTGGATGGATTCTTATAAGTATACTGGAAGGATTTTAATGAGAATAGTGAGAGGATTCTGATGAAAACTTTGAAAGCATTCTGATGAGAATGCTGGGATGATTTATAATGCCAATCTTACGAGGATTCTGACAAGCATCCCTAGAGTAATCCCTGTAATTAGAATCCCGAGAGGATACTGATGAATGAGAATTTTGATAAGAAACCTAAGACAATTCTTATAACAACCATGGGAGGGTTCTAAAGAGAACGCTGAGAAGATTCTGATTAGAATCCAATAAATATTTGCCAAATAACCATTTTTATATGCGTATGTCGTGTAGCAGGTACGAAGATACTCTATCCAGAGAAAATTTTCTGAATTTATCCGAATTTTGTTCGTGAATAATGCTCATAACATCTGCAGGAATCCGGAACAGATTTTCAATTCTTCTAAAAACATTGGGCTAATAATTTGTTTTGGAGTAACTTATTTCCATAGAAATCTTTATAGAAATTTTTCAAGCTATGCTTGTAGCAAAATGAGGTTTTTTTTTCAGAAACTTCATGGAAAAAATTATAAGAACCTCTAGAGACATACCTGGAGAATTCCTTGGATCATAACTGAAGGTCCAATAGTCTTATATGATCGAACAATCACTAAGGAACTCAGATAGATCTCGTGCCTCAAATTGCCCAGGGGGCGGCTGTGGTCATTACAATTGCCACCAATCGATTCAGCAGTTTTTTTTTCTATGGAAAGATCCAAATTGATACATTGTTTTGTTATGAAACCGTGTCTGGACGCAAATTTGTTCATTGTGCATGGAAGTAGTAGACGCTCTTCATATTGTATCGTTTATTACACAAAAAACATAACATTACTCATGAAAACGCTGTCGGTGTGTTGATAAAATCTAAAACTTGGTCAACATACACCCAAAATGTTACCAGTTGTTCGAAATTCCAAACGGAACCAAAAAACTTGATCGAATAGAAATGATAATTATGCAACACTTAAATGCTCATATTAATTTATGTGAGGCAATCAAGTGCGTCGTTTATCAAGATAAATCGTGAAACATAAACATAAGGCATTATTACAAAACACCAACGTGGTTTCTCGTGAAAGTGCAGAGTGTTCAATGGATTTCAGAAAGCGAGCCAGTCACATTCAGGATGCAACTAATCCAAAGTAGGGTAGATGAAGTAGGGTACCTCCACTATTGAGGTACTAACCACGATTGAACTTCATTTAACCGCCTAAATTCAAGAAGCGCAGTTGATGTACATGTTAATGTTGTAACGGAAAGTAACGACCTGGGAGGGAGGCACCGATACTACACACGAAATATAGAACAACGTTTGTTTGAACTGCAAGATAACTCCAGCTTGCCAACAACAATCAAGGCTGGCTTGGGGAAAACCGCTAGTTTTCTTTTGTTGTGTACTTTTGATCTTTCCTGACAAACATGGAAAAAGGGCCACAGTTTTCTATGCACCAAATATTCATTTTCATTGAAAAAAGTAAAACTATGCGTTTTTCAATGCTTTATATTCAATCAGTTGAAAGGTGCTCACGTGACATTACTTGCATTATGTGCATGAATTGATTTTCATTCAATTTTTGTCACTTTTGATGAAATTCGAAAATGTGGTTTAATCAGTTACGCGCTTTTTCCATGTTAGTCCAATGTTTGAGATCTGGGCTCACAGTGACAGTTCGTGACAGCGGAATCCCGGCTCACTATGACGTACAGAAATTTTGTATTGGTTTCTCCCTCCCAGGTAACGACCATTGACTTAATGAGAAAAATGATTTCATCGCAGTAATCCACGGCATGTCAGTGAAAAATTGTATTAACCTCCACTATTGGTACACTGTTCCTTTAGTTACGGTATATTTTTAATTTGTATTCCTATAGTTGCGGTTTCCGTTGTTTTCTTATGGGATCCTCCACTATAGGAACACTTTACCGCAACTATTGGTACAAGCAAGACAAGTTTAAGCAATTTTAGTGATATTTCATCAGTTTAAAAGCAATTTGAACGCTATTTGCAACTATTCCGTGTAAAACAAGCCAATACGTCGATTGGCATTGTCGGTTCTGTGGCTAATGTAATAAAATCAGGGAAAACGGTACTACCGCAACTATAGGAACACCCACATCTAAGGGAACACTCACCCGCATACTCAATGTTCCAGTTATGCGAATCTCCGTAACTGCTGTTAAATTTTGAACCTGACCAAATCAGCATTAATTTAACAGTGACTTGACCCTAACCTTCTAGTTAGAAACATTTAAGATTGGTCACACTCATCGTCCCCAGTTAACGCCTCTCCGGGTGATCTATTTGAACCGCACTCGTAGCCATAACGTGCTAACATCCATAGACCATAGCGTATCATAAAACGAACGAAACCTAGCAAAAATGCCTATAGCTTGGCAGTTTTGCATCATATGTATGTGTGTATGGTGATAATTTTGAACGCAAACACTTCTTGTGAAATAAATTTCACTCGTGAATGTGCACATCATGATAAGGGTATATCGTCATCGAATGAATAATTTGCATTGAAAATTCCCTCAGGGGACACCCTTAGATGATGTAACGTTTTAACTAGAATGGGGTACCTTACACACTGTAGGGCAGGGGGTGTAGTTTTTTTCTTGAAAATTTAAACGTTATTTATGGAAGTTCCCTTATTTGTAGTAATGTTGTGAAATAATCCACATAAGAGTAGAATGTCAAGCGAAATTGCTAAAGTTCAACTGCTACAGTAGTTAATATGTCCAATTTACTTGACATTTAGTATCTAACGCGATCACTATACATGTAGAAATATGTACAGTTATGCTTAGTCAACTGGAAGTCACACGCTCCCTCCCTCGATTCAATGCGTTGAGTAATTGTTAGTAGATTTAGCAATTCATATGATGAGGCTTCCAATTGTGACATTTTCACGTACTCTGACAATGCCACCAGCGCAACATACATGTACGAAAATAGATTTTTCTCTCCCTCTGAAATAAAACATCATCACATGCGGGTTTGTCACATGAGATGATAAATAATAATGTGCAACCGTACCTGATGCTGACGCCACTGGCGCACAGTGTTTGAATTTTTCGATTCTGTGTACTTTTTGAATAGCGTCTAGAGTAGACAGTTGATGTTAAAGCGCATCTAGTGAGGGGATTTTTTTTAATTAATCCACTAAGCTACACTCTTAAAAATAATGAAAATTACTGTGAACGTAATTCTGGATTCGACTGAATGACACATGATGTAAGTGATTAAACGACACAAAAACGTGTCCTTGAAGATGTATTGAACAAAAAATGTAATTTTACATGTTAAAGGACACGAAAACGATGGAACTGTGATTGACATTTCCCGAATCAGACACTAACGTATTTGAAATTCGACACAAATTTACGTCATTCGGCTCGCTTCTTTTATGTGCATCCCAAAAGACGTAAATCACATTATTTTTTGGTACTGTGTATGAAAAAAAAAACATTATTTTTTTTGAAATCATACAAGATCTTAAAAAATCACCCCAATGTACATTTCTTCTTCTTCTTTCTCTTAAATTGTATGACACACAGAGACGTAAGATTTAGCCGATCATCTCTCATAAAATGCCAGGAAAAAGGAAATAAACCAGCACAAAAGTGATTCTACAGCATGTTAAAAAATTGCCCAAAACAAGCGTAACCTACTTTTCATCACCGTCCACGTAGCCCTTTTCAACACTTTTTCGGTTGCTAGGAAAAGTAGACCATTATGTTGTTTATCTTCTTGATAGTTATATATTCAAAAGGTGCAAAAACAAGATTGCTGCTGGCTTGCTGTTCAGAAACAGTGCTGAAAAGTAGCACTTTTCAGTACTGTTCTTGCTGGTGGGAAAAATATGCGGTTATGTTGTTCAATATTTTGATAAAAAGTAGGCTGATATGCAACATAAGAATATTTTTCCAATCTCACTGCCTTGTGGATTGATCACAAAACTTTTTACTTCAAAAAGAGCGTTCTAAAATATCAAGTAAACTATAATATCGCTGCAATCGACGATTCAAAGTCCATTTAAATAGCGCACAAAATCGACAAACTAAAACTCTGTGTACTGGTCGCTTAACTGACTGACTGGTTTGACTTAAAAGGGGGAATCCTAAATCAAATTGAAGCAAATGACGACGGAATAGTGTTAGAATCCGAACAAGTCTAGCCCTAAACGTCCCGCATGGTCACGTAAAGATGCAGTCTGGCATCCATTTGCATCCGATAGTGGTGCGCACCAATCGAATTACGGAGCGGTGCTAGAAAATAAAACTACGTTTAAACGATTAGTTCAAGTGGTGTCGCTAGAAAATCGTCAAACAGCCGGGGCACTATATGGTTGTCATTCGTTTTACACAGGATGATTGCCGTCGGAACTACAACAGCGAGAGTGTTTGTGCTGATTGCTGGTCACATTACACTTCTGTCAGCGTTTCAAGTGGGTGTCTGATGGCACATTCAGTGTTCAGAGAAAATGACCCCGCATGGCTTTGGCTGGAAGTTAGAGAAGCACTGATTGTGGGTTGGATTTAATGGCTTCCTGTAAAGTAGACTCTGTAGCTAAACAATGAGTTTATTTTGTCGGTAGATTATCATGTTCATTGCATAGAAATTTTTTGATTACAATGCAATGACAAGCCAGACATTTGCCGTCGCAGGAATCAACCAGCCGAGTCGTTTTTTAAGAGTTAGAGGTTAGATTATTAAGTAATACAAGAATTTTCAAAACAATCGCCGTTGAAACCTAAATTCAACAGAGTTTTTACATGGCATTTTTTTTGTCGTGTAGTGCTTATTGGGCTAATCACTAGGACACGAAGTTCACACAGCTATTAAGAACATTCATCTAAACAATTAGTATAGGGAGTCGATGCCGGTTATGAACCCCCTACATAAAAACATAAAATTGGCACTCAAAGCAGCCTTATTCCTATGGAAATCCACCGGGGGAACTTCGATTGCATTTTTATTCAGCAGTTTCAGGCAAAATATTTGGTTTGAGACGCATAAATGCAGATATTGGAACAGTTTTGTAAAGGAAACCACACAAGAGGGTCGCTAATACGCATTTACAGGTGGGTCCATAATAGGCACGTCAGCAGCGAGCTGGTTTACATGGGAATCAAATGGAGGGTCCATAATAGGAAATGTCAAATTTGTAAACATTACTATTATGGACAACAGTTTTCCAAATGCAGATTTCGCTGGAAAAAATCGAATGATTTTGTTTGTTTCATCAGCGTACTATGGAGTAAAAACATTGAACTTGTTGTTAGACTCCACAAAACGTATATGCGTTTGAGATATCATTGCAGAAAAGCGTCGAGAATGAATTTCAGCTACTCCATTACTAGCATTGAAACCCTACATATTCATCTTTTTAGATTTTATTTTAGTTTTATTTTTTTTTTTATAATTTCGGTACATTTATATAAGTACAGCTCAATGTGTAAGCACCCTGAAAAGTTCTCAAAACCAAAAACTCGCGTGCTCTTCTGAATAAAAATCACATAAAAAGAGAAACTTCCAAACTACTTAGGGATAGCGACCACTGATTTAAGCATTCGAATTAGGTCGACGAATTTCATCTATGGTTTTACATTTTCAATTGAATAATAGATTCTTGAGCCTTAAATAATAAAATAGGTAATTTTCATTAGTCAACCGCGATAATCCATCAACAACAATAGGTTTTCGAGAGCATAAGTCAAATTTCCCTTTATTGGCTTATTGTTCTTGATGGAGAACTGCGATTAACTAATGAAAAAATGGTCTAATCTATTTTGTTATTATTTAAATGAATTTTTGTATTAAATTTGAAATAACTCGAAAATGTCTACTTCTAGAGAAGCGATCTTCATACATACACGTAGTTGGAACCATATAAGTGCATAAAGGGGTTCGTTGTGAGATTTATTTTTGTACCATTTTAAAGCACCACTCTTTGTAAAAGTACTGAAACATCAAGGACTACCCATGGTGTACACTCAGGCATTGCAGAATTCGCTCTCATTTGAGTATGAAGCACGATCAAAGCAAGCAAAAAAAAACATCCCATCTGTTGCGGTCCACGATCGTCATTGTATCGCAAGGTGTAACAAGTCTGATAAATGGAAGCAGCGAGCGAGAGCCCCAAAGAGAGAGCGGTGATAAAATCCATTTTTCTCGCTTGTTTACCGTTGGGGGTAGGTGTTTTTCTTTACTGGCACGATAAACAATCCACGAACTTCCAATAGCAATAGTGTCCCCCAGGCTTGGAGCATATTTAGAGGGGTTTTATCATGCACTACTATCCCCCCAATCGGATCAAAGTTGTAGCAGTATACGATAAACTGTCTCTCATAACGTGCAGCATGTTATGATAGTTACAGAGAGCGATACGTGAGAGAGTCTCTCAATTTTCTCAGGATTCAATCCCTGTGTACACTATAAAATATGAGTTCTGTTTTTTCTTTGTTTCCGAGCCATATATATTTAGGGGACGGACCTGGTGTAGTGGTTAGAACACTCGCCTCTCACGCCGAGGACCTGGGATCGAATCCCATCCCCGACATTAGTCACTTATGACTTCAGATCGTGTGTATTGACATTTATTTGAAGATGTACACTAGTAATCATCAAATGCCGTTGAAATCCATGGAGCACATACCTGTAATTAGAGATAAAAAATTATACGTTAATATTAGGCTTTAACAAATGTAACATATAAAACATTATTACTTATTTAGCAGGTAAATTATTTTATAAAATATTTTTGATATTATGAAATAGAGCTCTTTTTGCATGCTATCACTGGATATGAATCTATGCCAGAATGCCTTATTTACATGTTACTAGTGGTCCCGGCAAACTTTACCTTGCCATAAAGTAGGCTGTTGAAATAATTTTTCCTCACACAAACACGTGAACCTTTGACGAATGCAACAGTATAGGAATCAGGTAAATTCGTTGACTCGTTCTCAAGCCATTTCGTGACATATAAACACCATTCCATTTCCATTTATGGAGATAGATAGATTTACTCTCTAAAACAAAGTTACACAAAATCGAGTTCTTCTGAACCAGTACTCCATGTGTGTTATTTCCCATTTTGCTTAATTTTCGACAAACTTTACGACGCACAGAGATGCTTGGTATTACGGAGCTTCTTTATGTGTCAGTGTCACTAACTTTACAAAAAAATCTTCCCAGGAGCTCGATTGTGTAACTTTATTTTTGGAGAGCTAATCTGACATGGTGTAGTCCACTTCAAACCGCTTGAAACAACAAAAATGTGATTTTAATCGAATCTAAATCTGATCAAAAATCATTCTATTTACGGAAACACAACAGTGTGTAACATTTTTTTCTTATACAATATTACGTAAAATGTATAAGAGTTGTATAAAAATCTGGTATCTCGCATTTTGTTTTTTTTTTTTTTTTAATTTTAACCGAGATTCAATCAACAAATTGACAAGTTGCTTGGTATCGAAGCACGATTTACTGATAAGCGGCTTTTAATTCTTGTTATCACATAAAATTTTCTTACCGCCTACTCGGCTGTGCAAATCCCGATTAAAATAAGCCGAGATTCGGTATTCTGTGTAATAATGTTAAATATGCTATTCGGGCTATTTTAAATCAATAAAACATGTTATCTTTAAGGTGAAGATGCATCGAAGCCAAACCTTAAATTTTCAAGAGCACAAATCTAGAGAACCAGACAGCGGTTTGAACTGCAAACTTAATCGATTGGTCACCACCAAGTGTTCAGCTTGAACGGCTGTTTATTTCTCTAGATTAGTGTTTTGAAAATTTGAGGATTGGCTTCAATGCATCTTCACCTTAAAAATTTCATTTTATTTTTCAAAACGACCAAAGTTTCAAATCAGCTAATGTTATCCTAATGACTTAACTTGGGCAAAACAGAATCAATGAAAAAGCGATGAATCACCGAGCTCCTTGACACACAAACAGTTTTCCGTTGCCATACAATGGATAGAGTAAAGTGGGGCAAAAGTTCGAGTGGGGCAAGAGTTTCTTTTTAAGATTTCCAGTTCATTTTGAAACAAAACAAAAATGTCATGGTGGTTCGAATGCTATTCAAGTAAGAGACTTTCACTCCAAATATCATAAAATTCGATACAGATTTGACAAACTTATAGCTATTTGTTGTTTTTTGACGTGAAAATTGTAATTTTTGGTCGAACTTTCATTGCATGGAAGCAAATAAAGATACAATCTTTTTTGACATTTTATGTCAGGGCGTTTCTAGGCCTTTGACGTATATTAGTTTTTGCATATATACTTGGAAACAAATTTTGGCCCATAGTGGGGCAAAAGTTCGAATCAGCGGGGCAAAAGTTCGACCCATATATAAACTCATGGAAACATTAGCAAATTGCCTAAAGTTCTCACATTATCTTTAAATTAAGCGGAATTTGCCTGATCGTGAGGAAAAATTACCAAAATTCCGAATTTTCACTTTGTTTTGCGAAAAACTGTTATTTTTGGGTATATTACAATTGACTCTGTTTTGGGCATTTTTTTTTTTTTTTTTGATGAAAATTTAGTGTGTATTTTTCTGTAAACATAAGTTTATGGCTGGTATAAAGTATGCCTGTCATAAAAGTATCCATATTTTGTGTTTAAGTCAGCGAACTTTTGCCCCACACTAGATTCGAACTCTTGCCCCACCGGTGGGGCAAAAGTTCGTTTAAGACGATCAATTTTAAAACTGTTATTACTAAAAATGTGTAACTTTTTTGACAAAAGTTTGTTCAGCAAAATTAAAGCCAATACGTTGAAGGTTCATTGGCTGGTATTTATTTCTTTTCAACTGCTATTGTATTTCTGGAAATTTTGTTTATACCACTAAGGTCGAACTACCCCACCTTACTCTACTGTTGAACGTGCTGCGTACGTTGTATCACGAACGACCAACCGAAGGTAATCACATTTTCAGGACAATGATTTTTCGTTTTGCCATATAGCTTTCACCGGACGACAATGTCTGGCACTCCGAAGAACCTACCGTCCGGTCAGTCAGCAGTGGCAAGCAAACACCACCGCAACAAGGCACCGAAACATGAATTATTCAGCTGGTAATTAGATTCTCATCTACGACCGAAAACAGGCGTACTCACAGAATGCTCTAGATTAGAGAACAATAATTGGAACAAGGTTTATTGTCCCAAGGTCATGACTACAGTAGATTATGATTTTTGTTGTTTGTATTGAAAATAATGCCATCGAAATTGTTTTCGTCAATAAATTATACTTTCCTATAGATTTTGCAGCATTAGGTAAGGCAATTCAGTCCATAGACGATGATTATGGAAGAGTAATGGCTGTAATTGGCGATCAATGCAAAATGTGGTAAAATATGTGTGTTCAAATAATTGTTGAGTGACGCAACCTAAAATTATGTTGACCCTCTAATACCAAAACTTTTATTTTCAATCTTAATATCAATTGATGGTATTTTAAATCGATTAAAGCACGATTTGGGCAATGATTTACTTTTTTCTGTTATATAAATGAATGTTGGTTTTTAATTTTGTATTAATTGGCGGAAAACAGTTTTGAAGTGAATCTAAAGCGATCAAGCTATTCTATTACACATTGAATGAAACTCAGGTATTTGTTGTTTATAAAATAATTCGATATTCCAATCGTTTTGCAAAAATATAAAAATGATCCAAAAGTCATAAAAAACATTCATAATATGCGAGAAAAAAATCAGATGACTTCCTTGCCTACCAATAAGGTTGAACATTAGAGGTTTAAAAGAATTACTCAGCAGCTGAGATGAAGCGTAAGTCTTTAACCAAATCTATTAAATGCAAAAAAAAGCAATTTTCTCGTGCACTATACAGGAAGAACTTGTACATCAATCAAAGTCGGCTCATTAAGATCCGAAACATTGCTGCCTGGAAGCAACAGGAGAAACAATTTCGCTCAAACCAGTGCTATTTTCGTTTCGACACATAGCATTTCGTAATTCTCCTATAATTAATTTACCGGGCGGGTGGCAGCGGAACAGCAAGTTAACGTAATAAAACCAAACTAAACTCACGTCCAAACATTGCTCTGCAAAAAAAGCCGGCAAATCCAATTTCACTCTCTCTCTCTCTACTGACTGCCCTCATCCTCCGAATCGCAACACAGTGAATCACTGACGTTGACTGACAGGTTTTAAACATCCCGCAGTAGGGCAACCTACCCCATACAGTAACCCACTGGCGAAAGGAATTTCTGCATTAGGGATTCGGATTTAATGGCAGGTTTTGTGCATATAGGTACATCCTAAATAATGCGTAACCTCGGAGGCGCACACAAAAGAAAGGAAACTAAAAGTCAATATGGATGTAGGTAAGTGAAAGAGACTTTAAAGGTGAAGTCACGTTGCAGCAGCAGCAGAGGGATAATGAGCGAAGAAAGACGAAATTGACATAATAGACATCAGCCCCAGACAAACAGACGTAATACTGACGAGAATTCCATCGAACACGCTTAAGGCTAAGTAGCCCGTAATTCGTTTTGGCAACAATGATGACTGTTCAGCATACATTGCAAAGTGATAAAACTCAGTCTTGATAGTTTATATTGACTTGAAAAAGTGTCACTGTACGTGCTAACATGCAGAAAGTATGCTGATACTTTTACTGCTGTGTCAGTGCAATACTAACCGATTTTCTTTGATTCGAAATCGTAAGATGAATTAGCAACACTCATCAACGACGCATACAAATTTCAATGACGGCCTACTTCCCCTTAAAGCGATCATTTAAGATTTCCATGTTTCATACCTTACATCTAGAAGCGCGCTCATCGCTTTTCTTCCCGTTTGACGCTTCATACCAGAGTCTGAGGTTATAAGTTTTACGTATGGTTGTCTGTGCCTTAGCAGCAGTATGAAACCTCTGGTACAGACAAACAGACGTAACACCTAAAACGATTTTCTTAAAAACCCATCGCCCATTTCACACCATCAACATCGTGACGATACGAAAACATGAAATACGATGAATTGTAACAAGGCTTGTAGAAGGCGCTAGTGTGAAACGTCAAACACATAGGAAGACAATGAGCGCAGATCGTTTAAAGCGTGGACTACACGCTTAGATCAGATTACCCATAAATCGGTAATTCGTTTACCCATCTATGGGTTTTGACCATAAAACGCATAATATGAGTAAAATTTACCAATAAAAATTGGTAAACTTTACCCGATTATCAGTAAAGTTGATTTACCCAAAAATGGGTAGTGTAGTTTACCCATATTTGAATGAAAAATTGAGAATGGTTATCAATCATGGTGTGTGGCAATCACAAGATGGAATCATTAAGTCTTTGGGAAGGTAAAGTAAACATATACACAGAGACTTGATAAGAACTACAATAATTGTATTTTTTCTGTTTCCAGTTTCAGCATTGACAGACATTGAAGTCGACAGAAAACGTCTCAACGGATTAATTGAATTTTTATGTTAATTACAAAATTCTAAATAATTTCTAAATAAATTGTATTCTAAATAATTATGTGATACAATTTTAAAAACAAGATTGAATTACTCATATATGCGTATTTTTCGAAAAATTCATTTTGCGCCCGAATACCCGTACATGGGTACTGTCAGTTTACCTATTTTTGGGTAAATCCCACTCTACCAATAAAATGAGTGTGTGCACTTTTTGGTGATTATGGGTAAAGTTTACCAATATTTGGGTAGACTGATCTTAGCGTGTAAGGTAATTTCGATAGTGTTACGTCTGTTTATCTGGTGTGTACTTACGCAATCACAATTTGATGGGTTTTACCTGTCAATATTACCCTGTCTGTCTGTACAGTCAATCGTCGTTACGTCTGATTGAGATTTTACAAATAAACATTCCTTTTTATGGGAACGAAGGCACATTGAGATATACTCGTAGGGTTTGGGCTGCTCAATTTCGGTCTACTGGCAATCCAAAGTAACAATTGTAATGCAAATTGGGTTGGCTGGGGGGTGGCTTTGACCGCCTCTTTCGATGCATCTCATGGCTAGTAGGAACGTAAAAAACTAATGTATGATCATCTATTGCCTATTTATATCATATTCTTGAAGCTTGACACATTGTTTTCATTAGCTTGCTGTAAAAATATTGGCCCAAAGTCACCCAATGTCACACCGCATGACGGTACCAATAGAAAAAAAAACTTGCAGTTTTATAAATTTTATTTAAAACTAACTGCACAGAAAAAAATCCGTTCTCGTATCCGTGAACAGCAGACGTGAACTCGTCAACAACAAAAATACACCGTGAAGTAGATCATGTTTATGTGACCATTTGTGGTAGTTCATGGTGTATTTTTGACAGTTCACGTTTTTCAGAATTCTTTTTTGAGCGTGTGTAAATTTATTCTTCAAATCTAATGGATTTATAAACTAGTTTTTGTAATTTCTCAACGTAATATGCTGGGACGAATCAATAGACAAGGAACAGAAGAAAAATTATCTTAAAGTGATCCCTAAAACACGTAATTCTTGAAGCGGAATTCAAGAAATAATGCATTAAAAAACTTCTTAAAAATATAAAAATATGCAGAAGTAGCCAGAATCCTTGGAGGATTTTCCAGTTCTTTGATAGAGCTTTTAAAATTAGGGATTGAATCCTGAGAAAATTGAGAGAATCTTTTACGTATCGCTCTCTGTAACTATCATAATATGCAGCATGATATGAGAGACTGTTTATAGGAGCCGGATTATATTCTTGGCACTTTTGATTCACTTGGGCAGTGGGGTTTCCTGAAAGCTACTGAGCTCATATTTAGCCATAATGTGCGCCGTATTGAAGTGCTTCTTATTGCAAAATTTCAGATAGTTCGACTGAGAAAAACCCCCCATGCCAAAGTGGATCATGGAAATGCCCAAGTAGCTCTGCACGCTACTGCTATAACTTTGATCAGATCTGGAGGACAGCAGTGCATGATAAAACCCCTTTAAACAAGCTCGAAACCTGGGGGACACTATTGCTATCCAAATTTAGGGGTTGTCTATCGTACCAGTAAAGTAAAATACCTACCCCCAACGGTAAACAAGCGAGAGAAATGAATTTTATCATCGCTCTTTCTTTGGGGCTCTCGTTCACTGGATAGGATGTTTTCCTTCGCTTGCTTTGATCGTACTTCAAAATCAAATGAGAGCGAATTCTGCAATGCCTGCTTGAAACAATTTCTGTATGGACCTGTGCATGAGTTCACGAATTTGACATTTGAGCGGTGCCGAATTCACTTGTTGCCATGGTCACGTAAATAACACGGCACCGCTCAAACGTCAGATAGTGAACTCGTGCATCGGTCCATTTTGAAGATAGTTCTGGCAGGATTCCAAAGATGCATAAATTCGTAACTTTTGATGTTCTGTTTTAACAATAGGTGATCATTAACTTCTAAAGTCTTATGAGTAAGCATTTGTCAGGCATATCAGTTACACAAGGTGATACAATAAAACTGATTCCAGTTGTTTTTATAGTTTGGCTACGGATGTTACGTGAGATCCTAATGAGCGTAATTAGAGTATGGAACCAGCTTTGATCATGGGTAATATTTCCGTTCTTCATCAGAAATTCAAATCCGCACTTGAAATCGAAAGCTTCGTGGAACCGGATGTATATTTTTTTTTTACTTCCGAACCGGCAAATATGAATATTAATTTGAAAATCCAGTCATCATCACATATGATATCCTAATAAACCGGTTGCAACGGGGTCGTCATAATTCACCTGATGGTTGCTAATAAATTGTTCTCACACAGGTATCTACAATTCGGTTCGCATGTGGTATTTTTAGAGTATATGCGTGATAAATATTCAATTACTTGATTGATGTGAATCTGTTTTTTTTACAATTTCTAAAAAGTGAGCATTCCAGCAAAGCGTAGTGTAGTTGCATTGATAGCCGTATAAACCAGTTACGGCACAGATTCCCATAGAGATGAAAGTGCCGAAAAAAAAGGTTCACCTGAAAGTGCACTGAACTGCGAAGAGCGAAGCTTTGTAACCCAGCAAAACCAATTCCAATACCGCAGTCCAGCCTTGTTCGATACGTATGGGTCTAACGCTGCGCGAGCATGGAGTCCAATCTCTCATCAACACAATCGAAAAGGCTGCAGACAGAGGCTCGAATTTTTAACAAAACTAACTAAAATCAATGTTCATGCAAAACATTAGCTAAACAAAAATCGAGCAATTCAAAACATTGAATAATTTCTTGACCAAAAAATAAAACGATATTTTGTAAAATCTATCGAATTAAGTAGACAAAACATTATCCATTGAAGAGCAAATCTATGACAAAAGGTCGAATGAAAAAAACATCAAAAGATCAAAAGAACAGAAGGTTAGGAACAATTTGTCGAAAGAGCAAAACAAAAAAGGACAAAAGGTCGAAAATATTTTTTTTCCAGGTGGAAAAAATGTCCGACCGGCAAATAATTTTTGATCAATTGTTCTTTTGCCTTTTCGTCCCTAATCCATCAAGAGCTGTCTTATCCTTTTTCATTATATTAAAGAAGTTTAAAAATGTAAAAACAGCATTTTTCAGATTTTTTTCGAATAGGCATTGATTACATAGATATTTTTAGACAAAAATAGTAAAAACAAACCACTGTGAGCCATCATCATCATTATTATTGCCATCATCATCTCACGCTTGCCTAGAGACCCATCGAATTGCTGTCGATGAAAATTGATTTTCTCTTCATTGAAACTCATCACGCTATGGGTGCCACCACCATCGTTTAACCACAAAATCGGCGGCAATCTCGGGACCTGTCTTATGGCTGCATCAAATGACCGCACCTTGCATCACACTCGTTTGTAGACTCGTGCGCGTGCAGCATTGCCGAGCTTGAGCGAATTGAGAACACCTGTACGGAATGCAACAAATCGCTGGAATGGCAATAAACGTTCGTAGAGTTCACTTTCATGCGTGCGGCGAAATTTATTTGTTTAGTTTGAAGCCGCTGGACATGAAATATTTGGCATTCGATACTAATTAGTGAAACATGATCCAAATGACACAAGCTCGTGTCTCTTAGCACAATATCTGCTGTGTTGGTATGGTAAACTCCCTACGGGTAACCGTTCATTTTAATTTTAAAATCAAATGGAAACTCCCATGCCAATGCCGCCGCAGGTAACTTCTATTCCGTCTTTTCATCAACGGAAAATAAACAGAAAATGTACCTACTTTTGTAACATGTCTTCCTCTGATTTTGATTTTTTAACAGAACAATTGAAACAAATGATTGATGCAATGTTCAAAACCACCGCTATGCCTGAAACAGTCCAAGTTGGTGTAAAATTTACTAATAAAATTATTATTGAATTACGTTTCTCTAATGGATTCATTTTTTTTTAATATTTCAAATTGGAGCAGTTATTACTGGAACTTATTTGAAACCTGGGTCCGAACTCAAAAGAAATCCAACTTTTTTGTTTATTGTAATGATCGACTGGATGGGTCATGTGGAGGAGTTGCAATCATCATTCATAGGCGTATAAAACATCAACGTTTTTCGTCATTTGGAACTAATGTTTTTGAAACATTGGGTGTATCTGTTGAAACACAGCTTGGTAAATATACTTTCATATTCATATTTTCAATGCACTGAACAACAAGTTAATTTGCTTCAAACTGACTTGCGAAAATTGACTCGCAATAAGTCAATTTTTTTTATTGGTGGCTTTAGTGCAAAACATCGCTCATGGAATAATTCGCAACGGAAGAATTGTACTTGATGAGTGCTCTTCAAGACATTTCTCAATCCAATAGCCCTACTTGTTTTTCGTCTCTTAGAAATCCTTCTACAATTGATTTGGTCTTAGACTCTTGATCCGTCTAAAAACGCGAGAAGGCAATTTCAACGCACTCGCGATCCTGCTATGAAAATTATATAGCAAGATTTGCGAAAAGACATTAAAAACGGGTTTCTCCATTAAGAAACAAACATTTTGAATATTAAATTTCTCAATTGGATTTTAGATAATTAGAGCCAGGGTTCTAACCCCATTTGGAAATTATCTAAAATTATGTAAAGTTAGGTTGTAAAATATATTCTCAATCAAAAGAACGTTTTGGGAAAATCCTGGCAGACTGATTTGGAAGAAGTGAGACAAAAAAAAATAAAAGCTCCTGGCGATCAAGAAACTTCCAGAGTTTTCAGTTGGCATATTTTCCTGGCAAGAAAAATGCTAAAGTAGTACAGTAGGATTCCGTTTTTGATAACAATGTCGAAATTGTCAGTGTCCAAAAACGGAACCGTGCCAAAATCGGAACCCTTTTTTATAAGTTCTAAAACGGTTATAAGTTCTAAGGATGTTCTCAAATCATTGTTATGCAACCAAATGATGACCAGACTTCGAAACAATACAAATCTTAATTATTGTTTTTTTTTCTTTTAATTTAACGTTCAAGATTCCGCAATCACAATTATCGAAACTGCAAAGGCAGTTATCTGCCCAAAACTAAGATTTCTTTACTGAAAACATGTTAACTGTGGAAAATAGAACACAGTCAACATATTTTCCTTTAAAATTTGTAAATTTTTACCGAAAAAACTGCTTTCGACAATTTTAAAATTGATGATGGATCCTGCTCTATTTAAGAACCGGTAATTTGGAAATGGTGCTTCAAGAGGGTGCTAAAATTTTTAATGAAATCTTATTTTAATTTAATAAGACAAAAGAGCATGCTCTTGCAAGCACTTTAGCAATTTTTCCTGTTTAAATAACGGTTACATCACATTTAAAATTAAATTTAAAAAATAGGTTCAAATTTGAACCTTGACACTTTAGATCATGTTTGACATTCACCGAGTCGGCAAAAACGCCACAGGGGCTCATCTTTTTAACATTGGGGTTGTTCCTATTTGACATTTCGGAAGGGACACGAAAAACAAAATACACCCAACATTTGAGTTTAAACCTAAGGGATGTGACAAAATCTCAAAAATCAGAATAAAAATGTTTTTTGGCCGTAAACCAACGAAAAGCATTCAAAAATTGTGTAAACATGTGTTTATGGACTAAACATAACCGTTTGATATTAAAATTAGGATAGGGCTTTAGGACCCTATTATGTTTCTTGCACAATGAGATATCTCAAATCGAATGATTATCTGCAGTTAAAAGGGTGCACATAAATAGCTAAAATCAATTGATTTACACAAAAACTCACAGAATATTGAATAAACCTTCAATGGGATTTTCCAAAATAATATGGATGTTATGTTGAATTTAACCTTTCGGTCGTCGCGCGAATTTTTGTAACGCGAGTAGTCGCGCGTTGTACTTTGTACAACACGCTTGGTTTTGCGAATATCCCAGGAGTCTGACCACTTAGAAAGATGTGTCTTCGACAAAATTGTTCAGTAGCTCAAGGGCTATCATTATATTAGCCAAGAAATTCGGAATTTTGCCACTAGGCGGCGCTAGTGAGCACGAAATTTTTGTTTCGCAGATCTCAGGATCCTGACCACTTAGAAAGATGGCGTCTTCGGCAAAGTTGTTCGGTGACTCAAGGATTATCATTGTTTGAGCTAGTTGATTCAATTTTTTTCCACCAGGCGGCGCCAGTGAGCATAAAACATTTGTTTCGCAAATATCTCAGAAGAATGATTACTTAGAAAGATGGCATCTTCGACAGAATTGCTCAGTAGTTCAAATTCTTTCTTTCTTTGATCGTTAAAGCTCGAGATTTTGTAAAATAATAGTAGTACAGTCAACTTTCGTTCGTTGCACTAAACCTGTAGCCCACTTAGTGAAAGACTTTAACTAATCGGGCTGAGTTTCGAGCTGTCAAATAACATAGAACAAAAGAAAAACAGAGCTACCAACATTGATAAATTGTGTCTTATGTCAGAAAATTACGTTTGCATTCGTTTTAGGTGGGCTATAGCCCAACTAACGGGAGTCCAATTAAAACGTAGCCCACTTAAAGATAGTGCAACGAACGAAATTTGACTGTACCTGAACTTCTAAACAACTTTGCCGAAGGTGCTGGTCTTAAAAGTCAAGATCCCGCAGTAGCCGCAAAACAAAAATTTCATGCTCACTAGCGCCACCTGGTGGCAAAATATCCTATTTCTTGGCTCAAATAATTATAGCCCTTGAGCTACTGAACTACTTTGCCGAAGAGACTATCTTTCTAAGTGGTCAGGCTCCTGACATATCTGCAAGCAAACGTTTTATGCTCACCAGCGCCGCCTAGTGGCAAAATTTTGAATCAACTAGCTCGAACAATGATAGTCCTTAACTTACAAAACAAGTTTGCCCAAGACGCCATCCTTCTAAATAGTCAGGATCCTGAAATATCTGCAAAAGAAAATTAAAACTTCCATGTCTACTAGTGCCACCTAGTGGTCAAATTCCGAATTAAATTAGGTACGATCAGATAGCGCTTCACATCCAGAACAACTTTACTAAAGACCCCAAGTTTCTATATTATCTGGATTTTGATATATACCGATTTCAAACTGTGGTTTATCGAACCGTATATAGTGCGTTCATTATTATCCGACTTCCATGTACATGTGTTGATTTTACCGTATTATAAAGAGCCATACTGTAAATAAAAACTGTCGAGTATTGTTCTCAAGAAGATTCTTGAGGAATACATTTTTGTTTGGTGTCGATAGATATCTTTGTTGTAAAATGAAAGCATATAAATCACAACTGTTGTACAAAGTACAACAGCGCGACAGCCCGAAGGTTAAAGGGAAATGATATCATATTTTGATAGAACAGTGGTGCTCAACTGTGGTCCTTAATTTCGTACAATACATAAATAAGCTTCTGACCACTTTAATTTGAAATGAGTTTTACTGTTCGAAGTTGAGCTTGTATATTATAAATCAATCATACGAAATTAACGGTAATTCGCCAGATCTCGCTATGCCCAAGAGCCCGATAGGAATCTTCAGGTGGTCATTGAGAATCCACAGGGACTAGGACATTGAATTAGTTCGCTAGGAATCGACAGGATCTTGCTTTAAACTCTCAGGATCTTGTGTGGGATTCACATATAAATTGACGTCTGTCCAAGCGCTCGCTAACAATTTTGAGGACATTCTACGATTCCGCTGCAATATTGCTGAAAATTCTCAAGTCCCCAATGGAAATTCTCCAAAGTCTATTGAGACTTTCCAGACTACCGCTAGTAATCCTTAAATTCCTCAGGAAACCTGTTCAGAATCTTCAAGACTTTACCAAAAATACTCAAAATACCACTACAAATCTCGCACCATCCACAAAAAAAACTGACTATACATTCTAAGGGACCCACAAGAAACATCTCTCTGTTTCTATAGGAATACCCAGATTTCGCTCCGAATTCGACCTCGAATTATGGTTTCCTAAGGTATAACTTTTTTGTTTCTACATGGAAAGGCTTCCGATTTGTCGTAGTCTCATCCATATTTATTGGAGCATATTCAATTTCATCAAATATAGCACCATTCATGGTCGAAAATGAACATGGAACCTTTTTTGAAGTTGACGCTTAATTTTTCATAGTAGCTAGCTACTGAAGAAAAAAAAACACTAAATGAACTTTAACACTTAACTTCACTTTTGCAAGAGGTTTTTATTAAACATACTCTAGTAATCCCTCCATAAATTTAAGGAAGCTTTTGAATGCCCAAATTAAAAAAAAATGTGGGGTGTAGCTCAAAACTTTTGTAGTCAGGTCAATATGGGCCAACGTAACAACATACACACTCAGAAACAACAGACGAACAGCTAAAGCACCCTCAATTGTACTCATCGCACGCTTCAATGATCTTATTTAGAAAAAAATGTAGTTGCTGTATGGTTCTTCACACCCAATTACATCCATGCAATGAACTGAACTTTTATACTCCTTTTGAAAGGAAGCTTGTGGTTTTTTCAAACGAGCTGCTCCACCTACCGGCAAACTCATGTGGGCTGGTCACAGAGTCTGAATGTCTGAGAAGATATGTTGAAACTCTAGTGGAGATACTTAAAGAAATTAACGGCTGCATAAAGCGTTGCAAACATAGGAACATCTCTAATTTAATAAGCACGCACGGTAGCCCTAGCTGTTGGTACGATTAGGGGGGATATCGACGAAGATGGAGCTCTGACATGCATTAGGCGTGAAGCTAACTTACTTTTGAAATGACTAAAACAGAAGTCACAATAACATTAACAGAAAGGAGATTGGGCAAAAATGTATGGGGTTTGGTCCCGGAATGTACACGGATGATTCATATATCATTTGAAAGATCTAAATGAGACAAGAAAAAGTTTATATGGGGCCAAAAATATTCGTCGTGGGAGAAAACAGTTATGTAAGCTGGAAAGATGTGAAAAGAGGTATGTTTTGAACAGTTTTCTATTGAATAATATTTTCTTGCGCAAATGTTTTGAACTCGTGCGTATGTTTGTACTTATGCATGTTTTTATTTTACCCCGTTTATATTTTTCAAATAATGTGATTTGACACAGATTTCAGGACGTTTTGTATTGCTGCAATGTTAATATTAAAAACATACGGAGATAAAAATATAAGGATATAGGTATGTGCGTCTTACAAACACGTCACTTTAGGTAACAGTTGGACACAAATATCAAATCGTATTATCCTAACTCAGTGTTCTAGTAATATGTTTGTATAAACCAGCGGTTCATGTACTCAGGAACGAATTTCCACACTATATCCGTTTTAACATTACAGTGATTGCGTTGTTGGATTCTGTTCTACGCTGGTGGAAATACCTCCCTTGTCGTACACAGCTTAAGCGTGCTGGAAATCTGCGCGACAGTTACCACACTTCTATTTTTGATATCAATAACATCATACTGTCATGCTATTGCTTCTCAGAGAAGGGTATCATTTGATTTGTTTGACTGTTTGCTGTGAACAAACTGCCAATAATCCGAGCAGAACCATTTCAGTTTGCTATCAATATCAGTTCCATTGGCGACGCCTAAGCACATGTACCTCCACAAATGCTTCGCTAAGATCGCTAAATACTTATGAGGATGTCAATAATGTGAATGTTCAGAAGTAATCACACGTGAGCTGGGAACAGTTTTCATCGTGATGAACGACATGCAAAAACATGAAATCGGATGGTGGTCGATCAACAAAAGAATGTGCAGGTTGAGAATCAACGGTCGATCAACGGCACTAATGATGACAAAGATGCAACTGGAACGCAAGTAGGCCTGCCACCCATGCTTCCACGGCATGATCATCATGAGAGATTAGAACGCCAAGATTAGGAATAGAGATGGACGATTGGGAAGATCAGTGCTCTCCGACTGGCGAACATGGATGTCCTACGATTAATTGTTTTGCCACCTCCAAGAATATGGTCATTCGCAGCACCTACTTCCAAGATAATCTCCCGTACTAATATAACTGGCGATCACCATTGCAAACGGGCCCGAATCAATCAGGTATTGATGGATGGATTGCACATCTCCGACATAATCAACGTTAGAATCTATCGTGGTGTTTACATTTAGCCTACCCTCTACCTGATAGTAAGAAAACTGCGCTTAAAACTCCCTGTCATTAACGACGAACGGTACCGACGCCAGTCAGCGTGACCTTCAGCGATTGAAGTAGAAGGATTTCGCCACAGCATCGCTCCACATCTCGAGCAGTCGTTACCGGATTTGGTTTTGCTGGCTGAAACCCCTCTTGGTTTTTCTACTACAGTAAAAGAAGCCATCAACCCACAGGTATAATCATTTTGCTCCACGACTTTCGTATACCAACTCGTAAAACGATAATGATTGACATTTTAACTTACATTTTAACTTAAGACTGGTAGGATAAAGTAGGAGTACATGTGACACTAAACATCCACGTAT
This sequence comes from Aedes aegypti, assembly GCF_002204515.2. Taxonomy (NCBI): domain Eukaryota; kingdom Metazoa; phylum Arthropoda; class Insecta; order Diptera; family Culicidae; genus Aedes; species Aedes aegypti. The sequence goes on from NC_035107.1 coordinate 118,963,166, forward strand.
GCAGTACACAGCGTGAGATGATTTATACTAGCGAGCTAGATTGTCATTATTTTAAACACATGATATCCTAAAACTTCGCATATGTTACTGGTAAGTTCAAATGAGCATTTCAATTCACATTTAACGTTTTTTAAGGCTGATGATGTTGTTCATTGAGGTTGAGCTGATGGTTTTATTGATCTCTTTGCAAAATCCGTTCTGGAGAAATATGTACTTTAGCTAAAACAATTACAGTCAGTTCTCATATAAGACACCACACACTTTTCTTTCACCACTGTTTTCCAATTGTTTTTCATCGAATGTCAGCTTCATTTTTTATTTGAATATACAAGTCGTAATGTTACCTTATTGCGAGAAAAAAAGGATTGATCGGTCAATAAACTGCAATTAGTTTAATATGAGTAGCAGGGTCTGGTAGAAAACTTAACTGAATATACGTACATATTTTATAACGAATTGAAAGTTATTACGGTCTAACATCACCATGTAATATTTTCATCTCTGAATCAAAGCTCTAATTCACTTCTTTAAAGCATAGAGCTTTTCATCATCATATAGGTGGTGAAAAATATATATGTTTTTATTTTTAATCGATAAAATACATAGCAAAAAAACAATAAAAAACATAAAAAAATCCATCTCAAACTATGCGGAATAACTTTTTTCTCCCACGACGAATATTTTTGACCCCATACAAACTTGTTCTTGTCTCACTTAGATCTTTCAAATGAGATATGAGTCATCTGTGTACATTCCGGGCCCAGATTTGCCCAATCTCCTTTACAAAATTTTCATGGTATTCAAAAATGTTTCCAAAAACGGATCCATTTTGTTGCCAAAATCAGAGGGTGCCAAAAAAGGAGCATGCCAAAAACGGAAATCCCACTGTACCAATTTTGTAACCAGACAAAAATCCTGCAGAAGCTTCTTGCTATCGTCCAATCAGCTTGCTTTCCTTCATCTGTAAACTTTTTGAAAAGGTAATTTTGAACAGAATGATGTATGTTTGCCAATGCCGACCAGTCATCAACTGTTACGTGTAACAAATTTGATTTGTTCTAACAAATCTGAAGGCTATTCTATTGGTCTTATTATTCAAGGCATAGAAAAAGCATTCGAAAGTGTTTGGCATGAAGGCTTGATTGTAACATTATAAAACTTTAATTTTCTAAAGTTATATAAAACAGAATAATTCAAAGTTATCTGTCAAATCGTACACTTCAGGTTAATTATCAGAACTCTAAGTCTGAAAGATTTTCTGTAATATTTTACAATATTTTCATCTGTAGTAGATTGCAAAAAAGTTTGAATAGTTTTTCTTCATACTTGAAAAAATGGAATATTTCTCTTAATGCTTTTAAACTTCGACTAATAATATTCGCACATAAACCAAAAGCTATGTATTTGAAACCTTCAAGTAGACATGCTGTCACGATGAGAAGGGTTCCAATAAATTGGTCAGATGAAGTTAAGTAGGACTCACGCTAGATACAAATTAAAATCTAAAAAATCACAATGAGGGCAATTTTTAGCTTTAAATGTAACAAATATATAAAATGTCAGAAATCCATTTATCAACAGAAAATCAAAACTTTTTTTTAAGAACACACTTTTGATCTTCAAATGTACAAATCTGCTCGGCAAACGACAAAATGTTGTTGACAAAAAGTTAGTAATAGCCTAATTTAGTTTTACCAAATTAGAATGATAGTGTTGCCTAACACAGAACACCAATGAAAATACATGAGTGTCATGTATAATATGAAACAAATAAAATAATTACAAAAAAAACACATTCACCACACAGTTTTACTTTCAACTGGATGAGATCTGTTTGGACCAGTGTCCAGTGACCAGTGACCGGTTAAAAATTGTTTACACTTCCCCATTCTGCTGCCGGCGGTGTTGTATACTTTGCCTATGGGCAGTAATAGATCCGTTTGAAGACTATAAAAAAAATTATACGATCGCATTTTTCGGGTTAACCCCTTCCCTCTCATCCCACTAGATCCGATCTACACATACGTAACATACTGCTTAGCTCTCCCCAGGAAGCTGAACAATGGTGCAGTGATATATTTATACAACTTTCCCACCGTAATTGATGAGATGGTGTGTGCTCAACCAACGTGGCTTACTGCTGCTGGGAGTAACATTTTAAAACTATATTGGTTCAAGTATATCGGAAGAGGCCACATTTCGTCTTTCACACGTTTAGCGCATATTGTGGCACGCCTCATTACAACCGCAACTGGCTGATCTACAAGCTTCGCCAATTGAGATGCTACCTCCCAGATGTTCGCCCGGCATTGAACTATAAAAATTCTAATGCTGCTTTATTTTTAGCTGGCTTACCTCAGCCGTAATGTCTCGGAAATCTTCTGGGCCACCGAAGACTGATCTCGTTGAACTTCGAAGCAGCCGAAAGAGAAAGTGATTATCGTTATCTTTCTGTTCGATTTGTACCTGTTTGCTCGAAGCGCATCGAAGTGTAAGCGAAACGGCTTCAAGTGGCGAAATGCTCGAAATATTTACAGACAATTATTGCAGCAGAGAGGTGCCTAGGGTGTCCCAAAATAAAAAAAAAATCAGAATTCATGGTGCTGAACTCTAGATTGAAAGATCAGCTTATTTATAGCGTTTCTGTGTAACATATCAACATAATAATAGTGATCAACAGATCACAATCGTAGTATGAGCGTTGTCAATAGAAACCAGTATAACTCGAAATAATAGCCTATGTTTAAAGCAGGGATTTTTTTTTTGACGAAATCATTGAACATCAACTTCAGCACAAAGTTTATAATCCAAAAACAGTCTTCTAAGAGCATCCTTCTACTCCCAGATTTAAACAAGCATGCTTTGAAATCATCTCAATGCACGGGATCGTTTTGATTCCTGATTTTTCCAATCTCAGCGTGCGGGATTTATGCAAGGATTCAATCCCTCGATTGAATCTCTGTCATTACGCTCATAGGCAATCGATTCATGATGAAATGCTCTTCGTCTGGAATATTTGATGTTTCATAGGGGATTGGGGCATATAAAACCTGACTACCGAACAAGCGACAAAGTAATATGGAAGGCACTCAAGGAGAAATTAATCTAGACAAAAATTCGAATGCCGGAGTTTCGTTGAATCAAGATATGTTTCAACGGATATTCAATAAATAGCACCTGATTCATATTTTCTGTTTAAGAGCTCGGAGTCCCGCCTACATGAGGAGTCATTACGTCAGGTCAGAATGTTACCAAGAATTGTCGCTAGTACCCAGAAACTATTCACTGGAAGCAGCTGTGCATGATAACATTTTTCAGACAAAAGTCACAAAAGTTTTCATCCGAAATGGAATGAAATATCAATGCTTACTCGATTTATTCACACGACTAACAATCGATCAAAGATTGAATCCTGGGATTCAATCCTCTCATACACGTGGCATGTTTCATTGCATGCCTAGATTTGAACAAAAGATGCGCGCTGAATTAATCTTGCTCTGATGGTTTTCGATCTCAGCAGCTCTTGGAGTGGGATTTTTTGAAGACTGTCCAAAAACAAAGCTGTTATCAGCTAAGAGCCTCGAAACCATGTGCGGAATTCACAGATTCGTCTTAAATTTTAAAATCGGTTTCATCTTTCTCTTGTAGTTCTATACAGTGACAAACATGACGTCCGGTAGAATCATAAAAATTTACAATATTGCTTAAGTAAGCTTATAAGTAATTGGCTGCATTTTGATATCTTACACATCAGCGTTGTAGCAATCAAATTATTTTTATTTCGTATTTGGGCCAAACGACCCTTTCGGCCAGATGGCATTCGACCAAAAGGCCGGGCACCGTTTTAAGGCATCGTACACTTTCGAGAATTCCAAACATTAAAAAGTCAATAAGTGCCGGTCACGTCCTTACGGTCATCGGGGAAGGAGAGAATGTTAGTGTGCAATACATTGTTACCATTGTTATCAGGATTTACCTTGCAATATCAATTCAAAAAATCACCTATCTATACTCTAAAGGCAACGTGAACATAAAATTGTTAGGCTTCGAAAACATGCAAAAAACGTCAAAACATGTCCATTTTTATTGAAAAATATGTTTTTCCATAAATCGATTTGGTGGAACCTCTAATAGACTTTTTTTTTAAGTTGATGTGTTCCACACAAACGCTATGAATAAGCATACTTTAGATTTAGGATTGAGCACCATGACTTTTCAATCATTGATTTTTTTTTCTGGGACACCCTAGCGCCTCCATCATTCCTTGGCATAGCATGGCCATAGTGGTTGCGTTGTCGTCATCATCCGAAAGCAGAGTGATTATTTATTTTGAAAACCAACCGAAACAAGCGAAGCGAATATTGTTGGCAGGAGAGTTGGCCACCGAAATGGTCGAGCATAGGTACCTACACACACTGTCGGTGTTGGCGCTCTCGAGCTCGAGCTGTTCGTTGACCCCTTCGAGTGTGGCCCCGTACTTTTGGGTTTTCTTTGAGGTTTATCCTCCCTTTTATAGTGCTCGGCTGCGATGATCAAGTGCGGAGATTTTGCGAATCTGAGCACAAGGAAAAATACGAAGGCTATAAAAGATGTTTAACAAGCTTAGGCAATTTTATAAAGATTCTTACAAGAGCATTGAGAAATGAGAGCAATTCTGAAAATTATATCAGTATACTGTACAAATAATCTGTAGGGAAGAATCCATTAATTCATGTCGAGTAAATTAATCGGCATACGGGTATGACATACATGTTTCAAATTGATCGTATTTAAGCAAAAGTCAATAGTTTTTCATGAAGTTTTGAGGATTGCATAACTATTAGTTGTAGTTTAACCCTCTAATACCCAACCCCGCCTTTAGACGGGGTACACTTTGGAATTTTGTGTATTTTTTCGTAGCTCGGAAATCAAAATTATTTTATTTTTGGCTTAAACCTTGACTCATAACACGCATGTAAGAAAAGTTTTTTATGACTTTTGAAACTTTTTTGTATTTTTGAAAATTGTATTCTTATATACCCTATAAATGCCCGGGGTTAATTTAACGTGTAATAAAAAAATCATACCTTTTATATTTTTCTACGATCGACCTATCACAAAAGAAGAGCCTGGTGGTATCAAAATAATTTCAAACCTGTTTTTCCGTTAGTTACACGGAAAATAAAATACGCTCCGAAAAAAAATTGAAAATTTATTATTTTTAAAAGTATCGCAAAAATTTAAATTTTTATTATTGCCAAAAATCAACAACCAGAAAAGGCTTCAAGAAAAAATGAAAAAAGCTAGGGATGTTCAAAAATAAAAATTATAAAAATCAAAAACCATAATTCAAAAATTCACGAATAAAAAAAAAAATTGCCCAGAACGTGTTTAGAACGATTTTAGATAACGAAAAATAATATTTAAATCGAAAATAAAAATTTGGGTATTAGAGGGTTAAGGAAGTTATGAGAAAGTGTAGATAGTGCTGGGGAGAAGTGAATCCCCGCGAATATCCTAATCATATTTCAATGGTTTTGAGCATCATTAGAGGCTCTGTGATCAAATGTTGAAAACAAGAGAAGAACATCTTGCCATCAAAGTAATTTAAAATTCGTAGTACAACCACTGAGCTGGGAAACAACTTTTTTAAACAGTAACGAGCTTCTTGATCAAGATTTATTAAAAATATTTTGAATAATTAGTCATACTGCATATAAAAATTGTGCCCACAACTTCAGTGTGTTCGGAAGATCGAGTTACGTAATAAACGGACGCCGTCTGGATTGTTTTATTGTTCATCATATCTCATCCGCGAGGTCACTCGAGCTGCTTGAACTAGCCATATCAGGTTTTTTTTCCTTGTGGGGACATGATACCACTGCGACCATTAAGTTGATATAGCCTTATCAGGTTAGTCATAGCGTAATAACAACTTTTTTTCATGTCTAAGCGCTTCTATATTTCGGTCGTTTCAACGACAGTAACTTCTTTTGTAGTCAAAATCGTGATGCAAATGACGATGTTTGTACCTGTAGAAGTATACCTCGTCGTAATAAACTATTCAACGGATAATAGAGCATGTGTGTTCAGAAAGGCCACGTTATTTTAGTGACCAGATTTGAGAAATAAGTGACTAAATAATGACTTCCGATTCTCCAAAAAGTGACTAAAAGTGACTTGAAAATCAAAACGTAATCAGTTTTATTTCAGTTCTATTACACTATGAAACAAAAAAGATTGGAGTATCTTGTACCTTTTAATTCCGCCCTAAATGGTTATCTTTGACAGATACGCGTATTTCAACTATCACTTGCAGTCTTCTTCAGTGTCAGTTACTCGTATCCACGGGATAACTCAAATCTTATAACTTATACACTTATTTGTCTCATCAAACATCGAAATTAGAGAATGAAAAACCGAATTTAGTACTATACCGTTAAATTCCTCTAGAGTTTGTATCCTTTGACAGATACGCGTATTTCGACCTCAACTTTCATTTACTTATAGGTATTCCACTGAACAGCTCGAAGATTTATCATCATCGAGATTAGTGATATAAGGATTCAAGTATTGAAAAACAACACTGCGGAACACGTTTTTGCCTCAAGCACCAAAATACCGCTATTCACTCTATTAAGGGTTGCTGAATCCATTGCCGTTTTCAAAAATATCGTAGCACGTCTAGTTTTTGAGATATTGGCTGTTGAAAATGCAAAAATTGATTATTTTAGTCAACTTGCATGCAAGTTTGCCAACTTGTAAGGCAATTCATTTGCTTAATTTGCCACAGAATTCAAACTTTATGTGTATAACAATACATATCGGCAAAGTTTATAATACTTTCGATGCGGAAAAATTATTTTTTGATGGTTCAAAAAAGTATTGTATTTTCCCATATAAGAAAAACGAAGAATTTTGTATGGAGACAGCAAACATGTCGAAAAAATCGGTTTAATCTAAATTTAATCGCGCAATTTGAACCAAATTTAATCAAAAATGAAAGTTTGAGTGCAAAATAGCATGCATAGTGGATTAAATTACACAAAAGTTTGATAAATTATACCTCAAATTTCATGTAAACATCAATAAAATCAGTGTTACAACTTTGGGGACCTGTAACTAAAAATTGTGACGTGCTGGAACACTTCTAAAAATGGCATCAGATTCAGCAACCCCAAATCTACTCGAGACACATAATTTGATCCTTGAGAAACGCAAGAATGTCATTTTTGTTACGCAGCGCAATCAACCAGATATTGATCTTCAATAAAAAAAAAATTATAGTGATTTTGAATAATTTAGCTTATTTGCAACAACTTTTGTCTAAGCACTTTTTTTAGAAACGACATTTTGACTGCTAAATTGTTGAACAAAGGGGACAATTTGTGGGAAAATAAGAATTAACGCTTCTACCAAATAAGGTCAATATTTTGTGTAACTAGATCAAGATTACGGAACATGTAATATTTGGCCTTTAGTCAATATTTCAAATTAAAAATGGCAGAAGATCGAATATGGTTGAAATAATGCTTAAAACCAATGTATCATAGACGCTTCCTTGGAACGCCGACTAATGAAATTGAAATTTTCCATCAGTAAGTTAAATGGAAGGTACGTTTGGCCTAATGGACATTTAGTATAAAGACGATAGGCTTAATAGGCTGTTAAGCACTAAGCTTCTAATATTTTAATCAAAATTACATGGACACTCTCATGATTTACTTGGCATTGGGGATTATAGTCGGTCAAATTGTCAAACTATGTAATAAAAAATACTTCAATACCGCGCATATTCTTGTCAAATATAAACGCAGTGGCTTTCAGCACATCTCTTGCCGAAGTGAATCAAAAGTGCCAAGAAGAGGAACCGAGACCCTACATTTCTTTGAAGAGGGCATCATGCATGATGTCATGAGCTATTCAATGAAAACGACAAATTCTTTGAAGCATTCTCAAAAAGTTTCGAAAAAGGATCTTCCAAAGTTTATTCCTAAAAACAATTGATAATATCCTTTTCTAAATAGATACTTAAATACATGCATCAGAAAATAAGGAAGTACACTCTAGCCAAGATCTATCCGGCCATTTTTAAAGGTTTGGTTTGCTTGTCTTAAAAAGTATGATGAGTTTTTATTCTCAAATAGTACACTAAATTATTCTTTGTTTGCCTTTTTTGTGTTAAAAACATTTTATAGATTTTGGAAATGTTTAAAACGCTCATGTGCTTTATACTAGGCTGGTATGTGTAATAAAACGAATTTGGAAGACAAAGAGAATAACTAGGATGCATATTTTGAAACGTATTATTCGAAAATATACATCTAATTATCCACCACCAGATATACAAATTCCTATTACCTAAATGAGAATGCACGAGACATTCAAAAAAATACTAAACATTTACTATTATGATAATACTATAACAAATTACGTGGAATTCTATGTTAGATTAACCTTTTTCACAAGAAAACCATGAATCAATATTTTGATACTGACAATGATGTTGTTCTTACTTAAAATTTAGCATTCGTAATTTTATCTCGAAAATTCAGCTCAAAATAGTTGAAAAAAGTGACTTTTTGGCGAAAAAAGTGACTTTAGTTATTCAAAAAAAGACTTCAAAAAAGAGACTTTAAAGTGACTGGCTTCAAAAAAGTGACCAAGTCACTAAAAAGTGACTCGCTACCAGCCTTGACAGTATGTTGTAATAAAATTTTGATTATCGTTAACATTGTTTTACTAATAACTCTAGCTCAATTGAAGGGGGCAGGATCCGTCATTGATTTCGCAATTTTCAAAAGCAGTTTTTTAGTTCAAAATCAAGAAAATTTACAGGAAAATGTGTTTACTGTATTGTATCATCCAATCGCAATACAGTGAACACATTTTCATCGAATGATTTCTAGTTTTGAACAGGAAAACTGCTTTTAAACTTTCAATGATGACGATGACGGATCGTTGGACGTTAATCGATTTTAAGTTCACAAAAACAAGTTTTTCATAAATTTGATATTTTTTAAAGAAGACAGCGAATAAATGTTTTTGCAAAAAGACTAAGTTGATCAAACATAATAACATTGAATCGTAATCAGAATTTTCATCAAATCCTTGACATGCATTTGATGCAATCCTCAGAGGGATTTATGCCAAATGCTGGTTTGAACTCTCACAAAAAATAGACAAATAATTTAATTAAGGTAGCGTGGGGTAAGTGGGTAAATAGGGTAAGTGAAAACAATTGATATATTCTACTGAATATGTGAATAACGGTTTAAACTCATGCGTAAACCTTTGAGGCCATTCAGAACATTACGATAGGTAAGAGATTTCTGAGATTTTTCAGCCATTTTTGCATAATAGAGCGAAAAATTGTTAACCTGTCAATTGTTACTCCGTAACAAGTTGGCGGCGTACAATCTTATTTTAATATTTTCAGTGGAAAAAAGTTGCGGAAAACAATTTCCTGTACCACTTCTCAGTTGTCCTCTGTGACAGTTTCAAACTGCAATAAATTTTTTTTTACAATTAATTGGACGTAGACCTAAAAATAACTAAATTTAAACACCGTCAATTTTCTTATCAGGTGGGGCAAGTGAAAAGTTTATCATTAGAGATTAAATTTGAGTTTTCGTACTTAACTAGCCATAAGTAAACATGTTCGCAATTATCATAGAAAAACATAACGTGCTGATAATTCAAGAAACACTATACTCAAGCGTTAAAAGCTATTAGAAATCATGGAACTTCTCTAGAAGATGTTGCCAAACATTACAATATTAATATGTCTACTTGGGGCAGCCAATTAAAAGGAAGACGTTGACTGAGAAGTTGCAATGTTAGAGAACACACGGAAATCTAGTGGAATGTCTATGTAAGCTAGTTCAAAACATAAAAATGGGGTATAGGTCTATCCACATAAAAAAGATTCTAAATACGTTATTGAAGGATTCCGTTTGATTTCTCCCGAAGATAACGACGTCATATTCGACTTTCTCAAAAACAAATAACGAGCGGTGGAAAAGCGTTGTACAATAGTGTTGTACAAAATACAACAGCGCGACGACTGAAGTGTTAACTGACTGATTTTGTACTGTTTTACGTGTGTTGATATGGAATGTTGGAATTGCTAGCGCCTCAAAAATTCTTGGCCTGCCTCACAATAAAGTTTTTGAGATTTGGTCCACGGTTCAGGAAGGCAGAGCAGGCCTGATAAAGACTTTCAGAAGGATGAAATCTGACTCTATAAAAATCATTGGAAAAACATTGGTGTGATTTTTTTTAACTAGAATTCTCCAAAGAATCTAAGAGAAAATCTTTGAAGTTATTTTCGATGTTATTTCAAATATGTGCAATTTTTCTTAGTTGTAAAAGTAATTTTCTCATAATCTCCTAAAGAAATTCTTAGAGGTATATTTGGATAATTCCCTGGAGAAATCACTTGCTAAATTCCTTAACCTTCCGGTCGTCGCGCGGTAGACCACCACCAGAAGCATCACGTCGAATTCCCAAACATATTTTTAGTGCCAGATAGCCATCATTCTACTAAACAACTTTGCCGAAAACACCAATCTTCTAGCTCATCAGCATCTTGAGCTATAGAAAATAAGAAAAAATGTTACTAGCGCCACCTTGCGGACGTATTCACAAACAGATTTTTACTGAACAACTTTGCCGAAAACACCAACCGTCTTGCTCATCAGAATCCTGAGATATCCGTTTAAGGGATGATGTGACAAATTTTGGTACCCCAAGACAGTCCGAAATAACCTCGGATCCAACTGGACCATATTTCAAAAAATTTCAGACTTTAAACTAGAAGAGTTTTTTGAGAACTTCTGAAAATTTCAGCAAAATCCATCGAGAAACAAAAAAGTTATGCTAACACCTGTGTGTTCTTCAGCATATAAAAGTATGTAAGCTGGATGAATATTAAACATAACTTATCTTAATTCCATCACGTATTCTACATCATGTAGAATAGTAAGTATCATAGAAACTAAAGTTGGAAATTTATACTAATGGTTTATTTATAGTTGCACCAAGTGAATTCAATATGTAATACCTAATAGTATCAGAGGCGACTCATAACCTCACTTTTTACCTGTTCTACGCATCTAGAAATGCCTTTTTCGACAAATTGAGTTCATAAAGCAAATAGTAAATGATTGGAATCTACCTTTCTAGCAAAGCTTCACTTGATAGATGCAAATTGGTTGCAGAAAACCAAGAATTTCTATTCGTGGAACAGGTTGATTTGAGGTTAGGGAATCACTACTGAATAGTATATCACATAGATTTCGGTTATGAAGTTACCAAACACCGAAAGTGTAAGGTAATATTGATTGTTGAGTTAATCATGGTTTTAATTTTTGAAATATATTTGCAGTTTGAAGCTGCGCAAACCGTAAATTTAACGTCATGTTTATGTGCTGCTAAAAAGCCGGTGTCCTCTCCACAATCTGTTCTTCTCCAACAGTTATAAATTAAAAAAAAAAAAACTTGAGATTAACCCTCTAATACCCAACCCCGCCTTTAGACGGGTTACACTTTGGAATTTTGTGTATTTTTTCGTAGCTCGGAAATTAAAATGATTTTATTTTTGGCTTAAACCTTGACTCATAACATGCATATAAGAAAAGTTTTTTATGATTTTTGAAACTTTTTTGTATTATTGAAAATTGTTTGAAAAATTGTATTCTTATAGAACCTTCAAATGCCTGGGATTCATTTAACGTGTATTATAAAAAATCGTACCTTTTATATTTTTCTACGATTAACCTATCACAGAAGAAGAGCCTGATGGTATTGAAATGATTTCAAATCTGTTTTTCCGTTAGTGACACGGAAAATAAAAAATATTCCAGAAAAAATTGATAAAATCATATTTTCAAAAGTATAGTAAAAACTCTAATTTTTATTATTGTCAAAAACCAGTAACCAGAAAAGGCTTCAAGAAAAAATTGAAAAGGATAGGGATGTTCAAAAATAAAAATAATATTTTATTTTATTTTTTTATTTTATTGATGTACAAGGGGGTCAGGGGCCAAGTCTCCAGCATAAGTTTGAAAACTCACACCGTCCATAATACACCGAGGGAATTTTGGAGTTTGGGAAGTAGGCAACGCAACATCTTTGACCAGAAGGTTCTTTAAGTTTTGCTTCTACTCTTGACTTCCAATACACGTATGAATGATGCAAGGTCAAAAGAACATGAATCAGTCATACATATAGCGGTAGTGAAGTGTTTTGCCTAAGGATATGGGAAAGGAGGGATTTTGGGTGGTATTTTGTAAATAGCTCTGTGGAACAAGTTTGTTATTAGTTAAAAATTTAGTTAATCTTATTCACCTTGCAATCAGTAATAAGAATATGTACAAAAACATGATACTTATCTTTTCTCGGCCAGAACGCTGCATGTCTTTCCTCTCCGATGGATTTTTCCTCGTTGTAATGGCGGGTTAGATATGAAAACAAGGATGAAAAGAGAAGAAATGTTAGTGATTGTTACATGCTTTATTGCTGTATTGGCCTACAATGAAATCATACAAAATTCGCTCTTTGGATTCCCATGGTAACAATCCCCATGCAGCTTACAAGAAACTCCATGGCAATGATAACTGTACGCCATGTGCGGCATTGAGGACATCTCAACAATACTGATGACGAACAACAAAAAATGAATCCAAAAGAGCGAAAACCTCAATGTTTCAATGTAGGACAATTCAGCTTTATTGCATGTGAGAAGTTCTTGGTGATATTCTCACAACGGCCATTCAGAATGGTTCGACGGATGTAGATAAAAGATCATTATGATAAAATTAACGCGACGACATGTTAGTGAGCTCAGAGCGATTATTATATTTGCAACTGTTAATTTAGATAGTTAAACTTAGAGTCGGTTATAGAAATATAACTTTTAAGATAAGCAGGAGTAAAGCACGAACGCGAAGTAATGACCTTTCATCCCATCTTCAAGTGCTCCCCACAAACACAACACTTCATTCTGGCACTTTAGAACGTCCATGTTGTAACTTGTTCACACAAGAAATCTGCCCCGACCGAGTTGGCAGAACGCGCCCATACCCCTTTCTGAACCAAAGGACAGGGATGTTCAAAAATAAAAATAATAAAAACCAAAATTCATAAATTTGCGAAGAAAAATAAATAATTGCCCAAACCGTGTTTAGAACGATTTTAGATAACGAAAAATTATATTTAGATCGAAAACAAAAATTTGGGTATTAGAGAGTTAAAAAAACATAGGTTGTAATAATGAGATTGTCTTCCGTCAGTTACAAATCGTATGGCGAGTTACATGAAATAGGTAAGGATTTGTAGATGTCCTAGCATTGGAGTGTTCAAAAACCCCCGATATGGGAAGGGTCTTCAAGCTCTCCGTGGACCGCACGAAATTAACCGCCGTACCGGACCGTACTTTGGGTAGGCTTGTTGTATGGACAGGGGTGTAAAGGAAATTTTCATTACGGAAAGATACTCGACCATCAGGTAATCGAACCAAGACAATTCAATCCCTAGAATGCGCCATTCCCCAGCAACCAGATCTTCAGATTTTTCTCATGATTTGTTATTGATAAACGGCTAGCGGGAAGAATAGTGATATTGATATCCCGCTGAAAAATTGTTTATATTCTAATTTTTTTTTGTAATCAAACCTTTACCGACCAGCCGACTAGTTACCGTAAGACGGGGTAATTTTGATAATGCGAATAACATTGATAGTCCGAGACCCACCACATACTTAACGAAATAACATAATTTCTATTAATCGGCTAAGCAAAATGCCAAAGCTTTTTTCGTTAGAATCGAGTACATTTGAGGCTTTATATCCATAAGTAGACGAAAAACCGAATTTAGTGCTATACCATTTAATTCCACTATAGTTTGTGTATTTTGACAGATACGCGTATTTCGACCTCAACTGTATAGTAACTGTATAGTTTTCAACTTTGATTCCGATTTTAAATTATAAAAGGAACATTTTTTGTGCCTTAATAGGTATGATGGAACACTTTTTGTGCAGCGACGTGAATCACTTTCAATGCCTTCAACATATTGAGCAATAATTTTGATAATTGATCAGGGCCTGCGGACTTGCTGCAATCAAGTTTGCACACCCTCACTTATGGTATCAGTTTATATTGAAAAAAAAAAATGAAAATTGAATTCCGATTGCACGGCATCGTAAAAGATTTAATTTCGGTAAACAAATAAAAAAAAATCAGTAAAAAGTTCAATCTCACTAGGGTATCCGTCCTATTATGGAGGACTTAAGCACGGTGTTGAAATTTAAATCGTATTGCAGTGTCCAAAATCTAATAATTATAGTATTTTGCAATGTTAAGTGGTAAAACTATCCTTTATCTGGAGTATAGTGAAGTAAAAAAGTATTTTTTGGAATCATACATACATATTTTTTACATAAATCTGAAGCTCTTCCTCTGTCCAATTATTGCGGTATTTTGTCCTATTATTGCGGTAGTGCCGTCCTATTATTGCGGTATACCAAAAATCATAGATTTTATTACATTCAAGATACATTCAATATCACAACATGTTCGAGAATTGAAATTATGCTCCCTCCATGTTAATGACACTGCACGGTACTGTCAGTTTGTGTGACTTTGGACATATCTATGAGGAAAACTAATTCATTACTTTATGTCACGATTCGAAAACAAATCAACAGAATCGAATGATTTTCTGCCGGTTTCGTCTCCGTTTGAATAGACAAGGTTCTTCCATCTGACACCACTAGTCGCTATATAAGAAATTAATTTGTTGACTTAAGTATAACCTACAATTTTGATGCTTTTAAAAATATTTTCCACTAGCAACACAATTTTAAAGAATTGCTTCCTTGCGATCATCTTATATCTTAGTTTTTCAACATATTTTTGGCATTTGTTCCGATTTTCAGTCAGTTAACGTGATTTTTTGGTAAAACATTGTATTTATTTTCAAAATATTTGTAAATAAGAGGAATCACAGGGTAAAAATAAACATAAACCTTTTGTTTGACTAAATAAATGTATGAATAACTCAAAATTATGCCCAAAATTAGTATCCTATTAATATAATTAATGTTTCCAGCAATTACATTTAAAATGACTATTGAAATATCGAATTTTTGAATGAGATTTACAAATACCGCAATAATAGGCAAAAAGGTATTTTCATTGTCCTATTATTGCGGTATATGCTTTTTCTCAAAAATATAGAACTTTTATTCGAAATTCAATATCTATCATTTAACTACATCTATACTGAACTGATATACCCGCTACATATAATTGTTTTGGTTCTAAACTTAAAAATTTAAGCTTATGAAAACAGGCCCGTAGATAGAGAGACTGGTTAAAAATATAGGCTTTGCTTGATGCATCATCTAAAACTGTTCTTCCAACGATCAAAATCGTTTAATTTTTGAAGCATTCATCTGGTACAGCTTGGGAATACTATGAGCTTTCATCATCATCAATAATATCCATAGAAAATAGAGTTTTCGATTAATAATGAGGGTTTAATTCTTATACCGCAATAATAGGGAATACCGCAATAATGGGCAAATTACCCTACATATTTTACGTTCTCTAGGACACAAACTTCCAAAATGCATTGAGATTTGATTCAAGGTTCCTTAGAACATTCTAAATATAAGTTTGATTAGCGTCTTTTTAGCGTAATTCTAAGATGCGCATCAGCATTTTCTAAAGTAGGATGCCGTTTCATGCATTTGAATTCCTTCCTTTTCATTCGAGCAACCGTATCAAAGGTAGACTGAATCATTCAGGATAATGTGTGACTCTTTTTTTGTTGACCGAGTTTCAACTATAGCATAGTGCAGGAATACGGGCTATAATACGATCATCCAAAACAACTAGATTCACACTGATTGCCGACTGAGGGACCGAAGAAATCACCGACATAGGGAGAGATATTGAAATGTAGAACATTGAGATGTGGAGAGTCGACTGTATAACCTTATTTTGTTGCTAGAGCTTACAATTTCAGTGGTTTATTAGGCTAAAATTTTACATACATAAGGTTGTCGATCAGGAAACTCAAACTTCTACGCATTTCTCTCACGATTCCAGTCATTTCAATCGATCCTGTCCTGCTTATACCTTCTCTCATCGCGCAAACAAAATTTATATTTTGACCATTAGATATATTTTGTCTTATTAGAGACCAGTTTCGTTTTGGATTTCTGCCCATTTCCGTCAGAATACATTTTTTGGTTCTCCGCCTTTGTCCATCGGAGACCTTTATTTCCACGGATTTCTGCAAATGTTCATCAGAAATCGTCGAATATCATCTCCGCCCATGTCCGTCGAAGATTACTGTTCGAATTTTTATTATCAGGGGATTTCTGTCTTTGTCTATCAGAAATCTATTTATTTTCACTCTATATATTTTAACTCTACCAACTACGCCATTGACCAATAACTGACAGAATATTTGTTTTTAAGTAGATGAAAAACCGAATTTAGTACTATACCATTTAATTCCACTATAGTTTGTATCTTTTGACAGATACGCGTTTTTCGACCTCCCATCCCTCTTTTGTTGAAACTTTAAATTTAAGAGTTGAAGGTACATCACGGGAACGTTTAGTAGGTATCAAGTTGAAAAGCCATGTATTGCTGTTGTCTCTGTTGAGAAGCGTCGTAATGATGAATAAGAGTTCATGCTGACACTCATAGTGACGAATCATTCATAGTTTGTTGAAAAAATATATTTACGTCTCACATTTGTAACGATCAAATGTGCATTCATACCTACATATTTTACAGATTTGAAACAAAAGCATGGAACAAGCTCACCAATTGATCCTTCATCCTTGATTGAGCAGCCACAATCCACTTTCAGCTTTTTTTAACCGTAAAGAGGCACGAAACCGACTTGTTTGCTCGGCTCATATCAGATTAGGGTTTATTCACAAATTTCATAACGCCAAAAATGGTCATATTTGACACCCACCCACCCCCTTGTAACGCTTTTTATATGAATATTCTACAAATTTTGTATGAACTGTAACATCCGAAGAACACCCACCCACCCCCTTCAGCGTTATGAAATTTGTGAATGAGCCCTTACTCAAAAAATAAACTGGGATTGCTCCGGCTTTCTCGACGCCCGTAAAAAAGAACGCGCAAGAGGGAAAATGAAAACTCTGCACAGAAAACCGATTGCGATTTCATTGATAAATTAACAAGATGCTACAAGGTGTCATCTTTTTAAAATGAATAGTCCTTAGACCCCTTTAGCATGGCTTAGCTTTGTATCCGAGAAAATTACTGCTAGGCTAAGGAAGGCCCCCAGAGATTTCATTCTAGATATGCTTCTTTTCGGCATATGTTTTGAACCAAGAATTATGAATTATATGCGAATGTGCAGTGGTTCACTTGAATAAAAAAAATCTGTTTTCCAACAGTAATTTTCGTCAAAGAATTGTTTTTTTCTTTGACATGAAAATGGTGTAACTACCAGGAAGTCGTTGCTACTTGTGAATTACTTTTTTTTTCAATTCGATTAGTTAACTTGATTGGAACAAACGATACTTACCATATAAAGTTAGACAGAGGAACTTCTTTCCATCGCCAGTTTCCGATTTCAAGGTACAGGACTAAGCTAATCCCAATTTTCTCCCAGCCGGCTATTTTAGGGTATGCGATGCCAAATCACAAGTCCAATAACTGCACTGATATTCCAAGCGATTTTATAACATTTGCTCTTGCAATCCGATTCACTGCACTTCCTTAACTGCAATATGTAGGTACTTTTCGCTGCTGTAGATTAGCTAAGCTTCACTGCGTTGTATATTTCAGCGAACCA
Source organism: Aedes aegypti (assembly GCF_002204515.2). Taxonomy (NCBI): domain Eukaryota; kingdom Metazoa; phylum Arthropoda; class Insecta; order Diptera; family Culicidae; genus Aedes; species Aedes aegypti. Next base: position 118,981,004 of record NC_035107.1, read on the forward strand.
TCAAAATTTCTGGGAAATCTTCACAGAACCACTCCCGTATTTGCCTTCAGATAGGTCTGGCAGATTCCCTTTCGGCTAAACAGCGGAGTAAAACGGAGGAGTTGGGAGAAACCGATCGATAAAATTTTCCTCCCGTGCGAAACACTCTTCACTGCACCTTCAGTGGTGATACGCCCCTCTTTTTCTTCCGCCTGAACTTGATTCGGGTTGAGTTTTTCTCGACACTCACCGGAAACTGGAAATGATTGGGCAGAACATTTTCTTTCCCCCCAGAGAGATTTGGACAAAATTTTTCACATCAACTATGACAATTTTAGGATTCAGAACCAACACGAACAACCGACGCGATCACCAAAATCACTAGCGCTTCCTCCAGCAGCGAACGGGAGAAAAACTTGAACTACCGTCCTTTCCGTCAGCTCAGCAAACGTCAGTCGTCTTGTTTCGTTTCGCGTCGTCCGCGTTTACAAACCCGGTGCAGCTGTGTGTGTGAAAGCAGCTTTAAAATCCAAATGCTCCGATAGGTCTGTTCAGTGACTAGGAAAAGGGCTTTTCATTTGGATTTAAAATATTTAGTGAACTCGTGTACTAATCCCTAAAAGTCGCTCAAGTTTCATCAGGGAACGATTTTACCGTCTAAAGACCGGTTTGCTACTGACAAGAAAAGGAATCGCCTATCTCGATGCGTGGAAAATTTCTCCCAAGAAATGGTCAAGAAAATCACATTTTTCTGATCGCAGTACGCAGTTGAGAAGAAATGTCACTTCACAAGGGGGCTCTCTGTAGGAAATTTCTTGACCCTTTCAGTCAAGGAATTTCTTTACTTTTCTTGAGCAAAACAGCATACTTAGCTTAAAGCCTGATTTGCTGCTGACAAGTAATTTCTCGGCCTATCTTGATGCATGGGAAATTTCTGCAAGGAATCCATCAAGAATTCTCTTTTTTCTGATCGCAGTACGCAGTTGAAAAGAACTGTCAGTTCAAATGGGAGTCGCTGTAGAAAATTTCTGCAAGGAATCGGCGAGAAATTTATTTAGCGATTCCTTTTCAGTAGCAACAGGCTTAAAGCTAAATATGCTGTTTCGCTCAAGAAAAGTAAAAATTTCTGCGAAAGAAATGGTCAAGAAATTTTCTACAGTGAGCTCCATTTGAAATGACATTTCTTTTCAACTGCGTACTGCGATCAAAGAAAAATGCTTTTCTTGACCATTTCTTGCAAGAAATTTTCCACGCATCGAGATAGGCGATTACTTTTCTGTTGAAGTGCATACTTCGCTTAAAGCCTGATTTGCTACTGAAAAGGAATCGCTAAAGAAATTTCTCGCCGATTCCTTGCAGAAATTTTCTACAGTGACTCCCATTTGAACTGACATTTCTTTTCAACTTCGTACTGCGATCAGAAAAAAGCGCATTCTTGATCGATTCCTTGCAGAAATTTTCCATGCATCAAGATAGGCCGAGAAATTACTTGTCAGCAGCGAATCAGGCTTAAGGTGAAGATGAATCGAAGCCAAACCTCCAATTTTCAAGAGCACGGATCTGGAGAACCAAAAATCCGTTTAAGCTGAAAACTTAATCGATTGGTCACTCGCTGGTGGTGACCAATCGATTAAGTTTTCAGCTCAAACGGGTGTTCGGTTCTCCAGATCCGTGCTCTTGAAAATTTGAGGTTTGGCTTCGATTCATCTTCGCCTTAAAGCGTAGTATTCACTTCAACAGAAAAGTAATCGCCTATCTCGATGCGTGGGAAATTTCTTGCAAGAAATGTTCAAGAAAAGCATTTTTCTTTGATCGCAGCATTTCTTGCTAGAAATTTCCCATGCATCGAGATAGGCGATTACTTTTCTGTTGTTCGCTTAAAGGCTGGTTTCCTACTGACAAGAAAAGGAATCGCCTATCTCGATGCATGCGAAAGTTCTTGCAAGAAATGCTCAAGAAAATCATTTTTCTTTGATCACAGTACGCAGTTGAAAAGAAATGTCAATTCAAATGGAGCTCCCTGTAGGAAATTTCTTGACCATTTCTTGGGCAGAAATTTTTACTTTTCCTGACCGAAACAGCATACTTAGCTTAAAGCCTGATTCGCTGACGGAGACGGAATTCAACTCAATTTTGGGTTGTTTCAACGCAATTCCGTAGTTGAGCCCAATAACTCAATTTTCGCTAAATTTCCAAGGTCCCCACTAGGTTGTTTGGCTTTAATTCCATTAGAAAAATATACTCAATTTTGGGTTGATTTAACGCAAAATTGAGTTCTTTCGACCCAAACATAAGAAAAGTTGCATTTACCCAAATTTGGCTTATTGGGCCAAAGTACCCCCATTGGGTAGATGCAGCTCTCTCTATTTTTGACAATATTCGTGTGGGAGAAAGAGAAAACCGAGAGATTTTGGGTTGAAACTATAATCGATATACTTAATTTTGGGTAAAGTAAACTCAAAAATTAGGTAAAAATATTTCTCCGTGTGGGGAATTCCTGCAAGGAATCGATCAAGAAAGCTCTTTTTTCTGATCGCAGTACGCAGTTGAAAAGAAATGTCAGTTCAAACGGGAGTTGCTGTAGAAAATTTCTGCAAGAAATCGGCGGGAAATTTCTTTAGCGATTCCTGTTCAGCAGCAAATCAGGCTTAAGGGACAATCTATGAAATTGGTTAATAAATTTGCCTGAGTGTAGATTTGAAAGATTTGAAACGTTTCGCGAAAAGGCCAACTGTGCTTACAAAATCTGACATCTGACGTCAGCGCATCAAAAACTGACGTTTGTCTGTTCTGGCGATGTCAACATCAGCACACAGTGATCGCAAAGGCCCGAAATGCTTTTCTCACTTGTGCCCAGTTTAGGCATTCGCAAAGGTTTGGTTATCAACTCGCTTTTCCTATCGAAAAAGGTTTCGCCGTTGTTTAGTTTATCGGTCACAAGGTCCGTGTCCAACTTCGCGTTACGCCATCGCTACAGGATGAACGTCGTTTACTTCCGCCAGCTGCCCGGGGAAGACCAGTGTGCCATTTGCTTCCATTTGGCCAGCGAACGATACCGAATCGATAAGGTGTTCAACTTTTCCCGGAACGTTACGGAGAACATCGATGCGAGCCTGGAAAGGATGCGGACCAACATCGAGAAGGAAGTGAAGAAAAAAACGAATAAAAAGAAGAAAAATAAAATCGCACCGGTCGAAGAATCGGCGGAAGCAGGAAGCAGTAAAGATGACCAGGAACTGCCGAAGGTTAGCGTTCGGTTTTTCGATGAGGGTCGGAATCAGGACATCCAGAATATGGCAATTTCTGAACTGCTGACCAAGATACAGGACGAAGAGAGGATCTTGCTGAAAATCTTGGACGACGACTTTCGGATAGACTTCAATTCACCTGTGGTGCAATCCCTAAATCTACCTCAATCTATTCTGGCCGGATTTTACGTGTACCCATCGAAGCTGGAGCTGCTCTTTGCGGACAGAAGCCAATCCGAGTTCCAGTGGTACCGGGGGAAGATGCCAACGTCGAACAATGCCCAGCAAATCGAATGGAGTCCCGTAGGAAGCGGCTTTTCCTACATGGCCAAACCGGATGACGTCGGATGTCGCCTCAAAGTTGTATGTGTTCCTAAGAATTCCGTTAAAGCCGGCCCACCGACAGAAGTCATATCCTCTTGCGAAGTTCAAGCCGGACCAGGCCAATGCCCGTTCGATATCCGGCACCTCTTCACGCAAAAGAAGCTAACGAACGACTTCCAATTCCGGGTCATGACGTACAACATTCTGGCGGATCTGTACGCGGACAGCGATTACAGCAGAACGGAACTGTTCGGGTACTGTCCGAATTATGCGCTGCATATCGAATATCGAAAACAGCTGTTCATTAAGGAAATACTGGGATACAACTCGGATATCATCTGCCTTCAGGAGGTGGATGCCAAAATCTTCGACCTGGACCTGACGGCCGTGCTGCGCATGAAGAACCTAGAGGGACATTTTAAGGCCAAAGGGAAGACGGCGGAGGGGTTGGCCACGTTCTACGATGTTAATCGATTTGAGTAAGTATAACAATTACTGTAACATTCATCCCACAGATATGGATCAGTGTTGGACTAAACACGCAATTTCTTATCGAATAGATTATTGAAGAAAAGCAATACTCGAACTATTAATGTTGACGGCCGTTAGTTAGGATGGCAGTAACGGTCGTGTAATTAAAAATAAACTAATGTATTTTCAATTACAGGGAACTGGACCGCCAAGGTATCACATTCGGAGAGAACTTGGAAACAGCTCCGGCGTTCCAAGGCCTTTGGAACCAGATAAAATCTAATGAAAAACTGGCAGCTCGCATCAAAGATCGATCGACTGCAATTCAGGTGACCCTATTGCGTTCCCGTTCGGTGCCTCAGAAGCACCTGTTGGTAGCGAACACCCATTTCTATTTCCACCCGGACGCAGATCACATACGACTTCTGCAAGGAGGCTTCTCTATGTTGTACGTTAGGGATCTGTACGAAAAATACGAGCGGGAAATGGGTTTGGATAGGAACAACTTTGCCATCATATTCTGCGGAGATTTTAACAGCGTTCCCGAGTGTGGGATGTACCGTTTGATGACGGAACGGTTCGTCGGCGATGAGATGGCCGATTGGCAAAGCAATGAGGAGGAAGCCGTACGGGGAGTTACACTCTCGCAACCGTTCTGGTTCAAATCGGCCTGTGGCTGTCCGAAGTATACCAACTTCACTGTTGGGTTCAAAGCCTGTATCGACTTCATCTACTATCAGAGCGATGTCCTGCGAGTGAACGACATTGTGCCTCTGCCCAGCGAGGAGGAACTGATGGCATATGATGCCATCCCGTCGCCGGTGTTGCCATCGGATCATATTGCCTTGGTGGCGAGTCTCGAGTGGAATGGGAAATCGTGATAAGCAATAATGGCTTTAATCAATGGCAATGTAAAATTCCTTAATATTTGTACTATACATAATAAAAGTTACGAAAAAGTTGTTTAAAATGTTTGCGCATATCAATTCTTTATATTACCCTCATATTGTATAGCCATTTTTTACCAAGGCATAGTCGATAAGCTTGTATTGCATTAGGAAGGTTTGTTATGGCTCCTCATAATTCGCTGGAATGTGTCTAAACTCCATAATTAGGCTTGGTTATGTATAGATTAACATATTACAAAGACATAACCAGCCTACAAGAAAGGCGACAAGTTGAAATGTGAGTCTAAACGCCGCCTAAAAATGGTTATCCCAGTCTGTCATCAAGAGCAAACGATTTTCTGGGAAATTATCAATAGTTTTAAAGGGACATAGGAGAGTATCGACCTCATAGAGCTAGCAGGATCATGGATGAGAACAGCTTTCCCGGGAAGCTCACGAGACTGATTAGAGCGATGATGGACGGTGTGCAGAATTGCGTAAAGATCTCGGGTGAACATTCCTATTCGTTGGAATCATGCCGAGGGCTAAGGCAAAGTGATGGACTTTCGTGCATGTTGTTCAACATTGCCCTAGAGGGTGTCATGCGGAAAGGACGGAAAGCTGGGTTTAAAAGTTAAGGTACGATTTCACTAGGTCCGTTCAATTTGTTTGCTTGGAATTGGCATAATAGGAAAAGGAAGATACTGCAGTGCACAGTGGTTCCATTTGTTCTACGAAGCGGTCATAAATCATTTTATTCAATATCCGATGACAAATTCCATTAGAAAATTAATTATTTCTAACTGTTAAAACACATTCGAGGTTGTTCTCGTATGTGACTTCAAAATTCGTATTAGGGATTAAGGATGCGGAAAGCATACTGCGAAGGTGCTGTTATTAACATGATTATATGCGCATTTAGCGACTTTGTAGTTACCTATCTTTCCGTATCCAAGAATAACTAAAATATTTAATACGTTATTGAAAAGGACCAGGGAATGTATACATTGGGAGCAATATATCAGGATTATTATTTTCCAATTTAAGAAGATTCCATGTTCAGAGTTGCTTCATGTGCTCATAAGCGTACATTGATATGTGGATAAATAAAGCTTTTAGGCGTTTTTCTAAGTGCCGAAGATTACATACGTAATAAATACTTGTATTTCTTATTAATTGATAATGCCAATTTCACACCAAATCTCTTGCAAAATCAAGTTGAAGTAATTACAGTGAAAAATTCATGATTTTTTACATTCATTTCATATTAGTTACAAACATATTGGTATGTGACGAATTCTATGAATATTTTTGTCATTGCCTCGTTTGAGAAAAAACAACATCTTTGAAGGCACGCTACTAACTTATTCTTCTTTTTCATTCTGGCGTTACGTCCCCACTGGGACAGAGCCTGCTTCTCAGCTTAGTGTTCTTATGAGCACTTCCACAGTTATTAACTGAGAGCTTACTATGCCGATGACCTTTTTTGCATGTGTATATCGTGTGGCAGGTACGAAGATACTCTATGCCCTGGGAAGTCGAGAAAATTTCCAACCCGAAAAGATCCTCGACCGGTGGGATTCGAACCCACGACCCTCAGCTTGGTCATGCTGAATAGCTGCGCGTTTACCGCTACGGCTATCTGGGTCCCACGCTACTAACTTATTTGCAAATATTTGCAGCTAGAATCTTCACAGGTTCAATTTCTTTCTCAAACATGATCATTTGGTGGCAGGAGTTTCATTAAATGTGATTAAGAACATATTCAAAAACGTACTTCAAATAAAGTGATGTAGTTATTAAATAAGAATATTTTCATCCTCATTAATCACATCAATACTGGCTCCTAGATGTCAAATCACACTCTAAAATATATCGGTAGATTTCCGTAGAAATTTTGATATTTCGAAAAAAAATATTTGAGATTCCGGTAAGGAATTTTGAATTTATTTGAGAGATCTGTTATTCTCTCTGGCGTTACGTCCCAACTGGACAGAGCCTAATTCTCAGCTTAGTGTTCTTATGAGTACTTACAAAGTTTTTAACTGAGAGCTTTCAATGTCAATTGACCAAAAATAAAAATAAATGACTGACTGACATCCCAGATTCTCTGATTTCTTTTGGAATTCTGGAATTACTATAGTAATGCTGGGTTTCCGATAGGCGTTCTAGATTTGTTAGAACAAATCTGGGATTCTGGAAGCCATTCTGGGATTATTTTGGGAATATTGTATGTTGGGGTACCACCCTATGCGCCTTTGATCACGACTGTCACCCGACAGCGTTCCCGACAGGTGTCATCCAACCGGATGCTGGGTGGAACTTGTCATCTTACAATTGTATCAGTACCTGCACGCCGGTCGCACATTTTTAAGTCGTTCATTGTATTTAGAAGTACCGTTAATAAAGCATATTTGTTTGTTACGTACCGTCAAACGGGGTGACTTGCAACGGCGGGGTGACTTGCAACACATTGTAATTTACAACTAAATTTCACTATAAAACACAATTTTCAATAGAAAATTCGTTTTAAATCGGTGCTTCAATACGTGTGACTCACAATTCAAGTAGGGGCCACGATTAAAACTGTTATTATAAATATGTTCATACAATAAACATAATTCTTTTAAATGTCTAGAAAAATGATACTTGATGGAGGTTCGAAATCGTGACCTGAAAACATGAGATAGATTTAATGTACAAAAGTAATACTCTACATGTTGTTTCTATAACTAATAAGTGATAATATGACGAACTTTATTTTACGAAATTGTAGCAACAACTTTTTAATAAAAATAATTTTTATACACATGTACCTATGCGGGGTGACTTGCAACACTTTATTTCTAAGCAATTTAGAGTTTTATAAACGTTAAAAAAATTTGTGTTAGGTCTACTTTATAATCAAAAGAGTAATAATTCATCAATCAACTACAAATACTGGTTAAAAATATTGTTCAGTTAAGATATTGGACCTTGATGATTTAACGCCTCTTTTTCTCATACAAAAATAGCTCAATTATCTATATAAATAAAAATGGAATGGTGTTTGTATGTCACGAAATGGGTAGAGAACGGTCCAACGGATTGTCACAACTCTTTCACTGTTGCATTAGCCAAGGGTTCCGACGTGTTCGTGCGTAGAAAAAGTTTAGGTAAGTCTTCGGAATATTCTGAGAAACGGGAGGAAACTAATGTGCTATTTTGTTTGGGAGATTGTATGACATTTTTCAATAGCCTACTTGATGGCAAGACGAAGTTTGCCGGGACCACTAGTTTTCTTATAAAAATGTATTCTAAATGTTCTTGTACTGGTTCGAATGCTTTGAATACATAAATAACAATACTTAACAAGTGTGACTAATAAAAAATATCAACATTTTGTTGGAAAAAACTAAATTAGCAGTGAGTGTTGCAAGTCACCCCGCACAAGGACATTTAAAAAATTTCACCTTTTTGATGAGTTTTGATATGACAAAATAATTCGATACAATTTTCTATCATCTCATTCTGTAAGCGAGCCGGCCATTCAAAGTTCTACAAGTAATTTAGATTTTTGGATTACGTTTAGATCTTGGTTTTCGTTGATTGAAGTTGAAAAGTGTTGCAAGTCACCCCGTTTGACGGTAAGTCACTCTCACATAGTAACATCGTAAATCCGGTATTTGATCTGGCTATTAATTTTTTGAAATTATTCGGGTATCTTTAAGACGGTATTTATGTAAGAATCTCTGAGATTTCAGTGAGATTCCTGTAAACTCTGGTCCGATTTTCTGGAAGTCTTGTAAACTTTAGATCCCTTTGATTTCCAGTTCCGTTGGGATTGCAGAGGAAATCTTCAATTATAGTATAAACCTTTGATATCTGAATGAACAAGTGTAAAAGAAAATCCTTAATTCAACCATTATTGTGAGAATTTATTTTTATTTCTAAGAATTCCAGAGATACTACCAGGAAACCTACCGAAATAACGAGAATACCACAGAAATACTAAGAATACCATATCCATCACCGGAGTTCAACATGCTGTTTTTTTTTAATTCACAGAGGAAGCTCAAAATTCTACCGCTATTTCATCAAATTCTCTGTACCGTTAAGTCACCAGTCACCGTGCGGGCTCTATTCACCGTGCACATATACAAATTCCTACATAATATTCATACAATTTTCACAAATTATTCTTTTGTCAGAAAAATAAGATAAAACTGATAAAATAAAGTAGTTTTTGTCACAAAGCATTTTGAAAAACCTAGTTTATTTTTTTTTTTTTTTTTTTTGTATGGTATTCAGTTGGAGCTGCCTGACAGCTTAACTTGTCAAGGCTGAACCCTCGGTCTGGCTTTTGCCAAGTTTCCCCTCTACCAGGACCAATACTCAGACGGACTAGGCAATGGCGCCCACATGAACACTGTTTTTTATTAGTATTGTGACTTGGTAGTTTTTGAAAAGTACCCATATTCCCTTGCTTCTGAGAAAAGGAAGCATTATGAAAATCAGCAGCTCCATTAGAATTTGTTTGAAATAGTAGTGCATTACTAACACTGTCTAGTCGAAATGGTTTTGAATAATTTGTCATTCAAGTGCTATTCTGATTATTATTGTCTTTTACGTAAGATTAGAGTCTTAACTGTCAAGTGTCGTCAAGTCTTGACAAAATTAGGCTGTTTAGTAGTAGTTCTAGTTAATTTCATTTTTGTTGTTAAAAGTATTTATTGGTCATTACGTTCATATATCCTTAAAGAAAAAAGTCGCTTTCCTTGTCTGTTCAACAATTTTTCGAAACTAGCAAGTGTATCCTAATGATCGATCTCAGCGTCTTACTTTCCATAGTCATTTTTATAGTGAATATTGAAGAGTAAAGTTACCTTAGGCTTCTATTACAGTCAACTACAAGATTCACTTTTCGGTGGCAAATGCAATGCTTCACAACGCCTACTTTCTACTTGTAAATTTTGCGAAAATGAAGCTGGAATTAGATTATTTATACCGCTGTTACAAAAGAGGTATTTCTTATTATGGCAATGTAAAAACCATATTAAAATAAGATTGTCGCCACGTATTTCTACTCATTGAATCTACCGAATGAGCAATGAAATTTTATGCAATTTATAATTTTTTATTGTGTTTCAGTCAAAACTCAAATGCACGGTAAATGGACCCTTTTCAATATGTATGGTTCCCATTACCGTGCATTACTGTAAAAAGCTTGAAATTCCCAACAAACATTTTAGTGGAAGAAGAGTTGAACAAACCACTCTAAATATTATTTCAGCTGAATAAACTGTTGTTCAGCTAAAAATGTTACTTGGGTTATTCGGTAATATTAGATTTATTGTTATGTCGTGATTAAAAAACTTCATATTGAGTGTTTGAGTGAATATGAAATGGTTTGGACAATACAGTCAAACCTCCTATAACGATTTTAATGAAAAATTATTTATTTAGTAAATTTTTAAACTTTTTATGGTTTTTATTATAAACTAGTGGTCCCGACAAACTTCGTCTTGCCATCAAGTAGACTGTTGAAAAACGCCATGAAACGTCCCGTGTAAAATGGAAGTTCCGTTCAACCTTATTTTTTTCAACTTTCCCGTTAAATATCCTTTACTTTTTATATCCACAAACACGTCGGAACACCTCAGGAACATAACTATGGAAGAATTTTCAAAATCCGATAGCCCGTTTTCAAGCCATTTCGTGACATACAAACAACATTCCATTTTTATTTATATAGATTATTTATATAGATGAAGATTTTAATACTCTTAAAAATGAGTGCGCACACTACTAGCAATATAGTTGCTCCATTATCAACGTTCCTTCAAAATACAAAATTAAATCCTGACGAAAACTATATGCACGGTGAATGGTGACATAGAACGGTACGAGGAGACCTTAACATGACATTTTCAAACATATTTTTTGTTATCCAACACTAGTTTTATATTTTTTCCTGAATTATTATATAACTGCACGCTACGTAGTGGTATTCTAGTACGCATCAAATTATTTGGAAAAGTTATACAATTTATTGAAGTGCAAATTTTTCTTAAATGCACGGTGAATGGTAGCTTGACGGTACTTCTTTTTCTTGGTATTAACATCGCCACTGGGACAGAGCCGGCTACTCAGCTTAGTGATCTTATGAGCACATCCACAGTTATTAACTGAGAGCTTTCTCTGCCAAAGTTGTCATTTTCGCACTCGTATATCGTGTGGCAGGTACGATGATACTATATGCCCAGGGAAGTCAAGGAAATTTCCATTACGAAAAGATCCTGGACCGACCGGGAATCGAACCCAGACACCTTCAGCATGGCTTTGCTTAATAGCCACGGACTCGAACCACTCGGCTAAGGAAGGCCCCATTAAATTCTCAGAACAGGAATTTTGAAAATGTTAGGAACTTTATAATGTCACAATTGCTGTAATCTCAAGATTCCATCATAGGATACAGATTTCTAGCTAAAATTCTCAGAAAAATCCTTGTTGTCAAATCATTATAAAATTCACATGCACATAAAGTGAATGGTTATCGCAAATTTACACTTCGAATCGTGTAAAGTTACATAACCTACATGAATTTGTGTTCATGATAGATTACGCGATGCATAGCGGGAATGTAGTAATATTCATATTTTCACATGATTTGTCGTGTGAATAAGCGACAAATTTGGCATATATGCATGATTTTATTAATTTTAAGTGTCACTCTGAATGGAATTTTCTTAACGTGCAGCATCAGTTACTGCTCATGTTCGAAAGTAGTAGCGTAGGGTAACAGTCGTATTTTGGACCCCCTAAGGAAGTGTTTTCAGTTTTTTGTCCCAATTAATCAATTGCACAGCGTAACCAAGTCAAAGAACATGCCAAAATGTAGAGAAAAACTTCCTCTACCAGATAAAAATGTTCATACGGTCATGAAGGATGCAAAAAACGACCCTCGAAGTATATATTTTGGACCCCCGGCATTTTTTATCGTTTGGCGATAAAGTCCATAACACTGGTTGTATAATATGCTTGCCCATAGTCTAATCAATCGATTGACAATGGAAAACCGAAGAAATTCTACGCTTTTAGTCCAGAATTTTGAAAAAAGTCTATGTTTACATTTCTCGCGTAACAATTCTAAAGGGCCAATAATCAAATTGTAAACAAATCGGGTTTTGATACCATTCGATAGCATTCCCCAACACCCACAAACTGTGCAAACATTGTCAACATAATCATAAAACTTACCGTTATAAACTCGGTTTTCAAAACGGCCAATAACCGCTTTTTTCCAAATCATTCATTGGCCCCCGCTCGAAAAGGCCAATGATTGGTTCTCGCTCCATCAAGAAGGCCTACAATCGGAAAATTTCGTAAACTGTCATTGGCCTTAGCATGGTGAGAGGCCAATGACTCTCTCTTGCTCATTCATTGAAAACCGAAAAGGCCTAGCCTTGGGCCAAGCACGCTAATAAAATTCTATTTTGGCCAATAAAAAAGGCCCATGCCTTGATGAAAATCGAAAATGGGCCAAGCATTTAAACTCATCATTTTTTCCACATTTTTGTCAGTTTTCAGAATAAAATCAATTATTAGTGTGTAGTAACAGTAAATCGTCACTCAAATAGCAAGAAATCACATTGATTGATTTGAAATCTGAAAAATAAGAATTGAAAATGTGGTGAATGATATTCAAATCGAATTTTCTCAGAGTCAACGATCTGAGGATTGGCCCTTTTGAATTGTTACGCGAGATTTGAAAAATTTCTGACGACTTCAATTTCTGTGTGTAACGTGTTGTAACGGTTGCATGGATGAACCGATTAAATTAATTTAATTTCATATAAAATTTCCTTTGTACAAACGGTTTACGCAAGTGCGGAATAGTCCTATCTTTCCAAATGGCATGCGAATTGAGTTGGTCATTCGATTTAAACTGGGAAATTTGCAGTAAAATGACCAAGGGGGTCCAAAATATATAGGGGTCCAAAATATATTGGTTACCCTAGTAGGTACTACATGTTCGAAAGGTTTTTTATTCATACCAAAAGTGTAGTAAACTTAGTGGATTTTTTCTTGAGTGGATGCTACATGTAGTTAAGTTCAACGCTTTTTATTCATACCGCCCATTGCTTCGAAGAACTTTTCAGGAGTTTGATTTGGGCGCAGACAGACGTTTAAGCAGGAACAAATTTATTCAAAATTCCTGTGTAAATTCTACCGTGGTGTCACCTAGGGAGCAAATTGCTGCAGTACAGTGACAGTTCGTAAAAGCACGTGGCTTCATCTTCTCGCTTACCACCCAGTTCACCGCCCACTGAACAAAAATATCAAAACAATCACTTTAAAAATGATTCACACAATTGTGATACTTTCACGCCAATTTCTTTTACAAGTGTAACGATCATTCAAGGGTGTTATACTAGCATGAATCTGTGAGTAAATTGAATGCCAACTTGTGGTAAAAATTACAATGGATTTAGTTAACTTTTACATGGGAAATAAGATCCAAAAGGGAACATCACCCACCCAGCGCAAAAAACAGGTGCATAGTTTTGAGCGTTGAGCACGTCGGCTGTGGGAGCGGTTGTGTGTCATGCTGTCAACGAAATATGATCGGGGTGGTGGCGGGACGCATACGCCACTAACGCCATCTGTTAGCTTATTGCCACTTGGCGATTTGTGGCGGCCATGTTTTTACACAAGTGGCTGAGTCTAACTTGAACGTCTGTCTGCGATTTGGGATTTATCACGAACTTTCAAAGTCATTCTTCCAATAATTTCGTTTTAGATACCTTCATGAATTCGATCTGGATTTTTTCTAAGGATTAAGAATACCTACAACGACCGTTTCCTTTGTCAATGAAAGCTCCAAGGTTTCCATCAATTTATACATTGAATTCTCTAGGATTTTTCCAACATTCCCGTTTCAAATAAAGTCATCCAAGAATTTTTCCAATCATTCATCAAGGGATGTCTCCAGGGAAATGTCAAGGAAAATGTTTAAGTTTTTTAGGAGAAAATTGTGGAAAATTCACAGGAAAATTCTGTTGAAACTTGTGTATTCCCTTGAGTATGACCTAATGAATACAAGGACCTCTGAAAAAACTTCTGGATTGTTCGAGTACGCATCGTACCTTCGTTCTGTGTGTACACGAATTCTCTCTGCTCTTGGAAGTAAAGCAATAAAACAGTTCTTCTCAGTGCTACAAAAACAGTAATTTTCAGTGCTAAATTAGAAAAGTTCTACAAAAACAGTACTTTTCAGTACTATTTTTTCTACTATTGTTTTACGATCCTTGTTTGGACCCGTCTTTTCAATGTTTCGTTGGACCCGTTAGCGAAAGCTAGCGGTGGTAATCCTTCTTGGACACCGTCTTGGGAAACACCTCTTAGAAGGTCTCGAATAAGCAATCAGTTCGATTCTCTAGACAAATTTTCCGAACACCAAATCGAAGCAGTCTCTAGCCCAGGCTCTTTGATTCAAGTGAGGAAACGTGCCGCATATTGTGGTCAGTTGTTCCGAATTTGGGGGATTTAGGCAGGAGATCTTGAACTCCATTAGGGAAATCAAGGTTTCTTTCCGAATTGCAAAGAAAGAAGACTGCCGCTTATTGCCGGAAACTCTTAAAGATCGCGAACTTCTTTTCAAACATCTTGAAGAGAAGAAGCACAAAATTTTTACTTTTGACGACCAAACTGAACGTATGTTCAAAGTTGTCTCGAAAGGCCTCCCAAAGTGACTATAAGTCATCTGAAGAGATCAAAAATGGAATAAATGATTTGCTTGGATTTCCCCCAGTCCAAGTAATCATTATGAAAAAGAGAACCCAGCCTGGCATTCTTCCGTAAGGCTATCTCAAGAATATTATTTAGTTCACTTTAACAAAAAAAGATCTGAATAATATTTAGAAAAAGCAAGACTTATGTTCGATGTCCGTGTGACATGGGAACATTTCCAGAAACCTGGAGGAAATTTCCAGAATTCCACTCAGAGCCGTCGGGATAGGGTCATGGAACAAAACATTGCCCATCCATGCGGGCATAATTTGCATAAATGCATAATTTGCGGAGGATCTTCTCACGCTAAGGACGTCTGTCCTTTGAAGGATGATACCACAAAGTTTGTATGCGCGAATTGCGGGGGCCATCATAAGTCAAACTTTTAGGATTGCCCTTCGCGTAGGCGAATCGTCGAGGCTTCCGCCAGGCAGATGAACGGTCATGTTTTCGTTTCCGGAATTCCCCTGGTAGAGTATCGAACAATGCTCATTTTTCAGTTAACGATAGCTTGATTATGAATCATACCCATCAGGAAGATTACAATCATGCTCATTTACATACAAATTTAATTCCGTCGGGTAGCCGTTTAAATCTTTTTCGAATGGATCTACCCAAGGAAAATCTTATGCCGATATAGTAGCAGGTAATTTAAACTCATCCTTTTTTCATACTGCGAATAACCGTTCTAATTGTTTCAAATCAAAAGGAAATAACCCTGCTGCCACAGGAAATTTCTATTCTGCCTCTTCGTCTACCAAAAATCCTAACGGAAAATCATCAGATAATGTACCTACTTAAAGTAATATGTCTCTCTCTCTCTCTGATTTATTTTTTTCTAGCTGAACAATTGAATTTAATGAGTGATGCAATGTTCAAAACCATCACTATGATTGAAGCAGTCCAAGTTGGTGTAAAATTTACTAATCAAATTGTTATTGGATTACGTTTCTCTAATGGATCCTAATAATAATTTGAATATTTTAAATTATAATGCTCCTTCTTTGATAGTAAAGAGGACGAGCTGTAAATATAATTTCATAGCTGCTTATTTGCCTTTTCAATGCTCTGGGCAGCAAGTTAATTTGCTCCAAACTGACTTGCGAAAATTGACTCGCAATAAGTCAAATTTATTTTTGTCATTGGTGACATTAATGCCAAATACGCATTAAACGTAAACGTGCGGCTATTCAACAAGACCAAGCTGACGGTCGTGGGTTTGAATCTCACAGCAAGCTCTGTCCCAGTTGTGATTAATGCCAGAAAGAAAAAAAAACGATGATATCCATGACCATATGATTACGGGAGTAATAAGATGGGATTATTAACTTGATTTAAAATATGGTTGAAAAACACATCCTTCGATATTTTCCCGTTCAAATTTTCCATAAGTTGATGGATATTTGTTTTCTAGTTTTGTGAAGTTCTTTCATAATAACAACTCCCACGTTTAAAGTTGAATTATACATATTTTGCCAAGTTTTTTTTTCTCAAAAGCTTACAGGAAATAACTATTCTTACCTACCTCGTTTGCTAAGCCATTTCCACCTGAGAAACATCGAAATCCTCGTCATCTCCCCATTCGGACGTTGGCACCGCCGGCCGCGATGCGGGTTTCCCTTGTGTACTGGCCGGCAGCTCCAACAGGATACTCTCGTGCTTGACTCCCCCTTCCTTTTCGTTGCTCTCCATCAGCTCCCACAGCTCGTTATCGTCATCGCCATTCAACGTGGCCGTGTCCTGCGTGTTGCGAACCACGTGCGATGTATCCTGACTACTGAAAGTGCGTCGGTTCTGGTTCTGAGGCTTGACCTTTGGCGCCCTTGCTCCCACCGTTATCTGACTTAGATCGAAGTACTGATTGGGATGGGTGATGCCTTCGTCCAGTTTGGTGTCGTGGGAAATCTCAAAGTATTTCCCACAGGCAATCTGATAGTGACCTCGACTGGCAAAGCCGGAGATTTCTTCGGCGTGGGCGGCACTCAAACCAAATGAGCTTAACTTCGTTTTCAGTACGGATGGTTCCCAGTTTTTGAACGGGCATCCGTGGGTATCCTGAGGCGTTACGCTCGCCGTTATGATCTTCATACAGTTATAGGCCGCGTAATTCACACGTGAACCTTCCTTTCCGTAGTTATGTCTAATGTTGTAGGCGTACTCTTTTTCGAACTTCTCCAGCGTAACGGTGCCTCTAGTGAATTCCTCCCGCCAGAAGCGCAACGAGTCTTCCATCGTTACCCCGATCGCTTTCAGAAACAGACCATATTGCATACGACCTCCGTGTTTCAGATGGTGCTTTGAACGAAGGGTATCATGGCAGTAGCGCATACATAACGGGAAGGATTTCTTCGACAACTGATCTAAGCTTTCGATGGGGACCTGTCCCGATTTGGACACCCTATAGTCCTTACCCGTATAAGACGTGTGCAGTTCTTTGAGTATCATCGTGAACCTTTCGTCGTTTTCGATTTCAGGCAGCAGTCGCAAGTGAGCCTGTAAGCCGTCCTCCAAAAGCTGCTGGTGCTTATTGGCGATAATCGATACGAAATCGCTGGCTCCAACGTAGGCAAAGCCTGTCCTCAGATAACATTTTCGACTTCGAACCAGGTCCAGAACCTCCGTGAAACGCACCTTGTAGAAATCCATCGATTCGATTTGAACAATGCTGTGGTAGAGGGTGCTGTCGTACAGTCCATCCTTTATTTCGTTCTTTTGGTCTGGAGTCAGCGGGGAGTAACCCATTTCGTACTTCAGAACGAAATCCTTCACATCTTGCGCGGAAAGCCCGGCGAACTTCAGACGGAAGAGCTCCATTTCTCGGGTGATGAACCATCTGCGAGTAATAAGTCAGGGCGTTAATGATGAACGGATACCAATGATTAATGATTAAAAGTTTTCATTCCATGATTGATGATCAAAGTATGATAATTGAATAAGGCCTTCCTTAGCCGAGAGGTTAGAGCTACAAAGCGAAGCCATGCTGAAGGTGTCTGGCTTCAAATCCCGGTCGGTTTAGGATCTTTTTGTAATGGAAATTTCATTGACTTTCCTTGGCATAGAGTATCATCGTACTTGCCACACGATATACGAATACGAAAATGGCAGCTTTGGCAAAGACAGCTCTAAGTTAATAACTGTGCTCATTGAACATTAAGCTGAGAAGCAAGCTCTGTTTCTGTGAGAACGTAATGTCAAGAGGAAGATGATGATAATTGATTATTTTTTAACAGATTAATCATTATGATTAATGATTAAGCTCAGCGTTATTCGCATGGGCATAGCCAGGGGGTAGGTGGTAAACCGTTGTCCTCCCCCCTCGGCCAACGAAATAAAATCAAGATCAGCTGGTTTGCTAAAAAACTGAATATATTAGAGTTTTTAAAAGATAGTCTTTAGTATTAATGTTTTTGGAAAATTGCTTAATGATAAACTATTTTTTATAATTCTTGGAGTACAATTGAATATCAGATTTCTGCCAAAGATCATAGGTATTACAAATCATCCGAAGGATTTATCAACAATCCGTAATGGAGCTTGCGAGATCTGCCAAAAATAGGTTAGGTCTGTCTCAACAGGTAGCCATGCATCTGTTAAGTTATCTTGAAATGAATCCATCCAGGGATTCTTCGAAGAATTCATCAAGGATTCCGATAAGGGATAAATCTACATATTCGTCAGGAATTCCTCTCCTTTGCTTTGGATTCTACAAGGATTTTTTCCAAAAACCATTCCAATAATTTATTTCACACTCAAAACAATCCTCACGTCAAGGCTACGTGGAAAATCACGTGGATTCCAAAAAGATGAACTTTTCTCTAGTTTACTTGACGACGGTAACAATCGCCTAGACGTAAATATATATGAAATAGGCCAGGGGAAGTGGTTCACCTAGAGTGAATTTCTGTCAAAGAAAAAGTAGATTTTGTATGAGATTTGACAGAAAAATGAATGACAAGTTCATCCACTTCTCCTGGCCTATGAACCCTTAATAACATTTACTGTTGGAGAACATCACACTTACGTGAAAAGAACGTACGGGTCGATGTGGGGTATTTAGAGGTGTGGGCGAACATCAAATTAGTATATGTGATAACATCAGTTTTGAAGTGGTAGTTGTGCAATGCCAACTTCGGCGAGCCGAAAGTTCACGAAGTAGCCGAAGATGACGTCACGTTGAGAAAGCTGCGAACAAAATTTTTCGCAGCCTTGTCGTCACCATCAGCTGATCGTTTTGTTAACATCTTTTTCATGACTAATACAAGCAAACACATACTAAGAGCCGGACCTGTTATATATGACATTGCGTACGGGTGAATGGATCAATGCACGAGTTCATTATTTGACGTTTGAGCGGTGCCGTGTTATTTATGTGGCCATGGACCTATGCACGAGTTCATTATCTGACGTTTTAGCGGTGCCGTGTTATTTATGTGACCATGGAAACCAGTGAATTCGGCACCGCTCAAACGTCAAATTAGTGAACTCGTGCATCGGTCCATAGTAACCAGTGAATTTGGCACCGCTCAAACGTCAAATTAATGAACACGTGCATCGTTCCATAAACCGAAATTTTGACAGTTCAACTTCTAGTTCATTCTTTGTTATGGTGGGTTCAAAAATGGCCGGTCGTTTGGAGAAATTGCAAGTTTGACTGCAAAACTTTCAAAACCGCATACAATATTTAAAAGATGATGGTAAGTAAACTTTGTTTAAAATAAACTTTAATTCTTTATTGATTTGTTTTTTGTTTCTTCTAATATAGCTGAGCGAAGAGTGCAGTACTTTTAACGGCATCAAAAAGCGAATCACCTGCAAAGTATCCCGTTTCGGACGAAAGGCAGTATCGTCGACACGCAAAGATCTATTTCTGCAAACCCATTCACCGGACTCAACTTTGGAAGCGGATCTGGTGGCCTACAAACGGGTTGGAATCGGATTGAAACCACAATGGCAGACGAAATCCACCAGTTTTATCAATGTGGAGCTAAAGTGTTTTTTATTTGTGGTTGAATAAATGTGAATAAATGTGTAATTGCTTGTTAGTTTCATTTTAATTCCTTTCCTACAACTAAAAATAAAACATAGAACAGTGAAAAAGAACCTTAAACAATGTTGCTGAACATGAACATGAATTTTCGTAGGCATCAAAACAGAATCTGTGAATGGACCGATGCACGAATTCACTAATTTGACGTTTGAGCGGTGCCAAGTTCACTGGTTTCCATGGTCACATAAATAACACGGCACCGCTAAAACGTCAAATAGTGAACCCGTGCAAAGGTCCATGGACATTTGCACGAGTTCACAAATTTGACGTTTGAGCGGTGCCGAATTCACTCGTTGCCATGGTCACGTAAATAGGCCAGGGGAAGTGGTTCACCTAGAGTGAATTTCTGTCAAAGAAAAAGTAGATTTTGTATGAGATTTGACAGAAAAATGAATGACAAGTTCATCCACTTCTCCTGGCCTATAACACGGCACCACTCAAAAGTCAGATAGTGAACTCGTGCATCGGTCCATAGGCCAGGGGAAGTGGTTCACCTAGAAAATATTCACTTCGATCATCTTTTGTTGCGGGCTCGCAACAATCACGCTAAACTTGCTCCGCCAAAAAATGAGTGCCGAGCGCACAAAATTGGCCACTTTTCGTGCAGCATAGATTCTGTGCAAAAAGGCTGTACACAGTTTTGTGCAAACGGTGGTAAACAAAACTGAATGAATGAAATGCGCATAGAGGAGGAACGCTTCGAATGCGGAATTCGCTTTTATTTTTGTATTGCTTCTGAAAACATTAAAAAAAACATTCCGATTTTAAAGTTTTTCAGAGATTTTTTCATTTGAATAACCGAAGCGAAAGCAAATGGGGAAAAACTTTCGCATTTGCGACCATCTTTCGGCTTTTCGCTGGAAAAAAATCCCAGAAAACGCCCCATCTTAGGGCTCATTCATTTATTTCATAACGCTAAAATTGACCATTTTGGACACTCACCCACCCCCTTGTAACGCTTTTTGTATGAACATTAATGAATTTTTGTATGGGCCGTAACATCCTTTGGACACCCACCCACCCCCTCTAGCGTTATGAAATTTGTGAATGGGCCCTTATCAACGGCCAACTGTTTGCTGCCGCGCGGGAGATCATTGACAGTTCCGTTTCCATCGATCCCCGCACAGCCGAAGGCCAACACGTCGGCAACTCACAGAATGAGTGCGACCTACACAGAATTTTCTCTCAGTCAGCC
This sequence comes from Aedes aegypti, assembly GCF_002204515.2. Classification (NCBI taxonomy): domain Eukaryota; kingdom Metazoa; phylum Arthropoda; class Insecta; order Diptera; family Culicidae; genus Aedes; species Aedes aegypti. The sequence continues at coordinate 119,001,926 of NC_035107.1, forward strand.
AGTTCTGCATTGGTTGCCTCATTCTGTGTAGTTGTTACACATGCGCTGCGTGGAGCTGGCTGTTTGCTTGACTTTACGAGAAGAAGCAACCTTGCAATGAATCACGAGAATGAACAGCGCGTGGATAAATGAATCCTACACTCAAAATAATCCAAACGTCAAGGCTACGTGAAAACATACGTAGTTTTTTTCCATCGCACTTTTCACGTAGCTCTTACGTTAATCAAAAGTAATCATGAATGAACGCATGAACTACTGAACTTCTTCGTTTGCACTGATGCATCCGGTAGTTGCTACGTGTTTTTTTCGTACGTTTCACAAATTGTATCTGTGAAGTACAGGTGAATTTCCAGGGTATTGTATTAAACATTTAGATACACATTACGTTGCACTACACTTGTTCCAAATTTAGATGCGTTGAAATAAATAAAACTATTTATTTGACGAAAGTGTAGAACTAGCCCTCGTGTGTTAAAATACACTCTAATAAAGATATAAAAAAAAAAAAAAAAAAAAAAAAAAATAAAACTATTCCTTAAATGATTACATCTTTATTCAAAAACAATAACGTGAAATAAACTACAATATAAAAAATGTCCACATTTACGACACATGACCCTTCAATCTTGCTTCTCACATCGTCATGTTCTGGCCAGCCCCAAGAGCAGCCGTAGCGTAGGAGGTAGTACCTCCATTCAATGCTTGTCGAGCTCCATAGTCGGGATGATCTGCAAAGCTTTTTATTTCACATAGGCGGTACACTGGATCTACAAATCTGTTGTTTGGAGAACATGGATTGTACGGATTGGCACTGCTTGATGAGGAATTTAAAAAGTTGCGAGCGGGTTTGGGTCACTTGCACGTGAGTCGCGATCGGTGCCCTGCAACTGACTGCAGATTCCGCTGATCTACGATTTAGATATTTTTATAGCTAGAAACGAAAACAGAATTTACGAAATCAGTGCATATTAGCATAACTCATATAGGTATTCACAATTTAAACATTTACTTACATGCATTTTTCGCCAAGAATAAACTTTTTACAACAGTTTGTGATAGTTCTGATCTATCCGTTTCAATCGTCAACAAATACTGACAAACGAATGATAAGGGGACAGAATGAACACAGCATTCAACTGTCAGAATGAATGAAGACTATGTACGGGATTTTCACGTCATGGTAATAGGGAACCTCAGTAAGAACTACAGATGGCTCAGTTCAATTCGAGCCATGTGCCGATGATTGTTACGTTGGTCAGGTAAATTCTCGAAAAATTCATTTTCAAGGTTCTACGTGATTTTTCACGTAGCCTTGACGTTTGGATTTTTTTGAGTGTACGAGTGGAAAGGCTTCGCGAACCACTTATCGGTGTGTTCATTTTGCTTCTTCGGCGTTGCATCCGTTCGATTTTTGCGATGCTCTTCGTGACGCAAAAATGAAAAATGAATTTTGGCGAATGTTGGATCGCGAAGATGCGTCGATCATTGTTCACGAAGAAGATCCATCGCAACACTGACCTTAAATATATGTCTTTTCTATCTAAAGGTCCCGTACAACATACTGGAAAAAATGTTTAGAGTCCAATGAAACGCTCTGTAAAAGGTACGCACATAACTGGTACGTGAAACTCCGATGGATCGAAAAAAGTTCATTATCTCGTGAGTTCATTCAGTGCCACCTATGATTCACGTAGCTGCAACGTGAAAAGTGTGATGGAAAAAAACTACGTATGTTTTCACGTAGCCTTGACGTGTGGATTTTTTTGAGTGTAGAAATCTGAGCAAAATCTCAAAATATGTTTCCTCTCATTTTTTTTACAAACATGTAAGTTTGATTTCATTTAAGAATTTCAAAAAACAAAATTTCACAAAGATATATTCTCAAGACACCACCAAGAAGTCATCTATGGAATATTCACAAAATTCATTCATTTATTTAGTTAACATCTAAACTGCCCATAACTTCAAAACAGTCACATTCGACATTTTTGACAAATTGGAGTTAATTCCAACTGGACAATACCATGGAGAGTCATCAAATGACAAATACTTTCGATCAACTTACTGATTGATTGATTGATTGACTGAATTACCAATTTCACGCCACAATACTGTTGGCTTCGTGGCCGTGCGGTTAGTGTTACCAAGCATTTAATCGCATCGAGTCAAGGGGTGTGGGTTCGACTCCCGCTTCAGTCCGGAAAACTTTTCGTCAGGAACGTATTTCGATTGTGCCACTGGGCGTTGCATGCTAGTCCATTGTCTAGTGTAGTGCTTCCTTCAAAGGGCAAATTGTCCACTGGAAGCATTAACGTGTAGTGTCTTAAAAAAAAAAAAATACGCGGTTCGTGGCCGCATCTCTTCATCCTCGATTCTGCCCCAAGCACGCCCATTCGTTGAGCACTTGATCCGCCCACCTAGCTTGCTGAGCACCACACATTATTGTACCAACCAGATCCGAAGCAAACACCATCTTTGCAGGGTTGCTGTCCGGCATTCTTTCAACATGCCCTGCCCATCGTATCCTTCCAGCTTTGACCACCTTCTAGATACTGGGTTTGCCATAGAGTTGGGCGAGCTCATGGTTCATCCTTCGCCGGCACCCATCGTTTTTCTGCAAACCGTCAAAGATCATCCTAACTAACCAGCGTTCGAAGACTCTAAGTGCTTGCAAGCAGGCTTGATAGAAACTCCTCTGCGATGCAAAGAGGAGGTGATTTTACCGATTTTGTGTGGAGAAAAAACTGAACTCAAAATTTTCAACACAGATCCTCAAGCAACTCGAGTGACAGTGCAAAAAAATGCGAGGATTTTTCCAGGTACAATCTCCTTTACTCACACTTCAAAAGAACTCTTGAGTCTGCCCGAACAAGATAGTCCTCGGGGAGTTGTGAGAGCAATATTTTTTTATGTAATTTTACTCTGTTGAGTTTTGTGTTGCATCTTCCTCGCTCATTTTTCGTTGCCTCTCTGCTTACCTTTTTTTCGCTCCCTCGGAAAGAAACAAAGGCAGCACGTTGCTCTAGAGTATTTCACCGAACTCTGATGATGTTGATGAGAGTTATCAAGCCTGCTTGCAAGTCCTCCTCGAGCATCGTCCACGTTTCATGCCCGTAGAGGACTACCGGCCTTATGAGCGTCATGTACATGGTATATTTGGTGCGGGAATGAATCTTTTTAGACCGCAGCTTCTTGTGGAGGCCAAAGTAGGCCCGACTTCCACTGATGATGCACCTTACAAGGGAAGGTCACGATGGTGTTACACGGGGTTTTCAACCGGACTATTTTCGTTAGATTCTACATGTCGAAATATGAAAAACCCCAAAGCCTTTCGGGTGATGGATCAGTGGTGTAGCCAGGAGGAATTCTAAAAGGGGCAATTTTGTAAGTATATTATATTATTAAGCTATTAGGAAATATGACAAAAATATTTTTTTGTATTTATTGTGATGGTAGGGAACAGAATTGACATTAATGTATGTTTAAAATGTATTTTTTCCATGCCATAGGCGCAATCGGGATGGGTTTCTTATTGGTATACTATTCTATTAAAACCAAATTTGTTTTGGTGTCCATATTCCATGTTAGTTACGCCAATGGCATAAAAATACAGTATAAACATACATTGATGTAGTTCTGTTCATAACTATCGTACTAAATATTGAGAAAAATCTTTTTGACAAATTTCCAATCGACTCAATAATATTATATTCGTACAAAATCGACCCTTTCAGAGCCCCTCCTGGCTATACCACTGGTCCATCACCCGTAAGGCTTTGGGGTTTTTCATATTTCGACATGTAGAATCTAAAAAAAAATAGTCCGGTTGAAAACCCCGTGTAACACCATCGTGACCTTCTCTTGTTAGTATTTCACGGCAAACATTATTGTTAGCCGTCAGCAAGGATCCAAGGTAGACGAATTCGTCGACCACCTCGAACGTATCCCCGTCTATCGGTAACACTGCTACCTAGGCGAGCCCTGTCGCGCTCGGCCCCACCAGCTAGCATGTACTTTGTCTTGGTCGCATTCACCACCAGTCCAACTTTTGCTGCCTCGCGTTTCAGGCGGGTGTACAGGTCTGCCACCTTTTCAAATGTTCGGCCGACAATATCCATATCATCCGCGATGCAAACAAATTGACTGGATCTTGTAAAAATCGTACCATGGCTCTCCGCGTAACACATCATCCGTGTAATATTAAACAACAGGCACGAAAGTCCATCATCTTGTCGTAGTCCCCGGCGGGATCCAAACCAACTGGCATGTTCGCCTGTAACCTTCACACAATTTCTAGCCTTCCATCGTCGCTATAATCGTGAGCTTCCCGGGAAAGCTGTACTCGTCCATGATTTTCCATAGCTCTACGCGGTCGATACTATCGTATTCTGCCTTAAAATCGATGAAAAGTTGATGCGTTGGGACCTGGTGTTCACGACATTTTTGGAGGATTTGCCGTACAGTAGAGATTTGGTCCGTTGTCGATCGGCCGTCAACGAAGCTGGTTTAATTACTTCCCACGAACTCGTTTACTACAGGTGACAGACGACGGAAGATGATCTGGGATAATACTTTATAGGTCACATTGTGAGAACTTGTCGCCTTTCTTATAGATAGGGCATATTAAACCTTCCTTCCACTCCTCCGGTATTTGTTCTGTTTCCCACATTTCGCAGATCAGCCGGTGCAGACAAATGACCAGCCTCTCCGGGCCCATCTTTATGAGTTCAGTTCCGATACCATCCTTACTAGCAGCTTTATTGTTCTTTAGCTGGTGAATAGCGTCCTTAAAATCCCTCATAGTGGGGGCTGGTTGATTTCCATCTCCCGCAGTGCTGACGAAGGCATTTCGTTATTCAGTTCGTCGAAGTGCTGCTTGCGCCTTTCGATCACCTCACGCTCGTCCGTCAAAATGCTCCCATCCTTATTCCTGCACATCTCGGCTCGCGGCACGAAGCCGTTGCAGGATACGTTGAGCATTAATAAAACTTACGTGTTTCTGGGGACCGGCACAGCTGTTCCATCTCATCGCACTTCGTCTCCTCCAGGCGACGTTTTTTTCTCCCGAAAGAGGCTGTTGCCGTTTCCATCTTTAACGTTAAACGTTCTGCCGGGTCCCTTGCTACAATCCTCGTCGAACCAATCGTTCCGTTGACTCCGTCTCACAACCCAATGTTGCTCTCAGCTGCATTATTGATGGCTGCTTTTACGGTTCTCCAGCACTCCTCAAGAGGGGCTTCATCCAGCTCACCCTCTTCCGGTAATGCAGCCTCGAGATGCTGCGTGTATGCAGCTGCCACATCCGGTTGCTTAAGCCCCTCTAGGTCATACCGGGGCGACCGTCGGTACCGTACGTTGTTAACGCTCTTCGTCGTTAAAGGCGCAGTTGAACCATCACCAGATAGTGGTCAGAGTCGATGTTAGCGCCATGGTAGGTCCTGACGTCAATAATGTCGGAGAAGTGCCGTCCATCAATCAGAACATGGTCGATTTGTGATTCTGTCTGCTGTGGTGATCTCCAGATGTATCGGTATGAACAGCTGTGCTGGAAGTAGGCGCTACGAATGGCCATATTCTTGGAGGCGGCGAACTCAATTAGTCGTAAGCCGATTTCGTTCGTCAGCCGGTGGATGCTGAACTTTACAATAGTCGGTCTGAATTTCTCCTCCTGGCCAACCTGAGCATTTAGATCTCTTATGATGATTTTTATGTCGTGGCATGGACAGCTGTCGTACTCGCGTTCGAGCTGCGCGTAAAAAGCGTCTTTATCATCATCAGTGCCTCCGGAGCGAGGGCTTCTTCTTATTTGTATTAACGTCCCCACTAGGACAGAGCCGGCTACTCAGCGTAGTGTACTTATGAGCACTTCCACAGTTATTAACTGAGAGCTTTCTTTGCCTAAGTTGCCATTTTCGCATACGTATCTCGTGTGGCAGGTACGATGATACTCTATGCCCAGGGAAGTCAAGAAAATTTCCACTACGAAAAGATCCTGGACCGACCGAGAATCGACCCCAGACACATTCAGCATGGCTTTGCTTTGTAGCCGCGGACTCCAACCACTCGGCTAAGGAAGGCCTAAGTGAGGGCTGTACACGTTTATTATGCCGAAGTTTAAGAACCGGCCTTTGAGCCTCAACTTGCACATTCTTGATTCGTCTTAAGGTGAAACATCTTGGAATCCAAAGATGGCCGGCACAATGGCCGACTTCTCCCCCTACTCACGTTTTCAAAGGCACAAAACTGGAGAAATAGTTGGCAAACGTTCCTGATCTTCTTATTTTAAGCTTTCTGCTAGTGCACAAAGCCAAAATAAAAAGTGCACTGTTGTGGAATGCTTTCTTCGCGAGATTTGTGCCTATGAAATTTTAGTGCAATCTTAGAAGTTGATTCAAAACTGTTTCACCTTAAGAACGTGGGGAGAAGGCGATCCTGCTATAAAAATTATAAGGCAGGATCTGTAAAAAGAAATTAAAAAACGATTTTCTCAATTTAGAAGCAAACATTTTGAAAATAAAATTTCTCAATTGGACCCTGGCATAAGCTCTTTTGGAAATTATCAAAAACTTTAGAAGCCAATTCCGGCATTGAAAGAGGAAAACAAATTATTTCTAACTATTGGCGAAAAAGCTCAAAAACTTGCAATGCAGCTTGAAAGCGAGCATAATTTTAATTTAGGACTCACTAGTCCAATTGAAAATCAAGTTACTCAGGACTTCGAAAGCATCCTCTATGAAGAGAACGTTTTCGAAAATTACTGGGTGACTGATTTGGAAGAAGTGAGAACTATTATTAAACAATTCAAAAATATGAAAGCACCTGGCTATGATGGATTTTCCTACATCCTCATCAAGAAGTTTCCGGAGCGTAGCTTATCATTTTTGGTTGATATACTTAACAAATGTTTGCAGTTGGCATATTTTCCTGACAAATAGAAAAACTCCAAGGTTGTACCAATTCCGTAAAGAGGAGCCTTGAAAGCAGCAATCAACATTGTGGAGAAGTTGATTAAAAGTTTACTGTCCGATCTGTTAACCACGTTATCTTTACTTATGCATAAATAGGCAATGTTACTAAGGGATGGTACACAAATTATGTCACGCTAAATTTCAACTTTTTTGACAACCTCCTTTTGTATGAGTCATCCGAAAATTTTGTAAGGCTTGTCACGCTTGGCTCGACCCCCCCCCCCCCCCTCCTTAGAGCGTGACGTAATTTGTGCATGGCCCCTAAATTTGTTGATTTTTGTTCAATTGATTACATTTTGACCTTACCTTCTCAATTCCTCCGTACTGCAGTAAGCGAATCGCAGAATGAAATGCGACAGATAATCCTTCTTCCTAGCGGCAATGTCCTGTTCCTTGGAATGGTTACCCTGACACAATCTCACATAGTGCTTCAAGCCGGCATGGTTCATCTCATTGAATACGCTTTCGCGTCCCTCGTCCGACGACAGCTTCAGGTTCTTGTTGGTGGCCTGCTCCAGAATGCGGAGCACCTTCAACCGTTCCAGGGCCAACAATTGCAGCTCCGTAATGGACAGATCGACCATCGGCGGGATCGCGTACAAAGCTACGTTGTGTGGAATCAGCCATTCCAGCATTGAATCCAAGCCGAATTTAGCTTCCGGTCGTAGCCGGCTTCGACGAGAGAATTCCATTGTGCTTCGTTACACAGACCCAATGGCAATCCGATCAGGCGATAAGCCGATTTTTGCACTAATTTTAACAGTATTTCTCTTGCACAAGAATTTAAAAGGTGTTTCTGTTGTGAGTTGCACACTGCTTTGGCGCCAAAGGTAGAGTTTTGTTTATCTTATGAAATGCACACTGAGGAGAATTAACACATTTTTCAAAAAAAAAACAACACCGTGCCCAGTGGGCAAAGCACACGTTTGTTTGAAACTACTCAGCGTTTAATACGTAAAGCGTACACGGCAACGCGGATCTACTCAAATCTGATTTTTTTTTCAACGCAAAACCGTACACTGAAACCAGGGGGACGCAACGAGGTTCGCCTACCGTTCATGTTTTGTGGGTGTATTCGTTTGGCTCACAACGCTGCTAGGCATCCCGCTGTTTGAGTGTTGAAATGCATCAGCATTTGCTGTCTGGCATGGCCCGCGTTTCGACCTGTGCTGTTTGGGTCGGCCCGCGTGAGAGATGATTGTTAGGCGAGCTTTGTTTGTACAGTTAACTCTCCCTTACTCGATATTCCATATCTCGATATCGAGTTAGAGAACCATAGTAAAAGTTGGTTTTCATGGCTAACTCGATGGTCCCTTGGATCGCAGTTGCACTGGTTATGTGTTCTGTAACTCGATACCTCCCTAACTCGATGGTCCCTTCAATATCGAGTAAGGGAGAGATGACTGTAGTTGACAGCCGTACACCCACCCTGATTGAAACAACCCAAGTAACCATGGAGCATTATATCATTACTTATATAAAGCAGCTGCATTGCCGTAAGATTATCATTAAAGTAGTTTAAAAGTGGAAAAAGGCCCTGATATAGTCGAAATAATGCAATAATGTTTTAAAAGCAACCAAGCAATTCATAAAGTAAAATTAGGGTTTATTCACAAATTTCATAACACTAAAAATGGCCATTTTTGATACCCACTCACCTCCTCGTAACGCATTTTGTATGGCCATTTTTCATATTTCGTATGACCTCTAAAATTTTCAAGACACCCACCCACCCTCTTTAGCGTTATGAAATTTGTGAATGGGCCCTTAGTGCATTGATACATTTGTAATGTAGCGTTAATGCTCTTTTGCTTGACAGCTCTTGAAATTTGTCGAATAAAAGAAATGTTGCATCAGTATTGTTGATATGCAGTAGAATACGTGCAATGTTATAGTGCTTGGTGTTACTTGGGAAGCGTTGAAGTAATGAGAACCATGAACAAGTTTTAAAATTTACTATTCCAATCACGATTGAGCCGCAGACAGACGTTCAAGTTAGACTCAGCCACTTGTGTAAAAACATGGCCGCCACAAATTGCCAAGTGGCAATAAGATAACAGATGGCGTTAGTGGCGTATGCGTCCCGCCACCACCCCGATAACATTTCGTTGACAGCATGACACACAACCGCTCCCACAGCCGACGTGCTCAACGCTAAAAACTATGCACCTTTTTTTGCGCTGGCTGGGTGATGTTCCCTTTTGGATATAATTTCTCATGTAAAAGTTAATTAAATCCATTGTAATTTTTACCACAAATTGGCGTTTAATTTACTCACAGATTCATGGTAGTATAACACCCTTGAATGATCGTTACTCATGTAAAATAAATTGGCGTGAAAGTATCACAATTGGGTCCTAAAATTTTTAATAAAATCTTGTTTTTATTTAACAACCCGAAAGAGCATGATACTTCAACTACTTTAGCATTTTTTCCCGCTCAAATAACGGCTATATCATATTAAAAGTTTAATTTAAAAATTGGGTCCATAAAAGAAACTTGACACTTGAGATCATGTTTGACGTTTGCTTAGTCGACAAAAACACTACAGGGGTTTTAGTTTCAACACTGGGGTTGTTCCTATCTGACATTTCGGAAGGGACACGGAAACGAAATACACCCAAAATTTGAGTTTAAGCCAAGGGGTGTGACAAAATCTAAAACAATGATTTTTTGACTTAAACCAACGGAAAACATTAGAAAATTGAGTAAACTTGTGTTTTTGGCTTAAACTTAAGCGTGGCACTAAAATCGGGACAGGGCTTTAGGACCCTATTGTGTGAATCATTTTTGAAGTGATTGTTTTGATTGTTTTGTTCAGTGGGTGGGGGTCTGGGTGGTAAGCGAGACGATGAAGCCACGTGGTTTTACGAACTGTCACTGTACTGCAGCAATTTTCTCCCTAGGTGACACCACGGTAGAATTTACACAGGAATTTTAAATAAATTTGTTCCTACTTAAACGTCTGTCTGCGATTGAGCTATCAAGAACGCTTTATATTTGCGTTTTGGTCCCTCTCAATCCAACCGCATCGATAGCCGAATGGTAAGCGTCCGCGCTTGACAATCGCAAAATCATCGGTTCGATTCTGGCTTGTTGCAAGTTTTTAACTATGATATAGTAATTTTTACTGTCGAAATGGTACCATGGTAAAATTGAATGCACAAAACATTTGAAATAAATGCAAATTTAGTTTGCACAAATCAAGTGGCGTTGTGTATTTAATTTAACCCTCTAATATAGTATTTTCAACTGAAACGCTGTTCTCAGTGTAGTTGAGCCCAATAACCCAAATTTGGCTAAATTTTCAAGGCCTCCATTAGGTACTTTGCCTTTAAAGCCAATAAAAATAATTACCTAAATTTGGTTTGATTCAACGCAAAATTAAAGTCATTCAACCCAAGCTTGAGAATAATGCATTCTACCCAAATTTGGCTTATTGGGCCAAACTACCCCCATTGAGTAAGTGCAGCTCTTTCTGTTTTTGACAATATTGGTGGGGAAGAGAGAGAATACTGAGATTTTGGGTTGAGAGAATAATCGATATACTTAATTTTGGGTAAAGTCAACTAAAAAAATAGGCAAACTGATTTTTCCGTGTATACAGCAAAAAGGGTTGTTGCACACAGACAAACAGACGTCACACTCTCATGGATGTCCATTGATCATCTTTTTAACGGTCTATTCAATTCTCGCATAATCTGAGATAACGCCCTAAAAGCCATTGATAACCACCTGTGTAGCTCGTTGTTTCTGAGTAAATGAATGAATAAGCATCCAAACCAACACCACTGGCAGGTAGAGAATGATCCTTTCTTCACCATAGAGTTGTTAAATAACGTGTAAATCCATTCAAATACTCAGAAATAACGAGCTACACACATGGTTACCAATGGCTTTTAGGGCGAGATCATAAATTATGCGAGAATTATATGGTAGATAACCAATCCACCACCCGCAGCGCTCGCATCGTTTTTGTTCGTGTTTGACGTTTACACACTACTGCCATCTGTCGGCCTATCGGCCAAACACAGCGATTTTAGCATTGGGCGTACATGCTCTCGCGACTATGATTTTGATCGCGATTCGTTCTAAGTGTTACGTCTGTTTGTCTGTGTGTTGAATATTTATTACATCGAAACTGCTGCAACCAAGTCATTCCCTCGGTTGTGTGATATATATATATATATATATATATATATATATATATATATATATATATATATATATATATATATATATATATATATATATATATATATATATATATATATATATATATATATATATATATATATATATATATATATATATATATATATATATATATATATATATACAGGGTGTTTGGTTCCATGTTTTTAATAATTTGAGGGTAGATAGGTCTCCATGAGATATGAAAAAGTGCCCATGGAACATAGGGTCGCATATCACTGCTAAGTGAGTTATTCACGATTTTAAGATTTTCAACTTGTTCATCTTTGGAACCTCATATCTAATTAACTATGCGTCATACATTAAATCTCAGCGCATGAATCGAAAGCTTATGATCTAATCTATCTTAGTTTCTTGGACGTGATTTTTGTAGAAAATGATTCAAAGGCTCAAATTACGAAAAGTTTGCAAAAAGTGACGGAAAAATCAGCATTTTTCGGCGTATTTTTATGAATTTTATTAAAATTATCGTAATTAATGTTAAAAAAGTTCTTCTACAAAATATGCATTAACTTGTTAGCTACCAAAGTGTCTTTGAGAGCAAAAGTGTATCTCTTGTAGATTCGTCACAATATCATGTTGAAAGTTGTGCTTCAAAGAGCAAAAGAATCAAAAAAAATATCGGCTGATAACTCTATTCGTTCGTCCGTTCGTGTGTTGATGCCTCCGCGTGTGGATGAAGTGCTCGGAAACGACAGATGTCGGTCGTGCCGAAGCGAAGGGGAAATGAAATCGCTTCGCAACATGCGCCATTTATTTCTTCTCTTTGCGGCGTTTGGTTTGCAAACAGTCGCATAAATAGATTTAGTGCGGTCGCCGCACGACCACCGCAGTAGCGAAAGTGTGTTCATAAAGACTGATCCTTTTAAATTCCTCGCACTAGTAGCTGAGCTACGGTGCAGAGCAGATGGGGGGTGCGCTTGCGCGTGTAGCGAGGACTCAATTTATGCATTTCTCGCCTATGACGTGGAACTTTTGATGCATTTTGAAGGGTTTTAGGTCGTCTATTAATTACATAGAGGTGGACAAGGGAGAGTAGAATTTATGACGTGCCATTCACGCCGTTGTAAAAGTACAACACTACCAAGTAAACCTGGCCCGTGATACACAGCACGAGCGAGGTGAATTTTTAGGTTCAATAAAGTAATTTAGGTATCGCACTAATGCTCAGCGTGAACTGTTGGAGCAGCAGGATGAAATATCTCACAAAATTAGTGACCGTCTATCCTATAACAGCTTGGTTTTCTGTATAAGGTTGCTTACAAATTATGTTCAATAGATCAATAATCTCTCAGTTAACTATTTTTATAAAATCAAATAATAGACCTACATGTAATATTTCATATAATTTGCAGTGTCGTATCCAGAAAATTGCTCAGGGGAGACGAACGACGCAAAAACGTGGATATTTTTACAAAAATTGGGATGGCTTAAGACGGTTCAACCACATCATTTTGTTTTTCTTTTATCCAGCAAAATAATAGAAAAACTGCATAAAATTAAGAATTTCTTTTCAAATTGAGACTTTGGCAGTTTAATAGGTTCTTTGTGCAGTCACGACAATTAAAAGTCACAATTTGTAGATCAGTACTTTTCTTAAAAAAAGCCTTAAGCCTTGCAATGTTTGTAATACGAAATCAAATATTTTGAAAAAAAAAAATCAAATAATTCATCAAATTCCAACATTTTCACTTCATTATTGAAACAATTCATGATAGGTTGAACGAAAACGACACAATTTCATCAAGCAGGTTGATGCGGTTCTTGTACAAGAATAATAAAATATAAATAAACCTTTTGTTATGCTCTAAATCAAATAGTAATAAGATCAGTATCCAAATATTTGTAGTTCAAAATTTCATTTTTTTTTTTCCTCTCTCTGTTCAGTTACTGAGTCTTATTTTTTTAAATTTGAATTAAAAACCAACAGAAGTGTTAATTTTGAACGATAACATTTGAAATATTTGCAGTTTGCTCTATAGATGGAAAATTAGGAATCAAATTGAATATAATTTAACAATTAAATGTATTAAAATAAACTTAAAACAGTCTCAGTCACAATTAGAAATTGAAGCTCTTTCCAAACTTTAGTCAAGTTTTAATCATCAAGTTAACTGTAACTCTAGCGATGGCAAAATCATTTGAAATTTGACTCATGGAACATATTCAAGGCATAAATGTGTATGATTTTACACGAATTAAATTAAAAAAAAAAATACCTGCTGGAAACCCACCAAAACCCGGAAATATGAGAATATGTCATTTTTCAAACAAAACTAGTTTCGTGTTATGTAAAGCTCCCACAGCAATTTACGGATGCTAATGGTCGTCACTATGGCAAGCCTGTAAAATTTCGTGAAGAGAAATATCCTTCATCATTTTAGTAACAGAACCTCCGAATTGTCAACCCTCCAGGAGGGCGAAAATGTAAACACGACACGTAGCAAAAAATTTTTTGGGATGAACAATATTTCATTAATAGTATGTCTCACTATCAAGAACTTTGGTGATCACTAAAGCCTCTCACTAATTTGAATTTCAAATCCAAATGTTTAATTTTAAAAATAAAATTCAATTCACATTTTCCAAACTGAATAAGCCAAACATGCTTTTAAGAGCATTTTTCGTATTTCAAGTAGTTTCACACCAAAAACTTACTCCAAAATCCACTAAGGTGGAGAGGGAGGGAGGGTTGACCCTCAAACACACCCCCTCCCACTGATCACTTGTTTTAGTTTTGTAGACAATATGATCTTAATTTTCTTTCTGGTGTTATGTCCCAACTGAGACAGAGCCCTGGGCAAAGGCATATGCCAGAGTCTATGAATGGAGAGTTGCGCGAAGAGACTTCTTTGAATGGTTGTTCTTCTTCGTCTTCGAAAACAGCCCCTATCTGTTTTGCTGGTCTGCTCGATAGGTAGACAGTTTGACAGTTCGATAGGTAGATTTGGTTTCACTCTTCGCGCAACTCTCCATTCATAGACTCTGGCATATGCATATTCAATATTTTATATGGGACAAAGTCCACGAGACCCCTCCCAGCTCTGAAATTCTTTGGAAATGAGCATGTAGCTTAAGGACAGCCATAAAAGCACTGCAATATTAAATAAATGAAAAAAACTCTAGTGGAATTAAATGGTATAGTACTACATTCGGGTTTTCTTTTATTTATAGGTATTCCACTAAACAGCTCGAAGATTTATTACACAATATTCTTAATTTTTCTCATGATCTCAATTAAATGCTTTTCACACAAAACAAAAGCATGATTACTGCATCCAGATGAAAATATTAATTTAGAAAATTTTTAAGAATCTATCCTGCAATTTCCAAGTTGTTCCAAGAATTTCTCCACAAATTCCTTCAGGAATTCTTTCAGTTAATGTTCTCAGGAATTTCCCAGGAATACCTTCAGACTGAGACCACTTGAGGAATCCTTTGTCGGCCAATACCAGGCTGGTTTTTGGGAGGGCCGATCCGACAACGAATCAGATATTACCAGATACATCTTGCAAATGAACTTAGATAAATTCTTGGAGTATAACTAGCAGACTCACCATCTGTTTGGATTGGAGACGAGGTGTCAATGTCGTGTGTGAATTTAGATGGAAGCAAGGAGACGCACTTCGGAATTCACTGTTCAACATTGCACTCCAGGGTGATATTAGGAGATCAGGCGAGCAAAGAAATGACACTATCATGACACGGTCACATCTTCTTCTTCTTCTTCTTCTTCTTGACATTACGTCCTCACAGGGACAGAGCCTGATTCTCAGCTTAGTGTTCTTATGAGCAATACCATAGTAGTTAACTGAGAGCTTTCTTTGCCAAAGTTATCATTTTCGCATTCGTATATCGGGTAGCAGGTACGATGATACTTTATGCGCAGGGAAGTCAAGGAAATTTATAATTACGAAAAGATGCTGGACCAACCGGGAATCGAACCGAGACACCTTCAGCATGGCTTACTTTGTAGCCGCGGACTTCAACCACTCGGCTAAGGAAGGCCTACGGTCACATATGGTCTTTGGTCTTGTGGACGATATCGGCCTTATTTAATTCGATCGCAGGTCAGTGGAGGAGGTTTTCGAGGCTCTGAAGAATCTGTATTTTTAGGGATTACCCCTAATACTCCTTCAAGAATTATTTTATGAATTTTTCCAGGATTTTCTCCAGAAATTGTTTGGTAAATTCTGGCAAATTTTTTTCCAGGGATTTCTATGAGATACATCAAAGGATTCCTCTAGGAACTCCTCTAAAATTTCTTCGGGGATTTCGCGGATTACACCTAGTACTCCTTCTCTTAGGAATTCAACTAGGGATTTGTTCAGAATTTCCTCCAAAGATTTTAACAGGAATTCTTCCAAAGATTCTATCAGGAATACCTCTTTGAATGCCTCCAGAAATATTTACAAGGATTTCTCGTAAAATACTTCCAGAGCTCCCTCCAGGAATTCCTTAAATTACATTCCTTCAACATTTTCTCCAGAAATACCACCAAGAATACCTCCAAGAGTTTCTCTGAGGATTCCTCTAAAAATACGTCCAAGGTTTCCTCCACGATCTACACAAGAAATAAATTTAAAATTCTACTAAGAATAGCTCCAGGGATTCTTTAGGATTAACTTCATGGTTTCTTCCAGGAATACCTTCAGGTAGAGGAATATCTCTCAGGATTCGTCCATAAATTACAGCTCACTGGAATATCTCCGATGAATTGTTAGGAATACCGTCAGGGTTTTCTCTAGCAATCAAAAATATATCCATTGATTTTTTTCAAGAGTACCACTAGGGTTTTCTCTAGGATTCCGTCAGTTATAACCCGATGCAGTGATTCCTAAAGTGGGCAAATCCGCCCCCCTAGGGGCGATTTTCAGGTCCAAGGGGGCGAAAATTTGTAAAACAGAAATTGGGGAGCGAAAATCTAGAAAAAGCTGACATGGGAGCAGTTGAAAATAATTACTTATAACCTTTGAAGAACACACTCAAGTACAACTATACAACAAGAAACTATTACTAATGCATCTGAAGGAGAATCAGTTCTAAACTTAACCATTTTCATGATTTCCTTTATCTTAGACTGCTTAGAACTTTAAGCATGTTCCGTTTAAAATTATGATAGAAAATACTGAATGATTGTCAAAAACAAAATGTTTGTAATATGCATTCATTTTTTCCATATCATGTGAATGATCGGTATTTGAGATTTTCTCTGAATCGAAAAGATAAATCACTGATATCATTGAGAACACAGATAACATGTTTTGAAAGTTCAAAACATTTATCTGAGAATTTTAAGAAATTATTCCAAATGTT
This sequence comes from Aedes aegypti, assembly GCF_002204515.2. Taxonomy (NCBI): domain Eukaryota; kingdom Metazoa; phylum Arthropoda; class Insecta; order Diptera; family Culicidae; genus Aedes; species Aedes aegypti. The sequence goes on from NC_035107.1 coordinate 119,018,425, forward strand.
CAATATTAAATACCAGGAACTTTTTTGTATGGAACTTTGAAATTAAGGACTGTTCATTTTATAAAATGGACACTTTGTGCATGCTGTAACTTTTTAATTTATTAATGAAATTTCAATCGAGTTTCTGTACATCGTTCGACTAGTATTTTACAATGTTGTGATAAAAAAAAAAATCTCCAAAATAATTAAATTTCACACGAATAAAGAACAACGATTAGAACGGTCGATTTTTGGAGGTTATCAAAACCAATGATTGTTAAAAATTGGCTGAAAAATTCGACAATTTATATTTTTTATTTTCATAAAAGGCTTGTTCTTAGAAAACATCAACAATCAGAAGCCTGATGGTAAAAATCGAATTATTTTTGGAGCAACAATTTTACAGATATCATAAAATCATTTTTCCCCTATATTTTTTAGAGAAAAATATTTTAAATTTGAAAGGAACTGATATGATTAGATTTTTTTGGTTTAAATTACGTCCTGACGGAAGTGCTAATATAGTATTAATATGAAAAATAGCTTACGCCTTCACAGAGTTACTTATTTAGTCCCAATGTCACATTTAAAGCACAATAGAAACACAATTGCTTCATTCTTAGAAGACCATTCAAAGTACATTGACAATCATCAAATTCGGCAACACTGCTGTAATGAAGTGGATTCTATTTTTCACATATTGTTTTCATAATATGTTATTCTGAGATTACTTATCGAAATATTCGAAGAAAATCGGTAACAATTTGCTGTAGATCGATAGATATGCGTACAAAACAGAGTTGTTAACGTTAATCAATGATTAACGTCGTTTCGTTAATTCGTTGACGTTAACCTTAAACAGTTAACGAAACATGCGTTGATTGCGTTGAAATACGAAGGAAAATAGGCAAAATAATAAACAAACAGACGTCATCTTATGCACCTATATTATTTTGAATCACGAAAATTTGAACTAGTATCCTTTGATAATGGGCATAGTGACGTACGGAAAGAAAATCAGGAATGAAAAAACTACAAGACTAAACTACCCATATCTGCATATTTGTAACATTCGACAAAAGTAGGCATTTAGTAAATGATATACCAAGTTTGCATTTCATTGCAGTATTGGAGGAAACTAAAATTTCAAAAAATCACTATGAATCCATAATTGCTTATTTGAGGCTGAAATTTTGTACAACTCATGTTGCATATAGGAAGAGTAGTCAAAAAATAAATCTGATAGAAATTTTGTTGCTACTACATTATGAGGCTCATGTATAATCTCAATGTGACTGTAATGCGGTTACAATTGCCAATGTGACAAAACAACTATGCATTTTTTTTCTAATTTTCTAGAACAATCTCATAGATTTCGGTAAGTTGATCGAAAGTATTTGTCATTTGATAACTCTCTCCGGTACAAACTCGAAATTTTCAAAAATGTCGAATGTGACAAATATGCAGCTATGGTACCCCCCCATCGTCGAAGATATCGACACATGGAGAGGATAATTATATGCAGAATAAAAGGACCGAAGGATTCATCGACATAGGGTGAGATATCAAGATTTGGATAGTCGACTGTATAAAATACTGTTCAGTTAATCGGTTTTAATCATTGTCCGATAACCGATAATATTGAGGTATTAAGGGATATGCAAATCGAAGACATTTTTTGGCATACATATGTGTTTCATAAATTAAAATGGCGATTCCAAAAATATATTAGCCTAAAGGGGCGGAAGTTAATAAAGTTTGGGAAACACTGCTCTAAGAAGTTCCTCCAAGAATTCCTTTAGGGTTTCATCCAACAATTTCCTTAGGAATCTCTCCGATGATTCCTTCCGGAGCTTCTGCATTGGTTTCTACAGGAATTCTTCCAGAGTTTCTCCCTGTTTTTAAGAATAATTTCTTGGATTTCCTCTTGGAACTTCAAGGATGCCTTCAGGAGTCCTTCTTAGAATAATTTCAGGATATTTTTCATGATCTTTCCAAGAATTCTAATGGAGATTTCTACAGTGACCCCTTCAGGAATCATTCCAAAAAATCTTCCAGCAGTGTCTCCATGGATATTTTCAAAGGTTCTTCCAAATATACCACCAAACATTCCTTCAATAGAATTTCTAAGGTTTTCTTCAATTATACCCGGAAACTCCTCTAGCAGTTTTTCGCTGAACTATTCCAGGAGCTCGATAAGAATTCTTGAAAAGATCATGAAAAATATCCTGAAATTATTCTAAGAAGGACTCCTGAAGGCATCTTTGAAGTTCCAAGAGAAAATCCAAATCGTTATTCTTAAAAACAGGGAGAAACTCTGGAAGAATTCCTGAAGAAACCAATGGAGAAGCTCCGGATGGAATCCTTGGAGAGATTCCTAAGGAAATCGTTGGATGAAACCCTAAAGGAATTCTTGGAGGAACTCTTTAGAGGAATGCCTGCAGGAGTCACCGAAGAAAAGTTTAAACAGAATTCCAGAAAGACTCCCTGAAGGAAATCTTCATAGTTTACTTGGAGCAATCTTTTGAGATATTCATAAAGGTAGGATATTTCTGAAGAAATCTTTGAACGTTTTCCAGTATTTCATGGGATTATAACTGACGGAATCCCTGGAGGTATTCCTAGAGAAAACCCTAGTGGTACTCTTGAAAAAAATCTATGGATATGTTATTGATTGCTAGAGAAAACCCTGATGGTTTTCCTAACAATTCATTGGAGATATTCCTGGAGGAAAAAATGAAAGTATTTCTGAAAAAATTTCTGCAGGAATCTCCGGAGGAGTTACAGGATGTTACTAGACAGCTCCTTTACAAATGACGGAGAAATTGATAAAAATATCGTGAAGTTTATCAGGAGGAACCCATGGTCAAATTTCAGGAGGAATCTTAGAAGCTATTGCTAGCGGAATCTAAGCAGTAATTTATGGACGAATCCTGAAAGATATTCCTCTACCTGAAGGTATTCCTGGAAGAAACCATGAAGTTAATCCTAAAGAATCCCTGGAGTTATTCTTAGTAGAATTTTAAAGTTATTTCTTGTGTAGTTCGTGGAGGAAACCTTGGACGTATTTTTAGAGGAATCCTTAGAGAAACTCATGGAGGTATTCTTGGTGGTATTTCTGGAGAAAATGCTGAAGGAATGTAATTTAAGGAATTCCTGGAGGGAGCTCTGGATGTATTTTACGAGAAATCCTTTTAAATATTTTTCTGTATGAGTGAAGAACTAGCCATATGTGTTAAAATTCACATTAATAAAGAAAAAAAAATGTAAATATTTCTGGAGGCATTCAAAGAGGTATTCCTGATAGAATCTTTGGAAGAATTTCTGTTAAAATCTTTGTAAGAAATTCTGAACAAATCCCTAGTGGAATTCCTAAGAGAAGGAGTGCTAGGTGAAATCCGCGAAATCCCCGAAGAAATTTTAGAGTAGTTCCTAGAGGAATCCTTTGATGTATCTCATAGGATCCCTGAAAAAAAATTTGCCAGAATTTACCAAACAATTTCTGGAGAAAATCCTGGAGAAATTCATAAAATAATTCTTGAAGGAGTATCAGGGGTGATCCCTAAAAATATTGCTGAAAGATGTTTTGCAGATATTCCTCAACGAATTCTTGGAGATATTCAGATTCTTCAGAGCCTCGAAAACCTCCTCCACTGACCTGCGATCGATTTAAATGAGGCCGATATCGTCCACAAGACCAAGGACCATATGTGACCGTAGGCCTTCCTCAGCCGAGTGGTTAGAGTCCGCGGCTGCAAAGTAAAGCCATGCTGAAGGTGTCTCGGTTCGATTCCCGGTTGGTCCAGCATCTTTTCGTAATATAAATTTCCTTGACTTCCCTGCGCATAAAGTATCATCGTACCTGCTACCCGATATACGAATGCGAAAATGGCAATTTTGGCAAAGAAAGCTCTCAGTTAACTACTATGGTATTGCTCATAAGAACACTAAGCTGAGAATCAGGCTCTGTCCCAGTGAGGACGTAATGTCAAGAAGAAGAAGAAGAAGAAGATGTGACCGTGTCATGATAGTGTCATTTCTTTGCTCGCCTGATCTCCTAATATCACCCTGGAGTGCAATGTTGAACAGTGAATTCCAAAGTGCGTCTCCTTGCTTCCATCTAAATTCACACACGACATTGACACCTCGTCTCCAATCCAAACAGATGGTGAGTCTGCTAGTTATACTCCAAGAATTTATCTAAGTTCATTTGCAAGATGTATCTGGTAATATCTGATTCGTTGTCGGATCGGCCCTCCCAAAAACCAGCCTGGTATTGGCCGACAAAGGATTCCTCAAGTGGTCTCAGTCTGAAGGTATTCCTGGGAAATTCCTGAGAACATTAACTGAAAGAATTCCTGAAGGAATTTGTGGAGAAATTCTTGGAACAACTTGGAAATTGCAGGATAGATTCTTAAAAATTTTCTAAATTAATATTTTCATCTGGATGCAGTAATCATGCTTTTGTTTTGTGTGAAAAGCATTTAATTGAGATCATGAGAAAAATTAAGAATATTGTGTAATAAATCTTCGAGCTGTTTAGTGGAATACCTATAAATAAAAGAAAACCCGAATGTAGTACTATACCATTTAATTCCACTAGAGTTTTTTTTCATTTATTTAATATTGCAGTGCTTTTATGGCTGTCCTTAAGCTACATGCTCATTTCCAAAGAATTTCAGAGCTGGGAGGGGTCTCGTGGACTTTGTCCCATATAAAATATTGAAAATGCATATGCCTTTGCCCAGGGCTCTGTCTCAGTTGGGACATAACACCAGAAAGAAAATTAAGATCATATTGTCTACAAAACTAAAACAAGTGATCAGTGGGAGGGGGGGTGTTTGAGGGTCAACCCTCCCTCCCTCTCCACCTTAGTGGATTTTGGAGTAAGTTTTTGGTGTGAAACTACTTGAAATACGAAAAATGCTCTTAAAAGCATGTTTGGCTTATTCAGTTTGGAAAATGTGAATTGAATTTTATTTTTAAAATTAAACATTTGGATTTGAAATTCAAATTAGTGAGAGGCTTTAGTGATCACCAAAGTTCTTGATAGTGAGACATACTATTAATGAAATATTGTTCATCCCAAAAAATTTTTTGCTACGTGTCGTGTTTACATTTTCGCCCTCCTGGAGGGTTGACAATTCGGAGGTTCTGTTACTGAAATGATGAAGGATATTTCCCTTCACGAAATTTTACAGGCTTGCCATAGTGACAACCATTAGCATCCGTAAATTGCTGTGGGAGCTTTAAATAACATGAAACTAGTTTTGTTTGAAAAATGACATATTCTCATATTTCCGGGTTTTGGTGGGTTTCCAGCAGGTATTTTTTTTTTTAAATTTAATTCGTGTAAAATCATACACATTTATGCCTTGAATATGTTCCATGAGTCAAATTTCAAATGATTTTGCCATCGCTAGAGTTACAGTTAACTTGATGATTAAAACTTGACTAAAGTTTGGAAAGTGCTTCAATTTCTAATTGTGACTGTGACTGTTTTAAGTTCATTTTAATACATTTAATTGTTAAATTATATTCAATTTGATTTCTAATTTTCCATCTATTAGAGCAAACAGCAAATATTTCAAATGTTATCGTTCAAAATTAACACTTCTCTTAGTTTTTAATTCAAATTTTAAAAAATAAGACTCAGTAACTCAACAGAGAGAGAGAGAAAAATGAAATTTTGAGCTACAAATATTTGGGTACTGATCTGATTACTATTTGATTTAGAGCATAACAAAAGGTTTATTTATATTTTATTATTCTTGTACAAGAACCGCATCAACCTGCTTGATAAAATTGTGTCGTTTTCGTTCAATCTATCATAAATTGTTTCAATAATGAAGTAAAAATGTTGGAATTTGATGAATTATTTGATTTTTTTTTTTTTTCAAAATATTTGATTTCATATTACAAACATTGCAAGGCTTCAGGCTTTTTTTTAAGAAAAGTACTGATCTAAAAATTGTGACTTTTAATTGTTGTGACTGCACAAAGAACCTATTAAACTGCCAAAGTCTCAATTTCAAAAGAAATTCTTAATTTTATGCAGTTATTCTATTATTTTGCTGGATAAAAGAAAAACAAAATGATGTGGTTGAACCGTCTTAAGCCTTCCCAATTTTTGTAAAACTATCCACTTTTTTGCGTCGTTCGTCTCCCCTGAGCAATTTTCTGGATACGACACTGAAAATTATATGAAATATTACATGTAGGTCTATTATTTGATTTTATAAAAATAGTTCACTGAGAGATTATTGATCTATTGAACATAATTTGTAAGCAACCTTATACAGAAAACCAAGCTGTAGTAGGATAGACGGTCACTTATTTTGTGAGATATTTCATCCTGCTGCTCCAACAGTTCACGCTGAGCATTAGTGCGATACCTAAATTACTTTATTGAACCTAAGAATTCACCTCGCTCGTGCTGTGTATCACGGGCCAGGTTTACTTGGTAGTGTTGTACTTTTACAACGGCGTGAATGGCACGTCATAAATTCTACTCTCACTTGTCCACCTCTATGTAATTAATAGACGACCTAAAACCCTTCAAAATGCATCAAAAGTTCCACGTCATAGGCGAGAAATGCATAAATTGAGTCCTCGCTACACGCGCAAGCGCACCCCCCCTCTGCTCTGCACCGTAGCTCAGCTACTAGTGCGAGGAATTTAAAGGGATCAGTCTTTATGAACACACTTTCGCTACTGCGGTGGTCGTGTGGCGACCGCACTAAATCTATTTATGCGTCTGTTTGCAAACCAAACGCCGCGAAGAGAAGAAATAAATGGCGCATGTTGCGAAGCGATTTCATTTCCCCTTCGCTTCGGCACGACCGACATCTGTCGTTTCCGAGCACTTCATCCACACGCGGAGGCATCAACACACGAACGGACGAACGAATAGAGTTATCAGCCGATATTTATTTTGATTTTTTTGCTCTTTGAAGCACAACTTTCAAAATGATATTGTGACGAATCTACAAGAGATACACTTTTGCTCTCAAAGACACTTTGGTAGCTAACAAGTTAATGCATATTTTGTAGAAGAATTTTTTTAACATTAATTACGATAATTTTAATAAAATTCATAAAAATACGTCGAAAAATGCTGATTTTTCCGTCACTTTTTGCAAACTTTTCGTAATTTGAGCCTTTGAATCATTTTCTACAAAAATTATGTCCAAGAAACTAAGATAGATTAGATCATAAGCTTTCGATTCATGCGCTGATATTAAATGTATGACGCATAGTTAATTAGATATGTGGTTCCAAAAATGAACAAGTTGAAAATCTTAAAATCGTGAATAACTCACTTAGCAGTGATTTGCGACCCTATGTTCCATGGGCACTTTTTCATATCTCATGGAGACCTATCTACCTTCCAATTATTAAAAACATGGAACCAAACACCCTGTATATATATATATATATATATATATATATATATATATATATATATATATATATATATATATATATATATATATATATATATATACCAAACTTCTCCGCATATATATATATATATATATATATATATATATATATATATATATATATATATATATATATATATATATATATATATATATATATATATATATATATATATATATATATATATATATGATATAGTCCAATATACTCGCGGGCAATAGGGTCCTAAAATGTTTAATGAAACCTTGTTTTTATTTACCGTACATCCCCGTTAATTTGAACAATATCTCATGCAAACCATCGGGGTTCATTTTTAATTTGAACATCTAGTCACCCTAGAATCGTGTTTCTGGTCACCTCTTTCACTGTTTTGTTTTGATTTTGCGTTCCGTTTCACAGCGTTCCATTTTACTTTACTTCGTTCCAGAAGCTAAATGACGTTTGAACTATTTTTAATCTGAACGATGTGCAAATTAGCGGGGTACAAATTAAAAAGTGTTCAGATTAAATGTGGTCAAATCAACGGGGGTACCCGGTAATAACACGAAATAGCATGTTACTTGTAACTACTTTAGCAATTTTTCCCGCTCAAATAACGGATATGTCATATTATAACTTCAATTTAAAAATTGGGTCAATAAATGAACCTTGACACACAGACAAACAGACGTAACACTTAGAACAAATCGCGATCAAAATCATAGTCAAGAGAGCATGTACGCCCAATGCTAAAATCGATGGGCCAACAGATGGCGGTAGTGTGTGAACGTCAAACGCAAACAAAAACGATGCGAGCGCTGCGGGTGGTGGATTGGCCACCTACAATATATTTGAATCGACCGTTAAAAAGGTGGTCGATGCACAATGATGAGAGTGTGACGTCTGTTTGTCTGTGCTTGACACTTAAGATCATGTTTGACGTTCGCTTGGTCGACAAAAACACCACAGGGGTTTTAATTTTAGCACTGGGGTTGTTCCTATCTGACATTTCGGAAGGGACACGGAAAACTAAATACACCCAAAAATTTGAGTTTAAGCCAAGGGGTGTGACAAAATCTAAAAAAAAACATAAACAAATTTTTTTTGACTCAAACAAACAAAAAACATAAAAAATTGAGTATACATGTGTTTTTGGCCTAAACTTAAGCGTTTGGCATTAAATTTGGGACATCGACCTACAGAATACGATGTAACACGATTGAATAGAATACGAGCGTAAAGTCTTACCGCTTCGCGTTGAAAAATGGGTTAACCAATGTGCGAAGTTTGATTATTGACCAACTTCTCCGCATCGCAATTTGATTGGTTGTTTAGCGATGAAAAAGTTACAGTTTTTTGTAGCTGGATCGAAAGAACACATTTTTCTAAGTGCTTTGTGCTTCAATATCATGATTTTGATATTGTCGCGCGTCTACCAAATCGGAACGCGCGTGTGGGACACGCGACGTGTGACTCGTTCCCGACATAACTGTCATAATGGCATGTGTGGCGCTGCATTCTTAGGGCCCATTCAAAAATTTCATAACGCTAGAGGGGGTGGGTGGGTGTCCCTACGATGTTACAAAAATTGAATAATATTCATACAAAAAGCGTTACAAGGGGGTGGGTGGGTGTCTAAAAAGGCCAATTTCAGCGTTATGAAATAAATGAATGAGCCCTTACGATGTTTATGAACACAGCACACCACAGACAAACAGACGTAACACTTCGAACAAATCTCAATCAAAATCATAGTCACGAGGACATGTACGCCCAATGCTTAAATTAGTGTGTTTGGCCGACGGGCCAACAGATGGCGGTAGTGTGTAAACGTCAAACGCGAACAGAAACGATGCGAGCGCTGCGGGTGGCGGATTGGCCACCTACCACATTTTTGTATCGACCGTTAAAAAGGTGATCGATGGACAATGGTGAGAGTGTGACGTCTGTTTGTCTGTGAGCACACTAATGAATATTGGTCGCGACGCTTGGAGATTGAGAAAAAATATGTTTAAAAAAATGTTTTTTCCTTATTTCTGTCGGATCGATAATATTATAAATTATTAAAGAAGATTTCAATCTGTAGACTCATTGACATTTCAATTTACATAATGACAGCTCGTTCCGAAGCAAAATTTGCCGTGGGGTGAATTAAAAGTGACATTCAGACGCGTTTTAAATTGGAACTATTGGGCATGGAAAATTCTGAAACTTTGGGTACTAGGTCATATTTTAACGAAGAATCAGAATTTGTAAAAAATAACTGGATATTGTTGAACAACCCAATAGTAATACGTATATGCATAATGTACACAGCGGAGGGCATAGATGTGCACTATAGCGAAGCGAGAAGTGACGTGGTGAAGTTGGTCATAAATCGAACCTGTTTTTCGACGCGAAGCAGTATATCAGTACACGCTTTGCCAAATCAATACAGTACCAGAACAACGGCCTAACTGACAAATGTAAACAAATTGAGTTTTATTCACCTAACAGTTTATTTGATAAACTACAATCATATACTGCACAACTGTTTCCTTAGAATAACGTTTTTCACGAAATAAGTAAGAAAAACATAAAGGCGCATTTGATATTCTCTTTCGATACAAACTCTGATGTCAATTTCGCCCACCTTCCCCCCCCCTGCGGTAACCGGGCGCATTTGCGTTTGAGTGTGGCAGCAGGGCGCATTTAAAACTGAGTGTGCAGAAGGTCGATAGTGAAGAAGGTTCGTGTGAAAGAGCGTAGCAAAACGGCGAAGCTAATGATAGTCAAACCAGAAGGATGAGGTAGAAAGGCGCAATCGCTGCTGTCAAACTGAAGGAGACGAAAAACCGAGGGGCGCAACAATCCTCAAATTTGATGAATGGCGCATGATGCTTTTTTATTTATTTTAACACTAGTGGTCCCGGCAAACTTCGTCTTGCCATCAAGTAGGCTGTTGAAAAACGTCATGGAATCTCGCATGCAAAACGACAGCTTAGTTTTTTCCCGTTTTTCTGACTATCTAGAAGACTTTCTTAAACTTTTTCCCCGCACAAACACGGCGCATCCCCTGTCAAATACAACAGTGAAAGAATAGTGCAAATCCGTTCTCCCGTTCTAAAGCTATTTCGTGACATACAAACATCAGTCCATTTTTATTTATATAGATGTTGTTCATACTATGAAAATAAATCAAATGGTTTGTTACAAAAGCAATATTGTAATGGATCATACAAAAATGCATCATGCGATTAAATCGATCGGAAACATAATACAGAATTGAAATTATATCCGCTGAACTTCAAACCGATTTTACTGACAATGTATTAGTGCTTACATTCGCCCTAATTATGACTCTGTATTGAAATGTGCAAATACTTGGCAGGGGTTTATTCACAAATTTCATAACGCTAAAAATGGCCATTTTTGATACCCACCCACCCCCTCGTAACGCATTTTGTATGGCCGTATTTCAAATTTCGTATGACCTGTAACATTTTCAAGACACCCACCCACCCTCTTCAGCGTTATGAAATTTGTGAATGGGCCCCAGGGTATTAATGTCCATTAACAATTGTCATAAGCAAATTACTGATTAAAGCTAGGTATGCTATTCCGCTCAAGAAAAGTAAAAATTTCTGCCCAAGAAATGGTCAAGAAATTTTCTACAGTGAGCTCCATTTGAATTGACTTTTCTTTTCAACTGCGTACTGCGATCAAAGAAAAATGCTTTTCTTGAGCATTTCTTGCAAGAAATTTTCCACGCATCGAGATAGGCGATTACTTTTCTGTTGAAGTGCATACTTCGCTTAAATTAGTAACTTTCTTATGAAATAATGTCATTTGCTGGCATGAAATTCCCCTTACAAGGCTATTTATGCTTCGGTGTGATGCAAACGCAATAGTTTTTTGCTGAGATGTTCATGTGAGAGTTTGAACGGCTTGCGCATGATTGATGTAAGCATTAAGTTGAATAAGAAAAAAACTCAGCAATCGCAGAAAAAGAAGATCGTTTCCGCGAGTCTCGTCTCAGATGTTATTAAATGAACGAAATGAAAACCTTTACCACAGACCAACAGACGTCACACTCTTAAAATTGTCCATCGACCACCTTTTTAACGGATGATTCAAATATTTTGTAGGTGGTAAATCCACCACTCACAGCGCTTGCATAGTTTTTGTTCGCGTTTGGTGTTCACAGTAGAAGCATTAACCTAAGAATGCTAATGTCGCTGCTGTTCGTGTTACCAACATCTAGTTTGCCACGAACTGACAGCCTGAGTACCGGGCATCAAAGTGTCAAATTAATTATAAAAACATAAACAACGACAAGGCATTGAACAAACAATGAAAAACCATAATTAAAGGTAAGATTAATTAAAATCAGTTTTGTGACAACAGCGCTACTAGCGTTCTACTACTTATATTTCTATTGTGTTCACACACTATCGCCACAGTAATTTCAGCATTAAGCGTACATGTTTTCTCGACTATAATTTTGATCGCGATTTGTTCGAAGTGTTAGAGTTCATTCACAAATTTCATAACCCCAAAAATGACCATTTTTGACACCCACCCACTCCCTTGTAACGCATTGTGATAGAATGTTTTTCAAATTTTGTATGAACTATAACATCTAAAGGACACCCACCCGCCCCCTTCATCGTTATGAAAATTGTGAATAGGATCGTCGAATCGTGACTATCGAAAAACACAATTCGTCATAGGGTTTATTCACAAATTTCATAACGCTGAAAATGGCCATTTTTGATATCCACCTGTCGAATCCGCCGTTCATTTTTCGGGATATTCGCAGTCGAACTTTAATTTCCCAGCACTGAGAGTGGAACGGACCACCCCCTTGTAACGCATTTTGTATGGCCGTTTTTCAAATTTCGTATGACCTGTAACATTTTCAAGACACCCACCCACCCTCTTCAGCGTTATGAAATTTGTGAATGGGCCCATACTATACTGTATGAAATTTTGATATCCTTCCAGCTTTTGGTACATGTTTAATGTACTGTTTTACCATAACTTATAAACCATTTATGTAATATTTGCCGGTTATGGTGAGTATACGTATACCGTGAATGTTGGAAATGTGCCGAGAACGATAAATTTCAATGCGGATATTCCATTCACTGAATGATATTGTGCATCCCGATAAAATTCAGAAAGAGAACTTCGCTTAATTTCCTCTTCTTTATCAACGAACTTAAGGTAACACATCGTGGCATCCAAAGAAAATATTGCTGTTTTATACAGGGTGGGTGTACGGCTGTCAACTACAAACAAAGCTCGCCTAACAATCATCTCTCACGCGGGCCGACCCAAACAGCACAGGTTGAAACGCGGGCCATGCCAGGCAGCAAATGCTGATGCATTTCAACACTCAAACAGCGGGATGCCTAGCAGCGTTGTGAGCGTTGCGTATACCCCCCCTGGTTTTATATCATATCGGTCATTCGGTGATCTATCGGATCATATGCTTGCTAACAACAGGCATGTTGATACACTTTCAGTTCATCTCTGTCCGGTAGAACCGATATCACATCCCCAAAACTACAAAATTGATCATCATTTATGGATAGCAAACAGTTGCACCTTAAGCACCGCCAACACATTTTCAGTCGGATGGATTTTGGCGCGCTCGAACTGACCAATCCTCCGTTGTGGTCAAACTTCTTCCGTCGACGTGATGGACTATTTTCAAAAACAGTCGAGATAAAAGCCGAGCCGGCAGAGCAATGACAGTTAATTCGTTCAAAACTTCGCTTCGGAAGTCAGACCGGCGAACTCCAGATTTGTGCTGCGAAGTCAATCCCGGTCAACCAGTCAGTGATTTTCGATAGCGATCGATATAGATTCGTTTTGAACCGTTAGCGATCGCCATCGTTGGTCAAAGATCTATAAAGAATTATTTAAGACATGGTTGGTCGGGATACGATTTTATTCAAGTTTAGCGAATCGGTGATATTGGTGCACAACCTTAAGCGATTAAATTAACTTCTTGGTTTTTGGTTCCGTGTATTCGCGAATGTTTTCAAACTCACTGGGCAACTTAAATGTTTGACAACCGAAACGATAATAATACCGCGGCTCCGGGACTGCCGCTAGAGTGAGTGGGTGAGTGCCTTCTGCAAGCGACTCAACACTAATCATTACATTTCGCAGTCAGAAGGTGTTGTGTGGTAGAAGTTTTCTAGGGTCTGCTGAAGATCGTAGTGAATTGCGATTGAGGCAGAATTTCAGGTGATTATTTGTTGTTTTCTGTAGTGCGCGAATCAAAACGAAGTTTTTCTGTGTGAAATTTGTGCTGTGTGCTCTAGTGCAAGATGGTTACGTGGTTTTTTCCTGGATATGAAGATACAAGAATTCCTCGCCTAAGGTTGATAAGGGTTCCGTTTTGATGTGAGTGGCTGAAAATGGCACGCTAAAACCCGAGAACACAACGCCGTGATGTGTAGAGTGAAACTTGCTTGTTCCTCAAACAGGACAAAATTCACAAGCAATGTGATTTAAAATGTGTTTAATGGTTTCAATAGAATTTTCTCCTCTGGTGTACAAAGTGGTTTGGCATTAAATTCATGATGATAAAAGTTTATATGCAAGCACATTTTAATTTGGTCGTCATAGTGTATGGGATTATTTTTACCGTGATCAAACACCGATGAATTGGCCGTAGCTCCGACTCGACTGGGTGAGTTCCCAAAGCAAGATGGTTGCTGTGTGCGGTTGACCGGGTAAGCGTGAAAGTGAGAGTTTGAGTGATCGAATGGAAAAAGAGATCAACAGTGTTGCCAATTTCCTTGTTATTGCTAGAGACACAGAAAAAACATTCAAAAGTATTGCTGTGTGCGTTTGGCAGAAAAGAATGATAGATTTTCTTTGCTTGGTTGGCGGTGATAATATCCATATTATGGATCATGGTTGCTAAGTATCCTTTGGTTACTTTGTGTTATTACCAAGGATGGAAAAAAATCGCCTCTAGCGACTAACAACAAAGTATTTGAATGGTCTAAGAGGGCCGTTGCTCTTGCAGAAGCATGATTTGAACAGCTCATCACGCGCGCATATCAAGGATAAATGGAGCATCCGATGCACTGTTTGTCGCGGGACAAACCGTTTGTCGGATGTTGTAACAAGTCGCGATTAACATGAATCAAAACGCGTTCGCGGCATAATTTTTCACTTTAAAGCCATAACCGATAACAAGGCTGGTAGCGAGTCACTTTTTAGTGACTTGGTCACTTTTTTGAGGCCAGTCACTTTAAAGTCTCTTTTTTGAAGCCATTTCAACTAAAGTCACTTTTTACGTCAAACTATTTTGAGCTAAATTTTCGCGAGAAAATAATGCACCGGCCTTTTTTAATTTAGGCTAAGTTTTAAGTTAGGTCATCACCAGAACATCTTCTTGTCGGTATCAAAATAGTGTTCCATGTGAAAAAAAACTTGTAAAAAATAAAGATTAACTTAACATTGAGTTCCACGTAACTTGTAATGCAGGTCGGACTCGAATATCCGGAGACTCGATTATTCGGTGACTCGAATATCCGGAATTTTAGACTCGATTATCCGGAGTTTTTTACATTCTTGGTGTTCAGTTTTTATGCATATGCATTTGAGATAATTTAGTATTACAATAAACAATATGAATAGTTTAGCTGTTTTGAACGTAGGTAAGAAAGAGGGTTTTAAGTAGGTTATTTTTCTATTTTCTTCTCAAGACTTCTAATATTCCTACAAATAATTTCTGGCTACGCCATTGCATCATATAAATAAAAAAAATGATTATATTTAAGTTATTTTATCGCAGATATTAATAACAAAGAATAATTATTTAATGTTCTATTTGAGAGTAAAAACTTATCATGCTTCCTAGGAAAGACTTTATTTGCAAGCCAAACCTTTAAAAATGTCCGGATAGATCTAAGCTAGAGCATATCCTAAGGTTTTTTTTATGTCGGTCGACGTCCCGCGTAAAAAAACGCGTTGTTTCAAAAAACGGCGTAAAACCGAGTTGTTTTTTAAAAAGACTCGTGTTTTTCGACTATTAATTTATCGTTTTCAATGAATCGTTCATGAAATCTTGCATGCATTCTTCAAAGAAATGTGGGGCGTCCTCTTCTTGGATTTTTTGATTCACTTCGGCAGGAGGTTTTTGAAAGCCACAGAGTTTATATTTGACAATAATATGCAGTATTTTTATTCCAATTCGACCAACTATAACCCCAATGTCAAGTGAATCATGAAAGTGTTCAAGTAATTTTGATTGAAATATTAGAAGATTAGTGCTATTAACTACTTTAAAAGAATAACTCAAAAGAACAGCCTGTTAAACCTATCGTCTTTATGCTAAATGTTCATTCAGCCAAACGTACCTCCCATTAAACTTACTGATGGAACATTCCAATGTCACTTATATCAACCATTTGTTCTTTTTAAGTCGGCGTTTGAAGGACGCGGTTTTCAGAAGTATTTCAATCATATTCGATCTTCTATCATCATTTTTTATTTGAAATATTGATTAATGCCCAAGTATAACATTTTCCGTAATCTTGATCTGGTTACATAAAATATTAACCTTATTAGGTAGGAGAGTTTGGATCGAAATGTGAAACGACAAAAATTTTATTTTTTCAAATGTTCCAAATCGTATTGAAATTTACAAAATAAAATACTTTGGTGATACTTAGACACAACATTTTTTTTTTACCAATTCATTTATTTAAGGCTCAATCGCGTTTAACGCTTTACGGAGCCGAGATTCATTTTTGTACTTTTTTACAATTGTTTAACTTCTTAAGTACCAAGTTTAGTCTGGGTTGGAGCCAGGGTACTCGTGGCAAGTCGAGGTTAGTGGTCACAAATATTTTTAGAAAGGGCTAGGTTGGGATTGGGTTACAGGGTTCTTTGCAGCTCATCCGGGTGGTATTTCATGGTTGCTCGTTTGTCGTATCATGGCGTATACCAACTATATGTAGGTTTTCGATTACCGGATGGCCAGGAAGACACAACATTTTAAAAAGATTGAAAATTTGCTAAAAAAGGAATATTTATGCAAAAGTAAACTTTTCTGTTTGAAAAATTGTTGGGAATATCTTAAAGTTTTGGAAGTACAATAAAAATTTCCAAATATGGTACTCAACTAGACTTACTACCTGCAGAAGATCATATTGAGTATTCACAATCTATTGGATAATGATCGTAAAACAGTATATTAGAATTGAAATAAAACTGATTTCGGTTGGATTTTCAAGTCACTTTTAGTCACTTTTTCGAGAATCGAAAGTCACTTTTTAGTCACTTTTTTTCTCAAATCTGGTCACTAAAATAACTTTTTTCGGTACAAATTTTTGCTACCAGCCCTGCGATAATTTTCACTTTAAAGCCATAACCGATTGACATTTTAATCATAAATGGCATACCAGAAGGCAGATCGTGGAATAAAAACATAAAAATCCCCCAAAAGTTAGGACTTTGGTTTGCGAACAATTGATCGTTAGCACACATGCCGAGCGATTCATTTTTCGCGGAGCGGAGTTTGTTGTTAGTACTTGACGACTAATGATTTATCGTTGTTGCTATGCTCGCACGATAAACAGGGTGTCGACTACCTGAAAAAAACAGGAAAGTCAGGGAATGTCAGGGAATTACACTTTGACCTGGAAAGTCAGGGAATATCACCTAAGGTCAGGGAAAACATATCCGTACTGTGTTTCAATATCCAAATGAGTTTTACCAATATAAAACAGATAAAAATCGTTGATTTTTTTTAACCGAATATGTATTAATTTTGTTGATTGTTTACAAAGTTACTCGTAAGACAAATGAGGAAGGTTTAAAATTTTTTGATGATTATTTCAAAATATTCAATTAATTATCTCAATAATAGTTCGATATAATTTCAACTGATTCATGATTTTGTTCAAGCCCTTTTGATGTTTAAATTGGTTGAGATTCCGAGATTTTTGGACGAAATGATTAATCAATCATTTGAAAATAGTCGTTAATCTTGAATAAACGGTTTCACGCTGATTGGCTGTGTAAAGGTGTATGGCCAAAATCGGTGCTGAAATTTTCTCAAAATTGCAAAAGTTTTTAAAAGATTTGCTCAAAATATTGATTAAAATCTCTATAAAAATCAACAGAGAATTTTTGTATCATGGGGCATGAAAATCTATAAGAAAATATTAAGAGTTCATTTACATATTTCATAACGCCAAAAATAGTCATTTTCGATACCCATCCATTCGTAACACATTTTGTTTGAATATTTTTCAAATTTTATATGAGCTGTTTTGTAAATCAGTACTGGTTGAATTCTTGAAGAAATTTTGAACGAAAGTCCTGGAGATTTCTCAAATAATAGGAGATACTGGTGAAAATATTTAAGAAGTTCCGTATAAAAATCTTGTAACGAATCCTAGAAAACTGCATGGAAGCATAACATGGTAAATTCCTGGAGGACTTCCTTGAGAAATTTATGGATAGATTCTTCAAGGTGTTCTAAATGAAGGAATTTCTAAATCATAAATCTATTCTATGAACAAATAAATGGGGGCCAGCTAGACGAAGCTGAGGTTTGCGGGTTTGATTCCCACCGGTCAAGCATCTTTACGTTAAGGTAATTTTCTAATTAATGTTACGCCTGTTCATAGCATATCTTCGTACCTGACATAGTATATACACATGCAACAATCACAAAACAATTGGGAAACAGGTTCTGTCCCAGTTGGAACGTGATGTCAGAAAACAGAAGAGAAAATAAATAGACAACCGGATATTTCAACGAGAATGTTGGTAAAACCGATTAAAACTATGATCAGATTTTTTTCGATTTTTTATAAACCATTTTGTTTGTTTGTGTGGGCTTCGTAGCCGTGCGGTTAGCGGCGTCAGTCGTTTAGGCGTATTGTGCTACAGAGTGTAGGTTCGATTCCCGCCCCAGTAGGAGAAAATTTTTCGTCAAACGAAAAATTCTTCATTGGTCCACTGGTCGTTCCGTGTGTCCGTTGTCTAATGTAAGTTATGTTCAGTCTGTGCAGCCTATGGCTAAAGACGGTGTAAAATTGTCTTTTTTTAATTTTTTTTGTTGAAATTAATATTTCAATACAACAAACTTATAAGACAAATTTAAGCGAAGTATTGAGGATTTTTTTATCAGTTCAAACTTGTCTATCGAAGACGCTTGAAAAAAAAAATTGTTTTGAATCTATACTGCCGGTTTATCTAATTCAGTAAATGTGTATCAGCTCCCTAATCATCGGTTTCAGTTATTTTCTGCTTTTACTGGCTTCAAACTGGAAAGCAGTTACGGCTTGCAGTCACCAAAGAGTCGTAAACCATAATAATTAAATTTTAATCGACAGTATTTTTATATTATTGGAATATATTAGAATCTTAGATCCTCTCTTATTCTTGAATACAAAATGCTCCAGAAAATTTTCTGAAAATTGAGTTCTATTCATTTTTAAGAATATACCATCGAAAAACTGATATTGTTCTCTAATAATATAGTTCAAACTATGCATACTGTAAATAGTCATTAATGTAATTTATAAAGGCTCTCAATTAATGACTGTGGAAGCGTTCATAGGAACACTAAAATGAGTTAAATTAATTAACTCATTACGCGTGGTAAAGATGGACAAATTATGTGTGAAATTATGAAAAAAATCCACGTGCTCGGCTGGGATAAAATGAGATTTAACGGATATAACGCAAGAACGAAGAAATATTTTGTAAAACTCTTACTTGTGTCGGTTGAAATCAACAATTTTAACAGTCTGGAATTTTTCTGGAAATTGACTGGAAGGTCAGGGAAAGTCAGGGAATTTTATATTTAAAATTGAGTCGACACCCTGATAAAGAACAACCGAGATGCATCATTTATTTTGTCATGATCACTAGATTTCCTTCCTTAACTTCACTTAACTTATTACCGCATTTGAAGCTCAGTTAGACTGGAATTGCACGTCAAACGCAAACAGCAATATGTTCCTTAGTTTGTGTGTCCGAGTTTTGAGTTATCATTCCGAACTCAAAATTTATTTGTTATTTCTCGATTAATTTTCCAAATCGACGTAAGTAGTGTTTTTATTCATGGTTAAGTCACTGTGTCTCTTAATTCAACGGAGCGGTGAAAGTAGTGATTAGGTTGCGAAAGTTGAAAATCTTACTTACGCCGTTTTGTAAATCCTAAAATTAAACGTTCTAAAAGTGAAAAATCGAGTCGGTTCAGTGCGGAACGTGTAGAATTTCGTCTGTGAAACACGTAGGATTGATAAAGTAAATTTGGTTACTGACTGTTTTCTGGCTTTAGCCTAAGTTGCGTCGACACCGCGGAGCAGTGTTGGCAGCAACATCTTGAGATTTGATGGAAAAATACTTTTTGGAGTTATGCAGAGCAACATTTCTATTTTTCTAACAAATCAACTATTGAATTGAAAACACGTCACTGCAAGGATTCCGAATGTTTTTGAATCTGTTCTATAAGCCATTATACAGTTGCTAATGCAGAGCTTCCCGGATAAAAAATACAATACAAAAACAATATAACGTATTGAAACAGTACCATTCAATATATTGGAAGTACAATACAATATATTGTAAAATGACAATACAATTACAGTACAATATATTGTTTTGAACAGTTCACTGTATGGTATATGAGATTTTTGCAATATAATGTATGGGTGGTTAAGTATCGTAACAATACAAATATAGATATTTTCACATACAAAAATTTTGAAAATACAATACGATATACTGTTCATGTATTGTCTTGATAAGCAATTCGTGTATTGTTGTACAATACAAAAACAATTCAACAAACTGTTTCATGGTTGCATTCGTCGTTATAGCTAATGTCAAGTGACTTCTAAAAAACTACTTATTTTTACTTTTTGAATATTTTCCACCCAACATTTCTTGCTTTTTGAACTTGTTTTGTTTATTTCTTTCAGTAAAGCTACATAGATAAAAGCAACAGTTGTTTTACACGAAAATAGGAATTTGACCAAAATTGTAAGGTATAAAACCAATTAAAAACAATACAATGTTCTGTTACAATATATTATATTGTTTTTGAATTGTATATCCAAACATGAATAATATTGCTTCGACATTCAATTACAATACGCTGTATTGTATCTAATACGTTATATTGTACATTAATGGTTTATTCCATTCACTGAATGATACGTTTTTATCCGGGTTCCTTTAACAAAATTATCAGATTTTCAAAAATTTTACAAGTGCGGAAACGCTAATAAAAGTGCGCAATTGCATCAAATCAGGAAGGTGTCTTCGGGGGACTTATTTTTCGTAAATCAAAGAATAAGTGCTCTGAAGACACCAACAGGATTCAATGCAATCCCGCATTTTTATTCACACTTTCGCACGTTTGAGGCCGCACTTCGCAGTCCAGTAGTGAAAGAAATACACAATACTTTGATGCAGTCATTATACATTGCATACATGATAAATATCTTTCTCCAATAGTCTGATTTCTGTTTTTGGGTGATTTCGAAAAGTAATTTTATATCATGTGATAACAATCCACGATCAATGTCATATATAACAGGTCCGGCTCTTAGTATGTGTTTGCTTGTATTAGTCATGAAAAAGATGTAAACAAAACGATCAGCTGATGGTGACGACAAGGCTGCGAAAAAAATTGTTCGCAGCTTTCTCAACGTGACGTCATCTTCGGCTACTTCTTGAACTTTCGGCTCGCCGAAGTTGGCATTGCACAACTACCACTTCAAAACAGATGTTATCACAAATACTAATTTGATGTTCGCCCGCACCTCTAAATACCCCACATCGATCCACGATGTATCATTTGTGACACTCCTAGATGCATAGTTGAGGTAATCCTCAAAACTTCTAATATTTTCGTAGGAGTCTTTTGAAATTACTGGAAATATCCATTGTTGAGATATTTCATTTTGTGTAGTTCCAGATTAACCTATGATTTTCAAAATATTTTTTTGAAAATTTAATGAAAATAAAAGTTTTTCTGGTAGGAATAATACATTGAGAATAGGGTGATATTCAAAACTGAAAAGGCAATAGATGGCTCTTTTTCAATGGTAGTAAAAACGAAATTCTGAAGCAAAGAAAGCATCACGGAAGATGAACTAAACACAAAAAGTTATGTATTCACGTTATACTTGATTTCTAATCACTACTTTTTTTGACCCAGTTTCCTAATTGCAAGCAATTTACGATTTTCATTATTTTCCATACGTTTTGACAGTTCTCCGACTACCATTCTTCCATGCGCTTGTGTTTAAAGTTTGAGAAATTTGAGAATCTAGCGTAGCGCGATCAGTGAGTGGCATACAAACATCAGTGTTGCCGTTCGGTGGCCGGTAAGAGAAACTGAATGTTCGAAAGGTTGTTGTCTGAAATTTTTGCCGCTGACGCCAACTGTTAGCGCTTGAGAACAAAATAAACAGTCATTTCCCTATTTCCATCCATTATGGGCGCACAGTTTCTCAATAATTAACATGTTTATTAACATGTCACGCGTGGATGACAAATGGAAGTCCTTGTCATGTTGGGCAAACTAGTTCTACTAGTGATTGATATCGTCATTGTGAAACACGTTGAAACTGTATGTAAAAGGCTTTGCTAGCGAACCAAAGTCAAAGTTTAACATAATTACAAGTTTTACACGTTAATTCCTTGCTATTTGACACGACAGATCCACGTTGAAAAGAATTTGGATCGAACGTGTGGATTATTTTCAGTGTACTATCCCATAGAGATCCAAAAGCAGTAACTAACGAGAATGATAATTATAACAAATTGAAATGATGTTTTATTAAATAATAATATTTTAACTGACATAAGTTAATTACTAGTTTCTTCGATAGCTTTGCTATGTTTATTTTGACAGATGTTTTTTTGTGAATTCACTAATACCATTTTTTGCCACCGTTTGCCAAATTGTTGAAAAACAATACCATATAGTAAAATCTAGAGATGAGTGTAAGTGTGTTGCTACAAACTATTTTGCAGATGATGATTATAGATTGCAACCATATCTGTCGAGTTTCTATCGCAATATTGGGTATTATAACTTTAACCGAATAACTTTAGACCGAAGTCCATAAGAGAAATGAAATATAACCGTAAGTTCGCCGAAGTTCGGCGTCGGCATTCTACCGAAGTGCTACACCGACAAAGGCCATCCTTATGCGTCGGCGAAGCACCAAATTAGAATGCCGACGCTGAACTGCGCCGAAGTTTTGACTGCCGAACTTCTAATTGTCACTCGAATTGTCAATATCATTCAACAATTTCGGTACATTAAAATATATTGTTACTATTTGTGGTACATTGTTCAAACTGTTTGATATTGTATTAAACATAGCAAATTATGCGGATGTGCTCTTGATGTTAGCGCTAGATTTAAATAATTAAAAATACAAGAGAAATATTAGCGATTGAATTGTTTAACCTTTTTTTCAATCATCCTCCTTGGCTGTCCGAAAACGATCTTCAAGGAGGAAAAAACATCCAATCAGTGTGTGAACCGTTATTGGTGCGCGCCTGATGGTATTAGTGCTGCTGCTGTTTTGTGTTGTGGTTGACTGGCAATGAGAATATATACCGGTATATATTCTCACTGGTTAACTGGCAGAATCGATTAAAGGCGGTAGACAGTGTTAACAGTTCCCATACTTGGACATTACACTTTAATATTAACACATATATTGAGCTGTTCGAATAGGCTGTGCACTCTACATATATCGAATTAAAGTGGTACATTTTCACATTGATATATGGAGTGGTAGGGGAATAAGTTGTAAAATGAAAGAGAATTATTACGGATTTTTTTTCCAACCTGGAGAAAACCTGGAATTTTCAGGGAATTTATATCACAACCTGGGAAATCATTTCAATTACTGCCTCATGGCAGAATATGATCACGACGAAGGATTTTTTCATCCCAGAGCTAACCATTTATTGGCAAAAGAATATCTACAATTAAAAAAAAAATAAAAATTTTGATTTTAATCTTTTTAATACATTTAGTTAAGTTTTTAAGCTAGGTATTTTGTTACGCTCAAGAAAAGTACTGCGTACTGCCATCAAAGAAAAATAAATTTTCCACGCATTGAGATAGGCGTTTACTTTTTTTTTTCGAATGTTCTCAAAGCCGAAATTTTTGTGCTCTCTAAATCAAAATGACAAAAAGAGAAACCTTAAAGTATCTAGTCAAAAATATTAAGATTGTGAGGTGGCGTAAGCGACTTGAAGGTGAATTTTCAAGTTACAAAACATAAGTAATATCTAGCATTATTCTCTTTAAAATTACATTTTTTTAAACTTTGTGGAACATCAAATTTATCTGAAATCAAAAATAGTCCTTGTCCTAGTGATTGTATAACCTTTTTACAAGCTTTTGAAGCGATTTAAATTGTTCTAAACTGTGTTTACAACAAATTTAATTAAAAATTGTTTTGACTCAGTTATTCAACAACTACCCAAAAACATGATTTTTTAAAGGAAAACATCAAAAAAATTTTTATTGTTTAAATTGGTTCGCCGTAAATTACATTTTCACTATTTAACTAAAGATTATCTTGTTATAATTACGAGTTGAATAGTGCATAAATTTGAAGAAATGCAAACATATTTTTGTTGTGAAATTTTAGAAAAACTGTAGCTAAAATCTTTCTGAAGAAAAAAAAAAAATCATAAAAATCGGTTTAGTTTAAGTATCATCGTTTAACTATCGAAAATGTGAAAAATATATAGGTATATACATTTTTTACATATTCGATTGTTTCGTTAGACATTTGTTTTTGGGCAGTTTTTGTTAAATAACTAAGTCAAAACTATGTTTATTTAAATATGTTGTATGCACTTTTTCGAAACATCAAAAACAGTTTAATCACTTTCACAGGCCTGTAAAAATATTTGGAATCGGTTGAATACTCATGATGTTGATTTGTTGTAATTTATTTTACCGTGTGCACTAATACAACAAAGAGTGCTCACAATGCACTCGCCCGGTGAGTGATCACGACAATCAAGATTGACTTCCGTGGTCACTCACGAGAGACCAACGTCGTTCAAACTTGATTGTTTTTGAGTGCACTCCGCGCAGTGACAGATCTTTTTTATCGTTTTTCCATCAACCGAAACGTCAACCAATGTGGCAAATGAGCGGCTGAGAGTATGTGTGAGAGCGAAATTTTCTAGTGTTGCGGAGCGCAGGGAGCCCGTCATTGAATCGAGCGGAGTAAAACGAGCAAAACCATCAAACCAAGGCGAGGAAGAGGAAAAACCGTAGCCATCTTGTAATACGTTTTCGTCGGCCTGGTTAGCACCGATTTCGGAAGGGTACATTTTCGCACTAAATACAGAGATCAGTTTGCATTCGCGAGACAGTTTTCCGTGGATTTGGTTTTCCTCGATCCGTAGCTCGAAGTGATTATCGAACGGAAACGCGAAATCAAGCGGAAATTAGCTTATTTTTTTTCGAGAAGGAGAACCGAATCCCCATACACGGACACATTCCGTTTTTCTCGTTTCAGTTTTCTTCGGTTTCGGTTCTTTTTTCACTCTGCTCCCCCTTTGTGTGAAATCGTGCGTGCTTGTGTGTGTATGCGTGAGCTTATTGCAACACACAAGAGCCAATAGGGGAAGAAGAAGCCAACAGCGCAAAGAAGAGAGCTGAAGCAGACGGACTTTTTCCTCCTATAATCGACGACGACGAGTGTGAAATATAAGAAGTAGCGAGCTAGCAGGCCGAGAGAGGAATATTCCAAATTTTGCTGCAGGAAGGCAGGAATTTTCGTCGTCGGTTTTCATCCGGGATCGAGCACTCCCAAATAAAGAGCGGAGGTCACTTCACACAGCAGTACAGCTGCAGTACAGATGGCGTTAAAAAGAATTAACAAGGTAAGTTTTTCTTGCAACAGCACACCACCATTCTTCGTCATCGTCGACACCATCGTGCGAATGGGGTTAAGGTTGGGTCTCTCTTGACTTACTTGACTGCCTTACGGGTTCCGGCTCCTCTAGGCAGGCAGGAAGAACGCAGTCGCTCCCCCCCTTAGGTCCTGACCTGGCGGGTTGTGATTGGTCGGGTATCCTCTAAAGGAAAAACCCTCCCAAGGCTGGATGAGCGATTCCAAAAAGTAAAACTGTAAAAATGAGGATTGTGCAATTTTTAACTCTCTTTTCTGCTGTTGTGTCGCTGGCGTAGAACAGAGGTTGCCAAGCTTTTCGTCGCAGCGGGCCAAATCATCTTGGGACATACACTGATTGATTATCAATGGCAAAATTTGGGAGGGAGTCGTGAAACGTTTCTATGAGGATCAAAGCGAAAGTATCTACTATGAAAACAGTCCGATGATCATCGTAGAGTTTTTATTTTTCGGCTTAGAAATGAATCTCATACCTAATGCTGTTCTCGTTCGTTAATGAACAGATAATTCATGAGAAAGTTATCGAAGCAGAGATAGTTCGGAAATGCTAAAACACTACAGGGGAGAGATTGTCATCGATTTCATTACAAATGCGCGACTTGCCGTGCACGACTTTCCAATCCGACATATCCGCGAATGTAAACAAATACATATTTTTAACGATTTCTCGCGTTACAATTCTAAAGGGCTAATGACTCTATTGTAAACAATTCGGATATTGATACCATTCGATAGCATCTTCCAATACTCACTAAATATGGAAACATTGCCAACATAATCATAAATCTTGCCAAATCATGCCCGTCCTGCCCAAACTGCCCAATGAACGGATCTCTCCATCAAGAGGGCGTACAATCGGAACATGCAAACTGTCATTGACCTTAGGGAAGATTCAAATATGACGTCCATCGTTTTTCGGTATTTCTAGACCCCCCTCCCTCTAATGATGGACGTCATATTTGGATGAGCCCTTAGCAAGGTGAGAGGCTAATGGCTATCTTTTTATTCGAAGTACACAAAAAAGGGCCAAGCCTTGGGCTAACGCACGCTTACAAAAATCAAATTGGCCTATAAAAAAGGCCAATGTCTGGTTCAAAATCGAAAAAGAAGATAGAAGTGAGCTAAACGAAATTTAAGGAAAAATCATCTATATGATGATCATGATTATGATAAACAACAAAGAATAAATGTAGAACAAACTGCCGCAAATTTTCAACAGCAAAAATCTAGAGTATCAGACATCCGGTCAAACTAAAAAAAATATCGATTGGTCACCACCAGCGAGTGACTCATCCATTAAGTTTTCAGCTTGTACTGATATCTGGTTCTCTAGATAGGTGCTCTTGAAAATTTGAGGTTTGACTTCGTTTCATCTTCAACTGGAACAAAAACAATTTACAGGATTCCACTGATAAATGAATCTTAATACATATCATGGAGCAACCTGAGTCAAAATACATACCTAATTACCCCCTGAGATCGACGCACGACCCCCTTGGAGTCGCGACCCACAGATTGAGAAACTATGGATTAGATAGTAGTTTAAAACTACGCAATGACTATTTGGTAATGGAAAGACATGCTTCTCATTGTGGTTATTGAAAGTGCAGAGTTAATTCCATTTGCATTATGATAGATCACCAATTTTATTTTATTTTTATTCTATTTAGTAGAGGCACTGAATTATGCATACTGTAGATGATTATGGCCAGTCCAAGCCGAACTTCTATGCTTGTGCATCTTCACTGACCTCGGTCACTACGTACGTGGTGATTGATCATTGTCATATTCTGTTCAAGATGTTGCGGAATAAAATTGCTGCAAAAAGAATAGGAGATGACAATGTTTTTGTTGCTGCTCGTTGGGTGACAATTGATTCACTGCGTACAAGTCTCGTATCTTACCTCGACACAAACTTGTATCTGTTAATTTCAATCACTTTCTCCAAGCAGCTGTCAATTATTGCTTTTATACTTTTATCATGTCTCTTGATGTGCAATATCGATTCTACCCCATTACCCCGAATGCCATTAACCCGAATTCCAATATCATGAGGAAATGTCATCAATGCCATCATGTCAAGATACAGTCATCTCTCCCTTACTCGATATTGAAGGGACCATCGAGTTAGGGAGGTAACGAGATACAGAACACAATTTTTTCAATTTGTGAAATTTTGATTATTTCGACAAAGTACATTCAAAATAGTAAATTCAATGTGAAAAATAGTAAAATTTTATTACATTTAGCAACGTGAAACTTTTTGCATAGTCTTCAAAAATTCAATTTTTGATCTCCCTGAAATGACATGTCAACCTTTATTTTACTGTCACTATAATCATAATTATCAAATTTATGAAATTTATTAACAATTGGAGAATATTTGAAAATTTTCATGGTTTTTTTTTTCGATTTAGAGAGGTAAACTTGTATAGGAAACTGAAACAGATCGCATCGAGTTGGGGAACATCGAGTTAGAGAGGTATCGACTTACAGAGGGATCAAAGTATGCTATATTGAAGGGCTCGCGCATTCCATCGAGTTAGGGGAAATATCGAGATACAGAATATCGAGTAAGGGAGAGTTAACTGTAATTGTAAATTCCGGGGAATAGCAATATCAGCTACTTTACTTCAGCGTCTAGTTCTAAAGACAGTAGAGCCAATCCATAGTGGGAACTCTTCAAATCTTGGTGATTGGTGTTTTGAATTAGGGGTAGTCGGGGCGGTTTGGTCAATGGGGTGGAATGAGCACCCCTTGAAAACTGCATAAATTCTTGAAATTTCATCTGAAATAACATGCAACCCCAAAGCTGATGAGGAAATGAAGCAACAAGTCAGTGTTCAAAACTCAAAGAAAAAGAAATAAATGATGTTCGAAAAAAATGCCCATATTGCCCCAAATGGCTCTTTTAAATTTCATCAATTCAGAATGATGATGTTTGACTGTTAGAATGTTCTTAAAAAATATATCTTCTTGCACGGAGTGTTCATAAATACTTATAACTTTCAAGTATAGTAACAAAATAATTCCCCCCCCCCTTGGTTATGCGACCTTGCCGCGATGGAAGGGCATAATCCATTAGCCCATATCTCGCATAACTTCTGATCTCGCCCTAAAAGCCATTGGTAACCATGTGTGTAGCTCGTTGTTTCTGAGCATTTGAATGGATTTTCATGTTATTTAACAACACTATGTGGAAGAAAGGATCATTATCTACCTGCCCGTGATGTTGGTTTGGATGCTTATTCCTTCATTTGCTCAGAAACAACGAGCTACACACGTGACTACCAATGGCTTTTAGGGCGTTATCTCAGAGTATGCGAGGATATGATGTAAACCAAAGGCGTAACCTGTAGTGGTGGTATCACATTTTGGCATTTTTTTTTGCTTAAGCCGCGTCATAATTTATATGGCATAGACGCAATAATATCTCGGATGTGATCCAACGGACATTCTGCGTCATTGATAGAATTGATGCCCATTTCAAATAATTAATCTATTCGAAGTGGGCATTAATACTATTGGTGACGATCAGTTTGCCTTTTGCTAACCAGAATGATCCGTAGCCACTCTTACTATTAGCTAGCTAGACACATCGTTATCATGTACGACGTAGGGAATATTACTCTGAGGAAAATGACTAGTAGATTCTCTGAGTAGAAATAAGTGGCGACAATCTTATTTTAATATGGTTTTTACATTGCCATAAACAGAAATACCTCTTTTGTAACAACAGTATAAATAATCTAATTCCAGCTGAATACCATACAAAAAAAAAATACCCAAGTAATCACAAGCATTATAATGTTGCATTAATTTGACTAGAAGCCAATTTTGTTTGCATTAAGAATGTTTCTTTGCACATATTTAATAACTGTCAAGCAATGATACACTTTTACGACCTTAGCATTTTGGAAGAATATAGAGCTACTCTTTCATGCAAGATTGCATCGCTTATCTATAAACGAAGTCTGCATTGACCAACTACTTGTCCTTTAAAAATCGTAGGGTATGTGACGTCGGGTTTGTTGTTTGCTTTGATGGGATAAACTCTCAAACTTACTGCACGAATGATTAACTCATTCGGTGAACCGGTGTAATCGGTTTTGATTATTTCTAGGCTTGATTCGAACCGCAAGTGCACTCGATTCCGTTTTTGCACGGCCGTGCAAAAAAAGTTTCCATACATTTTTTGTTCGCCAAATCCTTATTTTTGCATGAAACTTCGGAAATGGTGTTACTTCTTTTTGCACGGTTTTTGAAAATTTGAACAGAAAACTTTTGCACGGTACGCATCTTCCATGCAAAAACAGAATCGGATGTATGTCGAATGTATTCATTAGAATGGAAACACAACACAAATAGTAATGTAGTACTCAATGTTTCGTTTAAGAGGTGCTTTCATTTGCCGATATCACAAGAGCGCCTACAGCATAGAGCACCAACGCATCCGGTATCTAGCACATCATCTTCTTATCACAGGTTCAAATCCAGATCCAAAAATAAAAATCGATAATAGAACAACTCGTTGAAGCGCTTTCGATGGGCACACATTTTTGTTTATTTTTGGCACATGCCCTAAATGCGCATAACTTAAAGCAAATATAAACCCTAAGTATGCACACCCAAATGCTTTTCAAAGGCTTATGCATTAAAACTACAATATCGATGCTTATGATCATGCTTGCAAGTATCACTTTAATTTGATTATAATGGAACCCTTTTCAACTGTGTGTGTGATCAATCGTTTTATAATGCAACATAAGAATGGGTGTTTGGTGGTACTGCGCTTAACACTTGTTGTTATTAAATTTAGTGATTGTGTTCGTGCTAGTAGTGTGTTTATAATAAAATCTATGGTGATGAAAATTTGAAAATGAAATTGGAAGTGATTCTGATAGTTTTGTTAGAAATATAATAATGATGATGTATAATGATGTGAACTCTACTAATTTAATAAAGGCCATAATACATTGTGCAATCATGCATGATAAAAGTGTTAATAATGACAGCGAGTGCAGAAAAATGGATCGAAGAGATTTTGTTTTACTGTAACTTTGTTGATAGTGCTAAATTGTAGTTTGAATAGTAATGACTCCACAGCAACAAACGTAATGAAACATTTAAATTGAATATCTTTTAATTACTTAGTAATGCTAACAGATGGTAAATGCTAATAACAATGAATTTATATGAAAATGGTGTGATGTGAAAAGTGATATTATGGAAAGTATATCTGAAGTGTATTACAAAAGTTGATGCGTGATAATCGGTGATAAACGTGATAGTGTCGAAAATAAAAGTGACGATAGTGAGTGATGAAATGAAATGGGGAATGAGGACCTTTTAATAAAACTATTTCGTTCTTCACTTTAACCACTCTAGTAGCATTTCAGGCCTTATCATAGTTTGATAGTAGTCTAAAGTACTAGACTGCAAAACTACGGTAAGGGCTGATTGCTGCTAGGGTGACCATTTGAGCAACATTGCTTAGGAACGTCTGTGTGATGAACGCAATAGAGGCTTATAAAAGCAAATGCTGGGAACTAGTACTACCCCTATCGCTACAAAAAAAAGGGGCCCTTTTCAACTTTAACTCTGCTTTCAAGCACTCTGTACGATTATGTTACTTTAAAGCAGAATCGGATAGCATGACTATGAAGCAAATCTAAAGTAATCATATATAACTTCGTGGTTACTTGGGTATATTAAGATGTGGAAGAAGATGCAAAAGCTTTGTATTAGTAATCGAAAAATTTTCATATGGTTGCTATGCTGGTTCAAAAAGTCCGCCTAATTTAAATTAGCCTTATGTGATTCCGCCATTCGTGGTTCTGCCTTGTGAGATTTCGCCTTTTGTTAGTTCTGCCTCTCGAAATTCCGCTTTTTGTGTTTCCGCCTTTCGTGTTTCTGGCTAACGTAGGATACCCGATAAAGTAAGTTTGTTCACTTTTCTGACTTGAGTCTGGTTGAATAAGTTTTCGAGATTTTATTTACAAAAAATATTTTAGTTGTGCTTATAGCATAGACAAACAGACGTAACACTTAGAACAAATCTCGATCAAAATCATAGTCATGAGGACATGTACGCCTAATGCTAAAATCGGTGTGTTTGGCCGACAGGCCAACAGATGGTGGTGGTGTGTAAACGTCAAACGCGAACAAAAACGATGCCAGCGCTGCGGATGGTGGATTGACCACCTGTTATATTTTTTAATTGACAGTTTTAAAGGTGGTCGATGGACAAGAGTGTGACGTCTGTTTGTCTGTGCTTATAGCTTTTTGCCATAATTTCCCTTGCGTAATTCGATAAACATCGAACCAGTACTACTTTAAAAAATATTTAGATACTAATACAAGCTCCGCACCAGATCAAATTGAACAGAATCGCTCAAAAGTGATGAACTTCACCCCATTTTACGGTACCTATTTATTTGTCACAACTTTTAAATCCGACGTATCGACTAAAAGTAAACAAATCAGGATTTTCAATAATTTCTCGCATAATTTATGATAACGCTTTAAAAGCCTCTGGCAACCAAGTGAGTAACTCGTTGTTAACAATGGCTTTTAACCTTCCAGTCGTCGCGCGGTTCGCCACCGTCATAACCACCTCACTGCCGTTGTGGACGAAAAGCGAAGTTTTTTCACCAGTGTTGTACAAAATACAACAGCGCGACTACTGAAGTGTTAAGACTTTTTTTCTGGGATTACGTCCCTACTGAAACAGAGCTGGCTTCCCAACTTTTTCTTATACTTGCTTCGTAAATCGTTCTTACGCAATACTGCATACTTCAATACCTCTCTAGCTTAAATCTACACACTTAGTTGAGCTGTGCTAGTTTTCATTCTTTTACCGAGATCCGCACAGCCGAGCGGTCGGCAACTGAATTTTAACGGATACGTCAGGAAAAAATCAGGTTTGTTTATAGCAGCACTTTTGGGTGCCGCTGACACCAAACGTCACTTTTACTTAGATGTCCGCAAACTAACTCTAACCGAGATTTGCATGCCGTAACACGACAGCACAACTACTGAAAAATTAGGTTGAAGAGAAAAAAATCCAGTAGTATACTACTGGTGGCCTTTCGTACTCATGTTGCGTGCATTAAAGCACCGAGCTCGATTTTGAGCGTTACATTACATGCAACGAAAAGGAGGTTCATTCACAAATTATAGGCCTCAAAGAGCAATTATTTTGTGACATCATTATATAACACCGCAAGTTAAACCGTGGCAATTTTTTTTTTTATTTCGTCACGATAACAATACTACTCTCGCACCAAAACGTGTTTGTTGATTTTGCTCGATAGGTTGACGATTTGACGGTTCAATAGGTAGACTTGGTTTCTGTCTTCGCGCAACTCTTCATTCATAGACTCTGGTCAAATTGACTTTGACGTCTGAGTACCGTCGCATTGAACTCTCCATATATAGAGCATGTGTGTATGTATATGCGCGTTTCGTGACGTTTTGCGCTTCAGATGCGTTAGTCTGGAGCATTTTCACCAGCTGTCAGTCGTTCCAACTAACGGGTCGGATTCGCTACATGGAAGGCAGTCATGTTCCAACCAGCGAATCCCCGCTGTAACAATTGGTGGAAAAATCAGCCACCAACCACCTGGCAACATCGTCATTTCTTGCAAACATAAACCGTACCGGTGCATAACAAAAATATGCTATAAATCCAATATAAAAAAGAGAAATTCCGTTGCCGTTTTTTTAAATTATTATGTTTTTTTATATGTACGATTAAAGAGTTGATTTTGATTTCCAATACTCGTCAATCTACTAAATTTCCCATGAGTTTACTTAAAAATATGCTTAACACAAATGTTATATATTTTGTTTGTTTGTTTTGAAAATGTACATGGAAAGGCGACACTAATACTATTACATCAATGATGCTTCTTATGATTCTTTGAGTTACACAGCGCTTCACCTTAATGCGATGCATATTGTAGCTAAATATAATATTAGTAGCAGGACAAAACCCCTACTGCCGAAAAAAATCAAAAGTGCCAAAAATAGAAACCGGCTCCCTATCGGACCACATTCCGTTCCGCCCTGCAAAGAGCCAAAAACAGGTCATTTGATTTTCTTTACGATTATTCAGAAATTTACAGGAACCCAGGATTAGAACACACGCCTCTCACGCCAAGGACCTGGAATCGAATCCCATCCCAAGATAGACAATTCCCGACTCGAGTAAAGTGACTCTCCATTCGATTTACATGGCGAGTCACTTCACTCGAGCCGAGAG
Source organism: Aedes aegypti (assembly GCF_002204515.2). Taxonomy (NCBI): domain Eukaryota; kingdom Metazoa; phylum Arthropoda; class Insecta; order Diptera; family Culicidae; genus Aedes; species Aedes aegypti. The sequence goes on from NC_035107.1 coordinate 119,052,040, forward strand.
TCACCGTGCTATACGAGACCGAGAATTCTCACCGCATACCACTCGTAGAATAAATCCCAGTCACGTATGATATAAAAGTTATAGTGACGACTTCCTTCGGTTACCACAGGTGATCAATCTAGCCCCCTCACACCCATTATAAACGGAGTTATGGAATCCCAGTTACTAAAAAAATACATTACAAGCCTCAAAATCCTATAACATTTGAAAAACTAATTGCTTTTTATCTTTTCTCGTAGGAACTACAAGACCTAGGGAGGGATCCACCAGCACAATGTAGTGCAGGTCCAGTAGGAGATGATCGTAAGTATCTTATTTGATAATAAAAAACGAAACAAAACGTCGAAAGAGCAAAACATTTAGAAATGGAGGGACAGATGTATAGAACTCTATTTTTAAGGTGGATATAAAATAAACCCATGCATTGAATTTTCTGTGCTCTTCAACCAAAAAGTGCTGTGCCCTGTACAGTTGATCGTTTGGAAATCACCTGCGAGTAACCAATTGATCAAGTTTTGACTAGTGGTTTCTATTTCAAACCACTTTCGACCTCATGTTCTTCCGACGTTCTGTTCAGCAATCAAATTAGAAGAGGGGCGATTTAGTATGCGTAAACATTGAACGCACGATGTAAGAGAGGCGTCTTAGAATTTGAAAATGGCTTTCTTAGGAAAGAACTAGCCTTTTAAGGAAATATATAAGAAGAAAAACCCAATGGCTAAGTGGTTAATGGACACCTCCTAGATCTAGACCTACAAAGAAATTTGTCAAACATGGGTTAATTTCAAAATTTTCGCAACGTAATTTCACACTTGATTACCACATTGTGACTAATTTGTTATGCTTAACACCAAACACAATGAAGTTTCATTCTTTCGTAGCTCACTTGATAAACTAAATGATTCATTCAAGTTGGTAATTTTGTTGAATATCCTGGGATATTCTGAATCGTGTAATATCGTGTATCATCATGCTTAGCACAACTTAGGAATTACCGCTCTTAGTCATTCAATGACAAATAATGACGCTTTTTCGATCAAATTGACATATACCTCCCATCAAAGTAAAGCAAAACTGTTAAGAATAGAGTCCATCATTGGAAGTAGGTTATAAATGAAAACAAATCGTCTCTCAATAAGAAACACTAGGGTAGGTGTACCAGTTATGGACATAGTGGTTCCCTATATTGATTACTTCAATATCTTACAATTTTGAAAATTTTTGTGTGTTGTAGTAGTTAGATTTAAGATATATCTTGATGTTAAACATTCAAAAAGATTTAAAATGTGTGTTATCAAAATTTCACATATGTCCAAATAGGGAACCACTATGGCCATAACTGGTACACTTTCCCTAATTATTAGTTTAATAAGCTAGCTAATTAAAAAGTGTAACTTATTTTATCCTATTGATATTAACTTCATTTTTCTCATATTTTCAGTATTTCACTGGCAAGCAACAATTATGGGACCGGTAAGTACATTTTTCTTCTTGCAACACCAGATGTTTACTGTAAACCACCAATACGTGCCCCAACTTCCGATTTCTATTAACATTGATTTTGAACACGATCATTCATTGGATGCACTCGAACTTGAATTCAGTACGAAAGTGATAGCCGACTTGTCGCATAAATAACACAAGCTAGGAAAGAGGAAACCCCTGAACAAAATACAACAGACAGGGGTAATCGGTTTAATACACACGAAAAATTAAAGGACAAAGTTTCATCAATGTTCAAAGGATACGTTGAATCTGTTTAACATAAAAGTTGCAAAAACTTGTTTTCGTACATGCGTTTGGAGTTTTCATAAGAAGTTTCGTCATGGACCAGACCAAAATTTTAATAACGGTTGAAATTTAACAGAGATATGAGCAATTGCAATCGTCCTATTTGTAATAAATATTAATCCCGGGAGTTTTTTTTTGTTTGGAAAACTGTTCAACGCAGTTAAAATCCATTTTAAATGAGTTTCACCTTTATATGGACCATATTGTCCCTATCTACTCTATACTAACTAGGATGCTATCACGATGATGAACTAAATTGCATTTCTGTTGCCAACGTTTCACATACGGAACATGAATTGAATTTCCGATTTGGCAACTGTTCAAATGAGCTGTTCAAGTGCGTAGAACAGCGGAACAGCGTCGGTGACAACGACCTGCTGTAAAAAATACGACATCATTTGATGGTGACGATTTTCAAACTATAAGTCTTCTTCTTTTTTGAGGCATTTCGTCCTTATTGTGAGAGATCCTGCTTCTCAGCTAATTGTTCTTAGAATATTTCCACAGTTCTTAACTGAATGCTTTATTTGCCAAAGCTGCAATTTGTGCATTCATATATGTAGGGTAACCCATTTAGGGTGATGTTCTTTCTGGCGTTACGTCCCAACTGAGACAGAGCCTGTTGATAACTTAGAGCTTCTTTGCCATTTTAACAATTTTTGCATGCGTAGCGGCAATGGGGGCAATATGAGCCACCCCGGTCATTATAATCTGCTAAAGGATGCTTCAAATAGCCACCACAATAAAAACCGTGAGAATATTTGTTTGAACACTCAAGATATTTACAAAAATGTACATATTTGTCCTTTGCCATGAAAAGCTTATAATTTTGGCAGTTTTTAATTAAGCCTATAAGACACTTATATTTGTAATTCTGGTAACATGGTAGATAACATTTTATAGTACAAGCCACTTGCATTTAAACCATATTTTTTGCTGTTTTTCTATGCATTCCATGACGTTTTCCTTAGGCGACCCATATTGCCTCGATCACCCCTATATCGTATGGCCGGCATGGAGATATTCTATGCCCTTGGCAATCGAGAGTAGACTTTGGCCCGTTGAATCTGTTGCTTGCTCCCTTGTGGGCAAGCGACGGAATCCGGATCAATTGTGTCCGGATCGCGCTGCGCTGGTGAAAAAAACGAAGTGTGTGGGTGAAAACAAAACAAACAAAACGCGTCAGTAGTGTTTGGCCCGTTGAATCTGTTGCTTGCTCCTTTGTGGGCGAGCGACGGAATCCGGATCAATTGTGTCCGGATCGCGTTGCGCTGGTGAAAAAAATAAAGTGTGCGGGTGAAAAAAAAAAAAAAAACAAAACGCGTCAGTAGTGTTTGGTCCGTTGAATCTGTTGCATGCTCCTTTGTGGGCGAGCAACGGAATCCGGATCAATTGTGTTTGGTTTGTGTAGTAATCGCACTATCGGTATCGATCATCCGTGTAAATGCTTTCGTATCCATTTCAAAGGGATTATCACAGAAGGCCGAATCACAAAAGGCCGAATCACAAAAGGCCGAATACCTTCTAGCTTACCACAAAAGGCCGAATGCACAGAAGGCCGAATCACAAAAGGCCGAATCACAGATGGCCGAATCACAGAAGGCCGAATCACAGAAGGCCGAATCACAAAAGGCCGAATCACAAAAGGCCGAATCACAAAAGGCCGAATCACAAAAGGCCGAATCACAAAAGGCCGAATCACAAAAGGCCGAATCACAAAAGGCCGAATCACAAAAGGCCGAATCACAAAAGGCCGAATCACAAAAGGCCGAATCACAAAAGGCCGAATCACAAAAGGCCGAATCACACAAGGCCGAATCACAAAAAGCCAAATCACAAAATAAAGCTTGGATATGAAAAGAACAAATCCATGCTTTGTTAAATGCAGTCATGTCAGTAAACAGTGCAAAACTTACATGCGGCGAAGCCACATTGAGGATAGAGGAACTGAGGCGGCAGAAGGCCGCCGAAGTCTCCGATATCCGATGGTTGTGTATAGCATCTATTCGGTGTCATGCAAATAGCAAATCCAGGCGTTTGCCCGGTATAATGCAAACAGAGGATGTTTTTCCATTTTTAGGTCCGACGAGCGACAGCGAGTTCGGACAGCAAGCGTTTGCCCGGTATAATGCCAACATAGTCTTTTACGCAACAAGTAGGAGAATGATTGCTGAGATAGGGTATAACAAGTGTTTAAATGATCATAAGAATACTAAGTTTACCATATTCAAAATAGGTAAATTTAATTTGTGGGGCCTTCCTTAGCCGAGTGGTTAGAGTACGCGGCTACAAAGCAAAGCCATGCTGAAGGTGTCTGGGTTCGATTCCCGGTCGGTCCAGGATCTTTTCGTAATGGAAATTTCCTTGACTTCTCTGGGCATAAAGTATCATCGTACCTGCCACACGATATACGAATGCGAAAATGGCAACTTTGGCAAAGAAAGCTCTCAGTTAACAACTGTGGAATTGCTCATTGAACACTAAGCTGAGAAGCAGGCTTTGTCCCTGTGAGGACGTAATGCCAAGAAGAAGAAGAATAAATTTAATTTGTGGTCATTATTACGGTGATACAAGTTTTAATAAAAACAATTATTAAATTTTGGAACGGTTCAATTTTGGCAACATGAAAATTTTTGACATGTTGCCAAAATCGAACAGGCACTGTATACCCTTCCAGTTTTCGCGAGGTTTTTACACTTATGTTGTACAAAATACAACAGCGCGACTACTTAAGCTTCAATTATAGAATTTATTTTGGGTGAGTCAGCTAAGAATAGACCAGTTGACACACCCAAAAACACTAACCATACACTCTTATTCAGCTAGTAATGTTACTTGTGCGTCTTGTCCCGCTAACCCTACTGTAAAAATGTCCATAATATTGTAGAAAAATGTGCTGAATGTTTGTGGCTTTCACTAAAATTTATTTTAAAATTCCGGCCTTCCGTGATTCGGCCTTTTGTGATTCGGCCTTTTGTGATTCGGCCTTATGTGATTCGGCCTTTTGTGATTCGGCCTTTTGTGATTCGGCCTTTTGTGGTAGACCCATTTCAAATCATATCTTTATCATTTATCAAAACGAATCCTTTCCCATATCCAAAATCCCAGTGTTTTCTTGTGGAAGTGCAGATGACTCCTCGGCTTCTATAAAGCAAGTTACACATCAACATTTCCCTCCCATCCTTAAATTGACCTGCATTCGGACGCAGCCGGCGCCGGTATTGTTTGTTATAATAATGAGAGCACCAGTACTTACACATTGAAGATGCTACTGATCCCGAGTAATGCCTGTTGGTTCCCTGTGTAAGTACAATATCTTGCAATAACGGAGTAGCAACTGCGGGCGGTCAATCATGCTCATGCCCTTGGCAATCGATAAAATTTCCATTACGAAAAGATCCTCGACCGGTGAAATTCGTTCGAACCCACGACCCTTAGCTTGGCTTTGCTAAATAGCTGCATCCACTATCAGCTTCGTGTTAAAAACAGGGATTTTCTATTATTTAACAAAAAATATGACAATGATACACCGTTTTATTTAATTACTTTCGATTTTTGGTACCAGTATAAGATCAACTCAAGTAGGATGGGATTGGTGGTCTAATGGCTACCGCTTCTGTTTCATATGCAGAAGGTCATGGGTTCAATCCCAAGCCCGTCCCTTTCCTCGTACTTTGTAGTTGTATCTTTCATCTGTATCTTCCGCTTGTAATCTATTACACTCAAACGATTCGCTAGAACCAAAGACGGACAAGAAACCGTTTCCCTACGATGGACAAGCTTTGAAGCAATGAGAACCATGAACAAGTTTTTAAATTTACTATTCTCCCTACTCCGATTGAGCTATCATGAACGCTTTTTATTTATATTTTGTTCCCACTCGATCCAAACGCATCGATAGCCTTGCGGTAAGCGTTTGCGCTTGACAATCGCAAGATCCTCGTTTCGATTCTGGCCTGCTACAAGTTTTTAAACATGATGTAGTAATTTTTACTGTCGAAATGGTGACATGGTAAAATTTAATGCAAACAATATTTGAAATAAATGCAAATGTAGTCTGCACAAATCAAGTGGTGTTGTGTATTTAATTTAAACCTCTGATATAGTATTTTCAACTGCAACGCTGTTCTCAGTGTACACTTACATTCTTTCATCATTATAGCACGCTTTTCCTTTCGCCTGAGGAGTAGACTGGCCCTTAAGGGGACACGGGAGACCGTGTTATTTTCCCTATCTTTCGTCTCACTCTAACAATAATCATCAAAACTTTGTGGAAGCAAATCTCGAGTTTTAGTGAACTGATGAAGCTGAAAATTTATCGGGTTGTGCACTACATATATAGAATCATAGTGATACATTTTCGCATCGATATAAGGAGTGGTTCTTGGGATTTGCTTCTTGAAATGGATAGGGTGATTATGATGACGTCCCGTGCGGCCTTAAACAAAAAAGTTGTAAAACTCAACGGGGCACCTCCTAGATATGTGCCTTGGGGTAAGAAAAAAGCTCTCTCCAAATTTCAACTGATTTGGTTGCTCCCCCTGCTGGCGCATTCAATTCGGAGTTTGTATGGAATATTCGTTTCAGATATATTGAAAATTGACCCTATGTCAGTCTTTCGTTCCGTTTACTAGTTAATCGCGTTCGATTGAACCCAGAATGACAAATTCACTAGTTGATACCCTAATGAACATAGTTGCAGAAGGTTGTATCTGGATTTAAACTAATTTTCATCAATCTTTCAATTGTTGAAAGTTAGGTTTAGATCAACACTCCCGTACAATCATATTTATGCATGTACATACCTTGTACCGTAGCTTGTCCAGCGTCATAGCTGGCTATGATGTGCTTAGTGACTACCACGCAGCTAAGTTGAAGAAATACCTACTAAGCAATAATGCAAATCTACTTCAGATAGTTAAAACACCAACTTTCTCAATTTTAAACATCATACAACCTTCTACAATATTGTTCGTTATGGTATCAAGTACTGTGTTTGACATTCTGGATTCAATTGAACGCGATCAACATTTTCCCTGACCCAAACAGGAGATGATGTGCGGTTTCCTATATGTTAGAGCTGAAAAACCCATATTAACTTCAATTCAATTGCGCCAGCTCATGGAACGACCAAATGAGCTGAAATTTTCAGGAACTCTTCCTCTAACCCTAAGGAATAATCCTGGGGGGTGCCCCGTGGAATTATACAACTTTATTTTTATTCCATACTGCGCTGGTCCAGTCTAATAAGCAGGCTAGCAGACTACCAAAGAGCAAACGTCTCTGTCATGCCTTTCCCCAACCCATACACTTCCGCATGTATTGGCGTAGATGTAAGAAAAAACTCCACGGTCTACAGTGGGCCAGTATAATTGCAACATCAGTTCCTCCCCCTTCCCCCACATTAGTCTGCATTTTAACGTGGCAGGCGCCATTGTTGTATATAAATAGAAGATCACCAACACTTATACACTGAGGGTGTCTGTAAGTCCCACACTCAGGCAAATGGACTATCGAAATGCATAACAACCCCTTATGAAAATTCGCCACAAGAAATCGGTTTGAAATTCATAGATTTGCCTTATGAAACCAAAAATGTTTTCGCGGCAACCTGGAATCAAACCAAGAACCTTGCGATCGATTTGCTCGTGCGTACACCACGCGCCTATCGACGCCTTGATGAGTGATGCTTAAACGATACATAAAGTATTCATATTGCAATAATCGTTCCATCTTTGATAACGCGAAATGTATGAATTTCGACAACCCAGTTCGACGCGTGCAAGCATTTATCTGGTTGGTTCCTTGTGTAAGTGCAGCTGATCTGGTAATACTGGAGTGGCAACCACGGGCGGCCAATCAAGCTCAAGCTGTGTAAGATCGACTTAAGTAGTGTATTGTTTTGATTTGTGCTTACGTCGTTTTGCCCTCCATATAACGGAGCGGCGTAAGTTTTATTTTCTGTATTGATGTGATTTTTAGCGCATACGGCTAGTTCATCACTATAAAAAGCGTCGTAAGTAGTTGTTATTTTTGGAAAGTTGAAAATCTGATTTAAGTCGTTGTGTAAATCCGGGAATTAAATGTTTTCATGGTAAAAAATCGAGCAAGCAAAACTTTGAAATGTTGCTACAAGGAAACTTTTGATTTTGATACGATAATCTTAGGAAATGCTCTTCATGCAATGTCTTAGGCAGCATTTCGTTGTCAAAATTTTTATAAGAGTGCTCAATGTAGCAAAATAAATCACTTACCATGGAAAATGCAAAATTTCCTTGGGAAATTTCCTACCTTGAGGCGTACTCCGCGGTTCGTGGCGTTTTTCATGGCTTCATATTCGGCTTCAGTGACCATGATTTCCGTAAATAAGGACATTTTCAATATTAGGGGAAAAGCACCAATTTTCGACCCAGCACTAATTTTTGACCCATCCATACGATTTTGGCCTACTTTGCATGGAAATCCGAAAATTGGCACAGAATTCTTGTAGGCCGATAATTAGTGCTTTTCCCCTACCGAACATTGTTTAAATGGGTGATCGAATCAATGTTACGTTATGATTCGAATTTTGTTTTCGTTTGCAAAATGCGGGACCAGCTCGTAAAGGGTCCATTCGCAACACGTCTTTTTACTTCACGGGAAACACCATTGTCGTATGCAACAATACCTTTAGGCCTACTTCTATATCTACCTGCAACCATGTACTTCGTTTTGTTATGTTTATTGGTCAAGCCTATCCTCGCTGTCGTTCTGCATAGGCACACATTGTCGTGCGATCGAATCCAACGAAGTTGATATCGTACGACCATGTGATAGTGCTGTTTTTCTCTCTTCAATCCATCTAACGTCATAAACGAGGTTGCGCCATCTTCAGAGCCAAGTTCAGACGGTAATATCTGCAACAGTTCATTCTGTTTTGCTGAAATGTAGGGTAACGGTCGTATTTTGGATCCCCTAAGGAAGTGATTTTAGTTTATTTGTCCCAATTAATTAATTGCACATCGTAACCAAGTCAAAGAACATGCCAAACTGTAGAGCAAAACTTCCTCTACGAGAATAAAATGCCCATACGGTCATGTAGGATCCAGAAAACGTCGAAAAAATTGAACTGTGAAGCACTGTTTTTCATTATTTTGGAGACACCTATACATTTTGGACCCTCAAAGTATATATTATGGACCCCCGGCGTTTTTTTATCGTTTGGCGAAAAAGTTCACGACACTGGTTGTATAATATGCTTGCCCATAGTCTAATCAATCGATTGACAATGGAAAATCTAAGAAATTCTACGCTTTTAGTTCATAAATATGAAAAAAGTTTTTGTTTACATTTGACAATTTTCTGACGGCTTCGATTTTTGTTTGTAACGTGTTGTAACGGTTGCATGGATGAACCGATTAAATTAAACTAATTTGAGATAAAATAAACACATTTTTATGTACAAACGGTTGATGCAAGTACGGGATAGTCCTATCTTTTCAAATGGCATGCGAATTGAGTTGGTCTTTCGATTTAAACTGGGAAATTTGCAGGAAATGGCCAAGGGGGTCCAACATTTATAGAGGTCCAAAATATATTGGTTACCCTATGCTGCATTGCAATTGGTGAACTTAATTCTGTGCCCTTTTTTGTAGATTGGGCGTGAGAGGCCATCCAACTAATCGGTAGACATTTCTTCATCCTCCCATACCTTCAGAAATACTCGATGCATCGATCGGTAAAACTGATCACTTCCTCCGTGTTTAACGGGCTCGATTTTATCCACTGATTGGGCGCATCAAGCAAACACGTGGTGCAAAACCGACAAGTGCAATAGCTGCGAACAAAATTGTGGAATTATTACACCTGACTAGTACTTAGGGTAGAGCGGGACAAGATTAGCCACCCGGGGCAAGTTGAATTTTTACAAGTTGGAGCAAGACGAGCACGCTTCATGGAAATTAGATAATTATTTCGAAATACAGTCAACAAGTCCATAACTCAATATTGAAGGGAACATCGACTTAGAGAGGTATCGAGTTACAGAACACAGGACCAGTGCAAATGTGATCCAAAGGAACATCGAGGTAGTCACGAAAACCAACTTTTAGTATGATTTTCTAACTTGATATCGAAATACGAAGTATCGAGTAAGGAAGAGTTGACTTAAGTTCAAATTCGCTTAGCAATGCATGGACTATTTGTGTTAGCTTTATTACATCTGTTAGTTACAGTCGAATCTCCATAACTCGATATTCAAGGGACCATCGACTTATAGAATTATCGAGTCATAGAATATATCAACGCAAAAAATCCCAAAATCGAAGAAACAAATTTCTGTATTTCCAATACATACATTATTACTTCTGTAAGAAAGCAATAATCGTTTTTTTGCTTGCAATATTTATTTTTATTTTAATGTTTTTAAACATTTATTACAACATGCAAGTATTTATTCACTTCCAAACAAGAATTAGTGCAAGTTTCCCCGTATAAGAAGGATTTTGAAATAGATATCGTGTTATGGAGGGAAATTTTCCTCTCACGTGACATCGACTAATGGAGAAATCGAGTTATTGAAATATCGACTTATGGAGAGCTCGAAATCCATCGAGTTATAGAGTATATCGAGTTGTGGAGAGTCGACTGTAGCTTGTATTCATAAAATTATGCCGTTATATAGTCGTTTCTCATCTTTAGCTTCCATTTCTTCTAGTAAAATTAAAGAAGTAATGCATTAATATCTCCAAATAGGATTCAAGATTTTTCTGCACATACAAAATTTAAAATGTAGAACTTAATAAAGAATATACAATGCGTATTAATGAGCAACCATTAATTGATAGTTAAAAAAAATGTAATTTAAGGAAGTGCTCTTGCTCCATAAGGTTGCTCAGCTTGTTCCACAGCGTATTTTACTGAAAAAAAAAAACCTTTTTGTTTAGTCTTTTTTTAAACGAAACTTTTATTCGAACTCGTTATGTATTGCTGTGTGCGTTTGAAATGCAAATATCAAATGCGGGAACACCAAACGCGGTAAGATTTTTTAACAAGGAAGGCGAAGTCAAAGATTGATTTTCTTTGCTAGGTTAACGGTGATATTGATCATGGTTGCTAGGAATCCTTTGGCAACTTTGTGTTACCGCATTTGAAGCTCAGTCTGGATTTGTACATCAAACGCAAACAGCAATATATAAATGATAGAAAATATGTTAGTTAAACAAACAGTTTCATGTCATTAAAAAAAAATAGTGGTCACATTCAGTAAAGAACGGTTTGTCCTTAAAGTGTTCATCTTGCCCCGCCATACCTTATTTCTTATTTGTCGACGGCATCAGCTGGAGCAATATATGTAGTGTGCAATTCATACGTATCTACCTTCCTTGACGAAAAACTTATTTTTAGACTGCAAAATGAGGAGTTGTGCGAACATGTTTAGAAATCTAGAAATACCTACATTAACGTTAATTTTAAGTGATGTTTCGGAAGTTAATTATTTCAAATCATTACAGTTAACCATTTTTTTCTTGGCTTTATGTACCAACTGGAAGTTCGCCTAACTTAAAATTGATCGTTTTGTTGATGATAATGTGGCCAATATGTTCCAAATGAATATTCTATGCGTATTGCCTATAATATAACAATACAATCTATTACCTATGATAAAACAATTCTTGCTCATATAATTATTTTACAATTCAGAAAAATATTTTAGGAATGCGAAAAGGACATTCCAAAAAGTGGGCAATGTAACGAATAATAATTTGCAACGCATAGTGCGGAGCATACGGTAAATATCTAGTCATATCCAGTGTGTATATCCGCCCGCTGAGATTTGACAGAGTAGGTAGTTGTTTAGCATTAATACCTAGTTCAGAACGGCATTCTATTTTTGCGCCAAACAGTACATCATTCACGCGAGCATTCTTCTTATCTGTGTCTACTTTCATGTGACTACGCTTTTTCGCGGTGCGTTTTTGCGCTTAATCGAAGAAAAAACTTGCGTGTTGACGGTTGGTACGATATTTTGGCATGATCGTTTTTTCACATTTTATTACACACAAATACACACTCCGAATCAATTCGTGAATCTAGACAACAAACTTATGTCACACATCATGGCTATATTCTTCCATTCTTAGCAGCCAAATGAGCTTCCTGCTGTAGTGAAAATTGGGAGCGAAACAAAAATTAACAACCATTACGTGAACCTTTGATTGTCACAGTATATTGTGCTAGGGTTTAATTAGTGCTATTCCTATCTCTATCGAATGATTTGTAACTTGATCTGTGCTGAATGGGCAGATCATTTAGGCAAACAAATTAGAAACACCACAACTGAGCGGAAGCTTTGCAATCATCACCAAGCGGCTTACCTTGTAGCTGACGCCAATCGGGTGACGATCGACACCTCGTGATGGTTAGGAAACAAAAGACACAAATATACCACCACACCACGCTGCAGTGAGAATGTGGAAAATCGATACAGCGCAGAATAGCTTGAGGGTATAAACGTATAGTCTCTCCATCTATCGAATTCTATGCGGGGAAATCGTTTCATGGTTTATCTCACGCTTCCATATTAATCTACCGCCTGGTATGTGTTTTTTTGTGGAATTCAATAACTTTCACCAAAAATTTATCACAGCTATGTGATTTCTTGGTTATTGAAAAGATGAATGTCAGGAGTATTGGAATGAACTTTCGTTATAATGTATAAAACTTACATGTACCGGTTGTTGTTGCATATAGATATTAGTATTCCACAAACTGTATGAGTTGTTCAGCAGGTGTACTTGCTCTCCGTCTCTAATCCCTCATAGTCGATGAGTTACATTAACACCCAATGAAGAGGTTCTGAAACTTTACAATCAAAGTGAAAATTGTTTCAAATTTTAAAGTGAAGAAATAGAAAATATTTCTGTCTGGTCTATGGAAAAAAGGCCGAAAGGACAAAAGGTCGAAAAGGATTTGCTTGTTGGGAAATGTTTCCTTCTTTGAAAATAGATTTTCGACCGTTTGTCCCTCCTCTTTTGTTCTTCGACCTTCTGTCCTTTCGACCTTTTGTCATAGATTCAAATTGCCGTTACACCAAACCATTATGCCATATGGAGTCTCCTCAGTATGAACCACGTGGCTTACGTATAAACACTGTTCTTTACATTTTAACTAGCATTGTTCTTTTTTCTATATCTGCATTGCAATTATTAATTTTTCTTGCATTCTGTTAATCTCTTTTCATGTACTCGGCCACCATCAACGTTGTACTCAATGCTGGAAACCCCATGCAGCCAGACAGCCCGTATCAAGGAGGTGTATTCTTCTTAACCATACATTTTCCTACAGATTATCCATTCAAACCACCCAAAGTGGCTTTTACAACACGCATATATCACCCTAACATAAACAGTAATGGTTCGATTTGCCTCGACATCTTACGATCTCAATGGTCACCTGCATTAACTATATCGAAAGGTAAGTGTTATTTCATGCAAAAGGAAAAATATGTATAACGCATCAGGTCATTAGATTCCGATGTAGGGTGGAAGCACCGATTTTGGTCAGCCTAAGAGCAAATATGCTTAACAATGTATATGGTAAGACCAATATGTATCGCAATTTGGATCAAAAATCGTTTTGCATTCCCGTTTATGCGTTGTTTAGTAGCAAGTCTAACACAAAAAAAAAAAATACATTTTTGAACATACACAACCAAGGCTGTCTTGGTAGTGTCATTCTCAAAACACACCAAGCCGTTCCCATAAAGGACGTTAGCCACAAGGAAGGGCGTTTCAAGTAATACTGTTTCATATGGTATGCCCTCTGCAACATCTAATCCAATTTCTCTCGCCGGCCGTTCCCTTACGGTACCTATCCATCTAGTATTCATTGCTTTCTTCTCCATGCTCCCTCTTACTTCGAGCAAAATAGACCGATATGCCGATAAACAAATTCGATACACAAATTCTTCCGCCACTTCAAACATTTCACCACCTAGCACTATTTCGCTAGGGTCGATGTACCAATAGTCGCATAGCTAAGAACAAATATTCGTATAAAATCGAAAAATAGCGCTAGCGTCATTATTTTTACATCATCTGAAAGTTTTTCATCTTGGTTTTGTGGGAAAAATATGAAAACTACGAAAACTCATATGTTTGTATTGATTATCGCTTGTGCCACAATATGAATACATGTGCCTATAGTAGCACTATTTCTAATTTCTGTTCCTGTTTACAAAACTTTTATATTTTTCCTACAAAGTGTGGATCAAAAGCTTTCGTTTGATGTAAAAAAAATCTTAATTCATCAATTCAAGCCTGTGCTAGAATAAGGGCGTAAGTCGCATGATCGATTTCTCTTCATGAATAAAGGCGAAAAGAAGCGGGTTTGTCAGCATTTTTCACTTCAAACCGCTTGGCAGCGATGAATCTCGCGTCCTGAGGTAAAAGAATGCTGACAAACTTGCGTCTTGTCACCTTTATTCACAGAAGAATAATCGATCATGCGACTTACGCCCTTATTCTAGCACACGCATAATTCAAGCGTATAATAAAAAATAGTCTCTCTCAATAGTGCTACAATAGGAACAATAGGTTTACTATAGGCGCAAAGGAGCTGAAATTATAAGCAAAACTAATTATTTTGATCATTTTTTGAACAAGTTCAAACTGTGTTTCAATGGTACTTAGATAAATAGCTCCTGATCTTTACGTCAAAAAATATTTTGGAAAGATTCATAGCAAAACGACCGTAAAAAGCCACTAGTGCGACTATAGGGGACTGTCCACTAAGGGAACACCGACCCTACCACTAACACGTCCGGACCCACGTTGACCACCACCAGCTATCATGTACTTCGTTTTTGTGGTGTTGATCGTGAGCCCGACCCTCGCTGTCTCCCTCTTGAAAGGCACGAACGCTTCTTCCACAGTCCGACGGTCAATCCCGATGATGTCGATATCGTCCGCAAAGCCAAGGAGCATATGAGAACGTGTGATAATGGTACCGCTTCTCTGCACACCGGCACTCCTGATAGCACCTTCGAGCGTTATGTTAAACAGCAAGTTAGAAAGAGCGTCACCCTGTCTCAATCCATCTAACGATGACGAAATCTCGTCCACCACCCGAACACTAGATTTCGATCCATCAAGCGTTGCACGAATCAGTCTAATCAGCTTCGCCGGAAAGCCATGTTCGGACATAATTTGCCACAACTCGTTTCTCTTCACTGAATCGTACGCTGCTTTGAAATCTACAAACAGATGATGAGTCTGCAAGTTGTACTCCCGGAATTCATCTAGGATTTGACGCAGGGTAAACATTTGATCCGTCGTTGATGGCCCTTCTCGAAAACCAGCTTGGTATTCGCCGACAAAGGACTCCTCATACATACGGTCTCAATCTGATGAACAGAATTCCAGACATGATTTTGTACGCCAAATTAAGAAGTATTATCCCTCGGTAATTGGCGCACTCCAGTCGATGTCCTTTCTTGTACAAAGGGCGAATGAGGCCTTCCAACCAATTAGTAGGCATTTGTTCTTCCTCCCATATCTTCGACATGACACGGTGAAGGAATTCGTGCAGCTGCTCACTTTCGGGTTTGAGAAGTTCGGCCGGGAGCTCGTCCTTCCCAGCAGCCTTGTTGTTCTTCAGTCCATTGAAAGCTTTCTTTACCTCATCTAGCGTTGGAGGTTCCACAGCCTGTCCATCGTCATCGATTTGAATTCTGCTATCAGATACACTTCCGTTATCTCCGTTTAACAATGACTCGATGTACTCTTTCCACTTGTCGGCCACCATTGTTTTATCCGTCAGCAAGTTTCCTTCGCGGTCGTTGCACATGGCGGGAAACGGCGCTGTTTTTCTCCGCACACCATTGACGGATTCGTAGAACCGTCGCATGTCGTTCTGTTCCATAGCTTCTTGCGCCTGAGCAATTACTGCCTCTTCATGCTCATTTTTCTTTCTGCGATGGATCCGTTTTTCGGCTGCCCTTGCTTCCTTGTACCGCTCTCTGCTCTGACGGGTACCAGACACCAGCATCCGGCTTCTAGCCAAGTTCTTCTCGTTCGTCATGCTCTGGCACTCTTCGTCGAAACAACCATTCCTTGGTCTTCGTTGAGCAGTACCTACCACTTCTCGCGCTACTGTGCTCACCGCTCCGTGGACTGACTCCCACAGATCGCTGAGGTTGACGCTTTCGTTGATTTCGCTAATCCGCTCGTCGAACTTTTGATGGTAATCCGCTACTACACAATCTGCTGACATGCGTTTGCTATTGAAACGCACTTACTTACTTTTGCTGGCTCTACGTCCTTCAAGACATGACCTGCGTCACAATGTTACGCCAACTAACTCGGTCCATGGCTGCTAACCTCCAATTCCTCGATCGCCCCACACTTCCAAGATCCTGCTCCACTTGGTCAAACCACTTAGCTCGTTGCGCTCCCCTTCGTCTTGTACCGGCCGGATTTGAGTTGAACACCATTTTTGCGGGATTGTTGTCCAGCATTCTCACAACGTGTCCCGCCCATCGTACCCTTCCAGCTTTGGCGACTTTCGTGATACTGGGTTCACCGTAGAGTTGCGCAAGCTCGTGGTTCATTCTTCTCCTCCATACGCCGTTCTCACATACTCCGCCGAAGATCGTCCGAAGCACACGTCGTTCAAAAACTCCTAGCGCTTGCAGGTCCTCTTCGAGCATTGTCCACGTCTCATGCCCGTAGAGGACTACCGGTCTTATTAGCGTCTTGTACATGGTACACTTAGTACGGAAGTGAAGTTTACCAGACCGCAAGGTCTTGTGGAGTCCATAGTAAGCACGACTTCCGGCGATGATACGTCTTCGAATTTCTCTGCTGCAGTTGTTATCCGACGTTATCAATGATCCGAGGTAGACGAATTCGTCCACCACCTCGAACTCATCCCCGTCGATCGTCACGCGTCTGCCTATGCGAGCTTTATCGCGCTCGGTTCCTCCAGCCAGCAGATATTTCGTCTTCGACGTATTTACCTCCAATCCAACCCGATCTGCTTCACGTTTCAGCCTGGTATACTGTTCAGCATCCACCTGGAACGTTCTTCCGACAATGTCCACGTCGTCAGCGAAACAAATGAACTGGCTGGATTTATTGAAGATCGTGCCCCGCATGTTGAAGCCCGCCCGTTTCATAACACCTTCTAGCGCAATATTGAACAGGAGGCAGGAAAGACCATCGCCTTGTCGAAGTCCTTTGCGTGTTTCAAACGCAACGATTGTCGATTCCTAGAACTCGAAACGGTTGATAATCGCGCTCGAATTTTGCTTACAACGAGGTAGTGGCTTGAGTCGATATTAGGACCCCTGAAAGTTCTAACATCGGAAAAATGTTGGCCATCTACCAGAACATGGTCGATTTGGTTGCAAAGTTCGCCATTCGGGTGTTGCCAGGTGTGCTTGCGGATATCCTTGCGTGCAAAGTAGGTGCTACTGATGGCCATCCCCCTGGTGGCAGCAAGGTTTACTAAACGTAGGCCGTTGTCGTTGGTAACAGACCTGCGCATTAGCGTCGCCGATGACAATTTTCACGTCGTATTTTGGGCATTCTCTATAGGTCCTGTCGAGACATTCGTAAAACGCGTCCTTCACGTCATCGAGTTTGTCGTTAGTCGGTGCAAAGACGTTTAACTGGCTGTAGTTGAAGAACTTGCCCCGAATCCTCAATACGCAGATCCGCTCGTTGATCGGCTTCCACCTAATAACGCGCTTCATCTGCTTCCTGATCACTATGAAATCGACTCCGTCGTCGCCGTTCGTCGTTGTAAAGTGCTCGTTTTGATAAGAAAAAAATCTGCTAAAAATTTGAAGTCCGTACGTGGACGCTAAGTGGTCCCCCAACGACCCTTAAGGGATTATGCGTAGATGACCCCGTGCGCAAATATAGCTCGTTGCTCTAGTGCACGCAGCATGAGTACGAAAAGCCACAATTAACTAAACGACGCACAGTGGCGGTCCTTCATACAAAGGTCGGACAAAACCTCAAATACGTCTCAAATTGCTTGATAATGGTAATCTATTAATTATCTTCGATACCTGATATTATCCCGTTGGAAATAACAGCCAAAATGGAAATTCGATTTTCTAGTGAAATTGGTCCAAATTAAATTGCTTTATCCAATCGTATAAAAAGGCTATTACTACAAATGTTTTTGTTGTAATGCAGAAATTTGTGCATAAACCTGAACTAGAGGTACAAATTTAACTTCTTTTGAGAAATTCCACTAAAGTCTCAAACGAATTATGACAAATTATACAGGTTTGAAGGATGAAATCGATAAATTATAATGAAAAATGAAAATGGAATTTTCACCTCTAAGGGCAAGAGAAACTATTGCACGTTTGAAAGTATGGATGATTTGCTGCTTCATAGTGAGTGACTCATTTTCCCGAAACACTTCACATAAAACGTACGAAATTTTGAAAATTTACCAAAATTTTGGAGAAAGATTGTTTAAAACATTTTTTGCTACAAATAACAACTCGATATGTTAAAAATTATATAATTATAGCCAAAACTAAGGCTTATAACTACGCTCTCAAATGGAACCTTACTTACTTTACTTTTGCTGGCTCTACGTTCTTCAAGACATGACCTGCGCGAAATGGAACCTATTGAGCTTAAATCGATTATGATTTCGTTGAGGTACAGCTATTTGAAGTTTGCTAGGTTAATCATAGTTGATGAATTTCGAGCAGTCCAATTTTACTGACTTTCCCAAATTTTTGAGAAATTGTCGCTCAATAGTATAGAAGTCTATAAAATATATTGATGAGTGATTTTGAGAACATGAATTTTTGAGGTTTTGTCCGGCCATGCGCCACTGTGCGACGCTCCACAGCTTCTTGGACCCCCTTAGAAGTCGTCACGGCCTTCTAGGGGTCAGCGGACCACCGATTGGGAATCCCTGTTCTATCTCTGCAACTCCACAATCACCACGGGAAAAATATCGGGGAGTTACCTTTGGTCGGTGATGCGATCAATGGATAAGTTTTGAATTTTTGTCTTTTGATAGCATTCAAGATAGTAGATTAGTAAGTACGTCAACATTTATAATGTCGAACTATGCAAAGGTTATTTTTAGTAATTATTAAGAAAGGTTTATGCCGACACTTGTGGTGACGAACCATCCATAGTTTGTTTGAAAATTACATAAACGTAACATTGCCACAATAAAATTGTGTTATTATAAGCTTGAAAAGAGCTCACAAAATTTCTTTTTCGCTCTCGCACAACGCCCCACAGGAGCTTGCAACGGAATCAAAAGATCACGCGCTACTAATGCGATTCTTTTTTCCTCTAAGGCATATGAGTTTTGAAGGAAAATGAACTATTTCTGTACGATTAACTGAATATCACTTTGTTATGTGAAAGTGTTTTACAAAATACGAAATGATTCATGCTGTATGTCTTTGTTAAACAGTGTATAATGACCGATACTGGTGCTTCTACCCTATAAACAAGTGATCAGTTTATTTCTTTTACTATTCAATCTATCGCTATTATATGTCGACTTCACATGTCTTTTATTCTTTCATTTTAGTGTTGTTATCAATTTGCTCTCTGCTATGTGATCCAAATCCAGACGACCCCCTCGTACCAGAGATCGCTAGAATATACAAAACCGATCGAGAAAAATACAATGAACTTGCGCGGGAGTGGACAAGAAAGTATGCTATGTGATGCGTTCCAGAAAATAACCTAGAAATCAACAAAAACAACCACAACCAGAGAACCAACAATAACCACAACAAAAACAACAAAAATCAACAGCAACCAATTGTATCTGAATTGCTACTCGTACTACTTCTTCTACTGTTGCTCCAACCTGCGCCACTCATCACTCGTAAGATGATTACTGATGATGATGTCGATAATGCCGGAAAAGGAGGTGGCAATGACGATGTTTTCGGTTGCAGCGACAGCAGCAGTGTGACTACTCCCCAACAACGTTCTTCTACCATCAACACCTTGCGGCAGAGTTTTCGCCACCGATTCCTTTTCTCCGTTCGTCGTCCTTGTCGTACTCGTCTTCGTCGTCGTCGTAATTGTCGTCAACAGCAGTGGCTAGCCCTTGGACGACCACACCGAAGAGATGAGCTACAGCAAATACAACAAATTGCAAACAATACGTTTAACATTATTTATTAATGCATACCAACAGAAAAAAAAACACAATGTCAAGATAATCAGCTGGATATAACAGGAAGCTAGAAAATCAAGATCAAGTTCATGAATCACTACTGCAGAAGGAAGCTGAAAACAACAACACGAGAACAGTAAATAAATCTATTGATTACTCTTAAAACATTACCCTTGATCGGAGAACATCGTTGCGACAACGATAACGAACGCGAGAGTTTTTTTGTTTTGTTTTGGACAATTCCTATGAAAATTTTTTCCAACTGTGTTTTACACTATTCGAAAGCATTATTGCAAATTGGCTGGACCGCGCCTTACATTTGTTTCTTCCCTTCATTTTGGTTTAGTGTTGTCCATTTCGTTTTAGTTATTTACGAAAATATGAAATACTTAGTAAAATTGAATTGCTATGCATTAGTTTATCATTTTTTTTTACTTTCGAAACAATCTGAAAGAATCGAAAGACAGAGAAGAAGTTATATGGACGTTTCTCAAAAAGTGTCGTTTATTGTTTTGGATTACAAAATTGTCGTTTCCCATTTATATCAATTACATTTTTAAAACCTACGGTTGCAGTCTTTTCTCTGTCAACAGAAAAGTAAATGAAAGAATCATGCTAAATAATCGGACGGTCATGAACTCATGATCAACAAAAAATCAGCATAGTAAATGAAACAGAAATATACCAATAATGGTGAATAATTTATTATTTTATGTTTGCTTAGAGAACTACGTGTCGTAACTTTAGAGGAACAAGAAAATAAACTGAAAATGATGGAAATGAATATTCTTTCGCAAGCGTTGAATTTTGGGCGAGGTTGAGATGCCGAAATGAGCGGGAGATTCGTGAGAAGTAAACAACTCAAATATACTG
This sequence comes from Aedes aegypti, assembly GCF_002204515.2. Lineage (NCBI taxonomy): Eukaryota > Metazoa > Arthropoda > Insecta > Diptera > Culicidae > Aedes > Aedes aegypti. The sequence goes on from NC_035107.1 coordinate 119,072,869, forward strand.
TAAGCACTGCATATTACTAAAGTGAAACAAAATAATCGTTCGAACATTCGACACGAAAACCAGAAAACAACAGGATATAAACAAGAAACTTTAATTATTTTTATTAGTCTTTTTAATTAGAATAATTATTATTACTGCTATCTAAACACTAAACATATAGAAACCAACACTTGGAAGTAATGCAAAAAGTAAAATAATGATTCAAACCCATAAATCTTGTGTGTGTTTGCATATGTGTGTATTCATTTCTGAGCCACTTTTGTGTATGTTCAGCGTTGAAACTTTGTGATCTACACCTGGCGTAAGAAAATTGATCAGTTGTTTTTGTTCCCATTCGATAGTAATCAATGTGCTGTGCCACCAGTTGTCAGACAACACACAACATAGTCTGAGTCTGATCTTGTCCTGTTTAAGATTTTTCTAATAAATTGTCACGAATCTTTATGTGCTCGTTTACTGCATCATCTCCGTAATCGATAGTTTCTCTACACAAGTTGTTTCACCAATTCTAAATTGCTCTGGCAGGTTTCTTGTCGATGTACGAATATTGTTCCTCGTGTTTAATGACCGTTGGGTTTCTTCTGCAAACAATGAGATGGTGATTGAAAAAAGTTGACAACAATTTCCGTTTCGTTCATACGATGTTGGTTTACTTTCTACGGCCATTAGTTCTCAGTTTAGCACTGAATTTATGAAATTCAATATCTATACCTAGTTGAGTTTGTTCGGGTCTACTTCGTTTAGTATAATAGTCATTCAGCATAATGTTCTTTTGGGGCAAAATTTGAAAAGTCAAATGGGTTTATTCTGCGAGCGGGGTGAGAGTTGTCGGTCTCGTATAGCGAGGTGTATGATGCCAAATGATTCGTTGTTTCAGAATTATGCCATGTGACCGTTATGTTACTCTAGACATTTGGGTTTATTCTACGAGTGGCGTGAGTGGTGAGGTGAGAATTGTCGGACTCGTATAACGAGATGACGATACTCGACTCGAGAAAAGTGACTCTCCATTTGGATTACACGGTGCACTTCACCCGAGTGTCACCTCACACCACTCGTAGAATACTCTCGGGTGTCTTCAGGTGCGCCGAATTACGGAACTTTACGATAGTTATTTTCAGTCTACGCAACGTTTGGCTGAAGACTATGTAAATTGATACCTACAAATGTTGCTCAATTACCACATTTTTGAAGGTTAAAAAACTTTTGAAGATATTTTAGCGCCTTGTTTAAGAGGAAAATAACCATCATCGTTTTACAAATTTAAGCAATGTTCAATAAAATCTATCATTGCATTACACTTGCTATCTGGAGTGCAATGATAGATTTTTATGGGGATTAATTTAAATTGGAATGAAAAAAAACTGGTTTTTCGTTTTTGATGATTGCTGATGATTAAATGATTTAAATTAAATTAAATTAAATCGCAAGGAGGGACCGTCGTAATAGAGAATAGTTAAATAACATTAAAATATTTTGCAGCCACCTGAACAATGTCATTATAGAGAGCTTTAGTCGCTTAGGTTTATTCTACGAGCGACTCGCCATGCAAATCAAATGGACAGTCACTTCACTCGAGTCGAGTATTGTCACCTCGCTACACGACACCGACAATTGTCACCTCACGCCACTCGTAGAATATACTGCCCATATTCGCATAACAGTCCCATGTTTATAGGAAATCCCATGGAACGTGGGACCGTTATGCGAATATGGGCAGTATACCCAGCTATAAAAAATGTCGTTTTAACGTGCTTCGGCTGTAATGTTGGTTGCCTTTTCAAGAACACTATTTGTGCAAAATAGTAGCTCGATCCAGCAATACTTAAACTTGTTCTTACTACTACTGTGCGCTTTTTAAGGTGATTATAGAAGGAAGCCACACCTCAAATTTTCAAGAGCACAAGACTTGAGAACCAAACAGCGCTCCGCGTTAAAAATCTATCCCATTGGTCACCACCAGGAAGCAAGCAAGCTGATTGGTTTTCTATGCGATCTGTTGTCAGATACTCTCGTCTTGTGCACTTGAAAATTCAAAGTTTGGCTTCGTTTTATAATCACCTTAAACCTTCGAAATGATACCAAAAAAGTTTGAGTTAAACGCGCAGCTATTCAACAAGAGAATAACTCATCAGATGTGTGTAAATCAGTGTTGTGAAAAACTCAATTTCTCACAACTCACGCTTGAGATTTTTCATGCGTGAGTTGTCAATCATGCAACTCAGCAGTCAAAAAATCATGGATGAGTTGGCTCACCTTTTTAACTCATTGTCTCGTATTTCCACAGTTTACTCACACACGGCAATAATTTCTTGTTAGTCTGGTAAAATATGTTAATCCTTTCTAACGTAAACAACAACATTCGGATTTCCAGAGTTTTTGCCGGGTTTTGCGACTGAATCATTTTTTACGGTTTGAGTTGATTGAGTTGATTTTGCATCAAAATCTCAAGCGTGAGATTTGCGAAGCAGATCTCTAATGAGTTTGCACTCACGGGAGAGCGTATTGATTGAGATTTTGAGTATGAGTCTATCAACACTGGTGTAAATATGGACAAATTATGAAAACCTTCACGTGTTCGAATGAGATTCGAACCCACAAACTGTTTTATGCAAGACGCGTGCTTTACCAGCTAAACTATTGTACCGCTTGATGACTTGATGACAATAGATTAGAATATTATAAGTAAGTATAAAGTTACCAGATCAGTGGTTATCAATCTAACTGTGTATGCGGGCCACAGCGATGCTTTCAAAACAAGACACGGACCACAAGGCATGTAAGTATTAAATGTAGCCGTTTTAAATGGGATTGCAAGAAATACTCTTTTCTGAACGCGGAAATTCTCTCTGGGTCCCAGTGGTTCATTATTACGTGGGATAGCAAACCGTATTTTCGATTCATACAATTAATGGTATGAATGACGTGCTCCAAAAACTACCCAAATATTATAAAAAGAAACCGTTGAGATCTTTTCACGATGAACTATATTTGACTATACAGTCAACTCTCCCTAACTTGATATTGAAGGGACCAGCGAGTTAGGGCGTTTTCGAGTTATAGAAGACAAAAACAGTGAAAATTGTGGCCCTTCATATAGGCGACTGACTATGTACTTACTAATCACCCCTATTCTTGTTTACGTTCGAATGCTCTTTCGATCGTTGCATCGGTTGCATTCCCGTTTTCGTCAGCAAAATAAAGTGAGCCGTGGATTCGATCGAAAGTTGGATCCGCCGTTAACAAGAGTAAAGGTGAATAACTGTACAATCTTGATCAAATCGCTTTTCAGATTATTCCAATGCTACAGGCAAATGCCTTGCTGTATAGATCATAATACCCAATCATCATCATCATATTTCCTAGGTCCTTCAGAATTCTCCCTTAGATAGCTTCGTGATTAAGTAAAACATTTCAGAAAGTACTTATTTCATCACATCCGCACAACACGGTAAATAAAATAAAGTAGCTGTCAAATCAATTTTGTCATGATAAATTAAGTCGCATAAGATTACAGATTAATTCGCAATAAATTGAATATACTCACATTGTATGCCAATTTTCCTCATATAATTTATGCACATAAATCGCCTCCACTATTGTACGTATAAGTATTTTTGACAGCATCTTATAAGGAATCTGCACATATGAGCATCGCATAACGCAAAATGTGATTTAGTAATACCGTAAAACGGGGTAACTTTGATAGTTTTTTCGAAGAAAACTTGAATATTTATGCATGCTGTTTCAAAGAATTATAATTTATATTTTTAAAACAAGTACTGGCATCCTACCTATCGATTGCTGTTGATAGATTGCCAAAAGATTTATTTTGAATGGATATATAATTTTTCATATAATCAAAAGTCGATTTTTCTGTTTTGGGGTAACTTTGATAATGGAGTATGCATCGAACAAAATTGAATGAATTACGAACATTTGTAGGGCATTGCATACCTATAGGTGTTTAAAGTTATATGGAAATTTCTGACTTAGATTACAAAAATGGTCCCAGTTTGTGAAAATGCTTTTCGCTAAGATTCAAAAGTACATCAAATAGTGATCGTAGAACAGATTGTTTGTAAGCGTTTCAAAAATGCTAAAATTGTGTCAATTTTTAATATTCGTGTAAAAAGCCTCAAATGGTCTTGATTCAAATGAAAACAACTTTTATATGGAGTATCATACTAATATTCTTCAGTTTTGCATTCGTTTTGCTTAACCGATTAACAGAAATTATGATATTTCCAGGCATTGCAGAATACGCTCTCATTTGAGTATGAAGCACGATCAAAACAAGCAAAGAAAAACATTCCATCTGTTGCGGTCCACGATCGTCATTGTATCGCAAGGTGTAACAAGTCTGATAAATGAAAGCAGCGAGCGAGAGCCCCAAAGAGAGAGCGATGATAACATCCATTTTTCTCGCTTGTTTACCGTTGGGGATGCGTGTTTTTCTTTACTGGCACGATAAACAATCCATGAACTTCCAATAGCAATAGTGTTCCCTAGACTTGGAGCATGTTTAGAGGGGTTTTATCATGCACTACTATCCCCCCAATCTGATCAAAGTTGTAGCAGGATACGATAAACAGTCTCTCATAATGTGTAGCATGTTATGATAGTTACAGAGAGCGATACGTGAGAGATTCTCTCAATTTTCTCAGGATTCAATCCCTGGATATTTCGTTTAGTATGTGGTGGGTTACGCACTATCAAAGTTACCCGCATTATCAAAGATACCCCGTTACACGGTACGTACATTTTTGTTGTCTGGGTAGTACACCAGGAACTACACATTTCAAAATATTAGTGTCTATAAACAACGTTACTTGAACAAAATCTAAACGTTATTAGTGAAAATATTCCATCAATAAATGTTGATCATACGAACATCTGACCAGGAGGGACATTGGTAATGTCACATTGCGATCAATTTACCCCGTATTAAGGTACATATAATCTATATTGAACATGATAAGATGTTTCGGAGCAGTAGCATAGCTAGGGTGTACGTTAAATGCGTTCCCCAACGGGCCACGGATTCTAAGAGGCTTCAAAATCGTGATGATAATTTCTAAAAGCAGTAGACATTCGATAACGATAAACACACAGGAAAAAGTCAGGTTTTTGAGGAAGCTAAATCGTTGAAAGCTAAGGGCCCCGTAACAAAATATAAAGTGAAGTATATGGATAAAGTAAACTACTGTTTCGAAACTAATACCATCAACTTTGCTAAATATTATTTTGAACTATTCATCTAGGTAAATTATGTTATCCAAATGCTTATACCTAAATAAATAAGGGCTCAAAAAATCCTGGATCTGGGAATGTTGGGAAAAGTTTGAAAACACTATCATTACAAACTATATTCTAAACCACGCTGGTTTCTGTGGTAACTAGAGTTTATATGTTGAAGATTTTATGTAAATGAAGATTACACATAATTTGTTTGTCAGTGTACAATACATTTGAGCTCGTGGTAATCTTTTGAGCTTCCTCTTAGGGGTCATGCATAAATTACGTCACGCTCCAAGGTGGGGGGGGGGGTCGAGCCAAGCGTGTCAAGCCTTACAAAATTTTCAGAGCACTCATACAAAAAGTGTGACAAAGAGGGGGAGGAGGTCGAAAAAATTGAAATTTAGCGTGACATAATTTGTGTACCATCCCTTAATTGTCAGTTCGAAAGATAATAAACGCGAAAACTGGTTGGAACTTCTTCGCGTGGTCGAGAAGTCAGTTTAGTGAAGGATTTTGTAGCGAACGGATGTGTTGACTTGTACCCAACACATGTGTGTTAGGCTGATGGCGGAATCGGCCAAAAGTGAATTGTGATGGTGGCTCCGGATACTTAAGTTTCCATACCACTATATTAAAAATAATCAGCATAATCGTAGAGCGGTCTCCTGAGCTACCATCGAGTGCCATATCATGATCTCAGCGTACCAAGGCAACCAACCAATGGTATCCTGAATAGGAATACCAAGTACAGTCAACTTTCTTTCATTGCACTAAGCCTGTAGCCCACCTAGTGAAAGACTTTTACTAAGCGGGCTGAGTTTTTGGCTGTCAAAATATTGAATACAATAGAAATTCAGAGCTACCAACATTGAAAAATCGAGCTTTATGTAAAAAAGTAACGTTTGTCTTCGTTTTAAGTTGGCTATAGCCCACCTAAGGCAGCATCCATTAATTACGTAACGCTAAAATTGGACATTTTCGACCCCCTCCATCCCCTCCGTAACGCTTTTTGTATGAAAAATTTCAAATGTTTGTATGAGCCGTAACGCTTGAGCCTACTCCCCCTAGAGCGTTACGTAATTTGTGGATGCCGCCTAACGGGAGCCCAATTAAAACGAAGCTCACTTAAAGACGAACGAACGAAATTCGACTGTACCGAATGTTTTACATTACCAAACTTTTGCACGATTACTTGAATGACTACTTTATTGATTTTGAATAGTTTTTAGATTTTTCCGCTAAAATGCCGTGAATGCTCTTCAAAGAATTTAAGATTATGATTTTAATGACACATTGATTAAACATTTTGGTCGATCCAATGCTGATGAAATATGTCACGTTTTTTGCAGTGTAATTTTAAAAAAATGTCAACTTTAAGTACAAATTTAGTACACAAAATTCAAAAAATGCTTTTGGAAAAATACCTATGAAGCACAATTGGACTTGTAATCACAGAGGTAGCAGCATAGCATGGCATTACCGACTGTACAAATCGTGGGTGTCTGTTCAATGCTCAGCTCTATCGGTTTTGAGAAATGTATATGTAGTGTCGCAATAAAACGTCTGGGATCAACGTCTTTTTCTACATAATAGAAATAAAACAAAAACAAGCATCACATTGTACACCTGGCCACGTCCTTACGATCGCTGGGGGAATGAAAGGAATGTTAGTTCAACGTCTTCTTAAGAAGATATAGGGAATTCAAACTATCTTCATAGATGTCACGGGATAGTGAGATTGTATTAGTAGGGTAGGGTGTATAGGAGGATGAGCTCAATTCGACAATTTAGGGCATTATTGATAACATATGATAAGATATGATAATAAATATATAAATATCAATTTAAATTTACCTGATATTCACGAACCATTACTGATATAAAAGTTTTAATTTGTTAGATATAAAAGAACATATAATTTCTCTGCACTACGCGAACGACGCAACTGAGATGGTTAATCCTGATCGCATCACCCGTCCTCGCAGGAGCAAGCGTCGCGGTCGAAAGATCACACTCCTCAATTGGACGTGTAATCACAGAGATAAGGACAAAGCACTTTTGTATGTTTTGAAGGGGGTGCCCCCAAACTTATGCACGGGAGTGCATATAAGACGTTCATGAACATGTTAAGAGTTTTCCAATTAAATCATTTAAGGTGAAATATCTCGAAATGCAAAAAAGATGGCCGTCACAATGGCCGATTTGTGCCCCTGTTCACGTTTTCAAAGGCACTAAACTGAGGAAATAGTTGGCAAATAGAGTTTCCAATCTCGGGAACATTTCCCGGGAAATGAAATTTCCTGGGATTCCCGTTTCCGGGAAATGATTTTCTGTTTCCCGGGAAGCTCTACTTCAATGAAGAATTGACCATTAGTGTGGGACAAAATTTAGATTCTCGCTCCAGTTCACTTTTTGGATTGCTTTTAGGTCCCATAACAACTGAGCAAAATTTCAGCTTGATCGGAGAAACTATATTTTAGCGCCAGCCGTTCAAAGTTTGTATGAGATTTACTATGGGAAAACTTACTTTTGCAAAGAAAAATCGCCAGAGGTCGCCCATTGACCTCTATAAAAATTCTGAATACAGACCTCGATAGGTATTTTTACGATGAAGAATATTGCCGAAGACCGCGAAACAATCCGACACTTGTGAAAATAGTTATTCAATGAAAACCTATTTGCAAGGCGATGTTGATTAACACGTAAAGGAATAACAATAATAACAAAATCAGGCAAAATTTCCGAATAGTCTGCATGTGTACAAAGCCAAAATATAAAAGTGCACTGTTGTTGGACGGTTTCTTCGCGAGATTAGTGCCTTTGAAGTTTTAGTGCAAACTTAGAAGTTTGATTCCAAACTGTTTCACCTTAATGATTAAAAAAAATGTGAAAGTACCACGAAGAAGTTTTGTTACAAATAATGCTTCTATTATTTATTAAACAAATCATTCCTTTATTTAATTTCCGATCAAACGTCATCTTCCCACCGCAAAATCGCTAGTGGTTGGAGGTGATTTTTACTTCCAAATCTCAAAACCATCGATCGTCGCAAGTTTCTCAGTAAACAGTCAACACGTCCATGAATACGTTAAGAATCATCAATTAACTCAACCTACAATACTTTATATTCTTACACTCGGATCAAACATAAGAACTTTGCTTACTTAGGCCATCTTCTGCTGTAATAGTTTTGTGATTGTAATGCTGGAACAAAAATACAAATACAAATAGTTGACATTTCAACAACTCGTAATTGTGGGTGAAATTCATTATTTTTCATACAATATTGCGAGCAACGCCTAAATGTGGGCAATTTTCCATGCATTTTTCAAAAGTTTGTGTATGTCCTCATCTACCACATAACACGTGTTCTAAAAAAAAACAGCAATTTTACAGAGATTTTAACATTTTTAACACACGAAATTTTACAAAAAAATTCGGGTGAAATTGATCGGTACAGTGAGATTAATCACCGTGTCATACGATTTTATTCTTTTGCTAATAAGGAAGCCCAAAAACCAATGTAACCTATCGTAAATTCGGGTGAAATTGACCGGTAGGGTGAACTTGATCACTGCGATCGAATGCTCTTTCGATTGAAAACTGTTTTTCATTCCTGTTTACGCCAGCAAAATCAAGTGGGCCAAGGATTCGAAATCCCAGATTTGTGCTCTTGAAAATTTGAGGTTCGGCTTCGATTCATCTTCACCTTGAGCGAAGGTGAAGAAATCGTGGCTTACTTAGTCAAAGTCTACACATCCATTGAAATCTGAAAGGGTGCTGCCTACATCCATTCGAGTTGGCGCGAAAGAAGATTAGAAACTAACATTATGAAGCTAAATTGGTGGTTTCGATCTCCAACATTTTGGTAATTAAATTTGAACACACATTTTTCTACCAGTGTTAAGCGTTGTTTGTTTGCTTGTCTCACAGGAAACCATTTTTAAGTTGCACAATCAAAATACTTCACACAAAGCTTCTGCAGTTTGATGCAGGCAATAAGTTCAATAAATCAGTTGAATAATTGCTGAACGTATGTTAGTTAAAAATATATTAAATATATATAATTTTCACAAAAGTTCTGGCAAACTTACGCATCAATAAGACCAGGTAAACGTTTTTCAACAGTTGATAGTTTTTGTGTCACATAAAATGTATAGCAGTTTTAAGCGTGAAGAACTAATGACCGCTTTTTCCTAGGCATACTCTGATCATTTTGATGAAAATTTTTGCTTGACAGTAGCCTGGCTGCTTGTTGATATCCTATTCGCACCCTCAGGTTTTGACAAGCTTTGGACAAAGTTAGAGAACAATTTGTTTAGGGTGGTGGCACACTTGCCCCAAATTCCACTAATATTGAAAATGTCGTTGCTTACCAAAATCATGACTCCTGAAGCCAAATATAAAGGCCAAACTCTTACAAGTCATTTACATTTTGAGTTGGCAGCATCCATTTAAGTAGATGAAAAAACCGATTTTAGTACTATACCTTTTAATTTCACTAGAGTTTGTATCCTTTGACAGATACGCGTATTTCGACCTCAACTATAACTTATAGTCATGTATTCATCGGCCCGTTCCAAAAATACCCATATTGCATGGGTTTGAAACGCTTTTCACAAATCGGAAGTCGCCATCTTGAATTCCAAAACAACTACGGACATCGATATCCGACATCTATTCGTTGGTCTCGTTTTAAAAATACCCATGTTACAAGGTAAAAAGGGCCATATTGTGTACACTTTGAGCCTGTTTTGCCTTTACTCTTTGCGTAATCGCTTACACTCTCTTTCCTACTGCGTGCCCTCATTGTGTTCGTGTTGTTACACTTTGCGCGCGTCTGTCTCCTCTTTGTGCAGTGGTTAAATTCTGCTCTTTGCGCGCATTGTGCGAGTTGATGCCAGCCCTGACTATAAGGCCGTCTTCAGTGTCGTGTACTAGACTCGAGTCTAGTACACGACACTGAAGACGGCCTTACAGTTGAGGTCGAAATACACGTATCTGTCAAAGGATACAAACTCTAGTGGAATTAAATGGTATAGTACTAAATTCGGTTTTTTCATCTACTTATAGGTATTCTACTAAACAGCTCGAAGATTTATTATCAGCATCCATTTATTGCGTAACGCCTAAATTTGAAATTTTCGTAAATTAACATAGAACAAATATTATATACATGTCTAAGTTATATTGGTCACCCTATTTTAGCCCAATGAGCTGAAATTGGGTAAATGCAACTTTTTTTAAGCTTGGGTTGAAATAATTCAATTTTGCGTTAATTCCACACAAATATCAGTATTTTTTCTAATTCAATAGATCTTGGTAATTTAGCCAAAATTGAGTAATTGGGCTCAACTACGGAATTGCATTAAAACAATTCGAAGTTGAGTTGAACCGCGTCTCCGCGCATAATGAATCCTGATTTGTAGCATTTAAATCGTCCCCACTAACAAATTCCTTTCTGTGACAGCCATGGAGATGCAGATGTGATCCCGCTCCTCAGTAATAGTGGATGTCACACTCATAATCCTTAGGGGTTCTCGAATGGTGCATTGAAGATAGAAAGCTACTTCCAAGCTCCATCTGTTGGTTCTTTGTGCAACTTCGATTTTTCTGGTCAAGCACTGAGTAGCAACTACGAATTGTAAGGTCATCAATGCTCATGCTCAAACTTAAAGAAAAAAAAAAAATAACAAAACTCTTCTTCTTTTATTACGAATTATGGTCAAATCGACTGCTATGCTCTACAATCTGACATCAACGAGCTGCTTCTATGGTGTTCAGAAAATGGAATGCAGTTGAACAACAGCAAATGCAAGTGCATAACATTTACACGCCGTCTTTCCAGCATCTCTTTCAACTATGAAATCAACGGTAGTATCATCGACCGAGTGACGACCATTAACGATTTGGGTGTTACCATTGACAGTAAACTGAAATTCAACAAACACGTGAGCGTAACCACTGCTAAGGCTTTCTCTGTTCTTGGGTTCATTCGGCGTAACTCACAAGCGTTCCAAGATATCTACACCCTAAAGACATTGTATTGTTCATTGGTGCGAACCATACTGGAATACGCTGCCTGTGTGTGGTCACCTTATTACACTACTCAGGTGCTCCACGTTGAGAAAGTACAGCGTAGCTTTCTTCGTTATGCACTCAGGTCACTACCGTGGAACGACCCTGTCAATCTTCCGGACTATGAGAGTCGCTGCATGTTGCTGAATATGGAAACACTGTCATTTAGGAGAACCAAATTAAAGCGAATGTTTTTATTTGATTTGATTACGCACAATATCGATTGTAGCGATTTATTACACAGCGTAACAAAAATTACATTTTTGCGTGTCTCAAAGATCAAATTATGTGTCTCTAGTAGATTTGGGGTTGCTGAATCTGATGCCGATCTTAGAAATGTTCCAGCACGTCACAATTTTTAGCTACAGGTCACCAAATTTGCATAAAACACTGGTTTTATTGATATTTACATAAAAATTAAACAATGATTTATCAAAAAAAATTGGGATCTAATCCACCAAGCATACAAAATAGAACTTTAACTTTCATTTCAGATATAATTTGGTTGAAATTGCACGATTAAATTCAGATTAAATCGATTTTTTCAACATGCTTGCAGTCTTCATACAAAACTCTTCGTTTCTCTTATATGGCAAAATACAATACTTTTCTAAACCAACAAAAAATAGCTTTTGAGCATCGGAAATATTATGAACTTTGTTCATAAGTATTGTTATACACATGAAGTTTGAGTTATGGTGCAAATTAGGCAAATGAATTGCCATACAAGCTGGCAAACTTGCATGCAAGTTGGCTGAAATAGTCAAATTTAGCATTTTCAACAGCCAATATCTCAAAAAACTAGACGTGCTATGATATTTCTGAAAATGGCAATGGATTCAGCAATCCTTAATTAAGTTAATAGTGGTATTTTGGTGCTTGAGACAAAACCGTGTTCCGCAGTGTTAGCGGAAGTAGGGTTTCTCGCTCCAAGCCGTTATTTACGTAGTCGCCAACTCTTGGCACCTAGAACGCATAGAACTGCCTATGGTCAGCATAGCCCACTAACTAGTTGTATACTTATTGTGAATGATGTGTTTGATTTTAATCTGTCGAGAGTTGAGTTTAAACGTAGAATAAGTAGTAGGGTAAATCGCCAAATGTTGAACGGTTAAGATAGACGTTTTTTTGTTATTTGATTTTCATGGAAATTTTGATAGAAAGGTTGCTTAAAAAAGCATTCAACACCGTAAACGATTGTTTAACATTATTTCTGTAACATTTTTAGCACGGTAATGTCCATTTTTAATTGAAAAAATATATATTTAAAAAGATAGTTCTATACCCAATTGTTGAACACATACATAACCCATCTTATCCTAATGTTGAACGATTGTCGCTAAATGTTAACCGTTTGCGGGAGTAATTCATTCAACTTGCAAGTTCGCGCTCCTCGTCGGTTGTGAGGCCAGGGTTAGGTCCGCGAAGCACTTTCCCTGACCACTCTGGGCTGAAACGGAAGTGAATCGTCCCCTACGACACTCCATAGACTTTAGCGGCTTCTCATAATGTACATTATTTTCGACATTACAGCATCAATCGCGAGGTTGAGGTTATACTCCGGATAAATCGGCTGCCGATGCGTAATTTCAATCATGGTGTAAACAAACAAACGGTAATGGCATTGATGCCATAGTGAAGATAGTGAAATTCAAAAAAAAAAGAATAAGAATGGCTATGGGAATGGGATGCAATTAATTATACTTTTCTGAATCGCGTTTTTCACCATTGCAACACACCATTATAGGATTTTTTAAAATAATTATTCAACAGATATTTAAAGCAAAAAACAATACTATATTGTGTAATGCAATATTCCATTTCAATATAGGTGTTTGGTACGAAAATAAAAAATCTGGCAATACTGTTGATGAAACCAAGCCTTTCATGTTATGCTAGTGTTCAACAAATGGAAAATGTACATGAAACGAAAGTGCAATTGAAAATGATTTTATGTAATTAATAGATACGAGTAAATTGTACGGATGTTTAGAAAATAACTAAAGTAGACTTTAACTGATATCGTGAATAGGTGCTTAACCCAATATACGTAGTATGTTTTACCACACAGCTTATTTCATAGCAGCCCCAGCTTAAGTTATTTTTTAAGCGAATTGAAATTTTCGTTCCACCTACCGATAAAAATTTTCAATAAATATTTCGTTTCAGAAATTGATGTGCTAATTAAATTTATTGTGTCCAATAGTACAGCTAACTTACAAAATAATCTGTATAATTTATTGAAACTGTTTGAAAATGGTTCAATTTCCTGTTTTAACATGGTTTGTACAGATCGTTCAACATTTGGGCAGCGTTCAACAATTAGCGAATTACCCTATATGATAAGTAAATCAGTCTGAAGGAAATTTATCCAAGAAGTTGCAAATAAAATAACAAAATAACAAATTATTTTAACTAATAATTGAGGGGGTTAAAAGCAACTAAATTTTTGTCACTTACACCCCAAGTGACAAAAATTTAGTTTTGAGAAAAACAAACTTTGAAGTTCTTTCAGCAATTTTACATTCCAGAATGGCAGCCAAAAAAAAAACAAGACAATCTCCTACAAATTATGTTATTTTTTCTGTAGGACTGATAAAATCACGTGAAATTCATTGGAAAGCCTAGAAAAAGTCCAATTTTTTTTAGTATACTTAACTCAAAACTTTCCAAAATGTCACTTATACCCCTTTGCCTTTTGGCCCCTCATTTTAGTGTTAGAATTTAAACCCAGTACTCGAAGGGTTAAGGATAGAAGTTGATAGTATATCTGCATGTGTGCAGTTACTAGAGTTAATCGTAAGCCCTAGCATCAGTTCGTCACGAAACGGTACAAATCATTTTAAAATTTCGTGCATCATGCATCGCGTGCAGTTGAGCCTCAGCTGTCCTCGTCCGACGCGTACAGATGCTTGCTACTACATTCAGATTTAAATATTTTGCAATGTTTTACATCTTACGTTATAGGTATCGTGCTGTAGCCACAGACTATAGCTATGCCGTCGTCAGACGGTTGGATTCCTCGCGATTTCTCGCGACGACTCTCTTTGTGCAAAATTTCTCTCGGCTTAACCAGCATATCGTATGGGTAGTACACTGCCGTAAACTCTACCTTTTCCAAGGCCGGCAACTGCACCAAGGCATAGTTTCTCTTTGGACAGTGCTCGAACCGGTCACTGGGGTCTAGTGGGCATAAATATGTTTACTGTTTATGTGCATACAATGGGGCTGCTGAATTAAGGTTACTTTTTTGTGAACATCGCAAAGGTTGAAATTGTGACCTCCGGACTTACGCGTATGAAGTGTGATCTGTGAGTGAATCTATGAGTTTCACACAGGATATAAAAACGTGACATGAGTGAAGAATGTGAAGCATACTTGATTTTTCAAATTTGTGAATACAGTGTAATGAATTAACCCATTGACGATTTTCCGGCCATCTATTGCGGTGGTCTCAAGTGGATGAAAAATCTATTTCGAAACCAATTCATGATCCTGATTCCGATGGCAAGGCGTTTGTCTGCATATACGCGTGACTCGTCTTTACCGCAATCGTACCGTATTCCTACCGATAGTGAAAAGAGAACGAAATTTGACGCAATGCTTGAGAGCAGAGCAGAGCAGAGAGTGAACTTTCTTCCATCTACATTCTACAGTATTGGGCAATGGATTGGCAAGTTTTTTGGTTTTCCACACGAAATGGTCAAATTTAATGGGCTAGATCTTAGCTATTTACGGACAGATGTGATTGGAATTTTCACAGCACTTAAGCCTTAACTTGAACTCCACTATGTACTCGCAGAGAAATATATTATAAATGCAAACGAATTCTATATAGACTCATCACATCTAATTATTGGCTCACGGGCTTACCGGCAAGTTTTGTTGACTTCATGATTACCTACTTCCATTTATTTCTAACATAGAAATAGTTGAAGCTAAAAATTCC
Organism: Aedes aegypti; assembly: GCF_002204515.2. NCBI lineage: Eukaryota > Metazoa > Arthropoda > Insecta > Diptera > Culicidae > Aedes > Aedes aegypti. Next base: position 119,088,137 of record NC_035107.1, read on the forward strand.
TTAAAACTATCAAAAGGCAAATCAATGCTTATTTAAAATTCCACAAATCCAATACATACACAATAAGCTTTATTGATATTGACAAATCAAAAACATTATTGTAAAATAGTTGTTTATCAAATATAGCTCAATATTTCCTGAGAGGGTCATAAGCTAGCACTTGTTACCGCCAGTTCTGGATGTTGAGATGTTTCACTCTGATTATTACTTCTATTGTTTATTCAAGTGTTGTGTTGAAATTTTAAATGAAAATATATGTTTGACTTCAATGCGGGACAAAAATTATTAACGTTTGAAAATTAGTGTAAGGATTATTAGAAAGTGTATAGTTTCTTATCATTGATATTTAAAATAATAATAAAGAAAATGTTCGAGAAAAATGAATAGTTTTGTAAAGCTATTTATTTCTATGAAATTTTAAATTTAACAGTTATTTTACTGTTTTGTACTTGTTATAAATCCTACATATGTTGTCGAATATTTTAGTGGTATAAAATAGTCTGTTTCGAAAAAGTTTTCAATATTGAATTGATAAACGATAACCAAATAACTATAAATTTAGAGCTGAATCAAGTGATATTTTCAAACTTGAATTTTCAAGGAGTTGCAATCAAAATTCGTTAAAATCTAGGAGGAATCTGAGTTACATACGATGAGTTAGTTTGCTCAACAAAATTCTAAGAATTCGGACTTGATTCTGGACAAGATCTTTGCAGTAATTGAGAGAACATTTTGAAAACAGAACAGAATTCAAATTGTTGGACGATTCTGTCATGAGTCATGAGAGGATTTTTAACAATGCCATGAGAACATTCCGAACTAAATCATGAACTTAAAATATAATAAATGGTATTTTGACAAGGCTCCAGCTGAACTATTGTGATCATTTCTCCGAGTGAGTACTGTGAAAATTTTTATATCTACCATTTTTTTTTTTTCATTTTTTTATTAGTATCATTCCAAACATTACATTCATTATTTTTTAGATCTAGGTGTTCTGTGTTATTAGACAACACTATCATCCTAATTTGGTAAAACAAATCTAAGATTTTATTAACATTTTGTTAACAACATATTACATTTCATTTGCCGTAGCAGTTCAGATTTTGTACAGGTGAGTTGATTTCACCTGCTTATAAGAGAAAAAAAAATCGCTTTAAATATACTTAACCTAACTTAACCTAAACATATAACGCATTAATCGTGGCAATAGAAGATTGTAACGATTTTTGCCTCAAATTATTTATTATTTTATTTGACATTTGTTCCAATGTTTCAACATTGGATATTCTATGTAACTCATTGGTACTATACCAGGGAGGAAGCCTCAGAATCATTTTCAAAATTTTATTTTGAATTCTATGTAGAGCTTTTTTCCTAGTATTACAACAGCTAGTCCTTGTTGGTACAGCATACAACATTGCTGGCCTGAAAATTTTGAATATCAAATGCTTGTTCTTAAAGCAAAGTTTTGATTTACTATTAATAAGGGGATAGAGACATTTTACATATTTATTACATTTGGCTTGAATGTCCTCAATGTGATTTTTGAAAGTTAAAGTCTTATCTAGCATGAGCCCTAGATACTTAACTTTATCTGACCAATTTATTGGAACCCCTCTCATCGTGACAACATGTCTACCTGAAGGTTTCAAATAAAGAGAAATATGGGAATATTATTAGTTGAGTTTTGGAAGCATTAGGATAAATCTTCCATTTTTGCAAGTATGAAGAAAAAATATCCAAACTTTTTTGCAATCAACTACAGATGACACGCAGACTTCGTCCTTTGGCGGAGAGGCCTGTGTCATCCGCAAACAAGGATTTTTGACATCCCTGAGGTAACTCAGGTAAGTCATATGTGAAAATATTATATAACTAGTGGTTCCGGCAAACTTCGTCTTGCCATCAAGTAGGCTGTTCAAAAACGCTATGAATCGTCCCATACAATATGACAGTTCCGTTCACGCTCGTTTTTCCAACTTTCCCGGTAAATATCCTGGGATTTTTATACACACAAACACGTCGGAACACTTGACGAACAAAACGGAAATATAATCATTCAAATCCGTTGACCCGTTTGGAAGCCATTTCGTGACATACAAACATCATTCCATTTTTATTTATATAGATAGATATTGGTCCCAAAATGCTGCCTTCAGGAACACCAGCTTTTACTGGAAGTCTTTCAGATCTGGAGTTCTGATAATTAACCCGAAGTGTACGATTTGACAAATAACTTTGAATTATTCTAACAATGTATGTTGGAAAATTAAAGAAAAACCAAAGTCTATTTGGACATCACTTGATGTATACATTATATACCAATGTTAAGATTTTAGATGGATTTCGCTTAAATTTTGGATATATTTCATCACTTTTAATCATTGTATGAATGCCAATTTTGAACGCAATCATTGAATTTTATGTGTGTTCTTGAAATGTTGGAGCAATTCTCGCTGAAACCTGGCTGGCATCGGCACCCATCGTTAGAATTCAAATTTTATGTCACTGATCGCTAGTATATGCTAAAACTAAAGGGTGGTACTTTCGGTATTCTCAAGTTTGTGGACCCCTCGTACGTCAGCTAGCTAAACAGTTTGCGAAAAAGCCCATTTTTTGATAAATCTTAGGTATTTCTTCACGTGATATATCTCGTATTTCCCGTGGAACACATAGCAAACTTGGTGACATCGTATAGTAGAGGAAGGATATAGCTTTCATCCGAGACTAAAAAAAAAAATTGGTGGCCATTATTAATTTGCCCGCCATTTTGTATTTTGTTAGAAAAATCTTTTTTTCACAATTTGCGTACCGCTCGTTAATTCTGAGGTCACCTTCAGAAAGCTGAGAAAAAAAACTGAGTAAGATAGGATGCAAAAACTTAGTGAGCAGTGGTATTTACCCTATGAAATGAACGATTTTATAAAGCATGTTCTACGATTTTGACGTATATCGCGAGTACAATCAATAAAACATATTATTTTGTACAACAAAGAAATAAGTTTTCAATTGCTGGTGGTTTCTTCGAATTGAGTGAAGAATAAGTGCATTAATTTAAGTGAAAATATATGGTGGCCATCTTGGATTTTAATGCCACCTTGATCAGCAGAATGAGTTTTTTTCACCTTGTTAGCACTTGTTGAATTTTAAGTCCAAAAGGACCACCCTTTAGTTTTAGTATATAATAGCGATCAGTGACGTTCTTCACCATCTGATTTGAAATGAACATAGAACGATAAGCCTGTCCAAACTATATGCATGTCACGTTACCCTACCAATGCGTATATTTTTACAAATCGTCTCAAATTTTCAGAACTCCGAGATTCAAATAAGTGAAACTAAACGTAAAAATTACAATTCCTTTATTTTAGATGTTTTTCTTAAAATATGATTTGTTTTGATATTTTGCAATATTTACTAGAGTTTTACTTTATTTTAAATTTACTTAAAAATTACCAATTTCATATTAAATAGGGATAATGAACAGCTTTTTATTCAATTTTCCCGATTTAAGTTATCCTTACATTAATATATGTATTCAAGAGTTACCTAGCTTTTTCAAACACTCCATAAGATATGTCATTCTTCCAATTTCGAAAACTTTTCACGTAATTTAGAACCATTTCGTAATGTATGATCTTGCAAATCATATTTCCTTGCACAAATTTCGTCATATCATGATTTCTATGCAGAGTTACAGCCACATTAAGAAAAGAGTATCAAGTTTCCCCAGTCTCCCCTATTGGCTTTGATCTAGCGAAAGGATAAAAGCAGTGAAAAATATATGTTGCAATTCATATTATTTATTTCTGAAGTGCTCTGAAAATTTCATTCAAATCTGTCCATTAATAACTTAGATCCAACCCTCCTAATTTGTCCATTTTGTATGGAAAATCGAAAAAGTTGCAAATCTATTGTCAAACACTGTATATCATGGTGGGATGCGCGGCAGATAGTGGCAACTGCAATAATTCGTCATATAGGAATTCTGGTTGAACGACGAGAGAGAAAACTAACGTTTTCACATGCAAATTTCATACATCCATCACACTAATTGACCGAGCTCGATGAGTTCAATTGGTATCTGAATGTGTCTCTGTGTGCTGAATTGCTTACAGCGGACAATTGGCGCGTGTGATTATTGATGAAATAGTTTTTTGGGGACAACATTCGCTCCGTATACCGGCCGGCAGCGGTTGGGCGATATTTTATACAAACAAATTTAAACGCACCACCCCGTTCGGAAGCGGTTTTAAACACAGAATGCTACCGAAGCAGTAAAGAAAAGCGAAAACAACGTGTAGTCCGCAAATGGTCTTGTCGATTCCCTCAAAATTGTGTTTGTGTAACGAAAGTCGTGGACATTGGCAAAATTAAATTTGTATTGTTAACTTCTTGTGATGGGTGCTTCCTAGTGAATTAAAAAATGGGTTCATGATACATTAATATTGTTATGAATACCTAATTGAAATTTTTGTTCCTCATGTTTGAATTTTCGAATAAATTCAAATTTTTACCCACGTCTATAATTATTTGATCTGCACACCCTACACACACAGTTGAGGCGGTAAAGGCACGGATATTCAGTAAAACCATGCTGAGTATGGTGGGTTGCAATTCTGCTCCAAATTGATGATACAAAAATAAAAGATGTAGACCAGGGGTTTAGATATTTTCGATTTTTAGTAAAAATTCTCGCTTCTTCCAAATCCACCAAGATTTATCGAAAACGTTCTCTTGATTGAGGATTTTAAATCCTGAACAACTTGATTATTCATTGACCTAGTGAGACCTACATTAAAATTGTGCGCGCTTTCAAATTGGACAGTATTTTTTGCCTTTTTTGCAATTAGTTAATAAAATTTTGTTTTCCTTTTTTAATTCTTAAATCAACTTCACAAGCTTTTAAAAATTTTCTGCAAGATCCTGTTTTCAAAGGTATAATTTCTTAATTCTAAAAAACGTTTCTTTTAATTTTTTTGCAAATTCTGCACTTCTTTTTGATTCTTTCATTAGTATGATTTTAATAGTAACAATAATTTCTTAAACCTAGGTGTTGTGTTGGATAGCATTCATATTTTAGTAAAACTAAATTAGACTCTTATTCACATTTTTGGTAAGAACATATTACATATATCAGTTCAAAATATTTACATGCGAATTGAAATTTTACGAGAAAAAATCGCTTCTTGGTGAACCTAATCTTCCTAATGCATTAAGAGAAAGACTGTAATCCGGGGTAACATTGATCAGTTTTTTAGGATATTTCTTAAATATTTCATTCAAAAATGCAAATGTTGCAAGTTTTATATTTTTAAAACAAGTACTGCCACCAATAGCTCGGGACCATATGCTGTATTTTGTTTCTTGAAATATTTTTGATTTAGCTGATATGGGGTAACATTGATCACTTATGTAAACAACGTTCGGTAATATTAAAAATGTCATTACTTACTTAATTCATGGCTTCTGAAGCCGAATATGATGACCAAACTCTTACAAGTCATTTACTTTTTGAGTTATTCTAAAATTAAAAACACCTCGAACCGCGGAACACGCCTAAAGGTAGGCAATTTCTTAAGGAAATTCTACATTCGTTAATGTTGCCTAATTGAACATTCTTTTGAAAGTTTTGACAACGGAATCGTTTTTGGTGATGCCATTTTTAGTAAGAATTTTCCTTGCTCATATTGCTTGTACAACTTATGTGAGACATGAATCTTCGGTAGTGTCATTCTTAACCATTGAAATAGTTGATTCAAAAAGGTGTTTACGCGTGAAGTAAATGCAATTTTCGCAAACATCTTAAAATTCATTAGCTCATGAATATAAGAAGGAGAAGTGCAATTCATGCTTTGGCAATATTTCATCAATAAATGATGATACGAGATTACGAGATGAGCCATTCCGATCAATGTTACCAATAGAAATATTAGTAGTAGAACGCTAATGGCGGTGTTCTCACAAACTGAATTAGTTTATTATCACCTTTAACTGTATCTTTTCATTGTTTGATCGATGCCATGTTGTAGTGGATGGTTTTAAAATTTATTTGACACTTTGAGGACCGGTACTCAAGCTGTCAGCGCGTGGCAAACTAGATGTTGGTAATACGAACAGTAGCGACATTAGCATTCTTAGGCTAATGCTTCTACTATGTTACCCCGCTGATCAATGATACCCCGGATTTCGATACATATTATGCATTCAAGCTAAGTAGGCTGTTCCGCTCAAGAAAAGTAAAAATTTCTGCACAAGAAATGGTCAAGAAATTTTCTGCAGTGAGATCTATTTGAATTGACATTTCTTTTCAACTGCGTACTGCGATCAAAGAAAAATGCTTTTCTTGCAAGAAATTTCCCACGCTTCAAGATAGACGATTACTTTTCTGTTGAAGTGCATTCTTCCCATAAGGGTAAAAAAATACCCATGACTTTCAAACGCTCTCGAAAATCATTTTTCGGGCCGATTTTCATTCATTTAGCTTTATATGAAAGGTATGGAAGCCAGAAAGTAACTCTGAACATTTTGGTGAGTTGAGTAGTATAGCCATTCTGGGCGTAAGGGCTCAAGAGCACGTGGAACCTGTATGTATGGTACGACGGTACAAATTCCATGGTTTTTCATTCCGATTTACAAGAGCTGGATTTGGTCGGAATATTTCGGAACCGGCTCCGGTAAGGTGTGATGTGGACATTTTCAGACCATCATATAGTTCCATCACGCGACAGCTCAAAAGTCATGATTTTTAATTCAGATCTAAATAGACGCCATACCAAAAATGAAACATAAAATTCTTCTTTTTGTTTCTGGCGTTCCGTCTTTGCCCTGCCCTGCTTCTGCTTAGTGTTCTTATGAAAACTTCTATTAGTTATTTACTGAGAGCTTCCTTTGCTGATTTACCATTTTTGCATGTGTATATCGTGTGGTACGTACGAAGAAGATACTCTATGCTCTGAAAAGGCGAGAACATTTCCAATCCAAAAAGATCATCTAGCGGTGAGATTTGAGACATTTTATCGGTGTTGAATTATAACTTTTGACAGAAATCGAAATGTTGGAACCAGTTCAAATAGGGTTCCAAGGATTCAATTAGCGGTTTTGCCAGAGATTTCTCCAGGTAGAAGTTTTGTTCGCTACTAAGCAGTTTAGAACGGTTCTGGTTGGGCTCCAGGAATACCTTCAGGAGTTCCTCCAGGGGTACGACAATGGGATTCCTCCAAGGATTCTTGCTAGAAAATATCAACAGGGATTTCTTTAGAAATTACGTAAGAAGTTCTTGCAGGAGTGTATCTATTGATTCCTTCATACATTTTGCAGTAAAATGTTTACTTTGATTCATCCAGAAATTTCTCCAAGAATTCATATAAGAATCTGTTTCAGGTATTCTTCCAGAAGTATTCCGGAATTTCTCCGGAGATGTCTCTATTTTTCTAAGCAATTTCTTCTGGTATTCCTTAACAAACTCCTCTAGAAGTATTCCGGAATTTCTCCGGAGATGTCTCTATTTTTCTAAGCAATTTCTTCTGGTATTCCTTAACAAACTCCTCTAGAAAATCCTCCAGAGACTTCTCCAAGGATTTCTCTAGGAAAATATCTAGGATAGGCAAAATCTTTGCAGATATATTTTCAAGGATTTCTCCAGGATTTATTTCAGAAACTACCCTAGGTTCTTCAAAAACTACTCAAGATGTTCTTGAGAATCATCAGACATTATCCTAGGATTTTTTATTATGAAAATCGCTACAAAAATTTCTGCTGTAAAATCTCTAAATAAATTTCTGGAGGAAGATTCTCTTCATGGATTGTCCAGAAATTTATCTGAGGATTTCTTCACAGATTCCTCCAAGTATTAATCAAGTGTTCTACTCTTTCAGAAAAATCTCTACACTGTTTTTTCCAGGGATTTTTCTAAAGATTGGCCAGCAAGTTCTATACAGTGCTTCTTCAGGGATTCCTCCAGAGATGCCTTCAGGAGTACCTTAGTAATTAACTAAGATAATGCTTCAGAGATTCCTACAGGAGTTTTTTTTTCAGAGACTCCTCTAGGGATTTCTCAAGGAAAATCTCTACAGGGATACCTGCAGAGATTTATCCAGCTTTTTCTTCAGGAATTTCTCCAAGGATTGCTCTAGGAGTTATTCCAGGGATGAGCTGGTAGATAATTTACTGTATATTTAAATGGAATGAAATGCTTTCCGTTCACTTAGTCTATATTATAAAAAAAATCGTTCAATAAACAAAGCGCGCACAATTTTAATTTAGGACTTACTAGTCCAATTGAAATTCAAGTAACTCAGGACTTCAAAAATATTCTCAATCAAGAGAACGTTTTCGAAACTGCATGGGAGACTGATTTGGAAGAAGTGAGAACTATTATAAAAAAAAATCAAAAATATGAAAGCTCCTTGCGATGATGGAATTTTCTACATCCTCATCATGAAAGTTCCAGAAAGTAGCTTATCATTTTTAGTTGATATATTTAACAATTGTTTTCAATTAGCATATTTTCCTGACAAATGGAAAAATGCTAAGGTTGTTCCAATTTTACAACCAGACAAAAATCCTGCAGAAGCTTCTAGCTATCGTCCAATCAGTTTGCTTTCCTCCATCAGTAAACTTTTTGAAAAGTTCAATTTGAACAGAATGATGGCCCACATCAACGAAAATTAATTTTTTGCCAATGAACAGTTCGGATTCCGCCATGGACATTCGACCACTCATCAACTTTTACGTGTAACAAATTTGATCCGTTCCAACAAATCTGAAGGCTACTCTACTGGTCTTGCTCTTCTAGACATAGAAAAAGCATTCGACAGTGTTTAGCATGAAGGTTTGATTGTAAAATTTAACAACTTTAATTTTCCAACATACATTGCTAGAATAGTTCAATGTTATCTGTCAAATTGTACACTTCAGGTTAATTATCAGAACTCCAGATCTGAAAGACTTCCTGTAAGAGCTGGTGTTCCTCAAGGCAGCATTTTGGGACCAATATTATACAATATTTTCACATCTGACTTACCTGAGTTACCTCAGGGTTGTCAAAAATCCTTGTTTACGGATGACACAGGTCTCGACGCCAAAGGACGAAGTCAGCGTGTCATCTGTAGTCAATTGCAAAAAAGTTTGGATATTTTTTCTTCATACTTGCAAAAATGGAAGATTTCTCCTAATGCTTCCAAAACTCAACTAATAATATTTCCCACATAAACCAAAAGCTCTTCATTTGAAACCTCCAAGCAGACATGTTGTCACGATGAGAGGGGTTCCAATTAATTGGTCAGATGAAGTTAAGCATCTAGGGCTCATGCTAGATAAGAATTTAACTTTCAAAAATCACATTGAGGGCATTCAAGCCTAATGTAACAAATATGTAAAATGTCTCTATCCCCTTATTAATAGAAAATCAAAACTTTGTCTAAAGAACAAGCTTTTGATCTTTAAACAAATTTTCAGGCCTGCCGTGTTGTATGCTGTCCCAATATGGACTAGCTGTTGTAATACCAGGAAGAAAGCTCTGCAGAGAATTCAAAATACAATTTTGAAAATGATACTGAAACTTCCTCCCTGGTATAGTACCAATGAGTTACATAGAATATCCAATGTTGAAATATTGGAACAAATGTCAAATAAAACCATTAATAATTTCATGCAAAAATCGTTACAATCTTCCATTGCCACGATCAATGCGTTATATGTTTAGGTTAAGTGAGGTTAAATAAATTGAATACGTTATTTTTCTTCTCTTATAAGCAGGTGAAATCAACTCACCTGTAAAAAATCTGAACTGCTATGGCAAATTAAATGTAATATGTTGTTAACAAAGTGTTAATAAAATCTTAAATTTGTTTTACCAAATTAGGATGATGGTGTTGTCTAATAACACAGAACAGAAATGAATATAATGTTTGAAATTATACTAAAAGAAAGAACAATTACAATTACAAATACAATTTTTACTCAAGAATAACCCAAAATATAAATAAAATGTTTAAAGATTTATAATTTAGGGGATTCTCAGTGCCAAATACGTAGTAGAGATGTATACTGAAATTTGAAGGTGAGGAATAATCATTTTGAACGATTGAAAATTGAACTTATATTCACTGATTTATAACCACTACTTTACCAGTTTCGTAGTTTGCATAGATTTTATATGTTTGAAATTTTGTCTGACATCGCTGCACATCAATGATATATAAATATATATAAATTTCAAATTTCGATTAATATTCCTTCTTTGTTTAATTCAGTAAAAAAAAACTTTCATTAATTTTTCCGAAGAGATCACGAGAAATATCTCTTGTGGTTCTTCCATGAACTTTCCATGTATTCAACCATGTGCTTTTAAGAGATTCCTCTGAGAATTCTAACGGGGATTTCTTCATGAATTATTTCCGTGATTTCAGTGCTTTCTCCAACAACTTATATACCAGTTTTCATTGAGTTCGTCCTGGGGTTCCCATGGTAGTTATTATTCAATAGATTTTCCTGGTGTTTCTTTAGGATTTCTTAGCTTGCCAGAAAATTTCTCGAAGGATCTCTATTAAATTACTTTAAGAAATTTCTTGAAAAATTACGCCAGAGAATGTTTTAGAAATTCTATTAGGCATTTCTCCAGGAAGGACCTCCTAATAAATCACTTTCCCCTTTCCCAGTTAGTTTGCCGAATGTTTTTCCACAGATTCCTTAATCGCTTGGCTAATGTGGGAAGCAAAAGTATTACGGGGGTTTTCCTCTAAAGATCCGGAGGCAAAAAAAAACTTTTTTGTAAATAATTTTTGTACAATCTGCGGATTTAAAGCAGAAAAACTAAAACAGAAGAATTTTTTTATGCAATGTGTGACGTAGTTTGGAAATAATTCTGAAGGACTTTTGATAAATTTCGTGAAATAATTTGTAATGAAATCTTAGTGTCTTAGTTTAGCCTAATTTTTTTCTCGGTGTATATCATCTTAAGTGATTTTTTTTCAGTGTCTAAATGAAGTACTCAACAAATGATGACACTTTATTGAACATGTCAAAACGCTAAACCCAATAGTTTCAGCAAAAACACACATTTCCCACTTTTTTGATTTCGTCCCACTGTGCTGCTTTTGTGAAAAGAGCATGCTGATTGAAGTAGCTTACAGCTGCCCAATCAAGGATGGATGATAAATTTGGTGAGCTCTTGTACATTAACATTAAAACCCCGTACCTTTCCTTTAACCTGATTTTTATCATTATAAAAAATATCCTTTGAATAGTTCGACCCCAGAAGTGTCGAGTTACCGTCTGCTTACGTTGTATTTAAAATACTGAAATAAGGTTGCATGAAACGCATCACTTACCATGGTGAATCCTGATCATGCAGCTATGATCCCTTCCCACTTACAAAACACCTTCCCATGACAAACCTGAAGATGCAGAGTAGATTTCGGTCTCTAGTAGCAATGGATGTCAAACTAACATTCCTTTCCTTCCCCGATTACTGCAAGAACGTGGCTGGCGTCGTTATTGACTTTTTAATATTTGGAGCTCTTGAAAGTGTACATTGAATATGGAAGGCTACTCCCAAGCTACATTCTTGGTGTTATTATTTCCTCTACAACTATTCTGAAGGCCACATTCACAAAAAACTAAAAAAAAAACAATTAAATTGGACCAAAAATACTGATTTTCCAAATTCAAAATCAATTTACTACGCTCCAATGAGGAGAAAATGTCTTTGACAAATCTGTCCACAAAACGTTTACTAAAAGTTCGCAGAAGAGCGAATTTCCTCAAACAAGAAAGTTTGAGTCAAAACTGAATCCTAAATAAGGTCCACCCTATTCAACGTTTTTTTTTCAAAGATGCAAAACTCAATCAGGAACATCTTCTCTGAAGACATCATGCGTCTAAAATCGACGAGAACAGAGAAAACACATTTTTACTGCTTAAATGTCGATTCGGACCATTGTAAATTGCTACTTATGTTACTATCTATTCCATTGAAGCGAAAAATAGACAGCTGTAAAAGCATTTTATCAAAAAAAAAAAAAAAAAAAAAAAAAAATTTGCCTGGATAAAGCATGTATTGGATTTGTAGATCATTCGATCGGCAAATGCATTAAATGTTGACAAATTGGTGGTGGCTGCACCATTTGTGGAACCAAGTTATATTCCAATCATCCTGTTCGCATAACTATTGTGCTCATCTCACGTGAAACCAGACCGGTTTTTGTTTCGGTTTTGTGCTGTGTCATGGCAGTTGTGGAGCAGCTATTATTGCATGTGGCGAAAATAAACGCTCCTCTTTAGCTAAATCAATTCCGGTACGAAATACGCCGGTATTCTTACCGACGACATGATCGTACGTTTAAACGGAGAAAGTTTTATCAGCGGGTCGTGATCTACTGATTTTTATCTCTTTGGTACATTGCACTAATAATCGAGACATTTAGCGATAGATGTGCACACACAATCCATTTATATTATCTTCTATATAAATAAAAATGGAATGCTGTTTGTATGTCACGAAATGGCTTACGAACGGGTCAACGGATTTGAATGATTATTTCTCCATTTTGTTCGTCAAGGGTTCCGACGTGTTTGTGTGTATAAAAGTTCCAGGATATTCACCGGGAAAGTCGAAAAAAATGAGAATGAACGGAACTGTCATTTTATATGGGACGATCAAAAGCGTTTTTCAACAGCCTACTTGATGGCAAGACGAAGTTGCCGGGACCACTAGTTTGTAAATAATTTGAAAACACTCAACTAAACACGTGATTGCAATACAGTGAACTCTTCCTTTTTCGATATTGAAAGGGGCTATAAACCTATGAAGTTTATCGAGTTCTGGTGTTACGTTTCATCTGGAACAGAATCTGCTTTGCAATTCAGTATTCAAATGAGCAGTTCCACATTTATAAACTGAGAGCTTTCTTCGGAAATTGACCATTTTATCGTGTGGCAAACACGAAGGTAGTCTCTGCTTTGGGAAGTTTTTGTAACAGTTTTATGCCAAAACTTTATATGCTTTATTAAACTATGTTGTTAAAGTCCAACAATATTTTCAGTTTGGACATCGAGCAATCCAATGGTAGAGGGTGTACCCATTTTAAGCCTTTATTTCGTCTATGACTATATTACTGATATCTCTCAGATAAAGCATGCCAGATTTACATTATCATTGCATAGGTTCAATTTTTCAAGCAGATCTAATGAAAACCGGATGTTCATTCCTTGCTCGCAAGCCTATGCTAAGAAGCAAAAGCTCAGCTCAAAGGTACATTTTCATGAACAATTTACTTGAATTCGCAATGCACAGATAGATGCCTAGTGCCACTTGTGCACGATGACGGCTGACGATGATGGCTAGCGTGAACAATTTGTTTATTGAGTTTTAAGTTTCTTTCGAACTGCCTCTGCCGCCACTTGCATGCTTTCGCAAATGCTAAACAATTGCTGGCTATTACTGCATTAGCTGCGCGATCGATGCTGCAGCCAGAGTCGGACACTGATGGAGACCGGGAAAATAATGTTTGGTGCCAAACTATGTTCATACCACTCCTGAGTGAGTAATAAAATCATGAAATTTATCACAAGCAATATCTATAATGTTTTTCAAACAATATTTGAAAAAAAAAATAATGTGAGTATCTGATAGAATGACCATTTTCCAGCCATTTTCGTAGGGGATACTGGATCCCAGGATTTTTCTAATTTTCAATAGAATCGTCGTTTTTTTAGAACGGAATTAAAATTTCAATTGCGAAATGTATGTTTCTTCCAATTGAGTTTAAAGATTATTGTTTCAAATTTTGCATAGTATTTTAACCCTATCTTTCCATGAAAGCTCGTGAGTTCCATTGATTTTGATGAACTTGCGATAAATCGAATTTGATAAATACTATGCAATAGAATTCTATTTCATACTCATCAAACTGTTAATTAACAATCAATTTACTATTGGAATTTTGTTCAATCCGATTTCGAAATATTTAGCCTATTTGCAACATTGGTTGTTCAGCTATAGCTATAGCATCATGAAAGTTCATTATAAAACCAACGACTGTACTTCCGATCCATTTACCTTGAGAGTTATTGGTAAGTAAGTAAGTAGGTTATTGGGAGATGGATGATTTTGCATTTCGACCAAGAAGTGCAACAACCAATATATTCTAGTCTTAAATAATGTAACAATTTTTCCTCCAGTCCGGCCCTGGCCTATCTCTGAATCTATAGTTGCACGATGGAGTTGAAGCTATGCACCCTGCTCCAATCACAACAGTCTTGAAAGGAGTAACATGAGTGCACTGCCAGCCAGACTTGGGAAGAATATGTTTGTGGAAAGTTGCACTTTGGCTCGTCGTCATCACCGATAGGTATACTGATTCGCCAATTTAGGTACTTATCGTAAACCCTTTAACTTGGATCCTCAAAACGGACACGAGCGGCAAAGTGCTTCGCTCGACGCGTCACAAGTGCTTGTCATCGGAAATGATGGAACTGTTGGTCTAGAGTCTAGTGCGAGTTGTTCGTGTGTAATTCATTTGTAATGACAATAAATCGGCTTACATCAATTAAATGGCAAAATTCGAATTTTATAGAGAAGGAAGCAAAACATGATAACTAATGCGGTCAAGTTCGTTTCAGTGGTTGCACTTAAATCCCTGGAGATGCCTTGCAGCTTGAGCCTGCGTAAATGAGTGATTGCTGACAATAATGGTGATGTTCAAGTGATATATAATTGATAAGTAGTATTTCAGTATAGAATAAAAAGAAATTGTCAGAGAGCATTCAACGAGAATGGAAGAGTTGAATAAACTGTTCAATTCGGATTTGCTGGCAGCAGCCAGTAGTGCAGCGATGAAGATGGATGAAAACATGAACACCAGCGGAATTGTGGCCTCGACACTGATAACGACGACAACTACGGCGGCCACGTGCTATCAACGGTTCACGAAGAACAAAAAGGTGAGTGTTCTTTTGTGTTTCTTGGAATTTTATACTTGTTGAGAGTTACTTATAAATAAAATATGAGTAAATCTCAAAAAAATATTTGTTCCGATGTCTGATTATGCTCGGCATATACATAAAAGAGTTCTTGGATAATCTTAAAGGGTTGATGCACTCAATACATTCTATACATAATTAAATGACCCGGGTTATACAATGTAAAATGTAAATACAATTAGCCATACTATACATCTTCTTTAAAATCCATCGAAAAACACTGATTCCACTCGTAGATCTGAAGGCCTTTACTCAAGTGAGTTCTTAAATAACCTTAAAACCTCATTGAGCCAAAAAATATACATGGACACAGTTCCATGAGCCTGTATGGGAATAAATGTTTTCAACAAAGTTCTTAGAGATCATTGTTGCGTTTTGTAAATTTTTAATCCTGTACCCAAAGAAGTTTTTGGTAAGGTATTGGACAACCACAAATAATCGTTGGGCTCCAAACTTGGTAGAACCTAATCAAATGAACCTGTATGGGCTGAAATACTACTCGACTGTCAAAACTCAAATGGGTCGATTTTTGTTTATATGGGAGACTGGGGACACTTGATCTTAATGCGACTATAACTCAGCAGAAAAATCATAATCATCATTGTGGGCTTCGTAGCCGTGTGGTTAGTATCATCAGGCATTTAGCCGCATCGTGCTAAGGAGTGTGGGTTCGATTCCCGCCTTAGCCCGGTAAACTTTTCGTGAGAAATGTTTTCCGACTGTGGGCGTTGCATGCTAGTCCGTTGTCTAGTGTTGTGCTTCCTTCAAATAGCATTCTCACTGAGACCGGCCCACTATTTGCACTTGGTCTTTCAAAATGTTAAAATTTATGCTCATTCGGAAGCTCCTGTCGAGTAGGTAAAGAAACTGCATTTGGTTAGTAAAATTGATGAACCCCTCGGTTAATAAAAACAGTTTCTGAGGACCCCTCGATTTTTGACAATTCTTGCCTCACACAAACTGCCATAACTCGAAAATTTGTTCAACAACATTTTCACAAAAACATGGTTTTAGAGAAAAATATAGTGGCTTCATTTGCGAAAATAAAATTATTTGGCAGCCATATTGAATTTGAAACATTATCTCTATAATGCATAAGACGACATATTCTACATAAGATGTATAAAAATGCAGAAAAGTTCCAGAGATGATCTTTGTGCTTCATCCGAAAGATTTTATTGGCTGCTCCAAGGGGTAAATGTTGAACCTACGTTAAAATCAAATATTTGGTTTGAAATTTCTTGCATCATTATCGAACGGCTACTACTGGAACACGAGTAGTGGGTCAAGCGATTGACTCCAAAAATCTCTTTTAGATCTTTTCGTTCTTATGTTATGATTTTTTATGCTTAAATAATCCACTATTGGCATCGGCACCTTTTACGTGGTTTTCATTTTATCGTATAAACACAGGCTTACACATTGTGCGGGATAACTTGCAACAGCCTTTTTAATCACAAATTCTCAATTTTTTCTGCATTGTCATAAACTTATAAAGCATATTTGAACATTTTTTAACAACGTTACGCAAAAACTTTTGCATTTGCATTTATTACACTTGTAATACAGAACATTGAAAAAATTTGAATCTTATAATTTCTATAATAAATTTTATGGCTTCTATCTATTATTTTTTAGATAATTTAGAAAACTGCATTTAAGTTATTATAAAGGTTTTCCATTGATTAAATTTGAATGACAGCTATGTGAGATGACCAATAGAGGTGAATTTGACTGAACAGCGTAGATATATGAGATGTGGTGTTGCGATTCCAGTTTGGGCAACAAATCAAGTATATGAAGCATGACCAAATAGAAAAATCAATGGGTTTCTATAGGAAGTTGTATGCAATATTATAAATGAATGTTTACAAGCTTGGAAACTTCAATCCAAGCTAGCAAGAATTATAACAAATAACCGTGTACAATGATTTTGTTTTTTATTCCAATAGTCAAAATTCGAGCAAAACCAATTGTACTAATAAACAGCTGTGCTTATTTTTTGAAGTATTTTCATGTACCTATTCTATAATTTCATTATATGATAACAATATTAGTGTATTTGAGAAAATCAAGAAAGTTAACTTTAACTCAAGAGCGGTCGCGCATTTAACCATCCAAAATGCTGCCTCGCTTGAACTGTGTATGAAAAGCGAGCTTTTCGAAAGGTGTGTGTATTCAGTACACGCAAGCGACCGATCTTGCGTTAAATAGAACTGTTTGTTGCAAGTTACTCCATATTCTGGGTGGTTTGTAATATGCATTTTAGATCGATGCAAATTTTGAAGTTTTTGCTCCCCTATGCATAAACGATAATTATGATGAATATCATTCTCCCAAATTTTGAAGTGATTTCGAAAAAAATGGTTGTGCACACGCCATTTGAAGTTTAAATGGAAATTATTATGGAAAAGGCATACTTTTTGTGTTTAGTCCACAAACTGCTCGTCATAGTAATCTAGGGAAAAGTGATCAAACACTTCTCATGTGAATTTTTCTCAACCTAAAACTTTAC
Organism: Aedes aegypti; assembly: GCF_002204515.2. Taxonomy (NCBI): domain Eukaryota; kingdom Metazoa; phylum Arthropoda; class Insecta; order Diptera; family Culicidae; genus Aedes; species Aedes aegypti. Next base: position 119,105,640 of record NC_035107.1, read on the forward strand.
CAAAGACTATATTTTGATGGGACCTAAGAATAACTTGTTACTTTCAGAGCAACACTGCGTTTTGGCTATAGAACATAGTAGACTGAATTATTTCGATCTTTTTTTTGCCAAGAGCACTACTGCCCATAACTGCATAACAGTCACATTCGACATTTTTGACAAATTGGAGTTAATACCATGGAGAGTCATCAAATGATAAATACTTTCGATCAACTTACTGAAATCTGTGAGATTGTTCTAGAAAATTCGAAAAAAATACCAAGTTGTTTTGTCACATTAGTAATTATAATTGCATAACAGTCACATTGAGATTATAAATGAGCCTCGTAATGTAATATCAATGAAATTTCTATCAGAAATATTTTCTGACTATTCACCTAGTTTGCGATATGAGTTGTACAAAATATCAGCCTCAAATAAGCACCTTTGAGTTCCTGGTAATTTTTAGAAATTTTAGTTTGCTCCCATACTGCCAAAAAATGCACGCTTGGTATTCAATTCACTCAATGCCTACTTTTGTCGAATGTTACAAATATGCAGTTATGGGCAGACTACTGTTGGCTGCCGAACAGTTGGTGAAGCAGGCTAACATGCAAACCTACTTTATGACGATGAATAACAATTTATACTTACGTCCAATCAAAATGTGATCTTCGGCAAAGTAGTAGCTGGAAGGAATTCACTTGAGAAGAATTTGTCCACTTTTCCATAAAACATTATGACGAAGAGAAAAAAAAACTGAACACAAAAGGTTGGAGTTTTTCATAGTAATCTCCATATAAACTTGTGCAAACAGTCAAATTTCTTCCGAATCATGTCAAACTTTGGGAGGATGCTATTCATCATAATCGTTTAAGCATAGGGGGGTCAAAATTTCAAAATTTGCATCACTCTAATGCACATCTATCGCCCCTTTCAACACAAGGAAAAAAAATGTCGATGAAATATGCTCCATATTGTGATTAGGACACCCAATAGCATATAATACATTCAAATCTTTTGAATTGTACTCTATAGAGCTTTGAAGTTGAAAAGTGGTGCAATATATCCCATTTGAGGGTATTTTAAAAACATATTTTCTCTGAGGCTGGGTAAAACCGGTGCTTCTACTCTACATGTATGGGTGTTTGTGCCACAAAAGAATCCGTTTTCAGATTTGGAAAAACCTTTTTATAATCAACAAGGTATAATTAGGTACTTGTTCAAGACACATGCCCTCCACATTGAAAAGTATTGAGAATTGTAGTTTTGACCTTTCGCCACTGTTCGGAATATCAGCCATGTTCGGAGATTCAGACAAAACGGTTTTGTTTTTATGTCGCTTTTCGATTTTCAAAAACCAGAAAAACAAAAATCATATGGTTCATCATGTTTCTTTCGCGTCTTCGACATTTCGGTTCAATATGGAAATCGAAATGCAAGTTGGAGTGTATAGTGCTTGCATATCAAAGCATACAACCAATTACACACGAACGGTGCAATGATCGTGTAATGCGCTTAGGATCTAATCAAGTGCATACTTCGTCCCTGATCTTAAGGTTAGTCGCAAATTAATCTTGAACCGGTCATTTACCCGATCCTATACAGCTGCGTTTGCCATTCTGCATTCGAAATCATAAGAAGCATTATGTGTGCCATAATTGCATACTCAAAGGCGCTTAAGGCACCCAATCACAAGGCTGAGCAGAATTTATGGTGCACCTTGCACTCGAGTGTATACCGTTAATTTTACTCTCGATGACGACTATTTCCATTGAAAGCAAATGGTATGAAAGGAGTTAACATTGAAATCGATATGATTAGTATCGTTCTTGAGTTCTAACGAGGCAATAATCACTTATGGCATCGAATGTTGTTTATCAGGTGTGAGTAGGTATAACGGTTTAAAGGAGTGCTATCAATATCATATGATGTTGAATGTCAAATGGTAGACGGCCGGAAACCGGTTGACGAGATATCTCAATGAATTCAATGCCATTGAATCTGGATCCATCGTGCATTAGCACTATAGCATATGTTTCGTGATACAGAGCAGTAGAGATTTGTCGGTGGGACAGTATCACATAGTTGGCACAGTGGGCGAAGGGTAATTTAAAAGGTTATTCAATATTTGAATTTATAAGGCCTTGCTGCTGAATCGTGGAATATAATATCCAAACTTCGTCTAAATAAATAAAACCGGCGCTTTACTTAAATTTAAGTCCAAAAATATGTCAAAGAAATGGTTGTGCTACTTTTATCCGAACGCGAATTCCCCAAATTCCCCTAATAATCCATTTAGTTCCATGTTTTACGTGAATTCTGCAAATTACTGAGATTCCAATTATGTTTTTTTTTCAAATATGTCCCAAAGAAATGAACAAAAATTTCTTGAAGTATAATCAGTTTTCAGTTTTTTAGGGTTGGCACATTGGTCCAGTAAGCAGTTTTACGCGGAAAATTGCATTTTAAGCTTTTGAATGAAACATTAGAAGAAAATGGTCTTGTACAAAGTTGTTTGTATTAGTTACCCCTTTGGTGTTATAGGAAATTAGGATGCTCCACATTTTTAGGGAAATGGTATAACTAACACTCTTATTAGTAGAAATCATAAGAAACTTTGTTAAAAAATAGTATGTTTGTAGCTCTTAAATTGATCGATTTAGAGGTATTTTTTTCTATGGTGTCAAAGTAGTCTATGCATGAAACATAAATGTTCATGCAAAAATATTATTGATATTTTTTAGTTCAAAAGTTATTCAAGTTTGTCTGATAAAAATTCTTGTTTTTTAGGCATTTATTTTAAAGGAACAAAAATGACACATCTGAAATGTTTTTATGTAATATACAAATATATTTTGTACTAGTGGTCCCGGCAAACTTCGTCTTGCCATCAAGTAGGCTGTTGAAAAATGTCAATGTAACCTCCCATACAAAATGACATATTAGTACCGTAAAATCGGGTGAAATTGATCAGAAGGGTGAAATTGATCATCGTATCACACGATTTTATTTATACGTAATGGAGCACAAATATCAATGTAAGTTGCAGTAAATGAACGTTGCTTGTCGTAACTATTGTCGAATTGTGTGTTGTGAAGTTTTTTGCGTTAAAGAATGTTTATTACAATGAAAATAACGTAAAATTTCAAAATCATGCACGGTGCAGTATTGACAAACACCTATGAACTTCTATTTATAAGCAAGGATTTGAACATGGTATAAACCTGAAAGTTTGTGAGAATGCTTGAGATATATCCCCAAAAAAGATTTCATCACCAAAACTCGTACCAATTTGCACATATGGTTGAAATAATTGAATTTCTGTTAGATATCATTGAATTCCTATAGAAATTGCATACATTTAGGCGTTTTCCGCGTAATTCTTGAAATTTAACTATTCGTTATTTATATATTTATATTCGGATTCAGGGAGCTCAAATTTATCATATAGAGTTGTTTTGGAAACTAACAATAATGGCATTAACAAGTGATCAATTTCACCCCGAAATGAGTTCCTCTGATTTTTTATTTTAGAGGTATTTGTTAACACTAAAATTACATTTGTTAGAAGATTTCGGTACACACGTCGATGAGGCTCACCTTCGTACTTGTTTTCCTGCATTTAGTTGTTTGAAATTGTTAACATTATAGAAAATAGACTAGAATAACCGTGAAAAATGATCAATTTCACCCGAAATTACGGTACTCTCCCGTTTTACCGAATTTAACGAAAACTTCCACGAACTTTTTCGTCACACGAACACGTCGTAAAGGATAGTTTTATATTTACTGCGATATTCACAGTCAAAGTAGGCATTTTTTGCAAGAAAAACAGCAATAACTCTCAAACTGAAAGAGATAGCAAGTTCCTTCACTCACCAAATTACCAACCTTGATACCTTGATGGCTACAGCGTAGCGTCACGCCATTGCCGGGCGTATTGTAGAGCTCCATCTTCGTCGGTCTTGGGCGAAACTTTTCCAGTTGCCCCGAACGTTTAGGGTCGCCAGTTCCTTTTCCACTGCGTACAGCCAGCGTACTCGTGTTCTTCTTCGAAGCCGCCGGCCTCTACCTGGTTCCCCGCTGAATATTATTTTCGCAATTCTTTTATCTGACATTCGCACTAAGTGACCAGCCAACTGAAGTCTGTCGTTTTTTACACGCTTGATAATATTCGCATCTTTGTACACTTGATACAACTAGTGATTCATGCGTCTGCGCCACACACCATTTTCGAGTTTCCCACCGAATATTGTCCGCAGCACTTTACGCTCGAAAATACCGAAAGCTTTCCAGTCTGCCTCTTTCAACGTCCACGCTTCGTGCCCGTAGAGAGCCTTCGTTTCACATGTCACAAGTGTTCCAAGGTAAACAAATCCTTTAACAACTTCAAACACATCCCCATCAAACACTACCTCAGCACCTACACCACCAAGCCTGACTCTAGCTCAACCTGCAACCATGTACTTCGTTTTGGCCTATCCTCGCGGTCTCCCTCTTCAGAGGCACGAAGGCTTCTTCCACTGACCTGTGATCGATTTCAATTAGGTCTATATCGTCCACAAAGCCAAGGAGCATGTGCGACTTTGTGATAATAGTGTCATTTCTCTGCACGAAAGATCTCCAAATAGCACCCTCGAGTGCAATGTTGAACAGTTAATTTGAAAGTGCGCCTCCCTGCTTCAACCCGTCTAACGTCACGAACGAGGTTGACACCTCGTCTGCGATCCGAACACTTGATTTCAAACCATCCAGCGTAGCACGTATCAGCCTAATTAGTTTCGCCTGAAAACCATGTTTAGACAGCTCATTTCTTTTCACTGAGTCGTGCGCCACCTTTAAATCAATAAACAGATGGTGAGTCTGCAAGTTATACTCCCGGAATTTATATAGGATCATTCGCAAGCTAAACATCAGGTCCGTTGTCGAACGGCCCTCACGAAAACCAGCTTGGTGTTCGCTGAAAACGGACTCCTCTAGCGGTCTCAGTCTGTTAAACAGGATGCGCGACAGAATGTTGTACGCCGAATTCAGCAGGGTAATTCCTCTGTGATTGGCACACTCCAGTCTGTGGGCTTCCTTGTAGATTGGGCGTATGTGGCCATCCAACCAACCGGTGGGCAATTCTTCGTCCTCCCATACCATCAGAAGTACTCGGTGAATAGACTGATTAAGCTGCTCACTTCCGTGCTTGAGAAGCTCGACCGGGATCTCGTCCTTCACATCAGCCTTATAGTTCTTCAGCTCACTGATAGCTTTTTTAACCTCTCCTATGGTCGGTGGGTCAACAGCTTGATCGTCATCATCAATAATCATTCTGTTCCTCGCTACATTTCCATTTTCACCGTTCAACAATTGCTGAAAGTGCTCCTTCCACATGGCAGCCACCGCCGTTTTATCGGTCAGCAAATTCCCTTCTCGATCATTGCACATGGCGGGCATTGGTACGGTATTGTGCCGCGCACCATTGACCGTTGCATAGAATCTTCGCATATCATTCCGGTTCATGCTTTTTTGAGCTTTAGCTACCACACTTTCATCATGCTGCTTTTCTTCGGCTCTCGCTGCGTTGTACCGCTCTCAGTTCTGTCGGGTAACGGCCATAAGCATACGGCTTCTGGCGACATTCTTCATGTCTGTCACTCTCTGGCACTCCTCGTTGAACCAGTCGTTTCGTCTTCGTCGTTGATCAGTGCCAATCACTTCCCGCGCCGTTGTTGTCACAGCTTTGTGGATAGGGTCCCACAGGCTGTCGACATCTCCAGCAACGTTGATTCTTCCCAACTGCTCGTCTACTTGCTGGGGGTACTGTGCAGCTACCCCATCAGTCAATTCTCATAAAACTCCTTCATGTCATCGGGTTTATCGTTCGTTGGCGCATATATGCTTATCAGGCTGTAGTTGAAGAACTTGCTCTTCATTCTCAACACACAGATTCAGTCGCTTACCGGTTTCCACAGATTAATTCGCTTCATCTCCTTCCCAATCACTATGAAGCCAACTCCACGTTCTGCTCTGTCGCCTCCGCTGTAGTAGATGTGGTACTTGAATGAAAGTGTTGGCGATGGCGTCCACCGCTCGGAATTCACGTTCTCCGGTTCAGCGTATTTCTCCGGTACAGCGTATTTCCTGGATAGCTGCCACGTTCACGCCGACATTCCGCAGTTCACGAGCCAGGAGCCCAACACGCGCGGGTTCATTCAAAGTTCTCACGTTCCAAGATCCAAGTTTCCAATCGTTGTTCTTTATTCGTTGTCGGGTCTTTTGCTGTAAAATCAATCCGTTTGCTCTACTTTTGCCTTTCTTGATTGGTGACGAGTCTTCGATAGGCCACCTAGCCTGGGTTGCGCTACCTACATCGTGCTAGAGGGGATGCCTCCTCGGTGCTGACACGATACAGCATTGTCCGTTTGTTATTTACATGATGACCATGGTCATAGCCATCACAACCATCCACCTTTATCTGGTCTTTGGACCTGTAGCTCTGGTTCTCAATAGTTACAAGTTCTTTCGGACATGCTACTATGGTGAGCCGTCATGCGCTCACCAAATTACGCATTGTCTAATAATTTAAAAGTGTTCCATAAACTACTTTGATAAGATGTTAGAATTGAAAACGCTGGAGCTAGAAAACTAGTTTTCTCCGGACTCCCCTATGTCACCATAGGAAAAATTCTCTAAATCGGTCAACTTCTTAGGAGTCTTTTAAAAATCCACTATTTTTGAAGAATTATTACGAAGATTGTTTCAGAACTTCTTCTCTTTACTAATAACTATTGAATATTGAAATTACTACAACATTAATTCTATAATTATTTCAATTATCTTGAATACTCGGTTCATGGCCGCTTCTTTCCATCCTCGACTGCGACCCACGCTCTCCAGGTCCTGGTGCACCTGGTCAATCCACCTAGCTCGCTGCGCTCCACGCCTTCTTGTTCCGTCCGGATTCGTAGCGAACACCATCTTTACAGGGTTGTTGTCCGGCATTCTTGCAACTGCCCTGCCCAGCGTATCCTTCCAGCTTTAGCTACCTTCACGATACCTTCATGAACTTCTCGAAGGTATTATTTGAAGGTTTGCCTTCGGGGAAACCGTGAGGAATTGCACCAGGATTATTTTTATGGATTCTTCTATGGCTTGCATCAGAAATAATGATCAAAGGGGATGTCAGATATGCGAAAAAGTTTTCAATTTGCAAACATTTGGAATGTTTTAAAGATATTAGCTTGTATGACTTTGCTAACAAATTTACTTGAACGAAAATAAAAACTTTCATAAAAAAACATTTTCTTCTAAAAACAATCTTGGAGAAAATCGGCAATTACTGATGGAAATGTTCGAATTTTTTTCTTGCTTTTCATCAAAATTGCTCGAACACTCCAAGTGCTTGCAGATCCTCTTCCAGCATGGTCCATGCTTCATGTCCATAGAGGGTCCTCTAAGCGGTCTTATAAGCGTTTTGTACATGGTACTTTTGGTGCGGGGGTGAATCTTTCTCGACCGCAGCTTCTTCTGGAGCCCATAGTAGGCGCAACGTCACCGTATTTCACGACTAACGTTGTTATCAGCCGTTAACAAGGATCCTAGGTAGAGAACTCATCAACCACCTCAAAAGTATCCCCGTCTATCGTAACACTGCTTCCTACTAGTTCCTAGGCGGGCTCTGTCGCGTTCGGTTCCGCCTATCAGCATGTACTTTATTTTTGACGCATTTACCTCCAGGCTGATTTTTGTCGCTTCACGTTTCAGGCGGGTGTATAGGTCTGCCACCGTTCCAAATGTTCTGCCGACAATATCCATATCATCCGCGAAGCAAACAAATTGGCTGGATCTTGATTCGATAATATATCAAGAATCCATTAAGCAATTATCAGCAACCATCAAAAATTAAAAACCAGTTTTTTCGTTCAATTTTAAAGGTATCTCTACAAAAAGTATCATTGAATTTCAGATAGCAAGTGAAGTGTAATGCTAGACTTTCATGAGTATTGCTTTGATTTTGAACTAAAAAACTGATTCTTGTTTTTTTTTTTTAAAACAATGACGGTTATTTTCTTCTTTACAATTCAAACAATGATTCTACTCCATTACTCCGAGCCGAACGCCATTACCTCAAATGTCATTTTAATAATTTTAATTTCAATTTGACCCATTGTGACCAGTACACGCCTAAATGAAGTTTCGCAATTGCATGCGCTGCTATCTGCCCAAGGTCAACGAAAATATGATTTAATTGCTCGAACTGTGTTTTTCCAACTGGTGGCTCAAGCTGGACTGGTTGATCCGGTAAGTTTTACGATGGGGTAGTCGCGAAAAAGCTAAGTTCAACAAAACACCTCCAACGGGTGGTTTGACGTGACCACGGGCGGGTGAATGGCCCAAATCAAGTCGCTGAAGTGTGTAGATCGCAAACGAAAGGTAAAAAATTAATGCGTCTCCCTCCATCCATCCGTGTACCCTTCCTGAGTCGATCTTTGTTCCACCGTATCTCTTTGTGGATACGTCAAAGCTTCAACGGAGACCGACGGACTGACGGACGCGACGCGGCCAGTCATTTCGTCATTTTAGTGCGAATGAAGGTCAAGTTGTTCAGCATGATCCGTATTTTATATTTGCTTAATTGGTTGGTTCGATGAGGTGCAGCAGGGAGAAGTTATTTTTCGATATAAACAATGAATTGTTCATCTAGTGGCGTCTGAATAGTAGATAGAAAATGGCTTAATTGTTTGAATTTTACGCGAAACTCAAGCAGACTGTACCTCATCAACTTGATTCAGATGCTTCATTAAAATGTTTCCATATTTACTGTTACATTTGCAAGCAATGCTTGATTACTGCTCTTCAGAATCATATCGAAATTTAGGTTTGTTCTGCTTAGCATATCAGATTTGTAAAATACGAGTGAAACAGTTGATACCATTCACTAGCCCAGGGCTAAAAATCTTGAAAATAAAGTTAAAAAAATGTTACCATTTGCAAATTATTCTGAATTTTACTTTGTATAGCACGCAATGGATACAGGTTGGCACAATTGACACGAACAAAGTTTAAACAAGTATTTGCAAGGGTAAGCAATTCTTTGCAAGCTAGTATTTAAGAACAGTATACAAACATTTTACAGTATAAAAGAAAAGAAAGGAAAAACGAAAAGTAGTGCCAAGGCCGTAATAATTGAAAACATATTTATACTTAAAAACTGTGGAGTCAAATATATTAGGGTTTCGTTTCTATTGTTCATTTCTTGGGAATTCTATATTTTTATCAATTTTCTAAACATTTTTGCATATATTATTATGTATTTATCTTAATATCAACGTTAAGATTTTCGCCTTTTCGTGTTTGTTTTCGTGTTGTACGGTAGAAGATTACTACATCTTGCTTCATAAGCAAACTATGTTGCGGATTTATGAACATTTGAACATGAGCATTTAGAATGACAATAGCAAAATGCTACAGTCATTTGATGATTTTATCTGGTAACTTTCCTTAGGAGTTTTACCTTAATATTTTGTTGATATTTCTCTGTTCTATGGGAATACTCAGAAATATTTAAACTGGAGGAATCTCTTAGAGAATTTTGTAAATTTTATGGAAAATGTAGAGAATCTTCTGAAACAAAATTTAGTTAAAATGTCTTGGAAGAATTCTATCTATATAGTTAGAGAAAATTCTCGCAGCTTATCAATATGACGGCCTAAAGTAATTCTTGGAAGAATTAATTAAAAAAAAATCTTGTTAAGGGAAATTCTGACATTATAACTTATACCGTTTAAATCGAGGGATTTTTTAGACTAATTCTGAAACAAATTCTGGACAAATCGCTAGAAGAATTTGTGAAAAAATTACGGGAAGAATCCCTGGGAAAACAAATGGTAGGTTTCCTGGATCAATGTTAACTATTTTTAGCAGTTTCGTGTCACTCGTAGGATTCTAGAAAGATATAGTCCTGATTCCTATGACTCTTTAACACCTACGTCCCCAACCCCCTTTTCGACTATAAATTCAAAATTTAAATTGATGGTTCTCAGCCGGTTTTTGACGGATTTTGAAGATTTTTGCATGGATCGGTCACAAAATTCTTCTAGTTTCAGGGACTGAGTTCGACATTCCGGTAATGACCGTGGTTCCGGATATATTCAGGGGAGTACTGGGGTAACCTCCATTGCCGTGATGTTGGCCACTTTTTGATCGCATCTAAAACCCCGCTTGTGACACATCAAACTTCACGATTTTGCATAATATCCACATTAGGATTCATTGTGAGACTTTTGGCCACATTGGGCACTGACATGGACACTCCGGGAACCTGGTGCCCCCGGGGAAGAGGACACTTTGCAGAAATGAACAAAACCTATCTTGCGACGTATCAAACTTCATGTTTTTGCAAAAAATGTACGTTAGGAATCATTATGAGACTTTTCGACCATATTTGGCCCCTACCATGGACACTCCGGGAACCTGGTGCCCTTGGGGAAGAGGACACTTTGCAGAAATGAACAAAACCTATCTTGCTCCGTATCAAACTTCATGTTTTTGCAAAAAATGTACATTGGGAATCATTATGAGACTTTTTGAAAATATTTGGCCCCTACCATGGACACTCCGGGAACCTGGTGCCCCCGGGGAAGAGGACACTTTGCAGAAATGAACAAAACCTATCTTGCGACGTATCAAACTTCATGTTTTTGCAAAACATGTACATTGGGAATTATTATGAGACTTTTTGAAAATATTTGGCCCTACCATGGATACTCAGGGAACCTGGTGCCCCCGGGGAAGAGGACACTTTGCAGAAATGAACAAAACCTATCTTGCGACGTATCAAACTTCATGTTTTTGCAAAACATGTACATTGGGAATCATTATGAGACTTTTTGAAAATATTTGGCCCCTACCATGGACACTCCGGGAACCTGGTGCCCCCGGGAAAGAGGACACTTTGCAGAAATGAACAAAACCTATCTTGCGACGTATCAAACTTCATGTTTTTGCAAAAAATGTACATTGGGAATCATTATGAGACTTTTTGAAAATATTTGGCCCCTACCATGGACACTCCGGGAACCTGGTGCCCCCGGGGAAGAGGACACTTTGCAGAAATGAACAAAACCTATCTTGCGACGTATCAAACTTCATGTTTTTGCAAAACATGTACATTGGGAATCATTATGAGACTTTTTGAAAATATTTGGCCCCTACCATGGACACTCCGGGAACCTGGTGCCCCCGGGGAAGAGGACACTTTGCAGAAATGAACAAAACCTATCTTGCGACGTATCAAACTTCATGTTTTTGCAAAACATGTACATTGGGAATCATTATGAGACTTTTTGAAAATATTTGGCCCCTACCATGGACACTCCGGGAACCTGGTGCCCCCGGGAAAGAGGACACTTTGCAGAAATGAACAAAACCTATCTTGCGACGTATCAAACTTCATGTTTTTGCAAAACATGTACATTGGGAATCATTATGAGACTTTTTGAAAATATTTGGCCCCTACCATGGACACTCCGGGAACCTGGTGCCCCCGGGGAAAAGGACACTTTGCAGAAATGAACAAAACCTATCTTGCGACGTATCAAACTTCATGTTTCATCATAGATTTTTTTCAATAATAACTGACTGACGATGTAATAAGATTCATATTGCGTAATTCCCGCCAATCCATTAGTAATACGTCTGCAAACGAGAAATGTGTGAAATACATGCAGAACGTAAAATGAAGACTGTCAGACATGTATTTAGTATCGCTATGAACAGCATTTTATTTTTCCCTAACTAAACGAACAGAAAAAAAAATACAAAAACACTGCGTACTACATTTGCAAAACTAGCATATACGACAAAATATGGGATTCAATTATTTTTGATATTGCTTCATGCACGAAAACCTTATTCCAGTGAAGTGCAAAAAATATATATCCAGGAATTATGTTCTCCGATTGTCCATGGTATAAGCTAAACTGGTAAAAAACTCAAAAAAATTATCAATGAGTTTGAGCTTTAGCTTGATTGGCCCCCCGTGGTTGCTATTGCAGTATCGCCAGTCAGCTCCACTCACACAAGGAACCAACCAGATGATTGCTTGGGATTAACAGACATCCTCAGTGTATAAGTGCTGTGATCTTCTATTTTTAGGCAACAAAGGTGCCTGTCACGTCAGAATGCAGACCAATGAGGGAAAAGGGAAGGAGTTGATGATGTATTCAACTGGCTCCCACAGTAGATCATATATACCACTGCGTCTACGCCAGTTCATGCAGGAAGGGTGAAGGGGTGGGGTAATTTTTATGGCAGAGAAGCTTGCTGGTTTGGTTAGTAGACTGCCTATGTATCAGGCGTAAGGAAAGGCGTGCTATAATGGTGAAAAATGGTAGCGTATGAAAACGGTTTATTTCTGTCCGTCTCGGGTTCTAGCAAATGCTATGAACTGTGATGGATCAAAGAGTGGTAGATAAAAGCAAGCGAAAGATATAAGGTAATGTCCCAATTTTGTCAGCCCCATGCTGCATTTAGGGTTGACAAAATCGGGATAAAATTTTTCGACTAATTTCAAGTTTTATTTTAACTAAAGGACTTAGTTTCATGGTTTTGTTGATATAAACATTATTTTTTTACTTCCATTTTCTACATACCGTGATCCAAGGTAACATTGATAAGTTTCTTGGATAATTATTTAGAATTTCAAATTTCAAAAAATCGATCTTTAGACGATTATAGACGTGACCATGGTAATAATTGACTTTTTTGCCAGTATCGGATGTGTTTAGTCTAATTAAAATAAATATAAATTTTAGGTTGACAAAATCGGGAAAAATGGATGCTCTAATCGGGGATAGACAAAATCGGGTCAAAAAAGGTGCTAAAATCGGGGGTAGAAAAAATCAGGGGCTGACAAAATCGGGTCATTACTGTAACTACAAAGTACGAGGAAAGGGACGCGCCTGGGATTGAACCCATGACCTTCTGCTTATGAAATAGAAGCGCATTATTTCAGCATTTTTTCATGAATTCTTGCAGCGGCCACTTTAAAGGACAATCCAGTTATAATTCTTGAAATGCTCTACAAATTATTTAAAAAACCGTACAGGTATTCGTCCAAAAACCTGAAGAACAATTTTATTGGCATTTCTCCACCAATTTTATTATGATTTTCTGCAGAACTTTTTACAAATATTTATGCAGAAACCATTCTATATACTACTTTAGGTTCTTCAAGGATTCTATGTGAAATGAAATCTTTCACTGATTCCATCACGAATTTCTTAAGAAAGATTCCAATGATTCTTTTTCATTGGGTTCTTCAAGTAATTCTTGAAGACTATAAGTCTAGAAATGTTTTAATGGATGTTTTTTATTACAAAAACATATTCACGGATTTCAAAAACTGAGCATCCTCCTCCTGAGATCCCCCAGAAATTTCTCCTAAAATACTACCGAAAATTCCACAATGTATTCGTTCAGAAACTTTTGCATGAAAAATTATTCGAAGATAGTTCTTGTTTTTAATAGTTTTCTAGTGATTTCTTCATGAATTCTAAAAAAACATTTTTCAAAGAATTCTTGGGACATTCATTCTAAAATTCTGTCCAGAAATTACAAAAAGATTTGCTTTAGGAGATCTACCACGAGTTCCTCATAACAAAATTCTTGAAATTCCATAACTGCTTGCTAGAAATGTTCATGGATTGCTCAACATTAACATTTTTAAAGATTTCTGAGAGATCTCATGTATGAATTTCTTCTATAGTTTCTCCGAGTGTTCAAGGATTCCTTCAAAGTTTTTTCCTGAATACATTTCATTAGGGATTACTGCATTAAAAACGTAAAAGTAAAAAATAAAACAAAAAGAAAAATATAAAAAAATTACATACTGAAAAATATTTAAAAAAATATGTGAGATAAATTGAAAATGCCTGCTATTTCAATAATATCAGTATAAGACCCATTTTCTCACCAAACAATACATGATGAACGAAATTCAGAAAAAAAAGTATTTTGCTTCGATATAACGTAACCTCGATATAACGTAACGAAAATAAAAATCGAGTTACGTTATATCGAGGTATTACTGTACATATTTTGCAAAAATCTAGAATTTGACACGTCACATTGGTTTCGTAAATTATTGCAAAGTGTCCTCTTCCCCGAAGGAATCAAGGGTAGTGACCGAGTGATCATAAGTCTTAAAATGATTCTCAATGTACATATTTAGCAAAAAACTGAAATTCGGTACGCCGCAAGATGATTTCGTACATCATCGCAAAACGTTCTCTTTTTCAAAGGCACCAGGTTCCCGGAGTGTCCATGGTGGTGGGCCAAAAAGTCTCATAATGATTACCGATGTATATTTTTTTTAGAAAAACATGAAGTTTGATACGTCGCAAGATAGGTTTTGTTCATTTATGCAAAGTGTCCTCTTCCCCGGGGGCACCAGGTTCCCAGAGTGTCCATGGTACTGGCCAAATACGGTCGAAAAGTCTCATAATGATAACCGATGTATATACAGGTCGGACTCGATTATCCGGAGACTCGATTATCCGGGGACTCGATTATCCGGGATTCGATTATCCGGAATTTTAGACTCGATTATCCGGAATTTGTTTTTTGATGTTCTTGTTTTTCAATTTTTATGCTTAAATCTGAGATTATTTGGTATTGCAATATACAATATGAATGGTTTTGAAGTTTAGAACGTATTTAAGAAAAGGGGGTTTAAAAAAGTGTTTTTTTGTGTATAGGGGGAGATCCCCCAGTACCGGACAGCACCCAATACCGGACAAAGTCGAAAAATTGAGAAATCATGGTCCAATCAAGATGGTGTATTAGAAGAAAAGAAAGCTATAATTGAGACTAATGTTTGCGTAGAATAACATATCCTTGAAATATGTATGCCTTTTTTGAAAAGTAGAAAAGTTTGAAAATCTCAAAAAAATTTACGTATCACCTTAATTTTGAGCCTATTTAGAAATTATTTTAAATATGAAAAAATACCTTGGATCACGCAAGCATGATCGAACTGATCCTAATTTGATAGTATGAATGTATTTTGTACCATAATTGAACAAAATATGGACAAATTGAAATTTTTGTTAAGCGCCTCCTGTCCCCCAGTTTCGGACAGCTTGATTTGTTATATGATATCTTTGTAATTATTGCGCCAGTGTCTCTAAATACATTCATTTTTCATGGATTTCGTCGATCATGGCATCAAACATGCAATAAAATTAAGAAGAATAAACAATCAGAACAACATCGCAAAATGTGCTATTTTTCATCATATATGAAAGAAGTTTTTGATGGACATCTTGCAAATTAAGAAAAACTCAAATTCTTCTTGTAAATGTTGCAAATGCATTGAATTGGTAATTATATAATATTCCTATAGTAAAAACATTCAATGATGCTCAAATTTACAGAATTCGAGGCATTTCCAGATCGTGTCCGGTATTGGGTGCCACCTTTCAAGATCGATCAATTTGGTACTAAAATACATCAACAAAATCCAATGTCAAAATTCATATTAATGTTCGAGAATTTATTTTTGTACACTATAAAAATGATAATATTTATCATAAATGGGTAACACGAGCACATAAAACCAATATTTTTTGACTTATGAATTTAGTGGCTTAAGTGTCCGGTACTGGGGGATCTCCCCCTACTGGTCAAAAATTTTGTTTTTTCTTGTAAAGACCCCTACTGTTCCTAGAAAAAAAAAAATCTGGATACGCCACCGCATAATATAAATAAAATAACGAAAAAAGATATTATTTAAGTTATTTTATCAAAGATATCAATTTTTTTTCAGTGATTCGATTATCCGGAGGATTTGATTATCCGGAGTGAAAAAAAAATTGATACTCCGGATAATCGAGTCCGACCTGTATTTTTAGAAAAACATGAAGTTTGATATGTCGCAAGATAGGTTTTGTTCATTTCTGCAAAGTGTCCCCTTCCCCGGGGGCACCAGGTTCCCGGAATGTCCATGGTAGGGGCCAAATATGGTCGAAAAGTCTCATAATGATTACCGATGTACAGTTTTTGCAAAAACATGAAGTTTGATACGTAGCAAGATAGGTTTTGTTTATTTCTGCAAAGTGTCCTCTTCTCCGGGAACACCAGGTTCCTGGAGTGTCCATGATAGGGGCCAAATATGTTCAAAAAGTCTTAAAATAATGCTCAATGTACATGTTTTTCAAAAACATGAAGTTTGATACGTCGCAAGATTGGTTTTGTTTATTTCTGCAAAGTGTCCCCTTCCCCGGGGGCACCAGGTTCCCGGAGTATCCATGGTAGGGGCCAAATATTTTCAAAAAGTCTCATAATGATTCCCAATGTACATTTTTTGCAAAAACATGAAGTTTGATACGTCGCAAGATAGGTTTTGTTCATTTCTGCAAAGTGTCCTCTTCCCCAAGGGCACCAGGTTCCCGGAGTGTCCATGGTAGGGGCCAAATATGGTCGAAAAGTCTCATAATGATTCCTAACGTACATTTTTTGCAAAAACATGAAGTTTGATACGTCGCAAGATAGGTTTTGTTCATTTCTGCAAAGTGTCCTCTTCCCCGGGGGCACCAGGTTCCCGGAATGTCCATGGTAGTGGCCAAATATGGTCGAAAAGTCCCATAATGATTTACAATGTACATTTTTTGCAAAAACATGAAGTTTGATACGTCGCAAGATAGGTTTTGTTCATTTCTTCAAAGTGTCCTCTTCCCCGGGAGCACCAGGTTCCCGGAATGTCCATGGTAGGGGCCAAATATGTTCAAAAAGTCTTATGATAATTCTCAATGTACATTTTTTGCAAAAACATGAAGTTTGATACGTCGCAAGATAGGTTTTGTTCATTTCTGCAAAGTGTCCTCTTCCCCAAGGGCACCAGGTTCCCGGAGTGTCCATGGTAGGGGCCAAATATGGTCGAAAAGTCTCATAATGATTCCTAACGTACATTTTTTGCAAAAACATGAAGTTTGATACGTCGCAAGATAGGTTTTGTTCATTTCTGCAAAGTGTCCTCTTCCCCGGGGGCACCAGGTTCCCGGAATGTCCATGGTAGTGGCCAAATATGGTCGAAAAGTCCCATAATGATTTACAATGTACATTTTTTGCAAAAACATGAAGTTTGATACGTCGCAAGATAGGTTTTGTTCATTTCTGCAAAGTGTCCTCTTCCCCAAGGGCACCAGGTTCCCGGAGTGTCCATGGTAGGGGCCAAATATGGTCGAAAAGTCTCATAATGATTCCTAACGTACATTTTTTGCAAAAACATGAAGTTTGATACGTCGCAAGATAGGTTTTGTTCATTTCTGCAAAGTGTCCTCTTCCCCGGGGGCACCAGGTTCCCGGAATGTCCATGGTAGTGGCCAAATATGGTCGAAAAGTCCCATAATGATTTACAATGTACATTTTTTGCAAAAACATGAAGTTTGATACGTCGCAAGATAGGTTTTGTTCATTTCTGCAAAGTGTCCTCTTCCCCGGGAGCACCAGGTTCCCGGAATGTCCATGGTAGGGGCCAAATATGTTCAAAAAGTCTTATGATAATTCTCAATGTACATTTTTTGCAAAAACATGAAGTTTGATACGTCGCAAGATTGGTTTTGTTTTGTTTTCTGCAAAGTGTCCCCTTCCCCGGGGGCACCAGGTTCCCGGAGTGTCCATGGTAGGGGCCAAATATTTTCAAAAAGTCTCATAATGATTCCCAATGTACATTTTTTGCAAAAACATGAAGTTTGATACGTCGCAAGATAGGTTTTGTTCATTTCTGCAAAGTGTCCTCTTCCCCGGGAGCACCAGGTTCCCGGAATGTCCATGGTAGGGGCCAAATATGTTCAAAAAGTCTTATGATAATTCTCAATGTACATGTTTTTCAAAAACATGAAGTTTGATGCGTCGCAAGATTGGTTTTGTTTTGTTTTCTGCAAAGTGTCCCCTTCCCCGGGGGCACCAGGTTCCCGGAGTGTCCATGGTAGGGGCCAAATATTTTCAAAAAGTCTCATAATGATTCCCAATGTACATTTTTTGCAAAAACATGAAGTTTGATACGTCGCAAGATAGGTTTTGTTCATTTCTGCAAAGTGTCCTCTTCCCCAAGGGCACCAGGTTCCCGGAGTGTCCATGGTAGGGGCCAAATATGGTCGAAAAGTCTCATAATGATTCCTAACGTACATTTTTTGCAAAAACATGAAGTTTGATACGTCGCAAGATAGGTTTTGTTCATTTCTGCAAAGTGTCCTCTTCCCCGGGGGCACCAGGTTCCCGGAATGTCCATGGTAGTGGCCAAATATGGTCGAAAAGTCCCATAATGATTTACAATGTACATTTTTTGCAAAAACATGAAGTTTGATACGTCGCAAGATAGGTTTTGTTCATTTCTTCAAAGTGTCCTCTTCCCCGGGAGCACCAGGTTCCCGGAATGTCCATGGTAGGGGCCAAATATGTTCAAAAAGTCTTATGATAATTCTCAATGTACATGTTTTTCAAAAACATGAAGTTTGATACGTCGCAAGATTGGTTTTGTTTTGTTTTCTGCAAAGTGTCCCCTTCCCCGGGGGCACCAGGTTCCCGGAGTGTCCATGGTAGGGGCCAAATATTTTCAAAAAGTCTCATAATGATTCCCAATGTACATTTTTTGCAAAAACATGAAGTTTGATACGGAGCAAGATAGGTTTTGTTCATTTCTGCAAAGTGTCCTCTTCCCCAAGGGCACCAGGTTCCCGGAGTGTCCATGGTAGGGGCCAAATATGGTCGAAAAGTCTCATAATGATTCCTAACGTACATTTTTTGCAAAAACATGAAGTTTGATACGTCGCAAGATAGGTTTTGTTCATTTCTGCAAAGTGTCCTCTTCCCCGGGGGCACCAGGTTCCCGGAATGTCCATGGTAGTGGCCAAATATGGTCGAAAAGTCCCATAATGATTTACAATGTACATTTTTTGCAAAAACATGAAGTTTGATACGTCGCAAGATAGGTTTTGTTCATTTCTTCAAAGTGTCCTCTTCCCCGGGAGCACCAGGTTCCCGGAATGTCCATGGTAGGGGCTAAATATGTTCAGAAAGTCTTATGATAATTCTCAATGTACATGTTTTTCAAAAACATGAAGTTTGATACGTCACAAGATTGTTTTTTTTGTTTTCTGCAAAGTGTCCCCTTCCCCGGGGGCACCAGGTTCCCGGAGTGTCCATGGTAGGGGCCAAATATAATCAAAAAGTCTTATTATAATTCTCAATGTACATGTTTTTCAAAAACATGAAGTTTGATACGTCGCAAGATAGGTTTTGTTCATTTCTGCAAAGTGTCCTCTTCCCCGGGAACACCAGGTTCCTGGAGTGTCCATGGTAGGGGCCAAATATTTTCAAAAAGTCTCATAATGATTCCCAATGTACATTTTTTGCAAAAACATGAAGTTTGATACGTCGCAAGATAGGTTTTGTTCATTTCTGCAAAGTGTCCTCTTCCCCAAGGGCACCAGGTTCCCGGAGTGTCCATGGTAGGGGCCAAATATGGTCGAAAAGTCTCATAATGATTCCTAACGTACATTTTTTGCAAAAACATGAAGTTTGATACGTCGCAAGATAGGTTTTGTTCATTTCTGCAAAGTGTCCTCTTCCCCGGGGGCACCAGGTTCCCGGAGTGTCCATGTCAGTGCCCAATGTGGCCAAAAGTCTCACAATGAATCCTAATGTGGATATTATGCAAAATCGTGAAGTTTGATGTGTCACAAGCGGGGTTTTAGATGCGATCAAAAAGTGGCCAACATCACGGCAATGGAGGTTACCCCAGTACTCCCCTGAATATATCCGGAACCATGGTCATTACCGGAATGTCGAACTCAGTCCCTGAAACTAGAAGAATTTTGTGACCGATCCATGCAAAAATCTTCAAAATCCGTCAAAAAACGGCTGAGAACCATCAATTTGAATTTTAAAATTATAGTCGAAAAGGGGGTTGGGGACGTACGTGTTAAGATAATATTCAAAATTTTGATTGTGGGCATAACGAGGTGACAGAGTGCATGCATAAGAAAGCACTGAAAAAAGATGGATGTGTATTGAGCTTGAGCTTGAGCTTGATTGGCCGCCCGTGGATACTACTCCAGTATCGCATGATCAGCTGCACTTACAAAAGTAACCAACCGAATGACTGCTTGGGACTAACAGGCATCCTCAGTGTATAAGTGCTGGCGATCTTCTATTTTTAGACGACACTGGAGCCTGCCACGTCAGAATGCAGACCAATGTGGGGAAGGGGGAGGAATCGATGATGCATCATACTGGCTCCCACGTAGACCGTATATACCACTGCATCTACGCCACTTCATGCGGGAGTGTTTGGATTGGGGGAAAGGCATGTCAGAGAGGTTTGCTTTTGTGGTTAGCAGACTGCCTATTAATCAGGTGTAAGGGAAGGCATGCGCGTGGAAGAATGGAAGCGTTAGGGAAACGGTTTCTTGTCCGTCTCTGGTTCTAGCGTTTGCTATGAACGAACAGTTTGAGTGTGATATATTTAGAATGGAAGATCGAAGCAAGTGAAAGATATACAACTACAAAGTACGAGGAAAGGGACGGGCCTGGGATTGAACCCATGACCTTCTGCTTATGAAGCAGAAGCGGTAGCCATCAGACCACCAACCCCGTCTGAAAAAAGATGGATGTGTATTGTAAAAGAACGGCGATCGAAATTGAATCAGTTCTTCTTTTCGGCTAACTCCCTTTTTGAAACGGCTTGGCGTGTAGCTTGATTGAAGATATCAGTGCACACTTTTCCAAATGTACAAATATTTGGCCAAGCATAAATCAACAGACAAACATCGGTTTCAACTCTGATGAAATTTGTGCAATGTCAAACATTTGTATTTTGCTCTGTACCAATCCAAGCCAACTATTTGCCAGAGTATACTGATAGCAGAGCTATAGTGTGGTCTCACGGTGCCCTTGGTGGACCCTCATTTGAGCGCCTCTTGTACAAAGCACACTTTTGGCATGTTCACGTGAGATATTTAATCAAATTTTCAATGATTTTTTTATGTGTAGGGTGACTTCTGTTCATCGTTCATCAATCTTCTCAAAAACTGTCATGAGAAATTTAGTAATACTTAAACTTTAGTTTACATTGGTAAGACTTCTGCAAGAAGACATACAAAATGTTTGAAATTTCTTTTCAAGGTGAACTGTCAGAATTCCCGGATACTCCTGAAAAAGATTATTGTAGACATTGCTGATCCACTTATGACCCAAATAAATTACATTAACGAACTTTATTAAAAAAAATATTTGACTTACTGGACAAATTTTTGCACGGTGCTCGCACAAACTACGGACATCACGAACCATTCAAAAGTATGTGCCGATGGTTCAACCGTTGTTTCAATGAATTTGATTTTCATCTTTCCCGTCCAAGTCTTCGTAAAAAAATCTAACTGGCTCTGGGAAGCTAGGTTTATATAAGTCATAATTATTAAGTAGATTTAAGTAATCTTTGTATCAGTTGGAAACAAATGTAATATTCTGTTGATACGAAAAGAAGTGGAGGTTTTGTGCCCATTTGAGAAAGAGCTCAATATTGCTCAGTTCAAATGGGCTTTTCCCTGCTCCAAATAAACAAATCAACAAATGTATTAAAACTTATGGAGAAATACCATAAGTTTTAATACATTTGTCCGGTATGTCAAAAGAAATTTTTATCAAATTTCGGTAATGCTTATTTTAAGTCATACTTTCTTGACTCAAGAACGAAGGGCAATTGCAGAATATATTCAAAAAATTATAGATCATTTTTTTTTTAAATAAATATGAGCTTCGAATATTTTCTCCTTCAATTCTACAATAATTTTTAGAATATTCGTAGTGCAAACATTTTGTATTGAAAAATAGAAGAAAGAGATCAAAAGAAGATTCCTAAGCAAGTGTTATCCAGATAACCGGCGGCGGAAATAATTGAATAGCAAATGTTTTCTCTAATCAATAAAAACAATATAACGAAAAGTTCTATACTCATTGAAACGGTTATCAGTCATTTTGGAGCATTATTTTGGAGGAACAAAAATACTGTTGTTGCAAAAAATAACCTATCCCATTATTTTTCACTCATGTCCTAATCTCAATGTTAGGTAATTCTCTATTATCAAAGAATCCTGTTTAAAATTCTGTCTGGAATCCGCCTGGCATTCTTCCATGGCTTAAAATATTATAAATCTGACCAATAATTTCGTGGAATCCTACTATTTTAACTACTAACTGGTACAATCAGTTCCAGGTCATTTGGCCGAATGCCGTTTGGACGAAAGGTTCATTTGGCCGAATGCCGTTTAGCCGGAAAAAAGTTAAAAACAATAGTGAACAGTTAGCATGCATTTGTAATTAATTTCAAAAAGCAGTTAATTCTTAAAGAAGGATAAATCATCAATGATATACAGCTCTTACGTATTAGTTTCAGAAATAGTCAATAATTCTGAAAGAAGAACATCTATAATAAGCAATTATTCACTTTTCCGCTAGCGGGAATAGCTGCCAGTATTCCAAAATGAAAGAACAGCCTATGATCAAAGGAAGGAAAAATCTCGTATAAAAATTGAAGCAAGTATAATCAAATAATTATTATATCAGTATATCTACATCAGTATATCTATCTATATACAAAGAACTGCCGATGATTTACAGAAGGTTAAATTTTCAATTGAATTATAAGCTTAATTATTGCCAATAGTTATGGAACTAGTACAAAAGAAAGAATAGTCTATGTTTAAAAGAAGGAAAAATTTTGGATGAAAATCACTCTAAACCCTAGCACACCGTTGGTACTCCAGAATCGAACCAACCATCAGCTTTGAGTCTTGAGGCGAGTTCACAACTTCGTCCTGAATTAACGGATCGTTTTAATTATTCTCTTGGAGCACTAATATAGTGACAAACATGACGTTCGGTCACATAATAAAAATCAGCAACTTGATTAGCTGATCAGTTATTGAGCCACACTTATGAATCCTTCTCATCACCGTTGAAGCTTTTTTTTATTTATTTTTGTTCGTAATTCGGCCAAACGGCATTCGGCCAAATGGCTGGATACCGTACAATCAACATATTCGTTTTGTGGGTGTTTCATAGATACTGATATTTTAAACACAGGCACTATGTATAAGCTGATTTTTCATTTGTATGGAAAACTATTTTCAAAATTATTGAATAAAACTTTAATAATAAGTTCGTCTCTGATTGTTCATTCAAGTTCATTGTCTCTATTCGCATGATTGTTCTTGTGGGACCGTCGTAATAGAGAAATGCCGTTTTAGAGATTAGCGATAACATTAAAATGTTTTTCAAGGGACAGAAAAATGTCGTTATAATGCGCTTTTGTCGCTATAAAAGTGGTTGTTATAACGAGCTTCGACTGTACAATAAATAACAGAGGAAGACGATACATTCATCCTCTATATTTTTATACCACTATGTGTTTATGGGTGTAATAATATGATCAATCGGGAGTTAGTTTCTCATACATATTATGGGTAAAATTTACCCAAAAATATGTATTTCCTTGAAATACATTTTAGAAATCGCAAAAATATAATGTTCCAGAGTCCCGGTAGCACATTTTAGATTCAGCACCAAATGAAATGATTTTTTTTATTACACTATTCATTTTATAAAGTGGACGCTTGGTTCATGCTATATTTCTATGATAATAAACCTACGAGCTGATTAGTGAAATACCTATAAGTAGTAAAAAAACCGAATTTCGTACTATACCATTTAATTCCACTATAGTTTGTATATTTTGACAGATACGCGTATTTAGACCTCAACTGTAAGGCCGTCTTCAGTGTCGTGCACTAGACTCGACTAGTCGAATGATTCATCACATTATATTACTATGACTTTCTTCGCTTTTTGATACATAAAACTGATTTTCTTTTAAACTTGAACAGATTCTGGAGCCAATCGTCTAAGTTGATCAACCACAATCTCACTGAATAAAAATTTCACTGGATATGAATTTTGAAAAAAAAAAAAACTGGAGGAATAAACGCGTAAGCACTTGCACAAACATTAGATGTAATGTAACAGATTACTAACAAAACCTTGGGCAGATTTCCACAATATTGTCTCTAAGATTTGGCCCACGGTTCAAAAAGGTTGGGCAGGCCTGCTTTTGAAGGACTCATTAAATCAATGGTCGTTACTTCCCGTTACAACATCAACATATACATTAATTGCGATTTTTGAATTTATGCGATTAAATGAAGTTCAATCGTGCTTAGTACCTCCACTATTGATACATCTACCCTAGTCGAATTTTCGAGCCAATTTCTAATCTCGAATAACTAAAAATAATTTTTAAATGAAAATACTTAGAGCAGTATGTCCTTCTGCAAAAATGTACAATTTGATAAGACACACAAGTTTGCAGAACATAATTTTTCGGTAAAACTGATTGTTTTCAAAATATTTTCAAAATTAAATTTTGCAATATTTTGCAAATTGAGAGATTTTCAATAATTTAAAAGATTGTGTTTCAAATGCAGTGATATTTTAATTGAGTAAAATCTATGTTATATCTAGGCTGTGGTGAAAATTTCGGATCAATCGGACCACTAAAAGCTGAGATTCAGATCTCCAAACATGTATGGAAAAACAGCCAATGCGTACTTTATTCTGTCCAGTACTGTAGCATAGGTACACAAGCTGTCCACTTTATAAAATGAACAGTCCTTACGTGAAGAAAACAGAATAACATCCAAGACCAATTTCTGAAAGAATTCGTAGAGTAATTCTTGGTAAATTTCCTAGAAGAATGTCAGGAAAAATATCTAGAGGAATCCCTGGAGAAATTTTTGAGACAAAAAGTAATTGCTAAGTAATGCCGGCAAGATTCTTGGCTGAAACCTTTTGATATTCATAACAGACTTTTGCAGAAATTGGATGGAACTATTGAATACATTTTGGTAAAATCATTGGCAGTAATCTGATGTTTCGGCTTTTTATTTCGCCTAGAAGTTGATTTTTCAATCCCCCAAAAATGGTACTTGTATCATTTTATAAAAATCAAGCATAAAACTAATTTTCTTAGTCAAGAAATCGATTACAAAAAATCTTCATCAGGCCATGGAGTGGGAAAGTTTGATTTCAAACTATACCATTTTCAACGAAAAACGGCCTATGACTATATTATTCATTCCCTGTACTGCATATTGCAGCAAAGAGATATCTCACCAAATCGAATGTAACTGTTGAAAATTGTTGTGTAATTGTTCGTCAATTGTGAGACACACTACTTAGACCGCTTTTGTAGTCTGCCTCCTCAAGATATCTTCTTCTTTTATGGCGTTACGTCCCCACTGGGACAGAGCCTGCTTCTCAGCTTAGTGTTCTTATGAGCACTTCCACAGTTATTAACTGAGAGCTTACTATGCCAATGGAAAATTTTGCATGTGTATATCGTGTGGCAGGTACGAATATACTCTATGCCCTAGGAAGTCGAGAAAATTTCCAACCCGAAAAGATCCTCGACCGGTGGGATTCGAACCCACGACCCTTAGCTTGGTCTTGCTGAATAGCTGCGAATCCTCAAGATATAATACTGTACTATTATGATAAAACTCTTATTTTTTGCGATGTATCATAAGCCAAAAGAGTGAAAAATCTAATGTGCAGTGTATGGTGATTGCAAGACAAACCATGCAATAGGTATGTATAAATAGAGTACGATAATAATGAACCTGAAAATGCTACGTCATTTATGGATGCTTCCGAAAGACATAAATCCTTTGATGAAAAATTCATCTTATTAAATATTTCTTAGCTTGTTGTATTGATCTACTTCCTTCTAATTACCACGCAAAACAGCTTCAATTACATATGCAACACTATGCAGAGTTTGGGAGCCTACACATGTACTATACATGGGCTACTTTTTGCCTTTGCATAGAATTATTCGCATTGTATACAGCGCCAAGTGCATGTGGTCAAATTCTCACTGCTGGCGGTTTGGCTCTGTTGCCCCAGAAGCGGCGAATCGGAATATTGGATGAAACAAAAAAAAATCATTCTCCCCAAGGCTGCCAGTTCTTGCACCTTCTCCGTCGCTCCTCACTGGCGCGCGCGGCCTACCTTCAAAAACAAACGGAAAGTAGTGGCAAGAAATTCGCGCGCCATTCGTTAGCCTCCCAGCTCACATGTGCTAACCTGCACTACCGTACAAAAGTTGTGGATCACCCCCTAAAAACACTTAGAATTGTTTTGTTCATAGGGGAAGTGGTGGTAAAATGAACAGGGGTGGTAAAATGAACACCGTGCTTTTACCAAGAAAAAAACAAATTTCGATGAATTTTTATCACGCACGGATGATTTAAAGCATAAATCTGAGTGTTCGAGTTAATACGTAGGTCAATTGAAGTAAAAATATCAACGAAAACTAAGATTTTAGAAAACCGCGTTTGAAAATTACAACTGACGTAACTTTTAGCTCGGAAGACTTGAGGTTTTTCAGTGAGTTGAATATCGTTATGATATGATGTCAAATCTGATACCTTTAGAATTCTTTTTGAATGGGTTATAATCATTATTGGATGTATTTGCGGTGGGGCAATGAAAATTTTCAGATATATTTGTTTTGCTCACGTTTTTTGCGTGATGTTCATTTTACCACCAATCGCTGTTCATTTTACCCACATAGTGCAGGTAAAATGAACATTTGCATCGCTTTTTGATAGCGATGAAAATATGTGAAAATTTAGCTATCTTAGTCTGAATCCATATAGCTGCTATAGATTACATCCCTATTTTTGATGTTGTGCGATTGAACTGTACAAATTCCTCGTTTTTCTATCAGAAACAAGATGATTTTCTTAAGGTGTTCATTTTACCACCCCTTCCCCTATCTCTGTGATAACTCATGTAATTGAAATTATTTAAAGTTTATTCAGAAGGTAATGAGTTACTAGGTATTTTTAACACTTCTCCTTCTTCTTTCTGGCGTTACGTCCTCACTGGGACAGAGCCTGCTTCTCAGCTTAGTGTTCTTATGAGCACTTCCACAGTTATTAACTGAGAGCTTACTATGCCAATAACCATTTTTGCATGCGTATATCGTGTGGCAGGTACGATGATACTCTATGCCCTGGGAAGTCGAGAAAATTTCCAACCCGAAAAGATCCTCGACCGGTGGGATTCGAACCCACGACCCTCAGCTTGGTCTTGCTGAATAGCTGCGCGTTTACCGCTACGGCTCTCTGAGCCCCACAAACACTTCTTGATTTTTAAAATTTAATGTTTAACTTGAAATTGTGAAATTTTTAAAAATTACACTTAAAAACATGTCTAATTTTCTTCGAATTGAGTCAGACAAAGTTTTTGAATCAATGCGGTTCTGGAATCGTTATCTTATATGCAAATTATTTTGTGAATATCTCTATTATTTTCCGACCGATCTCAATGATCTCTAGCTTATTTAAGCGTAAATAATGGAACG
This sequence comes from Aedes aegypti, assembly GCF_002204515.2. Lineage (NCBI taxonomy): Eukaryota > Metazoa > Arthropoda > Insecta > Diptera > Culicidae > Aedes > Aedes aegypti. Next base: position 119,133,097 of record NC_035107.1, read on the forward strand.
TATGACAAAAAAAGAAAGGTAGGGTGCAGAGCTACTTGGGCACTTTCATGAATTACTTTGGCATGGGGGTTTTTTCTTGACCAATTTGTCTGAAACTTTACAATAGGAAGCTTTTCAATGCGACACTTGTTATAATCAAACATGAGCTTAGTAGCTTCAAAAAAAAAAAAAACTACTGCTGAAGTGAATCAAAAGTGCCAAAAATAGGATCCGGCTCCCTATGTGTGTATTAAAATCATATAAATCAGGAATAAGGGTTAATATCCACACTTGCAGTGACGAACCATTCATAGTTTGTTTGCCACGTTAAAATTGTGTTATCATAAGCATGAAACGAGCTCACCAGTTGGGCTTTCCGAAGCACTACCTAGCAAAAAGCGCGAAACGAAACGAAAAAAAAACTTTTATACCGACGCCACGAAAAAACGACATGGCTTGCTTGGGCTTTCCGAAGCACTGTGAATCAAAAAGGGGAAGAGCACTAATCATCGACCCATCACTAGTTTTCGTTCGACCCGTTCCTACGATTTGCCTACTTTGTTTGAAAATCCGAAAATTGGCACAAAAATCTTGAAGTTCGAAAATAAGTGCTTTTCTCATATTCATTTTGATTGTCGTTGTTCGCTTATACTCAGGATTGGACCTTGTTCCCCGACAAATTCAGCAAACAAAATTCAATGAATGTTGATGTCGAAATACATCGAAGTAAAATAAACTGATTGCTTCTTGAATGGACCATAAATAGTTTCAATTAGTCCAACGTGTATTCACAGAGATATGGACAGAACACTCTTGAGGGGTGTGACCCCAAACTTTTGCACGGGAGTGTACTAGTATAGCCCCAACCCCAACCCCGAGCAGCGCTGTAGACAGACGTAGAAGAAATCCACTGCTGCGGCAGCTTCAGTCTGCGTTCGCGTTTTGAAGTGTGTCGACCTGCTGGACCTGGCCGGACTACGGCGACGACTACGGTAACCGGTGGACTAAACGACTGCCTGTTCTTCTCTGTGACATCTCAACAACTGCGCGGTGGAACAATTCCAAATGTCTTGCGCAAGCTTTCCGTCCGACCTTCTCGACGCGTGAATCAATCGAAATCCATTAGTTTTTGGATCACTTGCGGTAGCGCAAGAAGCGGAGTCGTTTCTCAGTGGTGTTCAGTCAGTGTGAAATCCGGCCCGGTAGAACATAATATCGGGTGCAATCACCAAGTGGCAACACGCCTCAAGTTGGAAACGAAGAAGGCCGTCCGGATATAAGCGCGAAAGGGTGGTGTAATTGTAATGCCTACTGCTGCTAAATAGTTAAACCATCATATTGACGCTTGAGCAGTAGGCAGCTGTTTTCGTGTGAAGTTTGGCAAACACGGCCTGCTGCCTGGGAAATGTGACGAAAGCTTCGTAGAACAGGCGGGCAGATCTTCTTGAAGATATAAGTGTGCTTGTGTAATGTAAATTACCGTTACTGTTTAGTGTATACGGTTGACCTCCACGTGTTGAGTTTATGTCCACTGCTTTCGGATCATAATGATGAGTTTGCTTGTTAAGTGACGACGTTGTGCGAATTATACACATCAGCTGATTTTTGCAATACCTTAATCAGCCTCTCACAATTCTTCCAGAACGGGAACAGAAGGACATCACAATGCAGCCGAACGAGAACTACAACAACGTATGTCATTCATTAGAATTAATTTATTACTAACAGCCGAAATACCTATCATAGAAAATTACTAATAATTTAGAATTTTTTGTGTGAACTACAGTCAAATCTCCATAACTCGATATTCAATATTTCGATATAGAGTTATGGAACCATGGTGATAGTTGGTTTTCATTACTACCCTGACGGATGCTTGAACCGCATTTGCTCTGATTTTGTGTTCTATAACTCAATTGTCCCTTCAATATCGATTCATGCAACTCTTCATTTCTGCTTTTTTAAATGATACATTATAATTATTAACGAAGATTGTTAAAGTTACACTTAATAATACACTCAATATACATGTATTGAAGCAAATAAATAAATCGATAAATAAATAATATCAACATTTTTAAGAAGCATGCGAACCATTTTCTGGTAGTGTATAGCTATTTTCCAGTGATTCATCCATACATTTCTTCCTTACTTTTCATTGTTCAATGTAAAAATTCTTCCGGGAACTCCAGGAATGTCTGCAAAAAATATTTTAGGAATTAGGGGAGATTTGGCGGACTTGATCCCCGGGGGACTTATTCTACTTATCATTAATTCAACAGGCTCAAGTGCCATTAGGCATAACGGAGCGGAATTCATCGGATTTCTATTACAATGTGATGATTGCTTCTTATTGTACTACACAGAAAAAAAATATTTAAATGTCAATGCCATGTAAACTGAAGACGGCTGTAACAATAAACCAAAATAATGTACTGTTACAGCATCATGTGGATTTAATTGAATTTATTTTGAAAGCACAACTAGAAATACTTGAATTTTACACAATCGTGTAAAACTAAAGTAAATTTGATTGAAAAATAAGTGATTGGAAGTTAAAATTAGTGTTTATTTCGATGCCTCAAATATGTGAAAAAAATACAAATATTGTAGCAGTGTATGTTAGCTTTGGAGAACCGTAAAATTACCGAATAAGTAGGAATACAATCATTTTCTAGGAAAGAATGGAATGGAAGGGTTTTTTCAGCAGCTTAATGTAATTTGGTGTACTAACATGATGCTGATGCTGGTCCACGAAAAGTGGACATAGCAACCTGTAACGGTACAGACAAACGGGTTTCGAAAGGAACATGGTGGGACAAGCGACAAACAGGGGGTCATGTAGACGAACGGAATGACAAAGGTTACAACAAAACATGCAAATCAATGTGTTTAACCTACCCAACATGTGCCTTATGACCCGGGGTGAGTTGATCCCGCTCTATTTTCTCGAAAATTTGAACATTTTTGTTCTAAGTAATTTTATGCATTCCAGTCATATATAGGCTGACCATAAGCCAACCAGATAAAAACGGGACAAATAAAAAAAACGGGACAATTTTAAAAGACATAGATTATGCGATTGTGCTACTTTTCCCCGAATGGCCCGTTTCTCTGAAGCCATTTCCCCGAATGGCCCGTTCCCTTGTAAAGCAATGCAGCTCAAAAAAGTGAAATAATAGTCTTAACCTGAGCAGGCGAAAATGCTAAGTAATAGCAAATTTTGATATGGACATACAAAAGTGATATTAACTTGAAAGATATAAGAGATAGAAGATCCGAAAATAATATCTAAAATTTACTCCTGGAATACTATTAGCATATCATATTTAGCTTTTATAAGATCTCACCAATATCAGCGAGCTTTTCCTTAGATCTTTCAACATCAAATTTAGCTACGGCTCAGAAGTTCAAGGAATAAAATTTTGATATTATCCTCAGATCTTTTATCTCTTATGTCTATCAAATCAATATCTCGATTTAATGGTCAGAGCTTCTGCTCGGGTAGTGAGATAGTGTTGAGTTAGAAAGATCGATAAGCCTCCAAAGAAGGAGATATTTGATCATTCTCGACTAAATACATATTGCCAAAAATACATATTGTTCACCACCTTGAAAAGCGAAAGGTTCTGACAATTATGAGTGTTATGACTTTTCGGAGAACTGAGTTGTTCGGGGAACTAGCATTCTGAGAACTGACGGGAGAACGACATTCGGGAAACCGCCATTCGAGGGAAAGAATGCAATCCCAAGCTACATGTCTGTATGATTCATTAAAAATCACTTAAGAACCTTGAAGCGCAATCTTTGATTTCCGAGAAGCAGCGTTTTTTAAGTAAAAAAAATCGTCACACTTTTCAATTTTTCTAATTCAAACGTGAATTTTTCTAATATTTCATTACTTTTTTGAAATATCCACTTTTTAAACAGTTAATTCAATCAATTGCGTATCAGAAGTAAACACTTAGTTGTTCTTTATAATTTTAGGTATTATAGAATAATAATCTTATGAAGATCCGTATTTTGGAAATCCTCCAAAATTTGGCATAAATATGAGTAAAGAAACGCAAAAAGTTAAGCAGAAGCATGTACGGATCAAGTTTAACTCTGTTTGAGAAATTAATAATTGCTTGGAAAGTAGATGAGTAAGACAATATACTCTGAAATATTTCTAAAAACTGTTTGTTATGTTTTTAATGTTATTGTTTTACTGGTGTTGAAAATTATGTGCCAATTCTCCATTTCTTAATATACGGGACAAATCTAGCATTTTCCATAAAACGACGGGACAGCCCGTCGTGGGGATGAAAACGGTACTGTCCCGTTAAATACGGTACGTATGGTCACCCTAGTCATATCTCGATATAACGTCACCTGTTTGTAACGTATTTTTAACCTCGATATAACTTTTTTTGGCATCGTTTTTTTTTCGCGAGTTTTATTATGGAGCTACAAGAACACATTTTTTTTTTCTAGATTCAACCACCAACAAATGCCAAGTCAGAGCAATGCCAAGGGATTTTACACGATTTTTTCCAGGTGTTCTTCCTAAAATTTATCACTGAACTTCATCAGGAAACCTTCCAAGGATGCCTCCAGTGAATCTTTCAATAATTTCTCAATGGAGTCATCTGGAAGTGAAAGAATTCCCTTAGTAACTACAAAACAATCTAGCGGAATTTGGGGCAAGTGTGCCACCTTAAGCAAATTGATCTCTAACTTTGTCTAAAGCTTATAAAATCCACCAATTTAGCCTCATGATGTTAGTTTCACATCTTTTCATAACCACTATGCCATTTAAGAAGAAAATTATTTCAAAAAGTATTAGTTTTGGAGCTTCTCAAATATCATCCAAAATAACCAATTTTTCGACACTATGGGGCAAGTATGCCACCCATATGGGGCAAGACGGCCACCGAATGAACATCGCATGTAATTCTACTTGTAATGAAATTTTCTTTATTTCATATTAATATTACTTACATAGCAGACGCTAATCGATAGTTTAAAAAATAATTTTAAGTTTACCGTAATAAGGGGATGCTTTATAACAAGGTTAAAAAAAAGGGTAACTTCCTATTACTCAATTCGAATAACTAAAATGGTTATTTTTGTATCCTAATAATGTATTACCCTAATATTATGGCGAATATATATAATATTAAACTAGATCAGCACTAAATAACATTAAAATAATGATGAAGTTATGTAAAACAGTACTTAATAAGCCAAAAAACATATTATTATTGAATATTTTGAGAAAAAATTACTTTAGGGGCAAACATGTCAGTTATTCCCCTACTTTACTTCAGAAACTGCTACTGGTGCCTCATTTCGGTTTATTATTATAATTTTGTTGATGATGTTTACATTTTTATAAATTTCACTCCAACATTTTTTGCTTACCAAATAGGTGGCACACTTGCCCCAATAAGTAAACATTTCAACCAAACTGGATTTCGTATGTAAAACTAAATAATTTTTTCGTTCAAATGCCACAATAACTTACACATTTGAATAGTTTCACGATGTACAGAACGTTAGAAAAATCTGGTAATAATTTACCCTCCACCATGCTATTTTGAAACAACGAAATCTTATAAAAAAATCACTCAAATTTGGTTGTCTTTGCACAAGTCGATGTAAATACGTGAAAAATAGAGAAATTTTCATCGTATTTTGATCATTGTATTGTGAACTATAATAGAACATACTGTTAAGCTCAAAGAGAAAATAAATATTATAGTTTTTATAAAAAAAGCAGGGGTGGCACACTTGCCCCAAAGTCCGCTATCCATGGATTGTCCAAGGAATATCTATAAGTATCCTTTCAGACAATTTTTAAAGAATTCCAAGAGAGATCTCCCAGAACTTCCACAAAGTAACCCTCGTGATGTTCATCTATAAACAATTCTAAGAATTCTTTCAGTAATTGTTCTAGGAATTACAACAGATTTTTTCAAAGATTGCTTCAACATTTTTTCTAGAAATAGGCGATTCATCCAAGAGTTCCTATAAAGATTAAATCTTTAAATTTGATTCAGCATTCATTTCAAAGATTCGCTTGATAATTCCTTGAGAAAAATAATCAGAAAATACTTCTGAGGTTCTGCCAAGAAATATATGGAAATTTCTCCAGGAGTTCATATAAAAAATAACCCAGAAGAGATCCGTTACCTGTTGGAAAGATTCTTTTCTCTTTTTATCTTGAATATGTATGAATGATGTATCTATGAAGGCGTTTGATCAAGAATTTTATCAAGTCATTTCGCGAGGATTTCGAATTGGAAAATCGATCCAGGGATTTTTTCATAAATTCTTTGGGAGCAGCCTTTTAAGAACTATCCAGTAATTGTTCAAAGAATGCTCTAGAATTATTCTAAAACATTCACAGGCATTTTCCAGAACTTCCACGAACTACTTGAGTTCCTTCTATGATTTTAAGTGGAAGGATATGCTCCACTGACTCCAATAAGCACTGTTGTCAATGGGTTCTTCCAGTGATTTCTAAAAAAAAATCTCTAAATATTTACCCAGAAATTTTTATTGGTACCCAAATTTTTTTTTCAGAAATTCTTCCAAAAACCTATCAAATTTTCATTCAGAAATTGTTTTAAAAACCGCTAGTTATTTTATTATGGAAAGCTCTTCAAGAATTGTTCTTGCATAAGTTCTTGATTTTTTTAATGGGGTTCTCAAGTGTTCCAGAACTCCTCCGGAAATCTATTGTAAAATTATTCCAAGAAGTTTTAAAGGATTTGATTCAAAAATAACTATGAATTCTCTTTTTTAATTAAGCTTGTAGTTTTATAAGCTCTTTCACAGTTATTTGCTGAGAGCTTTTTACCAAAGTTTCCATTTTTGCGATATATATTCTACAGCAGGTATGATGCTGTTGATAGTCCAGGAAATTTCCATAACGGAAAGTTCCTGTACACATCTCCCAACTATGTATTTTTTAATGGCCCATTAACTACCCCCGCACCAAAGAGCTCTACAGAGCCCCCTGGTAGCGGACACCATTTATTAGATATTATTAACGTATTTGCTTATAGTAGAGGTTCCTTAGGCCTTCCTGAGCCGAGTGGTTAGAGTCCGCGGCTACAAACCAAAGCTTAAGGTGTCTGGGTTCGATTCTTGGTCGGCCCAGGATCTTTTCGTAAAAGAAATTTCCTTGACTTCCCTGGGCATACAGTATAATCGTACCTGTCACACGATATACGAATGTGAAAATGGCAACTTACACACTTAAATTATTTTACGGATTCCTGTGAAATTTCAACAGCTGAACGGTAAAATAAATTAACGGAGTTCCATCAGTGCACCAGTATCCGCTCATGCCCCTATTTCCGCTCACTAGTGTAAAAATTGATTTTTCGTGTCAAAAACTCACATTTTTCGCACGGATATTCTAGCAATATTAATAACTTTCAATACGCCAGGCTGTCTTGGTAGTGTCATTCTCAAAACACACCCAAGCCGTTCCCATAGGGGACGTTAGCCACAAGGAAGGACATTTCAAGTAATACTGTTTCATATGGTATGCCCTCTTCAACATCTAATCCAATTTCTCTCGCCGTTCCCTTACGGTACCTATCCATCTAGTATTCATTGCTTTGTTCTCCATGCTCCCTCTTACTTCGAGCAAAATGGACCGATATGCCGGTAAACAAATTCAAAATATAATTATCACGGTCGATACCTTTGTATGTAACATAAAATTTGTGCAGTAAAAAATTCACAGCATTTTGGTCTCCCACTATAAATTTATCGCAAATGAACCATTTTGTAAAAAATACTATGTTTTGCATTCTGAACTAATTTTGAAACAAAAGGATTTAGAGCAATATACCCTTTGGCAAAAGTGTTTAATTTAACAAGAGAAACAAGTATGTAGAATTTTTTTTTCTGTATAATTCATACTTTTCAAAATATATCAAAACCAAAATTTCGACATTTCTTTCCATATGGAACATTTGCGATAACTTCAAAGTGTGGGGTCAGAATGGTGTGAGTTTTTAACTGCACAAATTTCATGTTATCTCCTAGCGGCGGTAGGAATTTCAGATCAATCGGAGCTCCAGGATCAAGTTCCAAGTTTCCAAATTTGGCCAAACTATTCCAAAAAGATCTTTCACCAACCCTTCACGACTTTTATTAAGTTATGCTCTCTAATGTTGCATCCATTTTTGATGTCTCGTTGATATTGATCTGGGTTAAAAGCTTTCAAAAATGCTGAAATTCAATGAAACAATGTTTTTAAAATTTCAAAAGTCTAATATATTGTTTCAAATCTAACCATTCTAAAGCACTCATTATGCCAAACGGAAACATCTTGAACAAAAGTAAAAAAGAATCTGCTTCGATATAACGAAAACAAAACAAAAATCGAGTTAGGTACGTTGTATCGAGATATTACTTTATCTATACAAAAAAAAAGTCAGAGCTGAAAATCCATCAGATGTTAGAATTACCTCAACTAAAATTCAATAGAGATCTTTTGAACGGCTATAAAAAATAACTTTGCGTATATTATAACAGGTCATCTCAAATTGAGTACGCTTGGTAAAACCCAAGCAAACAGGTTCGTGTTTTTTCTGTGTCGCTGGATTAGAAGTTTTTTTTCTTCTATTTGTGTTTTGTCGGCAGTGCACTTGTGAAACCCAAGCAAGTGGATTCGTGTAAAAATGACGATAAAATGTGCTATGAAAAAAAAAATTACTTCACTTGGCCTTAGTGTATATAGTAAAAAAGAGGGATCAAATCTCCCCAGATTCAATGAATAGTAATAACTAGTATATATTTTTATATTTTCAAATAGGTCCTTTAAATTTGAGTGTTTAATAAGTGGAAAAGATTTTATAATATATTTTTCAGATTTAAGTGACAATGCATTAGCGCATGTGTGCAAAACGAAATCAGAATTTTAAAGAAACAAATCTTGAGGGATATTTATATTTTTCAACGAACTTCAACAGATTCTCCTATAATGATTTTATCTAAAATTGTTTTAAATAAATTTGATTGTGATTGGATTCTATCGAAAAATCTTCCAAAGTTCTGCCAAATTTAAACCAGAAATTCCTCTAGTTTTCTCAAATTAAATTTCAAAATTTGGAGTGAAATAAAAAATGCTTTTTTATATTTTTTAGATTTTGAAAAAAAACTTTGTGCGTAATATTTTAAATTATTTTGGTGGAAACTCATAAAAACTCACCTTTGGTCTAACACGCAGTTAAAAAAAAGTTTAAAGGCAGAATATTGAAAAAAATATTAGAGCAATTTGTGAAGGATTTAACAAACCAACGGCTATTTTTTAACATTTTTTTTTTCACACTTTCTTCTACAGAAATGCAAACTTAAATTTAACGTGAGTTTGCATTCATTTTAAGAAACTGTCAAAGTTTATGTCATATTTGGAGTAACCCTTGTGAAAGGTGATGCATTTTGATGTATAAAACTCAAAGCCTAAATAATAGTCTTTATTTTAGAATTGATTTATTCATCGATTTCTCCAGGAAAATATTTTTGTTAGATTTCAAGCCTTTTCACATAACTTTTTCAACGGATTTCTGCAAGAAAGCCTGCTAATTTTTTTTTCTCAGGGTTCTTTGAGAAAATCCTTCGCGTATAAAGGATTAAAAAAAGATGACTATGAATGCCTCAAAAAATTGCTCACGAGAATTCTTTAGAGATAAGAGATACTTCCAGAATTTGCTCCAGAAATAACTACTGGCTTCCATCCTAGTAGCATTAAAAAAGGGACTATCAACACTATCAGAAATTATTCAAAAAATTCTGCAACAATTTGTTCAAGGATTTCTTAAGGAAACCTTCAAGGAGTTTTTCAGGGATTCCCCAAGAATTGCTCCAACTGCCCCAAGAAAAATATACCACAATTTGTGAGCGATTCATTCTGCATTCATTACAGTTCCCAGAAGTTCACCCAAAGACTTCTTTATGAATTTGTTCATCCCTGTTTTTCTTCCAAGGTATGGGTTTGTTCACAAATTTCATAACTCCAAAAGAGGCCATATTCAACACTCACCCACCCCTTCGTAACACTTTTTGTATGAATATTTTATAAATTTTGTATGGACTGTAACATCACGAGGACACCCACCCACTCTTTTTAGCGTTATGAAATTTGTGAATGGTCCCTATTCTAAATCTTCTGTTGAACCATTTAGAACTTCTTATTCACAGATCAATATTGGAATAATAATGCGTTTGCATTTCAAAACATTCAACCACTTTGCAATCGCATTGACTTCGCTTGGGATGTGTAAATGAATCACGTCACGCTTTTAAGTAAGCGATGTCCTGGATGAAACAAAGACGCTCCATACAAAATTGGAGATTTGATACAAAATCGTCGGGGTCGGGATTGCTTCACGCAATCTATGGACCTTCCCTCATTCTATGTTTGTTCGAATTGCAAGAAGTAAACCGCATGGTGTCCCAACCAACTGACCAACAGTTAGTATATGCATGCAAAAGCTTAAAATACAATCATCCGCTAGCCAAGAGTTCGATTCGTCACTCCATAGGCTTATGAAGCAACACCATCATCGGTAAGTTGAGCAGTAAGCAAGGTAACCTCTACCAAACCTATCCATATGCTCGGTGGAAGATATGTAGGAGCCTACCTATATATGCATTCGTTCTGGCACGGAGGATGGTTGTAGTGTTGCAGACGAATGCTGACAGCGAGACAAAAACCGGGCCTTGCGACACATTGTCCTCCACTTGTTGCGGCTTCATCCGACCATCGCGCGCCGCCGTCTACTGTGAGTAGCCGCAGTCACCCCGCAGTTTTGGATAACCCACAAATATGGAACATTTCTTCTTGTTATTGGCATTAACGTCCTCACTGGGACTGAGCCTGCTTCTCAGCTTAGTGTTTTTATAAGCACTTCCACAGTTATTAAATGAGAGAGCTTTCTTTGACAAAGTTGCCATTTTTGCATTTATATATCGTGTGGCAGTTACGATTATACTCTATGCCCAGGGAAGTCAAGGAAATTTCCATTACGAAAAGATCCTGGACCGACCGGGAATCGAACCCAGACACCTTCAGCATGGCTTTGCTTTGAAGCTACGGACTCTAACCACTCGGCTAAGGTAGGCCCCGCTGCACAGTGATTCCTCTCCATACAAAAGATGGAAAAAGTCTTAAAATAGATTTTTTTTATATTATAATAAAACTTCTTCACTGTCATTGACCAGATTTTGCATTTTTTGACACTATTTATCATCATCACATGGTTAACCCATTTTTAGGTTAATGCTTTATGTATCAGAATTCAATGTCATCAACATGTAATTTGTCTCCGTCAAGCTATATGGCAATTGAGCGCAGCTAGTTTTGCATTAAATTCATGTTTATTTCCCATTGTGATTTACAAAAATTATTTTTACAACTTAAGAGTTTGACCTTCAGGTCCTTCAGCTTTAATTTTGGTTGATTTTTGTTCTCGTTGTGGAATAGATTTGGTTTTACCCTAGTGTAATTAATCGGCCTTTAAGGCTCTGGTAGTTTTAAGGAAAGAAAAGAAAAGAAAATTTGATAACCTAACTACTACTATTTACACTACAAAAAAATTTGATAACCTAGGGGGGAACGAGGTCCCGGATGACCTGCTGGCCAGATTGGTGGCAACGAGCCCTGAATTTTTCAATCGAGTCACCAAAGCGCTCCTCTAAAGTTTTGATCTCGGCCAGACGGTGGACCTCGGTTGTCCTCGTTCTCGGAGGACTGTTGAGGATCATCCGGAGGAACTTATTTTGGGTCCTCTGGAGCCTCAGATGGTGGGTTTTAGCGCAACTCTCCCAGATTGGTACGCCATATTCAATTACTGGAAGAATGATCTGTTTGTAAACAGCAAGCTTGTTCTTCAAAGACAGAGTTGACTTCCGGTTGATGAGTGGATAAAGTGCTTTTAGCAAGATATTGCTTTTGATGACCGTTTTGTCAACCTGCTGTCTGAAGAGAAGCTTGCTGTCTAACGTTAGCCCAAGGTAGTCGGCTGCATCAGACCATTCCATCGTTGATCCACCGAGGGTGATTTTACAATCCTCAGCCGGAAAAAGTCTGGGGGATTTGGAATAGGGGAAGAGGATGACCTGGGTCTTCGCTGCGTTGATACAGATCTTCCAGCTGTTCAAATAATCTGACAAAACGTTCAGGTCTCTCTGGAGTCGAGATGTTAGTGCTCTCGTGAATCTGCCGCTGTAGACGACTGATGTGTCGTCAGCGAACAGTGACAAAGAGCCGCCTTCAGAGAGCTGAGGCATGTCCGAGGTGAACAGGTTGTATAGTAGGGGACCTAAAATACTGCCCTGTGGAACACCTGCGGGGATGTTGTGAGGGTCTGAGTTGACTCCATTAAGGGAAACCCTGAACGTCCTGTTAAACAGATAATGTTTGATGATTTTCACCAAATAGATGGGAAGATTGTATCGGTGCAGCTTGTACACCAGGCCGTCGTGCCAGACGTTGTCGAATGCTTTTTCAACATCGAGCAACGCCATGGCGGAGGATTTGGCAAGGGACTTGTTCCGCCTGAGGATGTTGGTTACTCGAGTCAGTTGGTGCACGGTTGAACGACCGCGTCGAAAGCGAAACTGTTCCTCGAGCAAGATGTTGTTTTGATCGGCTGCCGAAAGCAGCCGTCTGTTGATTGCTTTTTCAAAAAGCTTTGATAACCCTGAGAGAAGGCTGATGGGTCGATAGCTTTTGGGGGAGGAAGGATCCTTCCCAGGTTTCTTAATGGGGATGACTTTTGCTGACTTCCACGACGAGGGGAAGTAGCTAAGTCGAAGGCACTGATTGAAAATCAGTGCCAGATGTTGGTAGAACTGGAGACTCAATTGCTTGAGCTCCAAGTTCAGGATGTTGTCGAAACCTGGGGCCTTCATGTTTTTGGATGTTTTGAGATAGGCCAGCAACTCGTCGGCAGTGATCTCCAACTCCTCCGAAAAGTCGTTGGGAGATTGGTGTAGGTTAGCTGCGTGTTCGGAAACAGCAGCTTCGTGTGGGCTAGGGATGTCTAGCCCTAGATTGTGGGAGCTGACGAAATGCCGACCTATCTCAGCAGCCTTCTCCGCAGGGGTTATCAAGCGATCCTTAGAGTCGGTGTTGTCTAATGGGATCAACGGTGGAATAGGTCTGGGTTTGGATTTTAAAAGTTTGGTCATCTTCCAGAATGGCCTAGCACAATCTGGGAGAGAGCGGATCGTGTTGGAAAAATCATCGTTCCTGAGGTCCACCATTCTGGCCTTGATTATTTTGGATATGCGATTGACCTCGCTTTTCAACGCAGGCAGACCAGAGCGTTGGTACTGCCTGCGTTTGGTGTTCCTTAAACGAATGAGATCTTTGGTAACACGATCGATAAAAAGGGGGTTGCTCACCTGACCAGATGCTGGTACATGCTGTTCTCGGGCCACGGAGATGGCCTCTTCGACGCTCTGCAGGTGCCGGTTGATGTGTTCAGCGGACGCCAGGGGAGCCTCGTACTGGATGTTAGCGTCGACACACCGCTGGAATTGGCCCCAGTCGACACGGTGGTAGTTTCGCCGGGTGACCCGATGCCGGTTGACCAGGGAACCAACTTCTGCCACCACCGGGTAGTGGTCCGAGCTCAGGTCCTGGTGAACGACCGGTTGGGAGATGTTATCGGCCATGTTGGTCAGGAAGACATCAATGGTCGCATGGGCCCCGGACCGGCTCAGGCGGGTGGGTGAATCCGGGCTCAGGATGGTGTAGTGGCCTTCCTCCAGGTTCTGTTGTAGGATGAGGCTGTTCCTATTTCGCCGGGGGTTTCCCCAGGTCTCGTGGCTTGCGTTCAGATCGCCAGCCAGGATGAACTGCCCCTGCCGCTGTGTCAGTTTGACGAGGTCTTGCTTTAAGGCCGCCGATGTTCCGTCGTTGATGTTGGTTTGCTTCGGGCAGTACGCCGCGATGATCGTGATTGGGCCGATGGAGGTTTCCACCCGAACACCTACGGCCTCGATGATTTGGAGTTGAAAGCTCGGCAGCAGGGTGCAGTTGACGTTCCTCCGCAGAGCAACCGCAACGCCTCCACCTTCGGATCCGCACCGGTCAAGCCGCACGAGCCGGAAGTCGGGGATGAAGATGTTAACTTCCGGCTTGAGGTGCGTCTCCGTTATCACGGCTATGTCGATGCCTTCCTGGTCCAGGAAGGCGGACAACTCTCGATTTTTGCTCCGGAGGGAGCAAGCGTTCCAGTTGAGGATCTTGGTGGTGGCCTCACGGGCCATATTTGGCGAGAAAGGCGAATACCACCGAGTTGGCGGCGTTGATCTGCTCCGACTTGGAACGGCAGGCGCGCAGCCGTTGGAACAAGTCCCTGGTGGACTCCAACATTTGCTCCGGAGTATACAGGGAGCCGTCGTCGGAGGGAGGAGTGCCGGGGGCACTGCGTCCAGGATTCCCCCATCCAGGAGGGGGCGCATTCTGCACCGGTGGGGCGGCGGCGGCGGCCGCGAGGCGATGTTGAACAGAAGGGGCTGGTTGGCGGGATGCTTGCCGGTGGGTTGATGGAAGCGGTGGTAGATTGGGCACTTGGTACCGGGGCGTCGGGAAGTGCTCCTCAGTCATCGGTGGAGGTGGTTGGCGCTGGCGTTGCCGTCCCAGCTTCTTGGCGGATGCTTGCTGGCGGATTGCCAGAAATTCCGCACGTTTGGGGCAGTTGCGGCTGCTGCCCTCATGGTTTGCACCGCAGTTGGCGCACTTCGGTTCGGTGCCCTCCATCGGTTGGCAAGTTGTAGTGGCGTGCGCGCCGGCACATTTGCCACAGCGGGGCTTCATGTGGCAGTTCCGTGTACCGTGTCCGAGCGCAAGGCAGTTGCCACACTGCGTTACGTCCCGTTTCTTCGGGCGGTAGCGCTCCCATTCCACCACGATGTGGAAGAGCGCTCTCACTCTCGTCAGGCCCGCCATGGTGGTAGACCCCTTCTCCAAATGGGCCAGGTAGAGCTGGTCCCGGTGTCGTCCTCCTTGTGCTCGCCGGATGGGGAACACACTCGTCGGCTTGAGTCCAGCCGCCTTCATCTCATCGATGATGGCCTCCGGGGTGAACTCCGGCAGCCCTCGGATGAGGACTTTCAACGGCTTGCTACCGGGGGCATCGTGGGTGTAGAATTCCACCCCTTTTGCCTTCAGCAGCTTGCCGGCCTTGTCGAAATCGGCGCCGGAGGCGCACATGATCTTAGTGCCGGTATGGCACAGCTTGAACAGCGGCCGAATGTTGTTGGCCGCTAGCTCGGATCGCAGCGCCGAGAGGTCCTTCGACGCCGTGAAGAGGGGGGGAACCTTCGCGCCCGGGGGGGCTTGGTCCACAGGCAGGGAGGCAAACTTGTTATTTGCCAGCAGCCTGCTGTATGCCGCCGGGTTGGCATCTTCATTTCTGGCTCGTTTCGGCGCGCTGGTCTGCCCGCTGTCGGCCAGCGGGGCGGGGGTCGAGGCGGAGTCCGCCTTTTGCTTCCGATTGCGACCCATCACTATGGGCCGCGGTTGCTCTGCTTCAGCTAGCAGAGATGCTTTCTGGCTAGCCACCCCTAGGAGGTAGGTTAGCGCCGGAGAGCAGTCGCGGGAGCGGGAAATCGCGAATAAAGTGCACTTCGCACACGCACGGAAGAGAATTCGAACTTGTGTCTCGCAACTCAAAAAGACACGCAACCGTTCACAACGGCAGTTCGATTCGGAAAATGATCAAGCGCAGCTAGTAAGGCAGCGTCCATTTATTACGTAACGCAAAAATTGAAAATTTTCGACCGCCTCCCCCCCCTCCGTAACGCTTTTTGTATGAAAAATTTAAAATTTTTGTATGAGTCGTAACGCTTGAGCCTACTCCCCCCCTCCCCCTAGAGCGTTACGTAATTTGTGGATGCCGCCTAAGAGGTTTGAAAGTTGAATCCTTTAGTATCGTTACAGTAGTTTCTTATTGAACGATACTTACACAAATATGTCTTTTCATTAGCACCCAAAAAGAGGTATTCATTACACACATTAATATTTGAACGTATTCAGTATTGTCGTATTCAACAGGTTAGTCAATCGACAGAAAACCTATGTCGCGCAAGTTTGCGTTTAGTTATTAAGGTGAAGATAAATCTAAGGCAAACCTCAAATTTTCAAGAGCACAATTCTGGAGAACCAAACATCCGTTAACCCCTCTACCGGCAGCTTCATTTTTTACCTCAAAATAAATATTCAAATCTCTATAACTTTTTTGTTTATCAATATTATTGCACCATTTTTTCCCAAGTTCTTAAAAAAATCTTTTAGTTTGAGAATCCGTATTGATATTTATTATTGGTGATCTGGTTCTGAAGATATTTCGATGTTCCTTGGGGGATCAACATTTTCCATATAAAATGTCTTTGGCGGCCATTTTGTTTTTGATCAATTTATCAAAAACATAAAATGTGGACTATATGATGCCAGGTAATAAGGAGCTACTCTGAAAAAATCTTACAAATCCATTAAGAATTCTTGTAGATATCTGAAAATTACGATATGATGTTTTTTGAAGTTTTTAAGATCTTTATTTGGCCAGAAGAACAACTAATGTCCGAAAAAAAAGGAAAATTCCAAGAGAGATGCTTTAACTGCTACTGGTACAGGGTTAAAAAATCAGCATTAAAAATTTTACCTTCTTTTGAACATAAGCTGTTCCTTCGACTTTGCAACGGAGTGATTTATAGGCACGCCGATATTGATGTTCATTTACATCGATATACCTTGCGCTCTGATTTAAAATCCAGACGCTTTGTATAAGAAACATTTCACACAAAATGTTCAATATTTGCAGTTTAGAAGATCCCGCTTTCGTTGCTCGTTTTAATTAGCAGCTTTCATAGATATCTATGAAAATTTTGATTGCTCAACTCAGTTGTGGCAACTGGCTTAGACGTCTCTCTACGTGATTTCAATTGAGGGATTGACATTTCTTATTATGATTTCGACAAGCTGTCCGGAATTCGCATCAAAGTGTCCGGAGTACACGGCAAAAGTGAGGAAGCGTCCGAATAAGAATCATTAAAAGGTCCACACATTCCTATTTATTTTAAATTATTCATGTTGCAGAACATTTGAAAGTAGGGGCCCAGATAGCCGTAGCGGTAAACGCGCAGCTATTCAGCAAGACCAAGCTGAGGGTCGTGGGTTCGAATCCCACCAGTCGAGGATCTTTTCGGGTTGAAAACTTTCTCGACTCCCAGGGTATAAAGTATCATCGTACCTACCACACGATATACACATACAAAAATGGTCAATCGGCAAAGAAAGCTCTCAGTTAATAACTGTGGAAGTGCTCATAAGAATACTAAGCTGAGAAGCATGCTCTGTCCCAGTGGGGACGTAACGCCAGAAAGGAGGAGGATCATTTATTTATTTATTTATTTATTTATTTATTGAAAGTTAAATGGTTTGAATGCTCGAAAACGTTGAGAAATCATACAGAATGATATTTTATATGCTAATATAAAATATACTTTTAAAAAACCATATGTCTTAAAGTATTTGCTTGTGCTTTACATTAACTTTTTTGTACTGATAAATTATGACCAATATCTGTCCCTTTTTCCAGTTAACTCAACTTATCCTAAACAAACATTATTCTTATTTCGATCACTAAAATTCCCATAACTCATTATTTTTCAATGCCAGAGAAAAAAAACTAATAAATTTGACAACTACCGAAAAATTAAATATTACATATACTTTGCAATTGGATTAAATGGACAAATTGATGTGAAGTTTGCGAAAAAATTACACGTCTTCTCAGTGAGAATCGAACTTAGACTCCCTGATCTCTAGTTAGGGCGCGTTACCCCTACGCCATGAGAGGACTCATGGATGCAGAAGTTGACGGACGCGAAAAAATTTCACTCCCGTCAAAAGTAATCTTTTTATTCCGTTTATGAGCTTCTTCAAGCCGAATATCGAATAAGCTTTTAAATTCATTTAATGTGTAATAGTGTTAATTGAAAAAAGTGTGGAAATATATCTTTAGTGTTGTGATTCAATTGTTTAATTTAATCGTCTTGCTGTCTTGGGATCGTTTTCAACGTTTCGGTTACGGAATAATCATGTTCGAAAGTATTGTCGCAAAGCCACCATACCGGACAGCGCAGCGCACAACCCACTCGCGCCGTACCTCAACTTGCCGCGGAAACCGGACTTTTAGCGCTGCGCTGCAATCTTATGCTTTTTATGAATACAGCGAACTAATCAGATATTATTCGCGACTCTCGGGGACCGAAGATAAATAATAAAAAAAAACTGTTTGACATGAAAATAAATAATTAATGCATGGTTCGTCACTCCCTGCGTCAACAAAAACTTTCATCAAGAACACACATTAAATAAAATAAAAATAACTTTTTTTTTAATTAACAATTATTTTTGAATAGTTCGTCACTTCAATCAATCACGGAGTAGCAACTACGAATTGTACGGTCATCTATCCTTATGCTTATAAATTATGCCAAATGGCCATTATGTCAAACGGCATTATGCCAAATGGCTTCATGCCAAATGGGGTAGAGCCACCACAGTTAAGAATCAATTATAAGGCGATTCCAAAAGAAACGCCAATGCTTATGCCTTCATGATTACTACACTTTTCATTTACCTCGCATATAAATTCTCGCTATTTTTTTCTAAACAACCTTTGTAACATTAAGACATTCTCTCCTCTCTCGCTTGGTTTGGTTATTATACCGCTTAGAAAAGCATAACTCGTCCCCTTAATGCTAAAACTAGATAACTCGAAATTTTGAATTTTAGAGTTCAATTTGTCAAAAAAAAAAAAAAAATCTTCATCAATTCTGCAAGATACCCACACATCATAAGCGAGTGATTGAAAATAAACATATCAAAGTTTACATTTCAGTCATATTTTTTGTGATTAACAATCACGTTGAGAAACGGCTAAATTTTTAATGTTGGATAGCTCAAAAGGGGCCCAGATAGCCGTAGCGGCAAACGCGCAGCTATTCAGCAAGACCAAGCTGAGGGTCGTGGGTTCGAATCCCACCGGTCGAGGATCTTTTCGGGTTGGAAATTTTCTTGACTTCCCAGGGCATAAAGTATAATCGTACCTGTCACACGATATACGCATGCAAAAATGGTCAAAGCTCTCAGTTAATAACTGTGGAAGTGCTCATAAGAACACTAAGCTGAGAAGCAGGCTCTGTCCCAGTGGGGACGTAACGCCAGAAAAGAAGAAGAAGATGAAACAGTTATGCTTTTATGGGCTAAATTGCAGTGGAATACTGGAGCTTCAGAAAAGTTTTCCAAGTTGCTGTTGTAGCTTTCTGATTCATAATATGGTCATTATTCGTGATACGGATACTTCTCTATCAGTGATGCACAGCTATAGGTTAGAAAAGGTTTTAAATGGCTACCTAAATCACCACTTTTTCGTAAATAGTAGTGAATTGCGTATATGTTATTCTTAAAAATAATTATATGCTGCAGTTTTAGAGTGGTAATTCAATCTCACTCAGCGTTACTATAATTTTTGATCAGATTTTCCTCTATCAGCGATCTTTAGTTGATTCATAATTGTGGAGTGACTGCACCCCGATTGGCTTCTGGTGAATGATCTTTTGCACCCCCGATGGCAGTGCTAAGAAACGAGGATGAGAATGAATGAGGCGCAAGGTAACAGTGCCGCTAAAGTTATGTAACCGTTAATGACCAACAGCATCAGTGTCTGAGGAACAAGCTTGGTAGAGAATTTTTGCAATTTTATTTTCTAGCCCTCTTTGGATGTATGTGCTGAGTTGACTGTCGGGGGGCTTGACTCTTTTGAAGCAGCGTTACTGATTGAGTTGCTGATGTTGACTGAGCTGATTTGAGTGCATGTGAACTTTGTGTTTACGTTCGCTATACGATTATTTTGCCGTATCCATACGAACTCTTTTCATCGTATTTAGGTCAAGATCGTTCACAAAACAGTAAATATTGCGTGCCACGGTCAAACCAAGAGAATGTATTTAACTTTTGAAAACTTGTTGCTAGCCTTGAAAATCTCATGATCAAGTATGAACAATAAGATAACTGTTTTACTTTTTTGGGTACACCTACCTTCTGTTTCAAGGCGTCAACGATAAATTATTCAAAACTTCATCGTGGTTTACGATAATTTATTAGGAATAATAATATATGACTTTTGAATTGGATTATTCGTGAAATTCTTGCTAATTTGATCAATCCCGAGAAGGTTAGTTGCATTTTTTTTATTCCTTTATTAGTGCCATTTTGTTGGTAACTATTGAACAAGTTGTGTGAAAACTATTGATTCTAAAGTTGCAGATCGTCTGATTTTAGACAAAAAAATGCACCAAGACTTTGATGTAACAGACAAACTACACGTCGTATAATTTTGATGTCTTCAGCGAATATGTGCATTAAGTGATAAGGACCAAATCATCACAGCTAGATTTACATTGAGAGTCATTCTCGAATTTTCAATTTTATACCTCGATGATATTACTATTCTACAATACACCAAGGAAATTACGCATCCACGCCATTATCCTTACGGCTACTATTACAACCGTTATGCACGCGGTTAAACCGGTTATAAGCAATGCTGATCCTGAACTATTATTTAAACCTAGGTCACCAACTCTGATCTGATCAATGTCCATTTACTTACTCGCCTCGCCACATGAAACGCACTTGCACGATTTCTTCCTGTCACACATAGCGTTTGCATTATATTCAGTAAAAGGTGTCTGACCGGATCGACCAGAACCAGTTAAAAGCTATAGAAACAGTGAAAATATATTAGGGTGGCTGATAGTAGTAATGCGGTTTTCAGTAATAAAATGAATGAGTTCTATCTCTTTAGCAAGGGAATAGTAGAAATCAACTAAAATGCTATGAAATCAATGTATACCACTATTATAGGAACAGATCATGTTCCTTTAATGCAGGAAGTGTATTTTTCAAAGATACAATTATTTTATCATTCTAAGAATGATATTTACATGAATTAGAATATAAAAGCTTTTGAATGAAGTATTCAAATATTAAAAACGAGCTTATTTTGGGTGATTTTCAGACGCCCTACCCTACAACGACTGGCGAGCGTCTACAGCCATAACAGGAACCAACTCACTAGACATCAATGAACAGAAAGTCGGTAACGGGGCGCTAGAAACATAAATAGAATATCCCTAAATCGATATGTCACTCGTAAACAGGTTTTAGAGATTGCTCGCT
This sequence comes from Aedes aegypti, assembly GCF_002204515.2. Taxonomy (NCBI): domain Eukaryota; kingdom Metazoa; phylum Arthropoda; class Insecta; order Diptera; family Culicidae; genus Aedes; species Aedes aegypti. Next base: position 119,154,344 of record NC_035107.1, read on the forward strand.
CAACCGCCACCTTACGCCGATAGAACAGAATGGGTATACCAGAGGATACATTCGATGTGGTTGTCTTTTGTCGTTGAGGTAGAGCAGTATATGCTAATCAATTTATTTAATATATCCCAACGACAGTAAGAACGGGTCTTGGAGACGCGAAAGGATCTATACATTATCTGAAATGTTTTAGCAAGTATTGGGCATATTCAAACAACATTCTAATGGTGTGTTATTTGTAATTGTCAATAGTAAATCAAACTCAGAACAGGTGATTTTCTCCTCATTACACTGAAAACGGTTCTTCGTATTTTATCCATAATTGGTTTCGTAAAACATTCTATATTCATTCATCATACGAATCATACGTACTTGACAGAAATTCGCGTTTCAGTAACTTTATGAAATATTCGTAAGATGCACGATTCACATTTCGTAGATAAGCGTTTTTGTATTTTTTTGCGTTTGTCTTTTACTTAAGCTAATCGCACTGGATGAAAATTCTCGAACATTTTTTCAAACAGTCGTAAGTCAAAAGAGTAAACAAACTTATTTTCTACTCTAAACCAACTCAGTTTTTCCTTTTACAACATTTAATTTTCGGAATCACAACGTAGCCACAAATCAACACAAAACAATACTTAAGTCAATCTTACACTACATAGTGCTCCAGAAGGTAGATTTATGCGGAAAAATGCATTTAGAGCTTTGTAATGAAAAATGTCTACAAAGCTGGTTGTATTAATAAAGTCCTTTCCCAACTAACATTTAGTGCAAATGTAAAACATTCTCGATGCTTTGTTTATATGGCTTTATTCTGAGTAAATGTGCTGTACATACAAACAAAAACTTCCATGCGATCCTGTTACCAACAAATCTGGCGAATCTACCCAACTATTTGTAAGCTGTGTTGGCAGCAATTATGCATACCAGAAATCCAGTGTACTATCGAACACCCTATATGAACATATGAAAAAAATGAATCGGTCAAATTAAGAGCTACATTTTTTTGTTTGCAAAGTTTCTTTAAATTGAATATAACATCGATACTGATGAAATATTCAGGAAAAATAATAAATGAGTCTATAGTCAATTTCATCAACACCTAAGCTTCATCGAGGAAGCAAAGCAAAAGTGATCGAAATAGTATGAATATTTTGGAAAAGGCAAAAGCTATGCCCTATTCAAAAATCGTTTTTACTCCACATCTCTCATTCGATTCAAGATCAAATTCTGAGTGTCCTGCCGAAATTTGGGCTCATTTGGAAAAAAACAGAGATTGCACAAGCTCTTCAAAGTTTGTTTTAGAATTACTATGCGTAAATCAAGCAATTCATTCAATCGGTCTTAGTGTTTGCCCATGTTCTCTTGAGAGCTAAAGCTACGATCGTGCTACTTTTTCCCGAATGTCGGTTCCCCTAATGCCAGATCCCCGAATATCCCGTTTCCTTGAATAGCCCACTTACCCTAAATGTTTTCGGAATTCATATTTGTCATGTCTTTTTACATTTGAGCGCTGTGAACGTACTGGTCGCATATCAGACCATGCTGAAATGTAAAAATACATGACAAATATAACTACCGAAAACTTCTTACCGTCCTCAGCATTTTTGACAACATGTGCATAGTCGAGAATGACCAAATACCTTCTTTTTTTGATTGCTTATCGTTATTTCTAATTCAACATCCTACCACTGAAAAATATTAGCACCTATTTGAACTGCTCCACTTTTCGGGGAACCGGGTCATTCTGGGAAATGGCATTCGGGGAAACGGGTCATTAGGGGAACTGGCGTTCAGGGAACCGACATTCGGGGAAACGAAATTCGGAGAAATGACATTCGGGGAAAAGTAGCACAATCGTAATTTCCATATAAAATTTGAAGGGCTTGTACAGTCTTAATTTTCATTCAAATGAACTCAAATTTTGTGAGAATTTTTTTTTTTAAATCGAATAAGCGGTGTGAAGCAAGCACGATTTTTTGAACCATCCTTATGCCCTACCCAAAACGCATGAATGCCTTCTCTTCTCATGCTAAGCACGTCTATCTTGTAAAATGTCTACCTATGCCAATATTTCCCCAAGAAATACATCATTTCTATTACGTCTAAACACCAACAGAAAGTCCTCAAAACGTTCCTACTTTTGGTATGTCTGCTACTGATTAGGTTTTTTATCTAAACAATTGCAACAAATGTTTCATACAATGCTTAAAACCACAGCTAATGAGTTATGTTTTGGTAGTTGTTATCATCATTCATAGACTTTTTTCGTTATTTGAATCCAAAGTTTTTGTAGCTTTGTGTATTTCTGTTAAAACACAGCTTTGTAATTATTCTTCAATAACTGCCTATTTGCCTTTTTGGTTTGCAAAAAATGACTCACAGTAGGTCTAAATGTTTCATTATTTTGGGTCTCAGCATAAAACACCGTGTGTAGACCAATTCAATACTCTTACACGACGATTCATTTTGAGTGAACCTATAACTTTCCATATAATCGTAAGTCGAATTTGCGTATTAGTGTAACTTTTATAATGGGCATGTAAACACATGGTAATCTACAACCAAATTACTGATTAACATTATTACAGTTATAATTGGATTGAAGAATGTTTATAGACAACGTGGATTAGGATTTATGCATTAAAGTACAGAACTTATAGAAACAAGCACAATAAATTCCATTTCAAGTCGATAATAACTTGTATAAATAATATTTATGAAGAGATATCGTTCGACACTCATGTTTCGACATTGAATTCAACATTAATCAATTGTTTTTGAATTATAAGTGAGTGTATTTCGAACAAAATCGAACGAATTACGTTATGTATACCGGGTACCCCCGTTGGTTTAACCACATTTAATCTGAACACTTTTTAATCTGTACCCCGCTAATTTGCACATCGTTCAGATTAAAAATGGTCCAAACGTCATTTCGCTCATGGAATGGAGAAGAGTGAAATGGAACGCTATGGAACGGAACGTAGAATCAAAACAAAACAGTGAAAGAGGTAACAAGAAACATGTTTCTAGGGTGACTAGATGTTCAAATTAAAAATGAAACTCGATGGTTTGCATGAGGTGCCGTTCAAATTAGCGGGGGTACACGGTATATACCTCTGTATAGGTATATACCTCTAGGCGTTTAACGTTATATGGAAATCTTCTTCTTCTTCTTCTTCTTCTTCTTCTTCTTTCTGGCGTTACGTCCCATCTGGGACAAAGCCTGCTACTCAGATTAGTGTTCTTATGAGCACTTCCACAGTTATTAACTGAGAGCTTTCTTTGCCGATTGACCATGTTTGCATGAGTATATCGCGTGGCAGGTACGAAGATACTTTATGCCCTGGGAATTGATAAAATTTCCTTTACGAAAAGATCCTCGACCAGCGGGATTCCAACCCACGACCGACCCTCAGCATGGTCATGCTGAATAGCTGCGCGTTTACCGCTACGGCTATCTGGGCCCCTATGGAAATCTCTGACTCACAAAAATCCAAACTTGGTTCTGACTAAGAGGTTTTAGACCGGATTTATGTTCTTCTATAACTAGGGCTTCAATGCTACGTTTTGTAGCGTCTAACAAAAAGTTCAATGTCTTTACTTCATAGTACGCCTATGAAACATACAAAATCGTTCTATTTCTCCAGAAAAATATACATTTGGAACACCATTGTCCAAATGCCTATAATGGACCCTCCCGGGGTCCATAATAGAAATGTTTTCAAAGTTGACGTTTTCCTATTATGGACCATCCATTTAATCCCCATTTAATCCGTCTCGCTGCCGACGTGCCAACCCACCTGGAAATACCAATTATGGACCCTCTTGTGTGGTTTTATTTACAAAACTGTTCAAATATCTGTATTTATGCGCCTCAAACCAAATATGTTGCCTTAAACTGCTGACTAACAATGCGATCGAAGTTTTCCCAGTGGATTTTCATAGGAATACGGTTGCTTTGAGTGTCATTTTTATGTTTTTCTGCATGGGGTCCATAATACGCAGAGGGTCAATGACCGGCATCGACTCCCTAGGCTGTCAAAGATAAGTGACGAAATCGTAATAACTTCATCAAATAGTGATCCTAGAACAGATTGATTATCCGAAATTATGTTATTTCGTTCAGTAGCATGTGGGTTCCGCATTATGAAAGTTACCCCGTTTTACGGTATATCAAATGTCCGTATCCACTGGTTTTTGATTGATTTTGATGAAATTTTCAGGAAAAATCACAAATGATTTGTATTCTGAATTCATGCATCGAAAATTTTGAATTTGTAGATAATTCCGGATTTAGGTCCAAATTTGTTAGGGTACCGTAAAACGGGGTAACTTTGATAATGCGGGTAACTTTGATAGTGCGAGACTCTCAACATACTAAACGAAATAAGAAAGTTTTTGTTAATTTGTTTAGCTAAACGAATGCAAAAGTAAATAGTATTAGTATGACACTACATGTTAAAGCTATTTTCGTTGGAATCAAGTACATTTGAGGATTTATATGCAGATATTGAAAATTTATAAGATTTTAGCAATTTTGAAACGCTCCCAAACAATCTGTTCTACGATCACTATTTGATGAAGTCATAATGAATTCGTCACTTATACTTGACAGCCTAGTTATAGTAGAACATGAATTCGGTCTCAAAACTCTAAGCGAAAACTATTTTTACAAACTGGGACCATTTTTGTAATCTAAGTCAGAAATTTCCATATAGCGTTAAACGCCTAGGGGTATGCAACGCCCTACAAATGTTCCGTGATTCATTCAATTTTGTTCAATTGATGCTCCATTATCAAAGTTACCCCAAAACAGAAAACCGACTTTCGATTATATGAAAAATTATATGTCCATTTAGAATACATCTTTTGACAATTTATTAACTGTAGTCGATACTAAGGATACCAGTACTTGTTTTAAAAATATGAATTATAATTCTTTGAAACAGCATGCATAAATATTCAAGTTTTCTTCGAAAATACTATCAAAGTTACCCCATTTTACGGTACCTAAGCTGCCGTGAATCGCAAGTCAGTCCCATGTGCATTTTCGTCAAAATTAAGTTGATATCAGTTTTTAACATATCTTTCTATGATCTTTCAGCTGGACTAACGAGATAAAACTTTTTGCTCGGTAAAATTTGGAAAAAATATGAAGTCGGATTGTCCCGATTGTATCCGACCAGGTTAAGGAAAAAAAAAATCAAAAATTTTTTGTGGAGCTATTTTCTATCCGATTTGCAAACTTCTTTCACTATATGAAATCCAAACTCTTCTATTTTCATATGCTGGGAAAGTGGTCCAACATTTTGCTTGTTATCGGAGTTATTCCGGTGTCCTCCTGGGTCAAGTCGGGTAAAAAATTGGTTAACTTCCTTTCCCGAACAGTTTTATTATATTAAACTGCTATTTAACAACTCAAGTTTTGTAAGAACAGTCAATCATACAACATGAAAGATATTCAAGTGATTTAAGGAGTCACTTTCATGGAAGTTTCCTTGAAAAACTGAAATATGCCTTCCGGAAGATCAGTATATAGGCAGCCATGTGACTTTAGTTGGCTACTGAGTGGAACCTCCGTAAAACTGCCCATATTATGGGAGATGTCTTGAAAATTCGCGTTGTTTGTTTTATTTCACTAGTTTTCTATATTCAAGGACGAAATAATATTTCGATCGCTTTATGATCAGCTATGGCCACTTTAAGGCTTACCAGAAGATCCGGAACATCCGAAAAAGTAGACGATTCTATATCCCAGGACGTAACCAATATTGCCAATATAACCAATATTGCCGACCAGCTATAGGTACTCAATAGCTCAACCCAAACTTTTGACTTGATTGACTGTTTCATTGATTTTGAATATTTTTTTTGTTTTTAACATCCATGTCATTTTTACCGATTTGACCACTTTTAAGGATGTTCCGGATCTTCCGCTGAGCCCCCCAATGGCCGTATTGGGTCTTATGCACTCAAAACATTGGTTATGTCCATGTATATTGAAAACTATTGATATTGGAAAAAACCGCAGCTTTCCAAGTCATTTTTAACGATTTGACCACTTTTACGGATGTTCCGGATCTTCCGGTGAGTCCCCCAATGGGTATATATGGTCTTATGGACACAAAGCATTGGTTATGTCCATGTAAACTATTGAGATTGAAAAAATACGCGACTTTCCAAATCATTTTCAACGATTTGACCACTTTTACCGATGTTCCGGATCTTCCGGTGAGCCCCCAATGGCCGTATTGGGTCTTATGCAAACATTGGTTATGTCCATGTATGTTGAAAACTATTGAGATTGAAAAAAACACCGCGGCTTTCCAAGTCATTTTTAACGATTTGACCACTTTTACGAATATTCCGGATCTTCCGGGAGGCATATTTCAGTTTTTCAAGGAAACTCCCATGAAAGTGACTCCTAGGTGAAGTAGGCCGTCATTGAAATTTGTACGCGTCGTTGATGATTGTTGTTAATTTATCTCATGATTTCGAATCAAAGAAAATCAGTTGGTTTTGCACTGACGCAGCTGAAAAAGTATCAGCATACTTTATGCATGTTAGGGCGTTTGGTGATACTTTTTCAAGTCAATATAAACTTTCAAGATTGTGTTTTATCACTATGACATGCAAGCTGAAAAGTCATCATTGTAGCCAAAATGAATGATGGGCTACTTAGCCTTAAATCACTTGAATATTTTTCATGTTGCTCGATTGACTGTTCCTATAAAACTTGAGTTGTTAAATGACAGTTTAGTATTTTAAAACTGTTCGGGAAAGGAAGTTGATCAATTTTTACCTGACTTTACCCAGGAGGACACCGGAATAACTCCGGGAACATGCAAAATTTTGGACCACTTTCCCCAGCATAGGAAAATAGAAGAGTTTGGATTTCATGTAGTGAAAAAAGTTTGCAAATCGGATAAAAAATAGCTCCACGAGAATTTTTTGATTTTCTTTTTCTTAACCCGGTCGGATACGGGTTAAAAAATAATCGCATATCAGTCCCACTACAGATTTCCGCACCGTGTGAATATGAACAATGTTTCGGTCATCTTTATATTTTTCTCGGATAGTTATCGGAGTGAAAAGCAAATTGTGCAAGCTTCATTCAGAATCAAACATATTTCAATCTCCTGATTTTTTTGAATATTCGTATGGATAACGAGCTTGCAAACTTCGCAGCCCATTTTCTCAATGCCTACTTTTTACAGATTGGTCTGACTTGCGATTCATGGCAGTAAGACATTACGAAATGCATAAGAAATATGCAAGAAACGTCATCAAAACTTTTCAAAAATCAATGAAACATAAATTGATAGAATATATCACCTGTTTCTCTTTGGACACTATTGTGGCCATTTCGGGAACATGGTCACCGGAAATTGATTCCGGTAGGGACCCTAAAAGGACAGTTCTAGAATATCATGCACTGATATCTTTCGATAATAATGAAAATAATAATGATGAAAAAGTTTTCATTTATTACTTTGCTTGATTTTGTCTGTGATTATTAAACACAGCTTTGTAGGCGTGTTAAGTAAGAAGGCAAGAGAAAGGTTTTGGTTCGACCTTCAAGTTATCATAGAACCATTGAATTTTTTGAACACATATGACAAAATTCTTGTGGCAGATGAATTTCTTGAAAGCTCTATAGAAAAGTAACTGAAAACTCCAGAAAGAATATCCAACAGATTTCATATTCAATGAATGCCAAAAACTGGTGTTGCTGAAATCGCGGGTAGGCAAAAGTGGGTGTTGCCAAAACCGGAGAGGCACTGTATTGCCAAGCCCATAAGAAGACAACCATTCAAACAAGCTCTCTTTTTTACTATTTCGTTTATTTAAGGCTCAATCGTAACCAGCTGTCTCATACATTCCTGATTTGTTTTCTGAATCCAGTTTCGAATAAGCATTGAGGATCTTAATTCATTTTCAGGAAAATAACTGTTGTTTTCAAAGAATATGCCTACCTTTGTGGTTTGTTCTGTAATTCACCAAATTCGCTTCTAAAATTTACCGATTTATCAACAAGTTATAAGATTGTTAAAACTTGTTTGGAAACCGATAGTAGCAATTGATCAACTTCACAATGGAACATATATCTTCACTTTTTGAACTGAACTGATTTGTTTAATTATGATATTAAAACTAATATATTAAAGAGCAATAAATAGCGATGGGGCCTTCCTTAGCCGAGTGGTTAGAGTCCGCGGCTACAAAGCAAAGCCATGCTGAAGGTACCTGGGTTCAATTTCCGGTCGGTCCAGGATCTTTTCGTAATAGAAATAGGCATAGAGTATCATCGTACCTGCCACACGATATACAAATGCCAACTTTGGCAAAGAAAGCTCTCAGTTAATAACTGTGGGAGTACTCATAAGAACACTAAGCTGAGCAGCCGGCTCTGTCCCAGTGGGGACGTTAATGCCAAGAAGAAGAAGAAGAAAATAGCGTTATAACTATCTATACTTTTTCATCAAATAACAACCCAATTAGACACAATTTTGTCTGTTTTAGCACCTGTGAGCACTTAGTGAAATCGTACTCTTTCTTCGTCTCACTTGATTGATATATACTCTTTTGGGTCCACCATGATATAAAATTGTAGAAATGTTTCTCTGTTGTAGATTCAAAAAACTTTAAAGATTAAGAAATATAATTTTTATTTTTACTACAAATAAAACAGGCTATTTTATGTATAAATTCAATAGAATTTCATAGTATAATTTCTCTTTTCTTTTTTTCTTTCAGAACATAACCCAGGGCGACTTTGCCCCCACGCTAGACAACAGTGACAAAAGCCCCATAACATGCACCAAAACGTCGACCACCATCTTCAGCCAGCAGCAGCCAAGCCACACGAAGAATGAATGCTGCGGTAGTAAGCAGGAATGTGCCACTTGTAGTAGTATTAGTTTAACCAATTCAAGCAATAACAATAACAACAGTAGCAGTAATAGCGACCCAGCGGAACTGGTATGCAGTAAACAGGACGTCTCGTATTATAAACTGCGGCAGCTGCTCAACTATGAAGATGCTCCGAAGCACCTGCAGTTCAACCCGTTCATTCGTACCGGCTACCGAACTATTCTGTCGACGAAGCTTTGCCTGGAGAGCATGTTCTGGTGGACAAACGAAACGTTCAATATCTGGAGTCACGTGTTCGGGTGCTTTCTGTTCGTTGGACTGGCCTATTCGGACATCGTTTTGCTACAGATGCACGCAAGCATGATCGATAAGATAATTGTGGGAGCATTATTAGTTTGTTTCCAGGTCGGTCTACTCAAATAGATGGGGAACGAGTTGTATTTAAACTTTATACTATATTTTTAGGTCTGCATGATTCTGTCTTCCATTTACCATACTTTCTCCTGCAAATCGGAGCAAAGCTATGAGTGCTTCCTAGCGTACGACCTGTTTGGGATAGCGTTGTCACTGTTGGCCATCTTCATCAGTGGCATATATTACGCTTTCTGGTGCAATGCGGTAAGTCGAATTTACACCTACATATATTTCTATGTTAAAAGTCGGTATACTTCAGAATTATTCGTAACACACTCTAAAAACAAACGAGGTTGATTGCTCGTATACAATCGTAACACTTGAAGTTCCTGCTTAAGAACTTTTGCCAATGAAATAAGTCAAAAAGTTATTGTAATTTCTAAACCATGTAAACAATGATCGATAATATTAAAAACTAGCTTACCCGACGTGGCTAGCCACGTTCCAACGAAATGTTAGAGCAAAATGCTACGTATAATCTTTCAAATCGCATGATACTGATGACCGCAAAACCGCCTAAATTTATGTTCTGGCCATACTCCATCGAGCACGTGGATTCAACAGTTCTAAGCTGAAATAATTATATCCTTATATGCTGTTGCAGTGTTTCTTCTGTTGTGAAATATTTCAAAAGTTACAGAATCTTCTAGCATATTCTCCCGAATAGCTACTACAAAGTAGTATGATTCATTGATAATTTTCAAAATCACAGTTGTGGTGAAAAGACCATCGACTCAGGAAAATATCGAGTCATGGAACAGGAATGTTTTGGAAATCCACAATTTGTTTTAAGTATGCATCTAAGAGTCGATATCGAGTCATTAAACATCATGGAGATTTCGCTGTAAATTAATAAATCGTATATTTGGCGAACATTCATCTCATTCATCTTTATCTTGCTTTTAAATATGTCAAACTCGTTTTTGAAACTGAGTTGGAACTGGAGAAACCCGTTTTACATTTTTAACTCCAATCCGATTCAAGTTCGACCAAATTACAATTTGCTTGAAGTTGATTTGTTCACGTTTTAGTCACCAACCAAATTCCTATACAGACGACAATGATGAAGTGTTCGAGAATATTCCATGAATTGGAATGAGCAAAGTTCCAGAGAACTCCAAAATATTCTGTCAAAGAGCTGTTGTAGTGCTCCACAATTTGCAATTGTAATGTTATTATATAAGAATTGACCGTTGTAGTGCTTTTAAAATACTGTTGTAGTGTTCAACGAAACTTCTCGATGAAACATTTCAAAGCGTTACTGACAGACAGACAACGCTGGGATTTTATATATATGATATCTTCGTGGGTGTTGAGCGATACTGCTCCAGTTGCCCCGAACGTTTAGGGTCGCCATGTCCTCTTCCACTGCGAACAGACAGCATATTCGTGGTCTTCCAGTCACTGACTTCTACCTGTTTCCGTGCTGAATATTATTTTCGCAATTCTTTCTTCTGACATTCGCAGCACTTTACGCTCGAAAACACCGAAGGCTTTTCAATTTGCATATTTCAACGTCCACGCTTCGTGCCCGTAGAGAACCACAGGAAAAGTCAATGTTTTATGCAGGCCGAATTTTGTTCCCATTTGCGGGACATAAGCTGGTTACGTTTTCCGTAAAAGGCCCTATTCGCAGCCATGTCACAAGTGCTCCAATGTAGATAAACTCTTCAACAACTTCCAACACAAACCCATCAAACACTATCTCAGCACCAACAGTACCACAAGTTTACCTCTATCTCTACCAGCAACCATGTACTTCGTTTTGGTATAATTAATGGTCAGGCTTATGCTCGCTGTCTCCCTCTGCAGAGGCACAAAGGTCTCCTCCAATTAGCTCGATATCGTCCGCAAAGCCAAGAAGCATTCCAGACAACCAAAATATACATATAACGGAATCCTTTTGCGTTATGCGATGCACTGTGTGCACTGTGCACTCTAGATCTCCCAATAGAACCCTCGAGTGCAATGTTGAACAGTGATTTCGAAACTGCATCTCCTTGCTTCAATCCATCTATTATCACAAACGAGGTTGACACCTCATCTGCAGTACAAACACTTGATTTCAAACCATCCAGCGTTGCACGCATCAGTCTAATTAGTTTCGCCGGAAGACCATGTTCAAACATTATCTGCCACACCTCATTTCTTTTCAGTGAATCGTAAGCTGCCTTGAAATCAATCAATGGTGGGTATACAAGTTTAAACTCCCGGAATTTTCCTAGGATCATTCGCAAAGTAAACATCTGGTCTGCTGTCGAGCGGCCCTCACAAAAACCAGCTTGGACAGGATGCCCGACAGTATTTTGTACGCCGAATTCAGCAGATTAATTCATCTGTATTTGGCACACTCCAGTCTGTGCCCTTTCTTATAGATTGAACGTGTGAGGCCATCCAACCAACCAGTAGGCATTCTCAACAAATAATGTTGGTGAAAAAGAGTTTAATAAATTACTCTCGAGCATACTTCAGCTGCTCACTTCCGTACTTGAGAAGCTCGACCGGGATCTGGTCCTTCCTAGCAGCTTTACAGTTCTACAGCCTTTTCAACCTATCCTATGGTCGGTGGGTCCACAGCTTGACCGTCTCCATCAATTTTTCCCCTTTTTCTCGCTACATTCCCATTTTCGCCGTTCAATAACTGCTAAAAGTGTTTCTTCTATCTGGCAGCCAGCCGCGCGCCGTTGACCGTTTCATAAAATCTTCGCATATCGATTCTACCCCATTACCCCGAATGCCATTTCCCCGAATCCCAACACCCCGAATTCCATTACCCCGAATGTACCAATACCCCGAATTCCATCACCCCGAATGCTTTTTCCCCGAATTCACAATTATCTTGACATGATGATATTGATAACCTTTTCCCATGATTTTGGAATTCGGGGTAATGTCATTCGGGGTGATGGGTCGTTCGGGGTTTTGGAATTCAGGGTAATGGCGTTCGGGTTAATGGCATTCGGGGTGCTGGAATTCGGGGTAATGGGGTAGAATCCTTCATAGTAAGTGGTCAACTTTTGCGGAATTGTAAACACATTTGAAAATGTTGGCAATGGAATCGTTTTCAACCATGTTATTTTGGGTAACAATCGCAATTTTGTTTGACGACCTCATATAAGACATGAATATTGTACTCTTGTTGTATCTGTTCTTGTTAATACTGATAAGTTATGATCAGTAACAAGTCACAAAAACCACAATTTCTATTTGCTCTGGAATATAAGAAAGAGAAACACCATTCAAGCCTTGAGCATATTTCATCGATAAATGTTGTTGAAATAAACCGAGGATTTTTTTTCATTTACGTTCAAAAGCCATGTGTTTAGATTGATGCATTTATTTTTTTTTAAGAAAAATCGCATTTTTTGTATTTATAAAGGATAAATGAAAAAAAAAATGATAACACTAAATGTCCATCGGATTAATGTACCAAAAACAGTATTTCAGCATAAAATTAAAGTTTAAGAGTTTTCAGCATTATCCCATATAAGCTTTTTCTCTGAGCGGTTGAAGGTGAAGATTATTTAAAGCTGCATCGCGAATATTTTAAAGAACAAAAATCTAGAGAACCAGACGACGGTGTGCGTTGATAATTTGATCAATTTGTAACTTGCTGGTCGATGCCAATTTTCAGCTTAAGTGTTTTTTTGCTTTTTGCACATTTGTGCTCATGAAATTCATATAACCTGTAAGTTACAATTATCATCTATAAGATTTTTGAGAAAATATTCTGGAAACATACCATAGTTTTATTAGTTATATTTAATTTCACTTTACTGCCTCTCAAATTTGACAAAAATCCGGAAGGAGAGAAGAAATAAAATTTATATTTTAAGTGTAGTTTTTCATAATTTACCGTGTTTGACTAGTTTCATAATTCGGTTTTTCATAACATTGCATGAAATATCAGATATCATCGGGTACAACATTATTTTATTGGAATTCTATGTTATATGACAAAGTAGCCATGAAATCCAACTTTTACTATGGTTCTCTAATTCAATATCGAGGTACCGAATATCGAGTAAAAGAGAGTTGACTGTATATGTGAAAATTAATACTGAATTGCATTTTCAGGTCACTTCGAATCTGAAACATTATTCCATTGTCCTAAAAAAATCAAATAATGTAGGGTAGATGTACCAATAGTGGAGGTACTACACACGATTAAACTTCATTTAAACGCCCAAATTCAAGATGCGCAATTAATGTACATGTTAATGTTGTAACGGGAAGTAACGATCATTGACATAATGAGAAAAAATATTTGATCGCAGTAATCCACGGCATATCAGTGAAAAATAATACCTCCACTATTGGTACACTGTTCCTTTAGTTGCGGTATATTTTTAAATTGTGTTCCTATAGTTGCGGTATCCGTTGTTTTCGAATGGGATCCTCTACTATAGGAACACTTTACCACAACTATTAGTACAAGAAAGTAATGTTTTAGCAATTTTAGTGATATTTCATCAGTTTTAAACAACTAAGGGAACACTTACCCTAACTATATTATTCAAAGCCTGATTTTTTTTAGTTTTATATTCTGAACAACTATAAGAACATGTGCATGACAATCAAACAAATCAAGCATTTTGCATTCCAATATCAATATAGATGTAAATTTTCTTTCATCAAGGTCATTGTTGCGACTTTTCAAAATATTATCGATCGATTTGGCAATTTGCCCATCAATTAAAATGATCACTTCTAAGTGTTACTTTACTCGTCATAATCATTTGAGTGTATTTTATATTAGCAAACTGACATTTTATTAAAAAAAAGTATACAAAACCTAACACATCTTTCCCCCTTACTCTCGGCCAGGAACTGCGCAATTTCTACATTATCACCATCGGAGTGATATTCACGGTAGCAATGATCCTGCAGATTCCCCGACTGAAGGTGAACTCCAATGTAAAGATGCTGGCCTTCGTGGCATGGGCGGCCTATGGCGTCGTGCCAACGCTCCACTGGTACATTGTGATGGGCGGCGCAGAAAGCACCATGGTCAAGGTAAGTCATTTAACACCCCCTCTAGAGCATCCGAACCGAACGCATGATATGCGATATCTCCGTGCAAAATCCAATCAATGAACTGATGGACGGACAGCCCCCACACAGTGGGGTAGATCGTTGTTTTCGATGGCTAAAACCTCTAGTACTTTTGATATGCATCCTAGATGCATGGTGTCTTCCTTCGACAAAGTATTTTATCATCAAATTTTATATACCGTTTTGTCTCAAATTACGAGCATGATATATATTCCGAACAGTGGCGATTTCAAAGGTTAGAGTTGATATTTTAAAACTTTTAAATTCAGTGGCTTAAATCATAGAATAATTAATCATACTGTGGAGAGATTTATGTGGTTTTCTTGGAATACCGCTATAAAACGGCTTTTCTTGTTCGGAATTTGAGACAAAACGGTTTTTAACAATAAGTCATAGATAGCAAAATTTTCAGGTTGAATGATACTTTTAGTGAAAACAATATTAAACAGTGCTTTACAAAATCCATAACAACTTTTAAAACGGCACCATGGCTGATGGCGGCATTACTTGGTCTACGATTGATCAAGAAAATTACCTTCAGTTTCTCGAAGAAAGCCATGTGCGACTATCTTGTTGTAACAGTTTGAAATCTTGTTGAAAATATAGTCAAATACTTGATTCGGTGAGGTTTTTATGCATTTTATGATTTAAAAATGGGCCTTTCTTAGAAAAGTGGTAAAAGTATGTGGCTACAAAACAAAGCCATGCTGAAGGTGTCTGGGTTCGATTCCCGGTCGGTCCAGGATCTTTTCGTAATGGAAATTTCCTTGACTTCCCTGGACATAGAGTATCATCGTACCTGCCACACGATATACAAATGCGAAAATGGCAACTTTGGCATAGAAAGCTCTCAGGCAATAACTGTCGAAGTGCTCATAAGTGAGGACGTTAATGCCAAGAAGAAGAGAAGAAGAAGATTATTGAAAAAATGAAGTTAAATTGAACCTGAAAAATTATCGCAAAATACAAAGTCAAGTTATATGTATATACTAATGTAAGAAAAAATTTCGCTCCAGTCCTCATAACAACTGTGCAAAATAAGCTCGATTAGTGAAACTACAATTTAGCGCCAGCCGTTCAAAGCTTAATGATCATATCACAGACAAACAGACGTCACACTCTCACCATTGTCCATCGACCACCTTTTTAACGGTCGATTCAAAAATATGGTAGGTGGCCAATCCGCCACCCGCAGCGCTCGCATCGTTTTTGTTCGCGTTTGACGTTTGAACACTACCGCCATCTGTTGGCCTGTCGGCCAAATACAATAATTTTAGCATTGGGCGCACATGTCCTCGTGACTATGATTTTGATCGAGATTTGTTCTAAGTGTTACGTCTGTTTGTCTGTGATCATATGATATCTATATAGTTAGAGTCCAGCGACTCACCGACGCGACGCCCTCATAGATATGAAGGATTTGAGTGGGTGAGGATGTGATGGTCTAGCATTCACCATAAGCGAGTGAAACGACCGGGCAGGCTTGGGAACTGTGACCACTATTTACCACAGTTTATCGATTCTGCCAGTCAACCAAAACACAAAGTAACAGCAGCATCAGTACCATCAGGCGTTGCGCTGCCAACGGTTCACACACTGCTTGAATATTTTTGTTTCTCCACTAGGGTTATGTTCTACTTCGTCGTAAGCGCTACGATTCGTCGTATCAAACTTTAAATGCTCCACTACGACGGATATCCAAACTTACCTGCAACATAGATTCATTATCCAAGTGTAATTTTGTGAAAGCTGTTATGGTTTGTACACTTGTACACCAAAAATGCAATAAAACTACTGTATTTCGGTAAATAACTTCAGCTCAATTATCCACTTTTCACTTTTTCACCGAAATCGCATGGACGAACACGATTTGAGAGAAATGCTTAGCGATCGACTGAGCCACACCACTTTCCAACACAAATTTCTTCCCGCCCCCGTGGGTGACTTACTTCGCCGGGCACTTATTTTCACTATGGAAAACCTTCGTACTTCTTCACTGAAGGATTTCATTGCAATCACACGCCGTAAAACTTCGCCGCGTATAATTGAGAATGTAAACAAAGTTCAATCCGTCGTACTGAGAAAAAAAAGCTTGTGCGCATCAATGTGTGCGCGACGCTCGACGTAAAAGTACGATTCCTTTGATTGTGTTGTTTTCGCTGTACTGTGGGCAAATGCCATAATTGTACGGTCAAAAGGAATTGTGTTCATAAATTTGGGCTGAATTTTGATGACGAACAATTAATTTTAAAGGAAATTAGTATATTCCATCATGATGGTGGATTGGAGAGAGATGCCCGTAGATCTATATATTCTAGTAAAACATTTTATTATAGCGTTGATATGTTGTGTTTTAACCATTCAATACACACAGTGAGCCGTGAGTTGTGAAACGAATCTGGAAACTGATTGCGACGGAGTTGAAAACGATACGACGGACTGAGAATACGGTAAGATGCATTTTATTTGCATTATTTCCAAAAAGAGATCAAGATTTATCAAAATGTTATTGTACAATGCTAAAGCCGTTTTAAGAAAGAATTGTTTGGCATCGGTTTGTATCAGCATCATTCACTGCAATACTGGGAAAATTGCAGCTCTCACTGATCAATGCTTAATACGATGGATACTAGCACATCACCCTATTGTCGTTTTCGGGCAGCCATCACGAGGTGAATGATTGAAGAAAAATGTTAAATAATGCAATCGCTATTATTTCGCTTGTGTTTTCAACTAATTGAAATCTATAAGCGCTAATAGCAAGAGCACAATCATTCCGTTGCGATACATATAAACAAGTTCAATTTCATGCTCCCTTTATCGAGCAAAAATGCAAACCCCCGAAAACCGGAAAAATCTTGTCACCACTGTGCTCGAGTCATTTCGCATTCGGGTTCGGGTGAAAAAACGTTGGGAAGAAGAAGATTACAGTTTTGAAGAGCCGTGACATTTTTTGTTTTGAACGGTCATGGTTTGCTTTGGATTTTTATGGTCGTGTAAAAAAATGTGAATTTCGAGGTGGTAAATGTTTGCTACAGTACAAATACGAGAATGAAAATGAGAACAGTATTTTTCAACATGTCTGGGCGTCTGGGCACTTGTCCAAAAACCTTATTTTTTTTATTTTAACTCAGCTAACTCACCTTCACCAAAACCCGTCCAAATTGGATTTCAAATTTTTTTGGTCGATAACTCATTCTTACCCATACCTCGGATGCGAATTAGAAGTGAACGTTATTAAATAAACACTTATAATTAAGTCAACTAGATATCTTACTCAAACGCGCTTTTAAGGCTAAGGAATCGATTGCAGAGATTCCTCTTGCCTAATTTTTCCCAAATGTTAGTTTTTGCAAAAAAAATATGTGAGCCTCAAAATGTATGAAAAACAGCAATTTTATTAGAATTTTGTTCTACGAGAACCAAAGAAAGTCCAAAATAGAGTATTTAACAGTAAATCATGTTCCATAGGGGCTGTCCATGAATAACGTAAGACATTTTTTAGGATCTTTCAAAATACGCCATTAACACACATGTCACTACCCCGAACGCCACTACCCCGTATGGGTCACTATCCCGATTGGGTCATTATCCCGAGCGCTATTACCCCGAATAAGCCATTACCCCGAAAAGTGTGAAGAACAGTGCAGTTTCTAGTTTTGTGACCAAAAATATCGACGATACTGTAATAATGCAAACTAGTTGGTAGTTAATGGTGCGTAAAATTCGTCGGTAGAATTTTCATCATATGTTTTCCCTTTCCTTTTCTTTCGAAATAACCTGTTGGCAACTATATTTTCTTCTTTCTAGGACAGGGCCTGTTTCTCAGCTCAGTAAGCATTTTTACAGTTATTGATTTTATAATTGATCAGTTTTGTATTTGTGTCTCTATGCCCAGGGAAGACGGCCCATCTCTCTCAATATGTTGAGCTTGAGTTTGATTGGCCGCCCGTGGTTGCTACTCCAGTATCGCCAGATCAGTAGCACTTACACAAGGAATGCTTGGGATTAACAGACACCCTCAGTGTATAAGTGCAGGTGGTCTTCTATTTTTAGGCAATAATGCTGCCTGCCACTTCAGAATGCCGACCAACGAGGGGAAGGGGGAGGAATTTATCATTAAACTGGCTCCCACGCTAGACCGTATATACCACTGCGTCTACGCCAGTTCATGCGGAAAGGGTATAGGGGCGGTAATTTTTATGGTACAGAGGCTTGGCTGTTTGGTTAGCAGACTGCTTATGTATCAGCCGTAATGAAAGGCGTGTTATAATGATAGAAGAATGGAAGCGTAGGGAAAGGTTTTTTTTTGTCAAAAATAAAGAAAGCTGCATATTCTATGCCCTGGGAAGCTGGAGATATTCTATGCCCTGGGAAGTCGAGAAAATTTCCAACCCGAAAAGATCCTCGACCGGTGGGATTCGAACCCACGACCCTCAGCTTGGTCTTGCTGAATAGCTGCGACCGCTACGGCTATCTGGGCCCCTAATCTCTCCCTATGTCGATAATTTTATAGGTCCCTTCAGTCTGCATACATTTGTTCTCTCCTTATCTCGATATGCTCCTTATCTCGATATCTCCATATCTCGATGTGTTTCTGTTGATTCTTTGTTCCCAATTTTCTCTCCGTATGTCGATATAACCAATATCGAAGGTTACTAGACCAAAGTTTTGGGATTCAAAACAAGTTAGAAGCACAAAATGAAGTCTGTTTGTGTATTACTTTCTTGGCAACGGAGTGTCTCGATCTCTCCCTATCTCGATGGTCCCTTCGATATCGAGATGTGAAGAGGCGACTGTATTAAGAATGGATGATAGAAGCAAGTGAAAGATACAACTACAAAATACGATGAAAGGAATGGGCCTGGGGTTGAACCCATGACCTTCTGCGATTATTCACGTCAAAGCTGCAAGCATTTTATCGGAAACTGTTCTTTCATGTTGTCATTTGAAAAGCTAGTCACTAATGTTTTGTTTTGCTATACTAATCCAGAAAAATCACGTTTAAGAGTGCTACTGAATTAAGTTCACGATTTCGGCCTATACTGTGCAACACTTGCAGCGATCATATCAGAGTGATCATTAGGGCGATTCAAAATTTAAAAATGTTTGAAAATCCAATCTCCCATATTTCCCTTACCATCCCCACCATAAAAATTGAGTTCTATGAAGTTTTCAGCTTTTTCAGTGGTGATTTAAAGGTAACTCAAGGACAATGTAGGTTATGGAAATTATTACAGAGAAATTTTGAAAAACGTTCCAAACAAGTTTGTACTATAATATGAGTACAAACTTATTATACAATAGTGAAAACTCATTCCTCAAACCTTAATGAAGAATGTTGCTGAAGAAATAAATTTCTTCAATTTTTGTTTGGGATTTTGTCGATGTTTTGAGGGATATAAGCAAAATAATAGCAAATAAATTAAGAACATCTCTTCTCCTATCCGTCGGATTATCTTGCTCTTTTAAGCAAATGTATTTATTATAGTTAGAAGAATGAGTTTTCACAATAGGATGATGAGTTTGTGTTTACATACCAGTACAAAGCTGAGAATTTCACAGAACACTATTTTTATGATAACGATTATAAGAATGATATAAGAGATTGAATTTTCAAACTTTTTTGAATTATGAACCGCGCTAATGATCATCCATTGCCATCGCTTAGTAAACAATATGTTTTGGAAGATCCTAATGCCAGTAGACTGACATCTAAAAATTGTAAGTGGAGGAAGTGGGTAGCAAAGTACAAGAAGACTTTACTCCATCGTAATTTTGCGCATATTATTATCCTTTTCATAACAAATTCACTCTTTTTTTAAATAGAGTTGTGCAGAGCATTGTATTGTATCTTTGTGGATCTCACAAAAATTGAAGGACAAATCCAAACGTAACTTATTATGTAAGATTTTTTTGCTGAAAACCTTGCTTCTCTTTTGTCTTCTAATATTTGAAAAATATATAGCTTAAGACAAAGTTGATTTATGCACATAAGGAACCATGCAATTATCTCCCTGTCTTCTAATCAGAGTTGATCTCAAAATGTTTCGAGGTAATGGCGTTCGAAGTAGTGACCCATTCAGGGTAGTGGCGTTCGGTGTAATGACTCATTCGGAGTAATGGCTTTCGGGATAATGGCATTCGGGGTAGTGGCATTTGGGGTAGCGGCATTCGGGGTAGTGTCATAAAGTCACTATATAGATACAAGTGAATTAAGCGATATTGAACACATGAATATGATGTTTCGAAGTGTTTATATATTTCTTATAAAATCAAGATAAAAAGCTTTCAGATGATCATAATTATAATATCGCTGGATTTATTATTCAAGTTTTATATTTTTTTGTTCTTAGCTGATCAGTTGGTACATCGACACTAGTCGTAGACAAAAATTTAGATGCAGTAAGCTGCTGGAGGGCCTTCCTCAGGCAAGTGGTTAGAGTCCGCGGCTACAAAGCACATCCATGCTGAAGGTGTCTAGGTTCAAATCCCAGTCGGTCCAGAATATTTTCGTAATGCAAATTTCCTTGACTTCCCTGGACATAGAGTATCATCGTACCTGCTACACGAGATACGAATGCGAAAAATGGCAACTTTGGCAAAGAAAGCTCTCAGTTAACAACTGTGGAATTGCTCATAAGAACACTAAGCTGAGAAGCAGGCTCTGACCCAGTGGGGACGTTAACGCCAATAAGAAGAAGAAGAAGCTGCCATTTTAATGCATCAAAATCTTGAGGACAAAATGTTTTGTTCCCAAAAACAGCACCATTTACGTATGTGATTTAACATTAGCGTCTTCGGAAGATATATCAAAAATACCTCAATTAACAACTTTGCAGTATAAAGTTTATTGCTGAAAAGGTCCTACCATAAGATAAAAGTGAGCTTTTTAGCCGTTAGAAACAGCGATCTGCCCCAGTGTGCTCCATATGCATTTCAAATGTGAACCGACAGCCAAACAACCCTGCATTCCATACCGCGCATCAAAATCGACGATCGACAACGTACGACCTTGCCACGCGTGGCCGGTGGTCATTTTATACGCATCGCATTCGCGGTCAATCGTGTATTCATTTATGTGATCCATCTCCAGCCTTGGAAGTGAAATTCGACAAACCACTAAACCCACCACCGACTTCGGGCCAGGCACCTGATGCGATGGATAACGCGACGATGCGACACGCATTGCATAATTTCGCGCCTCAAGTCTAATGTCAAGCTCATTGACATTAGTCGTCCGCATCATCAGTATTCGACGCCGTTATCGCTTGATTCGCGTTGGCGGCTATGCGTTTGATCGGTTTGACCTGATCGTGTGTACATGGTGTTTCACAGGCCGTTGTAATCAGGAAACAAAATCTTCATCAAATCTGTGCTTGTAGGTCGTTTTCTATGGTAAAGATGCATGTTTGGGCAAAATTTGAATAAAATATTTGATTTCCGATTTGAAGTTACGACCTATTGATAATATAAGTCCATGAATTTAATGAAAGCCAGCCCAAATGAACAATGATAGTCCTCAACTTACCAAACAACCCTTGACCGAAGACTACATATTTCCAAGTGGTCTCATGAGATATCTGCAGAACAAAAATTTCATGTTCACTAGCGCCGCCTGGTGCCAAAACTTCGAATATTTTGTTCCAACTAATAACAGCTACTAAAATACTGTTTCACAGGCCGTTGTAATCAGGAAACAAAATCTTCATCAAATCTGTGCTTGTAGGTCGTTTTCTATGGTAAAGATGCATGTTTGGGCAAAATTTGAATAAAATATTTGATTTCCGATTTGAAGTTACGACCTATTGATAATATAAGTCCATGAATTTAATGAAAGCCAGATATATTTGAAGGTTTTTTCATTCACCGTTATAATTAGAAGAAATATATTATCGAAACTTAGTTAAAGGTTCTTTTGTTAAGTTATTTGTAGCCTATAGGCAGAGTTTTGAGTAGAAGTTGGTGTTCATGGCTACCTGGATGGTCCCTAGGATCGCAGTTACACTGGTTTTATATTTGGGTTTTTTATACGAGTGGCGTGAGGTGACTAAATTGTCGGTCTCGTATAGCGAGGTGACAATACTCGACTCGAGTGAAGTGACTCTCCATTTGATATACACGGCGAGTCACTTCACTCGAGTCGGCAATTGTCACCTCGCTATACGAGACCGACAATAGTCACCTCACGCCACTCGTAGAATAAACTTCAATTATGTAACTCGATACCTCCCTAACTCGATGGTCCCTTCAATATCGAGTTGGAGAGAACTGACTGTATAATCGAAAGAGCGTTACTTAGAGACGGGCCTCACGAGAAAATAACGGTCTGAGGAGCACCGTGGTATATCTACTGCACCTTCGATGAACACAAGGATTGACCTCCAAATTCGATTTTCGATACTTACCTACCCATGTTTTCTCTTCTCGTCCGTAGTTATTCATTCCACGCGTGATGGTGATGTATTTGCTGACGGGCACGGCCTTCCTGATCTACGTCACCAGGATACCGGAACGGTGGTTCGCCGGCAAAGTGGATTACATCGGGCACTCGCATAACTGGTGGCATGTGTTTGTTCTGGCAGCTCTCTACTACTGGCACAACAGCGGTAACTATGAAACAATTTTTGCACCATTTTTAATTGCTTCACCACACCTGTACCTCTTTTGTAAATAATTACTATCAGACTAACACCCTTAAAACGTTTCCAGGGGGAATTTTGAGTATTTTTCTACTTTTGCACAATGATGTTCTTTCATTTTATCCTCGGTTCATCAATATGTCGACTTCGTTGGGATGTTTCTCCAACTGTTTGCACATGTCGAAGGCTTGTTTCATGTGAGATACTAAATTCATAGGTTTATTTGGTGAGGGACCATATGAAACTCTAGAAAAAAAAATAATTCACGATGAACATATGCATAAGTACATGAACATATTTTACATTCCATGATAACATCAGGCAAGTTGTTGAGATTGGTAGCTTGAACTTAAGACCTTGTGGTTGAATGATCTCTCGTGATTGGTAATTCAAAATTGACGATTTAGTTGTACTTATTCAAAGTACAAATCCGACTAATAATTAGTTTTGTTGGAAAGTTCAACTTTTAATGATTCTCTGTTACAATTTACGACGTAATGAAAACGTTTTTGCCATTCGTTTTATGACGCCATTGGAAGATAAAAATCGTATATAAGGTTTCGTGTTTCCAAGGACAGATTCGCAAATTGTCGAATCATTACTTTTAGAATCATAGAAAACACTCCAAATCATCAAAAATTACTCCAGTCGACTCTCCACATCTCGATGTTCTACATCTCGATATCTCTCCCTATGTCGATGATTTCATAAGTCCCTTCAGTCTGCATACATTCTCATTCTCCATATCTCGATATCCTCCTTATGTCGATATCTCCATATCTCGATGTGTTTCTGTTGATTTTTCGTTCTCAATTTTCTCTCCGTATGTCGATATGAGCAATTTCGAAGGTTACTAGACCAAAGTTTTGGGATTCAAAACAAATTAGGAGCGCAAAATGACGTTTGTTTGTGTATTACTTTCTTGGCAACGGAGTGTTTTTCAATCTATTATTCATCAAAGATTTGTTCTTTGTTTCGATCTCTCCCTATCTCGATGGTCCCTTCGATATCGAGATGTGGAGAGGCGACTGTAGAATTGAATTTCGTTTATTTGCACATTGAATATAGCCCTAAAACAAAAGCCAACGTCCGAAAAAAAACTTAGTCTTGAATTGGATTTCAGAACGTCCAGAAAAATAAAACACGTTTTCGATGTAATTACAAAAACTTCCTCGGTTAAATAG
The DNA here is from genome assembly GCF_002204515.2 of Aedes aegypti. Taxonomy (NCBI): domain Eukaryota; kingdom Metazoa; phylum Arthropoda; class Insecta; order Diptera; family Culicidae; genus Aedes; species Aedes aegypti. Next base: position 119,178,510 of record NC_035107.1, read on the forward strand.
TTATGTTGTATCGAGGTAAACTGTTTTGCTTTGTTTTTGTTTTTTATTTTTTGTAAAATTTTCTTAAGTTTGCAATGCAGTCGATGCTTGAAATAACGACATCAGTAAAGAAGTTTTTATATGTAGATCTCTATAAAAGAAGCTCAACATGTCTCCCCTGGAACTGCTCTTGGGATTCCACTTTATATTCCTTTAGATATTTTCCGTGAGATTGTTCAAGGAATTTCTACAATAATCATTCCAGGGATTTCCCCATAAATCGTTCATGGGAGTACTTAGAATTTTTCCAGCGAGTCTTATCGGGTGTTGAGCGAATTTCTGTAACGCGAGTAGTCGCGCGTTGTACTTTGTACAACACCCTTGGTTTTTCATGTTCAACTTTGTTTCATGTTCGATCTAGATTAAATATGAAAAAAAAAAAACATATATTCGACAAAGTTGTTTAGGAGATCAAGCTTGATCTTGCTGAGTAGCTGAGTGTTTACCGCTACAGTTATCTGGGCTCCCAAATGAACAATGATAGTCCTCAACTTACCAAACAACCCTTGACCGAAGACTACATATTTCCAAGTGGTCTCATGAGATATCTGCAAAACAAAAGTTTGATGTTCACTAGCGCCGCCTGGTGCCAAAACTTCGAATATTTTGTTCCAACTAATAACAGCTACTAAAAAACTTTGCCGAAGACGCCTAAGATCTTTCTAAGTGGTCAGGCTTCTGATACATCTTCTAAAAAGAAAGCTCATTAGCGCCATCTGGTGGCAAAGTTTTGAATCAGCTGGCTCCAACAATGATAGTCATTGACATACTGAAAAAAATGCACACGAAACAAATGTTCTGGTGGAAAAATCTCGAATTTTTTGGCTAAAATAAAAAAGCCCGTGAGCTACTGAGCAACTTTGTCGAATAAGGCAGCTCTTTAAGTGGTCAGACTCATGACACGAACAATGATAGTCCTTGTCTTATAGAACAACTTTTTTTCAAAAAACATAAGGAATTGGTTGATTACTGGTTCCAGGAATTCTAGCTAAGAAGATATTGTAACAAGTATATGGAATTCACTGGAAATTCTCCATGCATTCCCTCTTAAACTCATTCAGGAATTAAAACTGAAGTTCCTATTTAGTACTTCAATTTTTGATTAATGCCTTTTAAAAAATAAAATACTAATAGTGTTAATTCTGAAAAATTCTAATAGAAAACTATAGGTTTTCACAGAGATATCTCTAGAAAAACTATAAAGAAATCATCGGATGCATTTCATTAAGAATTTACAGAATAACATTAGAAGATGAAGTCTGGAAGTAAATAAAATTGATTTAAAAAAAAAATGATGTGACACCTGCAACAATCCCTCAAGTAATTCAGAGTGTTTTGAACTATTTGGAGGATTCTGGTGAGTGAGTGATTTCTTAATGTGATATTAGGGGAAGTCTTATAAACCTAGAACCCTTTTTTTAATTTCTTGAAGTAGTTTATCAAGGATTACTTGCGAAAAAAATCTTAATGTAAAACTCATGAACACATGCTTTGTATTTTTGAAACAATACATTTGATAGAAAACATTGAAGAATTTCTCTAACAAATTCTCAAGGAGTGCAAAGTACCCGGAAGAGTAGCCGAACAATCCTGGATTAATTCCTGGAAGAATGTCCGATTCCTTGAAAGAATATAAAGAAAAACTCGTTGAGCTGAAATTCTCATTTGAACCAACTGTTTAACTATTTAAAACAATGTGCAACAAGGAACTCAGGTATATTCCGGTGTCGAAATGGCCAGAGCAAAATCTCCCTTCACTTAGCCTACACATTGAACCAAGACACGCTACTCTGACCAGGCCAAGTCTACTTCATTTTCATTTGTTTAATTAACATCTAAACAGATAAGGGGTGGTCCATTAATTACGTAAGTGTTTATAAGGAAGGGGGGGGTTCGAGATTTCTTACGCGATATACAAATTATTTTCGATTTTCATACAAAAAATCTTACCCTTGAGAAGGGGGGGTTAAAAAACTGACAAAATTGTCTTACGTAACTAATGGACAGCCCCTAATTCTGAATCAACAATTTCACGCCACAATACTCGGCCGCATCTCTCCATCCTCGGTTCTGCTCCACGCTCGCCAAATCGATGCGCTCTTGATCCGCCCACCTAGCTCGCTGCTTCTGCTAGTTCCACGCCTTCATGTACCAACCGGATCCGAAGCGAACACCATCTTTGCAGGGTTGCTGTCCGGCATTCTTGCAACATGCTCTGCCCATCGTATCCTTCCAGCTTTGGTCACCTTCTGGATATTGGGTTCGCCGTAGAGCCGGGCGAGCTCGTGGTTCATCCTTCGTTGCCACACACCGTTTTCCTGCACACCGCCAAAGATCGTCCTAAGTACCCGACCTTCGAAGACTCCGAGTACTTGCAGGTCCTCCTCGAGCCCGTAGAGGACTACCGTCCTTGTGAGCGTCTTGTACATGGTACACTTTGTGCGGGTCTGCATCTTTTTTGACCACAGCTTCTTGTGGATGCCATAGTAGGCCCGACTTCCACTGATGCTGTGCCTCCGTATTTCACGGCTAACGTTATTGTCAGCCGTCGGAAAGGATTCAAGGTAGACGAACTCGTCGACCACCTCGAACGTTTCCCTGTCTATCGTAACACTGCTACCTAGGCGCGCTTGGCCCCACCAACTAGCATGCACTTTGTCTTCGTCGCATTCACCACCATTTCAACTTTTGCTGCCTCGCGTTTCAGGCGGGTGTACAGGTCTGCCACCTTTTTGAATGTTCGGCCAACAATGGCCATATCATCCGCGAAGTAAACAAATTGACAGGATCTCGTGAAAATTGTACTTCGGCTGTTAAGCCCGGCTCTCCGCATAACACCTTCTAGCGCGATATTGAACAACGTGCACGAAAGTCCATCACCTTGCCGTAGTCCCCGGCGGGATTCGTACGAACTGGAATGTTCGCCTGAAATCTTCACACAATTTTGCACACCTTCCATCGTTGCTCTTATTAGTCTTGTGAGCTTCCCGTGAAAGCTGTTCTCTTCTATGATTTTACATAGCTCTACGCGGTCGATACTATCGTATGCCACCTCGATGAAAAGGAGATGCGTTGGGACCTGGTATTCACAACATTTATGGGATCCAAATGCCATCCAAAAAGTAGACTGGAGCGAGAATCTAATTTGTTTATATAACCGTGTCCCAGGCTAATGGCCAGCCTTTCCGGGTCCATTTTTATGAGTTCAGCTCCGATATCATCCTTGCCAGCAGATTTATTATTCTTGAGCTGAATAATGGCATCCTTAACCTCCCTCAAAGTAAGGGCTGGCCTCTATCGTCCGCAGAACTGACGAAGGCATTTGTTCTGTTGTCTCGACCTATATTTCCTGTGCTCTCAGAGCCATTCAAGTGTTCGTCGAAGTGCTGCTTCTACCTTTCGAACGCTCGTCCGTCAAGAATCTCCCATCCTTATCCCTGTATTCCTCGGCTCGCGGTCCGAAAATGTTTCGGGATGCGTTGAGTTTCTGATAGAACCTACGTGGCACATTATCTCATTGATCCGCCACCACCCGATCACGCACCTCTGCATATCACCCATCACTATAAAAGCTGTTCCCAGCTCGTGTGTGTTACCGCAGCTCTGGTAGATGGTATGGTTACCTCTAAACGTTCGCACCATTCATCCCTTCCAACATGCTTCCTGCAACGTTACGATGCCGAATCCACGGTCCTTCAGCACATTGGCGATCATGCGTGTGATACCGATCCCGAAGTTGTGAGGTTTACAGTTCCACGTACCGAGCATTGTCTTGTGTTCCCACAGGATTTTCGCACTAAGCAATAATTCCTTGCTGGAAGAATAGAGTTATAGAAAACCAGACTAACGCAAATAGCAAGCATAGCTGTTGACAATTTTCCAACAGAATTATTGATTGAATTATTTTTGACTGCTTGAACGCGGTTCAGTGATTTTTAATGCGAATCGTGAGATTAGCGAGACTGATCTCAAATGAAATAGCTCTTACGGGATTATTTGAGTTAGAGTTTGAGTCAATGATTTTCACATGTTGCTCTAGAATTGTCTCAAAACATAACACTCAAAAGAGTGAAATCTATAAAGTCTTCATCATTCATCCAAAGACGAAATATTCGTCTCTGATTCAAATCCACCCTTTTGTTCGTAGAGCGCCATTAAAACAATCAGCATTTTTTTACAATCATAGAATATCGCGATGAGCATTGTTTGATACATACATTGTTTGATACAGGATTATCAAAGCCTTCGATATAAAGGCCCAGAAGATCAACGGAATCAATTTTGATCATTGTGATCATTCGGCAGCTTTTTTTCGCGTACATTTGTCCGAAGAGTCTCATAGAACTTAGAGTAGTAAAGGATGTTCTACATCCAAAAAGGCCTTTAGTAACTATTTCATCTCTTCCCCAAAGTAAGCTTGATTGAGATGGCCAAGAATGCTCGTAACATTTATAGGTGAGAAAAACGAGCAGAAATTACTTGAATGACTAAAACTATTGATTCTGTAGATATATGGAAAATATTTTGAAAATGTGAAATTTGCCATACACATTCATGGATATTTCAACGCCTATACAACCCAAGTAACAATTCCACAGCAACTTGGCTTTCGTGTGGATTTAATAATGTTTTATGACAGTTACGTGATTGCTATAATACTTAGAGGCGACATTTAACGTTGCCAAAAGATGATATTTTGTAATTCGGCTCTTGGCTATATTCAAAACCTTTCAGAGCCAAAACATAAAGTCAAAATTTTGTGGCTACAAAACCTGCTTTATTGCAGCATACAATACCTTATTTCAACTGCTTGCCGTGGCTGAACGACTCTAATTTGTTACGGCTATGATAAAAGACTCATATAATACAGCTTGTTGTCATAAAAGCTGATTTTAAGCTGCATGACTTCCACTTGGTTTCTCATGACTTACCTCATTTATACCTCCCAAATCAGTATTGGAGCTCATAAGATGCGAAAACACTATTTGCATTGCAAATTTAAAACTTACCACTCCAATATAACGTCTTTAATATTGCATTATTACTAAAGAACACTTTTTTTCTAATGAGAAAAGCAAAACTGATATGCGTTTTCATTTTTTTTTTTTGCGTACATTCTTCACAACAGCACGCCCGAACTGTCAAACTGTGTTAAATGCTGCTTAGTTACCATAAAAAGCGAAAAATAGCTGAATCATCTTAAATCAGCATTTATTAAGGCAATTTTACATCCATAAATGCCGAATCATAGCAGTTTGCCTTATTTATGTATTTATGATAACAAACCAGCATTTGTTGATGGCAATCTATCAATTATGATTCCGCCATATTAATTTCACTCCGTTTGCCACAATTTCACTATTTCAAATCATATTATCTCCATGAATTTGTTCATAAGATGCTATGGAGTGATGATTTAACTGACTGAATATAATTTAAAGCACATTTACTGTCCAAGCAAACCACGAAATGTTGAATTCTTTACCTGGCGATTTTTTAGCAAAAACTAAATAACTAGAAATATGCCACTTTCAGAGGGGGGACAGGTAAATTTACTTCTTTCACATCACATTTCACAGTAAATCTCACTCGGCACTAAAGATTCGAGCACTATATCCAAATAAATCACACGAAAAAAAAAAGCACTACGAAATAAACTATCACGACCGTGTTTTCAATCTTATTTTGTTTTGTTTACGTTGGAACAAATCCGGCAAGATCAACGTTATGATAAAATAATTTTCGAGATGAAACGACATTCATCTAGAACAGGTGGCCTCAAAACAGCTTCCATAAATGCTATTTTGCTTTATTTGTGTGACATAAATATACACTTCATAGCCTCTTTAAGAGTGGGCCAACTAGGCACGTTCTAATCTACAAGAAGTTTGGGGGGATGCGATGAAGGCAACAGTGCCTTGACCGTGGTTTTATGGGCGTTTATTTATAGCAACCTGGAAGTAATTCATAAAACTAAAATTGTTACTTGGGAAGTATTTCATTCTTATGTAATATTATTCTGCGTACACACACTAATACCTAGGGTTGTATTTGAAATTGATCAAGTTACTGCCGCTAATGTGATTTTTTACCCCGTAATCTACGATAGACGTGTAAATTTCAGCGTAAAATCATGCAAATAAAGGGAATGCCAGATTTGTCGCAAATTTTGCATGTCACATTGTGTAAAATTACATCAACATCATGTAAATTTAGGCGAATTATCGTGTAACCGGTTAGAGCCCATGCTGGATTACACGATGTATAGCGGAAACTTACATGACGTTATTGTAATTTTATACGATATGACGTGAAAATTTGCGACATATCTGGCATTCCCGTCATGTGCATGATTTTACGTTGAAATTTACATGAATTTTTCTTTCTGTGCAGTGCAAACTTTCAGAAAATTTGGCCGAGAAAAACCCTCGCGCCAAAGTGAATCGAGGCAAGAGTTTCTCATATTGTTATTTGAAAAACTAGTCTGTGGCAAAAAGCCGAATCACAATACGTCGTAGGTCGGAGAGAAAAAAACAGACGGATTATGAAGCCTAATTTTTTTTTACGATGTTCTGTTTATATACTTTTGTCCTTAAACCCTAAACTGATATTTTCCATTAGTATTCGGATTCTGAAGCAATTGGGCATACAGTAGAGTGATGCAAATTTTGAAATTTAGCTCCCCTATGCTTAAACGATTTTAATTATGGTAAATAGCATCCTCCCAAAGTTTGAAGTGATTCGGAAGAAATTTGGCTGTGCACACGCCATTTGAAGTTTATATGGAGATTACTATGGAAAACGCCAATATTTTGTGTTCAGCCCTCTATCTCTTCGTCATAATATTTTGTGGAAAAGTGAACAAATTTTTCTAATGTGAAATCCTCTCAGCTACAACTTTGCCGAAGACCACTTTTTGATTGGACGTCAGGATAAATTGTTATTCATCATCATAAAGTGGGTTTGCATTTTACATGCTTAACTAACTGCTCAGCAGGCAACAGTGGTGCTCCTGGCAGGAAGAATAGATCAAAGTAATCCAGGCTACTATGTTCTACAGCAAAAATGCAGTGTTGCTCTGAAAGTAATTGAATGATCATCTCAGCGTGGTTTGAACTTTTGAATCAAGAATAACAAATTATCCAGACATCCAATCAAAATGTTGTCTTCGGCAAAGTTGTAGCTGAGAAGTTTTCACATGAGATGAGTGTGTTCACTTTTCCATAGATTATTATGACGAGCAATTAGAGGACTGAACACAAAAGGTTTGCGTTTTCCATAGTACTTTCCATACAAATTTCAAATAGCGTGTGCACAACCAAATTTCTTCCGAATCACTTCAAATTTTGGGAGGATCATTTTCATCATAATTGACATCGTTTAAGCATAGGGGAGCAAAAACTTCAAAATTTGCATCAGTCTAGCATACAGCGTACAGAAATACTCATAATAAGTTTAAGTACATAGCAGAACTAATCCTTGCCTTACAGTAGGTATTTTCAGATAAACTAACAGCAACAAATATTTCTTTTATTACGTCCTTTACATATTCAGTGTCGGGATCTGTATCTGCTATTAGTTTACTAAGTATTGGAGTAGTTCTTTTCTGGTTACTTCGAAGTTACAGCACTAGGCATATTTAATCTATACTCACTTCTCCACCGAACAGTAGAGCTACCAACAAGTCCTCAGTCTGCTAAATCCGTAGAAAATGCAAACGAAACCATACTATCTGAGACCGATACACGATTCCTTTCTTCTTCGCAGGTTTGGCCTTTGCATTTTTCATGATTGATAACGGATGCGTGGAAGATAGAGATAAATGTTACCGATTGTAAATAAATGGATATTTATCGAACGACATGTTTAACTATTCCTACCAATTTTTTGTTTATTTCAAAATCAAGCGCGTTATTTGTTTTACTACGTTAACCATTTATATACAGTGTTGTTACGATGTAGTTCATTCGGGTTCATTGAGGTTTCGGTGGCAGGCGGCAAGCGCGTAATTTTTAACATTATACCGGTAATAATGTTTAGTGGAAATAATAGGATCTAACCAGAAAGAAAGGACATTTCTAGAACTCACAGGTATAAAGTACAATGGAGGCATAGTCAAATACATTTCTCTCGACCAATGTTGAAAAAACTTAATTGTTGATTTCGATTATTTATACACCAACCAAGCAAAAAAAAATGCGTATTTCTTTAATGTGAAGATGCATCGAAGTCAAACCTCGAATTTTCAAGAGCACAAATCTAGAGAACCAGACAACTATTTGTGCTGAAAATTTAACTCAGTGGTCACTCGTTGATGGTGACCAATCGATCAAATCAACGCGAACGGTTGTCGGGTTCTCTAGATTTGAGCTCTAGAAAATTTGAGGTTTGACTTCGATGCACCTTAATAGTATTTTATGTGTTCCACAGTATGCGAGATATGTAGGTTCCAAGAAAAAAAAATGCCCTCTAAAACACTACTATGCCAGACCGTTACTACACAGCATAAAATTTTTTTGCCCAAAATACCGCCTTTTACTTATCTGAGGATTCTGAATCCATTACCATATATATCATAGAGCGATAGACCTTTGAGACAAAATGCAATGTTTAGGTTTAGAGTATGGTGGGGCAAAAGTTCGAGCGGAGTTTTAAATGTCAAGACTTTTAAACGTCATGGTGGTTCGAATAGTAGAGCAAGGTGGGGCAAAAGTTCGACCTTAGTGGTATAATCAAAGTTTCCGGGAAAATAATAACAGTTAAAACTAAACAAATAGCATACAGTGAACCTTCTACAAATTGGCTATAATTTTGCTGAATAAACTTGTGTCAAAATATTTACCCATTTTTTGTTATAACAGTTTCAAAATTGATTGTCTTAAACGAACTTTTGCCCCACCGGTGGGGCAAGAGTTCGAATCTAGTGTGGGGCAAAAGTTCACTGGCAAAAACACAAAATATCGATCCTTATATGACAGGCATTCTTTACACCAGCCGTAAACTTAAGTTTACCGGAAAATACACACTAAATTTTCATCAAAAAATTTCCCAAAACCGGGTTAATTGTAATATACTCAAAAATAGCAGTTTTTCGCAAAACTAAGTGGAAATGCAAAATTTTGGTGACAGTTTTCACGCGATCGGACAAATTTAACTAAATTTGAAGATTATATGTGGGTTTTAGGCAATTTGCAAATTTTTCCGTAATTTTATACATGGGTCGAACTTTTACCCCGCAGATTCGAACTTTTGCCCCACTATGGGCCAAAAATTGTTTTCAAGCATTTATGCAAAACCTAATACACCTCAAAGGAACATTATGATAGGCCTAGAAACGCCCTTACATAAAATATTGAAAAAGATTTTATCTTCAATTGGTTCCATGCAACGAAAGTTTGACCAAAAATTACAATATTCACGTCGAAAAACAACAAATAGCCATAACTTTTCCAAATCTCAATCGATGTTTATGAAATTTGGAGTGAAAGTCTCTTACTTGAATATCATTCGAACCACCATGATATTTATAAGATTTGTTTTGAATTGAGCTAGAAATCTTAAAAAGAAACTCTTACCCCACTCGAACTTTTGCCCCACTTTACTCTATTAAAGTAAGTAACTTTCACTTCAAATTTTAAATAAAACGATAGAAATTTAAAAATGTTATAAATATCGTGGTCTTTAATCAGATCCCCTTTCACCTCTGAAGGTCTGACACAGGCGTCGCTTTAAGCTATCTAACATGTTTTAAAACATCCCTTAGCACAGCGGTAATCAGGTCACCCGTAGGAAAAAAGGAGAGGAACTGGAATTACGTACTACAACACTGGCATAGAAGCTATCTCGGATATTTACCTTCAAATTGAAAAGATTCGAACGGTTAGCCGACGGGAGAAAATTAGCTTGTGAATGGGCATGATTAGCATTAACCTGATGGGTATGATATTTGAGCAAGCGATCGATAACTGAAAAATTGGAATTGTTGGAGATCTGCTTGAAGAATTCCTGCTACGAAAATTGTTGCCGTTTATCTGCCTGGTACGAGCCTCGGCAATTCGCTTACGAGAAGGGCAACACCAAAAATTAGACTTATGATTGCCACCGCAATTTGCGTATATAAACTTTTTGGTATCTTTTTTCACAGGACAGACGTCCTTAGCGTGAGAAGAACCTTCGCAAATCATGCATTTAGCATCCATGCGGCAATGTTTTGTTCCATGGCCCCACGGGTTCTGAAACTTTCTTCCAGGTTTCTGGAAATGTTTCCATGTCACAAAGCTTCCATATTATTTTGATCCCTTTTGTTAAAATGAACCAAACAATATTCTAGAGAAAGCTTTTTCTGAAAAATGCTAGATTGGGTTCTCTTTTTCATAATGATTACTTGGACTGGGAAAATACAAGTAACCGTTTTGGTTCATATTACTTAAGGCTTTCGTGAAGTATAACCGATCGAAAAGAATATAAATGTTATGTATTGTGGGATACCCTATTATGAGAGATAGTATGCTATACAATGTACCGCTCGGTTTGCTGCCAGTTGACGTTTATCCAACCGAGTCGGCATGCACTGCCAACACGCATATCACTAACGTATGCACGCAGTAGCACAATTCGTCCTCTTTCTCCTGTGGACTACCGACCCGACAAGACGTGCCGATCTGCATCGTATAGTGAGTATTGGCATCGTTGGGCAATCCTCTACGGGTTTATTCTCGGAATTCCACATGTATAATACCTCTGCGTAAAACATCGGGTTTTTTCTCGCTAGAGATCAATATTATGTCCATAAACATAAGGTTTTAAAATATTCTATCGGTAAAATTTGTTCCATACATTTTGTATGGGCCAATAGGCGTAGAAAAACGTTTTTTCATGGGTTTTAGTATTCCAAAATAGCCAGAAAGTATCAGTTTTAGTACTTCAAGCACTCGACACCAAACATTCGCAGGCAAAATAAGCCTATCTTATCACAAGATAACTACTACATTAGAATTGAAAGGGGTGTTACAATTCAATTACTGTTTTCAATCCATACTGAAACTAACCCACTTTCAAACTTAAGTTTCAGTGCAAAATTTTCAACACATTCTTGAAGATACATAGCATTTGAAAAGTCTACATTCAAGTATATAACGCGAGTTTTCAAAGCTTATTTTTGCAACTCAATGATCCAAACCTCTTATTGTTTGATTTGCTAGCTTTTGCGGATTTTAGAGAATGAAATTAAATTAATAAGACAATTATATTTTCTCTAACTTGTTTTGTTATATGAATTGAATTGAACATCCAAAGGTATTATTTTCAATTTCCATTTTGAAAAGATGTTTTTTCTAAGAGAAAAGCATTTCACACAAAAAAAAACAAAAAAAAAATAAAATAACAAAAAGTTGTAAAATAATGATTAACTTGCCACCGGTTGCCGGTATGAATTATTACGGTTTTTTAATTTTGAATTGCATGAACATTGCATGTTGATTTCGTTCATATTTTCATATAACAATAGTCCAATAACCTGTTTAAGGAAAATTATTGTCCTTAGTAATCGACTAACTAGCCACACATTGAAGATCAAATTAATAATTTTGATAGATATCAAACACGCAATTTCATTTAAACACGTGCTAATGGTTGGTGTATGAATAACATTGAAATGTTTGTACTCATTCAGATACATTGCAATAGTAACTCCTGGACAGTATGCAATACTTATAAAGCGAGGTCGCAGATCGCTTTGTCTGCAAGAAAATCCTGATTCTGTTCTTTGTTCTCATCGATTCACTATCCGCAAGCATTACAATAGCTTAAGAAATCTGCCGAAAATATCTCAATTTTCCAAACCACCCCCTAAACCCCGCCCCGTTCTAGGTATGAAATATGTTGAGTTCAGGATGACTCACGGATGCTCCGCTGGGGTTCAGTACACCTGACCAGATGCGCAAAAGACATGCCGCACACAAACACAGGGCGCACGATACTGAGAGAGAAAGAGAGACAACCGGTTACCAAGTTTATCATAGTTGTAAAAAACAGTAGAATAATTAAACTCTTATCCTTTAGTCAATTGTTACAGTTAGGTAGTGCTGAGCTCGCTATTCTAGTTGAATAGAATGGCGTGGTGAAGAAAAGTTGCTCAAAGTTTTCAGAAGAAAAAATAAACAATTACGAATGTAGACAATTATTACCGATGACGTACTATACATTTAATATAAAAAACGAATAGTATCAATTTTTACCAATTCGCAGTACAAGATGTGATCTAATGTGACGTTTCAATTTTTTTTTTCTACTTTCTATGTTACATTTGACTAGGTATTAATGACAATAAAATTCTGAAATGGGAAGTTTGGTATATTTTAAAATTAATGATGACATCCTTTATTCGGTAAGTATATTAAGTTGTTCATAAATAGTAATTAATAAATTTATGATAACACGGGAATGGGAACTTCCACTGCCACATCAACCGCTGTAGGATCTATGAAAAGAACTGGATTTTAGAATGTATCAGGTATCAGAAGGCGGGCTCCAATTCCCCAAATTCCCCACCAGTTGGGAGATTTGTGCCATCGTCATATTTGAGCCTATCTCATCATTTACCCGATGGGAGAGGTAAGGGAAGGGAAAGATGGGAGGAAATAGGAGTGCGGTCCCTTGAAGATCGCAAAAGCAAAATGAGTCCAACCCATACCACAATGGGTTCGAACAGCGCCCTAAGAAGGACACTGCAAAACGCATGAGCGTAAAGAGAGCGAGTTAAGAATAACAGAATGTCCTGAAGATTCAGGCTTCCGAATTCAGTTTCACTTCATAAGAATTTATCAAATAATTGGAATTGCATCTGCGCAAAAACTGGGCAGTTACATATCAGGTCATATGAAGTTCCATAATCGGATTCACAAATTCTGCTTTGACAGACGTGTTAAATACTTCGCCACCCTTGGAAATGGCTCAGTAATGTACAATTTTGTTTGACGACACGACTCCAAACTATTCCCACGGTGTGCCAGAAAATGTCCATGAATTTGGCACCCACCATTCGAAATATATATCACTCGAGCATCTTCTCCGTGAATTTTAAAATATTCTAACGAGGGAATCGAAAGTTATCGTGATATGAAAGTTTTGAGTATTTTGGAAGGGAAATTCACATGCTTATGAACATTTCCCAACGGTGCATCATTATTAACTTGTAAACCAGCCAAATTATCACTAGCTTTGCATTAAGCATTCAAAACATGTGATATCCAAGCACCTTCTCTGCAAATTTGAAATCATTTGGTCGAGAAAATCTGAAGTTACAGTGATTTGTATTTTTATGATTATTTCTATGATGTGTATATTAGAGCTTATTTATATGCCTTTGTTATGAAAGTGTACATAATTTACAAATAACAATGTCTATAGGACTGACCCTCGGCATTCAAAAAATACAGTAGTCAATTATCTTCGCAGTTAGTTTGAGAATATTTTATAAAAAGACAACATAACTAGAGTACTTTGAAGTTTTGGAGTAATTAAGATTTTTTTTTCAATCGTCTGAAATAGTGTGCCCAACACGCATTTAACAATTTCGACACAAATTAACTTAACAGATTTGCATTCAACTTGTATCTTTCATTGCAGAAATCCAATGCTTCATTAAATCACAAGCAAATGGGTTCGTTTTTGTAAAATTTGTTTCATTTCCGCGCCTTTTGCGGGTCAGTGTTTTGTTATGGCCCAAATAAGCATATTGGTGAAACTGAATAATTTGAAAGTGACACCTTGTTGCTCAGTCGAGTTTGGATTATCAACTGGTGAGATTGTTTTATTCTAGTGTTTTAAATAAGCTGAATATGATGGTTCACATTTTATTCATGACAGCGAAGGGGATACGTTTATATAAGTGTTTGCTCAATTAACAGTCAGTAGGAGTTTATTGTAGAAATTAACCTTGTTTCATGTTTTGCAAAATATGTAGATGCAACAAGCCTTATATTTTGTTTGGTTCCTTGAATTATTCGATACTGTAAGTGTCGACTTTTCCTTTAGATACTTATAGATTATTTTTTGGATTGATGCTGCATGATTTGCATCATACAAAATCTTTGAATGGTTCGTCATCAAAGGTATCGTAATATTGACTCTTCAGTCATGTTTTGGGCATAAAAAGGGTTACTTTTTATTTTATTGTATTCATTATGTTATTGACTTCATTATGTTTTGAGGGAGATATAACAGGGTATAACCAGGGAAAAAGATGTGATGATTCCTAGGACTATTGTAATTAAGCGTTTTGTTTACCAAGACGAAACTTTAATATAACCTCTTCCAATTTTCCAAACTACATTGACTTATCGTGGAAGTGCAGAGGATTCCAACGGCTTCCTCAAAGATAGTAACACGTAAATATTTATTCCATAACCCCAATTGACCTGTATTCGGACGCAGCAGTACCGCGTCCTGCTTATTACAAGGAATGAGAACTCCATTACTTACACACTAAAAGTGGTGCGATTAATCCTAAGTAGCATCAGTTGGTTCCTTGTGCATGTATAGTTGCTCTTGTAATAACGGAAAAGCAACAGTAGGCGGTCATTCACGCTATTAAATCACATTGATCAATATAGGTATTGATAAGAATTTGTTGCAATTAGTAGTGGTTGAAACATTGAACATGGTAATTTAATAATCAAAATATACTTCCAAAACTTCAAAGTACTTTAGTTATGTTGTCTCTAGATAAAGTATTCTCGAACTAGCTGCAAAGATGCTTGAATAATACATCTTTTAAATGCCGAGTGTCAGTCGTATGGACATTTTTATTTGTAAAATCTGTGCATTAATATAACAAAGCCATAGAAAAGCTCTAATATACACATCATAGAAATAATGATAAATATACAAATCACTGTAACTTCTGGTTTTCTCAACGTAATGATTTCAAATTTACAGAGAAAATACTTCGATATCACATGTTTTGAATGCTTAATGCAAAGCTGATGGTTACTTGGCTTGTTTAAAAATTAATAATGATGCACCGTTGAGGAATATTTATAAGCATGTGAATATCCCATGCAAAATAGCTCAAAACCTTCAAATCACTATAACTTTCGATTCCCTCGTAAGAATATTTTCATATTCACGGAGAAGTTGCTTGAATACTATATCTTTCGAATGGTAGGTACCGAATTCTTGGACATTTTTTTCTGTTAATAACGGTTTCTGGCACACCGTGATTCCAATATTGCTTGTGCTGAGTTGCCGCCCAAGAATTTATCCGAAGCTTCACCCAGCACTTCGAAATTGGAATAGCTGGCTCAGTGCCAATGAAGTCACACGGGTAGAAATCAGAATCCAAAAACAAGATTATGACTCATGATATCATGATTCCAGCGTGTTTTCATCTTATGAAAATACACCATGATTTGGACTCATGATATCATGAGTCAGATTGCCGTAACGCAACACACGCGTTAGGTTTTTGTAGCTGATTGCTCGGAATCATGATTCAAATTCCAAAAATGCTGAGTCGCGCATCCGTTTATGATCGACAAAATAAAAAAAAAGTTAAAAATAGCATACATTGAGATTCGAGCCAAGAACCTTCCGATTGTGAGCCACGTACGCTACCACTCAACCGCTTCGTAATCTTGAATTATGAGTGATCGATACGAATGAGATGAAGCAAAGTGCGCCGCTTAGTGTTTTCACACTGGATGTGATGCTTATGAGGAATCATGATTATGACTCCAGGAACCATGATTTGTGATCCTGATATTATGACCTAACCAATTTATGAATTTCATGATTTGTAAATCATGGTGTGGGGATCAGATTTTTATCCGTGCATGCGATGCTCCATCGCGAGCTAATGGCCAGATACCCAAACAAGGTTTTCAGAGTTGACTGAATTCAGTTCATCAATTTGAGTTCGACATGCGATAACAAGCTTCGACATTGAGTTGCTTCCCAGTGAACCCCCAGTCAACATTTTGGTTGGTATAACTTTTGATATACATCATTCTATATGAACCAATTCAATCGTATAGAATGCATGAAAAGGCTATATACCTACCAAAGTAGAAGCTATATGCCTACATGGCACGATCAGATATACGATGCCACAAAATTTGGATGAAAATAAACAAAAAAGTTTCCAGCGAAGTCTCGAACGTGGGACCTCTGGATTAGAAATCAGGCACCTAACCACTCTTGTGGAACTACTACTGCGATTATTGAGCTTATTGATGAGTTGATCAGTCAAATAGATCAAAAAAACATTGTTGGAGGTCTTTTCATTGAATTGAAAAAAGCTTTTGACACAATAAACCACGAAATTCTTCTGAAAAAACTCGACAGATGTGGTATAAGAGGAATCGCAAACAATCTTATAAGAAGTTATCTTTCAAATAGGAAGCAATTTGTTGTAATAAATGGCGTTCGTAGTAGTTTACGCCCAATTGATATTGGAGTGCCCCAAGGGAGTAACATTGGTCCTCTATTGTTTTTAGTTTTTATTAATGATTTGGGTAACTTAAGACTTCGAGGAATTCCAAGACTTTTTGCGGATGACACTGCATTGTTTTACCCGCAGGCCAATGTTCAACTAATTGTCAACGATATTGAAAAGGATCTTGAGAGTCTCATAGAATACTTCAACGGCAATCGTCTTTCGTTAAATCTGGCAAAGACAAAGTATATGGTTTTTCATTCTTCCCGTAAATCAATACCGCAACATCCTGACCCATGCGTCAGAAATGTTTATCTTGAAAAAGTTTCATCTTTCAAATATTTAGGTTTGCATTTGGATTTGAGTTTCCATCACATTTCTTTTCCATATAGATTAAATATCCATAATACTAGACATGCATTTGAGCTTTCGAGAAGCAGAACATACACGAATCTGGGGCTAGAACGTATCACCAGTTACGGCCCTTTAAAGTTTAATTCACTTCCAAATGATTTAAAAAACATAATTAACAACATTCATTTTAAAAGCAAGCTGAAGCTACATTTACTGAGGAATGTAAATGATTACTTACTGTAACGTGTCAACCATTTAATAATGTAGGGTTTTTCTGGCTCATGCTAGTTTTTACCTGCATAATTTTCTTACTCGTAGTTATTTACTGTTTGTTATATTAAGCCACAATCGTTATCACTGTAGTTTGTAATATGTTTATCAATCTGTTATATATTCCTTATGTCTGTGAATCCCTTCAAAGGAACAATTCTTCACTGGGATTTCACACTGTTTGTACCGTAAAACGGGGTAACTTTGATAATGCGGGTAACTTTGATAGTGCGAGACTCTCAACATACTAAACGAAATAATAAAGTTCCTGCTAATCTGTTAAGCAAAACGAATGCAAAAGTAAAGAGTATTAGTATGACACTTCATTTTAAAGCTATTTTCGTTGGAATCAAGTACATTTGAGGATTTATATGCAAATATGGAAAATTTATAAAATTTTAGCAATTTTGAAATGCTCTCAAACAATCTGTTCTACGATCACTATTTGATGAAGTAATAATGAATTCGTCACTTATACTTGATAGCCTTGTTATAGTAGAACTCGAATTCGATCTCAAAACCCGTAACGAAAACTATTTTTACAAACTGGGACCATTTCTGTAATCTAAGTCAGAAATTTCCATATAGCGTTAAACGCCTAAAGGTATGCAACGCCCTACAAATGTTCCGTAATTCATTCAATTTTGTTCGAGTGATGCTCCATTATCAAAGTTACCGTAAAACGGGGTAACTTTGATAGTTTTTTCGAAGAAAACTTGAATATTTATGCTTGCTGTTTCAAAGAATAATAATTTATATTTTTAAAACAAGTACTGGCATCCTAGCTATCGATTGCTGTCGATAGATTTCCAAAAGATTTATTATGAATGGATATATAATTTTTCATATAATCGAAAGTTGGTTTTCTGTTTTGGGGTAACTTTGATAATGGAGTATGAATCGAACAAAATTGAATGAATAACGAACATTTGTAGGGCATTGCATACCTCTGGGCGTTTAACGTTATATGAAAATTTCTGACTTAGATTACAAAAATGGTCCCAGTTTGTGAAAATGCTAATCGCTAAGAGATTTGAGACCGTATTCAAGTTCTATGATAACTAGGCTGTCAAAGATAAGTGGCCAACTATTCAAAACTACATCAAATACTGATCGTAGAACAGATTGTTTGTAAGCGTTTCGAAAATGCTAAAATTGTGTCAATTTTTAATATTCGTATAAAAAGCCTCAAATGCACTTGATTAGAATGACAATAGCTTTGACATGAAGTGTCATACTAATACTCTTCACTTTTGCATTCGTTTTGCTTAACTGATTAACAGAAACTTCATTATTTCGTTTAATATGTTGTGGGTCTCGCACTATCAAAGTTACCCGCATTATCAAAGTTACCCCGTTTTACGGTACCTCAAAACAGAAAACCGACTTTCGATTATATGAAAAATTATATATTCATTAAGAATAAATCTTTTGGAAATCTATCAACTGCAATCGATAGTGAGGATATTAGTACTTGTTTTAAAAATATAAATTATAATTCTTTGAATCAGCATGCATAAATATTCAAGTTTTCTTCGAAAAAACTATCAAAGTTACCCCGTTTTACGGTATATGTTATTCAAACCTCCGCGTATTAGTTTAAAATTGTTTTATACAAGTAAGTGTCCACTACCAGGGGGCTCTCTGTGTGAGCTCTTTGGTGTGGGGGTCAGTAGTGGGTCTTAAAAAAAAATCTAACAATGCAATATTTATATAAATAATTAATATTTAAATTTCAAGAACTACGCGGAAAACGCCTAAATGTATACAATTTACTAAGGAATTCAATGATATCTAACAGAAATTCTATTATTTCAATCATATGGCTAATTGGTACGAGTTTTGGTGATTAAACCTGGTTTGGGGATATATCTCAAACATCCTCACAAACTTTCAGGTTTATACCATGTTCAAATCCTTGTTTAGAACTAGAAGTTCATGGATGTTTGTCAATACTGCACCGTCCAAACAACGTTCATTTACTGCAGGTTACGTTAATATCTATGCTCCATTATGAATAAATAAAATCGTAGAATACGATGATCAATTTCACCCTTCTGATCAATTACACCCGATTTTACGGTATGTGGTAACTGTCCTGTAAGGAAAGTGACAACCAATTGTGAGTACAAGTGATCAAGGACAATTTTGTCCCATTTTACCAAAAGTGGAAACAACGAAGTGTGTAAAGATCTACGATTCACCGGATTTTTTTTCAGTACATCCAGTACCCATAAACGGTAAGAGCAAGAAAGTGCTTCTTGTTTAAGATGTATGTGTAGTGTCGTAGAGAACGCACAAGACATCGCCATTAAGCACATCCTTTGGAGATGGCCCAGTTTGGATTGGATTATTCACCACACAAGACATCCATAAGCCAATATTGGCCGAACAACTGTTGTGTAAATCCATTTGATATACTTGGGTTTGAGGCCCCAGGTTTTACCAAAGGTAACCGCCAGCGCCGGCATTGACCGAAGGCCAAGCTTTTTTGACTTTGAAATCAATGTGAGGTGTCCAGGTAAGTTTGGAATCTAGAACGATTCCGATATACTTTACTTAATCAGTCACATTAATCTAAGTGCCAAAAAGACGTAAAGGTCGTATTCCATCGCGGTTTCGTCTTTCCCTTAAAAGAACAATAGATGTTTTATTCGGGTTAACCGAAAGACCATATTGGCGACACCAACTCACGACTTTATGAAGAGCACCTTACATCAGGTCGAAGAAGGTCCTTATGTACATACAAACTATCAAAGTTAGATATAGTCGTCGGCAAATCCATAAGTTGGAAAACCGCAATTATTGAGTTGACTCAATAGCGTAGCTGCTACGAGTTTCCCCGTTGGGGGCATCCGCAAACACTCAATTTTCGAATCGCTGCTTGACGCAATGTCGAGAAGAGACCTCGGTTTTTGAGCATTTGATGGATCCAATTGGTAATCATTGCCCATGGTTTCGTGCAGCTTCCAATATGGTATCGAAAGACACGTTATCAAAGGCACCCTCAATATCCAAGAAAACACCCAAGCAGGATTGCTTCTGAGCGAATGCTTTCTCGATATCGTACAGAACTTTGTGTAAAAGAGTCACAGTTGACTTTCCAGATTGGTAAGCATGTTGATTTACATGGAGAGGCATGTTTGCCAAATAAACATCACATATGTGATGATCTATAATGTGTTCCAAACATTTCAGGAGAAAAAAGGTCAGGCTGTTTGGCCTAAAACTCTTGGCTTCCTCATGCGACGCACGTCCTGCTTTCGGGATAATCTTCACTGTAATATCCGCCAGGATCTGGAAATATACCCGGTAGCAATACATGTTTGATGAACTCAAATCCCTTCTGGAGTTGAGCAGGATAAATCCCATATGGTCCTGGAGATTAGAAAGGAGCAAAGCTATTGAGTGTCCATCAAATCAATTCAGCAGTTACGATACTGCAAGCCGAAGCTAGAGACTCATAACTATACATGAAAAGACATTGGATTCATCCATAGATGCTATGTCCACACATCCGGGAAAGTGTATATTGAATAAACATTCTACAACTTCTTTATCAAAAGAGGTAAAGTCACCATCAAGTAAGCGAATTTCGCTCACTTGGATATCCTTAGATTTTGCAAGGATTTTGTTTAGCCGACTAACTTCACTCAAACATTTTTACACAGGTTTTTCCAGCCGGATCGTTCAGCACAACGAAGAGCCTTCTTGTAAGCCTTGCGGCTTGAACGACTCTGATCCAGCTGAACGGCGTCTGTTCCAACTGCTTCTACATTGTTTCCTGAGTCTAGTAAGATCGGAATTCCACCTAGTCTAGTAAGATCGGAGTTCCACCTTGAATTCCATCTTGTAGTCTTTACAGATCGCAGAGGACATGCTTCTTCAAAAGTTTCCATAATGTAGGAAGTTGTAGTATCAACGGCAACTTCCAAATCACTTGGATTTTCAACGGACGGAGAGTACCCATGGAATTTGGTCGCAACCAATTCAGTGTAGAGTTCACAGTTTGTTGACCGGGGATTCCTAAAACGCAAAGTCTTCGAAGTAACATTTGAATGTTAGAATAAGACGTAGCGATGCACAGTGGTTCCCCCATAGGTCATAAATCCAAAAGTTCGACTTCAACGAAAGCATGATATTTGTTCATTTGTATCATGTTAAATACCTACTTGTAAAATAAAGCTCCATAATCATTTTTGCTGAATTCTTGCTTTTACGTTCCGACAAAGGTCATTTTAGTAAATCGAATCAAATGTAAATATATATCATTAAAATCAAAATATGTTTAACACTTTCATAACCCTGTCAGAAATGCTTACGATGCTTTACAAGTACCGTTTTGACTCATATTCCAAACACTTAAGGCCACCAGTGACTTCAAATGCATCTGGAAGGCATAAATTAACTGATATTTGTGAAAATTGTAATTTCTTCGCAAAGCCTAACAGTTAGCTGTGTGGTGTGCTGGTAAAAATTTTCATTTAAACTTGTTTAGTATTGTTTTTACGTAAAAGTAGGGAACTACATTTTGGCTCAAATGCCGAACACTACGTTCATTCTGTCTCATATTCCAAACACCTTGATTCAAATTCCGAACAGCACGAATCAATTGTATTCGAACGAATAATTTCGCAGATCAATTTTTCACAGCTAGCTATAACATACATTTAAATACGATAAAACTGAATTGAATTGACTGCCATTTCCTAATTATTTGATGACATATTTCAGTGAAACATTTCAACCAAATCGCCATACAAAAACTGAAGGCCCAAACGCAATGCTAGCGGAACGGCAACGGAATGCGGAACCGGTTCGCCAGCATGAATCACAACATCTCGACTGAGCTGACAACGAATGAAATTGGATCAACACTGAGTCGACAAACTGATTATAGTTCATGCTGGCGAACCGGTTCCGCATTCCGTTGCCGTTCCGTTATCATTGCGTTTGGGCCTTGAGTGTTCGGAATATGAGTCTGTTCGGAATTTGAGACAAAACGGTACGTTATCAATGGCATTGGTTTTCAATAAGATTTTCATCAATTTCTCAGAAAAATAAAATAAAAATAATTAGATTTCGTTTGGAAACTAGATCAGTGATATACAGACTTAATTCGAGCGTCGAAACTCGAAATCCTAAAAACATTTACTAAGCCGAAAAAACTGTTTACCCTCCGAATCTCTGCGTTCTTCTATGAAAGTTGCCTATATAATCACATTACATTTTGCACATAAATGCAGCTGCGATCGTTTGCGACCAGATTGGTGGTAACCACCCAAATGACGTATATCCAATTTACCAGAATATAACTTGATTTATAACAAATTGTAGCTGTAAAGTATCACCATTTTGAGTTTTTAATATATAATCAGAGCAAGCTACTCAATAATGCATGTAGAAAGCCTTAGTTGTAGAATTTCTGCGACTTAGTTAACTCTTCTGGTGAATAACGCTGAAATCATGTCAAAGTCACATAAATCAATACGATGAGGAGAGATTTTTTTTTTATATAGAATTTTCGCACTTCTAGCAAAGCTAGAAACTTTCACCTAACCCGGCTATCTTGGGAGCACATGAAGTTTAGGCTCTGTGGTTCTCACTTAACGGTCTATTACGGTCTATTACGGTCTACTGCGGATGCACGTCTCGAGTGCGGTAACAGTGAAAAAAAGGGGAAAACAACTCTCTACCACGTCACTTTTCTTTGGCTTGGGCTACAAGTCCGATGTCCTCCTGCAACTACCTCATGGTATTACTTCAGGAGGCAGAGGGCTTGTTGATGCCTCTACGCCTTTGCGTCACCTGTTGCTCTATTCGATCTGGCTGCAATTTGTCTCTTCAACGTCACTCACATTTTGGGGCCGACCACACGCCTGGGCTATGTGAGAATTTTTCGATGGATGCTACTGTGTTTTCTTGGTGCGCTTGACTCCATTTTTCTGCTCGTCATGCTCTACGGGCGGACCGGTTGGATACTGAGGTCGGTCTTGCGATTTCAGTTGAGGGGTAACTTCCGGTTCGCAAGCGCCCTGACGACCCAAAGCCGGTGGTTCGTCGTGATCGATACTACTCGGCTTAGTTCCCGACGGTGAAGCTAGCCTACTCCGATGGAGAGTATCTCGACGGAGGAATATCTCCCGAAACCGGTAACGTTACGCGTTGTTCATACTCCGTTGTTGGCCGGTAGAGTGCCGAAGTCGGCCCAGAGATTCCGGTTGGAGGATGGCTTCCGCTTCACTGAAGCTCCGAAAACTCAAGCCGGTGATACGCTCTCACTACTCAGAATAGCCCCCGACGGTGGATCTATCCTACTCCGACGAAGATTTCCTCGGCGGCGGAAGATCTTCCGAGCCGATGCTATCCGGGCAGATGCCGAGGTCGATCCTGCGATTCCGGTATAAGGAAACTTCCGGATCACAGGCGCCCCGACGATCATTTGCCGGTGCTGTTCCGCGATCTACTCAGCTAGTCCCCGACGGTGGACTTAGCCTACTCCGAAGCTGGCCGGGTAGATGCCGAGGTCGGTCCTGCGATTCCGGTTCACAGGCGACCCGGCGACCATTTGCCAGTGCTGTTTCGAGATCTACTCAGCTAGTCCCCGGCGATCTACTCAGCTAGCCTACTCCGACTCGATGGTAGTCGGCCAAGTGTCAGGGTCGGTTCTGCAATTCCGGTTGGAGGGTGACTTCCGGTTCACATGCGCCTCGACGCCTTATTACCGATAGAGTAAAGTGGGGCAATAGTTCGAGTAGGGTAAGAGTTTCTTTTCAAGATTTCTAGCTCAATTCAAAACAAATCTTAAAAATGTCATGGTGGGTCGAATGCTATTCAAGTAAGAGACTTTGAATCCAAATATCATAAAAATCGATTGAGATTTGGAAAAGAGATGGCTATTTGTTGTTTTTCGACGTGAATATTGTAATTTTTGGTCAAACTTTCGTTGCATGGAACCAATTGAAGAAAAAATATTTTTCAATATTTTATGTAAGGGCGTTTCTAGGCCTATCATAAAGTTGCTTTGAGGTGTATTAGTTTTTGCATAAATGCTTGAAAACAATTTTTGGCCCATAGTGGGGCAAAAGTTCGAATCAGCGGGGCAAAAGTTCGACCCATGTATAAAATCACGGGAAAATTTGCAAATTGCCTAAAATACACATATTATCTTCAAATTTAGTTAAATTTGTCTGATCGTGTGGAAACTGTCACTAAAATTTTACATTTCCGCTTAGTTTTGCGAAAAACTGCTATTTTTGGATATATTACAATTAACCCAGTTTTGGGCAATTTTTTGATGAAAATTTAGTGTGTATTTTTCGTTAAACTTAAGTTAACGACTGGTGTAAAGTATGCCTGTCATAAAAGGATCGATATTTTGTGTTTTAGCCAGCGAACTTTTGCCCCACACAAGATTCGAACTCTTGCCCCACCGGTGGGGCAAAAGTTCGAATAAGACAATCAATTTTGAAACTGTTATAACTAAAAATGGGTAAATATTTTGACATAAGTTTGTTCAGCAAAATTATAGCCAATATGTTGAAGTTTCACTGGATGGTATTTGTTTTGTTTTAACTGCTATTGTTTTCCTGGAAACTTTGATTATACCACTAAGGTCGAACTTTTGCCCCACCTTACTCTACTACGTTACGCTCGTTCTACTCGGTCTAGTCCCCGACGAAGGATCTAGCCTACTCTGATCGCGCCCGATGGTCTCCTCTCATCAACAGACTGACTTATCGAGTGCCGAGGTTAGTCCGACAATTCCGGTGGGAGTTTGGCTTCCGGTTCATCAGCGCCCCGACGTCCCGACGTCAAGCGCTTCTCTCTTCGTCTCGTTTCGCTGCTCTTCTCGCCAGTTGCGCTGTAAGCCAGGCATTATTTGCACCACCATGTTGGTCATCATATTCCAAAGATCGGGATCTCTTAGAATTCCGTGGACCAGACCATCTACGCTGAAGTACTCACCAAAAATAGTCGCCACCGTGTCTCGTTCTTTGTTGAACCTCGGGCAGTCGAAGAAAACATGTTCTGGCGTGTCTTCAATCTCCATACACTCAGGACAGAATGGTGAAGACGCATGGCTGAATCGATGCAGATACTGCTTGAAGCAGCCGTGACCTGACAAGAACTGTGTCAGGTGGAAGTTCACTTCTCCGTGCTCCCTGTTCACCTAGGCCGATAGATTCGGGATGAGCCTGTGGGTCCACCTGTCCCATTCTTGCTTCCACTTAGCCAGCGAACGAATTCTTGACAACTTTCTCGCCTGTCTAGTTTCTCTTTGCTGATAGCAGTCGATGTCTTCGGACAGGATGATGCAGATCGGGATCATCCCAGCGATTACGCATGCCGCCTCCGACGACATAGTCCGCGCTCACCACTCGCATGGTGATGAGTTGTAACGTGCTGTTTAACTTATCCCGATTCCGCTTGGTCTGCAGCGCCGCGCCCCAGGCTGGTGCACCGTATCTTTGTAGCGATGTTGATACGACAGGCAGAAGACGCCTCTTACTGCTTCTAGGACCACCTATGTTGGGCATAAGTCTTGTGAGCGCATTGTTCGCCTTCGCCGCCTTCTCACATACATAATCTACGTGATTGTTGAAGCTCAGCCGATCGTCCAGTATTACGCCCAAGTGTTTCAACTTTCGCTGTGATCCTATGGCATGCCCCCCAACAGTGATCTCACCGTGCATGACTGCTTTGCAGTTGCTAACTAGTAGCACCTCTGTTTTGTGGTGGGCTATCTTCAGCTCCATCCATTCTTCAACTGGACCAATTGCCTCCGTTGCCAGCATTTCTACTTCCTCCTGCGTCTCACCTATTACCGTTAGGACGACGTCATCGGCGAAACCGACAATCTCGACCCCCTTGGGTAGCTCCAGCGATAGGACCCCGTCGTACATCGCATTCCACAGCATTGGTCCCAGTATGGAACCTTGTGAGACTCCAGCCGTTATTCTTAACTCCTTTGGGCCGGCGTCGGTTTCACACCTCAGTACACGGAAGAAGCTCTTTAAAATCTGGCACAAGTAGTCGGGAACCCGCATTCTGTGCAGCGCTGTGGCAATGGCCTCCCAGCTGGCGCAGTTGAACACGTTCTTCACATCTATCGTGACCACGGCGCAGTAACGATCTCCTCTACGCTTTTGTTTGTGCTTTCACGCCCCTCTCCAGCACTGTCCGAATTGCGTCAACCGTCGACATTCTTTTCCGGAATTCAAAATGCCTTTATGATAGCCCGTTCTCGCTCTCTGTGCATTTCAACACCCTACTGAGGGTAACCAGTTTACCGAGTGTATCTAGTAAACATATATGTATGCCTATATGATCCTGGGTCCCCGAGCGGTTTTCCTGTATTCAGCAACAGTAACAGTTTCTGAATTGTCCATATTTCTGGAAATTGACCTTCGTCCAGGCATTTCTGCATAACCTTCCTTACCATAACTGGATACGCAAGGACCGCTGCTTTGAGTGCCACGTTGGGGATTCGTGTATAGGTGAGTATGTTTGCATATGTGTATGTGTGTAACTTATTGTATAATGTGTGAATTTGTGCATGTGTATGTGTTTTTACTATCCCAACGTGTTACTGTATGTGTAGATCTACATGAATGTGTGTGTATATATGTGTGTTTATAAGCGTTTGCATTTCAAGCAGTTTGTCATTTTCCAATTGGTTATAGAAATGAAATTGATTAATACAATTGCTTGAATGTGTAAGAGTATCCAGAAACCCAAATGTACGTATAACGAAATCACCTGGAGGCTTTTTATGTGCAAAATTTCACTTATAAGATGACGCGAAAAGGCCTTCTACGTACAAAAGTGGAGGCGATATGCGTGCATACATTATGTGATGAATAATAACATACAATGCGAGTGTATAAATTTTCTACCGAACCGATCCGACTTAGCTTATGATAACAAATGTTGATTTGACAGCTGCTACGGAGTGATCCGATTTTGTTTGTACGAGTGTACGAGACGAAACAAAATGTACAAGTGAATTCAAAAAAGAAGTGTTTTATGCGAGGAAGGTCATCAACCAGACGAGTTTATCCTCGGTGTTTTGCGGGTTTGATGTAATTGGAATGAATAAACGAGTTATAACGTGAACTTTCATGCGATTTCTGGTTGTCTGGGAATATTATGTATTTGTGTGTTTGTATGCAGTATATTTGTTTAGAAAATATTGTTTTAACATTTGATATTCTATGTAAATCATAGTACTATATCAGCAGTGGATAAGTGGATACAGACATTTACATATTTGTTACATTTGGTTTGAATGCCCTCAATGTGAATTTTGAAAGTTGAATATTTGTCTAGCATGAGCCCTAGATACTTAATGCTGCCTGGAGGAACACCAGCTCTTGCAGGAAGTCTTTCAGACTTTTGGTTCTGATAATTAACCTGAAATGTATGATTTGACAGATAACTTTGGATTATTTTAACAAAGTATGTTGGAAAATTCAAGTTTTATAATTTTACAATCAATCCTTCATGGGCAGTATAATGGTCGTTAAAAGACAGAATATATCGAATTTGTTTACTAAGTAGCAATAAATTTTGAGCCCGAAACGAATTCCACCAAAAAAAAAAAAAAACTACCCGCTGAATATCGAATTACAACAGGCAATTGGTTGCACCTGTATGCCTTCCTCGTCAGCAAAACTCCACACAGAAGCCCTTACAATGTCACCACGTTGAACTCAAATCTACTTTAATTCGCACTTGATTGAAACAGACAGCAGACTGCACTCACAGTTGTATGCTAATCTATGCCGTGTCCCCTGTACAAGACATCGCGATTAAAGCCAATGGCTCATATCAGTGAATGTGACAAGATATCGCGTTGATTGGCAGCATGTACCGTAATCACCTTATCCTTTAATCAATATGTCCTCAGGAATAGAAATAATATATCAATATTGTAATTCGGGGTAACATTGATAAGTTTCTCGAATGTTATGAAATTTCATTCGGAGATGCATTTATCGCTGGCACCCAAAGTTCGTGACTGCACATATCATATCGTTTTTTTTTTTTTAAGTTTTTACGCTCAAGTATCCACCATTCAGTCATCAGCAATCATCAAATAATAAAAACCAGATGTTTCGTTCAAATTTCAAGAAATTCTTTCGAAAATCTATCAACGCATTAAAGATAGCAATGCAATGATAGATTTTCATGAACAATGCTTCGATTTTGAGCATAAAAAACTGGTTTGGATAATTTGTAGAACGATGATGGTTATTTTCCTCTAAAACATGTTTAAAAACAATGTTCTACTTGATATTTTATTTTGCCGATATGGGGTAACATTGATCACTATGTAAAGAATATTCTATAGTAATTCAAATACCGCTAACTAAATCCATGGCCTCTGAAAACAAATGTAGCCAAACTTTTACAAGCCATTAACTTTTTGTGTCACTTCAAAATTGAAAACACCTTGAATCGCGGAATACGCCTGGAGGTAGGCAATATTCGTATTTTAAAAAGTTCAAAAGTTTGTGCGTAAACAAACCACAATTTTCGCAAAAATCTTTGTTTTAACTAGCTTAAAAATCGGATTGAAAAGCACCATTCTAGTTTTCGAAAAGCTTCAACCAAAATTGTTTATGTCAACCTTTCACGAGATGGATCATACCGATAAATGTTACCCCGCTGATCAATGATACCCCGTTTTGCGTTACTAAGTTTTAATCAACGCACCAGTATGAATATCACTACCTAACTCTATAACAACATACTACAGTATACAGCTGAAATAAGTTAACCAACCCTCTACAGGAGACTTAAGACTTACCTTTTTGCTTCACCTTATCCTGTTCTTACAAAATTGCAAACGAGCGTAATTTAGCAGAAGCTTCAAAACGTGAAGTAAAACAAAAGTACGACAAACAACGTTAACCACAGTCGAACCCCTCCCACCTTACATGGATCTCAATTAACACACTAACGTACGGATAACGAAATGGAAAGATTAGTTTCAGTTTTCACTGTAGTTTTCCTTACGCTGCACCAAAGGCACGCATGGCAAGGTGAAGTCCACCCAATGAAAACTAAAATGTCGAAGGTGAGTGATGCCTACTTTTGCAGTTGAACCTAATTTGGGTGAAATGGTGCATACATATTTCGTTACATGAGGTGCTCTTGTGAAAAAGCTGATCCAGTAACGCTATTTGACCTGAAAGGTTTCATTTGATCTTTTTTTTGTTGAATCCTAATGAGAAGGCTTATGCTATGTAAAAATTGGACATGTTAACCCTTTACCACAGACAAACAGACGTTACACTTGAAACGATTTTGTTCAGAATCCATCCAATCCATTGCATTAAACATGGTTATGTGCAACAAGGCATGCAGAAGGCACTAGTGTGAAATGTCAAGCACGAAGGAAAACGATGCGCGCTCCTCTGGTTATGAGATATAGAAATGCAATATCAGAAATTTGAACCGTTTTAATTGTGGTCGATGGAAAATTTATTAGTTTTACATCTGTTTGCTTGTACCTTTACTGTCTATTTTCAATAATAGATCTACACCGATTCACTAACTTGATACTAGATGGGCCACAATTAGCTCCGTCGAATCAACGCCGATTTGAAAATCCTTCTCCACTGTTTTTCCTGAGCCAATCACTACCAGCTCAGTTAGGTGCCCTCATTAACTGTAAAGACAACGTTTGTGCAGCTTACCACGAAGTCAACTCGTCCGGGTTTTTTTGCTGGATACTCTCTTTAATTTTAGTTCTTCTGGCATACGTACAACGTGACCAGCCCAAAATAGCCTGGCCTGTTAAGGCTTGACAACATCCACTTCTTCATATACCGTAATCCGGGGGCAAATTGATCACTGGGGCGAATTTTATCAGGTCGGAACCAGAAAACATTTCCTTCCAAGGCTGCTGAAGGTTTCGTTGGCACCACAGACATTCCATGTTTTTTAGTTTATGATGATTTCGAATTATTTCATTTTTATTAGGATCAGTTTTGCATAGAAATATTCTGACTTTTTGAAGACGATGTAAGGAATACAGTTGGAATTGTCGGTGCTAAACAATCCATTGGTGCTATGTCTACATGTCAACTTTGAGTGTTTAAAATATTGTGTAAGCTTGAGTATGGACTACTGAACTCATTTTTTATATCATACAGCATAGCAAGTATAGATTTTTGCTCAAAAAAACGTTTATTCTCAGATAATATATTTATTTCAAGGGAAATTGCCTACATTTAGGCGTATTAGGCAGATTTTTAGGGTAAATTTTGCAATAAAATGATCATATACTCGAGTTAGAAAAATTTGACATCATTTTCAGAATCAGGAGATCCATATTTAGTAAATAGGGAAATGTTTTATTCCTAAACCTGATTTGTCACATGATGATTAATTTCGCCCCAGTGTGTCATTTTAATTGTTTGTCATTAGAACTATTTTTATGACATGTTAAATATTATTTCATGAAATATCGAGTACATAAACTGATAAAGATCCACGAAGTACTGATTTTGTCGAAATTAATTTGACAATATTTGAATTCCGGAGGATAACACAACAAAAAGTTGTAAAGTAGTGATCAATTTGCCCCCCGATTGCGGTACTTGATTTTCCGGTCGACCTCTTTTAATGTCAGGATTCATGGCCGTATAGAGCAACCGACAGGATTATTATTTGGAATTTTTTGAATATGTATGCAAAACGAGTTTGGAAACTTCACAGACCATTTTCGCAATGCCTACTTTTCACATATGGGACTGACTTGCGATTCCGGGACAATCGGCGAAGACCACAGCGACGTACAGGGACTAACGATTGGGAGCTCGGTACGTGGAACAGTAAATCTCTCAACATCATCGGGAGCACACGCATAGAGACAACTAAAAGTCGAGATCGCAGCAAGCCGTGCACACGGGCGGCTGCGTTTTGAATTTTGTGTCACGTTTACTTCGTGCCGAGTTTTTTTTTCTATTCGGCTGGTGAAGAATTAGATTCGGTGGCATAGCGCCGCCACGTGCAAATGTTCTGTGGAAACATGTTGTGATGAAAGTGTTTTTTTTTTTCTTTTTAAAGATTAAATTTGAAGATTTGTGACATTCTGCATTCTAGATTTTTTAATAATTCCACTAATGATTCCGCCAGTTCTACGCCCCGAATAGTTTTTTTTTCTCATTTGTGCTAAACTAAGATGAAAAAGCATAGGGCAAACGCTCCCTTAGTGGAGGTAGCTCCAATAGTGGAGGTAGTGTGTTTTGGCATGTTTCGCTCTAATAAATGATTAAGTAATATTTTTCTATGATGCACGATGCGAAAATGATACAAGTAATCGAATAATATTCGTGAATTTTAACCGTAAAACTATTTACAACAATTATTTTGCTTATTTTTTTTGCTCCTTTGCACCTATAGTGGTGCATCAGTACCCATAGTGGAGGGTCCCATAAGAAATCAATAGTTTACGCCACTAAAGGAACCATTCTTAAAACATACCTCCACTAAACGAACAGTGTTCCTATTATTGGTGCAAGGCTTTTTGCAGGGAAATTTCAAATGAATCGTGATTTTTATACGTTTAAAGGATAGAAGGATTTGTGATCTATCGAATGATACATTAGAATCATATGTTTCACGATTTTATCACCATGTTTTAGCAGTTTTCCCTTAGGTGCACCACTAATGGTACACTTGTCCTATCAGCTGAGTGATTTGATGGTGCTTTTCAATGCTATAGCGACAATAGCTATAGAAAAAAAAATAACGTGTGAAAACAGCGTTCAATAATGACCATTGAGCTACGCAAAGTTGAATGTTTCATACCAGAATGATCTGCCCAATTTTGCTCCTCATATTGTGTGTGTGTTTTGACGGTTTTGACAACGGAAAGCGTCATCCATGCCGTTGTTCCATTGTGATACGAAACCGTCCAGATGATGTGAATTTTTCAACAGAATAATTGAGTTTTTTGTTGAACCGACTTCTGCACTGGACCTTAAGACCAATGAATGGATTTGGTGAGTTTGTTCCAATCACATTGCTTATTTTTCGGGCTCTGTGTATTATGGGGTAGGGTAAACTTTTCTCGTTTCAGAGAGCGAGTAACGGCGCTTAAACCAAAACTCGTTAGCTAGAACACTAGGTGTAAATGACTGTGCCCCATCCTTGGATGACAAACGCGCATGGAGTGACGTTAATTTTCTTAGCTGCGTCACTCCCAACGATGATAAAAACATGATACTTACACCCAATTACAAAAATATACTAAACTACACATACACCAAATTCCAATCCGGTCGCATCACTCGCTTATAGTGAATCCTAGACCATTGCCCTTCCTATCAAGTAGCTCCTTGGGCATCTATGAGGAAATCGGTGAGTCGCTGGCCTCTCTTTAAGTAGATGTCATATCATCATTATTCTTCCCTTTCCTCGTAAAGCCGGATTCGCTGCTGACAAGTAATTTCTCGGCCTATCTTGATGCATGGAAAATTTCTGCAAGGAATCGATTAAGAATGCGCTTTTTTCTGATCGCAGCACGCAGTTGATAAGAAATGTCAGTTCAAATGGGAGTCGCTGTAGAAAATGTCTGCAAGGAATCGGTGAAAAGTTTTTTTCTTATTTTCAGTAGGCTTAACGGAAAAGATGGGCGTGACCAGAAATGGAAATTGTCATGACTTTTCATCCCTTACTTCCGATTGAAAAGCTGCGACAACATACACGAGCTGTGAACAGCTTTCATAGTGATGAAAGACGCGTGATCGGATAGTGGCCGATCCACGTAAGAATGTGCAAGTTGAGGATCAACTTCAGCATAATAAACGTGCACAGCTCTCACTCTGGAAGCACTCATGATGATTTACGCGCAGCTCGAACGCAAGTACGACAGCTGCTCAAGTCACGACGTCAAAATCAAACCGAGATCTCAACGCTCATGTTGGCGAACGAAAACGGCTGACGACTAATTGATTTGGCCGCCTCCAAGTATATGATCATACGTAGCGCATCCTTCCAGCACAGCCTTGTATACCGATCACCACAGCAGACATCGACCACGTTCTGATTGATGGATGGCACATCTCCGAGATTATCGACGTTAGGGCATATCGTGGTGCTAACTGCGACTCTGACCACTATCTGGTGATGGTTAAACTGCGCCCAAAACTCTCCGTAGTTAACAATGTACTGCACCGACGGCCGCCCCGGTATGACCTAGAGCGGCTTAGGCAATCGGATATCGCAACTGCATACGCGCAGCACATCGAGGCTGCATTATCGGAAGAGGGTGAGCTGGATGAAGTCCCTTTTGAGGACTGCTGGAGCACAGTGAAAGCAGCCATCAATAATGCAGCTGAGAACAACGTCGGGTACATGGGACGGAGTCGACGGAACGATTGGTTCGGCGAGGAATGTAGGCAGATTCTAGAGGAGACGAATGCAGCGCAGGCGGTCATGCTGCAGCAAGGGACCCAGCAGAATGTGGAACGTTATGGACGGAAACGACAACAACCGACCCACTTCTTTCGGGAGAAAAAACGCCGCCTTGAGGAGACGGAGTGCGAGGAAATGGAACAGCTGTTCCGGTCTTAAGAAACATGTAAGTTCTATCAGAAGCATTACGCTTCCCGCAACGGTTTCGTGACGCGAGCCTAGATGTACAGGGATAAGGATGGTAGCATCTTGACGAACGAGCGTGAGGTGAGTGAAAGGTGGAAGCAGCACTTCGACGAGCACCTGAATGGCGCTAAGAGCACAGGCAATGAAGATCGGGACAACGGAGGAAATGCCTTCGTCAGTAATGCGTGAGATGGAAACTAACCAGCGCAGCGAGCGAGCTAGGTGGGCGCATCAAGTGCGCATCGATTTGGCAAGCATGGGGCAGAACCGAGGATGGAGAGATGCGGCCACGAACCGAGTATTGTGGTGTGAAATTGTTGATTCAGTGTTATCTGTTTAGATGTTAACTCAATAAATGAATCAAAGCAGGTGAAATCAACTCACCTGTAAAAATCCTAACTGCTACGGCAAATGAAATGTAATATGTTGTTAACAAAATGTTAATATAAGCTTAATTTTGTTATACCAAATTAGGATGATAGTGTTGTCTAACACAGAACACCTAGATAAATAAATGAATGTAATGTTTGGAATGATCCTAATGAAGAATTATAAAAAAAATAAAAAACTGAGATTAAAAATATACACTTAGATTAGAAAACTGGGATCAGTAAAATTTTACTGGGATTTTGAACCACCGAAAAAGCCAGTAGATTGAAACTTATTGCCATGCGAAATTCAACCGCAAATATCATCATGATTCATTTTTCTCGACAAATGATATTAAAGGATAGCCCTCTGCAAAATTTCAAAGCAAAATCTTTGCTTTCGGTGTATAGCGATTTTTCCTAGTTTACTGACATTCTCGGTGGTCCTAACACCTAATGAAGAAGTTCTATCTTAAATTATGTAAAACGCATATTACCTCATCACTACACATAAATCATTTTCTTAAAGTAATAAGGAGACCAAAAATTGTATTCATATTTAAAGTTATTCTTATTTGTTCTATTACTTCATGTTCAAAGATGCATTTGCCAAAGTTTCAATAAAAATTCTATTTTTTATCTCTCCTTTTGTTTTCTTTATTTCCACCTTTACAACAATCATAGCTACATGATCAAATGAAAATGAAAGTACGTGCACGCATTAAATAAAAGAAAGCGCCAAAACAAAAATAACCTTAATGAGAACTTCAACCGGTATGATCGTCAACCCCCACAGCTTGTATCGCGCAGAAGCTCTATAAAAATCATACCTATTCAGCATAAAAAAGAAAGAAAGAAAAGCGAACTCAAGTGCATGACAGAACTACTATCACTAAAAAAGGCCTATACCACAATGCCCACAATAATGCATCAGCGAAAGCACTTTAGTTCGTGCTCGTCACTGGGACGAATCGGTTCGGCAGTATTCAACAAACGTGTTTTTTTTTCTACAACTTCCTCGTTCTGTAAGCTCTAACCAAGTTAATGAAAGAGCAAAGGTTATCGGTTCAACGAAAATTTGTTTTTTTATTTACAGTGAATCAAATTCTTAACAATTCTGCCAGGTGATTGGAAGTGTGCCTAATTTATTTAGTTAACCATATGGCATGACAATTCGAAAAGATTTGTTTGTTTATAATTCCTAATTAGAGTTCTAAAATTGTCCCACACGAAGATTTCTTATAGTTGACTATACAGTTATTCACAAGAAAAGATCATTGATACAGCAATAATCAAGTGTAAATTATTTTAGCGAAATTGCGGTGTTCATGTGTTGTGTGCTTTCTTCTGTGACAATGTTAAGTGGATTAAGTATAGGGACATTTGTGTTGCTTTTCAAGTGTGGAATAAGGCAGATTCCGAATTCAATGATAATTACGTTTTGCTTTAGATTACTGTAAAAAAACGGGTGAAGTGGATCTATTGAGTTGTAGTTGGTTGAAGTTGAAATTAAAATGAAGTAAATAGGCCGTCATTAAAGTTTGTATGAGTCGTTGGTGATTGGTGCTAATTCAACGTTTCGAATGAATGAAAATCAGTTGGTTTTGCGCTGACACTTCTAAAAAAGTACTTTCGACATGTATGCACATCAAGAGATACTTTTTCGAATCAATATGAACTCTGAAGACTGAGTTGTATTACTTTGAAATTGCAAACTTAAATGGTATCATGACTGTGAAAACGAATAACATGTTTGATTCTATGCGATCTACTTTTTTTTTCTAAAGCATGTTGTTCTAAATGGTGATAAAAGACGTACATAAACTTCTGGTTCTGAAGGTGAAATCACACATGGCGATAATATGAATATGATTCCTTAGGAAATTGCCTACATATTACAGCATTTTTAAACTTCAATAACAAAATATTCAATAATATTTGAAATGACAAAAGTTTAACCGTTATTTATGATTCGTATCTTTAACAAGAGATACTTTTTACCTTGATAATTTTCAGCACTAAAGTCATTTTTGAAAGTATAAACCGACCAGATATGTCCTGTGGCACGCGGGATACTCTTTCAGATCTCGTTCCCAATCAAATACATGATTTGTATAATTTGTATGAATGTACATCCAATTCTACAATCACTGTAAGCCTAATTCACGATATACAATATTAGACAAAACATTTGCCACTTTTTCGATTTTCCAGACAAAATGACCAACTTTGGTAAGTTTGATCTCAGTTATTTATGGACCGATTTGAATGAAATTTCAACAGATTATCAGATATAACTTGAATTTTAACATATATTTTTGAATAATTTTTCCAATTACGAGTTTATAAGTTATAACGATTTATCTTAAGTGTAATTTTCGACGAAAAATTCAAAACTATTTATCTCATAATCTGATAACCCTACACAAAAACTATCTTCGGAAAACTTGTTCATCTCGCTAAAATCTACAACTTTGCTGAAGATACCATGAAGCTATTCCTTCAATATGTTTAGTTATGTCATTTATAAAAAATCGTCAAAAAATTCACTTTAGTCAAACCGTTACTGCTTTCGAACTTGTGATTGGAAAAATCACTCAAAAATATATGTTAAAATTCAAGTTATGTCTGATGTTCTGCCAAAATTTCATTCAAAGCGATCCATAAATAACTGAGATATAGTTTACCAAAGTTGGTCATTTTGTATGGAAAATCGAAAAATTTGCAAATTGTTTGTCCTATACTATAAATAAAAACTCAGTTCAGTTAAAATTAGATTTGACGCGGTAGGTTAGGGGTACCGTGCACCCCCGCTAATTTGAACGGTACCTCATGCAAACCATCGGGGTTCATTTTTAATTTGAACGTCTAGTCACCCTAGAAATGTGTTTCTGGTGAGGTACACTGTTTTGTTTTGATTCTGCGTTCCGTTCCACAGCGTTCCATCTCACTTCACTACGTTCCATGAGCTAAATAACGTTCGAACCATTTTTAATCTGAACGATGTGCAAATTAGCGGGGTACAGATTAAAAAGTGTTCAGATTAAATGTGGTCAAACCAATGGGGGTACCCGGTACCAGTATTTGACCTAGTACCAAAATGTGTATTCGAATCATATACCGTTATACGACACAAATAAACCCAAGTCGTTAGGTGCTCGTCAAATTGCTTTTAAATGATACGGAAACATTCTTATAAAATCAAAGTTTGCAAAGAAAATAATTAAAAAAGAATAATTTTCCTCAATTTATCTTTGCTACTTGCACCTTCTTTTGCCATGCTATCCCTTAATTTGCCATTCTTGATATTAAAAGGCGCTTCATTTGGTATTAGGGGTAAGATGATCAATCCACCTAAAAGTGAGATAAAAAATTATTTTTTCTCAACATTAAGTTAGAGATTTTAAGTCTTCGGCAAAGTTGTAGAGTATGTAATTACAATCAACTTTGCCGAAGATGCAAAATTTCAACATATTCGCGGTAATGAGATATGGAGCATTTTGTCTTCGACACCCCTTAAAACTCGTTTTTTTTTTTGTACATAACTTTCTAATAGATTTTTTCACATTTTTTTTAATCTTCCGCAAAGTTGTTTGGATCGATAAAATACACATTTTTGCTGAACACGAAAACCTTCTATCTCTTATCGTTAAAAAGTTATAAAGAAATTCATGTTAAATTTTTCGTCCACTTTCACCTTAAAAATCTCCATTCTACGCAAAATGACGCAGCTAGTTTCATGGCAACTTCAAGTTCTAACTTTCTATTTTTGCATACAGGTAATAACTTTTGGAAACAAAAGGTTTTCTGCAGTGTTTTTCACAAATGATACACTCCCGTTCAAAAGTTTGGGTTTACCTCTTAAAAACATGAACAAGTGTTTTGTCCATATCTCTGTGATTAGTGTGTGTAAGTATTTTCCCGATGCATCGGTGGCGGATTCAGAAACCGAAACAAAAAAATTCAAATACCTACTGGTGCAAGTGGTCCATATTCTCAACCCCAAACAAGGTTTCTGACCAGTTCTTATATTTTTCCTGCTAATCACAGCAAGCGGTGACCGTGAACGGACGTTTTAAAAAATCTCGCTGCTATTTTTCTCGCGCTTTTTTATTCTGTTGAAAAAAAGTTATGGCTGGTTATAGCCAAAACGGTTAGCAAGGTGTTTTTGGTGAAAAATTTTGTTTGAAACGTGGATGAGTAGTAGAGCTATTGTTGGAAGAGTTGAATGTGTTGCCTGCCGAACGTCCGAAGTTTCGCTATTAGTGGTAAAACGAATACCCTTACTGGAACCGGAAAGGTCATCTTTACCAATTGATATCCGGTTGAGGGATTTGGTGAGTTTGTTCCATTTTATCATTCGGAATTTAGTTTACAATTGAAATAGTTGAATTTTGATAGCTATAACCGGAACGATTCAAATTTTTTTATAATGTTGTGTATCGTCGGTTCGCGATCACGGAACAAAGGTGTCCGCAGCTGGAGTAGTGTTTCGTCATTAGATTCTGCTTCTTGCTCCTACGGGGAGCGGAAGACGGAATCGTGATCAATCGTGTTCGGTTTCGTTTTGTACGGTTACGAAAAAACATCGCGAGGTTCGTCAGTAGTGGTTGGTCATTCGATTCGGTTGCTTGCTCGTAGGGGGCGAAAAATAAAGTCGCGTAAATGCATTTTTTTCTCGGGCTGCTCAGTTTTTACGTTTTGGACAGTATTTTGTTCCGAAGCCGAAGGTCGGCATGTGCGTATTTCTTTTTCTCTTTTTTTTTTGTTGATTCCGATGTCCCTGGAGGAATCTACTCTGCTTTT
This sequence comes from Aedes aegypti, assembly GCF_002204515.2. Classification (NCBI taxonomy): domain Eukaryota; kingdom Metazoa; phylum Arthropoda; class Insecta; order Diptera; family Culicidae; genus Aedes; species Aedes aegypti. The sequence goes on from NC_035107.1 coordinate 119,217,402, forward strand.
TACCGAGCAGGATTTCACTATCATTAAATGCGCATTTTTTTACGGAAAACATAACTTTCTAATAGATTTTTTCAATTTTTTTTAATCTTCCGCAAAGTTGTTTGGATCGATATAATACACATTTTTTGCTGAACACGAAAACCTTCTATCTCTTATCGTTAAAAAGTTATAAAGCAATTCATGTTAAATTTTTCGTCCACTTTCACCTTAAAAATCTCCATTCTACGCAAAATGACGCAGCTAGTTTCATGGCAACTTCAAGTTCTAACTTTCTATTTTTGCATACAGGTAATAACTTTTGGAAACAAAAGGTTTTCTGCAGTGTTTTTCACAAATGATACACTCCCGTTCAAAAGTTTGTGTTTACCTCCTAAAAAACATGAACAAGTGTTTTGTCCATATCTCTGTGATTACACGTCCAATTGAAACTCTCTATGGTGCATTAGGGGGCTCAAACAAACGTAGCGGTAAACGCGCAGCTATTCAGCATGACCATGCTGAGGGTCGTATATTCGAATCCCGCTGGTCGAGGATCTTTTCGTAAAGGAAATTTTCTCGATTCCCAGGGCATAGAAATTCTTCGTACCTGCCACACGATGTACACATGCAAAAATGGTCAATCGGCAATGAAAGCTCTCAGTTAATAACTGTGGAAGTGCTCATAAGAACACTTATCTGAGAAGCAGGCTTTGTCCCAGTTGGGACGTAACGCCAGAAAGAAGAAGAAGATGGTGATTTCGAAAGCCAATGAGTAATTCTTACTTTGTAAGTATTTTCCCGATGCATCGGTGGCGGATTCAGAAACCGAAACAAAAAAACATTTCAAATATCCACTGGTGCAAGTGGTTCATATTCGCAACCCCAAACAAGGTTTCTGACCAGTTCTTATATTTTTCCTGCTAATCGCAGCAAGCGGTGACCGTGAACAGACGTTTTAAAAAATCTCGCTGCTATTTTTCTCGCGCTTGTCAATTTTTGATTCTGTTGAAAAAAAAAGTTAGGGCTGGTTATAGCCAAAACCGTTGTGTTTTTGGTGAAAAATTGTGTTTGAAACGTGGATGAGTAGTAGAGCTATTGTTGGAAGAGTTGAATGTGTTGCCTGCCGAACGTCCGAAGTTTCGCTATTAGTGGTAAAACGAATACCCTTACTGGAACCGGAAAGGTCATCTTTACCAATTGATATCCGGTTGGAGGATTTGGTGAGTTTGTTCCATTTTATCATTCGGAATTTAGTTTACAATTGATATAGTTGAATTTTGATAGCTATAACCGGAACGATTCATTTTTTTTGTAATGTTGTGTATCGTCGGTTCGCGATCACGGGACAAAGATGTCCGCGCCTGGAGTAGTGTTTGGTCATTAGATTCTGCTTCTTGCTCCTACGGGGAGCGGAAGACGGAATCGTGATGAATCGTGTTCGTTTTCGTTTTGTACGGTTACGAAAAAACATCGCGAGGTTCGTCAGTAGTGTTTGGTCATTCGATTCGGTTGCTTGCTCGTAGGGGGCGAAAGATAAAGTCGCGTAAATGCATTTTTTTTCTCGGGCTGCTCAGTTTTTACGTTTTGGACAGTATTTCGTTCCGAAGCCGAAGGTCGGTCTTTTTCTCTTTTTTTGTTGATTCCGATGACCCTGGAGGAATCGACTCTGCTTTTTACCGAGCAGAATTTCACTATCATTAAATGCGCATTTTTTACGGGAAACAATATTGTTCAAACTGTAAATAAAGCATTGTTTCTTTCTTTTGATTGCCGGCATTCAAAAGATTAAATTAAAAACAATTAAATATCAAATGCTCTGGGTCCATCGTCAGCTCTTCAAGCGAATCCTAGCGACCTACTGCCTTTCCCAACCCCCAACTCCCTAGAACTTATGAGGGTGTCACTGAGTCGGGGGCCTCTCGTTAAGTAAATACTACATCAACATTTCCTTCCCCAATCCCAAGTTACGGTAAAGATGGGCGTGGCCTGGAATAGCGGTATTCATGGTTTTGGTATTCTTGTTTCAGATTAGATCAAGGTTAACTCCCAAGCCTTGTTCCTGAAAGCAGTCTAGATGAGACTATCAAAGATAAAATATGAATATAGCTAGTATCCAATCTACGAAGTATACCTTAACTACGCTAACGCTAACGCTAGTTTTTATATTTTTCCTGATACCCTATTGTCCCTATTACATGTTGAAAAAAAAAAATTCAACGAGTAGGTAGGTACTGTTTGAATGATCCATTATTTTTCATGTAATCAAAAACAAATTTTATGTCTCGGAATAACTTTTGTAATAGCTATGAAAATACATGAGAAACGATAATTAGAAAAATAATTGGATAAACCGAACCAAGCGCCAAATACTTTATCTTCTTCTTCTTGGCATTACGTCCCCACTGGGACTGAGTCTGCTTCTTTCTTTCCAAAAGCATAGCAATCGCACGGTGTTTCAATTACCGTTATTATCAAATAAAATATACCATCAAAATGGCAGTCGGCAGTTGATTCCTGACGTTGTGCTGCACCTCTGGGCCGAATTTGAAAAAAAAATCCTTAGTCAGAATTTTGAGCTACGCCCTTTTTTATGTTTATATGATAGAAATCACATGAAGTATGCCACTTTAACTTGTTTCAACAAACAGATTATAATTAAATTTTGTAGTTTCCTAATTTTTTTCTAGACCGACATTTGAAAAGTACCAATGCAATGTTTAATTATTACTAATCAGCCAACACCCGAAAAATTATATCTACCAATCTAGCACCTGATAGTGATTTTAGGAAAATATTCAAAGTTTTCAAATATGTACGAATAATTCTTGGACAGGATATGCAGACATGCCCTTTAGAAGTGCATGGAAAGCATATTGCATGGTGAATTCCGTTCCATCTATAATCAACGGTAAGGTTCATACATAATCATTACACCTTTGCGGTTGTTCTTATTTCATTAAATTTAGCAAGTTGCATAACATGTTCACTAGTGTGGGACAAAATTTAGATTCTCGCTCCAGTCCACTTTTTGGATTGCATTTTGGTCCCTTAACAACTGTGCAAAATTTCAGCTTGATCGGTGAAACTATATTTTAGCGCCAGCCGTTCAAAGTTTATATGGAATTTACTATGGGAAAACTAACTTTTGCAAAGAAAAATCGCCAGAGGTTGCCCATTGTCCTCTATAAAAATTCTAAACACACTTTTCGATAGGTATTTTTACGATGAAGAATATTGCCGAAGACCGCGAAACAATTCGACGCTTGTGAAAAAAGTTTTTCAATGAAAACCTATTGGCAAGGCGACGTTGATCAATACGTAATGAAATAACAATAATAACAAAATTGGGCAAAATTTCCGAAAAGTCTATGTCTATTAACAAGCATCGGATCTCTTTGCGGTCTTTGACAATGTTGTTCATCGTAAAAATACCTATCGAAATCTGTGTCCAGAATTTTTAAAGAGGACAATGGGCAACTTTTGGCGATTTTTCTTTGCAAAAATAAGTTTTCCCATAGTAGATCCCATACAAACTTTGAACGGCTGGCGCTAAAATATAGTTTCTCCGATCGAGCTGAAATTTTGCACAGTCGTTATGGGACCTAAATGCAATCCAAAATGTGGACTGGAGCGAGAATCTAAATTTTTCATATAACCGTGTCCCAGGCTAATGTTCACGTACACATTTTGTCTCAGTTGGTTTTGCGACTGACATTAGAAAAGGGCCAAAGTATAATTGAAATACATATAAATCAATATGGCTAAACAATGAGAGATACAGAGGTATCAAAGCATGCTAGATTGAAGAGACCGCGCATTCCATCGAGTTAGGGGAAATATCGAGTTACAGAATATCGAGTAAGAAGGAGTTAACTGTATTTGAATCATCCCTGTTATGCAACTTGTTAAATTGAATGAAATAAGAGCAACCGTAAAGCTGCAATGATTATGTATGCAACTAACCGTTGATTATAGATAGAACGGAATATACCGTGCAATATTCTTTCCATACACTTCAAAAGGGCGTATCTGCATATCCTGTCCAAGAAATGTTCATTCATATGTGAATGCTTTGGACAATTTCCTAAAACCACTATAAGGCGTTAGATTGGTAGATACAATTTTTTGTGTATTGGCTGATAAACAATAACTAATTGCTAATAGCATTGCCCCTTTTCAAATGTCGGTCTAGAAAAATGTTAGAGAAATGTATTTTTCAATATTTAAAACCAGATAAAAAATAAACATAAAGACTTTTATTATAATCTGTTTGTTGAAACAAGTTAAAGCGGCATACTTCATGTGATTTCTATCATATAAACGTCAAAAGGGCGTTACTCAAAATTCTGACTAAAGGAATTTTTTTCAAATTCGGCCCAGAGGTGCAGAACTACGTCAGAAGTCAACTGCCGACTGTTGTTTTGATTGTATATTTTATTTGATGATAACGGTCATTCGAGCACCGTGAATTGCAGAAAAGAACCTTTTCCTCCACGCCTGCTAGGACTCCAAAATGTTAGAAGATAAAATCTTTAATCTGTAATCATTTCAAATTCTCAAATTTCTGTCAATTTGAAGAAATATTTTTATAATGCTCTTTTTGATCTTTTTGATTCAATGCAATTTATCATTTTGCTGTCTGTAAATGCAGTTTTATGTATCCGTAAAAACACGGGTAGAAATCAGAATCAAAACCAATGATTATGACTCCTGATATTATGATTCTAGTTTGTTTCCATCTTAATACACCATAATTTGGACTCATGATACCATAAGTCAGATTGCCGTAACGCAACACAAGCTTTATGTCAGTCAGTCCACCCGATAAAATGAAAACAAAAAAAAAACGAAAAATGTTAGAACGAGATTCGAATCAAGAACCTTTTGATTGATAGCCATTGATTACCAATTTGTCGTATTGAGTTATAGGCGATCGATAAGAATAAGTTAAATCAAAGCGCACTGCTTAGTGTTCCCATTCTGGATGTTACGCTTATGAAGAACCTTTATTGTGTGTATATGTGTACTGTATTATGTTATATGTGATCCTATTATAATGACCTAACCGATTTATGAGTTTCATGAATGGATCATTGAAGGTAGTTTTTGTCAGTGCTCACCGCATCAAAACAAAGGCGCCACTGTATATGGGATTTAACATTGTGACAGCATTGCTGTTCTGTCAAACACACAGGGCTACGGTGGCGCTATCTATGCTTTCCATAGCGGCCGTTTTGGTTATTTTAATGATCCATTGGTTAGGTCATTAGGGTAAACAGGTATAATACGCCCCCTCTAATGAAAAACTGCTCTATCGCAGTGGCAAACGCATTTACTACTCTAGTTTTTGGTGTCAAAGTGGAATTTACTTAGTTGGTCATACTCTGCTTGCAACTTTCTCTTGCCACACGGATAAAAATCTGATCCCCACACCATGATTTACAAATCATGAAATTCATAAATTGGTTAGGTCATAATATCAGGATCACAAATCATGGTTCCTGGAGTCATAATCATGATTCCTCATAAGCGTAACATCCAGTGTGAAAACACTAAGCGGCGCACTTTGCTTCATCACATTCGTATCGATCACTCTCAATTCAAGATTACGAAGCGGTTGAGTAGTAGAGTACGTGGCTAACAATCGGAAGGTTCTTGGCTCGAATCTCAATGCAAGCTATTTTTAACTTTTTTTTTATTTTGTCGATCATAAACGGATGCGCGACTCGGCATTTTTGGCATTTGAATCATGATTCCGAGCAATCAGCCACAAAAACCTAACGCGTGTGTTGCGTTAGGGCAATCTGACTCATGATATCATGAGTCCAAATCATGGTGTATTTTCATAAGACGAAAATACGCTGGAATCATGATATCATGAGTCATAATCTTGTTTTTGGATTCTGATTTCTACCCGTGCAGGTACCTTCGAAAAAGAGTACAAGATGTTTTCTTTAAACGGTCCAAATCTTGACGTTTCAAAACAAACCGGGCAATATGCCCCTCCCGTAGAAAAAGTTCCGCAGCGTTGTAGAAATGTTCCCAAGCAGAATTCCACCACTTGCTAAGCTTAAAATGGTCCATTAGCAGTCGTCTTCCGGTAAAGTTTTTGTAATAAGTACTAATAAGGCTTAATTTACAACGGGGCTAACTCATCGGACCCAAAATTTTACGCCAAAAAGCAGGTTTTCGATATTTTTGGTATTTTTATTGATTGTTTACACTTCTCAAAGATCTTATATGCGCAACATCATTTTTTCGCGGATATTTATGATGTGTAATCAAATTTACGTGTTAAGGAAGCCTCAATCCTTTGAAAATGAAGTGGGGCGTATTGCCCGGTTTGGACGCATTATACCAATTTACCCTATACTTTTGGGAATCAGATTTTTTTCGTGTGTTGCTGAAAACATTGCCCGAGTGAAACATCGATATTCATGATTTTTACACTCATCATAAATACTTATACTCGGATACCTCGGATACTCGTCTAATATATGCTTTCTCCAGGTTACACTACGATAATTTCTTCAAATTTTTTTTTCTGATATTTCTCCAGAAATTCCTCAAGTATTCTTCTCGAGATTCTTCTATGACAGGGGTTGTCAGACCTTTTGATTCGCGGAGCACATTTTATGATCAAATTGTTCCGCGGATCACTTGCTCAATATCGCAACTCCGCGGGAAATCCGAATCAATCCAATAATTCGAACGAATATCGTTAAATACTTTCTTTATTAGTTACGTGTTCATTAATTTGATTTCATTTTCAAACAGTTGATTTTATATTGGGACATTTCAGCATTTCATTTAATGGTGTAGTCTGCAAAACTTCTGTGGTTCATAATTTTTTAGCATTTGCTCTCTATTCAGAATTGAAATTAATGAATAATTTTCATGGAAAATTAAGCATGAGGCCCTTTGAAATCCACACGTTAAGTTTAAAAAAATGGAAAAATATTCGAGATATAATTGCAAAGAAGAAGCTTAAGGAGGCAGGATCCGTCATTGATTTCGGAATTTTCCTATGTTTTTTATTCGTTCAAAGCCAAGAAAATTTACAGGAAAATGTGTTCACTGCATCCAACCGAAAAACAGTAAACAAATTTTCATCGAATAAGTTTCAGTTTTAAACAGAAAAACTGCTTTTTAAGTTTCGCTGATGACAATGATTACGATAACGGAGCGTTGAACGTTAAACGACTGCAGTCATCCGCCCGTTACTATATAAAAGAAGTTAACGAGAAGTCCTAAAAGAGATCTTATTCTATTCTATTCTATTCTATTCTAAGTACTTGCACAGCCAATATTGAAAAGCATCCTGGAAATACTGAAATTTCTTCCAGTACTTTCTTGTCAGCATTAATATTTGCAGCATATCAATGATTTGATACAAATATTAAAATGGCCAGGCCCACTGTGCACACTTGGGATTTGAAGGTAATTCAAAAATTTCCGACGATCAGATTATTCACGAATGAATGACATGATAGACAAGAAATTTTGAAATATTGTGAAGGAAGAAACGGGGACAACCGTACCAACCGTTCCATTTAGGGAGATAGGCAAAATCGTTGGGAGTGGCGTTGCTAAGAAAGTTAATGCGCACTCCATTGTTGTTTTTGTCCTTTTCCTAGGATGGGACACAGGTATTTCTCCCGTATGTCCTGGCTCTGAAGCCTGGGCTTAAGCGCCCTTACTCGCTCTCTGAAACGAAAACAAAAGTTACTCTGATCCCCATCCCGTAAAACATCAATTTATGTATGTAAATTGATAGTGAATAACAACGAACACACGAGAAAGCGCCACAAATCCTCAAAGTTGCATTTTGGACTACGTTCCCCTTTTTGTTTTTAATATGTAAACTTGAAATAATAAAAATAATAATCAGAACAATCTCACTCAGTTGATCGAAGGCCACGGTGGAGGTGTCATCGCCATGAAAGCTTCCATCTACTGCTCTTCCATCCCCTTTCGCTCATGCCAGAAAACGCTCACGATCGATCACACGTCAGATGCACATTTATTCCACTTTTGCCGATTCACATTTTTTGCACTAATGTAGCTTTTTAACTACCGATTTTTATTTCATCAAATTTTATTACGCAAAGAATTGTTTCAAAGCACAAGCTGAATTCCAAAAAATTTCAAAACGCGGAACCGAGGTAAACGTGACAGAAAATTCAAAACGCAGCCACCCGCGCGCACGGCTTGCTGCGATCAACTCATAAAATCAAAAGTCCTAAAAGAGATCTTATAAGAGATCTTATAAGGGAAAAATAGAAAAAGAGTGAGAATATTGCTTGAGCCACTATTGGTACACGTGTTCCATCCAATAGTTGCACTAGTGCTCCAGTAGTAGGTGTTTGGTAATGATATGAGGAATTTCAAACAAAATTATTGAACACGGAACAAAATAGTTGAACAAGGAACACGGCTTCAAGTACTGGTGCAAGGAAGCATTTTTTTTTGCGAAAGCTTCAATTACACTGCGGAACACGTTTTTGTCTCAAGCATCAAAATACCGCTGTTTAATCAATTAAAGGTTGCTGAATCCTATGCCATTTTCAGAAATATCATAGCACGTCTAGTTTTTGAGATATTGGCTGTTGAAAAAGCAAAATTTGACTATATCAGCTAACTTGCATGCAAGTTTTCCAACTTGTAGGGCAAAATGGTCCAAAATGCCACTTTAAGGATTTGTGTCGTTTTCTCCTAATGAGATCCACATTTTAACGCCATTCGAAGTCCTAACAGTAACTTTACAATATTTGCTAGCTACCATCATGAAAACATTTCCCAAATTTGAGTTTTTTAACGGGTTTAAATCGTGTAGAAAAGTTGGTTGAAAAATGGGGGTGGTTCAAAATGACCAAATGGATGGGGTAGAATGCCATTTAGTATGGAGAACTACTAGTTAGCAACCATGTTTCTCCATGAGTTTGCTCTGTGGTATGGAAACGCTTATTCCTTTATGAAATCATCGGAAAACCTTAATGTTTAGGCAAAAAAGGGAAAAATGTTGAGTTTCACCAGAAAATTGAGGAGAAATCTATAAGTTTATGTCCAAGGGTTGTGGCGGCAACTCTTAGCTAAACATATTTTAACTTCGTTTGGCAAAGAATACAAATTGAAACGATCTAGGAATGATTTAATGACGTGGGCCATTTTACCCCATCAGTGCGTCTTGGACCATGTTCCCCTACGGCATTTTTTTTGTTGCTTATATTGTCACAGACTTCAAACTTCATGTGTAAAACAAAATTTATTAGCAAAGTTCATTATACTTTCGGTGCTCAAAAGTTATTTTTTGATGATTTTGAAAAGTATTGTATTTTTCCATATAAGACAAACGAAGAGTTTTGTATGGAGACTGCGAGCATGTTGAAAAAATCGAATAAATCTAAATTTGATCATGCAATTTCAACCAAATTATATCTGAAATGAAAGTTTAGGTCTAATTTTGCATGCTTGCAGGATTGGATCACAAAAAAGTTTGATAAATCTAAGGACTGTTCATTTTATAAAGTGGACACTTTGGACATGCAATATCTTTTTAATTTATCAATTAAATCGAAATCGGTTTTCTGTACATCGTTCGAATAATATTGTACAATGCTGTGGTAATAAAAAAGTTACCAAAATAATCTGATTTCACACTAATAAGGCACAACGTTTAGAACGGTCGATTTTTGGAGGTTATCATAATCAAGGATTATTAAAAATCGGCAGGAAAATTCGACAATTTATATTTTTTGTTTTCAAAAAATGGCTGTACTTAGAAAGCATCATCAATTAGAAGCTTGCTAAAAAATATCAAGTTATTTTTGGAGAAGCAATTTTGCAGATATCATAAAATCATTTTTTATCAATTTTTTTTAAAGAAAAATATCTTAAATTTAAATGGAACTTACAGTTTGCTCTAGATCGATAAACATGCGTATATAATTTTAAAAGTATGGGATTTTTCAATAAAACGACCATAAAGAGTAAATTTGGTACCCAAGAATGCGGTTAAAACTCAAGATTTTACTTTTTTTTATACATATATAGTTTCTTTAGTAATCTAAACCAGTTTTGAACACGCTTATTACTTTACTTTTTTGCTGGTAGTAAAAAGATGGTGTATCAGCAAATTTGACCATAAGGAATAGATCACTAAAGTGACTCAGCGTCAGGAACTGATGGAATATTATTGATGTTTTTAAAAGCTCTACCTTAAGTTGAATAGTAAAGGATACCAACATACAATTTGTTCATTAAATTTAGGATTTTTTTCATGCGAAAAATAATGCTTAAACTTGACGAACAGTTTTTCTTAGGAGTTTTTGCAAAAACTATTTAGTTCTTCAACCGAAAGCATTTTGTAAGTTTCTGTATTTTCATAACATTGTAGAATAATAGTTGAACGATACACAGAAAACCGTTTACGATTTCATCAATAAATAAAAAGGATATAGCATAAACAAGGTGTCCACTTTATAAAATGAACAGTCCTTACCATAAAATTCATGTGAACATCAATGAAACCAGTGTTTTATACAACTTTGGCGATCTGTAGCTAAAAAATGTGACGTGTAGGGACATTTCTGAGAACGGCTTCAGATTCAGCGACCCCAAATCTTCTAGAGACACATAATTTAATCCTTGAGACACGCAAAAATGTCATTTTTGTTGCGCTGTGTTATTTAAGCAGAAATTTGATTGTATCCATCAATAAATAGCGCATATCGTTCTTATCTACAAATATACAACCATTGGTACCAGCAAGCTTGCTGTTTTATCATGAACCATAACATCTTAGAATGAAGATTAAGTGATGCAACCTCACATGTTAAAAACAAGAGTAATAAAAATTGCTTTGAGCATAAAGTTTGATGATCAGTCAAAATCAGTTAACTACTGACAGTTTTGCTCAGAGATTTCAAGCAGATCAGACGCATTTATCGAGCTGCGCAGTATGATATTGTGAAACAAAAACCATCCATTTGTTCGGAGATTCTATTGTTCTGGAGTGACCTTCAATCGAGTGTGAGGTTGAGTAAAGCGATGGAGGCCAAATTCGTAAGGCAGAACACGCTGAAGTTGAAGTTCGGGGCTCAATCCCGGAATCCGACCAACGATGAAGTGTTTGGATTTTTCCAAAAGCAAGGATGGGACTGTGACATGTTGTCGGCGATATACCGTGAAGGTTTCTGTTTATTCATCAAGTTTCAAAGGGAAGATCAATTGAAACACGCGTTGAAGGCTCTTGGCCACGAGGTTATGTTCGAATATGCCAACGGAACCAAGATTCAAGTTACGGTATCAGCGGCAAACGGAATGTTCAAATATGTGCGCGTGTTCGGCTTGCCCCCTGAGGTAGACGACAAGGCATTAGTGTTTGTTTTTGCGAAATATGGTGCTATTCAGCAATTGGTCAGGGAACGATACCCCGCCGAATCCGGATTTCCAATTGGGTCCTAAAATTTTTAATGAAATCTTGTTTTTATTCAATAACACGAAAGAGCATGTTACTGCAACTGCTTTAGCAATTTTTCCCGCTCAAATAACGGCTATATCATGTTTAAACTTTAATTCAAAAATTGGATGTATAAATGAACCTTGACACTTTTGATCATGTTTGACGTTCGCTTAGTCAACAAAAACACCACAGGGGTTTTAGTTTTAACACTGGGGTTGTTCCTATCTGACATTTCGGAAGGGACAGGGAAAAAAAATACACCCAAAATTTGAGTTTAAGCCAAGGGGTGTGACAAAATCTAAAATAACATAAAAAAAGTTTTTTGGACTCAAACCAACGGAAAACATTAGAAAATTGAGTATACATGTATTATTGGCCTAAACTTAAGCGTTTGGCACTAAAATTGGGACAGGGCTTTAGGACCCTATTTGGAGCGGTGTGCGTGGGATCAATATGGAGGTGATGCAAGACATTCCTTCACATGTTCACGTTCAAGGTGTGAAAGCTAGGGTGTTCTATGATGGCATCCAGCACAAGTGTTTCCTGTGTGGTTCAACAGAACATCTCAAGGCAGAATGTCTGAAGCGAAAGTCGGTGAATGAGCGGTTGGGTACTTACGCCCACCCACCGGTGAATCGTACGGGGTTGATTGACGCAGCTGCGTCGTCGTCGAGCGGTAGTGTTAAGCTATCAGTTCCAATCAAAGCGAAAGGGTTACTAATTAGCGAAGAAGTTATAGTTGCACCACTAGCCGGTGCTGAAAATCAGTTAAACAGCGATATGGGAGATAAATCGAACGGTGATAGCGGAGCGTCTGAAGAACATGAACATGTTGATTCTGAGGACGCGAGAGTCGTTGGTGAGGATGGAAAGGACAATCAATGGCAACATAAGGAGCAGGGAGTCCAACGTAGGCAATGCGGCGAAAACTGCCAAAGTAGATGATGGGAATTGGGTGATTCTACTTTCAAACGAAGGCTGTCAACTCGGCGCATAAAGGAGAACAAAAAAGTGTGTGCAACCCAGGGTTTGCGTGTTAATTGTGAACCCAACTAGTTTTTGATTTTCATGTAAACATTTTACTTATTGGCCCCGTTAAGCTTTAGGACGTTTGGGCCTACCAAATAAACGTAAGAATTAGAAAAAAAAATAGCAATTAGGCGCTGTTCACAAATTACGTAACGACTTGGAGGAGGGGGAAGTATGCTCAAGCGTTAAGACTCATACAAAATTTTTAAATTTTTCATGCAAAACACGTTACGGAGAAGGGGAGGCAGTCGAAAATTGATAATAAATATCAGCATTACGTAATCAATGGACGCTGCCATTATGGCGGAAGATAAATTTTATTCGAACCCACTACCCAAGTAACCACAAGCATTATACCATTGCATTAATTTGGTAGAAAGTCAACTTTTTTGCATTAATAATGTTATCATGCATTTATTCAATAACTGTCAAGCAATGATGCATTTGATTAACATTGTAAATGCTTTGTAGCATTATTTTAATATAGCATTATGCTAAGCGTTTAGAGTGAATATACAGTTATGCTGTCATACAAGATCACATACCCTCATTAAACGCACTCGAATCTGTAATAAATAAGTAAGTTTTGTGGGATATGGAAGAATAATGAAATGACTTTCTCTCATCTCGAACCCCCATTTCATGATCTAAGGATATATGTATTCATTCAGTATTATTGTATTTTATCTATGAGACTCTTTTATTCATAAGGAGCGAGAGGAAATGTCGATCAATTTCTCTCCCCTGAAATGTGTTTAATGCGTTAGGGCTTTGTTTTGTGGGTTAAGTTCTGTTATTTCCTCTACGAGAAAGAATGGTGATCAAATTCTTTCTATTGATGTTTCATTTGGTGAGGAAAGGAAATCAATCGCCGAAGAGAATTCTTTCTATTCGCAATAACTGGGCGAATAGTAATGTTAACACAAACAGCAGCTTCGTTTATAAGGAACTTTTATCCTACCTTATTACATCAGCAGCTTTAGCACAGGACACCAACGCGCCAGGCATCCAGCACACCATCATCCTAGTTGTGGGTTCCAATCCTGATTCCAACAAATAAAAATAATTAAGCTGGTAAAGGAAACCATTGAAAGGTCGTCAATGGATTCATTGTTTTGTTTATTTTTAACGCAAGCCCTAAACATACATTATTTTAAGCTAATATACATCATGAACCCTAAATATACAAACATAAATGCTTTAGTAGGGCTTGTGCATTAAAACTGCTTTAACAAGTATTGCATTAATTTGGTTGTTGTGGGGCCCTTTTCCACTTTAATTATGCATTATAAAGCTCTTAAAGGTTATGCCACTTTAAAACAAAATCTGATAGCACACTATAGAGCAAACATAAAGTATTCATATATAGCTTCGTGGTTACTTGGGTGAAGATCATTTCAAATATTAAAGAGACATTTTTTTTTAATTTAGTGAGAGCATATCTCTAGAATGGCTAGTGGCTCTCGTGAATAACGTACCCGAACGTTTTGACGTGCTTATCTCAGTACGAAGTTATGAGTCTATTCAAATTTTCTATTTTCAAAGAACATTTATTCCTTATTGTTTTCAATGAGCGATAACTTCCCCCTAGAGTTTTATAGACACAAGAGTGATGTCATGGTGTAATTTTGACAGGTCTCCTGCTCAATTGGAACGAGGAGTATGGAAATGACAGTTCACCGCTGTTCCAATTTTGACATTGACGCCACTCTGCTTCCCTAATATTTCATTGTTCGGATAATATGCGGACACCCTGTAAACTGATCTGCCCATATTCGCATAGTCGACGTAAGAGCCAATATGGTTGAAATGCATTTTTTCATTGACATGCATTCTTTACCTAATACTACACTGATTGGACATGAGAACAGCGCTTATTTGTTCTGAAATATGTAATTGAACTATTAGGCATTTCACGGCGAAATTCTCTCTCTTTCGCTCTTTGGTGAAACTTGAAAACAAAGGTACCAGTACCTGTCAACTTTGACAGGAACTGGCACCGTTGTTTTCAGATTTCCCGGTGGAGGAAAAGAGAGTGATTTTCTGAAGACGTCACCGTGCAATGTGCAATAAGAGGAAAACGGATTGACGTGAGCACATACACCAACATATCCGAAGAAACACTCGGTTTGCAGAGTGTGTATTCGGATAGTTTAGCGTATAAGCCAGGTGGCTTTGAGAGTGACCTGGTGTTTACGTCAATTCATTCATATAATCTTTCATAAAACTCACTGATTGGACGGATAAACGACGTATGCTTTTTCAGATGACAACAGTAAAAAAATAATAAAAAAAAATCAGAGGGGGTTGTGTACAAGACACGACCGCATGACGTTAATTACGCCAAGTGATTTTCTGCATTTGAATTTTAGTCGTTTGTCATAGTTGCAGCCTTCCTTTAGTTCAAACTCTAACATGATATCGTAATGGTCGCAACATTATAGATTTTCAATTGACACCCAGTATATTGCCGTAAGACGAAGTTAACGTCAAAAGAAGAATGAGTGAAGAAGCAGAAATTGGTCTGCTTTTATAGTGTGCTTCCCAACCCACGTGTTTGGTTGCGTAAGAAAGGGGTCGACATTTTCACAATTTTCGACAGTCTATCGTCAAAAATCAAAAGTATTCGTAATTTGAGTAAAAGGTTGTATAAATTCCCGACCGATTGGTGGGAAAATATTGAAATTGTACCTGTAAATGACTGAATTATTAGTACCGTAAAACGGGGTAACTTTGTTAATGCGGGTAACTTTGATAGTGCGTAACCCACCGCATACTAAACGAAATATCATAATTTATGTTAATCAGTTAAGCAAAACGAATGCAATACTAAAGAATATTAGTATGACACTTCATGTAAGAGCGGTTTTCATTTGAATCAAGAACATTTTAGACTTTTTATACAAATTTATAAAATTTACACAATTTTAGCATTTTTGAAACGCTTACAAACAATCCCCAAGTAACCACGAAGCTATATATGAATACTTTATGTTTGCTCTATAGTGTGCTATCAGATTTTGTTTTAAAGTGGCATAACCTTTAAGAGCTTTATAATGCATAATTAAAGTGGAAAAGGGCCCCACGACAACCAAATTAATGCAATACTTGGTAAAGCAGTTTTAATGCACAAGCCCTACTAAAGCATTTATGTTTGTATATTTAGGGTTCATGATGTATATTAGCTTAAAATAATGTATGTTTAGGGCTTGCGTTAAAAATAAACAAAACAATGAATCCATTGACGACCTTTCAATGGTTTCCTTTACCAGCTTAATTATTTTTATTTGTTGGAATCAGGATTCGAACCCACAACTAGGATGATGGTGTGCTGGATGCCTGGCGCGTTGGTGTCCTGTGCTAAAGCTGCTGATGTAATAAGGTAGGATAAAAGTTCCTTATAAACGAAGCTGCTGTTTGTGTTAACATTACTATTCGCCCAGTTATTGCGAATAGAAAGAATTCTCTTCGGCGATTGATTTCCTTTCCTCACCAAATGAAACATCAATAGAAAGAATTTGATCACCATTCTTTCTCGTAGAGGAAATAACAGAACTAAACCCACAAAACAAAGCCCTAGCGCATTAAACACATTTCAGGGGAGAGAAATTGATCGACATTTCCTCTCGCTCCTTATGAATAAAAGAGTCTCATAGATAAAATACAATAATACTGAATGAATACATATATCCTTAGATCATGAAATGGGGGTTCGAGATGAGAGAAAGTCATTTCATTATTCTTCCATATTCCACAAAACTTACTTATTTATTACAGATTCGAGTGCGTTTAATGAGGGTATGTGATCTTGTATGACAGCATAACTGTATATTCACTCTAAACGCTTAGCATAATGCTATATTAAAATAATGCTACAAAGCATTTACAATGTTAATCAAATGCATCATTGCTTGACAGTTATTGAATAAATGCATGATAACATTATTAATGCAAAAAATGTTGACTTTCGACCAAATTAATGCAATGGTATAATGCTTGTGGTTACTTGGGTCTGTTCTACGATCACTATTTGATGTAGTTTTGAATAGTTGGCCACTTATCTTTGATAGCCTAGTTATCATAGAACTTGAATACGGTCTCAAATCTCTTAGCGAAAAGCATTTTCACAAACTGGGACCATTTTTGTAATCTAAGTCAGAAATTTCCATATAACGTTAAACGCCTAGAGGTATGCAATGCCCTACAAATGTTCGTTATTCATTCCATTTTGTTCGAATCATACTCCATTATCAAAGTTACCGTAATCCGGGGTAACATTGATCATTTTTTTGAATATTTCTTAAGTATTTCGTTTGAAAATGCTAATGTTGCAAATTTTGTATTTTTAAAACAAGTACTGCCAGCCATAGCTCGTGACTACACGCTGCATTTTGTTTTTTGGAAGATTTAAGCATGTTTTAAAAAATGTTTTAAGTGAGTTTTTGATTATGCTGATATGGGGTAACATTGATCACATATGTAAACAACATTCGGTAATATTGAAAATGTCGTTACTTACTTAAATCATGACCCCCGAAGCCGAATATGAAGACCAAACGCTTACGAGTCATTTACTTTTTGAGTTATTTTAAAAATAAAAACACTCCGAACCACGGAATACGCCTAAAGGTAGGCAATTTCCTAAGGGAATTATATATTCTTTACAGTAATTCGTTAATGTTGCATAATTCAGCATACTTAGGAGAATTTTGACTACGGAATCGTTTTCGGTGATGCTATTTTTAGTAAGAACCGCATTTTTCTTGCTCATACCGTTTGCAGAACCTATGTGAGACATGAATTTTCGGTAGTGTCATCCTTGCCCATTGGAATCATTGTTTCGAAAAGTTGACAAATTTACGCATAAGGTAAACGCAATTTTCGCAAAAATCTTCACTTTCATTAGCTCATGGATATAAGAAAGAGAAGCAACATCCATGGTTTGGAAATGTTCCATAAATAAATAATGATACGAACTTTTTACGATATGAGTCATTCCGATCAATGTTACCCCGCTGATCAATGATACCCCGGATTACGGTACCCCAAAACAGAAAAGCAACTTTCGATTATAAGAAAAATTATATATCCAATCAAAATAAATCTTTTGCCAATTTATCGACTGTAATCGATAGCTAGGATGCCAGTACTTGTTTAAAAAATATAAATTGTAAATCTTTGAAACAACATGCAAAAATATGCAAGTTTTCTTCGAAAAAACTATCAAAGCTACCCCGTTTTACGGTATTCAAAATCTTACATAATTTCGTGACGGTCGCATTATTTTAGATTTTCAATTGACACCCAGTATATTGCCGTAAGACGTAGTTAACGTCAAAAGTGTCAAAAAGTGCCCATTCACACATGGGCTGTGATGGACATTCCATATCTAAGCATGTTCGAGATTGAAAATGAATAATAAATGAACTATGAGATAGATAGATACACTATCACCGCTAAGTACCAAGTTTACGCATTAACGTACAGTGAACCAACTATGACTCGATGTTCCATATAATACATTATGGGCCATATCTATTTCATAGCAGTATTAATATACTTTGGATATCTTTGATCTGTATATCACTGGCATAGGATATAACCATATGCAAGAAAACATACATGGTGCTTCAATTCATAATATTTCTTTCATTCTATTTTTCTCACAGATGCATCAACTGAACACAAATTGAATGGGGATGTTGGACACACTCAAATTCTTCATATTCGTGTTGCTATTGCTCATCACGATACTTTTAAATCAAAATGTTACTTCGAAAAAGTCCGGTGAGCGGGATCTCAGTCAATTTTGGCGCATTGAAAACGAAAATGGAAGTAATAATCACCAAATTATAGGTCACCGCCGCGATAAAAGTTAACATTTTTATTGCAGCTCTCCGGATAGAGAACCAAACAGTTCCTTCGGGAATATACAGCGCGCTAGAGCAAGCTCTGATCATCGAATCGGTGCTGGACTTCAAAAACGATTTGACCACGAAATGGATAGCTCGTGACAATTGGACCTATTCCTTACCGCTAGCGTGCAACATTAAGGAGCTGAACTTTACCAATGTGGTACTGACTCTTCACGGAGTGGACACATTCGCAAAAGTATACCTCAACGATGAATTGCTGGGCGAAACAAGCAACATGTTCGTTCGTTACCGATTCAACGTGAAAAACGTACTCCGGAACGAGGTAGGTAAGACAAATGACCAAAGCTATCGAAGATATTAAGAGGCTTAACATTAATCATAAATCCACAAAAATATTTTTGCGTTTTCTGGACTTATTACGTCAATGAAGGTTTCAGAGTAGCTAAACATCAAGATTATAGCCTGTTCGTAGCTTCGATTCAAATATTGCTAAGAATAACCATATTATTTCGTTCAAGTGTAAAAATGTCCCGGAACTTAGAATCCACATACGATCACCCGTTTCGGAAGCTTCGCTTCTGGCTGCTAGTTACGACCATCTGAAGGTAGTCCCAGAATGTCCTCCGGCGAGATACAACGGAGAATGTCACGTGAACATGATACGTAAAATGCAAGCCAGCTTTGCGTGGGATTGGGGTCTGGCAGTACCCTCAATGGGTCTGTGGAAACCCGTGCGGTTGGAGTATTATGAGTCTGCGAAAATTCGAGACATAACCTTTGCACTGTTTGACGATGAGACAAACTGGAGGATGGTGGTTGGAGTTTACCTGGAAACGGGAACTATCCGACGGAGGTTGCAAGGAACTTTGATGTTCAAAATATTGTAAGTTGTAATGTTGCAGGTGACCCATGTGGGTACATAACCTATCTTGCACCATTTTATCCTGGCATTTATTCACACAGGGGCGTACAACTAGAGAATGAAATCATCAACGTGGACAAAAATAGCGATGACTCAGGAGAGCTCTTCGTAGAGCATACGCTAAAAGTCAACAAAACCGCGGTAGACCTGTGGTGGCCCAACGGCTACGGACGACAAAAACTGTACAACCTCTACGTGAAATGGGAAGACAACGCAATCAACAATGTACAGCTTCATGATCGGGAAGCGATGATCGACGAGAAGCTCATTCGAATTGGTTTCCGAACCATCAAACTCAGCCAGGAACGTACTTCCGATGGGCTTATGTTTTACTTCATTGTTAACGATGTGCCGATGTTTATGAAAGGATCGAATTGGATTCCTTCATCGGTGCTGCCGGAAAGCTCGTATGACGAAAACTATGGTAAGTAAAAGTGCAATGGATTTACAAAAAAACCATTACATGCAGGAAATATGGAATATCCAGGCAATATGTTTTGAACAGGCTCAACAACAAGAAGTTGGAAATCGGTATTTGCCGACATTTCGAATACAAAGAAAACAAAACCAAAATGGCGACACAAGATCATGGAAATTATTTGAAACCTAGGTGAAATAAGCTTTTCGTTAGGAACTGGACTATCCATAAAGTATACACAAGAGACCGTGTTATTTTCCCTATCTTTTGTCTCACTCTAACAATTATCATTAAAACTTTGCAGAAGTAAATCTCGAGTTTTGGTGAACCGATGAAGCTGAAAATTGAATGGGTTGTACACTACATATATAGAACATAATTATAAATTTTTCGCATCGATATATGGAGTAGTACTTGAGATTTGCTTCTTCAAATGTATAGGGTGATTATAATGACGTCCCGTGAGGACTTAAATCAAACTAAGCATTTTAAGTCGCCATTTTGTTTCTGATCTGCTATTTTGGATTCCAGTACCGTTTTGATTCATATTACGAACAGCTTCAAATTCCAGACACTTTGCATGGGAAAGATTTCGCACGAAATTTTTAAATTTTTGCCGTTTGAAAGTTCTCACTTTCGAGACTCGTTTTCAATAAATATCTATGAAAATTAAAAGTGCCCAACTGCCTTAAGGTGACACGGGAGACCGTGTTATTTTCCCTATCCTTAATCTCACTCTAACAATTATCATCAAAACTTTGTAAAAGCAAAACTCGAGTTTTAATGAACCGGTGAAGCTGAAAATAGAATACTCAAATGTTTAATAAAATTTTGTTTTCATTCAATAACACGAAAGAGCATATTACTGCAACTACTTTAGCATTTTTTTCCGCTCAAATAACGGCTATATCGTATTTAAACTTTATTTCAAAAATTGGGTTCATAAATGAACCTTGACACTTTTGATCATGTTTGAAGTTCGCCTAATCGACAAAAACACCACAGGGAATTTAGTTTTAACACTGGGGTTGTTCCTATCTGACATTTCGAAAGGGGCACGGAAAACAAAATACACCAAAATTTTGAGTTTAAGCCAAGGGGTGTGACAAAATCTAAAAAAAAAAACATAAAATGTTTTTTCTAACTAAAACGAACGAAAATAATTAAAAAAAAATTGAGTGAACATGTGTTTTTGGCCTAAACTTAAGCGTTTGGCACTAAAATAGGGTCAGAACTTTAGGACCCTATTGAATGGGTTATGCACTACATTATAGAATTAGAGTGATAAATTTTTCACATCGATATATGGAGTGGTACTTGAGATTTGCTTCTTCAAATGGATATGATTTGCTTAAGGTGAAGATGAATCGAAGCCATACTTCAAATTTTCAGGAGCACAAATCTGGAGAACCGAACACCCGTTTGAGCTGAAAACATAATCGATTGGTCACCACCAGCTAGTGACCAATCGATAAGGTTTTCAGCTTAAATTGATGTTTGGTTCTCCAGATTTGTGCTCTTAAAAACTTAAGGTTTGGCTTTGATTTATCTTCACCTTAAGCTGTCTCTAATTCGAATCAAAAAGTCCGGAATATGAGGCAAAAGTAACGAAGCGTGCGGAATAAGAACCGTGTGGGCTTAGGAACGTATTTCGACTGTGCCACTGAACGTTGCATGCTAGTCCGTTGTCTAGTGTGGTGCTACCTTCAAAGGGCAATTCGTCCACTGGAAGCATTAACGTGTTGGTGTCTTTTTAAGAACCACAAAAAGTTCAGACATTTCTATTTGTTTATATTCATTCATGTTGCGGAATCACAATCTTCACGCATCATTCGAAATTTAAGTGTTTTGAAGGTTTGATAAATCTGAGGAATCATACAGACAGATTGCACTGAGGGCTTAAGTTTCCGTAATATGAAACGGTAGCAACAAAATTGGGTTAAGCTGTTGAACGATTTTGCTAAAGACAATGGACCTTATACTCCGATAACCTATCCGATGTTGAAACGAGTTACCCAAGATCTCATAAGTCTAAGGTTTTTTTCAAAGGTCTAAGTCACATTCACGGATACCAGAGGTACATAGCGTTTTACGTACAGGACCGGATTTACATATATGGGGATCCTGGGGTCACTATGTAATGGACTTAAAAATAATATCCCCTTAAGTTTTAAATCCCAGGCCCAGATAGCCGTAGCGGTAAACGCGCAGCTATTCAGCAAGACCAAGCTGGGGTCGTGGGTTCGAATCCCACCAGTCGAGGATCTTTTCGGGTTGGAAACATTCTCGACTCCCAGGACATAAAGTATCATCGTACCTGCCACACGATATACAAATGCAAAAATGGTCAATTGGCAAAGAAAGCTCTCAGTTAATTACTGTGGAAGTGCTCATAAGAACATTAAGCTGAGAAGCAGGCTCTGTCCCAGTGGGGACGTAACGCCAGAAAGAAGAAGAAAAGGTTTAAATCATCAGAGGACAGTTTCAAACTGCCTATAAACCCTAATGAATGTAACCTGTGTTCAGAAAACTTTTAGCTACGAGTTACTATTGGATAATACAATTTCCAATTTAAAGTGGTAAGTTGGTAAGTGTTGCGATTCATGTAACCTCTGTTTAAAAAGTTATCTATCAATGCGTCGACATCTTAAACATCGAACTATTCGAAGGTTTGAATCTCGATGTTTTTAAAACATTGATAAGCGCTTATGCCAACACTTTATGTGTCAAACCATCCATAGTTTGTTCAACAAATAAATAAAAAAAATGCATGACATGGTAAAAATGTGTTATTACAAGCATCAAACGAGCTCACCAGTTGGTAATCCATCCTTGACTGAACAGTCACAATCTCAGCGTCAACACGCTTAAGCAGGGATACAAAATCATTCCGATGGCGCGCGAATGAAGTGTTAACGCTCTGGCTCGCGAAAATTTAATCAAACGGCTTGGGCCTTCGCAATGCACTACCCAAGCGAACGAAGCCAAACGAAAAAACACTCCGAGCGCGCGAAAAATAAATCAAACAGCTTGGGCCTTCAAAAATAACTCCGTTTTAATATTAAAGTATGAAAGCTATCAATGTACAGGTCGGACTCGATTATCCGGAGTATCGATTTTTTTTTTCACTCCGGATAATCGAATCCTCCAGATAATCGAATCACTAAGAAAAAAAATTGAAATCTTCGATAAAAGAACTTAAATATTATCTTTTCTCGTTGTTTTGTTTATATGATGCGGTGGCGTAGCCAAAAATTATGTCTAGGAACAGTAGGGATCTTTACAAAACATTTTTTTTTTTTTGCCAGCATACACAAAAATAAACCCCCCTTTTCTAAAATGCGTTCAAAACTGCAAACCCATCCATATTGTATATTGCAATACCAAATTATTTTAGATTTATGCATAAAAATTGAAAAACAAGAACATCAAAAAACAAATTCCGGATAATCGGTCTACAATTTCGGATAATCGAATCCCGGATAATCGAGTCTCCAGATAATCGAGTCCGACCTGTACTCCTGTGTTACTTATTAAGATGCTTCAAATAATAAAAAAGTTTGAAAATGCAAACTCCCATATCTTTCTTACCATAAAAATAGTGTTCTGTGAAATTCGCAGCTTTCTAGGTGATGATTTAAAGGTGGCCCAAAGACGATGTTGGTATATATGGAAATTACTATGGAGAAATTTTAAAAAATGTTCCAAACTCGTTAGTACTGGAATGTAAGTACTCGTTCTGCAAACCATAATGAAGAAATTTGCTGATGCAAGCAATTCAATCCGACGGATAAGAGAAGAGATATTCATGATCAGGGTAGACTATCGTCACCGCTAAATGGAAAAAGTCGGCGACGAAACTAAAAAGAATCGTCACTCAACCAGCGTCGTATGACGACGATTTGCCAAAGAGATCCGGTCACACAGGCTCGGCGTCATGACGAACAAACAAGCTTCCTTGAAAAATTGACGCGTTTTGGATAATTTAAACCTCTAATACCCAAATTTTTATTTTCGATCTAAGTATCATTTTTCGCTATCTAAAATCGATGTAAACACGTTTTGGACAATGATTTATTTTTATTCGCAAATTTATCAACTTTGGTTTTTGATTTTTATTTTTGAGAATACCCATACTTTTTTCCATTTTTTATTTAAACCTCTTCTAGGTACCGATCTTTGACAATAATAAAAAAATAAATTTTTGCTGTACTTTTGAGAATATAAAATTTCTTATTTTTTTCAAGCACATATTTAATTTTCCGTGTAATTAACGGAAAAATCGAATTGAAATTATTTTATTTTCACCAGGCTTGTCTTCTGTGATAGGTTGATTGTAGAAATGTAGTGCAGATCGAACCCATACCAAATAAACTACAATTATGATAACTTTTTTTTCTAAGTCTTTATCAACTTGGTAATGTTCAATTGTGTCATGTTATAAGCAAAAATCTTACAAAATTAGTGTTTTTTTTATTAACAATACTAACTTTCAAACACAATGAGTCATCTAGTTTCATTGCTTGGTGCATAATGCCATTCCGTTTAGATGCGTTTGGCCTCAATGTTGTGATGAGTCTTGGCTCGGGAAGAAGTGCAAAAACAATAATTCACACAAAGTCTGGTTTGAATAACGTTTGATTTTCTAAAAGTATACAATAATTAGGTCAAAAAATTACCTAATACCATTCAGGTTAAATATAAATAAATTAGATTCGTGTATTGAAACACTTGTTGTTGTCGATCATGTTAGTCGTACGCATTATGTGCTAGTGAGCATGAAACTTTTGCATGAAAATGGCGTCTTCGTCAAAGTTGTTCAGTAATTCAAGGACTATCATTGTTCTAGCAGGTGGATCAAAACTTTTGCCTCCAGGCAGCGCTGGTGAGCATAAAACTCCTGAAATATCTGCAAAACAAAAGTTTAATGCTTACTAGCGCCGACTGGTGGCAAAATCTCGATTTTTTTTTTTTTGCTAAAATTATGATAGCCCTTGAGCTACTGAATAACTTTGCCGAAAACGTCATCTTTCAAAGTGGTCATCCGAGCGGAAGGAAATTGGTAATGATGAGCTTGAGCTTGATTGTCCGCCCGTGGATGCTACTCCAGTATCGCCAGATCAGCTGCACTTACACAAGGAACCAACCGAATGACTGCTTGGGACTAACAGACACCCTCAGTGTATAAGTGCTGGTGATCTTCTATTTTTACGCGACAATGGTGCCTGCCACGTCAGAATGCAGACCAATGTGGGGAAGGGGAAGGAAATGATGTTGCACTTATACTGACCCACTGTAAACCGTGGAGTCCGACTGTATCTACGCTAGTTCATGCGGAAGTGTATGGATTGGGGGAAAGGCAAGGCAGAGAGGTTTGCTTTTGTGGTTAGCAGACTGCCTATGTATCAGGCGTAAGGAAAGGTATGCGCGTCAGTGTCTGCATATTTCAATATACAGTCAACAACGCCGATCCTCAGTAGGCTCCGTCATCGTTGAATTCTTCTTTGTGTGAATGTTTGTTTGACAATACATGCACGAATCTGGTAGAACGTGCATTCAGTTTTTCAATTACTTTTGCTACACTAATTCTCATCCACTACTGACATTCAAATTCAATTTCACTAGTGAAAAAAATCATTTCCGTCAGAATACCCCACAAAACATCCACAAACTGCAAAAGTTGTATTTTTTTATTAAAAGACAATCATGATTCATCAACTGGAGGCATCACATTGTCGTTTTCTTACACCAGTAATATAAAAATTCATTTGTAATTTTTTATATTCAATTTTCAATTTCAGTGCCTCTAGGTGAAACTGAATTTTGAAATGACACCAACAGTGGGTGAAACTGAATGTGTGCGTGTGTTGGCACCCACTCTCTTTTTCGTCGCATTCGCACTCGAAGTCAGATTGGCTTCTTGCTAGCGGAGTTTGTTTTTGTTCGTTTTCGCACTGATCGGGTATCATTCGGCTGAATTTTTACGACACTGATGCGCGTGGAAGAATGGAAGCGGCGTTAGGGAAACGGTTTCTCGTCCGTCTCTGGTTCTAGCGTTTGCTATGAACGAATAGTTTGTGTATGATAGATTAAGAATGGAAAATAGAAGCAAAGATATAAAGTACGAGGAAAGGGATGGGCCTGGGATTGAGCCCATGACCTTCTGCTTATGGAGCAGAAGTGGTAGCCATTAGACCACCAACCCCGTCATCCGAGCGGAAGGAAATTGGTAATGAATTCCAAACTATTTTTTTTTTGGTATAAAGGGCCATACGGTAAACAAAAACTGTCGATGTATCGTCCATAAGAAGATTTTTGAGGAACACATTTCGGTTTGGTGTTCATATATATCATTGTTGTAATACGATAGCATATAAATCACAATGGTTATATAAAGTACAACAACGCGACAGCCCGAAAGTTAACTGGTGCAAGTACATTTAACCCCAGGTCCCCTACTTTTTGGCTGAGATCATGTGACATAACATTTTAGAAAAAAAAAATGTTATGAACAAATCACTAGAGGAATTCTTAGCAATCCTGCGTCATGATGGCCCCCATCTTATTTTATCGCATGGATGTACTCTGAATAGTGTAAATGTACTTGAAATCCCTGGACCCATTTTTTGCTCACCGGGATAACATACAAAATCTCAAGTATTTTTTTTATATAGCTCTGCAAATTTTGATACGTTTTGTACTCTATGAGTAGTCTGCTGGTCCGGAACCTCTGGAACCATTTCCCTAATCACCTCAGAACAGCTAAAATTACTTCAGGTGATTTTTTCTACAAGATTCTGCAAAATGTGTGTATCATTTGACCATCTAACCGGAACTCTTGGAATCAACTTCGTGGCTACTAAGTGCTCAACATGGATCAAAACATCTAAGATTATCTTTATATTTTCTATTATTATTATTATTATTATTATTATTATTAGTTGATTTTTTTTTATTAAATTCTGAAAATTTTGAAATGTCTCATAGCTGGGTTCTACAAAATAGGTCAATTGACTACATTACTAAGATCTTTGGAACTTCCAGAATCTACTCTGTGTTCACCGGGTGACCAACGTGGCCCAGGATTGCAACCTGAAGTGATTGTTTCAAATTGTTGTTTGCGGTAGGAAGGATTATTATAATTTTACCATACTTACGATAAATCACGGCTTCGTGCGAGAAAACAGTGGAAATATGAGGCAATGAATCAAGCAGATGAGCGAACTCATCCATGATTTTTTGACCGCTGCGTTGTGTGGTTGACAACTCACGCATGAAAAATATCAAGAGTGAGTTATAAGAATTTGAGTTTTTCACAATACTGGGTACAACAGCCATTTTGCCGTACGACATGCAGTCGAATAAAGATACGATCGATCATAGATATAGATATTGAAGGATGAAGATTTGAAATATGATTGAAACTAATATCTGTATTACAATTTCAGTTCAGTTTTTGCTGTGTGCCGCTCGTGATGCCAACATGAACATGCTTCGCGTATGGGGAGGAGGGGTATATGAGAGCGATTACTTCTATCAGCTTGCTGATGAACTGGGCATTCTGATTTGGCACGATATGATGTTTGCATGCTCCATGTATCCTGCAAATGAAGCCTTCTTGAGCAACGTGAAGGTCGAAGTAATTCAAAACGTTCGACGAATCCAGTACCACCCCAGCATTGCAATTTGGGCGACCAACAACGAAAATGAAGTGGCTCTACGCCAAAATTGGTACGGAACGAAGGAAAATGAGGACGTCTACACCGAAGAATACAAGAAGCTGTACGTTAGCGTAATTCAACCCAGAATCGCGAAGATAGATAAATGGCGCACAATTCTAATATCATCACCATCCAACGGAGATCGGTCGGCAAAGGAAGGTTATATTGCCAAGAACCCTCAGGACCCTCTATATGGCGATGGTAAGAATTATTCTGACAATATTCTTAATAAACAATAATCACTTTTTTTTAGTTCACTATTACAACTACATACACGATGGTTGGAATCCTATCATCTACAGAGGAGGTCGTTTCATCTCGGAATACGGCTTCCAGTCATTCCCCGCGCTTACTAGTTGGCCAGTACGAGACCTTAGAAATGAGGAATTGACCGATTTGATCGAGCATCGCCAGCACAGCCCATTAGGGAACGTCCCGATCCTTCATATGATAGACGAAAACCTTCCTATGCCAAAAAATAACTCCTCACACTACTGGCGAGACATCATTTACCTTAGCCAAATTTCGCAGGCAATGATCGTCAAAACGGAAACTGAAGTCTACCGTTCAAAACGTATCGAATATGGCACAATGGGTGCACTCTACTGGCAACTGAACGATGTCTGGATAGCCCCTTCTTGGTCCAGTATAGAATATGGCGGCAAGTACAAAATCCTCCAATACTGGATTAAGGACGTTTTTGCGCAAAATCACGTCGTAGCATACATCAACGCTATGAACAAGCTAGACGTATATCTAGTTAGAGACACTTTAGGTTCGGATGAGCTATGGTCAGTAGAGGTTAATATCCATCAGTGGGATAAGTTCATGCGAGTTGACAACCTCACTTTCGGCGCGATCAAAGTTCCAGAAAATACGGTTGTACGGATTGGATCTTATGACATATACGATCATCTGCGCCAAAAGAATATGGATCCCAAGGAACACCTTCTGCTGATCAACCTTCTCCGTGACGGTACAAAGATAGCCGAGAACTTCGTGCCTCTGGGAAAAATTAAAACTGCAACGCAGATGATGGATCCTAAGGTAAAGATCACAATAGCAGCGGTCAACTGTAATGCGAATAACAATGTAGTACATGTGAGTCTGGAAGTAGTCGTCAGTTCGCCGGCTGTATTTTTGTATTTGGCACTGACACCGGATAACAGTTCGCTGAAGCAATGTCAATTCTCTAAGAATGGATTCCTACAGTTTACGCCTATACAGACCGTCCATCTGAAATGTGTCGACATGGGCTGCAAATCTAAACTACAAAGCAGCGATATCGATGTTTTGACGGTCAACGAATTGCTATTGCGACAAACAGGATAGATTTTTGAATAAAGTATGTTTAATATGACGTTTGTTTTTCCTTTGTGAGAAATCCTTTTCTTCTCCATTTTTTTATTTCTACCACCAACAGGCTTCAAAGCCTCAATAATGTCATATTAAAACTAATCATATTAAAAATGGTCATTCGTATCAAAAAACGAACAGAATCTTCGTCGAAGTAGCCGACGAGACAAGTTACAATCAAAGAGAGAAGAAACTATTGAAAGGCCTCTGCAGCCCGTAAATAGCACCAAACATGCTATACTTAGTTCGTCGAAGAGGTAATCTCAGCCTACATTCAAAGTTCCACATTAGTCATTACTACAACCATTCTTATAAGGTACCGTGGGGCAAGTGGGTAATGGAATTCGCATAGTTGAGATTCTTCAAATTCTAGAGATTAATTTTTATTAAAAACTAGTAGTCCCGGCAAACTTCGTCTTTCCATCAAGTAGGCTGTTCAAAAACGCTTTTGATCGTCCCATATAAAATGACAGTTTCGTTCGCGCTAGTTTTTTCAACTTTCCCGGTGAATATCCTGGGATTTTTATACACACAAACATGTCGGAACCCTTAAAGAACAAAACTGAGAAAGAAACATTCAAATCCGTTGACATGTTCGTAAGCCATTTCGTGACATACAAACACCATTCCATTTTTATTTATATAGATGAAGAAAAAAGTACAGAAAAAGTTTTTGAAAAATGTCTCCTTACTTTTCACTTGCCCCAAAAGTGGGGCAAGTGAAAAGTTTACCGTTTTGAACAATAAATTCAAAAACAAACAGTTATAGTCACGATTTCTATTAGCTTTAACATTTGTTAAGGCTTCCCAATGGACAATAACACAAGTAACATGTAAACAAAGAAAATGTTATTCTTTTCACTTGAATTTTCTTCTGTTCAGTTATGTTAGTTGAAATGATTCGACAACATTATAACTGCAACATTTCCAATGTTAGTTCTTACATTATAGGACAGCAATTGCATTTCTGCTCTGTAGAATTTACACCGCTCGTTATTTGTTTTTGAGAAAATCGAATTTTACGTCGGATAACTCTTCGGGAGAAATCAAACGGAATCCTTCAATAACGTATTTAGAATCTTTTCTATGTGGATAGACCTATACCCCATTTTTATGTTTTGAACTAGCTTACATAGACATTCCACGAGATTTCCGTGTGTTCTCTAATATTGCAACTTTTCAGTCAACGTCTTCCTTTTAATTGGCTGCCCGAAGTAGACATATTAATATTGTAATGTTTGTCAGCATCTTTTAGAGAAGTTCCATGATTTCTAATAGCTCTTAACGCTTGAGTATAGTGTTTCTTGAATTATCAGCACGTTATGTTTTTCTATGATAATTGCGAACCATGTTTACTTATGGCTACTTAAGTACGAAAACTCAAATTCAATCTCTAATGATAAACTTTTCACTTGCCCCACCTGATAAGAAAATTGACGGTGTTTAAATTTAGTTATTTTTAGGTCTACGTCAAATTAATTCTAAAACTTTTTTTATTGCGGTTTGAAACTGTCACAGAGGACAACTAAGAAGTGGTGCAGGAAATTATTTTCCGCAACTTTTTTCCACTGAAAATATTAAAATAAGATTGTACGCCGCCAACTTGTTACGGAGTAACAGTTGACAGGTTAACAATTTTTCGCTCTATTATGCAAAAATGGCTGAAAAATCTCAGAAATCTCTTACCTATCGTAATGTTCTGAATGGCCTCAAAGGTTTACGCATGAGTTTAAAACGTTAATTCACATATTCAGTAAAATATATCAATTGTTTTCACTTACCCCATTTACCCACTTACCCCGCGGTACCTTAGATATTTTTATAATTATTCATACTTAAATTACTTCAGGGAGTCTCCCCGAGTTTATTAAAAGAATTTCTTCAAAAAGTATTGTAGGACATTGTTCAGAGATTTGAGGTTATATTAGCTTTTCAAGTTTCAGTTATACAGTAATGTCTCGATTTTCTCAGCCCCATGCTGCATTTAGGGTCGACAAAATCGGGGAAAAAATCGATTGATTTCAAGTTTTATTTTAACTTAAAGACTTAGTTTTATGGTTTTGTTAATATAAACATTTATTTTTACTTCTATTTACTATGTGCCGTAATCCAAGGTAACATTGATAAGTTTCTTGGATAATTATTAAAAATTTAAAAATTTCGGTCTTTAGATGATTGTATGGACGTGACCAATGTCGTAATTGACTTTATCCACCCAATATTGCCAGTATAGACGTGTTCGGTCTGATTAAAATAAATATAAATTCGAGGTCGACAAAATCGGGCAAAAAAGGATGCTAAAATCGGGGGTAAACAAAATCGGGGGCTGACAAAATCGAGTCATTACTGTATTATCATTTTATCAAGAAAAATCTTAAGAAGAATTTCATCAAGAGTACAGGAGGTTTTTCAGAGATCCTTGTAGGAATTCATCAAGGTATACTTCGAACTCACACAAAAATTTCCTCCAAAAAAAATCTGAAACAAATCCTTGACATTTCCCCGGAGATATATCTGGAAAAATGACTAGAAGTTTTTTGGAAATCTTTGGAAAATAAATAAAAAATAACAGAAAATACTGAATGATATTTGAATTCTGAATATGCTCTAAACAATAATGTTGGAGAAAGTCCTATGGAAATCAATGGATATATTTCATAAGAACATAAAACTTTGTTTATGGTTAAACTCCAGATTGAATTCTTGAAGGTATCCAAAACTAAATTCTTGGAAGAATTTCTTAGAGTTCTTGAAAAATCACATAACAAACTCCTGAATAGATCATTGGAGTAATATGTGAAAGATATTCACAGTAAAACTAGCAGTAATACTTGTCGTAATGTCGAGGGACTCCAAAAAAGTCTTAGAATTATTCTTGGAGAAATGTCTGTTCAGACGAGGAACCAAAATCACATGGCGTGGTTCATGTTGGGTTTGTTTTTGTATTCATAACTAGTGGTCCCGGCAAACTTCGTCTTGCCATCAAGTAGGCTGTTGGAAAACTTCAAGAAATCCCCCATACAAAATGATATCGTAGTCTTCTTCCGTTTTCCCCATTATTCCGGAGACTTTCCTGAACTTTTTCTTCGCACGAACACGTCGCATCCCTTGTGAAGGGCAACAGTGAAAAACTTGCGTCAATCTGTTGACCCGTTCTTGAGCCATTTCGTGACATACAAACACCACTCCATTTTTATTTATATAGATTCACAATTCATTCTCTTTTTAGTTCATGTTTTTCTTTTCAGGCAAAAGGTATCTAAAATTCTTATTTCCAAGACAATTAACGTTCAACGCTCCGTCATCGTAATCATCGTCATCATCGAAATTTCGAAAGAAGTTTTTCTGTTCAAAACTTAAAATTATTCGATGAAAATGCATTTAGGTACTGTATTTCGGTTGGAGATTAGAATACAGTTAACACATTTTCCTGTACATTTTCTTGATTTCGAACGAAAAAACTGCTTTGAAAATTCCGAAATCAATGACGGATCCTGCCCCCTTGGAAAAAATACAAAACGCCATCTAGAGAAATTTTGTGGGTGTATCGCTGATGTCCATAATTCAGAATCACATTCTAAGGAAAAGGTTTTTCCAATTAAGTTCAAATTGACTATTTTCTTCACATCTGATTTTGATGATTGAAGGCACTTTCAGTTTATTTGATAAGAATAACTGTTTTTTTTTTTGTGGAAATCAAATAAAAATCACCAATTTTGTTTTCTTACACTGTTTACACGTTTAGAACAAATATTACTTCAATGATATTAACTTATTTGTTTATTAAAATGAAAAATACTTAAAAGGGTACCGTTTTTTCTTGTTTAAGTGCTTCGAAGCTCTTTTAATAAATGTTCGCTGCCGTGAATCGCAAGTCAGTTCCATCTGCATTTTCGTCGAAATTGAGTTGAGGTCAGTTTTCAACATATCTTCCAATGATATTTCAACTGCATTAATGATACCGTGTAAGCACCATATTCTGAACGGTTAAGAAAATCCAATTTGAATAACTTAAATTATTAAGGATTTCAACAGCTGGGATATTGGTTTATCTTGCCGTTGCATTTGTCTAATAAAACGTCCATTAATTATCAATTATTTAAAGAAATATGTGTTAGTCTGACGCATGCATGTTCCTAATTATGGACGCCATATACATCAATGGTAGGGGGGTCTGTAGCCTTGAGGTTACGCTTTCGCTTCATAAGCGGAAGGTCATGGGTTAGATTCCCAGCCCCTCCACAAAAAAAACCGTCCAGCTACCAGAAGACGCCTCACGGAGGACCGCACTTTGGAGAGCACATCCATCCTCCGTCAGTATCAGAAGGTGACTGAGACAAACTGACCCTCTTCGCAGGCAGCTAGCCTCACTAAGAACAGAGCTCTCTCCTACCTGCTCGGTGTGAGAGTAAAAGAGTAGGAGAGAGTGAAAGTTGATGTAAATATAAATAAGTTAAAAATAGATCTGTATCGGTAAAGAAGCTACAGATCACCTGATTCCGGCACAGTAGTGGCCACGAGCACGGAGTGCCTTAAAAAAAAAAAAAAAAAACATCAATGGTCCTAATTATGGACAGGAAACGAACTTTACGTATTATATTTGTTGAAAAAAACAACTTAACCATGTATTTTAGTTTTGAAATGTTACAATGAATCATGTTTCGAGCTGACAGTTTACTATTTTGGATGTAAAAACAATGAATGTTCAATATAAGGAACGGACCGTTCAGAATATGGCGCTGTCTATAATGTGGTACTGGCACGGTATAACTTGATTTGTTCAGAAAAAATAGAAAAAAAACATAAAGTCAAATTGTCCCATAATGAAAAATAATCGCAAATCAGTCACACTACAGATTTACGCACCGTGTAACACAAAAATGAATCATGTTTTGGTCATTTTTATATGTTCCACGGAAAGATATCAGTGTGAAAAGTAATTTCTAAAAGTTTCATTGATGTTGGAACATGTTCAAATGTCCTGGATTTTTTTTGATTATTTGTATGGAAAACGAGTTTGGAAACTTCACAGCCCATTTTCTCAATGCCTACTTTTTACAGATGGGACTGACTTGCGATTCACGTCATGTGAAATGAACACATAAGCGGAAGGTCATGGGTTCGATTCCTAGTCCCTCCACAAAAAAAACCGTCCAGCCACCAGAAGACGCCTCACGGAGGACCGTGCTTTGGGGAGCACATCCATCCTCCGTCAGTATCAGATGGTGACTGAGACAAACTGACCCTCTTCGCAGGCAACTAGCCTCACTAACAGCAGAGCTCTCTCCTACCTGCACGGTGTGAGAGTAAAACGAGTAGGAGAGAGTGTAGATGTAAATATAGATAAGTTAAAAATAGATCTATATCGGTTAAGAAGCTACAGATCAACTGATTCCGGCACAGTAGTGGCCACGAGCACGGAGTGCCTTACAAAAAAATCCCAATCGGTCCAGGATCTTTTCGTAACGGAAATTTCCTCGACTTCCCTGGGCATAGAGTGTCATCGTACCTGCCACAAGATATATGAATGCGAAAATGGTAACTTTGGTATAGAAAGCTCTCAGTTAAGAACTGTGGAAGTGCTCTTAGAACACTACGCTGAATAGCCGGCTCTGTCACAGTGGGGACGTTAATGCCAAGAAGAAGAAGAAGAAGTAGAAGAAGTAGAAGAAGAAGAAGAGAAGGCTTTAAGAGAAAATGAGATGTTCAAAAACAAAAATTATAAAAATCGAAAACCAAAATTCTTAGATTTGCGAATAAAAACAAACCAAAGCCCAAAACGTATTTAGAACGGTTTTAGATCACTAAAAATGATATTTAGACCGAAAATAAAAATTTGGGTATTAGAGGGTTATGAAGAGTGCATATTAGGAGACCGGTTCATTCGCCACCCTGAAAGGTATGAAGTTATGTCAATTTGGAGCGAAAAAAAACTTTTCGGGGAAATGGGATATTCGGGAAACTGGCATTCGAGTAAAAGATATGTTTAAGGTAAAATAAAATAGACCCCTTTGTGCGGTCCTTAGCCTCTTGCCCAGCAACTCCTATCCCTACCTCCTCGTGGTACTGGCCGGGGTACGAGTAACCTTGGGGAAGATCGGGTAACCAATCCCCGGTGGGAACTTTGGTCGTATGCTGACAGGGAAGGGGGGGTTTGCTTTTGCAAACCTGGAGCGTCTGTACTCCACGTTAGGAGCGGCTCACAACAGCGTCTGTACCCCATGTCAGGGGCGGCTGATCATCGTCCGAGTGCCAGAGAAGGACTCTAAGCTAAACTGCGCACTATGGCCCTCCGAACATTTAGGGGGAATGGTCCTCCGGAAATCTAGGGGGTTGGTGTCAGGCCCTGCGAGCCAGCCGTAAAAACACATCAGCACAGGAACGTCAACGAGAGAATACGGACCGGAACAATCGGCAAAGACCACAGCGACGAAAATGGACTAGCGATTGGAAACTCGGTACGTGGAACTGCAAATCTCTCAACTTCATTGGAAGTACTCGCATACTCTCCGATGTACTGAAGACCTGCGGTTTCGACATCGTAGCGCTGCAGGAGGTGTGCTGGACAGGAGCATTGGTGCGAACGTTTAGAGGTAATCATACCATCTACCAGAGCTGCGGCAACACACGCGAGCTGGGAACAGCTTTCATAGTGATGGGTGATATGCAAAGGCGCGTGATCGGGTGGTGGCCGATCAATGAACGAATGTGCAAGTTAAGAATCAAAGGCCGATTCTTTAACTTTAGCATAATCAACGTGCATAGTCCACACTCCGGAAGCACTGATGATGACAAGGACGCATTTTACGCGCAGCTCGAACGCGAGTACGACCGCTGCCCAAGCCACGACGTCAAGATCATCATAGGAGATTTGAACGCTCAGGTTGGCCAGGAGGAGGAGTTCAGACCGACGATTGGAAAGTTCAGCGCCCACCGGCTGACGAACGAGAACGGCCTACGACTGATAGATTTTGCCGCCTCCAAGAACATGGCCATTCGTAGCACCTATTTCCAGCACAGCCTCCCGTATCGGTACACCTGGAGATCACCTCAGCAGACAGAATCGCAAATCGACCACGTTTTGATCGATGGACGGCACTTCTCCGACATAACCGACGTCAGAACCTATCGTGGCGCCAACATTGACTCCGACCACTACCTGGTGATGGTGAAACTGCGCCCAAAACTATCCGTCATCAACAATGTACGGTACCGACGCCCGCCCCGGTACAATCTCGAGCGGCTGAAACAACCGGATGTCGCCAATGCGTACGCGCAGCATCTTGAGGCAGCGTTGCCGGATGAGGGCGAGCTCGATAGGGCCCCTCTTGAGGACTGCTGGAGGACAGTCAAAGCAGCCATTAACGACGCTGCCGAAAGCGTTGTCGGATACGTGGAACGGAGCTCAAGAAACGATTGGTTCGACGAGGAGTGCCAAGAGGTTTTAGAGGAGAAGAATGCAGCGCGGGCTGCAATGCTGCAGCATGGTACGCGGCAAAACGTGGAACGATACAGACTGAAGCGGAAACAGCAAACCCGCCTATTCCGGGACAAAAAGCGCCGCCTGGAAGAGGTGGAATGCCAAGAGATGGAGTTGCTGTACCGTTCTCAAGAAACGCGGAAGTTCTATCAGAAGCTCAACACATCCCGCAAAGGCTTCGTGCCGCGAGCTGAGATGTGCCGGGATAAGGATGGGAGCATCTTGACGAACGGACGCGAGGTGATCGAAAGGTGGAAGCAGCACTACGATGAACACCTGAATGGCGCAGAGAACACAGGCACAGAAGGTCAGGACAGCGAAGGCGATGGCTACGTCAGCACAGCGGACAGTGGAAATCAACCAGCTCCCACGATGGGGGAAGTTAAGGATGCCATTCAACAGCTCAAGAACAACAAAGCCGCTGGCAAGGATGGTACCGGAGCTGAACTCATCAAGATGGGCCTGGACAGGTTGGCCGCTTGTCTGCATCGGCTGATAGTCAGAATCTGGGAAACGGAACAGCTACCGGAGGAGTGGAAGCAAGGCGTTATATGCCCTATCTACAAAAAGGGCGACAAACTGGAGTGTGAAAATTATCGTGCAATCACCATCCTAAACGCCGCCTATAAAGTGCTATCCCAGATTCTCTTCCGTCGTCTATCACCTATAGCAAACGAGTTCGTGGGAAGTTATCAAGCAGGTTTCATCGACGGCCGCTCGACAACGGACCAGATCTTTTCCGTGCGGCAAATCCTCCAGAAATGCCGTGAGTACCAGGTCCCTACACACCATTTGTTCATCGATTTCAAGGCGGCATACGATAGTATCGACCGCATAGAGCTATGGAAAATCATGGACGAGAACAGCTTTCCCGGGAAGCTCACAAGATTGATCAGAGCAACGATGGACGGTGTGCAAAACTGCGCGAAGATCTCGGGCGAACACTCCAGTTCGTTCGAGTCTCGGCGGGGACTACGACAGGGCGACGGACTTTCGTGCCTGTTGTTCAATATTGCGCTTGAAGGTGTCATGCGGAGAGCCGGACTTAACAGTCGAGGCACGATTTTCACGAGATCCGGACAATTTGTTTGCTTCGCGGACGACATGGATATTATTGGGAGAAAATTTGAAACGGTGGCAGATTTGTTCACCCGCCTGAAACGCGAAGCAACAAGAGTCGGGCTAATGGTGAATGCGTCGAAAACAAAGTACATGCTGGTTGGCGGAACTGAGCGCGACAGGACCCGCCTAGGAAGCAGTGTTACGATAGACGGGGATACCTTCGAGGTGGTGGACGAGTTCGTCTACCTCGGATCCTTGTTGACGGCTGACAACAATGTTAGTCGGGAAATACGGAGGCGCATCATCAGCGGAAGTCGTGCCTACTATGGGCTCCAGAAGAAACTGCGGTCAAGAAAGATTCACCCCCGCACCAAATGCACGATGTACAAAACGCTCATAAGACCGGTAGTCCTCCATGGGCATGAGGCGTGGACTATGCTCGAGGAGGACTTGCAAGCTCTTGGGGTATTCGAACGTCGAGTGCTAAGGACGATCTTCGGCGGCGTGCAGGACAACGGCGTGTGGCGGCGAAGGATGAACCACGAGCTCGCTCAACTCTACGGCGAACCCAGTATCGTGAAGGTAGCTAAAGCTGGAAGGATACGCTGGGCAGGGCATGTTGCAAGAATGCCGGACAACAACCCTGTAAAGATGGTGTTCGCCACGAATCCGGTCGGAACAAGAAGGCGTGGGGCGCAGCGAGCTAGGTGGATTGACCAGGTACACCAGGACCTGGAGAGCGTGGGTCACAGTCGAGGATGGAGAGAAGCGGCCATGAACCGAGGGAATTGGCGAAATATTGTTGGCGAGGCTTTATCAAGATAATTGATGTAAAGCCAAATAATAATAATAATAATAATAATAATAATAATAATATGTTTAAGGTGAAAGTTCATTGAGCACGTAAACATAATGTTGCCATCCACACACATAATCACAGAGAACAGACGTTCATCTTTTTTCGTCAGCGAGTGTAAAGCATTGTACTGGTCATTTCAAAGTATGTCGTTATGCTCCTGTTACGCGGCGCTGTCGTCAAATTGAGAACGCTACAAATTTGCCGCTTTTTACACTTTGGCGCTAGTGTCGATAACAAAAATTGCCACTTGTCGCTAGCGTTGCTTTGTGTGCTAATGCATTTTGATGTTCACTAGTGACATCGTGTTGTCGAAACCAGTTTGTATGTCGGGCTGTCTAATAGAAATATAAGTAGTAGAACGCTAGTGGCGCTGTAATCACAAAATATAATTATTTTATTAATACTTACTATAGAAGTTTTTGATTATTGGTTTGGTGCCATGTTGTAGAGAATATTTTATTATGGTTGAAAAATTTGATTTGACACTTATAGACCCGGTACTCAGACTGTCAGAGCGTGGCAAACTAGATGTTGGTCACACGAACAGTCGCGACATTGGCCTTCTACGGCTAATGCTTCTACTGGCTGTCTGCGTTGGCGACGCTGATGTTTGATTCGCACCTTTACACATGGTTCAGATGAAATTTTGTTCGAGCCTCCATGTCTGTTCCCTGTGATTGTACTGTGTAATATCTAATATTCATTTTTTCTGTTAAATTACATCGTACATTGTTTTTCTCACGCATGAAAATGTTTTGCAACACATGTGACATTGTACACTTTTTGATTGTTATGAAATTGTAAAATACGTGGTTGTAGCAAGTGCATGAATACCCAAACAATTTTAATTCCAAACATAAAAACTGACATCACTTCCAATCAGTGAGAGCTGCGCATCCGATTCATAAACAATGTTGGCGCAGTGACTTCGCGATCCGGTGTTGTTTTTCGAGCACAAATCGATGAATTTAAGTATTTTATTGCTCCCAGGAGCACGGCGCGAGAAAAATAAAATATTTTTTTAAATAATAATTCCAAACTCCGTGCCGTGGATTGTTCAAAACTACATTCAAAGTTCCACATTAGTCATTACTACAACCATTCTTACAGATATTTTTATAATTATTCATACTTAAATTACTTCAGGGAGTCTCCCCGAGTTTCAAGCATCGCATCAGATTTTTGAGTGACTACGGTGAATAGAAATACCATTAAAAGTGAGTTTTAGAACGGGCACCGAAAAGCCAGCAAACAATATCTTGGTGCGTGAAGAAGAAGTGATTCGGTAGTGAACGGTATTTTACAACACAAATCATGACACAAATCACAGCAATAACTACGAGTTCGCATTCAAATACTGATGAATTTCGAATAACGCAATATGGAATGCTTCCAGTTAAGAAACCACTCCTCTACGTTAAGGTAAGTAGGGTAACGTATATAATTTGGACATGCATATAATTTGGACCGGCTAGTCGTTCTATGCTTATTTCCAATGAGATGGTGAGGAATACATGTACAGGAAATCATGTATTGCATTATTAATACACTATGCTACTTATTAATGATGACCATTTTCATAACAATTACAAATTGGCTTCAAAAATATAAAAAGTGTAAATTTTATCTTCAGAACATCTGTGAAACTTACGAATGCAAGAGGATGTGCATTTCAAGAACATATATAAAATGCAATAATAGCGCTCAGAATTGGCATTCATAAAAAGTTTGAAAATGGAAACATGATAAAATATGTCTAAAATTTAAGCTAAGTTCATTTAAAATCTTAACATGAGTATATAATGCATAAATCAAGTGTTGTCCAAAATAGATTATGGGTTTTGTTCAGTCGATATAATTTGGCCATCTGATGAAACACACTGGAATGTCGCATGCATGCATATTTGCAGGCGTTTTTCGTGGATCTGATGATATTTGCTTGCATAATTTAAATTATTGATTTTCACTAATATACAGGGTGTCCGCAAATTATCCGAACAGCAAAATATTGGAAATATGATCTTGCATTGAAAACAATGAAAATTCAATGTCCATGTACCTTTTACAATACATCTATATGTTAACACAAAATACAACTTTAAAAAATTTCGAAATAATTGATTGTTACTGAGATAGGCAAATTTAAATTTTTCGAAGTCGTTTTTCCTGAGGGCCGCTAGTCATACTGGAGATGTGTTATTCCTAAAACCTAAAAGAGATGAATCCAAATGTCTTGTCATTATTTGAAGTAATCTACAGGTTAGTGCCTTTAGGTTAGAGTGGAAATAGAAAATTGTACGGTTCAAATCTAGTGAGTTCTATGGACATTTCTCTTCCGTCATAAAGCTCAGAAAACAGCTCTCTTTAAGACACCTCAATACATTTGGGTTGGTTTTGAAATTATTTGAAATCGGAACTGTGTCAAACTTACTTCTTAAGAATATAATAAGTCAATGTTTAAAACCATGCAAGAAAATTGAATTTATTTCGCTTGATTGTATAGAGCCATGTCTTCAAAGTTTGTACGGATAATTTGCGGACACCCTGTACACATCCAATAAGCGAAAAAATTCGTAAGTCACATGTAAACTCTTAAAGTTTTATGATATGATCGTCTTTGTAAGAAACCATTGTATGTATATTGAGATAACGCCTCTGTCTAAATTATATTCACATGAGGGTGTCCAAAATGTATATGAGGTATCCGAAATGTATGACAGACAGGCCGCCAAAAAACGCTATTTTGGAATCTAATACTACAGTTTGTAAGCTTTTTTTCCCCAGACACTCAAGGTACAATGGGACATTAAGCATATAAGGAACATTACGCAATAAAATATTTGTATCTAATGCATTTAATCGATCGCCGTTTCCAGACATATCCTTAGCCTGTCCAAAATACATAATTTACCCTAACTCCAAATATTCATTTTTTTGTGATCGCTCTCCAGAACACTGTGAGAAGTGTGGGAGGAGGGAGCGAAAAGTGAAGGTGAAAGTAAGGTGCCATATTAGAGACCATTTTGGTACTCAAGGAGATATGTCCTTAATTATACCAGAGGTGCAGAATCACCAGCCTTCCTTAGTCGAGTGGTTAAGGCTAAGTAGCCCGTCATTCGTTTTAGCATCAATGATTACTTTGCTGCTTGCAATTTCAAAGTGATAAAACTTAGTTTTGATAGGTTATATTGGATTGAAAAAGTACCACTGTAGGCGCTAACATACATAAAATATGCTGATACTTTTTCAGCTGTGTCAGTGCAAAACCAACTGATTTTCTATGATTCGAAATCGTGAGATGAGTTAGCAACAATCATCAACGACGCGTACAAATTTCAATGACGGCCTACTTAGCCTTAAAGTCCGCGGATACAAAGCAAAGCCATGCTTAAGGTGTCTGGGTTCGATTCCCGATCGGTCCAGGATCTTTTCGTAATGGATATTTCGTTGACTTCCCTGGGCTCGAGTATCATCGTACCTGCCACACGATATACGAATGCGAAAATGGCAACTTTGGCAAAAAAAGCTCTCAGTTAATAACTGTCGAAATGCTCATTGAACACTAAGCTGAGAAGCAGGCTCTGTCCCGGTGAGGACGTAATGTCAAGAAAAAGAAGAAGAGGTGCAGAATGATCTAGGGAATCAAACTCTGTACTTGGATTTGATATATATTGTTTATCTAATAACGGTTAAGTCATTGTGAGCACGCCGTTCCCATGGAATATGATATAATTTTTGCTCTACCCTCCATCTTCGAGTAAACGAATAAAAATAAGGAATGTTCTCATATTTTCTAAGGGCAAAATATTAATTGACCATTTAGTTTTATATATACACATTTAATAAATTAAATAAACATCGTCTGGTGATCTACACAGTTTCGTAACAGTAAATGTACATTACGTTTACATTAGTTGCTTCTTTTCTGATTCCAGGAGCATGTACGCCGAGTGCCATATAGTGGGTGACAATTGTTAACCACGAATATCCAAAATTTTAAACCCTATTAGCTCAACGAATAAACCAAAATATAACACACCCCCATTTCTTCAAACTGAACTGGGTTTTACTGTTCAAGGAAGGGCAGGATAACTTCTAGCAATACGGCGGAAGGGGTTCCTTTTAAATGTGCGTAACATGTCGTCGAGATTAACAATAAGGGAAGAATTACACAAAATGTTTATTTTTCCTATTTGCATTACAACACTCCAATATTAAACAACTGACACTAGTAGATTCACGATTCACTATCAGTGTTCAAAAACCAACACAAAGCGATAAGGACACCCAAATTGTTCAACAAAAATGTTCAATCATGATCAAAAGACGATTCCCATAAAATGCGTTCTAATTAGCTGTAACTGCACTTTTCATTTTGATTCATTGTGACTACTCAACATCCAATAAGCATTTTGCGCCACGCCCAGCTAGCCTACCCCTAAGGTTATTTGGTGTTGATGAGTGTACCTCGCGAACAAGTCTATATCAATAAAAAAAAACTACGACATAATATCATCATCATTCGTGCATCTGTGCAATCGTGACATGTGTGTTATTCAGTTTCTTGCGTTTCACAATTTGAATATCGTTTGATTTTGATCTAAACTATAACTTTGATCATGTTGTTACTCGACATAAATAGTTTTCCCAAAAGAAATATGTAACATCCATACTCATCTTTAATCCAGTATAGCCGTGTACGGTAAGCTGCTGTGCTTCGGCTTGGTCTTATTGATAAACACTTTGATACAACCGTTAAAATCTGCACTTACCAGCACGTATCCACCGCAGCCCTTCTTGCGTTGTTCCACCAGTGGATCCGCTGGATGAGTAACCGAGATCTGCATGGACAAAATAATTTAGTCATTTGTATAGTTAAAAATGTGTATAGTGCTTACATTGTCTGCATTGATTTCATCGTCTGGTTCGGGTTTTATAATTGCTTCCGGATGTGGCGCGAAGATTGCGCAGGTAACTGTCGCGTTGTGTGCTTTGATACCCTCCCAGAAATCACTTCGATCTCGGCGAACCTGCAAAGAGTAAATAGGTACAAGTTTAATTAATATTCGTTATAGTTTTATAAGTACCCGAACGCAATGAAACAGTACTTCTTAATGCTTCTCTCTACTACTTTAATACTGCCGGGAATCGCAAGTCAGTCCCATCTGTAAAAAGTAGGCATTGAGCCCTAGGCTGCCTCATCTCAGAATATCTGTCAGCAATAGGATAATTACTGTTTATTTTGTTCTCAAAAGCTAACAATTGGCGCCAGCGGCAAAAAATGCAGACAACAACCTTTCGAACATTCTGTTTCTCGTACCAGCCGCCGAGCGGCGACACTGATGTTTGTATTCCACTCACTGATCGCGCTACGCTGGATTCTCAAATTTCTCAAACTTCCAACACAAGCGTATGGAAGAAAGGTAGTCGGAGAACTGTCAAAACGTATGGAATATCATAAAAACGTAAATTGCTTGCAATTAGGAAACTGGATCAAAAAACTAGTGATTAGAAATCAAGTGTAAAGTGAATACATAACTTTTTGTGTTTGGTTCATCTTACGTGGTGCTTTATTTGCTTCAGGACTTCGTTATTACTACCATTGAAAAAGAGCCATCTATTGCCTTTTTAGTTTTGAATATCGCCCTATTCTGTTTGAGTTTTCTTTTTCATAGCACATAAAAGCAATGTTCTTCAATTCTCACAACAAATAAATGGACAATAGTGTCAACATTGCACTGCTATTGCAATTGGGTTAAAATATTGGATTTATGAAAAGTTATATTGCATCTGTCATTGGTACGAATGTGAACTTGTCAATATTCTGGAATATATGATAAAAGGTCGAAAAGACAAGAGGTAGAAGACGAATAATCAGGGGACAAAAGGTCAAAAATCTTCTTTCAAAGATGATTAAATTTCGCATGATTTTTTTTTTTTTGATCATTTGTCTTCCAACCTTTTGTCTTTCGACTTATTGTTCTTTCGACCTTTGGTCTTTCGATCGTTTGTCCCTGAACCAAGTCAGAAAGATGAATGACATACTTGTTCGACATACTTAGTTGCTGAGACAAGACGTGTCAGATCAAAGCACAAAAACGAAACCAATAATTTGCCTGTGAAAATTCTTCTGATTGGTCGTTTTGGCAAAGGCCTACTTTCGCATCGTTTAGTTGAATTGCAACAGGACACTTTGTTGCTAGCCTGGCCATGTTGCTAGTTCATAAGGTAGAGTTTTTATCAAAAGTTCGAAATATTTTCATGAAATATATTTGTTTCAAATTTATTTATATTTGATGTTAAGTTTTCCTCATGTGCTCCGACAATGCTATAATAAATAAAAAAAATATTAAAACAATATAATGAAAATT
The DNA here is from genome assembly GCF_002204515.2 of Aedes aegypti. Taxonomy (NCBI): domain Eukaryota; kingdom Metazoa; phylum Arthropoda; class Insecta; order Diptera; family Culicidae; genus Aedes; species Aedes aegypti. The sequence goes on from NC_035107.1 coordinate 119,261,939, forward strand.
GTGACATTTTTTTTAATATAGCCGGTTTTGAATATGTATAAACCTGATTTTCAAATACGCTAGTATCCTCTATTGCTCTGGATGAATGGAACGTGCCAGAAGCAACCAAATATTGAGCCTTGATATTTGAAGTTGTTCACAAGATTTGCTTAAAAAAGATACTGGTAGCACTGGATTTCGTATCGTCAAGGTTATTGGCTGAAAAACGACGGGGCAGTCTTAGTTGAGCTGTCACGTCCTGTCCTAGCTTAGTTGTAAAAGTAATACAAATTTCAACAATGGATGAAAGCAAAGGAGAGCTGGGCAACTCGGACCCATGCCTGAGAATTTATGAGTGTAGAGAATACTGTACAAGATTCTGACACTAAATTTTTGCATCATTTTCATCTAAATCCGTTTCCATAGTTCACCTCACCAAAATTTATTAATTTACGGTGCATATAATATGATATTACAAACAACAAAATTTCAAGAAAAAAAAGTTGCACCCCCAATGGATCATTTTGATTTTTGCAGCAAATGAAAGAGGAAGGTCTTGGCTTTCATCGGTCCAAATTTAAGACATGCCGATTTTTTTGTTATGAAGTTACGTGAAAAAGACACCGTGTGTCTGTTTAGGTCTGCCACCTTCTCAAATGTTCGGCCAAAAATGTCCATATAATCAGCAAAGCAAACAAATTTAATGGATCTTGTGAAAATCGTATGGCTCTCCGCATAATACCTTCTGGCGCGATATTGAACAACAGTCATGGAATTCCATCAACTTGTCGTAGTCCCCACTGGGATCCAAACAAACTGGAATGGAATGAAAAGGTGATGCGTTGAGACCTGGTATTCACGACATTTTTGAAGGATTTTCCATCCAGTAAACTATTCTTCTACGCCTACTTGTCCCATGTTCTATGTAAACCTTACGGACCGCGGGACACATACACTGAGGAAACTGGAGTTATGTTATTCAAAACACCTTTCGTATGAAACAGTATTTTGCTAGCTGAAAAACATTTCATACGATTCGTATGATTCCCATAAACCGTTTATGAAGAGCATACGAATCAAATTCAAGATTCATACGAGGCTCTATAACATTTCATACGATGTACTTATGAAATCCAATGCAAGCCTTGTTTGAAAAAGTTCATACGTTTTTCTTATGAATCGAGCCTGGTCTACTTTCTATTCGGATCAAAATGGCGTTTGTACAGAAGAAGCTCGCGAATTTCATAGTTTTGATGAAGGCCTTTGCCGTGTTTAGAGGTAAAAAGTAATTATCGATAATTCTACGTAGAGCGTAAATACGGCGGCCAAAAGAAGAAATTTGTAAAGCTTTATCTCGTGCAATGGGAGCACAAAGGGAATACGAGGTTATCAAGAAGGGTAGAACAAAACGTAAGTTGAGTTATTAGATTTTATCTTATGTTTCATATTATTAATCGACTATCTCCTTCAGAATCTGTTCAACATCTCAAAGAAACCTGTCTTTAGCGGTGCCAAACTGCCAGGAGACTTCAGTTCTGACAACGGCAATATTCAATTGGATGTCATTTTCAACGGGGATACAAACTGTTGATTTGTAAACAGCGATCGAAATGTATGTTTTTAAGTGAATTATTGTCAATTTTTTCGCAAAAATATAGCATAGTTTACATATATTGAAGTGCTCATTTCTAATCAATTTAAAAAGTTGCAAACAACATTTTCCAATAAGTGGCCGTGTTTAGAATGAAAAGGACGCTATAAGTGTTATTCTATAAGACAAAGAAAACTACGAGAAACGTCTTGTTACAATTTAAATACTGCAAAAGTCATAATAATATAAAATAAATTACATGAAGTGTCGTACAAGGGTCATACTCAAATATATTGAAATTCATACGAGTACAATTCGATGTTCATAACAAGTATTCATAGATTTCATACGAAACATTTATGGAATCTATACTACTGTACTGCAAAAAGCATACTATACCACAAGCTAATTCGTTCATAACGACATCGTATGAAATGTATAATATTTTCTTCTGGTAAAATTTCATACCCGTTTCGTATGGAAATCGATATATTTTTTTCCTCAGTGTATGTATGCGTAGAATGGGAGTAAAGATCTGGTCCGTTGTCGATCGGTCTTCAACGAAGACGGCTTGATAACTTCCCACGAACTCGTTTACTACAGGTGACATCACAATCTATAACTTATCGCCTTTCTTGTAGATGGCTCCTATTACCCCTTCCTCCCACTCCTCCGGTAGCTGTTCTGTTTCCCAGATTGTGCCTATCAACCGGTGGAGACAAATGGCCAGCCTCTCCGGGCCTATCTCTATGAGGTCAGCTCTGATAACATCCTTACCAGCAACTTTATTGTTGTTTAACTGGTGAATGGCATCCTTAACATCCCTCAAAGTGGGGGAGCTGGTTGGTTTCCATCGTCCAGAGTACTGACGAAGGCATTTCCTCCATTGTCTCGACTTTAAGGTGATTATAAAACGAAGCCAAACATAGAATTTTCAAGTGCACAAGACGAGAGTAGCTAACAACACTTCGCGTTGAAAACCAATCAACTTGCTTGCTTGCTGGTGGTGACCAATGGGATAGATTTTTAACGCGGAGCGCTGTTTGGTTCTCAAGTCTTGTGCTCTTGAAAATTTAAGGTGTGGCTTCGTTCTATAATCACCTTAATTGCCTGTGCTCTCAGCGCCATTCAGTTGTTCGTCGAAGTGCTGCTTCCACCTTTCGACCACCTCACGCTCGTTCGTCAAGATGCTCCTATCCTTATCCCTGCACATCTTGGCTCGCAGCACGAAGCCATTGCGGAATGCGTTGAGCTTCTGATAGAACGGAAGTTCTTGGGACCGGCACAGCTGTTTCATCTCCTCGCGGCGTTTTTTTCTCCCCACAGAGGCGGGTCTGCTATTGCCCGTTCCGTCTATAACGTATTATTTTTAGCTTTTCGCCCTTGGTGAGTTCGCCACTTTTATACGACAAAAAGACTAGCCAGATTGGCTAGCCTTGACGAATTACATTGAAGGTTTTTACATAATAAACGTTACTAATTACTTTACAGTTAACACATTCAAACAAACAAGTAAGATGAAAGGAACAATACTACAAGGGAAAATTGGAATTGAAAAAGAAATCACTACAACGTATTTTTCCGCGTTTAGATTATTCGCAACTAGCCACCGTGAGGGGGCAAATTACGGGTCTGTCCAAAACCGCCGAGGGCATGGTCCCAGTCATGGACTCGTGGATCCCGAATTTCGTCGTGGGATTACCGTATATAGCAAAAATATTTCTTTTCACTTCTCGTCTCTGTTATGTGCTGCGAAAATGGCTACGACGGGTGCTAGGAGGTTCCTACCAACCTTCCAGTGGAAAATCATCGATGTGGCGTTACGCAGGAAGGAAAAAATGAATCTCCTTTCCCTAGGGTTGGAATATGCGACGAAACCGGCTACGACGGGTGTTGGAGATGACCACCCACCAGCCCCTTGAACAGTGGGCGTTGGTCGCCAGCATTCCGTTCCTCCTATAAAGATGTGCCCAGCGAAAGTGGCTATGACGGGTGCGGGAAAGGACCATCCACCAGCTATTGGCCTATGAGCGACCGGTAGCAGCGGTGAGGATTCGGAAAAAGGTTGATCCTAACAGCAACCCTGATTCAGGCAAACGATATGCCGAATGTATAGGGATATCATCTGATCAGTTGAGAAAATCAGGACATTTCATGTATTTTCGGCAAAATGTACAAAACTCACTGGATTTGTTAAACAATTTTAGCCGAAAAAAGCTGGAAATCAGGACATGTCCTGCTTAATAAGGACGGATAGTAACCATACGAATGTAGGAAGCTGTTTCTCTCCTCCAAAAAACATATCGTGTCGGAGGGTAGATCGACTGACAGCCTGGGGTGAGTTGACTACATAGTAGCATAAATGAGTCCTAAAATGATTGATGAATTATTCTTGTTTTTATTTAATAATACGAAAAATCATGTTCTTGCAACTACTTTAGCAATTTTTCGAGCTCAAATAACGTCTATAACATATATAAACTTTTATTTTAAAAATGGTTCCAAATATGAACCTTGACACTTATGATCCTGTTTGACGTTTACTTTGTCGACAAAAATGCCTCATTGCTTTTACTGGGGTTGTTCCTATCTGACATTTCGGAAGAGACACGAAAAAATCCAAAATTTGAGTTTAGGCCAAGGGGTATGACAAAATCTTAAAAAATATTTAAAATGTTTATTGGACTGAAACAAACGGAAAACATTTTAAAAAATTGAGTAAATATTTGTTTCTGGCCTAAACTAAAGCGTTTGGTACTAAAATTGGGATAGGGCTTTAGGACCCTATTGTGCTTAATTTATCGATTTCATTTCAGGATCCAGATTTCTTCCTTGTTGTGTGGGTGGTGTTATTTCAGTATATTGATATGGCCGCAGACGTGGGACTTACCACCTGAGTTTTGGGTGCTCAGGGTAGCCAGTTACGGGTTTTGTTGCCTACTCAATGGTAGGTCAACGTTTTCACTGGCGTAGACGTGGGACTTACCACACAAATTTAAGTGCTTGGGGAGCCCAGTTACGCTTGGGCTATCCGAAAACTCTAGAGTTCCGTCGGTCAAATGAACAGATTCTGTTTTTAAATTTCGTCAAAAATGTTGGCATCATTACGGAAACAGAAAAGCGTAGCCTTGCTGGATCTATCGTCCAGTAGGATCGTGCGAATGCTTCCCATATCGTACTGCTTTCTCATGAGTTCCAGAGTGGTACAGGTGTACAAGAAGTGTTCAACAGAGTTAGGCACCTGGCAAGTCTCGCAGATTCTTTGGAAATTGGATCCGCCACTCATCGAGTGGGTGACTCGCGTATGTCCCGTTCGAAGACGGGAGAGGATAACTTGTTCTCCTCTGTCTGGGCGGTCTTCCCACTTTCTAACATCCCCCTTACTTTTCCTGGTGAATGTGGTAACTGACGCTCACCGAATCACTTTTCCGAAAATTTAAGACGAATGCGTTCGTCGCAAAATCTGCTAACAAACTAAATTATTGATGCTCTACAAACCAAACACCCGTGCTACGTGTTTGCCACCTATACATATGGTCGATGTTCAGACAGACCAGACTAGATGATTTTTTGGTGTTCAAAAGATACGTTAAGGGCTCCATCAATTTTAATTTTCCCGATGTTATTTTGATAAAGATGTATCATCAAATAGATAAGTTACATTATTACAGCTAATGATGCCAATATTTCTACATTTCGAATGTCTGGGGTACGTTTTCCTGAAACCATCAAAAAGCACTATGTTCAGTCTGTCTGAATACCGACCATACATCCCTCGTCAATCATCAACACTCTCTCTATCGCACCCGTTCGTAAAATCATATTTTCTCGCTTCATCATTCGCAATGAGTCCATTGAGCGCACATATCATTCTCGCATTTATCAACACAATCAAAGCTGTGTGTGTTCGAATCGAATCATTTTCGACACGATTCAAACGAAAGCTAAAGCTCACGCTATCACACACGTCAAATGAAAAGCTCATCGTACGTAGGATTGAGCGCTCACATCATACAACACTGAAATATATTTGTTCTCATGCACGGAGAGAAGTATTTAATTTTTAATCTTATCACGCAGGCTCTGTACACCACAGTGAAGAGACTCTTTTCGCTGTGTTACTTTCTCCTCCATGCGTTGCGATTTTTTCCCGTAGCCACGATTTGAGGTCGTCGCTCGGGACGGTTGTCAGTCAAACGCTCGCCGTCTCGACCGGTGTTGGCACACCTATCCGCTTCTTCGATGCCCGCAATTCCGCTGTAACCGGGTACCCACATAAGCGTGATGTTTTCTTTGTCGTCAAGTACCTCCTAGTTCTCCTGAATCCAAGGGTGCTTGTTGGTGTCCGATGATATTGCTGCAATGGTGCTAGCAGAGTCGGTGGCGGTGAGTACCGGCCCGATGCCCAGTGAACCACGTATCGTATAAGAATGTGCACCCAAAATCACATATTCATGCGTTCAAAATCAGAATCACACAAAATGCCATATTAAGCGTTATCATTGTCAATACAAGTTGTATATAAATTCCCAATACGATTCATAAACGACAATCTGTGTTGACAACAAAACATGTCGTAAATAGTGCAACATAGAATCGCGTTATGTTATATAAACTGACAGATCATATATCAATCCAGAAAGCATCGTATGAAATCGCAATAACTTAGCAAAAATTGCTATCCAAACTTTGTTTATCTGCTGACGATGGGCCTCAAAAAACAACAAGGTATGTGTCGCTGTACATGAAACATGTATTAATATTGGCAAATAATCACCCATCGGATATGCAACCCTTGGTGGTACGATTGTACGACATTTCCCAGAATGACATTCTCCAGAACGACATTCCCCAGAACGCCATTCCCCAGAATGGGACATTCCCCAGAAATCCATTCCCCAGAATGGGAGATTCCCCAGAATGGGACATTCCTCAGAAAAAAATAACAAGAGATCTTTAAGGTGTTCAAATCCAGGAAAATGGTAAATAGTAAATAGTGAATACATCTAACTGAAAAATTCGAGAAAACCATAATTTTCATAGGTAAAACATTTTCGTATTGTTTTTTTTTTATTTTTAACGGTAGGACTTTCGGTTTGGTGAAGTCTTTCATTTATTGAATGGAGAATCTTTAAATCAAAAATTCTTAAAAATTAACCAGCTATGGTCGGAAATGTAATTCGAACCATTTGGAAGATTTTTATATTTTTTGACGATTTTCTCGTCGAAAAAGTTAAAATTTACCGTGACATAATATGTGTACCATCCCTAATTATTTGGCCAATAAACCTAGGAAGAACAGCATATGTTCAAAAGAAGGGAGAATATGCCATAAAAGCCGAAAAACAAATTCCATTAATTTACTTTGTGACATATGGTCTAATCCACCGGTGTACTAAATTAACTCCGTCTGAGAATTGTGACACTTGAGCGGGGCACGCTCCCGTATGATCACCACGTGATCTGGACCCGCTCTAGTGTCAAATTTCTTGAACCGAGTGAATTTAGTACACCGGTGGATAAGTCCATAACACTACACCAATCTCCCTTTGAAAGTACAATTAGAAAGAACAGCCAATTTTAAAAGAAGGAAGAATAACTATGAAAACAAAAAAACAATAGCTTGGATCAAGTTTGATCATAAAACACAGTATGGCATATGTAGGAACAGCTTATGTTAAACGGTTGAGCTACTTTTCCTCGAATGTCGGATTCCCAAATGTCGTTTCCCCGAACGCCAGTTCCCAGAATGGCAGTGCCCCGAACAACCCGTTTCCCCGAATAGCCTAGTTTCCGAAAAGTTTTTAGCTCTTATAATTATCATAACTTTTGTGTTTCGAGGTGGTAACGAACCGGTCATCTAATATGCACCCTTCTTCACTTGATTGGCGGTTCTTTCGAGTTTCACCATCATTGGCATTTTTGGCAAGATATATTTAGTCGAGGATGACGTTTAAATCTATATTATCTTCTTCTTTTAATTGTTAATCATTCATTCTAGTTCAGCACCCAGTCCTTAAGGACTATTCTTGCACCTGTTTGAACTGCATCACTATTCGGGGAAACGGGTCATTCGGCAAGGTGGCATTCAGGGAAATGATATTCAGGGAAACGACAGTAGCACAATTATGAAATTAATTAAGACACAATTAAGAAAATTTTAAAACAGCATTTTCCTCCTAAGATTATGGTTGGGTCTGCCGATGAACCACTTAGCCACAAAACCACCTCTTTCGTGATTTTTTGACCGTACAAACTTTTTGAAATTTGTATGCCACACCCCCCTTCCATAGAAGACCAAGTGATTTATGGACGGCAGCTTAGATGGTTTGCCTGAGAAAAAGGAAGCAAACATTCGCCGTTCAAAAGATTTTTCAACTCAATTCCGATTTTATTCGCTTGAGATCCATAATAATGAATTTGACAAAATAATATTTTTGGTGAATTGACGTCTGTTTCCGGAATTCGAAGCTTCTGGGAATTCAAATCAATTTTGTAGGTACATTTCTTAACGACAAAAAACTAAACTAACAATTTGTTTCCACTCTTTACAAACGTACAAAACCCATTCTGGGGAATGGTTTTCTGGGGAATGTCCCATACTGGAGAATGGATTTCTGGGAAATGTCCCATTCTGGGGAATGGGTTTCTGGGGAACGTCATTCTGGGGAATGTCGTTCTGGGGTTTGACTTTCTGGGAAATGTCCTACAACCGGTGGTACAGTAGTTAGGTGCCTGATTCCTGATCCAGAGGTCCCGCGTTCGAGACTCGCTGGAATCTTTTTTTTTATTTTCATCCAAATTTTGTGGCATCGTATATCTGATTGCAGAAAGTCCGAAAAAGTCGTGCCAAGTACGCATATAGCCTCCACTTTGGTAGATATATAGCCTTTTAGTGTATTCTATACGATTGAATTGATTCATATAGAATGATGTATAACAAAAGTTATACCAATCAAAATGTTAACTGGGTGAGGTCCGATGGTTGCAAGATTGCTTGAAATATAGTAGCTGCTTCTGCCGCGAAAACCGAGCATTGGCTAGGAAAGCTTCTGCTTTCTCAAAAGCCGATTAATGCCGCACCAGCCTATCCTCACTTTCCCGAGAGCCTTCGACCCGTCCGTGTACCGAAAATTATATATTCTGTACTCCGGTCCGCTCCAGGAAAAGAGCTTGTGCGAGCCTTTAGTTGCCACCTTTCTTGAGGTTTTGCTTCAGTTTTTGCTTTACTTTCCTAGCGGACCAGCGCCTGGCTCCGTTACGGTTTCGCTCAGATACCGGAGGGAGCTCTATGCCGGCCACGGACCTTGAAATCTGGTTGGCCTGTATTTCGATGAAGGTCTCCGATCCGTCGTCCTTGATTCTTTCCAAGAAACTGATGGCCCTACTGCCAATGCGGTTAGCCAATTTGTATCGGAAATATAAGACTCCGGCTTCGGCACTGGCCGAGTTTGCTGGCGTAGAAGGCAGATGTCCCGAGATTATCCGGATCGCGTTGTTGTAGGTTCCCCCTAGGTTGCTGACCAGCTCATCGAAGCGTTGACCCGTAATTTCGATCCCGTAGAACAATCGACTGTTAACGATTGCGTTGGCAACTCGGATTCTGGACGTTCGATCGCTTCTTTTCCTTTTTCCGAATATAAGCTTCATTAAGTTGATTCAGGACTTGCATGCCGATCGGGGTAACGCCAACGATCTTAACGGTTTTCTTGTTTGGCATCGCAGTACCGTTGACCGTGATCGGCGTTTTTGGTGGTTGGTGATTCGAATAGCAGATGTGGAGTCTTGCGCATTTGGTTACTGAGATTTTAAAGCCCATTTAGCGACTGCATTTACGGCTGCCTGCAACAAGCATGGGAAAATTCATTCACTCACCCGAACGCTACCGATAAAATATCTGCAAAGTATCTGCTGCCACCGAATGTTCAATGACTGCCGAACGCTACTAGAGTGAGCGCAATCCCGACGAATCGTAAACGATTGAGATAAACCGAAAATGAAAAGATATACGGAACGGAGAGAGCACTTATCCTCTCTTAAATTGGAGACACGAAAGAACGCGTTCGCCATTCGATCACTGAAAGCTTCCTGCGAAATGTACAGATTTTGCGTTCACTGAAACATTTTGCCTTGTGTATTACCAGTCAGTGAACGCTCTTCAGCTCTCAAATACGAATGCCACTCGTGCGGAATCGGAATGTAAAGAATCATTCGCTACAGCAATCGGACGCCTTCGGCACAAGAAGTCGGTAGTGAATCATTCTGTTGCCGTTTTTGTCTAACTTGTCGCTCGGCGAACAAGAAGAAAGCGTATTGGAAATTGAAACACTCAGCTTGGTCGGAGAAACGGCAATCTCGCTCTTGACCGCTTGTGGATGTGAGCGAGAGAAATGCAATATTCGAGTGAATGTTTCCCATGCTTGGCCTGCAATTTTCGTCTGACCATCTTCGGGTGTACCCCTGTGGCTAGCAGCAAGATGTCGTCGGCGTAGACCAGCACGTATACACCTTTCAGCAAGGATTGGAAGACACCATTCATTTCAACCAGAAAGAGCGTAACGGCGATAACCGATCCCTGTGGAACACCGAAAACAGAAAAAAAAATCCGTTCTCGTATCCGTGAACAGCAGACGTTAACTCGTCAACATGCAAAAATACACCGTGAACTAGATCATGTTTATGCGTAAACATGATGGTAGTTCATGGTGTGTTTTTGACAGTTCACGTTTTCCAGAACTCTTTTTTGAGCGTGTGGTTTCTTCGGAGATTTCTTTGGATTGATGATTCCCGATGCTGACCCGGAAACGACGGTTGGTTAGAAAGTTTATCACGAAGCTGGCATAATTCCCGAATTACTGATCATTAGGCACTTTAATATCACCGCAATCCAGGCTCGGATGTAGGCCTTCGCCAAGTCCAAGGAGGCCATTCCAACGCCCAGACAACCAAAGTGTACGTATAACGAAATCATCTGGAGGCTTTGTATGTGCAAAATTTCACTTATAAGATGTCGCGAAAAGGCCTTCTACGTATATAAAAGGGAGGCGATATACGTGCATATATTATGTGATGAATAATAGCATACAATGCGAGTGTATAAATTTTCTATCGAACTAACCTGGGATCTTATGCGACTTAACTTATGATAACAAATGTTGATTTGACAGCTGCTACGGATTGATTCGACTTACTTTGTACGAGTGTACGGTACGAAACAAAATGTACAAATGAACTCAGAAAAAAGCGTTTTATGCTAGGAAAGTCATCAATTTGACGATTTATTCCACCGTGTTTTGTGGGTTTGATGTAAATTGTATGAATTAACGAGTTATTACGTAAACTTTCATGCGACTTTTGGTTGTCTGGGCGTGTTCATTCCTTTCTAATGCCCCATTGGAGATGTCCCCAAAAGCCGCGAAATAAGTTCCGGTGCCGAAACTTGCTTGGAAAGCGTGTTGACGGTTGTCCAGAGGATCGTTTTGCTCGAGGTACTCCACCAGTCTGCGAGGTATTCCACCATCTATAACGTTCCACTTGCTGCAGCATGACCGCGCGCGCTATCTTCTCCTCCTATAATCTGCCTACATTCCTCGTCGAACCAATCGTTCCGTCGACTCCGTCACACGTACAGAGAGAAGTGCCGTCGATCAATCAGAACGTGGTTCTGTCTGCTGTGATGATCTCTAGATGTATCAGTGTGGACATCTGTGCTGGAAGTAGATGCTTCGAATGGCCGTATTCTTGGAGGCGGCGAAATCAATTAGTCGTAGGCCGTTTTCGTTCGTTAACCGGTGAGTGCTGAGCTTTCCAATAGGTGGTGTGAACTCCTCCTCCTGGCCAACCTGAGCGTTTAGATCTCATAGGATGATTTTGACGTCGTGGCTTGCACAGCTGACGTACTCGCGTTCGAGATGCGCGTAAAAGGCGTCTTTAGAATTACCACTGCTTTCGGAGTAATAGCTTCGCACGTTTATTATGCTGAAATTGAAAAACCGGCCTTTGATCCTCAACTTGCACATTCTCTCATGGTCGGTCACCGGCCCGTCACCCATCACTATAAAAGCTTGTAGATGTTATTTTGACCTCTAAACGTTGGCACCATTGATCCCTTTCAACACACTTCCTGCAACGCTACGATGTCGATTCGGCGGTCTTTCAACACATCAGCGAGAATGCATGTGCTCCCAAAGAAGGCGAGAGATTTACAATTCCAAGTACCGAGATCACTATTTTACATTTTTTGTTATATTATCTATAAGACTTCAAATGTTGTCAAATCAATTTCGGCCAGAGTAGTACTTCAATGAGCTCTATCAGTTGATGTAATTGATTGTTTATGTATAACATATAACCTTTTATAAAATTAGCTTGGATACTATGAATTGAAAATGACGCATCGGGGCGAAATTGATCACCATTCAATAAAATATGTTTTAGAATAAGAAAATCCATATACTAAATGTGGGCAAAAATTCTTACAATTCGTGTATTTGGCGATTTTATAATAAAATTAAACTTTAGAAATCCGTATAATACGCCTAAATGTAGGCTAGTTCTATTGAAATAAGTACGTTTTACGAGTATAAACTGTTTTATGAATGAAAAACTGTTTTGTACTGCTGTATGATTTCATAAATGAGTTCACTAATTCATACTTGAATTTACATAACATTTCAAACACTCAAAGTTTGCATGTAGGCTTAGCACCAGCATTTTTTTTTTTTTTTTAATTATAGACGCTTTAACCATAGCAGGTCATTCGCGTCTGAGCACCAGCAAATTGTTTAATACTGATTTTACCAAAAGTATAGCTTACACCTTCAAAAACCGTATATATGCCTTTGTATACCTTATTAATAAACAAAATAGTTTTAAAATATCAAGACACCTATTTCCTTGAAAACATGTTTTTTTTGTGATTCCAACGAAGCATTCAGCATAATTGAAAGGGAATGCTGATCAAATTAGCCAGAGTGATCAGTATGACCCCGGATTACGGTTCCTGTAATTCTGTAGATACAATCTGCAAAATAAACACTTACCGAACTTAGCTTCGCATAATCGTGATGTGTTTTCCAAATGTAGATCATCTGATTCTCCGAACCTGATATAATGTATTTGCCATCATGCGAGAAAGAAGCCTTGATCTGGGAGGACACATTCAAGTAACCCTTGTACTTGCAACTTAAGTTCAAATCCCTCAGATCGTACAAGCGAATTCGGCTGTCGTTTGAAGTTACTAGAATTTTGTCTTCACCTGTAAATCAAAATTATTTATTAACTACCTACTCTTCAAGCTCTTTTTGTCTGTCTTACCGGGCATAGGTTCGATCCCGCTGATTTTCCTACCAATGGCATTCTTTCCCCTCGTAGAACGAACATGGATCTGCGTGTGGTACTTCAACTGATCAGTGTTGTAGAACAAACATCGCCCGTCGTAAGATCCAACCACAGCGAATTTACCATTCTGGCAGAAATTGGCCGCAGTAATCAGTTTCGTCTGCCCGTCCACCTCATTCCACAGTGCGACCTTTTTGTCGGGAATGTTCCACAGTCGCAACTTGCCGTCCAAACTTCCACTGAGGAAATACCGATCATCGCGCGGGTGGAATGCAATGGCCGTTACGAAATCGATATGTTGGAAACAGCAAAGGCACTCCTTACGAGAGATGTGCCATAGCCGCACGGTTTTGTCCATCGAGCTGGACAGAATGAAGTAATTTTTCGACCACGAGACGTCCAGTAGATCCGATGTATGGCCAGAGTATGTACAGAACGATTTGGGCATAAACGGACCGGGAGATTTTTCAGCAGCCATAGCCAAAGCGATGGCCTCCTCGGCCGAGTGGTGAGAGACTAGTGATTCTTGTGATGGGGTTGGAGAAGATTTCTGATCAGCTGCGTTGTATTTTGTGCGCATGTCTTGGAAGAATGGGAAAGCATCCTTCAGTACCCAGATCCGGAGAACACGATCTTGACCAGCCGTGGCCAGAAGCCGCCCACAAGAACTGAACTTCATACACCACACAGCCCCCGTGTGCTCCCCCGAGAGGTCCTGGACATGCTGAAGTTTTGCAAATTCGTATGGTCCTTTGTTTGTGCTCGATGCTTTGATTTTGATATTCTGCTCAGGGTTCATAACGTCTTCAATATCTGCTACATCTTCTTTGTGCCTTGCGTGCGACACCTCCGATGCAATAGATTTAGCCTTGTCCACTGTTTTCTTGGCGGTCGACCGGAAGAATCGCTTGATTTTTGCCGTTTTCTTTTTGAGCCGTCCACCTTCTTCCTCGATTTCAAGATCCTCCTCATACCCAGGGGGTGCTTCTGAACCCGGTGCAGGTCCAACTGACTCTTCATCCGATTCCGGAATATGGCTAGTTAGTCGCATTATATGCAAGGACAGTGGATTAATGCACTGCGGAAGTTTTTCTTCCACCGCAGATAAGGGGAAGTTTTCTCCGGTATCCAGATTTTTTACCGGAATCTGTTCCAAGATTTCCATGTCTGTCAGCTGTTTGCCGGAGTCGGTTCGAGTTTTGACGTAGATGTTCAACTGTTTGAACATATCTTCATCACCTGCAGATTTCCTCCGCTCTTTTAGATGCATGTGCTTTGCTAGGGATGAACTGTATCTAGTTCCACTTCCCAAACTATTGGTACCTGTCCCCGATAAACTGGCCCTAGTTGAAGCTGTTTTGCCCATAATTTCTTGCCTAATTCTCTCAACACGTTCAATTTCTTCTCGCGATGGACCTTCCGCCTTATTAAAAGCACCATCCGTTGGCTTAACAACGTATTGTCCTTTGGTAGCCTTATAAATATTCAATCCCTGCGACGGATCTATCGAACTGACTCGAGCAGGTGCTGAGTTGCTCTTAACGCTATTCGATGGACTAGGTTTAGAATAAACGGACGCTGAACTGTTTCCCAACGAGTTCGATATTCGACCCATTGACCCGGTTAACAGTTTGCTTGGTTCACTGGTTTCTCCAGTAGCACTTATAGCAGGACTGCCATTGGCAACGGCCACCGCGGAGTCTTTGAAAGAGCTTTCAATTTCTCGCGTGATGGATTCCAGTGCTCTGGTGGCTGGACTAGGAAGAGCTGGTTGATAGGCAGCTCCGATGACCCCCGCCGATGAAGATTCCGAACTACAATCCTGTTGCGCTGGCGGCAGCTTAACTGTTAACTCCGTGGAAGAACTATCTGCTGGAGGCAATTTTAACCCCTCATTCATGTTAAATTGCTCCGAAGAGCTGCTCGACAATTTCCGGGTTTTCTTTTTTCGACGCGGCGGGGCCACCGGTCCGGAGCAAGTTAAGCTATCCGTTGTTTTGGAGTGGGCAAGTTTAGTGCTGGCTATGACATCCGGTTCTAGAAATATATTGTGTTCATAAAAATATAAGTTATAACATACTCCAGCTGTCAACTGTATTTAATTTTCTTAGATATTCACTCCATTACACAACTCACGATGTGTTCAGTGGAAATACTTAAACTTACTATATTATAATTCCCGGACACGTTTCGAGACGTTCGAGTGCAAAAGCTATAAGATATTTCTTGAACAATATTTCAAGGAATTTCTAAAGGTGCCACTAATAGAATTCTTAGACGTCCTTGAAAAGTCGTTAGTATTGAAGGAATCTTTGCAAGATTTCTAACAATAATTAAATTATTCGTGGAGCAATTCCTTGCAGTTTTGAAGAAAATTCCATTTGAACTTTCAAACGAATGTTTGGTAATTTCATGTGAGTTTTACCAAAAAAAATCATAAAAGTTCTTAGAGAAATTTATGCGTACATCTCTAGAAAAAAAAATCTTAGTAATTCTGACAAGGATTCCTGGGAAATTGACGTTAACTCTATGGAGAAACATGAAGTACTTCCTGAAAATAATCCTCAAAAATCTCTATAATAGCTTTTAGAGGAAGTCCTGGAAGAATCTTAACAAAATATCTGGTGTAATATTAAGATGAATCTCTAGATTACATGGTAGAATATATGGAAATAATCTGAAGAGATTAACAAAACCTTTGATTTTTTTTTACAGGAGCTTGTGAAGTTTCGTTATGGAGTTCAATCAGATTTTTTATAATGTACGGTACTGATTCTCAGCAGAGGTTGAACAATTATCATGACGTAATCAATTTAAGAAGATAAATGATGAGATAAAAGTATCAAAGCATAGTATAGCATGGTATAGAGTGACTTTAAATGTCAATAGTTACTACTCCGTGATTGATCGGAACTGGAGAGAATTGCACTTCGATCCAAATCAACAAGGGACGGGACTTTCCGTTTACTCTCGAAGTGCACATTTTAGCAGCACTCATATTATTTAATAATAACGGCGCCGGCCAAGTCCTTACAGTCAGTAGGGATGATTCTTAGAGGAACTTTTGTAGCAATTTCTGAGAGAAATTGTGGATTACCTCTTGAAAAAAAAAATCATATAAAAATAGTTAGAAGAACAACTGAAAAAACGGCGTAGGAATTCTTGAAGGGTTTCCTATGAAACTCCCAGATTTTTTTTTTTAAACTAAGGAATAAAATGAATATTTGGGAAATTTGTCATCTTGGTGTGCTTTTCCTCAAGCAAATTCAAAGTAATTAGTGAAGACATCTCTCTAGGCCTTTATGAATTTCTGAAGTGATCTCAAATGATGTATTACGATTACTCTCTAAAATTTAAACCAGCTTTTATTTAACCTTCAGAAACTTCTATGGAGATTCCTCCGAAATTTTGCGAAATTTTCTAAAATTTCAGATATTTTTCCAAGAGTTTTTTAAGAAATTACAAAAAATATTATCCAGGATTTCCTTCAGGACCGCCTCCCGGGATTTGTCAAGGGTAAGTTTTCAGAGTAATCCCTAATTTTGGAGAAACTCTTCTAAGAATCCATTGTTAAATCACTGGTAATTTCTGGACAAATTCCTAAGGGAATTGGCAAAGAAATCTTTAGAGGACTTTCGGAAGTTCCTAGAAGAGTCAATGAAAGTAATCCAGAAGAAATCTCTAGATAAATCACTCGATGAATTCTTCGTCATACATTCCTCGAGGAATCTGAGAAGAAATTTCAGATGGAACTGTGGAATAATCTCCTAAGAGTTTCTTCGAAACCTATAGAACTTTACACTTGCTGCTAGAAAAAAAAGGAAAAAATGACTAGAGACCATCCATATTGCTCTAGACTAAGGATTCCTAAAAATTCATTCAGAAATTGTTTCAAGTACTCATCCAGAATTTGTAACACAATCCTAAGTATACGCCGGATTTTTTTAGTAGTTAATCCAGCGATTTCCCAGAAATAATTCTAATACATTTTCTCAGGATTCCTCCAAATATTTAAAATGCCTAGAAGTTCAACCATGACCACTCCAGGGTGGCCACCAAATATTCATATTGAAATTTCCGCTTTTTTCCCGGTTTTCCCGGTACAAACTTCATTATTTTCCCGGTTTTTTATTGAGGGGCCCAAACTGAAAAAAAATCTACTTCAAGCTTTTCAATGGCATTTTAAGGAGATTTTTACGACCAATCGGAAAAATAATATTATTTGTAGAAGATTGGCTTGTTTTTGGCTTCCACACAATTAGTATAAAATGGAAAAAAACTTGAGTCTTTTTTCTCAAAACTAGGTTTTTGTCACTTATACCATCATTTAGCTCAATTGTGCTATTCTATTCTTGGCACTTTCAATTCACTTTGACAGGGTTTTGTTTTAAAAGTTACCAAGCCCATGTTTACCAACAACTAGTTGTCCCGGCAAACGTTGCATTGTCCAGTAGGCCGTACAGCAGGCGTTCAAAAAAAACCCTAAATTTGTGTCAAATTTATAGTATTCGTTTTCTCAACTTTCTCGGAGGATTTTGAGAAATATTATTCCACACGAAAACGTCCAACCCCTTGAGGAAAACAAAAGTGAAAGAATTGTTCAAATCGATCGTCTTGTTCTCAAGCCAACTCGTGACATAAAAACACCATTCCATTTTCATTTATATAGATATGCCTCTTTTGTGCATCATCTTACTACAATGTTTAAAAGTATTTCAATACATAATCTTTTTTTTATCTTCATAGAAATGAAGAGTTTAAGGTAAGGATGAAATAAAGCAAACAAAGCCTACGGTGTTGAATCATGTATCTCAACTTGTTTATACAACTTTTGGTCAATTTGGTAACGAATGACACATTAGAAGCTCTTATGAATGATTTTCAAGAACATTTGGATTTATTGATTTATTTAAAGCAACTAAAGAAAATGTTGAGTGCTTAAACTGTCTGCAAGTAGTTTTGAAACTCTAATTCAAAACTTCGAGTCAGATAAGTAAGAGAAAAATCAAGTCAATAGTAAGAGGAAAAAAATTATAAAATATTTCGAAACATTGCTAATCAATGAGTGAAGTGAAACAGTTCTAAGAAGTATAGTGTGCCAAAGTAGATCATTTCTACAAGAAATTAAATCATTATTGTTTAAGAGTTATTTATGCATAATTGAATATGTTTAATGGCATTACCATCAACCGTAACAACTTTCTACGACTTGTTTTGTAGATTTAGAGCTTAAAGATTTTCATTCGAAATTATTTTCCCGGTGATCATCTCAAATTCCCGGGTTTTCCCGTCTTTTTCCCGATGGATTCAAATTCCCGTCGTTTTCCCGCTTTTCCCGTTTTTCCCGGTTCGGTAGCCACCCTGCCACTCCTTTTTGACGTTGTGAAAGAAAAAAGTGGGTGGATGTGTAAAATTATAATTTTTGCGTAAAATTCGTGAACGCACTTTTCAGATCAATCACAAAAGAACACCATGTCCACGAGCAGAAACCCTGGCTACGCCCTTGACTCTAACTTAATACGTTAAAATTCAACGATTAAAGAAAATAGTCCCATGATGGTCTGCTTTTGTAAACTTACCTTGCAGAGGAACGTTCATGTTGATTCGATATTCAGCATCGTGTCCACTGGGAGAGGCGTTTCCCTGTCGATAGCTTCGTAAATCATCACTGGTTTCGTATTTACCTGTGCTGACATTCTCAGCACTAACTCCTCCGCCGCCACCACCACCACTACTAGAAGGAATGGATGAACTGCCGCTAAGTTGCGTATCACGCGAAGAAGACGAAGGAACTGCTATCAACGATTGCGGTGCTGACGATGTTGAACCCCCAAGATACATCGAATCTTTGCCCACGCTCAGTGCTGCAAAAAGGATATCTAATTATATATCCTAGCTTAGATTAGCAAAATTAAACTCACCACTTGCATCCACACTAGCACTTCCGGCAAGGATGCGTCCAACACGGCCCAACGAAGTCATGCTCTGTATGCTCTGCGCATCGCCTTCGATCACTCTGAAAGGGTGTGAGGTACGTGACGACGTATACACACCTTCTACCGAACTGTTCTGTAATTTGCAAAAGCATGGTAGTCACAACAATTAGCCCGTCCACCTTAGGGTGCAACTTGTTTTAGGGAAATTCTCAAAACCAAAAATTCGTGTGCTTTTCTGAAGACAATTCACGTAAAAAGAGATGCCTATAGATGAATAAATCAACAACTTTAAGATGAATTTCAAGTTATTAAATATTAATTTCTGTAAAGTTCATATAACGTGGTTTTTTAACTAATTTTGAATCTTTTAACCCCATTTTTAAAAACAAATTTACGAAAAGATTATAGAACATTGAAATTGAATTAAAATTAAAAAGAGTATCATTTAAAAGTACTCTCGATACCTTTTTATCTCGTTGATCCCTTCAATATCAAGTTATGGAGAGTTGACTCTACTTTCACTGCTCATACAAAAGCATGTTTTACAATTCCGTTGCTTATCAGTAAACTTTTATTTTGGAGATGAACCAGCCACGGACTGAAAATCTCCCTAATAAAGCTAATAATAGAAACTTTTATTCAAAACATGACCAATATGTCGAACTACTTTCTCACCAACAAAAAATAATAGGGTAGGTGTACCAGTATTCACCACCCTAAGGAAAACATGTTTTATAAATCAGTCAATAGACTTTACAAGTCGTTGAATGAAAGCTTTCAATCAATTTTAATTCCATAAAAGAACTGATCACAAACATTATTTTTGTATTCAGAAATCGGGGTGGCGAATACTGGTTCACCTGCACCAGTATTCGCCATGTTTTTAATTTCTGTTCCTGAATTCGCCTGCTACATTGATTTCTTGTGAGGAATGGCGAATTCAGGAAAACTAGAGGGTCGTCCATAAGCCACGTGGATATTTATGGGGGGAGGGGGGGTTCTGGCCAATGATCACGGTTAATCATTTTTTTGTATGGACAAACGACACGAGGGGAAGGGAGGGGGGTTCTGAAAATTAAAAAAATGACCACGTGGTTAATGGACAGCCCCTAGATTAATTTTAGAAAAAATATGTTTATCTACTCTTTTATTTTGGAAGATTTAAAATTTAAAATTGGTTGCTAAGCAAAAAAAATACGTAAATTTTACTGAGCGTCATATTTTATGTCTCGAAAATCAACCGTTCAGTCGCTTATGCCACCTCTAAATTTATTTTTGGCTCAAACTTTGAGGTTTTTTTTCTGTGTGATATGAATTCAGAAGAGCACATAAACTTTTGGTTTCGAGAATAAAAAAAAATAGTCGCACCCTAATGCACACTGTGATTGCTGGCCCTTAACAAATAAAAACCTAAAGAGGAAAAAAACTACAAAACAAAACTAGACTACCTCTCTACTCCAAAATGATCGTTTGAATAAACCCGAAGGAAACACGCATAAATTAGCAAAGCATAGAGCAAGGTAAAAGCAGCAAGTTCTGCAGAGTACACGCGCGAGTGGCAGAACAAACGTAATTTCATGCTTGCTGCATTTCACATTACGCATGGCTTTAAAACTGGCACGGTTTTATCGTTGACATTGTTGCTGCCAAATACCTGGTGCAAAAGTACCTGGCACCATCATTAGTGCAGTTTGTATGTGTTGGATTTCAAAAAAAAAAAACTGTGCTCTATGGGAACCTACCCCACATAATTTCTGGTGCATAATTTAAGGGTCAGTTTTACGAGACGAAGGTAATCAGATAAGGTCGGAGATTAATGACTAGCGTCCTTGATTGCATAAGTTTCGTAATAACCACTGCCTAGTTCTGGTTCAATAAATTTAGTATTTCATATCGATAACATTGAAATTGGCTATTACGTCACTTATTCAATCATGAACAAATGATCCAATAATCTTATAACTACAATTTTCTTTCGATAGCATACCTGCGAATCAGGTGTTAGTGTATTGCCTGGATTCTCATCTTCGTCATTTTGCATGCACTGACGCAGTTCGCGAAATCGCTGCCTACCGTACTACAAGTAAAAAAAGGTAATTTATGCGATAAGAGAAGCAAACCAATTTAGTTTTTGAGCATGCATTTTTTCAACAAACAAAAAGTTAGTATAGTTCGGTGCAGATTCATGTTGACAGAGAGCATATAGTACATTGTTTAACAATTCAATCAAAATTGATCATTGATTAATGTTGCAGTTGATTTTTCAATGTTTTCAATGTTTAAAACACTGATAAATGAGCTTTTTTCAAAGAGAAATCTGCAACCACATCTCTGAGAAGATAACTGTGTATCATTCATTATTTGGCTTTACATCAATTATCTTGATAAAGCCTCGCCAACAATATTTCGCCAATTCACTCGGTTCATGACCGCTTCTCTCCATCCTCTACTGTGACCCACGCTCTCCAGGTCCTGGTGCACCTGGTCAATCCACCTAGCTCGTTGCGCCCCACGCCTTCTTGTTCCGACCGGATTAGTAGCGAACACCATCTTTACAGGGTTGTTGTCCGGCATTCTTGCAACATGCCCTGCCCAGCGTATCCTTCCAGCTTTAGCTACCTTCACGATACTGGGTTCGCCGTAGAGTTGAGCGAGCCGTTCACCTGCACGCCGCCGAGTAAAGAATATCGGCTGGAGTTCAACAAGGTTCCATACTGAGTCCAACACTGTGGAATGCGATGCAAGTTGAACATAACCTACCACAAAACGAAGGTGCTACTAGTTAGCAACTGCAAAACCGTCATGCACGGCGAGATCACTGTCGGGGCATTACTTCAATCGTAACGTCGATTATGCATGCGAGGAGGCGGCGAAGGCGAGCAATGCGCTCACAAGAATTATTCCCAACATAGGTAGTCCTAGAAGCGGTGAGAGGTTGGCTTGTCAACAGCGCTACTAAGATACGGTGCATCAGCCAGGGGTGCGTAGCTACAGACCAAGCGGAATAGGAAGAATTAAACAGCGCGTCTCGACTTATTACTATGCGAGTGGTGAGCGCGTACAGGACTATACCGTCGGAGGCGGCATGCGTAGTCGCTGGAATGATCACGATCTGCATAATCCTGACCGAAGATATCGACTGCTATCAGCGAAGAGAAACCAGGCAGGCGAGGAAGTTGGCAAGAATTCATTCGCTGGCTAAGTGCCAGCAAGGATGCCTCCGAGAAAGGAAGGTGGATCCACAAGCTTATTCCGAATGTATCAACCTGGGTGAACAGGGAGCACTGAGAAGTGAACTTCCAGCTGACACAGTTCCTGCTTCAAGCAGTATCTGTATCGATTCGGCCATGCGATTTCCCCATTTTGTCCTGAGTGTATGGAGAATGAAGAAACGCCAGAACATGTTTTCTTCGACTGCCCGAGGATCAATATAGTACGAAACACGGTGGCGGCTGCTTTCGGTGAGTACTTCAGCGTAGAAAAAGCGATCCCGATCTTTAAAATATGATGACCAACATGGTGGTGCAAAAAATGTCTGTCTTACAGCGCACGCTATGTCTGAACCAGCAGATTATAAGGTCGAATGTACCTCGGATTTTTTTTCCGCTATTGTCTGCATTGGCTGATAGTCAGAATCTGGGAAACGGAACTGCTACCGGAGGAGTGGAAGCAAGGCGTTATATGCCCTATCTACAAAAAGGGCGACAAACTGGAGTGTGAACATTATCTTGCAATCATAATCCTAAACGCCGCCTACAAAGTGCTATCCCAGATTCTCTTCCGTCGTCTATCACCTATAGCAAACGAGTTCGTGGGAAGTTATCAAGCAGGTTTCATCGACGGCCACTCGACAACGGACCAGATCTTTTCCGTGCGGAAAATCCTTCAAAAATGCCGTGAGTATCAGGTCCCTAGGCACCATCTGTTCATCGATTTCAAGGCGGCATACGACAGTATTGACCGTGTAGAGCTATGGAAGATTATGGACGAGAACAGCTTTCTCAGGAAGCTCACAAGATTGATCAGAGCAAAACTGCATGAAGATCTCGGGCAAACACTCCAGTTCGTTCGAGTCTCGGCGTGGACTACGACAGGGCGACGGACTTTCGTGCCTGTTGTTCAATACTGCGCTTGAAGGTGTCATGCGGAGAGCTGGACTTAACAGTCGAGGCACGATTTTCACGAGATCCGGACAATTTGTTTGCTTCGCGGATGACATGGATATTATTGGGAGAAAATTTGAAACGGTGGCAGATTTGTTCACCCGCCTAAAACGCGAAGCAACAAGAGACGGGCTAATGGTGAATGCGTTGAAAACAAAGTACATGCTGGTTGGCGGAACTGAGCGCGACTGGGCCCGCTTAGGACGCAGTGTTACGATAGACGGGGATACGTTCGAGGTGGTGGACGAGTTCGTCTACCTTGGATCTTTGTTGACGGCTGACAACAATGTTAGTCGGGAAATACGAAGGCGCATCATAAGCGGAAGTCGTGCCTACTATGGGCTCCAGAAGAAACTGCGGTCAAGAAAGATTCACCCCCGCACCAAATGCACGATGTACAAAACGCTAATAAGACCGGTAGTCCTCTATGGGCATGAGACGTGGACTATGCTTTCGAACGCCGAGTGCTAAGGACGATCTTCGGCGGCGTGTCGTGTTGAAGTGATTTTTTTTGCAAAGTTTCAGACGATTCGGCAGAAAAAAAACATGTCAAAGTGATTCATGGAAGTGCTTAAGTAGCTACCGTAAAGTGCCCTAATTCAGCGCATCGCCTATTTCCGCGCATTTCATACACAATTATTTATATATGGAAATACACAATAATATTGCAGCATATTTTTATGCCAATTGATGCTACTACAATTTAGAATAAGTTTGATACACAAATCAAATCAAATGAGACATTTTTTGCGGCGTAAAAAATGATCACCAGAAGCCCGTCTAAGTAAGACGCCATTTTTCTAATTTCTTTAGCGTCTGTGCTAAGACTGTAGGAGAAAAACAAATGCGATTTGTTCACCAAAAATGTTTTATTTTTTATGCTATATTTCATAGAACTACTTGCAACAGATATGTTTCATGGTGCTTCTATGAAATCTTATCAAATAGTAGCATAATTATCGAGTTTTACCCAGAAAAGTATTGCGCGGAATTAGGACACGTATTTTTTCATAAGGGCCTAATTCAGCGCACTTTTCTTCGCAGAACAACAAACAAGTAAAACATGCCATATTCGTCTTCACGTCTGAATACTTCTCTGAAAA
Organism: Aedes aegypti; assembly: GCF_002204515.2. Taxonomy (NCBI): domain Eukaryota; kingdom Metazoa; phylum Arthropoda; class Insecta; order Diptera; family Culicidae; genus Aedes; species Aedes aegypti. The sequence continues at coordinate 119,286,051 of NC_035107.1, forward strand.
GTATGTTCAGGTAAAAATACGTTTCACGTACAAGCGGAATATCTGGAAAGCCCACTGAAAGGGAAACTAAAATGAATCGGCCGTTCAAAAACCACGTGGTCATGGTGGGAAGGTTATTTGTCTAAAGTTTGTCCAAACAACAAGGTAGTGAGAACAATAGACCACAAGGGGAGAGGGGAGTAGTTCTGAAAATTCGAAAAACTATCACGTGGTTTATGGACAGCCTCAAAGAGCTAGACAAATGTACAAACAAAATTTTCATAACATTGTGAACTATTTGCAAGTAACATTGCCAATATACATTTGATTGCGATTCTAGGTTATATTATACAATCTTTATCGACTTATTGAGAAAACAACTAATAGGGATCTTCTATAAAGTACGACACTTCCAATAAAAAAATGTGATATACGTATGAGAGGGGTTCAAAATGGCCATTATTTGTGTGACGTAATTTTTGGATGATTTCTAATAGTTCTTCGGAGGTTTTTAGTTTGTTTAAGAAATTTAAGTTTCAGTTACCCATATACCGTTGATTGAACTGTTTAAAACATATCGATTCCAAGCAATAATGCAAACTGGTCCTTGTATTGTATGAACAGTGCAGAATACAAATATGTATAGTAGTTGTCGGGGCGGTTCCGCCAATGAGGTGAAATGAGCGCCCCTTGAAAACTGCATAAATTCTTAAAAACTTCCTAAATAACATGCAACCCCAAATCTGAAAAGCAAATGAATCAATAGCCATGTTATAAATCAGTGTTTCAAATTCAAGGAATAATTAAGAAAATATGTTCGAAAAAACTGCACATATTGTCCCGAATGACTCTTATAAATTGCATCATTTTATAATGTTGATGTTTGACTGTTACAATGGTCTTTGAAATTTTATTTTTTTGCATAAAGTGTTTCTAAATATCAATAATTTTCAGGCTTAGTGGAAAGAAAAATGTTTAGATTATATGAGATAATTTCACAACCTTAACTTTGATTGACGACAATAAATAAATAAAAAATCATATCCCTTATTTTAGGTTGTACCAAAATCGTGACGAAAAATTTCAAATTTCGAAAAATCATTCAAATATTCGTGAACTTTATAAGACAACAGAAATCGTGCGGATCTAGGGTATAGATCTGAAATCTGAGATCTGAAGAAATCATGCAAAGACCCGAAAACTCCATAATATTTTCATCACTTTTTCGATTTTTTCCTTAAGGTGGCCAAATTGACCCACTTTCCCCTATGCGAAATTCACATGTATCAATGCCACGGTATTGAGTGCGCGGAATTAGGCATTCTTCTGCGCGGAATATGGAAAAGCGTTTCAAAAATGCGCGGAATTAGGCAATTCCGACAAGTGAGCTTTTTCAATAAAATCACATTTGTAAATTATGAATATAGTCTAAATTATATTTTTCCCATAATCTACAACAGATTTGCTAGCAATCCACTCATAAAGCTTTTTTGTTGATGCAATACTTATTTTTAATTAACCATTTGAATCGTTTTATTCCTTAACTGCGCTGAATTACGGCACTTTACGGTATGCACCCTTCATACAGTTGTGTTCAGAATAATAGTAGTGAAAGCCGATTTTCATACAAAATGCTCAACTTTGACATGCTGTAGCTTTGTGTGCATATGAACAATTGGCATAAAAATTTTGGCAGTGAACTACAAATATTCTAAATCTTCACCATAGCGTTGTTACATAACGTGTAAATCCATTCAAATGTTTAGAATCAATGAGCTACACACATGGTTACTAATGACTTTTAGGGCGAAATCATAACTTATGCAGACACATTCTGATATTTTTTTTTTCTAATATAATTTTCTAGTTTTGTAGAAGTATTGAATACAAATTTGTTGTATATTGCAGAGGGATCATAATAATTTTATTGTTTTCTAAATGGCCATGAATAATATGTAACTATACATATTGTCTCAATGACTTGATCCCAACTGTTCAGCGAATTATGGCCATCGTGAATATCATGACCACAAACGATTTAACTGTTGCTAACTTTATCTATAGTCTTCATATTTATATAATTTATTAAGGTGAAACATCTCGGAATCCAAAGATGGCCGTCACAATGGCCGACTTGTGCCCCTACTCACGTTTTCAAAAGCACTAAACTAGAGAAATAGTAGGCAAACGTTGCTGATCTTCTTATTTTAAGCTTTCTGCTAGTGCACAACGCCAAAATAAAAAGCGCACTGTTATTGGATGCTTCTTTCGCGAGATTAGTGCCTTTTAAGTTTTGGTGCAATCTTAGAAGTTGTATTCCAAACTGTTTCACCTTAACATACGCTTCTCTATCAACATGACTCAAATTTAATGGACATTTGGCGTTTTCTGAACCGAAAACGGTGTTCTATTCAACGGAAACCATACAAGAACATGCAAAAATTTCGTGCCTTCATCGCAGCAACATCACTGCCGAGTCAAACTTACCCCTTTCGGCTCGGCAAACTTGTGCTCATCCCGGCCATAGTGTTGTACAATTGTTGCCGTTCCCGCCCCCGGTGAATGTTGGATTATTTGCGTTGGTTGCTGCTGTTGCAGCTCTGAAATCGTCCCAACAGACGACGATGGCTCGGGATAGTTGAATTCCGCGTCGATATTCGTTTTTGGCGATCGCTTCCTGAAACATGAAGTTGGAATGTAATCAAAATTTGAACAGCGAAAACGAATTAGTTCATCACGTTATCTGGTTTATGGTGAACTTTCAACGCCAAATTTCAACGACCTTACTACCCTCTTATCTTTATAAATCAAGTGCTTCATAATTGGTACATACAGTGACTCAAAATCATATTCATACAGGGCACTGATTCCACATTCTTTGTTAATAAAGGTCATTGGTGTCATCTATTATATGACAATAATAAACTGTTTCTATATCCTACAATTATAATACAACTCAAATTTAATTTTTCAAATTGACTCTTAAAAGTACAAATATAACCATATTAAATGTGTTGGTTTTCCGAACCAACCAGCACTGGTACTGCAAGGGTTAATTTCCGCAACTATAACCACCGTTGAATGAAACGCAGTAATTGAACGTAATTATACGGTAAGTTATAATTTTCCTGAATGGTAACAGATACAATACACATTCTATTAGTTTTAGTTGCATTTACATAGCGTCGTAATTTAGTATAATTTATGTCTTATATGTTTATTTGGTCAGTGCATGTCAATTTTTGTAATAGTCATAGTTCACTTACGTTTAGTCCCCTAGCTAGTCAGTTTGAGTCGTAGTCTTCGGGTCGTAGGTTTGGCAGCGATTTGGGATACTGGATAGTTAATTCATTATTAGCTATTGAAAAAACCTCTACAAATAGTTCCTTACCGTTGCAGTTGATGCAGAATTGCAACTTATTCAATAGGTTTATGGTTATGACCACTGTCACAGGAACATCAAATTCGCCTATTATAGAACCACTAGTTTTAGACTTCAGGTATTCGTAATATATATAGCAATTACCTTAAATAATAATACTTCACGGCTTTAGAATGATGAAATAGAAATAATCAAAGAAATTCACTCGTATTCCAGGTAATAATTCACGACTAAAATAAGCAAACTCACTTTCCTCTTTATGTTTTCCTTCGGATGTTTACTCACCAATTGACAGCCTTTGGCATTACCTGTCATCTCGGCGTAAACAGGTGTGTGGTTCAGGGTTGCTGTATAGAAGGTGCGCGCTGGCAACAAAGGGTTTGCCAACACTCCCCCCGGGTACGTCGACCTCCTGATCGACTACTTCTCTTCGCGTATAACATCTAGTACAGCTAGCTTAACCACCGGCCTTTCGTAGACGCCAGCAGCAGTCCGCACCGTCGCTGATCTAATTTCTCCATCTCGGCCAGGGCGCGTTGCGATCACCCTGCCCTTAGGCCAACAGTTGCGAGGAAATGTTGAGTCCACAATTACAACTATGTCGCCGATCTTTACTGATGGCGAACCGGAATTGTACCATTTTGTCCTCCTAGTAATCTCCGGTAGATACTCAGCTATCCATCTTCTCCAGAACTGATTGGCGATAATCTGAGAAGTTCGCCAGCACTGACGTACGATTGTACCACTTTCGTTGAGCATTGTGAGTGGTTTTGACCCATTTGAAGTGCCTAACAAAACATGATTAGGGGTGAGGGCAGGAGCAGCGATGTCTTCAATCGGCACGTGCGTAAGTGGCCTCGAATTAAGAGTGTTCTCGATTTCGGTCAGGGCGTTGCGTAGAACTTCATCTGATGGTCGACGTGATAGGTTTAGAAACTTCAGACTGTTCTTCACACTGCGGATAAGTCGCTCCCAACACCCACCCATATGCGGCGACATAGGCGGATTGAAGCACCAGGCGGTTTCTGAAGTGATAAACTCCCTCATCATAGTCTCAAGGTCGAGCTCCTTTTCGACGCGGCTCAACTCTCTGCTTGTACCAATAAAGTTCGTTCCTCGGTCGCAGTATATGTAACGAGGAATTCCACGGCGAGCGATCATATTACGAATAGCCATTACGCAAGAGTCTGTACTGAGCGAATGTGCTATCTCAATGTGCACTGCTCGCGTAGTCATACATGTAGCCAACACTCCCCAGCGTTTCTCAACTCTACGACCGACTGCGACTTCCATTGGCCCAAAATAGTCGATTCCCACGTGAGTGAAAGGTCGAGTGTAGGCAGCTAACCTGGCATCGGGAAGATCTGCCATTATGGGAGCGCTCGGCATGGCATGTTCGTTTTTGCAGCGCTGGCAATTTCGTTTCACCTTGGCACATGAAACACGTACTCGAGGAATTGAGTACTTCTGACGAAGTTCATTGACTACGGTGTTTTGGTTGAGATGATGATATTTGTTATGGTAGTGGCTGATGATTAAAGTGGTTACGTGGTGGTCACGGGGTAGGATAATAGGGTTTTTCGCTTCTTCTGTGATGAAGGGACAAGCGGTAGTACGACCACGCATGCGCAGGATCCCATTATCATCGATGAAAGGAGTAGATTTATAAAGCGAACTGTTCCGTGAGATTTGTTGACCTCGAGTTAGGATAGCGACCTCCTCGGTGAAGTTATCCCTTTGAGCTTGGCGTATGAGGATTTTTTCGGCTGCACTTAGCTCCTCCATACACAATGGACCAGTGTGGATTGGGTGATGCTGTAATTTACGTTGACAATTGGCCGAAAAACGGAGCAGAAATCCGATAACGTTGGTTAGACGCTTCCAGCTGGAATAGTTGGTCAGACAAATTGCAGGTGCCGTCGATTCGATGTGCGCAACCAGATGTGGACGGAGTTCTTCTTGTGTAGACATGTTGATTCCAATTTGCTGTGGCCAATTGGATTCACTTCTCCAAAGGAACTCGGGGCCTTTGAACCATCTGCTGTTAGCGTTAAGATCGGGACGTCTCTGCCACTTCGTTGCATCGTCCGCTACATTATCCTTAGTTGATACCCAGCGCCACTCAGTTGCTTCCGTGGAGTCGAGAAGCTCACTAACTCGGTGCGCTACGAACTGTGTGAAACGACGGTGATCTGAGTTTATCCAACACAGTACGTCCCGAGAATCGGTCCAAAAGCAGCGTCGAGTTGCTTTGATGGACACTGACTCAGCGACTGTTCGAGCAAGTCTCGCTCCGAGAACTGCGGCCTGTAACTCAAGCCTGGGAATTGACTGAAATTTCAATGGAGCGACTCTGGTTTTTGCTGTTACGAGCGTACATTCGACGTCATTGCCGTTGGAAAATCTCAAATACGAAACGGCAGCAAATCCGTTTTCACTTGCGTCGACGAAAGTATGTAGTTCACAATCGGGAAAATTTCGAATGTGATAGCATCGAGGAATTTGTACGCTTTCTACTTCAGGCAACACTCCCAACCATTGTTGCCATTTCGCAAATAGGGTATCGTTAATTTCTTCATCCCATTGGGCACCAGAGCGCCAGATTTCTTGCAGTAGGACCTTGAGATAAATCAGGAAGTGAGCAATCAAGCCGAGAGGGTCGAAAATCGACATGAGTACCCTCAGCACCTCTCGTTTTGTGGGCCGCCGTTTACCTTGTAGAAGCATCTCGTCGTAGCGGGTCCACCCTACTTTGTACGTAAACGTATCCTTTTCAGTGCACCACCACAGTCCTAGAGCCTTTTCTGTTGTCATCTCGGCTGAAAGATCGAGATTTTTTGTTTTCACATCATCCTCTCCTAACGACTGCAGGACCGCTGGAGAGTTGCTTATCCAGTTGCGGATCTCAAAGCCGCCTTGACCGTGGATATATCTGACCTGATGTGCCAGGTCGGTCGCCTCTTTTTCAGTCTTTACACTAACTAACATATCATCTACGTAATGCCGTTTAATGATGGCTTCTACCGCTTGTGGATACTTTCCAATGAATCTTTCCGCGTTTAGGTTTTTCACGAACTGCGCACTGCTGGGCGAACAGCACGCTCCGAAGGTCATGACACCCATTTCGAAAACAGCGGCTTCCCCAGATTCATCTCTCCAGAAAAAGCGCTGACAAGACCGATCCTGTTCACATATTTGTATCTGGTGAAACATTTCCCGTATGTCACCGGTGAGCCCAATCGGATGTTCCCTGAATTGCAGTAGTATAGAGAACAGTGAGCAAAGCTGATCTGGACCCTTTAGAAGAACGGAGTTTAATGATACGCCGAAAATAATAGCAGCCGCGTCCCAAACTATTCGTATTTTTCCCGGCTTGTTCGGATTGAACACTGGAAATACTGGTAGATACCAGACCCGGGAAACGAATCGATCTTCTTCCTCTTTGGATAGTTTTCGAATATATCCTTTAGCAATATAGTCCTCAATTTTCTGGTCCAGGGCTTTACCAAGTTCTGGATTATTAGCCATACGCTTTTCGAGCAGACGATATCGGCGAAGTGCCATAGGCCTGCTATCCGGAAGACGGATGTCATCATAGCGCCATAGCAAACCTGTCTCGTAACGATTGCCGTTGAGATGAGTTAACGATTCCAGCATTTTGCTACTTCTTTGGTCTTCTGAGGAAAGTAAAGCTTGGCTCGGTTTTACTATTCCCATACTGTCGAAAGCGAAGTATTCTTTCATTGCCTGATGCAGGTCTTCATCCAAGCGGTCATCGCGTGCTCCTATATGGAACGAATAGTGCACCAAATTTGGTATGTTTTCGTTATCGCTTCCACCGCATACGGTCCAGCCCAATCGCGTCTTTATAGCTATTGGTTGTTCCACTTTTCCCTCTCGGCATTGCAGCACAAGGCTCACGTGGGCATGCTTTAGTCCAATCAGAATCCGCGGACGGGCAGATTTATAGGACTCTATTGGTAAGCCCCGTAAATACGGAAACAGTTCCACCATCTTCCCAGCATCCAAGGATTGTCGTGGCAGCTGAAGACCCTGCACAGTCCGCACATCATGTAATTTGAAACTTTTCGCTCCGGCAAATTTACCAGCAATCGAGACAGAAACAGCACGAGAATCTTTCTCGCATCGCTCGGTGCCACCAGTCCATCGAAGATACAAAGGACTTTCATCTCCATCCAACTCAAGTTCATCGGCAAGTTCTTTATCCATGAGAGTCAACTTTGAACCTTCGTCCAAGAAGGCAAACGTTTGAATACACCCCCCTTTTCCATGGAGTACAACCGGAAGGTAACGAAATAAAGAACTGCTGGAGCTAGATCGATGACTATTGCACTCATGTCGTGCCGAACTCGTCGACGGTTGTTGTCGCTGATGTTCATCGTTCTTGGGATCCGCTTGGTTTTTCTTTTGATTTTCGTTATGAAGCAACTCGTGGTGTTTACGCGTACAACCATTCTTCCCACAAGCTTTGGCTTTACATCCCCCGTTGTGTTTTTCCAGGCAACGTCGACACAAATCGAAGTCACGGACTACGGCCCATCGAGAGTCTCTAGATAATTCCAAAAATTGTTTGCATTTCCACAAGGCTTTGCAGCTAGACTTGCAAACTAGGCATCCGTCGTTATCATATCGAGCAGTGTCGATGTCTGGTTTCAGTTCTGTTTCATTTGATTCCAGATGAGCGTTCAAAAATCCAGAACTTTTCTTGGTTGGTCGTGAATCGTTCCGAGAAAGCTTGAATTCTTGAATCGCTGGAATAGTTACAGTACTGGCTGCTTCGGCCAAAGAGTAGATCCAGTTTCCGAATGTTGCCAGATTGACTCGTGGTAACGTATAGCGGTATCTGGCCCAATCCAGTTTTATTGATGGTGGCAATCTGGACACGAGTTGGTGCAGCAGCGACACATTATACATGTGCTCTTCCAACTCGCACGCATCTACGATGGCGCAAAAGTTTTGAACTTCCACCGCAAAATCCATAATCGTTTCAAGTTTGTCTTCCTTCAGTGAAGGTAGGGCTGTAATTTTGGCTATCAGCGAGTGGACGATGGCTTCAGGCTGCCCAAATCTCATTCGTAACGTGTCCATGACTCCTTTCACGTTAGACGGATGCATTAAACGACTCTTAACCGCATCATACGCTTTTCCTGTTAGACTTTTCTGTAACCGGACTGCATTTTCTGCATCCGTGAACCCGCACATGGCTGTTGTATTGGTATATGACGAGAAAAATATGGGCCAATCTTCTGGATTCCCTGAAAAACTTGGCAGGTCTTTCGATACAGCTTGACGCGCAGCCAGTTGTTTCTTTGAGAGAGGACATGGGTCATCAAAATCTTCGTCGACTCTTGGTTCTCTTCTAGAGCAGGACGGTCGATATGGAATATGATCGGAAACGTATGGATCTCCGATGGCGCTTGCTATCCGTACGTGTTGACGTGTTAACTCTTCTTGACCTCGTTGCGCTGCAAATATTGTTCTGTCAACGGATGTACGTTGACTGTAGACTTCACCAGCCGAGTTTGTTGGCCTAACTCCACTAGAGACCGCTCTTATCGAATAGGTTCCTCCGTTTGTCCATTGATCCTGTCGCGATGAAAATGAATGGTCTATCGGTACTGCCAGCTGATCAAACATCGCTAATTTACACGGGTTTTGTGTAGAATGCCTTTCTGGATCGAATACTTCGGGGTAGTTCAGCATATCTCCCTCTCGTTGCGTATTGTTACCATGTACCCAATCGCGTATTCGGCTCAAGCTACTACTAGCTCTGGAACTTGCTTTAGAACTAGTTTTGGAACTCCTCTCGCTTACTGCTTCTTCCAGTAAGGCATACTTTCGTTCGAGAAAATCTTTAGCAAGTTTTTCTTCCTCCTCCAATTTCTGCATTTGAAGCTTCAGAAGTGTTCTAGATGACCTTCGCGACGAAGAAGACGACAGAGCACTCGACGCACCACTGATGTCCGCTACCTTGTCACCGACCTGTTGTCGAACCTTGTTGCCGGACTTCTTCGGACCCTGTGGTTCTGTGCCGATACTTGCACCGCCGACGACATCCACTGCAGAACTTCGCTGGTCTTTTGTATTTGATCCGATTGACGTCTTCGGTTCTTGTGTACTCATGCTGTCTTTAGCATCACATATTGGTGAGATTTGTTTGCTGGAAGTAGACCCCGACCGTTGAACCCATTTTGCAGATACGCATTTTGGACAGCTCCAACTATGATCTGCTACTTCCTCCGTTACTCCTACACAACCAAAGTGATGCCACTTGTCGCAATTGTCACACTGCACCATCTCGTCACTATCCGGACCTTTACATGACTTGCAAGTTCGACCAGCTAATGTACGCTCCGTAACTGAAATCTCCTCCGGAACTCCCGTGACCACTATCGATACATCACCACTATTCACCACTTCCTCGATTTTTGCTTTAGAGCTCTTGCCCTTTTTCTGCACCTTGACATTCTTCCCGGAACCGTGCGCATCGCGACTCGACATTTCCGAATTTATAAACGAAAATTATAATATGTTGGTTTTCCGAACCAACCAGCACTGGTACTGCAAGGGTTAATTTCCGCAACTATAACCACCGTTGAATGAAACGCAGTAATTGAACGTAATTATACGGTAAGTTATAATTTTCCTGAATGGTAACAGATACAATACACATTCTATTAGTTTTAGTTGCATTTACATAGCGTCGTAATTTAGTATAATTTATGTCTTATATGTTTATTTGGTCAGTGCATGTCAATTTTTGTAATAGTCATAGTTCACTTACGTTTAGTCCCCTAGCTAGTCAGTTTGAGTCGTAGTCTTCGGGTCGTAGGTTTGGCAGCGGTTTGGGATACTGGATAGTTAATTCATTATTAGCTATTGAAAAAACCTCTACAAATAGTTCCTTACCGTTGCAGTTGATGCAGAATTGCAACTTATTCAATAGGTTTATGGTTATGACCACTGTCACAGGAACATCAAATTCGCCTATTATAGAACCACTAGTTTTAGACTTCAGGTATTCGTAATATATATAGCAATTACCTTAAATAATAATACTTCACGGCTTTAGAATGATGAAATAGAAATAATCAAAGAAATTCACTCGTATTCCAGGTAATAATTCACGACTAAAATAAGCAAACTCACTTTCCTCTTTATGTTTTCCTTCGGATGTTTACTCACCAATTGACAGCCTTTGGCATTACCTGTCATCTCGGCGTAAACAGGTGTGTGGTTCAGGGTTGCTGTATAGAAGGTGCGCGCTGGCAACAAAGGGTTTGCCAACAAAATGTTTCTATTGAATAAGGCTTATTTAATCAATTTATTTCAAATTTTACTATCGAATATAAATGTAGATGTTAATAGTGGACATGTTATTGCCGTAATCGCAACATAGGAATACGTTATTTAAAATTGTAAAACAACAAGATATTTATTGATTTATTTTTCGTCTTCAAATGAATCATAGACTACAAAAAAAGTACTTATAATCTAGAACACTACAAAATTTCACACATACAGCAAAAAGGGAACGCATCATAAAACAATCAATTTTTGGTGTTATAGGTAACACAGGTAACAATTACAATTCAAACTGAATTGTTCGTTTTCCGATGTGAAGCTCTCCACACGGGATTAGGGCCCATTCACAAATTTCATAACGCTGAAGGGGGTGGGTGGGTGTCTTCGTGCTGTTACGGCTCATACAAAATTTGTAAAATATTCATACAAAAAGCGTTACGCGGGGCTGGGTGGGTGTCGAAAATGGCCATTTTTGGCGTTATGAAATTTGTGAATAAACCCTTGGAGTAGTTTCGCGGCATTTTACACCAATCGGCCAATTACATGTTGTTAAGACGGAATTTCAATATTTTGCATCAAGGACGACTTTGAAGATTTTTCCACGATGAAACCAAGCATTTCACGTCCAAAACTTGATCGGTTCCAACTGTTTCGCAAACCATTTGCTCGACTTCATCCACCGTGACGTCATTCGCTATGTTGGAGATAAACAGTTGCAGATTCGAATTGAACGTAGTACCAGGAGTGTGGTTGGTGATTCTTGTTGAAGTTAGCGGTGATTTCGATGTAGGCGAAGAACTAGAGGCTTGGTCAAACTTGAAATCATTCGGTGCTGTGGTAGGGAGCCGGATCCTATTCTTGACACTTTTGATTCACTTCGGCAGTTGGGTTTTTCAAAAGCTACAGAACTCATATTTGGCCGCAATGTGCGTCGTATTGAAGTGCTTTTTAATGTAAAATTTCAGACAATTCGCCCGAGAAAAAAAACCCCATGCCAAAGTGAATCATGGAAGTGCCCAAGTAGCTCTGCACCCTATGTGTAGAAATCAACGGCAGATCAGAGATCATCTTGCTGATACGTTCTACTCCAATTTCAAACACTGGACGTCTTCCTTCGTTACACAGTTGCTTTCTTCATTCCTAGTTGTCGAACTTCTGTAGCGACCGTTCTCTATCGAATGCTTACAGGAACCACACATCCAAAAAATGTTGCTATGTAGACAGGCACAATCTTCGTCATACGTTAATCCTACACATTTTGCGTGGAAAGAGTGTCGATTTTCGCAGAATGTTTCACTAGAAACGACAATATCTTCGACACGGAATTCCATTTAGCAAGAGTAGCATGGATCATTTCTTGCGGTATTGTAAATCCTATCGTGTTGTCGACTGTTGTTGCTTCTCAAAAACAGATGGCACGATGGGTTCGATGACGATTGATGTCACACCAAACAAATGAAGACGGTTAATTTGGATCGATTGTTGTTATACGTTCGATAAAGATGTTTTCAGTCGCGAAAAACAGTTATCGGATATACTTTGGGCTTCGGTTTTCTATTGCATTAAAATCAACAACACAATGTGCATCAAAAATCAACCGGAATGGCGCCGCATAAGTAGAAAAACAACGTAAATTATCAATTAAGAGACTGCACAAATTTACGACGAAACGCACGGTAGAAGTACCACAACAACAATTTAGATTCTAGTGTAGAACTAGCCCTCGTGTGTTAAAATACACTCTAATAAAGATATAAAAAAAAAAAAAAAAAAAAAAAAAAAAAATTTAGATTCTAGTTAAATGCATACCCGTGTCCTATATTCGTTCAAGGTTGTAAAATATGCAATTTTTTGTTATATCGTCAATCAACTGTGCAAAATTGGGTCATATTTGTATATAGGGAGACTTATGGCTTCGGCACCATTCGACTATTATCGGCAACCAAATTTCAAACGCCAAATACACAGTATTTTTCTATCAAAACACATCAGTGGAAACATTCAGATGATTATTTGTTCTGTCCGCTTCCCGCTGGCGAGATTTGCGAGAGTAAATTTGAGTATTTATTCAAAGAAAATGTCGACGGGGTTGGTGGTCCAATGGCAACCACTTATGCTTCATAAGCAGCAGGTCTTGGGTTCAATCCCAGGGCCGTCCCTTTCCTCGCACTTTGTAGTTGTTATCAGTCACTTGCTTCTGCTTCCACTCTTAATATATCACAGTTGATCTTTTGCAGTTCATAGCTTTTGCTAGAACCCGAGACGGAAAAAAACGTTTCCCTACGCTTCCATTCCTCCATCATTATAGCACGCCTTTCCTTACGCCTGATACATAGGCAGTATGCTAACCAAACAGCAAGCTTTTCTGCCATAAAAATTACCGCCCCTCTACACCCTTCCCGCATGAACTGGCGTAGACGCAGTGGTATATACGGTCTACCGTGGGAGCCAGTTCAATGCATCATCAATTCCTCCCCCTTCTCCTCATTGGTCAGCATTCTGACGTGGCAGTCACCATTATCGCCTAAAAATAGAAGATCAGCAGCGCTTCCACGTAACCAAATAGCACTTTAATTTGCCCTTTGTGCTAATATAGCCGACATGCCCTATATTAGCCGTATAATAGCCCTATAATGCCAATAAGGCGAATTAGCGGGCTAGTGGTTATTTGGGTTATACAATGAGGATGTCTGTTAGTCCCCAGCAGTCATCCAGGTTGATTCCTTTTGTAAGCGCAGGGGGATTTTTTTTATTACCGTACGGGTTTGGGCCGAAGGGTCTCAGATTTTCATGAAACTTTTTCCACAGGCAGGGCTCATGGATATAGGAATAAAAAAAAAATTGAGAAAAATTCAGGGTCGCCTATTTTTCCGGAAAACTCAGGTGGAAATTTTTTGTTTTCCCTTGACACTACTTACTTTGAAAAATCATAACTCAAGAACGAAGCATTGTAGAAACAAAGTTTTTATATGAAAATTTAAGCAAATTTTCTCAAAAATCCAAAAAAAATATGAACTGGAAAAAGTTTTCCACAAAATTTTTCACCGTTGGGAAAATTCGTAAAGAAAAGCCGGAAAAACTATGCCCGAACTCGTGAAAAATTTTCAAAAAAATATTTTCGAGAAGGTAATTTTATAAGCTTTAATCACTGAAATTTTTGGAATGCACTTTTTTTTCGTTTTTGAGTTATGGCCAATTTTGTGAAAAATGTCCAGATGTGCCATATAAGACTTTTCTTTGAAAAATCATAACTCAAGAACGAAACATTGTAGAAAGAAAGTTTTTATATGAAAATTTAAGCAAATTTTCTCAGAAATCCAAAAAAAAATATGAACTGGAAAAAGTTTTCCACAAAATTTTCCACCGTTGGGAAAATTCGTAAAGAAAAGCCGGAAAAACTATGCCCGAACTCGTGGAAAATTTTCAAAAAAAATATTTTCGAGAAGGTAATTTTATAAGCTTTAATCACTGAAATTTTTGGAATGCACTTTTTTTTCGTTTTTGAGTTATGGCCAATTTTGTGAAAAATGTCCAGATGTGCCATATAAGGATTTTTCTTTGAAAAATCATAACTCAAGAACGAAACATTGTAGAAAGAAAGTTTTTATATGAAAATTTAAGCAAATTTTCTCAGAAATCCAAAAAAAAATATGAACTGGAAAAAGTTTTCCACAAAATTTTCCACCGTTGGGGAAATTCATAAAGAAATGCTGGAAAATCTATGATCGAACTCGCGGAAATGTTTTAATAAAATATTTTTAAGAAAGAAACTTTATAAACTTCAATTCTGTTAACTTTTAGGATGTACTTTTCTTTAAATCCTGATCTATGGTCAATTTTGTAAAAAATGCAAAGATTTGCCATACATGCCTTTTCGTTTAAAAATCATGACTCAAGACTCATCATGACTTGTCGAACCGGATTCAAATTATCTCAATAATATGAAATTTTTGAAATGGAATCAGTTTCCCAGGACATTTTTCAACACCCGATTAGCTATTCCAGCTTTCAAACAAAGTATATTGGAAAAGAGCGATCAATAAGATCCAATCCTACAATATTTTTCAATACTTGGAATGGAAAAGAAACAGTTTTTTCAGCTTTGCTTAACGGTGTAATGTTTCATGAAAAATATAATCCAATCCGACTTATACTTCATTAAAACCAATCCCATATCGTTTCTCTCCGATCTTTTAAAAAATTTGCAATTGCTTTGATAAAAAAACCTTGTTTTTCTGATGCTTCGATTGAAATATGGGTTTTCAAAGAAAAGGCTAATATGGTCATTTTTCACAAAATTGACCATAACTCAGGAACAAACAAAAAGTACACCCTAAAAGTTACTAGAATTGAAGTTTATAAAGTTTCCTTCTCAAATATATTTTAATAAAAAATTTCTAGCTTTTCTTTATGAATTTCCCTAACGATGAAAAATTTTGTAGAAAACTTTTTCCAGTTCATTTTTTTTTTGATTTCTGAGAAAATTTGCTTAAATTTTCATATAAAAACTTTCTTTCTACAATGTTTCGTTCTTGAGTTATGATTTTTCAAAGAAAAGTCTTATATGGCACATCTGGACATTTTTCACAAAATTGGCCATAACTCAAAAACGAAAAAGAAGTGCATTCCAAAAATTTCAGTGATTAAAACTTATAAAATTACCTTCTCGAAAATATTTTTTTGAAAATTTTCCACGAGTTCGGGCATAGTTTTTTCCGGCTTATCTTTACGAATTTTCCCAACGGTGGAAAATTTTGTGGAAAACTTTTTCCAGTTCATATTTTTTTTGGATTTCTGAGAAAATTTGCTTAAATTTTCATATAAAAACTTTCTTTCTACAATGTTTCGTTCTTGAGTTATGATTTTTCAAAGAAAAGTCTTATATGGCACATCTGGACATTTTTCACAAAATTGGCCATAACTCAAAAACGAAAAAAAAGTGCATTCCAAAAATTTCAGTGATTAAAGCTTATAAAATTACCTTCTCGAAAATATTTTTTTGAAAATTTTCCACGAGTTCGGGCATAGTTTTTCCGGCTTTTCTTTACGAATTTTCCCAACGGTGGAAAATTTTGTGGAAAACTTTTTCCAGTTCATATTTTTTTTGGATTTTTGAGAAAATTTGCTTAAATTTTCATATAAAAACTTTGTTTCTACGATGCTTCGTTCATGAGTTATGATTTTTCAAAATAAGTAGTGTCAAGGGAAAACAAAAAATTTCCACCTGAGTTTTCCGGAAAAATAGGCGACCCTGAATTTTTCTCAATTTTTTTTTATTCATATATCCATGAGCCCTGCCTGTGGAAAAAGTTTCATGAAAATCTGAGACCCTTCGGCCCAATTTGTACGATAATAAAAAAAATCCCCCGCAGCTGATCTGGCGGTACTGAAGTAGCAACCGCGGGTGACCAATCAAGCTCAATTTGAGTATTTATTCAAAGAAAATTACATATTAAGAAGACATTCTAGATACGGAGCTATAAACAGCATGGTGTAGTGAAGTTTGTTTCAGAAGTTCAGAAGTTTGTTTCAAAAGTTCGTTGTTTATATGCTTCGTTAAAAATGTTATTTTTACAGAAAGGTTTTAGTTTCAAATATGTCCGCCCTTAAATTGCCTGAATGTAGGGTAGATTACCAATTATTGTACACCACCCGATTAAGGTACACTTGTCAATATTCGAGAAATGTTACACAAATGGGATTTAAGGTGATTATAAAACGAAGCCAAACTTTGAATTTTCAAGTGCACAAGACTAGAGAATCTGACAACAGTTCGCGTTGAAAATCAATCAAGTTACTTGCTTGCTGGTGGTGACCAATGGGATAAATTTTCAACGCGGAGCGGTGTTTGGTTCTCAAGTCTTGTGCTCTGTAAAATTTGAGGTATGGCTTCGTTCTATAATCTTAATTGAAAACCTTCTTATCTTCTTATCTTTTTTGGATTTACATCAATTATCTTGATAAAGCCTCGCCAACAATATTTCGCCAATTCCCTCGGTTCATGGCCGCTTCTCTCCATCCTCGACTGTGACCCACGCTCTCCAGGTCCTGGTGTACCTGGTCAATCCACCTAGCTCGCTGCGCCCCACGTTTTCTTGTTCCGACCGGATTCGTGGCGAACACCATCTTTACAGGGTTGTTGTCCGGCATTCTTGCAACATGCCCTGCCCAGCGTATCCTTCCAGCTTTAGCTACCTTCACGATACTGGGTTCGCCGTAGAGTTGAGCGAGCTTGTGGTTCATCCTTCGCCGCCACACGCCTTTCTCCTGCACGCCGCCGAAGATCGTCCTTAGCACTCGGCGTTCGAAAACCCCAAGAGCTTGCAAGTCCTCCTCGAGCATAGTCCACGCCTCATGCCCATAGAGGACTACCGGTCTTATGAGCGTTTTGTACATCGTGCATTTGGTGCGGGGGTGAATCTTTCTTGACCGCAGTTTCTTCTGGAGCCCATAGTAGGCACGACTTCCGCTGATGATGCGCCTTCGTATTTCCCGACTAACATTGTTGTCAGCCGTCAACAAGGATCCGAGGTAGACGCACTCAACCACCACCTCGAAGGTATCCCCGTCTATCGTAACACTGCTTCCTAGGCGGGCCCTGTCGCGCTCAGTTCCGCCAACCAGCATGTACTTTGTTTTCGACGCATTCACCATTAGCCCGACTCTTGTTGCTTCGCGTTTCAATTTTGTAAAAAATGCAAAGATTTGCCATACATGCCTTTTCGTTTAAAAATCATGACTCAAGACTCATCATGACTTGTCGAACCGGATTCAAATTATCTCAATAATATGAAATTTTTGAAATGGAATCAGTTTCCCAGGACATTTTTCAACACCCGATTAGCTATTCCAGCTTTCAAACAAAGTATATTGGAAAAGAGCGATCAATAAGATCCAATCCTACAATATTTTTCAATACTTGGAATGGAAAAGAAACAGTTTTTTCAGCTTTGCTTAACGGTGTAATGTTTCATGAAAAATATAATCCAATCCGACTTATACTTCATTAAAACCAATCCCATATCGTTTCTCTCCGATCTTTTAAAAAATTTGCAATTGCTTTGATAAAAAAACCTTGTTTTTCTGATGCTTCGATTGAAATATGGGTTTTCAAAGAAAAGGCTAATATGGTCATTTTTCACAAAATTGACCATAACTCAGGAACAAACAAAAAGTACACCCTAAAAGTTACTAGAATTGAAGTTTATAAAGTTTCCTTCTCAAATATATTTTAATAAAAAATTTCTAGCTTTTCTTTATGAATTTCCCTAACGATGAAAAATTTTGTAGAAAACTTTTTCCAGTTCATTTTTTTTTTTTGATTTCTGAGAAAATTTGCTTAAATTTTCATATAAAAACTTTCTTTCTACAATGTTTCGTTCTTGAGTTATGATTTTTCAAAGAAAAGTCTTATATGGCACATCTGGACATTTTTCACAAAATTGGCCATAACTCAAAAACGAAAAAGAAGTGCATTCCAAAAATTTCAGTGATTAAAACTTATAAAATTACCTTCTCGAAAATATTTTTTTGAAAATTTTCCACGAGTTCGGGCATAGTTTTTTCCGGCTTATCTTTACGAATTTTCCCAACGGTGGAAAATTTTGTGGAAAACTTTTTCCAGTTCATATTTTTTTTGGATTTCTGAGAAAATTTGCTTAAATTTTCATATAAAAACTTTCTTTCTACAATGTTTCGTTCTTGAGTTATGATTTTTCAAAGAAAAGTCTTATATGGCACATCTGGACATTTTTCACAAAATTGGCCATAACTCAAAAACGAAAAAAAAGTGCATTCCAAAAATTTCAGTGATTAAAGCTTATAAAATTACCTTCTCGAAAATATTTTTTTGAAAATTTTCCACGAGTTCGGGCATAGTTTTTCCGGCTTTTCTTTACGAATTTTCCCAACGGTGGAAAATTTTGTGGAAAACTTTTTCCAGTTCATATTTTTTTTGGATTTTTGAGAAAATTTGCTTAAATTTTCATATAAAAACTTTGTTTCTACGATGCTTCGTTCATGAGTTATGATTTTTCAAAATAAGTAGTGTCAAGGGAAAACAAAAAATTTCCACCTGAGTTTTCCGGAAAAATAGGCGACCCTGAATTTTTCTCAATTTTTTTTTATTCATATATCCATGAGCCCTGCCTGTGGAAAAAGTTTCATGAAAATCTGAGACCCTTCGGCCCAATTTGTACGATAATAAAAAAAATCCCCCGCAGCTGATCTGGCGGTACTGAAGTAGCAACCGCGGGTGACCAATCAAGCTCAATTTGAGTATTTATTCAAAGAAAATTACATATTAAGAAGACATTCTAGATACGGAGCTATAAACAGCATGGTGTAGTGAAGTTTGTTTCAGAAGTTCAGAAGTTTGTTTCAAAAGTTCGTTGTTTATATGCTTCGTTAAAAATGTTATTTTTACAGAAAGGTTTTAGTTTCAAATATGTCCGCCCTTAAATTGCCTGAATGTAGGGTAGATTACCAATTATTGTACACCACCCGATTAAGGTACACTTGTCAATATTCGAGAAATGTTACACAAATGGGATTTAAGGTGATTATAAAACGAAGCCAAACTTTGAATTTTCAAGTGCACAAGACTAGAGAATCTGACAACAGTTCGCGTTGAAAATCAATCAAGTTACTTGCTTGCTGGTGGTGACCAATGGGATAAATTTTCAACGCGGAGCGGTGTTTGGTTCTCAAGTCTTGTGCTCTGTAAAATTTGAGGTATGGCTTCGTTCTATAATCTTAATTGAAAACCTTCTTATCTTCTTATCTTTTTTGGATTTACATCAATTATCTTGATAAAGCCTCGCCAACAATATTTCGCCAATTCCCTCGGTTCATGGCCGCTTCTCTCCATCCTCGACTGTGACCCACGCTCTCCAGGTCCTGGTGTACCTGGTCAATCCACCTAGCTCGCTGCGCCCCACGTTTTCTTGTTCCGACCGGATTCGTGGCGAACACCATCTTTACAGGGTTGTTGTCCGGCATTCTTGCAACATGCCCTGCCCAGCGTATCCTTCCAGCTTTAGCTACCTTCACGATACTGGGTTCGCCGTAGAGTTGAGCGAGCTTGTGGTTCATCCTTCGCCGCCACACGCCTTTCTCCTGCACGCCGCCGAAGATCGTCCTTAGCACTCGGCGTTCGAAAACCCCAAGAGCTTGCAAGTCCTCCTCGAGCATAGTCCACGCCTCATGCCCATAGAGGACTACCGGTCTTATGAGCGTTTTGTACATCGTGCATTTGGTGCGGGGGTGAATCTTTCTTGACCGCAGTTTCTTCTGGAGCCCATAGTAGGCACGACTTCCGCTGATGATGCGCCTTCGTATTTCCCGACTTGTTGTCAGCCGTCAACAAGGATCCGAGGTAGACGCACTCAACCACCACCTCGAAGGTATCCCCGTCTATCGTAACACTGCTTCCTAGGCGGGCCCTGTCGCGCTCAGTTCCGCCAACCAGCATGTACTTTGTTTTCGACGCATTCACCATTAGCCCGACTCTTGTTGCTTCGCGTTTCAGGCGGGTGAACAAATCTGCCACCGTTTCAAATTTTCTCCCAATAATATCCATGTCGTCCGCGAAGCAAACAAATTGTCCGGATCTCGTGAAAATCGTGCCTCGACTGTTAAGTCCGGCTCTCCGCATGACACCTTCAAGCGCAATATTGAACAACAGGCACGAAAGTCCGTCGCCCTGTCGTAGTCCTTGCCGAAACTCGAACGAACTGGAGTGTTCGCCCGAGATCTTCACGCAGTTTTGCACACCGTCCATCGTTGCTCTGATCAATCTTGTGAGCTTCCCGGGAAAGCTGTTCTCGTCCATGATTTTCCATAGCTCTATGCGGTTGATACTATCGTATGCCGCCTTGAAATCGATGAACAAATGGTGCGTAGGGACCTGGTACTCACGGCATTTTTGGAGGATTTGCCGCACGGATAAGATCTGGTCCGTTGTCGAGCGGCCGTCGATGAAACCTGCTTGATAACTTCCCACGAACTCGTTTGCTATAGATGATAGACGACGGAAGAGAATCTGGGATAGCACTTTATAGGCGGCGTTTAGGATGGTGATGGCACGATAATGTTCACACTCCAGTTTGTCGCCCTTTTTGTAGATAGGGCATATAACGCCTTGCTTCCACTCCTCCGGCAGCTGTTCCGTTTCCCAGATTCTGACTATCAGCCGATGCAGACAAGCGGCCAACCTGTCCGGGCCCATCTTGATGAGTTCGGCTCCGATACCATCCTTGCCAGCGGCTTTGTTGTTCTTGAGCTGTTGAATGGCATCCTTAACTTCCCCCATCGTGGGAGCTGGTTGATTTCCGCTGTCCGCTGTGCTGACGTAGCCATCGCCTTCGCTGTCCTGACCTTCTGTGCCTGTGTTCTCTGCGCCATTCAGGTGTTCGTAGTGCTGCTTCCACCTTTCGATCACCTCGCGTCCGTTCGTCAAGATGCTCCCATCCTTATCCCGGCACATCTCAGCTCGCGGCACGAAGCCTTTGCGGGATGTGTTGAGCTTCTGATAGAACTTCCGCGTTTCTTGAGAACGGTACAGCAACTCCATCTCTTGCTATTCCACCTATTCCAGGCGGCGCTTTTTGTCCCGGAATAGGCGGGTTTGCTGTTTCCGCTTCAGTCTGTATCGTTCCACGTTTTGCCGCGTACCATGCTGCAGCATTGCAGCCCGCGCTGCATTCTTCTCCTCTAAACCTCCTGGCACTCCTCGTCGAACCAATCGTTTCTTGAGCTCCGTTCCACATATCCGACAACGCTTTCGGCAGCGTCGTTAATGGCTGCTTTGACTGTCCTCCAGCAGTCCTCAAGAGGGGCCCTATCGAGCTCGCCCTCATCCGGCAACGCTGCCTCAAGATGCTGCGCGTACGCATTGGCGACATCCGGTTGTTTCAGCCGCTCGAGATTGTACCGGGGCGGGCGTCGGTACCGTACATTGTTGATGACGGATAGTTTTGGGCGCAGTTTCATCATCACCAGGTAGTGGTCGGAGTCAATGTTGGCGCCACGATAGGTTCTGACGTCGGTTATGTCGGAGGAGTGCCGTCCATTGATCAAAACGTGATCGATTTGCGATTCTGTCTGCTGAGGTGATCTCCAGGTGTACCGATACGGGAGGCTGTGCTGGAAATAGGTGCTACGAATGGCCATGTTCTTGGAGGCGGCAAAATCTATCAGTCGTAGGCCGTTCTCGTTCGTCAGCCGGTGGGCGCTGAACTTTCCAATCGTCGGTCTGAACTCCTCCTCCTGGCCAACCTGAGCGTTCAAATCTCCTATGATGATCTTGACGTCGTGGCTTGGGCAGCGGTCGTACTCGCGTTCGAGCTGCGCGTAAAATGCGTCCTTGTCATCATCAGTGCTTCCGGAGTGTGGGCTATGCACGTTGATTATGCTGAAGTTAAAGAATCGGCCTTTGATTCTTAACTTGCACATTCGTTCATTGATCGGCCACCACCCGATCACGCGCCTTTGCATATCACCCATCACTATGAAAGCTGTTCCCAGCTCGCGTGTGTTGCCGCAGCTCTGGTAGATGGTATGATTACCTCTAAACGTTCGCACCAATGCTCCTGTCCAGCACACCTCCTGCAGCGCTACGATGTCGAAACCGCGGGTCTTCAGTACATCGGAGAGTATGCGAGTACTTCCAATGAAGTTGAGAGATTTGCAGTTCCACGTACCGAGTTTCCAATCGCTAGTCCATTTTCGTCGCTGTGGTCTTTGCCGATTGTTCCGGTCCGTATTCTCTCGTTGACGTTCCTGTGCTGATGTGTTTTTACGGTTGGCTTGCAGGGCCTGACACCAACCCCCTAGATTTTCGGAGGACCATTCTCCCTAAATGTTCGGAGGGCCATAGTGCGCAGTTTAGCTTAGAGTCCTTCTCTGGCACTCGGACGATGATCAGCCGCCCCTGACATGGGGAACAGACGCTGTTGTGAGCCGCTCCTAACGTGGAGTACAGACGCTCCAGGTTTGCAAAAGCAAACCCCCCCTTCCCTGTCAGCATACGACCAAAGTTCCCACCGGGGGTTGGTTACCCGATCTTCCCCAAGGTTACTCGTACCCCGGCCAGTACCACGAGGAGGTAGGGATAGGAGTTGCTGGGCAAGAGGCTAAGGACCGCACAAAGGGGTCTATTTTATTCCTGCAGGTACGCGAGGTACCAATGGTACGCCATGCCCAGCCATTTACCGCGCCAATTGAAAACCTTATTAAACATTTATATTTAAGTGAAATTGCGTTGTGTAGCACACCAGATCCGCTATCCAGCGCACTATGTCCGACGTTAGGTTCAACGCAAAGATTAAGAGAAAAATCGGTTTTCGCGTGTCGATGATTCCGACTTTCAACTGGAGACGCGATACAGAATCTAAATGGATTTTCCATTTTTTATACCCAAAATGGATAATTATGTTATGGTTTCATAATGTGAAGTGAGTTTCCTTAGTTTTTCAATGTAAATATATGGTGAAGATGTATCGAAGCCAAACCACAAATTTTAAAAGCACACATCTGGAGAACCAGACTACCATTTAAGCTGGAAACTTGGTCGAAAAGATGCGTGCAATGATTGGACTCAAAGTTTGCAATGATAGGATGAGAATGTTATCAAAGTACGCAATAATTGGGTGTTGGCAAGGGTTAACAAATGTTAGAAAAAAAATCGAATCAAATTAAAAACTCAAAAATCGATCACAATTCTGATAGCACAATATATTTGCAAGTTTTAAGCGTAATTCGCTCTTAAGCTTCAGGGAAAATCTACTCTAATACATCTGCACAATGTTATGACGGAATTTAGCAATCATAAGAAGCACTGAATTTTAGTTTCGAGTGTTGTACGTTTGATTTTTTTAAATGTACAAGTATGGAATTGCGTCCACTTGCAGAGCTGGTAACAACTGTGTCTTGAAAAAAAAAGAACTTTGACTGAAAAACAGACTAAATAGGAACCAAAAAGAAACTAAATAAGTATCAAGAAAACAAAAAAATTACTAACAGAAAGTAGGAAGATGTTTATTCTTTAGAAAATCTTAGCAAACATTTCTTTAAGAATGTTTTTGAGATATTTTTTTACACAACGAATTTAAATTTGAGAGAAGGACCTCGATAGCCGTAGCCGACCATGTTGAGGTCTAAGGGTCGAATCAAACCGGTCGAAAATCTTTTCCAGTTGGAAATTTCTTCGGCTTACCAGGTATACTAGGTAGAGTATCTACGTACCTGCCAATCGATATACAGAGCTGAGAAGCAAGCTCTGTCCCAGTTGGGACGTTGCGCCAGAAAGAAGAAGTCGTGACATTACGACAAGTAATACTGCTCTAATTTTTATATGATTTGTTTTAAATATTTTTGTCTAAGAATTGATTCAGGTATTTGCCCAAAATTTTTCATCATTCAGTGAACTTTCAAAAAAATCATTCCGAGAGTTTTGTTTTAGATACCTACAGGAATTTTTCTAAGGACAACCACAGAATTTACCTTAAAGATTCCATCAAAAATTCCTCCAAAGATTCTTTCAGATTGTTTCTGATGATTCTTTTATTCTTTATGACTCCCTTCAAGTTGCTTGTTTGGAACATCTTCTAGAACTCAACCAGTATTTTCTCTTGAGATTTTCTAGGATTTTGTACAAAAATGTATTTCAGTATGTTTTAAGCTGAAGATGCATCGAAGTCAAATCTAGAATTTTCAAAAGCACAAATCTTGTGGGCTTCGTGGCCGCATGGTTGATGCTACCAAGCATTTAACCAAATCGAGTCAGGAAGTGTGGGTTTGATTCCCGCTTCATTCTGGAAAACGTTTCGTGAAGAAGGTTTCCCGACTGTACCATTGGGCGTTGCATGCTAGTCCGTTGTCTAGTGTGGTGCTTCCTTCAAAGGACAAATCTTTCACTGAAAGCATTAACGTGTTAGAGTCTTTAAACAAATCTAGAGAACCAGACATTCGTTTTTTCTGAAACTTTAACTCACTGGTCACTAGCCTGCGGTTCTTTAGTTTTGTGCTCTTGTAAATTCGAGGTTTGGGTTTAGTGCATCTTCACCATAAGAGATACTAATCAGAAATTTCTCTTAGAATATATGTATTCATGAATTACTCAAGAGATTCTTCCTTAGATTCCTTGAGGAATTTTTCAATAAAATTTCACACTAATTTTCCCAAGGATGTCTCCAGAATAAAGGCACGGATTTTGTTTTATTTTTTTTGTTTTTCAATTCAGGAGGTATTTCAGAATTCAGTTCTAAATTGTGTAGGATTTGCTAGACAAATTGCTAGAATAATTCAGAAAAATCAATCAAATCTCTGAATAATATTCTGAATTCCTTGAACATTTCCGGACGAAATCCATTAAAAAAAGTTATACCGGAGTACATATCCGATCATGAATAGAATGACTAGAACAATTACTGTGGTATGAGCTGGTGTGAAATCTTAAATGAACTTTTAAAAAATCTATGTACATTTTACTTTTGATACTACTCGAGATATTGTTTAGAGAACTAAATGAGTAATCCTCGAATAAAGTGCAGGAGAAATTCCTAGAGTAATTTGTGGAGGAGCATCAAGGAGGAATTCCTGGAAGAGTATTTATTTTATTTCCTTGAATATACCCTGGATGACTTTATGGAGCAATTCCTGGGAGTAAATGTGCATATTTTTTATAGGAATTTATATGGAAATGCCTGTAAGGATAACTGAAAGAAGTTATCGAACGAACAAGTTTCTTCAAAAACTATGGAATGAACCCATGTAGATTTTCGTGCAATAACTCCTGTTGGAATTTTTTGAAAATGTCCTGTAGTAGGAACTGGGGAAATCGGTGGAAGAAATAGTCAAAAAATATCTGAAGGAAATCCTGAGATAGTCTCTTGGATTTTTTTTACAGCGATGGGCATGGGCATGCACCTGAAAAGAAAAGTAATTGACTATCTTGATGCGTGGGAAATTTCTTGAAAGAAAAGCATTTTTCTTTGATTGCAGTAAGCAATTGAAAAGAAATGTCAATTCAAATCAAGTTCACTGTAGTTCTGGAGTTCTTTCAAAGAAATTTTTACTTTTCTTGAGCGGAACAGCAATCTTTGTGAAAATTACTGGAGGTAGAAGCAGGATTTTCTGGAACAAATCGTGAAAAAAAATCTATGCATCCCTTAAAATACCACTGGAAGAATTCCTGGATGAACTGGTAGGGGAATCTCAAGAGGAATTTCTGAAGAGATCCCTGAATATTATTATATTTATTAATGAGACTTATGTTCTGAGGTGCCTGAAAGTACGCAAAAAAATCCTTAAATAATCACTAGCAGAGTTCTTGTGAGTTTTTCTCAAGGAATCTAAGACTGAATTTTGTAAGAACCCGTAAAATTTTCACATATTTGTCTCCGAAGGATTCTCTGGAACCTCAAAAATTCAGAAGCAGGATACACTGCAAGCAGAATAAGATAAAAAAAATGCCTTAGAGACCATTTTGGTAAAAAATAGAGACTTTTAAAAATAGTGTTCATAGACATAGAGTCACATTTGAGAAACAAATTCAATACTTTTTCAATATTTCAAAGCTGAAAGTAAATGGAAACAGTTTATAGCTGTCGAATAATAGATAACACACTTGGCCTTCATTATTGACAAAGTATTTTAATTCGATGAATCGTTTCATAGTTTTTTTACCAACTTGATATAAAACAGTACTCTGTACGAATACAAAATACAGTCACTGTATAATATGGGCATATAGATTAGACCAAAAAATAACAAACTCTTTAACCATACTTGCAGAATGTTTCTAATCTAGTTTTGAAATCAATTCTTGCGCTCCAAACATGAGACTTTCCAGAATTCAATCCAAAATTGATTTTTGTTCGCATTGTAGCTCGTAAGTTTTTGTTTTAGTATATTTTTCATCGTCTTCGATTACTCACTTGCCACTGCCGCTGGAAGGATTGTTGGACGACGAATGATGGTCATCCTCTGCGTCGAAAAATTCGTCGGAGCTCTCGCTGGCACTGGCCATATTTCTACAGCTTCGTAATGTTCACTCGTTCCAGTGGTTGACGGCCCAAAAATTACATGATCCTAGTGGGAAACTGACGAGATTTCGGCAATATTTTCACTGGCACAATCCACGAACGATAAAAATGAAAAATTTTGGATCCATTTGTCATTAATTTTGAGCGAGGACTGTCAAACGACTGACAGCATGTTGAAGACGCAAACAAAAGCTCGCAGGGCTGTCCATCTTTATTACACAGCATACTCTACAAATTTTTGACTGATATTTTTTTTACTAGCTGAATGATTGATGATTTTACGAAGGAACGACAACCAGATGGCACTTCTGAATGAATGATGATGTTTTGTTTGCAATTTGTCAAAATACAAGTGTTTCGCAGAAAGTTGTCGAAAATTTGTCTCTCTTGGTGTAATTATTTGATTAAATTCTAAAACTATTTCTTGTATATACGTTAGATTTTTGTTGCTTTTTGTAAATTTATATGCGGATTTAATTAACAACGTTTGCAAGAGGTGTTTTTTGCAATTTTGTGCTTCGTTTCTATGGCGGCTGACCATGTTGTGAAATGTATCGTGCCGTCTTGTCTCAATGTTTTTGCCGGATCTGTGAAATGCGGAACCCTCTTTGATCGGTCGGACGGAATCTCCTACACGCAGCGAACTGAACTATCGAATTTCATACATTTTTTTATGAATGGTTGAACGATTATTGAAATACGAGCGATTTATGTATCATTTTAGCATCACTCCACATCAAGGCGTCGATAGGCGCGTGGTGTACGCTCGGGCATATCGATCGTAAGGTTTTTGGTTCAATTCCAGGTTGCCGCGTAAAGGTTTTTTTGTTTTCTAATTCTGGTTTCATAAGGCAAATTTATGAACTTCTACCCGATTTCTTGTGACGAATTTTCATAAGGGGTTCCTACCTGACAATCTCCAATAATGTCACTGTTTGTTATTCGTTACACAAATAATTTGAAATGATTTAATGCTCTAGGACTGATATTGTTTAACCAAGAAGCAACTGTTAGCGATACATTAACCCTACCGGTTAGAAGAATCTGTTTGGAAAACAAGACAAACTGTATTTTTCTATGTGGGGTGTTGTCATATTATATTAAATTGTTTTTGAATAATCCATAAATAAGAATATTATATGTTATAGGGTAGGTGTACCAGCTATGGCCATAGTGGTTCCCTATTTCGCCATACGTGACAATTTGATTGTTTTTACATTTCAAAAAGTTTTTTTGCGTTTTGGCAGTAAGATACAGGATATGTCTTGATGTTAAAACATTCAAAAAGATTAAAAATGTGAAGCGTATCGAAATTTTGCATATGTCCAAATAGGGAACCACTATAGCCATAACTGGTACACTTTCCCTATGTTTTATCCATGATGTGCGTTTTAAAACTTATAACAAATTTCTTCGTTTCCTTGCCCTTGTAAAAAGTTTAAAACTAATAGGTTATAGTCAAAAATAAACATACAAATACAACTATACAATAAAATAGATATTGCCTTCATTAAAAGCAAATTTTGTTTGAGTTCAAAGCGGTTTCTGTTTAAAATTTAATGCGATTCTGTGTCCTATATGGTGTAAAGACCTACTTTTTTATTCCAAACGGCAGGAGAGGGTCAACGAGTAGCGCACAAAAAGAAATACTGATCGTAGCAGCCCTGCAGACATGTCGCTGAGAAAATTCGGTTCAGTTCGCTCGCAGTCAGTCAGTGTTTACGTTGCGTTCGGGTCGGGAGTGTTGTGTTGACAGACAGTCGTGTCTCTGGAGAGTAAAATTTACTATTTTCATTGGCTTGATTCTGTTATCGAAAAATGCAAATAAACAATGGGATATTGTAGTATACTGGTAAGTAGAGTAATAAAGTTAAAGACTATATTATAATGGAACATCAACAAAGAGAAAACCACCAAAAACCTAAGTCAATTTTGTGATGTTGAAATGAAAATTTTCAATTTTCTCCATTTTCCAAAACAGTTGAATAACAGCACTGCCCAATAACCAACGTTTTCCTGCTGTTCATTGGAAGCTTGTGATAATCTGACCATCGTAGAGAAAAAAAAGGAGAAAAGAGTGAATTACGGTCATCAGCACCGCGGCAGCCGATCGACGGACGCTAATTGAAGCACCCGAAGGCCCCCAACTGCTGAAGGTGAGTAGTGACGATGATGGGATGGGCGGATTTCGATAGGTTTTCTCGATGCATTTTTCGCACTTTTTTCACTGTTCATGCTTTGATGAGCACGGGGAGGCTGCTCTACATGTTTCTTTCGCTGCTACTGGTTCGAAATACAAATCGCTCGGCCGCAGCATGTTTATATTTTTTATGCGAGTTCAATACAACGATTTATGTGTAGAAGGCAGGGCGTAGCCTTCATCGCTTGACTGTGTCTGTTGATGAGTGAAATAGTGTGATCTTTAGCCCACTTAGGAAATGCTAGCTTGACCTTGTGCAATAAATTATTCGCTAAATTGATTAGAAAAATTTGAATATTTACCTTGGAAGATCAGTTTATGTTGGGTGAGAACGAAGTTTTTATTTATTTGTCTCTCGGATTCGTCAAGGTTAATTGAAGTAAATCGATTTGTAGCTTTCGAAAGATGAATTTCTATCGAGAATCATTTTCCTATATGAAGTTTGGTTTAAATATATCCAACTTATTTGTATTTCTTTACATTTTTATTTGAAAATTACGAATTATATTTTCCAGGGAGCGATGACTGTAGATATTTGATTGTTGCGTTTTGTTGCCCTGAAGCTGAATAAATTTCATAACAATGGCAAAATTTTTACTATTGAAATCAGGTTTTTTATCTTGGGATCTAAAACATGACATAAAATTGTTGTTGTGGCTGTTTTATAAACAAATTTCAAATCCACAACACATCATTTTGGATCAAACAAAATCATGAAAATTCTTCATAAATTTCGCAAGATAAGCGCTGTTGGAAGAAAAGCTGTGAAGGTCGCCGGAATTGATCGAATTCATCAAGAGTTTCACTTCAGTTTGATTTAAGAATCGTTTAAGCATTAATTCTAAGGTCTGGATCAATAGCACAACTTTGTTCTTGGCATTATTTGTACGTTTTTGTCATATCATCTCGCCGTGACAGATTACGATCGCATTGATAACCGATCGTGCCAAACGATGGTAGCCTTTAAAGGTAGCATGGTGGTAGGAAACACACAATGGGCTCAGCTGGTCGACGGGTGTGCCGAAGGTCCCCCTGAAGCGTCTTGATCCATAACTCCTACGTCAAGCACGGCGATCTTCACAGAAGGATGTTCATACCGTGACTAGTTTGCACTGTGGCGCTTCTTATTTGGTCGACTGGACCTGGTCTGGTGGCGATGACTCGGCCTTATTGCCAGCTGTTGCGAGGAGCTTCAGGATCTACGATTACCACAATATCGTTGACTAGGATTGGCTCATCCTTGGTGAGCCGATGCGTCGCACAGTGCTTCGAACGCATGGCACTTGGGGACAAAAGTCATAACTGGATGTTTTATGCGGTTTTGTCCTTCGATGTTGGGGAGGAAGTTGTTAACACTAAAAAAACACGTTATTGGCATGAATGACATATATTATATCAGTAATGGCATAAGTGGCTTATACGTTAAGTTTAACATTTGACACCATAGAACCGTGCTGGTTTTGGGATGAATGTTCAAAATGAAAATGCATGAAAAAATACTTGAATCGTTTGCATAAACTATATATGTGGTATGCGTAGCCATAAAAGTGTCTCAAAAACCAACTTTTTTATAAAAATATTGAATTGCGGATTACTTCAACGAATACAATGAAACCCAATAAAAAATGTTAAAAAAAATATTTTTATTAGCAATACAATTCATTTATCAGCTATTTATCATCCGAGAACAGATCATTCCAATTATTGTCTTCTTTTTCTACAAAGAAAGTTGAAATGTCGTGAGTTTCTGCTTGATAGTTATTAGAATTTTTTTTTCTGATTCCTGATATTGATGGGCTTGTGCAGAGGAGCATATTATTCGTCAAGTCCTTGTTGCTGTTTATTCTTGATAACTTTCAATTGATTTTCCCTGAAATTGGTTTACTTCCATCGGATACATTACCGATGGGAAATTCTAAATCTTCCATTATGTGTGCACTGTGCATCAGAACATTGTGCACAGTTATAGGCATAAAATATCAATAATACTCCTTCAGGTAGAGCTGTCGTGTTTGACTTAGAAGATCTTGGAATTTGTGAAAATCAATTGTTCTCCCCGAAGATATCACTCGAAGAATTGTTCCAAAGTTTATGATGAGATCCAATCTACTCCAGTTATTTTTGAACTTATTTTCGGATCTACAAAAAATCTCCGTGCAGTATTCCCATCATTGCTGGGCTTACACCTCGGTTTGGCTTATCGACGACTAGACCCATGCTTATGTTCGTCTGTTTGATGTTAAATCTTCACCACTCTTTGATATTAAACGTATTAAAAAAATTCTTCTCTTATTACAAAGCACATGTTTTATTACAATGTAAATCAAACAATCCAAACTTTTGATCCAGCAGTGAAGAGATGAGAGGTCAAATTTATAATTGTCCGTGTCGGGAAGATTTTTGTCTACCTTTGGAGTATTCCTTGCCTTTAGGAGTGCTTTGATTTTGGACAGTTTGTTGCAAACTTTTTCATCCTTGATTTTCAAACTTGATTGGTCTGCAGTAAAAAGTCGAACCAGGTCGAGAATTTGACCAGAGGGTTTGATTTATTTTTGTTTCGATCATTTTCAACGGAACCATTGCGACGGTCAGCAAACTTTCATCCGATTTTCCTGCTTCCGAAGATGCTGTGTCCTGAACTTCCATCCAAGCCCCACTTGCAAACCAGTTTTACTGCAGTTAAAGCTTCCAACGAGATCCTTCATGGTACTGGCTGCAGTACAATTCATGAGCTGTTGTAGATCGACGGTAGCAGATGTTTTGACGCAGAAATCGGTTTGGAAATTATTTTTTGTTTCTTTTGCCTCAGCACATAAAGCCTAGGAAGCAAGTTCGGCTGTAATTAGTTCAAAGTGTTTCGAAGCAAATTGTACACTCGTTTCGACAGATCTAAATTAATATACAAAGCTTATGCCTGTGCTACATTCATGACCTGTATGCCCACTCAAAGAATTTGATACATTGGTAGCGAATGTGAGTTCTTCAAGTTCATTATTGTGGATACGATCTGTAACACGTCGCTTTTTGAACAGTTCGAGAGGCCTTCCCACGCCAGCCTTTGTAGCCGAACATGAAAACTCTGCATCGTCAATTTTCTGATTGCACGGAAGCTGAACTGGCTTTTCTAACCAATAGGAGTTTTGCTTCACGAAAATATTGTATGATCTTTCAGTTTTAGCCCATTTTTGGTTTATTTTGCAACAATAAAAATTGCAAAACATCGTTAGCTTGTTTTCAAATATCTGGGAGAAAGATACAGTGCCATAACAACTGTTCATGATATTCAGAACATGAATTATTCGATTGGGTGGATCGGCAGAATACCACTGCTCGATACAATCTGTATTGATGGTTGTGGCAGCATAATCTAAACATCATAAAATGACATACAATCGGCAAACATATGCAGCTGTAATCACTTCCAGAATTTAAAAAATACTTCATATTTCATTTTAAATTGTATTTCAGAAAGGCACTTTGAGGTACTTTTTTGTATGGGCTAGAAGAAGATAAGAGTTTTAATTTTCTTATGTATTAAAGAGCTTATAGCTCAGAAGCATCTTTTACTACAATTATTAAAATATATCACATAAAATTGAATGAAATGACTCCTACTTACTTGTTTCAACACGGTCCATAACGATTTTTACTTTGAAAATATGATAAGGATGGGAATAAAGTGAATTGAAGAGGGATTGGATTGACATAAAAACAATGAATAATATATAACGATGAAACAACTTGTCAACATGTTGTCTTTTGGTTTGTTTTGATAAGCGCACAAACTTTTCAGTATCTGTACTACACGCTTAAAACATATATTAACATCATGGCCTACTTAATCCGGTCGAATATGAAAGTTGATTTTTTGACTTTTGTCCATGGGACGAAGCACTGTGCGTCGGGTCAGATCGGGCAAGTAATCCCTCAACCACATTTGCCAAAATTCGTTTGCCATAACTTGCGACAGTTTATAGCTATTTCGGAGTATGACAGGGCTATCGTTGAAAGGTACCCAAGGGGTGGATCACTTATTCAATGCACATTCAATGTGCATCAGTTTGCATCAAATGCATTTTTTGGACATTCACATCAACTTAGCCCTGGCCTGTTGTTGCCATATAGCAACGCGCCATTGTTTGTTTTGAAAGTTTTGAAAGCGTTTCCAACAAAAATAAGCTTTCTCTGATTTTCTGCAATTATTCGCCTGTTTTATTTGTTTCAGGTTAATAAGGAAGTTGGTTCAAACTGGAAATATATAAAATTTGAAATAGAAGCCTGACTGACGGTGCTCAGGGGTCTTTGAGCTATTGGGCGTCTGATTTTTGAGGACATCATACATTTATTCAAGGAAGATCCCTGCGTACAACATGAAGAAGATAAACATTGCTTATCAGGATTACATTGTCCTACGTTCCCATAAAAACAGTGCGCTTTAAAATCTGGATTAATTGTAACATTCTTCTCGAGTATAAATCCACATCGAATTTTCCAATCCAAGTCTAGATGGAAATATTCAAAAATTAACCACAACAAGGGTCTCGGAGTTCCCAAACAACTGTGTTTAATTGTTCAAGTGTGGTTTAGTAAATGAATCATTATAATAAAAAGGTTCAAGTCTGCGTCAATTCAATTTATTTCACGGCATTGCAAACACCCTCCTACAAACCACAACCCTGTTAAAAAAACCGTAACACAGTTTCCACAGATAACAGCTTCTTTTGAATCTACTCCTTCCTAACAATTATACAGCTGCCACTTCAATTTGCCGTCTAGGAATCAGAAGTTTCGACAAGAAAACTATTTACTATTAAAGACATGTTTGCCTCTTCGTTGAGCACGCCAAAAATCTGCTTTGGCGATGTGATCTATTTCGCGCTCCCCCATAGTCGGAGTCCACCTTGTCAGCCGCCATACTGCCAAAGGGGGGATTTAAAGATTTTTTAATTGGATTAATTACCCAAATGGCAATATCCGAAATTAAAAGATAAATCCAAGATATCTACAGCGTTTTTAGTCCCTCTTGAGGGCTGCTGCTGGGTGAGGTGGCAGCTCCTCTTGAGTTTGTGTAAGATGGAGTTTGACACTTCAAAAAGGACAACAGTTAGCTGAAGCAAGCCACGAATTAAAAATTTGCTGAGTGTGCATTTAAATGCATTTTAATGCATGAAATTATTCTGATATATCAGATGCATCAGAAGTGATCCACCCCTTGAAGGTACCCATGATTTTAGTCCGTTCGATGACCCAATAAAAATATAGTTCGGTGTCAGGACTGGTGATTCGTCGTCGTCGATTGGGATATCCGTCAATGGCCTCGAGTTGACCATCTTCTCGATTTTTAACAGCCTGCACCTCGTCATGGGAAGCCTTCCCCATTGCAGTTTGGACAGATGGGTTTTTACACTTAATCGCCCCGCCCAGGTGCGGAGAGGCTGGTGGAATAAAGGTCCACTCGGTATGAGGTGTTGCGGACTCTTTCAAAATTGGATCCTGGTTGATATTCTGAACCACTTCTCTTAGCTCTTTACTGGCACCCTGGAAATTAGTGCCACGATCGCTAT
This sequence comes from Aedes aegypti, assembly GCF_002204515.2. Classification (NCBI taxonomy): domain Eukaryota; kingdom Metazoa; phylum Arthropoda; class Insecta; order Diptera; family Culicidae; genus Aedes; species Aedes aegypti. The sequence continues at coordinate 119,320,548 of NC_035107.1, forward strand.
AGATAACCGCGGGCCATGATATTGCGGTTTGCCAAGACACAGAAATCGGTTGTCCGTGTGTGGGCTAGTTCTATAAGTGAATGGCGCGAATTGCGAGGCACGTTGCCAAGACCCCCCCAACGGAAAGTCGCCCTACAGTGACAATCAGTGCTGGGAATGGTAATAGTAGTAGGCTTGAATTTCGCGAAAATCGCGTGGCTCTTCCCAATACAGTAATCCAAAAGCGTGAAACTCATCAAGTAGTCTATGTTGGGTGCATGAATTTTATAAATCGTTAGTATCATTGAAGGCTCTAAATGCGGGAAATATAACATTTTGCTACAGTAATTTTGATTTGCCCTTAGCAACGAGTGTTTTGCAATTTTCAAGGTTTTTTGCTTACAGCAGCGATGGGCGTGAGTTTCACTGGCTTCGCTGACTGTGATTGGCTTTGCTTGGCTACTGAAGAGTGAATTTCAGAATTTTTCCCAACCCTGGTGACAATCATGGGACCCACGGTAAAGATAAGCAAGGAATTATACTCCGAAAAATTACATTTGGTAGTGACGTCATTCCTATCGCAAACTCGAACGAGTGCAAAAGAAAGCAAGGCTTGCTCTCTTTTACTATCCTGAAGCCTCATGCTTGGCGATAGGAATGATGACACATGTTTTGATTGAAAACCGTTGTTTACACGTGGGAATAGCCTACCTTGTTGAGTATACCGTGATGCGACCAAAGTAGTCTATTTCCATGTAGCTAAACGGACGTGTGCAAGCTGCGAGGCGTTGCGGAGACAGGTCGCTCATAATCGGGAAGGGAGGGCGTGGAAAGGCTTGATCGTTTTTACAATTCTGGCATTCCTTACGAATTTCTCTACCTTCAGTTTCGGGACGCGATAGCGTTGGCGCACTTCGTTCGTCGTTGTGCTACAAAAATTAAAAAATTCAGACAATTACACGAGCAGACAAATTACAGAACATAGAGTTACATTTGTAACGTTCTCACTACTATGAAAAGAACGTGACTTTTTGATGAGGTTTCGTATCAAATGTTTGGGTTCTCAAGCCATTCCCGTCAATTATTGTGTTTTACTAAGCAAATGGGTTACATGCATGCCCTGATTTGCTACTCGCCACATAGTAACGCACATGCGCTGGTGTCTATGCCCGAAAAATCGCTAACAGGTAACGCAAAAAGCATTTGTATGGCGAAATGCATCTAACGAATTATTCCTCAAAACTGGGAACTATTTTCGGAATAATATTTGGAAGTTGGATGCCTTTCCTCATACAAAATAAAATGAGAAAAGTCCTGCTTATCAACTGTGGATTAGACTGGCCCAGCTCACTATGGGAGAAAAATAAAGTTGTATGATTCCACGGGGCACCCCCCAGGATTATTTCTTGGGGTTAGACGAAGCCTTTCTGAAAAATTCAGCTCATTTGGTCGTTCCATGAGCTGGCGCATTTGAATTGAAGTTAATATGGGATTTTCAGCTCAAACATATGAGCAACAGCACATCATCTACTGTTTGGTTCAGGAAAATTTAAGATCGCGTTCAATTGGACCCAGAATCTCATAAACACTACTTGATGTAATAGCGAAGAATATTGTAGAAGATTGTGCCATGATCAAAATTAATAAATAAAATTAATTAACCATCTGAAGTATATCATGCAACACTGCTTGTATTTCTTCAACATAGCTTGGAGATAGCCACTAAGCGCATCATAGCCACCTATGACGCTGGGCGAGCTGAGGCACATGTCGCATGCATATAAGTGACTGTACGGGAGTGCTGATCTAAGCCCAACTTTCAACAACTGAAAGAGTAATGAAAATGAGATTGAATCCAGATACAACCTTCTGCAATTATGTTCATTAGGGTATCAACTAGTGTATTTGTCATTCTGGGCTTATTTGAACGCGAACAGTTAGTATACGGAACGAAACAGTGACATAGGATCAATTTTCAATATATTTGAGACGAATATCCCATACAAACTTCAAATCGAATGCGCCAGCTGGTGAAGCAACCAATTGAGTTGAAATTTTGAGAGAGCGTTTTTCTTACCCTAAGGCTCATATCTAGGGGGTGCCCCGTTGAGTTTTACAACTTTTTTGTTTAAGGGCCAGTCTACTGTGGATCCATTGCTTTTTTGTTGACGGTGGAACAAGTTCTGTCCTCATAGCTGAATTTTTGTCTAAAATTCCATCTCCTACTGGGCACCCTTATGTTCAATCGACCCCTTTGACATGAACAAACTTAAGTTAATACACAAACAAGTAGTGGCACAAATTAATCAAGTCCTAAATTTGACTTCTTTCGGGCTTTTTGAATACGTCACAAACCATGTGCTTTCTTGGAGCATTTAATGTTTATACCTTTGTAAGGTTCCAGTCAATTGCCTGAGGGACTTTTACACATTACAGTTAACTCTCCCTTACTCGATATTCCGTATCTCGATATCGAGTTAGAGAACCATAGTAAAAGTTGGTTTTCATGGCTAACTCGATGGTCCCTTGGAACGCAGTTGCACTGCTTTTGTGTTCTGTAACTCGATACCTCCCTAACTCGATGGTCCCTTCAATATCGAGTAAGGGAGAGATGACTGTATTTAGTGATTTCACGCAAATGAACAAACATTCAACCATTAACATTTATTGTAACAACAAAAATGTAACAGTTGTCTGATGGATTTGGTGATTGAAACATCTATGGAAGTCGAAACGTATGAGCTTGGTGATTGGGTGTACACGACATCACTGAGTTCCTAATGAGATAGTGGCCCGATTGTGCGATCCCTCTCCCGCCAAAGATCGTCCTAAGCACCCGACGTTCGAAGAGTCAAAGTGCTTGCAAGACCTCCTCAAGCATCGCCTACGTTTCATGCCCGTAGAGGACTACCGGCCTTATGAGCGTTTTGTGCATGGTACATTTGGTGCAGGTGTGAATCTTTTTTGACCGCCACAATTTTGCACACCTTCTATCGTCGCTCTAATTAGTCTCGTGAGCGTCCCGGGATAGCTGTTCTCGTCCATGATTTTCATAGCTCTACGCGGTCGATACTATCGTATGCCGCCATGAAATCAATGAAAAGATGATGCGTTGTGTCCTGATATTCACGATTAGCCGTACAGTAAAGATCTGGTCCGTCGTCAACGAAGCCGGCTTGATAACTTCCCACGAACTCGTTTACTACAGGTGACAAATGGCTAACCTCTCCAACCTCCAACCCATCTTTATGAGTTCAGCTCTGATACCATCCTTACCAGCAGCTTTATTTTTCTTGAGCTGGTGAATGGCATCTTTAACCTTTAAGTGAGGGATGGTTGGTTTCCATCGCCCGCCGTACCGACGAAGGCATTTCCTTCGTTGTCCCGTCCTTCATTGCCTGTGCTTTCAGCGTCATTCAGATGTTCGTCGAAGTGCTGCTTCCACCTTTCGATCACCGTCCGTCAAAATGCTCCCATCCTTATCCCTGCACATCTCGGCTCGCGGCACGAAGCCGTTGCGGAATGCGTTGAGCTTCTGATAGAACTTTCGTGTTTCTTGAGACTGGCACAGCTGTTCCATCTCCTGCAGCCGGCATTTTTTCTCTCGAAAGAGGCGTCTCTGCTGTTGCCTTTTCCGTCTATGATGTTGCACGTTCTGCCGGGTCCCTTGCTGCAGCATGACCGCCCGCGCTGCATTCTTCTCCTCCAGAATCTTCCTACATTCCTCGTCGAACGAATCGTTCTGTTGAACCAATCCATTCCACGTATCCGACGTTGCTCTCAGCTGCATTGTTGATGTCTGCTTTCACTGTTCTCTAGCAATCCTCAAGAGAGGCTCATCCAGCTCACCCTCTTCCGGTAATGCAGCCTCGAGGTGCTGCCCGTATGCAGTTGCGACATCCGGTTGCTTTAGCCGCTCTAGGTCATACCGGGGCGGCCGTCGGTACCGTACGTTGTCAACGACGGAGAGTTTTGGGCGCACCATCACCAGATAGTGGTCAGAGTCGATGTTTGCGCCACGATAGGTCCTGACGTCGATAATGTCGGAGAAGTGCCGTCCATCAATCAGAACGTGGTCGATTTGTGATTCTGTCTGCTGTGGTGATCTCCAGGTGTATCGGTATGGAAGGCTGTGCTGGAAGTAGATGCTACGAATGGCCATATTCTTGGAGGCCGTGTTCGCTCGTCAGCTGGTGGGCGCTGAACTTTCCAATAGTCGGTCTGAATTCCTCCTCCTGGCCAACCTGACCGTTTAGATCTGATGATGATTTTGACGTCGTGACTTGGGCAGCTGTCGTACCAGCGTTCGAGCTGGCGCGTAAAACGCGTTTTATCAATCAGTGCTTCCTGAGTTAGGGCTGTGCACGTTTATTATGCTGAAGTTGAAGAACCGGCCTTTGAGCCACAACTTGCACATTCTCACATTGATCGGTTACCACCCGATCACGCGCCGCTGCAATTCACCCATCATGCGGATCTAGTGTGTTAATGTAAGAACTGTTGGAAATCATGCAAAAATCCGAAACACTTTTATCAGCGTTTCCTTGCCCCGCTTTCCATATAAATGTAAAAATGGCCAATTCACAAAGATAACTCTCAGTAAATAACTTTGAAAGTTCTCATAAGGACACTAAACTAAAAAGCAGGGTATACCCCAGTTGAGACATAAAGCCAAAGAGAAGAATATATTAGAGCAGAAAAGCTTCCTACAATTCCTTCAAATGGGTTTAGAAGTCGATATCAATTCATAGAAGTTTTATTTTACTTGTATTACTTTCACATACATTTTTTTTTTGCTTTTCTTTTAGATGGAAAACAACATAAAGAATCACTCGTTTGTCAAGGATTACTTCGCAAATCTCAACGATGTATCACGGAAAATCTCACTCGATATAGACGAGATCAGAAGCACATATGAGCACATCTGGGACGATCTGACCCGTGACGAGCAAATCGAAATCATCAATGAGACTTTGATAAAGCCAGAACTAACACTGAAATATTTTGATAGTTTCTCCACGTCGTCGGACTCGTTCCGGAATATCATCGAAAGTGATGAGAACAGCGATGATCGAAAGGTCAATTTATACGATGGTAAGACGTTACAAACGTTCCAGTATCTCAAAACTGGTCGAAAGGTAATTCACGATGAATCGGTTGGATTATTCCGGGACGAGCACTCCGCACCTTTCGCGCATAAAACTAAAAGTCAGATAAATTTATCTATTTTTCCACCGGAAAAGGATAAACCAAGCGAGAGAAGGCTGGACCTAGCGAAAAAAATAGAAAAGATAAAATCTCCCAAGACGAATGATTCTTCTTGTGCGAAATCCAACGCGAAGGTGACCAATGCTGAAGCGCCCACCCTCGACCAAGAGAACAATCAGATCCCAGGAATCAAATCCAACGGGCCCAATAGCGACTTCCTAGCCAATTTCATATGTACTCAAGCCAGCGCTTCGGCAGCTTTAGTGTCAGCGTCGATGGCAAGCGACGAGATGGACGGCCAGTCGTTGGAAAATCTTGGCTTCGATGACGACAAAATCAATCTGTTCCGCAATAGTTCCCGTAGTGACAGTCTTCATCAAGCACCGTCTTCGTCCGTTGAGGAGGACGACAAGAATTTCGATGAAATGAACAGCTTGCTCGGTAATAGCAAGGGTTTCGATTTCCTTAACAATTGGTAATCTTCAGTTTTCCACGTATCGTTGGAGGTACGTATCAGTATGTGTAATGTGTTGTTCTTCCTAACTTCCTGTCTAGTCTCTCTAAAGATCATTTACATTTAGCAAAAGTATATATGTTCTCCATTACAAGAATCGCATCTCCATGGCTTCTCATCGAAGCTGATCGAAAAACATAAGGTATTAAGGAAACTGTAGCTCGATTGTCAAAGACTTATGGCACAAGCGAGATTCGAACAATTGTCAAAACTAAAAAAGCGTTTTCCAAAATGGTTAACGAATTAAAGGAAATTTGAATGTCCTTTTCGGTCTTATCCTATGATCGACGTTCTCAATATACCTCGATTCGTTGACTTCTCAGTTTGGTTGTACGCTAGAATCTCAGCTGGGCCTTACTGCACCAGAGACTGATTTTGAAACCAAAACATTCAGCGAATTGTCCCCATTGAAGATAATTATACCTCAAAAATAATACTCATCTTTAAGTCATGCTCATACGAATGAATGTTCTCAGCTCTCAACTCCATTTTTATAAAACTCAAACAGTAAGGCATTGATTGTAACGTGTTGTTTGTTCTATATCACATTCCTTGTTTCTCTTGAATTAGAGTAGAAATCGTTTAGTCTAAGTTACTACTGTAAGTTTTCAAAATAAACTACCGTGTACGCACCTAACTTTGCGCAGCTCCAAACTTTGCGCATTTTAAAGAAGCACGAAAAAAATATAATAAATCATTGATTTTTTTAACAATTCAGTTTCAGCAACATGTTTGTTTATGTGAAATAAGTATTTGACGTACATTTGTTTACTAAGAAACTCTCGTTAATGTAAGTAAATAAACAAAAAACCTTATCGTCATACGCATAAACGTGTACTTTTACACCGTCTTAGAACAAGCGCTAAGGAGTGGCTCTGCAAAAATTCAACATTTTTATGAACAAAACTGTGTTGTGAAAAGTATATTTGCGGTGTATTTGCAAGAAAGGTAATATTCTAGTAATTCCATTCATTTTCCATATAATATGTTGAATTTTTATTTGAAAAAGGCGATGCGCAATGTTAGGACCCATTTTTACACGAGGGTCTTAATTTTTGCGCACTTCTAGTAATTCGGAATGGCACGTAAATACATGTATGTACGTCCTTGCAAATGACAAAATCTGTCGATCTTACCAGAAATGGTCACTTAATCCATAAGGCAGCGGCTACATGTAATATTCTTGAAAGTACCTTTTGTATGAAGCTGAAGGCAAGGTGTGCATTGAAAAATCTCGGAAAATCCACTGTATTAACACAGGAGACTATTACTGTAAACTTGGATAATTGATAGCGCAAAGGTTGGCTTCCCAGTTGAAGGACAATAATTCAAGCTCCAGAAAAATGATCTACGCGGCCGTCCTCCAGAGCAGTCCTGGCACGATCCAAGCTCCGCGATCAAGAGGACTTGGGAACATGCAGGGGGAACACAAAGTCTAAAACCAAGAAAGCCAAGAAGAAAGCGCCACGGGATAGCCCGAACCAGGCAGTGCATCCACAGGAACCACGGGCGCAAAGCAACAGCTACCCGTGCATACGAGTTGGAAATAAGAAACAATAGAGAAACCCGATAACGGTGATCAAAGAAAATCCTAAACCGAAGACAGTGAAACCAGGTCCGTCCCACTCGGGCTCAGATTGGGTACCACTTCTAGTACTGCATTTGGTCCCTCGGTAGCCTATGCATGCTATAAAACGTTTGACTTTTACTGTGCGCCCTGTTTTCAAGCTTCCTTTGAAAGAGAGCGAGACAGCACCAACACACGGCGCACAGTAAAAGTCAAAAGAATGTGCAGAGGCTCACAGCAAAAGGTACCCCAATTTGACAGATCGCAGTACACTTTTCACGGCATTCTAGATTACCTTATGTCTTTGGTGAAACGTAGGAACTTATGCGAGGCCCTCGTTATCAAAAACGGAGGAGGCGAAATTGCTCCGAGGTTCTAAAGGCAATGCGAAACACGGAGAAGTTATCGCCATGAGCCTTTGTACGTGCCATAAATTCTTTTGTTCTTTTGACTTTTACTGTGCGCCGTATGTTGGTGCTGTCTCGTTCTCTCTCACGGACAATTTGAAAACAGAGCGCAAGAATATTTTTTTTCTTTTTACTTGAATTTTCTTCTGTCCAGTTTGTTGAAATAAATCGACAACATTTCCAATGTTTTTTTTTTTAATCTTCTTTATTAGTATTATTCCAAACATTACATTCATCATTTCTTATATCTAGGTGTTCTGTGTTATTAGACAACACTATCATCCTAATTTGGTAACACAAATCTAAGATTGTATTAACATTTTGTTAACAACATATAACATTTCATTTGCCGTAGCAGTCCAGATTTTTTACAGGTGAGTCGATTTCACCTGCTTATAAGAGAAAAAAAAACGTTTTGAATATACTTAACCTAAACATATAACGCATTAATCGTGGCAATAGAAGATTGTAACGATTTTTGCCTGAAATTATTAATTATTTTATTTGACATTTGTTCCAATGTTTCAACATTGGATATTCTATGTAACTCATTGGTACTATACCAGGGAGGAAGCCTCAGAATCATTTTCAAAATTTTATTTTGAATTCTCTGCAGAGCTTTCTTCCTGGTATTACAACAGCTAGTCCATATTGGTACAGCATACAACATGGCTGGCCTGAAAATTTGTTTGAATATCAAAAGCTTGTTCTTAAGACAAAGTTTTGATTTTCTATTAATAAGGGGATAGAGACATTTTACATATTTATTACATTTGGCTTGAATGCCCTCAATGTGATTTTTGAAAGTTAAATCTTTTCTAGCATGAGCCCTAGATACTTAACTTCATCTGACCAATTTATTGGAACCCCTCTCATCGTGACAATATGTCTACTTGAAGGTTTCAAATAAAGAGCTTTTGGTTTATGTGGGAATATTATTAGTTGAGTTTTGGAAGCAATAGGAGAAATCTTCCATTTTTGCAAGTATGAAGAAAAAATATCCAAACTTTTTTGCAATCGACTACAGATGACACGCAGACTTCTTCCTTTGGCGGAGAGGCCTGTGTCATCCGCAAACAAGGATTTTTGACATCCCTGAGGTAACTCAGGTAAGTCATATGTGAAAATATTGTATAATACTGGTCCCAAAATGCTGCCTTGAGGAACACCAGCTCTTACAGGAAGTCTTTCAGATCTGGAGTTCTGACAATTAACCTGAAGTGTACGATTTGACAGATAACTTTGAATTATTCTAACAATGTATGTTGGAAAATTAAAGTTTTTTAATTTTACAATCAAACCTTCATGCTGTCGAATGCTTTTTCTATGTCTAGAAGAGTAAGACCAGTAGAATAGCCTTCAGATTTGTTGGAACGGATCAAATTTGTTACACGTAAAAGTTGATGAGTGGTCGAATGTCCATGGCGGGATCCGAACTGTTCATTTGCATAAATTGAATTTTCGTTGATGTGGGCCATCATTCTGTCCAAAACAACTGTTATATACTAGTTTGAAGTTAAGGGGTTGTAGATCTTTCTCGGTACTGGCAAAAGAATAACTGTTTTCAGGTCGGTAGCCGAAATAGGAATGACGGCTCAAAGCTTATTTTATTATTTCGAAACCTTCCAATGAGAAGACAATATAAGAGGAGACTATCGATGTCTCTTTCATGCAATGCCATTTGACATATATCTCAACTCTTCCCTCTCTATAAATTTTGCTTGATTGATAATATTTCAGACATTTTAATATAAAAACTTTAAAAACTTTTCAACTATAATTCAGACAAGTTAAAATTAATTTTGATACTAAATGCCTAACAACTATTATATTATTCGATAACACTTCATGTGTATTTATCCATAATGAAAATCTGAGTCGGCCTTTGCCGTACGCTTTCGTTTTGATCGTCGTACAATGGGAGTAGAATTCAAGGATGCTTCAGACCTCTTCCGTTTCCGAATCCTAGTTGATGTTGCTTGTTGCATCTCTGACAGCCCTTCTGGTTCTTCCTCATCATTGCTAACACGCAACCCATCGGTATAGTTGGTCAGAGACAACGTCAAAGTCGGTTTACCAAGCATTTCATTTGGGTCAGTAACCAGACGCAGCTGATTTCGGTGGGCCAGTAGGCGTACGTTTCCAGTTTCCACCTGGAAGATATTTTTGGAAAATCGTTTTAGAAAGATGCTTTTAGTCCACCTGACATGGTGATGTGGATTGCTATTTTTGTACCAAATCACATCACCAGCCTTCAGATTGTCTATGGGTTCATGCGTTTGATTATTAGCATTTGAGATATCAATCAACACTTCTTCATCATTTGGCAATGGTTTTAATTGGTTTTTGAATTGCTTCTTTGGGTTAATGAGGTCAATTAGTGTTTTAGGGTTATATGAGAATATTTTCTCCGATGGAAATTCTCCATCCGTCGTCAAACAACTATTTCTGTAATTGATCAAGAATAGATTTATTTGATCCTCCAAATCTAACCGTAACATGGCAGGTTCCAATAGGTATTTCTTCAAAACCTCTTTTACCGTACGAACTAGCCTTTCTGCCTGCCCATTACTAGATGGATTATATGGCGGACTTTTCTGCACATTAATGCCCTGTTTCGTCAAAAAGTCAACAAATGTATAGGAATTGAAGGGAGGACCTCCATCGGAGACTAGAACGTCAGGTAGTCCAAAACGAGCAAAAAACTCTACCATTTTTTTCAAAACTTTACTGCAGTCAGTACCCTTTTTCATCCATTCTATTTCTAACCATTTAGAAAAACTGTCTACGATGAGCAGAAACGTGTGATGATTGAAATAAAAAAAATCAACGTGTACTCGACTAAATGGTCTATTGGTAGGGATCCAATGAGATTTTTCTTTTGGTTTATTGACAATCGCCATCCTATTGCATTCTTCACAGCTTGATACATATTTTTCAATATCTTTATTTATTCCGAACCAATATACTGTTCGTCTTGCTAACTGTTTCATCTTAACCATGCCAGCATGGTTGGCATGTAATATTTTCATAACTGCAGCTTGAAGTATTTGTGGTATTATAACTCTATCTTGGTATAACAAGCACTCGTCTACGGTTTCTAGATCAATTTGATTGGAGGAAACATCAACAAAACGTCTTTCAAGTTTTTCTGGCCATCCATTGTGCATAAACGACAAAAATTTTTGCAAAAACTCATCATCTTTTGTCGCCCTTGCAACCAATTTAAAATCTATGGGAAAATCGTTACTGAAGTTTATGCTTCTCACATGTTCTATATCATATTCATTTGGGACTAATTGCTCAAGGGGAAATCGTGAACAGAAATCCGCATTTCCCATTTTTGTTGATGGTCGATATTGAATATTGAAATCGTAGATTGATAGCTCTAAAATATATCTTTGCAATCTTGTCACATAAATAGAGTGCTGCCCTTTCTTTCCAAAAATCCCTACCAATGGTTTGTGATCTGTATATACGGTAAAACTTTGTCCATACAGAAATTTATGGAACTTTTAAATAGTACATACTAGTGCCAAAGCTTCTAAATGGAGGATTGGGTACTTCCTTTGAGCCTGATTTAAAGAGAATGAGGTAAAACAAATAGGTTTTTCTACTCCATCTACGATATGTGCGATTACGCCACCTAGGCCATAGCCTGATGCATCCGACACAACCACAATCGGTTTTTTAGGGTCATAAAATTCTAAAAAATGCGTTTCTAATAAGCATTTTTTGCTATCCTCAAAAGCCTTATGACAATTCGCATCCCAAATGAATCTCACACCATGTTTTAATAATTTGTATAAATGATAAAGCTTTGCTGACAAATTGGGAATGAATTTGTTGTAGTAGTTTATAAGTCCTAAAAATGATTTAAGTTCGGTTGTGTTACTAGGTACCTTTGCATTTTTTATAGTTGCTATTTTGTTTTGACATGGCAACAGCCCATCCTCACTTACTACATGCCCTAAAAAATCTAACTTATTCACAAAAAATTTACATTTTTCCCAATTAACCTTGATATTTGCATTTCGCAACCTTTCCAAAACGAGATTCAATTTTGATTTACATTCTTCAATATTCTTTCCGGCGATAAGGACATCGTCTAAATAACAATGTACGTTTTCCATATTCGCTAATACTTCGTCCATTACATGCTGAAAGATTGAAGCACTTGACGAAGCACCTTGAGGAAGTCTGTTATATGTATATAAACCCTTGATTGTATTGATTGTCATAAAATGTTTCGATCTTTCATTCAAAGCCAATTGAGTATATGCGCCTTCCAGATCTAAAGCGCAAAATACTTTACAGCCGGCAAGTTTGGCAAATATATCTTGAGCAACAGGAAGAGGGTATGTGTTCGGGACAATTACTCTGTTTATTGACACCTTGCAATCAATCACTAATCTTATTTCATTGTTCTTTTTCATCACTATAACCACTGGAGATGCCCATTCACTGGTCTTAATGGGCGTAATAACTTTCTCTTTTTCTAACTTATCCAGATAAACCATAACTTTCTCCCTTAGTCTATAGGGAACGTCATATGCCCTTTTAAAAATGGGAACGTCTGATTTAAGAACCAATTCGGCTTCAAAACCCTTGATTGGTGATGAAAAATCTTTAATAAAAACGTCTTTATACTTTTGTTTGATTTCTTCAATTTCTGCTAAATTATTCCTCTCAAACATTTTATTAACAGTAAACGTACTTGAAAAAAATTGTCTCCATTTGGAGAAGAATACATCTAACCATGTCCTGCCCAACAAGGGAATAAAACGATTTTTGCAGTCTAATACCAATAACTTTAAATTTGCTTCTATTCCATTAAATTCCACAGAAACAGTTGTTTCACCTTCAATTTTCAACTTTTCTCCATTTACAACAATAAATTGTCTGTTATATTGCTTTAGCGGAGTTTTAAAAATAGAAAGATATTGATTTTTGCCGATTACCGACACTGAAGAGCCACAATCTATTTCCATTTCCAAAGGGGTTCCCTCGACCATCACCTTAATCAAACATGGATCACTAATCTTATTTATAGAAGAAATCATCATGCAACTTAAATCACCTGTATCGCCATCGTCGCTATCCGTGTCGTCAGTTCGCATTTGTGTTAGTAGATTTACGATGTGCTCATCCGCACTTGGTTCTGGATCATAAGCGTCAACTAAGTTTACAGTTTCGCGGCGCATGTTCTTCAGCTTAAAACATTTCCTTTTAATATGGCCTTTTGCGCCACAAAAATTACACGTCATGTCGGCGTAGCTGGGCTTTTGCCTCCATTCCCCTGGACGAAATTTCTCCGTTTCTCTCCAGCTCTGCCCCTTGAACCTTCTATCATCGTATCTCCTTACGTATGGTTTATATCCTAATCTCTCCTTTACCGGAGTCCTATGAGAACCACTTTCACCATCGTTCCTCGCTGCATTATAAGTTGCCAATAGTTTTCCCATAGTGGATCCAACTTTAGCAGCCGGAATGAGTCAAAGAAGCTATTTGACCATAATGGTCGTCGTCATTGTTCAAATTCTTTGAATTTTTCCCTGCTAGTTCCCAGGTTGCGATTATCTTCTCTGCCGTTGCAAGAGTAAGCTTATCTTCATTCAATAATCGCTCCCTAAGAGACTTTTCACGGACTCCTGCTAATATACGATCCCTTATTGCAAGTTCTTTGAAATCTCCAAATGAGCAGAACTCCGCTTGCAATTTGACGGAGAGGACAAAATCTTCGACGGTCTCATCCGGTTGCTGTGTACGGTTATTGAACTTCAACCTCTGAATTAGGTCAGACTCGGTTTTGTCCAACCTAGTTCGAAGTTTAGCAACCATGTCTTCATAAGACACCTCAGACAAATTATTCGTCGGAAAAAGAAGTTTTAGCTCATGGTAAATTATCGGACCACTGAGCGTTATAAAGCAGGCTCTTTTTGCTTCCGCCGTCACATTATTGAAAGAAAAATAGAATTCTAAGCGTTCAACCCACTCGCCGAAAGGGGTTCCTTTGCGGTAGGGTTCAATGGTTGTGCTCACATTAACAGCCATGTTTCAATAGCAAATGGCCCAAAAAACAAACAATTATGCGATCGTAACTGGAATTTACCGAACAACCCAATCAGATAAACGGCTAATAGTAATGAAAACGAAATGACTCACCAAATCAGCATCAACCGAATTACCAATCAGCACCACGGGATGTCTTGATTTCGATCTGGTGCGAGTGTCTTGGCTTGGGAACTACTGCAACTGTTGTTTGAATGGGCTCCTAGAACCTTCGGATCGAGCTTAGAATTGCTTTATGCCGCTCCACTTTCCTGGCACCAGAACAACCGCTACACCGTCTCAACCACCAACGATATTAGCCTTGATTGAAAGAAAAAAAATAAGCACTCTTAATATGTTTTCACGGTATATTTTTTCACTGTTAAGACGAACAAAGATGGTTAAACTTAAAAGAATAATTGTTGCCTTTGTGTAACCATAAACAATACTCTTTTTATTTTGCTTCTCTTGTCAATAGATCGAAAAGGCCTTTTCAATTCTTGCTGCAATGGTTGCCAGTTATATTGTTTCGTGGCAATAAAAAAAAGACGCCGGTAATAAAATGGAGTTGCCGCTAGATGTTTTGTATAATTGTGCGGTAATGAAAAACGCTGTAAATGTTATACTTCACCCAACAGCGTACTTACGCGCCGTACTTACTTTTGCTGATTTACTTTTTTTTTTACCACGCAGCTGTTACAGTCGGTCGGACTTTATATTTTTGGTTGGGGTCCGCTCCTTATCGAATATGGTTTTGCTGGTGATTTTTTTCTCTTGGTGTTTCCGATGCTTGTATCCAAAGAAAATGGCAGGTATACAGTGATGCGATTCCCGACAAAAGCAGCTCCGTCGGTGGTTTTGGACACTATCAACACGTCGAATGCGTATTCAGCTAGTCGCTCGGATGAGGATAACTGCTTCTCTTTTTTCACACGAGGACGCGAGAAACAAAGTTTTTTATCCAATCGTCGCCAACTTGTTATATACTAGTTTGAAGTTAAGGGGTTGTAGATCTTTCTCGGTACTGGCAAAAGAATAACTGTTTTCAGGTCGGTAGCCGAAATAGGAATGACGGCTCAAAGCTTATTTTATTATTTCGAAACCTTCCAATGAGAAGACAATATAAGAGGAGACTATCGATGTCTCTTTCATGCAATGCCATTTGACATATATCTCAACAACCTTTTCAAAAAGCTTACTGATGGAGGAAAGCAAACTGATTGGACGATAGCTAGAAGCTTCTGCAGGATTTTTGTCAGGTTTTAAAGTTGGAACAACCTTAGCATTTTTCCATTTGTCAGGAAAATATTAACCTTTGGTCAATATATCAACTAAAAATGATAAGCTACTTTCTGGAATGATGAGGATGTAGAAAATTCCATCATCGCCAGGAGCTTTCATATTTTTGAATTTTTTAATACTACTTTTCACTTCTTCCAAATCAGTCTCCCAGGCATTTTCGAAAACGTTGTCTTGATTGAGAATATTTTCGAACTCTTCAGTAACTTGAATTTCAATTGGACTAGTAAGTCCTAAATTAAAATTGTGCGCACTTTCAATCTGCATAGCAAGTTTTTGAGCTTTTTCGCAATTAGTTAGTAGTAATTTGTTTTCCTCTTTCAATGCCGGTATTGGCTTTTGATGTTTTTTTTTTCCAGATTTTACATAATTTCCAAAAGGGCTTAGAGCCAGGGTCCAATTGATAAATTTTATTCTCAAAATTTTCGTTTCTTAATTGTGCAAAACGTTTCTTGATTTCTTTCTGCAAATCCTGCCATATAATTTTCATAGCAGGATCGCGAGTGCGTTGAAATTGCCTTTCCCTCACGTTTTTAAGACGGATCAAGAGTTTAAGATCATCGTCTATAATCATGGATTCAAATTTTACTTCACACTTTGGAAATGCAATGCTCCTGGCTTACACAATGGAATTTGTTAAAGTTTCAAGAGCATTGTCAATATCAAGTTTAGTTTCTAAAGAAATGTTAACATCAAGATTAGAGTCAAAAATTTCCCAAGATTAGAGTCAAAAAGTCCCAAAAATTTGACTTATGATTAGCCCCACAATTCGAGCATATAAACCTGGTGGTATCTTCCTTCACTGGACAGACGTCCTTAGCGTGAGAAGAACAAATCATGCTTTTAGCATCCATGCGACAATTTTTTGTACCATGACCCCACTTTTGGCACCGACGGAACTGAGTTGGGTTCTGGTAATTTCCTTATGGTTTATGGAAATGTTCTCATGTCTCACGGACATCGAACAAAAGTTTTGCTTTTTCTAAAGCTTTAATATTATTTAGTTCTTTTTTGTTAAAGTGAACTACATAATATTCTTGAGAAAGCCCTTTCCGAACAATGCCAGATTGGGTTCTCTTTTTCATAATGATTACTTGGACTGGGGAAATCCAAGTAAATCATTTATTCCATTTTTGATCTCTTCAGGTGACTTATAGTCACTTGAGAGACCTTTCAAGACAACTTTGAACAAACGTTCAGTTTTGTCGTCATAAGTAAAAAAACTTGTGCTTCTTCTCTTTAAGATGTTTGAGAAGAAGTTCTCGATCTTTAAGAGTTTCCGGCAAAACGCGACAGTCTCCTTTCTTTGCTATTTGGAAGGAAACCTTGATTCCCCTGATGGAGTTCAAGATCTCCTGCCTAAATCCCCCATATTTGGAACAACTGACCACGATAGGCGACACTCTTTGCTTCCTCACTTGAATCAAAGAGCCTGGGCTAGAGGCTGCTTCGATTTGGTGTTCGGAAAATTTGTCTAGAGCATCGAACTGATTGCTCATTTCGATACAATGATTCATTTCACCCTTGGAAGAAAGTTCGCATTCCGGGGAAACATCCTTTCTTCCATTCTTGCCACGTTTAGTGACAGGTTTAAATCCCACTTTTTTGGAAGGAAGTTGTGAATTCAGAGATTCACCCTTCCTTTTGTTTGTTGTTGATACCATGTTAAGTTAATAAGCGGAAGAAGACGTGACCTTCGAGAGGTTTTTTCCGAAGACGGTGTCCAAGAAGGATTACCACCGCTAGTTTTCGCCAACGGGCCCAACGAAAAATCGAAGGCACGGGTCCAAACAAGGATCGTAAAGGGATCAATAGTAGTAAAAATAGTACTGAAAAGTACTGTTTTTGTAGCACTGAAAAGTACTGTTTTATTGCTTTAGGTAGTTTTTTAGAAAACTTCTAAGAGCAGAGAGAATTCGTGTATGTAATTATTTCTTAATTATTTTCCGCAACTTTTTTCCGCTGAAAATATTAAAATAAAATTGCACGTCGCCAACTTGTTACGGAGTGATAGTTGACAGGTTAGCAATCTTTCGCATTATTATGCAATAATGGTTGAAACATATCAGAAATCTCTCACCTATTGTAATGTTCTCAATGGTCTCAAAGGTTTACGCATGAATTTATAACGTTAATTCACATATTCAGTAAAATATACGCATTATTTTCACTTACCCCATTTACCCACTTGCTCCGCGGTACCTTAGGGATCATGCACAAATTACGAAGAGTCCAAGGGGGGGTGTAAGGGGGTTAAGCCAAGCGTAATAAGCCTTCCAAAATTTTCAAAGGACTCATACAAAAAACGTGGCATAGGGGGGGGGGGGGGCAAAAAAAGTCGAAATTTATCGTGACATAATTTGTGTACCATCCCTTATATGAAAAATTAATCCATAAACGAAAACTTTTTAACTCCGCGAAATAAAGGTTGTCCAGATAACCGTATGACGTATGACCGATTTGGCTTACTAAGCAGAAGGTCATGCGTACAATCCGTTTCTTATGTTAACCCCTCTACCGGCAGCTTCATTGTTTACCACTAAAAATATTCAAATCGCGATAACTTTTTTGTTTCTTGATATTTTTACACTCAAAAAACTCTTCTGGTTTAAGAATTCGTGTCGCTATTAATCATTGGTGATTTAGTTTTGAAGATATTCCAATGTTCCTTGGGGAACCGACATTTTCCATGTAAAATGTCTTCAGCGGCCATTTTGTTTTTGGTAAATTTATCAAAAAAATAAAATGTGTACTATACAATGCCAGGTAGTAAGGAGCTACTCCGAAAAAAATCATACAAATCGGTTCAGTATTCTTGGAGAAATCTGAAAATTGCGATATGAGGTTTTTTTTGAGTTTTTAAGATCTTTATTTGTCCAGAGTGGTACATGAAACATAAATGCTCATTACCCAAAGACCGCTGCAACAAATTGCTTCATTACAAGGAGTGAATATCCGAATAAGATAAAAATTCTGTAAGCTGAGCAATTCACGTGAGTTATGGTTACGCGTCGGTCCCCCAAAGAATTTTGGAATATCTCCGGATCCAGATGACCCATTATCAATATCGACAAATATTCTAAAACCAGAAGAATTTTTGGAGAGCTTGTGAAAAAATGGTGCAAACATATCGAGAAACAAAAAAGTTATCGCGATTTGAATATATATTAAGCGGTGAAAAAATGAAGCTGCCGGTAGAAGGTAGGGTTAATAACCCTAAATCAGTGATTCCCAAAATGGGCGAATTCGCCCCCCGGGGGTCGAAAACAGTAGAAAAGGGAGCAAACAATTTATTGTAAGGGAAATTGGATATTCATCATAGATAAAATGTGAGCTTCATGGCCGTGCGGTTAGTGCCGTTAGGCATTTGGCCGCATCGTGTCAAGTAGTGTGGGTTCGATTCCCGCTTCAGTCCGGAAAACTTTTCGTAAGGAAGGTTCTCCGACAGAGTCATTGAGCGTTGCATGCTAGTCCGCTGTATAGTGTGGTGCTTCCTTCAAAAGGCTTTACCGTCCACTGGAAGCATTAAAGTGTTAATGTCTTAAAAAAACCCACACACAAAACGTTAGTATTATCCTTTCATTTTTTCTACTTCTAAAACATGAACGTTGATCTCAATAATTTATGATTAAGGATATCATTAGAAGCATTTTTGAAGTAAAATATGTGAGAGTTCATCATAATCGTCACACTTAATCTTAGCTTGGCTATGCAAATCTCGATTCTTTAATCTCATCCGAGATTAAGCTAGCAAAATGACTTTATTACGAAGGTTACGAACCATGATTCACTGATACTCGGCTTGTATTTCCTGAGATTGAAAAATAGGAAGTGAAGCAACATTGTATCGATAATCGCAGTTTAGTGAAAAGCCTCTAAACCACGTACGACTTTTGCTAACGTATTTCGGACAGATTTGGTTGATATTTATTAATAAATTATCATACTAGATTTGTTGACGTTTTGAAGTCTTTAAATATGATAGATTTAACGTGACTCTTTTATAGATATGCGAGTACTAAGTACTACACCAGTCAACTTTACATTTCGACAATTTTACGACACACCTATGCTAAGATGTTGATCAAAATTTCAACATAGCATAGAATTTAATTTAGATATTTAAACTACGTATCAGTGGGCGCCTGCCACACGATATACGAATGCGAAAATGGCAACTTTAGCAAAGATAGCTCTCAGTTAATAACTGTGGAAGTGCTTATTGAACACTAAGCTGAGAAGCAGACTCTGCCCTAGTGAAGACGTAATGCCAAGAAGAAGGAGAAGAAGAATCAGGGGGCGATTCTAAAATATGTTGGTCTCAAGAGGGCGAAAGTCAAAAAAGTTTGAGAAATACTGCCCTAAATGATAACAAAACGTATACTTTGACGAATTCCTTCAAATAAACAAAACCTCACTTCCCGTGATATCCTCTCATAGAAATATAGAAGTATCTACAATTATCCTATCTGAGCATCCAACTTATCCCATCCAATCAGTGTTGTTCAGACTCATTTCCCCGAAAATAACATTTTTCGAACTACGAAGCCACGAACTACTACAACCATGATCTATCCCCCTAAGATAGAAAAGCAGATGGTTAAGCTTGAGTACTGCACACAAAATCGATCAATTTTGATCCCAGAGAGCCACAATTCAAGTTTCGGTGAAATGAAATGAGTGAGTGAGTGAGTGCGAATCATTTCACCGAAACTTGAATTGCGGCCCACTGAGATCGAAACTGTCAGATCCCATGTGCAACACTCAAGCCCAGCCACCTCCCCCTCCATCTCAAGAATACAACGCACAGTTATAACAGTTCATGGCTTCACAATTCGAATTTCGGGGAAATGAGTCTGGTCAACACTGCATCCAATTCAATTCAATCGATTAAATCTTCCACAACGATTTAGTCAGGGCAGCATTCGCCTGTTGAAGAATGCATGAATTTTGTACAAGAGCCAGATATAAGTCCCAAATGTCTGTCTAAGGTAACGAACCAGAAGGTGGGCCTTGATCACTTTAGAACTTTCGGAGATAACGGCATTTGAAAACAACCCTTTTTTCGAAGAAATTTTCTGATAACTCTGTAATCAAAAGTTCTAAAAGTGCTCGGAACAAAGTTTTTGCGAGAAATTATCGTATAAAAAGTTATCAATAAAAAACTGATTTTCAATACCACCCTAACTAATTTGTTAACTAACTAATAAAAAAAAACTCGCGAACCATAAGAGATAGAAATTTGGATTCTTGGGCAAAATTGCTCCAAATCGGTTGTTGTAAAACATTGTATAGGCCTTAAATGCGTCAACAAAAAAGTTTATATTCTGATCTCGTAAACCATGTGGGCCACCCTAATTTCACATGACTGAAAAATATGGAGAAACTTTGTGTCGAAGACACCATATATCTAACATTGACGGTTTAGGCGCAATCATTTTTGGGACCAATGTGCATTGTGCGCAGATGTGCGGAGCATAAGGCGGACTAGAATTGGTAATGATCCTAGTCTTAAAGAAAGACGCCAAGCATAAGGAAGCAGCTATTAAGCAACTAGCACAAGAAGTAGTTGACGACGAGGTTGACGTAGGATCCCTGACTGCAGAAGAAAAAAAGCAGTTTAAAATCTGGATGAGGTCACCGATGCAGCGGAGGTCTCGGCTGCCCTCAAAGAGCAGTGTGACATCGACGTAGCCAGTAGTAAGGCAATCCACCTTAGAAATGACCCGCAGGGGTGGCGGCGATCTGCACTGACTACCGATTGCACAGACCAACAAAGCGAAGAACTTGGGCATACTCAAAGTAGACTGGTCGGTTTGCCGGCTGAGCATACAACAGTTTGCTTCAAGTTTTTCGGGACGGTCCCGACAGAAGTAAGCTGTGCAGAAAATGCGGCACCGAAGGCCATAGGGCAAGGCAGGCGTCTGTTTGCAGATTTCCCCCTTGTAAAAAATGGTTTCTCAGTCTCGACAAAATTAAAATATGTACCCTTATTTTATCTTGTCCAACGTTTCGATTCGTTTGGGACCTTCTTCAAGGACTCGGTTTTACAGATTTTAGTCCAGTATGATTTTGTGGAACACCTCACTGTCCTGCTTGTATCGGATTAATTCGTAAAAACGAACGGTTTAGGTATTACACCGATCTTGATAAAGCTCCTGCTAAAACTAGACCGATCACTTATGAGGTTGTTTCCTTTATAATCTTATGGGTCGTGATATTTTTTTACAACAAATAAACTTGGATAATTGTTATTACATTTACTGCAGCTCTACGCATGAATATCCCATGTTGCATGGGATCCCCTGTGACAGTTATGCAAGAAGGATAGATTATGTACGCCGATAATTCCCATATTCCTCAATCCGAAAATTCCTAACGCTGCGTGCTCTTGGCAATTTGTTCCTTCAGCACCAGGATGCTAGTGCGTTGCTCCGGCGGAAGCATTGCAATCTGTTCATCCGAAAGTTGCAAAACTTGCATGATGAGTGCTGCCTTCTCCTGGTCGGACGCATCATTCGGAATACCGTTGGACGAAGCCGCAGCTGCAGCACTAGCTGCCGCCATCGAAGACGATGACGGTGGCGCTGGTGGTGGTGGCCGATTGGATCCACCCGGCTGCTGACGGGGATCTTTCGGGCCTTGACGCGGATCTACCGGACGCTGACGTGGATCCACTGGGAACGGATTAGCTTGTGGCGGTGCTTGAGGACCAATCGGACGCGGTGGAGGCGCAGCCCGTTGATTGAAGTTGTCCATAGCTGATGGAAGTCCTGCACCCGTTGCTGGTAGTGAACGCATATCCTGATCCAGATTAAGCTGGCGTCCCAATCGGGGATCGACATTGCGTAGATCTACGTCGTGTCCCACACTAGGAGCAAAAGAAGCCGGTCCACTGACAGGAGGAACCGGCATCGGAGCTGGCACCGGCATCGGTATCGGCGAATGCTGAGACGGTGGAATGCTCATTGTGTCTCCGGTCAGCACGGGAGGCATTTGGTTGGCCTTATGGAGAAAAGTGACGGCCGTGGCCGGATCGACAATTCTCATGACCACTTGCGCTTGCAGAAGAGCATAAGCCAACTGTGGATTTTGTAGCAGCATATTGCGAGCTTCCACCGGATTGTTTTGGAAGCAGGTTTTCATCTGTTTCATCAATTCATACATCTGTTCCGGAGGCAATGACACCACGGTTTTGGTCACTATTTCCGGGGCCATCAGCGGATCACATGGATCTCCATACGGATTGTCGATCTGCGGCCCCTGCAGCAACGCTGCCATTTCCATGCGAGATTTTTCCGTACAAGCGTTATCCACGCGCAATGCTCGGCCTCCGATTTCGTAGCCGTTGAGGTTACGCATAGCGCTAAGGGCCGTTTCTTGATCTTTGTACTCGCAGAATCCATACCCTTTCGGTTTTCCACTTTCGCGATCAAACACCAATCTGAAAAAAAAAACAAAAATGATTTTGTAGATATCTCTAGTTACCGACTCAGGGTGGGTTAGGATTCAAAGAACCTCTAAGAACGATTTCCATCATGCATTTTTTTACTATAGCAAAAGCAATTTTTAAGAGATTAATTAGGGGATTATTCGCCCCACTTGTCCCTAATTTGTATACAAATCTGAATTTTTGCGTAAAACCTTTAAAAAATTTGAGAATCTTAGCCCGATATGATAACATCGATTCCAAGAACGAAGGGGTTGCGGTTCTAACGGACTGGCTCTTAACTTACTTCAAGGAGATGACCGGTCCTACTTCACAAAAAATATCCTTCAGCTTCTCTTCTGTTGCTTCATAGGGAATGTTTCCGACTGTAATCAAAGAGAGGCGGCATTGAGACGCTCACGTTTATCATTGCGCAAAGTTAAATCTTACTTACCGAATACGGATCGCATGGATTTATCCATGATGCTTTGATCTTTGTCTCCCATTTTGAACTATTTTTGAACCAAATTCACGCGAAAATGTTCGGAAAATGCAAGTTTTTTAAACTTTTGGAGTGAACAGACCAAAACAACCGCGATGAAGCGCTTTTGCTTTTGGAAATGACAGATCCCCAGTGCAGTACTAGATTGACAAGATGTTTTCACATTCCAATGTTACTGAGGTAGAGAGGTGTTGCAGTGCCATATGAACTAATTTACGATGACGTCACGCTGCAACTTCCAGCGGGAAAAAAAAACCTCTTTTGCCGGCCATGTTTACAAAAAATGAATGATTTCGTCGAATATGGATCAATGCACGAGTTCACTAAATTGACGTTTGAGCGGTGCCGTATTCACTCGTTGCCATGGTCACATAAATAACACGGCACCGCTCAAACGTCAAATAATGAACTCGTGCATTGGTCCATGGACCAATGCATGAGTTCACTATTTCTCGATTACTTTTTCAAATCGACGTAAGTAACGTAAGTAACTTTGAGAAAATTAATTAAGAAGAATCACAACCTGTCTTCTAAAACTGTTTTAAAATGAATCACATCAGAAATTATATCGGATCAGAATTATATCGGAATGCATTCACCATTATTTTACGATTTCTGAAAAATAGTTTTCTTCTCAAGACCTGTTCCTACATATAATTTCTAGCTACACCACTGCGTCATATAAATAAATCAACGAAAAAAGATAATATTTAAGTTCTTCTACCGCAGATTTTAATTTTTCTTTTAGCTCTTCACCCCCGCTTATGTCTTAAACCTAGTTTAATCATATGGGTAAACGTGGTTTACGGCTTAAGGCCCGAACGCAATGATAGCGGAACGGCAATGGAAAGCGGAGCCGGTTCGCCAGCATGAACTATAGCATGCTTGTCGACTTAGAATTGGTTCACTTTCGTTCGTTGACAGCTCAGTCAGGATGGTATGATTCATGCTGATGAACCGGTTCCGCTTTCCGTTGCCGTTCCGATGTCATTGCGTTTGGGCCTTTAAGCGAAGATAAAGAAATCGGCCCTTAGTGATTCGATTATCCGGAGGATTCGATTTTCTGGAGTGAAAAAAAATCGATACTCCGGATAATCGAATCCGACCTGTATTATATTTTATTCAAATATGAGAAAGAAATAAATTAATCCGAAGAAAATCGTGCTTTTGGCAAAATTAACAAAATCTCGCTTAATTTATGATCTTGCCCTAAACGCCATTGATAAAGGGTGTCCACGATGAAATTGCCACACACAATTCGCAAAAGTAGTGTTTTCATCCGATTGCCATCAAATTTTCAGGGATTGAAACATAACTATTTAACTTCATTTTACCATTTTACTCGTATTTTATTTACAGTCCATACGCAAATGCCCGCACCTTGGCCCTAACCCCGGCCATAAGATTCTGCATAACCTGTGAATCAACCGTTTTTTGCATGTAAACCCATACTTTCTTCAGTTCCTCGACTGTCTTCACTACCTTAGGTCGTTTAAGAAGGTGCTTAATCGCCCAGTACTTCTCGATGGGGCGGAGCTCCGGAATGTTGGGAGGATTGAACATTTTCGGCACGAAATTGACCTTATTGTCCGCATACCACTTCAGCACGTCCTTGGAGTAGTGGCATGAGGCCAAATCCGGCCAGAAGATTGTTGAGACGTTGTGGGCCTGCAGGAGAGGAAGCAGCCGCTTCTGGAGGCACTCTTTCATGTACACCTGTCCGTTCATCGTGTCCTGGGTCACGAAAGGTGCACTCCGCTTCCCGCACGTGCAGATGGCTTGCCAAACCAGGAATTTCTTCGCAAATTTGGACATCTTCTGAGTGCGAACATGCTCCGAAACGCTGAACTTATCCTTGGCCGTGAAAAACAGGTTGCCGGGGATCTGTTTGAAGTCGGCCTTCACATATGTTTCGTCGTCCATGATGCAGCATTCAATTTTCGTCAGCATGTTGAGGTACAACTTCCTGGCACGGGTTTTGGTGGACTTGTTCTGCTTCTCGTCGCGATTAGGGGCCTTTTGTACCTTGAACGTTCGAAGCCCAGCCTTACTTTTGGCCTTCTGGACAAAACTTCGGCTTAGGTGCAGGTTCTTAGCCACATCCCGAACGGAGGCGTTCGGGTTTCGGTTGAAGGCTCCAACTACGCGGTTGTGATTTTTGGTGTTGTACGGAATACTTTTTCCTTCACTTCTTGGCTTCCGATCGGTGGTCAATCGTTCCTCGAACCGCTTAATCACTCGCGACACCTAGGAATTCGCGATTCCCAACGTTTTAGCGATGGAACAATGCGAGAAATCCTTGTTCTCGTGATGAATGCGCAAGGCTTATCACTCACGAGCGGTTCTTTCGACTCCGTTTCCGAGAGTTGATCACAGGACTTTAAAACTTGCAGGATGTAAATAATGCACTATGAACTAAATCCACCCAAATTTTCATTAAATTCTACCCAACCGTTAAAAAGTTAGAGCAATTTCATAGTGTGAAAATTTCATCATTAGGGTGGGTGTCAAACTTGGTCATTTTCGGCGTTATGAAATAAATGAATGAACCCTACTACGTTTGTCGACTTAGTGTTGGTTCACTTTCATTCGTTGACAGCTCAGTCGAAGTGGTGTGATTAGTGCTGGCGAACCGGTTCCACTTTCCGTTGCCATTCCGCTATCATTGCGTTTGAGCCTTAATGCTGAAGGGGGTGGGTAGATGTCTTCAAAATGTTACAGCTCTTGCATAACTTGTGATCTCCACTCATAAACACGGGTAGTCATAGAATGACTAAATTTTAGTAATTTATGACTATTTTCTATCTGCCTCTCATTCATCCTACAGGGAATTTCATTCCTATTTGTCAATTCACCTGGGTTGAAGCATCGCTAAGCTTCAACCCAGTTGAAATGACAGTGTGAAAATTCACAGCAGAATGAAAGAGAGGCAGATAGAAAATAGTCATTAATGCATAAACTTTAGTAATTCTGTGACTATTTTTATTTCTGAGTGTCGCTCTAAAAACCATTGGTAACCGAGTGTGTAGCTTGTTGTTACCGAGCAAACGAATGGATTTATACGTTATTCAACAATGCAACGATGAAGAGCAGATCCTCCTATATCTTCCAGTGGTGATAGTTTTCATCCTGATCGATCCTTTGCTTAGAAACAAGGAGCTACACACTCGGTTACCAATGGTTTTAAGGGCGAGATCACATGTTATGCGAGAGTTCATAAGAAATTCGAAAAACATAAATACAAAATGTGTTACGAAGGAGTGGGTGAGTATCATAAATAATCATTCTTAGTGTTATGAAGTTTGTGAACCAACATAATGCACGACATCCCAAAATGCAAGTTCGTTACAGCATTTCTCGCATAACTTCTGATCTCGCCCTAAAAGCCATTGGTAACCATGTGTGTAGCTCGTTGTTTCTGAGCATTTGAATGGATTTTCATGTTATTTAACAACGCTATGGGAAAGTAAGGATCATTATCTACCTGCCCGTGATGTTGGTTTGGATGCTTATCCTTTCTTTTGCTCAGAAACAACGAGCTACATACGAGGCTACCAATGGCTTTTAGGGCGTTATCTCAGAGTGTGCGAGATTTCTCCATCGATACCTCTATGTTCCTACCTCATGGGCGTTATATGTAAACACCATGACATTGGAATTTTTCGACCTATCTTTCGGCTTTCACTGCCCACACCCCTTCGAAAGTCGCACTTCACCGTCGGCTGGCACCACTGTCAATAATAAAAATATGTCTAATTGTTGGTTTCTCTCGCACATTAATGGCTGACCCGTAAATTCCTTTCGTTTAAGTAGAAAAATCGTCGTAATACCGTCTAAAATGGTACGTAAGTGAAGTTAATCGTAATGGGAACTGTTTGTGATAGTTTTCCGTGATGAAAAATCGAGTTCGGGTGCGAAAAGTGGCTTTTTCCAAACGGGTCGATTGATGCCCTGACTGACATTTTTTCTTTGGTTCGTTTTTTTTTTCTTCTGTTCCCGTGCTTCTGGCTGATGGCTGGCCACTGGCACTGCGCTCTGGTTGTGCTTTTCCGTCGCTTCGCGTGGGTATTTGTGTGGAGTGCGAACGCGTTTTCCTCGGTATTAGTGGCCACAGTTGGATGTGGTGTCGTGTTGTGTGTTGACTTTTCGGAAGAACCAGCCAGCCGATTGGATTCGATTCGATTTGAGATTGTGAGTCTGAGCAGCAGCAACAAGAAGCAAAAGCAGAGCAGGGAGTCTTCTCGATTTCGGAAAAGTTTCACGCAGATATCTACATACCACTGCTCTGTCTCGAGGACTGGTTCCTTCCCAAATGGGTGGCATCTGGCGTGTGAACCTGGCAGGACATTTTTGCTGGTGAATCGTAAAGCTGGAAGTGAAGTGAACACAGGAGCAATCTAGACGGTGATATGGCTTGCAAAAGCTTCACCACATCAAAATTCCTTCCATCCATACCCATAGAGCATAGTGGTTTCTATAATAGGTCAGATTTGTATATAATAGTCTGAATACTCTGGTGAGATACTTATCATAATCTTATGAAGCACTTCTATCACGAATGGCCTCTATTTTTGAATGTGCCACTAGATTTACACATGCAAAAATGGTCAATTAGCAACGCAAACTCTCAGTGATCAAATGTGGAAATGCTCATAAAGCTGAGAAGCAGGCTCTCCCAGTTGGGACGTAACGCCAGAAAGAAGAAATAATCAATTACAAAACCTGTAGGGTGTATGAATAAGGTAATTTCGTGTAGCTGAACATCCACTTGATGCCACTATGCGTAATAGGGTGTCCCAAAAATTTCACTTAGTCAGAAAAACTGGGGAGATCAACCTTCAAACTGTAGGTAGCTAAAGATGCATACAAACAAATGTTTGTATGAGGGAAAATAAGATTTTCGAGTATTGATAAATTTCGATTCGATTTTTTTTTATTGTGGATCCCTCAGGATCTAAAATATCTGGGAGAAATCTCGCGAAACATTACTAAAGGACCTATGTACGAATGAGAGGCTCTCTTTGTTTACTTTCTGTTTGATCAATAACTGAGTCACATTAAGGTGCAAGAAAAAATGGCACAAAAGTCAGAACTGAAAAAGCAGTTTTCTCCTTTTAAAACAACAAATTGATGAAAATAAAAACACACAGACTTTTTATTTGGCAAATAAAAGAGCTGTGTGTTTCTATTTTCTTCGATTTGTTTATTTTAAAAGAGAAAACTGCTTTTTCATTTTTGACTTTTGCACCATTTTTACTTGGGCCTTAACCTCTTCTGTTGCGTTTTTTGTATGAACGCTAGTCATGGAATCTGTCTTTCTATCTGTGGTGAAAAACTTTTCAAAAGCTTTAGTATTCCACTGTTATAATCGAAAGAGAGCGAGAGAGGAGAGAACTGCCCATAAACGCATAATTGTCCCATGTGAATAGGAAGTCCAGCAAACATGGGACTGACATGTATTTATGGGCAGAGAATCTCTCATTTGTACATAGGTCCTTTAGTAATGTTTCGCGAGAATTCTTCGCTGACTTTCTGGATGAATTAAGATGAATAATGCACACACTTTTTCTAGAGAATGTTTGAAATATATTTGTTGGATTATGGGTTCAATTAGTGATAATAGTTCTGGTGATATATTTTAAACTTCAATAGCGGTTGAATTTAAAGGTGAAAGTATTTGAAAGGGGTTCTACAGAAAACCAGGACGAGTTGGTGACTTTTTGGTGAAATTTCTGGAGTAATCAACAACCAATATAGGATATATTCAAAATTTCGATTAAACTCGACTCGACTATTACTAATTTTGTAACACGGTGTCCACGATGTCAACGTAGTGATTATTGTCGAAGTTGCAGTCGAAGTCAGATATTTTTCGACGAGGATAAGTAGCCCGACAAAACTTTTACCTTCTGAAAGTTTCA
Source organism: Aedes aegypti (assembly GCF_002204515.2). Classification (NCBI taxonomy): domain Eukaryota; kingdom Metazoa; phylum Arthropoda; class Insecta; order Diptera; family Culicidae; genus Aedes; species Aedes aegypti. The sequence continues at coordinate 119,349,425 of NC_035107.1, forward strand.
AAAAATTATTTCGGGGAAAATTAGATTTCTGACTTGTAGGGTTGATTCCTATACAAAATTCAAGAAGACCCTATTTTGCAGCTAAAATTGTCTCATGCAAAATTTAATGGTCAACAGAACATTTTTACCCTTCCAAAAACAAAATCTTTGCTCAAATGCTAAACGTTTACGCAAAAAAGAAATATCCATGATAGTTCAATAATGATCGAGATCCTGCCACCGTTTGTATAAGACTCATAAAAAATGGGATTTGTCATCTACCATAACGTAGAAAATATCACAAGATGAAGATGAATCCAAACCACATCTAAATTTTCAAGAGAACAAAATGTCACTGAAAATTCGATCGATACGTCGCACCAAACTAGTTATACTGTTCGATCAAATTTTCAACGCGATCGGTTGTTTTTTTTTTTCTAAATTTGTACCCTTGAAAATTCTATTGGTATGGTATAATTAAAGTAAAAAGTTAAAGCACCAGCCAAGGTTTTACGGATCACGATCTGAAAACCGCTGTACTATAGCACAATATACACCCGTTTTCGTTTTTCTCGAGTTCATCGAAAATCTTCGAAGCTACTTTAGGAGAGTAAAGTAGAATTTTACAAAAATTCTCACTAAAATCCTTCTACTTTCGAATTCTTGTGCACGAAAATTCACACTCTGCTCAGAGGGTTCGAATTATTGATTCTTCCAGGAATTCTACAAAAAAAACATTCAAAGATGTATTTTTTTTGTTTCACTACTTATTCCTATGAGTTGCGGTAACGTAAGAACTACACGACGATCAAAAGACGCGACGTGAGACATGACATAACTTATCGTTCTTACAAATCGTTATCCTGGACGAGTACGAACACCTTATAAAAATAAAGCGTAATCAGTCGGAAATTGTCCCGAAGATGGGCTTTTTATGAATAATACTAAATTCGGGTTGTTTAGTGATGAAACATTTACACACGTAAAGCAAACCATTTTAATATATTCTGTATCATTGAAACAATATTTGTATTATTTGCCGGCTCATTATAGCCTTTCATTTAGGCATTTATTTATTTTTTTTTTAAACGAGGGTGTTCCATAATAATGAGTGTCGATTTTGACGCGTTTTGCTGCTCGGTGTTATGCGGCGGCGACGACAGAACTTTGCCGACCTAGACATAATTTTTATATATTTCATTTCACTTTCATTTATTAATTTTATCGTTACAAATCGTGCTGAAAAGAATTGTTTGCGTTTTAATCGATTTTTTATACGCCATTTGCGCTAGTATTCTTCCAGGATGTTCTGTGCATGTTGAAGATTCGCAACAATTTGAGTTGGATTTTTGTCGGCAGCTAAGAATGCCGTGTCATCCGCTTAAAAGACATACACTACTCCGTCTACAATCAGGAGCGCATCAGAAGTAAGAATGATGTATAAAGCTGGACTCAGAACCGATCCTTGAGGAACGCCAAATGGTATAGAGTGTGTGGTGGACCTAGAAGCGTTGAACACTACTTGGATTTTTCGGTCAGGCAGGAACGAATGAATGATTTTAACCAAGTAAAGCGGGCAGTTAGTTTGACATAACTTGAAGACTACGGCCTCCTGCCATACCGAGTCGTAGGCTTTTTGAACATCAAGAAGAACCATACCAGAAGATTGTCCGTTGCTGAAGTTCTGCCTCTGCTAATTTTCCAAAATTTCTTGCATCCGTTATATATGTTTTTGAACATCTTGCCAAAGTTCTTATATCGATGATCAGAACATTTACTGCGAATAAAGCAAAAATCGGACTGTTTCCAAAACCCTTAACGGGCAACCTCTAAACGTGCTTATCAGGATTCCCTCTATACAAAGTTTGATTGTAACATTATTAGCTACCATTTGGAGGTGAGCCCTACAAATTTTCTGGCAAACTGAAATTTTGGGACACCCTAATGCGCAATGATTGTGTATGGGCTGGCGAAATCGGTCAGTGCGATGGCGAGGAGGTTGAAGGCTATTTCAGATTCGAAAAACGATCGGACAGCAGAACGGCGAATGATTTACCTACAGAGGTATAAAATCGGGACAAACCACACAAACGAGATGCCTTAATGATAAAACGGAACAAAACTAATCCCGATTTCCTGTGCCAAGGAACGAACAGTATTGATTTTTGAAGAAGGTGCTCCGAAAGTTATCAATAGTGATACGGTGTACGGAACGACATCATTCTCAAATCATCGGTAATCATACCGACAGACAGATAGTGCCAAACCAGAGATGTCAGAGGTAGTCAAATTCCTCATGTTTGAGCAATAGCAGCGAGCAGCCCACCAAACCAACAAAGGCAAACATGCTAAAGTTCACCCCCTTGGTAATGTATAATATGGAAAGCTCACATAACTACACCAAAACGACGATGCTACGATACGATACGCAAGAGTGTGTGGAAAGCAGAAGCAGACCGTCGTTTGGTGCTCTTGCTGCTCGCTCGTTCGCGGCAAGCAAAACCGAAGAAAAAGAATTCAAGCTTTTGGGCCACCGTATAGGGTTGCCAGTGGGGTGGGCTATGTGTGGCGTTTTGTGTCTCTTCAATGATTCTAGTAGAAGCATAAACTTAATATAATTAGTCTATGTTTGATTGATTTATGATTCTTGATTGTGCATCGAAGATTTGGGGCAATGCACTCTAGTGATTTGTTCACTATTATCGATATGGCGACTAAAACGTCTCTATTTGTGTAACTTGCTGCTGAACAAACGATTATTTGAATCACCTTCTCAAACATTAGATAATATTTATTTACTTCGGTTATTTAACAATTTTCGTTATTTATCAAAAAACATATTTTACCATACAAAAGTGTTAACCTTAGTAAGGATCTTGGGTCTTTTTCGATTTTCCAAATTCAAATCAATGTAATTTTTGATTGAAACCTAGAAATTTGAAATTTTCTGACAATTATTTATTTGTGGGATTTTTGTTTTTGCGGAAACAAAAAGTTTTGAATGACTCCTAGAGGAGCTTCCATAAAAAAGTTACAAATTGTGACTTAGGGTCGTTTTCGACCCGAAAATTCAAACAGCTCGCAAAAATCAGTGTGTTGACCGAATTCAATACGAAATGAACACAATAATAACGGATGTTCTAATCTTTACATTATTTTCTTCCATTTTGTATCGCTAATTTATTTTATTCCATTCACTAGAAGTGGAATAAAATAAATTACGGGTAGTACATAACAGAAAACTCAACTCGTAAAGTATTCTTTGACTTATACTTCGCTTCGATATACATTAGGTAGCAATAAGTTACAAGTAAAATAATCTGAGTCGCACGCTATGTCTGAACCAGACGATTATAAAAATTGAATGTACATCGGATTTTTTCTCGCTAGAGATCAGTATTTGATCCATATTTTCATAATCGGAAGGTTTTAAAATATTCTATCGGTGAATTTTTTTCCATACATTTTGTATGGGCTGAAATGCGCCGAAAAACGAGGGTTTTAGTATGAAAAATAGCTGAAAAGTGTAGAAAATCAAAATTTCACCGATAGAATATTTTGAAACCTTCCGATTATGAAAATATGGATCAAATACTGATCTCTAGCGAGAAAAAAAAAACCGGTGTACATTCGATTTTTATAATCGTCTGGTTCAGACAAAGCGTGAGTCGTGAGTACTTGGGTTCACAAAACTAGCCAGAATATGGTGATACAAACACTAATTTGGTTATAAGATACATTTAGCTCCGTAATGCATCAAAGCACTTGAGCCTATGATTAGTTGACCGTGAAAGACACTTGTGGCATGTAAGTGCAATATGTCGTTGAAAACATTTGAACATGCTCAACACTATAAGAATGCCTAATTCTGGACAAACATTTCAAAAGGGCACATCGACATTGGTAAACATTGGCTTTGCCAGCCGCTCTTGAGCCCAATTCAACTCGATCACGCTCACCAATACCACTATCAGGAAGAACTAACACCAATCTTTCTGATAGTGGTGTTAGTTTGCGTGGGCGGGCTAAAAAGAGCTCCACAGCAACGTTTCTAAAAGAAGGCTCAATACCTCTTGGGCCCTTTTCAAATGTTTGTCCAGAATTATTCTATTTAAAATTAGTGTTTTTAATGGGCGTAACCCATTTTTTTTGCAGATCTTCCTCATTCAAAACTCCTCCCAGAATTTACAAATAAACCAAATTTGATTCAAATTCTTATATTATATTTATTCTGATAATCACGGCCAATGAGAACCCGTTTAAATATCTCATATTTCCTTTGAATTAGTGGAACTTACACATTCAAAAGAACGCAACTTGAAAACGGGCCCTAAGATTTTTTAAAATTTTGCCCAGACATACAAAAGAAAACGATTGGGGAGCACAGATCTGATGGATTTTTTTTTTTCTGATAATAACAGTCAGGGGAGCACCGTGCAATAGAAATCAGTCATCTAATTGAAGTTGGAGCGAAACGTCATGAATGAACAATTGTATCAATAGGATGGAACATTGGAGATCTAATTTTGCTCCTGAGACGACTATGTGCTATATGTAAGCTCAAAATTCCTTAACGAATAAGGGAATTTCTGACGAAACTCATCTTTCTGGTGAACTTACCAACTAAATTCATTGAATATATTTCAAATGTTGTGAAGATGTAAAACAAGTTGCTAGTGGACAAATTCATGAATGCCCTTTGTATTTCACGACTAACGTTGTTGTCGGCCATCAGCCAAGATCCGAGGTAGACGAACTCGTCCACCACCTCAAAGGTACTCCCGTTTATCGTGGCATTGTTACCTAGGCGGGCCCTGTCGCGCTCAGTTCCGCCAACCAGCATGTACTTTGTTTTAGACGCATTCACCACCAGTCAAAATCTTGTTGTTTTGCGTTTTAGGCGGGTGAACAAATTTGCAACCGTCACCAATTTCCACCCAATAATATCCATGTCGTCCGCGAAGCAGACAAATAGGCCAGATCTCGTCCGGCTCTCCGCATGACACCTTCAAGCGCAATAGCAGGCACGAAAGTCCATCCCCTTGTCGTAGTTCCCGGCTGGATCCGAATGAACTGGAGTGTTCGCCCAAGGGACCGTTCAAATATTACGTAACGCAACAGGGGGAGGGAGGGGGTCTTACGTAGTGTTACGGTCCATACAAAAAAATAAATTTCCCATACAAAAGTTGTTACGTGGGGGTGGGAGGGGGTCTAAACTAGACAAATTTTGCGTTACGTAATATTTGAATGAACCCCAAGATTTTCACGCAGTTTTGCACACCGTCCATCTTTGCATAAATCAATCTTGTGAGCTTCCCGGGAAAGTTGTTTTCGTCCCTGATCTTCCATAGCTCTACACGGTCAATACTGTCGTATGCCGCCTTGAAATCGATGAGCAGGTGGTGCTTGTAGACTTGGTACTCACGGCATTTCTGGAGGATTTTCCGCACGGAAAAGATCTGGTTCGTTGTCGAGCGGCCGTCGATGAAACCTGCTTGATAAGTTCCCACGACCTCGTTTGCTATAGGTGGTAGACGGCGAAAAATAATCAGGGATAGCACTTTGTAGGCGATGGTTAGGATAGCGAATGCATGATAGTTTTCACACTCATTTTTGTTGCTCTTTTTGTAGATGAGGAAAATAACGCCTTGTTTCCACTCCACCGGCAGCTGTTTCGTGTCCCAGATTCTGACTATCAATCGACCTCTCCGAGCCCATCTTAATGAGTTCGGCTCCGATACCACATTTGCCAGCGGCCTTGTTGTTCTTCAGCTGTTGAATGACATTCTTAACTTCCCCCATCGTGGGAGCTGATTGGTTTCTACTGTCCGCTGTGCTAACGTAGCCTTCACCTTCGCTGTCCTGATCTTCTGTGGCTGTGTTTTCTGCGCTATTCAGGTGTTCATCGTAGTGCTGCTTCCACCTTTCGATCACCTCGCGTCCGTCCGTCAAAATGCTCCCATTCTTATCCCTGCCCATTTAAACTTGTGGCATGAAGCCTTTGCGGGATGCTTTGAGCTTCTGATAGAACTTCCGTGTTTCTTGAGAACGGTACAGCAACTCCATCTCTTGTCTAATAAGAATGGTTTTCTTTATTGCACTCACCATTTTCACCATACTGACCAATATTTCTCTTCTACACTTTCAGACATTGACCAGTGTCGTCAATAGGCACTATTTGTGATGACGCAGAAGCAGAAATTCGTCGTGTCCGATACGCTAACTTGATAAGCGCCATATAGAAATTGACAAATATCCCAATATCTCGTACCCGCAGCTGTTATATATGTGCGCAGAGTTACTTACGGCTTAGTCAACAGAGCTAGACTAAAGCAATCGGTCACGATGGGGCTGATCGAATGCCCTGTATGTACCCTCTACCTCCGGGCCGATATGAGCCTGGAGGAACATCTCGGTACACATCCAACCGATAAGGTGATCAAAGCTTTGGTAACGATGGCTACCAAAGTGCAAATGCCAACACCAGCTCCAAGTGCTAGCACAGCGGCTAGCCCAGTGGCTACTAACACATCGTCACCCATGGAACTGGCAATGATGGCGGTGGCATCCGGTTCACGACCCCGCACACCTCCGAATGCCCTGATGTACCATACCAGTGGGTATGAGCCAATGAAGCAAGCAGCTCCGCCTCCTCCACCGCCACCACCGGCACCATTGGTGCAAAACTCCGTTCCAACGGCAATAACGGTCGTCAAAGCTTCCGATATGGGTTACCCGATCAACAATGTAATGATCGTCAAAAGTTGCAGTACGAAATACGTTCAACAGATACCACAAACTAGTGGTAGCGGTAGTGGACTTGGAACATCGCCCGGAACGACGACAATATATCCGACAAGCTCGATTGATGGCCGAAATGTATTCATAGAGCATGATCGAGGAGGAAGTGGACATCATTTGGTGCCTCGGCGGCAAATAGCACCTACGTTCTATCCGCGTTACACCAACGAGCGATACTCAGGTCCTCCTCCTCCATATAGTACAGCAATTACTTCGACCGTCTCTGCCAATTCTCAGCTGCAACAAGCTTCAATGGCCGGACAGGTTCCAAAATATGAACAAAAACCAACCCTACAGCCACAACAGCCAACATTCTGTCCAAATACAGCATCGCAATCATCGGTTGTAGGACATTTAGCGCCCACAACTACTTTAACGCACCATCAACAGCAACAAATTTATCAGTCACATCCACCTCCAATACCTGAAATACAACAGTCAACGGTTGCAATCCACCAACCGATCCAACAGATGCAGCTACAACATCAAAATATCCTTCAAGCTCAGTACACAGAAAAAGACGATGGAAACTTTTTAGTCACAGAAAACCCGAAGAAGGTCGTGGAGTATACAGAAAACGACGAGGGTGACTTCATGGTGATTGAAAAGATCGTCAAATCTCCACCGAGGATTGTGCAAATCGACGAGGAAATGCCAGAAGCATCAACGTCTAAGCAACTATCACATCTGAAATCACCCGATGAGCTAGAGACTAATGACGAACAGAAGGACGACTACGCGGTGTCGATCGACGTTGACGAGTCGTATGAGCAAGCAGACAAGCAGGATCAATTGGAAGAAAATACCATTGAGATAATTGAAAACGAGGACGGAACATTCGACGACAATCGTGGAAGCTTTAGCGTCAAAGAAATGCCCAAACCGATGCTCATCAGTAGCATCGGCAGTTCAAAGAAGTGCAATAAATTCAACTTGATTGTCGACACGACGCAGCATAATGCAGGAGCGTCCTCGAGTGGCATGGTTACACCCAGAAAGAGACCAACCAGTGGGTTGAAGGTGTTAAGCAACGTCAAGGTGACGACGGATTTGTCCCAAGGCATCAAGGATATTATCTTGAATCTGAATAGCAAAAATAAAACCGCCACTGTCAGTGGGAGCAGTGGCGGTCCCTCCAGTGGGGAAGCAGTGCCCACTTCACTTATCGCAGGTACGAAACCAACCGCTGTAATCAATAACAATTGCCAAAACGAGCTTATAATTAATGCCGGCAGTAATATGCCTCCGATTGATCTCAATAATGTCAATGACATCGAAATAATTAACGATGACGAGGAAGAGAACCGTTCCGACGAAGAGGAAGAATGCTATGTAGGCTCGATGGAAGTGAAAGCGGCAAGCAACGACGCTTTCCGTCTAGACAAAGATGCATTGGATGTAAGTTCGTCTCAAAGTGCTTCCCGAACAACGCCGACTCCTTCGGTGATCACAAGCGTCATACGAATGACTCCTCACTCTTCGCCGGTAGTCGTTCCGTTAAGTTCACCTCAACCAGCAACATCAAGCGTTCAAGCCTCATCAGATCCCATTGTTGACCCTGTCGAGACCCGCCACCAACCGGAACCAGCTCCGACTACCACAGAAATCCAAACACCTGAGAGTTCTTCTACCGAAACCGCCCCAAAACCACAACCCCACACGGCAAGAAAACCCCCACATAGCGTCGCATGCTCATCCGGACTTTTGTTCAACAAACCTCCAAAAAAGTTAACGGTCAAATTGAAAACTCCGCTTCCACCGGCGCCTCCACCAACCCCTCCGTTAATTTCCAGCGTCTTTCCGTTGGTACCGAAAACAGAGTATACTGCAAGCGATTCCTTGAAACAGGAGTGTCATCAGAACGACTTTGAGCAACATGAAGCTCCACCGGTTGGCGTAGATGATCTAACAGCGGTGGCCGAAGACACCAAATACGCAATTCCGCACCATGAGCAATCGGAGGTAAGTGCTTGTTCAAATAGTTTGGTAGTACGTTATTTAAGGTAATAGTCGTTTGGCATAACAAAAAAATGTACTTACCGTGAACGTACCATATTTGACGCGGGTCCAAACTTAACGCATTTTCTAATTAATTTTATTATAAATTAATTCTAGTTCAGAATATCATTCGAAAATTTATTCCTCAATCTTCATTTACATGTCATTAAAAGATTTCAATAAAAAAAATATTTTTGATTAATAATAGGCAAAAAATAAAAATTATTTGAAAATGCATCCGATAAGTGCGTCAATTTTTTCATTCCTTAGTGAATGTGCTAAATACTGTTAATCAATTTTTATGAAAATATTGTGCTGTTTTACAGCAATATCAACAACAACAGTCAATAATATTCTTTTATTCATAAATTGACGTCGAATTTTTTCTATTTTTAAGGTTTAAGACATATTTTTGTATGAAAATCTTGTGCGTCCAGTTAGGCACACAATGTTCCTAATTATTTGCTATTTTGTTCAGCATGTTTTGTTGAATTGAAAATAGGAAAAAAAATTATGGTGCTTGCATTCAAAAAATCCGTCGGCGGAACAACCCAATACTTTATGTAATCATATGTAAAGGGTCATCCATAGATTACGTCACGTTTTTAAAATAAATGTGGCCAAGGTTGAGAGGGGTTGAAAATTGTACAATTTATCGCGGTTTATGGACGTCCCCTAATGTTTCAAGGAAGCTTCAATAAATACGTCAGGAGATGAGGTGTAGATTCAATGGTTTGTTTCGTATAATCTATACAATAGGGGGTGTCCGTCACAAAGACATACCATTTTCTACAGAAATTCTACAAAAAAAGCCTTCAAAATACTTGTATGATTCGTCACATCTTGCATAACACCTCCTTCCCCCTAATAGCATGACGTACTTAATGTATTACCCCATATATGGTTCTCGATCTATTTCGAGGCCCATACTGCCGTTGGTTCTACGCATATTTGTTCCGCGGTCCATAAGGGTGACATAGAACATGGGAAAAATAGGCGTCACGTGTTAAAGTAACGAAGATTCTCAAACGGCCATTTTTGAAACCAATTGTTTTCGTTCTAGTTTTTGACCAATTTGTCCTTATTTTAGCAACTACCTTCCCCGTTCCAACGCAACGTAGTTTTCAAACCTTTCCCTTGTTTGATATCACGACCAGTGCTGTAAACATTCGACACTGCGCGACGTTCGTTGCGTTGCCATGGTCAGCAGTCACAGCACGAGCGGTAGAATGAACGTCGACAAACACGAAAAAGGGTCAATTGAATGTCGTTCGATACGACGAAATTTGCATTAATCATAAGTTTTGCAAATAATTCAGACATCAGATCATAAACAACATGTATAGTTTGATCTTGTCTGTTATGTCGAATGTAACACAAATACAGTGAAAGCAGAACAGAAACAAATAAAACCATAACGCTTCCTAGTGAAGCTATCGTGCTCAGTGGCATTCAATTGACATTTTTCTTTTCGACATTCGTTTGATCGCTCGTGTTGTGAATGTTTAAGGGAAGCACTACCGAATATCAGCAAAAACGTGTCGACTGCCGTGATTGCTTACAACACTGATCACGACGAAAATACATTAAACTAAACAATAATGCTTAACTATGGATTGAACTTAACCCTCGATTTTATTTTCTACACTAACTAAACGCATAGCAAAAGTACTACCGCATGGCGTCATTCAAAACTTTTTCCAAATTGGAACCTTCTATGTTCACTCTAAAGCGCTTTTTTTCAATTAATTGAACTATTGAATACTGAAACTCTTGTATATTTTAAGCTTAAGCAATTATTTGTAAGTGCGTCGAATAAGTAACATAGTGCGTCAAATTAGGCACATTGAAGAATTGATGCGTCAATTAAGGAACCTAATGCGTTCCACAAAAAGTCAATCAAACATGAAGAAAAAAACGTTTAATATTTGTTTACTGATTTTTCCCTAATTCTATAATAGTTGAGCTAGCATAGGTTTAAATTTCAACAAAATCGGACAGATTTAGACGATTTGACAAGAGTTTGAATTTATAATTTTCTTAACCGCGTCAAATATGGTACGTCCACGGTACTTCTTTAAATACCTACTTGATGAATGTGAAGAATGCATTCAATAGCGCAAGCTGGGAAGCGATAGCCCACGCAATTCTGTAGTCTGTTGATATAAACCAAAATAAATAAATACATAAATTCATCGCTTTAAGGTAGCGGTGCGGTTGTGTAAGCTTCTAGAAAGCCATTTTGATGATAGGATTCTACTGTATGACACTTAGGAGGGGCAGAAAAGCGTTCGAATTATCGCGGGAGTACCTCAAGGTTCAATCCTGAGCCCGCTGTTATGGAATGCGATGTAAGATGACGAACTGAGGCTGCCCCTTTCGACGGGTGTTAAGATTGTTGGCTTCGCCGATGATATTTCCCTAGTGGCTACCAGACCTGATAGAGAAATACCTGGGTAAAATCGTTATGACAAATTTTGTAAGAACGATTCTCGCTTATAGCATATTCAGCCATTAGGTGCTGAAGATGCTCTTATAAAATGATAAAAAAATAAAACAATTATTATTGTTTATCGTCAACTGTCAAATATCGAAGAGTAAACACCCTTTTTTGGTAGTGCGAATCGAAAGTTATTTTTCTCGATTTTTGGCGCATCCAGCGGTCATCCTGAGGAAACCCACCCAAGGAAAGTCTTCGGCCGGTTCAGGTGGAGAGGCTGGACCGTCCGGTACAGCGAATATCCTCATCCGAAGAAACTATTATAAGAGCAAAGTTCGCCTAGCCTCAACTCACCATATCGATGCTATGTTAGGCAGCTCTCTTGTAGTTCCTGAAGCACCCCTTCAGCGCCCACGTAGCAGCTCTGGTAGTGGTGACGGGCAAATTTCATCAACTCCGACAACGATGCCGACGGATCCTGATTGCATGTCATCAGAGACGCAACAGCTGGTCATCAACGTCCCTACCAGTAACGCCTTCGAAGGACTGGAAAACGTATTGATGAATGATTCCGATTTAACTGATCAACAAACTACTGCTGCCAGCGTCCAACTCGCTGCCAAAGTTCGCTGCCCTCCGATACATGTGTACGGGAAAACGGTGCCACAGCTGAACCAGTTATTATCGACAACAAACATCAACCAGAAGGATTACCTTCTTCGAGTCGGCAGAAGCAACATACAAATCGTCTTCAAAACAAAATCGCACTTTGTGGAAGCTGTCAATCTATTGCGATCGAATGACGTTCAGTTCTTCACTCACGGAACCAGTGACGATATCCCAGACAAGTTTGTACTATCTGGCCTCCCGAAATATGATGTCAATGATGTGAAAACCGAACTGGATAACAACGGTGTGGTGGCTACGGAAATCAAACTCCTATCCGCATCAAAAACTGGAGACGTCGCTTCGTATTTACTGCAATTTCCAAAAGGTGCTGTAAAACTACAGGAGCTCAGCAAGATCAAATCTCTCTTCAACGTCGTGGTTGGTATACTGGCGTTTTTATTCCCGAAAAAAATCTGATGCAGTCCAATGCTTCAGATGTCAGCAGTACGGTCATGGAATGCGAAACTGCAACCTCCAAGCCAAATGCGTCAAATGCGGCGAACGTCATTTCACTAAAGATTGCCAACTACCTACGAGAGCAGAGGTAGGTTCCGAAAACTCAAACTCGAAAGCGCACATCAAGTGTGCAAATTGTAGTCAAAACCACACGGCCAATTTCAAAGGATGCCCCTGACGTCTGAACTACTTGAAAAAGTTGGGAGAAAGGAAAGCTCGCCAACCACCAAACCGTGTTACTAGCCCTGTAAAATTACACCAGCATACAGCTCCGCAGAATCAACATAGTCTAGAACCCATCGAAATCGTATCAGCTCTCTCGTCGCAAGTCGACTCTTACGCAAGCGTTGTTAGGGGTCGAAACAGTCCATCAACCGAGCCGACGATCGAACAAGGATTATTCTCCATGGAAGAGTTTACTACACTTGCCCTGGAGCTATTTGTAAAACTTTCAAACTGCAAGACAAGGGCCTCGCAATTTTCTGCACTGGCAGAGCTTGTTCTCAAATTCGTCTACAATGGACAGCCATAATTCATTAAAGGTGTTAAATTGGAACAGCCGTTCCTTAAACAACAAGGTGGAAGAATTCTTTCATTTCCTAGAATCTCACCACATTGACCGAAACCTGACTACGTAGCCGCAATTCTCTGTTCCATGCAAATTACACAGTAACCCGACTCGATCGCCAGTGTTTAGACACAGATCGTGGTGGAGGAGTTGCGATCATAATCAAAAAGGGGCTGTCGTTCAATCAACTTGACCTCTCTACATCAATAATTGAAGCCGTCGGTGTATCAATCATCTCAGACACAACCCGAGTCAACATTGTTGATGCATATTATCCCGGATCGCAGAAAAAGGCGCATCTCAACCAATTTCGACGTGATGTTCGAAGCCTTACTCGTTCTGATGATCCGTATTTTATCGTGGGAGATTTTAATTCACGAAATCCTATGTGGAACTGCGCTACATCGAACAAGGCTGGGAAAGTTTTAGTTCAGGAATACCAGTCTTCAAACTTCTACATACACTACCCTGAAACGCCGACACGTTACCCACCTGGACGAAGAAGGCCATCCACTTTAGACCTGGTGGCGTATGTTCCTGTAACCCATACTGAACTCTCGTCAGACCATTTACCAGTAACTTTCAGCATCAGTAGTGGCACTCCTACTACTCTACCAGAACGTACTTATTGGTGCTACAATCGTGTCAACTGGAGTCTCTTCTCCAGAATAATAAACGACCAGATCGACTCCGGATGGTTTAATGACCTAGACGACCCAAACAAAATCGACGATACTATCTCATATTTCGGCGACCTGTTAATGCGTGCAGAAGAAGCGAGCGTTCCCAAATTCATCAGCAATGATCGACGGAATGACCTTCCGGATGAAATCAAACAGTTAATTCGCCTAAGAACACGTGATCCGCTTGTGGGTTTGATAGTCGAACAGCTTTTTTTCGCAGTAAATGTGCTGATCACCGATATAAGAACTTTGGAGAGATGCTTAAAAACCTAGATAACGGATGCAATAAATTTTGGAAAATTAGCGTGGAGTACAGTACAGCACAGTACAATAAATTTTGGAAATCACGTAAAGTACAGTCCACCGCTTAAAGTGAATGGAAAGCTAATAGTCAGCTCCACTCAAAAGGTAGAAGCATTCGCGACTTCCTTTGCTACTGCACACGTCAACACGCTTGAAGGAGATGCACAGACTACATTACAAGTGAACAGTACCATCGAAACTGTTAAACATGGTGAATGTACTTTGGATCCGAGTATTTTAGCCAGAAATCATGTCGATCATTCGTTCAATGAAGACCAAAAAAGCTCCTGGCTTGGATGGCATCAAAAATGTAGTTCTCAAACACCTTCCGAAAAAAGCACTCGTGGCTTTGACGAAGATCCTTAACGCATGTCTCAAGGCAACTTATTTTCCTGCCGTATGGAAACATGCCTCTGTGATTGCAATTCCAAAACCAAACAAAAATATTACGTGCCCGGGAAACTATCAGCCAATCAGCCTCTTGAGTAGCCTTACAAGGGAGGGTCCCGATAGCGTACCCCGGGGTTTTCATCCGGACTATTTTTGTTGGATTCTACATGTCAAAATATGGAAAAATCCAAAGCCTTTCGGGTGATGGGCCAGTGGTCTAGCCAGGAGGGGCTCTCAAAGGGGCAATTTTTTGCATATCGAATATAAATGTAAAATTTTCTTATCCAACAAAATAAATAATTTTGGTGCTGATTGTAGTAGGTACAAGGAGAAGGCATATTAATCTATATGAATAATTCATATTTACTACACAAAAGGCGTAGTCAGGGTGAAAACTCTGGAGTACAATTTTATAATAACATAACATTATTTAGTATAAATTGCTGACCAGTTCACGCTATCCCTTTACCAAGAAAAAAGAAAAGAGCCAAATATTTCCTCCAGTGGTGTAGATAGAAAGGGCAATGTTAACTAGTATTTTTCAAAATTACACTTTTCAGCACATAGAACAGTCAAAGTATGTCTGTAAATAAAACGATTCTGCTATTAGCAAGGGCATTAATATGATTAAATTGTCTTATATTAAAATATTATAAAGGAAATTCTCCATTGCTCGAGTTGAGTTAAAAATCACTATAATAAAGGAGAAAAAAATCTCGATTTCTCATTGTTATATGAATAATGTATCTCTTACATACGTGCACCAGTCGGTGTTGGATAAATGAATATCTTCTACGACTCTTCCAAGCAAATGATTTTGATTTTTTTTTATTGATTTTGTATTTATACAATACGATTTACAATCGTAAATGTGCAAATGATACAATATAATCAAATTAACATTTCTGAAATATCAACTCAACATATATTATAAAATAAATCCAATGTAATAAAGAAAGTACGTAAATCAACAGGTACAGCAAAATCAAATAAATTGTAATAAAAAATATTCGTATACAATGATATCATGCGCATAGTTTTGCACAGGTTTGTCTGTGTCTTTGATTTTGCAACTAGTAAACTATGACTTCAATTCTTCTTATGCATTAGAATTACATATAAATACATATAACACAGGTGATACTCCATGTAAAATTGACCGAAATGACCGCAATACAGGAGGGTTACATATGTCCGAACATTTATTCACTAGATCTTAAGGAATCCGTAACCTAAAGGTTTGAACAAGGAGCCATTAGAATTTTGCACTGGCCATGAACCACTAATTTAATTTTAGATTATGTCAGGATGTATCCCCAACGTAATTGTTTGTTCTTGCTGGAACTATCGAAAACGATCTTGAAAATGAAAATGAAAACGATTTATGATCTTATCACTTTCCACTATGAACCACAAGTATTTTATGAATGGCCCTTCGCTTTCTTTGATAGATACACAAAAATATGCCGTATGAATGAATGCAGCAAGTTTGAATGATTGTACTCGTGACGATCACAGTGTTCATTCATAGTATTGGTAAAAAGTTGACACGCTCTTGAATTTGCTTGACGTATACTTCACACCCATACAACCAGAATGTACGCATAACGAAATCACCTTTTGCGTTATGCGATGTTTATATGCGCAAAGTTTTACGTATAAGATGTTGCGAAAAGGCCTTATACGTACAAAAGTGGAGGCGATATACATGCATATTTTATATGATGAAAAATAACATACAATGCGAGTGTGTAAATTTTATTGCGAACTAGTCTGTACTCTTATGCGACTTAATTTGTGATAACAATGTTGATTTGACAGCTGCTACGGATTGACCCGACTTACTTTGTATGAGTATACGGAACCAAACGAAATGTTCGTATGAACTCATAAAACAGCGTTTTATGCGAGGAAACTCATCGGTCGAACGATAGCATCCACCATGTAATGCGGGTGTGATGAAATTTGTGTAACTAAACGACGTTGTTCGTTAACTGTTATGCGACTTCTGGTTGTCTGGGCACTTACATAGGCATGCCGTATTTCGTACAGAAAAGTTGAATTACAATTCTTTTATATTTGCGCGTGTGTAAAGAGTTTGGATTTAGTAGTTTACGGAACAAGTTGCAGAATGATGATTTTTACAGCACGAGTCGTAAATTTATCCTACGAGGCTTGCCGAGTAGGATAATTACGATGAGCGCTGTAAAAAACGAGTTCTGCAACGAGTAACGTACAACATTTTTTGCAATTTCGTATAAGGACACTTGAGGGTATCAGAAATTATATCGAACTGCAGTCACCATTATTTTATAATTTCTGAAAAATAGTTGTGTTATGATTCATTACGCAACTCAAAGCAGTTGCGTAATGAAAAAGCGTTGCGTAATGAATCATTAGAACACTGATTTCAGTTGCGTAATGACTATTCCCGCACTGCATAGTTCAGTGCAGGAAAGTAGGCCGTTTCATGTCAGATTGACGTGATGAAAAACAGCCTATTACGATGAGAAATTGCAAAAAAAAATATTACCGTTTTCAGTGTGAATCCCTACATTCAGGTAATGAAGTTTGCTAGATTCATATCGGGATATTTTGTTCAATTCAATTTCGCTTAAACTGTTGCAGTTTGAACGGATTCATAATGAGACCTGGAGTTATAATCAAGCTGCTGGCCAATTTGTTTGATACATAGGAAGAAGCTCCGACGAAAGACGGATTTATCGTTTTTCATCAAATCAAGTCAAATTTGCAGGAAGAATATATTACAGTGGATGAATATACTACGTTCATTTTCGATGATGCTGCGTCGGAAGCATCAATAGATGATGATTTCGGTGACGATACGTTAGTGGCTGACGAACCATCAGAGGCAATCGATTCGAGCCCGCGTGTACCGTTCAGCACAGTAATGTCGAGGAAAAAACTAATTAAGAATAAGAGCGCGATGAAAAGATTTGAGAAATCGCTTAAATCAGCAGGATCATCGAAACGATATCTACAAAAAGCAATCAATCTTGAAGTACTGAAATGCTTTTTGGAAGCCAGGAATAGCAGTACGATTATTCACGATCGTACCTTTCGTATATGGGCAATGGATGTTAAAAAGAAACTGGATCCCGAAAATGTATTGTCATTTTGCGCTTCCAAATCGTGGGTTAAAAAGTACAAGTTGAAAAATAAGATAGTATCGAAGAAAATTACTCATAAAGTAAGCAAGAAGTGGACAGACATTAACGATACCGAACAAAATCAGGCTAACGAGTTTGCAAACAGTATAATTTCATTAATTTCGCAAGAACATCTTTGCGATTATGATTTTTCAACGCAGATCAATCCAGGTTTGAGAAAGAGCTTCATTCTGACAGAACATAAGCCATTAAGGGTAGTAAGCAAGTTTTTGGAAGAGTAGGTTCAGTAGCAGCTACGACTCATTCTTACATGATAATGCCTGTACTCGTCATGAACTGGACGCTGCTTCCTCATATGTATATTCTAGTTTCAGAGCCCTCCGGTCGGTTTCCAGTCCATACAGCAATCGACTATCCAAATATCAAAGCATTTGCAGGGAAAACAGCAAACATGTCGAAGCAAGATTTGAAGGTTTTTTTGGATGAGGTTCTGTGACCGGATTTGGTTGGAAGGTAAAATGTCCTTCTGTTGGTCGATTCCTGGACCTCCAATAAAGATTATAAATCGACAGTCCCCAAAAACGTAAAATTCATCAAACGATTGGTTCCAGCTAAATGTACTGGTATCGTGCAACCGGCCGATGTGTACTTCTTCCGTCCATATAAAAACTTCGTCCGGTTTTTGACAGACACACTACTGATAAGGACAACGTCAATATTTGGCACAGGGACTATTTTCTGCCAATTCAATCTTTTGCACACTATTAGTTTAGTGCCAAACGGTTTGAAAATCTCATACGTTTTGCTTTTTTTAAATACGGTTATATTGTAACTCATCCAGGCCCATTCGATACTCCTATTGATCATTGCTGCGAAAGAATTCAAAGTGATGAATAGAGTAAGGTGGGGCAAAAGTTCGACCTTAGTGGTATAATCAAAGTTTCCAGGAAAATAATAGCTGATGAAACAAAACAAATACCATACAGCGAACCTTCATCATATTGGCTATGACTTTGCTGAACAAACTTGTGTCAAAATATTTACCCATTTTTAGTTATAACAGTTTCAAAATTGATTGTCTTATTCGAACTTTTGCCCCACCGGTGGGGCAAAAGTTCGAATCTAGTGTGGGGCAAAAGTTCGTTGGCTAAAACACAAAATATCAATACTTTTATGCCAGGCATACTTTCTACCAGCCGTAAACTTATGTTTGCCGAAAAATACACACTAAATTTTTATCAAAAAATGCCCAAAACAGGGTTAATTGTAATACACCCAAAAAATAGCAGTTTTTCGCAAAACTAAGGGAAATATAAAATTTTTGTGACATTTTTCTTACGATCAGGCAAATTTCGCTAAATTTGAAGATAATATGTAGATTTCAGGAAATTTGAAAAAAAAATCCGTGGGTTTATACATGGGTCGAACTTTTGCCCCGCAGATTCGAACTTTTGCCCCGCTAAGGGCTAATAATTGATTCCAACTATTTATGGAAAATCTAATCCACGTCAAAGCATCCTTATGATAGGCCTAGAAACGCCCTTACATAAAATATTGAAAAAGATTTTATCTTCATTTGGTTCCATGCATCGAAAGTTTGACCAAATATTACAATATTTACGTCGGAAAACAAAAAATAGCCATAACTTTTCCAAAACTCAATCGATTTTTATGATATTTGGAGTGAGAGTCTCTTACTTGAATAGCATTCGAACCACCATGACATTTCTAAGTTTTGATTTGATTTGAGCTAGAAATCTTAAAAAGAAACTCTTGCCCCACTCGAACTTTTGCCCCACTTTACTCTATACAGAAACAGACTGCGAATAAACTGCGTTTATCAGATGTGCACATTGTGAAAAAGTATTCTACATTGATCATACACTGATAAAACGACTACACACGTTCTGTAAATGAATAAACAGTCTTAAACATTGGTTTGCTTTTAAATAAATGTGGCACCCAGCATTCTCTTGTTTTATTTAATAAAAGTATTTCATAATTGTTGTTCTTTGTTATTATTTTATTGTTGGGATGTTGGACAATTTATGGTGAACGTTTAAACATTGACAGAAAGAGATCTGTAAGATATATACCTCGATCGAGTCGAACTCCTTATAATGTACCCTCAATGTTATATAACTAGACATAGTGCATACATCCATACTGAAGCATCCATAAGTCATTTGAAATCGACTTCAATAAATTTTAATTATCACTTAATGTTTCCATTTTAACTTTTGAATGTAACGAGTTGAATGTAAATAAATCGTAGCTCATAATTAGAACCCGTATCTCCATATTTGCTCCATGCTAAATATAGCCCTTAAAAAGCCCTTTCTGTCTACACCACTGGAGGAAATATTTGGCTCTTTTCTTTTTTCTTGGTAAAGGGATAGCGTGAACTGGTCAGAAATTGATATTAAATAATGTTATGTTATTATGAAATTGTACTCCCGAGTTTTCACCCTGACTACGCCCTTGGTGTAGTAAATATGCATTATTCATAAAGATTAATATGCCTTCTCCTTGTTTCTACTACAATCAGCATCAACATTATTTATTTTGTTGGATAAGAAAATTTTACATTTATATTCGATATGCAAAAAAATGCCCCTTTGAGAGCCCCTCCTGGCTACAACACTGGCCCATCACCCGAAAGGCTTTGGATTTTTCCATATTTTGACATGTAGAATCCAACAGAAATAGTCCGGATGAAAACCCCGGGGGACGCTATCGTGACCCTCCCTTGTTAGTAAAATCCTAGATTGATACTGAGTAGACTGAACCGACACATCGAAACCAACACAGTTATTCCACACCAACAGTTTGAGTTTAAAAAAGGACATTCGACGATTCACCAACTGTTGAGAATCAAACAAGAAATCAAACGGAACTTCAACATCGGACAATCTTCTGGTATAGTTCTTCTAGATGTTGAAAAAGCCTACGACTCTGTATGGCAGGAGGCCGTAGTCTTCAAGCTTTATCAAACTAACTGCCCGCTTTACTTGGTTAAAATCATTCATTCGTTCCTGTCTGATAGGAAATTTCAAGTAGTGGTCAAAGGATCTAGGTCCACCACACACTCTATACCATTTGGCGTTCCTCAAGGATCGGTCCTGAGTCCAGCTCTGTACAACATTTTTACTTCCGATACGCTGATGGTAGACGGAGTAGTGCATGCCTTTTTTGCGGATGACACGGCATTCTTAGCTGCCGACAAGGATCCAACTCAAATTGTTGCAAAACTTCAACATGCGCAGAGCACCCTGGAAGAGTTCCAGCACAAATGGCGAATTAAAATCAATGCAACTAAAACGCAAAAAATTCTCTTCACCAGGAAAAGGGCAGCTCGAAGCCTTCCAAGAACAGAAATAACCACGAACGGACAGGCTTCAGCCTGGGTAGATGAAGGCAAATATCTTGGAGTAGTATTCGACTCGAAACTGACATTTGCCAAACATGTGAATTACTCCATAGATAAACTGGACAAGTCAGTCCGATCTTTGTATTCGCTAATTAATCGGCGTTCGAAGTTATCAACCAGAAACAAAATGCTGGTGTTCAAATGTGTACTTCGACCTATAATGACATACGGTTCCCCAGTTTGGGGAAAATGTGCCAAATCGTATCGAAAACGTCTACAAGTGAAGCAGAATGAGTTGCTAAAAATGATCCTTAATTTGGACCCCTTCTTCTCGACACAAGAACTTCATCGTCTATCTAAAACGGAATCCATCGATGAATTCATCGAACGAGGACCTTCATGATCTCATGCCAGATGTCAGCGAACCCTCTTATAGAAGATCTTGCAACTCAACCACTGTGATATAGACTAAGCTCAATTTATTTTAAGGGTTTTTTTTTTTGTTATTTTTCCCTATACAGTCTAATTACGTCAAAAATGTATTGAAATATTCTAAAAAGAAATTGTTTATCTAAGTATAACAACTTATGCCATTATGCCAAATGATGTCTTCAGTCACAGAGTTACTAAATTTTAGTAATTTATGAATACGTTATATCTGCCTCTCTTTCGTTCTGCAGGGAATTTTAATCGCTAAGCTTCAACCCAGTCGAAATGACAGTGTAAAAAATCACAATAGAATGAAAGAGAAGCAGTTAGAAAATAGTCATTAATGCATAAACTTTAGTAATTCCGTGACTTTTTATTTCTGAGTGCTCTGTAATACAGAAACATGGTCTACATCTAACATTTTGTTTTGTCTTCAACAGATACCTACCGTATGCGCAGATGAAGGACATCCTTCCTCCTCAAACTCGAGTGAAAAAGCTTCATCATCGTCGAAAACGTTCGCAACTTTCATCAGCACTAAAATCGAGAAAGATGCTCAAGTTTCAGAGTCGATAGTTTACAGTCAGTCTTCGTCAACCAGTGAAAACAGCGCGTGCAAATTGACGCCAAATCCTGACTTGGACCATCATGGAAACATTGCAAGTCAGGAAGCACCCATTCCCATGTCTACACAGGAAATGGTTCAAACCACCACCGAAGTCGAATGCTATAACATAACGTTCATCGACGACGAAGGCGGTGTTCTGAATAACCTTCCAAGTAGTTCGAGATCGTTGACGATACACGATGTATACTCGTCGCAAAATTTGGAAATTAGTAATGATAATTGCACCACCACCATCGTGAAGCAAGACGAGGATGCCGAACAGAAGGCTGGTTGCAATGAAAGTAAAATAGAGATAACGGAAATTTATGCATTATCGCCAGTTAATGCAGCACAAGGGTCTAATGACACCGAAAATTTACCATCAACCACTGATCAGGATGACTTCGAACCGACAGATTTAAAGAGCTGCATTAAAATTGAGGAAGTCGAGAAGCTTACTCAGAACGAAGAGGAAATGCCAACTGATGAAAGCGAAAAAGAAGAAAACGAACATAAGATAGCTAAAAGTGAACCCGATGCTAACGTTATGTCGTTGCATGTAGCTGGCAGTAGCATCTACCAGAATGATCAAAAAGACCTTCTCGAGGCTGGACCTTCGAGAGATATTAAAACTACAGCTGACAGCAATAGCGGTAGCGGTGCAGTGCACCAAAATACCGAAAATACTGAACCAACATTCCTCGAGTACAGTGAAGAATACGATGAGTATGTTCCGGTCAGCGGCTACATCCCGCAGGAACAGATTCCGCTTTCGTGGGTGCAGAAATTTAGCCCCCAGTATACACCGTTCGATGATCAGAACTCCTACATGGATCTGGATATGTGCAGCAGTAAGACAAATTCCAACAGCGTCGGGGAAAATACGGCCAGTAGGGGCAGTGGCAGCGGAAGTCACGGCAGCCGAATCGACAACAGTATGGATCGGGCTCCGTCGGCCGAGAGCCTGAATATTAGAACGGACGAAAAAATGCCCGCCAAAGGTGAAATCTCGGAACAGGAAAGCAATGGTGATATGGAGCTGTCCTGGAATAGGGTAAGTGTAATAATTGACTTTTTTAATCTATCTACTAGTAAAATAATGACCAAAAGCATACTATAATTATTTGTACGCTATAACGCAATACATTAACGAAAACGCTGTTTAGCTCAATTGTGATTTATATAATTCAGTATAGTTGAGCCTATAATTAAATACGGGCTAAATTTCGGAAGTTAATATTAGGTAGTATGTAATTAATTCCTCTACTAAAAATATACTGAAAAATTTATTAATTTAAACTTGTCTTATTAGGCCAAAGTAACGTTTTTATCGTAACGCTGCTTCCTAGGAGATTTATGTCGCATTCGGTTCCTCCCCCATGTTGGCGATATGCGGTCATCGCTACCATATACCTGCAATCATATGGAACCTTGGTCACCTTGGTGCCTTCTGTGGCTTTCACCATGCAATCAACAGATACCGTCGATGGGGGTGACAATGGGTCTGGGGGGTGAGATTGGGTCAAAACGGAAAAATATGATTTATGCAATATTTCAGATAATAACGCTGATATTACTAAAATTTATAATTCATATGTTAGGGAACATATTATTACACATAATTAATCACAATATACATTTTAAGAAATAATAGTTTTTGTTTAACATATCAACAAACTTGTATGTTGAAACTAGACAAAAGTTACAACATTAAATTTTTCCTGTGCAAAGTATAACGCATGTACTATATTCTCTTTTGTTTTATTAGTAGAAGGTTAAAAGTCTTTTCAATACACTTCACACGTATTTTCCGGAATCTATTTGTTTTTTCCACATTTTTTTTTATTCGGTGCGGTGTCTAAAACATTGAAAACGGAGGTGAGATTGGGTCAAGGAATAACGATGGTGAATGAAATCACAAGTCTCCTTTTTTGTCGTTTTACGGTGCCATGTGTACTCTTTCTTCATAAGGATGTGTTTATTGTTTCTAAATACAGTATCGCTAAAACATCAAACAAGTCTAGTTGAGGATTCCGTGCATTGAATAACTGCCACGCATTTTGACAACTTCTCAAACCAGCAACTTTTTTTCCGTGCGCAACAACATCGTAATATTTTATCAAATGTTTTTTTTTTTCAATTTAATGATTTATTAGTGTTTTTACATTTTAGAAACAACTCACGGAAGTATAAATAAGTTGGTTCGCTGAAATCTGGGATTATAACGTCAACATATGCCTAAAATGTATTGATCGTGGAATGTCGCACCAAACTTTGACTATTTGCAAAGGTTTAAAATAATCACTGTTTCTGTAAACTTTTGGGGAAACTTAATAGACTTTATGGCAATGTGAATGAGACTTTGAAGACAATTTGAGGGGAAAAACAAGAAAATTTGTGTAAATTTAACGATAAATGCTGGGTTTAGATATTTTTTCTCATAGCTCTTCAATTTTTTGCTACAATCGTTCTTTAAAGTGGGTTCATTATACTTGTGAAACATCTTAGATGTCTTCTCGCCTTTTTTGCATCGTATTTCATCAATATTTTTCAGCTGAGAATGGGTTTGCAATCATATTCTCAAAAACAAGTTATTTCAATTACAGTGACCCAATGCCACCCCCTCTATGGGGTGATATTGGGTCATTTTTCATTCACTTATAGCGTCGCAATGAATAAATATTTTTCTACAATATTTTGGACAGTTGTTAAAGTACCATCAAAATACAGACAAACCAAATTTGAAGTTTATTGGAGTTAAATTACGATAGTTATTCAACAAGCAAATCGTACATATCCCTTTTTGACCCATTCTCACCCCCAACGACGGTAGCAATACTGTAACTTAGTTTTTCGAATTGACGTTTCTACCGTCAATCTGGTTACAAAACAGGTGACTATCCAATTCCTTTGTCAGCGAAGCAGACAAATAGACTGCACCTTGTAAAAATCGTACCTCGTACTGATTGAACGTGGTAAGAACATCGATCACTTTGTTGTAGTGCGATTCAAACAAATAGAAGTGTTCAGCAGAAATCTTCATACAATTTTGCGTAGCTTATTTAGATCTAGTAAGCTCCCCGGAAAATTGATAATCCCCGATTCTGACCCATAGTGCCCGTGCCATCTGCGCCATTCATGTGTTTATCAGAGTGCTACTTTCATCTTTCGATTATCTCGCGTCATTCCGTAAAGATGCTCCGCTTTTATACCTTCACATTTTAGCTCGCAGTACGAAGCTTTCATTGGATTCGCTGAGCTTGTGGTAAAATTTCCGCGTTCTTGAGAACGATACAGCGATCTAGCACTCCTCGTCTAACCAATCGTTTCCATCTAATCTAATTTCTAGAGAGATTCCCTAAGAAATCCCTGGAGTAATTTATGAAAATATCCTTAGAAAAAATACTAAGAACCTGGTCAATTCACCTAGCTTGCTGCGCCCACGCCTTCTTGTTCTGACCGGATTCGAAGCGAACATCATCTTTACAGGGCTGTTGTTCGGCATTCTTGCAACATGCCCTGCCCAATCCTTCGAGCTGTTGAATGGCATCCTTAACTTCCCCCATCGTTTCCACTGTCCGTTGTGCTGACGTAGCCATCACATTCGCAGTCCTGACCCTCTGTGTCTGTGTTCTCTACGCCATCAGGTGTTCATCGTACTGCTGCTTCCATCTTTCGATCACATTGCGTCCGTCTGTCAAGATATTTTTTTTTTTCTTTATTTTCGACACTTTACACCTTTAAGGTGCATTCGTGTCGTTTTGAAATTCAACAGAACTAACGATAAAAAATACAATTTGTTAATTCATTATTCTACCTATTTCAACAGAAGTTTCCATTCTCTTACACTTTCTAGATCGGGTAATTCTCCATCCCGATTCCGCTGGTACGCATTTATCTTTTCCTTCTTCATCTATTGCTATCTCCGGACTCTTACGCTCACGGTGTGTTTGATCATTTTCGTCGCTAGATGTTCGGGTAGACAGTCGCCGCTTCGTGGTAGTTTGATGGTCATCGTTGGTCGTACTATCATCGATCGAACTATCGTCGTCGTCGTCGTCTTCGTCATCATCGTTCATGTCATGTGCTATTGTTGTTGTTGGGTTATCGGGCTTCGCGTGGTTGATAACAGCCGAGCTGGACGTTTGCTGTTGTTCATCTTTTTTCTCGTGTACAGATGCTGTTTTTTTGTTTCTCGTTTTTTGGGTACGTAACGAGGGACGGTTGGTTGTCGATTGTAATATGCGACGGCACCGGCTTCTTCATCTTCATGCGTACCACTCTTACCCCGTTCGGTACTCCGACAAAATAGTTCTTCCACACTTCGTTGGTGATGGAGACAACTGTGCCGTACTCCTTCAGATATTCGGTGATAGTAGTATTCGCCATCTGCGGGGATAAGTCGTGTATCCTGATGGTGGTAGTAGGGCCATCCACGTAAATTGGGATGTGGTAGACAGCTCCGTTATGCTCGAGCCAATATCGTAGATGGTGCTGCTTTGCTAGGCGAGGGGGTAAACCAGCGTTGTGCATTTCAATGTATACACAATTTCGCAGAGTGTGCAGCTGGAGGTTCCGTACATCGGCCATATCGAGCTTAACGAAATCCCGGAGGAACTCCTCCACCTGATCCGTTGGGGGACGTTTCGGCAGGACGCTGAAATCCACTACAAGAGTGTTCTTCCTGTACGAAGACATCTTGTGTTTCACTCAGTAGTCGCGAGAGGCTTGTGCTATGAAAAAGACGTCGTTCGCGCACGAAAGGCAACTGTCAACGGTCTGTCAAGATGATTCCATCCTTATCCCTACGCATTTCAGCTCGCGGCATGAAGCCATTGCGGGATGCGTTGAGCTGCTGATAAAACTACTGCGTTTCTTTAGAACGGTACAGCACCACCATCTCTTGGCATTGCACCTCTTCAAAGCGGCGCTTTTTTGTCCTGCATTAGACGGGTTTGCTGCTTCCGCTGTAGTTTGTATCGTTCCACGTATCATGCTGCAGTTCCTTCAAAATCTCCTGGCACTCCTCGTCTAACCAATCGTTTCTGGAATTTCATTCCACGTATCCGACAATGCTTTCGGCAGCGTCCTTTATGACTGCTTTGACTGTCCTTCAGTAGTCCTCATCAAGAGGGGCCCCATCGAGCTCACCCTCATCCGGAAATGCTGCTTCTAGATGCTGCGCATTGGCGACATCTGGTAGTTTCAGTTACGCTAGATTGTACCGAGGCAGGCGTCGGTTCCGTACATCGTTGATGACGGCTAGTTTTGGGCACAGTTTCGTCATCACCAGTCAATGTTAGTGCCACGATTAAAACGTGGTCGATTGCGATTCTGTCTTCAGGGGTGATCTCCAGGTGTACCAAAGTGACTGTGCCTGATAGATATCCTGTTCCCCATATTCATGATTTGTTGAATACTTTTAAGGGGAAAACCATTTTCACAACTATTGATCTCGAACGTGCATATCCCCAAATCCCTATGAATGAGGAGGACATAGCTAAAACAGCCGTCATTACGCCCTTCGGGTTATTTGAATTTCTTACGATGCAAAACGGCTTGTGTAATGCCAGCCAAACGTTTCAACGTTATATGCATCAAATATTTGCCGATCTGGACTTCGTGGTTGTCTTTATTGATGACATATGCATAGCTTCCACAAGCCCTGAAGAGCATCGACATCATGTTCAGATTGTACTAGAAAGGCTGCGCGAAAACGGTTTGGTGATTAATCTGTCAAAATGTAAATTTGCCCAGCAACAGATCGAGTTTCTCGGTTATTCTATTACCAAGGAAGGAATACTCCCGCTTCCGGATCGAGTCAAGGCCATTCGTCAATATGAATTACCTGTAACCGTGAAACAGCTACGACGATTTCTAGCACTGATTAATGGATATAAACGTTTCATCCGGCAGGCCACTGATCAGCAAGCCGAATTACGTAAATTAATCCCAGGAAACAAGAAAAATGACAACCGCAAGTTACAGTGGACCGATTGTGCAAAACGTGCGTTTGAAGAATGCAAATCTTCACTGTCTAATGCAACGTTACTGCACTATCCAGACTCATCTAAGCCGATGGGATTGATGATCGATGCCTCCAGCACTGCTGCCAGGGCAGTTCTACAGCAACTGGTACGAGGAGAATGGAAGCCGTTGGGATTTTATTCCGAAACGTTTTCAGCAGCACAGCAGAAATATTCAACGTTTGGTAGAGAACTTACGGCTATGAAAATGGTGAAGTACTTCCGTCATATGGTTGAAGGTCGCAGATTCACAATATTCACGGATCACAATCCATCGACGAATGCACTCACATCAAGCTCATCTTCGAGACTTCCTCATGAGGACAGATATCTCCAGTACATTTCACAGTTCACAAACGACATAAGGCACATATCTGGGAAAAACAACTACGTCGCTGATGCTCTTTCAAGAGTTGATGCGATAACGACGCTAGCAAATATCGATTATCTTGCGATTGCGGAAAATCAACTCGATGATCCTGAGTTGCAACAGCTGCTGAAATCATCATCATTGAAGTTGGTACAACAAACGCTCCGAGATGGCACGCACCTGTACTGTGATACTTCCATTGAAGGTAAGCTCCGTCCATATGTTCCACCACAACATCGTAAAAGCGTACTGCAAATAGTGCACGGATTATCGCAACCAAAAATCGCATCACAAAATTTTCGATGACCTAAAACCAACGAAATCGACTCATTATGCAAAACCTAAAGTTTTTGTGCATAAGGAATTGAAGGACTGCAAATATGTGTTCGTACGCATCGATATGGTAAAAAAGTCCTTACAACGTCCGTATGAAGGCCCGTATGAAGTCATCGAGCGTGGAGACAAATTTGTAGACGTCGTTGTTAATGGGAAACAGCAGCGTGTATCAATTGACCGTGTGAAGCCAGCATTTGTTCTGAAAGATGTGCAATCAACCATTGAAGAAAATAAAACAGTAGTCACATCATCCGGTCATAAAATAAGATTCTTGATGTGACTGGAGGGGGCTACTGTGGTGGTGTCGAACTTTTGGCACACCCCTAGGTTCCCATAACAAAACCTCAGTAGTTGTTAAACCCGAGAAGCAAAACGATCGCAGGAATAAATCCAGTGGTAAATACATTGTAAATCGTCGCGTTTTATTATTCACGTACGCGCAAACCCCACACTGCGCATTGGCGACATCTGGTTGTTTCCGTTATGATGATCTTGACGTCGTGGCTTGGGCAGCGGTCGTACTCGCGTTCGAGCTGCGTAAAAAGTATCTCTATCATTCAGTGCTTCCGGAGTGTGGGCTGTGGACGTTGATTATGCTGTTGTTTTATAATCGGCCCTTGATCCTCAACCTGCACATTCTTTCGTTGATCGGCCACCACCCGATCACGCGCATTTACATATCGCCAATCATTATAAAAGCTGTTCCCAGCTCACGTGTGTTGCCGCAGCTCTGGTAGATGGTATGATTTCCTCTGAACGTTCGCACCATCGATCCTGCCAGCACACCTCATGCAGCGATTCCGAAACCACGGATCTTCAGTATATCGGAGAGTTTGAGTGTATTTCCGATGAAGATTTGCAGTTCCACGTACCTACCGAGTTTTCAATTGCTAATCCATTTCCGTCAAGGTGATTGTTGCTTATTGTTTTGGTTCGTATTCTCTCGTTGATGTTCCTGTGCTGATGTATTTTTACGGTTGGCTTGCAGGGCCTGACACCACCCCCTAAATTTCCGGAGCACCATTCTCCCTAAATGTTCCAACGGTCATAGTGCACAGTTTACCTTGGAATCTTTCTCTGGCACTCGGACGATGATCAGCCGCTCCTAACATGGAGTACAGACGCCCCAAGTTTGGATAAGCAAACTCCCCTTCCCTGTCAACATACGACCAATGTTCCCACCGGGGTTGGTTACTCGATCTTCTCTAACGGTGCCCGTACCCCTGCCAGTACCGCCAGCGTGATAGGGATAGGAGTTGCTGGGAAAGAGGCTAAGGATCACTCAAAAGGGTCTATTTTCGTCCTTCAGGTACGCGAAGTACCCATGGTACGCCATGCCCAGCATTATTTATCAACCTGTGAACAAATGTCTCAACTACAAATTTTGAAATTTCTAGAGATAATAATATAAACTACATAGAGTAATACGTGGCGAAATGTCACGAGGAGGTTCCAAAGAAATTCATAGAAATGACCTGTGAGAGATATCTGGTTCGACATCTCTAATAGATTGTTTTTAAAACTTGGAAGTATTTTCTGCGTTTCTTTTGATTCCTGTTCATCCTCTGTTTTGATCTTTTCTTCATGCATGAGGTATTTAGCTCCTATACACTTAGTCGCTAACAGCCCTGTAACTAACTTTATCCCATTTTAATTTTCTTTCCCAGATGTATCCAGTTCACGAAAACATCCCGATCTATCCGAGTTCGTACGATTTGTCCACGGCGCAGGAATGCTGGAACTTGAGCAACCGCCATTCCAACGCGCATAACACCAGCAACAGCAGCAGCAATGCCAGCAACCATAATCACCCGCACATGGCAGGACCATCGTCGTCGAGTTCAAACATGGCATCATCCGCACACCATCATCAAGCACATGGGTCGTACCATCAGGGACACCAATCGCACGGCATGAGTTTGTGAGTTTCAATGCATACTTTCTGTGATATGTTTTTGCTCAATACATATTTTTATCTTTTAATAGCCATTTCGCCCAACATAATGAAAATCGGACTGACGTTGAGGAGCAGATAGATGATAAATCCAAAATTCGGTTAGAATACGGAATCAGCTGTGTAGGTAGCTATGGAAATGTTGCTCCAAGTAGTAGTGGTGTAGCGAATGATGATGCGACCAGAAAGCTGGTCAAAATCCGTACTTATCGCTGTACGGAGTGTCCGAAATCTTTCGCGACTTTGAAACAACGGCGTACTCATATTCTATCGGAGCATGAAGCAGAATTGAAGGTCAATGTTCTGGGAGCGGGTTCGGCAACGGTTACATCCGGAGCGTCTTCGACTGTAACATCCGCAACGGCGCTGGGATTCTTTTCGAGTCCTGCTACCTCGGCTGGGGAAGGATGTAGCACTTCGCTGCTGAACAAGAAAATAAAGATCGAACCCCAGCCGGTGCTCATGAGTTACAGTTCGCTGAAGCAAGAATTGGAGCAGAAACAGGAAGGAGGAGAGATTGCTGGACCAGCCGGTGGTGTTGTAGCGGGTAGTAGCAATAGTGGTGGGGAAATACGTCGAAAACGTACGTATGTTTGTGGCACGTGCAAGCATGAGTTCGATAGATTTAAATTGTTCAATGCTCATCTCATGATACACCCGGCTGAATGTTACACTTGTGGAAGAAGCTTCAAGCATTGGCCAAACTTTGCTCTACACATCAAACGGCACTTGGGTATCAAAGATCATCAATGTAGACTTTGCGGGAAGAAGTTTGTAATCAAGCAAAAACTTATCGAACATATGAGAGTTCACACAGGAAAGGCACCGATCAAGTGCCCCGACTGTGATCAGCACTTCCGTCGGTTCTCGAATTTGGCTCAACACCGAAACCGACACCATTTGAATAAGGTTCCTTCGAAGAAAGATTTTGTATGTCATTGCGGAGAAGTATTCCAATCGAAAGCCAAGATGGAGTGGCACAAGGAGATTCATGAAAACAAGCCAAAAAGTTGTCCCTTCTGTCGGGAGAAGTTTATCCATAAAAACAGTCTAACCAGACACATACGTTTGTCGCACACGGAAAAGTACGTGAAACTTGAAACGGCAACCGAAATGTGCACCCTTTGCAATCAACCATACATCAAAACCAGCATGAAGCGTCACATGGAAACGCACAACACTAATGAACGGATGGCTTTCTCCTGCACGATATGCAATAAAGTGTTCAGCACCAACTGGAACCTGAAGCAGCACAGATGGACGCACGCCAATCCAACGCTGAAACCGTTCCAGTGCAATGTCTGCTCGAGTGGTTTCGTTCGTGAGGCTGACTACATCACTCACATGAACGCCCACAAATCCATACGACCGTACACGTGCAACCACTGCGGGTGCCAGTTTATCCGCAAATATAACTGGATTCGACACACCCGCGAACACGAAACAGACAAGAACTACACCTGCGAGATCTGCGGTCGCAAGTTCCACCGGAAATACTATCTTACCGAACACAAGCGGATACACACCGGTGAGCGGCCGTTCTCGTGCAACATTTGTGGCAAAACTTCGTCCACCAAGACGAACCATAACAAGCACATCAAGATCCATCACGCCCGGGATCCATTGACAGCGGAAGGCTAAATTTTGCAAAACCACCAATAATTCCTGGGATAGTGTTCTCGTGTTAGAATATCGCGTTATAATGCCGTACTACTACATTTATTACCAACGCAAATTTGACCACAAACAATTCTTGTTTTGTTTTTCGTTCTCTCGGAAAATCGACTAACTAGCAAACATCATTATGAAGTTACTCTTTTTTGTTTGAGCAATTTTCTTTGCATTTTGCGTGGTTGCTCCAACTAGCGACCATTCAAGAATCAGTTATTGGTACAATGAAAGGTTTTGTTTCTCACGGTAGACGACGATATGAAATCAAAAATAGACAAAATAGTGTATAACATTATTTATTTTAGCATAAAATTCGTTTTACTAAATAATTACGATACGCATTCTGTAAAAGCATGCCTGATCATAAGGAGGATAAATATATACAAAGAACTGATTTGCTAAACACAGAAATTTTAGAACGATAGCTTCAATCTTCAGAATATTGATCTTTTATTACGGTGGTAAAAGTAAGTCTCCGCGTTTTAAGGTGGTTTGATTTGGTTTAGAAAAAAAATGAATTCGTCGATCCGCAGCAACCTGCTATTTCGTTCAGTAAGCTGATATCAGCTTGTGCAATAATTATTACAAAAAAATTCTGCGAATTTATACCTAGTTAATACGACATTTTACAAATCCTACAATACAGCAAAAAAAAACACTAAACAAGTCACCGATAGGAAACATTCAATTCCGAAATAATAAAAGTTTCGTATTATTCTATCAAAATAAAACACTGGAGTAAAACATTATTGAAAAGAAATAGCGTCTGACAATCATAAGCGATGATGACAATAAAGAAAGAGCAAGTGGTAAGTGGTAAGGAATTACAGAAATCCCTGGAGAAATTACGGAAAATTTCTCTACATTATTAAGCGGGGAAATTTGCCTAGAGCAATTCCTGGAAAATTCGCTGAAAGCGTTTCTAGACGAATACTGTAGAGAAATCCCTCGAGAAATTGCTAGGCTCCTTGATAGCACCCTGGAGGGTTCTTTTTGGGATTTCTTGGAAGAAATCTGTGGAAGAATTCGGGTAGGAGTCTCTGGAGAAATCGTAGGAGAAACATCTGGAAAGTATCTGAATTTTGTCAAGAATTATTGAAATCCTTGGAGGAGTTTTCGAATGAATCTCTGAATTATTTGGCACCAAAATTTCCCTAGAAAAAATTCTTGGGATGTCTCTGAAGGATTTCCTTGAGAAATTCCTGGAGAAATGGCAGAAGGAGTTCTTGGAGGAATCTCTGTGGGAATCCTCGGAATGAGTCTGTGGTTGAACCTGTGGATACATTTCTGGAGAAGTCTCTGCATGTATCCTTGGAGGAATTTGTAGAAAATCGAAATTCTCGAAAAGATCCCTGGAAAAATCCGTAGAGAAATTTCTGGAAAACTCCCGAACTATGTCTATGAGAAATCTTTGAAGGAACTACTGAAATGCTTGGAAGAGTTTTTGAAAAAAATCTCTAAATTATTTCGTGGTGGAATTTTCCAACACAAATTCCTTGAGAAATATCCGTAAAGAAATCCTTGAAGAAGTTTCTGGAAAAAATGAGGCATTCTCTGGAGAAACAGCAGGAGCTATCCCTGGAACCCTCCTCCTTTGAAAATTCGTATAAGAATATCTCGAGAAATCTTTGGAAGCACTCTTAGAGGAGTCTATGGAAAAATTTCTGAAAATATCTGACATGTTTCTTGTTGAAATTTTTGAAGAAATCATTGAAAGAGTTACTGCATTCTCTGGACGAGTTATCATTAAAAAAATCTGAACTATGGCCTACAAAAAAACTTGAAGAAATGCGTTTTTACTCTGATGTGGTTTATATTTACTCTTCCCAGTTATTGCTTATATGGTAGAAAACCAAACATTTCTGTCCTGAGGTTATGTTCTTTCCTCGCTTATCATTTGCTTTTTTTAATCAACAAGTTTGCTTTGCAATCGTTTATTTTGTCAGTTGCGATAGGGGTAGTACTGGCACTTTTAATCTGTCTTAAGCTCCTGCCCAGCATTTGCTTTTATAAGCCGCTATTGCGTTCATCACACATACGTTCCTAAGCAATGTAGCTCAAATGATCACTGTGTACCCTAGCAGCAATCAGCCCTTACCGTAGTTTTGCAGTCTAGTAGTTCAGACTACTATCAAACTATGATAAGGCCTGACATGTTACTAGAGTGGTCAAAGTGAAGAACGAAATAGTTTTATTAAAAGGTCCTCATTCCAAAAAAAATCAATTTTAGCGTTACGTAATAAATGCACGCTGCCTTACGGAAAATCAACTCCCCATCCCTTTCAAGCGTTACGTAATTTATGTACTATACACGATACCTTACGTTAGACTATTTCACCATCTCAGGCATATAAGACTTTCTTTCAGCTCCTGTTTCTGACATAAATCTCAAATTTTTACACACTTTTATTCAACTTTATTTTACACATTTATTGCTATTGATTTCAAGAAATGACAGACGAGGAAGAAATAATACTATACATTTCACAAATTCTTCCGTTAGAACAAGAACTCAAAGTAGGATAATTTCTCATTATTTTCTTCCATAACACAGGTAATAATTTAACCGATGATTTTCCCACATTCGTACGTGCTGTCTCTGAGTGCTACTTATTTCTCTAAGAGGAAATATTTTTCTTTGATCATCTGATGATAGATCAGTTGCTTACACCTAGAATCACCAAACAGCTCGACTTCGAGCTTTGGGGTGCGTGAAACCACTCTGGCGTATATTTTCTTACCTTCGATAAGCTCTACCAATTTTCTCGTAACATCCGGTTCACGCATTCGGGGATTGGCTTGCAGTGCGTGCAGCTGGATCTGCACATTACGCATAGGAACTCTACGTAAACTGACGGGACACTTGAGAATGTCTCGCACATTGACGACTTCTTTGTTCAGATAGTCAACGTATAAAACTCGGACTTCCGCGCGTTCCGGATAATACTCCTCAATCAGAGCACGGTACCAGTAGCCATCTTGTTTGAACACAGCCAGGCAGGGCATTTTCGGTTCGATATCGGGGCATTTCCGATGCTTCTTGGCGTAGCATTGAATTCGTGCCATTGTCTCCTTCATGCGCTGGATATGGTCATCCAGCTGGGGGAACACGAATAACGAGAAGGGATTTATGAGGTTCGTTACTTCGCAATAGAACCCATGAACGGATTCGTCCAACGAAAATTCCGGATACCCATGAAGTGTGGGTCGTGTCAATTCCAACGGAGGATCGATCTGAGTCGATGTATCGAATTCATTTGGATTGAATGAAATGTTCGAGGAAGCATCCGTCGCACCTCCGTCTCCGACTTCGTCACTTTTCTTGGCATCATCGCTCAGTTCGCCCTCTTCCGAGTCGGAACAAGGTTCCAGCTTGATGTCACCGTAGCTGTAGAAGTATTGAACTTTGTTCAAATCTATGCCGGAGCCTTCTGCTGAATCGTCCACGTCGGCATCTTCGAATTCGGCAGCATCCGAACGGTTCTGTTCGGCCGTCACTTGGTCCAGCAGATCGGTCAATTCTTTCTGGTTCAAACGCGTGTGCAGATCGTCATTAGGTTCATTCTAGAAAGAAAAAGTGGTTTAGAAAATAAGATACACACTGAGATATTCGGCAACTTTTCAAAATAGTCATTCATTATTTCAATTCTGGTTAAGATGGCAACATTGCTCGATTATATATGCAGAGCCGTAGCGTGGTCTCATAGCGTCCTTGGCAAAGCGGTCTTTGGACGCCCCTAAGTCAATTTTGTTGACATGATGCAGATTTATATCTAATTAAAGTTTTTGAAGAATTTCAAGGTAATAACCCAAGTAACATTTTCAGCTGAATAACAGTCTATTCAGCTAAATATATACGCATTTTTGCTGTTTAAGCTGTTAGTCAGCTTCTAATGTTACTTGGGAATGCTGCTCAAGCTGTATTTTATGCATATAAACGGTGTACGTAAAGCTAGTATTACTGTATAACTACAGTTAAAGTGGATTTAGTGTGGGATAAGGTCTCAAAAATGTTATAAATTATAACTCAAGAGGGACCTTTTCTCACTTTAAATCAATTTTAAAAGAAACATGTATAACACCATTCGGATGTGAACTCCGTTTTTGTAGGGTTGTTGTCCGGCATTTTTACAACATGCCCCGCCCAACGCACTCTTCCAGCTTTAGCTACCTTCAGGATGCTAGGTTCGCCGAAGGGTGCACTGCACTAAGCTCGTGGTTCATCCTTCGTCGCCACACACCGTTCTCCTGCACACCGCCAGAGATCGTTCTAAGCACCCGACGTTCGAAGACACCAAGTGCTTGCAGATCCTCCTCGAGCATCGTCCACGTTTCATGCCCGTAAAGGACCACCGGTCTAATCAGCGTTTTGTACATGGTACATTTGGTGCGGGGACGAATCTTTTTTGACCGCAGGTTCTACTGGCACCCATAGGCTTCCACAGATGATGCGTCTCCGTATTTCACGGCTAGCATTGTTATCCGCCGTCAGCAAAGATCCAAGGTAAATGAATTCATCTATTACTTCGAAGGTTTCCCCGTCAATCGCAACGCTGATTCCTAGGCGAGTCCTGTCGCGTTCGGCTCCGCCCACCAGCATGTATTTTGTTTTCGACGCATCACATCATCTCCTATTTGGGTCAGGAAAATTATAGATCGCTTTCAATTGAACCCATAATGTTAAAAACACTACTTGATACCATAGCAAATATTGTATGATGATTAAAATGGAGAAAGTTGGTGTTTCAACTGTCTAAAGTAGATTTGCAATACTGCTTAGTATTTCTTCGACATAGCTGCATGGTAGCCACTAAGCGCATCATAGCCACCTATGATGCTGGGCGAGCTGCGATATAAGGTACATGCATATATGCGATTGTACGGGAGTGCTGATCTAAGATATACTGCTTCGCGTTGAAAAATGGGTTAACCAACGTGCGAAGTTTGATTTTTAACCAACTTCGCAGCGTCGCAACTCGATTCTCAATAGTGCGCATAATGCACACGGTGAAGGGCATAGATGCGCACTATAGCGAAGCGACTCGCGAAGCTGCGAAGTTTGTCAAAAATCGAACTACGCACGTTGGTTAACCCATTTTTAGTCGCGAAGCAGTATACTAACTTCTGAAACTATGTTCGTTAGGGTATCGACTAGTGAATTTGTCATTCTAGGCTTAATTGAACGCGATACGGAACGAAACAGTGACAAAGGGTCAATTTTCAATATATTTGAAACAAATAGTCCATACAAATTTCGAATTGAATGCGCCAGCCGGGGAAGCAATCAAATGAGTTGGAATTTTGAGAGAGCTTTTTTCTTACCCTAAGGCACATATCTAGGCGGTGACCCGTTGAGTCTTACAACTTTTTTGTTTGAGGGCCAGTCTAATAGGGCATACAACCCCTTGCTTCCATTCCTACGGTAGCTGTTACGTCTCCCAGATTCTGACTATTAGCCAATGCAGACAACGTAGCCGTAGCCTTGAACTTATGTGCCTGTGTTCTCTGCGCCATTCAAATGATCATCGTAGTGCTGCTTCCACCATACGATCACCTCGCGTCCGTCCGTCAAAACGCTTTCATCCCTATCCCTGCGCATTTCAGCTCGCGGCACAAAGCCTTTGCGGGATTAGTTGAGCTTTTGATAGAACTTCCGCGTTTCTTGAGAACGGTACAGCAGCTCAATTTCTTGGTATTCCATCTCTTCCAGGCGGCGCTTTTTGTCCCGGAATAGGCGAGTTTGCTGTTTCCGCAATACAGCGGCAGCGGTCGTACGCGTAAAATGCGTCCTTGTCATCATCAGTGTTTCCGGAGTGTGGACTATGCACGTTAATTATGCTGAAGTTAAAGAACCGGCTTTTGTTTTTTAACTTGCACATTCGTTCATTGGTCGGCCACCGCCCGATCACGCGCCTTTGCATATCACCCATCACTATAAAAGCTGTTTTCAGCTCACGTGCTCCTGTCCAGCAGGGCTGGTAGTAATCAGACAGCAAAATAAGAGTGACTTTGATGACCAAAATGATCAAAATAGTGACCAAATAGTGGTTACTTAAAGTGACTTCAAAAATAACAAGTTAAGAGATCAACATTTGCTTGATATATGTTCCTATTTTATATTTCAGATTTCAGTCGAACATAAAACAAAAAACATGAAATGTACCATTAGTGGTGCACCTAAGGGTAAACTGTTAAAAAATTGTAATAAAATTGTGAAATATGTAATTTTAATGTATCAGTCGATAGATTTCAAATTATTCAAATGTATAAAAATCACGATTTATTTAAAATGTCCCTGCAAAAAGCCTTGCACAAAAAATACGAACACTGTTCCTTTAGTGGATGTATGTTTCAAGAATGGTTCGAGTAGTTTGATCCTTTGGTCGCGTTGCTTGCTCTTGCGGGGGCGAGCGATACGGGCAGGATCAATCGTGTTGCGCGTCGCTCGCGCGGCACGATAGTATATAAGAGTCGCGGATCGCGTGATTAGTGTTAGTAGTGTTTGATCCTTTGGTCGCGTTGCTTGCTCTTGTGAGGGCGAACGATGAACACTTTTTCGGCATACAATTCATTTATCGAATAATATCGCGAATCCGGTCAGGCGTGAATATATCAAGGATCGCATCATCAACTTAAGATGACTCCCAGATCCTAACCTTATCCCACTAACCCAATATCCTTTCCATGACAACTATGGAGATGCAGAAGATTCTTCGGTCTCTAAAACCAATGGTTGTCTTACTAACATTCCTTCCCTTCCCCGATGACCGTAAGGACTTGGCCGGCGCCATTATTGACTTCTAAAGTTTGAGCTCTCGATTTGTGCACATTGAAGAATGGTAAGCTAATCCCAAGCCCCATTTACTAAATCCCTGTGCAACTTCGATTGCTCTGGTCAATCATGGAGTAGCAACTACGAATTGTACGGTCATTTATGCTCATGCTCATGCTCATGTATGTTTTAAGAATGGTTCCTTTAGTGGCGCAAACCATTGATTTCTTATGAGACCCTCCCCTATGAGTACTGATGCACCACTATAAGTGCAAAGGAGCAAAAATTTAAAGCAAAATAAATGTTTGAAACAATTTTTTTCGATTACATTTCATGAATACTATTCGATTCCTACTATCTTTTTCGCATCGTACATCATAGAAAAATATCACATGATTTCCATGAGCTGTCCGGAATTTGAATCAAAGTGTCCGGAATATGAGGCAAAAAGTCCGGAAAGAGAATCATGAAAAGACCACACAATTCGATTTATTTAAAATTATTCAAGTTGCGAAAGCGTATTCTTTACCCACCATTCGAAAGTTAAAGCACAGACAAACAGACGTCACACTCTCATCATTTTGCATCGACCACCTTTTTAACGGTCGCTTCAAAAATATGGTAGGTGGCCAATCCGCCACCTGCAGCACTCGCATCGTTTTTGTTCGCGTTTGACGTTTATACACTACCGCCATCTGTTGGCCTGTCGGCCAAACACACTGATTTTAGCAATGGGCGTACATGTCCTCGTGACTATGATTTTAATCGAGATTTGTTCTAAGTGTTACGTCTGTTTGTCTGTAGTTAAAGGTTGCTGACGCTCAATAACGCTGTGAAATCATATAGAATGGTTTATTCAGTATGCTCTATGCTGAGTCATACTTCCCTAAGGCCTTAAGTGTCCATAATATGAATCAAAACGGTATACCGTCAACGTACCAGTATCCGCTCATGTTCCAGTAGCCCGCTCACGAGCTTAAAAAGTAAGGTAATTTGAGTAAATACACAAAAAAATGTCCACAGTATGATTCAATTTGACGATTTGAACCATATAGCGGCTATAGTTTTCAAATTTACTTTGAGGAAACTTATCTTTTTTCAGTGTGAGCGGGCTACTGGAGCATGAGCGGATACTGGTGCACTGATGGTAGTTGTCTTTATAATAAAATTATCTATTTATTGCTGTTTGTATTTGAAAAGCTAGTTCAACCTGAAATTTCATTATCATCAGACGGACACTCGGACGATGATCAGCCGCCCCTGACATGGGGAACAGGCGCTGTTGTGAGCCATTCCTAACATGGAGTACAGGTTTGCAAAAGCAAACGGTTCCGGGTCATTTGGCCGAATATCGTTTGGCCGAAATTTAAAACAATAGTGGACTACAGTTAGCATGCTGTCAATGCTGAAAGAAAAAAATCCTAAATGTAAGCAATTATTCCAGTTTTCTGCTTGCGGTCATAGCTGCCAGCAGAGGTTTTCGCATTGCATTTGTAGTCAGCTTATGATAGTAAATAAAACGGTTTACGACTTATTCGTTCTTCTGTAACATCGATTTGCTTTGATGCTTCAAATCGTGCTAAGTAAATAAATTCATTATTCTAGCAATCACGAGTTCAAACTTCTTTTCACAACGGAAAAACAGTGAGAGTTAATCTTGGAGAACAATAACATCTCAGCTAAGTTAACCCTTGCGCTAAAGAAAGGTGTTTTAATAAGACTCTTTGTGAGCGTATAACAAGCCATAATTCCAATAAACTACGAAAAATATTCATATATGAAAGAACAGCCTATGAACATAAGAAGGAAAAATCTATTATGAAAATTCAAGTGCGTGTAATGCAAATAATTATTATGTAAGTATAACTACAAAGAATTGCCGATGATTTAAAGAAGGTAAAATTCTCAATGAAAAATAAGCTTAACTATTGCCAATAGTTATGGAACCCG
Organism: Aedes aegypti; assembly: GCF_002204515.2. NCBI lineage: Eukaryota > Metazoa > Arthropoda > Insecta > Diptera > Culicidae > Aedes > Aedes aegypti. Next base: position 119,390,328 of record NC_035107.1, read on the forward strand.
TACAAATCGAAAGCATAGCCAATGTTTAAAAGCAGGTAAAATTTCTGATGAAAATCTCTTTAAACCCTAGCATACCGTTGGTAACTCAGAAACGAACCAACCATTAGCTTAGAGTCTTGACGCGAGTTTTAATTATTTTCTTGGAGCACTAAAAAAGCGACAAACATGACGTTCGGTACACATCATAAAAATAAAAAAAATATTAGCTGATCAGTTATTGGGCCACACTTATGAACCCTACTCATTAGCGTTGAAGCAATTTGATTTTTTTTATCGTAATTCGGCCAAATGACCCGTTCGGCCAAATGGCATTCGGCCAAATGGCCGGACACCTTGCCGGTACCCCGGCCAGTATCGCCAGCGAGGTAGGGATAGGAGTTGCTGGGCAGGAGGCTAAGGACCACACAGAGGGGTCTATTTTATTCCTTCAGGTACACGAGGTACCAATGGTTTGCCATACTTATTGTTAGCATTTACCAACCATAGATTTTTAATAATTTATCTGGACAGTGTTGCCAACTATTGTTATATTGTTTCCATAATTCACTCAGTATGGCATTGAACGAGTATGCTACCTCATTTCATTTAACATTCCTTCAGCATTTGTGTTGCACTACTTTCAGATCTATTTGCGATAAACTTATAGTGAACAGTGTAGGTCTAGGTCAGGTGGTCCGCTTGTTTGTCACATCAAACATCATAATAAGTAAACTAATAAAAAAGAAATAAGTGAACTAATGGTTAAACTATCAAAAAATAAACAACTAACTCTCAATTTTCAATCGATTTTTTTATAGTGATTATGAATTCACTTCATTTGCAACAACTTTTGTTTAAACACTTTTTCCAGAAACGCTATTTTTAGAGTTCAATTGTCAGATAAAGCTATGGGAAAGAAGGGGTAAAGAACCTCTTTAAGTTTCTCTACAACTTTGTGGAACATCATGAACTTCAAAATTTAAATATATTAATTATTAATTTAAACGGTCGTTCATCTACCGTAAAGTTCCGTAACTCAGCGCACCTAGGGCCCTGATTTCTTTAATTTCTAAAAATATTGGACCAATTGTGCGGAATTAGACGATGCCATGAATTAGAGTACTTTAGTGTATGTACTTCAAATATGGTAGTGAAAAACTGGTCGTAAAAAGAGTCATGTGTGTAATGAAACACGTAATTGACGTCATACTTACATCCTTACTGACTTCATCCGTTTCGGTATTTACGCCAAAATTGGCGCCAATCCGCATTCGACTGGATTTCGGTGAAGCCGCGACTTCGCTACTTGAAGCACCACCGAGAGTCATGTATGGGTCATAAAGTTGATCGACTTTCTCTTCGAAGACGCCACGTTTCCTAATGACCAGATCTTGTCGGAGTAGATAATCCGATACCTCCACCGCCAGCTCTCCGGTGGTCTTGAGATAGCACGGAACCACTCCAGCTGGGTCCGTGTCCATATCCGTGTCAACACGAATTTGGCACTGTTTGCCTACGATCAACGCGTGCAGTGTGTCCAGCGCCTCTATGGACCAAATTCCTTCGTGCTGTTTGGATGCAACGTCCGTTAAGCGGTACTTGTTGACCAGGGTTGGAACATTACCGCAAATGACGTTCTTCCGAAGATCTTTGACGTCACATTCTTCTATGTTTCCGTAGTCGACAAACTGAACCTTGTACCGACATGAACTGATCATTTTTCGTATGATCGCTCGGTAAAATTGATCGTCAAGGTGGTATTTCGCCATACAAGGATCACCAGGGGCGTAAAACGTGTCACTCGGCAGCGGCTGACTGTCCGCAAATTTAGTGTTGATAACGTTCTTGATGAGGTTGAGCGTCCGTTCCTTATCCATATCATGCAAGTAGATTACGGCGTTATTGTCCACGTACGTCGGAATTCCGACGAAAATGGTTTTGTCAATTGGTTTCGCTGGTAGCCAGTGATCAATAGGTGTCGTCTCGCCGGTTATGTCGTACTGTTGAATAAGAAGATTTAAGATTATTGATCAGCACTTTTACGGAAAGTACTGAAATACTAACATGATACGCATCCGAAGATCCAGCGTAACTCAATTCGTCCACAGGATCGACCATTTCCACATCCAGGTCTTCGATAAATTTGTCGAAAGCTTTGTAGTGTCGCGCCAGTTCTTCCTCCACCGAGAGAGCTGCTGAAAGGGGTTGAAACTTTTCCTTGAGGTGCGCATAACCGTACAGGACCAGCTTGTTGTTAATGTTCGTGTAGGAGTACATCTGTGGCGAGAGCGCTTTGGTGCTTTCCATCGTCATACCCCACAGAATTACGGGCAGAGAATCATTCACACTTCGGCCATGCAGGGAAATGGAGTAGCATTTGAACTTCTCAATGGCCACCTTGAAGGCGTCCACCACTGATGAGCTCCAAACGTTTTGCTGGCCGGTGGGGCCAATGCACGCCAAGAAACAGCGAATAGCAGCTGGATGAACCTGAAACGATGAGAGGTGTCCATTTATCAAAATCTTTATCAAAAATGTAGCAATCAAATTTTTGTATAAGATGCATGCTTCGATGATGGCGATGATTACGATGACGGAGCGTTGAACGTTAATTCAAAGAGTTTATTGGTTTCCTATTCGAACTCTACATTTTAAACTTATTTGCAATGCTTTAAGAAACTTCATGTGTAAGGAAAATTATTTTGTAACGCGATAGTTAGTTTTCAGGTTATTTTCTATTTTGTATGTCGCAGTTGATGAAGTTGTACTTGTCCATCTATAAATTCCATAAACAAATTTACACAACAACCTACTTGTAGGTTTAATAACACATAATCGGTTCGTTTAGCATCTTGAAACTTTCGATGTTGCGATAATTATGGATGTCAGAGACTCTCCTGGATATGCAGTGCCTGGAGAAGAGATGGGCGTTTTTTGAGAGTGGCAAAGTAGCATTACCCTGTCTGAGTCAAAATCGTTGAATTCTTGATACTACCTTTGCTCGTGTTTTAAAATTTCAATGAACAAATGATCATTACATATACAATATAGAAAAACGTGTTTGTCATTATATCAACTAGTTTTTTTGTTCCTCTTGGCTAAACTAAAAAAGAGTCACATGATGCAATTTTCTACATAAAGGGGTTGAAAGCTATGAAAAACGACCTTGAAGTTACTTAGCAATTTTTAACTCCATACAAATTATATAGAAGCCAAAAAAACTGACCAATCTTTAGGGACAATGGAAATTCGCGGTAAAATTCTTAAAATTTCACGGTCGGCTAAAGCGATTGAACCAAAAATTCGCGGCTTTGTCGCGGTTTCATACTTTTGACCAGATTTTGCTCAAAAGACAAGTTTTCAGTACAAATTTCCTTAGGAGATTGGAAATTAGTAGTATTGCATACAAATTAAGCCATTTTTCACGATTTAAGCTAAGTATGCTGTTACGCTCAAGAGAAGTAAAATTCTTTGTGGAAGGAGTGGGCAAGCAATTTTCTACTATATTTTTCGTTTCAACTGCGTACTGCGATAAAAGAAAAATGCTTTTCTTGAGCATTTCTTGCAAGAAATTTCCCACGCATCAAGATAATCGATTACTTTTCTTTTCAGGTGCTTAGTCCGTACATTAAGTACTTAAGTACTTAAAAGACAATCAAAAATTGGAAACGGAACGAGAAAATCACCATTTGATACCTAGTTTGCAACAAATATAAAAAAAATGTAGCGGAAACTAAACTCCAAAATAAAACATTTTTTTTTTATTTTATCTTTATTAAGGAGACTTTCAGCCAGTGGCTGGTTCATCTCCGCCATAAAACAAATATTTTCGTAATGAAAATACTAAAATTTACATCGATTGCCGTATAAATTCTCCAGATTTGACTAATTTCGTGGCAATTCGCGGTATTTCCCTGATTTCGCGGCAAAGAGTAAATCGCGAATTTCCATTGTCTCTAAATTTTGTTCAAATTATTAAATGTTTCCCATTGGACGGAAAAATCATCTAAAATCTTTTGGGAGGCTTGAAAAAAAGTCGAATTTTTTTGCAATGTATATTGATTATAACCGATCATAATGTCACGTACGCCCCTTTGCATTTGGGGCTAGGACCGAACATCTCATTCAAAACTCAAATTCAATACTTTAAATTGTGGATTCTCAAAACGTGCTGAATTTTGTATTGAGGGGCCCCCTTTATGAGATCTGACCCGGGCCCCCCGAAGCCCAAATCCGGCACTGTTTTCAATGGGTGATTTGCCATACCTATTTAAGGGGTGGAGAAGTAGGTCAACCGTTTAATCAAGATGTTTGGCCGTGTAAACGTTTAGCCGAATTTTCTATTCATAAAATAATAGAATATTCTGAATTATATTGTGTAAACATTTATTCGCACTAAGATGATAATAGGTATCATCAAAACACTCCGAAGTTAATCCAAAGTGCCAACAACAGGATCTTAAATAAATAAATAAATAAATAAATAAACAGGATCCGACTAGCTACATTATAAAGATTGGTGTCTTAACAAAAAGTTTTGGAAATGAGCAATTCTCGCTGAAACCAGGCCGCCATCGGCACCCATCGTTAGAATTCCAATTTTATGTCTCTGATCGCTAGCTTTCGATAAAACTTAAGGGTGGTCCTTTTTGTTTTCTCAAATTGGTGGACCCCTCGTACGCCAGCTAGCTAAACAGTTTGCAAAAAAGCCCATTTTTTGATAAATCTTGGGTATTTCTTCACGTGATATGTCTCATATTTCCCTTGGAACACATACCAAACTTAATGGCATCGTATAGAGAAAGGATATAGCTTTCATTTGAAGTTAAAAAAAATCCGGCGGCCATTTTGAATTTGGCCGCCATCTTGAATTTTGTTAGAAAAATCGTTTTTTCACCATTAGCGCACCGCTCGTTTTGAATTCTGAGATCACCATCAGAAAGCTGAGGAAAAATTGCGTAAGATAGGCTACAGAAACTAGGTGTGCAATGGTATTTACCCTATGAAATGAACGATTTTCTAAAACATGTTCCACGATTTTGACGTATATGGCGAGTGCAATCAATGCAAACATCATTTTTGGTACAACAAAGATACAAGTTTTCAATAGTTGGTGTATTTTTCGAGTCAGATGAAGAATAGGAGTATTATTTTGAGTGAAAAAATCTGGCGGCCATCTTGGATTTTGACGCCATCTTGGTTTTAAGTAGTAGAATGAGTTTTCACCTTGATAACACTCAACATGTTGAATTTTAATGCCACCGTTACATTTACTATTCTTCTTGTTCTTCTTTTTCCTGACGTTACGTCCCTACTGGAATAGAGCCAGCCCCTAAGCTTCAAAAATAAATTAACAAGTAGAATTTTTTAACGCTTATTTGCCACCTGAATGATTGTTCAGCATATCTGCGAGTTGAAAAATTTGGTCTAAAACCATTGATAGAAATGAACAATCTGTTGAACAGCTAAAATAAGATAAGAAATAAAGAATCTGTTTGTTTTTCAACGGAGATCTTTAATTAATTAAACATGAAGAGCGCTGAGATGGTAAAAAATCATTCTACTGCTAAAAACTAAGATGGCGTCGAAATCCAAGATAACCACCAGATTTTCCAAACTCAAAATGATTCACCTGAGTTTCGGCATTACGTCCACATTAGAACAAAGCCTGCTTCTCACCTTTCAATTTCGCTATTTTTCACATGCATGTTGGGTGTTAGTAAAAACAATACTTTATGATTCAGAAAATCAAGGATTTTTTTTGCTTAAAATTTAAGATTTCCATTCTAAATTAATGCACTTTTGGAAATGTTTTACGTTAAAACTACAGATATTACCACAAAACTTACTAATGTCCCAACACACTATAAATTGTGCGTTGACAAAAAAAGCATATGGTAAAAAAAATTTGTTTATTTCAATCAATGTTTTTGGACGGTTTTTATTCATTAAATTTATTTATTCATAATAACTGAATTCAAAGATATAACGAAGAAATATTCTGTTATTAAAAATCGTATTATAAAAGAAAATTCCTATTTAATAACCTGTATTTATAACTAATAAAGCTGAGTATCAGGCTCGGTTCCACTAGGGACGTAACGTCAGGAAAATGAAGAATAATAAGAAGAAGAGTATACGTAAGCTTGTTTTTATTGATAACCTCTAAATTCGACATGCTGAGTGCTATCAAGGTGAAAATTTCATGCTACTAGTCAAAATCAAGATGGCGTCAAAATCCAAGATGGCCGCCAGATTTTATCACTCTAAATAATACTCCTATTCTTCATCTGACTCGAAAAATACACCAACTATTGAAAACTTGTATCCTTGTTGTACAAAAAATGATGTTTGCATTGATTGCACTCGCAATATACGTCAAAATCGTGGAACATGTTTTAGAAAATCGTTCATTCCATAGGGCAAATACCATTGCACACCTAGTTTCTGTAGCCTATCTTACGCAATTTTTCCTCAGCTTTCTGATGGTGATCTCAGAATTCTAAACGAGCGGTGCGCTAATGGTGAAAAAACGATTTTTCTAACAAAATTCAAGATGGCGGCCAAATTCAAAATGGCCGCCGGATTTTTTTTAACTTCAAATGAAAGCTATATCCTTTCTCTATACGATGCCATTAAGTTTGGTATGTGTTCCAAGGGAAATATGAGACATATCACGTGAAGAAATACCCAAGATTTATCAAAAAATGGGCTTTTTTGCAAACTGTTTAGCTAGCTGGCGTACGAGGGGTCCACCAATTTGAGAAAACAAAAAGGACCACCCTTAAGTTTTATCGAAAGCTAGCGATCAGTGACATAAAATTGGAATTCTAACGATGGGTGCCGATGGCGGCCTGGTTTCAGCGAGAATTGCTCAAATACGATATATTTGACCTCGCCTTTACGGTCTAAATTAGACTATCCAACTACTACTTTGCATAAGGTACTAACATTACAGAATAGCTAGACTTGCATTGAAAAATGATTGAATGTTTTTACTAACCTCATGCGTCAACTGTTCTCGGATTGCAGTTGAGAAAATTTAAGAAAAATCATATTTAGTTGGTTTATGGTTGCTTTGCTTTGAAGGTGTTATCTATATTAATGTATATTTTGAGACGATTACATACCTCTTTCAGCTCTGCCGGAATGGTGCTCATGTTGGAATAATGCGAGTTCATGGTATAAGCCTTATCGATCAGGAACACTGTGTAGTTGCTGTCGTCAACTACTTCCAAAACCCGAGCCCGATACCACTCGCAACCGATGGCTTCGCTTCCTCGTCCCTTCGAAGGCGTTGGGAACACCAAACATATTTCACCCTGCTGCCAATTCGTTTTGTCATCTCCATCGTCCATTTTCTCATCCATCTTGTTCTGGATTTCCTCCTGCATGCGAGCTATTCCGCTAGCATTCTTCACGAGACTTACGTAGAACTCATTCGGGGTAACAACTCTTAGGATGTCCACCCGGACCCGTGCTTGTCGCTTTTCCGACGTAGAGCTCTTGCTATTGGAAGCAGCGCCTGCGCTTGTGTTTCCATGGGTGATGTTAAATGGTACTTCTTCGACTTCTTTGGCACGCTCTACAACAGCACTCTCGGGCCCTGTAGACACGGCGAAACCGTTCTTCACCATTAGGGCATTCACACAGGTGTCGGAGCGGTGCTTCAGAATGTAGAGCGCAACATCATAACAGTCGTCCTGTTTTTCACCCACGATCACCTGGAAAACGGACGACGAGACGGCAATTCGGTTGAAGCTTTGGATGGCTTCCTCAGTCCATCGGTACTTGTGCTGCTTGAACGGTTGCACATGCATCAGCTTGCAACGGACGGCATACTCAAGCGGTGCCAAGAATTGTTTCGCAATTTCACGGATGTCCTGCCAGCCGATTGTTAAGCGATGGCCAGTGTCCACGGAATAAACTTCGCAATTTCCTGAAAAACATAAGTTGACGTTATGAAAACATTGCTAAAAGATTTATTTTCTATTATTAATATTAGATTAAATATGGTAAAGGAGTTAACTGGTAATCTAATCACTAACTCATTTAAATAATTCTAATGTTCCGCATACATACACTCCTGTACAAAAGTTCAAAATCCTAAAAAAATCATATAAGGATTTTGTCCATATATCTGTAATTACATGTCTAATTAAAACGCTCTACGACTCATTCGAAGGGCAATGAGTTGAACTTATTTAGTAGTAATTTCAATCTTTTTTTTTATTTTGTTTGTCTATTTTTTACCTAAAGTACAGTTTTATTGAATTTGAATAGTTTCCCACCAAAATGTTGCAAATGCTTTTCAAAGATTATGAGATTGAGGTTCTAATACCATACGGGTATAAAATGTAACAAATTCAAGTAAAAATAAGAACAAAATTTTAAAAATATTATTTATTTTTTAATTAGCATGAGCATGAGAATTGATGGTCGTACAATTCGTAGTTGCTACTCCGTGATTATCCAGAATAATATAAATTGTACAAGGAATCAACAAACTCAGCTCGGGAGTAGCTTATCATCTTCAGTGTATGATTTCGAGAATTCCAAACATTATAATGTAAATAACAGCACACAATAACACCTGAGCAGTTCGAGCATATGTTTGTCCGAATGTACGCGCTCATCTATACACAGCCGTGATGATACGTTTTCTCTGCTTTTATCGAATATCGATAGACGCGTTACTGAAAACGAGATTGCCTGCTTGGTATCCCAATCTCTTTGTGCTCCGGAACCCGAGTGTACGGGTATAACAAAACTGGTACCAAATTGGAAGAACTGCGAAGAACTGGGTTATGTTTCCTTCAAGATAGTGTTAGCTAAACATTGGAAAGTATTGGCTCTGACTGCTACAACTTGGCCGCGTAGTGTAACTTTTCGAGAGCTCACAAGAATGAATGAAAAGCCACGTATTTTTACACGTCACATCGAAACTATGGTATTAATTAGTATCTGGAGGTTTGTATGATTGATTCGGGAAATAAAATACAGTGGGATTTCGTTTTTGGCAACAAAGTTGAAATTTTCAGTTGCCAAAAACGGAACCCATATTTTAAATTTAAATTTTCAACTTTCGGCTTTTAAAACATCATTAGAATGTTAACACATCATCTTTATGGAATCATAAAGCATCGAGACTTCGAAAATGTTCACTTCGATGCATTTTTCCGTAGGATTTTACTATGTTATGAATCTATAGCCCCGTAATGTTAGTTCTGGCAAATGTTCTACATACTTTTTACGCCTCAAGATATTAAATTATTTTTTTAGAAGCTTTATGTACATTTTTATAAAAGTATAAGGCCATGTAAAATCAGTACTCGCATAAGTGTCCTTTATTCAAGAACTGCAAATTTTCCTAAAACTATGTAGGAATAGGAAAAAAATTGTGTTATTAGAAAAACGTATTTACGATACAAAAGCGCTGGGTATTGAAACACGGCATGAGCTTTTTTCTATGTTTATTAAATGCGCTTAAAATCAGTTAACCCTCTCTTTCCCATGGTAGCTCCAGAGCTACACAACTTTGCACGAATATATTTTTTTTATATGTCGATGTACCAATAGCCGCATAGCTAAGAACAAATATTGGTATAAAATCGAAAAATAACACTAATACCCCAAAATTTGTCTTACGTAATTAATGGACCGCCCCTTGGTAGGTACCTTAAGGAAGTGCAAATTAAATGCTTTAAATGAGGATAATATTAGATTCAAAGTCAAATTACCTGTAAAACCCAAGCAGAAATGTTTGGCATTCCACGTTGCTGCCGCCATATTTACGTTTGGATTTGTCAGAATAATTTATGATCATTCTCTTTTCGTTCAATATTTCAGACAATATTTGAATGATTTTCGGTATGAACATAGTAGATATTAGAATCTGTCATAAGCTGCATGTTATTCATTTATGTTATCTTTATTCGATTATCTGCCTTATGTCATTAGAATATGATCTGAGTTTCATAACTGAATTGAATGATTTGTTCAATATACTGTGGTTAGGGCGGTTCAGAATTGAAAAAATGTTTGAAAATCCAATCTCCCATATCTTTTTTACCATCCTTACCATGAAAATAGTGTTCTGTAAAATTTTCAGCTTTCTAGGAAGTGATTTAAAGGTGGCCCAAAGACAAAGTAGGTTTAGGGAAAGTGTACCAGTTATGGCCATAGTAGTTCCCTATTTGGCCATATGTGATATTTAGATAACTTTCATATTTTTAATCTTTTTGAATGTTTTGACATCAAGATATAAAATCTAACTGATACAACACACAAACATTTTCAAAATTTAAAGACATTAAAGTAATCACGTATGGCGAAATAGGGAACCACTATGTCCATAACTGGTACACCTACCATATATGGAAATTACTATGGAGAAAATTTTAAAAACGTTCCAAACACGTTAGTACTGGAATGTCAGCATAAACTCATCATCTCATCGTGAGAACTCATTCTTTAAACCACGATAAAAAAATTTGTTGAAGAGAGCAATTTAATCCGACGGATAGCAGAAGAGATATTCATGAGTTTGTTTGCTATTATTTAGCTTAATACGGGATTATAGCCCCGAAAACATCTACAAAAATCCCAAACAATATTAGCTCAAAAGTTATTTTTATCTTTAGCAACATCCTTCATTAGGGTTTGAAAAATGAGTTTTCACTATGGGATGATAAGTTCGTAGTTACATTATTTCTCCATAGTAATTTCCATATAAACCTACTTTGTCTTTGGGCCACCTGCAAATCACCACCGAAAAGCTGATAATTTCACAGAACACTATTTTTATGGTAAGGATGTTAAGGAAGATATGGGAGATTGAATTTTCAAACATTTTTGAATTCTGAACCGCCCTACTGTGGATGCATCATATTCTTTCAATGTCATTCAAAATGAGGAATATGAAGTTTTGTAAGCGTTTGAATTACAAATCATTCAATGTAGGACCGGAGTTTTCGATCAGTGTACTCCAATGCATAAGTTCGGTCAGATTAGAAATCCTTTATAAGAGAGATTCGCGGAAACTGACATTTCTGTCAAAGTGTGAGTCAATAGGCCTTTTCATGTGACAGGTCCGTCTATGCATTTGTTTACATCGGTGGAGGACCGGTGCATACACGAGGCTGTCATTTTCATAGGAGAACTGTCAAAGAGCTTCCCGATCAGCTGTTTTGGAACGTCATGTGAATAGGCCTATCGAGCAGCGAGAGCTGTCAAAGCATGAGTTAAACGAACATGTGTTATGTTTGTTTTGGACTTTTCTTGAGGCGTAATGTAATCCACTTGAAATTATTTCGGTGAAAGTAGTTTTGCATGAAGCAAAATATATTAAATATTTTGCTTATTTGATTTTTTGTCTATGCGATATTTAGTTACTGACTTTTTCTGATGTTTATTTGTTTGTACAGGTAGCTCAAAGGTCTATAACGAAACAAAATGCACTTTTTAGAGCAATGAGGAATTCATGTCCGTGTTACAATATTATTCTCGGCGCTAAGCAAACTCAGCACTGCTGGTCTGTTGCCAAATCATTCCATTTTACTTCCGCTTATCTCTCATATAAAGGATCACTAGTTCAGTCATTTTAGAATTATGAATGAAACACGATATTTGGAATACCGTGTGTTAGAACCAGGCAATTACATTCTAAAATTATTTTGTTTGTGTGTGCAACTTAAGTTCAAGTTTGTCATGGCTTTCTAAAGACTACTTTATATGCTAACCTACTGACAATCGGTGGCAGCAAATTCAATTTCGCTTGTGAAAAAAATCATTCCCATCAGAAGACCCCACAAAAAAAATCCGTAAATTGCAAAAGTTGTATTTTTTTTATTAAAAGACTGATTGATTCATCAACTGGAGGCATAACATTGTCATTTTCTTACACCAGTAATATAAAATTCATTTGTAATTTCATATAAGGTACCGTGGGGCAAGTGGGTAATAGAATTCGCATAGTTGAGATTCTTCAAATTCTAGAGACTTTAAATTGAAACAAATGAAGTCGTGTATAGTTTTTAGCTTGACTCCCACCAAATATAAGCAGTATGCTAAAATTGATTTTTATGAAAAATTGAAGAAAAAAGTACAGAAAAAGTTTTTGAAAAACGTCTCCTTACTTTTCACTTGCCCCACAGGTGGGGCAAGTGAAAAGTTTATCGTTTTGAACAATAAATTCAAAAACTAACAGTTACATTCACGATTTCTATTACCTTTAACATTTGTTAAGGCGTCCCAATGAATTATAACATAAGTAACATGTCAACGAAGAAAATTGTATTCTTGTTACTTGAATTTTCTTCTGTTCAGTTATGTTTGTTGAAATGATTCGAAAACATTATAACTGCAACATTTCTAATGTTAGTTCTTACATCATGGGACAGCAATTTCATTTCTGCTCTGTATAATTTCCACCGCTCATTATTTGTTTTTATGAAAATCGGATATGACTTCAGATAACTCTTCAAAAGAAATCAAACGGGATCCTTCAATAAAGTATTTAGAAACTTTTTTATGTGGATACACCTATACCCCATTTTTTATGTTTTGAACTAGCTTTACATAGACATTCCACAAGATTTCCGTGCGTTCTCTTATATTGGAACTTTTCAATCAACGTCTTCCTTTTAATCGGCTGTCCGAAGTAAACATATTAATATCGTAATATTTGGCAACATTTTTTTAGAGAAGTTCCATGTTTTGGCCATGATAATAGCCTTTGACGCTTTGAATATAGTGTTTCTTGAATTATCAGCACGTTCTGTTGTTCTATGATAATTGCGAACCTTTTATATTTATAGCTACCTACGGAGAAAACGCAAATTCTATCTCTTATGAGAAACTTTTCACTTGCCCCACGTGATTAGAAAAATGACAGTGTTTCAATTTAGTTATTTTTAGGTCTATGTCAAATTATTTCTAAAATTTTTTTCATGGCAGTTTAAAACTGCCAGAGGGTACAACTTAGAAGTGGTACAGAAAATTATATTCCGCAACTTTTTTCTACTGAAAATATTAAAATAAGATTGCACGCCGCCAACTTTTTACGGAGTGATAGTTGACAGGTTAACAATATTTCGCTCTATTATGGAATAATGACTGAAATTCTCAGAAATCTCTTACCTATCGTAATGTACTCAATGGCCTCAAAGGTCTACGCACGAGTTTTGAACGTTAATTCACATATTCAACAAAATATACCAATTATTTTCACTTACCCCATTTACCCATGTAACGTTCATTTCGAATTTAGTTAATTTCGAGCATAAATTACACTGTACACAAAAGCGATTAACTCGAACACGCCCTTTGAGAATACGATCCACATCTGTCATCATCAGTACTACCACAACACAGGAAAAAGTTTGTTTCCGCTGTGGCAGACAAAAAGTGCACTGGCAGCAGCAAGAGAAGAGGTGCTAGTGCTCGAAGCTGCCGAGATAGCTGCCTCCTCGTGGCAGACTAAGTTGATCGAAGCAAATCCTTGCCGACACGGTGCCAGGACGCGCGGACCAAAGGAAAGTTCCAGATTTCGACGGGACAGCAGCTAACGGGATTCGGACCGCCTAGCCCGGATCAAGGAAAAAACGCCAGCACACGCGCTGCGGGACCGGTGAGAAGAGCACGGCTGTGTTCAGGGACTGTGCCAAGGTAATTTAGATCGCAATGGCCGTATAACATGGAATGTTAACCACCGACTCTCTGCCAAAATAGGAATCCGTTCCGAGCATCATCCGGCAAAAAGTAGCCAGGACAAGGAAGTTCTGAAGGAACTAGCGTGAGGTAATTTTGACCGACATTAACATGCGCGTAACGTTTTGTGACGATTTCCCGTTCCACACAGAAGTCGACCCTAATCTCCAACCGTCCGTTTGGGAACGAGGAAAGCGCTGAGAAATACTCCGAAAAAGCGTCCCAAATCCACGGGTGAGTCACTCTAGTCGGAAGCGTCCGCATGTTACTAATGAAGGCCGTTTAGGGCGCTTTTTTTTCTGTTACGTTTTAATCCGAGGCAGCAAAGCATCTAATCCGGACAAGCACTTGGCCGTGGGAGATCCTGGTGAATCGCTGGATCGAGGACCTAACAGATCTCGGTTGTCGGCAAGAGATCCAAACCCGTCGGCCAGAACAAATACCTGTCTGGTGGCATTCACAGAGTGGTCGGTGTCTGCTAACGGAGGTTCATCGAACGCGAACGTAGCCAAGCTCCACAGTGAGGGGCATTTAGAGGAACGGAGGCGGTGCAAAAAGGTCCGAACAGCGAGACTGTCAACCATTGTCGGCGCGAAGAAGACGGCGAGCTAGACGAGGTGACGAACTCTAGGGAGAAGAAGCCGTGAGTACACTATAGCATGCGCACAAGTGATGATCGCCCGCAGGGCAAGAAGGAGACCATAATCTGGCCGAAGACCATAGCATAGGGCATTAGCGTAGGAGTTAGCATTATCGAAGGCGTGTGATAGATGTGTGTGGGAGCGCTAAAATACAGAATGCTTCGAAATTAATTTTGTGGCTCTATATTCTTTTGGTTTGAGGGAAAAACCCAACATTGGCGCCCAACCAAAACGAGCCCGTAGTATTATTATCTTATAGAATAATACTCAAAAATTTGTGAGAAATTTTGTTTTGTCCATTTGGCTAACTTTTCGTGTTGAAGATACTTTAGACAGTATGGATCCCTTATACCTCAGTGATGAGGAGCTAAATTACGAGTTGGCTTTGCGCCGATGCAACCAACCTACTTCTGCCACACGCAGAATCAAAGGCACGCAGCTCAGAGCGCTGATGCAAAAAGAGTTTGCCGAGAATGTAAAATACACCTCATCCGAGCATGCAATGCCGGCAGATGTGAACATTCATCGTTGTGAACAGCAAGTCAGACTACTGATTCCAATGATTGAAACGGCACTCAAAAGATGTAACACAGATTTCCTAATCCAATCTAGATCTCGTATGATTCATTATCGAGATCGTCTGTCAATTGTGAAACCTCCGGCAGACTTGATCGATATGCACGCGTCAGTGTCAATGCAAGTGAAGTTCTTAATAGAAGACATCAGTGACAGACTTGGTGATCCGTTGATCAGCACGAGTAGTCAACAAGTGTCACAACCAGCGGAAGGAGCGGGATCGCTGGAATATCAACAGCACTACAACACTCTTCTATCGCCGGAAAGAGAACAAAACCAGCATCGAATCAACGAACCACAGAAGGCAGCAGCGCAAACGGGTGTTGTGAACAGGCAAAGCAATGAAGGGCTGAACAACGACTTCATCCGTGCGACGAGTTCGCCGATTAGAGCAGGAAGAGGAAGGGGACGTGGAGTTGCGATCAATCTCTCACTACCTGGCAGGAATTCTTCGCAACCGAGAGGCACACCTCCTCCAGCTTACCATCGAGCTGGACCAGAAATAGCTCACGACAGTACAACCGATCGCTTGAGAGATGAACTGCTCATACAGCTACTACAACGAGAACAGCACACGCAAGATCGGCAAGACGCAGGGAGAGGTCTCAAAGCAGTTCACAACTGGCCATTCAAGTTCAAGGGCGAAAAGGACACCACATCTCTCAACACCTTTCTCGACAGAGTGGAAACATTCGCACGGTCAGAAGGCCTTTCCGATGATACGCTGCTGAAGTCCATCAAACATCTACTACTAGACGATGCGTTGGACTGGTATGGACGAGCGATATCGCAGAACCTGCTGGTAACATGGACAGCTTTCAAAAACGAGATACGGAAGGAATATCTGCCAAGTAGTTACGAGCAGATCCTCAAGTTAGAAGCCATCTTCCGATTCCAAGCTCCGGATGAGTCTTTCGCAAAGTACTACCGTGACATATCCGCATTATTCCGCTTCATACAACCACCAATGAGCGAACAAGAGAAATTCTTCATTGTGAAGAAAAACATGAATGCGGACTATGCAACGATTGTTACGGCAGCAAGACCACTCTCTCTGCAAGACATGGTGGAAGTGTGTAGCAGCTATGATGAAACGCGCATGCTGTTAAACCGTCAGAAACGAGTTCCTTTTCCGCAGAGCAGTCTGCTAGAACCGAACTTAGCAACGCCAGCGAATCGCCCAACGCCGTTAAATCGAGGAAATCCGCGGTTCGGGCGAGTGCACATGCTGAACTCAGAGGAGGATTTTAGTCCTCTAGAAGCTTGCAGCTGTCAACCACAAGCCCACCCAAGCAAAAACGCGAACGTCAGCGAGAGTCAAAAGAAGTCAATGGAATCGCAATCGGCAGCAGAAAAGGACAACTGGCAGCAGCGAATTCTGGAACTGTCGGAGCAAGTGAATGCACTAAAACTTCGACAATATAACAGGGAAGAAAGACCACATCGCAGTCAGCATCAACAGGAACAAGAGCTACAAGAACATCATCAGCAACAACCTGGCGATCAAAGGAGAACTGGTTTGATCTGTTGGAATTGCGATGAAGAAGGACATCGGTTCATGGACTGTCCAAAGCCTCAAGCGGTCATGTTTTGCTATCGCTGTGGGCACAAAGGCTATTCGCTGCGTAGCTGTCCGACTTGTCGAACAGGTCTGGGAAACGCTGTCGCGGGGAATCACTAATCGAGGGAAGGAGATCCTCGCAAAACTTCTACAATCCCTCAGACATCCCGAACCAAGCCATGATCAATTCCATCATCATCAACCCCGAAGACGACGAACGCCCGCATGCAGAGATATCAATCCTGGGGAAGAAGTTACGTGGACTGCTGGACAGTGGTGCAAGCTGTTCCCTTCTTGGCGGCAACGCGGTCAACATCATCGAAGAACTCCGACTGCGGAAAGGAGAAGCAAAAGGTCAAATAAAAACAGTTGATGGTACCGCGCACAACATTCGCAACTTCGTATATCTTCCAATAGCATTCAACAACCGAATTCAGACAATCGCAGTACTCCTGGCCCCATCGCTACCAGAATGCATTGTGCTCGGCATGAACTTCTGGAGAACATTCGGAGTAAAACCGGTGTGCTGTTCGTTAGAAGAAGAAGGCATCGAAATCGACACTAATCCGGAGACAGCGAAAACACCAGAAGAGGATTCGATGAAGGAGTTGACACCAGAGCAGAGAAAAGCATTACATCGAGTCATCGCAACATTTCCAACTGCGGAGGACGGTAAGTTAGGTCGAACCAGCCTGTACGAGCACCGAATAGATGTTGGTGAAGCAAAACCCAAAAAGCAACGGCACTACCCGATGTCCAAGTACGTGCTGGACGAAGTCAACAAGGAGATCGACCGGATGGTGACACTAGACGTGATAGAGGAAGCGATGTTCTCCCCATGGAACAACCCACTCGTGGCGGTTAAGAAAAAGAACGGGAACTACAGGGTATGCCTCGATGCGCGACATCTGAACTCGATCATGACCAACGAAGGATACCCGATTCCACAAATCTCTGCCATCATCAACAACCTTGGGGGATGTGCGTACATTTCGTCGATCGACTTGAAAGATGCTTTTTGGCAACTACCACTAGCAGCGGCGTCCCGGCCGTTGACGGCGTTCACCGTACCCTCACGAGGACACTTCCAGTTTAAGGTAGTCCCGTTCGGACTCTGCACGGCCAGCCAAGCTCTATCGCGGTTGATGACGCATCTGTTTGCAGACCTAGAGCCTCGAGTCTTCCATTATCTGGATGACATCATCATCTGCTCTCGTACTTTCGAAGAGCATTTGGAAATGCTGACGGAGGTAGCGGCCCGACTACGGCGTGCGAACCTGACAATTTCGCCAGAAAAATCGAAGTTCTGCAGAGAGGAGATAAGATATCTTGGTTATGTGCTGAATCAAGACGGCTGGAAGGTGGACGATGAAAAGATAGCCTGCATCGTAAAGTACCCAGCACCAACAACCAGAAAAGAAGTGCAGAGATTTCTGGGCCTGTGTAACTGGTACAGAAGGTTTATAGCGGAGTTCTCACGGATCGCCGCCCCGCTAACCGAGTTAACGAAGACGAAGATAAAGTTCCGCTGGACGGCGAAAGCAGAGGAGGCCTTCTTAAACCTGAAGGCCGCGCTAGTGTCAGCTCCGGTGTTGATCATGCCGGATTACAGCAAACCATTCTCGGTAGCATGCGACGCCAGTGACATCGCTATTGGTGCGGTCTTAACGCAGGAGGTAGACGGAGAAGAACATCCGGTAAGCTACTTTTCGCAAAAGCTGTCGTCATCGGAGCGCAAATACTCGGTAACCGAACGGGAATGCCTGGCAGTAATCCGCGCCGTAGAAAAATTCAGAGGGTACATAGAAGGAGTGAGATTCATTGTGTATTGTGACCATGCGGCACTGTCATATCTACTGTCCATGAAAAACCCGACAGCGCTGATGAGCAGGTGGATCCTAAGATTGAATGCCTTCGACTTCGAGATCAAGTACCGGAAGGGAAGCATCAACGTAGTTCCGGACGCGCTCTCGCGGGTTGTAGCAGTAACCACGTTCGTTACAGGCGTAGATTCAGAGGACCCATGGTTTGAAGCCTTGGCGCACAAAATAAAAACTCAAGGAGACGATTACCCAGACTTCAGGCTGGTGGACAACGAGATCTACAAAAACTGTCTTTGCAGAGAAGGAGGAACAACAACGCATAAATGGAAGCGGATTGTGCCGTTGAAGAATCGCGTGGAGGTCATCAAGCGCTGCCACGACGCGCCAACGGCCGGTCATCTAGGATTCCACAAAACGCTAGACAAGGTTCAGTCTCACTTCTACTGGCCGAAGATGAGAGAAAACATAGGGCAGTACGTCCGGAGTTGCGAAGTTTGCAAAGCTAGCAAAGCGCCAAACTCTGCCATGATGCCAGACATGGGAGGTCTGAAACCTGCCAGAATACCATGGGAGCTGGTGTCAGTGGACTTCGTGGGACCTCTTACTCGCTCAAAACGCGGCAACACGGTACTGTTAGTTGTGGTGGATTGGATCACGAAGTATGTTATCGCTCATCCCATGCGCAGCGCAGATTCTGGAAAGATGGTGGAGTTTCTGGAACAGCATGTCTTCCTGAAGTTCTCACGGCCAAGAATCATCCTCTCAGACAATGGGAGACAGTTTGAGTCCATCGCGTTCAAATCGCTTCTGGCACGGCACAAGATCACGCACATGAAGACGGCCTTCTATTCGCCGATGGTGAATAACGCCGAACGCGTCAATCGAGTGCTGATCACCTGTGTTCGAGCGCTTCTGGATGAGAACCATGCAGGATGGGACGAGAATCTGGCAGCGATAACAGCAGCCATCAACAGTGCTAAGCATCAAGTGACGGGAGTGAGCCCGCATTTTGCAAATTTCGGACGAGACCTGATACTCCATACGGACCTCTACGTACAAGCGAACATGAATACACCGGAAGATCCGAAAGTGGCACAGGACATGCGGTTGTCAGCGATGAAGAGAATCCAAGAGTTCGTGCTGCAGCGGATTAGGAAGAACTACGAAAAAACGAAGCAGAGGTACAATCTACGCACGCGACAGGTGGACTTCAACATAGGCGACGTCGTCTGGAGGCGAACCTTCACTCAGTCCTCCAAAGCAGATCACGTAAACAGGAAACTGGATCCAAAGTACGTTCCGGCACTAGTGAAACAGATTTTGGGGAAGAACATCTACATGCTGGAAGACGTCGCGGATGGGAAGCAAGGCCGCTATCACGCAAAAGACATCAAGGCGGACTAAACGTTATTGGTTCAGCTATGTCCACAGGCAAACCCTGTCAACAATGAGTTCTACGCTCCGAAAATCCGTGCCAAATCGGGAAAATGGCACCAAGTCAGGTGTGATGAGCAACAACTTCTTCATGACTACCTCTCCACCTCGACAAGACCTTCAGCTATGAAAACACGACGTCCAGAAGCCTACGGAAGGCATGGGAGATTGGGACCCTGAAAACTTATAGTGAGTAAGGAGACTCCAAATACCAGCAACTGGAGCGACAACACGACAAGACGAAGCCTACGGAAGGCACGGGAGATTGGGACCCTGAAAACTTAAAGTGAGTAAGGAGGCTCCAAATACCAACGACGGAAACAACAACAACACGACAGGACAAAGCCTACGGAAGGCACGGGAGATTGGGACCCTGAAAGCCTGTAGTGAGTAAGGTGGCTCCAAATACCAAACAAGATCAGCTATGAACAACACCAGTTACGAGGAGTTCAGCTCGAGAAAGACACCAAGCGTGGAAGCAATGAAGTCACAAGCCCTGGATGGTGTACTGGCGGCAGCAGCAGCTGCAAATATCGATCAGGTCCAAAGTGTTACGCATTCCTGTAAATCTGTCAAATAAAGGTCTTCTCGGCACCTCGTAGTGTTCGGGCGATTGCATGGCATTATCATCCCGGGTATCACCCAAAAGCAACGCGACCAGGGGCGCGGATATTCCAAGGTAACTTGGAATTGTGAACCCTATTCTTGGACCCATGCACATCGAGGGCGAGGAAATGCGCTCTTTTCCGAACCAACTACACAAGCTATGCACTCGACTTCGGTCAGTGACTAAGCCATTAGGCACGAAAATAGGCAATTATAAGGAATCATACCATCGATGATGTCCTAGCCTTAAGTAATTTAGCCAATACAACAATTTACCTCTATGTTTCTTGTGTAGATGTAAGATTTTTCTAGTTTTAGTTACAACTAGACATAATCTATTTGAATGTTCCACTGTGGGACAGCTAGCATAGAGATGATGGACAAGAACTTCTCTAGAGACCATTTGCCAAGATTTCGTTGGCGTCTGATCAATTCATCTGACAGGACTCGCTGTCGTTAATCAGAAACTTGA
This sequence comes from Aedes aegypti, assembly GCF_002204515.2. NCBI lineage: Eukaryota > Metazoa > Arthropoda > Insecta > Diptera > Culicidae > Aedes > Aedes aegypti. The sequence continues at coordinate 119,411,130 of NC_035107.1, forward strand.
AGCTTTGGATTATGTGTACCCTCTCTGGCAAGTGGTGCGACTTGCGTAAATTTAGTTTGGATTTTGGTGCCTCTTTGTATGTCTTGAAGTCTGTTCAAGCTAAACTACACGATCAGTTCAGTCTCTAGAAAACTTCTTAACGGAAGTGAAAGTTTAGAATTTTTCATGAATCGCTGTTACCGATTCATGAAAAATTCAATCCCCACAGTGAAGTTGTGTAACGTTCATTTCGAATTTAGTTAATTTCGAGCATAAATTACACTGTACACAAAAGCGATTAACTCGAACACGCCCTTTGAGAATACGATCCACATCTGTCATCATCAGTACTACCACAACACAGGAAAAAGTTTGTTTCCGCTGTGGCAGACAAAAAGTGCACTGGCAGCAGCAAGAGAAGAGGTGCTAGTGCTCGAAGCTGCCGAGATAGCTGCCTCCTCGTGGCAGACTAAGTTGATCGAAGCAAATCCTTGCCGACACGGTGCCAGGACGCGCGGACCAAAGGAAAGTTCCAGATTTCGACGGGACAGCAGCTAACGGGATTCGGACCGCCTAGCCCGGATCAAGGAAAAAACGCCAGCACACGCGCTGCGGGACCGGTGAGAAGAGCACGGCTGTGTTCAGGGACTGTGCCAAGGTAATTTAGATCGCAATGGCCGTATAACATGGAATGTTAACCACCGACTCTCTGCCAAAATAGGAATCCGTTCCGAGCATCATCCGGCAAAAAGTAGCCAGGACAAGGAAGTTCTGAAGGAACTAGCGTGAGGTAATTTTGACCGACATTAACATGCGCGTAACGTTTTGTGACGATTTCCCGTTCCACACAGAAGTCGACCCTAATCTCCAACCGTCCGTTTGGGAACGAGGAAAGCGCTGAGAAATACTCCGAAAAAGCGTCCCAAATCCACGGGTGAGTCACTCTAGTCGGAAGCGTCCGCATGTTACTAATGAAGGCCGTTTAGGGCGCTTTTTTTTTTCTGTTACGTTTTAATCCGAGGCAGCAAAGCATCTAATCCGGACAAGCACTTGGCCGTGGGAGATCCTGGTGAATCGCTGGATCGAGGACCTAACAGATCTCGGTTGTCGGCAAGAGATCCAAACCCGTCGGCCAGAACAAATACCTGTCTGGTGGCATTCACAGAGTGGTCGGTGTCTGCTAACGGAGGTTCATCGAACGCGAACGTAGCCAAGCTCCACAGTGAGGGGCATTTAGAGGAACGGAGGCGGTGCAAAAAGGTCCGAACAGCGAGACTGTCAACCATTGTCGGCGCGAAGAAGACGGCGAGCTAGACGAGGTGACGAACTCTAGGGAGAAGAAGCCGTGAGTACACTATAGCATGCGCACAAGTGATGATCGCCCGCAGGGCAAGAAGGAGACCATAATCTGGCCGAAGACCATAGCATAGGGCATTAGCGTAGGAGTTAGCATTATCGAAGGCGTGTGATAGATGTGTGTGGGAGCGCTAAAATACAGAATGCTTCGAAATTAATTTTGTGGCTCTATATTCTTTTGGTTTGAGGGAAAAACCCAACACCCACTTGCCCCGCGGTACCTTATTCAATTTTCAATTTCAATGCCTCTAGGTGAAATTTAATTTTGAAATGACACCAACAGTGGGTGAAATTGAATGTGTGCGTGTGTTGCACCCATTCTCTTTCTCGTCGCATTCGCTCTCATAGTCAGATTGGCTTCGTGCTTGCGGCGTTTGTTTTTGTTCGTTTTTGCACTGATCGGGTTACCCGATTCGGGTATCATTCGGCTGAATTTTTACGACACTTGATAGCACGCGGAATTGGAGGGGACAAATTACGTGTTTGTCTGCTAACATTAATGTGCTGCTCAATCGTCACACCGACAGACATGATAAATGCTCTTTGGAAACGTTTTTTACAACGTTTCGAACATCTCATGTCAGTGTGACTATTGTCGGCAGCCTCCATTTCTTCGGCAGCTTTCCCATAAGAACTGCAGGCAAATCTGTTTGGCAGCTCCAAATCATTCAAATGTTCATTATAAAATAAGTATTGTGTCGATCAATAAAATTTATAAGCCACAATGTAGTTCGAAGTATAGGTAATCAGCGGCAAAATAAATGAATTTGAAAAACTTTCATGAAACAAAAATATTTAATTCTATTTGTTACTGCATTTAAGTGTTACTATTTCCGCTCACGGTATAAAGATTTCGTGACGAACCTAGTAAGAAAATGCGGAAAGAGCGTTGGAAGATATGTTAGAAACTGAACTCAACTCAATTTTGACAAAAAAGCAGATGGTACTGACTTGCGAATCACGGCAGTATAAGGAGCTCAAAATCAGATGTGTAATCGCAGATATATGGACAAACCACTTTTATATGTTTTTTTGCGTGCGACTCCAAACTTTTGCATGTGAGTGTGTTTTTTTATAGTGGTTTATCATCAGTGCACCAGTATCCGCTCATGCCCCTATTTCCGCTCACTAGTGTAAAAATTGATTTTTCGTGTCAAAAAACAACTTTTTTCGCACGGATATATTCTAGCAATACTAACAACTTACAATAAATGAAGTCGTCTGACATTATTTTCATTTGAAAAAATAATTCTTTATATTGAAAACACCAGACCTCATGAGAGGTTATTGGAACACTAGGTATTTGTGTGTGTTCCAATAGCCGCTCCTGCAAAAACTTAAACAATATTTTGAAGAAATGTCGATTTTTGTACACTGAAAACAGCCTTGCAGTCAAAATTACCATGTTGATGGTTTGATTTAAATGCACAACGCCACTTTATTTGTGCAGACTACACACTACGCTCATCTCAAACGGATTTTGTAGTGAGATTTACCATGGGGACTGCGTATTATGGAGTCGGTAAAAATTACCATGTTTCGTGGTAATCGTAACAACATTTTTGAGTTATTCTGTGAACCATCAATTGCGTTTAAGTTGACAACATTTGTGTAGTAAAATGCACTGTACGATTGTAGTATTTGTGACATTTCCCAGAGCTTGATAATGTTTCACGCGCAATGCATCTGAATTTGCAAATTTGTAGAAAATCAGATGCTACAAATTCGCAAACCCGAATGCTTTGCGAATAAACTTTGATAGTATCAAAAATCAGAATCAATAATTTTTATTACCATGGCTAACAATTTTATAGTACTTCACACTTATTAATTGCACATTATTATTCGACTTTAGCAAGCAGCTCGTATTGGAAATGTAGCATCCAGGTCCATCAAATAGTTGCATTCATGGAGTAATCTGTTTATTAGTGAAGTTTAGTTAAATTCGTTAAACAATCTTAGAAAGGTAACTTACCTATATAATAACTTTGTCTGCGAATGAATGGAGAACATCATGAGAATGCATTTTCATTTTCCGATTTTACTAGCTATTTTTTGCAATCAAAAAGAAGAAAAAAACATTTGATGTACCATTAGAGCTAAACCATGATTGGGCAACACAAAGCTTACATTTTCCTTTAATACCTGTTCCAAAGATAACTTCACAAACATTTTTTTTTAATTAAATTATTATGTTTTCAACATTTTCCAAGCACTTCGTTCGACTATGCTGGAGCTGTGTTTTCTTCGAAAACAGTAATGGAGTCTCTTGTTACAATTAAAGAAAAATCAACCGTGACCAATTTGAGTAATTGTTTTAAACGTGGCCATGGTAAAAATAAAACCACACGACATTAGACATTATCGTTGCTGCAGTTGATTTAACTGCATCCTGGAATTGTATTCTCAACTACACGGGCATGATTACGGTTACTCCAACATTGATTTCAGTGTATACAGCCTTCTTTATTGCAGTAGTAGCTATGGTTTGATCATTAAAAAAAATATCAAAATAACGAAATTTGAAATAATGTATTTTTAGTAAGTTCATCACGAAATCTGTTTACCGTGAGCGGAAATAGGAACACTTAGATGCAGTACCAAATGCAATTAATATTTTTTTATGTAAGTTTCCAAAATTATTTTTATTTTGCCGCTGATTACCTATACTTGGAGCCACATTGTGGCATAAAAATAGTATTGATCAACACAATTGTTATTTTATAATAAACATTTGAACACATAACTTCCCTTAAATGAGCGGAATATGGTGCACTGATGGTACATTTTCCCGATATTTTTGAATTGCCGGGGTTTTTCCCTGCTTTCCTGGACGGATGGACACCTTGCTTACACAAATAACTGTAGATATTTCAATACTAGAATGATTACCTTCGCCCACTTTGACGATACGTCCTCGCTTCCAGACCAGCAGGTCATCGCGATCCTTTTCAGCAAATGCGCAAACCATTCCCACGTGCGGGGAATAAGCAACCCGGGCTTCCTTGATGCAATAGTCTGTTAGCTCGACTTGCATCTTGCTGTACGCTTCCTGTAGACTGCTTCGGCGAACATAAAACTCGCTGGGCGAAACGGAGAATGTAATTTTCGTCTTGAATACGTCGTCTTTCTCCAAGTCACGAGTCAGGATGCGTCGTCTGTAGTCCAGGATCCAGCGTTTTTTGACTTTCTGCAGCTGAGTGATCCGCAGCGTGCCTTCATCGTTACGCTTCGGCGGCTTCGGGTCTGGTTTGGCCAGGTTTAGGTAGATCAGAGATTCACGCAGCGATTTCGGACTATCGATGGTTTGCATAATGAGGTCCACATGGTCGGCTCCTCCCGTTTCGGCCTGGACGACGTACATGATCATTTGTTTGCTGAAAAGAACATAAAGATTTTAGTGAGCCACATTGATGAAGCAAATCCCATAATAGAACATACTTCTCGATGAAATCAATCATGATCTGTCTGACTTCGGGAGCCCATTTTTTACCGCCATCAGCTGGCACGATATCGTACAGAGCGCACTCATATGCTCCATCATCGAAGCCGTGTAGATCCGCTTCCAACACCCGAAGGCCCTCGTGGGGAATCTCTTCCGTGCGGCCATAGTCTACGAAAAGTACCTCGTACTTCTTGGATTTCTTGGACCACCCAAGGACGCGGGACCGATACCAGCGTCGTTCGGAAGTGGGCTGCGCCAGGTACAGAGCGCCAATCTTGACTTCCTCTGGAATTTCAGCGTCCTCGCCATCGTCGCGGCACAGCTGATTGACGATTTGTTTGAAGGCATGATTTTGGACGAAGAATTTGTGTGGATTGATCACGTGGGTGACGTTGACCTTCTGACTGTACTTGATGAATGCTGCGTTATCCGGATTGATGGGGTTTATATCGTAGACCTCTCGTTTGCTTCCCTCGCGGAAAGATTCAGCAGGAGCCCCAGCTGAGGAAGAAGCTTTTTGATTGGAGTTGCTGTGATCAGAACTAATGGAACCGTGTGACTTCAATCGTTGGAAAGGTCGTTTGGAATGTGATGCACTTTGTGGAGTCTGACGTCCGCTGCTTTGTCGACTATATGGCGAACGTTGAGAGCGATTTGAAACAATTTCCACATCAGGGCTAGCCGATTTTTCCTGCGAATACGAAATGTTTCTTATCAGTGAGTATTTTTTTGATTTGAACATGTTTTGTTTTTAGATCACTAGTGCATTAATGTTTATTTGACAATTTTGAAGTTTTGATGAATTTTCCCGCTAAAAGCAATCCAAGCGTAGCATGTGGAAATGGACTATCTCACTAATGATATAAATGTTGCATATAAGCATTTGAAAAGGGCTTAAAAGGTCTTGAGTCTTTTTGAAGAAACGTTGCTGTTTCAGTTTGGTTGAAGCTTTTGAGTGGGAAACATCGTTTCATCGTGCGCTCTTCAAGCTAAAGCCCCTTTTCCCCTTTTTTCCATACCGCGGAGACCCTATACGAATTAAATTAGTGGTTGTTGAAGCAAATCGTTACAAATAGTTTATTGGACTGGTGGGTGACATGGCAGAGGATTCAGGCGGTAGAGGAGAGCCATCCTGGGCGTTCGGGTCCAGGTATAATGGCCTGGATATAGATCAACAAGAGTTGGAATGGACAACAAAAGAAAGTAGTCGTGGCAACAATGGGAAGAAACGAACAGCGAATCGTTTGACGCAAAAGGAGATCCAGTTCACAAAAATGATGAAAGTGGACAGTTACAATGGACACGTTTTTTACCCTAAAGCGAACGAACCAGGACGAAACAATGAAAACGGTATCCCCGTTTTTCATCAGAAAGGCAATGAACAACATAACCCCGAATGCTACTATTGTTAGGACGAAAGATGGCGGCCTTTTACTGATGACCGTTAACCGACAACAGGCAGAGAAACTGAAGAATCAAAAGGTTTTCGGAGGAATCATCAATATCGAAATCACCGAACACCCTACCTTGAACAGTTCTCGCGGAACCATATTTTGCCCTGATCTAAAAATGCACACTGATAAGGAGATCCTTGATAAGCTGAGCTCCCAATACGTGGCTGACGTAAAAAGGGTTCAGCGTCGCAACAAAAAAGATGATTTCGAAGATTCCGTAGTGTTCATTTTAACGTTCGATCTTGGGCATCTACCAAACTCGATCGACGCCGGCTTCCATTGCTGCAAAATCAAGCAGTACATACCTCCACCACTACGGTGTATGAACTGTTTAAAATTCGGCCATAAGAGATCAGTTTGCAAAGGCAATCAAATATGTGCCAGTTGTGCTAACCTCTATCATGACAAGGCTCAGTGTCAACAAGGGTTGAAATGCGTCTAAGGTCGTGGAGATCATCACACTTTGTCAAAGGACTGCCCTGCCTACAAAGATGAATTAGAGATTCAACGCATGAAGGTCACCGAGAAGATAACTTATCGCGAAGCAAGAGAAAAGAGAAGACTACAAGCACCCGACCCTTTTTTTTTAATTTCTTTATTAGTATCATTTCAAACATTACATTCATTTCTTATATCTAGGTGTTCTGTGTTATTAGACAACACTATCATCCTAATTTGGTAAAACAAATTTAAGATTTAATTAACATTTTGTTAACAACATATTACATTTCATTTGCCGTAGCAGTTCAGTTTTTTTTTTTTTTTTTTACAGGTGAGTTGATTTCACCTGCTTATAAGAGAGAAAAAAAACGTTTTTAATATACTTAACCTAACTTAACCTAAACATATAACGCATTAATCGTGGCAATAGAAGATTGTAACGATTTTTGCCTGAAATTATTTATTATTTTATTTGACATTTGTTCCAATGTTTCAACATTGGATATTCTATGTAACTCATTGGTACTATACCAGGGAGGAAGCCTCAGAATCATTTTCAAAATTTTATTTTGAATTCTCTGCAGAGCTTTCTTCCTTGTATTACAACAGCTAGTCCATATTGGTACAGCATACAACATGGCTGGCCTGAAAATTTGTTTGAGACAAAGTTTGTTCTTAAGACAAAGTTTTGATTTTCTATTACATTTTACATATTTATTACATTTGGCTTGAATGCCCTCAATGTGATTTTTGAAAGTTAAATTCTTATCTAGCATGAGCCCTAGATACTTAACTTCATCTGACCAATTTATTGGAACCCCTCTCATCGTGACAACATGTCTACTTGAAGGTTTCAAATAAAGAGCTTTTGGTTTATGTGGGAATATTATTAGTTGAGTTTTGGAAGCATTAGGAGAAATCTTACATTTTTGTAAGTATGAAGAAAAAATATCCAAACTTTTTTGCAATCGACTACAAATGACACGCAAGCTTCGTCCTTTGGCGGAGAGGCCTGTGTCATCCGCAAACAAAGATTTTTGACATCCCTGAGGTAGCTCAGGTAAGTCAGATGTGAAAATATTGTATAATATTGGTCCCAAAATGCTGCCTTGAGGAACACCAGCTCTTACAGGAAGTCTTTCAGATCTGGAGTTCTGATAATTAACCTGAAGTGAAGCACCCGACCCTAATCCTCCCAGGCTAAGGCAACCGTTTGCTAGTCTATTCAAATCCCAGCACAATGAAGCAGATCAACAAAAGAACAATGAAATGACCAATCGTTCCAACAAAGATCACATCGCCTCAACAGAACATAACTCATTCAACCATCGACCAAATCAACAACGCCCGGTAGCAAGCCGAGCAATCAGCAGCACTCAGATGAATTCTACGAGGACCACCGATAATACATCAATACCCATCTGTACAACAAATGAGAGAGATAACAATCTAAATGATCAAAACAGCGTACCACCAAGTATGGAACAACATTTTCCAAACCAACCCAGTATCCCAATAATGAAAAACAGTACTAACACCACCAATTACACATCAAACGAAAATGAAACGAAAATATCTAATTCTAACACGACTAACATTATAACAGAATCAAACAATCTCAGTATACTTTCACAGTTTATCACACAATCTATCAATATCGATAAAGAACAATTCAGTGATAATACAATGTAATTCTTTGTTATAACACTACACATCTCTTGGACAATTTCTCGTCACAACCATGGATAGTTGCATATTACAGTGGAATTTAAATGGATTCTACAACAATTTCAATGAACTTAAATTGTTAATAAGTAACTTCAACCCCTTTGCAATTTGTATCCAAGAGAGTCACTTTAATCACTCTCGAAATCCTGAGCTTAAAAATTATTCAATATAGGTATTATAAACTAGACCAATTTCACATGCGAGCCTCGGGCGGAGTAGCGATTTGCGTCAAAGACGGATTTCACTCAAAAGAGAACCTAATACTGATATACAAGCTGTAGCAGTAAGAATGTATTACCCGCTTGAATTCACACTTGTCTCATTGTATCTACCTCCAGATCAGCAGATACAAAGATCACAGTTAGATGACTCATTCAACAGTTACCGAGTCCATTCTTAGTAACTACTGATTGTAATGCACATAATACGATATGGGGTAGTGAGTTGGATAATGCCCGGGGAAAAATGATTGAATCGACAATCAATGACTGGAACCTGAACGTCTTTAATGACGGTTCACTAACCCACTTTAGCGTGGCACACAATAGTTTCTCAGCCATAGATATTTCATTCGGATCTCCTTGTTTATCAAGCCATTTTAATTGGATGGTACACACTGATCTATGCTCAAGTGATCATTTTCCAATTTTAATTTCACTACTCACGCGAATTATCAATTCTTCGAGACGCCCTCGCTGGATAACGTCGGCAGCTGATTGGCATACATTCCAGAATGTAGTAACTACAACATCAGATGAGCAAAATCCATCAACTCCTTTAGACCAACTAGACCACTTTTCTTCTAGCGTTTTACATTCAGCGAAACAAACAATCCTTAAAACGTCTAGCATAGTCAAAAAGTGTAAACCACCAAGGAGGTGCAGCGAGGTCTCTGATTGTATTAAAGCCCGAAATAAAGCGCTCAAAGAATTCAATGGCACTTTTAATTCTGAGACAGAGAAAGCGTACAAAATTGCAAAAGCGAAAGCACGACGCGTTATTCGTCGTTGCCGAGAATCGTGGCAAAAGTATGTATAATCTATCGATAACTCAACACCCTTAAAGGAATTTGGTCGAAGGTATAAAAAATCTCAGGAAAAACTAGCTTCCAAGGTATAACATGCTTAAAAGGTAGCTCAGGATTAATACATTATCAAGTATAGCAGCCTATTTACCTGAATTCAGACAGCAAATGATAGATTTTCAAACCAACGACGACGACGAAATCGACCCAAAATGATCTTAATAAAGAATTTACGATGCAGGAGTTACAGATTGCGCTAAAGAGTTGTAAGGGAAGTTCTACTGGTCCAGACAATATACATTATGATATGTTGAAAAACCTTTAGACAAACCAAAGCGAAATCCATGGGAGCTGTGAAGATAATTCGAGCTCTTTCTAATACGACTTGGGGATCTAGTAGAAAAACTCTTCTTACACTGCACAATGCATTAGTATTGTCAAGATTAGAATATGGAAGTATCATATACAACTCAGCTTCTGCAACACGCTTGAAGCAATTAGATCCTTTTCACCACCTTGGTGTCAGATTGGCATTAGGAGCTTATAGGACAAGTCCTACTGTAAGTATCCTTTCTGAGGCAGGTAAATTACCGTTATTATACAGAAGAGATATTTAAACGCTGGTTTACGGAATAAAAGTAATAACTTAAAACAATAAAATTTCGAGTAAGTACAGACCATTCGACCCAAACAAAAGCCAAAAATTCTTTTATATATCGATTTAAGAAACTTTGTTCGACTTTCCAAATCAATACTGAAAACATCTATAGTCGGGGATATCATCGCGAACCTTCGTGGACACTTGGTGAAATAAAAGTTGATTACTCAATGGCAAGCACTCAGGAATCGAATGCAAATCCAGTGCTGTTCCAAAAAGAGTTTTCACGCAAAATATCTGAGTACGTAGGATACTATTTTATTTATACTGATGGATCAAAGTACGCCAATAAATATACGTCTATCGAACCAGTCCTCGATATTCTCCGCAGAATTGATGGCTATAACCAGTGCAATTGAATACGCTCTCGATGACCAATCGCATTACAAATATCTAATTATATCAGACTCAATGAGTTCACTCCAAGCGCTACAAAACACAACCATTAATCCAAAACATCCAAGAACTTTTGATGACAATCCGTAGAATAAATAAAATCGTACATTTTTGGGCTCAACAGCGGCTTGGGGCCTTTCTTAGCCGAGTGGTTAGAGTCCATGGCTACAAAGCAAAGCCATGATGAAGGTGTCTGGGTTAGATTCCTAGTCGGTCCAGGGTCTTTTCGTAATGGAAATTTCCTTGACTTCCCTGGGCATAGAGTATAATCGTACCTGCCACACGATATACGAATGCGAAAATAACAACTTCGACAAAGAAAGCTCTCAGTTAATAACTGTGGAAGTGCTCATAAGAACACTAAGCTGAGAAGCAGGCTCTGTCCCAGTGAGGACGTTAATGCCAAGAAGAAGAATAATATCAGGATTCGCCTGAAAAGCTGGCGATGGACCAACTATATTTGCTGTTTAGAAGTTAGTCAAAATATCTTGAACCAATCTCTACTGTTGTTTCTTCGTACAACACGAGTCAAAAAACTTCGCTTTTCGTAAACTGCATCAGTGCGATTTTTTGGCGATGACCAACCGCGCCCTAACCTGTAGGATAAGATTTTATCATTTCCATTGTTTTCATATGAAAACTGGCCAGCTTAATATGCATTCAAAAGTACCATAATAAATACCAAAAACTCACCCTCATGGAAGTTGTGCTGGAAACTTTGCCCTCATCGGTGGCGTGCCTGTCCCGATGCGAATGGCGATCCTTGGCGGTTTTGCGCTTCTTGTCCTTGGACTTGGATCGACTTTCGGTCGTTTTGCTCGATCCAACCGAAAGGTGTTCCCGCGGAAGATCTTGTTCCTTTTCGGCATCATTATCCGGTTCTTCGGAAATCCGGCTTATTTCCATGTCCTTCACGGTGTGGCTCGAGGATGCCGCAGATCTGTTGAGCGCTTCAGATGCCCTGTCCTCGACCCGATCGTCATCACGCTTGCTACTACCGGGTGTGTGTTCGAGCCTTATAGGGACAGGCTCGGGTGAGTGAGGTATCTCCGGTGACTTTATGGGTTCCAGCACAGGAAAGGGCTCCGGCGTGTAGAATGGCACCAGCTTCGGGCGGTAGCTAGTGGGCTTGACCTCGAAGGCAAAGTAGCTGTGAATTTCCTTCCGGAGCGGGTTGCATTCCCGGAAGCGGAATGGGTTCTCCGTTGGCTCTTGGAAGTGCGCCGTGACGGGTGCGGTATGCAGCGACTTTTTCATGTCCTTGATCAGATCGGACAGCAGTGTGGCCTTGGGCAGAGCGATTTCGAATGTTTTGAACTGTTCGAGCGAACGCTGAGGGTGAGAAAAAGATTATGAGTCATTTATTCGTGTTTATACAAGAAACATTAGATGGTATAACACACATATAGGACTGGTAGCTACTAACTATCCTAAAAATCCTAAAAATTGAGAGACCTCATGCCTTACAAAAGAGACCAAGCAGGACTTAAAAAGGGATATAAAAGAGGCATATAAAGAAACTAAAAAGAGGCGTAAACAGGAAGTAAAAGAAAACCAAACAGGACCTAAGAAAACAACGAAGAAACCAAACGGAAACAGGAGATTAGCATTTGTCAGAAAATCCGACCAGGCATTCCACTAAGGATATAATTATTATGACATCATGACTATTATTACTATATTTTCACGATTTTGTTCCGGAATGTCATCAGAAATTAATATAGATTGTTCCCTAATGTTTTCTTTGGATATTATACTTTAAGGAGCCTATTTAAATTTTTTACAGACTTCCTATGTAATTCCTGCAATAATTTCGTTCAAGATGCCTTCATGAATACAACGTGAACATTTTTGAAGAATTTCCCCAAAAAATAATCTAGAGATTCCAATCATTCATCCAATAATACTCAGAGATTTCTTATGTCCTAAGTCCAGTCATCCTATGACTCTTCCATCGATTTCCGTCGAATTTTCTTTAAGATTTTCGTTTAGAACATCTTCAAGAACTCAACGAGTATTTTTTTTCCAGAGTTGCATCCTGGAATTTTTCATGGTTTCTCCCTAAAATCGTCATCCAGGATTGCTATGAGATATAAACCAGGTACATCTATAAGGGAACCATAAGAAATTTTCCGGACGTTCCTCTTAGAATTTCTGCAAGAACTCATAAAAAAATGTTGAGGTACTTTCCAAGGAAGTCCTCAAAAATATCTGAGATTTCTCTCATGATTGTCTCCTGGGAATTTCCTGGTAGGTATTATTTGTACAGGAAACCACTACCAGGCGTTTCACTAAAGACATTACAAAGAGTTTTTTTCATCAGAAAATAATTCAGATTTTTTCCCAATGTTTTTCTAAGATCATTTCTAAAGTTTATTCAGTTATTATTTTACGATCTTCCTAAGAAATTCCTCCAATAATAACACCAGGCATTCCAACAATTTTTTTACAGGAACGTGTCAAGAAAATCGTAAGTTCAGTCAAAAATTTAATTCAATGGACGCGGTTGTTCTACTCATAAAAAAGTCCAGTAACCCAGTGATTCTTTCATCGATTTCCGTATTTTTTCCTCCAAAATTTTCGTTTGGGACATCTTCTAAATTCAATCAGACATTTTTTCAGAGATGCTCTGAATTTATTGGAATTTCTTCCAAAATTGTTGTTTAGGATTTATTTAAGATTCTAACCTCTTGAGGAAGGTTTAGTTTTAGAGTCTTAATGGTCCAAATTAATTAATTAATTATAAAAAAAAACAAATCCATAGATAAAGCCTGCAGAACTTTATGGAAAAAAATCTCGAAAAACATAAACGAAAACTCTGGAGAAATTTGTGGAGGAATGGTTGGAAGAATAACTGAAATAATTGCTGTAATATTTGTTAGTTTGAAGATTCTTCAGAGATTGTATGTACTGATCTCTGAATAAAATGATGGAAAATACGTAGAGACATTTTTGAACTGTTGGTCTCATTGATTGAAGAATTACAGGAAAAATTCTTAATCACTTTCAAGCAATAATCCCTGAGGGATTTTTTTAAAGTAATTCCTGCGTGCTGAGGAGAAAAAACAACCTATTACCTATGGATGAATTCTTAAATTAATCTACATAAAAATAGCTGGAAAAATAGTTATAGCCAGTCCTGGAAGAATTATTTTAAGGTTTTCTGGAAAAATCTCTGGAACATTTTCTACAAAAACTTGGGAATGAACCTTGTGGATTCTCTTGTAGAAATCTTTGGAAGACCAATTAGAGCAGGTCTGCCCAACCTTTTTGAACCGCGGGCCAAATCACAGAAACAATTTCGTGTCGCGGGCCACATTTAAAAAAAGACAAATATTCGCATATAATTTGACAAAAGTAAATAAATGAAGTTCATAAAATCTGACAAAATTCAGTGAATGACGTAAATTTCATTTGAGGAAATCGAAAAACAGATAATTCCTGCTAATCATTCTACTGGATATTGTGAAATTTTCTTTCAAAACTATATAATAATCTATTGCAGAATATTTTGAAAAATCTTCCCCAAAAATTTTGGATTCTATGTGTATTGCTGTTCGCATTTGAGATGCAAATCTTGCCTAAACGTCCTTCAAATGCGGAAACACTAAACAATCAAAGAACACCTAGCAACGATTGTATAAATCACGGCCGACCTAGCTAGACAAATCTATCTTTGACACCGCATTACTTGAGAAAAATCTCACCGCATTTGGTGTTCCCGCATTTGATATTTGCATTTCAAACGCACACATCAATATAATGCCCAAAATTTTATAAAAATCATACTCCGAATTCTGTCAGAAGCCGACCCGAAAAGTGCTATAATCCTGATGAAGCTTTCACGACAATCTTGGTCAGAATGTCCAGGATTCTACTAGTATCGTGCCACTCAAAAATAACTTCGAAATGCAACCTTGAAATCTTTGAGAGAGCTAAAAAGTATTTTTAAAGTAAACTGCTCAAAATTGTATGATAAATTCGCTTAAGGTTTTAGCAAAATGTTATTCTTATATTGTAATTTTACCAAGGGTTTTAGAAAATTATGTATTGAATTCGTTCCAGTCCTGTAAGAATCATGCCAATATTATCCGTGAAAGTCGTGTCCAAAATTCTTTAAAAAAACTGTTTGGTTTTTAAAGAATTGGCAAAATTCTGTCTTTTATAATCTTTTCAAGGAATCTGCGTGAATAACGCCCAGGTGTTGGTAAAATTAAATTCCAGGATTCTTTAGCCTACGATTCAATGAAATTATGTATGAAAACTTAGCCTTTTGTCCATAAGTTTTATTCAGGCTGCATTTTTAAAATTCCGAAGGAAGTCATTGTAGAAATATAGTCGAAACACACAGAATTTGAGATTAGGAATTCGAATCATTGATAAAATTAGTAGCTTAGAAGATTTAATGGAAACAAAACAATTTAAATAAAATATTTGGTTGAAACTTAATTGGAAATTAAATAGTTTTGGTATGTTCTAACTTCGGGTTGGTAGGATAGTCAACTGGCCAAATATGAGAAGAATCTTCGAACCTTCCGCGGGCCGCACACAATGAGGTCGTACGTTGGGCAGCCCTGAATTAGAGTAACAACTGAAAAAATTGTGTAAGACGTATAAGGGAAAAACATCTCAAGGAAATTCAGGAATGTATCCTGGGAAATTTTTCTGGATTTGAAAATTGTGGAAATTATTGGAGGTAGTAGCGTTGGAGTACTAAAAAATTTGTGCATATTTTACAGAAGCTGAAAATCGGTCCTGTACGGGTTTATTCTTCTTTTCACATTTAATGGCGCAGAGTAGGGACGATTCAAATATGACGTCCATCGTTTTTTGAGATTTTTAGACCCCCCCCTCCCCCCTCTGTCACGCTTTTTCCAATACCTTCCACACGTACTGTCACACTCTCGTAGACCCCCCCCCCCCCTCCCCCTTACGATGGACGTCATTTTTGGATGATCCCAGAGATGAACGATTTTTCAGATTGCATGAAAATAACACAAATTTTATGTTGGTCCACAAAAGCCCGATTTCGTGTGAATAGTACTTAATTCTGTATAATATTTTTAGCGTGTAATCCAGAAGATATCTCTGTAGAAATCATTCGAAAAACCACTGAAGCTTTTTTTCAAGGAATGCAAGAGAAAAATTTGGATGAACCTGTGGAATAGTCACGTAGAAGTCTCTGGAGATTTTTTTGGAGCTTTGTAAGCAGGAAGGAAAAAAATCTATTGAGAAACTTAAAAAATGAAATAGTGACGAAGTCTCTAAAAATAGGTTCCGACACGAATGCATCTTGAAAGTGTGAAGTGACGAAAATGAAACACACAACATCTAAAAAAGACCTGCTACCAGCCCTACGCAAAGATTCAACCGTGTAATACAGAATTGGAGTTATTCGTTTAGAAAAAGTAGATGCATTATACAGTAAAATCTCCATTAGATAAGAACTTAAGATATTTCGCGAATCACCTACCGTCAAATTGCGCTCGGACACGGCAAGTTCCTTCTGGACGTTTTCCGTTTCCGCGCGAAGCTGCAGATAGTTGTTCCGTACGGAAAGCAACACCTCCTGTTCGGCCGACTGGAGCACGTTGTGCAGCGAGAAAAAGTAGTCGGTGATCTCTGTGATGGCTTTATCGGCGTACGCCTTCTGCTGTTCGTTCACTCGATCGGCGTTCTGAAAGCAAAAGTTAAAAAAAAACGAAATCTTTGTAATAGGATATCTTGCGGGGGCATTCCAAAGTCATTGCTGAAGCTTAGGTTGTATAGTTATGTAACGTGATACCAATTTACACTACATTTAAGATATATGTAGGTACTCATTCCGGAACAAGGTTACAATTATGCAGGTCAAGTTGTTGAAATTGAAACTCATTGCACAAACGATAGGTGCTAATTATTTCGTGCAGCTTGTCAGCTTCATATTTTACATATACGGACATGCTTCTACCGGTAGGTAATCTGATTTAATCCAATGCCTTTAGATTGAAGATTTTATGGGCTTTGACTGAACCAGTGCTTCTTCGTGAAAAATCAAGCAACTACTTCCAATTGGTGGCAAAGACAAACATTACTAGCAGGATACAAAACCGAAAGAATGATAAAGTTAGTAAGTCCGATTTACACGTCCTACATTCTTAAGACACCGCGGAACGAGTGGGTAAATGAGGTAAGTGCAAATAATTTTTATATGTATTTTATTGAAAATGCGAATTTACATTCAACACTCATACGCAGTGCCGGATTTGAGCTTCGGGGGGCCCGGGTCTGATCTTTTTACGGGGGCCTTTGGTACAAAATTACCGGAAATGCTTAGTATAATGAATATAAGATATTCGGAAAACTAGAGAAATGTAATAATGGTTTCAATCATACATTCAACTAGTCTTTGTCGACAAGAAGCAATTGCTTTCAGAAAAGCACACTATCGCTGTCAACAACAATTTCCAAAATTACAATATGAACCGTCCACAAGTGTGTGGTACTGAATGAATATTGTCATAGATCTTGTCTTCCAACCCTGTTATAATGGTTGACAATCAAAAGCCTGTTGAAAGAACTCCGAGAATGTAGTATCGGATTGGACATCAAACGATCTAGTAGGCATGGTACAACTTCGACGCCTCACTCCTATAGTTTTGTCAGAATGCAATGCAAGGTTCTTCCCAAACTGGTGCTCCCGCTTGCCATCAACGATTCGGAGCTTCACAACAAGGATAAGTCTTACTTGCTTTCTAATTTTAATGTTCCCAATATTGACAACATTTTGGAAGAACTATATACAATTAGACAACTTCCAACTACTGCTCTAGTATCTGAAAATAGCCTATCGAGTAAAGACCATTGCAAAATTACCTCTATAATATATCCATTTAAGCTTGTAATTTAGCAATCGAGGAAAGCATAATTGTATAAAAATTCTGTAGATTTAAATCGTTATAATATTAAATTCTAAACTCTTAGTGAAAAATTGCAAAATTCAAACAAATTATGTGGATTTGGATCAAAATTGTAGTAAATTTCAAGCTCCTAGTAAAATTTGCTATATTACAAAAAAAAAAAAATTATGAAAATATTAATACAAATAAGGACTGTTCATTTTATAAAGTGGACACTTTGGACATGCAATATCTTTTTAATTTATCAATGAAATCGAAATCGGTTTTCTGTACATCGTTCGCACAATAGAAAAACAAATAATTTATTTTCAGAAGACCACTCAAAGCACAATGACAATCATCAAGATTGGGAACACTGCTTGAATTAAATCAAATTTATTTTGCATGTATTATTTTCAGAATGTGTTATTCTGAGACTACCTATCAAAATATTTTGAGAAAAACGCTTACAGTTTGCTCTAGATCGATAAACATGCGTATATAATTTTAAAAGTATGGGATTTTTCAATAAAACGACCATAAAGAGTAAATTTGGTACCCAAGAATGCGGTTAAAACTCAAGATTTTGCTTTTTTTATACATATATAGTTTCTTTAGTAATCTAAACCAGTTTTGAACACGCTTATTACTTTACTTTTTTGCTGGTAGTAAAAAGATGGTGTATCAGCAAATTTGACCATAAGGAATAGATCACTAAAGTGACTCAGCGTCAGGAACTGATGGAATATTATTGATGTTTTTAAAAGCTCTACCTTAAGTTGAATAGTAAAGGATACCAACATACAATTTGTTCATTAAATTTAGGATTTTTTTCATGCGAAAAATAATGCTTAAACTTGACGAACAGTTTTTCTTAGGAGTTTTTGCAAAAACTATTTAGTTCTTCAACCGAAAGCATTTTGTAAGTTTCTGTATTTTCATAACATTGTAGAATAACACAGCGTAATAAAAATGACATTTTTGCATGTCTCAAGAATCAAATTATGTGTCTCTAGTAGTTTTAGGGATGCTGATTCTGATGCCGTTCTCAGAAATGTTCCAGCACGTCACAATTTTTAGCTACAGGTCGCAAAAGTTGCATAAAACACTGGTTTTATTGATGTTTACATAAAAATTAAACAATGATTTATCAAAAACATTTGAGATCTAATCCAACAAGCATGCAAAATAGGACTTTAACTTTCATTTCAAATTTATTTTGGTTGAAATTGCACGGTTTAATTTGAATAAAATGATTTTTTCAACATGCTTACAGTCTCCATACAAAATTCTTCGTTTCTCTTATATGGAAAAATACAATACTTTTCTAAACCAACAAAAAATAAGTTTTAAGCATCGGAAGTATCATGAACTTTGTTTATAAGTATTGTTAAACACTTGAAGTTTGAGTTCTGAGGCAAATTAAGCAAATAAATTGCCATACAAGCTGGCAAACTTGCATGCAAGTTGGCTGAAATAGTCAAATTTAGCATTTTCAACAGCTAATACAGTGATACCTCCATGAGTCGATGTTCCATGACTCGATATCGACTCATGGAACCATACTAAAAACATAATTTCATGGTTACTATGATGGTCCCTAGAAGCAGCTTTCCAAAGAATTGCTGTTCCATGACTCAATATTTCCATGAGTCGATGGTCCCTTCAATATCGACTCATGGAGGTTTCACTGTATCTCATAAACTAGACGTGCTATGATATTTCTGAAAATGGCAATGGATTCAGCAATCCTTAATTAAGTTAATAGCGGTATTTTAGTGCTTGAGACAAAACCGTGTTCCGCAGTGTAATAGTTGAACGATACACAGAAAACCGTTTACGATTTCATCAATAAATAAAAAAGATATAGCATAAACAAGGTGTCCACTTTATAAAATGAACAGTCCTTATATTAAAATCTGGCACAAATGGAAAAGACACTAGAATATTCAAATATTGAAATTCCGGTAGGATTTCAGATGTGTTTGATAGAATAGTAGCTTCAGTATCGTGATAGTGAAATCAAGAAAATATATGAATTATAGAGTATCATCGTCTTTTCAAGATCATTCCAGGACAAAGAGCACTATAGTTTTGGCAGTATCTTTCCAAAAAGTTGCGAAAGTTTGCATCGATCATCGATTGAATCGAATCGATCGATCGAAGAGATTGATCAGTTGAGGTATGAACAAATAAATAAATAAATTATTAACCCTCGAAAAGTTTTAAAGTTATTGATATAACATTGATTAATTTCATTAGCGAATAGAAGGATTTCATTGGAACTGGAAAATTGAGACACACATCGTATTGAATTTGCTACTCACTTTAAAAAAACATAATCTCATGCCATAATATCTCTGCTAGAAATGATATCAGAATTGTATTTTAAATTTAAAATAATTAATGTAAAAATAATTCATTGAAAAGTGTTTCTCTTTTGTCACCTCTCGGGGGGCCCCCTACATCGGGCCCGGGGCATTTGCCCCCTCGGCACCCCACCAAATCCGGGCCTGCTCATACGTAAACCTTTAAAGCTATTCAGCAAATTAAGATAGATAAGAGATTACTGAGATTTTTACATAATAGATCAAAAGATTGTGTACCTATCAATTATGAGCATGAACATGATTGACCGCCCGCAGTTGCTACTCCGTTATGGCAAGGACAGATGCACTTACACAGGGAACCAACAGACGCTACTCAGGATCAATAGCATCTTCAATGTGTTAGTACTTGCGGTCTCATTATTATAACAAACAATAACGGCGCTGGCTGCGTCCGAATGCAGGTCAATCTATCATGTTTGTAGTACAAGATCTCACTAATGAGGAATATCATTTATTGACTTAACTTTCAAATCAACACTCATAATAATCATTTTCATTGTAACAAAAGGAGGATTTATGTAGGTAATATCACTACTAATCTCACTATCATCAACTATGTTTACTCAAATAATCACAATTTTTGTTTTCTATCATCATCAACCACACAAACTTCTTCCGCTTTCTTTATAAACATTCGCACAAACACTTATTTAAAACATGACTCCATTATTATTTTTCAATTTGTTAAATAAAATTTCAATAGTTGGGTTCAAATAATAAAAATTTTGTCTGTGTTATTAACAAAATTATCACATTCACTTGTTGTCAATTGTTTCACTACCATACATTTATCGAAATATCATTACTAGCATCACCGTCACTATCACTAATTTTATTATGACGAGTGCAACGCAGAACTCCATCAAACACCATTCTTACGTTGCATTATAAAACCATTGATAACACTTTGGCTTCGAAACCATTACTGATTAGTTAACTACTGATCCCTGACGGCCCCTCCGTTTGAAGAGGACCTGATAATATGCCGAAACAAATTAACAGATCCTCCGCCTAAAATCAGTCGTTTCGTTGTAAATCATGAACCGTTGGAGGTGTTGGATTATTATGGTGCACCTTCTACTTTGACAACATCAGACTCTGTGATCTTGGCCAGGGACCATGTTAAGTACCGTTAAGTCACCAGTCACCGCGCGGCCTCCATTCCTCAAATGTTTGTATTTATTATCGCGTGTGCCACTATAGAAATACATGTGACTATAGTAGCACTTTTTCTAATGTATTTTTACAAAACTTTTATATTTTTCCTACAAAGTGTTGATGAAAAGCTTTCGTTTGATATAAAAAAGCTCTTAATTCATCAATCGTCTAATAAAAAAAAGTTTCTCTCAGTAGTGCTACTATAGGAACAATAGGTTTACTATAGGCGCAAGCGAGCTCAAATTTTAAGCAAAACTAATTATTTCGATCATTTTTTGAGCAAAATCAAGCTGTGTATCAATGGTACTTAAACAAATAGCTCCTGACCTTCTTGTCAAAAAATGTTTTGAAAATATTTATAGCAAAACGGCCGTAAAAAGCCACTAGTGCGACTATAGGGGACTGTCCACTAAGGGAACACCGACTCTAGTTCTTGTTACAAAAAAATTTCAGAGAAGAACTAGCTCATATGTTAAAATTCTCGTTAATAAAGAAATTTAAAAAAAAAAACAAAAAAAAAAATTAAAAACCTGGTTTATGTAGTCAAAGTTATGTGAATTCTGTTTAATAATGTAATTTGTTAACACTCTTAGTAGAAACGCCAAACAAATCACATTTTTCATTTTAACGTAAGAGTATCAAATTTTTAATAATTTCAACTAGTTTTCGCTGTAGATATTTCTAATAAGATGTAGTTCGTCGTATGAACCATGAGATTTTATGCAAATTAGATTTTTTCATCGTGTTTCAGTCGAAACACAAATACACGGCGAATGAACTCTTTCCAATATTTATGGTTGCTGTTACCGTGCATTAGTATAAAAGGGTTGAAATTATTCGATGATATTAGATTTATTGTTATGTCGTGATTTAACTAGTTCATATTATTGAGCTAAAATGAAATGGTTTAGACAACACAGTCAAACCTCCTATAACGATTTTAATGAAAAAATAATGATTTAGCCATTTTTTCAACTTTCTATGGTTTTATTGTAAAATAAGATTTGAATACCCTTGAAAATGAGTGCGCACACTACTAGCAACATATTTGCTCCACCAACAATGTTTCTTCAAGTTACAAAATTAAATCCTGACGAAAACTATACGCACGGTAAATGGTGCACCAGTGTACACGGTGAATGGTGACATAGAACGGTACGAGGCGACCTTAACATGACATTTGTAAACATAATTTTTGAGTATTTTTTATGCATCACTGATTTTAGATTTTTCCCTGAATTATGGTATAATTTCACGCTTCGTAGTGGTATTCTAGTTCGCTTCAAATGATTTGTAAAAATTATATAATTTTTTGAAGCGCAGATTTTTTTAAATGCACGGTGAATGATATCTTGACGGTAATTGCTTTTACAACCAGTTAGGATGTTATAATTTCCTCATCGGTTTCTAGATAACAAATGGATGAATCGTGGGTAGGACAATTCTTCGACTGTCCTACCTAGATGTTTTTGTGCGTAGTACATGTCCTACCTGTCCTACCCACTTCCCACGCCACTGGTTCCACAGTTATGGAGAGATTACTGTACATCTTAACTTTCTCGTGCGCTCATTTGCCTTAAAAGCATTTACAGCACTTAATAAGGCCTCCAATGACCAAAAGTTTTGTTATGTATGCTCTATTTTTGTTGCTATTCGTTTTTTGTACCTTACATTTATGAAAAAGCGAATTATGAATTAGATTCCAGCTATTAGGTTAACATTTTCACTGTCCGGTCATAGAGGACATGAGGTGTCCGGCCATAGAGGACTTGCAATGGTTTTACAAAAGGATTGCTTTTCTATGAAATTCTACATTTTCTAATAAATTTTGCATTGTGATTGATGTAAAACTTACTGAAGTCAACGTACGAAGACAATTCAGCTTAAATTATATGAAACATTTGTTGCTACACTTGTATGATTTTTTTTCGTTTCACAGGGTGAAACTTTTGACAGCTACTGTTTGTTTACGTTTGGACATGAAAACGTCATAGTTTGTAAACACTGCAAAAAAGTGTTTTAGTATCATCCTGGAATACTAAAATCTTTAAATCATTATTCGATTTCTCGAGGCTGTCCGGCCATAGAGGACTTCCTCCTATATAGAATACTATTATTTTTTCCAACTCATGTTAAACATTTCAATTCTACTTGAATGAACCACAGATAAAAAAGCGATCTTTATAAATAAATACAAATATATCGGACATGATACACTTCCCCGTTCTTTTTAATACGACGGGGTAAGTGGATCAGAATGGTTATGTGAATTTGAATGCATTTGTATGTCCTGAAATGTAGTTTTCCTTTATTTTTTTCATTCCTAGCTTACATTTGTCAAACATACCAGAGAAAATTCCTTATATATATTATAATCCTTATAACAGTTATTTTTTTATTGTATAAAAAATCAATGAGACAAAAAATGTGGTGGTTTAAATAAGATTTGTAGCAAGACCCGTTATGCTATTTGGAAACAAACTAAAAACTAGTCACTATGAATCAAGTGAAAAGCTTAAGTCCCTTGGCGCGTCTTCTCTTAGTCAGGCCAAGTGGAGTTAATGGAACCCACTACCTTAGTGGGATTTGCAATCCAAATTTCACGTGGTTGAAAATAACCCGCGTTTAGAAATTTTGATCTGCACTTGTATAAAGCACTACAACTGCAGCATAGATGTTCGAAGGTTTTGCTTTCCATGTTACAGACACGACAGATATCATTCTGAACCTGACTAATATTTTTCAAATGATATCTACTCGGACATTGTCCAGTTACTAGGCCAGTGTATGTACAGAGAACTTTCTTGTTGAGCTCTAGGAGTCTTTTCGTTACACACAGTTACATTTGGAACTAAACATCTTTTGGATTGATTACATCTTGTGGTGGCCATTCAATTGTTAATCTCGTCGTAACTTAAATTGGATCAATTAAATATTTGTCATAAGCTCCATAACTATTTTTTTCTATCTCGGTTCAAAGTCACCCGGCATTACGGTACTCGCACCCTTCTGATTGTGAATGAAGATACACTCAATTTTTGGAAGATGCATGTGACAAATTTATACATATTTTTTACCTTTTTAACGTTATTTCAACTTCTATATACAATTGAGAAATGCGTTTTGAGCACAAAGCTATTTACAATCAATAATTGAACTATTAAAATTAAATTTTCACCGCAAAACACTGCAATACGCACTGACACTGTGGGAGGCGAAGCAAAAATTCTGAAAAAAAGTTACGTGACAGCAACAAACAAAACAAACAACACCAAATTACGTGGGTAAAGAAGAACCTCAGTTGCGATTAGGGTGACCATGGACGCATCGCTTCTGCAGAAGCGATGTGTGTTGAAAAATATTGTGCCAAGGCACGGATTCCTAGAAAATTTTTGTGAGAAAAAAATGTAATAGGTACATTATTCTGAGGATTTACTGTTGGTTAGTAAAACTTTTCATATGCGGTTACAAGAGCAATCCGATATAGGAGAACATAGAACTTAATTTTACAGATGCTAGTAATGTAAAAGTTTTTATTTTAAATATCTGATTGAAAATTGATCATATTCAAGCACCTAATCACAAATTTCATAATGCCTAACTTAGGCAGCCTAAGTGGTATAGTGAGTGGCTTTGAGATGATTACACATAATACATTTTCTTCTAAGTTGAATAGTTTAGTCGTGTTTGACAGGTTGAATGTATGGTATGGGTTTATTCACAAATTTCATAACGCCAAAAATGGCCATTTTCGACATCCACCCACCCCCTCGTAACGCATTTTGTATGAATAATTTTCAAATTTTGTATGATCTGTAACATCTAAAGGATACCCACCCACCCCCTGCAGCGTTATGAAATTTGTGAATGGACCCTATGTGTGTAACACAAGCGACGAGTTGCAATTTTTAAGCGTGCGGAAACGCCGTTACACTACTCGAATTAACAACTCACCACAAGCGTGGTGAAATTGTTCTCCAACATCATGATGTCTCGCAATCGTATCGTCTTTTTTTATTAAAACAATGTCTCAAATGCTGCTCTATATGTAAAACAATGATTGAGAGCGTTTCACAAGTTAAATATCCGATGTTATAATATAATTAATGAGTAGTTCATTAATTAATTATTCTAAGCGATCGTTAGCACTTTACAAGCTGTACTGAACAAGCACCGTTATATCAGTTTACCACTGTTAAACACAGTTATCTTTGGCGTGTTTGTCTCGCACATGCGCACTGTGGTAGTCATGAAGCTTGTTATGCGTGATTTAAAAGCCACTGTAAGCTCTCCCCTCCAACACGTCGGCCGTGTGGCCTAATGGAGAAGGCGTCGGACTTCGGATCCGAAGATTGCAGGTTCGAGTCCTGTCACGGTCGAAAGATATCTTTTTACCGAGAAAAGTTTTATTTTGAATCCCTAAGAACATGCACTGAAATTTAACTATTAATAATATATTACTTATATTACATTTATTACTTATTATATATTGCTTATATAATAACATAAGTTGTTTTGTCACATTGGTAATCAGTGCTGTTCAATGCCAAAATTTTGAAAAAATTCAAATGCTTATAGCACCCTTGCATGCGAAATATCGCTTCAGCAAATATTGGTAACCGATAGTAATTCGGAAAAGGTCATCGGGAAAAACATTTTCCGATTACTTTTTTCACTACGAGCGATGATATTAGCAATATTCAAATGTCAAAGTCACGTGAAATTCATGACATTTAACAGCCCTGTAGGTAATTGTAACCGCATAACAATCACATTGAAATTTTAAAATGAAACAATGAAATTTCTACCAGAATCATTTTCTGACTATTCAATTAGTATGTGATATGAGTTGTACAAAATTTCAGCCTCAAATAAGGATTTTTGAGTTCTTGGTAATTTTAAGAAATTTTGGTTATCTCCCATACTGCCATTAAAAGCACACTTGGTATTCTATTTACTCAATGCCTACTTTTGTCGAATGTTACAAATATGCAGTTATTGGCAGAGTGGGAAAGTGCAAAAATCACAGTCAGCGAAACCAGTGAAACTCACGCCTATCGCTGCTGTAGGCAAAGTGCCTTGAGAGTAGCAAAACTTTCGTTACTAAGGGCAATTTTTGATAAGTTCAATATCAGAGTGGTAATGCAAAATTTAAGCCAGAAAGACGTCCAAGCTTGAACTCAAACAGGCATGAAATATTTGGCAAAACTTCGACTTTTTTTTTATTTGCTGTGTCGTCCGATTTGAAACTTCGACTTTAAGATAATTAAATTATTTTCATATAAATTCTCCAAATATAACTAATTTCGCAGGATTTCCGAAAATTCGCGGCGAAGGCCAAATTTTGCGGCTTCCGCGAAATCGCGAATTTCCATTGTCCCTAAATACCTC
Source organism: Aedes aegypti (assembly GCF_002204515.2). Classification (NCBI taxonomy): domain Eukaryota; kingdom Metazoa; phylum Arthropoda; class Insecta; order Diptera; family Culicidae; genus Aedes; species Aedes aegypti. The sequence continues at coordinate 119,437,428 of NC_035107.1, forward strand.
AGCGTCATCGAGCGTCGGAAACAGGGAATACGGAATACGCTTCCGCAACATGAACAATTTTAAATCAATGTTGCTTCCTCACTTTTGCCCCATATTCCGGGCACTCTGATTCGAATTCCGGACAGCTCATGGAAATCATTATTACAAAAGTCAAATCATCAATTGAAATCCTTAAACCACTAAAGAAACGTCTAAGGCAGTTGAGCAAAATAAATTTGCATAGATATTCATAGGAGAAGCTTATTAAAACGAGCCTCAAAAGTGTGAACTATCGAACGGCAAAAATTGAAACATTTCATGTGAAATGTTTCCCACACAAAGTAGAGTGTCCGGAATTTGAAGCTGTCCGTAATATGGCAGGCCCCTAACCATGCATGTGAGTAAACGGTGTATTGTAATAATTTGTGTGGATGTCCTAGGTCCTCCAAGGGCTCCATTCAATATAGGCTTCGGGATCTACGACCGTAATAAGAGAATAGAGGTTACTTTTCAAATACTCCACAGGCCCCTAACCATTCATGTGAGTAAACGATGTATTGTAATAATTTGTGCGGAAGTCCTAGGTCCTCCAAGGGCTCCATTCAATATAGGCCTTGGGATCTACGACCGTAATAAGAGATTAGAGGTTAGTTTTCAAGTACTCCACAGGCCCCTAACCATTCATGTGAGTAAACGGTGCATTGTAATAATTTGTGTAGATGTCCTAGGTTCTCCAAGGACTCCATTGAATATAGGCCTTGGGATCTACGACCGTAATAAGAGAATAGAGGTTAGTTTTCAAATACTCCACAGGCCCCTAACCATGCATGTGAGTAAACGGTGTGTTGTAATAATTTGTGCGGATTTCCTAGGTACTCCAAGAACTCCATTGAATATAGGCCTTAGGATCTACGACCGTAATAAGATATTAGAGGGCCTCCACAGGCCCCTAATCATTCATGTGAGTAAACGGTGCATTGTAATAATTTGTGTGGATGTCCTAGGTCCTCCAAGGACTCCATTGAATATAGGCCTTGGGATCTACGACCGTAATATGAGATTAGAGGTTAGTTTTCAAATACTCCACAGGCCCCTAACCATTCATGTGAGTAAACGGTGTATTGTCATAATTTGTGCGGATGTCCTAGCTCCTCCAAGATCTATATCGAATATAGGTCTTAGGATCTACAAGCGTAACCAATTATCAATAGATGCTTTTTTTGATATGGCACAGGCCCTTGTCTATGTGTAGCAGTAAAATAAGTATTGTTATAATTTGTACCGAAATCCTAGGTCCTCCTAGGCGTCGGAAATCGATTTTCGTCATCCCCTCGTCGTGCCCGTTCCGAAAATACCCATAATGCATGAGTTTCCAACGATTTTTTCAAACCAGTGGTCACCATCTTGGATTTCAAAATGGCGTCGGACATCGATTTTCGTCATCTCCTCGTTGTGCCCGTTCCGAAAATACTCATATTGCATGGGTTTCCAACGATTTTCCCATACCTGAGGTCGCCATCTTGGATTCCAAAATGGCGTCGGACATCGATTTTCGTCATCCCCTCTTCGTGCCCATTCCGAAAATATCCATATTGTATGGGTTTTCAATGTTTTTCCCAAACCAGAGGTCGCCATCTTGGATTCCACAATGGCGTCGGACATCGATTTTCGTCATCCCCTCATCGTGGCTGTTCCGAAAATACCCATAATGCATGAGTTTCCAACGATTTTCTCAAACCAGTGGTCGCCATCTTGGATTCCAAAATGGCGTCGGACATCGATTTTCGTCATCCCCTCGTCGTGCCTATTCCGAAAATACTTATATTGTATGGGTTTCCAACGGTTTTCCCCAACCGGAGGTCAATAATTTCCCATAGAATTGTCAAAATTCAAATTACGCACTGCGTAAAAAAAGTGACGTAAATTGAGTTTATTTCGTAAAAAAGTGACTTAAATTGAGGTAGCGTAAAAAAAGACTTCGAAAATTGAGGTTTTAGTGTATTACCATTTCCAGCCCTGCATACAACACTCAAAATTAAATTTAAATGTTCACTGATACAGTAGTTGCTCCGTTATTCATCGTTCAGATGTGTTAGAGAAAATTCTGGCCATTTATCACTGCAAACAAAATTTTTGTTCTGAACAATAGCAACACATAATAAAGTACCGTGCTGCTGTCCATAGCTCCATTTTTTTAATGTCAATCTATCTATACAGGTAAGGGGCGATCCATCAATTTTTTGTATGAAAATTAAAAATAAATTGTATGGCACGTAAGAAATCTCAAAACCCCCCTCCCCCCGTAAAACCCTTACATAATTAATGGACAACCCCTAAATAAAAATGGAATGATGTTTGGATGGCACGTAAAGGCTTAAGAACGGGTTGTTAAATTTAGAAAATTCTTCCTTAGTTTTGTTTCTGCAGTGTTCCGACGTGCTTGTATATATATATAACATATACAACACACGGGACGTTTCATGGATTTTTTCAACAGCCTAATTGATGGCAAGACGAAGTTTACCGGGAACACTAGTGTTAAATATTCGTTATATTCATATTCAATTTCTTCGTAAAATATAGTTGCACAGTTTATTGGACTTATGACGAAAATTTGACCTTACTCTTGACTCTTGACTTGGCAATACTCTTCTCTGCAAGATAGTCCATCGTATGCTGAACATCTCTCCCGAAGACACCAACCTTCTACCTTTCAAAGTTCTTGAGATACAGACAATTGAAGAAAATTTGCTACTAACGCCACCTAGTGGATACATTCTCATTCATGCCCTCTGTCACCAGATAGCCTTCAATCTGGTGAATAACTTTGCTGAAGACACCAACTTCCTAGCTGATAAGACTTTTGAGGTAGAGAAAATTGAAGATTTGTTTTTACTAGCGCCACCTAGTGAATGAATTTCCAATTTGACTGTTCACTGCCAGATAGCCCTTGAACTGCTGAATAGCTTTGCCGGAGACGCCAACCTTTTAGCTGTTAAGGATCTTGAGATACAGACAACTGAAGATTTTTTTTCACTAGCGCCACCTAGCGGGAAAATCCTCAATCAGACTCTTCACCACCAGATAGTCCTTGAACTACTGAATAGCTTTACCGAAGACACCAAACTTCTAGCTCATTTAGATGTTGAGATATCCATTTGAAACTAATTTTGCACCCCTCCTGTCCACGCTTTTTCCGTTACCAAGAGAAGGGGGAGGGGTCAGGGGGGATGTCTCACCCAAGGATTGTAAGACCAATTAACCGCATTTACTTCAAAATTTATTTCTAATTAATTGTGATTGATAAAAAATTCAAGGTCCGTCTCAGGCTTTAAAGTGTTGAAATCAGACTTCCGTAAAAAATCTTTCCAGAAATCAAAGAATTTGGCGTTGTCTTGTCCCTTCCTATCCGATGGAAAAACAATCGATACAGAAGTCGAACTTATGTTTGAAATTCTCGAAAACTGTCAGCATTATATTTCTGAAATAATTGCTTCCTCATTAATTTGTTGAAGAATTCTTGGTCTCCACCAAAGAAGACCAAAATCTGCCAAAGATGTTACCAGAAATTATTCGAAGTGTTGAGAGTAATCAGTCAACAATCTCAAAAGGGACAAGAATATGCCAAGTTATCTTAAAGCGAATTCATACAGAAATTCTTCTAAGAATACGCCAAAGAATTTGATAAGAGGTAACTCCGCAGTCTCCAAGAATTCATCCTGTTATTCCTTTAAATGTTTCTATACTTTAAGTATTCCACCAATAGTCAATCCCGTGTTTATTCCAGAATCATTCCTTGTAGTACCTCGAATTTTTCAACGAGTCATCAGTGCATCAATGCATTTTTGTGATCCAATCATTTTTCCATTATAGCACAAGGAATTGCATTAATTGTTTCAATAGTTCTAACAAAGAACGTTCTGGGAAGTTAATAGGGATTCGTCCCAAAGGTGCCATTTCGGGAATTATCCTGCATATTATCAGGAAATCTTTTCATGCATTTCCTCTAGAACTCGGCACGAAAATAAACCCAGAGTTCAGCATTAGGAATTATATATTTTTAAAAAATCAGACTATTTGTTTCTACTCCTTGCCAAATCCTTCCCCCTTTTAAAATATGTTTTGCAACTCCTCAAGATATTCTTTTTCAAATTGCATGAGCATGAGCATGGATTACTGCTTCGTAATAGATCATTAAAATAACCAAAACGGCCGCTATGGAAAGCACAGATAACGCCACCTTGTGTGTTTGACAGAACAGCAATGCTGTCACAATGCTAAATCCCAACACAGTGGCGCCTATGTTTTGATGCGGTGAGCACTGACAAAACTACCTTCAATGATCCATTGCACTCCGTGATTGACCAGAACAAAGATTTAATGAATAGGGCATGGGGTTAGCTAATCATTCTCAATGTGCACAAATGGAGAGTTTTAAGTTTAAAAGTATATAACTGCGCCGGCCAACTATTGTTACTAGAGACCTAATATACCTCTGCATCTCCACAGTTGTTATGGGAAGGATATTGAGTTAGTGGAATAAGGTAATAATCTGGGAGTCACCTATCGGTGGTGATGCGATCCATGATCTATTCACGCCTAACCGGATTCTCGAAATTATTCGATAAACGCAATCTACGCCGAACAAGTGTTCATCGCTCGCCCTCGCAAGAACAAGCGATACGATCAAAACATAAAAAAATGAACTCATACGTGTCTTTAAAACAATCAATTCAAAAGAATACTGTGAGAAAACTCCTTCAAAACTAGTTTCCGCTTACTCTCGAAGTGCAATTTTAGCAGATCTAATATTATTGATCAATAACGGCGCCGGCCAAGTCCTTACAGTCAGTTGGGATGGGGAAGGAATGTTAGGGTGTAATGATTGTTGCTTCTAGAGACCGAGAATACCTCTGCATCTCCACAATCACCACGGGAAGGGTGTTTATTAGTGAGGGAGAAAAAGATCTGGGAGTCACTTCTGGTCGGTGATGCGATCCATGGACAAGGGGGAAATATACGACTTATATTTAAAGCTAGTTTTGTATTTTTGTCTCGAGAAGTTTTTGGTAGAAGCTTTAAAAAATACGTCAACATCTATAATGTTCGAACAATTTAAAAGACGTTTTTATTAATGACGAAAACTAAAAATTACATGTATACATTTTAAATTATATGAAACAGGTATAATGCCGACACTTGTAGTGACGAACGAAGTTTGTTTGAAAATGACATATGAGTATTACTGTGCATTTTGTCTCGATATGGTAGAAGTTTAAAAAATACGTCAACATTCACAATGTCGAACAATTCAATAGATAATTTTTAATAATGTCAAAAAGAGAAAAATATATGTATATTGAAATTGCATAAGAAAATAGCATAATGCCGACACTTATAGTGACGAACCATACAAAGTTTGTTTTAATATTACATAAAAGTTACGCTTTCAAGAAAAAATGTGTTATCGTAAGCATGAAACGAACTCACCAGTTGGTAATCCATTTTCGACTGAACACAAAACTGACACTGACAGCAAAACTTCTTGGCGTTCCGAAAACAAACCGTCTTGCTTGGGCCTTCCCAAATACCTCCGTAGGTCAGTTGAAATGAAAATATCAACAAAAACTAAGATTTTAGAAAACTACGTTTGAAAATTAGAACTGACTTAACTTTTAGCTCGGAGGGTCTTGAGGTTTTTCAGTGATGTGAATATCGTTGTGATATGATGTCAAATCTGAAACTTTTAGATTTCTTTTTGAATGGGTTACAATCATTATTGGATACATTTTCGGTAAGGCAATAGTGCAGGTATAACATTCATATAGTTTTTTGCTAGTAAAAAAATATGTGAGAATTCAGCTATTTTAGTCTGAATTCGTGTTGTTTGTATAGATAACATCCCTGTTTTTGATGTTGTGGAATCGAATATTACAAATTCCTCGTTTTTCTATCAGAAACAAGATTATGAAAAAATGATGCAAAAATATCGAGAAACAAAAATGTTATCGCGATTTAAATATTTATTAGCGGTAAAAATGAAGCTGCCGATAAAGGCGTTAAACATTCAAATCTTCAGACCTTTTCCAATACGGAATTTTACAAGGCTTAAATAGATCCGTTTTTCAGCAAACATACTTCACCAAGACGCTTTTCAGACTCTACTTTGCTAACTGGTAAGGAAAAAGGATGTGGATGACTTTCATAGTTTAACGTTTCATGCAAAAAATGTGCAGAACTTGTGAATATTGACTGTGCGTGAAATTCATAAACGAACTTTTGTGGTCGAACGCCCCCCTGATGGAAATCCTGGCTACTTTCATGAACTTGGGTTAATTTTAAACACAAATTCTCTTTTACAATATTCCAAAGATGAAAAACGTTTTTGATTGTCGCATTTTAGATGACACCTAAGATGAAAGTCATTTGTTTTAAATTCCATTTATTATTTGATAGATATTTGTTATGAAAACAGTTCTCTGTACCAATATGAATTTGAGTTGCTGTATCAAATGATCAGTTCAGGACACTAGATTTGTGCTCGTGAAAAAAGAGGTTTGGTCACGAATCATCTTCTACTTACACTCTAGGACAGGACGTGACAGCTCAACTAAGACTGTCCCGTTGTTTTTCTGTCGATAACCTTGATGATGCATAAGCCAGTGCTACCAGAATCCTTTTTATTTGGTAATTTCTTGCACGCTTTATTTATTCAATGGGTGCACGACGTTAGGCATAAATACGTTAGGCATAAAGACGTTAGGCACAAGAACGATAGGCATAAATACGAAAGGCATAATGGACGTTTGGCATAATAGATGTTTGGCATAATGGTCGTTAGGCATAATGGACGATAGGCATAATTTTCAAAATGAAAATATAAATCGTTTACTGGAAAAGTGTATTGACTTTTTTGATATTTTTTTTCTTATCTTCATTAACGAGATTTTTAGCCCTGGGCTAGTTCATCTCGGGACCAACGGCTTCACTTCCCTTCCGAAGGAAGTCGTAACTATGACTTTCACATCATAAGTGACTATCTCGGGGTTGGGATTTGATCCCAGGTGCTCAGCGTGAGTGGCGTGAGTTCTAACCATAGAGCAAAGCCATGCTGAAGGTATCTTAGTTCGGTTCCTAGTCGATCCAGGATCTTTTCGTTTTCTTCACTTTCTCGGCCATGAAGCATAATCGTGTATCGTGCACAAATGAGAAAGTCGAGAATAAGAACGACGCTGTACATGATCTGTTGCTTATCTTTTGGGTTTGGTTCTACACTCTCGGACTCGGAAATTGTCCCGAAGATGGGCTATATCGCGCCCGAAACCGGTCGACGAAAAGGTAATTTTTAAATCTTTTGACGATTTGTAAGAACGATAAGTGTTATGTCTTGTCTCCGTCGCGTCTCGTGAATGTTGTTCACTACTTCTACGTAAAAGCAATACTAAACTAGTTTAAGCAAACATTCTTATCAGCACATCCAACAGCTAACAGTTAGACTTTGCGAATAAATTAGAATTTTCACAAATATCAGATAATTTATGCACAAGAGATGCATTTGGCCTTAAGTGTTCGGAATATGAGTCAAAACGGTACTGTTGAATTTGAACCTGACTTTTGTAATTAAAATATATATCTAAATTTTCAAACTCGACGAATATCGAGGAAATTGATTGAAAATCATCGAAAATTGTTTGCATAAGTAGCAAAGGAACCGTTCTCACTACATTTAATTGACGAGCAGACTCGAAGTAGCAATGTAACGCCAAGAAGATAGTTGTCATACTACCAGAAAATTATTGCTGAAGATAATGTCACCTATCATAACATAAATTCTTGACTTGCCTCTCAATTATTGTCTTCAAGGTACTCATTTGCACTATAAGAACTAATATTTATATGGAAGATTTCCCTTCTTTAGAATTAACTCAATTATGCAAGAGAAATATAACGAAAAAATGTCATATACTAATTAAAATAAACATCTTTAGAAACAAATAACACTTTGATTGCACATCGCAAATTTAAATTGATACTTACAAAAATGGATTGAGCTGGATTTGAGAATGATAACAATAAAAATGACAACCAATTTTACTCCATATCTGTCATTCGGTTCATGGTCACATTTCATAGCACCGAAAAAAGTCATTTAATACCAGCCAATCAATCCACCCTTTCGTAACGCTTTTTGTATGAACATCGCTCTTTTTTATGAACTGTCACACCTTAAGGACAGATACCCACCCGCATCAGCATAATTGAATTTGTAAATGGGCCCGAAAATTTTTCGATATAAGACGAGTGTCAAATGAAAACTTTAAGTTGTTTGGTGAAAACTCTAAGTTATGAACTAGCAACACGGCCTGGCTAGCAACAAAGTGCCCTGTTGCAATTCAACTCAACGATGTGAAAGTAGGCCTTTGCCAAAACGACCAATGAGAAGTGGTCTTTTTTGACAGTCAATTGGTTTCGTTTTTGTACTTTTACCTGACACGTCTCGTCTTAGGTTACACTGAAAACCCAAATGCGATCTCATAATACTCTATTTCCTTGTTTTTATACGATTATGCTTTATAATAAGAGACAAGTTTTAGAGAACCTACATTCAAAGTTCACTTAGGCGTTGCTTCAAGCTTTTGTCATACAATCATGAGAATCGAGTCATCTGGAGTGATTTACAGAGTCTTGCCGCTCATCGAAGCAACAAATGATTCATATTCACTCATATCTCTGTGACAAACGACATGAGTGGCAAATATTTTGATCGCGAAGACTAGAAAGAAATATGATTTAACCCTCGATGGGGATTAGTGGAATGCACACGTGCAATATCTACATACGAAAGAAACAGATATGCAGATGCATATGCGGAGATTGCAGATTTGCCTATGCCGAATTCCCCTGCGGTCCAGGTGGTCTCTTGAGGAGGTCTGATGCGTACAACACCATCCATCAGTTCAGTAGGTAACATTTGTGCATATGGTTAGCAGTAATTTGTGAATCATCAACCAGCCCTTGAAAAAGAAACCATCCATCAGTTAGTGGTTGCTTGCAGAGGAATATTTTTTGTTCAAAAATTAATTGTTGCATGTAAGGTTAGATGTAGTTGGCGCATACAAACTTTTTGGTATCTTTTTGACAGGACAGACGTCCTTAGTGTGAGAAGAATCTCCGCAAATTGTGCATCTAGAACCCATGCGGCAATGGTACCATGACCCCACTTTTGGCACCGACGGCACTGAGTTGGGTTTTGGAAATGTCCTCCAGGTTTCTGGAAAAGTTTTCATGTCACACGGACATCGAACATAAGTCTAGCTTTTTCTAAAGCTTAAATATTATTTAGATCACTTTTGTTAAAGCGAACTAAATAATATTCTTGAGAAAGCCCTTTTCGAAGTATGCCAAGTTGGGTTCTCTTTTTCATACTGATTACTTCGACTGGAAAAAATCCAAGTAAATCATTTATTCAATTTTTGATCTTTTCAGGTGACTATAAACTTCAGCGAACTTTCAAGACGACTTTGAACAAACGTTCAGTTTTATCGTTATAAGTAAAACAAATGTGCTTCTTCTCTTCAAGATATTTGAGAAGAAGTTCGCGATCTTCAAAAGTTTCTGGCAAAACGCGACTCCTTTCTTTACGATTTAGAAGGAAACCTTGATTCCCCTAATGGAGTTCAAGATCTCCTGTCTAAATCCACCAAATTCGGAACAACTGACCACTATAGGCGACACTCTTCGTTTCCTCACTTGAACCAAAGAGCCTGAGCTAGAGGCTACTTCTATTTATTGTTCGGAAAATTTGTCTAAAGCATGGAACTGATTACTCATTTCTATGCAATTATCAACATTATCCTGAAAGGTCAGGCTTAAGTACTAAATACCTTCCCCAAAGGACACCTTTGCAGGGAAATTACTTCAAGGGCATCAGCTGTTTCATTGATTTGTTTCGCCAAATTATGTTTTACCCACACAGTTTAATGAGCATTTTTATGTCATATCAATAGGCTTACATTCATAATCAATATTTTTACGATTGCTTTCATTAAATACCAACTTTAGCACAGCTGACGCATTCATTAGAGGCGGTATTGCAAATTTGCGCATCGTTTAAGGTCGATGGTAGGCTACACGGTAAGATGTTACAGCGAATCATCGAGTGATTGCTTTGGAAAGGCTCGCTCGCCACGTACAATCACACCTCCGTTTACTGCTGAGCTCTATGCGCGCTACCCACCTAGGCAATCACAAGGCACTGAGGCACTGCAGAGCATTGTATCGACATAAAAAAGCAAATTCGAAAGATCGTCCCAAGTCGTCATCTCCGGGCTCGGTGGTCGGAGATTTTGAAGGAGAACGTTCCCAGCACGAGTTGCGAAGCCTGATGTCGAGCGGGTTCTAAGCTATTTCGGAGCAACAGCAGATATCTACTCACTATGGGCGATCAGGGGGCCAAAATCGAAAAAAAACCTGTGTCGTTTGGGTTTTCTTGTTTATCATTTCATAGCTTCAACTTCTATTAGGATATGCGTGGAATATCAATTACGATCTTTTGTAATTTTGTTGAGTATGCTAAAGCTAGAGTTTTAAAGAAAACTAAAGAAAGCATGGTAAGTGAATTATTTGACTGTTTTAGTATACATTCAAGCATAAATATTGTGATTGTTTTCGCACTGTCGCTTCGATCCACACAGATAAAAATATGTAAATGTCAATGAAGAGTACTGTAGAAATAAATCAAATTCATGTATTGTTACAGCATCATTCGAACCTATATATTCATTCAATTTTCAACTACGAATACTTGAATGGTACATGAATGTGTAAATTTAAAGCGAATTCAATTGAAAAATAATACATAGATCGGTCGTTGAAATTTACGTTTATTTTGATGCTCCAAATATGTGCATGAAAATAAACTTAAATTTACAACATATTTTTAGCTGTGTAAGTTATATTTTTACGATCACATCAATACTATTTTTGCAAGATTTGTACTACGCATGCCCTATCACAACCAAACTTGTGAACTGTCAAAATATTATTATTTTTTCAATATTTATTTAGTAGACTCAAGTGCCATCAAAGCATAACGGAGCCAAATTCATTTAAGTTTTACAAATTTATCTTGCTTCTTAACGTACTATACTAGTTCCGTGGTACGTAGAACTAACTTCTTAGTCGAGGTTATGGAATAAATAACATTTTGTTTGTATGGGAATGGGATTTGATGGCTTGATTGATGACATTCAGCAGCGATGTAGCGATATGATGCTGCTCGTCAAGCAATGGGGAGATTGGAACAAATTTTCTAAACTTGAAGATGAGGAACATGTAATCTAAGTCTACGATCTCAAATAAGTAGTCTCACGATAAGTCCACATATCTCAAATGTCTCCTTTATCTGGTTTTCCTTGATCCCTTGGGGATCATAAGTTGTGCATATTGGCACTTTTTTCGTTTGAGGCTTATTTTTCAGGATATATTTCAATGTCACAAAAATGATTCATTACATCATAACTAATGTTCAAACTGATTTTTTGCAACGTTGATTGCACTTGTGGCTTTTATACATCATTAGTAACAAAATCCGGCACGGTAAATGGCTGGGCATGGTGTACCATTGGTACCATGCGTACCTACAGAAATAAAATAGACCACATCATGTGGTCCTCAGCCTCTTGCCCAGCAAATAGGAGTTGCTACCTCCTCGTGGTACTGGCCGGGGTACGTGTAACCTTAGGGAAGATCGGGTAACCAACTCCGTTAGGAGCTTTGGTCGTATGCTGATAGGGAAGGGGGGGGTTTGCTTCTGCAAACCTGGATCGTCTGTACTCCATGTTAGGAGAGGCTCACAACAGCGTCTGTTCCCCATGAAATCTAGGGGGTTGGTGTCAGGCCCTGCAAGCCAGCCATAAAAACACATCAGCACAGGAACAAACCGGGACAATCGGCAAAGACAAAAATAGACTAGCGATTAGAAACTCGGTACGTGGAACTGCAAATCTCTCAACTTCATCGGAAGCACACGCATGCTCTCCGATGTACTGAAGATCCGCGGTTTCGACATCGTAGCGTGCTGGTGTGCTGGACAGGTTCGATGGTGCGAACGTTTAGAGGTAATAATACCATCTACCAGAGCTGCGGCAACACACGTGAGCTGGGAAAAGCTTTTATAGTGATGGGTGATATGCAAAGGCGCGTGATCGGGTGGTGGTCGATCAACGAAAGAATGGGCAAGACCGGTTCTTCAACTTCAGCATCATAAACGTGCGTAGCCCTCACTCCGGAAGCACTGATGATGACAAGGACGCATTTTACGCGCAGCTCGAACGCAAGTTCGACCGTTGCTCAAGCCACGACGTCAAGATCATCATAGGCGATTTGAGAGCTCATATTGGCCAGGAGGAGGAGTTCGGACCGACTATTGGAAAGTTCAACGCCCACCGGCTGACGAACGAGAACGGCCTACGACTGATAGATTTTGCCGCCTCCAAGAACATGGCCATTCGTAGCACCTACTTTCAGCACAGCCTCCCGTATCGGTACACCTGGAGATCACCGCAGCAGACGGAATCACAAATCAACCACGTTTTGGTCGATGGACGGCACTTCTCCGATATAACCGACGTCAGAACCTATCGTGGCGCTAACATTGACTCTGATCACTATCTAGTGATGGTGAAACTGTGCCCAAAACTATCCGTCATCTATAATGTACGGTATCGACGCCCGCCTCGGTATAATCTAGCGCGACTGGCTCAACTGAACGTCGCCACCGCATACGTGCAGCATCTAGAGGTAGCGTTGCCGGAAGAGGGCGATCTTGACGAAACCCCTCTTGAGAACTGCTTGAGCAACATAAAAGCAGCCATCAACAACGCAGCCGAGAGCATTGTCGGGTACATGGAAAGGAGGAGGACAAGCAGCACTACGATGAACACCTGAATGGCACGGAGAACACAGGCGCAGAGGGTCACGACAGCGGAGAAAATGACTACGTCAACACGGCGGATGAAGAAAACCAACCTGTCCCCTCATTGAGGGAAGTTCAGGATGCCATCAACCAGCTCAAGAACAACAAGGCCGCTGGTAAGGATAATATTGGAGCTAAACTCATTAAAATGGGCACGGAGAGGTTGGCCGCTTGTCTGCACCGGCTGATTCTCAGAATCTGGAAAACGGATCAGCTGCCGAAGGAGTGGAAGCAAGGGGTCATATGCCCCATCTACAAAAAGGGCGACAAACTGGAATGTGAAAACTATCGTGCGATCACTATCCTGAATGCCGCTTACAAAGTGCTAGCCCTGAATATCTTCCGTCGTCTATCACCAATAGCAATTGAGTTTGTGGGAAGTTATCAAGCTGGTTTTGTACGCGCCCTATGCGTTCAAATAATAATAATTGCAATCGTTCAATCATCACTCCGTCACAACCCTGTGAGCGATTGCGTCAGACTGTTTTTCACCGGTTGAGCTCCGAATAGGCGGAGCCGACCATGCAGCGTGGCGAGTGCCGGCTGCTGTTTTCTCTGTAGAGTAAAAATATATAAGCGCATTCATTGTCATATTTCGATCAGTCAAAATAAAACCGTCCAAACGAACGGATCAAAACGGAGAAGAAAAAGTGTTTTTCTAACGCGAGCCGAAGACAGTGGTGTACCAGACCGGTTAACGAGGCGATCGGTTGGCATTTTTTCCCTTTCCTTTCGGTGAGGCCATAGTAACGCGTCTGCGTCCGCGAACGCGATGCGATCAAAGGATTTCCTGTTGTTGATATTCTGCTTTGCGGGCTCGCACACGCGGACGCGTCGCTCGACGCGTTTACTATGGCAGCTCCCTTTCTCTTCTTCCACGAGATCGTGAGCCGAGACGGCGACGAGTGTGCCTGTGTCTCTCTCCCTTTCGAGTCAGCGTTGGAGTGCGAAGACAGTGAACGTGTTACGTCTTGTTCGACGTCCTTCTTCCTTCGTTCGTCAAACGAATGGTATGTGGCGGTGCGGCTGCAGTGGAGTGAAGCTGCTGTGGTGGTGCTGCAGTTGTCGTGTTTGCTGATGCGACGATTCCCAGGAGTGTGCCGGGAGTTGTTTGGAAATAATATTTAAAAAGTCAATATTCACGATTCGGCGTCACTCCTGGTGGTTATCGTTGGCGAGCAAACGACGACCCACCTTGGGAGCTGGAGCTGTGTCCAGCTGAAATTGCGAGTCGGCTTTTTGGCCGTGGTCCTTCGTCCGAGAGTGAACCCTGCGTTGGTGATCGCGACGTGCGTGATTATCGGCGTTCGAGAGGAGTTTCCGTTGGTGGCTGTGGTGTGCACGGCTACTGGTGGTGTGTTCCTGCGCTGGTGACCGTGACGTGCACGGTTGTCGGCATCGAGTGTCCCTGTGGCTGGTGGCTGTAACGTGTACAGTAGGCCATACCTTATTTTTCGAAAATGCGAAATGTTAAAAGTTTGTCATTGTAAAGTGCTCGTTTTGGTAAGAAAAAAAAAACAGATAAAAATTTGAAGTCCGTGCGTGGACGCTAAGTGGTCCCCCAACGGCCCTGAAGGTATTAGGAGTAAATGACCCCGTGCGCAAAATCGAGCTCGCTTCTCTAGTGCACGCAGCATGAGTACGAAAAGCCATCGGTAACAAATTATCCTGCACGCGTTGATAATCAGCATAGAAGTTTGTTTTCTTTGGGATGATTCAAATATTACGTAACGCAAAATTTGCCAATTTTAGACCACCTTCATCCCCCCACATAACAGCTTTTGTATGAAAAATTTATTGTTTTTGTATGAACCGTAACACTACGGAAGATCACCTCCCTCTCCCTGTTGCGTTACGTAATATTTGAACGATCCCTTTGTGGTTATGAATTTTAAGTCAGCGTGCAGTGTTATGAAGATATTCACAGTAGAAAATATTATTTTACTCAAATTTATATGCCGATTATCAATTTGTTACTAGTGGCTTTTAGTACTTATGTTGCGTACACTAGAACAGCGAGCTTGATTTGGCGCACGGGGGTCATCTACACCTACTACCTTTAGGGTCGTTGGGGGACCACTTAGCGTCCACGTACGGACTTCAAATTTTTACCTGATTTTTTTCTTACCAAAACGAGCACTTTACAATGACGAATTTATAACATTTCGCATTTTCGAAAAATAAGGGACGGCCTAGTGTACAGCTGTCGGCAATCCATCCCATCGCCCCGTTGGTGGCCGTGACGTGCACGGCTGTCGGTGGCACGATCAAGAGGTGAGTCGGCGTGTGTACTGCTGTAAGGTAAGTGCAACGATTTGCCTCCCGAATAAAATCGAGTTGAGTACCCAACAGGTTTCATCAACTGCCGCTCGACGACGTGCCAAATCTTCACTGTACGGCAAATCCTCCAGAAATGCCGTGAACACCGAGTGAATACCTAACCTATTTATCGATTTTAAAGTGGCTTATGATAGCAATGATCGCGAAGAGCTATGGAAAATCAATTTGAGGTAGTTGATAAGTTCGTCTACCTTGGATCCTTGTTAATGGTTGATAACTACGTTAGTGTGAAATACGAAGACGCATCATCAGTGAAAGTCGCGCCTACTATGGGCTCCAGAATAAGCTGCCATCCAGAAAGATTCACCCCCGCACCAAATGTACCATGTACAAAACGCTTATAAGACCGGTGATCCTCTATGGACTTGAAGCATGGACCATGCTGGAAGATGACTTGCAAGCACTTGGAGTGTTCGAACAAACGGTGCATAGGACCATCTTTGGCAGTGTGCAGGAGAACGGTTTGTGGCGGCGGAGAATGAATCACGAGCTCGCTAGGCTCTACGGCGAACCCAGTATCCAGAAGGTTGTGAAAGCCGGAAGGGTGTGCTGGGCAGGGCATGTTGCAAGACTACCGGAAAACAATCCTGCAAAGATGGTGTTGGCACAAGAAGGTGGGGAGCACAGCGAGCGTGGTGGCTTGATTAGGTGCAAGATCTGGAGAACGTATTCCAAAATCGCAGTTGGAGGGACACAGCCATGGACCGAGTAAATTGGCGTAACGTCGTTAACGAGGCCTTATCAAATTAATTGATGTAACACCAACTAAATAAAAAATAAATAGTATTAAAATCCATTATATTTTCACTGGCTTGATTCAAAAATTTGTTCTACAAAAAAAAGTTTTGGCCGCCAGTCTACATTGAAACAGCCCATAGTGCTACTGCTCCACGCCAAGTCGCCAACTCTCTGCGCCGGTTCGCAAACTGTGAGAATGTAAAACTTTAAATATTATTTTGCCTTTCAACAAATGACTGACTGACTGGCGCATGGCTCAGGTCGTGATACTGTTTTGTTTATGAGTGCACCACGCTAAACTGCCTTTTGGGCTCTATGGGATTTTAATGCTTGCTGGCAGTCGGTGGTGTAGATACCTAGTACATACAATCGGTCGCTCGTTCCGTTCGATAGAGTGGGCACTTAAGGGGCGCGATGGACTACGATCGGATCGTCGCGATCCCAGTTGTCAGAACCAGGTTTATATCTATACACTTTCAGAGTATCAGCGTAGTTTTGTTTTTCCAGCCACTCGACCCCGTTGCGACTTTCAGAACCTTGGCTTTCAAGAGAGGCCTTTGAATGGCCACGCGCGGTATACCCGACTGGATGACGCGACGGCGGTCGACCGAATGGTGGCGCACGAACCGCCAAAAAGGTCAAGGATTGTAAACAGCTCAAAGTCGGGCTTCCTCCTATGTTTAAAATTGGGAATTTGACGTCTTAGAGAAGGAGGATTTGGAGGAGGATCTCACTTGGCTAACTATTTGATACAAGTTTCAAATAGAAGGAAGGCTACGAAACGATTGGAGCAAAGCATTGAACAGTTTGTGAACTACCTTTCAAATGTTCAACTTCAACAAATGAATCAATATACTATTATAATAACTATGGTACGTGTACCAAATATGGATGCAATGAGCCAACAGTATTGATAGAAAACAAATTTAATTCATTTCTAAAACTTGAGCATCATCAGCTATTTTTCTAAAATGTAGGTATGACATGTTGATGTTAATTACTAGTTTAAAACAGACGAAATAAATAGTTTTCGTACTAATTTGACTCAAAGCTTCTAGAAATTGATTTGAAATGGCTTTAGAACGGAGCCATAATTGGTACTTCTATCCTATGTATGCATCTCCCAATGGTCAAGAGAACCAATAATATGCCATAGATATTGTTGATTTTTTTCATGTGAATTATTGGCACTGGGATCTACCGCAAATTGCGCGCCGATGATGATGAAAAAGCTCCCTTTCGACGTTGAGCTTCTTTATGATCGGACAGATAAATATGTATTTGATGCAAATAATAAACCAATAGGTACCTGTTTGCCCACGGTAAGGAGCTACTATATGTACCTTGAAAGTGGAACGGCACTAAAACTGATCTACCAAAGGAAATCCATTAGTCTCGCGATTTGAATAATTGTACGATGCTCGTGATTTTTCTTAAAGCGAAATTATGCAGGTTGTAATGTCGGACAATCGTTTATGAGTGCAATGATGTTCCGAATGCGCAACACGTGAGTGGTTATATTATTCGATTTGAAAGAATAACGATGCGTTGGGAGCTTGATTAGATTCTCAAATTGATGAATCATTTTGAATGAAATAGAATTCAGTAGTTAAAAAAAAGTATTATACGAACACTGACAAGGCTTCCAGCTCAATCTTAGGTCAACGTTTCGACATTCCTCTACGAAGCTCGTTATATACCTGAAACGAAAAATGATACAAAATTTAAGAGATTAATAATTTAATACATATTCAAGACAAATACAAATTTACAAACAAATATAAAATACTATCAATAATGGAAAGGGTAAGGAAATATAAAATACTATCAAGGATGGAAAAAGGTAAAGTTCGTAAGGAATTATAGAAAGAGGAGGTTTAGGTTTAGAATTTTCTCACGCAACATACCATAAATTTTTAATTCTCATAAAAAAACTCTTACCATGGGGAGAGAGGGGATAAATTCTGAATGTCTGATCTGTATCACCATACCGAACATGATTTAGGATTTTTTTCCATTGTTTTCATAAGAATACACATTATATACACAAAAAAAAATAACAACACACTTTGACAATAGTTAAAACGAAAAACGTTCATTTACTACATGTCTCATTGGTATTGGTGCTCTAATTAAAAAAAGTAGGTATGTGCTACGGTGATAAAATGTACCCGAATTCACGGTATGCTATATGAATACGTTAAGGTGAAGATGCATCGAAGCCATTTCAAGAGCACACATTTAGAGAACTAGACATCTGTTCACTCGCTTGTGGTGACATCTCACTAAGGCTAATGATAGTTTGCATTTTTTCCCGATTGCAGGCCCTCTTGATGGAGATCCGATCATTGGCCGTTTTAGGCAGGGGACTAATCAATGATTTGGAAAAAACGGTTTTGGGCCGTTTTGAAAGTCGAGTTTATAATGGTAAGTTTGATGATTATCTTGACAATGTTCGCATAATTTTTGGGCGTTGGGAGATTCTATCCAATGGTATCAAAACTTTGTTGTTTGTTGATTTGTTTACAATTTGATCATTGGATTCTTTAGAATTGTTACGCGAGATTTGACAGCTGTCTTTTTCATACCTAACAGAAATTTAAATAAAGTAACCCATAAAAGGGGTGGACTACTCTGTACACGCTTTTGAACGCTCAGTATGCAAACTCTGGGAACCAACCCAACTCTAACGTTGGTTTACAACAAGATGACCAAATCTGATGCAAATCTGGTCATGTTCAATACATATGACCATTTTAGATCCAGTTTCTGAACGTCAGTTTTGGTTCTAAAAGTCCAAGTTTTA
Source organism: Aedes aegypti (assembly GCF_002204515.2). NCBI lineage: Eukaryota > Metazoa > Arthropoda > Insecta > Diptera > Culicidae > Aedes > Aedes aegypti. Next base: position 119,456,267 of record NC_035107.1, read on the forward strand.
TCATTAAAACATCCATTATGGGAATCACCAAACAACACTGTTTCATTAACCCGTTAATGCCCAAGGTATCTCACAATTGGAATTCAGCTCCGTTTTTGTTATTCATAGTCGTATTCCCATATATTTAACCTTATTTCACCAAAAAAAAATCAAGTCTATGGTGGGGATCCAAAAAAATTCTTGAAAGTGTGTCTTCCATATCTAGTTGTTCTATAAGTTTATTTTCGAGATTAATCAAAAATATGTGTATGCTCTTCGATCCATTACAATGTAAACAAGTTGAAAAAAACTGCAGGTGAGGGGTAATTAATAAATTACGTCCCGTACAGAAGAGGAAGGAGGGGGTTACAAGAAAACGTGACTACCCATATAAAAATTGAAATCCATACAAAAAGTTTGGTATAGAGGAAAATTGAGGAGGATGAATATGGGAAAACTTTGCGTGACGTAATTTATGGACGTACCCTGAAAAAAAAAGAAATTGCAACATAAAGAATCAAAATTTCAGAGGCGAAAGATGCATGCTAGAACTAAATCATTTAGTGACTTCTATTCAATTTTCTGCACACACAAAATAAAGTCTTACGTCAAATATTTTGATTATAAAAAAACCTACAGATGTTTCAGAATAGTCTTCAAAAAGACTTGCCAGCTGATAATGAAAACATAACTATCAAAATATTTTTGCTGGGTCAAGTTATTAGTATACAATGTGGCTCGGATCTGACAGCTATCGAAATATATATTTGGCAATATCAGAATTTCGTTAGTGCTAATCAAAAGTTAGTCCTTCATTCCACTCCAACTATTACATGCTTTACAGACGTGAATATTTGAAGCCAACATTATTCGTCTATAACGTTGAAGTTACTGCATCACTGATGCAGATGGTCTTATCCACCGATAGAACCGAATCCACGCGGTCCAAGATTTTTGACACTAGAGCGGGCTAGAATACCTGGGGAGCATACGATCGTGCCCGGTCGAATGTCACAATTCTTGGACCGAGTGAGTTCAGCAAGGGAGGCTTCGTATTGCTACCTCAACGTGTCGCTGGTTCTAAAAAGCGAACAACCATACACAAATACGACCAAACAATGGTGAAGGCGTAATCAGTTTTCTCAAACATTCAGTTTCGGAATTTAGTAGAATTTTCTGATTAAATTGGCAACAACGCACTGCAGTAGTGCGTAGTAAATAACTGCTTGCAAACAATATCTTTCAAGCGCATTTATTACCTGTAATTTTTCGAAGAATTATTTTTACTTTTCCACGTTGAGCCACAAAACTGGTTCTGGACTTAGGTTGGCGGCTATCCAATTTTACTCTCATTTGACAGCCGCCCTTCACTCTTGGAGTTCAGTTCATGGATGGATAAGTCAATTTGTCGTTTTTTTTCGTTCTTCACTCACTTCAAAAGATCATCTTTTTCATTCGACGGCTAGAAAACATGTGTTTTCTTCTTTTAGCCTTCAATAAATGGTGTCAAGGTTCATCTAAAAATGTAAGGACCATGCATCCGAAATAAGCGATTGTTGCTCGACTCGATAGTAAGTATCCATTGTTTTGATCTAAGCAGACCAATTTCTTATTGGTTGTTTCCTTGATGTTTCGCACATAAAAGCGATTCCCAGCTAATATGTTTTTTTTTGCGAAAATATCTCCTTTAGTTGATCATCGTTTTCGAAGATACCAAATTTTTCATCACTGGACTTCAATATAGGCGAATAAAATATTTGCCAACTAGTGGACTGATAATCAGTGGACTGATATATAAGCGAATAAAATTTGTACCCAGTAGTGCCATTTAGGTGATTTACGAAGTAATAAGTTTCCAGGCGAATAGGTCTCATTTAGTTCTTCAGCTTTGTCAAAGGCACTAACTTTGTATCCAATCACTGGATTGAGATACAAGCAAATAAAATGTTTGTCTACTAGCGCCAACTTGGGAGAGTTTTTCAAACTACTATGTTTCTGGGCGAATAGATCCTATTTAGTTGAACACTTTTGTCCAAGACACCAATTTCGAATCTCATCGCTGGACTGAGATATAAAAAAAAATAACACTAGCGCCGCCTTGTGAGTGTTTTCCGAACTGATAAGGTTCTAGGCGAATAGGATTCATTTAGTTGTTCAACATTGTCCAAGATACAAACTTTGTATCTAATCACTTGACTGAGATATTAGCAAAATAAAATCTTTGCCCACTAGCGCCATCTAGTGAATGTTTTCCAAACTAATAAGTTTTCGGGTGAATAGATCTCATTCAGTTGAACACATTTGTCGAAGACACCAATGTTGTACCTTATCATTGAACTGAGATATGAACAGTCAAAATGATCGACCACTAGCGCCATCTTTTGAGTGTTTTCCGAACTAATAAGGTTTTAGGCGAATAGGTCTCATTTAGTTGATCAACTTTATCGAAGACACCAATTTTTTACCTCAAAACTGGACTAAGATATAAGCAAATAAAGTTTTGGCTCACTAGTGCCATCTCGGAAGCGTTTTCCGAATTTATAAGGTTCTATGCGAATAGATATTATTGAGTTTTTCAACTTTGTCGAAGACACCATTTTTGTATCTCATAATTGGACTAAGATATAAGCAAATAAAGTTCTGGCTCACTAGCGCCATCTTGGAAGTGTTTTCCGAATTTATAAGGTTTTATGCAAATAGATATTATTTAGTTGTTCAACTTTGTCGAAGACACCAATTTTGTATCTCATCGCTGGACAGAGATATAAACGAAGCAAATATTTGTACGTCGGAGAGTTGTTTCATATGTTGCTTATATATGCGTGGCGTCTGTGCGCCACCTGGTGATTTAATTCTGAATTAAAATAGTTACCAAGTGGAAATGCAACTTTGCAGAAGACAGTTTTCTCGTAAACCTCTTTATTTTCAAGATATTTGCACTACAAGTACCGTTAAGTCACCAGTCCCCGTGCGGCCTCCATTTACCGTGCACATATACAAATTCCTACAGAATATTCATACAATTTTCACAATTTATTCTTTTGTCAGCAAAATAAGATAAAACTGATGAAATGAAGTAGTTTTTGTCATAAAGCATTTTGAAAAATCTAGTTTATGTAGTCAAAATCATGTGAATTCTGTTTAATAATGAGATTTTTCTTTTTCTTCTTTCTGGCGTTACGTCCCCACTGGGACAGAGCCTGTTTCTCAGCTTAGTGTTCTTATGAGCACTTCAACAGTTATTAACTGAGAGCTTACTATGCCTATGACCATTTTTGCATGCGTATATCGTGTGGCAGGTACGAAAATACTCTATGCTCTGGAATTCGAACCCACGATCCTCAGCTTGGTCTTGCTGTGCGTTTACCGCTACGGCTATTTGGGCCCCTTAATGAGATTTTTCAACACTATTAATAAAATCGCCAAAAAATCCCATTTTTCATTTTAACGATAGAGTATGATTTTTTTCAGAATTTCAACAAATTTTCGCTGTGGATACTATTAGTATTTCATCGTATGAGCAATGAGATTTAATGCAAATTAGAATTTTTTTTATTATGTTTCAGTCGAAACCCAAATGCACGGTGAATGGATCCTTTTCAATATATATGTTCCTATTACCGTACATTAGTGTAAAAGACATGAAATTATTCGGTAATATTAGATTTATTGTTATGTCGTCATTAAACTACTTCATATTTAGTTTTTGAGTGAATATGGAATGGTTTGGACAGTACAGTCAAATCTCCTATAACGATTTTATTTTATTTCGCCAATTTTTAAACTTTTTATTGTAAATGAAAATTTGAATACCGTAATCCGGGGTATCATTGATCAGCGGGGTAACATTGATTGGAAAGACTCATCTCATAAAAAGTTCGTATCATCGTTTTTTGATGGAATATTTTCAAATCATTAACGGTGCTTCTTTTTCCCATATTCATAAGCTAATGAAAGTGAACATTTTTGCCAAAATTGCGTTTACCTTATGCGTAGATTTGTCAACTTTTTGAAACAATGATTTCAATGGTTAGGGATGACGCTACCGAAGATTCATGTCTCACATAAGTTCTGCAAACAATATGAGCAAGGAAAATGCGGTTCTCACTAAAAATGGCATCGCCAGAAACGATTCCGTTGTCAAAATTTTCATAATTCTGCTCAATTAGGCAACATTAACGAATTACTGTTAAGAATGCAGAATTCCCTTAGGTAATTGCCTACATTTAGGCGTATTCTGTGATTCGAGGTGTTTTTAATTTTAAAATGACTCAAAAAGTAAATTACTTGTAAGCGTTTGGCCTTCAAATTCGGCTTCAAAGGCCATGATTTAGGTAAATAACGACATTTTCAATATTACCGAACGTTGTTTACATAGGTGATCAATTTTACCCCATATCAGCTAAATCAAAAAGTCGCTCAAAACATTTATTTCAACATGATTATATCTTTAAAAAAACAAAATTTTTGATGGTTGTGATGAGAATTCTGAATGGGTTGGTAGATTCTGATGAGAATCCTGGGAAGATTCTGATCAGAATTCGGAAGAGAATCCTTAGAGGATTCTGATAAGAATCAAGAAATGATTCTGATGAGAATCCAGAGATGATTTTCATGAGAATTCTGAACTCTGATGAGATTACAAGAGATTTAATGAGAATTCAGAGAGAGGATACTGATAGTGATACTACCGTTTTACTTGGATCTATGACTCTGAAGTTGATTTGTACCAACCAAAAGATTTATCGTGGCTATCAAGAACACAATATAAGAAATGTTGGTTATAACAGGTGTGGCTTTATCACGGAGCTGGAAATTGGTTTGATGGTGCTTTTGACAACCATAATATAAAAATATAATAATTTAATAAAGGTGGTCCACGTTAAAATTGAAACAGCAACTATGAATCGCCAAAATCCGCCTCTTAACCAATTGTCTCCAAAATTTAAGAGTACCAAACAAACCATCTTTGCTTAGTTTTTTCATGTTCACTTTTTTCAAATTGCGCTCCAATCGGAATGCTCTTAGTAAGCTTTTTGCTCCGTAGCGAGTCCGTGATTTTACTATTATATTCTGCTGATCGTTACGATTTAGTGCCTTCTGGACTTCAAATGGGCGTAGTTCAGCACGATGCTTCACATTTTGCTTAAAACTTTTAGTAAAAAGCTACTTTGCGATATCCCGGACAGAAGGGACCCAGATAGCAGTAGCACTGTAGCAGTAAACGGACAGCTATCCAGCAAGACTAAGCTGGTGAAGCAGGCTCTGTTCTAGTTGGGACATAGCACCAGAAAGAAGAGAAGATAAATGTTTAGTTCGTGCCTGAAAGCTTCAAATAGTCTCGTGCCACCTATAGGCTCTTGCGGGTATGATTTTTCCGATAGCTGGTCAGATGTGCTTTGTGACGTTTAATGACACGGGAAGCAGTAAAAATCATGATTTCCTGTTTTTTTTGGGTAGTGCACGTTGCGAGGGAGGATGGGTTTTCGAAATCCATGTATAAAATTTCGTCACGCATATTGTACTTTTCCGAATCTATTTCAAATTTTATTGGCAGTTTTTAATGAAGTTTACAGGATCTTAACACTACAGTCATACCAAACTATAATTAACTATATTACTCAAAATTTCAATCATTTAAAGGCATAAATGTTATAGATATTCGCGAGTGTTGCAATTTGAACACAGACTACCTCTAACTCAAATAAGATGTTGCGGCGACTAATTTTGTGATGAATTTATCAGCGCTCTTAAGAACGCTTATAGTAATGAATGAAACTTTCATCGATGGCATTGTTTATTACCGGCATATAACCTACTTGTATAGGCTATGTAGGTATGGCGTTTTAGAATATTTGGATTGTATTATTTTTTTACCAACATTGTCTGAATGTTTATGAGGTCGAGTTTTCTATCAATTTCTTTTCGATTAACCATTTTTCTAAGAGACACTATTACTGAGATGATTGCTTAGTAAGTAATGTGGCGTCTGGTCGACTAGTAACCAGAATGTATTGGATATAGTCGTCACCATTTCTGAGGATCATATGGGTCTGAGATTCTCTCTCATTCATCTCACACAAAGGTTCGCGATCGCACCCGAGCAAAGTAACCTCAGTAGATCGTCACGAATCTCTCTCTCTCTCAGCGAGAGAACTCCCTTCACAGAAGTAGGGGGTCACTGCAGCGTGAATATCCATACATCCACTGGAGGATCTACTCTGGGGGCTTGGTAGTAAACAATTTTTATATTTTAATTCAGTACGTGTCGATTGTTCAGATTGAGACGTTCTGTGTAAGGATTAGTATTCTTGGCCGGGTCCGTTCTATCGTCGTAATCCTCGTCGCAGTGCGTAGACACGTGTATTAGGTGGTTAGATTGATTAAGGGATTCGATCTTCGTTCGAATCGGTGGACTGATCTGTGAATCGCAACGAAGTCGTTTGACATTTTACGTGACAGCCGATCGTGACTAAAAGCGAAAGAGGATATTTCAGTGAAATGAAGATGACTCGTGCGTGATACGCTGCGCATCTTCAAACGGTTGAGAAGATCGCGTGTTTGGTTTTTTTTTACATAATCGAGTGGTTGTCGATTACCTTGTGGGCACACAACCTGAGCCTGAGGGACCCCGCTATGGACATGAGAAGAGTCACTAGCTGAGTGGTGTATCATCAGCGTCGTCGATGAAGGTGGATGTGTTGTTGCCCCAACAACCTCTTAATCAATTTTTACGAGCCCCATCGTGTGAGCATATTCCTTACCACTATACGTGTTACTACTAGCTAGGGCTCGATGGGTGTGCGCCGAGGTGCGCAAGCAAAAAGGGGTTCGTAAATCACTGAAGAAGAGATCCCGACCCAAAGGAGAAGAGGGTTGAGCGCGTGTTTTTTGTGGAAGGGAAAAGATCAGTGTGACAGGCGGTTGTGTGGTGTATTGAATAACACTATTCTGCAATTAAACTTTTCCGCGTGATGTGCTACGATCAGATCTTTGATGCTGTGAATACTGTGCTAAGTGACAATTAGCTGTTCATTGAAGTTTGTTGCCGAAGAACGGGAAGTGGATAAAAGATAAATGCCCGTTATTTGTATGTACTTAGTTTTTTTTAACATTCAAATTTATTGTGCTAAAAACCATTAGCAATGGTTTCTAAAAATGCATTAAAGCCAGAAATCGAAGATATCAAAGTATAGCAACTTGATTGTCGGCTGGTGTTTGAAAAAGTTTTTATTTTTTTGTCTTGTTAGCTTTAGCTCAAATATTTATAATTATTGTATTTTCGAAAGATTTTTAGGTTGTGTGAAATTGAAACGCCAACAACGCAGCTATGCATGTATTTCCTAATGTCACTCAAACCAATTGTATGGAAAATCCTCAACCTTAATTTTAGGATCCTTTAAGTTTTTTTTTTGCGTTTATTATAGAGGTCTTTAATTGTTGTCTTTAAAGTTGTAAAACGAATGAGTTATGTATTATCTTTATAAGGAAATATATCTAATGTACATTAACCTGACTGGGAATGAACCTCCTACGCCGAAAATTTCTTCAATAAAAAGTAATTCAATTCAATTCAAACTAATGTACACGGCTGAAAAATAATGGTTCTATTATTTCCGACAACTGTATTAACTACAGTGCAGTACAGAATTAAAGTACGCATTGGCCGTTTTTCAAACAAAATAAGCAAGTTTAAAGGACTAAATCTCGGCTTCTAGTGTTTCGGTAAAGTCGACATATTCACAGCAGCTCAGAAATAAGGGGTCGTCCATATACCACGTGGATAACTCAGACGAGGGGTTGTGAAAAAGACAATGCCAGTCCACGGAGAGGGGGTGGGGGTAAATCTAATCTCCACGAAAATATTGAAACGATTAAATCGAACCATACCTTACATAAACTAAACTATTTATAAGTTTTGGTATCTTAGATTCCCCTTGAAATACGTGTAGGCTTTGCTAAATCACAGTTTTTAGTTTTTTTTTTTCTAAAAATATTTCAAGGATTTTGGATTTTAATTTTGAAGACGTCATGTTTTATTAATTTATCTTCGTATTATTGAAATTTTATATCTTGCCAAATACTGCAAAGATGGAATAAAAAAATATCAAAATATGTATTTAAAAATCCATCATGTTTTTGAGAATAGGGTCCAAAAATATTTGATGATATCTTGTTTTTATTTAATGACACGAAAGAGCATGTTCTAGCAACTATGTACTTTAGCATTTTTCGCGCTCAAATAAAGGGTATATGATATTTGAATTTTAATTTTAAAATTGAGTCTAAATAGAAACTATTTCACTTTTGATCATGTTTGACGTTCACTGTGTCGACAATAACGCCATAGGGGTTTTAGTTGTAACACTGGGGTTGTTCTTATCTGACATTTCGAAAATCGATTAGACATAATACCAATGATTAGACATAATACCAACATTTTCTGAGGACTTTCCCAAAAAACAAAAAAAAAAAAATAACAAGATTTTGGTTACGCTGAAAACCATATCAGTATTCAAAACATCTTTGTTTAATTTTCTTATCGTTTTATCATCGTTTCATCCTTGTCCAGAAATTTTTCAAGATATTGTCAGAAATTATACCATGAGATCTAAACAGATACCCTTAAGAACTTGTAAGAAGGCACGAGGCTGGAATCCGTTTGAAAATCATAGGTAACTACCACGAAGCCTCTTTACGGAATCCTCTAAGTAATATTCCATGGATGAGTACTGGTGTTCGCTAAGGATACCAGACAACCATAATGTTTGTAGAACGAAATCACTTTTTACGTTATGCGATGCTTATATGTGCAAAGTTTCACGTAGAAGATGTTGCGAAAAGGCCTTATACGTTCAAAAGTGGAGTCGATATACGTGTATATATTCTATGATGAAATATCGCATGTAATGCGAGCGTGTACATTTTATTGTGAACTTATCTGTACTTGTATGCGACTAAATTTATGATAACAAACTTGATTTGCTGCTACGGATCAATCCTTATTTACTTACGACTTACTTTGCACGAGTGTTCTAGACGAGAAAAAAATAGACATGAGAACTCATGTCACTCATAAAACTCTGTATGCGAGGAAACTAATCGATCGAACGATTTAATCCCCCATGTAGCGCAAGTGTGATGCAATTTGTATAAATAAACGACTTTGTTCATAAACTGTTATGTGACTTCTGGTTGTCTGGAATGGGTCAAGAAATTATTCAAAAAATTGAATTATAATGAATCAGTCCACCAACAGTGTTACAAAGAGACTGGCATATGACAAGGAAGTTGACGCTGATGAAAAAAGACATACGCTGATAACATCGAGAGCAATCCAACAATGAGTGGCTTTTGCAAATGTCAAGAATCCCAACTTCAGACTAAAGAACTCGAAAGAAATTTTCCAAGATTGCAGCAAATAGGAAGCGTCGTATGGAACTGCTTCTTATTGCAATTGCAAATTCTCAGGCTATTCGACAGTGCAAAACCCTCCATGTAGAAATGAATTATGGAAGTTGCCCAAGTTGTTCTTTACGCTATCTTGCTTCAAATCAAAGCCGACAAAGTCGTTTAGGATTGAATCCAAAAATGGCTGCCTAGAAGCTTAGTGAGCTAGACTAGCTCAGCTAGTGCTCAATCGATTAAGTTTAAACGAATGTTTTGTTCTCCAGATTCGTGCTCGAAAATTTAAAGTTTGACTTCGATTCATCTCCACCTTAAGGATTTGTGTCGTTTTCTCGTAATAAGATCTACATTTTAAGGCTATTCAAAGTCTTAACAGCAACTTTACAATATTTGCTACCTACCTTCATGAAAACACTTTCCAAATTTGAGCTTTTTACTATTTTAAATCGTGTCGAAAAGTTGGTTGAAAAATGGGGGTGGTTCAAAATGACCGAATGGGTGGGGTAGAATGCCATTTAGTATGAAGAACGAAGAGTCATCAACCAAGCTTCTCCATGAATTTGATCTGTGGTATGAAAACGCTTATTCGTTAATGCAACCATCGGAGAAGCTTACGACTTAGGCAAAATTTATTTGTAAAAATAGTTCAAAAGAGCTCTATTTCGTATCAATCGTTTGGCAGCGTCCATTTATTACGTAACGCTAAGATCGGAAATTTTTGACCACCTCACCCCATCCCCCTCCGTAACGTTTTTTGTATGGAAAAATTAAACGCTATTCCCCCTTCCCCCTAGAGCGTTACGTAGTTTGTGGAATTTTCAGGATGGTTGATTAGATCTCATCGGTCGAGTATATTTTTCTTACACACAATATAAAAAAATAAAACAATCATGATAGGCGAATCAAATTCTTAGTTAATGAGTAACCGAAGAACTCTTATTTGAGAACTTGGCTTTGTCTCAATAGGGGTGTAATTCCAGAAAGAAGGAAAATAAAATTAATCTTTTCTAAATATGAACAGAAACAGTTATACACTAGAATCAAATACACACTTAAATCCGAATGGCGATCTCAGCTGTGAAAATCTCGGTAAAAGGTCGTTTGTTGACATCTTAGTAAAAGTGACGTTTGGTAACGGCACCCAAAGGTGATGTTATAAGTATACTTGATGTAAGGCTGACATATCAGTTAAAATTAATTTGCTTACCGCTCAGCTGTGCGGATCTTGGTAAAAGAATGAAAATTAGTTGAACTCAACTGAGTGTGTCCTCCACTGTACGAGTAAGTGTCGTATCCCCAAGATCACATAGGACAGTTATGTCTATTACAATATGTACGCCAAGACGTAAAGCCAAAATACTTATGTGAAAGTTTTTGAGACCATACAAAAATCAACGGCAATTGAATGATTGATTTTATGAATAATTCAATAAACAAACATTTTTTGTAACATAATAAAGAAACAGGGACAATCGTACCAGCCGTTTCTGATTTAGAAGATATTCGATCGTCGGGACTGACGTTGCTCAGAAAATTAATGTCACTCCATTGGTGCTGACTAGACCTATTCAAATGTCTGGAAGTTCCTCAGTCAACCAATATTTTGATTTTTCATTTTTCTGGTCAAAATTTCAGTCAATTTGGAGAAAATTTAGATGTGCTTCAAATCAATCATTTGTTTTTGAACTATTTTCAAGCTTTGAAATTTCATAACTACTGAATGGAACAATAAAACTTATCGAAAATACCTCTACATAGTAGTTTATTCAATTATACAAACTTTTGTCAAACACGGTTTTATGATTGGAGTAAGTTTAAACATAGTTTGGTTGAGTTTTGTGCTTCAAGGTTCTTGAAAATCACTATTTTTAGGGAGTGTTCTCCCTGAAAAACATACCTGTATGAAAATTTTGGATTTTGAATTTCCAGAACATGATGACTACGTATTTCTAAAACTCAATCCCGTTTAAAGAATCCTCTTATCCTACGAAAATAAATTGTAAAAAATAGGTAATTAGGAAGCACATTCGTAAATCCGCTGTGGGTGAGCCAAGAACACCACCGTGAGCTTCAAGGAATGTAAAAAATGAACACGTTAGTACTGCTTTTTCTCAGTCGATGATAATGATTGTCTTCTAATCGTTCAAAATAGTCAGTGAAATACGATCAAAACAATCATTACTCTGAAAGAAAAAGCAATGCTAACTTGTTCAATTGGGTTGTTTAGTAAGAAAAATCATAGTTTTTTGCAGCTTGATCGAAAGAGCACATTTTTCTAAGTATAACACGATTTTATTGCACATCAATATCTTAATTTTGATATTATAAATGATTGACGTGGACTCAATGACATTTCAATTTATATAATGACAGCTCGTCCCAAAGTAAAATTTGCCGAGGGGTGATTCAAAAGTGATTTCCATACTAATTTCAAACGATTTTTAAAAGTAGTTCCAGGGTACGTAAAATTTTGAAACTTTGGATTCTTGTTCGATTTTTAACGTAGAATCAGAATATGTAAAAGACTGGATACTCCTAAACAAGCCAATTCATTCATTGGACGGTACATGGGTCATGCACGATTTAACTATCTTACATACAAAGGTATCGACCGTGATAATTATATTTTGAATTTGTTTATCGGCATATCGGTCTATTTTGCTCGAAGTAAGAGGGAGCATGGAGAAGAAAGCAATGAATACTAGATGGATAGGTACCGTAAGGGAACGGCGAGAGAAATTGGATTAGATGTTGAAGAGGGCATACCATATGAAACAGTATTACTTGAAACGTCCTTCCTTGTGGCTAACGTCCCCTATGGGAACGACTTGGTGTGTTTTGAGAATGACACTACCAAGACATCCAAGGCTGGGATGAGACAAAGGTATTTCCACCTTTCGTCCGGGCTGATTATCCTAGGCTTAAGTGCCATTGCTCGCTCTTTTAAAAGGTCGAAAATAATTTTTTGATTTGTGTTTTTTGACTTCATATCCTCTCGATCAATTCGATCTTTCGTCTTTTCAAACTTTTGTCGTTTGATTTTTTATCCAAAACCCGACAGAGGTCGCAATAATGTGTGTAAGATTTTTCTGAAGGTTCCAACACGCTTAATTTTTTTTATATTAGCACCAAGATGTCGTTGACGTAAGCTTTTGCGTAGAACAATGCACGCTTAAATGAAGTTACACAAAATTGAGTACAATTCGCACAAAATCGAGCTCTTCCGGACCAAAACATAATCTGTGAAATTTTAACACCTTTGTTGATTTTTTTTCTGTTTCACAAAGTAAATGACACATGAAGATAATTAGCGATACCTGCCTCTCAATGTTACAAGAAATTAGAGATATTAAGCATAATGGCTGGTACGCTATTCATAAGTACTGTGCAAAAGAATATGACAAGAAATGGTCAAGGAATGATTCCGCTACCAAAATTACTTGAGCTGTACGTTGTTGAGATGTAGATCTGTTTTCATCGGTAACACCTGCAGTATAAATCAAATAGAGTATGGAAAAATGTGCCGCTCAATTATTCCGCAAGTAAAAGTGACTTTTCGCTCACACTGAATCAGCTGTTAAAATTACTTTGGTAAACAGGAGAAATTTTACTTGAGCGCTTCACGTTTCAGTTGCATACCTCGCATAAATCAGCACAAAATCGATTTTTTGCATGCGTGAAAATTACTTACAAAAGTGTTGTTGGTCCAACTTTTCAAAGTCATCAAATCATCATCAAGACATGGGCACCTTTATGAAGTCTGAGGTCTATCAAACCTGTGTCTCTAAAATGATCTGAACGTAGAATAGTGCACTCTCAAAACTGTATTGGAACTATGACATTTAAAAAATAATACCCAAAATTTCCTAATGCCTCGTGGTTTCTTGAATTCGTGAGAGGATATGATCAAGGACTTCAATACTCTTTCAAAGCGATAAAAGCATGAAGAAGAATATAAGCCCTTTGACCTATGAAAGTCTCCCTTTTCGAATATTGAAAGCCTTGCAACATCAGGAAACTTTGGGTTCTTAGTTAACTACATGGTTTGAAAAAATCAAGTAATTCACCCTTATTTCTTGGTAATCATTCGACGACTTGACATGAGGGACGCAGACAATTTTGCTAAGTTTCCATTCACCTCCGTTCCACAAAACATGATTGCAAGAACATAGTTATACAAAAACGTAGTTATGTTCTCAATGCTCTAATCCTGGTTTATTCAGATCAGACTTCCGACTTTCATACTAATTAAGTACGATTTTTATCAAACTCGAGAATACGATATTTGTCGAGCAGTAATCGTTTCCTAGGTATTCTCAGGCAGCAAAGATCTGATCCTCGCACCGCATCCAAAAACCGATTGAACAAGTGACGTCCTAGTGTGCAACACTACGAACAATCTCCAGAGCTCGTACCTTTCGCGTATAAAAGTGATTCTTCTTTCCAGCTCGTTCAAGACCCCCCGTAGGGTGTCATCTGCATAACCCTCCCCGTCTCGAAGGTGTTCTTCCCACACTTCCCCATACGTTTACTTGTAGCTTTTTCTCCTAGCACCGGTTTATGCATGCTGTTTTATGCAAAGTATGTTGTTGTGCGATTGGTGTATTTGCCGTGTGTAATTTTGCGCCGTTTCAATAAGAAAAGTGTGTCGTGAGCTAAAGCAAGTCCCATCTTCATCGGTCTTCAGCGGTGGAAACGTACTCCAAACGGGAAAATATAAATACAAAGTGACATAATAATTATCATCATCAACAAGAGCAGCAGCAGCCTCAGCGGTTTGTAGCCATCGGAGCATCTTCTTCAATCTGTTGGTCCAACTCAGCAGGTCTTCACGGGATTTTAATCAGCGCGCATCTTCCATCGCAACACACTCTCTGCACAGCTGCACCGTAGGCAAAGTACCTAGATATTCAAGCCGAAGCCGTTCATTGAAAGTGAGAGTTCATCGCGCGTGTCGCGCTTACGTTTAGTGTTGTGGTAATTGTTGTTGTGGCTGTTGCGCGTTCAGTTCAGGAAGACATCGGTCAGCCCCCCCGTAGAAGAAGATGTTCCTACGACGGTCATCTCTGGCAGTGCTGGTCATATTTGGATACCTGCTAATTATAGGTAAATATATTTTTTTCATTACGCGATGACGATACATGTGTGAATTAGGGTGTTTCAAAATCCAAAAAGAGTAGGGAAACCTCATCTCGCTAATCTTCTTTACTTGGTGTCACACCTATCCGGAAAAAAGTCGGAAATACCCGACAATCCCAAATGACCGGGAAATTGCAGAAAACACCGGTGTCAATTGAAAACTACAAGAGCTTATAATTTATTTCCTGCTTTCTCTGTTTGATATTTTTTGAGCATTTGTACAAAAGAAGAGAATCTGGCAACACTTCTGTGTTTTTTTTAAATTGTCAATTGTACAAAACAAAACAATTTTGTATTGAGCAATACATTTTTCGCCGAAAGATTGCTTGGAATTTTATATGAAAGATTCGGATTGTTAACTCAAAAACACAATTTCTTACACTTCGGGGAGTTTTAGACTGGAAAATGTCGGAGTCAGAATAAAAAAGGTCCAAGATTTCGTCCGCTCCTGTGGCAACAAAGTAGGAGTCAAAAATTTTAGAAATATGTATACTCATTCGACGAAAAACCGATTTAAGTTTTAAAATTGAAAATATGTGTATTTGGGAACACTGTAAAAAACAAATATTTTTCTGGAATTCTTAAACGATTCACTTCAAAACGGTTGAGATCATTTTTCTAGTAGTTTTGAAGGTACACATTTAGAAAAATAATCAAAATCATGAGTTTTTGACAAATTTTCAATCACGATGCCGAGGGTTGGCCCGATAAGCATACACATTTGGCTTTTTGCATGTTTCAAGCTAATGAATATTTAGAGATATATAGAATATTTGAAATATTGAGATCCTTGGAAAATTCTTAGAATGGCGTCTAGGGTTTGCTGACAAGTTTCTTGCTAAGATGCTTGATGAATTTCCATTACGATTCCTAACGGGTATCAAGGCGATTGTTAATTGAAAGCTTTGGAAGACCACAGGAAAGGTAATTGGTTGATTGCGAATTATTTTTTAAGTGGATTCTATATAGAGTGTTCATCCCGGGACAAATAATCCAGAGATTCCATTCATTTTGATCGGTCGCAAACTGTGCATGTGGAGTTTAGGCTCACTAGCTGCTTCAACCAAAAAAGTTAATATTGCAGTTTGTTATTGAATACATTTGCTTACCGTATTAAAATGTATTATTAATCTATTTGAAATTAATGGTTAAAGAACGTGACTCAAAGTGTTGTCGATCTTCTCATTCAAAGCATCCAGACCCCTCCCAGACGTTACAATTGACTAAACAAACTAACATCCAACCAAGTTTTGACGGTTTGTTTCAGCTGATGATAACTGATAATGAAAACCCGTTTGAATACCTTAGATTTCCTTTGAAATTGTGGAGTTATAATATCAAAAGACAGCGTTCATTTATTACTTAACGTTAAATTTGGAAATGTTCGACTACCCCCTCCCCCCGTCCGTAACGCTTGAGCCTACTCTCCCCTCCTCCTAGAGAGTTACGTACTTTGAAGACGGCGCCAAAGGGCGTCACTTCAAAACGGGCCCTACGATTTTTTTTCAATCTTCTGCTAAGACACCATAGAAAACGACTGGTGAGCTCAGACATTTTACTTCCATTTCATCAAAAATAGTTTTTCACCCTTGGTGAGTTCGCCACTGATACTGTATAAGATATTTTCCACAATTTTGGCAGATTCTTAGCAGCTGGTAAAGCTGCTAAACTAGAATGAATTTTGTCATATTTTAGGAATATTTAAGTTGAGTCCTACTACAGATGACAGATACATTCATGTTTGGCGGATTCCAAGAGATACTGCTACTGATTATTGAGCAGTTTTTCGCTTAGTTTTTGGCGATATTTTTGGCAAAAACTGTGATGTTTCCGGAAAGATTATTTTGTGGACATCCATATTATTTTTAGCAAACTTCATAAGAGAACTATTTAAAGTTTTTGACGATATATCGTTTCTATTCAAACAATTCTCCCTGGATTCAACGCGAGTTTCACCAGATCATTTTTTTTCAGGTACCAGTCATGGGCCAAGTTAACGCATAATTTCGAAGACAAAAAGAGAACTTATTGGCTATTGAACTTTGCCTTCTTGTGGAATATGGTCTAAATTTAGATACAATGAGCGGATTTTCATTTAATTCCAATATCTTCAAATTTTGTAGAATAATTTGGTGTGTTTTCATTGATTTAATATCTTCTATATAAATAAAAATGAAATGGTGATTGTATGTCACGAGTGACTTAAGAACGGGTCAACGTATTCGCATAATTCTTTCACTATTGCATTCATTCGGGCTCCGGCGTGTTCGAGCGAAAAAATGATGGCTTGATGGCAAAACGAAGTTTACCGGGATCACTAGTTATTTAATATTTAACTTTTGTAAGAGTTAGTGATTAGATTCAAATACCTGTTAATTCCACTACTCCAGGGGTTTTTAGCCTTTTTGGCTCGCGTAGCACTTTTTGAAATATAATTGTTGCGCGGAGTACCTATTCTTCACCACCACTTCGTCTTAAATACTGTTTTTTCACAAGCTTCAATTGACCCTTTTTGAATGGAATAATCACAAGTTAAACAGTCACGAAAATATGATTAATCTTGATTAAACTCGTCAAAGATTCATAATTTTGTATCACGGTGTCAAAATTTCGCCTAAACGCCAAAATATAGGTAAATTTCTTGGAAAGTTCGGCATTATTTATAAAGAAATTCGTTACCTTTGATGAATTCAACATGCTTATGAAAATTAAGAATGAATGAAACTAATTAAATAATAAATAACTTTTATAAGCTCAATAATATACAGAAGAAAAGCAAAAATGATGATACGAACTATTTGCGAGAAAGGTTATTCCGATTAATTTTTTCCCATTTTACAATACCTCAGATTTTTGTCGATGAGGAGAAGTATTCTGACAATACTTTGACATCCTAAATGTTTCAAACTATTATGTGCGGGAAATTTCGATTTCTTCGACTTTAAGGGTTGTTGCTTTAAAAGTGTAATTCAAGAGAAATCAATTCTGCAGCTACAATTATCCTATACAAAATGTGTGAGCAATTTTTGATGGCAGAATATTTTTAACAATCCAAATACAAAATCTTATCCTAAATACTGAACGTTTTCGTAAAAGTATCCAAGGTATATGAAAGTTCGATAATACCAACATTTCAGCACCGTGTAAACTGTGTTTTGTCATCCACCATAACGTTATAAACTTTAAGTGAACGTGAATTGAAACTACCTCCAAATTTTCAGGAGCACATATCTAGCAAACAAAACAGGGATCTTATATAAAAATTATGTCATTTGATCGCAACCAAAAAGAACCTCATCGATAAATTTACAACAAGATCGATTGTTTGGTATGATTGAAAACAAATTTTAAAATAAAAGGTTATTTTAAGGCGTTGGTACAACATTTCAAAATGGTCGCGGAGCACCTGCTCAACCAAGTGCTCCGCGGAGCACGATCTGAAAACCGCTGCTTTACTCAATATAATCCGGTGTTTATATAACTATCATAAAATTAAATACTTTACAATCTTTGTGAATAAAAATTATATTTCCGTATAATTCTACATCGTCTTTGGGCCACCTTAAGGTAAAGATGAATCGAAGCCAAAACCCAAATTTTCAAGAGCACAAATCTGGAGAACCAAACATCCGTTAAAGCTGAAAATTTAATTGATTGATCCCTAGCTGGTGGTGACCAATCGATTGAATTTTCAGCTTGAATGGATGTTTGGTTCTCCACATTTGTGCTCTTGAAAATTTGAGTTTTGGCTTCGATTCATCTTCACCTTAAAACCGTCAAAGAAATTACTGACAATTTGGTAAAACTCAGTTTTCATAATAAATATTGTAAAAATGGAATTGGAGATTGAATTTCCAACATTTTTCGAAATTCGAACCACCCTAGTGCAAATAGGTGATGCACTTGTGGCTTGTTTTGTTTCAAGTTTGCGTTCGAAGCTGTCGTTGGCTATAGCGTGGCCGTTTAGATTGATGGGGAGGACGGCTGCTAGAGCGTCGTCGATCGTCTCGAGGGTCTTCCTTTTATGATGATGACTTTGATGGGTTTTGCATATGGCCATCGAGATATTGGGAAGAACGATTTTCTCACGGTTATAAAATCAACGTTTTTTTATGTATGACAGCCATCGCACAAATGCGCGCGACACCGTGGCCGCTACCCCCTAGAGGAATCTAACCTTTTTCGATGACAAGCCGTTAAAATTAGTAGGACATTAGTTAGTGACCGGGTCATATGATAATCTATGGGACGGGAAAACCCGTGAATGGGTCAATCAATGGTTGAACATCGATTTTCATAAAAAATAACGTTAAAGTTCAGCCGATCAGGTTTTGTCAGTAGCAGGGGTTGAATTCTGAGAAAATTAAAAGAATTACTCCTACTTATCGCTCTTTGTAGCAATCATGATCTGCTGCACATCATGGGAGTCTGTTTATCGTCTACTTCTACAGCTCTGATTATATCAGGAGGATAACAGTGCATAATAAAACCCATGTAAACAAGCTAAAACCTGGGGAAAATTATTTCTAACTATCAGATGTTCGGTGATTGTTTATCGGTACAAGGTAAAACAACTATCCCCAATGGTAAATAAGAG
Organism: Aedes aegypti; assembly: GCF_002204515.2. NCBI lineage: Eukaryota > Metazoa > Arthropoda > Insecta > Diptera > Culicidae > Aedes > Aedes aegypti. The sequence goes on from NC_035107.1 coordinate 119,475,390, forward strand.
AGAGATATGGGTTTCATCATCGCTCTCTGTTTGGGGATCTTCTTCACTTTTGTTGTTTATCAAGCTTGTCACAACTTGTAAAACATTGCCATGGAACGATACAGATGAGATGTTTATCTTCGCTTGCTTTGATCGTGCTTCGAAATCAAATGAAAAAGAATGCTGCAATCGCTGATATTGAGCAAAAATGATGTCGAATAAAAAAGAAAATAGGTTTAGGGGGAGATCCCCCAGTACCGGACAGCACCCAATACCGGACAAAGTCGAAACATTGAGAAATCATGGTCCAATCAAGATGGTGTATTAGTAGTAAAGGAAGCTATTCTGGAGACTAATGTTTGCGTAGAATAACACATCCTTGAAATATGCATGCCTTTTTAAAAAAGTACAAAAGATTGAAAATTAATGTTGTATTACCTTAATTTTGAGCCTATTTAGTAATTATTTTGAATATGAAAAAATACTTTGGATCACGCAAGCATATTCGAACATAATCCTAATTTGATAGTATGAATGTATTTTGTACCATAATTGGACTAAATATGGACAAATAACAATTTTGTTAAAGCACCTCCTGTCCCCCAGTTTCGGACAGCCTGATTTGTTGATATCTTTGTAATTATTGCACGAGTGTCTCAAAATACATTCATTTTTAATGGATTCCGTTGATCATGGTATCAAACATGCAATAAAATTAAGAAAAATGAACATTCAGTACAACATCGTAAAATGTGCTATTTTTCATCATATCAGAAAGAGGTTTTTGATGGACATCTTGCAAACTATGATATACTCAAATTGTTCTTGTAAATGTTACAAATGCATTGAATTGGCATTTATATACTATTCCTAAAGTAAACACATTCAATGATGTTCAAATTTACAGAATTCGAGGCATTTCCAGATTGTGTCCGGTATTGGGTGCCACCTTTCAAGATCGATCAATTTGGTACTAAAATACATCATCAAAATGCGATGTCAAAATTCATACTTATATTTTCAAGTTTATTTTTGTACACTATAAAAATGATAATATTTATCATAAATGGGTAACACGAGCACATAAAATCAATATTTTTCGAATTATGAATTTAGTGGCTTAAGTGTCCGGTACTGGGGGATCTCCCCCTACTTCATACACCACGTGAACTTTTTGAGTTAGCTTTAGGGAAATTCGAGCAGCAAATAATTCTACTAACGACAGATCTAAATTTGGAAAATTACTGGAGAAATCCTTAAAGTAGCTTATATTAAGAATCATTTAAGTAATTCTTTGTGTTTCAAAAGCAATACCTTCGAAAAAAACCCTTGACTAATTTCTGAAGAAGTACAGAGTTGATTTTAGGTACATTCACTTCCCAATAAATGTTCCACTAAACATAGCGTTGGCAGATGGCAAACATTAAACAAATCAATACTCATAAAATGATTTTTTCTCGATAATTTTTCCGAAGCCTAAAGTGCACCGCTTCAAGCGTAAATGCAGTTCAGAGAAGCAGTTGTTGTTTTAGCAATCGATAAACACTTTTGAAGGCTCGACAAATCGCAGTGCACCTCTCCATCGAATGGGTCGAAGATGCGTCCTAATGGTGATGCTGTTTCTAATTTTGCAACACCCAGCATCATCTAACTAGTACCGACTGCCTGCATCATCATCAGCACCATCAACAGCCGCTCCAACAACCAAATGCATCTGGTAGCGTTAGTTTGAATGAATAACCGCGATGCTACTGGCTACAGTATTGGTCAATACGTTTGCAACTTTTTCAATTTTTCATACAAAATTAGAGGGATTTTAGAAGTGAGTCGATGATCGAAAATGATTAGCAAGTTGCAACAAGCTCGATAAATATCAACTGCGCACGAGAGCCCTAAAGAGAGAACAATGATAAAACTAATTTCTCTCGCTTATTTATTATAGGGGGTAGGTGTTTTATTTTATAGAGGTGATAAAAAATTCCTAAAAATCATGAAGCAATACTGTTCCCAGGTTTGGAGCTTGTTTATATGGATCTAATCAGAGCTGTAGCATTAGATGCTAAACAGACTCTCATGATGAGCTGCGGATCATGATTGTTGTAGAGAGCGATATGTGAGATATTCTCATTTTTTTCCAAAATTCAATCCCTGTTTCCAAGTGATTTTTCAGCGATAACAGCTTCACCAAAGTGAATTTTTGTGTAGGCTTCTCATATATTTAGATTAATCATTCAAATCTAATTTTTCGTCAAAAATTTCACTTTATCAAATTGTTGTTACTTTTGGACTCGTGATTGAATGAATTACTCAAAAATATATGTTGATATCCATCGTGCTTTTAAAAAAACATTCAAATCGGTCCTCAAATAATTGAGATCTACCAAAGTTTATCATTTTGTATGGAAAATCGGAAAGAGTTGCAAATCTTTCGTCCAACACTGTGGCTTGCATTCATTGGTTAGTGGGTAGGCGGGTCGGAAACGAAGCCGTCACTTTTCGCGATCGCACTTTGAGAAAAGATCGCGGCGCGCACACGCTCCGAAGCTCGTACACTTTAGAGAAGGTTGAAGGGAAAAATTAAGTGAAAAAAAAAACCTCCAAGCAGCAGCGGTGGCAAACAGCAAAGTGCCGCCGCCGTATGATGACGAGATGGTGTATAATTGTATTTTTATTATTGCATGCCGCTGCTGGCTGGTTCAGCTGTGGATTAACATATTCAAAGGTTTTTTTTTCTTTCGGTTTTAACTTAAAACGAGCAGCTGATCTCTTTGCTCTCGGTGCTCGCTGCTCACGGTTTTCTGCTGTTTCTCTTGTAATGAAAAATATTGCACCTTCGGGGGTCATGGCTGGCTTATTTGAAAACGTGTTGCAATGCGAAAGATGATGGAGGCTTGCTTTTCTGTGGTGCTGCAAGGACGTGGCCAAAGGCAGTTTCTAAAAGAAGGATTTTGAATACAAAAAGCAAAAAATTTGTTGTAAATATCAATTTAAGACACTACACGTTAATGCTTCCAGTGTTGCCCTTTGAAGGAAGCACCATACTAGACAACGGACTTTTAACGCCCAGTGGCACAGTCGGAAAACAATCCTCTCGAAAAGATTTTCGGTCTTGGGCGGGAATCGAATCCCCACTCCTTAGCACGATACGACTAAATGCCTCGGTGACACTAACCGCACGACTACGAAGCCCACAACTTTACTTTCATGCACATATTTGGAGCATCAAAATAAACTGAAATTTCAACAATCAATCTCTTATTTTTCAATCGAATGCAATTTAAATTCACACGTTCATGTTGCATTCAAGCATCTTTAGCTGAAAATTAAACGAGATGCCTCAACAATAGATGAATTGGTTTATTTTTACTGTATGCCTAGGTTTACGCTACATTGAAATTTGTGTATTTCAATACATTTATTTCTACAAAAAATTTAAAGGACTTGTGAAGCTTTCCACAGAATCCCTACAAAAATCCAGAAGAATTCTTATAGAATTTCCCATATGAATTCCAACAGTATTCCCAAAGAATTCTCAAAAGATTTTCACAAGAATGCCAGAATTCTCACGGCATTTCCAAACGATTCATATAGTTTTCCACAAAATTCTCACACTATTTTCACAGTATTTCCACGTAATTTCTACAGGTTTGCACTGATACCCCAGGGTTCATACATAAATCGCAGGATTCCAATTTTATCATTCCCACTAAAATAACAGAATCCACACTGGGATTCCAGAATCGAATCCTCACTAGAATCCCACAGTCCGCACTGTAATCTAAAGATCAAAACTCGAAACCCAGGATTCAGAATAAAATTCCAGGATCAACACTGAAATCCCATATTCTATATTAGAATCCAAAAATCAACAACCTTGAAATCCAAGGATATACGTTGCAATCAAAGTATCCACATTGAAATATTACAATCTAAACTGTAATCCCAAGATTACTGCTGATATTCTATGAATCATAATACGGTCTTTCGATACAGACTACCCATTCTGGACTCTAAAGATCCACATTGAAAAAAAAATCTACACTGAATACAAGAATTCACATTGGGATGTCAAGATTTACACTGGAATCCCAGGATCCTTGTTGCAATCAAAGCATTCACACTGAAATTACAAGATCAACATTGGAATCTCAAGATCCAAACTGGAATCTAACCACCCAAACTTGAATTACCCACTCCATACTACAATCGCAGGATCTACATTCGATCTCCAGATTCACACTAGTATCCTAAGATTCTCCACACTGTAATTCCAGTGTACGTTCTGGTTCTATACTGGATTAACTGGACTCACTGGAATCTAAGCATCCACACAAGAATCCCAGGATTCACCTAGAACCCACTATAAATTGGTCAGAGCATCTAATGGTTCTGAATACTTTCCCGGAAGCATCTTCTTAAAATTTGATGCCCACTTGGATATAGTTCCGGTTGATATATACATGATTGGAAATACAAACGTGACTGGTCATGTTTTCCGGAACAAGTTTTACGGAAATGGCCATATCTCGGAAGATTTCCAACGAATCTTATTGCGTCCACCTGCACTCAATCTTCGATTAGATCTAGTTTCTTGGAAAAATGTTAACATCCATAGAATGTCACACCGCACAAAATTACAAGCGACAGAAAAAAAGGTGTTTTGGACATGACCTCGGAAAATCCGGAACATTTCCGGTGTCCGGTGGCCAACATGCATGGTCAGGCAAAACTAGACCAAATTTTCCGTCAAATGCTTCCAGATGCATCCAATTTCATCAATTTTTCAAAAAGTTATGAGCATTTGAATTAGGGCAAAATTTTGCCTATCTCAATCATTTTGCCTATCCCCTGTATCTCAAAAACTAAAAAAACATACATCGCTGAAAATTTGACAGTAAACGTAACATTTTCTGAACTTGCAAGAAAAAAATGGGAACAGCAATAGCCCTTTTCAACCCAAGGCCTTCAAAACACGAAAAAATGGATTTTTTTTATTTTATTTTTTTCATGTAAAAAAAACATTGTTTGTAAAATTTTATATTTTTCTTGAAAAGTCAAAATCTTTAGCTTTCATTTTGTCCAAGAAAATTGAAAATCAATCAAAATGTTCAAAAGTTATGATTTTTAAAAATATAAAATTTTTGCAGTGTCGCTTTGTTTCTGGTCACACTGTCTCGGAAATGGTCACCTTAATCGAAAAATCCAAAAACATTTCGGATAAGAAACAAAATATCAAATTTTCACGGAATTCGGTGACCCACTAGATCGGTTTTTCATGGAATGGTTGCATAAGAACACTAAGGTGAGAATTAGGCTTTGTCCCAATTTAATCAATAATTCAACATTAACGTCTTCTGTTGCGTGTTTTGTATGAAACGCTAGCTTATCGATCTATAATGAAAAACTTCCCAAATCTTTAGTATTACAGTGTTATAATCGAAAGATAAGAGCGAGAGAGGAATGGATCTCTCATTGTTACATAGGTCATTAAGTGAAGTCCAGCGAGGAATGATCTATGATAATGTTACACAATTTTGAGTAATCTAATCATTTCTGTCTGGATCGATAGCTAGGAAACATCCTACCCTACATATCAAATGGGGGAACATTTATAACACTATAACCAACATTTTGCTCTCGTATTCACATGATTACTGCTGCCAATCGATCTCAGCACCAGCATTATTAGCTAATCAGCACAAAACCCAGGAAAGGGGTGTGGACTAGGCTGATCGCGTGTCATTACGAACGGAGCTAGCCACCTATCCCACAAGTATGTATGACCAACGACCGAACGGTCGAAGAGTGTGTCAGAGTGTATGATTACACCCTTATTTCTGCTACCAATCCGCACTCGAAGACTCTGTGAAACTAGCCGTATGGGACTGTTGTTGTTGGCAATCATCGTCATCGGCATCATCACCATCATCATTAGCCAGCACATAGCCAATAGGGTGTCCCAGAAAAAAATCAATGTTCGAAAAGTCATGGGGCTCAACCCTACCCAGGTAACCATAAGCCGTATATCGGGCCCAATCCCCCATATACGGCTTATATAGTGCTATTTAACATTTTGGCCCAATATACGGCTTATTGGTTACCTGGGTAGGATGAAAGATATGCTCATCTATAGGAATTTTGTAGAACAAATTAATTTTCTAGAAAATCGTTCAAAGGTTCTGCCTGATAGATTTATAAAAAATAGTATTTTTAGGGTTGAGCACTATGGTTTAAAATAAAATTGTTTTTTTTAAGAACACCCTAACAACCAACTGATTCCAAGTGACAACAGAGTCCGTTGGTTTAATCATAATTTGTAGTGCAGTAGCCGTCGTCGTTGTTGTGAAACGGCCCATGTGTCGAGAGCTAATTTACCTTCTTTTCACCTTTTTTTTCCGTTGTTGGGAAAATTCATTTCGAAATTGACACTTCACGGAGTTGTTGCCAGTTGTTGTAGCTGGTAATTGCGGGTCAATGGGTTTCCTGTATTTGCACTCGATTAAGTCTTTTGTTCGATTATGCTGTGGGCGTAGGAGCAACGAAGAGCAACGAAAGAGACCCATTACACATTACACCACAACTCGAGGGTGCTCTAGAATGAGGGCGTATGTTGGATGATCGATTTCTCGCCATCGATACTATTTTCTGCAAATGGGGTGAACAAGTTCATTCACTGGTCATCTTTATTTGAAGAATAGAGGATCGATGAAGAGAAATACGCCCTTATTATAGAACACGTCTGAGCTTATTTATATTTCTAGCGTCAAGTTGGTTCACATCTCATACACCTCGATACTGGGCTAGATATACGTACATTGCAAAGATATCCACTGCGATCTTTATCTTTCTCATGTCGCACAATCATCATGGTGAAAGTGTGCATAGTTGTAGTTTGCAAATCATAATATAAATTGCAGCAATAAACGTAATGGCTTAATTGTTAGTTCATTTCCAAAGATTTAACGCAAACCACATGCCATGACTCAATAAACGATCATTTGCATTGATATCAGTATCCACATGCGAAATTATCCTATCTGCAGAAAAGAGGCTCTCTATGAGTATGCTCTTTACAGTGGTAATAACTTTCTAGTTCCGACTCTGTTACGTATTGTATAACATTTTGAGCGAAATCTCTAATGAAGAGAAAGAAAACCGCAAAATATGCGTATCTGTCGAAAGCAAGGGTTGAATTCTGAGAAAATTGAGAGTACCTCACATTTATTGCTCTCTGTAACAATCTTGAACCGCTGCACATCATGAGAGTCTGTTTATCCTCTACTGTTACAGCTCTGATTATATCGAGGGGTTCCAAACCTGGAAGACACTATTGCTATAGGATGTTCGGGGATTGTTTATCATGTCAGTAAAGTAAAACACTTACCCCCAATGGGTTTTATCATCGCTCTCTCTCTTTGGAGCTTTCCTTCGCTGTTTCTATTTATCAAGCTTGTTAGATCTTGCGAAACATTGCCGATTATGGACCAATGGGGCTCTGCACTGTTTTGATTATGTATGAGATTTTGACGTTTACTGGCCTTGTTGTTTACTAACTTCATGGTAGAGTGAAAGAGCGAGCATGATTTTTGTGCAGAGCCCCACAGGGCTGGTAGCAAGAAGTGATACCGAAAAAAGTTATTTTAGTGACCAGATTTGAGAAATAAGTAACTAAAAAGTGACTTTTGATCCTCGGAAAAGTGACTAAAAGTGACTTGAAAATGAGACCGTAATCGGTTTTATTTCAATTACTTATATTATACTGTTTTACGATCAATATCCAATATGATAGTGTATATTTTATATGATCTAGTGCAGGTAGCAGGTCTAGTTGAGTACCATATTTGGAATATTTTATTGTACTCCCAATATTTCAAGATATTGCCTAAAATTTTTTCAAACAAATAAATTAACCTTTACATTATTAATCCTTCATTTAGAAGATTTTCAATCTTTTCAAAAGATCACCCAAGTATTTTATGTTGTAAATGTATGTAAGAATTTGTAACATTTGTGAAATCAAAATTTTTGCCATTTCACATTTCCATCCAAACTCCTAAAAAATGACACCTTAAAGGCCGCTAAAAATTATAAACTGTGTAGATCCCAAAACTTTTCAATGACTTCAAGTCGATAAGAATTCAAGATTCAGCCTATAAAAATTATAAGTGTATAGATGAAGTTCCGTCAAATGTAATATTCACAGAAGAGTACTTTCTATTTAGCTCTATTAGATTCTACTTTAACGCTTCTACCAACTAAGGTCAAAATTGTGTGTAACTAGATCAAGATTACAGAAAATGTAATGGGGTGCAGAGCTACTTGGGCACTTTCATGATTCACTTTGCTTCGAACGCCGAATAAGAGAGAACAAATGAATGACAAAAGCCTGAGTGAACATTTCAAATATCGCATGAAGCGATTCTCAATCCTATCAGCTCCACTTTCAATTATTTACGAGCCGACTGGAATATATATGAAACGTATGTTGACTCTAATCTTGATGTTAACATTTCTTTAGAAACTAAAATTGATATTGACAATGCTCTTGAAACTTTAACAAATTCCATTGTTGAAGCCAGGAACATTGCAATTCCAAAATGTGAAGTAAAATTTGAATCCGTGATTATAGACGATGATCTTAAACTCTTGATCCGTCTAAAAACGTGAGGAGAAGGCAATTTCAACGCACTCGTGATCCTGCTATGAAAATTATATGGCAGGATTTGCAGAAAGAAATCAAGAAACGTTTTGCAGATTTAAGAAACAAAAATTTTGAAAATAAAATTTCTCAATTGGACCCCGGCTCTAAGCCCTTTTGGAAATTATCTAAAATCTTGAAAAAACCTCAGAAGCCTATACCGGCATTGAAAGAGGAAAACAAATTATTACTAACTAATTGCGAAAAAGCTCAAAAACTTGCTATGCAGTTTGAAAGTGCTCACAATTTTAATTTAGGACTTACTAGCCCAATTGAAAATGAAGTTACTCAGGAGTTCGAAAATATTCTCAATCAAGAGAACGTTTTCGAAAATGCCTGGGAGACTGATTTGGAAGAAGTCAGAACTATTATTAAAAAATTCAAAAATATGAAAGCTCCTGGCGATGATGGAATTTTCTACATCCTCATCAAGAAACTTCCAGAAAGTAGCTTATCATTTTTAGTTGATATATTTAACAAATGTTTTCAATTAGCATATTTTCCTGACAAATGGAAAAATGCTAAGGTTGTTCCAATTTTAAAACCAGACAAAAATCCTGCAGAAGCTTCTAGCTATCGTCCAATCAGTTTGCTTTCCTCCATCAGTAAACTTTTTGAAAAGGTTATTTTGAACAGAATGATGGCCCACATCAACGAAAATTCAATTTTTGCCAATGAACAGTTCGGATTCCGCCATGGACATTCGACCACTCATCAACTTTTATGTGTAACAAATTTGATCCGTTCCAACAAATCTGAAGGCTACTCTACTGGTCTTGCTCTTCTAGACATAGAAAAAGCATTCGACAGTGTTTGGCATGAAGGTTTGATTGTAAAATTGAAAAATTTTAATTTTCCAACATACATTGTTAGAATAATTCAAAGTTATCTGTCAAATCGTACACTTCAGGTTAATTATCAGAACTCCAGATCTGAAAGACTTCCTGTAAGAGCTGGTGTTCCCCAAGGCAGCATCTTGGGACCAATATTATACAATATTTTCACATCTGACTTACCTGAGTTACCTCAGGGATGTCAAAAATCTTTGTTTGCGGATGACACAGGCCTCTCCGCCAAAGGACGAAGCCTGCGTGTCATCTGTAGTCGATTGCAAAAAAGTTTGGATATTTTTTCTTCATACTTGCAAAAATGGAAGATTTCTCCTAATGCTTCCAAAACTCAACTAATAATATTCCCACATAAACCAAAAGCTCTTTATTTGAAACCTTCAAGTAGACATGTTGTCACGATGAGAGGGGTTCCAATAAATTGGTCAGATGAAGTTAAGTATCTAGGACTCATGCTAGATAAGAATTTAACTTTCAAAAATCACATTGAGGGCATTCAAGCCAAATGTAACAAATATGTAAAATGTCTCTATCCCCTTATTAATAGAAAATCTAAACTTTGTCTTAAGAACAAGCTTTTGATGTTCAAACAAATTTTCAGGCCAGCCATGTTGTATGCTGTACCAATATGGACTAGCTGTTGTAATACCAGGAAGAAAGCTCTGCAGAGAATTCAAAATAAAATTTTGAAAATGATTCTGAGGCTTCCTCCCTGGTATGGTACCAATGAGTTACATAGGATATCCAATGTTGAAACATTGGAACAAATGTCAAATAAAATAATCAATAATTTCAGGCAAAAATCGTTACAATCTTCTATTGCCACGATTAATGCGTTATATGATAAGGTTAAGTTAGGTTAAGTATATTAAAAACTTTTTTTTTCTCTTATAAGCAGGTGAAATCAACTCACCTGTAAAAAATCTGAACTGCTACGGCAAATGAAATGTAATATGTTGTTAACAAAATGTTAATAAAATCTTAGATTTGTTTTACCAAATTAGGATGATAGTGTTGTCTAATAACACAGAACACCTAGATATAAGAAATAATGAATGTAATGTTTGAAATGATACTAATAAAGAAATTAAATAAAAAAAAATAAAAGCCTGAGTGTCATTGAAATGTTCCATCAGTATGTTGAATGGGAGGTACGTTTGGCCGAATGGACATTTAGCATAGAGACGATAGGCTTAATGGGCTGTTCTTCTGAGTTTTCTCTTAAAGTAATTATTAGCACTAAGCTTTTTATATTTCAATCAAAATTAATTGGACACTTTTATGATTCACTTTACAATGGGGTTTATAGTCGGTCGAATTGCAATTAACTATGCAATAAAAATACTTAAATCGCGCGCAAATTATTGTCAAATATATACTCTGTGGCTTTCAAAAAAAAAAAAACACCCTGCAAAAATGAACAAAAAGCCAAGAAGAGGATCCGACACCAAACATTTCTGTGAAGAAAGCGTGCATAATTGCGTAAACGATTGAGACGAGTTGAGCATTTCTGTATTAACATTCTTATTTGTTAACCCATAAAAATATGTTTTGGTATCATTCGCAAAAAACTTCGAAGAAGGTTCTTTAAAAATCAAAGTTTAGAAACAATTGATAAAGTACATTCCTAAATTAAGCATCTATTAATAGATAATATATGCATAATAAAAAAAGGAAGTACAAAAGCATTCTGCAATGTCTGTTCATTTGTAAATTTTGTAATAATACTGCTTATTTCTTACTACTAAGTTTTATTGTAATGGAAACACATGCATGCAGAAATAACAAAAGAATCAAAAGAGATTGTCCCTAAGTACTCAAACACCCCGTTAAGGCGTGCCTAAAACGGAACTGGGTTGAACCGGTGACCTTCTGCTCAGCGCGTAAAAGTGATAGTCTCTAGACAGACTGGCCGTCACCAAGGGCAATCTTTTTATAATAACTTCATACAATGGTCTCATAAGCTCAAACAAATTGAAACTGTTCTTTTGTGTCCCGAAAGCATTAGCTTCGCTTTGTATGCGGGGGCAAACTCTGTTGATGCAATGTTGTTTTTCTCCCGATCGCCGCAAAATTCGCTACATTTTGACACTTTTTTGTACTGCTTCAAATATCCACTCAACACAATCACCACCAACCACCAGCAGGGGTTCCAATTGATTGATCGATAGTCACCTACTGTGCGGGCCCGCCTGGGGGCGTGCCTCCAACTGTCTGTGTCGTAGCTCGACTAGTGGATTATAATAGAATTGTAACAGAGTTTGTTACTCAGTGAATGCATTGTTTCTAACTAAATATCCCGAAAATTTGTCTGTTCAGTAGTTAAAACAGCCTGAATTATAACATTAAGTTCATAATAATTCATGATGTTTTATGGTTCATGTATTATTTGGGGCCTTCCTCAGCCGAGTGGTTAGTGTCCGCAGCAAAGCCATGCTGAAGGTGTCTGGGTTCGATTCCCGGTCGATCCAGGATCTTTTCGTAATGGAGATTTCCTTGACTTCCCTGAGCATAGAGAGTATCATCATACCATGGCAAATTTGGCAAAGAAAGCTCTTAGTTAATAACTCTGAAAATGCTCATAAGAACACTAATCTGAGAAGCAGGCCCTGTCCCAGTGAGGACGTAATGCCAAGAAGAAGATGTATCTGCACTTGGCATCATATTGCTTTGCTATTAGCAAAAATAAAACGCTTTGCTATTAGCAAAAATAAAACAGTATTTTATTTGTAACAACTTTTCATATAATTGTCATACAGTTTTTTGTAATCCACTGGACGGGATATTGTCTGCCCGTGTCCCGAAGCGCCCTGTGATCGCGCTCGCGCTCTCGGGAGTAAATATTTTTATTCAATACTTTCCCACTTAGCAGCACTGATTGACTGGCAGACTGACTGACTGGCTGGCCATTGGCCGGGATGATGATTGAGTGTCGTTCGATCGATTGGCCATAATAATGTGCGATCCGATGCGGTGAGACACAATCCATATGTATCAACAATGGCCACAGATCGAAGGTGTACACTCCCGTGCAAAAGTTTGTGGTTTGTGGTTGATTTATAAGCACGATCAAAGCAAGCGAAGAAAAACATCGCATCTGTATCGGTCCATGATCGGCAATGTTTCGCAAGTTGTAACAAGCTTGATAAATAAGATTCACGAAGGAGAGCCCCAAAGAGAGAACGATGATAAAACCCATTTTTTCGCTCATTTACCTTACCTGGAGCAGTAGACGATAAACAAACTCTCATGATGTGTAGCGGACCATGATTGTTACAGAGAGGTGAGAGATAAAAGTGTTTTCACACATCTCTGTGATTACACGTCAGTTTGAAACATTGTTGCATTCATTTGAAATTTTGACTAAATTAACCATACTTTTTTCAGTTTGAATAGTAAACTGTTTGGTCTACCCATAACGCCGTTAGATCACCTTTTCGTGGTGCGTTATGGGGTAAAGATCTACCAATGAACCCTAGTCCTGACTGCTTCAAACGAAGAGAACAGGATGCTATAGTAATCAAAGGAACACTATTAGTCCTTGTTACATTTTAAACCTTGTTAAAAGTGACAAGTCTCGGTTTTCCAGTAGCCGAGAATGACCTTGAGACAAGGATAAAAATGAGTCGAAATCAACAAGTTGTTTTCTAATCTTTTATTTATTGTTCTCTAGTTTGAAGAAGTAAGGACTAGGATTCTGATGCATGGACAATATCGGTGTCACTTCCCGACTTTATCAAGGGATCCGATTTTGACTGATAAAGGGGCGCGCCTGCGGAGAGTGTACCCACCACACCCTTCGAAGGGTTTAAAAAGCGGAGCCTTTCAATTAGAATCCTTTCCTGTGATCAATTTAGGAATGACAACTGTAAAAAAACGAATACTTTATCACTTCTCTATAGTGACAAAGTAACACGACATGCACTACACAAAGGACACGGGATATACTACAATAGATCAAATATTGGTCGCAGTGGTTTATGTTCCGAACAGAAAAAAAACTGTTTGGTCAAAATACCTTCAATCTTTCTGATCAACTCATTGCCTTTCGAATGCACCAGAGTCAGAGTTTCAGTAAGCGATGTATTCACAGAGATATGGACAAAACACTTTTGTATGATTTTAGGAGGGTGACCCCATACTTTCACACGGGAGTATGAGTGAAACCGTATTCGGTGCCCCAAAGTGCCCTCTCTTGCGTCCCCCACTCAGCCTCATGCTCCACCCAACCCAGCTGGGATCCATTGGTTTTTGTTCCCATCAAATTCGTCTTGGACTACTTCTAATCCGCAATTCAGCCGCAAGTACCTAGATACTCGATTCAATGTATCAGCGGGCTCACAGCATAGCAGCCGTGAGATCGTCGCGCCCGTCACATTGGATGGCAGAATTGCCACGGAGAGCCTCAGACTGTTATTATCAGAAAAAAAATCTCCATCAAATCAAATATGAGCTGATTTTCCGACAGCAATATAATAATAAAGAAAAGTTAAGAAAATGATACATGCGAGTACTCTAGTTCGCCTAGTTAACAGATTATTATGCTATAAATATAAATATAAAATTGGCTCCGTAATGCCACTTAGCACTTGGGCCTATGAAAAATTAGAAGGTAAGTTGTGAGAATACTTTTGTGGCATGTAATTATGGTTTGTTTTTGTCAGGATTTAAACATGATTAACGATATTCAAATCAAGTTTTATGGTATTCTGTTAATCATTTCTTTTGAATTTGTGGGCCTTAACCATCAAAAGGGCGTAACTTCAAATTTGTCCCAGAAAAGCCGCTTAGCCATAGAAAACGACTCTTGAACATAGATTTAATGAAGGGGTTTTCCGACAATAACGGTCTGAGCAACACCGCGACCGCTTCTTTCGCGAGCATATCTAATTGTATGTTTGGCTTATTTGGCGCTTTTTTGCAGCCTTCTATTCTACCGAAGAGACGGCCTGTCGGCCAACCCGCCTCCTCTCGATGGTCGGCGCGCAGAGATATTAGCAACCAGGGTGAAAAGTAAAACAGTAATAAAATTGTTAGTCTAGCCGTGGAAAAACAGCACGATAGATCCACACAAAAAAAAAACAGCAACAGAGTAAGAAAAAATCTCCTGGTGCCAACCAGCCAGCATGCTGGGAGAGAGAGCGTTACGCTCATCGGAGCCTTTGCCAATTGGTTTTGTGACGTAACGTTTGTTTTAATAAGTTTAATATAAGGGACTGGCCGCCCGCCCGCGCGGTAACCGCTCCTATCCACACCATTAGAGAAGCTGTGGCGGAAAGGTTCCAGCGGCGAGCACTATCAGATAGCGGTTACAGCACGAGTTGGATGGTGAAAATGTTGCTGATATTGCTACAAAATCGAACGAATTCCATATTAAATCCGTCAGTAGCAGGACTAGACCATCTTTGATTTGAAATAAATTTTACTCATGTTTGCGGTATGGTAGAATACGTGTTTTCAATAGATAATCGAGCATTTTGACTTAAGAATAATTTCTAAAAATGGCTTATGAGTTGTTGCAAGCAATTTAAACTTTTAATTTTAAATAAAAAACGTTTTGGAGAACCGACTAAGATACATGAAAAATATACACTGAAAAATTCGCCGTTTTTTGTCAAATTTAAAATCAAAACTGGATTGTTGAACAATCGACTCTCCACACCTCGATGTTCTACATCTCGATATCTCTCCCTATGTCAATGATTTTTTCGGTTCCTTCATTCTGCATACATTTTCACTCTCCTTATCTCGATATTTCCCTATCTCGATGTGATTATCATTCCCGATTTTCTCTCCGTTTGTCGGTGTGAAATTAGATTTGAGAGATTTAAAACAATTTGCGAAGACGAAATGACATCTGTGGACTGAGTGTGTGGATCGTTTTGGTAAACGATAAAGATACAATTTGAAATGAATACGAAGTATACTATATATACAGATGACCGATACTGATTGTGAAGTTACTACGCAAAACGGTCACGATCTTGATTTCGCATAATGGGTGTTTTCTTATGATAGAAACTGGTCTTCTGGAATCTTCTTCTGGGGTTCTGACACTGAACTTAAAATGGTCATATGTATTCAAAATGACCAGAAAGACTTCCGATATGATTTTTTATATGATACAGTATTGAAGTCAATATTTGATTTGGGTTGGTTATCGGAATCACATACCGGGAACCCCCTTGCTTTGACAGCTTTTATACTGAACACTTTTTAATTTGACCCCCGCTAATTTGCACCTTGTTCTAATTAAAAATGGTTCAAGTGTCAATCAATATTTCCTTCTTAACAAATAGAAAAATACAACTTCAAAACCGCTGTCATAAAAGTGATGTGTGTTTGCATATATAACTTATTTGAAACAGAAGCATGAAACGAGCTCACCAATTGATAATCCATCATTGATAGGGCAGTTGCAAATCACTTTTAGTGGCGTCATCAGCACCCTCCACATACACGGATTCGCGATATTTCTTTCGCATCACAGGAGCATGCAATGGAGTCGATGGAGTGGAGTGTGGTCTCAATAATCTCGATGAATATCGTTCAATAAAGGTAACACGAAAACTCGACATTCTAGGAATTTGGGATGGCAGAAATTTGCTCAATGAATCTATGCAAAAATAAATCGAGTAACAGATGATTGGAGGAATTTCTAGATAACGGGTGGTATGATTAAAAAACGTTTAGGTTTACTACATGTAAATCTACTCAAAAACAAAATCCACAAAGATTACTACACTCTTGGTATGAAAATTTTTTTTTCGAACATGTAGTATGTACTGCTTCCGAACATGAGCTTTTACTGCATACAGGTAGTAGTGAGCTGTCAACTGATGCCGAACGAAAAGAAAAATCCATTCAGAGTGCTGCGGAAAATCAATAAAATGTGAAAATATGAATATTACTACATTTTCGCTATACTTCGCGTAATTGAGCATGGACAAAAATTCATGTAGGTTATGTTATTTTACACGATTACTGCAATTTTGCGATCAATCGGGCATTCCCTATGGACTAATTCACAAATGTCATAAGGCCAAATATTACCCTTTTTGGACAACATCCCCACCCACCCGTTCAGCATTATGAAATTTGTGAATGGGCATGTGAATTTTAGGATTATTTGACATCAAAGATCTTTCTGAAAATGTTAGCTAAAAATCTGTATTCTATTACGCAGGCCTGGTGGCGACCTGTTTACTAAAAAGTCACTACTTGTAAAGAAAGCTCTCAGTCAATAACTGTAGAAGTGCTCATTGAACATTAAGCTGAATAGCAGGCCCTGTCCAAATGGGAACGTAATGTTAAGAAGAAGAAGAAAAAGAAGAAGAAGAAGAAGAGGAAGAAGAAGCAGAAGAAGAAGAAGAAGAAGAAGAAGGAGGAGGAGGAGAAGAAGAAGAAATACTAAGTAATAATCGTCAAATGGATTTCGATAAATTAACGAAATCAATGGGGTCGTTTTGTGTTTTTAAATTAATAATTGAATCACGTGCCTGTAGCGGTAAACGCGCAACTATTAACCATGGCTTTAATTTTAATCTAGAACAGCTTTATTATGAGAACAACTGGGAGAATCACCGTATCACTGGATAAGGTAGTCATTACGAAGCATTCATTAGGGCCAAGTATACTCTTGATCCTATTCCAAACCGAGGCACGGATGGCCTCACAATATATGTGTTCGCCTACACCGCCACGAGCAACCTCCGATACCTTCGCGCCTTTCAGCAATCAAGCCCTTGTCAGTTCATTACACACTTGAAAATTTATTGCATGCCGGAACCGCACAGAGCGAGCGGTAAGGTTGCCTTTGTCATCGAGAGTACTGGGCTAAGTGTGCACTTCAGGACGAGAGATCTCTCAAAATAAGACGCTTAAATAACTCTTGCTGCCACAAAAGGTGCACTCACACACGCGGTAACAAAAGGTGCGCATCTTCTGCGCGCACTAAACTGACATTTGCGGTTTTAAGGTTTAGCCATCAAACTCAGGTCTCCCCATCAATGCAGGGGCCTTCGAAAACCGTCATTGATGTAAATTGTGATGTTTGCAAGACGACGGCGCTCGTTGCAACTCAAGGATGTTTGTCGTAACACTTTCAAGAGAGAATTAAGCAAATAACGCCAATTTAGAGGTGTGTAATGGGTTACCACCACAGACAGCTAGCACATACGTGCTGCCATCTGCGCGCTTTTGCACTTCTGGAATGGGTTGAACGTTGATCCCAGTAGCAACCACATCAGCGCACAGTTGTTCCATTTGTTATACAAAGTGGTCAATATTTGACAAAAAAAAACCGGAATTGTCAAAATAATTATGTTATTAATATCATGAATAGCTTATCATTCTTGGTTGATACATTTGACAAATGTTTTCGGTTGGCATATTTTTCTGACAAATGGAAGAATGTCAAGGTTGTATCAATTTTTAAACCAGACAAAATCCTGTCGAAGCTTCTTGCTTCCAATCAGCTTGCTTACCACTATCAATGAAGTTTTTGAAAAAGTTGTTTGGAACAGAATGATAGTTCACGGAACAGAAAATTCAATTTTTAACAATGAACAGTTTGGATTCCGACATAGATGTTCGACCACACATCAACTTTAACGTCTAACGAATTTGATTCGTTCCAATAAACATGAAGACTATTCAACTGGTTTAGCTCTAGACATAGAAAAAGCATGAAGATTTGATTGTATTATTATTATTATCTTTATTTATGAGCTTTTCAGCCCTAGGCTGGTTCATCCCAAAGATTTGATTCTAAAATAAAATAACTTTAATTTTCCATCATATATTGTTAGAATAATTCATATTTATCTTTCAAATCGTACACCTTAGGTTAATTATCAGAACTCTGTGTCAGACAGACTTCTTGTAAGGGCTTGTGTTCCTTACGGCAGCATGCTGAGACCAATATTGTACAATAATTTCAAACCTGACTTACCTGAGTTACCTCAGGGATGTCAAAAATCTTTCTTTGCGCATCACATAGAGTTTTCGCCATAGGACGTTTATGTTTCTACATTCTTGAGATCATGAAACATCTAGGAAAAGGAATGAAAGAGAATAACTTGACAAAATATTTTTCAGTTTTTGACCTATGGTCGGTAGTACCGACTCGGTACCACTTTGCATCGTGGTGAGAGAATTTAATGTTAAAATTCGCGATTACACCACACCCTCCCAGATCACCACGGTAGCAATCGTTGGTAACTGCCGTCCGTCGGGATGTTTACTGAATGGACCTCAATGGGGCATACATTATTATCGATCCGAACAATATACTCAGGGGCTGTGCGATGAAAGCCATTCCGTCGATCGCCAGAAAGAGCCGGGCCAATGATTGATTGTTAACGACTGCAGTACGTCAAACCGTCCACTTTACACGAAAAAAAAAAAATCTGACGATCGTTTAGTTGTGCAAAATGAAAAGAAAAACGTCTTATTGTTGATGCAACGCTAATGAGTCCAGTAAAATCATCCGCTATAAACAGCGATACCTTAGCCACACAATTGCACACGGGGTGGTGTGTGAAAACGTTCCTGGGGGTACTCTTAGTGATGATTGTTCTACAAATTGTGCATAAATATGTGGCAATAAGGCAGGGCCATACAAAAGTAATTTATACTCGCAATAAAAAGTTTGGGGTCACACCCTGAAACACGTGGTAATGTTAATATTTACTGCTAATTAGTATCCGTTTTTATCAATTTCAGTTTTAGTTTGAAGCAGGAGTTGAGTTCTGAATAAATTGAGAGTATCCCTCACTTATCGCTCTCTGTAATAATCATGATCGGCTACACCTCATGAGAGTCTGTTTATCGACTACTGCTACAGTTTTGGTTATATCGGGGGGATAACAGAGCAAGATAAACCCCATCTAAACAAGCTCCAAACCACTCTTTGGGGCTCTTCATCGCTGCTGCTATTTATCAAGCTTGTTACGACACGAAACATTGCCGATCACGGACCGATACAGATGCGATGTTTTCTTCGCTTGCTTTGATCGTGCTTCGAAGTCAATTGAGAACGAATTCTGCAATTCCTGGTTTGAAGATAACGTACGGAAGCTATTTCAAATACAAATTATGCACCGAACCCCACCTGAAAGTTTAAAGAACTCCAAAGATTTTCCTGAAAATTTCTTCAAGGAATGTTCTACGAATTCACAACTCTTTTCTTTCTGAAATTTACTTATTTTTTTTTGTTTTCAGAAAAAAAACCTCCTGGGACTCTGGCTATAAATTCTGTCACAGATTTCTATTGAAACTGCCTTGGGAAATCCACGAAAAATTCTTCTCAGCAGATTTACCTTGGATTTCTTGAAATTTACTGGCAGTTTTCTTGATTTTATTAGCAATGTCATCTTGATATCTTCTAAAAATTCAGTCATACCTTCAAAGATAATTCTTTTCACTATTTTCTGTAAAGAATACATTACAAAATATTTGTGGATTTTTTTTTAAACACCTACATGGATAGCGTCTACGGAATACATTTCGAATAACTTTTTCCTCTGAGCAGTTCTTCCAAAGTGTATGTGTCCTAATATAAGTGTCAATATATCCTCCAAAGTTTTATATAGTAGTTCCTACTAGGTTTATTAATAATTCTTCACAAGCTTTTTCTAGGAATGCTATGGATTCCGTCTCTCGAGAAATTCTTCAAGGAATTTGTAAAACTTCAAGGTAAAACTTGATCTATGCAGATAATCTTTGACAAATCAGTGAGAGACATTTAAGAGGAACACCTAGAAAAATCAAAGGAAGAATTTTCAAAAGTATCTTCAAATAAATTCCAAGAGAAATCTTTGGGATAATTCTTAGTGAAATCTTAAAAGAAAATATTGTTTAAGTTCTTGAAGAACTCCCAGAGTTATGCTTGAAAAAAGACAGAAAATCACAGATGTACCATCAATGGTGAGGCTAAGTTTTCTATCAGAGAGGGTCAAATGACTTGTTTTGTGATTTCACAAATTTCACACAAAAACTACAATCTTTGACCCTCCGCAAATTGATTGCTTTATGTTTTACACTGCGAAGGACATCTGCCTCCCTCTTTTAGGTAACGAGTACAGTGAAGAGTTCAGATTATGCCTAATTGATATAAGTGCTGAGTCGATTGGTAGCTGTCTCATCGACCAAAAACTTCTTAATCGGTAATAGACCCGGAATTTTGCTGATTAACCTACGTTATGCAATTATACGAAGTATATACTAGGAATGATTAGAACAACTCGATACATTCTCGAAGAAATTCCAACAAATAATGGTCGTATAAACGAATTCAATGTCGAATCGGTCAGTCAAAGAACTCAACCATCTTCGATTTGCAGTAAATTTTGCACATGTTTTCGGTATGGTAGAATAAGTGTTTTCCATAGAAAAATTGATCATTTCGACTCAAGAATAACTAAATGACTGAAAAATTCTAACTCCGAGACTATTGATTATAGAGAAAAATGTACTGTGAAGAAGTTGTAACGCACCATTTTGACTACAAGAAAAAAAATACACACTGAACAAATATTTTATTAATTTTCATGAAAATACAACAATAAAACTTAAATTTCGAAATACACGAAAACCCAATTTTTATTTATTTTTTAATTTTCACCATAGAATCTTTACAGGAAACAAATGTTTGGGACAAAGTTTCATGATGGAAAAACAAATAAATAAAAAAGTTTTTTTTTAGTCGATTTCCAATTTTTTTTCGTTATTTTGTTATAATTTTTTATAGCTTAGGTAGTCCACTAATGGCACCGGCACCCTAATGATACAATAATAATCTTGAAAGCCATCTAAACCATAATGATTATCATAATAACTTCTCTAAGAGTAGCCATTTTCTGATTATATTAAATTCAATGCAAAAAATTATTATTTAAGCAATAAAATAGGTCAATTTCATTAGTCATTCGCGATTCTCCATCAAGAACAATACATTTTCGAGAGAACAGGCCATATTTATTTCCACTTACTTTTTTTTCTTGATGGAGAATTGCGAATAATTCATGAAAATGACTTATTTTATTATTTAAATAATATTATTTTGTATTAAACTTGAATAATTCGAAAATTACTACTTTTAGAGAAGGCATCATGATAATCATTTTGGTTTGGAATGCTTTCAATATTATTATTGTATCATCTAAAAGTATTTATTTGGACAAGAAATCAAAATTATGAAATTCGACCAAAAGTTGTTCTTAGAAAAACTTTTTTATTAAAAATTTCTCCATCATGAAACTTTGTCCCGAACATCTGTTTCCTATTAAGATTACCATGACCCCACAGTTATGGATCAAATAGTGTGGAGTCCAACCTATAAAATTCAATAAAACAACATGGAAAACGTAAAATTGTAATTTAAAAGCACGAATTGAATCGTTTCACATTGGAACTTCGGTTAGTAAACTGTTTTGTGTGTAATATTTACATAGGATTGTATAAAAATTAAAAATTGCATCGGTTTCTGAAAACCATATTGTGGATCAATTTTCATATTATGGATCAAATTGTGACATATTACGGATCAGTGCGCAAAATCAAGAGATTTTAAACTCAATGCATCTGTATTGCATGATTTGGCGAAAGTTAACAATGTGTCACATATTACTACAAAAAATAGCATTGTTAGAGCTGGAAACAAGGGTAAAATGTCCTTTTTTGTGATATACTGCATTGTAGTAACTGAGGCATGAACTGTTTTCGCTCCACACCAAGTTTTCCACCCATTTTTGTCTGCTAAAAAATGAAATTTACCAACCTTGATGTTGTATTAGTTTTATCCTTAGCGCCATTGTCTGCAAATGTCGAATACAATGCTTAAAATGGTAGAAATCTACATTCTTTGCTAGTGATCCATAACAGTGGTAAACAATCATTTCCTGGTCCATATTATGGATCACTAGTTAGAAGTGCTAATATTCGGTATTTAGAATCAACAATCAAGAAAACTGTTTTCTAAAGATGAGTTCACACTAAATCGAAGCGAACGAGCATGTTTAATGCTATAACATATGAATATTACCACTTGTGGGAGGTTATGAATGCTGACGGCACATCTTACAGAAAACGACCATATAATGATAGCTGTGTGGTACCAACTAAACATTTGTCAAATACACCGTTCTTAAGCGGTTGAATGTTATGCTTAACTTTACAAATGCTAGAAGACAAATAGTATAACATGGGAAAAATATGTTTCACGTCAACTTTTATGTTTTGAGCGAGTTATCCGATGTTGAACGCCAAAGTGATCCGTCACTGTGGGTGATCCGTAACTGTGTGGGCATGGTATATGGTGAAAAAATAAAAAAAAATATTTAAAATGGGGGTTTTGCGTAATTTAAAATTTAAGCTTTATTTTTGAATTTTTAATGAAAATAAATAAAATATTTTTTTCAGTGTATATTTTTTCCTTGTAGATTAAACGGTTCACTAGAACTTCTTCATAGAACATTTTTCTATAAAATCAATAGTTTCGGAGTTAGAATTTTCCAAATAAATTGCATAAAAAACTTGAAGGCCATTTTTAAAAGTTATTCCTGAGTCAAAGTGATCGATTTTTCTATGGAAAACACGTATTCTACCATACCAAAAACATGTGCAAAATTTAATACAATCGAAGATTATCGAGCACGAGTTTTATTTTTTTCGACTCATTCTGGATGGAATACGTCTATAGTAAAATAATTCTCGAAAATTTATTCAAACAGACTCAAGTCAGAAAAATAAACAAACTTTCTTTATCACTCCTTCATGTGTGGCAGACGAAATTCCACACGTTCCGTTCTAAACCAACTCGACAGAACGTTATATTTCAGGATTTACAATACGGCGTAAGTAAGATTTTCAACTTCCGCAACCTAACCATTACTTTCGCCGCTCTGTTATATGGGGAGACAAAGTGACTTTCCCACGAATCGAAAAAAAAAACACTACTTGAGTCGATTTTACGCTGTAACAAAAACGTCGTAAAGTAACTGAATGAAACGGCTTTTCATTTTGTCATACAATTTTTGTGGGAATCGATAAGAACTATCAAGTATTTTAACGTGAGCTGATTGCATGCAAAATTTAAGCGATGTACACGGCGAAAAAATGTTGAAAAGGGGATTCATTTTAAAACAGGTTGTGATTTTTTTTAAATTTATTTTCTCACAACCGTATTACTTACGTTACTTACGTCGATTTGAAAAAGTAATCGAGAATTCATTAGAAGTCAAATAAATTTTCACTGTGATTCACATAGTGAGAAAGAACAACGATAGATTTATGTTTACAATAATTTGATGTTTTTTGAGAGAACTGCTCTAAAAAAATTGGAAAACTAAGATGGTTTGATTAATTTACCAACCCCCCCGCTAAGTGACAGATAACACAATTTCCACGTACCTACTTGCTACGTAAACAATGGGGCCATCCACCGCTGCCAGCACAATTTTTCACTATGGCAGATCGGAATTTTGTTTCGTTGTTGACGGATGCAAAACAACGAATGGAATGAAATGAAATAAAGGGCGAGTCTGATATTTTTGTCTGCCAATGAAAATAAATTTAATAAAATCACCAAGTTTAAGCACCAAATGAACTTAAGAGCGCACCAATTCGTTCGGTAAAAGATTAAATGACCTGTTAGTGCTTTGATTTGCGGGAAAGTAATCCATTAGAAATTACTTACAAAACAGCCTAACTGATCTATGGATCGCTTTTATGCCCCCAAAAGAAAGCGCTGACCGTAACATAAAATAAAATAAAATATTGTGGGTCTCGTGGCCGATTTTAATGGCATTTAAGCCAGGCCTGCCCAACCTTTTTGAACCGCGGGCCGAATCGCAGAAATAATATTGTGTCGCAGGCCACAATTTTAAGTGCACAAATATTCGCATGAAGTGTGACAAAAATTAGTGAATGGAATAAACATGCATAAAATCAAATAATTACCCAGCTGAAACATTAGGTTGAAACTAGATTGAAAATTAAATAGGCTTAAGTATGTTCTAACTTCGGTTTGGTAGAATATTTAACGGGCCAAATATGAGAAGTATCTTCGAACCCATGCGTTGGGCAGCCCTGATTTAAGCGCATCGTGTCATGGGGTGTGGGTTCGATTCCATTGAAACTTTGATTAGCCATTGAAACTTTTCGTCAGGAATGTTTCTCGGCTATGCCACTGGAGTATCGTTGTCCATTGTCTAGTGTTAAGTTACAGTCCGTGCAGCTAAATGGCCAAAGACGGTGTCCTTGTCTTTTTATTTGAGATCGAATCAAGTTGAAAAGTGATATTTTTTTTATTTGCAGTTGTTTTTTCTTATGCGGATTAGAACACATTTTCTCATACTCACCACCAGAGGTCTAAGTTTCAATCAAATAAACCTATGAGCTTATATACGATGACGTCACGCTGCAACTTTCAGCGAGAAACCTTTACTGCGAGCAATGTATACAGAAAAATAAACGATTTCGTTGCACATTCATCCACGCATTGTTCATCCGCTGAACATTCGTGTTGGCGTGGATGTAAACATATTTAGATCGAAAAAAAATCGACAAGAAAAAGAAGCCCACGGATAAGTCCATTGGAGTCCATCCAGCTTTTTAAAAGCGGTAATGGCCGCCAAAAGTTAGCTTACTTTCTGGTAGGGATCCAACATATTGTTTGTCTTGGGTCCGGTCAATTGACTTGTCCACCGGTGTGATAAATTCACTCGGTTAAAGAATTTTGACGCTTTAGCGGGTCACGCTTCTAGATGCTTCCCACGTGTTTCCGTCAAGTGTCAAAATTCTTGGACTGAGTAAATTTAGTGCACCGGTGGATAAGTCCATATCAAGCGACCCAAGTCAAATGTCAGATCACTAGATCCTTTTTTGTAAAAGTGGGCTAATTTTTGGTGATATTAGCGCTCGTAAAAGCTAGATACTTCATCCAATAAGCTTCTCTGATTGAAACATAGACATTTGGTGGTAAGTATGAAAAAAGGTGTTTAAATCCGCAAAAGAAAATGTACTGCGAGTTGATCTGATCTCAGATTGATTTCTTTTTTTTTTGTATGGTATTCAGTTGGAGCTGCCTGACAGCTTAACTTGTCAAGGCTGAACCCTCGGTCTGGCTTTTGCCAAGTTTCCCCTCTACCAGGACCAATACTCAGACGGACTAGGCAATGGCGCCCACATGAACACTGTTTTTTATTAGTATTGTGACGTGGTAGTTTTTGAAAAGTACCCATATTCCCTTACTTCTGAGAGAAGGAAGCATTGTGAAAATCTGCAGCTCCATCAGAATTAGTTTGAAATAGTAGTGTAGTAGTGTCATTACTAATACTGTTTAGTCGAAATGGTTATGAATAATTTGTCATTCAAGTGCTATTCTGATTACTCCTGTCTTTTACGTTAGATTAGAGTCTTAAATGTCAATTGTCGTTTTAACAAAATTAGGCTGTTTAGTAGTAGTTCTAGTTAATTTAATTTGTTGTTGTTAAAAATATTTATTGGTCATTACGTTCATATATCCTTGAAGAAAAAAGTCGCTTTCCTTGTCTGTTCAACAATTTTTCGAAACTAGCAAGTTGTAACGTTTTACGTTTTTTCTTAAAAAAATATAGTGAAAAGTTTGTGAACTTTTGACGTTTTTATCTTTTTAAGCAAAATCACTTGAATTTGAATTTGATTGAGCTCAGTGTTACGTAAAGTATCGATAAGGTTTGTGTCTTGGCTAAATGTACTAAATTGACGTCACCCAGTATGGGATACGTGTAGTGATGTGAAAACCTTTGAAATGATTCTATTCGTTTAGCTTGTTCGTTTACCGAAGGCGCGAACTCTCGCCATTTCAAATTTAATTTGGGCGCAAAAAGATTAAAGAATAGGCTCTTTATGTAAGTAGGTTTCTTGTATGTTGTATAACTGAGACTCGGTCATTTCGCTTCCAAATCGGCTGGTTTCCAGAAGTTTTCGCGAGTTTAGGTCAAGTTGTAATTTTTAATTTCTATTAGTGACCATTTGTACAAACGTTTTCAAGTAAAGGTAGTTAAAGTGATTGGAGTGATGTCTCTTTTTGTTGTACTTAACGTTTTTGTATTATTTGTTTGTTCTTTAGTGATTCGTTTATAGTCGGTGCGTCCGACATTCGCGACTTGTGGAATTTTATTTCAGTTTACACCCAAAAAAGGTAATTTCTATTAAAATACTCGATTTTTGTTAAAATTTAGTGTACTAAAGTCAATTTCGTGTTGGACTTTCCAGCGCTTAGCGCTTTTTGGGTAGGGCTGGAGTTCGTGAGTCGACCGGAGTCGACGAAGAGTATTTTGTGGAGTTTACTGAGTCCGTGCAACCGTCAAGGCCCGCCCTTAGGGGTAGCTAAACGGAGTGTGGTGTTTCGCCAGAAAGAGGAGCGAAGAACGACCGTCGATCGCCAATCAATCGACGGAGGTCCCCTTTACGTCAGTTCTAGGACCACCATATTGGAGAGCGCGGATCGTGCGTTGCGTCGCCAATTGCGCACCACGATTCCGGACCTGAACCGACGGTGAGGGTACATTTCATCGCGGGCGGTCAGAGCGCCATACGCGAGGCCGCACGAAGGTACGTTGGCCCTTGTCCGGAGGAAGACGGTCAATTCCCGGGCCGCACGACATCAGTCGTAGCGAATCGCTCTCCGGAAGAAATCGGAGGCCATCCGTCCAGCCGCCACCCACTTCGCAACTTTAATTTCGGCCATACCAGCACGGACTCACTTCGCTGCAAGCTAATCAGGCAGCGACGGCGAATTGCTCCCCTTCGCCGCCATTTCAACGGAGGTTCTCGTCGCCATCGCTACGAAGGCTTCTGCCGCCATCGCCGAGGTTCCTGGCAACGAGCAACAAGTCGACGAAGAAAAATCCTGCGCAGGTATGTGTTAGAGTTAGACATGGCCATGATCTAGTAAATTGATATCCCTTCCAAACCCAAACTAAAGTGCAACCCGAAGTCAATAAAATAATGAATTAATTGTGATGTTTTATGAAAATCGAGTAGTTTCCGTTTTAATTCATTCCGTTTCCGTTTAGGTGCAATAGAGGAAGTCATTCCAATTGCTCTAAGTTCCGTTCCGTTAATACTTCGATTTTCATCCTCATTTTTAGTTTTTTCTGTTGAGACCAGAGGGTTGAACGAGTTTCAGTGGGTTTGTAGTCCGGAGGGGGAAAGCCAGTCTTTCTTAGTTTTGCGCTTTGAATTTGAGTTTGAGCCAGCGATTGTTCGAGGACCCCTGAGGTTAAAGGTCATCAGTAGTCGGGCAAATAAAAATCGGCCGGTGGTCTCTCGGATTCGAGAGTGGCGCTAAAGCCACCGGTTGTCACAACACCTCGAGCATTTCCGCCGAACGGTTACAGTGGCGCCCAACGTCAAAAGTTTACGTTTCATTCAGTTGGATCATAAAATAGAACGCTACCGTCACATGTATTAAAAATTTGAATTTGAAATTTTAATTAATATTTTTGATTTTATTTTCTTTGAATTTTTTTTAGAATTACGTTATTTGAATTGAATTTGATTTAGCTTTAGTTGTTTTGCATTATCTTATTGAATTTCTATTGCTTTTCATTTAGAATTCCATTAGGTTTAGTATATATGAATTGAATTTGATCTAGTTTTAATTGATTTGAATTTGATTTTTTGTTTATATTTTGAATTTGAATATTTAGGATTAGGAATTTTGCTTTTTCATATTTTTTCTTTTGTTTATATCTTGGATTTGAAATTTTAGAATAAGAAAATTTGCTTTTAGATATTGTTTGCAGTAAATTAACTTAAAATTTAGTTTGTTTGAATTTGAATTTACTAATTGGTATTGAATTAAAGAAAGAGTTTTTGTTGAAAGTTTAAGTCTTAATTTACAGTTCTAGATTTTGCAATGGTATTTCCGAAAATGAAACCGCACTACTCTTTGCCAACGGCTGATCATCTCTTAGAAGATGAAGTCGATTATGAATTGAGATTACGAAATATGCGACCAGATAAAAGAGAAAGTTTGGAGGACAAGCGACCGTTCGAGGACCCCTGAGGTTAAAGGTCATCAGTAGTCGGGCAAATAAAAATCGGCCGGTGGTCTCTCGGATTCGAGAGTGGCGCTAAAGCCACCGGTTGTCACAACACCTCGAGCATTTCCGCCGAACGGTTACAGTGGTTACGATTGTTGAGAAGATTGGTAAATGAAGATAGAAAGCTTAAGCCATCTTATGCTCCAATTGTTAATATCATGGAGGACAATTTACGAATTGAAAAGAAAATTTTGGAATTGGAGGATATGTTGAGTAAGAAGATAGAACTGGCGACAGTTTCAAGGCTACGGCATTATTTGACCAGGGCCGCGAGAGCTGCCACAGCAGATGAAGTAGAAGTTAAGATTCAAGAAGATCTTTGCATTCGAATACTAGAAATGTTTAAAAGGTATAAGATAGAAATCAAAAATCCAGATAGTGAATCAGAAGAAGATCCAGAAAAGTTAAGAGAAGAGAAGGAGCAAGGTTATATAGGAAAGGAGAAAAAAGAGCAGAGTAAGAAAGAACAGGAACTGAAGATTAGGGAGAAAAAAGAAAGCGAGAAGAAAGAACGAGAGCAGAAAGAGAAGAAGAAGATAGAGCGCGAAAGAAAAGAACAGGAATACAGACAAAAAGAGGCTGAAAGGGATGAGAAAGGAAGGAAAGACAGTAAGGGAAAGGAGCCAGAATTTAGAGAGAGTGGAAAAGAACAGGGAGTACGATCCGAATACGAGCATGAAGAGCAAAATTTTGACGAAAGTGAAGATGGAAGGTTTATACGGCCTGTGGAAACTGATGAGGATCAGTATCACAGAGTTAAGAAACCTGTAAGCAATGCAGTTAATTCGGCAGCGAGGAAAGAATTTGAAAGATACGGTGAAAATAGGAGAGGTGATAAATGTCGGTATGGAGATAGGCAGAAATTCGATAAAGAAATCGAAAGGCAATGTAATTATCTGGAGCAAGAAAGGTACGGAAGACGCAGAGTAAATGACAGGTTTGGAAACAGTAAGGAAGAAGTGAGGCAGTATAGGTACGCAAGAGATGATAGAAGTTGTAGTTCTGAAGATAATCGTCATCATCATCAGAACAGAGATCGTTTAGAAAGATATACGGATAACAGAAATGGTAATAGGAGGAGAAGTACGAGTCGTAGAAGGTCATATAGAATGTCGAGCCGTAGAAGTTCCAGCAGTCTTGAAGATCGGTCGAGAAGAAACAGAATGAATAACGATAGTAGCAGAAACAGGTTCCATTCGGGTAGCGAAAGCGAAAGAGATACACACAGGAATAGACGACAAGGTCATCGAAGACATTCGTCGTCTAGTAGAAGCCCTAGTTTAGACAGAAGTAGATATCGGCGGTCGAGAGTTCAGAACTGGGAATTGAACTTCTCGGGAGATAGTCGCTCGATTCAAGTAGAGGATTTCTTGACACGGGTAAAGAAATTAGCTCGCCATGAAGGCGTATCAGAAAAGGAGCTATTGATGAACATTCACCATCGCTTAAAAGGTGAAGCGTATGATTGGTGGTTCACGAAGGAGGAGCGGTTTACTTCTTGGAGAAAGTTTGAAGCGGAAATCCGGTTTAGGTACGGTAACCCAAATAGAGATAGAGGCATCAGAGGACAGATTAGGGAACTGAAACAAAGACGAGGGGAATCCTTTATTGCTTACGTCACCGAGGTCGAAAAACTAAACCAGTGTTTGGAAAGACCTTATTCCTCAAGGACGTTGTTCGAACTAATATGGGAGAACATGCGGCCCCATTATCGTTCGAAACTGTCGGTAATCAACATTGAGGATTTAGACCATTTGATCGAAATCAATCATAAAATTGATGCTAACGATCAAACGCTCTATCGGACCGGTCAGGGTTCAAGGCTAGAAATTCATCATCTGGGAGCAGAAAATGATTCGGATGATTATTCTGAAGAGGACGATCCACCGATATGCACCGTCCAGAACAGGCAACAGCAACCAGGAAGGACACCTCAGCAACAAGCGGGAAATAATTTGAAGCAGCAACGAACGTTAGGAAACAATCCACAACAAAATAGTTCGAATGCTCGACAACAATCTCGTTTACAAACTCCAAGATACAGATGTTGGAATTGTCTTAAAGACGGGCATATTTGGAGAGACTGTAGAGAGCCCAAACGGGTATTCTGTTATGCTTGTGGAAACATGGGTCGCACTACAAGAAACTGCGAGAATAACCATCGAGTTATAGACTTACAGACTCGAAATCGTTCAACAAACTAGATGCGAGATGTCCGCAGGGGAATCTAAACATCTCGCTGAAGAAAACGATTCCCAAACCGGAGGGGAAGGGAAGACCCAATTTGCCCATTTTACATGTTAGGGTAAATCCAAGTGCTTGCCCTCATATCAAAGTAAATATATTAGGAACGGATATCTTGGCTTTGCTGGATTCAGGAGCTGGAATCAGCGTTATTAGCGAGCTGAACCTGATAGAAGCTCACGGTTTCAAAGTTTTAAAATCCAATGTAAAAGTTTGTACGGCGGATGACACCGTTCATACTTGTCTCGGATATGTAAATATACCGTTTACACTTGGGGATGAAACGAGGGTCATCGCTACGCTGGTAGTGCCAAACATCAAAAAGCCATTAATTTTAGGAATGGACTTTTGGAAAGCGTTTCAAATCAAACCCATGTTAGCTAGCCAAAACCAACTGAAGGAATTGGATTTAACATGGTCGTCCAATTTGACTGGTGAAACTGTAATAAACCATTTGGAAATTGTGAAAAATATTGTTACAGTAGGAAGAGAACCGATTTCACTTTCGATCCACTTTCTTGACAATACAGAAGAACCTGAAGAAGTGTTGATCAAATCGCGTCCTGAAGAGGATGACTCGTTAGACGTTCCGACCTTGGACTTACCCAAAGATCCAGAGGAACTAATAGAGAACGTTGAAACTGAACACGAACTCTCAGAAACTGATCGAGACAGGTTAAAAGCGGTGTTGAAAGAGTTCGCATGTACGAGTGAAAAGCAGCTAGGAAGGACATCGCTGCTTGAGCACCACATAGAGTTAATGGAAGGGACTAATCTAAAGGACCTTCCAATGTACCGTTACGCACCAAAGATATGGGACAAAATAGAAGCCGAGTTGGAGAGATGGAAGGAATTAGATGTGATTGAGGAGTGTGTTGCTGAATACGCCAATCCACTGGTTCCTGTGAGGAAAGCCAACGGCAAAATCAGGGTTTGCCTAGATTCCCGACGAATCAACACAATCACCAAAAAAGACGCTTATCCAATGAGGAATATGTCAGAGATTTTTCACCGTTTGAAAAAAGCCAAGTACTTCAGCGTTATAGATCTTAAGGACGCTTATTTTCAAATTCCACTCAACGAAAAGTCGAGGGACTTTACAGCTTTCCGAACCCCGAAAGGGTTGTTTCGGTTTAAAGTGGTACCATTTGGGTTGAAAAATGCCCCTTTTACGATGAACCGACTCATGAATCGTGCATTTGGGTTCGATTTAGAGCCCAAAGTGTTCACATATCTAGATGATATCATTATAGCCACTGAAACTCTCGAAGAACATTTCAGGTTACTGGAGGAAGTGGCCAAGAGATTGAAAAATGCTGGGTTAACAATCTCAGTAGAAAAAAGTAGGTTTTGCAGAAAGCAAGTTAAATATCTTGGTTATTTGTTGACCGAGAATGGACTAAGTATTGACAGTGCAAAACTCGAACCAATTTTAAATTACCCCGCACCAAAAACAGTTCGGGAAGTCAGAAGACTGTTAGGTTTGATGGGCTTTTATCAAAAGTTTATCCCTCACTATAGTCATTTAACAACACCCATAACAGATTTATTAAAAAAGGGTAGAAAATTCAAGTGGTCAGAGGAGGCACAAGAAGCACTAACTCAGCTGAAAGCAGTGCTAACGTCTGCCCCGGTTTTGTCAAATCCGGATTACACTAGGCCGTTTATCATTGAAACGGATGCGTCTCAACTAGCGGTTGGAGCCGCATTACTACAAGAATTCGAGGAAGGGAAACGCATAATCGGATATTATAGCAAAAAGTTATCCAGCACACAGAGGAAATACTCTGCAACTGAGAAGGAATGCCTTGGAGTACTGTTAGCCGTAGAAAATTTCAGGCATTATGTGGAAGGAACCACTTTCAAGGTAATAACAGATGCCAAAAGCATAACTTGGCTCTTCTCGATTTCTGCAGCTAACGCCAATTCACGCTTACTGCGGTGGGCGCTGAAACTACAGTCTTACGACTTCGTTTTGCAGTACAGAAAAGGCAAGGATAACATCTTAGCTGATTGCCTGTCGAGAATTGAAGCTATTGATGCAAGTGATACAGCATACTTAGATTTAAAGGAATTAATCAGAAAGTCTCCGGAAAAGTATAAAGATTTCATGATAGCAGGAGATAAAATCTACAAATACACTGAAAATCCGGGGAAAATCAGTGATAGGAGATTTAATTGGAAGTATTATCCACCAGAAACCGACCGTCCGGAAATAATTCGTCTAATTCATGACCCAGCCCACTTAGGATACGATAAAACTCTCAATACGCTTAAGGAAAAACACTTCTGGCCCGGAATGGCAGCTGACGCGAAAGCTTACTGTAAATCGTGTGTTCAGTGTAAGATGGCTAAGGCAGTCAATGTAAATAGTACACCCCCAATGGGTTCGCAGAAGAAATTTTGTGATCACCCATGGCAGCTGATCACAATTGATTATGTTGGACCGTTTCCGGCTTCAGGAAAAGGTAGAAATACTTGTATGCTGGTTGTAACAGACGTATTCACGAAATTCGTGTTAATCCAACCATTCCGACAAGCGACAGCAACAACATTAGTTCAATTTTTAGAACAAGCTGTATTTTTACTGTTTGGTGTACCAAAAATGGTACTAACCGATAGTTTGTAGTCCGGAGGGGGAAAGCCAGTCTTTCTTAGTTTTGCGCTTTGAATTTGAGTTTGAGCCAGCGACCGTTCGAGGACCCCTGAGGTTAAAGGTCATCAGTAGTCGGGCAAATAAAAATCGGCCGGTGGTCTCTCGGATTCGAGAGTGGCGCTAAAGCCACCGGTTGTCACAACACCTCGAGCATTTCCGCCGAACGGTTACAAAGTGTACCCTAATGATCGATCTCAGCGTCTTACTTTCCACAGTCATTTTATAGTGAATACTGAAAAGTAAAGTTACCTTAGGCTTCTATTACAGTCTCCTACATGATTCACTTTTCGGTGGCAAATGCAATGCTTCACAACGCCTACTTTCTACTTGTAAATTTTGCGAAAATGAAGCTGGAATTAGATTATTTATACCGCTGTTACAAAAGAGGTATTTCTTATTATGGCAATGTAAAAACCATATTAAAATAAGATTGTTGCCACTTATTTCTACTCAGTGAATCTACTAGTCATTTTCCTAAGAGTTCCTATGTATTCCCTACGTCGTATATGATAACGATGGGTCTAGCTAGCTAATAGTAAGAGTGGCTACGGATCATTCTGGTTAGCAAAAGGCAAACTGAACGTCACCAATAGTATTAATGTCCACTTCGAATAGATTAATTATTTGAAATGGGCATCAATTCTATCAATGACGCAGAATATCCGTTGGATCACATCCGAGATATTATTGCGTCTATGCCATATGAATTATGACGCGGCTTTAAGCAAAAAGTGCCAAAATGTGATACCACCACTACAGGTTACGCCTTTGGTTTCCATCATATGGGCTAATGGATTATGCCCTCCCATCGCGACAAGGTCGCATAACCAAAGGGAGGGATCTGATCTCAGATTGATTTCAAGCTTATAACTACAGTCAATTACCCATAAATTAATGATCATCGTAAATATCTAAGGGATGAATCAAATATTACGTAACGAAGAAATTTGCCAATTTAAACCCTGAAGTAACAGGTATTGTATGGAAAATTTCAATTTATTGTATGGACCGTAACACTACAAAATACCCCTTACCTCCCCCTGTTTTGTTACGTAATATTTGAACGATCCCTAAAAAATGTGTCTTGCTTTGAATTGCCTAGTGGTCAAAAAATAATTCCGTAAACAAAGGATCGGTTACTATAAGTAACTTACAGGATCACATCACACCACTATTCAAAACTCGCTCGTGGGCCATACAAAATCTTCCCGATGACCGTACAAATCCTTTCAGAGAATCGCTATTTGGTGATCACTCGTTTATAATGATATTACAAATGCCAAACAAAATTTGTAAAACTTTTTTATGTCCATCAAGCATAATTCTAGTTTACGCCCTATTTTGAGCACACTCCATGATTTCATTGAGTTTGACAGTACCACGGACCAAAACTTTTCGGTACATTGACGTTGTACTGCAGCTGTCATGATGCTCCCGGGTTGTAATTTACATACATACCGTTTGATTAGTTGTCCCAATAGTTTTTGAGCTATAAGCTGTTACCCCACAATGACTGTTACCACATAATGCAGAAGTCGTAAATTACCTGAAAAGATAATAAATAGAAAAATATTTTTAGAAAAACGAGTCACATATATTTTTTGGTATCAATTGCAATGGCCCCCGTGACAATTTCAAGTGTATTATAATGATGACATTATGACAGTGCATTATATTAGATGACGAAAGTGATAAAGCAAAGTGATACTATCTAAATAACCCTCGATAGGCTTAAATGATGGTCCGTTCTGAATCAATAACAAATACTAGAGCTTTTATATTAGATTAGTTCAAAATATTTTCACTAGGAGGTGCTAGTGCACACCAAATGTGAAACATCTCATAATGATGGCTAGTTAAAAGTCTGGTGTTTTCGACAAATCTGTTCTATGGGCCAAAGCTTATGCGCTGCATCTTCGATAGGTTCATTTTTAAAAATCCATCGCTCATTTCAAACCATCAAGTGATCAATTTGCACGAAATCCTGTTTTTTGCAACGAGGAATGTAGAAGGCGCTAGTATGAAATGTCAAACACGAAGATGCGCGCACCTCTGGTTGTAAAGTTTGTAACATAGCGAATTCAAAATGATCGTTAAATGAGTGGTCGATGAAAATTTCAGTGTTACATCTATTTGTCTGTGCTTCAAGACTTACTAACGCTTTCTAGAGGCAGATTTTCGATCTTATCAGTTGAGCAGTGTGTAGCTCCTTGGTCATGGGCGTAGTTAGATTTTTGAAAGCATCCATGTTTATCTGCAATTGCATTATGATAAACAATTTAAATAATTCTTGGAATTCAACCAAAAATCAGCTCGTTTTTGTCAGCTCAATTTTTTCCATCGAGTCCTCTGCGATACCTCAGATATTTTTATACTTCTCAATTTTTTTATTCCGAGAATTTTTATAAAATCTCTATAAAAATTCACAAAGAATTTCTCGGTATATTATGGTATAAGAACACTGCACATATTTTGACAGAAATAAACTTATTCACAAGTTCTAGAAATCATTCATAGAATTTTGACAAAACTTTTTTCATTATCCAAAGAAATTTCATCATAGAATGTTTCAGTAATTCTCGCAAAGAACATACTGGGATGAGTGTACGAATTTCTCCAAGTATTAGTCTAAGGTGCCAGCTTCGGGAATTCTTCTACCATTTTTTGAATTGATCCTGATAACTCTCTCTCTTGGAATTATGCTTTCAATGACTTCATAAAGTCCATTCCTTCAAAAATCAATTTCCAAACATTTTCTCTAGAAATGCTTTATGAAGAACAGCTTGTGACTCAGAATCAGAAAAAATCTTCAGTGAATCCATTAAGAACTCTTTAGGAAATTATTTAAGAAATTTCATTTCTCTTTAAGAATAATTATACTTTTTACAGCAAACATTTCCAAGAATTAAGGCCTAGAAATTACTTCAAGGATTTTTCCAATTTATTGCTTTGTACAGTTTTAAGATATTATCTTAGGAATTTGTACAGGAATACTGATTGGGTTTGTTCAAGGAAGTTTACAGAATTTTTCAGATAAAATAAATTCGTTTGAGATTTTTTCTAAACATTTCTTCTTGGATTCTTGGATTCTAGGAAAAAAAAATGGTCGATAAACGATTTTTGCAAAAAATTCTAAAGGAATTTCTCTGTGATTCTATTGAGGATATTTCCAAGAATTTTATCTAACAATTCTCCCTGGGGTTGTGTAAAAGATATCTTTAAAAATACTCAAAAATGCATTTACTTATTTTCTAAACTTTTTTTTTTTTTTTTTTTTGTCGGTAGCGATAGGGGTAGTACTGGCACTCTTAATCTGCCCTAAGCTCCTTCCCAGCATTTGCTTTTATAAGCCTCTATTGCGTTCATCACACAGACGTTCCTAAGCAATGTTGCTCAAATGGTCACTGTGTACGCTAGCAGCAATCAGCCCTTGCCGTAGTTTTGCAGTCTAGTAGTTCAGACTACTATCAAACTATGATAAGGCCTGAAATGCTACTAGAGTGGTTAAAGTGAAGAACGAAATAGTTTTATTAAAAGGTCCTCATTCCCCATTTCATTTCATCACTCACTATCGTCACTTTTATTTTCGACACTATCACGTATATCACCGATTATCACTCATCAACTTTCGTAATACACTTCAGATATACTTTCTATTATATCACTTTTCACATCACACCATTTTCATATAAATCTGTTAGCATTACCATCTGTTAGCATTACTAAATAATTTAAAGATATTCAATTTAAATGTATCATTATTTTTGTTGCTGTACAGTCCTTACTATTCAAACTACGATTTAGCACTATGATCAAGAAAGTTACATTAAAAAAAAATCACATCGATCAATTCTTCTGCACTCACTGTCATTACATATTAACACTTTTATCATGCACGTTTGAAGAACTAGGCAATTATGTTTATATTCAGAAAAATGATTGCACAATGTATTATGGCCATTATTAAATTAGTAGAGTTCACATCATTATTATTATATTTTTAACAAAACTATCAGAATCACTTCCACCTTAATTTTCAAATTTTCATCACTATAGATTTAATATAAAATCACTATTAGCACCTTCACAATCACTAAATTTAATAACGACGAGTGTAACGCACAGTTCCACCAAACATCCATTCTTATGTTGCATTATAAAACGATTGATCACACGTTGGCTTCGAAACTTAACCACCATTGCTGATTAGTACAAAAGAATGCTACAACTCGCGTAAACGAATTGAAACATCAAACAACCAGCACTGGTTTATAAGTAACTAATGAGCCCTGGCGGTCCCTCCGTTCGAAGAGGACCTGATAATATGCCGAAACATATTAACAGATCCTCCGCCTGAATGCAGCCGTTTCATGATAAATCATGAACCGTTGGAGGTGTGCCAAAGTATTGGGAAGGTGATATGTTTCACAGACGGGTATTATTATGGTGCACCTTCTACTTTGGCACCGTCAAACCCTGTGATCGTGGCCTACTTATTTTCTAAACTTGGAAATTTACAATCGTTTCAAGAATGTTAGCGGAAGTACCTTCGCTAGAATATTTTTTCTCAAAATTCCTCAGAATGAGCATGAGCATCGATGACCGTACAATTCGTAGTTGCTACTCCGTGATTGACCAGAATAATCGAAATTGTACAGGGAACCAACAGATGTAGCTTGGGAGTAGCATACCATCTTCAATGTACACTTTCGAGGACTCTGAAATTAGTAGTGTCAATTACGGCGCCGGCCACGTCCTTACGGTTATCGGGGAAGGCAAGGAATTTTAGTGTGACATCCATTGTTACTAAAGACCGAGTATACCTCTGCATCTTCATGGTTGCCACGGGAAGGAGTTTTGTTAGTGGGAGGGCTTCAAAGTTACATGATCAGGATAAGTGATGATAAGTGATGCGACTCATGTAACCTCTGTTTAAAAAGTTATCTATCAATGCGTCGACATCTTAAACATCGAACTATTCAAAGGTTTGAATCTCTAAATTTTATAAAACATGCTTATGTCAATACTTAGAGTGACGAACCATTCATAGTTTGTTCAACAAATTCATAAAAATACATGCTATGATACAAATGAGTTATTACAAGCATGAAACGAGCTCACCAGTTGGTAATCCATCCTCGACTGAACAGTTACAATTGCAGCGTCAACACGTATAAGCAGGAATAAAAAATAACTCCGATGGCGCGCGAATGAAGTGCCAACTAAAAAAAATCACTGCGAGGGCGGACAGCTTGGGCCTCTGCAAAGCTCTCAAAATGCCTCCAAATATTAAAAAAGGGATTCTCACAAGGATACATTTAACAAATTTCAGACATTTTTCTAGATGATTTCTTCGGATTTTATTGTATACTATCTATGAATATTTCTAATAACTCTGTCGAAGTTAATTCGCAGAATCAAAAGGAATATTCTCAAAATTTTACGTTTTGGATACCATACATTTTTACAGGGGATGTTTTTAGAAAAAAAAAACTGGCTAAATCCTTGGAGGACTTCCTGAAATAATTTCTGAAATATTTATGGAAAAAATTCCTCTCGTGGATTTTAGGAACTCTTAGGAAAAATTATGTGGAAAGTTTTCGCATTCCGCATTGATTTCTACAGATTTGAAAAATTCTTTACATATATTTAATTGAGGAATATATTAACAACCTGGTGAAGAGATTATCAACAAAAATTTCCTTTTTCTAACAGCATATTTTTTACTTTTCTCAACGCCATATACCAACGTTGCTAGTTCCAAACGTCATTAGACTGCCCTCGATATCTAAAACAAGTTTGCCAAATGTTTTAGAAATTCACTATCGAAAGATATGAGTATGAGCATACGTTTCATGGGGTCCAATGTACTCCAGGGATACCTCATTTGAATTCGTTTTCATTTTGAAATTATTTTCAAATATTTACCACTAGTTTGAAAACAATTCTCTTGTATTTCAATGGAACGTGGTGTTCTTTAATGCAGCCTAAAGACTACGTTATTTTAGGTATTTCCTTCTATGCTGCTCGTACACCATAGCATCTTCATCAGCACACCTTTACCACCACCCATACAAATCCATCATTAATCACAACGCGATGATCTTCTGCTCTTCAACAGTGACGATAGATGACAAATCTTTTGATATTTCCGCCCATCCTAACGTTTCCTACTACGATCAATTCGTACTAGTCATCCTCATCGTGCGCTCACTCGACTGTAAGGGTTTTCATGTTCCATCTGACGACGACTTGGCGCAAACTCTCAACGACACTGCGCACTCTTCCATATGCTACGATGGCATTTCCCATGAAGAATCAATTGTTGCCGGTTGTTAGTTAGTTTTTTTTTTTTGCTTAATCGTTTATTTATAAGGCTCATGCGCCATTAGGCATTACGGAGCCGAGTTCTTTTGATTTTATTTACAAATTCATGGTGTTTTCTTAATTTCTATGTTAGTTTTGGGGAACCGAAAAACTCGCGGTTTGGTCGAGGTTAGGGGTAACAATAATTTCAAGGAAGGGATAGGATAATGGGATCGTTCCGTTGACATTCAGCAGCTTTAAGTTGTGACGTGTTTGCTTTGCTGCTGGTCGAACGTTGAGTGGACAATGACAACCTGTAACGAAACAAAAAGACGGGTTTCGAGAGGACACAAGGTGGACAAGTGGACCGACAAGAAAGGGGAGTTAAACAAGAATGTTAGCTTGTTTCAAAAAATTGTACATAAGCTTCATGTACACAAAGTCAAGTTTACCCAACACATCCCTAATGTCTTCCTTTTCTGGTTTCCCTTGGGCCCTGAGGGATGCACAAAAATCAGATCTGGCAAAACCGTATTCGGGGCATTCCCAAACTACGTGGTTGATATCTTGGTAACCTGCACCGCAGCTGCAGTGATTGCTATCTGTGAGCCCTATTCGATAGAGGTGAGAGCCTAGAGAGTAGTGATTGGACATAAGACGACACATTACCTTAATAAAGTCTCGGCTTAAGTCCAACCCCTTGAACCACGGCTTCTTCGATACCCGCGGGAGAATGGAATGTAACCACCTGCCCAATTCTCCGGCATCCCACTTTTGTTGCCAGCTGACCAATGCATGTTGACGAGCCATTGAAAAAAATTCATTGAAGGCAATTTGTCGATCATAAATATCGCCTTCCATAGCGCCCACCTTGGCAAGGGAGTCCGCTTTCTCATTGCCCGGAATCGAGCAATGCGAAGGGACCCAGGCCAAGGTGATAGTATATGATTCATTCGATAGAGCACTCAATGTAGATCGTATTTCACCGAGGAAATACGGAGAGTGCTTTACCGGCCTCATTGAACGAATAGCCTCTATGGAGCTAAGGCTGTCCGTAAAAATGAAATATTGATCAGAGGGAAGAGAGGCAATTCGCTCTAATGCGTAATGTATAGCCGTTAATTCTGCGACATACACGGAGCAAGGGTTCTGAAGTTTATATGCGGCGCTATGAAACTCATTATATACACCAAATCCAGTGGAATCATTTGTTTTTGACCCGTCTGTGTAAAACCTTCTATTGCAGCTGACGTGACCGAACTTGCTTGCAAAAATTTTTGGTATTTGCTCCAAACGAAGCAGATCTGGTATTCCACGGATATCTTGCTTCATGGTCAGATCAAAAACTACAGCGGAACTTGAGAAGTCAGGGAAGCAACCGTGATTGGGAAGATTCAAAGAAGGGTTAACCTCCAGAGTCATGTACGCGTAGTACAATGTCATAAATCTTGTTTGAGGATTTCGTTCGATTAGCTTCTCAAAATTTTCAATTACCAACGGGTTTAACACTTCACAGCGGATGAGGAACCTTAACGACAATTCCACAAACCGATCTGATAAAGGCAGTATTCCTGCTAATACTTCTAAGCTCATGGTATGAGTCGAGTTCATACAGCCTAAAGCGATCCGAAGACAGCGATACTGAATACGCTGGAGCTTCAGAATGTGTGTTTTCGCGGCGGATTGGAAGCAAAAACTACCGTATTCAAGAACCGACAGAATCGTGGTGCGATATAGCTTTATCAGATCTTCCGGGTGGGCTCCCCACCATGTTCCTGTGAGTGTACGCATGAAGTTGATTCGTTGTTGGCACTTCTGATACAGATATCTAATTTGTTTTCCCCAGGTGCATTTAGAATCAAACCAGACCCCTAAATACATATGTGATAAACCTTGAGAGAGTTCCTTACCCATGAATTGAAGCTCTAGATCCGCAGGATTACGCTTCCTAGAAAAGACAACTAACTCAGTTTTCTCCGGAGAGAATTCGATACCCAGCTTTACAGCCCATGCGGACAAATTGTCCAGAGTATCTTGCAACGGTCCTTGCAAATCGTCCGCCTCTGGTCCTGTGACAGAAACAACGGCGTCATCCGCAAGCTGTCTTAACGAGCAATTTCTCATGAGACAATCATCAATATCTCTTACGTAAAAATTGTAAAGAAGAGGACTTAAACACGAGCCCTGGGGGAGACCCATGTAACTTATTCGCAAAGTTGTCGAGTTTCCATGTGAGAAAAACATATGCTTCTCAGACAACAAATTGTACAAGTAGTTGTTCAAAATCGGGGAAAGTCCACACTCGTGGAGTTTGTCTGAAAGGACATCTACGCAAACTGCATCAAAAGCCCCCTTAATATCCAAAAAGACTGAGCCCATTTGTTCTTTTTGAGCATAGGCCAGTTGAATTTCAGTAGAAAGCAACGCAAGACAATCGCTCGTTCCTTTGCCTCTGCGGAATCCAAATTGAGTATCAGAGAGAAGGCCATTCGATTCAACCCATTTGTCCAGCCGAAAGAGAATCATCTTCTCTAACAACTTCCGAAGACACGACAACATCGCAATAGGACGGTACGAGTTGTAGTCCG
The DNA here is from genome assembly GCF_002204515.2 of Aedes aegypti. Classification (NCBI taxonomy): domain Eukaryota; kingdom Metazoa; phylum Arthropoda; class Insecta; order Diptera; family Culicidae; genus Aedes; species Aedes aegypti. Next base: position 119,517,803 of record NC_035107.1, read on the forward strand.
AAGCAGGCTTTCCTGGTTTTTGGATGGCAATAACTCTCACTTGTCTCCAATCATCCGGAACAGTGTTGCTCTCCAAGAATGCATTGAACAAGTTCAACAAGCGCCTCTTTGCGACGTCTGGGAGGTTTTTGAGCAAGTTGAACTTAATCCTGTCCATACCTGGGGCAGAATTGTTACATGAAAGGAGAGCAAGTGAGAATTCTGCCATCGAAAAAGTTGAGTCCATTTCATTCCTTTCGTCTGGATAATCTCGTGTGATCGTTTGCACTTGGACAGAATCCGGGCAAACTTTCTTCGCGAAGTCGAATATCCATCGAGAAGAGCTTTCACGATCCTCGTTTACCGATACCGCATTGCGCATTCTTCTTCCGACCGTCCAAAGAGTTCGCATCGACGTTTCCCGTGATAAACCATTAACGAAATTCCTCCAGTAACCGCGTTTCTTCGCTTTCACGAGGCTCTTGAACTTGCGGTCAAGAGAACAATACCGATCGTAGTTATCGCGCGTGCCACGTTTCCGATATTCTTTAAACGCATCTGATCTTTCGCGATAGACTCCGGTGCATTCGCCATCCCACCACGGGGTGGGCGGCCGACGTCGTACTGAAGATCCTGGAACCGGTTTACGCTGAGCTTGAAGAGCACTGTTTATAATCAACGCGGATAGGAATTGATATTCTTCCAGCGGCGGAAGTATATCGACCGATTGCTCACCTACGGAGATCGCTTCAGCGTATTTTCCCCAGTCGATATGCTTCGTGAGGTCATACGCTACGTCGATCTGGTGTGTCCGACACGAATTATTGGTAACTGAAATTTTGATAGGCAGGTGATCACTACCATGGGGATCCTGAATTACTTTCCACATGCAATCCAATGATAATGAATTCGAACAGATTGAGAGGTCTAACATACTTGGGGGATCTGGAGGTTTTATCCGTGTTGCTTCCCCAGTGTTCAAGATTGTCAGATTGAAGTAGTCGCAAAGATCATATATTAAGGTTGCGCGATTGTCGTCCCTCGGTGACCCCCAGGCTGTACCGTGAGAATTAAAATCTCCTAGGATCAACCATGGCGCAGGCATAGCTTCGCATATAGCCGCTAAGTCTCTGCGAGAGATTCTAGCGTTTGGCGGTATGTATACACTGGCTATGCTAAGGCTTTTACCACGGACTGTAATATGACATGCAACTACTTCAATGCCTGTCATCAAGGGGAAATCGATTCTGTAAAAGGAGTGAAGCTTGCTAATCCCCAAGAGCACCCCTCCATATCCATCCCCTCGATCCAGACGAATAATATTAAAATCGTGGAAAGAGATATTTTTATCAGAAGTTAGCCATGTTTCACAAAGAGCAAATATGTCACAGCGAGTGCTGTGTACTAAAAATTTGAACACCTCCATATTTTTTATAAGGCTTCTACAATTCCACTGTAGCACTTCGATCATATCTCCGACCTCATTGGATAAGTTAGCCATCGAAAGATATGAACGAGTCAAGAAGCGGCCACTTTGAAGCTATTTGCTTTAGAAAAGGTTTCACCAAAGAAAGTGCCATGTTGATTAGGTTTCTCGTTTCGGGTGAAATTTGAAACATTTCGAAGATGAAATCCACTATCCCAGAAAGAGTCAGTTTTCCGGAAGCACTTGGCTCCTGCTGACGAGTTGGTTGAGTTTCTGGGCGAAAAACTGGGGCAACTGGGGTTTTAGATGTTCCCGGAAGTGACGGAAATTCTCCAGCTGAAAAATTAAAACCTGGAGGTGAGGATTTTTTGGTATTTCCGCCATTTCTTGATTTTGCCAAAGGGTTTTGAGGAGAGTTTTGAACAGGAACGTTCTGAGAAGCCTGTTGCTTCAAGTGCCGTTTTGTAACCGCACGCTTCCTTTTCGTTCCTGTTTCAATTATGGTATACTCTTCCCCATCCTCAGAGTCGTCGCATTGATCATTATCCGGCAGGGATGCGAAGATATTGTTACTGGTTATAGAGTGGGCCGATGGAACAACAGTCGGAGCGATCTTTTTCAGCATATCTGCATAAGATCGCCTAGACCGTTGTTTCAGGGAGTTTATGGTATGTTTCTCCCGCTCTAGGTACTTCGGGCATGCATTGAGCTCGTGAGGAGCTTGGCCACAGGAGGTACATCTTGGCTCCATATTGCAGGAACCTTCGGCATGTTGTTCGCCACACTTACCGCAGCGTGGTTTGTTGCTGCAGTAAGGTGCAGTGTGGCCCAACTGCCGGCACTTTTCACAGTGCATAACCGTCGGTACGTAGAGGCGGACGGGTAATCGAAGACGCCCAATCACAAGGACGCTTGGTAAGGCTGATCCGGAGAAGGTCACACGAAACGAATTTGACGGCTGTTTTGTGCCATCGGGGAACACTTTGTTCATTTGATTTGCATCAAGAACAGGGGCTAGCGGAACGGCACGATTTTTAAACCCACCAGCTCCTGACATGATGTCTGCGCGAGTCAAATTATGCTCCGTGACCACTCCATAACATTCGACCTCTCGACTGGGAATGTAGACTCTGTACTCCATCAAAAAGAGCTCAAAGGCAGCAATTTTATTCGCCTGGTCGCGGTCACCGACTGTGACACGCAACTTATCACGGCTGGGTGAATCTATCTCGAGGATACCTCGAAACGATTTTGCCAGATCCCTTTCAATTTGAAGTTTGTTCAATGGTTTACCATTCGCTTTGGGCCGAAAGAAAACCAGAAAGGGACCCTTAGATCCGGGTGGGTAAGCTTTATGGCGGGGGGACGCCGGGTTCGAAGAGGAACCAGAGGGGGAAAACGCATGGGATTGGCTTAAACTGCCGAGCAGACCAGAATTAGTAACCATTTGCTTTTGAGACGAATGCGGTAAGTCATGAAGAGAGGGATTAACCGTAACATCTCCTGACAATGCAGTACCTGAGTGTACTGGAGGCACAGCTGAGGGAGATAAAGGAGGAGAAGGAGTATCATCATCGATGGTCTCCATAGCCTCACTATGCTGGGTTTTTAGAATTTGATTCATCTGACCCAAAACTAACTCATCGTCAGAAGAGGCTAAATATTCCGGCGTGCCCCCGCCAGTATCATTTGGTTCCATTGCGGAGCAATTTTTGCTCTACCGCAAAGGAGTACTAATGAGCGAATTAACTTTACTTAATTTAATCACACTATTGCCAAAGGAATTAAATAAAAACCAACTCACGTACTACAACTAGTATGGCGAGAAATTCCTAATAGTGTTAAAAAAAAAATAAACGAAAAAAAAATTGACAAAAAAAAAAAAACAAATGAAAAAAAAATAACAAGAAAAAAAAATATTAACGAAAAAAAATAACGAGAGAAAAAAAGTAAATAACGAAAAAAATATTTACACAATAAATATTTTGTAATAATAAAAAAAAGGAAAAAAAATATTTATATATATATATTTACAAAAAAAAAAAATAATAACGCGGAAAAAAAACTAATTAATTGAGCAATAAAACACTCCGAGACCACTGTGTCACACGGTGTGTGAATATTACTCCAACAAAATGTCTTGAAAAAATATCAAAAATATGCCAATTAATTGAGCGAAAGAGCACTTTGAGACCACTGTGAGAATATCAATCTAACAACGGGGATTAACAGCGACCAAATAATGCGGATGGTATGGAACTGGAGAGGAACAATACCTACAATCTCCTTTCTGCTGCTCTAGCTGCGAGGACAGATGTACCGGCGTGGTGCGATCGTCTATTTCTGCAGCTTGTTTTGATGCGATGAAACGATGACGCCGATCGCCTTTGTTCTGCCACGTGGTGCGAATTAGATGGTGCCTCTTGTGGTATTATCGCCACTGCTGGTGGTGATGTGGTTAAAGATGTTCAGTCTACCAAACTGGGCTCGGCCAATGGTAGCTGCTCCTTGTGCGGGTGCACTATCGGCAATATGCTTTCCGATCGTAGCCAGGAAAAAACCCATATACTTGGGAAAAACACTGGTGAATTTCGGTTTCGGTATATCACTGCGCGATAGTCGACTGACTCGGGCGAGCACTCAACAAGGAATGGGTTAGTTAGTTACCGAATCTATAAGATTTTCAGGCGTCGTATTAACTCTGCCTCTCCACATACAGTACCGTCGCGTCGAGAGAGTGCTTCCGCACTCCGACTCGACTCGGAATGGCAAATAAGGCGTGATTCAGTGGGAAAAGGTCATTTCTGTACGACCCTAGCAAGCAGAAAAAAAAAGATCCGATGAAGACTTGCAGTCGCAACCGCAATTGGGTTGCATCATTCGTGAGAGCTACTTAGGAGATTTTTTTACTTGCAGCAATGGGGTAGGTGTACGAGTATTCGTCATTTTGAGGAAACATATTTTTTTATTATTCAATCAGAATAATTTATTCTCAATACGTTAAATAAAAAAAAATTATATTGAATATAGGGACGATAACTGGATAACCTGCACCAGTGTTCGCCATGTTTTTGATTTCGGTTCTCGAATTCGTCATCTACATTCAATGTCTTTGATTTGTAGCCGCGAACTCTAAGGAAGGCCTCAATTTTCTCAGTAAATGTAGAGGTTACTAAGGATTCTTTCACATCATTTCAAATTGATCTATTGAATACTAAACGATTTATGCGTATTTGAATCGTAAAACTGTTTATAAGCCGGGAAGGCGAACACTGGTACTAGTTGAACACCGGTACATCTGCCTTAAGTACATTCCATCAGGAACGAGGAAATTGTTGCAATGCACATTTCAACGTATTGGCCGCCCAATCCGAGCTGTCTTGTTACCTGTCTAGAATGATGGTAATCAGAGACCTTTTGCACGGTTGTTTGTCACATAACAGTGAATAAACATCCACCAACAAGTGTGGTCGCTCTGGTTGACTGATCATCGCGAGTGGGGAGGAGTTTGAAAGCTTTTCGATCCCTTAGGGGAGGATGCAGTTACAAATAAATAAATCATAACCTGCGACACACACGGGTGTCACACCGCAGAGCAGATAATGTGATACCGCAGGATTGGTCGCACGGCGGAAACCCCCTCCTCATCATCGACGGTTTTCGATAATGGGGGACATTGCAGGAATGCATGACCATACACACCGAAGACGCGTTAAAAACGCGTAATGCAACGCATTACGGATGCAATTCCGGATTGAAGAGTGTTGTGTGGAATTTCGCTGCTGTCCATCAGGTGCACTGTGGGTTGATTGGGGGGAAAAGTTGGCTAAATACATTTCCACTTTGCTTTGGTGAAGAATTTTCAAGGAATCTAGCCAGCAATTATTTTACAAATTCCTCTGAGATAAACTTACCACCCTTTCAGTAACAATTAGAGACCCGGATCCTATTCTTGGCACTTTTGATACACTTCGGCAATGGGGTTTTTTGAAAGCTACTGAGCCCATATTTGGCCACAATATGCGACGTATTGAAATGCTTCTTATTGCAAAGTTTCAGACAATTCGACCGAGAAAAAACCCCATGCCAAAGTGAATCATGGAAGTGCCCAAGAAGCTCTGTACCCTATCCAAGAATTAAGATTAAGATAAGATTTTTATTGGACCACTATTTCGGGCCGCCCAAAATGATGTCTCATTATCTGGAGTAATTCCTCCAGGTTGCTTCATGTAAGAGGATGATAAATTCTTTCTAGATTTCCAGAACTGCGTAAAGGCTCAAGAATCCATCATTCAGTCATCAGCAACCATCAAAAATTAAAAACCAGTTTTTTCGTTCAAATTTATAACAATCCTTATGAAAATGTATCATCGCATTTCAGATAGTACCGTCAAACGGGGCTTCTTTTGACATTATTTCCACATTCTTCAACTTTGAGGATTTGTAACTCTTAGAACTATGGATAGATGTTGATAATTTTTGCCTATATTTAAGTTGTACATGTACGTTACAAATGTGCAAAATATGAGGCAAATCCATCAAGAAATAACAAAAATGCTTGAATAGCGAAAAAAGTGTGTCCTTCAAGAAAAAAAAGGGGCTACTTTGGACATTTTCACAATTTGCTAATGAAATGATTTTTCCTTATAACTTTCAAACTGAATGAATAGATTGTCGTTCACTGTGATGTTATTAAACGTTTTTCATTGATAAACTTAATGTAGAAAATTGCAAAGCTAGAATCAATTACACATATATAACAAATTTCAACGAAACATGCCATTCACTATTATCAGATTGCAGTATGAAACTTAAATTTTCAACTTCCTCTTAAATGGAACTATCAGTTACGAATGTTCGATTTTCAAGTTGACATAAACGAACGACGTAACTATTAGGTACTGCGATGAGTTATGTACAAAAACTTTTTTTTTCTATTCTTACTGTTATATGAACGATATGTTGAAGGATCATATTAATACCGGTAACTAATTTAATACCAGTAAGTAATTTTTATTAAAAACGCAAACTATGAAGTAAAGTTTAGCAAGATCGTAAAGAAGTAAGTTTGCTTTTGTAATATGCTTTTAGCTTCTTAGCAGTTAAGAGCTGGCCTTAGAGTAGTTTTATTTAAGCATTTGAAGGATGCAACTGTTCTGTACTACAAATTCATGTAAAATATGACGAATGATAGTTTTTTAGAGATTATGTTGTAAATTTGGCATTGGTACGTATTGAAATATGTGTTTTGTATGTCTATTCACTTTTACGAACATAAATTTTATTTTTTTATGTTGTAAAATACACAAACCAAAACATTATATTAAAATAAAAGTCGCAAAAATAAGACCTTTGATCAATAATTTTAATAAAACGACAATTTTAAGCAAAACAAATCACAAGATTTTCATGAAACATGACGATTCGATAGTTTTGTGATGCTCCCAATAAGTTTCCACGACATGGGTAAAATTCAAACAATGTTTGTATAGCCAATGTTTTATACCTTGTGAATATTTATTCTGGCTTTTTTGAAATGTTTTCTTGTTTATCCTGTTATTGTTGATGTTGTTCCAAGAAAAAATCATGCCTAGTGGTAGAGCATATATTGGTTAATAAAAGTGCTGAAGACACAAAATTGCTCAGATTAATATTTACGCTGCTAATAAATACAAAAGGTGAGTGTCCAAAGTAGCCCCTGGAATCAAAAGTAGCTCCGTCCGACGGTAAGTGTAATGCAATGATAGATTTTCTTGAACATTGCTTGAATTTTGAGCAAAAAAAATTGAAATTGGTTTTGAAAATTTGTAAAACAATGATGGTTATTTTCCTCTTAACTTTTGTTGACGTCTTTTTCCATTTTTTTTTTTTTCAATTTAGCCGGAAAGAACCATTGAGAATTCTTTGGCACCTCCTCTGAAATATTTCGCTGAAAGATCATTTATGTAGACCAGTGTATCCCAAACTTTTTCAGACTCACGCCATCTTATAGCTTATCTTTTCGAATTTTGTTATAAAATTTTCACCAGTATTTTACCATAAATGTGCTATTGAAAATATGTGTTTGCAAACTATGAACAAAATATTAAACATTTGTGAGTCAGAAGCATATTTGAAAGCCAAAATATTGACTTCGACTCACAGGTCTGCAACTCAGTCATGCAATAATTGTCAATTCTTTCGATTGTAGCAGCAAGTATCAACTTCAACTTTTCTAAATAGTTGTGATATCAAGACATGATTTTGGAGCAATAGACATAAGATTCCACATAATTAAAAAAGTGTTTGTTAAACAGCAGTTCTTTACTTGAGAAATCAATCAAACAAAAAAAATCTGTGTGACTTTTTTGTTTTATTAAAAATTGTTCAATTAAAAAATATATTAGGAAATTCTGAAAATTTAGAATTATTTTTTTTAAAGAAGTTGATATTTTCAAAAGAAAGCTGAAGAAAACGATATACAGTCAGTAACATAAGTTAGTAACCAAATGTGCTGTGTCTCAGATTCTGGTAGTCCGAATTGGCTGAAATTTGGATGACGAACTACAAATAACTTGAAGTTTTACCTGTAAGGGAATTATTATATTGCAGTCATTTCACATAGAGTTTCAGAGGGTTGTTCAAAGACAAAAGTAAGTAATCGAGAGACTTTGTAATTTAACCCTCTAATACCCAACCCCGCCTTTAGACGGGGTACATTTTGGAATTTTGTGTATTTTTTCGTAGCTAGGAAATTAAAATGATTTTATTTTTGGCTTATACCTTGACTCATAACATGCATATAAGAAAAGTTTTTTATGACTTTTGAAACTTTTTTGTATATTTAGAAGTTATTTGAAAAATTGCATTCTTATATAACCTACAAATGCCTGGGCTTCATTTAACGTGTAATATAAAAAATCGTACCTTTTATATTTTACTATGATTAACCTATCACAAGAGAAGAGCCTAGTGGTATTAAAATCATTTCAAACCTGTTTTTCCGTAAGTTATACGGAAAATACAATACGCTTCGAAAAAAAAAATAAAAATTTAATATTTTCAAAAATACCGTAACAATTTAAATTTTGATAATTGCCAAAAATCAACAACTAGAAAAGGCTTCAAGAAAAAATGAAAAAAGCTAGGGATGTTCAAAAATAAAAATTATAAAAATCAAAAACCAAAATTTAAAAATTTGCGAATAAAATTAAATAAATGCCCAAAACGTGTTTAGAACGATTTTAGATAACGAAAAATAATACTCAAATCGAAAATAAAAATTTGGGTATTAGTGGGTTAATTCGAAAACGGTAATCCGTGGGATGTTGGTCTGTTCCACAAAGTTGTTCAATTTCAGAAGTCACACAAATTTGCAGAACACACCAACTTTCCACGACTTACTGTTTTCGAATTAAATTAAAAAGTCTCTCGGTTACTTACTTTTGCCTTTGAACAACCCTCTGAAACTCTATATAACATGACTGCAATGTAATAATTCCCTTACAGGCAAAACTTCAAGTTATTTGTAGTTCATCATCTTAATTTCAGCCAATTCGGACTACCAGAAGCTGAGATACAGCACCCCAAACATGGGCATTTTGTATGGAAAAACAGCATTTGGTTAGAAACTTATGTCACTGACTGTAACTCTAAATATAAGTTGCAAAAATAACAGCTTAAATACTAATAAAACCTATTAATGGATGTTTCTAAAGAACAATTATTGATTGAAGAAAACTCAATAGAGCAGGCGAAATTTATAGGAAGGAATTAGTGATGATGTGTTTGGCGCATTTCGCGTCAAATCGAACATATGTCAGCAGCTTCCTCTCAGATTTCAATGAAACTTTCTGGATGTGTGGACCTTGACTTACTAAGTCACTTCGTATACTTAAATTTTCCACTATTTATCTGGACTATGTTTTGAAAAGGGCCATTTTTTCATAATAATATGAGGGATCAATGGCATAATGGACACATTAAGCGAGAGCCTATTTTAAGATCATAAAATTGAAATATATTTAATTTACCCTCGGCCAGTTTTCAAGTTTTATATTAGTACGACGTGATACATTCAATCATGGTGATAATCAAAATCACATCGACTGTCAGGAAATCAGGATAGAAAATTTAATTAGTTAGCAGCCAATTTGAATTTGAGAAAAACTTATAGTCTAATTTCATAAAGTGCATGAAGTATGCATATTCTCAGAGATTAAGTGTACATTATGCCCCTAATCCCCCTATTTGAAGAAGGCAACTCCTACAACAAAGTGTTGTATAGATGACTTGTGAGATAATTAGACAATTATTTTGATTTTTTGAATAAAAATACTAAACAAAATCTAATTTGTAGCCCACACTGACAAAAAAAAAAAAAAAAAATTTCAGAGTTTAAAGTAGTTTTTAAAAAATGACCAAAAAAATCAAATTTTGTATCAAGATAGGTAATTAATTTTACTACCAACCGTGCATACATCACGAGATGGGCGCTTTTAAGGAAAAACATGTTTTCTAACAAAAACTTTTTCTTGTCTTAAATCAAAACTTTTAGCGTGTTTTTTCATACAAAACTAAACAAGTGAAGGTCACAATTTTCTCAGAATTCAATGAAACTCAATAATAAGAAATTATCAAGAATTTCAAATTAAAATTCTCTCATTTGTGACCTACACTGAAAAAAAAAAACAAAATTTAAATTCGATTTAAAAACGGACATTTTTTATTTGCTTAATTTTCTTTTCTCAACATAGGTAATTGTTTTAATTACTATCCATCCATATATCTCGAGATGAGCACTTTTAAGAAGAAAATGTTTTTTTGTGTGCAAAAATGCCTTAAATATTTTGTTTTAAGAGTGTTACTTTCAAACAAAACTAAACAGGTGAACAATTTTCGAGAAATCCGAATAAAAATTGTCTCATTTGTGGCCTACACTAAAAAAAAAAAGATTTTCAAAGTTTCAAATCGATTTGAAAAAATGACCATTTTTTATTTTAATGACATTTTGTCTCAAGGTAGGTGATTGTGTCTAGTACCAGCGAGACGGGCGCTTTTAACGAAAAAAAGGTTCTTCTAACAAAACTTTTTCCTGCCTTGAATACATTTTAGTGTGTCATTTTCAAACAAAACTAAACAAGTGAATGTCACAACTGTCAATCAGAAAGATATTGTAACAAAGATACTTCCAAGGAATTTTTGATGAAAAAAATCATTATTAATTTTTGATAAAAAAAAACATTCAACAAAGAATTCCTTTTTTTTCCTAGACGATTTGATAGTCAAATCATTTAAAAAAACCTAAAGCCATTTTTAGATGCATTCCTTGGGAAGCTTGTGAAGATTATAGCCTTTTTTTAAAGTCTGGAAGTATTTCTAAGGAAACTCCCAAATTGGATTAGTAAATGGATGGATTAGAAAAACTGAAAAATTTCGGAAATCTTTGAAACATGTAGTGAAAAGAGGATTTCTTTGATGAATCCTTACATATGTACATTTCTGGGCATACCCTTTCATGAATATTATTGAAAGGACTCCCAAAAGAATTATTCGCAGGACCTTGGAAGATTCCTGTAGTAATTACTGAAGAAAATTCTGATGGATTTCTTATAAAATTCTTAATGCAATTTCTTACAAGAATCCTGATTAGATATATGAAAAAGTCCTAGAAGTAATTTCTGGAGGATTTATCAGAAGATTTTATAAGGATACATGAAGAATATAAGGATAATATTCAAAATGAATTGCTGAACATTTTTCCCAAAATATTTCAGAAGTAATTTACAATAGGTATTCTTTCAAAAATTGCAAGAGAAATTCCTAAAGAATTTACTTCCAACATTTTGGTTCGGTTTGGGACCTTCCTCAGGGACTCAATTGTTACAGTTTTTTGTCCAGTGCAGGTCCCAAAATTATGAAAATCATTTCGGACGTGATTCACCTTATGACTGAATGACAAATGATGGAAGTGATGAAATGAAGTAACAATGGGTCCTGAAAGATGTATTGAAATAAAAATGTAATTTTACATGATGAAGGACATGAAAACGATGCGCTTTGATTGACATTTCCCGAATCACACACCATCGTATTTAAAATGTGACACACGTTATTTCGCTTGCTTCTTATATGTGCATTCAAAAGACGTAAAATCGCATGATTTTTTCGGAGTGTGTATTTTTTCCTATAAGTGTACAGAATAATGTTTCAATCATATATATAAAATCCCAGAGTTGTCTGCCTGTCAGTAACGCTTTGAAATGTTTCACCGAAATGTTTCAGTTGAGCACTATAACAGAAATTTAAGAGCACTGCAACAGACAATTTGAGAGCACCACAAAAGTCAATTTGTGGAGCACTACAACAGCTATTTAACAGGATGTTCTAGAGTTTTCTGGAGCATTGTTCTTCGTAATTCGTATCGTATAGTCTCAAACTTTTCATCATTGTAGTTCTCGGTTTTAGGAACTTGGTCGTGATCAAAACGTAAACAAACCTACTTCAAGCAAATTGTACAACCGAACTTGAATCCCGATTCAAGTTGAAAATATGATTCAAAATGGGTTTCGCCATTTCCAACTAAGGTTCAAAAACAAATTAGACACATGCAAAACAAAGATGAATTTGAATGTGGTGAATATGCACCAAACATTCGAGTGTTTTTTTAAATTTACAGTGAAACCTCTTTGAATCGATGTTTCATGGCTCTTTATCGACTCATGGACACAAACTTAAAATAAAATTTTACGTTTTTTTGGATGCACATACAAGAAGCGAGCCAAATGACGTGAATTTGTGTCACAATTTAAATACGATGGTGTCTGATTCGGGAAATGTCAATCATAGCGGCATCGTTTTCATATCCTTCATCATGTAAAATTACATTTTTCTTACAATACATCTTTCAGAACCCATTTTTACGTCATTTCATCACTTACATCATGTGTCATTCAGTCATAATGTGAATTACGTCCGGAGTGATTTTCATTATTTTTAAGAGTGTATGATGGTCACATAAAACAGCTTTCCAAAGCATTTTTGTTCGATGGCTCGATATTTCCATGAATCGATGGTCCCTTCATTACAACTGTGATTTCGAAAGATGATAATAAATTATGCAGTAGTGCAGTGTTCCAGCTATCCCGGTCAACCAATCAGTGATTTTCGATTGCTAACAAAAGGATTCGTTTTGAATCGTTGGCGATCGCCATTGCTGGACAGAGATCTATAAAGAAATTGTAACACTGGTTGAGCAGAATATTCGAGAATTTTCTGTAAAAATATGCTCTCTAATCCATAGAAGCTTCTGGAATTCTGAAATATTTCACAACAGAAGAAACATTACAACAGCAAATATTATTTAAGATCAGAACATTACAACGGAATTACATTAACTTGCTCTATTAGAGCATACATTTAGGCGATTTTGCGTTCATTATTATCATGCGTGTCGATCTTAGGTCACGGCATTAAAATCATAACCATTATTTTCTACTTCTAACATTACATCTCCACTGGGACAGGGTCTGCTTCTCAGCTTATGATGCATATACCATATGCATATTTATCAACAAAGAAATTTCTCTGTCCAAGTTATCATTTTGCAATTGAACATAGACACTATCAATTTTTGCAAGATTATAAATAGCTTTTCGCTTTAAAAATCCACTGGAACGTGGCTGGCCAAGCTGCGTAAGCTAGTTATATTAATATTTAAAGAAAAAACTCCTCAAATTTCGGTCGGAGCTTATTAAAAACTGCGTTAGAAATTTTACTGGATTTTCAACGGAAATGCCTCCACAAATTCTCAAACTTTAAATTTCTATCAGATTTCTTCCATGAAGTTTTACCAGAATTCTCGGTTTTGTTCACTGTGCAGTGGTCACCATAAAACACCCACCCCAAACGAACGTCTCATCATCATAACGAAATTTTGATGATCGTAATGCCACCAATAATGCTGTATTCGTGCCCCACCATCAACGGCGACAGGGGTCCATTTTCAATTGAATATTAACTAGTGGTATTTATGCGGTGATGTTCTCGTTTTGAACTGTGCCTGCTGATGATGATGTTGTTGGTGCGGCAAAGTCGCCCCAATTTGATCCATCATACATGTAGGCTGATGGTGGCTGGCGGCTCATTAATTCGGTGCTGGGATTGTTCGCAAAACACACCTCTAGACCGCCGCCGCACCAAATGTGAAATTCTGAAGCCGAGAGCCATCGCATCCTACATACACGAAAGGATGATGACCAGCTGCAGCGTGGTTGAAGAATTTGCGATGTCATAATGTGTGGATAAGTGGCATCTCTCGTGTGTTGGTTGGCGGTATCCTTTTTTGGCAACAACGCGATTCTGGGATAGAAATGAATTAACGGTGTTGTGAAGTGTCAGATTTGATGCTGACGGGTTGGATTTATCGACGAGGGGAATGTGGATGATTAAAAAGATATCTAAATAATTTCGTGTGAAGAAAATCTTTCTCGATTTTAATCCCCTTTTAACTATAAAAAAAAATCAATCACGATAGCTTCTTGGTGTCACCTTAAGCAAGCAACATTTTTCACGAAACTCTTATATTTTTTAGAATCAAAGCCGGTTTTGATCTTTGGTCAGTAGTTACGTCCCAACTAGGACAAAGTTAGTGTTCTTATGAGCACTTACGCAGGTATCAACCGAGAACTTTCTTATGCTTTTGGCATTTGGGCCCTTTTTACAACAGACTCTTGACAACATACTCTTGTCAAAGTATTAATATGAAAAGCGAATTACTGAGCAAGAGGGAAATTCAGTACTTCATAGATATTTATGTTTCTAGTATTTGAAAACTCTGAAATTCGTCGTGCGGTAAAAATAGAAATCATTACAAAAATAGCTTTTCATGGACCCCCGGATAGCGTTTGATTTCTGGAATAGGTGCGAAGACTTCAAAACCACACAGCAACTGCCACCACGAAGGGCAGTCGCCACCCGGTGACAATGAGGAAAAGGGTATGACATTTCACGACACCCAAAGTGCACACTATCCCAAACCTTGTGCTTAGAAGTGCAGCCTGCGCCGATGCACTCGCAGACCCTCATCACCCTATCCAATGCAAGTGGCCTGGCCCGGTTGGGGCCGTCCAAGTGATGGGAAAAAATATGCTTCTTCGTCAAAGTGAGAAGCGAACATGATTGAATTATAGGTCGCACGCTGCTGTAGAGTCGCGGCAGCGCTTCCTTGCCTGCAGTTCTTGTCGAACCTGGCTGTCGAAAACCGTATTGTGCCAAATGGATGCGTCTGGTGCACAGCACTGCACTGTCCCGAGCTCACGGACAAGAGAAGCCTAAATTGTAAATAGGCTTCCATCGATTCGATGCATGTCCGTCCATCTACCTCAAAGCGCTTCGGACAACAAAATAATGAGGCAAGTCTCCCTCCGGGAGATGTTCGCCTCGTATCATACCGGCGGATTGTCGCGTCGGCAGCAACCGGCGAGCGAGCGATTGGCAAATAACGCCCCGGATAATCATATTTTATAAACATTTCGCTTTTATTATATTAATTTGCATGTTTGATACAATTTTCCGTCATTATTCGCTGGCTGAGTGGCAGGTCAACCGAATGGCGTACCTCGGGTGAAGCGAGTCGAGCCTCTGCTGCAGGGGTCCCTATGAATATTGGCTTACGGAACACTGATGAGTGAAATGATGTTTAAGTCGTTATTTTTGCCTTAAGGCTCAGGCATGAAGGAACCGAATGCATTGAAAATACTTAGTATAGTTCATATAATATTGTCAAGTGTTTGTTTTGTGGCTTATTGTCTAATGTGTACTGAGAGAAACCGCAGAAATCGCTATTAAGCCTAGGGGAGCGATAGTATATCAGGCAAGTACACTCATAGTTTGAACGTCTTCCTTTCCAGGTTTCCCTAATACCATGCTAAGGGCTTTCCGAACAAACATTTGATCATTCTACCCTATCCGCGGTGCTTCATGCAGTGATGCCACATACACAGATTTATCTGTAATTACACAGACTTTTTTCCTGATCTTGCCTACAGATATATGTGATCACAGATCACAGATTTTTTAGATAATTTTTTTTTTTTTGAGATTTTAGGAAATAGTTTTGGAAGATATAAACCACAAATGTCATTAATCTGTTTAGTTTTAAAACTAATTTCTGAAAAACTTAATTATTTTAAATTTTAAGAAGCAAATTTTGCATCTTAAACTTATTTTCAGAAGAATAAGTTCAAATTAAAATTAATGGCATGCCAAGAACAGCCATAATACGTTTGTAAAGGTTCTTTTTGATCTAAAAAAATGGATTTTTTAGCGTCACAGATTTTTACCAAGATTTTTGGAAGTTGACTTAAGATAAAAAAGATATTTTCAGCCGAAAACACAGATGAGAATCGGAAAAAATGTGGCAACACTGGCTTCATGCCACCTTGTTCCTGCCAGATCATAGATGAAAACGACTTGTGTATGATTGTTGTCGGGTATTCTCACGACATCCCCTTTTGCCATATTTCTGATGCTAGGTTTATAGTAGAGATCAGCGTATTTGTGGTTAATTCGGCACACAAGCAAGTTTGGTGTTTTGCACATGGTACATGTGGAGCTTAAACGAATCTTTTTAAGCCAGCAGCAATGATTCGAGGAATACCAACTTATCTACCTCCTCAAAGGTATCCGAATCGTATATCGGTGATCCTCAAAGGTATCCGAATCGTATATCGGTGATTTGACCAGGAACCTCGTATTGAAACCTGTAGCACAATATTGAACAGTAGGCACAAAAGTCCGACGCCTTGTCCTAGTCTCCGGAGGGATTTAAACGAACTGGAAAGTTCGCCCGAAATCTTCACGCAATCCCGCACAATGTAGGTACATCGTTATTCTAATAAGTTTTGAGAGCTTCTCAAAAAAGTTATTCTCGTCCATGATATTTCCAAATACAACCATCGGATAATGATAGCGAATACTAATCAGTACAGCCACTATCTCGGCTATCAGGAGGGACCCAGCAGTATGCTACGAGTAAACAAAAACAATGGAACCGCGGTGAACCCGTTCGCCAAAGGAGTTTTAGTAAGTTATCCTTCTCACCAGACCCATGAAGCAAACGAGCAGCAACAGATTTTGCATCAGCAAATGACAATGATAGCGAATAATCAAGGTGACCAGCCAACTGAAGCAGCTGCTTTCCGAGATAAAACGTAACAACAGTGCAAAAGGCTACAACAGCAACTGCACAACGAACAACGCGTGGTTCGTACCACCACAACAAACAAAGGTAATAATTGAAAAAAAAAAACAACGTGCACAAAGACATCAAAGAGATGGTGTCAAAAATCCGGGAGTGGGACCTTGGAGTAGCAGTAAGGGACTGGCGGAAACTGATACAGTGTACAGAAAGAGTAGAGAACGAACTGGCGTTGGTTAAAACGGAACTCTCGTGAACGGCGCTGCAGCAGCAAATATCAATTCTGACTATGAAAAGACCGGGATGCTCTAAAAAAACTAAAGAATTCTGTGTTCAACCGCATGGTTTCAAAACAACTGAACCAGGTTAATGATGGCAACGAAGAGAGCTTTTGGCAAGGAGACAAGCAAAAACGCACCAGGGAACCAGAGAGTTTGTGTTGATTATAAACGAAGTGAAAACCAAACAATCCGTAATCGCATTGGAGGAAGAGCACAGATCTATGCACAGTAAACGATGATCAACAATCGGAAGTAGAAGGCCAAAACTGAGCATGAGCATGGATGACTGCTTCGTAGTTGCACTCCGTGATTGACCAATCGAAGTTGCCTGTATGCACACAACACGCCAGACATTTATCGCTCGTGGAAGATAACGCCACGAAAGAAAACAAGACAGACACACACAACCCACTGTTTGGCGCCGATCACTGTGTGTCACCATTTGTAACATTTGTAACATTTGATCAAGAAACACTTGTACCACTTGTAAAATTTCATCAAGAAACAGAGGCGAATATTTTTCATTTTTTGTGCTATGTTTAAAACCAAAGGAGTGTTTGATGCAGGGGTAAAATGAACCAATTATTAGCTAACAAACATTGATTCAACGTGGCGTCCAGTGTCTTTGTTTGGGACTGACAAAACATATGTTTTTTTTTTGATAGGAGAAATTAATGATACCTCACTGATGCATAAAACATAAAAAAAAGCCGAAAAGAGGAAAAGCGTCATCAAATACGACCATTCAACGCAATATATTCAATTGCCAGAAACTAGCACTGGCAGCACATGAGCCGTATACTCGAAAATCAGGAGCAAGTTGAGGCAAATCGACCAGAAAGTGGGTACCAAAACGCGAAGTACCAAAAACGATGTGAGGAAGGGCAGACATGTAATATGCAGGATGACAGCCGTGTCAGTCCTCTGGTTTGATGATCCAAAAGATTATAATTAAGTTGTTTAAGGTTGCATTACCAGAAAATATGAAAGTTATTACCAATTTTATGCAAAACAAATCACCCTTGGCTTGGCAAACAAATCATGGCTTAATACCGTTGTTAGGCGGCATCCACAAATTACGTAACGCTCTAGAGGGAGGGAGAGTAGGCTCAAGCGTTACGATTCACACAAAAATTTGAAATTTTGTATACAGAAAAGCGTTACGGAGGGGGGAGGGGGTCAAAAATTTCCAATTTCAGCGTTACGTAATAAATGGACGCTGCCTTATCTGTGAGAGTTGCTGCTCTTGAACGCTCTCTCGCCACAAACCAAACGAGAGAGTGAATATCATCATGCATAGGGCTCTCCGATTGCTATGTGTCACGTACTTTTATGGTTCACGAACTGTTATACTCTCTGGATATAGTTCGATCGGCTTATTAGGATCAAAATCCAAACACAGGAAGTGACACAGAGATTGAATTAATGGACTTCGAGATTGTCAAGGTGCACAAATCGAGTTCAAAGTTTCAAAGTCAATAACGTCGCCGGCCACGCCCAATGCGGTCATCGGACAAGCGAAGGAATGTTAGGCAACCATTGTTTCTACTGACCGAATATACCTCTGCATCTTCACAGTTGTCATGGAAAGAATGTTAGTGGATAAGATGGGATCAAGATATAATCACGCCTTACCGGTTACGCGATATTACTCAAATACGCATTGTCTGCTGCTCCCTTCACTCGCTCCCGCACGAGCAAGCGACACAATCGATGGAAAAACACTACTAACTTGATCACGCCACCCTTTCTTTGCACCGCGCGAACCGGACAAGATTTATCCTTACCTTATTGCATCGCTTCCCCTCTCAAAAGCAAGCGACACAAACGATGAACCAAACACTACTCAATCGGAAGTAGAAGACTAAAGCTTTCGATAAAGTAGTTTTCGCAAATTGCGAACATGACTCATGTTCAGAGTTGGGAAACTTTCTGAGTTTCACGCCTATCGAGGCTGTAGGCAAGCTGCCTTGTAAATAGCAAAACACCTGTTGCTAAGAGCAACCCAAAATTACTGTAGAACAATGTGCATTTCCCGCATTTAAAGCTTGTAATGACATTTTAGATTCAGAAAACTCATGCACCCAAAATAGGCTACTTGGTGAGATTCGCATTTTTAAACTACTGTAGTCAGGAAATCCACATGGTTTTCGTGAAATTCAAGCCTACTACCATTACCATCCCTGCTCATATTTTAATAGTGATTTTTAAAGTAAATCACTAATATTTCTTCACATGTTGATCATTACATTATTCGTTCACCAAATTTGAAGTTTTGAAACTATATGGCCTTATAGAGCTACAATACGGCTAATGTAGGGCTTTTCAGCAGTATTATAGCACTATATTAGCATGAAGGGCGAATTAAAGTGCCATTTTTGTTACCTGGGGTGTTTGGAATTTAAGACAAAACAGCATTCTTGTGCTGTGTGTACACAAAATTTGAAATCCAGATGCAAAAAGCAACTAGAATTTTGGCCTTTTTCATTGAAGTGTAACCCAACCTTTCATGAATCAATAATCATTGTTTTTGATTCAAATGGAAACATCAATTGATCGTGCTCTGCCGAGCATCAACTGAAGAGCCCTGTTCCGGTGATACGGCCCATCCGATGGCCCGTTTATTCATCATTTAGCGACGCCCATCGTTGTTATTGTTGACACTGTTGACGCTCTCGTACTGCCTCTGCGGGACGGCGACGACGATTTTCCGATTTATCACAATTACAAAATTTAAGGGCTATTGAAATGGTAATTTGTCATCGTTGGCGCGATGCGCCAAAATGACGCGATTTATTTATGTATGGTCGACTCGAAAGCAGCCCAAGGAATACGTTGAGTGTGACGTTTTAACCGTTTCTAAATGGTGAACGGCTGTCAGCCTTGAATTGATTCGCAATCAAAATTTGACTAATAGGCATTTTGTTAAAATTAGTTGTAATATGATAATTTTGAGAGGTGACTTCCTCTTTTCAACCATCAAAAATTCTGTGTAAATTCTCGTCACTCCCATCCGCTGAAGCTAAGGTCGTATTTCGTCTTTCAGCAAATCGCTTGTCACTCACCAAATTAATTGACATGGTTCACCGATGATGGCTCAAGGAAACAGAAAACAATAGGCGTCGTTTTGGCGCCTTTTTCGCAGCCTCAGTGCGAGATCAACGCGCGATTAGTTTCTTGGTTAGGTAGAGTGCATCGAAAGTAAACTGCGTAGCAAATTTGAATAGCGTACCCCGTGGACAGCGTTTGGACAGTTTCTGACAGTGCCGAATAAATAATCGTTTGTAGACCTTAAACGGTTGTGAATGATCAATGGCTCAGTCGACTGTGTTTAAGTCGGCATTCAGCCAAATTGGCATTTTTTGAATTACTGGACGCTTCGAAAGCTGAACATTTGCCTTTTAAACTTTTCAACAAAATAACGTTTTTCGCTCTGTTCTAGATAGGTATCAGAATGATGTTTAGTCAAGGCTCTTAAATTTAATCAATTTATGAATTTAACGATTCATGGTTTCTCCAGAAAAAATCTTCTACCATTTCAACTAGTAATTAATTCAGAACTTCTTGCAGGCATCCTGCAAAAAGTTCTTCGAAGGACTCCCCTAAGAACTCCCCTTAGGAATCCGTTAGAAGTTTCTCATGATTATATATTTCTTTCAGATAATATTCAGGAACTTTAATCTCTTCTACGATCAACATCATCTAGGTATGGGTGATGGAATTCCAAGATTTAGCTTTTAAAGGGACACGGGAGACCGTTTTATTTTCCCTATCTTTTGTCTCACTCTAACAATTATCATCAAAACTTTGTGGAAGCAAATCTCGAGTTTTAGTGAACCGATAAAGCTGAAAATTTATTGGGTTGTGCACTACATATATATAATCATAGAGATATGTTTTTCGCATCGATATATGGGATGGTTCTTGGGATTTGCACATGGAAGCACTTCATTACTTTTATATGCCTTTAAGGAAAAATTGATCTATGAAATTCTTCCAAGGATTTCTCCAGGAATGTTCAAAGAATTGTACAAATCATTTGTCTAAGAATTCTACTAATTACTCTCCTATAGCATTTCCTCTCGAATTTCTCCAGGAATTGCACCCGGAATTTTTCTAAGGATTATTTCAGGGATATTGATTTTTATTTACGATTTAAGATTCATCATCATTTAACACTTGTTTTAAAACATGCTCAGGATATTTCTTTACACAAAACTGCAGATAATTATTTTGAGATTCTTTCAAGAATTACTCTATGAGTTCCTCATCCGCCTTTAAGGATTCATTTAAGAACAGTATTAAGCATGCTAAAATTATCCTTGTTATAATTTCTTGATGCGCTTCTGAAAGATTCCTCAGATGAGCTCCAGAAAAAAAATCTATTTTATGAAAATCAATCATTTTGACTTTAGAGAAACTTCTGAAAAGAACCAATGCGCTATTGATTTGTTTGAAAAATTCTATCTTTCAAGCTAACCCCATTTATACAAACAAAAACCCCGTTTATACAAACAACTCTCCATAACTCGATATTCGAGGGAACAACTAGTAATGGATGTATCGAGTACAGGTCGAACTCGATTATCCGGAGTTTCGTTTTTTTTTCTCCGGATTGGAATACTAAATTATCTCAAATTTATGATAAAAACTGAAAAACAAGAATATTGAAACACATATTCCGGATAATCGAATCCCGAATAATCAAGTCGCCGGATAATCGAGTCTCTGGATAATCGAGTCTCCGGATAATCAAGTCCGACCTGTAATTGAACACAAAACCAGTCCAACTGCGATTCAAAGAACCATCGAGTTAGCCATAGAAACCAACTGACAATTATAAGCTATTATAAGAGTAATTCTGGGAAATGTCGTACAATCTGAAATATTGTTTGTAGTAAGCTTTCATTGAGTCATGGAACGTCGACTCATGGAGGTTTCACTGTATTTAAAATTTCATTTATTTCATTTATTTTTTTTAGTGCAATTTCTGTAGTAAATCAAATTAAAACATTTGTGGTTATTTTTTTAAATATTTTTTTCCCGAATAAACTCTTGAAAGTTTCAGAATTCTCTATAAGAATAGTTATGGAATATTTCAAGATATCCTCAAGAAAACTCCAAGGACAATTCCTAGATTATTTTTTCGAAAAAAAAATCACTGGTGGAATCCCTAAGAATTGCCTGGAAATATTTTTACAGGAATCATATCCGAAAAGGAATTCTGTAAAAATATGCAAAAACTGCTTTACAAATTTCAACTTTTGGAGCAATTCTGCAAATTTGTAACCCTCAGAGATTTTTTTTTTGGAGACATCTTTCAAGGAGTTTATGAAATTTTTAAAGACATATCTTAAGAAATAACTAAATATACACAAAGAAAAAAAACTTGACGTATTTAACAAGAAATATAAAATTATATTAAAAAATCATGTAATTCCTGTATATTTATAATTCAAATGGTCTGGATTGAGGTCAAAGGGGATGCATGGAAAATCATGCAGAAGAATTCCCGAAAGAGCAATCTTAGATTTGAAGCAATCCTTTTCAATTTACGAATAATTTCTTTCTTAGAACTCTTGAAACAATTCATGAAGTTTTGGAGACATTTCTGTAGGATACCAAAATAAGCATAAGCATTGATAACCGTACAATTCGGAGTTGCTACTCCGTGATTGACCAGAATAATCGAAGTGGCACAAGGAATCAAGAGATGTAGCTTGGGAGTAGCGTTCCATCTTCAATGTACACTTTCGAGAACTCCAAAAGTTAAAATTCAATCACGTCGCCTGCCACGTCCTTACGGTAATCGGGAAAGGGAAGGAATGTTAGTGTGAATCCATTGTTACTAGAGACCGAGATCACCTCTGCATCTCCATGGTTGCCATGGGAAGTAGTTTTGTTAGTCGGGAGGGATCATAGCTGCATGATCAGGATTCATGCAACCTTAGTTCAAAACATCACCTATCAGTACTCGAAAGACAACATCGACATATGGTAGGTCGACACTTTTAGCGTCAAACCATTCAAAGATTATTTTTTATAATGATAAAAATCAGGTAACGAGAAAAGTATGGGATTCTTAACGTTAATGTACAAGAGTTTATGTAGACGCGTAAGCCTAAACTCGATTGCACTCAGAACGCGTGCAAACAGCCGTTTCATCGGCCGAATCTAATAATTTTCAACATATCCGTTTGCGAGCGCTGCCTACTGCGATCCACATTTCTGTAGGATGCCAACATAGATGCCAAAATTGCATTCCAAAAAATATCTTGAGGTGTTGCTGACGACTCGTAGGATAACTTGGAAAACAAATTTTGGATTTTTAAAGAAAATCCTTGAAAAATCGAAAGAATAGCATCTAGGGGATTTTCAGAGGGAATTCCTGGAATATGTTTCAAGTTATTTAGTATAAAATTCTCTGACGTATTTTTTTTTTCGAAGACCTCCTGAATGAATTCATTATAAGATAACTTTGTTAAAATTTGTTTTGAGATTCATAGAAATTTACATTTTTGGCATAAATCTCATTATTTGGTATTTATTTTTTTTTTTTCAAAAAATCATGCAGGACGCTAATATTTTATGAACATAATGCATAGCATAGCATAGCATAGACTGACTGACATGTACATGGTTGCTACTCCGTGATTGATCGGAACTGGTAATAATTGCACTGCGATCCAAATGAATATGGGATGGGAGTTTCCGCTTACTCTCGGAGTGCAATTTTAGCAGATCTAATATTATTGATCAATAACGGCGCCGGCCAAGTCCTTACAGTCAGTTGGGATAGGAAAGGAATGTTAGGGTGTAATGATTGTTGCTTCTTGAGACCGAGAATACCTCTGCATCTCCACAATCACCACGAGAAGGGTGTTTATTAGTGGAGAAGGAAAAGATCTGGGAGTCACCTTTGGTCGGTGATGCGATCCATGGATAAGGAGGAAAAATACGATTTATACTTAAAGCTAGTTTTTAGATTTGTCTCAAAAAGTTTTTGGTAGAAGATTTAAAATAAACGTCAACATCTATAATGTCGAACCATTCAAAAGAAGTTTTTATTAATGGCGAAAAGAGAAAAATATATGCGTATATCTTAAATTATATGAAACAGGAATAATGACGACACATGTAGTGACGAACCATACATAGTTTGTTTGAAAATTACATAGAAGTATTATTGAACATTTATGCCTCAAGAAGAAAAGTCTTTGGTAGAAGTTTTAAAATAAACGTCGACATTCATAATGTCAAACAATTCAAAAAATATTTTAAGAAATGTCAAAAATTTTATGTTTATTAGAATTGTATAAAACAGGCATAATGCCGACACTTATAGTGACGAACCATACAAAGTTTGATTGAATATTACAAAAAAGTAACGCTTTCATGAAAAAATGTGTTATCCTAAGCATGAAACGAGCTCACCAGTTGGTAATCCATCCTCGACTGAACACGAATATCTTTTCGCACTCACACAGCGCGAACAGCAAAACTTCTCGACGCCCTGAAAACGAACTGTCCTGCTTGGGATTTCCAAAACACTGCTCAGCAAAACACGCGAACCAAAAACCAAACTCCCGGCGTTCCGAAAACGAAGCGTCTTGCTTGGGCTTTCCAAAACACTGCCCAGCAAAACTCGCGAACCGAAAACCAAACTCCCGGCGTCTTGTTTGGACTTTCCAAAACACTGCCCAGCACAACACGCGAACTGAAAACCAAACTCCCGGCGTCCCGAAAACGAAGCGTCTTACTTGGGCTTTCCAAAACACTGCCCAGCACAACTCGCGAACCGAAAACCAAACTCCCGGCGTCCCGAAAACGAAGCGTCTTGCTTGGGCTTTCCAAAACACTGATCAGCACAACTCGCGAACCGAAAACCAAACTCCCGGCGTCCCGAAAACGAAGCGTCTTGCTTGGGCTTTCCAAAACACTGCCCAGCAGAATTCGTGAACCGAAAACTAAACTCCCGGCGTCCCGAAAACGAAGCGACTTGCTTGGGCTTTCCAAAACACTGCCCAGCAAAACTCGCGAACCGAAAACCAAACTCCCGGCGTCTTGTTTGGGCTTTCCAAAACACTGCCCAGCACAACACGCGAACTGAAAACCAAACTCCCGGCGTCCCGAAAACGAAGCGTCTTGCTTGGGCTTTCCAAAACACCACTAATATTTTATGAACATAATGCTGAAGACAAATTTCAAAAGCAAACATAATTTCTGTGGTGATTTTTTTTTATCGGCAAGTCAACGGCAAACATTTTGGAAAATTTTTTTCTTGGAAAGGTAACTGCCCTCCCCTTCCTCCGTCTGGCTAAGCCCATGAAGTGTTTTGTATCTCAATTTAAAACTTAAATGTTTTTCTAAGAGTTATGTTTGGCTTCTGAGCTCAAGCAGAGACATGTATGTACATTTATTAGGGGTTCAAAACAGATTGAAACTGATTAGTGGTAATAATATCTCAAACTTTGAGCAGAAAAGTTTCTGAAGGAATTATTTTTGATTGAAAAACATTCTGAAGAGAGGCCCCCACATTTGTAAATCCGGCCCTGACTGGAAGACATTGTTATAAGCTTGATTTTATTATGAGGTTTACGATAGTTTTATGAACGGATTTTCTTCAGGATTGCTCTAAAAATTTCAGATAAATTTGTTTATAAATCTATGAAAGTATTCCAGACGATAATTAGTGGAATTTCTGTAGGAATTCAAAAAGACTTCATTTAGAATATTTCTCGGACTACTCTCTGTGTAGATTTCAGATTTTCCACAAGTTACATTTCATTGTAATTTTTCGCAAGAGATCTTGGAAGAATTCTTGTATACCTGGAAAAATTGAAATAAATTCAAAATATTTCTTTAAAAAATCTTAAAAAAGTAATTTTTGGTAAAAATATTGGATTCTTATTAATAAAAATATTTGGAGGAATCCCTTGAAAGATTCATTAACGACTGCACTGCTCATCCTTGCTGAAAAGATTTATTTTGATTAAACTAGTAACTAGTTACCCTTTTAACTACTAGCCCGCTAATACGTTTTTTGCTTAGCAGGCTATTAAAAGGCTAATATAAGGCATGTTGGCTATATAATAGGCCATATTATATTGGAGGACGAATTAAAGTGCTTTTGATTACCTGGGTGGCTACGGCCATGTATCATTGTAATAATGTTTCTATTTATATGAGAAATAGTGAGTCGAACCAATCATTGCTGTTGGAAGGAACGCATCGCTTTTCACGGACGGAAAGCAATGAATTTATAATACGACATAATCAACTGTATCTATAGGCTCGTATAGAATGATCAAATCTTATTGAAACATCGATCCCAATCCGATTGTAATCGCTTGTTTTGATCACGCATTAGGCCACAATTATGGATTCAAATTCAGCTGTCGGAATAGGACGCTCAGTGGTTTCACTTCCCTTGGCAGCAAATGATGGGTCACTAATTCTCCCACAAAAGGTCAATCCGATTTGGTTTTTTGTTTATCATAAACGTGTTATGATATCTTCGCTTTTTGAGTTCATGTTCTGCCTGATGATACCTATCTCATAATAAATGAAAACAACCAAACAGCTGAAATGAAAATGCAGACTCCCCAACACGGCATGTGACCCTTTTGGCGAAGGCTCAAAATCGCTTAATTAAGATTCGATTAATTGTAAATTTATTCAAAGCGTTGTTATTCAACCGAACCGTTGAAACTGGAATTTATTGCCCCATTGCGCAATAACATGCAGCATCCTTTTCTGTGTGAATTATTATGACGTTCGATTGTCCTTGAAATTCATTGCCCCAAATTAGCAACCCAAAATGGAATAACTCAATTTAGGAATATTATAAATTATCCACTCTGTACTGCACATAGAATCAACGAAAAAATCAATATCATTAACATCCACAAATATTAGGGTGCTACTGCAGAACGAGACGCGAGGGCGGTTTGGGTGGTGACCGAGACTCACAGTTAATGTTCACTTCGTCGATCAACGGAATTAAACTGTATATACATTGAAATCCACATCAATCAACCGGCCAGTTTACGCGCCGTCATAAAATTACCCACGGTTCGGACACTACAAAATTGGCAGTTGTTGGACAGTAATTGAAAAACGATTTGGAGCCACCGCCACAAGCGGTATAAGTAATAAGTGCTCCATATCCGTTGTCGCCTGCATTCAGTGTGTTTTCGACTACGGGCGTCGTCTCAAAAGAGTTTAAATCCGAATCGAGGCTACGCCCCCTTTCGTTAATCGATTACCAATGGGGCAGAACAGGGGTTCTCGATGGTTTGACAGAAGGTTACACACTCAGCCCAAATCGCCGAAGTTGGTAATCTGTTTACCGAAATATCAACAGGTGAACGTTCGGTAAACGAAAAAATTACAGATCGTTCGGTAATTCGGATATTGCTGCTCAGCTGTCAAAACTCACCGACGCTTCGGTAAACGTTTACCGAAGAACGGGAATCTAGCTGTACATGTTTTTTTTCTCTGGGAATCTCACATTTTTACTGAAGAAAAAAACCGAACTTGATATTTTTTCTCATCTCAAAGCTTTATTTTGACAAACAAATGATACATTCAATGTATTCAACCTGCTGCCTAGAAAAAGAAATAATAATTTGCAAGATCCACCAAAACAAGGAGAGGGACGCAGTCGATGATTTTTCTTGACGCGCGATCCACGGCAATCGAAAAGATCCAGCAGCGCACAAAAACTTCCGTCGTTGATATCTGGACTGCAAATTCGTTTGATAGTTATCACATTAGAGTGGTTCAAAAAATCGTTTTTGCTCCACACCACTCATTCGATTCTAGATCAAATTCTGAGTGTCCTCCCAAAATTTGAGCTCATTTGGATGAAAACTGAGACTGCACAAGCCCTTTAAAGTTTATATGGGAATTACTATGAGAAAAGCAACCAATTCATTCAATCGGTCATAGTGTTTGCCCATGTGCTCTTGGAGATTAGAACTACGTTGATACTGTAAGATACAATAATCAGCTACAACTTTGCCGAAGACCGTTTTTACATCGGACGCCCCAGTAATTAGTTATTGAATTTTGAATGAGTTGTAAAACTTAGGCTATAATTATTGGGCTGCTCTGCAGGCATCACTGGATATATGCAGTAAAACATAGTAGCCATGATTTGTGCGTGCTATCTTTCGCGCCAGGTGCAGCAATGTTGCCTGTTCAGAAGTTAAATGAGCACTGCTGAAGAATTTGTGACTGGATATAAATCAATAACTAATTACTGAGGCGACCGATTTGAAAACGGTCTTCGGCAAAGTTGTAGCTGATGAATGTATCTCACAGTATCAACGTAGTTCTAATCTCGAAGAGCACATGGGCAAACACTATGACCGATTGAATGAATTGGTTGCTTTTCTCATAGTAATTCCCATATAAACTTTAAAGGGCTTGTGCAGTCTCAGTTTTCATCCAAATGAGCTCAAATTTTGGGAGGACACTCAGAATTTGATCTAGAATCGAATGAGCGGTGTGGAGCAAAAACGATTTTTTGAACCACTCTATTATCACATGAAGCATGCACAAACTAGAATGACTTACCTCCATCGCATTAATATGTGCAATTAGTAGATTAATAACGACCAAACACTAATAACAACACCACGACAATACGAACAAAAAATCCCTGAGGGTTTTACGCTGTCAACTAGCCAACTACCGATGTCGGTAATCCATGAGATTGATTACCGAAATTTCAGTTCAATATTTTACATTTTTCGGTAACATTGAAGATTCACAGACCCGTCGGTAAAATATTTGACAGATATACCATGATTCACCGTAAATCTGTAATTTCAATTATGACGCGCTGTCAAAATGTGATCGTTTACTGAAACGTCGGTAATTTGTAGATTTACCGATCAGTTTCGGTAGTTTTGTTTACCGAACACTCACAGTCTGTTTAGGAGTAATATTTAAAATAGTTGTATCCTTTGAATTTAGTAGAATTATCAATTAGTTATATAATATTGCTGAACGAATCTAATAGTAAACGAACAGACTCCATGGTTTCGGATTTGGAAACACTGCTGTTGACCTCTACAGACTTGTTCTTATTATTTTCAGATTAATAAGACTACATGTCAGAGTGCGTAATCAAGTATCCAACTAACTTCAATTCACGCCAGACATAATTGCACAATCGTGTAACACTCTGCTTTACTTCTAATATAATCACTTTAACAAAAATTCCATCACCACAGTGTCAGCGAATGGGGCTCAATGTGGCAGCACTGAATTACCTTCAATTTGCAGAAGCAGTAGCTGCCGTTGCCGCAGTTTACCTCTATATCTACCCACCTTGACCACCTGCAAGTTGCGTTTGTGGTCTTTGCCAATACGGCATGCCTCGAAAATACCCGGGATCAGGGAAGACCAACGACGTGATGGACAGGCGACGGATGAACACTGGGACATGAAAAATCATCGCGAAATTATAAATCTACCGGTTTCCATTCTCCGCACGTAGAATTTATTGTGTCATTAATTGGTAAATATTCATTATTTTAATGATGAGCAGCAATGGCGGCAGTAGTGGCCCCTTAGGCGGCTTCCGCCGCATGGGGATTGGGATGTCCGCTGTTTGGAACGTGTTATTTTTCCGAAAGATTTCCCGTGCAATTCGTTGGCGCACAGTGGTCTCAGTTTGAGAATCGTCAAACGTACATTGGGAAGAATTCAATAGACAACGGAGCTGTTAGAACTCTAAGTGTTACGTCAAACATGATCAGGAATTGCAGAATTCGTTCTAAATTGATTTTGAAGCATGATCAAAGCATGCGAAGAAAAACATCTCATCTTTATCGGTTCATGATCGGCAATGTTCCGCAAGTTGTAACAGGCTATATAAATAGCAGCAGCGATGGAGAGCCCTAAAGAGAGAGAGCGATGATAAAACACGTTTTTCTCGCTTATTTACGATTGGTGTAGGTGTTTTACTTCACTGGCATGATAGACAATCCCCGAACATCCTATGGCAATACTGTCCTCCAGGTTTGGAACTTAATTAAATTTGTTTTATCATGCACTGTTATCCCCCCGATATAATCAGAGCTGTAGCAGTCGTCGATAAACAGACTCTCATGATGTGTTGCGAATCATGATCGTTGCAGTGAACGATACGAGAGAGATACTCTCAATTTTCTCGGAATCCAAACCCTGGTCAAATGGCATTATGCCAAATGGGGTAAAGCTGTACCACTGTGCACTGAATTCGATCACCCAAACAGCAAAAACAACGAGTGCAAACTCCACTCCCACTTCAGTTCTGTAGGGATTAGATTCCAGCTTGTTCGGAGGATTTCCCTCCGCGATGACCCATTTGAATGGCATTGATAGCACAAGCATAATAACGATAATAATAATAATGGCGATAATAATGACGCTGGCAACGGTTATATCGTCGTCGGTGCAGAAGCTTTGCGAGGATTTGCGAGCATGGTCAGCTCCCACAGCAGATGAACGTGAGATTTTTACAAATTAGTCACATCATGTAGGTGGTGCTGTCTTTCGGCTAAATGGATTCGAATGAATTGAAGAAAACTATTCAGGCTGAGGTATATCAAAACGAATTGCTATGCATTTAGACGACGTGCTCATTTTTTAAAATATGAATTATGCCTGTAAAATATGTGTCAAAGATTCCGTTATAGTCGTAATTTAGTTGAACGTCTAAAAGAAGACGCTTCGTAACTTGATATTAAGTTGTAGAATTATGTTTATACATTATGTTCTTCAGAATTTAATAAACTTTGCAAAAAACATAAACGTCCAATGTAAAATTTTCATGAATTTTTTGATAGTTAAATTTTCATCTAGCATGAGCTCTACATACTTAACTTCATCTGATTTCTAGTTTTTTTTAGAAAGTTTCATTTACTTTCATGTAAAAAAAATATTTTTTCAAAGTTTTATATTTTTTTCTGAAAAGTTGAAATGTTAAGCTTTCATTTCATAAAAAAAGATTGGAAATCGGTTGAGCTGTTCAAAAGTTATGATTTTTTTTAAATAAAAAATCTAATGCGCTGAGACCTACAGTGTGTGCCGATGAAAAACGACTGATTTTTTATTTTCAAAAAAATACATCTAAAAAACTAAAAAACATACATCGCTACAAAATTTGACAGTAAACGTAAAGTTAACTGAACTTTCAAGAAAAAATGAGAACAGTAATAGCCCCTTTGGTCCCGAGGCCTTCAAAACACGAAAAAACGGAAATTGTTGATTTTTTTTCATGTAAAAAACAACTTTTGTGAAATTTTATATTTTTCCTGAAAAGTCAAAATCACATTATAACCAATTCCAGAAACTATCAGTGACTTGAAATTTGCTTAGCTCTAGGGGCAAAAAAGCACAGCACCTTTTTCACCCGATCTGACCCAGTGACTCACCGGAATAACTCAGGCCACAGGAACATTCCCGAGATCCCTTGGCCACTTTTAGAAACTAGATATGTGTACGAGTAGACTGACAAAAATAATTGAAATCCGTTAAGTATTTGCTGAGCGGTGAGAGTTTTAGTTTATTTTCTTTCACTCAGGCCTATATGGGTTAAAAAAAAGTAATAATTCTATATAGTTTTCTAGGAGATCATCTACTGAGTTAAAATTACAAATTTTATAAATATCACACGGTTCAACCAACAGCACATCATATCAGTTCACCTAATGAAGATGGCACCATTAATTGGGTCCCTGGGATTGCACACCGCAAGCTGTCGCAACCCCTCACACAATCGAAAATCAAACCACCGTTGGTCAAGCGTTAAATTCATCACGAGCGGAAATTATTTACGACTCCGGCGAAATGAAGCGTACGCCAAATTTGTAAATTAATCACTCCCAATTACCTGCTCTCATAACGAATTGGCTGGCTGCCGGTGGAGCATATGAACGTCGTCGTCGCACCCTCCACTGTCGTCGGTTCATTCCGTCACAACAAATGCCAAAAACGCGGGGCCGCAAAAAGCCAACATCAGAAACCTACCGACCTGCCTACTTATGATAATTTTCAGTACAGTTGAAAATTAAAATTCAATAATAAATTTGCCTCCCCGACACCGTACCGTCGTAGAGGTTTGAGGGCTTGTGGGGTATTCACCAAAATGAGCTCCGGCCAATCAGTGCCACTACTGGCAGCCTAGAGTAGCTTTGTGGATTCGGAACTGTACAATATTGTACTTGTCATACACCTGTCCATGCGTGGGTACTGCCAAGTTCCGAAAACACTCTGGTTTATTCCGCGCCATTCCATACAACTAGCTGTATCCTATAATTACATAAAGTTTATATGCTTGGGCGCACAGGTTGTCAGTGCATGCCTATTTGTCTGACAATGATGTTTATTAAAATGCATTTTTAATAAGACATAATTTATCGAATAATTTTACGATTCTCAATTTATGAATATTCGGGTTCACGCTATGTCTGAACCAGACGATTATTAAAATCGAATGTACATCGGATTTTTTCTCGTTAGAGATCAGTATTTGGTCTATATTTTCATAATCGGAAGGTTTTAAAATATTCTATCGGTGAAATTTTTGCCATACATTTTGTATGGGCTGAAATGCGTTAAAAAGAGGGGTTTTCATGGGTTTTAGTACGAACGATAAAAACCCCGTTGTACATTCGATTTTTATAATCTTCTGGTTCAGATATAGCGTGGGGCTACCTCACCGCTATGCATGTCCATACCGGTCATCCAATGAAACATTAGCGATGATAAATATATTTTGATTAAGTTATGTTTTTCAGTTGTAGAAATAGTGAGATCTCAGCTTTTAGGTTAGGTTTGCTTTTCTTTACGCAGATTTTGATTAACAGCTTTTGCAAGGAAGTGGCCAGGGCAGTTCTCGACTGTTAGAGGATGCGATTAATTTCATCTACATATCTGTCTATAGTAAAGAATCGGATGGAGAGGGAAGAATTTCCCTATCCCAAATTACGGTAGAAATGCATGTGGCCGGGAATAGTGATATTTGTGCTTTTGGTTTCCTTGTTCAAGATTGGATCATGGTTTATGAACAAAACGTTCATTATTTCGCCATACGTGAAAAGTAGTAGATAAGAAGTTTTATATCAAATATATCTTGATATTTAAACATTAAAATATAATCAAAATGTGAAAGTTTACGAGATTTCACAAATAGCTAAGTGGTTCCCTACTATAACCATAAAAACTGTTTTTTAGGGGTGGACACATAACTTTCAGAATAATTTTACTTATCTCAAAAAAGAGTTAGATCAAAAGTGTTCTCGACAAAGTTGTTCATGAAACGTTTTCTGAAAATTCGCAGAGGAGCGTAACCATAAATATCCTCAACCCTAAAAGTTGGATTCAAATCAAATCCTAAATAAGGGCCACCTTATTCAACTTTTTTCTTAGAAGATGCAAAACTCAATTATGAACAACTTTTCTGAAGACATCATACGTCTAAAAACAAACTCCCTTTTTGACGATTATTCTACTGGAAGATTTTGTTTTTGGCGAAAAATTTCTCTGTGAGTCCTGCGAAAATCTTTTAATGTATTCCTGAAATATTCCTAGGTACCTCAAAAGTTATCGTTGGAGATAATCAAGACGGAGGAACTGAAAAAATACTTTAGATATCCCGTTAGGCCGAATTTCGTTAGGCCTAAAGGGTTGTTAGGACGAAACGGTTATTAGGCCGAAACGGTCATTAGACCGAAAATAATCGATAGTTGTAATGGACCGTAAGGTCGAATGGGTAACTAACAGGAATAAGTCAGGATAACTACCTAGAAGCCCACAATATCCGCTGTGAAATATAACTAGGAAGAACAGCCTTTGATTAGAAGAAGGAAAAAACACTGATGAATCTATTAGCCATTTGAAATAGTAGTCAATGATCAAATGATATTTCGGCATAACGACCCTTTCTTTATTACTTTATTCATTTTAGATAAGCTTATGGAAGTGTGATTGATGAAATTCTGAGAGAAATCTTTAGATCTGATGCCAAAATGCCAAAATCGGGGGTGCCGAAAATGAAGCATTCCAAAAACGGAGCATACCAAAAACGGAATCCAACTGTTTTTATTGGCCAGTTGCAGGTACACTGGGAGATGCCACGTGTTCCGTGTCTAGAATCCACAAATGTGATTATTAAACTTTATGATACAGTCGACTCTCCACATCTCGATGTTACATACAGGTCAAAAAAACTTTAGAACTTACTTCAAGTAAGATCTCCAAGGATTCCTCCGTAGTTTTCTCATGAAATTTATTTCGTAATAATTCCTGTGAACTTTCAGAGATTCCTACAAAAATCAACAAATACTTTTCAAGAAATTCTCCCAGCGGTTCCCCTTGAAGGTACCTACCTTGATACCTTGATGGCTACAGCGTAGCATCACGCCATTGCCGGGCGTATTGTAGAGCTCCATCTTCGTCGGTCTTGGGCGAAACTTCTCCAGTTGCCCCGAACGTTTAGGGTCGCCAGGTCCTCTTCCACTGCGTACAGCCAGCGTATTCGTGGTCTTCCCCGAAGCCGCCGACCTCTACCTGGTTCCCTGCTGAATATTATTTTCGCAATTCTTTCTTCCGACATTCGCACTAAGTGACCAGCCCACTGAAGTCTGCCGTATTTTACACGATTGATAATATTCGCATCTTTGTACACTTGATACAACTCGTGATTCATGCGTCTGCGCCACACACCATTTTCGAGTTTCCCACCGAGTATTGTCCGCAGCACTTTACGCTCGAAAACACCGAGAGCTTTCCGGTCTGACTCTTTCAACGTCCACGCTTCGTGCCCGTAGAGAGCCACCGGAAGAATCAATGTTTTATACAGGGCGAATTTTGTTTCGGTTTGCAAGCTGCGGGACCTAAGCTGGTTACGTAGTCCGTAAAAGGCCCTATTCGCAGCCGCAACACGTCTTTTCACTTCGCGGGAAACGTCGTTGTCACATGTCACAAGTGTTCCAAGGTAAACAAATTCTTCAACAACACATCCCCATCAAACACTACCTCAGCACTTACACCACCATGCCTGACTCTATCTCTACCTGCAACCATGTACTTCGTCTTGGTAGAATTGATGGTCAGGCCCTGAGAGAGACTCGCGAAGAGGAAAAATATGAACGTCATATGCAGCCCAGATTCCTCTCTCACGAAACGTCAAATGCAGCCCACTGTTTTTATGTCTGAAAAAGTGAAAAGTATTGTGTTCAAAGTAAATTGTTATTGAAAACCTCAATCAGCGGAGCAGTTTTTTCCAAAGTTGCTGATAAATCTAAGCAGAAGATTAATTATTTCTAATGTCTGCTACGTTTGCTGGCATGAAATTTCATTCAAACGGCTGTTTATGATTCGATGTGATGCAAACTCAATCATTTTTTGCTGAGAGGTTCATGTGAGGATTTGAACGGCTTGCGCATAATTGGTATAAACACGAAGTGGAATAATAAAAAACTCAGCAATCACAGAAAAAGAAGACCGTCTTCGCGAGTCTCGTCTCAGGTCAGGCCCTGGGAGGGAGAAACCAATACAAATTTTCTGTACGTCATAGTGAGCCGAGATTCCGCTGTCACGAACTGTCACTGTGAGCCCAGATCTCAAACATTGGACTAACATGGAAAAAGCGCGTAACTGATTAAAACACATAATCGCATTTAATCATAAGTGACAAAAATTGAATGAAAATCAATTCATACACAAAATGTAAGTAATGTCACGTGAGCACCTTCCAACTGACTGTATATAAAGCAATGAAAAACGCATCGTTTTACTTTTTCCAATGAAAATTATTATTTATTACATAGAAAACTGTGGCCCTTTTTCCATGTTTGTCAGGAAAGATCGAAAGTACACAACAAAAGAAAACTAGCGGTTTTCCCTAAGCCTGCCTTGATTGTTGTTGGCAAGCTGGAGTTATCTTGCAGTTCAAACAAACGTTGTTCTATATTTCGTGTGTAGTATCGGTGCCTCCCTCCCAGGTCAGGCCTATCCTCGCTGTCTCCCTCTTCAGAGGCACGAAGGCCTCTTCCACTGACCTGCGATCCATTCCAATCAGGTCTATATCGTCCGCAAAGCCAAGGAGCATGATTGATTGATTTGACTTTATTAACGAGATTTTTAGCCCTGGGCTAGTTCATCTCGGGACCAACGGCTTTACTTCCCTTCCGAAGGAAGTCGTCACTATAACTTTTTACGTCATAAGTGACTATATCGGGGATGGGATTCGATCCCAGGTCCTCGGCGTGAGAGGCGAGTGTTCTAACCACTACACCAGGTCCGTCCCCATGTGCATGTGCGACCTTGTGATAATAGTGTCATTTCTATGCACTCCAGATCTCCTAATAGCACCCTCAAGTGCAATGTTGAACAGTAAATTCGAAAGTGCGTCTCCCTGCTTCAATCCGTCTGATGTCACGAACGAGGTTGACACCTCGTCTGCGATCCGAACACTTGATTTCGAACCAT
Source organism: Aedes aegypti (assembly GCF_002204515.2). Taxonomy (NCBI): domain Eukaryota; kingdom Metazoa; phylum Arthropoda; class Insecta; order Diptera; family Culicidae; genus Aedes; species Aedes aegypti. The sequence goes on from NC_035107.1 coordinate 119,554,158, forward strand.
CCAGCGTAGCACGTATCAGCCTAATTAGTTTCGCCGGAAAACCATTTTCAGACATTATCTGCCAAAGTTCATTTCTTTTCACTGAGTCGTACGCCGCCTTGAAATCAATAAACAGATGGTGAGTCTGCAAGTTATATTCTCGGAATCCCCCCTTGAAGGTACTCCATGGATTATACAAAGGATTCCCTCAGTGAGATAGTCCTCCAGAGATTTCTAAAGGGAGTCTTCCCCAAATTCAACAAACAATAATTTCATCAGCTCTTTCCATGCATTACTAGTGCTATTCAACCAGCGATTTCTCCAGGAATTCCTGCTGAACTTCCTGCAACATTTTATAAATTCAGTATTCTTCTCACTAATTGATGGATGAATGATTTGATGGAAGTTTAATTTGAGGAACTCATCAAAGAATGTCTCAATTTGCTTAGAAAACCTTGAAAACATGCCTGTGACAATAACAAAAAGACACAAAAATTTTCTGAAGTTATTGCTGATGTAAATTCTGTAAGAATCTCGGAAAGAACACTTGTAAAAATATAAGTAGATTTCCTAGAATAGTAATTAAAGTAATAGGGGTATTAATTCCATAACTGACATTTTTTTAATTATATAAACATTTTTGAGGAGAATCTATGACTAAAAGTCAAAAAACAAAACTTCGAAATATCAGAAGGTCGAAAAACCAGAAGGTCGAAAGACAAAATGTCGAATAGACACAAGGACGGAAAGAAAACATGGCAATTTTTTTTGCCAAAGAAGGACCAATGATGGAAAGTAGCGAACATGTATGCTGAACCGGAATAAAAATAAAACAAAATGCTCGCGAGCATCAGTGTGCTGATTTACTCACATCTGTTGTGCTTGCAAGAAAACGTATTAGACACATTCCAGCGTAACGCGACACCACGAGGAACCGACTTTCATTATCAAATTAGGCCTGTTCTCGGAAATATGCCTTGTGATCATGTGATTAAACAGCTTTTATATGTTTCATATTATATGTACTTGATAATGTGACATTCATTTTGAAACATAACACTGTGTAGGGTAAGTGTTCCCTTAGTTGTGGGTGTTCCTATAGTTGCGGTAGTACCGTTTTCACTAATTTTATTACATTAGCCACATTACCGACACTGCCAATCGACGTATTGGCTTGTTGATACACTGCCCATAAAAGCATAACTGTCCCATATGAAATTAGTAGGCATTGAGAAAATAGCGCTCAAAGTTTGGATTTTGTCTTCTCATACAAATTTTCATAATTTTCTAGTACATTTCTGCATGTCATATTTATTTGGCATCACCACACAGATAACACATTGTGCTTCTATTAAACAGCAAAAAATATAAACTTGGCCACAATTCACGTTTTTCAGTTGCTATTTGGATTTGTAGTTCATATAGAGACTGTTATGCCTTTATTTTTCAATATGGGACTGCACCAACATCATATTTTTCCGCAACATTTTCAAACAAAATGTGTAAATTTTCATATGCGGCGTAAAGTATATGTTAAAACATGGATTTTGAGATGAAAAAAGGTGTTGGTTCGAAAATCCATATGGGACAGTTATGCTTTTATGGGCAGTACACGGAATAGTTGAAAAGAGCGTTCAAATTGCTTTAAAACTGATGAAATTTCACTAAATTTGCTAAAACTTTTCTTACTTGTACCAATAGTTGCGGTAAAGTGTTCCTATAGTGGAGGATCCCATAAGAAAACAACGGATACCGCAACTATAGGAACACAGATTAAAAATATACCGCAACTAAAGGAACAGTGTACCAATAGTGGAGGTATTATTTTTCACTGACATGCCGTGGATTACTACGATGAAATCATTTTTCTCATTAAGTCAATGGTCGTTACTTCCCGTTACAACATAAACATGTACATTAATTGCGCTTCTTGAATTTAGGCGGTTAAATGAAGTTCAATCGTGCTTAGTACCTCCACTATTGGTACATCTACCCTATATGGTAACTGAAAGCGACACCATCGCTGAAATGCACAATCCGGGTTTGTTCTAGGCAATCCTTCTTTGTATTGATAAGAACCAGAGTGTGATTCCAAACTGAAAGGAAATATTGAATACTTGCAGAAATCATTGATTTCATTTTATAAGCGCCGCGATACGTTTATCTTCCAACAGGGTTCTGCAAATGGTGTCGCGTTACGCAAAAAGCATTTTTTTTTAATTGACAAAATCGGTAATGTTGCTTTCGGTTTTGGAAAAATGTGTGTCTATTATTGTTATTTGTTTAATACATTAGATATTCTGCAGTGGAGTAATTTGATCCGACACTGGTTAAAATTAATTTAATGTTTCTGTGAAATCTTTAGAGAATGTCGTACTTAGTAAAAGCGTAGATGGCGCTTGGGGTCATTTGACTAAATTCTTTGCAACAATATTTAGATGTTTCTGTGATTTTTTAAGAATGTTTCCGGTGCAGAGACTTCGGATGGCGGCGGGAATAATCTTGAATTTTGACACATGTTAGAATGATTGAATTTGATTGTAAAATAAAATTATGTAAACCTTTCAACGATGTACTTTTAAAAGTATGCTTTTGGCAAAGACGACAAACAGAAGTCTATGGTTGTCGGAACTAGCCGAAATTCAATAACACAGTGGAGTTAATTGATCTGATAAATGGGTAAAATTATTAAAAAGATTCATTCAATTATTTTAAGAATATTGTTTCAGAAATTTGTAGAAGACCATAATAGCTTCCTAATGATGGGACGAAAAATATGTAGAGCTGTTGTACAGTGGGGTAATTGCACTTATTTTGGGTTAAATTTTTTAACCTTCCCTTTGATCTTTTTTGAAGATGATGACAATATCCGATGTACATTCGATTTTTATAATCTGCTGGTTCAGAAATAGCGTGTGCAGGTGTTTATGATTTACTAATGGTGGTCTGAAGGATACATAATTTTGCGACACAGGGGTGCAATTGAACCAGATATTGGGCCAATAATATTTCAACGTTGCCATGTAGTATTTTGAGGATCATGTTTTAGCAAAATTGTTAAGGACGTTTATGGTCTCAAAATAGTGATTTGAATGTCATGGAATTCTGCCGCACAGAAGATTTATCAAATCAGATTATTAGGCGAAACTGTGAATACATTTAACTCATAAAATTCAATTCATCAATTATTCAACCGATTGTTTGAGCTTTCATTGAAAGGAAATAGTTGTACCAGATTTAAGCGTTGGCGCAATTCTTCTGAAACCTTCCACGTTTTTGTGAAAGGTAAATATGTTTCTTTTTTCTTTTTTGCACAAAGCTAATCAAGTAGCTCTGATTTTTGGTCTGCTTTTAAGAAGTGACCCAAATCTTGTCAGAAAGGTGCCGGTCAGTGAAAAGATAGCCTCACACATGTTAGGGACTGCTTGGCTTCAACGGTAAACAACCTGGATCACTAGAAAATCCGCAATAGTCATAAAAATTATCAATTTATAAAATCATCCTACCGGGACTGCCCATGGACCACTACAACTTCCTTTGGAAAATCCGCAAAATTGGTCGTAAAAATCATCCTAGACCACTGTGCGTTTTTTAACACGTAAAAAATCATAATTATAGAACATATAAAATTTGTAATACACGTATAATTTGTATTGAAATCAAAGTACACCTTGATCACCGAAGTTTATTGTAAAATTAATCAAATTCATTATTATACAACGTAAAGGAGGAATGTCAACATAGACAAATGTCATGACAAGACATCCAGAAGATTAAAAAAAATACGTGTGTCTAAGTTGATTTTTACGATATGACTATTTTTTATGGTTGCTCCAGATCCTTTTAAGAGATTTATAGTGGCCACCTATATCCAAGAACAATCTCAATCATCCGTTATGTTTAGTAATTGATTTCTGATATGTTTGGAAAAAACCGTAGTGATCTAGGATGATTTTCACGAAATGACCATTTTTACGGATATTCCGGATCTTCTATTATTGGCCATTATTGTGACCACCTAGGCTCATGAACAATTCAAATAATCTATTGGATTGCGTTTTATAATAAGGGAATCTGATGAGTTTGCAAAAAAAAAAAACTCTAAGAGACTATTCCTGCACTAAACGGAACCTATCTGATGATAAGATTAGGGTCACTAGCCAACGAGTTCATTAAAAAACCAGAGCTATTTGATCAGATTTTAGTGAAAAACAGACGTACCCACATCCAGTACCGTAGTGTGCGGTTGGCCAGGTTGGCACCCACCAAGGGCGCCAGCCTAATAGGGGCGCCAAAATACGCGAATCGTTTGGACAATTTTTGGAGATGTGTATTAAATTAGGGCTGCTTTTTAGTAACAATTTCAAAAGAATCATTGGACATAATAAAGTAAAAATTTTATATGAAGTATTAAATGAAACAATTTCTGAAAAGCTTTTAACAAAATATGCAATGCGTATTTCTAAAGATATTGTTCATTTCTTGCATGTTTTATAAGTTCGATGTTCTAATAATTACACATACAAGTTTGTTAATAAGAAAAATCAAAGATTTTTATTATTCATAAATCTGAATGTACGCTGAAAATTAGACTGTATGTTTCGATCACTGGATTTAATTATTAAAATTACAAGAAATAATTTCCCAGATACGACTCTTTGAGAAGTTGACGGGCAAAATGGAAATTCTACTTAGTCTTGATAAAGGTATTAGCATAATGATTAAATTTGTAGAAAATAACACCGAATCCCAGACTGGATCCTAAAATAATTTTTCATAGAATACTGAACATGAATCTAACATTATCCTGAGCGGTAATCGCGGCAGAATTTCAAAAGAAAATGGGGAAAAATCAAAGACAGGATTCTGAGCAGAGCTGTTGCTTTATCTTGATCGGTCTTTCACATAATTCTAGGTGTGTTTTAACAGAATGTTGTGTATTTTTTTCTTAACTTCGATAATTTTTAAATTTCGATAAACCTAGCCGAAAATTCTCATGGCAGACATAATTTAAGAATGTGCAATACATTATTAATAACATAAAGAACATTCTTTGCAATAAAAATTTTAGAGAATATCATGACTAAATCTACACTGATTAATTAATAAAAAAAGGCTCTGCTTGAAATCAAATGGTTCAGAAATATTTGTTAAAAACTTGTTTTACACCAAAATTTGCAAATTTTGATTGAAACATCTAGTAAGACCAAGGGGCCCATATACCCGTAGCGGTAAACGCGCAGCTATTCAGCATGACCATGCTGAGGGTCGTAGGTTCGAATCCCTCGAGGATCTTTTCGTGAAGGAAATTTTCTCGATTCCCAGGGCATAGAGTATCTTCGTACCTGCCACACGATATACACATGCAAAAATGGTCAATCGGCAAAGAATGCTCTCAGTTAATAAATGTGGTGCTCATATGAACACTAATCTGAGAAGCAGGCTTTGTCCCAGTTGGGACGTGACGCCAGAAAGAAGAAGATCTAGTAGGACCAGTAGATTTGTTCCCAGTCAAATAAACTGTAAATTTTTAAATCATCTTTCAGCTAACATTCATTTTTTTTTCTATGAGTTTAGTCAATAATTTAATATGTTCTGAACTGAAGAAAACTATTTATGACACTTTTGATGATTTTCATAAAAATTATTTCAAAGATAATTTTTGATAAGCTTTGATTAAGGGGCGCCAAATTGGAGATTCGCCAAGGGCGCCATGAGGCCACGCTACGGCTCTGCCCACATCTCACAAAAACGGGGATGGTTTTAGCGGGGTGGCACCAACGCTGAAAGCTAGTATAACTATTTCCTTCTACTAAAAATCAAAAATTTCGAAAATCGGTTGTAGCATTGCTGAGAACGAGCATTTTGAAATTTGTAGTTTCATCCTGAAAATTTACGGTTAAAATTAACGTAACGCGACACCATAATTTTGTACCTAGTGTAAGTGTAGTGTAGAAGAATGGTCCGATTTCAAATCTTTTTTATGGAAACACGTATCTTGACAAGTAGGAAGTGAATCCAAAATATAAGAGTTCTATAAGTAGTAATTTATTTTACAATGTCAACAATTAGGCAATTTTCGTAACGCGACACCATAACATTGTGACTATTTGAAAAAATACGTTTTCAAAGAACCAATAATTCGTTTAAAAAAATTAAACCCACACATAACAATGTCATCTAATACCCTTCTAGTTAACGGATAAGACAGTCATATAACACTTGATAAACTATGAAACAGGGCTTTTATAAAAATGTTGTTAAAAGTCTCAATTTCTCACCAATAAATTATATAAACTTTATATAACTTTTCAGATATGTTTTTACTGTATTTTCAATCAAATTTATGTTTTTTTATACAATTAAAAATATTATCTTAAATGTTCTGCAGAGCTTTGGAACTATTTCAGAGTTTGAATTTTTGATATCTTGGCGTAGATGTGCGTGGAATGTGTCATTAGCTAAAGTGATTCGTGAACGTGTTCGGAGCTATTCAGAGTCAATTGCACTTTTGGGGAAAAAAGCAATTTCCATTCGGAAATTTCTGGTTTTCAAAAATTTTTGACAAGTTGGTAAATTTTCACGAAATGTTTTGCTTTTTCTTTTGGTATGTTCTCCCGAGGAGGTGGGTGCGAACTTACTCACACCAAGCCTGTTTGTGAGTCTGTCGTGTTTGCTTTCGGTTGGTTTACACTCGTGAGGTGCTAGTTATGCGAACATTTCTAACCCTTGATAACAGTTCCTCATGATTACCTAACTTTTCATAGGCTCAAGCGTTACAAGACATTACGGAGTTAATTTCATTATGTTGGGCGTCAGTACCAGTGACAAAAGTAGTAGTGAACGGTTCAAAAAAGAGCCAATAAGTAAAGTAAGTTTGTTTTTAGTTCTTCTGTATCATCATTCAAAAGTTTCTCTATTCTATTCAACGTAAAAAAAATCTTAGAATGGTCAAATTATTGTATCTTTGAATTTCTTACTAAATATCAAGATTTTCTCTCTCACATTTATGTTGTTTTGACCTTGCCATGGAATATACACAAAAAAGAAACACCCTACGTAAAAAGTACGCTCAAAACTAGACACTCACTATCATTGACTTAGCCACCATAATCAAATCAACCGTTATGGCTAAAATCTCCAGAGAAACTTACAGAATATCTAAACCGACCAAAATCGGATCACGTAGTTTATCGACTCAGGGGCCGTTAATCCTTGTTTAGGATCTTAAGGTATGGAGGCCATTCTGTACCATTTTTTTGTTATCCCTTAAATACAGATTTCATACTTTAAAAGACTTTGTGGTAATAGGAATGTTGAATTATAGTTTCAAGATCTAGTATTGTTATGGAAACTGTATATGGGTCATGCCATACGAGTAATCAGTGATATATTCAGGATTCCTTCAAAACTTCTCCTAAGAAATCCTTCAAGCATTCGTCCGGTTCTTGCAGATTTCCTTAGGAATGGGTTCAAAACTTCCTAGCAATTCTTTCAGTAATGCTTCATATACTTCTTCCATGTTTTTTCCTGGAATTTCTCGAAGAGATCTTCCAGGTATTATTGCAATGCTCCACAACGGTTATTTCCAGGAATTTTATATGAATTTTCTTAAATATTCCATAGGAATTCAGGATTTTTTTTAGAAATTCTCACACATTCTACTAGGAGTTTCTCAAGGCACAAGAGACAAGGGATTTTGACTGACATTTCTAAGTTATTCCTTTGAGAGTTCTCCAGGGATCTTTCAAAGAGTTTCTCTAAAGATAATTCCAATACTATCCTCAAGACATTATTCAAGTGATTACCTTGCGATTTCAAAACAACGTACGGTTCAGAAAGAAATAAGCAGTGACAGATAATGTCCGATCATGGTTGTCCGGCGAAACTTATAAGGTTGATAAGTACAATGCTGCATGGTTCTAAATTAAGTGCTTCGAAATGCAGGCGAGGTGTATGTTTAATTTTAGACGAATTGAAGTCAAGAGACGCACTTTCGAATTTACACTGTTCAACACTCGAGAGAGTTCAGTATTAGGAGCAGTACTGTTAAATGTCAAAATTTTGGAAAAATTAAAACGCTTATAGCAATCTTCCATCACATCAGCAAATATTGCCAACCGATAGTAATTCGGAAAAGGTCATCGAGAAAAACATTCGATGATATTGGCAATATTCATTAGTCAAAGTCACGTGATATTCATTACATTTAACAGCACTGATTAGGAGATCTGACGTGCAGATAAACGATACTGTCATCACATTGTTGCATATGGTCCTTGGATTTGCGGACGATATCGACTTTATAGGAATCAATAGTAGGGCAGTAGAGGAGGCCTTTGCCCTCTTGAAGAGGGAGATAACGAGAATAGGCCTAAGCATTACTTCTACCAAATCGAAGAACATGGTTGCAAGTAGAGATAGAGGTTGACCTAGAAAGCCTGTTTATCCTGAGGAAGTTTTTGATGGAGATGAATTGGATGTTATTGAAGAATATGTTTATCTTGGAATTATTATGACTTGTGATAATGACGTTTTTCATGCAATAGAAAAACGTGTTTCGCACTGGGGGATTTTTTCGGCAATGCAGTCTTAGGAGCAATTAAAACGACAAAATTTGTTCTATGCCCGACGTTTCAATGGTCTATGCCATCTTTCTCAAGGGTTCTATTAACGAATTGAAAACAAATTTATACATTAAAAAGGTCACAAAGATGTACAAACAAGAAATGAAAAACTTACAGAAAAAGGTCGTTCTTCGTCAGGTGGGACGTTATACACATTCAATATCGTCAAAGTTTTACAAAATGCCATCAATTTTCTACAATTTAACAATTATATAAACAATCAAACGTACAAAAGACAATTTTAAAAAATTACTTACTATTAATTTAATCGAAAAAAAACTAACAGGAAAATTTTTTATATGGTGGGTCACTGCTCTAACTAATTCGTCACTTACTCTCTAATCAACAGTCATTTTGTATTTACATATAAAAGTTTGAATAGAATATTGTGTGAAAGTTATGTATGTTTATATTCTCTATTGGGCGTCGTTATCAGTAGTATTAGTGTTGTTCATTATTTGTCTATCGATATTGTTTGTTTTGATTTTTGATTTTAGTGTGTGTAAAATGCCTGCATATGTTGTACTAAGACTGTCGCAATCGCTTCGCTTGTTGACCGTCTTGTCTGTGGTAATTATATGACACATTTCCAAGATAGGGAGAGCAGAGAATCGTCGATGGCAATCAAGTTGTAGTTGTAGTTGTAGCTGTTGTAGTTCGCGTCGTTGTTGTTGTTTTCGATGTCATTCATAAGTCTGTCCAATTTGTTTATGTCACTTTTATGGTGTCCTACTCTTTTCTTCAGGCTAGTTGTGGTGAGTCTATGAACTCGGCAGATTAAAAGAGAGAACAGCTCTCCTACAGCATACAGCCGATAACAAACACCGCTTCGCTTTAGAGAAAACAGAGATACTTGATTGCCATCGACGATTCTCTGCTCTCCCTATCTTGGAAATGTGTCATATAATTACCACAGACAAGACGGTCAACAAGCGAAGCGATTGCGACAGTCTTAGTACAACATATGCAGGCATTTTACACACACTAAAATCAAAAATCAAAACAAACAATATCGATAGACAAATAATGAACAACACTAATACTACTGATAACGACGCCCAATAGAGAATATAAACATACATAACTTTCACACAATATTCTATTCAAACTTTTATATGTAAATACAAAATGACTGTTGATTAGAGAGTAAGTGACGAATTAGTTAGAGCAGTGACCCACCATATAAAAAAATTTTCCTGTTAGTTTTTTTCGATTAAATTAATAGTAAGTAATTTTTTAAAATTGTCTTTTGTACGTTTGATTGTTTATATAATTGTTAAATTGTAGAAAATTGATGGCATTTTGTAAAACTTTGACGATATTGAATGTGTATAACGTCCCACCTGACGAAGAACGACCTTTTTCTGTAAGTTTTTCATTTCTTGTTTGTACATCTTTGTGACCTTTTTAATGTATAAATTTGTTTTCAATTCGTTAATAGAACCCTTGAGAAAGATGGCATAGACCATTGAAACGTCGGGCATAGAACAAATTTTGTCGTTTTAATTGCTCCTAAGACTGCATTGCCGAAAAAATCCCCCAGTGCGAAACATACCAGTCGAAAACAATCAAAAGGATAGAAAAACGTGTTGCGGATGCGAATAGGGCTTTTACGAATTACGTAACCATTTTTGGTCTCGCAACTTGCAAACGGAAACAAAAAAGCGGATTCTTCTGATGGCTTTTACGGGCACAAAGCTTGGTCCTTGAAAGATGTGTTAGTTTGGACAGCTAACTCCGATAAGTATCCACCGGATGATAGATTGTATCCAGGACAACACCATTAGATTCAAGTTAATTGGAGCTAGCAACCTTCGCAAATTTTGCACAGCAGTTCTATCATAATCACGATCTAATTTTTTATCACTGTCTCTACTTCAAAGGCGGCCATCTACACCACTTATGATCTCAAGTTCGCAGTTCTTCCTTGCGTGACACATGGTAACAGCTATGAATAATCGGCGAACTCATTCCCACGACAATTACCTTTGTGAATCCGCAAACGGAATGCAAAATATGTGTAGCATCCTCCAAGTCAGTCATCATCATCATTACGATGGCGTTGGTTGATGCACACACCCGATTACCAAATACAGGCCCAAACAAATGTCAAGGCGCTAACCGCACCACCGCCAACGACCACAAACCCCAATTTAAATACGCTGTAGGTACACGCTTAGGAAATTTGAAGAAGCATCATTTCGCCATGGCGTGCACTTTTGCGTAGGCGGTTTCCCTCGCGTTTGGTCCCTATCATTTAGGTTTGGCTCTCATCATCATTGAAGGATCGCAATCTGAGGGGGTGGTGGTTGTTGTCAATAGCTCAGTTCTCAAAAATGTTGACCTTTTACTCCGCACCCGCACCAATTGAGACTAGTAGAGCTCAGATCTTTGACTAGTGATTTCTTTCTGATGATCTTCGTTTCATGGCACAATGGTCTAGAAATCGAAATTTCGCGACAATAGTCCACAAAACTATTTTAAATAGAAGATATTTTTAATAAAATAATTGTATACCGATGATTTGGATCGATTTCTAGGTTTTCGATTCAATTCTATGATTTTTTCTATAATTATACGGTTTTTTTTATCATTTTGTTATTTAACTTTGGTCGGGTATTCAGTCATGAGTTTTTCATATTTGAGATTGTATCACTTTTTGATTAATTTTCGTTCATGTCCCGAAATTTAAATTCCTAACCCATAGTGCATTGTGCGTGTGTGAGTCGGGAGCAGCAGAGCCCCCCTGGTTTCGATGATGATCGCCCAAGTTATGAGATGATCGTTACCAACAACTAACGTGCAATTAATGAGAACCTTTCGTCTTTTTCTTCTTCTCTTCTACAGGTAAACCTTGATGGGGTTAGATGATGTGATCTGGGCTACTGCAACCGGAGCTGATGGTATGACCTCTTCCAGCTTAGACTGCATTTGACAGAGCTAGACAATGAGTGGAGATTTTAATGCTATTTAAATTTCGGCGATCTAAAGGGCAACACATTGTGTTCGACATCGTTAGGCAAGCGCCGCACGATAGGCCTTCATTAGCGGGCCTAATCCAAAAGATCATTGGAATAATGACCACCAGGGGTGGTACTGGTAGTGGATCGTTTGGAATGGTGCTCCCATTCCCCGATCACATTTCAACACAGGGCTACTGGTGATATCCTAAGGGCCGAGAAAATTACGGAAAAAGGCATTTCTCGATTACATTTTCAAATAGACGTAAGTAACTTTCACACGGTTCGCGTACATCCCTACAACTCTGCACAGAAGCAACACGAGCTCAAACATTTGGATTTTCTATCATTTCCCCACAAAAACTTCATGGCACAAATGGACATCGTATTGCTCAGTTACTTATGACGTGCTTGTACCGGTGTAAGAGTGATGCAAGTAGGGATTCGTTCTGTTTCGTGGTTACGTCGCTTTATCTTTCCATGTAACAGAACGATTTAAGCAGCATTCAATAAGAAAATTTGAAAATCTTACTTACTTTCAATTATAACTCAAAAATGGAGATTTTTCCGAAGATACGACAGTGTGATAAAGTTTTCGAGATTTCACGTAAGATTTTTGTTTCGTTCAAAGGTGATAAAAATCATCTTCATCAACAAACGATTATTAATGTCGACAAATAATAACAATCGACCATATAAACGTTGTTCGTCTATCAACAATTTACAAGTGGAAAATATTCAAACATGAAATAACTAACTGACACCACAGCCTTTCGGTGCGCTATATGATATATTCAAACACATAACTGCAATTACCGCTCCTATAGTGATCTCGGTCAAGAAAAAGGCTTTTATAAAGCAAACAAAAATGTCGTCAAATGGCTAATAGTGGTCGTTCGCAATTATGGGGGACCCACAGTAGCACTAGCAAATTGGTCACTAATTTGGCGGCTTTGTGTGCCTACTGACCGCCACGAAAATACATCGTAATGATAACTACCGTCGATTATTACCCCTGATTGCGATGGTATTGTTTGCTACTGTTTGGCATCAATGTGTGAATTCGACACCTGGAGTGACGGGTGAAATGGCTAATAAATGCTGAAACAACCTCTTGGATAAAAACCTTGCAATTGCATGACATTCATCAAGCCAGTTGACCCATTGATACACATTTCAGACGATGCAATAAAGAATTAGAAGGTGAAGCAAACTGATTCAACAAGTTTATGAACCATTCTGAACGTTACGTTCATCAAGCTGTATTGAAATTCTGAGACTACCTCTCCAATTATTTTACAGTTTATGTTCATAATGTAACTATGAAATTTAAAACTTAATCGGTTCGTCAGATAAATATCTCTAATCAAAGATTTCCGAAGAGTTCCATCAGGTATCACTCAGATTTTTTTCAAGAATTCCCACAGAAGATCTTCAATAGATTCTTTCAAAGTTTGATCTACAAATTCCTTCACGTAGATTGCACAGCGCAATAAAAAATAACATTTCCCGGGAATTGAGATTTCCCGGGATTCCCGTTTCCCAGGAAATGATTTTCTGTTTCCCGGGATTCCCGTATTTGCCGGGATTTTCACATTTCCCGGGTAGCTTTATGAAAAAAGAAATTACTATCTATTTTCAAACAAAACCATCGCACCATTTACTTATCATATAATTCTAACCAATGAACTCACTACATCACTATTTATATTTTGATGCTGATTTTTTGTGTTTTGTAATGAAAAAGTTGTTCATAAAATAGATATCGTTTTTGACGAATTTTGCTATATAAAATGAAGGAATTTTCAAGGGATCTTTTCTACGAATCCAGTAGGCTTATAAAGTTTTCATGGATGTAACAGTCACAATTTTTAATATAAAGATTCTAGTTGGATCAAGAATAAACTCCACGAGGACTATTGCTCAATGCTATGAACTTTGTTGTTCTGAAGCCTAGCGTTTGAAATAAAGCTAACATTTCTTTAGGAAACACAAATACATTACTCACAAAGAAGAGAAATAACCAACAAATTTACTGGTATAAAATACGTACCGTCAAGCTACCATTCACCGTGCATTTAAAAAAAATTTGCACTTCAAAAAATTGTATAACTTTTCCAAATAATTTGAAGCGCACTAGAATACCACTACGTAGCGTGCAATTATATAATAATTCAGGGAAAAATCTAAAACTAGTGATGCATAATAAAAAATTACTCAAAAATTATGTTTGAAAATGTAATGTTAAGGTCGCCTCGTACCGTTCTATGTCACCATTTACCGTGCACACTAGTGCACCATTCACCGTGCGTATAGTTTTCGTCATGATTTAATATTGTATCTCGAAGAAACGTTGTTGATGGTGCAACTATGTTGCTAGTAGTGTGCGCACTCATTTTTAAGAGTATTCAAATCATCATTTACAATAAAAACCATAAAAAAATTAAAATTGTCTAAATCTTTATTTTTTCATCAAGACCGTTATAGGAGATTTGACTGTATTGTCCAAACCATTCCATATTCACCCAAAAACTAAATATGAAGTAGTTCCATGACAACATAACAATAAATCAAATATTGCCGAATAGTTTCATGCCTTTTACACTAATGCACGGTATTACGGTTGATAAGAAAAATTTCCGGTTTACGGTAGCCGCAGAGTTCTACCGCAGCTGTCAAAGTTCTACCGCAGGCTTCGAAATCATTCTATCATTGAAGGAAACAGTTCAATCATAGTATGCTTGAAAGAGAAATCGCTATGGAAAATAGCAATAAACAAAAATCAACAAGACGGTATCCAAGGTATCATTGAAACCTACTGATGATTTCCCAGTGCAAATCAGTGATGTGACTGCTGCGGTAGCTTTTCGTTGAACCGTAAAACGGAAAGTTTTCCCTAAAATTGCAATAATAGGAACCATATATATTGAAAAGGGTCCATTCACCGTGCATTTGGGTTTCGACTGGAAAAAAATAAAAAAAAATCCTATTTGCATAAAATCTTATTGCTTATACGATGAAATACAGCTTACTAATAGTAACCACAAAGAAAACTTGTTGAAATTTAAAAAAAAAAATCATGCTCTATCGTTAAAATGAAAAAATGTGATTTTTTTGGGTTTCTACTAAGAGTGTTGAAATATATCATTATCAAACAGAATTCACATGATTTTGACTACATACAAAATGCTTTGTGACAAAAACTACCTCATTTCATCAGTTTTATTTTATTTTGCTGACAAATGAATATTTTGTAAAAATTGTATGAATATTCTGTAGGAATTTGTATATGTGCACGGTGAATGGAGGCCGCACGGTGACTGGTGACTTAACGGTACAAGGTCGATGAAGCCGCATGACTAAGAACAAATATTCGAATAAAATCGAAAAATAAAGCCAGTGGCATTGTTTTTACGTCTGAAAGATTTTTATCACGGTTCTGTAAAAAAAAAAACACAAAAAATACGAAAACATTTTTTTTGTATTTGTTGTCGCTTGTGCTACTATAGCCTATAATACAAAGCAATATACAAATCAAAACCGTGTTTTTACAAAACTTTTACATTTTTGCTTTAAAAAGTGGATCAAAAGCTTTTGATTGATATAAAAAAGTTCTAATTTAATAAATTATTTTGTTTTATGAAAAATAGTTTTTCTTAGTATTACTACTATAAGAACAATAGGTTTCCTATAGATGCAAGGGAGCTTAAATTAAAAGCAAAACTATATTTCGATCATTTTTTTTTAACAAAACCGAGTCGTGTATCAGTGGTACTTAGGTAAATAATTCCTGAGCTTCATGTTAAAAATATTTTGCAACGATTCAGTAAAACGGCCGTAAAAAAAAGTAGCGACAAACGGGGACTGTCTACTAAGGGAACACTGACCCTACACGAAATACGAATAATTTTAAAAATAAATTTTCATCAAATTTGCTTTATTTTCACGTTTTCCAGAATTTCCCGGGATCCCCTGGGATTTCCCGGGAAATGGTAATTTTATTTCCCGTTTCCCGGGAAATCAAATCCCGGGAAATTTGAAAACTCTACTCAGAAATGTTCCAGCACGTCACAATTTTGAGCTATAAGTCGCCAAAGTTATGTAAAAAACTGACTTTATTAATGTTTACGTGCAATTCAAAATGGAAAATTTTAGTGATTTTATCCAAACCGCATGCAAAATAGGACTTTATCTTTCGTTTAGGGTATAATTTCGTTTGAATCGCACGATTAAATTTAAATAAGAATAATTCGAACTTTTTTTGACATGCTTGCAGTTTCCATACACTACCGGCTAAAAAGTTAAGCACCTGGTGAAATCGCTCAAAATAATAGTAGTTTTTCTTTTGTAATTTTTTGTTCAGCAACAATCTTTTAAAAAATTGGCTTGTTTATAAATTTATAGTTAGGTTGGAAATGGTTGAAACGATGAATAAAGAAAAAATAAAAAACTCAACATACAGCAGATATTTAAATTATTAAAACTAATATTATATTGAGCGATTCCACCTGGTGCTTAGCTTTTTAGCCGGTAGTGTGAAACTTTCAAATCTTGTGATAATGAAATTGAGTATATTTGTAGTTCACTGTCAAAATTTCATGTCGATTGCTCATATGGAAACAAAGTTACAGCATGCCAAAGTTAAGCGTTTTGTATGAAAATCGGCTTTCACTACTATTATTCTAAACACAACTGTACATAAAATGTAACTTTTTTTATATAGAAAATGTTAGATTTCAATACAAATACTGTATCAAAACCTTGAATTTTCTGTGTATGCAACGATATTATACAACAATTGTAAGGCTTTAATGCAGAATTGTAGGCCTGAGTGAAATAAAATATAATGAAACCCTCACCAGTGCGCATCGTACTTTCGTGCTGTGCGTACACGAATTCTCTCTGCTCTTGGAAGTTTTCTTAAAAACTACCTAAAGCAATAAAACAGTACTTTTCAGTGCTACAAAAACAGTACTTTTCAGTGCAAAAATTCAAAACAGTACTTTTCAGTGCTACTAAAACAGTACTTTTCAGTACTATTTTTCTACTATTGATCCCTTTACGATCCTTGTTTGGACCCGTGCCTTCGATTTTTCGTTGGACCCGTTGGCGAAAGCTAGCGGTGGTAATCCTTCGTGGACACCGTCTTGGGAAAAAACCTCTCGAAGGTCACGTCTTCTTATTCACTAAACATGGTTGCAACAACAAATAAAAGGAAGGGTGAATCTCTGAATTCACAACTTCCTTCCAAAAAAGTAGGATTTAAAACTGTCACTAAACGTGGCAAGAATGGAAGAAAGGACGTTTCTCCGGAATGCGAAGTTTCTTCCAAGAGTGAAATGAATAATTGTATTGAAATGAGCAATCAGTTCGATGCTCTAGACAAATTTTCCGAACACCAAATCGAAGCAGCCTCTAGCCCAGGCTTTTTGATTCAAGTGAGGAAGCAAAGAGTGCCGCCTATCGTGGTCAGTTGTTCCGAATTTGCGGGATTTAGGCAGGAGATCTTGAACTCCATTAGGGGAATCAAGGTCTCCTTCCAAATCGCAAAGAAAGGAGACTGTCGCGTTTTGCCGGAAACTCTTAAAGATCGCGAACTTCTTCTCAAACATCTTGAAGAGAAGAAGCACAAATTTTTTACTTATGACGACAAAACTGAACGTTTGTTCAAAGTTGTCTTGAAAGGTCTCTCAAGTGACTATAAGTCACCTGAAGAGATCAAAAATGAAATAAATGATTTACTTGGATTTTCCCCAGTTCAAGTAATCATTATGAAAAAGAGAACCCAATCTGGCATTGTTCGGAAAGGGCTTTCTCAAGAATTTTATTTAGTTCACTTTAACAAAAAAGAACCAAATAATATTAAAGCTTTAGAAAAAGCAAGAATTATGTTCGATGTCCGTGTGACATGGGAACATTTCCAGAAACCTGGAGGAAATTACCAGAACCCCACTCAGTGCCGTCGGTGCCAAAAGTGGGGTCATGGTACAAAAAATTGTCGCATGGATGCTAAATGCATGATTTGCGGAGGTTCTTCTCACGCTAAGGACGTCTGTTTTGTGAAAGAAGATACCAGAAAGTTTGAATGCGCCAATTGCAAGGGCCCTCATAAAGCTAACTTTTGGGAATGCCCTTCATGCAAGAGAGTCGTTGAGGCTCGTGCCAGGCAGATGAAGGATAATATCCGTTACGGTAACGGTCGTTTCCGGAATTTGTCAGGTAGAGTATCGAACAATGCTCATTTTTCAGTTAACGATCGCTGGATCATGAATCATACCCATCAGGAAGATCATAATCATGCTCATTCACAAACTAATTTTAATCCGTCGGGTAGCCGTTCGAATCTTTCAATTTCGAATGTATCTACCCACGGTAAATACTTTGCCGATATCGTAGCAGGAAATTCGAACTCCTCCTCTGTTCGATCCATGGGTACCCATTCTACTTGTTTCAAATCAAATGGAAAACCCTACCGCCACAGGTAACTCCAAATAATAATTTAAATATTTTAAATTGGAATGCTCGTTCTCTGAATGGTAAAGAGGACGAGCTGTTTAATTTTCTTACGGTTAATAACGTGCATATAGCAGTTATTACCGAAACGTATTTAAAACCTGGATCTAAACTCAAAAGAGATCCTAGCTTTTTTGTTTATCGTAATGATCGACTTGATGGAGCAAGTGGGGGAGTTGCAATCATCATTCATAGGCGTATAAAACATCAACTGTTTTCATCATTTGAAACTAAAGTTTTTGAAACTTTAGGTGTTTCTGTTGAAATACAGTTTGGTAAATATACTTTCATAGCTGCCTGTTTGCCTTTTAAATGCTCTGGGCAGCAAGTTAATTTGCTCCAAACTGACTTGCGTAAATTGACTTGTAATAAGTCAACTTTCTTTGTCATTGGTGACTTTAATGCCAAACATCGGTCATGGAATAATTCTCAAAGTAATTCCAACGGCAGAATTTTATTTGATGAGTGCTCTTCAGGATATTTCTCAATTAAATACCCTGATAGCCCCACATGTTTTTCCTCTTCTAGAAATCCATCTACGATTGATTTGGTCTTAACCGACTCTAGTCATCTTTGTAGCCAACTGATTACTCATGCTGATTTTGATTCTGATCATGTCCCTGTTACATTTCAAATATCCCAAGAAGCGATTCTCAATCCTATCAGCTCCACTTTCAATTATTTACGAGCCGACTGGAATACATATGAAACGTATGTTGACTCAAATCTTGATGTTAACATTTCTTTAAAAACTAAACTTGATATTGATAATGCTCTTGAAACTTTAACTAATTCCATTGTTGAAGCCAGGAGCATTGCAATTCCAAAATGTGAAGTAAAATTTGAATCCGTGATTATAGACGATGATCTTAAACTCTTGATCCGTCTTAAAAACGTGAGGAGAAGGCAATTTCAACGTACTCGCGATCCTGCTATGAAAATTATATGGCAGGATTTGCAGAAAGAAATCAAGAAACGTTTTGCTCAATTAAGAAACAAAAATTTTGAAAATAAAATTTCTCAATTGGACCCTGGCTCTAAGCCCTTTTGGAAATTATCTAAAATCTTGAAAAAACCTCAGAAGCCAATACCGGCATTGAAAGAGGAAAACAAATTATTACTAACTAATTGCGAAAAAGCTCAAAAACTTGATATGCAGTTTGAAAGCGCGCACAATTTTAATTTAGGACTTACTAGTCAAATTGAAAATGAAGTTACTCAGGAGTTCGAAAATATTCTCAATCAAGAGAACGTTTTCGAAAATGCCTGGGAGACTGATTTGGAAGAAGTAAGAACTATTATTAAAAAAATCAAAAACATGAAAGCTCCTGGCGATGATGGAATTTTCTACATCCTCATCAAGAAACTTCCAGAAAGTAGCTTATCATTTCTAGTTGATATATTTAACAAATGTTTTCAATTAGCATATTTTCCTGACAAATGGAAAAATGCTAAGGTTGTTCACATTTTAAAATCAGACAAAAATCCTGCTGAAGCTTCTAGCTACCGTCCAATCAGCTTGCTTTCCTCCATCAGTAAACTTTTTGAAAAGTTATTTTGAATGGCCCACATCAACGAAAATTCAATTTTTGCCAATGAACAGTTCGGATTCCGCCATGGACATTCGACTACTCATCAACTTTTACGTGTAACAAATTTGATCCGTTCCAACAAATCTGAAGGCTATTCTACTGGTCTTGCTCTTCTAGACATAGAAAAAGCATTCGACAGTGTTTGGCATGAAGGTTTGATTGTAAAATTAAAAAACTTTAATTTTCCAACATACATTGTTAGAATAAGTCAAAGTTATCTGTCAAATCGTACACTTCAGGTTAATTATCAGAACTCCAGATCTGAAAGACTTCCTGTAAGAGCTGGTGTTCCTCAAGGCAGCATTTTGGGACCAATATTATACAATATTTTCACATCTGACTTACCTGAGTTACCTCAGGGATGTCAAAAATCTTTGTTTGCGGATGACACAGGCCTCTCCGCCAAAGGACGAAGCCTGCGTGTCATCTGTAGTCGATTGCAAAAAAGTTTGGATATTTTTTCTTCATACTTGCAAAAATGGAAGATTTCTCCTAATGCTTCCAAAACTCAACTAATAATATTCCCACATAAACCAAAAGCTCTTTATTTGAAACCTTCAAGTAGACATGTTGTCACGATGAGAGGGGTTCCAATAAATTGGTCAGATGAAGTTAAGTATCTAGGGCTCATGCTAGATAAGAATTTAACTTTTAAAAATCACATTGAGGGCATTCAAGCCAAATGTAACAAATATGTAAAATGTCTCTATCCCCTTATTAATAGAAAATCAAAACTTTGTCTTAAGAACAAGCTTTTGATATTCAAACAAATTTTCAGGCCAGCCATGTTGTATGCTGTACCAATATGGACTAGCTGTTGTAATACCAGGAAGAAAGCTCTGCAGAGAATTCAAAATGAAATTTTGAAAATGATTCTGAGACTTCCTCCCTGGTATAGTATCAATGAGTTACATAGAATATCCAATGTTGAAACATTGGAACAAATGTCAAATAAAATAATAAATAATTTCAGGCAAAAATCGTTACAATCTTCTATTGCCACGATCAATGCGTTATATATTTAGGTTAAGTTAGGTTAAGTATATTCAAAGCCTTTTTTTTTCTACGTGAAATCTACTCACCTGTAAAAAATCTGAACTGCTACGGCAAATGAAATGTAATATGTTGTTAACAAAATGTTAATTAAATCTTAAATTTGTTTTACCAAATTAGGATGATAGTGTTGTCTAATAACACAGAACACCTAGATATAAGAAATGAATGTAATGTTTGAAATGATACTAATAAAGAAATTAAAAAAAAAAATGAAACCCTCACCGCTCAGCAAATTGTTAACGGATTTAAATGTTTTTTTCTGATATATTCTTGTGGCCGGAGTTATTCCGGTGGATCACTGGGTCAGGTCGAGTGTGAAGGGTACTGTGCGTTTGTGCCCCTCAAGGGAGGCGAATTTCAAGTCACAGATAATTTCCGAAATCGGGTATAATGTGGCGGAATTTTAAGAAAATTGCATCAGTGTAAACCTTTTGAGAAACGATTGAATTGGATAACTATGAGTTTTGCATTTGATTAATCCTATAAGGGTTAAATCCTTACAGCTAGTGGTTGGGTGTAAATATCTGTTCAAATAGTCATGCTAAGTTGGCTAGTTGGCACATTCTTCTTCTTCTTCTTGACATTAACGTCATCACTGGGACAGAACCTGCTTCTCAGCTTAGTGTTTTTATGAGCACTTCCACAGTTATTAAGAGTGCTTCGTGAAGCCCAAGCAGGATTGTTCGGTTTTGCGTCGTCCGATAGATTTTGCTCACGGTTTCACGCGTGTTTTCGTCGCCGGAGAATTTTTTTTTCCTGTTTTGGAGCGTCTTGCTGGGTAGGTATTTGGGAAGGCCCAAGCAAGACAATTTGTTTTCGGGACGCCAAGAAGTTTTGCTGTCAGTGTCAGTGTTGTGTTCAGTCGAGAATGGATTACCAACTGGTGAGTTCGTTTCATGCTTATGATAACACATTTTTTCTTGAAAGCGTAACTTTTATGTAATATTAAAACAAACTTTGTATGGTTCGTCACTATAAGTGTCGGCATTATGCTTTTTTCTTATACATTTTCAATATACATATATTTTTCTCTTTTTGACATTATTAAAAATTACCTTTTGAATTGTTCGACATTCTGAATGTTGACGTATTTTCTAAAACTTCTACCATTTCGAGACAAAATGCACAGTAATACTCATAAGTAATTTTCAAACAAACTATGTATGGTTCGTCACTACAAGTGTCGGCATTATTCCTGTTTCATATATTTTAAAATATATACATGTAATTTTCAGTTTTCGTCATTAATAAAAACGTCTTTTGAATTGTTCGACATTATAGATGTTGACGTATTTTTTATAGCTTCTAGCAAAAATTTCTCGAGATAAAACTACAAAACTAGCTTTAAACATAAGTCGTATATTTCCCCCTTGTCCATGGATCGCATCACCGACCAGAGGTGACTCCCAGATCTTTTACTCGCTCACTAATAAACACCCTTCCCGTGGTGATTGTGGAGATGCAGAGGTATTATCGGTCTCTAGAAGCAACAATCATTACACCCTTACATTCCTTCCTCATCCCAACTGACTGTAAGGACTTGGCCGGCGCCGTTATTGATCAATAATACTAGATCTGCTAAAATTGCACTTCGAGAGTAAGCGGGAACTCCCATCCCTTATTCATTTGGATCGTAGTGCAATTCTTACCAGTTCCGATCAATCACGGAGTAGCAACCATTGACATGTACAGTCAGTCTATGCTATGCTATGCTATGCTTATGAGCACTTCCACAGTTATTAACTGAGAGCTTTCTTTGTCATTTTGCCATTCCGCATTCGTATCTCGTGTGGCAGGTATGATTATACTCTATGCCCAGGGAAGTCAAGGAAATTTCCTTTACGAAAAGATCCTCGACCGGTGGGAACAGAACCCAGACACCTTCAGCATGGCTTGGCTTTGTAGCCGTAGACTCGAACCACTCGGCTAAGGAAGGCAAGTAGGCTCATAAGATTGGGTAATTTTATGAGGGTCTTAATCACAATATAGGAAACTAACTGACTCACTCGTTTATCAACCAGGTTTGCTTTTGTGGAATGTTGCATAAGGTTGAATCTTCTTTTGTGGTTGTGATTCTTTAGCTGAGGCCATGCTACCTTTGAAGTATCAAAGAGAAATGAATAATATTTTAGCAAGCCCATATAAAATGCAAATCAGACCTTGTATTGATCTGTAATCCTTATGGGTAATCTGTTATTTCTACCATAGGCAAACGTTGATTTGAATTCAAAGCTTCTGTTGATTGCTTCCGCTTGCACAACTCGTGGAACATCACAATCAACATCGATTTCCATAACACCACAATCAAGGCACAATATTTCACCTGTTTCGTCTTCATTAGGACATTCATCGAAATGGTTGCTCGGACCAATCCTATTTATGGCTTTGCATGCTTAGTAAGACCCTCGCCTCGCCGGCCAATCAGGTCGATTTTGATGTCAGTAATTAAAACCTTTCAATTCTTCACATATACTTAGCTGTCGAAACTTCAATGCCGCCACTAAGGCTCATCTCTATCTGATTTCGGGCAACTGGCGGCGCCAAATGACTTAATTTTGCCAACTCCCAGCCTCAGAGGTCATAATAGCTACACAAAGTCTCGAGATAAAATCGAAGATGATCGAATCTTCATATCCACTCGTTGTGCGTGTTTGACCCTACGTGGTATTGGCCATTGAAAGGTGCATCGTTCGTCCCAGTGAAAGAGCAGCAGCAGAAGCCTTCGACTGGGGCAATTCATGGTCAATAACTCGCGTAAGGTCCATGGAACCTGCCGAAACATCAGAAACATTGCGTTGGTCAATTGGAGTCTCAAATGGTGGCGTCTGAGCTGAGAAGAATGGATGTTTGATACATTCAATGGCACTTGACTCCGGGGGAGAAATAGAGGGCCAAGGGACGCAGATATTATTGTTTTCCGTTCGCGTGTGGCTTTTCGCGTTCATCTCAATATCTGTCGATTGGCGGAGATGATGATGGCCTTTGGGCGATTGGTGATGATCATCTTCATTCCACCGGTAGGCAGCCCAAGTGCACCACGACAGCATATGGAGTAAGATGAGGATAGATCCCAACATTGGCGTGTTCAGAGACAAGTGATGATACTCAGACCATGTTGTGAATATTGCCATAATACATTTCTGCCGATCGTTAGCTTTGTACAGTAAAATTTTAGTTATCTTCATAATGGATACGAGACGGGGCTCAAGAAATAGTTAAAGTCTCGTATAACTTATGATCTCGCCCTAAAAGCCATTTGTAACCTGGACAAATGCAACAGTGAAAGAATTATGCAAATCCGAAGAACCGTTCGTACGAAAGTATTGGACAGTATTGGATAAACAAATTTCAACTTTTTCGATTTTCCACATAAAATAGTAAAATTTGCAAAGTTCAAACTGCTGGTAGAAGGCTTAAGTCTACAATTTAGATACTCCTGGATTTTTATAGTATTTCTAGAAATTTTTTATTGCAATTCATATTTTTTATCATTCGTTTAAATATGAAACAAATTCTTGGAAAAATTGCTAAGATTCATGGACACATTTTAAAGATTTTTTTTAAATATTTTTAAAGAGAAGATTCTTTAGCAGAGTTTTGGAAATAATTTCAAATCGACTTCTTGGCTGAATTGCAAAAGAAGTTTCTGTTTGACTTCCTACAAAATTGAATAATTCAAATAAATAACAAAACAAGAATCCATGGAGTAATTGTGGACGGAATATTTGTTAAAGTTGAAGGAAATATTCTCGAAATAAAAATTGTAGGAGAAGTCTTCGAATTACTGGAAAGCATTCGAGTTTCCAGAGTAAAGCACTTGGAAATATTTGTTACAAAATTACTGGACAGTTTTTAAGGGCATTCAAACAATTCTGACATACAGGGATCGCCCTTAAATTACATCACGCAAAATTTGCGAGATCCCTATGTCAAACTTATTGTACTCAGGCCCAGTTTTGAGGGAGTGCATTTGCCTCGGGTCGCCCGATTGAAAGGGCCAATTATAATTATAAGAGGTGCTGATTTTTTTATGTACTGATGCATTTTAGGTGATGCTGCATCGAAGCAAAATCTCAAATTTTCAAAAACACAAATCTGGAGATCTAATCAGCTGTTTAGCTGAACAATTGATCGATTTGTCATGCATCATTGCATCATACATCTTCAACTTAACGTCTTGGTATAATCTCCGAAAATACAACAAAACCTGTCCTATCAAAACTATCAAATTCCCATCTGATATATTTACAATTCTATTTGAAACATCAGCCATTCCATGAAAAACCGATCTAGTGGGTCACCGAATTTCGTGAAAATTTGCTATTTTGTTCCTTATCCGAAATAAGGATCACGTGTTTTTGCATTTTTTTATTAGGGTGACTATTTCCCAAAATAGAGTGACCAAAAAAAACGCGACTTTGCTAAATTTTAATTTTTTTTTAAATTATAACTTTTGAACCGCTTGACCGATTTTCAATTTTCTTGGACGAAATGAAAGCTGGAGATTTTGACTTTTCAATAAAATTATGAAACTTCACAAAAATTATGAAATTTCACAAAAATTTCAAAAATTTTTCACATGAAAAAATAAAAAATTTCCGTTTTTTCGTGTTTTGAAGGCCTCGGGACCAAAGGGGTTATTGCTGTTCTCATTTCTCAAATTTTCAAGTTTAGAAAATTTTACGTTTACTGTCAAATTAGTCAAAATTCAGCGATGTATGTTATTTATTTTTAGATATGTTGTTTTTGAAAATAAAAAAAACAGTCATTTTTTATCGGCACACACTGTAGGTCTCAGGGCTTTAGATTATTTATTTAAAAAAAATCTTAACTTTTGAACAGCTCAACCGATTTTTTTCAAATCTGTTTTTATGGAATGAAAGCTTAAGATTTCAACTTTTCAGAAAAAAATATAAAACACCGGAAAAAAAATAACATAAAGATATATAAAAATGTCTAGATTTTTAGGGTTTTTTAGTTTTTTGTTTTTTTTTCGGTTCTAGGACCAAAGAGGGTATTACTGTTCTCATTTTTCTAGAAACTTCAGAAAATCAGTTAGACAATTTGATGATAAATACAAACACAGACAGTATGCGTACCACTCGTACCGGCTAAACGTATACAATGTTTGGGCCGATTCCTAACAAACGTCGATAATCCAATTTTAATTAAAGGAAATTGCGTTTTGAATATGGCGTATGCCTCTTGTAAATTACAAAGAACTAGTCTACGTTGTACGTAAACTTTACCATCTTCTTCAGATTTAACAGCAATAGCCCATTTGGTCCCGAGGCCTTCAAAATACGAAATATCGGATTTTTATTATTTTTTTTATGTAAAAAACAATTTTTGTGAAATTTAAAAACATTAAAAGTTGAACAAATACTCACCAATGCGATAGGGTGTAAAACTTGTAAGAACGGGAAGCAATTAAAAACTGAAAAAAAATATCAATTTCGACTAAATATTTGGAGCAAAAAATGCCTATGAAAGTGAAACATGAAAGGAATTAAGACACACAAATAGCTCGTTCGGCAGCTAGAAACGGTGAATAAGAAACTGAATTCATTAGTGTATTGTTCAGTTCTAACTAGAAATTGTTATTCTTAGATGGAGTCTAATGGCTTGATGTTTAATGCAGTTTATATTAGATATTCTTACAAGGCGAAGAATTTATCATCTCGAAACGTGTGATGTCATGTTAACCATATGTTCCAGAATTTTTTCGGGAAATAAACTGTCTGGTGAAACAGGTTATTTGGGATTCTGAGAGAAATAGCGAGACGGGGTTATCTGAGACTAAGTTGACCTTTGCAAACGTTATTCAAAATCCCAATGAAAACAGGTCTTTTCCACTAGAATCATAAAAAAAACATATTTATTATCATACCAACAAAAATTTTTTTTTGTATGAATTGAGATCGATTTATAGAATTGAAAAGGTATTGTTTTCTATTAGATATTTGAACCGAATATTCCATTCAAAATTCATGTTCAATATGACATTACCTGTGACATAAGAAAATGCGTTTAATTTGATGTTTATTGCAATCCGAAGCCCAAATCCGGCACCGATTGAACTGTGATTTTATTTTTAATTTATGTATGGATAGTCACATTAATCTGAATCCTGGTGTTTTGGTTCTGCTGCCGCGTTTCATCTCGGCTCCTATTTTTTTCTTATTTGGCCAGTGAGAATATCAGCTTTTTTTCTTCCTGTTTTACACGTGTTTGAATCGCTTTTAAATAAAATATTGTAAAAAAGAAAAAATGGCAAACATCGTCTTCGATCAGCTGAACGGACGAGTGCGGAAGTGTTTAGATCCCACTTTTAGAATTACGGCGCATTACAGAGGAGCTTCGAAAGAGGAATTTAGTGAGTTTGTTCTAATCAGCAGCGCATGATCGCAATGCGTAAATAATTCATTTGTCTGACAACGTCTACCAAACATGGGATACGAGCGGCACTACCCTTTCCATCAACATTCCACAACATCCTGTAACACCTATGAGAGGTCGTAGAGTTCTCTGCATCTTTCTTAAGTAGGTGTTCAATCAATCATCTTTTCCCATTCCCCAGCTTTCGCAAGGACGTGGCCAGGACAGCTCTTGACTGTTGGAGGATGCGTCAATTTTGTCTAAGAGTTAGAGGTTAGTCCCAAATTTCTGACTTTGGTAACGGACGGGAAGGAGACAACCCTCATACAATGGTCTAGGACTGTACCACCTACGAATTTGTGCGAAATGCTTAATGCTAATGCTAATGCTAATGCTAATAGTAACATTAATCTGAATCCTCACTTCTACGACGACTCCATCTGAAAAAAAGACATGCTTGAGCTTGAGGTGTTTTGATAAACATCCTATAGAGTTTCCTTTAAAGATTGAGTATACAATACGATACCGACTTTTGGCTTGAAATATCTAGTTTGCAACCTCCCCAGAAGAACTTCCAGAATATTTACAATAATAATAGAAAAATCGTCCAGGAATTCCGACACAATATTCAAACAAAATACCTTATTTCTTCTCAATAAATAGAGAGTACGATTTCAAGTTAAGACCAGATGAATTTATAAAATCAGTAAACAAATGCGAAGGTACTGTCGCTTAAATTTGAAAAAAATAAAAATTTATTTGTTTATATTACAGAATGTTTTTTTTGTTATCAGTTTGCCAAAAAAGTGGCTTCAGTAATAAATTTTTTGAAGGTATTGACATAAGTTAATTTCTATTGAAAATCGTGGCTTATTAGTGATGCAGGTCGAAAATAGTAGCCAACTCACTAGAAGTGACTCGCTACCATCCCCTGCTAAATCTTTATCTTCAGTTGAAAAGGTTGAAAGTTTTCGTTTAGTATGAATAGCTAAAAGTGACGAGAAGAGATAAAAGATCTGGAAATGATATCAAAAATTAACTCCAATATTATCATTGGTCGGTGTTCAGACAGACCAGACGAGATGATATTTTAACGTTCCAAAAATAGGCGAAGTTCGCCATCAATTCTGTTTTTTTTTCAATGCTATTTAATGTATCACCAAATAGATATGTTCTATTATTACAGCAAATAATGCAGATATTTTGCTATTTTGGATGCTTCCCTGAAGCCATTAAAAACACTTGGTGAAGTCTGTCTGAACACCGACCATATCATATTTAGTTATTTTAAGATCTCACTAATAGCTGCGAGCTATTTGTTGAATCTGCTAATATTAAATTTTGCTATGGTACAGAAGTTCCAAGAACAACATTTTTATATTGGCTTCAGATCTTTTATCTCTATGCCAATCATGTTAACATCACATTTTTATTGTCAGTACTTCGCTTCTGTCAGACCAAAAATGCTCTCGGTTAATAACTGTGGAAATGCTCATGAGAACACTAAGCTGAGAAGACAGGCTGTCTTCCAGTGAGGATGTGATGTTAAGAAGAAAAAAAGGAGACAAATAATATATTGCAGAAAATTTTGGACTGATCGGAATGAATAAAATTTGTTGAACAAATTCAACCCTACCTTGTATACACCTATGGCACACGCCTATAAATGAGAATCAAAATCGTGATGACATTGCATCGTGAGGTTGCATCAGTGCGGTCTCCATCGACGATACACACAATGTTACACGCGCTCCCCCAAGTCGGAAAGTAAAAGGGACGATCCCTTCGTTCCGATGAACCGGTGACCTTTAAACGCGCGTAACTTCAATCGACGTTTCCACTCAATTGCGATCATGAGTCATCCGATTGAGATTCCGTTGAGATCTCAATCCACGCGCAATGACTGCGAGAAATCCAACTCAGTTGATCGCAAACGACACCCTGTGTCAGAGCAAATTTTCCACAAGCACGGGCCTTCCAATTACATTTGACACTGGTCTTCCACGAGAGCAAATTGACGACCTGCGGTTGAGAACCATTTTCCAATGCATTTCTAATTATGACAGATCATGAGCTCCGAATTTGGCAATTGAACTGGAGCGGCCCCTTCTAGGCTGCGTCGCTCGGCGGCGCGGACCAGCAACTATAAGTCAAAATGGATCAATGTAATTTCTAGGCAGTTAGCAAATCCCCATCAGCAAACACTATGGGCGAGTATGGGTGGCCAAAAGCTCTCATTCAATAATGAATACTGGAGTGAATACTTATATTACGATATTTCTGGACTATCAGAGCAAGATCTTTTGTTGTATTGTTGATACAGAATGCCAAAGGCCTATACGGGTCAACATTATTGTTAATTGTCCAAATTGAAAACAAAAGTCGTAAAATTTCGACATAGAGCCTTATTCTATTGTGGACACTTTTGATTCTCTTCGGCAGTTAGGTTCTTAAAAGCGATTGGGCATATGGAAGTTTCATGAGACAACAAACATATTTTTAACCGTCAAACTCTATGAAAACCTTCCACAGTGCACAGCTCAGGCGCTCGGCTTCCAGTTAGCTGGATAAAGTGGACTGTGGCGCTCCATTCTTGCTTGCCGCTGGGAGCCACAGGGACGACGAACGCCACTTACCCAATTACCCTGGGCTGAACGTGACACAAGTCCTCGCACGAGCCAACAAACGCAAGTTCTGTCGAGTTTGATTTCGCAACCCGCAACCGGCTCAATTGGAAACCTAACTGCGATCATATCTACCCAATTTACCCATGCGGACAAATCTCCGCCGGCTACTTGTAAGAACACATTGTAGCACTGGACGACGGAGACAAGACGCCCAAGAATTGTGGCTAGCTACACTTGAGCGCAGGGTTTGGAGCTATGGGTTTGACCACCCGCGCGAGCCAAACCAATATCGCAGTCCGGCGTAATGCGTACCAAATCTATTGAAATTAGCTCAAAGTAATCCACCTATGGTATTTCTGAAAAATACCTCCCATAATTCCGTTTTATATTACTTCAAGCATTCAACTGATTGTTTTGAGACGACCGCAGAAATCACAGGCAGATTTTTTTTTCAGAGATTCCATGAGGACTTTGACCAGAGATAACTTCATAAATTGTTTTAGTCCTAAGTTCTCCAGAGATTTATCCAGTGATTCTTTTATCGATTACCCTAGGACTTCTTACAATATTAGCGTTTAGAAAAATCTTAAATAATTTCAGTAATTTCTCCAGAGATTTCAAATTTCAGGGATTCTCATGATTTCTCATCCCTCTACAAAACTTTTGTTCAACATTTCAACCTGTAACTTCTCTAATGAAATCGTCAGGAATTACTCCAAAGATTTCTTCAAGAATTCTGCCAGAAATTCTTTGAGAAACTTCCCAGGATGTCTTCAAATATTTTCCCTAAACATTCTTCCATAGATAACTTTAGGGAAATATCAAGGATTAAGGAAGATTTTTGGAGAAGGTGTTGAAAAAAAACGGAAGGTAGAAAAGAACTGCTTGGGCACCTTCAAGATTTCCTTTGGCATTAGGGTTTTACTTTCGGTCAAATTAACTGAATCTCGGCAGAATGATGCAAAAATTGTCTGAAGGCACATTCCGTATTGCTAAACAATGAATTGGGTCACAATTTAAGACCACATCATTGATTCTGTACATAGAAAAGTAATGGAACAACACCAAGTGCAGACCCACGAAAAAACATAGCTTAATTGTTTTTATATTGAACCAAATCTAAATAAAATGTGGACGGACTAGCCAGACGGCCTCTGAATAACCCGCGCACTTATTTATCTCCAATTTTTCGGTTCGAGGTATTCCTGGCGGCTGTTCGAATCGTGCCAACCAGCATCATAGCAGAAAAAGTGAGGGCGAGGTGAAAATTGGAGCAAAAGTACAATACCTCTGCCCACCAATAATAGCAATATCAACAACAACAACGGCAACGTGATCGCAAGTATGGAGAAAAAGCAGCGTACACGCCTTCCCCGTTAATCGAACGGTTTAGATCAGGGACAAATCTTCGTCTGGCCCCACCGTTTCCACCCACCCCCCATTCACAATGTGGAGGGCCATTCAATGCTCGGTCGACTTGTCGCACCTACGTTAATGAGACTATGCGAAACTAGCGCAACGCCGCCGATGACAGCTCGATGCTAACGGACCCCTTTATGCTGGTTGGGTGCGGTCAAGGGATGGAATTAGGGGTTTCTTTTGTGGGATTAGTTAGATGAATGGCGAACAGCTCAACGTATGTTGAAACATAAACAGACATTATCAGCAATACTAGGACTGATAGACGATTTTTTTGTAACAGACTGAATAATATCTGGGGATTTTTGATCATCTGTCGTCTATCGACTTTCGTCTATTCGTTCATCGCTCATCTTTTCTGTCTCTTCTCTGTATCTTCTGTCTCATCTGTCTTTTTTCTGTCTCTCTGTCTCTTCTGTCTCTTCTGTCTCTTCTGTCTCTCTGTCTCTCTGTCTCTTCGTCTCTTCTGTTCTTCTGTCTTTTTCTGTCTCTTCTGTCTCTTCTGTCTCTTTTCTGTCTCTTCTGTTCTCTTTCTGTCTCTTCTGTCTCTTCTGTCTCTTCTGCTCTTCTGTCTCTTCTGTCTCTTCTGTCTCTTTCTGTCTCTTCTGTCTCTTCTGTCTCTTTCTGTCTCTTCTGTCTCTTTCTGTCGTCTTCTGTCTTTCTGTTTTCTGTCTTTCTGTCTCTTTCTGTCTCTTCTGTCTCTTCTGTCTCTTCTGTCTCTTCTGTCTCTTCTGTCTCTTCTGTCTCTTCTGTCTCTTCTGTCTCTTCTGTCTCTTCTGTCTCTTCTGTCTCTTCTGTCTCTTCTGTCTCTTCTGTCTCTTCTGTCTCTTCTGTCTCTTCTGTCTCTTCTGTCTCTTCTGTCTCTTCTGTCTCTTCTGTCTCTTCTGTCTCTTCTGTCTCTTCTGTCTCTTCTGTCTCTTCTGTCTCTTCTGTCTCTTCTGTCTCCTCTGTCTCTTCTGTCTCTTCTGTCTCTTCTGTCTCTTCTGTCTCTTCTGTCTCTTCTGTCGCTTCCATCGCTTCTGTCGCTTCCATCGCTTCTGTCGCTTCCATCGCTTCTGTCGCTTCTGTCTCTTCTGTCTCTTCTGTCTCTTCTGTCTCTTCTGTCTCTTCTGTCTCTTCTGTCTCTTCTGTCTCTTCTGTCTCTTCTGTCTCTTCTGTCTCTTCTGTCTCTTCTGTCTCTTCTGTCTCTTCTGTCTCTTCTGTTCTGTCTCTTCTTCTTCTGTCTCTTCTGTCTCTTCTGTCTCTTCTGTCTCTTCTGTCTCTTCTGTCTCTTCTGTCTCTTCTGTCTCTTCTGTCTCTTCTGTCTCTTCTGTCTCTTCTGTCTCTTCTGTCTCTCCTGTCTCTTCTGTCTCTTCTGTCTCTTCTGTCTCTTCTGCACACTTAATTTAGAATGCCGAATCTCGGCTAATTTTAACCGAGATCCGCACAGCCGAGCAGTCGGCAAACAAATTTCCTGGGATCTCAGCAAACAAAAACCGAGTATCAGTAAACCGTGCTTCGTTGCTAAGCAACCGGACAATTTGTTAGCTGATTCTCGGTTAAAATCGGGAAACCGAGATTCGCACAGCCGAGCTCGTGAAAAAAATCTAAGTGTGTGTCTCTTCTGTCTCTTCTGTCTCTTCTGTCTCTTCCGTCTCTTCCGTCTCTTCTGTCTCTTCTGTCGCTTCCATCGCTTCTGTCGCTTCTGTCTCTTCTGTTTCTTCTGTCTCTTTTGTCTCTTCTGTCTCTTCTGTCTCTTCTGTCTCTTCTGTCTCTTCTGTCTTTTCTGTCTCTTCTGTCTCTTCTGTCTTTTCTGTCTCTTCTGTCTCTTCTGTCTCTTCTGTCTCTTCTGTCTCTTCTGTCTCTTCTGTCTCTTCTGTCTCTTCTGTCTCTTCTGTCTCTTCTGTCTCCTCTGTCTCTTCTGTCTCTTCTGTCTCTTCTGTCTTTTCTGTCTCTTCTGTCTCTTCTGTCTCTTCTGTCTCTTCTGTCGCTTCCATCGCTTCTGTCGCTTCCATCGCTTCTGTCGCTTCTGTCTCTTCTGTCTCTACTGTCTCTTCTGTCTCTTCTGTCTCTTCTGTCTCTTCTGTCTCTTCTGTCTCTTCTGTCTCTTCTGTCTCTTCTGTCTCTTCTGTCTCTTCTGTCTCTTCTGTCTCTTCTGTCTCTTCTGTCTCTTCTGTCTCTTCTGTCTCTTCTGTCTCTTCTGTCTATTCTGTCTCTTCTGTCTCTTCTGTCTCTTCTGTCTCTTCTGTCTCTTCTGTCTCTTCTGTCTCTTCTGTCTCTCCTGTCTCTTCTGTCTCTTCTGTCTCTTCTGTCTCTTCTGCACACTTAATTTAGAATGCCGAATCTCGGCTAATTTTAACCGAGATCCGCACAGCCGAGCAGTCGGCAAACAAATTTCCTGGGATCTCAGCAAACAAAAACCGAGTATCAGTAAACCGTGCTTCGTTGCTAAGCAACCGGACAATTTGTTAGCTGATTCTCGGTTAAAATCGGGAAACCGAGATTCGCACAGCCGAGCTCGTGAAAAAAATCTAAGTGTGTGTCTCTTCTGTCTCTTCTGTCTCTTCTGTCTATTCTGTCTCTTCTGTCTCTTCTGTCTCTTCTGCCTCTTCTGCCTCTTCTGTTTCTTCTGCCTCTTCTGCCTCTTTTGCCTCTTCTGACTCTTCTGACTCTTATGTCTCTTATGTCTCCTGTCTCTTCTGACTCTTCTGTATTTATGGCTCTTCTACCTCTTCTGTTGCATCTGTCTCTTTTGTCTTTTGAAATCTGTCTTCTAGTATATATTCGCAAAATTTGAAGGATTTGTTGCTTTGAAGCGAAAATTTATTTCATTAAATAGTGATCAATAAACTTTGGACAAGGTCTAGAAAGAGTTCGTGGAGGACTCCATGGAAAACCTTGAAAAAATATGAAAATATTCTAACAAACTTATTTGGAAGAATTCTCTTAGAAATCACTCTTCGAAGATATCTGATATAACTCCTCTAAATATATTTGCTTGAAATTTTCCTGATTTTTTCAAGGACTCACACTAGAAAAAAATTTTAAATCCAAGAGGAATGTTTGGAGTAAATGAATTTTTAAATCCAAGAGGAATGTTTGGAGTAAATCCTGGAAATATCTCCAAGGAGAAAGTCCTTATGAAATTTCTAGGGAAGTTTTTGAGAGATGTTTTTAGCAACTCATTATATAACTTATAAATACTTGTAGAATTATTGGGATGAATCTCTTGCTAATTTTTTTTTAGAATATTGGATTAACTTGTAGGCATCGTTGAAAGAATCTTTGAAGTTATTTTTAAAAGGATGCTTGGAATACATTCTGCAAGAGTCTTAGGTCTAATTTCTCGATCGATTCATTAGGGATATTTAAAAAAACATGAGAAATTCCTGAAGAATCGCTCAAACTATTTTTAATATCTATGAATCAATTAGAAAGAAAGTCATGGAAGTCATGGATGAAATTCCTCAAGATATCAATAAGCGATCGTAAAGCGTAGAGTTACTACGCTAGAGAACTTGAAAGAACTAATAAAGAAAACTTAGGTGGAGTCTATTGAACGGAACTTTTAAACGTTTTTAATTATTTGCTGGAGGCATGAAATATTCGCGAAAAATCTTTGTTAGAGATGCATATTTTTACAACAATATTTCAGATTCAGTTTCTAGATTCTAGTTTAAAGATTCTAGTTCCTAGATTCTAGTTTCTAGATTCTAGTTTCTATATTCTAGTTTCTAGATGCTAGTTTCTAGATTCTAGTTTCTAGATTCTAGTTTCTAGATTCTAGTTTCTAGATTCTAGTTTCTAGATTCTAGTTTCTAGATTCTAGTTTCTAGATTCTAGTTTCTAGATTCTAGTTTCTAGATTCTAGTTTCTAGATTCTAGTTTCTAGATTCTAGTTTCTAGATTCTAGTTTCAAGATTATAGTTTCTAGATTCTAGTTTCTAGATTGTAGTTTCTAGTTTCTAGATTCCAGTTTCTAGATTCCAGTTTCTAGATTCTAGTTTCTAGATTCTAGTTTCTAGATTGTAGTTTCTAGATTCTAGTTTCTGGTTTCTAGATTGTAGTTTCTATATTCTAGTTTCTAGATTCTAGTGTCTAGATTCTAGTTTCTAGATTCTAGTTTCTAGATTCTAGTTTCTAGATTCTAGTTTCTAGATTCTAGTTTCTAGATTCTAGTTTCTAGATTCTAGTTTCTAGATTCTAGTTTCTAGATTCTAGTTTCTAGATTCTAGCTTCTAGATTCTAGTTTCTAGATTCTAGTTTCTAGATTCTAGTTTCTAAAATCTAGTTTCTAGATTCTAGATTCTAGTTTCTAGATTCTAGTTTCTAGATTCTAGTTTCTAGATTCTAGTTTCTAGATTCTAGTTTCTAGATTCTAGTTTCTAGATTCTAGTTTCTAGATTCTAGTTTCTAGATTCTAGTTTCTAGATTGTAGTTTCTAGATTCTAGTTTCTGGTTTCTAGATTGTAGTTACTAGATTATAGTTTCTAGATTCTAGTTTCTAGATTCTAGTTTCTAGATTCTAGTTTCTAGATTCTAGTTTCTAGATTCTATTTTTTAGATTCTAGTTTCTAGATTCTAGTTTCTAGATTCTAGTTTCTGGTTTCTAGATTGTAGTTACTAGATTATAGTTTCTAGATTCTAGTTTCTAGATTCTAGTTTCTAGATTCTAGTTTCAAGATTATAGTTTCTAGATTGTAGTTTCTAGTTTCTAGATTCCAGTTTCTAGATTCTAGTTTCTAGATTCTAGTTTCTAGATTGTAGTTTCTAGATTCTAGTTTCTGGTTTCTAGATTGTAGTTTCTAGATTCTAGTTTCTAGATTCTAGTTTCTAGATTCTAGTTTCTAGATTCTAGTTTCTAGATTCTAGTTTCTAGATTGTAGTTTCTAGATTCTACTTTCTGGTTTCTAGATTGTAGTTTCTAGATTCTAGTTTCTAGATTGTAGTTTCTAGATTCTAGTTTCTAGATTCTAGTTTCTAGATTCTAGTTTCTAGATTCTAGTTTCTAGATTCTAGTTTCTAGATTCTAGTTTCTAGATTCTAGTTTCTAGTTTCTAGATTCTAGTTTCTAGATTCTAGTTTCTAGATTCTAGTTTCTAGATTCTAGTTTCTAGATTCTAGTTTCTAGATTCTAGTTTCTAGATTCTAGTTTCTAGATTCTAGTTTCTAGATTCTAGTTTCTAGATTCTAGTTTCTAGATTCTAGTTTCTAGATTCTAGTTTCTAGATTCTAGTTTCTAGATTCTAGTTTCTAGATTCTAGTTTCTAGATTCTAGTTTCTAGAATCTAGTTTCTAGATTCTAGATTCTAGTTTCTAGATTCTAGTTCTAGATTCTAGGTTCTAGATTCTAGTTTATCTAGTTTCTAGATTTGTTTCTAGATTCTATTCTAGATTCTAGTTTCTAGATTCTAGTTTCTATTCTAGTTTCTAGATTCTAGTTTCTAGATTCTAGTTTCTAGATTCTAGTTTCTAGATATTCTAGTTTCTAGGTTTCTAGATTCTAGTTTCTAGATTCTAGTTTCTAGATTCTAGTTTCTAGATTCTAGTTTCTATGATTCTAGTTTCTAGATTCTAGTTTCTAGATTCTAGTTTCTAGATTCTAGTATTCTAGATTCTAGTTCTAGATTCTTAGTTTCTAGATTTTAGTTTCTAGATTCTAGTTTCTAGATTCTAGTTTCTAGATTCTAGTTTCTAGATTCTAGTTTCTAGATTTCTAAGTTTCTAGATTCTAGTTTCTAGATTCTAGTTTCTAGATTCTAGTTTCTAGATTCTAGTTTCTAGATTCTAGTTTCTAGATTCTAGTTTCTAGATTCTAGTTTCTAGATTCTAGTTTCTAGATTCTAGTTTCTAGATTCTAGTTTCTAGATTCTAGTTTCTAGATTCTAGTTTCTAGATTCTAGTTTCTAGATTCTAGTTTCTAGATTCTAGTTTCTAGATTCTAGTTTCTAGATTCTAGTTTCTAGATTCTAGTTTCTAGATTCTAGTTTAGATTCATTCTAGATTCTAGTTTCTAGATTCTAGTTTCTAGATTCTAGTTTCTAGATTCTAGTTTCTAGATTCTAGTTTCTAGATTCTAGTTTCTAGATTCTAGTTTCTAGATTCTAGTTCTAGTTTTCTAGATTCTAGTTTCTAGATTCTAGTTTCTAGATTCTAGTTTCTAGATTCTAGTTTCTAGATTCTAGTTTCTAGATTTCTAGTTTCTAGATTCTAGTTTCTAGATTCTAGTTTCTAGATTCTAGTTTCTAGATTCTAGTTTCTAGATTCTAGTTTCTAGATTCTAGTTTCTAGATTCTAGTTTCTAGATTCTAGTTTCTAGATTCTAGTTTCTAGATTCTAGTTTCTAGATTCTAGTTTCTAGATTCTAGTTTCTAGATTCTAGTTTCTAGATTCTAGTTTCTAGATTCTAGTTTCTAGATTCTAGTTTCTAGATTCTAGTTTCTAGATTCTAGTTTCTAGATTCTAGTTTCTAGATTCTAGTTTCTAGATTCTAGTTTCTAGATTCTAGTTTCTAGATTCTAGTTTCTAGATTCTAGTTCTAGATTCTAGTTTCTAGATTCTAGTTTTCTAGATTCTAGTTTCTAGATTCTAGTTTCTAGATTCTAGTTTCTAGATTCTAGTTTCTAGATTCTAGTTTCTAGATTCTAGTTTCTAGATTCTAGTTTCTAGATTCTAGTTTCTAGATTCTAGTTTCTAGATTCTAGTTTCTAGATTCTAGTTTCTAGATTCTAGTTTCTAGATTCTAGTTCTAGTTTCTAGATTCTAGTTTCTAGATTCTAGTTTCTAGATTCTAGTTTCTCTAGATTTCTAATTAGTTTCTAGATTCTAGTTTCTAGATTCTAGTTCTAGTTCTGTTTCTAGATTCTAGTTTCTAGATTCTAGTTTCTAGATTCTAGTTCTAGATTCTAGTTTCTAGATTCTAGTTTCTAGATTCTAGTTTCTAGATTCTAGTTCTAGATTCTAGTTTCTAGATTTCTAGTTTTCTAGATTTAGTTTCTTAGATTCTAGTTTCTAGATTCTAGTTTCTAGATTCTAGTTTCTAGATCTAGTTTCTAGATTCTAGTTTCTAGATTCTAGTTTTAGATTCTAGTTTCTAGATTCTAGTTCTAGATTCTAGTTTCTAGATTCTAGTTTCTAGATTCTAGTTTCTAGATTCTAGTTTCTAGATTCTAGTTTCTAGATTCTAGTTTCTAGATTCTAGTTTCTAGATTCTAGTTTTCTAGATTCTAGTTTCTAGATTTCTAGTTTCTAGATTCTAGTTTCTAGATTCTAGTTCTAGATTCTAGATTCTAGTTTCTAGATTCTAGTTTCTAGATTCTAGTTTCTAGATTCTAGTTCTAGTTTCTAGATTCTAGTTTCTAGATTCTAGTTTCTAGATTCTAGTTTCTAGATTCTAGTTTCTAGATTCTAGTTTCTAGATTCTAGTTTCTAGATTCTAGTTTCTAGATTCTAGTTTCTAGATTCTAGTTTCTAGATTCTAGTTTCTAGATTCTAGTTTCTAGATTCTAGTTTCTAGATTCTAGTTTCTAGATTCTAGTTTCTAGATTCTAGTTTCTAGATTCTAGTTTCTAGATTCTAGTTTCTAGATTCTAGTTTTCTAGATTCTAGTTCTAGATTCTAGTTTCTAGATTCTAGTTTCTAGATTCTAGTTTCTAGATTCTAGTTTCTAGATTCTAGTTTCTAGATTCTAGTTTCTAGATTCTAGTTTCTAGATTCTAGTTTCTAGATTCTAGTTTCTAGATTCTAGTTTCTAGATTCTAGTTTCTAGATTCTAGTTTCTAGATTCTAGTTTCTAGATTCTAGTTCTAGATTCTAGTTTCTAGATTCTAGTTTCTCGATTCTAGTTTCTAGATTCTAGTTACTAGATTCTAGTTTCTAGATTCTAGTTTCTAGATTCTAGTTTCTAGATTCTAGATTCTAGATTCTAGATTCTAGTTTCTAGATTCTAGTTTCAAGATTATGGTTTCTAGATTCTAGTTTCTAGATTGTAGTTTCTAGATTCTAGTTTCTAGTTTCTAAATTGTAGTTTCTAGATTTCCAGTTTTAGATTCTAGTTTCAAGATTCTAGTTCTAGATTCTAGTTTCTAGATTCTAGTTTCTAGATTCTAGTTTTTAGATTCTAGTTTCTAGATTCTAGTTCCTAGATTCTAGTTTCTAGATTCTAGGTTTCTAGATTCTAGTTTCTAGATTCTAGTTTTCTAGATTCTAGTTTCTAGGTTCTAGTTTCTAGATTCTAGTTTCTAGATTCTAGTTTCTAGATTCTAGTTTCTAGATTCTAGTTTCTAGATTCTAGTTTCTAGATTCTAGTTTCTAGATTCTAGTTTCTAGATTCTAGTTTCTAGATTCTAGTTTCTAGATTCTAGTTTCTAGATTCTAGTTTCTAGATTCTAGTTTCTAGATTCTAGTTTCTAGATTCTAGTTTCTAGATTCTAGTTTCTAGATTCTAGTTTCTAGTTCTAGTTCAGATTCTAGTTTCTAGATTCTAGTTTCTAGATTCTAGTTTCTAGATTCTAGTTTCTAGATTCTAGTTTCTAGATTCTAGTTTCTAGATTCTAGTTTCTAGATTCTAGTTTCTAGATTCTAGTTTCTAGATTCTAGTTTCTAGATTCTAGTTTCTAGATTCTAGTTTCTAGATTCTAGTTTCTAGATTCTAGTTTCTAGATTCTAGTTTCTAGATTCTAGTTTCTAGATTCTAGTTTCTAGATTCTAGTTTCTAGATTCTAGTTTCTAGATTCTAGTTTCTAGATTCTAGTTTCTAGATTCTAGTTTCTAGATTCTAGTTTCTAGATTCTAGTTTCTAGATTCTAGTTTCTAGATTCTAGTTTCTAGATTCTAGTTTCTAGATTCTAGATTCTTAGTTTCTAGATTTCTAGTTTCTAGATTCTAGTTTCTAAGATTCTAGTTTCTAGATTCTAGTTTCTAGATTCTAGTTCTAGATTCTAGTTTTCTAGATTCTAGGTTTCTAGATTCTAGGTTCTAGATTCTAGTTCTAGATTCTAGTTTCTAGATTCTAGTTTCTAGATTCTAGTTTCTAGATTCTAGTTTCTAGATTCTAGATTCTAGATTCTAGTTTCTAGATTCTAGTTTCAAGATTATAGTTTCTAGATTGTAGTTTCTAGATTGTAGTTTCTAGATTCTAGTTTCTAGTTTCTAATTGTAGTTTCTAGATTCTAGATTCCAGTTTTTAGATTCTAGTTTCAAGATTCTAGTTTCTAGATTCTAGTTTCTAGATTCTAGTTTCTAGATTCAGTTTAGTTTTTCTAGATTCTTAGTTTCTAGATTCTAGTTTCTAGATTCTAGTTTCTAGATTCTAGTTTCTAGATTCTAGTTTCTAGATTCTAGTTTCTAGATTCTAGTTTCTAGATTCTAGTTTCTAGATTCTAGTTTCTAGATTCTAGTTTCTAGATTCTAGTTTCTAGATTCTAGTTTCTAGATTCTAGTTTCTAGATTCTAGTTTCTAGATTCTAGTTTCTAGATTCTAGTTTCTAGATTCTAGTTTCTAGATTCTAGTTTCTAGATTCTAGTTTCTAGATTCTAGTTTCTAGATTCTAGTTTCTAGATTCTAGTTTCTAGATTCTAGTTTCTAGATTCTAGTTTCTAGATTCTAGTTTCTAGATTCTAGTTTTCTAGATTCTAGTTTCTAGATTCTAGTTTCTAGATTCTAGTTTCTAGATTCTAGTTTCTAGATTCTAGTTTCTAGATTCTAGTTTCTAGATTCTAGTTTCTAGATTCTAGTTTCTAGATTCTAGTTTCTAGATTCTAGTTTCTAGATTCTAGTTTCTAGATTCTAGTTTCTAGATTCTAGTTTAGATTCTAGTTTCTAGATTCTAGTTTCTAGATTCTAGTTTCTAGATTCTAGTTTCTAGATTCTAGTTTCTAGATTCTAGTTTCTAGATTCTAGTTTCTAGATTCTAGTTTCTAGATTCTAGTTTCTAGATTCTAGTTTCTAGATTCTAGTTTCTAGATTCTAGTTTCTAGATTCTAGTTTCTAGATTCTAGTTTCTAGATTCTAGTTTCTAGATTCTAGTTTCTAGATTCTAGTTTCTAGATTCTAGTTTCTAGATTCTAGTTTCTAGATTCTAGTTTCTAGATTCTAGTTTCTAGATTCTAGGTTCTAGATTCTAGTTTCTAGATTCTAGTTTCTGGATTCTAGTTTCTAGATTCTTATTTCCATCTGCCAACTTCTAGCTTCTTTCGTCTATCTCATTTTCCATTCTTTTATCTTGTATCTTCATTCACTAAATCAGTTCTAACTGCGTTAATCAAATAATTTAAATTGTCCTAATCTTTTAGTCCGTCTCTGTCAAACGCAAACAGTAGCCACTGTAAACCACTGCACTGACGCAAGCGTTTGCTGATTGGAAATCGATTAAAATGTACCGTATTTTAGATCTATAGCAGCGCCAAAAAAAACAGACCAATCTTGACATCCAAGACTGGGACACAGGCTGGGGAAGCGAGCTTGAGATTTGGCTTTCCAAACGTGACTCGGCCTGCCACCTATCCCCAAAACACAAACATACACACAGTTTGTATGCGGGTTGCACTCTATATCTCCATTAATTAATCGCCAATCATACGCTGTGTGTTGTGCTCTTGGGGTCATTCTCTTTGTGCCGGCCGTTTGTCTGTTTAGTACCTTTTCAACAAGCGCAGTGGGTACCATTAGTGTGGCACATTATGATCAAACTAAGAAAATCATACGTTAAACCCCCCAAATTAATTTATTTGTACACCCAGAGGCTACTGTGAAAATTACAGCGGAATCCGTCAACTCTAATGGATAAAGATATAAAGGAGCGTGAAGTTTTTATAACAAAAATCGACCAAATACATAAAAAACGATTCCAATTACATTTTCTACCATATATGGCAATGTAGTCGATTTTCTTCCAATAATTTGAAGATTCTCCAAACAATATAGAAGAAACTGCTACAGACTGGATGTCTTTTTTTAAGTTTAAAAGTTATACGTAAGGAAACTATCTTATCTATCTATTCTTCTATATAAATAAAAATGAAATGGTGTTTGTATATCACGAAATGGCTTGAGAACGAATGATCGGATTAACGTAAGTTTTCCACTGTTGCACTCAACAAGTGATGTGACGTGATCGTGCGAAGAAGAGTTTGGGAAAGTCTCCGGAATATTCGGCCAAGCGGGAGTAAACTAATATGTCATTGGTGGCATGACGTTATTTAGCAGCCTACTTGATGGCATAACGAAGTTTACTGGGACCACTAGTAATTTATATTTGTTCGATTTTTACATACAAACTTTAAGCTCGTTTAGCTCTCTCTTAGAGTTGACGGATTCAGCATAAGCTTTCATAAATTTCATCTTTCATAAGGCTAAAACATAAGATTTTTACAGTTCGATTTCTCTCGCATAAAAATGGGCCACCTTACGGGTGCCACATTGTATCGAAGAGGAAAGAAAATCTAGCAATTTTTTACCCCATCTCGGATACGGTTGAACGGTCAAAATTAAACGGTTCGATTTGGGGGAGAGCTGGTCAAGGTTACCAAAGTTCGCCCGCAGAAGGTGCTGCAAACTCTTCGGGGGGCTACACACGTGAATCATAACGATCCGCCGCGCGCCGTCGTCCGTTCAAATGAGAGGTGAGGTTTTTTTTTCGGTGCATTTCCATTGTTGATCCGGTGATGACGGTGATAGTTTTACTTTTGTGACTGCGTCCGAAGGACTATCCGTGGTCAAGGTTTGAAAGGAACTTTCGGAAATGAGACGAAGACGAACGCGCTTCTTATTGGCCCAATCGTTTAACTCAATATGGAGCGATTGTGCGATTGCGAATGCGCAATCAGCCTCAATACTGTGCAAGACTTATATCCATGCCGAACTCTCATACGCATGGCTGGTGGCGATTGAGCGTCTTGAAAATAAGAACTTTGGAGACCTCAATTAAAAATAGAGACTTTTTAGACAATTGTATTAAAACAGACACCAAGTGTCTAGAAAGAGACCCGCTACCAACCTTGCCCGCGTTTAACATTTGAACTTTTCTGCAACTGCGACTGCGAGGTTCAAGTTCTGCGCGTGCATGCTCCGACTGGACAACCCTCTACGACAGGCGCCGGGGCGTTCGTCAAAAATGGGCGCGTACCTCATTTATTAAACGCTACATTAAACGCTTCTCGAGGGGCCCAGCAGTTTTACAACAATCATCGTAAATCACGCGGCTCGGCAAGTGTGGCTCTCCTCCATCTCCTAAATGATTTCATTCACGTTCGATTGGAATGGGAGTCGTGCGCCGAATCTTTACACGCTGGATACTCAATCAACGAATTGCCCTTATTAGAGTTTTTGGGACTGCAGGCGTGCAATTACACTCTCATTGGTTGGGTTTGATTGAAGAAAAGGTCGAAGGACGGCTTGTTAGCATAAATGCTTTCGAGAAATGGATTATGCGAAATGAGCTCAATTGTGTATTTATACAATCAGAAAGTCCACAAAGTATAACTCATACCTAAGAGTTTTTGCATAGATTTGTTCGTAAACTGCTTCAAGAATTTTCAAAGGAGTTTCCCAAGAATTGCACTAAGTACCAAATTCTCTAGGGATTGTTTCAGCTTTTTTTTTGGGAATCAATTTTTATTCCAAAATTCACCCAATTGTTTTTTGAACTACGTTCAAAATGTTTCTTTAGCCATTACTCATGGTAATTTTTTGATTATGCTGTAATAAATTATTTCCAGAATTTTATCAAGAATATTTCCATCGATCCCTTTCCTAAGGATTTTTTGTGGAGGTATAATTTGAATGCATTGAAGGTTTCCTCAAGGTGCAGACATTTCATTGGGTTTGGTACGATGCTTCTTTCTTGAGTTATGATTTTTCAAAGAAAAGGCTCAATAAGTTTTTGTTGTTAAGTTCAGTAGTTTATTGGTTGCGTCAGGTGTAATGCCATCCGACACTCAACATTTTACAAGTAAAGATAGGGTGTGGTAAAAACTGCATGAAAATCTACTCAAGTAATTAAAATCAAGAGTGTCGGTTTACCATGACTACCCATTAACATTGGGCTTTGACAGATTTTCGATGGGTTTTCATGTCGCAGTTAATAAAAATAACCTTTGAATGGTTCGGCATTAAAAATGTCGGCGAAGTGATAGCTAACTTTAAAATTGAGGCTAAATAACAGCATAACTTACCAAATAGAATTTTGATCATGTTGCTTTTGAACCCTCCCACTAACAAAACTCCTTCTTAGGTTATCTCTAAGAGCATTTCTCAAAGCATTCCTAAGAAGTAAAATATTGGAAAAATCGCTGGTAGAATTACAGGAGTGACTACTGTAAGATTTCAATAATAAATGTTTTGGAAAATGTACAAAAAATCCTAAAGTTCATTATTCAATTATCTGTGTTACTTTGCCAATTTTCTGGAGCAACCTTTATCAGATTTCTTAGATAAATGCCTTGCGAAATTACATATATTATGAAAACTACTCCAGATTAATACCTGAAGCAATCCAAACAGTTATCATTGATGGAACTAAATGTGAAATACTACTCTCAAAAACTACTCAAAAAAGATCCGAAGGGATTTCTTGGAGGGAGCTGAATAAATGTAAAATTTCTGGTCGAATCCATGAAAAATTCTCTAGATAATTACTGGAAGGATCTTTCAATATTGTTTGGAATAATTGCTGGTGAATATATTAAATGAACTACTGAAATCTCTGGAATATGCTTAGACAAATTCAAGAGTTGTCTTTGAAAGTGCTGGTTAATGATTATTTTCATCGTTTTTATATTCT
This sequence comes from Aedes aegypti, assembly GCF_002204515.2. NCBI lineage: Eukaryota > Metazoa > Arthropoda > Insecta > Diptera > Culicidae > Aedes > Aedes aegypti. The sequence continues at coordinate 119,599,069 of NC_035107.1, forward strand.
TTTGGTCAAGGTGAATTCAACAATTTGAACTCTTAAAAGTTCTTTTCAGGTGAAAGTTCTGAAGAAGATCTTCTGCCTTCTATTTTCCACGTTAATGTGATTCCAAAAGGAAAATCACAGGAGTTTCTAAGTAGTGCTCAGACGTATCAAAGGTTGCTTTTTGGTGTCGTTGCATTTCATCAACAATTTCCAAAGAATGGATTAATTTTACTGCAGAAAGTTCATTAAGAATTAATCCAGTAGGTCTGTCAGATATTGACATAGAAATTTGTTCAAATATCTCGGCCAGAAAATATTTTTAAGTTTTGACAAAATTTCCTAGAATTTTTTGCTCAGAGAATTTTTACATTTTCCGTTTAAAATGTCTACAAAATATTCACCATGAATTCATCCAGAAATGTTTATCATTTTTGACACCTAATCTGAAAAGCAGGCTATGTCCCAGTTGGGACGTAACGCCAGAAAGAAGAAGAAATGATAAAAAATTGTAGGTACGTATGGTTTAAATAATGAAAATTTAGTCTAATCTCATTGCCCATATCTTTCTTACAATCTTTATGGTTAATGTATCGACTGCATCATTTTCAAACCACAATAAAAAATAAATTGCGATAGCTTTTTTGTGTTTCGATTTTAAATATTTTTGATAAATTTACCAAGAACAAAAAAAATCAAAAATGTTTATATGACCAAAATAAACACAGATTCTAAAAATAGAAGAGGTCTTGAAATTAAATATGATGTAAGAGTACCGAAAGCAAAAATATATGTTGCGATTTAAATAATTTTGTGATGAAAAAGTTGAAGCTGCTGATAATCTCCTCTATCAGCAGCTTCAACTTTTTCATCATTAAGCCATTTGATAACAATTCAATGGTGGCTCAAAGACGTTGATACTTTGAACACTGGTAAAACTATCATATCCACGTTTGTGCTAAGAAATATTACCAAACCTTATTACTCAAGTTTTTATTAACAAATTGTAGTAGAGTTTTAGTAAGTTTTTTTTAGAAAATTATTTTTTGGCGTTTTTTAATTCATATCTATTAAATCGTTCATATTGCTCCACAAATATAAATCACAGCTTTGAGGACAATCGACATTTTATTTTCTTTGAACAGAAAATATATAAAAAATCCTACTAAAATTGATTCGATCCTTATAGATCCTTATAAGCTCAAGTAGGTTAAAAGTTTAAACGTTATTAAAAACAAATAATGAGTACCTATTTATGTATCTCAAAATATTAGAGAATTCTGAAAATAAAAAAAATCTCATTTCATTTATTTAGTTAACATCTACACAGATAACACTGAATCAACAATTTCACGCCACAATACTCGGTTCGTGGCCGCATCTCTCCATCCTCGGTTCTGCCCCAAGCTCGCCAAATCGATACGCACTTGATCCGCCCACCTAGCTCGCTGCGCTCCACGCCTTCTTGTACCAACCGGATCCGAAGCGAATACCATCTTTGCAGGGTTGCTGTCCGGCATTCTTGCAACATGCCCTGCCTATAGTATCCTTCCAGCTTTGGCCACCTTCTGGATACTGTGTTCGCCGTAGAGTTGGCGAGCTCGTGGTTCATCCTTCGCCGCCACACACCGTTCTCTTGTACACCGCCGAAGATCGTCCTAAGCACCCGACGTTCGAAGACTCCAAGTGCTTGCAGGTCCTCCTTGAGCATCGTCCACGTTTCATGCCCGTAGAGGACTACCGGCCTTATGAGCGTTTTGTACATGGTACATTTGGTGCGGGCGTGAATATGTTTTGACCGCAGCTTCTTCTGGAGGCCATAGTAGGCCCGACTTCCACTGATGATGCGCCTCTGTATTTCACGGCTAACGTTATTGTCAGCCGTCAGCAAGAATCCAAGGTAGACGAACTCGTCGACCACCTCGAACGTATCCCCGTCTATCGTAACACTGCTACCTAGGCAAGCCCTGTCGCGCATGACCCCACCAGCTAGCATGTACTTTGTCTTGGTCGCATTCACCACCAGTCCAACTTTTGCTGCCTCGCGTTTTAGGCGGGTGTACAGGTCTGCCACCTTTTCAAATATTCGGCCGACGATGTCCATATCATCCGCGAAGCAAACAAATTGACTGGATCTCGTAAAAATCGTACCCCGGCTGTTAAGCCCGGCTCTCCGCATAACACCTTCTAGCGCAATATTGAACAACAGGCACGAAAGTCCATCACCTTGTCGTAGTCCCCGGTGGGATCCAAACGAACTGGAGTGTTCGCCTGAAACCTTCACACAATTTTGCACACCTTCCATCGTCGCTCTTATCAGTCTCGTGAGCTTCCCGGGAAAGCTGTTCTCGTCCATGATTTTCCATAGCTCTACGCGGTCGATACTGTCGTATGCCGCCTTGAAATCGATGAAAAGGTGATGCGTTGGGACCTGGTATTCACGACATTTTTGGAGGATTTGCCGTACAGTAAAGATCTGGTCCGTTGTCGATCGGCCGTCAACGAAGCCGGCTTGATAACTTCCCACGAACTCGTTTACTACAGGTGACAGACGACGGAAGATGATCTGGGATAATACTTTGTAGGCCGCATTTAGAATGGTGATCGCTCGAAAGTTCTCACAATCTAACTTGTCGCCTTTCTTGTAGATGAGGCAGATTACCCCTTCCTTCCACTCCTCCGGTAGCTGTTCCGTTTCCCAGATTGTGCCTATCAGCCGGTACAGACAAATGGCCAGCCTTTCCGGATCCATTTTTATGAGTTCAGCTCCGATACCATCCTTACCAGCAGCTTTATTGTTTTTGAGCTGGTGAATGGTATCCTCAACCTCCATCAAAGTGGGGGCTGGTTAGTTTCCATCTTCCGCAGCACTGACGAAGGCATTTCCTCCGTTGTCCCGTCCTTCATTGCCTGTGCTCTCGGCACCATTCAGGTGCTCGTCGAAGTGCTGCTTCCATCTTTCGATCATCTCACGCTCGTCCGTCAGAAAGCTCTCATTCTTATCCTTGCACATCTCGGCTCGCGGCACGAAACCGTTGCGGGATGCGTTGAGCTTCTGATATAACCTACGCGTTTCCTGAGACCGGCACAGCTGTTCCATCTCCTCGCACTCCGTCTCCTCCAGGCGGCGTTTTTTCTCCCGAAAGAGGCGGGTCTGCTGTTGCCGTTTCCGTTTATAGCGTTCCACGTTCTGCCAGGTCCCTTGCTGCAGCATGACCGCCCGCGCTGCATTCTTCTCCTTTAAAACCTCCCGGCACTCCTCGTCGAACCAATCGTTCCGTCGACTCCGTCCCACGTACCCGACGTTGTTCTCAACTGCATCGTTGATGGCTGCTTTTACTGTTCTCCAGCAGTCCTCAAGAGGGGCTTCGTTCAGCTCACCCTCTTCTGGTAATGCAGCCTCGAGTTGCTGCGCGTATGCCACTGCGACATCCGGTTGCTTGAGCCGCTCTAGGTCATACCGGGGCGGCCGTCGGTACCCTACGTTGTTAACAACGGAGTGTTTGGGCGCAGTTTGACCATCACCAGATAGTGGTTGGTTGGTTTGACTTTATTAACGAGATTTTTAGCCCTGGGCTAGTTCATCTCGGGACCAACGGCTTTACTTCCCTTCCGAAGGAAGTCGTCACTATAACTTTTTACATCATAAGTGACTATGTCGGGGTTGGGATTCGATCCCAGGATCACCAGATAGTGGTCAGAGTCGATGTTAGCGCCACGATAGGTCCTGACGTGAAATCTAAAACAAACTTTAAATAAATATTTAAAGAAGATGCTGTGTTGGTTTTTACAGAAGTTTTCATGGAAGGAACATATGAAGAAATTATGAAAAATCAACGAAGAACACTTAGAAATATCTGGTTCAATTAATGGAGTTTACTCTGGAGGAATATCTGCCGAATTTGTTTGAGGAACTCTTGGAGAAATTTCTTGGGATATTTTTTAAGTAAAAACTTCTGTATAAAGTCTAGAAATAGTTCCTCATAAGATAGATACAAGAGAAATTCTGGAGAAATTCTTTTCAGGAACCCGTGGATAGAAATAGCTTAAAATAATCTTTCAGACATCTTTGGAAGAATCACGCTTCAAGCTGCTTTCAATATTTAAAGAATAATGAGATTCGGACTTAGATGCCAAACCCTCAACACGCTCACGTTTGTATCTCCCGATCGCAAGTGAGAGCGAATTGTTTATGGATACTGAGTTCTTACGCTCTACTGCCGCATACCTATAAGCCGAATGCTTGCCGGCACGAAATTCAGTATACGTTGAGCTCTCAGTGCGGTCGCACGCTCTACGACCAACTGCGCCAGGAGGACGCAAGTCGGGATACATTAATGAATGTTTGCCCTTTACTGGCATAAAACAGATTTCTCGAAAACTTATTCAAACAGACTCAAGTCAAAAAAGTATACAAACTTACTTTATCGACTCTACGTGTTTCGCAGACGAAATTCTACACATTTTGCTCTAAACCAACTCGATTTTTCACTTTTAGAACGTTTACTTTCCGGAATTACAAAACGACGAAAGTAAGATTTTCAACTTTCGCTACCTAACCACTACTTTCGCCGCTCCGCTGTATGGAGAGACAAAGTGACTTAACCACGAATCAAAACAAAACACTACTTGAGCCGATTTTACACTGGTAGAAAAACGTCGAAAGTAACTGAATAAATCGACTTATCATTTTGTAATAATTTTTTATGGGAAATAACAGGAACTCCCTAGTTTTTGAATGCGAGCTTATTGTATGCAAAATTTAAGCAATGTACGCGGCGAAAAAAATGTGAAAAAGGTGATTCATTTTAAAACAGTTTAGAAGACAGGTTGTGATTCTTCTGAATTAGTTTTCTCAAAACTATATGGAAGTTACTTACGTCGATTTGAAAAAGTAATCGAGATTTGCTGGTATGTCTGCATTAGTCCTTCTAATAAATTTTTCTAAGATCTTATCAGGAAACTAGTGAAATCAGCCAAAAATTAAGTCTAAAATATTCCTGAAATATCCTACTGTTATTGCTGTGTGCGTTTAAAATGCAAATATCAAATGCGGTAACACCAAACGCGGTAAGATTTTTCACAAGAAATACGATGTCAAAGAAAGATTTTTCTTGCTAGGGCGGCGATGATTTATGTAATCGTCGCTAGGTGTCCTTTGATTGTTTTGTGTTACCGCATTTGAAGGACGTTTAGCCCTAGGACAGGACGTGACAGCTCAACTAAGACTGCCCTGTTGTTTTTACGTCGATAACCTTGTCGATACAAGAACCAGTGTTACCAGTATCCTTTTTATGCAAATCTTGTGAATAAATTCAAATATCAAGGCTCATAATCTGAATGTTTCTCGCACGCTTTATTCATTTAGCGCAATAGAGGATGCTATATTTTCAAACAATTAGGTTGAAATTTAAAACCGGTAATATTTTTAAAGACAACTGACACAATTTCCACTATTTTGGTCTTAATTAGGTATTTTATATTTATTTTAGCATTGTAGGAGCACATGCTTTGAACTTAACATCGAATATGAATAGATTTGAAACGAAAAGATTTCACGACAAATTTCCAAACTGTTTTATAAAAACTTTACTGTACGAACTAGCAACACGGCCAGGCTAGCAACAAAGTGCCCTGTTGCAATTCAACTCAACAATGTGAAAGTAGGCCTTTGCCAAAACGACCAATGAGAAGTGGTCTTTATTGACAGGCAATTGGTTTCATTTTTGTACTTTGACCTGTCACGTCTTGTCTTAGGTTTAGCCAAGATTTGCATCTCAAACGCAAACAGCAATATAAAGGAATCCAAACAAAAATTCTACGACAATGCTAGCATTACTTTACATGGAAAAGGATAAATATATGGTAGGAGTCGAGAAGGTATCCCAGGCAATATTACAGAAAAATGTGGACGAATACTTGAACTGTTTTTTTTTTTTGAATCCCTGAAGAAATGTTTGTTAGAATCCGTAAAGAAACTTCTGGAACTATCTTTTGCGAAATTCCTAGAGGATTTCCTTCTAAATAAAATCCTTGAAGAAACATTAAAATAAACGTTGAATGAATATCACGAGAAATTTTAAAAAAAGGGATTTTTATTTCATAATCACTGACGAAATCTCTGAAAGGATCTCAAGATGAATTCTTGGAATGATAGAAGATAAATCTCTAGGGGCATGTATAGAATAATACCTATAGCAGCTCTCGGAGTGGTTCTTGGTTAATTGCATACAGAAAATCCTAAAGATATTTCCAAGAGAAATGATTGAAGAGTTTTTGGAAAAAAAAACTTATGCATGTGTTTTTCTCCTTTCTCTGGACTGCATGGGTATATTCCAGGAATAATTTTTGGACTGTTTCGTATGAAATTGTCACAAGAATTCACGAGGGAGTATCAATGATAATCCATGAATGAAGTTCCCAAAAAAAAAAAAAAAATGCATTGATCCCGGAAAAAAACTGAATTCCTTGAATTCCTGGAGAAACGCTCTGAGAAATCCTTCAACATATTTTTGAAGCAGTTCATGAAGAAACTCTTGAAGGAATCGATACAAAACATATCGGAACAAGGATTTCTTGGGAAAGTTCATCGGAGGAGTTAATAAAATAAAGTCTGGTATAGCTTCTGCAAAAATTCCTTTACAAATACTTACATTTTTTCCGATCGAACACTTAACGAAATTTCCCGAGGAATATTAGAAGAATCAAACCTTTGGCAGTCTTGGTGGAATGCCTGGAATCATTTCCAAATAAATCCACGTTTAAAGAATATTCATTCCTTAAAAAACTCCAAAAAGTATCCTCATAAGAATCTCTAAAATGATTATCGATGGAATCCGTAGAAGAATTCCTGTAGGAGTCACTTGATAATTATCTAAAGAAATCTCTGGGCTCATTTATGTATAATGTTCCGTAAAATGCCTAATTACTTCCTAGAATATTTCTAAAATGTTTTTAAATATTTTAGGCTGGAATATTTATCAGCGTGAAAATACAAAATCGGCGGCGTAACGTTGATCGGCGTATGGTGCGCCGCCAATGCCTCAATCGGCGTCGGCGTGACGCAAACTTCTATGCAAGTTTACCAGCTTGTAAGATGATTTTGCGCTTAATTTACTACAGAAATCAGTTTTTGCGTACTTAACAATACGAAACAACGAAGTTATACATGATTTCGTTGCTAGAATGGTGCTTTTTTATGATTTAGGAAAGTATAGTATTTGACCATATAATATTAACAACGAATTGTGAAAATAAATAATCAAATCAAAAATAAAATTGGGTCATTAAAACAAAGCTACATGTAATTCTAAAGCTGTAAATCCTATTTTGCATGTCGGATGAACTCAATTTCCAAAAAATAATGAATCATAGTTAAAATATCATCCAAACATAAATAAAACCAGTTTTTTACGACTTTGACGATTTGTACCTTATATATAAAGTACTGGAACATTTATGAAAACGGCAACGGGATTTGCACAGACAATCCCAGATTTATTGGAGACACATAATTTGGTCTTTGAGACACGCGAAAAGGTTATTTTTGTTCTGCTGTGTTATTAACTCCCAATTTCTAAATTAATTTCTCAAGACAATATACATATTTGGAACTTAACAATCGGTCTTCCTTAGCCGAGTGGTTAGAGTCCGCGGCTACAAAGCAAAGCCATGCTGAAGGTGTCTGGGTTCGAATCCCGGTTGGTCCTGGATCTTTTCGTAAAGGAAATTCCCTTGACTTCCCTGGGCATAGAGTATCATCGTACGCGTACCTGCCACACTATATACGAATGCGAAAATGGCAACTTAGGCAAAGAAAGCTCTCAATTGATAACTGTGGAAGTACTCATAAGAACACTAAGCTGAGAAGGGTTCATTCAAATATTACGTAACGCAAAATTTGCCAATTTTAGACACCCTCCCTCCCCCCACATAACAGCTTTTGTATGGAGAAATTATTATTTTTTGTATGGACCGTAACACTATGCTAGACCCTCTCCCTCCCACTGTTGCGTTACGTAATATTTGAACGATCCCGAAGCAGGCTCAGTCCAAGTGAGGACGTTAATGCCAAGAAAAAGGAGTACAATCGAATAATTTTGTTTTTGGATGAAGAAGTTTCATGAATATGATTTAAATTGGTACTTTTTGGTTGATGAAGATTTTTGTTTATTACTTTTCGCCAAGATGAGCCAGCCCCGGGCTCGTTAATAAAGATAATAATAATTATTATTATTATCATAACTTTTCTGAGATAGGAAACATCTTGTCGGAAGCTATATTTTAATTTTCAATAGCGTTTTTTATAGGATTGGTTTTTATGATTCAGACAATCTGTGTTATGGGACTATTGCAGTCTAGCACCGATGGCTCATTAGGGTGTTAGGGATGGGTTGTTTTTTATGGGCCGTTAGGCCGAATGTCGTTAGGCCAAATGCCTTCAGGCTGAAAGGATCGTTAGGCCGGAAGGATCATTAGGCCGAAAATAGCTGATAGTTTTAATAGCTCGTGAGGCCGAATAAATTTTAAGGGCATATAGGTTGTTAGTTGTAAGGTTAGGATAACTTGCATTACCTTGAAATGACTATTCTAGACGTTTTTATTCATCTAAACAACTTAGGAATGACCACCGGAGAAGCCCGCATTGTGAGACATTTCTGTTTTTGTACAACCCAGGAATTCCTACAGGAGAAACCAAAATTGTGGAGTACACTAAGTTATTTTTTTTTGTGTCGATCGAGGTCCCGCGTAAAAAACGCGTAAAAAACCGCGGTAATTAGAAATACAACGTAAAAACATTGTTTTGTAAGAAAAAATAAATGACTCAGGTTTTTTTACGTCGATTTTTTAACTACCACGGTACCGCGTAAAAAAAACTTCAGTGTAATTCAGAATTTGTACCAAAACTAGGCACTCGACTGCTCAATATTTTTATTTGGTCGAGTCTGGTCCTCTATGACCGCCAAAATTACCCAATAATGCGATGTAAAGTGCCAGGTAATAAGTACTTAATAAGTATTACTCATATAATACATAAATTGACGTTCTACTTACTGTAGATAACCAAAAAGAATCCATAGTTTACCTGCAAAGAGAAGAGAAAGAAAAACATTGTTCAATGAATAAAGTTTACAAAACATATATATAACCGTTGCATTGCGTCAATCTCAAATCCTTTTCCTTGATCGAAAACAACCACAAGAAAAAAAAAACAATGCCAAACCTTCCATCGCACACATATTTCTCCTTCTTCCGAAATGAATTAAATTCAGGGCCATCGATAATTTGTCGAAACAATTCGCGCAGCCGTCTCGTCGCGAGTCGTAACGTTGTCGTCGCCATAGAGGTGCGCAATCGGCACACCGATTGCCGAAGTCGCGCACTTCTTGGTTTGGCTGGATGATAGGGTGGCCCGTAATCATCTAAGTGCAAAAATCTTTAATTACACTTTCTAAATTTATTCATTCTGACTCCAAGTGGTTTCACTGAGGGGTAGTTTAAAAAAAACTGTTTTCTAAGGAGTTCCAGCTTTTAGTTTTCTTAGTAATGTTGTTTATGCTATGAACAGTCTTTCCCAAACATTTGATCAATTTTCTCCACACAAACGTCAGGCTCGTTAAGGTGAAAGCATCTCAGGAATTCAAAGATGGCTTTCACAATGGCCAACTTGAGTCCCTACTGAAGTTTCCAAATCCATCAAACTTAAGAAATAGTAGACCAAAGTTCCTGATCTTCTTATTTCAATAAACTTGAAAGTTTTGGAGATCCAAATGAACAAGATTGGTGATGTAAGTTAAAATTTTTACGCTTTGATTTTTTTTTCGTAGAAAAATGAACCACCTTACTGCAAGTACATATGAATAACAGCTATGGGGGCATCCGATGCACCTTCCTTTTTCGTACGGTAGGTAATGTTTGTCATTCTCATCATCATTGCCATCATCATCTTGGTCTTGGACGTAGAGTCTCGGTGGAAACTTTGGGCAATCGTCGTCGTCGTCACCTCGGAGGGTGAATTGCATCTGACAAGCAACAAATTGACAAACATAAATTTACATCTCGTTACGTCGCGTTCGCTTCAACGTAAGAAGACATCTTAGCGGCAAAAAATGGGGGTGAATTTTCCACGGTGTAGTGACACAATTGTTGATTTCTCTGGACTAAGCGATTCTGTCGTCTGTCTTTCGTGATGTCGACGTGAAGAACGGATTCAGATATTGATAAACATATGAATGGTTGGGTTGAGTGTTCTTTACTTCGCGAGCAAACGATTACACCGGAGGAAAATTTGATTTCTGGTTGTAAAAGCATAGAATAGGATATTTTTGGTTGTATGATAGAAGGTTCAAAGGTATTAGCGACCTCATTCGAAAGGTTTTTTGTTAATATATGGAATATACAATAATATTCCAAGATTCTTTTAGGGTATATTTTCCCTCCGTGCTTTAATGCCCCATAAGCAAACATCAAACAAAAAGTGCCGTTGGCACAATCATCGCATTTTTGCGCTAGATTGCGGATGATTTTTTCCTACTTCTGATGACTTCTACGACTACGACAAACCGGTAACAGGTTTTCTCGTGATGCATCTCTAGATATTACTGCCTCGGCACGGTCTCGAAGCTCACAGTAGCTTGCATACTGACTTGGCACAAGTTTTTCATACCCATCGGCACACTTATGTTCTTATGATCACCACCTTGAACGACGACTACCCTTCACGGATATGATGCGACGAGATCGCTTCAAACGAAATTCTTCTCTTGAGTCTAAATTTACCTACAATAACTCCTTTTCAACCTTCATCAAGTTGAATTCAAAGAACGACGACGACAACATCGTCGATGATGATGTGAGGGGCGGGAAATTACTTGATTGCTCATCAGGTGTGGCCGCCACGCCGAGTCAATCCGTCTGACATTAATCCTTGCAGTATAAAGAAGATGCAACATAATATGGTGGGAAGCTGTAGAATGGGAGCCACGTTTTTAAAATATCAATGCCCGGATTACCGTCAGCGTATATAAATATCTCAAGTCGGACGTCATTAACAGGGTGCTTATCATTTCTATTCTCGTTTCAGGTAATGAATAATCTCCGCCGAGATGGCACTTTTCAACGGTAGGAGGGAAAAAAGTAAAAGAAACACGTACGACTTGCGGAACGGAGCGAAACAGTCTTAAACTGTAATGAATTTCATGCGAACTACTAAAGAGGAGACGGTATCGATGTGTGAATGGAGTTCCTTTTTTATTAGCAAAGTTAAATATTTAATCAGCGGAAAATTAGCTCACTGTATATGGTGCTTGAAAATCATTCGTCGGAGCTAGAAAGTTTCCTTTCTATTAATATCGCCTGAGTGGGCGAGATATGGAACAGAGAAAGTTGAAATTTATGGTCACATTTGTCATAATGAAAATCAATTTAGTTGAGTTTTCTTTCATGTGTATTACGGCAGTTCAAATTGTACAACGCAGTTCCCGCTGTTTTTCGCTAAGAAAGCACAATTGTATTGTAAAATAATAATTACATTTTTTTCTATCAAAGCATTACTGACGTGGACGTTGTCGTTCTCGGTACAATTCAGATGTTCTTCAAGATACTGCTTCCACCTTTCGATCACCTCACGTTTGTTCGTTCTTCTATCCTGCATTTCTCAGCTCGCAACACGAAACCTTTGCGGGATGTATTTAGCTTCCGGTATAAATTCTGCGTTTTTTGAGACCAGCATATCTCCTATCATATGCATACGTATAACAAACATATTCGAAGTCGTGATCCGATTTTTTTATGTTTTATGTATTTTTTTATGTCGTCTGCTTAATCATTTTTGGATATAAAAACGACGATAATGACCAGTAGTAAAAAATTGTCGCAGAAACTAATTAATAAACGGGTAATGCCGATTTAACGGCAAAAACGGGACAAGTTTCGTTAAATATTCTGTTCGATAAATTTGGAACCCTGAACAGTAAGTATGCTGCCTTGCGAACTTTGTGATATACTAGCCATACTAGATGCATTTTTTTATCGTATGAAGCTTTTTACGGCTGTTTATTATAAGCTTTCTTGAAATATTTTTCGTCATTAAAGTCAGATGCTATCAATTTGAGAATCCTGGAATTACAGATCATTTTATTTAAATATTTCAAATTATTTATTTTATAAATAAGCATATATATAAATGTATAGATAGATTATAGCATAGCATAGTTTGGATGTAATGAATGTTGCTTCTAGAGACCGAGAATACCTCTGCATCTCCACAATCACCACGGGAAAGGTGTTTATTAGTGAAGTAGGAAAGAGATCTGGAGGCCACTATTGGTCGGTGATGCGATCCATGGATAAAAAAGAAGCAAAAATTCGATCAAAACTAGTTTTCATGTTTGTCTCGTGGTGTACAAAGTACGTCGACGTTCATAATGTCGAATTGTTTATTTTTTAGTAATTATGAAAAAAGAAAAGTATGTGTATTACGGTTGTATGACAGTTGCCAGAAAGCAGTTTGCCAGAATCAATTTGCCAGTATGGATCAGTAGATGAAAAAACCGAATTTAGTACTATACCATTTCATTCCACTAGAGTTTGTATCCTTTGACAGATACGCGTATTTTGACCTCAACTGTAAGGCCGTCTTCAGTGTCGTGTACTAGACTCGAGTCGAGTACAAGTACGAAGTCGAGTCTAGTACACGACACTGAAGACGGCCTTACAGTTGAGGTCGAAATACGCGTATCTGTCAAAGGATATAAACTCTAGTGAAATTAAATGGTATAGTACTAAATTCGGTTTTTTCATCTACTTATAGGTATTCTACTAAACAGCTCGAAGATTTATTATCAGTATGGATCGTTTGCCAGGAAACCATTTGGCAGAATGGACCATTCCCCAGAAATACCATTTCCCAGAAAAATATATTGCTTCATTACTATGATTTGCATAGACATATTTAGACATGTATATTAGGGTGCCAATGGAATGTATGGGAAAAATTTTGCCATCGAATTTCAAAAAAAGGTAGTGCTCAAAAGTTTTGTCTCCTGGAAAAAGGTCCCCATGCAAAATTTGAGCTCAATCGGACTTCATTAAGTGGACCCCCAAAGCGGTCAAAGTTTGGCTTTTTTGACCCATGAAAAATCTCCAAAGGGGGGGGTACATGAAATTTCCGAAATCGAAATTTTTTTTTTGATGCCAGATGTCTTAGAAATGCATGAAATGTCGAGATCTGGTGTTATTTGGAAAAAAATTTTTTTGAAAAAATCGACCTTTTCGGACTTAGTATTTTTTTGAGTTGGGGGAGTGAATTGAATTTGAAATGAACGATTTGAATTCAATTGCTTAGAAATTCAAGGCAATAGTATTGAAACATATCCTATATCATTGTTGGCCACTGAAAGCATATTATATGTGATATTTCATTAGGGTGGTTCATTTACTTTCCATTAGGGTGGTCCTTTTTGTTAAAAAATAATAAAAAAAATAAAAAATAGAATTTTAATTGAATATTGAAGACAATAGTATTGGAACATCTCGCACATTATCGTAAGCCATTTTCTACATTTAATTTGTGGTATTTTATTAGGGTGGTTCACTTATTTTCCATTAGGGTGGGCCTTTCTGTCGAAAAATCATAATTTGAATGGGATATTAAAAAACAATAGTATTTTATCACCTCTTTCATCATCGTAGGGCATTTCCTTCATTACATTCGTGATATTTTATTAGGGTGGCTCACTTATATTCCATTACGGTGGTCCTTTAAAAAAATTGAGAATTTGAATGGAATAGAAAATATAAGAGTAATTAAACAACTCCTATGTCATCGTAGGCCACTGTAAACATATAATATGTGATGTTTCATTGGGGCTATTGTCCTCAGTTTTGCATAAGGGTGATCATTTAATTTGTAAATTAAAAAAAAAATATTCTCAACAGATCTAATAAATCAACTTTGTTTGCATAGTTTTGAATCATGATTCTTCATTGGCATGCAACTCTTCGTTAAGATATTTTCATTAAGGTTCTCTTTTGAATAGTTAAAATAAAACGTTCCAATAACAATAATCAGTGAATTCAGTGAAGCACAACTCTAACTGCCATGTTCAAAATACAGATAAAAAAGGAATGAAATAATTTTTGACGTATTCAAATTATGACAATAGCTTGATGGGCGACGATGAAGGGCAACAAAAGTGTTTAGTTTATATTTTCAAAAGAGATTCTCAGCCTTGGGCTCCTTCATTCCCGAACCAAAAGTACGTTGCCTTCTGCTTGCTATAGTACACGCGATTCGGTTGTGACAACGTAGGCAATTCCAGTTTTAACAATCAGTTCTCGTTTATTCTTCAAAGATGTAACAAAGTTCCTTATAGAAATTTCGTCGGAATTTCATATGGATTTTTTCGTTGGAGTTTTCAATGGAATTTTCTTTGGAGTTTCCTTTGGAATTTTAATCGGAATTTCCTTCGAAATTCCTTTTAAAGTTTTTTATTGGACTTTTCTACGAAATTTCCTTTGAAATTTTCTACGGAATTTTCATCAAAATTGGAAATTTATCCTGAATTTGCTTCGGAATATCCTGTGGAATTTTCGTCGGTATCATTAGAAGTGCCCTGTTCAATTTTCTGTGGTATTTCCTTCGAAATTTCCTATGAAGTGTCCTTCGGAATTTCATTCTGAACTTTTCATTGGAATTTTCTTCAGAGTTTCTTTTTGAGTTTTCTTTGAAATTTGCTTTGGAATTTTATTTGGAGTTTCCTTCCGAATTTCTACTAGAGTTTGTTTCGGAATTTCCTGTGTAATTATCTTTGGAGCTTCCTTCAGAATTGTATTCGAAATATTATTTGGAATTTCTTTCGAAGCATTGGAATTTACTTTGAAATTTTCTTTGGAGCTTTCTTCGGAATTTCATTTGGGATTTCTTTTGGACCTTCGAAATTAAGTGCGGAATATTCTTAGAAATTTCCTTTACAATTTTCTTTGGAATTTCTACAGAGTTTTCTTGAGAATTTCCTTACAAATTTGCTTTGGATATTCCATAGAAAATTCCTTAGTTATTTTCATCGAAATTTACTTTGCCATTTGCTTCGGAATTTCTTCTGGAGTTTCCTTCGGAATTCCTTTTGGAGCTTCATGCTAAATTTGATTCGGAATTTCATTTGGAATTTCTTTTGAAGCTTTGAAATTATTTCGGAATTTTCTTCGGAAGTACCTCTACAATTTTCGTTTCCTCTGGAATTCCCTTCGGTATTTCTTTCGGAATTTTCTCTGGAATTTCCTTCGGAATTTTCTCTGGAATTTCCTTCGGAATATTCTCTGGAATTTCCTTCTGAATTTCCTCTGGAATTTCCTTCGGAACTTTCTCTGGAATTCATTCGGAATTTCCTTTGGAATTTCCTTCCATATTTCCCCTAGAATTTTCATCGAAATTATATCTGAAATTTCCTTCGGAATTTCCTCTGGAATTTCTTTCGGGATTTTCTCTGGAATTTCCTTCCGAATTTTCTCTGGAATTTCCTTCAGAATTTTCTCTAGAATTTCCTCTGGAATTTCCTTCGGAATTTCCTTTAGAATTTCCTGCGAAATTTCCTCTGTGTTGCATTCCGAATGAAAATCACGCAAAACTTTTCAAAAGGACCTTTCTAACAATGAGAGGCTTTCTAGAAAACTCTTTTGTTGTTAACTAAGTTACCTTTACATTTTTCGTCGAACATTACGCAAATATTATGTAATAGTCCACACCATAATCTTTCGGTCTGTAGATATTAAGGTTGAAATTTTTACAATGACACCATAATTAAGGAAAGTGAACGAGACTTTTGCGAGAAATCATAGTTTCAAACTATTCGAAAAATGAGGCACCCTAATGGAAAATGAGAGAAACTCCCTAATGAAATATGTTAACAGTGTCCAAATGGAACTAGAGGCGCATGAATTCAGAAGAATTTAAAGCCTCTCAAAAAAAAAGAAGACAATGGCCTACGATTATAAAAGAGGTGTTCAAATACTATTGTGCTAAAAAAAGGATCAAATTCAAAATTTCTTGATTTTTTTTTAATTTTCGGCAAACACCAATGGAAAAAAGTGAGCCACCCTAATAAAATATCACGAAAGTAATGAAGGAAATGGCCTACGATGATGAAAGAGGTGATAAAATACTATTGTTTTTAATATCCCATTCAAATTATGATTTTTCGACAGAAAGGCCCACCCTAATGAAAAATAAGTGAACCACCCTAATAAAATACCACAAATTAAATGTAGAAAATGGCTTACGATAATGTGAGAGATGTTCCAATACTATTGTCTTCAATATTCAATTAAAATTCTATTTTTTATTTTTTTTATTATCTTTTAACAAAAAGGACCACCCTAATGGAAAGTAAATGAACCACCCTAATGAAATATCACATATAATATGCTTTCAGTGGCCAACAATGATATAGGATATGTTTCAATACTATTGCCTTGAATTTCTAAGCAATTGAATTCAAATCGTTCATTTCAAATTCAATTCACTCCCCCAACTCAAAAAAATACTAAGTCCGAAAAGGTCGATTTTTTCAAAAAAAAAATTTTCCAAATAACACCAGATCTCGACGTTTCATGCATTTCTAAGACATCTGGCATCAAAAAAAAAATTTCGATTTCGGAAATTTCATGTACCCCCCCCTTTGGAGATTTTTCATGGGTCAAAAAAGCCAAACTTTGACCGCTTTGGGGGTCCACTTAATGAAGTCCGATTGAGCTCAAATTTTGCATGGGGACTTTTTTCGAGGAGACAAAACTTTTGAGCACTACCTTTTTTTGAAATTCGAAAAATCGATTTTCATTGGCACCCTAAATGTATATAATCCTTCGAATTTCAGCGTACAATATATATTTAGATGGATAATAATTGTTTGGTAAATTTTAACTTTTTGTTTGATAAAATGTTTTAAATTTATTATGGTATTATAGGCTTAGGGGGCAGATAGCTGTAGGGGTAAACGTGCAGCTATTCAGCAAAACCAAGTTGACGGACGTGGGTTCAAATACCACCGGCCGAGGATTTTTCGGATTGGAATTTTTCTCGATTTCCCAGAGCATAGAGTATTTTTGTACCTGCAGTACGATATACAAATGCAAAAATGGTCAATTGGCAATGAAAGCTCTCAGTTAAGATGGGACGTAACGCCAGATAAAACGAAGAAGGTATTATAGACGAGGCTTTTTTTCATTTTATAAGAAACTAGTGGACCCGGCAAACTTCGTCTTGCCATCAAGTAGGCTGTTGAAAAACGTTATGGATTGTCCCATAAAAAATGACAGTTTCATTCAATCACGTTTTTCCGACTTTCCCGGAGAATATCTTTGGAATTTTATAGACACAAGCACGTCGGATCCCTTAACGAACAAAATAAAAAAAGGATCATCCTAATCCGTTGACCCGTTCGTGAGCCATTTCGTGACGTACAAACACCATTCCATTTTTATTTATATAGATGGATAACTGTTCTCGTAATGTGATGATGATTATCTTCGAAACTATTTTATACAAGCTAGCATTGGCAATTGTATTTTCAACATTCTTTCGATGATTTTCCCTTCTTTGAATATTAAACTGTTCTTCAAGACTAACCATAACTTGTATGCATCATAGGAGATTTACCCTTCTGTTCTGTACCCTTTACTGTTCTTCATAATTTTACTAAAAAGGTATTTTGCTGCCTGCAGCTAACAGAAGCAATGGAAGTTTTATAAACAATATTGTGTCATTCCAATTTTTTTTTATTATGTCTATATATTGAATTCAATTGAAGATATTTAAAGTGAGTTGATCATGGAATGTTAAATATGAGTTTATCTAACTTATCATCTTGAATGATTCGAGTGATTCTAAAAACATAAATCTTCATAACCGATTTGTATCCTATAGCAAGTGAACCTTTCTGTCAAGTGACTGAATATGTTAAAAAAATCCTGTGAGTTTTTCGGTTTCCACCGTAAATCATTTCTAAAATATCTCCAGTACGTTAAATACTGAAGATTGAAGAGTTTTTCGGCAGCCTGTGGCAAAAGGTGTTAAACTATTTTAAAACAAAAAATAACGTGGTTCAAATTATTTTAAAGAGTAAAAATGTGTAACGTTCTTTTCAACAACTGAATTGACTGAACTGAAAGAACGTTGGGCTGAGCCATTAGACAGTCATTCCAAGAAAAACCCATCTGTTTTTGAACTTTTTGATTAGGGTGACCATTGCCGAAATAGTGTGACCAGAAAAATTGCGACTTTGCAACATTTTCATTTTTTAAGAAATTATAACTTCTGAACCGCTTGACCGATTTTCAATTTTCTTGGACAAAATGAAAGCTAAAGATTTTGGATTTTAAATAAAAATAGAAAATTTTACAAAATTTATTTTTACATGAAAAAAAAAAAGAAAAATACGTTTTTTCGTGTTCGGGACCTAGCCTCTGTTCTCATTTTTTCTTCAAAGTTCAGAGAATTTTACGTCTACTGTCAAATTTTCAGCGATGTATGTTTTTGAGATATATTTTATTGAAAACAAAAAATTCAGTAATTTTTTATCGGCACACACTGTAGGTCTCAGCGCATTAAATATTTTATTAAAAAAAAAATCATAACTTTTGAACAGCTCAACCGATTTCCAATCTTTTTTATGGAATAAAAGCTTAAGATTTTAACTTTTCAGAAAAAATGTATTTTTTATACATGAAAATATATAAAAAATTATAATTTTAGTAAACGTAAAATTTTCTGAACTTTCAAGAAATAATGAGAACAGCAATAGTCCCTTTGTTCCCAAGGCCTTCAAAACACGAAAAAACGGAAATTTTTATTTTTTTTTAATGTAATTTTTTTTTTATGATGAGGTTATGAGTTATGATTTTTTTAAACATAAAAATATTGCAAGTCGTCATATTACTGGTTACCCTATTTCAAAAATGGTCACCCTAATCAAAAAATCCAAAAACACGTGTATCTTTATTTCGTATAAGGAACAAAATTCAAATTTACGCGGAATTCGGTGATCCACCGGTTTTTTTATGGAATGGCTGAATATATAGACTGAATGCCTACTTTATTTTCGACCCGTAAAAAATGAGGATGGTAAAATTCAATGCAATATATTTTAAAGCCATTCAATACAGTTGAATTCTTTTGTAAGAATAACTGAATGCTGAAAAAATATTTGAAATTACTGAAGTCTAATACATTTTAAATTTCATATGACATGTAAAAATAATTTTTTAATGAAAATATTTAGAGCAATATGACCTTCTGCAAAAATGTACAATTTGATAAGACACACAAATTTGCAGAACATCATTTTTCGGTAAAACTGATTATTTTCAAAATTAGATTTTGCATTTTTTTGCATATTGATAGATTTTCAATAATTTAAAAGATTGTGTTTCAAATGCAGTGATATTTTAATTGAGTAAAATCTATGTTATATCTAGGCTGTGGTGAAAATTTCAGATCAATCGGAACACTAAAAGCTGAGATTCAGATCTCCAAACTTGACCATTTTGTATGGGAAAACGGCCAATGCGTACTTTATTCTGCCCAGTACTGTATAAATGTATTAAAAAATAAAAGTTTGAATTTTGTAATCACTTTTCAGTCACTTGGTTTGAAAATTTTATTCACTGAAGTAATATTATATTCCTGTCTGACGCTACTAGCCCTGCATTTATTATAAAATCATATCAAGAAGTTTATTCAATTTCTTATCAAAAATATAAAATTTGACGATCAGATGTTTAAAATTATCGCTCCTGGGAAAACATAATCACAAACCCAGAGTTAACGATCAGGAAATCTTAAACATGTTTGGACAAAAACATTCTTGAGTAAATTATTGCGAAACGGTAAGGTGGCCTATATAAATCTTAATAATTAATATTAAAATTAAAATTGAGATATTTAACCAGAACAAGTAACACGGATACCTTTCAAATTGCCACATCAATTTTAATTAAAGCAATTTAGTACAAGTAATACACACAAAAAATCCTCCTCAAATTTGACCGACCACTAAGTTGGTCAAAAATTCCGGATAAAATTAGGAAGTCCGATAAGAAGTTGCGCTGGGAATTCATCAAAATTGTTTTGTAGATGTCACTCCTAAATGTTCTTTCCCAGGATTTCACATCAGTTATCTTCTACAAATTAGGATTACCAATCATTCTTTTTCTAATTAAGACTAAACATTCCCAAGTCTCTTCAAATGGCAACACGTTAATTTTGGAAGTATTCTAGGACAAAATCATGGTAGAAACCTATGAACATTTCTTTTTTCGCAAGAACGTTGCTACAGAACACATTCTTGAACGAATAAATCGAAAATGTTCGAAGAACAGCTTAGAGTATTTTACGAGAAATTTCTTTAGGAGAAATTCAAGTAGAGGACTTTTTGAAATGCCAGAAAAAAATTAAAATGTTGGGATTTTTAGATGAACCTCAAAATCTGATGGAAAAGTTCCTGAATTAAATCGTCTATTATTTCTTTGAAATATACTCTTGAGAAATATCGAGAAGAATTACCTAAAAGTGTGATCTCCCGTGAATTCATTGAAGAATTCTCTCCGGAATCCCAAAATTTTCGCATACAACTGTTGGATATGTCTGCAAGAAGTTTTCGGCGTTTCAGTCGGATTTTTGGGATCAAAAACTGTAGTGTTTCTTCTCCATCGTTTCAAATCCCTTAAGAAGACTCATTACGAATCGAAACGTAGGAGAAGAAACAATATTATAGTTTTTGATCATAAAAATCCAATTGAATCGCCAAATCCTCAAAAGAAAAATAAATACCTAAACAAAATTTGAATAATTTTGCAAAGAAAATTATTGAATAGTTCCAAATTCATAGAAAGATCTTAGAAGCCATCAAAAGGAGTGCTGGCGAAATTTGAGGAATATTGAAAGGATTTCATAAAAGAAATTATAGAGCAGATCGTAAACAGAATCTTTTAATAATTACTGAGCAAATTCTTGACAAATCCAATACTCTAATCTCAAATCAAATTCCCGATTGATTCATTGATTTTGATTCATTGATTCGATTGAGTCTGGATTTACGTACAGCTTGTCTATCGTATCTATAGTTGTAATTTCGATTCTAACCGAAAAGAACTGTATTTTTTCTCAAATTTCACTTCAACTTGTCAATTTAATCTAATTGTGAAAGTATATGATATGTCTAGATTTTTAATTATTGATTATTCCAAAAGATCGAACTTTTGCCCCAACTTACTTTAGCATCATCAAGCTAGAGCATAGTGTCATGATTCTACTTCAATTTCAACATATACATTATTCGAAAAAGGCTGATAAAAAGGGTGTACGGAATAAAATTGCGACACAAACAAATATTTGGAATAACTACTTTCCCATGTTTGTTTTAGTCAATTTCAATTCCATATCCAAATGCACGAACTTTTCTCCTCACACTACCCCTAAGGTCCAGCACAACACATGGACCAACTTTTTTGTTGTGTGTCAGTCTATTTTTTCTTCACATTTTCCTCCGATTTCACTTCCTTAGGATGCTTCCAAAGTGCCTGCTTCATGATGGCCCAGCACTTTTCAGTTGGCCGGAGTTCTGGTGCGTTCGGGGAGTTGAGATGCTTCGGCACGAAATTGGTCTCCTTAGCCTTGTACCACTCCGAAACCTCTTTCGAGTAATGGCACGAGGCCAAATCCGGCCAGAAAATCGTAAGACCATCGTGTGACCTCAGAACAGGAAGTAGACGCTTTTGGAGGCATTCCTGCTCATTGATCGTTACAGTTGTCACGGATGGGGTGCTCCGCTTTCCAAACGAGCAAATTGCTTGCCAAATCATATATTTTTTGGCAAACTTTGACATCTTCTGCTCTTTAACGTCCTCGAATTTATGATGAGCAGTGAAAAACTGGAGCCCCGGAAGTTGCCGCAAGTCTGCTTTTACATATGTCTCATCATCCATAATCAGGCAATGTGGTTTCGTTAACATCTGGGAGTAGAGCTTCCGTGCACGTGTTTTACCTACCGTATTCTGTCGTGAATTGCGATTAGGCGCCTTTTTGACTTTGTACGTGAAGGACTACACGGTTTTTTTCACATCTTCCACGAAAGTTTTGGATGGATTCTATTTCTTCGCCACATCTGGAACCAAACTGTTGGGATTCCTCTTGAAAGCTTGAACTACCCGCTTGTAATCCTTAACAATATACTGCATTTTGCCACTTTTTTCTTTCCGATCGATGATCAAATGTTCGTGGTACCGATTTCAAACACGAAACACCTTAGAATGTACCATTCCCAGCTTTCTGCTGATGGCACGATGAGATAGATCCGGATTTTCGAGTAACGTGCGCAAAATGCTGGTCTTCCGACTCCATCTTCACAACGATTGCACATCTGCTAGTGAAACTTACACAGCCGTCACAAATACACATTGAACTAATTACACCCAACATTTCAATAGAAAACACGCAACGGGTAAAAAGTTGCAGCCATTTAAAAGTGGTGCAATTTGATTTCGTACACCCTTCAAATCCCAAAAGAATACTTAATAAATGAATTATTCTTAGTGAAGTGAAGAGATTCTTGAAGGATTTATTTCCACTACCATTTCAATTGAATCTTTGATTACTGCTTTGCACTGTAGTTGCTCAAAAATCTCAAAGAAATAGAATACTTAACTGAAAATTTATGCAAACTACGTAATACGGCAATTCAGAGATGATTACCTCTATGTGGAGAAAGCTAACTAATAGTTATGAAGCATAGAGTAAAGTGGAGTAAAAGTTCGAGTGGGGCAAAAGCTTCTTTTTGAAATTTCCAGCTCATTTCAAAACAAATGTTATAAATGTCATGCTGGTTCCAATGCTATTCAAGAGAGAGACTTCCACTGCATTTATTGCAAAAATCGATTAAGATTTGGAAAAGTTATGGCTATTTGTTGATTTTGGACGAAAATTTAATGTGTATTTTTTGCAAACATAGGTTTATGCCTGGTATAAAGTAAGCCTGTCAAAAAAGTATCGATACTTTGTGTTTAAGTCAGCGAACTTTTGCACCTCACTTATTTCTAACTCTTACCCCTCTCGGATTTTTTAAAGAGACAACTGATATATTTGAAATTAAATATTTTGATCAAAATTAACGTCAGAAACGTAGGAGATAAAAAAATGTTCAAATAATTATTTCCAAGGGACCTTCCTTAGCCGAGTGGTTAGAATCCGCGGCTACAAAGCAAAGCCATGATGAAGGTATCTGGGTTCGATTCCCGGTCGGTCCAAGATCTTTTCGTAATGGAAATTTCCTTGACTTCCCTGGGCATAGAGTATAATCGTACCTGCCACACGATATACGAATGCGAAAATGGCAACTTAGGCAAAGAAAGATCTCACTTAATAACTGTGGAAGTGCTCATAAGAACACCAAGCTGAGAAGCGGGTTCTGTCCCAATGAGGACGTCTATGCCAAGAAGAAGAAAAAGATAATTATTTCTAACTCAATTGCTGATACGATTTTAGAAGAATTGCTAAAGGATGTTAGTGTGTTGCAGATTTCTAGCTAGGCAAGCCCCGATAAAATTTGCCACATATTTTCTATTGTCGGCACACAAACAATATTGCTTGAATTATAGAATATCATTAAAAGCTAGTTACAAGTCCACCAAACTCTGATTCTCAATCGACTCCGCATTGGGATAGGTAAGTGCCAACGCCCCAACATAAAACCGACTTCAACACGTCACAGTCCCAGTCACGAGTCCCGTGTTAGATGGGTGAATAAAATTTTATTGGTTTGCGATTAGCGAATTGGGGGCAGCCAGCATTCACGCAATCACCCTTACTCGCGGCGCACGCAGAGTACAATCACCTTTTCCTGGTAATGTGCACCTTCGCGCACACACACACGAGACACAATTCTGCGCCAAGATCTTCGCAACTGCTGCTCGACGATCAAAGTAAGCCCTGAAGTAGGTATCTCACAGACCCGATGGGACAAAACTAAAACTTAATTCAATGCAAATGAAATAAATATTCCGCCGAAGATAGGGCAGATGCACCGACGTTAGGGAGGCTCATAAGTAAAAAAAAATGAAAATCCATACTTCATCACCATAAAAATAGTGTTCTGTGACATTTTCAGCATTCTAGCTGGTGATTTAAAGGTGGCCCAAAAACAATGTAGGTTTTTATGGAAATTACTATGGAGAAATTTTGAAAAATGATCCAAACACGTTAGTACTGTAATGTAAGTACAAAATTATAATCACATAGTGAAAATTCACTCTGTAGATGGTGAATTCTGGAACCGAAATTAAAAACATGGCGAATACTGGTATAGGTAATCCAGTGATCGCCACCATAATTTTCAACACAAAAATAAAGTTTGTAACGCATTCGTTTAACGTATTGAAAGTATTCAGAGGTCTTTTGACTGGCGCTTAAAAAATATGATATATCCTTAGAGTGGCGAATACCGGTACATCTACCCTATATCGCGACTTAACAACGACCGCTCAAAGACAGACAGTCAGTCAGTCAGTTGCACGAGTCTCCGGTTAATGTGTTAATGAAAAGCATGTTCTTTTTGCTCAGTCATGGCTAAGGCAGTCAGTGCCCATAAATGAAAATATTTAGATTAGATTGTGGGTAACCCCATATCAACACCTAGAGGTAATGCGCTTAAGTAGAGGGACCAGACGGAGAGACCAGCGGTGGTCAGGAGCCATAAACGAATTCTTACAGTGCACGGTTATGAGGTAAGTTGCATTAAAGTTATCTGGCTGACTGGTTACATAGAAAGGTGATAGAGTGAATCATGCTTGGAATTAGTAGATTCGTAATTTAGAGGTATTTTCCAGTCTTGTATTTACACCTCACGCAGACGATATTATTTCGGATTCAAATTTTACTGCACATTTGGTATTGCAATGCCCTTGCTTCAACAATGAAATTTGTTAAAGTTTCGAAAGCATTGTCAATAGCAAGTTTTGTTTGGATAGAAATGTTAACATCAAGTTTACTATCAAAGATTCTTATTTATTCCAGTCGGCTCGTAAATAATTGAAAGTGGAGCTTATAGGATTGAGAATCGCTTCATGGGATATTTGAAATGTAACAGGAACTTGATCAGTGTCTAAAATCAGCGTCAAAATCAGCGTGAGCAATCAGTTAGCTACAAAGGTGACTAGAGTCGGTTAAGACCAAATCAATTGTAAAGAGGTGTCTAGAAGAGTAAAAAACAAGAGGTAAAGAGGTGTCTAGAAGAGTAAAAAACAAGTAGGGCTTTCAGGGTATTGAATAAGGAAATATCTTGAAGACCACTCATCAAATAAAATTCTGCCGTTGGAATTGCTTTCCGAATTATTTCATGTTTTGCATTAAAGTCAACAGTGACAAAAAAATGACTTATTGCGAGTCAGTTTTAAGCAAATTAACTTGCTGCCAATGGCATTAAAAAGACAAATAGGCAGCTATATATACCAAGCTGTGTTTCAACAGAAACACAAAAGATTCAAAAGCTTCGGCTTTAAATTACGAAAAAAGTTGATGTTTCATACGCCTATGAATGATGACAGCAACTCAATCACATGCTCCATTCAGTCGATCATTACGATAAACAAAAAAGTTTGGATCTATTTTGAGGTTGGATTCAGATTTCAAATCAGTTTCAGTAATAACTGCTATATGTATGTTATTAGGTGTTAGAAAATGCGATTCTTACTTAAAACAGTGCCCAAAGGACCATATTATAAGGGCCTTTATAAGCTTGTATGGCCGTTATCGAATAGGACATCTTGTTCTGAAAACAAATTTGTTTAAAGTCCATCTCGACACCTCTTTTCAAGAAAACTTTGACACTCGGAGTGAAGAGGCATTCGTAGAAACAGCGTTCAGGGAAATGGCGTTCGTGGGAAAGACGTGCGCAGGAAAGTAGCTTATTCCCTTCAAAATTATGATACTAATCATGCATTTGAAGCAAATTTAGAACTGCAAAAAGTTCATCAGATGAGCACAAGGAAAATATAACTAGTCAATATCGATCGATCTAAAGTCAATCAGCGATAGAAGGTTTATTAATAGAAATTGAATAAAAAAATGCTTGCTTGCGATAATGATCATGATCAGTTTTCTGTGAGAATCATGCTCAACTTTACCTCAGATTCAAATCCAGATCTTTTTATGGAATCTTGCCATGTACCGTGAAAATGATATCCAGGATTTTAAGGGAATCCTACACAGAAAGCTACCATTCGCATTATTTGTAAAAAAAAATCAGGATTCTGTACGAATCCTGATCAAAATTGTATAAAAAATCTCGCGTAATTTTTGAAAAGGACCCTTTCAACATAACTAACATTGCTTTTTCCGATGCGCTTTTTGTATGAAACGGTAACTAAGGACATTGTATTTCGATCTATAGTGAAAAATTTCCCAAAAGCTTCAGTATTGCACTGTTATAATCGAAAAAGAGCGAAAGAGGCGATATTCTCACATTGTTACATAGGTCCTTATGAAAAATTACGCAAGATTTCTTCTCAGAATTCTATAAGAAGTGTAACCAGATTACTGTTTAAGATTTTATAAAGTTAGCATCTTTTTACCATAGTCTTGCATGCGTAAACCTAAAGTTTTTCGTAGATTTTTGTAAGTAAAATATTCTTTAAAAAAATAAATTAAAATATTCATCGGATTTCTAAAATTATATCAATGAACATACATATTATAGGCAAATGTTTAAAATAAAATTAATGTATTAACTTTTTTTTAGTAAAACAAGTATACATTTTCACCATTCTTTCATAAATTGTCAAAAAATCTTTTGTAATTCCAGAATCTGTGTCGATTTTGATCATTAGTACCGTTAAGTCACCAGTCACCGTGCGGGCTCCATTCACCGTGCACATATACAAATTCCTACAAAATATTCATACAATTTTCACAAATTATTCTTTTGTCAGCAAAATAAGATAAAACTGATAAAATGAAGTAGTTTTTGTCGCAAAGCATTTTGAAAAACCTAGTTTATGTAGTCAAAATCATGTGAATTCTGTTTAATAATGAGATTTTTCAACACTCTTAGTAGAAACGCCAAAAATTACCATTTTTCATTTTAACGTTAGAGTACGAAATTTTTTCAAAATTTCAACAAGTTTACACTGTGGATACTACTAGTTAGATGTATTTCATCGTGTAAGCAAAGAAATTTTATGCAATTTATAATTTTTCATTGTGTTTCAGTCAAAACCCAAATGCACGGTAAATGGACCCTTTTCAATATGTATGGTTCCCATTACCGTGCATTACTGTAAAAAGCTTGAAATTATTCGGTAAGATTAGATTTATTGTTATGTCGTGATTAAAAAACTTCATATTGAGTGTTTGAGTGAATATGAAATGGTTTGGACAATACAGTCAAACCTCCTATAACGATTTTAATGAAAAATTATTTATTTAGTAAATTTTTAAACATTTTATGGTTTTTATTATAAATGAAGATTTTAATATTCATAAAAATGAGCGCGCACACTACTAGAAACATAGTTGCTCCATTACCAACGTTTCTTCAAGATACAAAATTAAATCATGACGAAAACTATATGCACGGTGAATGGTGCACTAGTGTGCACGGTAAATGGTGACATAGCACGGTACGAGGCGACCTTAACATTACATTTTCAAACATATTTTTAGAGTGTTTTTTGTTATCCATCACTAGTTTTATATTTTTTCCTGAATTATTATATAATTGCACGCTACGTAGTGGTATTCTAGTACGCATTAAATTATTTGGCAAAGTTATACAATTTATTGAAGTGCAAATTTTTCTTAAATGCACGGTGAATGGTAGCTTGACGGTAATCTGATTCCGGAGATATTCCAAAATTCAGTGAGACTGACACGTAGCCATAGCCAATATAAATGTCTCAGGCTACACAATATTTCTTATGTTACTTTATTTATTTATTTACTTCTCGAAACAATATTTTGATGAGAACCTCTAGTGAAAAATTAAGTTTTGGTGTGGCGTTTTTGAACAATGAAAATATATGTTTTAAGTACCACTCTGGTCGAATAAATGCCATGAAAACCTAAAAAAAAACAAATATATTATTTTACTGTTCTGATTTCTTGAAGACAAATCAACCGATTCGCACGATTTTTTTAAGAAAATTTATGTTTTCTCGTAAATAGATGTATAATGATGATTTAAACTATTTCATTTTTATTATGATTAGTTTAGTTAGTTGAATGATTCTTTGCATTTACACTTTTTGAAGGTGGAAGCAATACTGTTCAAAAAGTTAGTACTAAACAGTCCTCTATTGCAAAGCCTGCATAGGCGCCGTCCACAAATTACGTAACGCTCTAGGGGGAGGGGGGAGTAGGCTCAAGCGTTACGGTTCATACAAAAATTTTAAATTTTCCATACAAAAAGCGTTAAGAAGGGGGGTCGGGGTCGAAAATTTCCAATTTCAGCGTTACGTAATAAATGGATGCTGCCATACAAACTTTTAGTGTTTGAAATGTTGTAAAAACTTAAGTGTGAATAACTGAAGTCATTTTTTAAATCATGAAGCATTGCAACTATAGTGTTTCGCTCAAAAACCGTTTATTGTCGAAAAACATTCCCAAATTGCCTATTTTTAGGCGTATTATGTTCATTCACCAAACTCAATTTTGCAATACTCAATGGGAGGTCATTTTGTCTAAAGAACGCCAATGAAATTTGATTCCTACTTACTACTCGATTAGTTGTCCCATAAGTTTACCAGAAAATATTGTAATTTGAAGCACATAATGATGCCTTCAAGCAGTGTATTACCTGAAAAAAATGAGAATGACGAGTCAAAAGATTTCTAGATTATAATTAGCCGGTGTTCAGAGAGACAGATCCAAGAATTGTTTTTAATTATTTCAGAAAAATGTGCTCTTATCATTCAAAATAATAAAACATTTGCCTTATTTGCAGTAATGTTCGATCTTTTCTTTTTGATAAGACTTCTGTATCTTACAAGCATCGAGAAGATCAAAATTGATGGAGTTCTTGAATTACCTATCTTCGCATGGTCAAAATATAATCTAGTCCGGCCTGTATAAACACCGACAAATTACAAAGATAAATGGTATACATAGGGTCAAGAACTGTGGGGCCTTCTTTAGCCGAGTGGTTAGAGTCCGCGGCTACAAAGCAAAGCAATGCTAAAGGTGTCTGGGTTCAATTCCCGGTCGGTCCAGGATCTTTTCGTAATGGGAATTTCCTTGACTTCCCTGGGCATAAAGTATAATCGTACCTGCCACACGATATACGAATGCGAAAATGGCAACTTCGGCAAAGAAAGCTCTTAGCTAATAACTGCTGAGAAGCAGGCTCTGTCCCAGTGAGGACGTAATGCCAAAAAGAAGAAGAAGGGTAAAGAACTACTTGGGATCTTCTATTATTCTTGTCCCGGTATCTTGCCCAGGATTCTTTTAAAATCCTTGCTCTTTGACTCTGCGAGTATAATGTTGAGGATTGCACAAACTACACAAATATCGTCTACTTCTCCATATAGTTTTCCTTGCACTCTTCCACAAATTTCAATTGAATGCTTCTTGTGTCAACTGATCATTTTTGCATTTGGGCGACGGTGATCCTTAATATTGTTAATATCTCCATGGTCCATATATGGCGCAAGCGATTTGAAGGTGAATTTTCAAGTTATAATAAAAGTGAAGTAAACATAACTTTTTTTTATTTTTCAACCAATTTTAAAACTTTTAGCATCATTACCTTCAAAATTAAATTAGAACACTAAATTTGTCTTAAGGTGAAGATGAATCGAAGCCAAAGTTCAAATTTTCAAAAGCACGGATCTGGACAACCGAACATCCGTTCAAGCTGAAAACTTAATCGATTGGTCACTAGCTGGTGGTGACCAATCGTTTAGATTTTCAGCTCAAACGGATGTTTGGTTCTCCAGATTCGTGCTCTTGAAAATTTGAACTTTGGCTTCGATTCATCTTCACCTTAAATCAAAACTAGTTTTAGTTGGAAGAAGTTTACTCCAAAGTTTTCCTCATTTTACTAAAAATTTCATCTTTGTTTGACCATAACATTATAAATATTTAATCGATTCCAAATCTTCTTGCATGTTTTTGAAGCGAATTTAGTTGTTTGCAAATTGTTCATACAACACATTTCAATAAAACAAAAATTTCAACAAAAAATGCAAAAAAACATGATTTTTCCACGAAAATGCCATTTTTTTAAGTTTTTGCTGGTTGAACATTATCTCTAAAGCTGTAAAAACATTTGGAATCGTTTGAGTATTTATGAAGTTATGGTCAAACAAAGATGATTTTTTTAGTAAAATGAGAAAAAAATAGAGAAAACTATTTTTAACCTTCGGGCTGTCGCGCTGTTGTACTTTGTACAAAAGTTGTGATTATATGCTATCATTTTGCAAATAAAAGATATCTATCGACACCAAACCAAAATGTATTCGTCAAGAATCTTCTTAAGAACAATACTCGACAGTTTTTATTTACAGCATGGCCCTGCATAATACGGTAAAATCAACAAATGTGCATGGAAGTCGCATAATAATGAACGCACTATATACGGTTTGAGTAAACCACAGTTTGAAATCGGTATGTCTCAAAATTCAGATAATATAGAAACTTGGGGTCTTTAGTAAAGTTGTTCTGGAGGTGAAGCGCTATCTGATGGTACCTCATTTAATTCGGAATTTGACCGCTAGGTGGCACTAGTGGGCTACTTTTGTTTTGCAGATATGTTACGATTCTGACCATTTAGAAGGATGGCGTCTTCGGAAAAGTTGTTTAGTATGTTATGAACTATCATTGTTCGAGCTAGTTGATTCTAAATTTTGCCACTAGGTAGCGCTAGTGAGCATGAAACTTTTGTTCGCTGATATCTCAGGAGCCTGACCACTTAGAAAGATAGTGTCTTCGGCAAAGTAGGTCAGTAGCTCAATGGCTATCAATATTTGAGCCAAGAAATGGGATATTTGCCAGCAGGCGGCGCTAGTGAGCACAAATTTTTTGTTTTGCGGATACTGCAGGATCTTGACTTTTCAGACAGGCACATTCGACAAAGTTGTTCAGAAGCTCAGGGACTATCATTATTTAACAAAATCTCGAACTTTAATGATTAAACAAAGAAAGAATTTGAGCTACTGAACAACTTTTAAAAAGACGCCATCTTTCTAAGTGGTCAGGATCCTGAGATCTGCGAAAGTTTCTTGCTTAGTAACGCCGCCTAGTGGTAAAATCACGAATTTATTGGCTAAAATAATGATAGCCCTTGAGCTACTGAACAATTTTGCCGAAGATGTCATTTTTCTAAGTGGTCATACTCCTGGGATATTCGCAAAACCAAGGGTGTTGTACAAAGTACAACGCGCGACTACTCGCGTTACAAAAAATCGCGCGGCCACCGAAATTTTATCTAAGACTAGTTTAGATTTTAGACAAATTTAGTGTTCTACAATGTTTTTATAAATTTGATTTTAAAGATAATAGTGCTAAAAGTTTCAAAATTGGTTAGAAAATATCAAAGTTATGGTGATTTCACTGAAATTTTTTATAACTTGAAAATTCGCCTTCAAGACGCTTGCGCCACCTCTAAATCTTACGTTACGCACTGTTCGCGTAGTGCGCGATCAACTCTCTTCTTGAAGATTGAACTAATGCTAGTGTCTACTCTCGTGAACTAAGGCGACATCAGCTTTACTCACTCGGTATACACTGCACTGTTATTAAAGCCCTTGTCGCGTCCAACTCAAGTTCGAGGTTAGAAATCAGTATTCGAACTCAAGGTAAAGCACTGGATTCAGTTAAGACTTGGGAGGTATTCTTCCATTACTACTTGAAACTTTCCTTGGTACTTGATCATTCTTACATTGCTGGAAATGAATTGGCCGACAGGTTTATCGTGTTTTGTTTAAGAAGATAGTAAAAGTAAACCTTATTCATCTATTGTTACAGCATCACGTTTAATTTTCAACTAAAAATGCTTGAATGTTACATGATCGTGTAAATTTATAGTGTATTCGATTGACAAATAAGCGATTTGTCGTTGACATTTTAGTTTATTTTGATGCTCCAAATATGTCAATGAAAACAAACTGAAACTTACAACATATTTTTAGCTGTGTGGACTTCATTAAACATTATCTAGCAACTCCATTATCAGAGTTCTGAAAAGAAATTTGGATATATTCCTGGACAGCAACTTTATAGAAACAATACTAGAGTAGTTTGTGGAGCTGTTTTCAATAGAGGCAAAGCATTGGTTTTGGGATTACCAATTCCAGGATCCTCGTAAATGTCACTTCTCCAATCGAATTAGGTTTGAAGGCTACGCAAACCTACTCACCGTGTAGAGAAGCGACCAATCGGATAAACGAATTAGTTCTTGTCGAGTGGTTTGATTCTACGACGACAGCCACCTCTTCTAACAATCCTGATCCTATAATAGACCAGTAGACTCCATACTGTCGATCGTGATCCACCACTGAGGGTGATGAATCATTCTCATTCTTCGACTGGGGCAACCATCCGTTCGTCATCGTCATCAGCACCATCACCGTCGTCTAGAGTAGCGTGACGTACAAAAAAAGTTCAAAACAAATAGAACAGTAACGTGTGGATGGTGTTTTTTGCCCTATAGATACCTACACAGAGTTCCTCCTCCTTTGCGCGCCTTCGTATTTCTTCCTAAAGATCAGGGTCAAGAGAGCTGAACGTTACCGTTCTCGAATGCTGCACACGCGACTCGATTCTCCACTTCACGCCGGAGATTGTCCCACGAATCACTACTCCTCGGCAAATACATAGGGTCTCTTTGAGGGATCCAGACTCACGACCAACACACGTTCCAATGGATGCGATCTAAACAACAATACGCTATACGTACAGTATTGGACAATATATTTGCAACTTTTTCGATGACCAATATTGCTAAGCTGAATGAAATATTTTCTGCTTTTCAGAATTTTAACATATATTTTTAAGTACTTTTTTCCACATGTTCAAAATTATTACCGATTTAATTTATGTTTTTTTTAAAAAAAAAAAAGGTTTTTCTTAAAATCTAGAAGATTTACACAAAAACTGTCTTAAGCAAACTTTTGTACATCGTCCGTATATACAACTTTGCTGAAGGAACCATGAAGCTGTTCCTTCAAATAATTCAGTTGTCAATTGTTAAAAATTTTCAAGAAAAACCCAACTAAATGCAGCATGGGGCAGACAAAATCAGGACATTACTGTACTACCAAATATATGTTGAAGTTATAGTTCGAATTTCTGTGAAAATTTGAGTTAAATCGGTCAATAAATAACTAAGATGTAGCTCACCAAGTTTGACCATGTTGTATGCACAAACGAAAAACTTGCAAATTTATTGTCCAATACTGTATAAAAAAAATCTATCCTCTCAAGTCGCGATTCCTCGTCATGATTCGTTTCTACTACATGGCCGGGATTGGATCGAATTGTGGGGGTAGCAAAAAAACGCAGCCAACAGGTACAACCATAATTACGGATTAATTATTTTATTACATGGTTTCAAACAAAAAGGCAGTTATTACTAAATTATGCTTTGCTCCGGTGTGCTGCTCGTCAGCCACTCACCTCGCCTCAGCTGCTCTAGTTTGGCGGGCAGGGACCGTGAGGACGACGATTTTTTACGGCCACAAAAAGGACGTGGTGCGGTAAATGGCTGCAAATTGAGATACTTTGCATCGAACAGCAGGCAGGCCGCCCTCGGATTGATTCGAACTGTTTTATAGTTTGATCAGCATAACCTTTCGTTGATTGGGGCTTGTGTTTAGATTTTTATGCTGCTGAATTGGCATTTAAGTTCGTTGCGGAAATGTCTAACATGTGGCCAAAATCATTGAAATTCATTAACAAGTCTATTGAGTGTTTTATAGTTGAATGTTTTTTTAGCAGTTTGCAAAACAGCCACGTGTAAAAGATTCGAATGTTATAATCCAATCCAAATCAAAATCCAATCGAAATCGAAATCAAATCGAAATCGAATCGAAATCGAATCGAAATCGAATCGAAATCGAATCGAAATCGAATCGAAATCGAATCGAAATCGAATCGAAATCGAATCGAAATCCAATCCAAATCCAATCCAAATCCAATCCAAATCTAATCCAAATCCAATCCAAATCCAAATCCAATCCAAATCCAATCCAAATCCAATCCAAATCCAATCCAAATCCAATCCAAATCCAATCCAAATCCAATCCAAATCCAATCCAAATCCAATCCAAATCCAATCCAAATCCAATCCAAATCCAATCCAAATCCAATCCAAATCCAATCCAAATCCAATCCAATCCAAATCCAATCCAAATCCAATCCAAATCCAATCCAAATCCAATCCAAATCCAATCCAAATCCAATCCAAATCCAATCCAAATCCAATCCAAATCCAATCCAAATCCAATCCAAATCCAATCCAAATCCAATCCAATCCAAATCCAATCCAAATCCAATCCAAATCCAATCCAAATCCAATCCAATCCAATCCCAAATCCAATCCAAATCCAATCCAAATCCAATCCAAATCCAATCCAAATCCAATCCAAATCCAATCCAAATCCAATCCAAATCCAATCCAAATCCAATCCAAATCCAATCCAAATCCAATCCAAATCCAATCCAAATCCAATCCAAATCCAATCCAAATCCAATCCAAATCCAATCCAAATCCAATCCAAATCCAATCCAAATCCAATCCAAATCCAATCCAAATCCAATCCAAATCCAATCCAAATCCAATCCAAATCCAATCCAAATCCAATCCAAATCCAATCCAATCAATCCAAATCCAATCCAAATCCAATCCAAATCCAATCCAAATCCAATCCAAATCCAATCCAATCATCCAAATCCAATCCAAATCCATCCAAATCCAATCCAAATCCAATCCAAATCCAATCCAAATCCAATCCAAATCCAATCCAAATCCAATCCAAATCCAATCCAAATCCAATCCAAATCCAATCCAAATCCAATCCAAATCCAATCCAAATCCAATCCAAATCCAATCCAAATCCAATCCAAATCCATCCAATCCATCCAATCCAATCCAAATCCAATCCAAATCCAATCCAAATCCAATCCAAATCCAATCCAAATCCAATCCAAATCCAATCCAAATTCCAATCCAAATCCAATCCAAATCCAATCCAAATCCAATCCAAATCCAATCCAAATCCAATCCAAATCCAATCCAAATCCAATCCAAATCCATCCAAATCCAATCCAAATCCAATCCAAATCCAATCCAAATCCAATCCAAATCCAATCCAAATCCAATCCAAATCCAATCCAAATCCAATCCAAATCCAATCCAAATCCAATCCAAATCCAATCCAAATCCAATCCAAATCCAATCCAAATCCAATCCAAATCCAATCCAAATCCAATCCAAATCCAATCCCAAATCCAATCCAAATCCAATCCAAATCCAATCCAAATCCAATCCAAATCCAATCCAAATCCAATCCAAATCCAATCCAAATCCAATCCAAATCCAATCCAAATCCAATCCAAATCCAATCCAAATCCAATCCAAATCCAATCCAAATCCAATCCAAATCCAATCCAAATCCAATCCAAATCCAATCCAAATCCAATCCAAATCCAATCCAAATCCAATCCAAATCCAATCCAATCCAATCCAAATCCAATCCAAATCCAATCCAAATCCAATCCAAATCCAATCCAAATCCAATCCAAATCCAATCCAATCCAAATCCAATCCAAATCCAATCCAAATCCAATCCAAATCCAATCCAAATCCAATCCAAATCCAATCCAAATCCAATCCAAATCCAATCCAAATCCAATCCAAATCCAATCCAAATCCAATCCAAATCCAATCCAAATCCAATCCAAATCCAATCCAAATCCAATCCAAATCCAATCCAAATCCAATCCAAATCCAATCCAAATCCAATCCAAATCCAATCCAAATCCAATCCAAATCCAATCCAAATCCAATCCAAATCCAATCCAAATCCAATCCAAATCCAATCCAAATCCAATCCAAATCCAATCCAAATCCAATCCAAATCCAATCCAAATCCAATCCAAATCCAATCCAAATCCAATCCAAATCCAATCCAAATCCAATCC
The DNA here is from genome assembly GCF_002204515.2 of Aedes aegypti. NCBI lineage: Eukaryota > Metazoa > Arthropoda > Insecta > Diptera > Culicidae > Aedes > Aedes aegypti. The sequence continues at coordinate 119,635,226 of NC_035107.1, forward strand.
AAATCCAATCCAAATCCAATCCAAATCCAATCCAAATCCAATCCAAATCCAATCCAAATCCAATCCAAATCCAATCCAATCCAAATCCAATCCAAATCCAATCCAAATCCAATCCAAATCCAATCCAAATCCAATCCAAATCCAATCCAAATCCAATCCAAATCCCAATCCAAATCCAATCCAAATCCAATCCAAATCCAATCCAAATCCAATCCAAATCCAATCCAAATCCAATCCAAATCCAATCCAAATCCAATCCAAATCCAATCCAAATCCAATCCAAATCCAATCCAAATCCAATCCAAATCCAATCCAAATCCAATCCAAATCCAATCCAAATCCAATCCAAATCCAATCCAAATCCAATCCAAATCCAATCCAAACCAATCCAATCCAATCCAAATCCAATCCAAATCCAATCCAAATCCAATCCAAATCCAATCCAAATCCAATCCAAATCCAATCCAAATCCAATCCAAATCCAATCCAAATCCAATCCAAATCCAATCCAAATCCAATCCAAATCCAATCCAAATCCAATCCAAATCCAATCCAAATCCAATCCAAATCCAATCCAAATCCAATCCAAATCCAATCCAAATCCAATCCAAATCCAATCCAAATCCAATCCAAATCCAATCCCAAATCCAATCCAAATCCAATCCAAATCCAATCCAAATCCAATCCAAATCCAATCCAAATCCAATCCAAATCCAATCCAAATCCAATCCAAATCCAATCCAAATCCAATCAAATCCAATCCAAATCCAATCCAAATCCAATCCAAATCCAATCCCAAATCCAATCCAAATCCCAATCCAAATCCCAATCCAAATCCCAATCCAAATCCAATCCAAATCCAATCCAAATCCAATCCAAATCCAATCCAAATCCAATCCCAAATCCAATCCAAATCCAATCCAAATCCAATCAAATCCAATCCAAATCCAATCCAAATCCAATCAAATCCAATCCAAATCCAATCCAAATCCAATCCAAATCCAATCCAAATCCAATCCAAATCCAATCCAAATCCAATCCAAATCCAATCCCAAAATCCAATCCAAATCCAATCCAAATCCAATCAAATCCAAATCCAAATCCAATCCAAAATCCAATCCAATCCAATCCAAATCCAATCCAAATCCAATCCAAATCCAATCCAAATCCAATCCAAATCCAATCCAAATCCAATCCAAATCCAATCCAAATCCAATCCAAATCAATCCAAATCCAATCCAAATCCAATCCAAATCCAATCCAAATCCAAATCCAATTCAAATCCCAATCCAAATCCAATCCAATCCAATCCGAATTAAATTCAAATCTAGTTCTAATCAATCGAAATCCAATCAATTCCAATTGGAATTCAATTGAAATTCAATCGATATCCGATCCAAACCTATGCTTTAAATCTTCTTACTGCATCACTACATCAATGTTCAAATGCTCATCAACGCATTGTAAATCGTTAGCCATCCACGCCTTGATGCATATGAAATCCTAAACGATAGAGATGATGGCCTTTTCACAACAGAGTAATTTTCCAAGGCACCACAACCCAGTCTGTCAGTGTTTCCGCTAATTTTCCAAACCACGCATCACTCAATTTTCTCGCCTCGTTTTTGCAACCAAATCCGAGCATGTGATGCCCCAAAAGTGGTTCATATCCCTTTCTTTCAGCAGACTAATCGTAGCGAAACACTTTTTCCACTCGGAAAACTCTTCTTCCGCCTTCAAACTCTCCAACCGACCGAGGAAGAAGATCCCTCCACCAAAAGCCTATAGGCAGACGAGTTCGACGCTGATGCTTCTGTTGTGCAAAATGATGAATGATGCATCTTGTCGTTATGGTCGTCGTAGAAGAGTTGTATACCACCCGAAAATCCAACTACTATTGACGATGTGGGAACGACACACGATTTCTGTCCGAAAGAAATATTCAGCGTCCGGGTCCATATGGCACCCGGTATTTACAACAAACAAAACGCCGGCCACTTCTTTCCGCTTGGGGCTGATGCAGGTTTTGGTTGCAAAGAGTGTACTCACGACGATGATAATGGCGACAACGGAACAAGGGAATCTGCTTCTTCCGCCACAGTCGTCGTCGTCGTTGTTGGATGTAGCTGGGCAGAGTGCATCAATATGTTTCAAATGAAGAACTGAGGGACGAAGCATATGCATTGGTTAGTAGACTGGCTCCGGTCGATAAACGTTGAAAAAAGTTTCGTTGTTTGAAATAGACCTTAAAATCAATATTTTAATGAAGTTTGAGTGAAAAAAAATATAAAAAAAGAATCGAAAAACTTTGAAAAACATTAAAATTTTAAACAAAATAAAAAATTTGAAGGAAAAGAAAAAAAATAAAAAAATATAAATAACCTGATAGAATTAAAAAAATAACCTAATAGAATAAACTTTGATAAAATAAAATAAATGGATTAAAAAATAAATTTTGAAAAATGTTTAAATTTTTGAAAAAAAAATGAATAGATCGAAAAAAATCAATGTTTTGAAAAAAAAATAAAATCTGTTAAAAACATGAAATGAAAACGAAATATCATTTGGTGAACTGAAAATTATTGAAATATAGTCAAACCTCCATGAGTCGATATCTGAAGGGACCGTCGACTCATGAAAATATCGAATGATGGAACAGAAATGCTTTGGAAAACTGATTGATGAGACCATCGTAATAAGCATGAAAATTTGTTTTAAGTATGGTTCCATGAGTCGATATCGAATCATTGAACATCGACTTTTGCACTTTATTTTATTCCTCTAGATTTAGAGGTGCAAACATTCTGAAATGATTCTGTTTTGCTTACAAAACGTTAAGCTTAACACAATTTTTCGAAAAATATAAAAAAACGATTCTGAGCCAGTCTAACGCCGTATGGTTCCCGAGATTCAACAAGCCGAGAAAAATCGTTTTGTGTAATGTTTAATAAATCTTTCCACTCAGCTCTCTAAATATGCTGCTTCGTCCGACTTCCTGGTTTCACAGCAGACGTTTCCGCGCAAACGAAGGCTCCGCTGGAGAACGTTGTCGTGTCAACCGAAAAGAGTTGTTGTGTCACGACGGTTTTGGGGACTTATGGATGGAGTTGTTTGTTATTGTAGCTGCCGTTGCATAATTGCAGGCTGATGGACAACGACAACGGTGGTGATGGTTTGGATTCAAGTGACTATCTCTCTCTTTCTATTTGGTTTTTCTGCTGGAGGTTAGCTATCTCTGCAAGGATTGGTTTGGACCTAATGTATACCAATGGAAGATTGCCGGTTGCATCGTTTCCATCGTCGACATGAGGGCATTCACGGATGCTATCAACTTTTCTGCATGTGCATTACTCATTTCTAATATCTTCCGCTTCGTTAGAGTAGATTGTCTGAACGCAGATGGGCTATGGTAGTATCAATGGTAAAAGGGGTTTTGTGTGACTGTTCAACAACTTGAACTCCAACTTGAAGGTCCAAAGTCATAAACGAATTTTATATTAAATCTAATCGTAATTGACCTGAATTAACGGTATATTTAAATTAATCATGATTGGTTTTTATTTTGACAACTCCATCTGAGCTGGCAACTTTCTCTGCTTATTTTCAGCTATTAGTCCAAAACTTCTGTTTTGAAATCTCGAAATTTCGTGAAAGTTGAAATGAAGTCAATCAAGCCTGTTTGTCAAGGAATGTTCAACGAGCTTGCAGTTTGTAAGAGGTTAAGGGTTGTCTATGCTCCTCATGGCTTGTTATCAGTCTTAGTGCACTCTTCTCTTAGTGGTTTTTAGCCCATACGTAGTATTAAAATTTGGAATTAAAAATGGCTTATGGTCCTGTACATGTTTAATAAACGATGAAAAATTGGATAAACCTCTTCAGCGATCTATCCATATTTCAAATAGCTTCTCGTATCAATTCTCACAAATCATATATTTAGCATCCATGAAGCAATGTTTTGGTACCATGGCCTTACTTCCATCTTCGGCATTGAATATAAATTACCTCCAAGCTTATATCACACATTGGCGTAGGAATAGGATGGGGTGAGGGGCGTTGGAGGGGGGGCTAGGCCCCCTCCAGAATTTTGGATGATGTATATATAAAATTTAAAAAAATATATATTTTACATAATTCTAGAGTGCAGAACAATCTGCTGAATCAACTGACAATATATATTCAGAAATTACGTTCTTTTATTTTGTTCAAAACTAGAGGGAAAACCTCGCTTGTCGTACACAGCATCAGTGTGGCGGTTCTGACTTCGGTGAATCGTTCGATCATCCGAAGATTAATTGTCCGGCTGTCGCTCGATATCTCTGTTGCAAAAAAATACTGAGATACCAAAAAACGTCAGTATCTTGGTAATTCGGTTCCTTAAATTTGTATTTTCTGAGTAGTGCAAACAATACTATTTCAAATGTTTAGCATAGAGCAGTATTTTCACTGCATTATGATTTTCTATGTTCTTGGAGGGTGCCCTGATCGAGGTGTCCGGTGACGATGATTGCCCTCATAAGATTTCTTTAAAGAAATCCATACATTAATTACAACTCGTATAATAACCGACAAAATTATTTGATAAAAAGCTGGAATTCAACCTGGCTAAGGCTTCTAAGAAAAGTTTAAAAAATCGGCCATAGTTTTTTTATTCCAGCAATATGTTCTTTCTTTGTTTTCGCTTCAATTTCATTAAAATAATTTTGAATGAGTGAATTTATTGCTTACACTTTATAATACGTTCTACTAAGAAAAATATTTACTTGAATTCTCAAGAATTTTAGTTTTACCTAATTTATTAAGATATATCGAAGGGTGGATTTATTTCTACAAATTTCTTAGAATATAATCAAATAATATTGCGAGATTTGTTCATGTTCAAGTTGATCTTGATATGTGTTCCCAGATTATAAAAAAATACTTAACTTTTCAAAAGTTCAAATTTTGCCTTAGCATTTTTTCCAAAAAATCATTGATTTTGTCAAATTGATTCATATAATTTTCCAAAGACAGTTTTTCGCGAAGTTCTTAAAAAGTCAATTTTCAAAATACATCGTATAATGGGTCACGAATTCACCTTTGTTTTTTTTTCTGTAAATTCAAATCCCAGGATTATATAGGAATAATCTACGATAAGTATTTTTGGAATGTCTCTTGGCTTCGAATCTTCGGATGAAATTTACCAGGCATTCTTCCAAAATTAACATAGCGATAAAGGAATCTGTAGAGAAATATTTAGCAAAATAACTGGGCGGGATTTATTGAGAAATTAAAAAAAAATGTGAAGATCTTTGTTAAAACATTACTGGTATATTTTCTGAAATGAAACTGGAATTGATTTCTAGTGCAATTTCAAGGCGGAATTCCTTGAGGCTTTTCGGTGGAATTATGGGAAATGGTGGTGGAGTTCCATGAGAAATTTGTTGTTTTTCTTTCGATTTCATTAGGGAGATTTCAATTATCCTGTAATTATTTATCTCAAGAGAAACAATTTTCTATAATCACATATATTTTGCTGTTTCGTTATCCATCGGTTGTTTCTATCTGCTTTAACAGTTTGTTGTTTTTCCTTCCTTTGCATGACGCATTTTTGAGCAACTTCGTACAAAAAACATACGCCAAAAAGTAACATTGTAATAAATCTTTAAGAAAAAAAAATTCTAGGAGTTTTGAAAAATATCAGAATATTTATGCGCCCTTCAGGGATTCCTCAGCAACATTTCAAAGTAAAGCAAAAAAATTCCTCCGAGTTTTAAATTATGAATGCTCTTGAAAAATACCGCCAATATTTTCACGTTAAACTTCTATATTCTACCACAATAGTTAAAAATATTTCCTCCAAATAAGTTTTTTGGAATTTCTGCAAGTAGGAAAAAAATAGTTTTCAAATTAATCTGTTCGTCATACTATGATGGAGCTACGGAGTTCATGCAAAAATTCCATCCATTTCAACATTATTCATTGTCCATTATAAATGAGGATAAAAATGAACAAGATTGTTTGTAGTTAATCCTACAGAAAAAAAAATACCAACACTTTTTCTGTGAGGTACATCGTCAGGAATTTCGTTTTAAAGTTTCATAATTTCTACGGTGAATTCTTGAATTTCTCGACAAGAATTCAGATTTTCCCAAATACAATTTAAACTAAAATAATAAAAAAATACAAGTCAATGAAGTTATTCGTAGAGTAATTTGTAAAGATATTCCTTTAAATATTGAGGTATTTCGGAAATAGTTTTTGAGCCAATTATGAAGAGCGGATAGATATTCTTTATAGAAAAATCCTTGAATTCGAAAGAAATTGAGTAAATTTTAGAACCTGAAGAATATTTTTGAGAAATTCAAGAATAAATTGGAAAATCCGAAACGCAAACGCTGTTTAAAGAAGAAACTCTTTGGAAAATGCTTGGGTGGATCACTGGTGAATTTTTCGGAATGATCCTTGGACGACATCCCAGGGGAAACAATAATATAATATACCAAAGAAATTTCTGAACAAACTCCTCGGGAATTGAGTATTTTATGTAAGAGTTTATGAAAAATAGCTGAACGTATTTCGCTAAGAGCTTTGGAATGATTGAATTATACAAAAAATAGGTAGGCGTATTTGACGAAATATTAAAACATTATATGCGAGAGATAATTTTGAAGGAATTCGGGGATCAATACCAAATTGATTTCTAGAAAAATCCAAAGAAACTCTTAAGAGAATTTTCTGTAAAAAAAAAAAGCAGATACGTTTGTGGCAAACTTCTGTGAGAAATCACTAAAAATATTTTCCCAATTGAATCTTGTTTGATTATTTCTAAAAATCTAGTGGAATATTAGGAGGAATCTTGAAAGAATCCAAATCAAAATCTTGAAGGCAATTTTGGTAGTATTTCTCGGATTATTTCTTGGGGAAATCCTCAGTAACTCCAGAAAATCCTCAAATAATTATTAATGAACGTTTGGATGATATCTATGTTCAACTAACAATAAAAATTTATGTGCAGTAAGTACGTAGTTTACCTCCATGGAAAATTGTTGAAAATTCGGAATTCTTCAATAGATTCTTTTGAACAATCTGTATCAATTCTGCGGAAATTTTCGGGTAAGATTAGAAAGCCTAAAGAAACTCCTGGAAAAAAAAATCTGTTAAATAATAACTACCAATCCCGGGAATGATTTTCTGTGGGAGTCCCAGCAGGAACTCTGAGAAAACCGGTAAAGGAGTTCTTGGAGAATTCACTAGGGATATTTCTCGTGAGTTCATTGCAAGAATTCTTGAAGGACTATTTTACTGGATTACATAAAAAAAATAATATTTTCCGTAATGGAAATTGAAACAAAAAAAAAATCACAAGAAGGTAAAATCAACAATTTGTGAAAATTCGGCCCCCCTAGACCCCCTCCAGAAAAAAACCTAGCTACGCCAATGATGTTACTTATACACTAAACATATTTTGCCTATTTTTAAAGATTCCGTAGTACATATTTAAAACACTTTTGTTAACGCACTAAGGAACTAAGGGAAATCTAAGCAAATCATTTAGTTTAGTTGTTATCTTCCCAAGTGATTTATCATCAAAAGTCTCTTCAATGCGTAAGAGAAAAATATCTCTCTTCTCTTCGAGATGCTTGAGAAGTAGTTCGTGGGCTTTGAGGGTTTGTGAAAGACTAACGTAAAGATATAGAAATCGCCCATCTATGGATTGTTAAACCTGTATATCACGAATATTTCATAATGTTGCTGAATCGGTAGATTGTGTCAAGTACAAATATTAGGTATGGTGAATCAAAATTGTATTATATACACGAAATCTTTTTTTACGAATTGGATATTGGGACAAAAATACAGAAGAATCTGTTTACAGTGTGTTCACAGTAGGGAGCCGTATTTTATTCCTGGCACTTTCAATTCACTTTGGTAGGGTTGTTAAAGCCTTATATTCGCCCATAATATACATAAGCATAAGCATAAGCATTGATGACCGTACAATTCGTAGTTGCTACTCCGTGATTGACCAGAATAATCGAAGTTGCACAAGGAATCAAGAGATGTAGCTTGGGAGTAGCTTTTCATCTTCAATGTACACTTTCGAGAACTCCAGACATTAAAAAGTCAATAACGTCGCCGGCCACGTCCTTACGGCCATCGGGGGAAGGGAAGGAATGTTAGTGTGACATCCATTGTTACTAGAGACCGAGATCACCTCTGCATCTCCATGGTTGTCATGGGAAGGAGTTGTGTTAGTGGGAAGGGATCATAGCTGCATGATCAGGATTCACCTTGGTAAGTGATGCGATTCATGCAACTTCGGTTCAATAAATCACCTATCAATATTCTAAAGACAACGTGAACATACGAAAAGTCGACTCTTTTAGCGTCGAACCATTTAAACGTTATTTTTTAAAATGATTAAAATCAGGTAAAAGGAAAGGTATGGGCCTTTTAATGTTAATGTACAAGAGTCTATGTCGACACTTACAGTGACGAACTGTTCATATTTTGTTAAGTCAATTAATTTAAGTAACATTCCTACCGTTGTCATAATATATAGATGTTCCATAATGTTTTACATTAAAAAAAGCATGAAACGAGCTCACCAAATTGATCCTCATCCACCCTTGATTGAGGAGCTATAGCTGATTTAATCAGCATGCTCGTTTCACAAAACGAAAATATCACTCCGGCGACGCGAGAACCGAAATTCGATTGTACTCAGAACGCGTGCAAACTAAAACGAGAAAAAAACTCCGACGATGCGACGACGCAAACAACACGATTTTTCTAGCGAAAATGAAACGAAGCCAAAACCCAAAACCCCAAGACACGAATCTAGAGATCCAGACAGCCTCTCAAGCAGAAAACCTTATCGATTGGTCACTACCAGCGAGCGAGCGATTCGATCAAGCCCTCAGACAGGTCCGCTGTCCGGCTCTCCAGACCCGTGCACCCGAAAATTTGAGGTCCGGCCAAGATGTATTTTCACCATCTGCTTGGGATTTAACGAACCGCTGCCCAACAGAACACGTGCAGAATAACCGTTTCATTTTCGCTAGACATTTTTTATTTACAAACTGCACTAGCCGTTTCACTGTTTTCACCAGCCGAATCTAGTAATTTGCGGAGACGATAAAAACGTGACAGATAAATTTTTAACACATCCGTTCGCGCGCGCTGCCTACTGTGATCTCCTATATTCGCCCATAATATATGTACATAGTATTTCAATGCTTTTTATTGCAAAGTTTTAGATAAATCAGTTGAGAAAAACCCTCCATCTATTAGAATCTTGAAAAACCCTATATCTATAGTAATATTTTACTACTACTTTTGATAAAAATCCAGATATCCCATTGATTCGTTGTATTAATGAAAATTTTCCATTTTTGTTTTTACAGGTAATTCACTATTTGAAGACGTCACTATGTGATTCAAACTACAACAATTATGGTAAACTTATGGGACAACTAAACTAATAGTAAGTAGAAATCAATTGTTATCGGCGGATTCCTTTTTTACTAGCAAGACAAGATGACAGACAATGGAATACTACCACATGATGTTAAAAATTTTAGCAGGTTTTTCATCCCTAAAAGTGTGTTTGAATTATTTCTCAAATCAATCGTAGAAGGGTTTCTAGGAGAGGAAAAACAAGTGGGGCTATCAGCGAATTGAATTGAGAAATATTCTGAAGAGCATCATCAAATAAAATTCTGCCGTTGGAATTGCTTTGCGAATTATTTCATGTTGCGATGTTTGGCATTAACACTTCAGTCGTCGCGCTGTTGTATTTTGTACAACAGTGGTGAAAAAACCTCGCTTAGCACACACAGCATCAGCGTAGTGGTTCTGACGGCGGCAAACCGCGCGACGACTGAAAGGTTAAAGTCTCCAATGACAAACAAATTGACTTATTGCGAGTCATTTTCCGCAAGTCAGTTTGAAGCAAATTAACTTGCTGCGCAGTGCATTGAAAAGGCAAATTGGCAGCTATAACAGTATACTTACCAAGCCGTTTTCAAACAGAAACACTCAAAGTTTCAAAAAAAAATTGTTTCATATGTCGAAAAAAGATGATGTGTTATACGCCTATGAATGATGATTACAACTCCCCCATATGACTTATCAAGTCGATCGTTACGATAAACAAAAAAGTTTAGATCTCATTTGAGATTGGATCCAGGTTTCAAATAAGTATCAGTAAAAAATGCTACCGTCGATGGGGGTGACAATGGGTCTAGGGGGTGAGATTGGGTCAAAACGGGAAAATATGTTTTGTGAAATATTTCAGCTAATAACGCTGATATTACTAAAATTAATAATTCATATGTTAGGGAACATATTATTGCACATAATTCATAACAATATACATTTTTAGAAATAGTAGTTTTTGTTTACTACATCAATAAACTTGCATGTTGAAACTAGATAAAATTTACAACATTAAATTTCTCCTGTACAAAGTATCACGCATGTACTCTAGCCTCTATCGTTGTATTAGTAGAATGTTGAAAGTCTTTTCATTACACATCACACGTATTTTTCGGAATCTGTTTGATTTTCCCACAAAAAAATCGTTTTTTTCAGTACGATGTCTAAAACATTGAAAATGGGGGTGAGATTGGGTCAAGCAAGAACGATAGTAAATGAAATTCCAAGTCCACTTTTTTGACATTTTACGGTGCCGGGTGTTCTCTTCTTTCATTAGGATGTGTTTATACTTTCTAAATACGGCATCTCTGAAACATCAAACAATTCTACTTAAGTATTCCGTGCATTGAATAACAATACAACGCATTTTGACAACTTCTCAAACCAGCAACTGTGTTTCGTGCGCAGCAGCATCGTAATTTTTTATCAAAAGGGTGTTTTTTTCTAAATTTGATTATTTATCAGTGTTTTCATATTATAGAAACATCTCACGGAAGTACAAATGAGTTGGATCGCTGAAATACTGGGATTATGACGTCAACTTCTGCCTGAAATTTATTGATCGTGGAATGTCGCACCGTAATTTAACTATTTGCGAAGGTTTAAAATAATCACTGTTTCAGTACACCTTTGGGGAAACTGAATGGGCTTTATAGCAATGAGGATGAGATTTTGAAGACAATTTGAGGGAAAAACCAAGAAAATTTATGTAAACTTGACGATAAATGTTGGGTTTGCATATATTTTTCTCATAGCTCTTCAATTTTCAGTATAATCATTCTTTTGGGTGGGGTTATCATACTTGTGAAACATCTTAGATATCTTTTTGTCTTGTTTGCATCGTTTTTTGTCAATATTTTTCAGTTGTGAATGGTTTGGGGTGAGATTGGGTCATTTTTCATTCACTTGGGGTACCGCTGTGAATAAATATTTGTCTTTAATTTTTTGAACAGTTGTTAATATACCATCAAAGTACATACACACCAAATTTGAAGTTTATTGGAGTTAAATTGTGATAGTTATTCAAAAAATAAATCGCACATATCCCTTTATGACCCATTGTCACCCCCAACGACGGTATATGTATGTTATTAGCTGTTAGAAAATTTAACAGCTCATCCTCTTTACAAACAGGGATATTAATTTCTTACAAACTTCAAGCATCTGTGCATACATTTCTTTTTACAACAGTCCTCGCTGTCACGAAACCATCAGATACCAAAATCATCCACGCAAAACTCCATGATACAAATCTATTTTAAATATCACGACTAAATTATTCATTCCAAATCGTAGCTATCTCTCTAGTTCAGCAACGCTCCAGTTGTTGTTAACACCCTAAACCGGAGTCAGTGTCCTGAACCATATCCATCGGATCAGTTTGTTGGTTGGCAATGGCATTTCATACAGACATTTGCCATCCTGTTTTGCCTGGTCTTTTTAGAAGCCGTTTTGACAAAACTTCAAACAATCCCAGTGCGCGCCCTTGTTGCTTTGCATTCGGTCGAACACCAAAATATTCCCCACGTACGGAGCCTACAGTATTGGACAATACAATTACAACTTTTTTTTATTTTTATAAAAAGAGGGTTAGATCTGAGTTTTGTATGGACCGATTTGAATGAAATTTTTATATCATAACTTTTAACATATATTTTTAAATATTTTTTTCCATTCACGAGTTCAAAAGCGATAACGGTTTGACTAAAGTTTGACATGTTTCAATAATTGTCATAACTAAAAAAATAAGAAATAGCTTCATGTAAAGTTATAGATTTTAACGAGATTGCTGAAGACTGTTTTTGTATAGGACATTTATACTTGCAGATATATAGTGTTCCATTTTTTTTTTTTTAGAAAATTCCACTTTAATCATTGTTCTGTTATTATTGTTATTACTTTTGAACTTGTGATATGAAAAATCACTTAAAATATGTTGTAATTCTAATTATAACTTATGTGCAGTGAAAATTTCATTCAAATCGGTTCATAAATAATTGAGATCTAGTCTACGAAAGTGGAGGTGTCAAAGAAGGTCGAAAGACAAAAGCTCGAAAACATTTTTTCAAAGAAGGAAAATTTCCACACCAAGAAAAACCTTCTGAAGTTCATAATTTTGTACGTAAAATCAAAAAAGTTGCAAATTTATATTGTCCAATACTGTAAATGCAGAAAATGTCGTTTCACTTTCGATCTACGTTAATCATTGCTGAACTATGTGAGACCAAATCGAGAGCGTCGAAGGATGGCAAATGTTGTTGCTGGCTGTCGTTATGTGTTTGTTTCCAAAATTTTGAATAATGAACAACATATGTGCGAAGGGGAAAATAGGGTTTGGGTTCGGTGACTGACCGCTGCTGCAGTCTGAGTTTTCCGTCGGTGGTATGAGATTCAAAAACCACGGAAATTCGTTCATTTCGATACCCATATGCTCTCAGCCCTGTGTACGTTGGTTGGGCGGTTAGTTGAGTTGTGTTTGGGGTTACGAATATTGATTTGCAGAAAGCCAATTTCTTTTTTGTGATTAATGATAATTTCATTCTCGCTTAGAGGATAACTCAAAATGTTGGGATAAAGTGTGGAATCGGCTCCGATTCCAGCATGGGAGTTGTTTACCTTCACGCAAACGTCTGCGACGATTGTCGCGTGTGTTAAATTTCCATAATTAATGTTCATAGCGATATATACGAGTATTTCCAGCTCAAAATGAAAATAAAAATGGCATTTTTAGACTAACTATTTTCAATGCCGATGAGACACTTAGAATAGCTATCAGATATGAAATTTTCTATCAATATTTTGTTAAATTTCCTAGCCAATATTTTTATTTTCATAAAGTGTTTTTCTTTTCAAAATTTTAAAATTTTTCTGAATTGAAAAATAGGTCAAAATAAATAAAAATTGTTAGAGTCCGCGGCTACAAAGCAAAGCCATGCTGAAGGTGTCTGGGTTCGATTCCCGGTTGGTCTAGGATCTTTTCCTGAAGGAAACTTCCTTGACTTCCCTGGGCATAGAGCATCATCGTACTTGCCACACGATATACGAATGTAAAAATGGCAACTTTAGTGAAGAAAGCTCTCAGTTGCAGTCTCTGTCCCAGTGGGGACGTTATGCCAAGAAGAAGAAGAAGAAGAAGAAGAAGAAGAAGAAGAAGAAGAAGAAGAAGAAGAAGAAGAAGAAGAAGAAGAAGATATTTATTTTTTTCCTCTCTAACCGTTTTCAAGTTATTGCGAGCGTTAAAATAATTATACATGTTTCAAATGACATTCAAGGTGTACAAGTTTAGATTGTGCTAATTTTCGTTCTAGGCAGTACTCAACCATTCCAGGTTGTATTGCGTATTATGAGCTACGATTTGAGCTTTTACTAAAAACAATAATAAACTCGAAGGCTAGGCTTTTTTTACAAATTTTGGATAGCCACTAATACACGTGCAAAATTTGAACGAATGATTTGCGTTTTGAGTTGGAAATGCTCACTCATAAGTGACATTGCATTCATCACTGGCAGGGCAGGGGCGTACGTAAGAATAGAATTACAGCTCGTAGGTAAGTGAGCCTATCGATAGTAAACAAGCTCCGAATGCGAAGGAGCAAAATCCAGATCAAGCTCGCTCGCTGGTAGACAGAGGCACAGGGAGGCCACCGACCGCAGATGAAAACAAACCATTTCTCGATATATGTACTGCGAGAGGCCAAAGGTGTGATTGAAGTTGTTCCGATTGTTAGATAACCACGGAGCTGCGTGTGTGCGGTTGTTGGGTTTGGTATGGTGAATAAATAAAAACTAGAACTTAATAGAAACATATAGACTTGAGTTGGTATGCCTCTACTCACGCACGGAGCTCACAGAATGACAGTAGTTGTTTTGAATTCAAGGTAAAAGGTCAAGCCAAAGTACAGTTAGCTTTGAAAGACAAAGTTGAGTTGGACCTCAAAATAGTCTCAATAACTATCTATAACAGTATTAGTAAGATACTAAATATTTTATGATTCTTCTAATTCTCATTGACATTACATTCCCAGCCGAGACAGAACCTGCTTCTCTTCTAAGCATTCCAACATCCTGCTTCTCAGCTTAGTATTATTAAACGCTTAACAACAATAAACTAAAAGCTTTCTTTTTTTCAATTGAGAAGTCAAGAAAAATGTTCGACACGAATGCACTTCGGTGTAAAGTGTCTTTAATAAATTTATTTATTTATTTATTTATTAATTAGGTATTCTGTTTATCGGACTTTATAGTCTACATAAACTTAACTGGTTAAACTTACAAAATTAAATACAAACACAATTGGACATCATATCACAATACATCTCATCACTAAACATTACAAAACATTTCAAATAATAAAAAACTATTACAAAGAGTCTTGAGCGGTTGATTTTTCCAGCAAATTTATCAATATGCTCATCGAAATCGAATAGATCTTCCACTATGCTAAACGTTCGAATACATGCTGCCATCGGTTCATTGTAACCAAACAGGGTTCTGTGAAATCTTTGTTCGAGCAGGGTTGTATTCCGCAGCGATCTGCTCGGGACACGGAAGTTGAGCATTCCACGCAGCTCTGGGGAATCAATTTCTCCATTGATGAGTTTTGCAATTATCAACGCTTGTTGAATTTTCCGTCGACGTTGCAACGTGTCCAATCCTAACAATTGACACCTCTCCGGATATGGTGGCAGGTTAACTGGATCTCGCCACGGTAAATTCCGTAACGCCATGCGGACAAAACGTTTCTGCACTCGTTCGATTCTCAAACACCATGAGACCTGAATAATAAATAAATAAATAATAAATAAGAAAAATGTCAACCCGGGATTCGGGATCTGGTTTACAGGTAGCCCGACGACTCAAGCCGGTAATACTCGAAAGAATTCCAGCGGTGAATTTATCCTACCCCGACGAGGTTTACTACGGTGGTTGAAGATCTCCTATCGATGGCAGATGCTGAGGTGAATCTTGATGCGATTCTGGTGAAAAAATTTACTCAACTAGTCCAGGGCGTTGGATCTATGCAATCTACTTAAAACTCCTGACACTGTTAATTCAACGCTAGTCGTACAGCTGCCTATGTCAATCCGTTGATTCAGCATGGCGGATGACTTCCATTTCCCAGGTGCCTTTGCCCATTCTACTCGGTCTAGTTCCCGGCGGTGGATCTATAAGGAACGATCTACATCGTACGATCTACAAGGAACACGGCCACGGCACGTTCTTTGGTCTTCACATCATCTCCTTTGCAGCGACAACATAATCTGCATTATCCTGCACTATGTTCTGTGGATTTAGAATGCCTGCTCATTCTGACAGCATTTCGCTTTGTATATCCCTGAAGCGAGGGCAGTCTAATATAAGTACTCTATGTCCTCAGCCAGAAAGATGGACATGGAGATCAATTCGGCATAACTGCGACGCTATGATAGGCGCTCACTAGCTGTAGATCCATGAGCCGTAACGTACTAGCCATCTTTACTCGATTCTAAACGCTGCCGTCCAGATCAGCTCCGAGCTTCGTATCTAGGGAGATGGTACGATAGCTAGAAGACTGCTTGTGATGCAACCGGTCCCGTCAAGTTGATTCAGGCAACGTTTCGATAAGATTCCTCCGACGATGGCCTCGAACCGCCGAATAGCCTTACGATTGCTGGCCAGATCTACCTCTGTTTTATGGTGAGCCAACTGCAGCTTGATTCCAGTCATCCAAGTTTAGATTTTATCGATTGATCTCCACCTCTTCCACAGTTATCGCAAGGACTATATTTGCAGAGTCAACTATACCGACTGCATTCGTCAGTTTCAGTGTTGAGACTTCATCGTACATCAAGATCCACAGTCACTACGCACCCCTGTGACTTTCCGTAGCTCTTGGTTGACATCTGTCCCAGGTTAAATTCTGGTATTGGGCTTAAGCTTATGCTTGAAAGTTTGCACGTAGCGTTCTGCTATCCCGTTCGTGGATGGATGATATGGCGCACCCATTTTATGGACAATGTCGTTCATGCGCAGGAGAACTGTTGAAAGGTCTCCGACGTGACTTGAACACCATGGTCACTAACCAACACGGATGGTATTCCGAATGTAGTAAATATCTCCCGACACATGTTCACGGTACTCTCCGCTGTGGTCGACTTGCACACCTTCATATTCGGCCATTTGCTGTAAGCGACGACCAAGAAATACGTGTCTTGGAATGGGCTCGCAAAGTCGACGTGGACTCTTTGGAATGACTGTGTCGGCGTCTCCCAGCAGTGGAATCTAGACTACGCTGGTTCCGATCTGACCGATTGGCACTCGGCCCAGTTTGAAACCATTTCCTCAATAACTCCAGCCTCCAGCCAGCCTTCCCGAGGAGAAATAAATAACTCCCCAATAGCTTATGCATACCATATTTTGGTATCACACCAAAATTAGGTATTGTTCAGTTGTCAATACCTCAATTTCATATTATAATGGTATTGAAAAAAATCTTTGAAACAATTAAAAATACTTCATTGCGGTATTAGACAGCTATTGAGGCCTGCTGGAAGTATTGAACTACTATTGAAACATTTCACTTTTATATGAAAATCCATCAAGTATTATTGAGGTATTACAATACCTGCTTTAGTTATCAGTTTGGTGTTCGTAGAATATGCTTGAGATATTATTAGAGGTATTTTACCTCTTATGCAGGGCTCATTCATACCTCAATCAGGTTGTAAGTATTGGAAATCATCTGGTATGGAATACCTTAATTTGGTATTCAGAAGTTATTTTCTTCTGCTCGGGTTTGAGCCCCCATGGGGTTTCGCCATTGTGGGTTTTCAACGTAGGACGATAAACACAACTTAAAAAAGGGGTACCTGCGCCTTTGCTGGGCCGACGTTTTCTGCAGCCGAGAAAAACAGAGAGGATCGTTGGCGTGGTTGAGATTGATGACTTTGTTGTTGGATGGGTCGTATCCCCGAAAACGGAATCTTTCGGGGAGCCCACCGGTCGCGGTGGTGTGAAGATTCTTGCAGGTTCATTGAGATGATGGTGCGGTTGCGTTAGGAGTTACGTTGGTTGGATGGGACTTACCCCCGAAGAAGAGGTCTTCAGGGAGCCCACCGATCGTCCAATCTTAGGTATTCTCTGACGTGGATTGAGTTAAGATCAGGTTGTAGAGTCGTCATGTGCGAGAGTCTGGCTTCCTTAAGGAAGCAAATTAAGGCCGCCAATGATGCGGGGTGATTTGCGAGGGAATCGAGAATGTTATTAGTGCTTCGGTGGTGTCCGTACAGAGGGCAGTGGCAGATTACATGTTGCGCTGAGTTGTGTACACCGCATTGTTCACTCTCTTGACGGAAGGATCTGCCATCAAAGTTATAGGCAAAACGGGTATGTCCGGTCCTAAGGCACGAAATTATTTCTGATCGCGGAGCGAGGAGGGCTCTTTCCAACTAGAGGTATCTCCTTTTGCCTTCCGAAGCTGAGTCAAAGTATTTTGGTGCCACTCGTGGGCCCAATAGTCTCTGACGGATTTAGCGATCCAGCGTTTTACGTCTGGGGGTGGAACGGAAAGGGTAAAACGAGACATTTAGTGTCCCGTACCAGCTAACAAGTCCGCAGCCACATTTCCTTGAAAACCGCAATGCCCAGGTACCCAGGTAAAGGTGACTGTCTCTGGAGTATGGGCTCGTATACCCTGTATCCACGGGTGGGACGGCCGTTCTGACTGCAAGGCTGATAGGACGCTTGCGGAATCGGTGATGATGAGGATTGGAGCACTCGCTGGTGAGATTCATTTCATTTATTTAGTTAACATCTACACAGATAACACTGAATCAACAATTTCACGCCACAATACTCGGTTCGTGGCCGCATCTCTCCATCCTCGGTTCTGCCCCACGCTCGCCAAATCGATACGCACTTGATCCGCCCACCTAGCTCGCTGCGCCCCACGCCTTCTTGTTCCGACCGGATTCGTAGCAAACACCATTTTTACAGGGTTGTTGTCCGGCATTCTTGCAACATGCCCTGCCCAGCGTATCCTCCCAGCTTTAGCTACCTTCACGATACTGGGTTCGCCGTAGAGTTGAGCGAGCTCGTGGTTCATCCTTCACCGCCACACACCGTTCTCCTGCACACCGCCGAAGATCGTCCTAAGCACCCGACGTTCGAAAACTCCAAGCGCTTGCAAGTCCCCCTCGAGCATCGTCCACGTTTCATGCCCGTAGAGGACTACCGGTCTTATGAGCGTTTTGTACATGGTACATTTGGTGCGGGCGTGAATCTTTTTTGACCGCAGCTTCTTCTGGAGGCCATAGTAGGCCCGACTTCCACTGATGATGCGCCTCCGTATTTCACGGCTAACGTTATTGTCAGCCGTCAGCAAGGATCCAAGGTAGACGAACTCGTCGACCACCTCGAACGTATCCCCGTCTATCGTAACACTGCTACCTAGGCGAGCCATGTCGCGCTCGGCCCCACCAGCTAGCATGTACTTTGTCTTGGCCGCATTCACCACCAGTCCAACTTTTGCTGCCTAGCGTTTCAGGCGGGTGTACAGGTCTGCCACCTTTTCAAATGTTCAGCCGACGATGTCCATATCATCCGCGAAGCAAACAAATTGACTGGATCTCGTAAAAATCGTACCCCGGCTGTTAAGCCCGGCTCTCCGCATAACACCTTCTAGCGCAATATTGAACAACAGGCACGAAAGTCCATCACCTTGTCGTAGTCCCCGGTGGGATCCAAACGAACTGGAGTGTTCGCCTGAAACCTTCACACAATTTTGCACACCTTCCATCGTCGCTCTTATCAGTCTCGTGAGCTTCCCGGGAAAGCTGTTCTCGTCCATGATTTTCCATAACTCTACGCGGTCGATACTGTCGTATGCCGCCTTGAAATCGATGAAAAGGTGATGCGTTGGGACCTGGTATTCACGACATTTTTGGAGGATTTGCCGTACAGTAAAGATCTGGTCCGTTGTCGATCGGCCGTCAACGAAGCCGGCTTGATAACTTCCCACGAACTCGTTTACTACAGGTGACAGACGACGGAAGATGATCTGGGATAGTACTTTGTAGGCCGCATTTAGAATGGTGATCGCTCGAAAGTTCTCACAATCTAACTTGTCGCCTTTCTTGTAGATAGGGCAGATTACGCCTTCCTTCCACTCCTCCGGTAGCTGTTCTGTTTCCCAGATTGTGCCTATCAGCCGGTGCAGACAAATGGCCAGCCTTTCCGGACCCATCTTTATGAGTTCAGCTCCGATACCATCCTTACCAGCAGCTTTATTGTTCTTGAGCTGGTGAATGGCATCCTTAACCTCCCTCAAAGTGGGGGCTGGTTGGTTTCCATCTTCCGCAGTACTGACGAAGGCATTTCCTCCGTTGTCCCGTCCTTCATTGCCTGTGCTCTCAGCACCATTCAGGTGCTCGTCGAAGTGCTGCTTCCACCTTTCGATCATCTCACGCTCGTCCGTCAGAATGCTCCCATCCTTATCCCTGCACATCTCGGCTCGCGGCACGAAGCCGTTGCGGGATGCGTTGAGCTTCTGATAGAACCTACGCGTTTCCTGAGACCGGCACAGCTGTTCCATCTCCTCGCACTCCGCCTCCTCCAGGCGGCGTTTTTTCTCCCGAAAGAGGCGGGTCTGCTGTTGCCGTTTCCGTTTATAGCGTTCCACGTTCTGCTGGGTCCCTTGCTGCAGCATGACCGCCCGCGCTGCATTCTTCTCCTTCAAAACCTCCTGGCACTCCTCGTCGAACCAATCGTTCCGTCGACTCCGTCCTACGTACCCGAAGTTGCTCTCAGCTGCATCGTTGATGGCTGCTTTTACTGTTCTCCAGCAGTCCTCAAGAGGGGCTTCGTCCAGCTCACCCTCTTCCGGTAATGCAGCCTCGAGTTGCTGCGCGTATGCCGCTGCGACATCCGGTTGCTTGAGCCGCTCTAGGTCATACCAGGGCGGCCGTCGGTACCGTACGTTGTTAACGACGGAGAGTTTTGGGCGCAGTTTGACCATCACCAGATAGTGGTCAGAGTCGATGTTAGCGCCACGATAGGTCCTGACGTCGATAATGTCGGAGAAGTGCCGACCATCAATCAGAACGTGGTCGATTTGCGATTCTGTCTGCTGTGGTGATCTCCAGGTGTATCGGTACGGAAGGCTGTGCTGGAAGTAGGTGCTACGAATGGCCATATTTTTGGAGGCGGCAAAATCAATTAGTCGTAGGCCGTTTTCGTTCATCAGCCGGTGGGCGCTGAACTTTCCAATCGTCGGTCTGAATTCCTCCTCCTGGCCAACCTGAGCGTTTAGATCTCCTATGATGATTTTGACGTCGTGGCTTGGGCAGCTGTCGTACTCGCGTTCAAGCTGCGCGTAAAAAGCGTCTTTATCATCATCAGTGCTTCCGGAGTGTGGGCTGTGCACGTTTATTATGCTGAAGTTGAAGAACCGGCCTTTGATCCTCAACTTGCACATTCTCTCATTGATCGGCCACCACCCGATCACGCGCCTCTGCATATCACCCATCACTATAAAAGCTGTTCCCAGCTCATGTGTATTGCCGCAGCTCTGGTAGATGGTATGGTTACCTCTAAACGTTCGCACCATTGATCCCTTCCAACATACTTCCTGCAACGCTACGATGCCGAATCCACGGTCCTTCAGCACGTCGGCGAGTATGCGTGTGCTCCCGATGAAGTTGAGAGACTTACAGTTCCACGTACCGAGCTTCCAATCGCTAGTCCCTTTACGTCGCTGTGGTCTTCGCCGATTGTCCCGGTTCGTAATCTCTCGTTGATTATTCGTTGCTTGATTTTTTTACGGCTGGCTTGCAGGGCCTGACACCAACCCCCTAGATTTCCGGAGGACCATTCCCCCTAAATGTTCGGAGGACCATAGTGCGCAGTTTAGCTTAGAGTCCTTCTCTGGCACTCGGACGATGATAAGCCGCCCCTGACATGGGGAACAGACGCTGTTGTGAGCCGCTCCTAACATGGAGTACAGACGCTCAAGGTTTGCAGAAGCAAAAGCAAAAGCAAACCCCCCCTTCCCTGTCAGCATACGACCGAAGTTCCCACCGGGGGTTAGTTACCCGATCTTCTCTAAGGTTACTCGTATCCCGGCCAGTACCGCGAGGAGGTAGGGATAGGAGTTGCTGGGCAGGTGAGATGGCTGCATAAAAAATGGCCGCTGCTTCGGCAGAGAAAACCGAACACTCAGTTGGAAGGCTTTGACAGAGTGTCAGATCAGCGCTAGAGATGCCGATACCTACTCCACGCTGCGAAAGAGAGCCATCTGTGTAACGGTGTATGTGTTCCGGGTATTCAGTGCGCAGAAGTTCCAGTACGGACGTTCTAAGCATCGTCTTTTCGTCTATGATTGGAGGGGGAAGCTGCCAACTGCTCGCTCCATGCCAGTGTACTCTAGCCTCAGGGGGAAGACTGGAATTGGCAACCTCACGGAGGATACAATCTGCTTGATCAAAGAGAGCGACTCTATCGTTTTCAGCTGTTTTTGAAGCGTAAGTAGCTGCCTTGCGGCAGATGGCTGCGTGCACTCGAGGGCGGAATGGGAGGATACCAGCTTCTGCACACGCTGCGTCGGCGGGGGTTGATGGAAGTAAACCGGAGATAGTGCGGAAGTACCCGTTGAAATTCGGTGAGAGGATTTCAAACAGATTTTGTTGACTCAAACAGGTGATCTCGAGACCGTAAAGTAGCCTGCTATCTACGATAGCTAGTGCTACCCTGAAGCGCGTGGATCGATTGTTGGATCTACGCGGCTTGGATATCGTTTTAATGATGTTCAGACGGGAACGACAGTTCGTTTTGATAGCATTGAAAAACTCCTTAAATTGCAGGTTACGGTCAATCAAAATTCCTAACGTCCTGACAGTTTTCCTGTTTGGAATGGGTTGCCCGTCTAGTTTGATTCCTAGGCTCACTAGTTTGTGTCGCGAGTCACAAATGTGGCTGCAGACGCTTTTAGCTGTGGAGAGAGAAAAGCCATCGGAAAAAGCCCATTTGTGTACTGCCGTTACTGCTGCTTGCGCTTTGACTCTAGTGCGCCTAGGAGTAGGACCAATGGCTACCAGCAAGATGTCGTCAGCATATACAAAAATGTAAATGTCTGGCGGCAAGTTTTCAAACACTCCGTTAATCGCTACCAGGAACAGCGTAACCCCGATGACCGAACCTTGTGGGCCCCAGTTTCCTCGGCGAAGGCGCTTGAGCTGTGGTTCCCTACTGCAACCCGAAAAGATCGATGCAGAAGAAAGTTTTTAAGTAAGCCGATCAAGTTCCCGGAGAAACCCCATTCCGTCAGTTGTTTTAGTACCAAAGGCGTCCATGTTCTATTGAACGCCATGGAAATGTCACTTGTGTGAAACTTGGATTTCGATTTTGTTGCAAAAGTTTGTGTTACTGCAAAGTTTTTAACATTGCTTCCGCGTATGAAATAGCGTACAATCATGAATTCACACGATAAAAGTACAAGTGGAACGATGAATGACTTAAATGCCCGGCACACATCCACTATGAGAAACCCGATCTCCGTCCATTCAAGAAGGAATGAATGTGGCACTTTTAAATTCGCGTCATCTTATTACGACATCGTCACGCTCTCTGGCTCCCTCCGGCGCTAAGTACTAGAGTCGTCAGCAGAAATATAGAACCTCCTAATGTCGAGTACACCCAGTATTGAGGTAGGACATACCTGTTCGACTCTCTGGACTAGAACGTATGAATCGTTTTTTATTTATTTATCGCATGAAGGTCGTTTACTCGCTCACTTGCTCGTCGCAACCCGTCACTTTTTTGCGTAGCCTGTCGCTGTCTGGTCGGGTCTGGTTCTCTGGGTCAACTTGAAACTACTGTTATATAACGTGTATCCTGTATCGGTTTGTTTCTGGTGCCGTTCGGAGATCAACTTCCTCCTTCGCATCAGAATGCGGCTGCGTTGGTCTATTTTTTGCGTATGGGAGGAAGCCTGATGGATGACTTCCATTTAGGTAGCATAAGTGGCAACTTCCGCAAACAGCGCGCTTCCCATTGTCGTCGATGGTTGGAGGCCAAGGGTCGTCTAATTTGAAGGGGATGTTACGTCTTAAGAGTCATCATGGTCTTTGGTGGATCCAAATTGATGGGGTTTTTGTCTTCTGGTTCAAGGTGTGAAAAGTCATCAAAGTTGAGATGGATCAAAGCAGATGTCGTGATGCCGTGTGAGCAGTATGCCATTCAAAGATCAACATACGGGCATAATGGACTATAAAAAGTGTGATCTTCCTCTTCCTGGTCTTTGTCTTTTGAAATAAATGTTGAAGGTTATTCAGTTGCATGAGAACTAAATCTGAAGTAAATCTATGCATGCTATAGACATATTGAATGAAGTATTTGTTAAAAATGTATGATCAGAATCAAAATCAGTCTGAGTATCCAGTTGGCCACAAAGGTGATTAGCGTCGGTTAATACCAAATCAATCGTAACAGGGTTTCTAGAAGAGGAAAAACAAGTAGGACTATTAGGGTATTGAATTGAGGAATACCTTGAAAAGCACTCACCAAATAAAATTCTGCCGATGCCGAGAATTGCTTTGCGAATTATTCCATGAGCGATGTTTTGCATAAAAGTAACCAATGACAAATAATTCTGACTTATTGCGAGTTGATTTACGCAAGTCAGTTTGGAGCAAATTAACTTGCTGTCTAGAGCATTAAAAAGGCAAATAGGCAGCTATGAAAGTATACCCGAGTAGCACGCAAGTTATAATTCAGGCAGAATAACTCTTATATGACCAGATCTGGTCATATAAGAGTTATTTTGCCTCAATTATAACATGTGTGCTACTAGGGTATTTACCAAGCTGTGCTGCAACAGAAACACCCAAAGTTCTAAAAACTTTGATTTCAAATGACGAAAAAAGTTGAGTTCAAGAAACATAAAAGTTTGGATATCTTTTGAGTTTAGATTCAGGTTTCAAAAAAGTTTCAGTAAAAACTGCTATATGTATGTAATTAGATGTTATCCAACGGCCTTATTTTGTCCTGGTGTCCACGATCACTACGATTACAATTTTGAATTTGAGGCTGCTGTTAAACGGGTTCAGTATGGACACATCTCTAGTTTTATTAAAGGTCTGTGACTCCTCTCGACCTTATACCGTGGTGAATCAAAATCCAGACGGTACCAATATCCGGACACTCTTGTAATATTTATTAATTAAGAGCTAAATTGAACTTTAATATGTTAGTTTTAGTTCTTGGCTTCTTCTATAAACATAGCTGATCATTCAACATTCATTTATAATCTAGTTACCATTGCCTATTTATAAATAACAACAAAAACGGAAAAGTTGCTTCAGTTGAATGCCCTTTCTTCGCGGTACAAGTGATTCTTGTGATTACGTCAACGAACGCACCCACAACATTTAGCAAACTTTAATGCATTCAAATGAATCTATTCGTGTAGTGTTTTCTGAAAAAAATGCTTACAAAGTGATATTTGAAGAGTTCAGTGATACCACATGCCACAAAAATGGTTTAAACGTTTATTTAAATCCTTAAAAACGGGCTGTCCGGCATTGGAACCAAGTGTATTGAAATCCGGACATTGGTTTTATATCGTGTAGTTTGAAAGTGTAGGAATATATTTACCAATCGATATTAAAAAGAAAGCTTTTGACATGTTTTAATCATGTAATAGTAGTTTATGGAACAAGTTGCAGAATGATGATTTTTACAGCACGAGTCGTAAATTTATCCTACGAGGCTTGCCGAGTAGGATAATTACGACGAGTGCTGTAAAAATCGAGTTCTGCAACGAGTTACGTACAACATTTTTTGCCATTCCGTAGAAGACCACTTGAGGGTATTAGAAACTATATCAAAATGCATTCACCATTATTTTACAATTTTTGAGAAATTGTTGTGTTATGATTAATTACGCAACTCAAAACAGTTGCGTAATGAATCATTACAGC
The DNA here is from genome assembly GCF_002204515.2 of Aedes aegypti. Classification (NCBI taxonomy): domain Eukaryota; kingdom Metazoa; phylum Arthropoda; class Insecta; order Diptera; family Culicidae; genus Aedes; species Aedes aegypti. The sequence continues at coordinate 119,660,599 of NC_035107.1, forward strand.
ACTGGTTTCAGTTAGGTAATGACTATTCCCGCACTTCTTAATTCAGTGCAGGAAAGTAGGCTGTTTCATGACAGATTGGCGTGATGAAAAACAGCCTATTGCGATGAGAATTTGAAAAAAATAAATAACAAGAATAATGCGGTGCATCGTTTTGTTGCAGAAAAATTGAATGAATCAGTGATTGTTGCAGTTCGAACCACAGGCATTTCAGATCAGGTAATCAAATTACAAACTTCACTTACATTTAAATGTTAAAATGATTTTATAGCGTTCGCATTGCATAAGTTATTTAAGGTGTATCAAACTCTGTTGGTTTCAAAACCTAAACATGATTTGATTTGATAATTTAACGTTAAAATAGAGCTGTCCGGATTTTGATTCAGAAGTGTCCGGATTTGTAAACAAGACTTGCTGAAGTGTCCGGATTTAAGGACAAGACAAGCTTCTGTATTTTAACCATTTTCATGACATAATAATATGTTTTATCGTAAAGTTCATCATTCTCACTTAAATCTATCATTAAACTGTTTGTTACATAAAAATATTTCATAAATTCACTGAGAAATATTTTGAAAATGCGGTTTGAACATTTGTGACAGCTTAAGTGTCCGGGTATTGATACAGCACGGTAATGCCCAATCATGAAGGAGTCTAAGTAGCTGTCCGTTGAAAACTTCGACCATTTTCCCATAACAAAAGGGTCTAATGAGAATCAGACGCAAAATCACGTAAGCTATTGCAGGGACGCCTCTTCAATAACAGTGATTTACAGTCAGACAAATTGACGACGCCAATTTGCCTAATCAATTAGAACCCATAAAAGGTAGAAACATGACACGGTCCAAGGTTCCTCTGCCGAAACCTTCGATGCGTAGAAGAAGAGATCTCACCACCATAGGTCGTCATACAGTCGTCGCATATTGCTCCAGTCAGTCAGTCGAATCCACGCGTGTGGTCGACTTCACACACCGCCAAGGTACAACGCGAGAACGGAAATTAAATTGGAGCAATTCCGATCTGATCGTGCTCTTGACGACCCCGGTTGTTTTTTCTTCATAGGCATCAACTCAACTACGCCAGAAATAAACGGAAGATTCCAACGCAACCAATGGCCAGGGATGGGAGCGGCTGAGTGTCTCAAAAATGCGAACTTTAGAGTTTTCATACTTGAGAAAAGAGACCAATAAGAGGCCGAAAAAAACAAATATAATTCGAACAGGAATCAGAAGATAGGAGTCAAGACGACACGTAGATAGTACTCGTGCAACTACGACAAGACTTCCTACAAGTATTACTCCAAAGATTTATGAAGGGGTTCATATGTTGATTCATTATATACCAGCCTTCTTGGGGAATTCCTCCGGCCAATATCCCAAAGGAATTCAACCTGCACTTTTAAGGATAACCCCAACATTCTCTCCAGATATTCAAGAAATTACTTCAAAGATTCTTCCACAAATTAGGAATTACTCCAAAGATTCTTTCACAAATTTCTCAAGAAATTCAATTAAGTTTGCTCGTATTTCTTAGAAGATTTCCGTTGAATGGATATGTTCAAGAACTCAATTTCTCCAGAAATGCCTTCTAATTTCTTGGGATTTCTTCTCAAAATTGTCTTTCAGGATTTCTTGAAGATTTTAAACAGGAGCTTCTTTGAAGCTTCTTTTGAAAATTTCTTCGATATTCATCCTAAGTATCTTTTAGAAAGTCCTCCAGAAATTGTTGGATAAATTTCTCAAGGAAGTTCTCAAACAAGTTACTCTAGAATGTTTATAGAGAATTGTCAAGGGCATTTTCCAAAAATTATTGAAGAAATTTTTGAAAAAAATCCAGGAAGTATTTCTAATACTAATCCTATAGTGTTCCATAGAATTCAGGCAGTAATTTCTCCAGAAATGTTTACTAATTTCTTAGGATTTCTTCTCAAAATTGTCGTTCAGGATGTCTTGAAGATTTTAAACAGGAGCTTCTCTTAAGCTACTTTCAAAAATTTCTCCAGATATTCACCCAAAAATTCTTTCAGAAAGTCCTCCAGAAATTTCCCAAGGAAGTTTTCAAAGAAGTCATTCTTGATTTTTTACAGAGAACATTTTCCAAAAATTATTGAAGAAATTTTTGAAAAAATCCGCCAGGCATTTCTAAAACTAATCCTATAGTGTTCCATCTTTAAAGAAACTTCTCTAGAAATTAGCATAAGCATAAGCATTGATGACCGTACAATTCGTAGTTGCTACTCCGTGATTGACCGGAATAATCAAAGTTGTACAGGGAACCAACAGATGTAGCTTGGGAGTAGCTTACCATCTTCAATGTACATTTTCGAGGACTCCAAACTCAGTAATGTCAATAAGGGTGCCGGCCACGTCCTTACGGTCATCGGGGGAAAGGGAAGGAATGTTAGTATGACATCCATTGCTACTAGAGACCGAGATCACCTCTGCATCTCCATGGTTTTCACAGGAAGGAGTTTTGTTAGTGGGCGGGATCAAAAGCTACATGCTCAGGATTCACCTTGGTAAGTGATGCAATTCATGCAGCCTCAAATTAAAATAAAATATCTATCAGTGCGTCGACATTTTTAATGTCGAACTATTCAAAGGTTATTGTTTAGTAATTGCGACAAATTAATAAAAAAAATATGTACACGTAGATCAATTGTGTGGATCAATGGCATAAGGGCTTATGCCGACACTTAAAGTGACGAACCATCCATAGTTTTTTAACAAATAAATGAAATTGCCACGATATAAATGTGTTTTCACAAGCATTAAATGAACTCACCACTTCAATCCAGCTTGAAGGTTGATTACATGTAATCGCCGTTGACAGCAAATCCTCCAATTGAATCCCGCAGTAAATCGTCTCGGAAAAGTAGCTTTCAAAAATCTTGAATAAATCTTGAATAAACACCACAGACGTCACGAAAACTTCAAGCGCATCAAACTTGCACAGCCACTTTCCATCGGAAATTAAACGATCCAAATTCGACGATTCTTGAAATTCTTGAATATTTTCTCTCCTGAAACGAGGAAAAACTGTCAGACGCAGAAAACACAGCTTCTTGCCTTGTCAAGGCCTACTACAGCTCCTTGAATATCAGTAGCTAAACTTAAAGAAACTTCTCTAGAAATTCCTGATAAACTCTTGCAAGGATCTCTCAAACATCAAAAGGAATACCTAAAGAAATTACTCGAGAGTCGTTTAAAAAAGCTGCTCAAGTAATTAGACGAAATATTGGAGAAATAACTAAAAAATATCAGAAGGAATCAAGGAAGAAATTCTCAAAGGGTTTTCTTCAAATTCCTTGAGGACTTCAATGGAAGCACTAGAACTCGAAGCACTAGAACCTGTAGAAAACTTTGGATGACGTACTAGAGTGAGAGCTGAAGAAACCGGTGGAAGAATTGATGGATAGATCTCTGGAGGAAATCCTGGAATAGTATCGGGGGAAATTTTTAATGTAATCTCTGTGGGAGTTACTAGAGAAAGATAGTTGTGTTGGATTTCCTGGAGCAAATTCTGGAGAAATTGTAACATCCCTTTGAAAATCTATGGAGGAATTCCAAGGACGACTTCCTGAAAATTATCCTGCAAAGAATCTACGAAAAAACCCGGAGAAATGTCTGGAGAGTATTCTAGAAGAGTTCTCTGCAGAAATCATCACAAGAACTCCTGAAGTTTTTCCTCGAGGAATTTAAGAAGAAATTGTTGGAAAAAATTGTGTAAAATTCTGTGAAACTTATCCAGAAGTGTCTAGAGACTAGGATGTTTTGACAGGATTCCCTCCTAGCCAAAAAAAAGCAAGGAAGCGATTTTAGAGACTATTTTTAATTAAAAATGAGACTTTAGATACCTTCCATCAAAAATAGGATACATTTAGAAACTTGCATTAAAATAATGACCAAGTCTCAGAAAAATAATCTGCTACCAGCCCTGCGATTGCGTTCGAAGTCACGCGAAAAACCACGGAGGTGATGCTCTTTGCACAGGAGACTAATTGATCGCACTAATTGGGGGGGGGGCCCAATGTGGGTCGTAAATCAACTCGGTGATTGTCGTGCTCCAACTCGATCAATCTCGCACGGTGTGTCTGAAATCGGCATTAACTAAAAATAAATGATCATCAATTCTGCACCGCACTCACCATTCGAAAGACGATACTCTCTCCGTGTGTTCTAAAATGTTTGATCGCGAGAAATTAATATGTTACGCTGTATGTGTTGTATGCTACGACTAGGCTTGAGAATGGGCTAACAGATTTTGAAAATTGTCTCATAGTTCTCCGATGCACTGAAAACTGAAAACTGAAAACTGAAAACTGAAAACTGAAAACTGAAAACTGAAAACTGAAAACTGAAAACTGAAAACTGAAAACTGAAAACTGAAAACTGAAAACTGAAAACTGAAAACTGAAAACTGAAAACTGAAAACTGAAAACTGAAAACTGAAAACTGAAAACTGAAAACTGAAAACTGAAAACTGAAAACTGAAAACTGAAAACTGAAAACTAAAAACTGAAAACTGAAAACTGAAAACTGAAAACTGAAAACTGAAAACTGAAAACTTAAAACTTAAAACTTAAAACTGAAAACTGAAAACTGAAATCTGAAAACTGAAATCTGAAATCTGAAATCTGAAAACTGATATAGAATCGTTAGTCATTTGTTTTTTTTTTTTTTTTTTTCATTAATAACGACTTCAGACGAATCGTGTCCCACACCGAAAGTAAAACCAAAACGACTATTGACAGATGATCGTCAACAGGATGATCATCTGTTTTGCCCCGGCACCAGCAAGTCAGTGCATGGCAATGAGTGGCGGTGTACATTTCATGCGTTGTTAGCGTGCTTCCTTCATTGAATGGCAGCGTTGACATTGAAAAAAAACCTGCGAGATGGATATCGTGCGGTATGTGGGGTACCTTCTGAGACTGAGAAATGAGTACAGCGGGTAGATGAAGGCGATCTGATGAGCTGAGGATTGATTGTTCCAATTACAACCACCGTTGACAACTAATTGTCTTTGATGTATGGAATCGCGCCAAGGAATCGCTACAATGTATGAAGAATTCTTCTCTTTTTTGCATCTAATTTATTGTTTTACGATCAGAGAGCCGTTTTTGCATTCATGGCAACACGTGTTGTAGTTATTACTCTGTAATTGACCAGAACAAACAAATTTTTACTATCACCTATTACGTGATACGAAATGGAATTATGTTTTTATACAGTGTACTCTGTGCTTTTTCGCCGATAGCATCTTTGAATAGATCCCTATTTTTTTTTAAATATTGGGTGCCAGCTATGGTTAAAAAATGTGAAATCAATCTTCAACATGAGAGAACAGCAAATAACAATCTTTACTTCAGACTCATGCAAAATGGCGTTTATTCAAAACCTTATATCTAGGTAACCTAGTGGACCCAGTTTTTGCTAATTTCAGCAATACTTAAATGGCAAACTCGCGCGTCATGCCTCCTGTATGCGAACCTTTTGATAACGTAATCGTTGTAACACTCATTTCTGAATCCACTACTTGAGATGTTGTGCTGCCACAATGGATGTTTCTATTGGTGACCTCAATTTGTGACTCTTCGGTGGAAGTAATTGTTACTGAATGAAGGAGTTAACCAAATTAATTTCCACCATATTTATCATCCGGTTCGTAAATTCTAACATCCTAAAAATAAGCAGTTTTTTTTAGGAAGAACAGATTCTGTTTTACTCACCTACGCATCATTCAAGTAAAATCGAAAGTAGTATTGACAACATACCTGCAAGAAAAGGAAAATATATTAAACATTGTCAAAATTGCTTGAGATGGGAATACAACAATAAATGGAAATATAGAGCTATATGCAATTAATTCATTTCATTAAAATTTGAACAATTTCAGCTTAGATATGGTCGGTGTTCAGACAGATTGGACTAGATGTTTAAAGATACTCTCAGAAATCCATCAGTTCTGATTTTTCCGATGCTGTTTCGATGCAAATTTATCATCAAATAGTTAAGTTCCATGATCACAACAAGTAATGCAAATATTTTTCCATTTTGAATGCTTGGGGTAGGTTCTCCTGGAACCTTCAAAAAGCACTTGGTCCAGATTTTCTGAACACCGACCATATATCCCACTTAAATTATTTTATGATAGCTAAAATTCGGTACTCACTAGTCCACTATACCTTAGGGAACGAGACAGGTTTAAATCGATTGAGAGGCAAAATCGATTGAGAGACAATTTCACCACCCTCTAATTCACCACTTAACCCTCTAATACCCAACCCCGCCTTTAGACGGGGTACACTTAGGAATTTTGTGTATTTTTTCGTAGCTCGGAAATCAAAATTATTTTATTTTTGGCTTAAACCTTGACTCATAACACGCATGTAAGAAAAGTTTTTTATGACTTTTGAAACTTTTTTGTATTTTTGGAAATTGTTTGAAAAATTGTATTCTTATATAACCTATAAATTCCCGGGGTTAATTTAACGTGTAATATAAAAAATCATACCTTTTATATTTTTCTACGATCGACCTATCACAAAAGAAGAGCCTGGTGGTATCAAAATAATTTCAAACCTGTTTTTCCGTTAATTACACGGAAAATAAAATACGCTCCGAAAAAAAAATTGAAAATTTAATATTTTTAAAAGTACCGCAAACATTTAAATTTTTATTATTGCCAAAAATCAACAACCAGAAAAGGCTTCAAGAAAATATGAAAAAAGCTAGGGATGTTCAAAAATAAAAAATATAAAAATCAAAAACCAAAATTCAAAAATTCACGAAAAAAATAATTGCCCAGAACGTGTTTAGAACGATTTTAGATAACGAAAAATAATATTTAAATCGAAAACAAAAATTTGGGTATTAGAGGGTTAACACATGTGAAAAGTAGACAGCGCTACGTGAAAACTAAGTAAGATAGTGGGAGAAGTAGAATATGGTTTCAGAAAATACATGATTACAGGAAGATAGGAGGACAAGGCAGAGAAACAGAACACCAAGGAACCAGGAAGACAGTAAAAGACAGAGATAGATAGGAAGACGTAGATCCATAAATACACAAAGAAAGAGAGACAGAGATACAGAAAAGCAAAGATATAAGGATACAGAAACATCACTATTCATAATTGTAAGATGTAAATAGTCGACTTAATTTTGATGAGATATCGAGTATAGTATGCAGATTTTACAAGTTTCGAAAAAATGTTTGTTAGAAAAACATTGATATCAGTTTAGAACATCCTAAATTTCCTACTATCGGAAACAAAATCAAATCCATCATGCCATCAGGCATCAACAGCAACAGTAACCGCACCGGAAGCGCTTACAAGCGCAAATCTAATTACGGGATCATTTCTGGTTTATGCACTGGCCGCTGTCGGAAGTATGTTCGCATTTTTCTCGCTCAATATTCTATTCTCCAACAAATTCCCATTAGTCAAACTACATCAGCGCGAATCCTGTGTATCAGCAGATCCCGCACACTAATTCAAACACATGTCCTAGTTTTTCGCTGCTCTAAGCGCGTTGTCCCTGGTGCGTGTGCCTCACCTGACGAACTTTGCTGAAGTTCGTAAATCAATTCGAAATGTGCATACATTACACATTTGTCAAGCACCGCGAAACTATTCCGATTCGTATCCGGCTGAGGTCGGTCGGTTACCGATGCGGATTTGGTGAAAGGTGTCAAGATTTGTTGGAAAATACATTGAAAATTACAATGTGTTCCATATTTCTTTGTAAATATTTTGTCTTCATTCCATGTCGTTTTCATTTTTTTTTTTGTTTTTCATCTTACTGTCCTATGTTCATTTCCTTGTACGTTCTTAATTTCCTGTATTTCTGTCGTTATACTGTCTTCTATCTTCTTCCTGTCTTCTTTCTGTCGTCTCTCTGCCGTCTTTCTGTCGTCTTTCTGCCGTCGTTTTGTCGTCTTTCTTTCGTATATCTGTCGCCTTTCTGTCGTCCTTCTGTCGTCTTTCTGTCCTTCTGTCCTTCAGTCCTTTTGTCCTTCTGTCCTTCTGTCCTTCTGTCCTTCTGTCCTCTGTCCTTCTGTCCTTCTGTCCTTCTGTCCTTCTGTCCTTCTGTCCTTCTGTCCTTCTGTCCTTCTGTCCTTCTGTCCTTCTGTCCTTCTGTCCTTCTGTCCTTCTGTCCTTCTGTCCTTCTGTCCTTCTGTCCTTCTGTCCTTCTGTCCTTCTGTCCTTCTGTCCTTCTGTCCTTCTGTCCTTCTGTCCTTCTGTCCTTCTGTCCTTCTGTCCTTCTGTCCTTCTGTCCTTCTGTCCTTCTGTCCTTCTGTCCTTCTGTCCTTCTGTCCTTCTGTCCTTCTGTCCTTCTGTCCTTCTGTCCTTCTGTCCTTCTGTCCTTCTGTCCTTCTGTCCTTCTGTCCTTCTGTCCTTCTGTCCTTCTGTCCTTCTGTCCTTCTGTCCTTCTGTCCTTCTGTCCTTCTGTCCTTCTGTCCTTCTGTCCTTCTGTCCTTCTGTCCTTCTGTCCTTCTGTCCTTCTGTCCTTCTGTCCTTCTGTCCTTCTGTCCTTCTGTCCTTCTGTCCTTCTGTCCTTCTGTCCTTCTGTCCTTCTGTCCTTCTGTCCTTCTGTCCTTCTGTCCTTCTGTCCTTCTGTCCTTCTGTCCTTCTGTCCTTCTGTCCTTCTGTCCTTCTGTCCTTCTGTCCTTCTGTCCTTCTGTCCTTCTGTCCTTCTGTCCTTCTGTCCTTCTGTCCTTCTGTCCTTCTGTCCTTCTGTCCTTCTGTCCTTCTGTCCTTCTGTCCTTCTGTCCTTCTGTCCTTCTGTCCTTCTGTCCTTCTGTCCTTCTGTCCTTCTGTCCTTCTGTCCTTCTGTCCTTCTGTCCTTCTGTCCTTCTGTCCTTCTGTCCTTCTGTCCTTCTGTCCTTCTGTCCTTCTGTCCTTCTGTCCTTCTGTCCTTCTGTCCTTCTGTCCTTCTGTCCTTCTGTCCTTCCTGTCTTCCTATCTACCTGTTTACTGCCTATCTACTGGTATCGAAATATTTTGTCTTTATTTCATGTCCCTCTTTTTTCTGGACTGTTTGTCTTTGTATCTTACTGATCGACTTTCCCATGATCATTTCTTTTATATGTCTACTTGTCTGATTTCTTATCTTTACATCATAATTACTTCTAGTGATTTATTTTCTTCCTAGGCCTTAATTCTTGTCCTTCTTGTGATTTTTAACCTTTTTATTTTACTGCCTATTGTTCTTATCTTAACATGTATTTTTTCTCTTAGCAAAATAACTTTCTTTCCATATCTTCTTGTTCTACATTATCTTTTTTTTTTGTATTCCCTTCTTACAGATTTATCTTATAAGTTAGTTTAATATCTTGTCCTCTTGTATTCCAGACTATTTGTATTTTTTATTTTACTGATTTTGTCTTGCTATCTTCCTATATTTTTTTTACCTTTCAGTCTTCCTATTTTCCTTTTTATCATGTTTACTATTTTTGAATATTATTCACTGAGGAAGATCTTTTTGGATATTTTTTCATAATATCTTGTCCTACTTTTCGTTGGTTGTTTGGTCATTTTATCTTACTTACCATTTGTATTCCTATGTTCATCTCCTTTTTAACTTTCTAACTTATCTTTCTATTTTTCTTATTTTCGTGTTGTCATGTCATCTTTACTCTTTGTGTTTCCATCTTACAGATTCATGTTTTTTTTATTTCTGGTTTTACGATTTCCTGATTGTTTTTCTTACTATCTTCCTTGAGTTTTCATCTTTTACTGTTCTACATGTTAGTTTTTTATTTCTTTTCTTAATTTCATGTTTGTATTTTTTTTTTGTTTTTTTTTTTCTTCTAGATTTGTGTATAGCTCTTTCCTCCTATCGTGTCCATCTCTCAGTACCGCTTTTTAACATTGATACCATTCCACTAAGCACGATCTTTCGCCCCTGCCAATGGAATTGATTCCCGCCACTTTTTCCCACTTCTAAACCTGACTCGTGTGTCCAATTGTGTGGACAGCCATTCGTCGGCCGGAAACATAAAATAATTACTGCCATGTATTTTTGAGTTAGGACAGTCAATTTTTTGCACCCCTCATTGTCACCATTGTCGTCACCACCCCTTCCTCCTCGCTCACTGTTGGCGTTTTTCCGCTGACTATTTCCGACTTTTGTAGTGCAGCCAGCCAGCCAGCGCATTGCGCCAACTTCCAAACAACAATAACAGCAGCAGCAACGAGATTCCGATTTGACCAAACCGGACCGCGGGGTCATCATCATCAACACCATCACCGACCGACGGCCCACTATGGGCGATTAGGTCGCTAAAATCGAAATAATTCACTTATAAACTAGAACATTTGTGAACAAAGCACAAATTTGCATTTTTCATTTAGGGCACGTAAACTTACAGTTATTTTTTAGAATATTTTCTTAGCATTTGAACATAATTTTAAAGATTCCTCCAGAATCTAATCCAAAGAATCCCAAATAAATTTTCTTAAGAATTTCTGAAAATCCAGGTATTTCTACTAACAAATACTTCGGATTTTTTTTCTGAAAGTACTACAAAGATATTTTCTAGGTATATTTCTTGCAGGAATTCATGAAATCCAAGAATGTAATAGCGGGAATTATTCCTAGAATGATCAGAGAAGGGATGCCTCCAAAGAAGCAAAAAACTCATAAATATAATATTTTTGGCCACTATACTTGATAGAATCTTCCCATAGTGCAGCCGTCACATCACTCCCATCAACCGGAGCCGGCACGTGTGAATCCTAGAGTGCGCGGTCCGTGTGCGGTGCTGCGGTGCTACATCCTGATAATTAAAATATATTCAAATGGTTTCACATCGATACCACTCCGGTTGCTGACTGCTGCTAAAATGCATTCTAACTCGTCGCGGTAGCGGCAGTGCAAGCACCTCACAACAAATGCACTTGGGGGCGACCCTAAATCAATCTTTGACGACCGGTCATGTGCGGGATGTGCTTTTGGAAAACGTGCTAATTCCTGGTTCGGTGGTGCGCGCTGTACTTTTTGGTCCTCTGCTAATGGATAAATTATTTGATTATGGATTCGGCCGAAGTGCATTCGAATGTATTTCAAAATATAAGCACTGGGCAGAGATTAAAAGTAGAGGTTACCACGATATATTATTTTAGTTTGAAAACTGGCATATTTGAATCGTTATCTTTCTGCTATTTTTCTGCTATATTCGTGTCTTTCTGTCTCTTCTGTCTCTTCTGTCTCTTCTGTCTCTTCTGTTTCTTCTGTCCCTTCTGTCACTTCTGTCTCTGCTGTCTCGTCTGTCTCTCTGACTCTTCTGTCTCTTCTGTCTCTTCTGTATCTTCTGTCTCTTCTGTCTCTTCTGTCTCTTCTGTCTCTTCTGTCTCTTCTGTCTCTTCTGTCTCTTCTGTCTCTTCTGTCTCTTCTGTCTCTTCTGTCTCTTCTGTCTCTTCTGTCTCTTCTGTCTCTTCTGTCTCTTCTGTCTCTTCTGTCTCTTCTGTCTCTTCTGTCTCTTCTGTCTCTTCTGTCTCTTCTGTCTCTTCTGTCTCTTCTGTCTCTTCTGTCTCTCTGACTCTTCTGTCTCTTCTGTCTCTTCTGTCTCTTCTGTCTCTTCTGTCTCTTCTGTCTCTTCTGTCTCTTCTGTCTCTTCTGTCTCTTCTGTCTCTTCTGTCTCTTCTATCTCTTCTGTCTCTTCTGTCTCTTCTGTCCGTAATCTGGGAGCAAATTGATCAAGTCGATACCAAAAAAAAACTATTCCTATTCCTTGTCGTAGACCTATTCCTAGTTCTATTCTTAGTATTATTCCTAGTTCTGTTCCTAGTCTTATTTCTAGTCCTTTTCCTAGTCCTGTTCCTAATCCAATTCCTAGTCTTATTCATTGTTCATTTTTTTCCTATTCCTAGTCTTATTCCCAGTCCTATTCCTTGTCCTATTTATTCCTATTCCTAGTCGTAGAACTATTCCTAGTCCTATACCTAGCCCTCTTCCCAGTCCTATTCCCAGTCATATTCCCAGTTCTATTCCTAGTCCTATTTCTCGTCCTATTTCTAGTCCTATTCCCAGTCGTATCCCTTTTCATTACCCGATTATTTTTCCTATTTCTTGTTCTATTTCTAGTCGTAGACCTATCCCTAGTCCTATTCCTAGTCCTATTCCTAGTCTTATTTCTAGTTCTATTCGTAGTCCAATTCCTAGTCCTATTGCTAGTACTTTTGCTACTCTTATTCCAAATCATTTTCCTAGTTCTATTTCTTTTCAAGTACATAAGCAATCATCAGCATTCCACTATTTAAAATCAAATGAGGTGGCAATCAGGTTTTAATGGTGAAAGGCAGAAATTAATTTGTCAAACCTTTCACTCCATACGTTGCTCAAATCAGTACCATCGAAGCAACGACGAATGTAGGATCTTACCAGAATTCGTCCTCTAAACAATTAACCAGGGCAAAAAACCTCTACAGCCTAATTGATATATGCATATCTCAATCGGAGCTGACGGTGACGAGTGAGTGAGGAGTTCTAATGTCCATTTGATTTCTGCTCGTCCCGATGAGCGTATGACAGAGAATGGCTGCCACGAAGGTCTCCTCCTTTCAACCGCACCGTGTCAAGTTAGGGACAGGCATGAAAAATTACAGTCCCACACATGAGGGCATCAGCAGCAGCACTGCCACTATCTAATCCGTCTGGCACCTTCCGAAGTGAAGGTTGCTTTTGTGCAAAGAATGCTTAGAATGCCCGAGGAACATCGTGCGTTCTGGCTGTTGACCGATGATCGCAGAACCTTCAAGGATGGAGACGACAACAGCTCACAAATAAAAAAAGCAAAATCTATATAGATTATGACCATGTCAATCATGAGCGTGGCCCGATCAGTGGATTACAACAAAAATGTATCACAATTATGTATATCAAAAATAATTTCAAATAATTAATTTTGTTGATTGAAGTACTCTGAGCTGATTGAGAAGATTATAACAAAATAAATAAAAATAGATTCCGCCTACTAGCAAGTACTTTGTCTTCGTTCGGCTGACATAGTCGATATCATCCGCGAAGCAAGCAAATTGACTAGATCTTTTGAAAATCATACCTCAGCTGTTGAACCCGGCCCTCCGCATAACACCTTCTATTTTTAACAACAGGCACGAAAGTCCATCACCTTAGCGTAGCCCCAAGCGTGATTCAAGAAAATAGGAATGTTCATCTTAAATATTCATGCAAATTTCCACACCTTCAATCGCTCTTGTCATTCTTGTAGGCTTAAAACACTCTGTTACAATTCTGTAGCAATCCACTGGTCGGGTTAGATTAGAAGACACACAGATGACACGACTCGGACCACTTCTGCTGGCGAACGTCGCTCGTTGATCACTTGCCGATGATGGTTTTCTGCAACTTCTGAGAGGTCATGCAAAGCACGGCTACCGGCCGGCAGCAGCAGCCTATAAAATTCTTCGCGGGAAAAAGCCACAATTAATTAGCGGACAAAAACCGTTCAACCTTTCATGCTCGAACGAAACGGAACAAAACAAATCGGACTAATCTCTCACGCTATCAAGAGGGGTTCAAAACTGCATACGAAACGAACGGGGACGGGCAATGCATGTGAGTGGGCACTCAAAGGCCGCAAGGTTATGTTGTAGTGTTGTACTTGATACTGGTTTGCAGGTTTCCTCGCGGATCTACGGCGGGAGTCATTCATAGTTTGCTCGCTGGCTGCAACTATGGGGTCAAAGGCAGGCTCCTATCGAAACAGAAATGACGTCAACTCGCGATGCATGTTCAGAAGTTAAGGTGATTCGGCTCGAAGTCCAACCTTAACATTGTACCAAATCTTAAGGAAGAAGCAACAGTGTCTTCCAAGATGTTGGTGAGTATTAGGGACTCGAGTTGACAATTATGGCAGCCATTATTGGGTTCATGATCATGGTTTCACCTTAAGCAACATGAGAAACTGTGAAACCGAACGGAAGGGCACGTCAGCGTCGTCTGGAGCTCGCACAACTGCAACGAACCGGTCTTAGCATCTATAGCACAGATTCTGTAAGCTGCTACATACCTACACCGCAACTCCACTAGTGGAATCACGAACTTTGATACTTAATGTTTTATTGCCTTTATACATATCTTCTAGAACTCTTCCTTAGGAAGCTTGAGCACGTTATGAAGTGGAAATTTTCTACATTTAAAATGCTTTAAAAATTGTATTGCTTTTATTATAGAATTTTTTGCCCGTTCTATTATTTTGTCTCTTCTGTCTCTTCTGTCTCTTCTGTCTCGTCTGTCTCTTCTGTCTCTTCTGTCTCTTCTGTCTCTTCCGTCTCTTCTGTCTCTTCTGTCTCTTCTGTCTCTTCTGTCTCTTCTGTATCTTCTGTCTCTTCTGTCTCTTCTGTCTCTTCTGTCTCTTCTGTCTCTTCCGTCTCTTCTGTCTCTTCTGTCTCTTCTGTCTCTTCTGTCTCTTCTGTCTCTTCTGTCTCTTCTGTCTCTTCTGTCTCTTCTGTCTCTTCTGTCTCTTCTGTCTCTTCTGTCTCTTCTGTCTCTTCTGTCTCTTCTGTCTCTTCTGTCTCTTCTGTCTCTTCTGTCTCTTCTGTCTCTTCTGTCTCTTCTGTCTCTTCTGTCTCTTCTGTCTCTTCTGTCTCTTCTGTCTCTTCTGTCTCTTCTGTCTCTTCTGTCTCTTCTGTCTCTTCTGTCTCTTCTGTCTCTTCTGTCTCTTCTGTCTCTTCTGTCTCTTCTGTCTTCTGTCTCTTCTGTCTCTTCTGTCTCTTCTGTCTCTTCTGTCTCTTCTCTTTGTCTCTTCTGTCTCTTCGACCAAACGTTCTTCCCGGATTCCAGTCCGGGGGTGACCCATTTCGCATAAAGACGTTTCGCATACGGACGTTTCGCATAATGGACGTTTCGCATAAACCAGTTTCAAAGAAGAACAGGTAGCATTTTAAAGAAGGCATATAATTCCCATTATGCCAAACGTCCGTATGCGAAACGTTCTTATGCGAAACGTCTTTATGCGAAATGTCCCACCCCTTTCCAGTTCGATTCCCAAGGATTCTAGTCGAATTAGACAGGATTTCAGTCGACTTTGCAAGGATTTCAATCGCATTCGCGAGGATTCCAGTTGGATTCTTAAAGATTCCATTTTGATTTACAAAGATTCACAAAGGATTCCAGTTGGATTTGTTTGGATTCTGGAGAAACCCCGCATATTTTTACCGGAATGCCAAAGATTTGTACCAAAACCCCAAGATTTCCAAGAAGATTACAAAGATTCCAACAGAAAGCTTGAAAATTGATACCAAAATGAAAGTAAGAATAGGAGCTATCTATTGCATCAAATATTTTTCCTGGAAACTATTCAAGGGTTTTTTTTCATGAATGACTCTAGGATTTTTTTTAGGAATTCACTCAGAAGTTTTTCTGAGCATACCTCTAGATATGGCTTCAGAGATTCTATTGAAGAATCTTCAAGAATATTGTCAATGCGTCAGGGATTTATCCGATCATTCTTTCATGTTTTTTCAATTACCTCCAAAATTTTCGATCAGTTCAATTATTTTTTTAAATTTTTCTAGGAATCTATGGAAAAATTATTGGATGTATCAGCGTTGCACTGCGGTAGAATTCTTGGAAGAAATTCCAGAGATATTTCTTCAAGCACCCTAGGAGAATTCGTCGGTAGATTTTCTGGACGTATGCCGGATAGAATTGCTGTCAGGAATCTATAGCATAATTTCTAGAAGAATCCCTGGTGAAGTCCCTGAATGTTTTCTTGAAAGAATCTTTGGAGTTGGAAGGATCTCTGGAAGAACTCCAAAAGCTCTTCCTCGAGGAATATGTGAAGGAATACTTGCAAAACTGAAGAGGAGTCACGATTCTCTTTTTGAAGCATATAAAAGAATCCTTTTAGTCTCTAGGATGTATAATAGGACCAGGTCCGTCTCACTTGGGTTCAAATTGGGTACTACTTCTAGTACTGCATTTGGTCCCTTGGTACTGCAAAAGGTACCCAAATTTGATAGATCGTACACTTTTCACGGCATTCTAGATTTTGCTCTATTACTTTATGTGTCAACAAATTTTGGGCAACTGTAAGGGATATGGGGGTCTTTATTTTGTGTTTGATAGGACTCTCTACAAGGCTTGTTCCACGAACAGGAATAAAAAATAATAATTCAAAGGTTATTTTTAGTAACAACGAAAACAGAAAAGTATGTGTATATTAAAATTATATGAAACAATAATAATGGTTTATGTCGACATTTATAGTGACGAACCATTCAAAGTCTGTTTGAAAATTACATAAACGTAACGTTGCAACGATAAAAATGTTATCACAAGTATAAAACGAGCTCACCAGTTGGCAATCCGTCCTCGACTGAACACAAAGCGAACCAAACATAACGGAATCAAAAACCACTCACTACTGACGCGATTCTTTTTTCTCACTCGCACAACTCGAACCGAACACGATTTATCTTGATTCCTTCGCTCACCCCACAGGAGCATGCAATGGAATCAAAAGACCACAAACTACTCTTTATTGGGTTTTGTATTAATTTAGAGATAAAGTCTGTAAGAAAAAGAAACGGAATCCAACAGAAAATTTATTAAATATACCTGTTATCCCACCATAGTTTTCATGAAAAGACTTTTCAAAATTGTGGCAACGCGACATCGTAAAGAAATAAGATGGTGGATGCTACTTGAACTAAGGATTTCCAGAATTCGTTCTCATTTGATTTCGAAGCACGATCAATGCAAGCAAAAACATTGCAACTGTATCGGTCCATGATCGGCAAGGTATCGCAAGTTGTAACAAATTTGATAAATAACAGCTGCGAAAGAGAGCCTCAAAGAGAGAAGCCTATGATAGAGCCCGTTTTTATGCCTTATTTACCTGGGGATAGGTGTTTTAAATAAAAAAATCTTAGATACAATCAGAGTGGTAACAGTAGACGATAAACAGACTCTCATGATGTGTTGCGGATCATGATTGTTACAGATACTCTCAATTATCTCAAAATTCAACCCCTGCTTGAACTACTTTATAGACACCAATTTATCAAATTAGGCTGATGACATTAGACCATTCGACCTTTTAAAAACTAGTAGCATTTTCTCTGAATTTAAATCATTTCGTCCTTACACGCTTGATTCCACCACACCGTCATCGATAATAGATTTCCATAAATAGTAATTTTCATCATTAAACGACACAAATGTCCACAGCTATCGTAACGCCCAGTCATGGTCCCATCTCCGCATATCGTTGAATCGTCACGCTAATTCGCCGATGACAACACCCAGATATGGGCGGCACGCTGCTTTGACCAGGGCTAAGTGGTCGTCGTCGATAAAAGATACGCGCACAATTCTCGTTAGCAAAGCCTCTGGGCTCAACAACAAGAAGAAAACGCACAGAAAATCACCAAAAGATAAGAGATCGTGCAACAACTCCACTGTCATCGATGGTATAGCCACTTCTGCCAGCATCCAAAAACAGAGAGGCAGATGATTAATCGATCGTTAAAGATGTGTCGCACCTCATTGACATTTTTAACTTCTTTTCTTTAGTAAAGGTAGTTTTGGCAAATTGATAATGAGACATCACTCAAGAAAAAAAGAGAAGTGTTCAGAAGCGCATACCTTCATAAATGTCGCTTGTTTCCTCAGAGACATCTAAGAAAAGCTAAACTTATCCATAAGTTGATTAATCCATATCAATCCTATCTTGTGTACCTCAATACTTTCGATGATCAGTCACCGACTGCGGATCGACAAGATACTGTCGCACTATGCAGCAGCGTGACAAAATTTGCGCACGCGATTTGTCATGGTCATCAATGACAACAATCACGCCAATCAACGGATTATTTTATCATCTAACAATGGCGCGCCGATAACCATTTTTTTCTGAAGAAATGGACAAACCGTCAAACCGTCAAAGGTCTCATTAATTTTCTTCAGCTGTTTGGACAGCTGTCACAGCATTGGCGCGCAGTCACAGAGTCTTCTGGGGTCCACTCCCTGCAGAAGAGTGTCATCACCCGACGAAAAGTAACCTCGACACCGCAGCCGCCGCCGTTTGCGTGACTACCGACATGGATTACACAAACCTCATATCTACAGTATTGGACAATACATAAGCAGCTACTTCGATTTTCCATAGAAAATGAACAACTTTGGTTAGCTAGATACCAGGGGTTGAATTCTGAGAAAATTGAGAGTATCTCTCACTTATAGATCTCTGTAACAATCATGATTCGCTACAAATAATGAAAATCTGTTTATCATCTTCTGCTACAACTCTGATTAGATCGGCGGGATAACAGTGCATAATAAAACCCATCTGAATAGACTCCAAATCTGGGGAGCACTATTGCTATCAGATGTTCGAGGATTGTTTATCATGCCAGTAGAGTAAAACACCTACCCCCAACGGTAAACAAGCGAGCAAAATGGATTCCAAAACCCCGAACGACCCATCACCCAGAATGACATTACCCCGAATAACAATATCATGGGGAAATTCCATAAATGTCATCATGTCAAGATAATTGTAAATTCGGTAAAATAGAACTCAGAGTGATGGAATTCGGGGTAATGGTACATTCGGGGTAATGGAATTCGGGGTGATGGCATTCGGGGAAATGGCATTCGGAGTAATGGGGTAGAATCCTGCAATTCCAAAATTTTTGCAGTGCATCAAACATGACTTACATTTTTGAATAAATTTCCTCATCATGAGTTCAAAAGAAATTTTTGGCGAAAAATTATATACGATTTATCTGAAAAGATAAAAGCCCTACACAAAAATTGTCTTTAGCAAACTTGTTTATATCGTATAACTCTTCAACTCTGCTGAAGATACCATGAAGCTGTTTCTAAATTTCTTTAAATTATGTCAACTATTAAAATTTTTCAAAAAACTAGTATTGTTTTCAAACTTTCTTGGAAAAATCACTCAAAAATATAAGTTGAAATTGATGTTATGTCTAAAGCACTGTAAATATTTCATTCAAATTGGTATATAGTAACTCAGATCTAAACCTCCAAAGTTAACCATTTTCTATGGAAAATCGAAATTATTACAAATGTATCGTCCTACACTGTACGTTCCGAAAACGGTTGCTGGCTACGAGAAGCGCATCCTCAAGACGGTTGCGAGCTTTGTAGAGAAGATGCGCGCGGCAAGGTGGAATGTTGTCTTCCATGACCGCTACTGGTATCGCCATTAAAGGCTCTCGTGAGGTTCAACCTGGGTCAAACGAAGCGAATTTGTGGATGGAATACTCCACAGGAAGCCACACCTCAAATACCTGACAAATTTCCTAGAAAGATGTACCAACCATTGAAGCTTTTATTATTTTTTTAGTTTCTTTATTAGTACCGTTTAAGCATTAAATTCATTTCTTATGTTTAGGTGCTCTGCGTTAGGCAGAATATATTATCCTAATTCAGTTAATCTCAATTAAACATTTAATATTTTTTGTTATCAACCAAGAACAATAATCTACTTTCTAGAGTCCTTTCATTGAACAAACGTTCAGTTTTATCGTCATAAGTAAAACTATGTGCTTCTTCTCTTCAAGATGTTTGAGATCTTTAAGTGTTTCCAGCAAAACGCGACAGTCTCCTTTATTTTCGATTTGGAAGAAACCCTTTATTCCCCTAAACGAGTTCAAATTCCCTGCCTAAATCCTCCAATTTCGGAACAACTGACCACGATTGGCGGCACTCGTTGCTTCCTCGCTTGAATCGAAGATCCTGAGCTAGAGGCTGCTTCGATTTGATGTTCGGAAAATTGGCCAAAGCATCGAACTGATTGCTCACTCCAAGAAGTACTGTTGAATTGCTTTTTAAGTTTAAAGCTTCAAAACTTCTGTCAGCAGATGGAATTTGTGTACCGTAATCCGGGGTAACATTGATCTTTTTTTTAATATTTCTTAAATATTTCGTTTAAAACTGCAAATGCTGCAAATTTTATATTTTTAAAACAAGTACTGCCACTCATAGCTCGCAACTATCAACTGTATTTGTTTTTTGAAAGATTTAAGCATGTTTAAAAAATGTTTTATGCGTTTTTTTGGTTTAGCTGATATGGAGTAACATTGATCACCTATGTAAACAACGTTCGGTAATATTGAAAATGTCGTTACTTACTTAAATCCTGGCCTCTGAAGGCCAAATGCTCACAAGTCATTTATTTTTTGAGTAATTTTAAAATTAAAAACACCTCGAACCACGGAACACGCCTAAAGGTAGGCAATTTCCTAAGAAAATTCAACATTCTTAACAGTAATTTGTTTAAGTTGCCTAATTGAGCATACTTATGAAAGTTTTGACAACGGAATCGTTTTCGGCGATGCCATTTTTAGTAAGAACAGCATTTTCCTTGCTCATATCGTTTGCAGAATTTATGTGAGACATGAATCTTCGGTAGTGTCATCCTTAACCATTGAAATCATTGTTTTGAAAAGTTGAAAAATTTACGCATAAGGTAAACGCAATTTTCGCAAAAATCTTCACTTTTATTAGCTTATGAATATAAGAAAGAGAAGCACCATTCGTAATTGGGAAATGTTCTTTCAAAAAATGATGATACAAACTTTTTACGAGATGAGTCATTCCGATCAATGTTACCCTGCTGATCAATGATACCCCGGATTACGGTACCCAAAGTACGATGCGCAAGGATTGCGTCTAACAGTAATGAGCGTGACGACTCCTCGACTAGTTTTTGCATTTGCATTCAACTCTCAACTAATGTTTTGATAGCAGAAAAAAACTTTCCTCCTTCAAGCTTCACGTTGGCAACGGTAATAAAACCCAAGACGCATAACCACCTTCTTATTTTCCCCACAAGAAAAAAAACTTAGGCAAGGGTTGTGGGAATTGGCAAGCAACGTTTAAACGGTGGTGTTGAAAACGACACTCGATCATCAGATCGCCGCCTCACCGGTATCCAATTCCAATCTGATTCATAACTTATCTAATTCCTGACCCTTATTTTCTTTCCCTCTCTCCCGCAGATGGTCACGAAGAGAGCGTCGTGCGGTCAAAACGGCGCGGTCGGAAACCACGGGTCTCCGTCGTTTCGCAGAGGGTGGACGAGGAACCGAGCCAAAACCTGGAGAACAGCGACAGCAGCAGCTCCGGGGACGTTTCACCGGTGGTGCCGCCAGGATTTTTGAGCCCCTCGGTACAGGAGTACCTGGAGCTGGGAAAGTCCATTCCCGGTGAGTAATAAACTGAGTTTGAATTGCACTAGAAATTGAACTAGAATGTTCAACCCATATACAGTTCTCTTCTCTGTACACTGAAATGAAGTGATACAGAATTGAGTAAAATTCTACAAAAACAGCGACTCCTATACCAAAACAAATTTTTTTGTAACATTTTGAGTAACAGAACACAGCAAACACCATCCCTTATTCTACTACAACAACAATTCGATTTTCACTTATTTTGCACGAAATAGTTTACTTGCAACTTTGCAAAACCGTATTTATTCCAATTCTGAACATTGACATCAGTGCACTATGTTTTATTTTCTCGTTTTCATGCGCTTTTTGAATAGCGCCCAAATCGTTGATTTTAGCAAAGACAGTAGAAGACATGAAAAATGTTAAAAATTTAAGTAAAAAGTTATAAACGAAAATGATTTTAAACGATTTTCTTCATACAAATTTGTGTAAGTTAAAAAATTCATAACTCTTTTACAAGATTTTTAACATTTTTCATGTCTTCTACAAAGTTGTTAAACATCTTAAAACTCGTGTTTTTGCTGAACATTGCACCTTTCTATCTCTTAAAGTAAAAGAATTATCAGTCAAATTCGTTTTAATAAGGCTTATTTGTTTGATAGTAAAAACCCATGCAAAGACGCTTATAGACAAAAGTTGTTATCAACTGCCGAAAGGGGAGATATGGTACTTTCATGATGTGTAAGAGTTGTCTGCGCCATTTTGCGCCGAAGCCAGTTATAGAGGCCTAAACTACCCCTTGAAAAAAGAGTAATTCATGAATAACTTTGTTACTTCAAAAGATAGGGTGATGATGTGTTCAGCAAAAACACGGGTTTTTCTATGACAAACAACATTGTAGAAAACACAAAAAAAATGTTAAAAATCTTGGAAAAAAAGTTATGATAAAAAATATGATTGTTGCGACAGGTGATGAATTTTCGGACAATCCAAAGAGCGAACTCGTATTTTGGGTTGTGGAGTTGCTTTTAGCTGCAAAATTTATTAATTTCATTAGTTTTAAGCATAAAAATAGTTCATAAGTTCAATTTTGCATGAATAGGAAATTTTACAATTTAGTTCATAGTTTGCATGATTTAGATATAAGTAGAATAACAAATTTAATGTTTAGCTTACATTTTTAGTCCCTTTTTTGTGTGAATCCTGTCCAACAATCTGTAAATTATTTCACTGTTATTCACTAACCGTCTCAAACTGTGTTTCTCGTGTGTGTCTAGTAGGCTATCTGTTTCTTACTGTTTTGTGTTTTTCAAACGATCGGCTGCGAAGTCATCGATGGAGTTTTTTCTTAGTTTCTCACAGTTGGCAGCAGGTACACGGTGAGAAATTATTCGGACGATAGGGCGCCGTCCTGAACATTCCCCGACCCGTATTGCTCCGTGTCCTCTCGAGCATTACCACCAACATCTAGGACGGCTAGTTTTGCCACCGGTCGCCGTAGTACACCAGTTGCTGTCTGTACGTTTGCACTGCGACATCTGCCATCTCGTCCAGGGAACACGCGTAGAACTTGTCCCCTTATCCATCCGTTGCGGACTCTATCATCCACGATGACCACCAGATCACCGGCAGAGACCGGTCTGGTGTCTACGAACCATTTGGTTCGTCTGGTGATAGTGGGCAGATACTCCTTCACCCAGCGCGTCCAGAATTGGTCCAGCAAGCGCTGGCACAGGAACCAGCTGGTGTGTAGAGCCTGTCTATCGTCCACAAGTTGGGTTGAAAGCTGGTTCACCCCGCTAGTACTCAGCATGAGGAAGCAGTTCGGAGTAAGTGCCGGGTGCTCCGAAGTCTGGAGCGGCATGTAGGTCAACGGCCTCGAATTCACCATCGACTCAGCTTCCACCAGCAACGTGACCAAGACTTCCTCGCTAGGTTTGCGCTCGACCGATAGCGAAGCCAATGCACACTTCACCGACCGAACCATGCGCTCCCAAGACCCCCCCATATGTGGTGCAGCTGGAGGATTGAAGCGCCATTGAGTGACCGTATTAGTGAATGTCGATGCCAGCTCTTGGTTGATTGCTCTTACTTGCTTACTTAATTCGCCGCTGACTCCAACAAAGTTTGTCCCCCGATCACTGTAGATCTCCGAAGGTGCCCCCCTCCGTGCTATGAATCGTCGTAATGCCATCTTGCAGCACTCCGTCGACAAACTGGTGACGACTTCGAGATGGATCGCCCTGATTGTCAGACAGGTAAAGAGTGCGATCCATCGCTTCACTTCACGACGACCTTGGACGACCAACAGCGGGCCGAAGTAATCCACTCCAACGAAGCTGAACGGCCTGATGCGGGGAGTGACTCTTGCCTCCGGTAGTGGTGCCATTCTAGGAACTGCGGGTGTCGCCTTGTAGATCTTGCACCACATGCAAGATTTGCCGATCTTCCGAAATGCTGCTCTCATCTCCGACAAGTGGTATTTCTGCCGCATTTCATTCACTGCTGTTTCTCCGTTGGAATGTTTGTACCGTCGATGGTACGAGTCAATGATGAGCTGGGTAACGTAGTGGTCCTTCGGTAGCACAGTGGGGTATTTGAAGTCGAAGGTAGCATCAGAGAACCCATCGATTCGTCCTTCCATTCGAACTACGCCTTGGTTGTCCAAAAAAGGAGACAGTTTATACAGTTTGCTTGAACTTTCGAGGCGCTGCTGTTGATCCACTGGTAGAGACTGGTTGTTCTGCATCGTCACCACCTCATCTCCAAAAACTTCAAACTGTGCCAGCTTGATGATCGTCTGCTCCGCTCGCTGAAGTTCTTCTCGAGTAAGGATGGCAGTTACATCGGATTCTTCTTTATTCCGCTTCCGCTTCAGCTGGTCAATGAATCGGTGAACATAGGCGACTGATCGTAGACAACGCTCCCACTTAGAAAAGCGACAGAACTGTACCACTTGTTCTTTCCGGACTTCACAATGTACGTGGATTGGTCTCAGTTCCTCCGTAGTTGAGGTAGATTGCGCCTCCTGTTTTGGCCAAAGGTTCTGAGGCTCGTATAGGAAGTCTGGTCCACAGAACCAGCGATGACTGTTGCTGATCTGGAGTCGTTCTTTCCACTTAGTGGCGTCATCTGCCACGTTTAGGTGCGAGGGATCGTAGTGCCATTCGTCGACCTTCGAAGTGTCCAAGATCTCCGATACGCGGTACGCTACAAACTGTCGATATCTTCGATGGTCCGAGCGTAGCCAAGAAAGGACAGTGGAGGAATCACCCCAGAAGAAGCGTTGTTTGATTCGCAGTGTGTGGTTTTCCGCCACGGACTTCGCCAATCTGGCTCCTAGTAACGCAGCCTGGAGCTCAAGACGGGGAATCGATAGTAATTTCAGTGGGGCAACTTTGGTCTTTGAAGCTACCAGAGCGCAGCGAACTTGGGACTGGTCAACGATCCTGAAGAAGGCGGTTGCCACGTACGCCTCTTCGCTCGCATCTACAAAAATATGTAGCTGCAAAGATTCGTAGCTTTCCGGAAGGTACCCTGGGAAGTAGCACCGTGGTATGCGAACTGTGTCGAGCTGCCCCAGTAGTTCTGTCCACCGACGCCACAGTTTGAGTAGATCTTCGTCGATTTTATCGTCCCACCCGATGTTTGCTCGCCACGATTTTTGAACGAGGATTTTTCCGTGAACCACGATAAGCGACACCAGACCTAGTGGATCAAAAATACTCATGACCACTTGGAGAAGCTGACGTTTTGTTGGGACAACATCTCCGTGAAGCAGGGGTATTATTTGTTCGCGGAAAAACCCACGGAATCTAAACTCGTCTGATTCTGGAAACCAGCTCATCCCGAGTACACGTTCCGAAACTGTAGCTGCATGCGTTTTGAAGTTCTTCGCAGATCCTTCAGCTGAATCCCCGACCCGTAAAAGCACCTCTCTGGAGTTGGACATCCAGTTCCGAATGTGAAATCCGGCCTTAGCATGGACCGTTCTCACTTGCAGCGCCATGTCTGCTGCTTCATCAACGGTATCCCGACTATCCAAATAGTCGTCCACATAGTGATTGTGGACGATTGCTGCGGCGGCCTCGGGAAATTCGGACTCAAACTCCTTGGCATTTTTATTTTTGATGAACTGCGCAGCAGAGGGAGAACAAGTTACACCAAAAGTGGCCACGTCCATCACGTAGATGTCAGGTGCTTTTGAAGGGTCACTTCTAAACAGGAACCGTTGTGACTGTCGATCCTCGGGTCTGATCTGGAACTGGTGAAACATCTCCCTTATATCGCCACAGATCGCCACCTGGCGTTGACGGTATTTGGAGAGCACCGACGGGAGGGAGGACAACAGATCTGGTCCCGGAAGCAAGGCGGAATTAAGGGATTGGCCTTGGACGGTCGCTGCTGCATCCCAAACTATGCGAACTTTCCCAGGCTTTTTGGGATGAACAACTACTCCCAATGGAAGATACCACACTTTCTGGGGATCCGAGCTGACAATCTCCTCCTGTGTAATTTTGTGCGCGTACCCTTTTTCCACGTACTCGATTATCTGCTGCTTCAGGTTCTCGAACAGTTCAGGTTTGCGCCACAAACGACCCTCCAGCGATTTGAGCCGACTCTCTGCCATCGGCTTACTGTCTGGAAAGTTGATGCGATCATATCTCCAAAGCAGCCCTGTCTGGAATCGTCCGGATGGCAGCCGTGAAGTCGTTTCTTCGAGAATCTTTCTGGATCGCATTTCGTCGGAACCTTCCAGCAAAGGTGCTACAGCGACGCCAACATGCTCCATCGAGAAAAACTCCTTCACTAGGTCGTGCAACACATCATCAGGGTTTCGAGCTTCTTTGTACAGATGAAACTGACACTTCTGAGTAGAGGAACATTCACCAGGAATGGGGCCGTATACCGTCCAACCCAGCCTTGTTTTCGCCGCTGCTGGTTGACCGACTTTGCCTTCCTGGACCTTGAGGGGAATCTTCAGGCGCGTGTTGTCCAAACCTATCAGGATTGTTGGAGTGGCGTTGCAGTATCCTCGAATGGGTAGACCACGGAGGTGCGGAAACTGTTGAGCGAGTTGATCGAACGGCAAACTTTGTTGAGGAAGAGACAGTTTTTCCACGGTGTGAGCTGCTGCAACGACGTACCGTTTCTTGGCTCCACTACCCGAGATTTCGAGTCGAATTAGCTGAGAATTGTCCTCACAACGTTCAACATCACTGGTCCATTGCAAGTAAAGCGGGTGGACTTCACCTTTCAACCCCAACTCCCTGGCGATACGGACGTCGAGCAATGTAGACGAGGACCCCTCATCCAAAAACGCAAACGTGTGGACGGATCTATCGGTACCGTACAGCGTCACGGGTACTATACGAAAGAGCGTGGATACCTTCAGAGCGGTGTGAACGTTAACGGTTTCGGTCGCTGTGGGCTGTTTTGCTGGAACTACCGACTGTGGCTTGCCAGGATGCAATAGCTTGTGGTGTCGCTCTTCACATCCTTCCATTCCGCACGATGTTGCTTTGCACGGGAACTTTACGTGTGCTATCAGGCACCGTCTACACAGGTAATGCTCTTGAATACGCTTCCAACGTTCCTCCAGATTGCACTTTTTGAAATCGTCGCAGTCTCGCACCTTGTGTCCTTGTTTTCCACAAATTGGGCACGGTTTTGGTTGGTTCTGCTTACCTCCAGGATTGCTTGGAGGATTCCGTCTACCAACGTTGTCCACCGTATTGCCAGATGCGTGGGTGTTCAAATACAGCTTCTCCTTTCCCTTTACTTTTCCCGAACTAGAACGAGCTTCTTCAGTCGGTTGATAGGGAGCGACGTCACTTGCAGCTACCACCAGTTGCGCCATGTAATCACCAAATGTGCCGAGGTCAAACGCTGGACACTTTTGTTTGAAAAGCGCCCAATCCAGTTTGATGTTCGCTGGTAATTTGCTGACTAGCTCCTGCAGCAATGCCGGATTGGAGAAGTGAGCCTGTTGTCCAGCTGCGCGCAGATGACCGCAGAGGTTTTGGCAGGCTAGCCCGAACGATATCAGAGACTCCAACTTGTCCGGTTTTGGGGCTAGAGTAGAACGTACCTTCTGCAGTAGAGAGTTGATGACCAGATCGGGACGCCCGTACAGCGTCTGAAGTGTTGAGAGGATCATAGGAACCGATGATGGCTCCAGAAGTAAACTTCTCACTGCTTCCAGGGCGTTTCCTTTAAGGCTCCGTTGCAGACGCATCAAGTTCTCTCCATGGGAAAACCCACATAATTGGGTGGTGTTCTGGAAACAACTCAGGAACAGCGGCCATTCAACGGGATCGCCCGAAAAGAAAGGAAGCTCCTTGGGAACGATGTGCCTAGCAGCGAGCTGTTGAGATGTCGGAGAACTTATCCATGGTTGATGGACTGGCGCAGGTGCAGAGGTAGAGTCGAAAGGAAGAAACGCTTGTGGAAACACGTTGGGCACCACTGGATCACTGTTGGCAGCAACCGACGAGGCTATAGGCACCGTATTGCTTTGAACTGTTTGCACTCCAGTAGACAATGGCAAACTAGACGACGAAACGGGCGGAAAGTCAGCAAATCGCACGGAGGGGGCAGTCGCGGGGCGGACATGAGGAGTGCTTCTATGTGCTGGATTGAAGGTAAACGCATTGTTTTGGCTGATTTGGGGGGGTTTACATGGTTCGGTCAAGGGGAAGGGAGTGTGAGAAATAAATGACGACAATTTTGGTACGTCAAATGTCACATTGCTTTGTAATGGTCTAATTTGTATCGGATTAATATTAGAGCACGTTTGACTCACCAAAGTAATTTTCGCCGACGACTCCTGTCCAGTTGGTGCTGATTCGAGGCCGGATGTCTGCTGGTACTGGGTTGTGATGGGCTGCAACACCGCTTGGACTTGTCCGGCGCCACTGGCCGACACTGGGCTTGTGGCCGGCGTTTCATGCTGCTGTGTGGGAATCCCGTGGATGACATTATGCTGGGCTTCACGTTGTACCGGATCACTGACCAGTGGCGGACGACTTACAGGATGCTGGCTTGAATTAGGTGGACGTAACTGTACTCCACAGAACTTTCGCTGGATCTCCTCCAAGTCCACGGCGATTCGTCGCTTTGGAATGGGCATCGGTTCCTCAGGGAATTCCCAAGTCAAACTCCAATCCAACGGGTTTTGCGTTTGATTTTCTGGTGGAGCGTGGGCGACTTGTTGCTCACCCATCGTGCCCGAGAACTGACACTG
Source organism: Aedes aegypti (assembly GCF_002204515.2). Lineage (NCBI taxonomy): Eukaryota > Metazoa > Arthropoda > Insecta > Diptera > Culicidae > Aedes > Aedes aegypti. Next base: position 119,689,023 of record NC_035107.1, read on the forward strand.
AGACGCATCTTGGCTGAGTGGCTGGCTCGGATTGAGCCCAAAAGAGAGCTGCGCATGCTGCCCTGACTTAGGAGTTGAAACTGCAGCGACTGTCGTTGGTACTGTCGGGATCGGCTTGTAGACCGTGCCTGTCCGAGACGATACACCGGCGGGGATTTCACTTTGCCCGATGCCGGACTCTACGTTGTCGGTGGGCTTGTCCAGAAGCCAATGCTGAACCTTCTCGATGCTGGACACCGATCGACGACTGCTTGCTGTACTTTGCTCTAGCAGCTCAGCCTGCATGAGCTCATATTTCTTCGCGAGATATTCCCTTTCACGTCTTACTTTTTCTTCGGCAGCCTTTTCCTGCAAGCACTTTTCTTCTTCGAGCCGTTGTAAATCGAGCAACAGCTTGGCTCGAGTAGAAGAACTTGTCGACCGCCTTGTAGTCGAAGGGGGAGGTGGAGGGTCTCGCCGATAACAACGCGCACACACGACGCGATCGCCACCGATAGATCGACCGATCATTGCACACGCGGGATGAATGGGACGTACGCACTCACTACACTGAGCCATCTTCTCTTCACCGACGATCGGTTCGCCGCACGTACAATTGTATCTGGCCGCCGCCATCGCACTTTGTGGCTCCTCATGGCGTCGTTGAAAACGGTCGCGGTTAAAAATCTAAAAGATTTTTGATTTTGATTTGAATTTTCGGACAATCCAAAGAGCGAACTCGTATTTTGGGTTGTGGAGTTGCTTTTAGCTGCAAAATTTATTAATTTCATTAGTTTTAAGCATAAAAATAGTTCATAAGTTCAATTTTGCATGAATAGGAAATTTTACAATTTAGTTCATAGTTTGCATGATTTAGATATAAGTAGAATAACAAATTTAATGTTTAGCTTACATTTTTAGTCCCTTTTTTGTGTGAATCCTGTCCAACAATCTGTAAATTATTTCACTGTTATTCACTGACCGTCTCAAACTGTGTTTCTCGTGTGTGTCTAGTAGGCTATCTGTTTCTTACTGTTTTGTGTTTTTCAAACGATCGGCTGCGAAGTCATCGATGGAGTTTTTTCTTAGTTTCTCACAGTTGGCAGCAGGTACACGGTGAGAAATTATTCGGACGATAGGGCGCCGTCCTGAACAATGATTTTTAGGGGTCATTCACATACAACGGCATATAGCTTAGCTTAGACTGACTACACATATCAATGGTTGCTATTCCGTGATTGACCGAAGTCAGTGAAAATGCACAAAGAATCAACTAGAAGATCGGCTGGGATTGGCCATAATCTTCTTCAGTGTGCATAATTTAGTGCCTCAATTTATACATGGTCAATAACGGCGCCGGCCAGGTCCTTGCAGTCAGATGGGATTGGGGAAAGGAATGTTAGTGTGTAACCTTTGCTATTTGGAGACCGTGTTTGCCTCTGCATCTCCACAAAGGTTACTGGGAGGGATGTTTGTTAATGGGGAGGATCGTTGGGTCACAGGATTCACTTTGATAAGCGATTAGACCATGATAAATAATTATTGGCGAGATATAAACATGCTTATATGTAAATATAATATTTTCATTTGATATGAACAATACCTATGTAGAGAAAAATTATGCCGACACTTGACGTGACGAACCTTTCAAAGTTTGTTGAATAAAGTGAACCTTTCGCAAGTCTACACTCGTAGTGTCGAACCATTCAAAGTTTTTTTTTAATTACAAAAATAAAGGTAAAGAGAAAAAGGTGTTTTGAAAAAAAAAAATTTAGACATGAATAATCCATGAATCAGAGTTTATGTCGACACTCACAGTGACGAACCTTTCATAGTTTTTTGAAAAAAATCATATTTACGTCTCACCATTGTAACGATTGAAGGTGCAGTTATACATATTTTATAGATTAGAAATAGTAGCATGATACGAGCTCACCAATTGATCCGTCATCCTTGAGCAGCAACAATCCACTTTCAGCTTCACTCGTTTACTCGGCTATATAAAAGCACTCAGAGAAAATAGGCGCGCGACCCGAGAGGGAAAACAACTGACGACTTCTCGGGCTTTCTTGACGCACTGCCCAGGAGCAAGCGTCAACGCCGAAAGATCAAAAAGAACTAATCGAACGCGGCACTTTTTCACTTTACTCGACCGATGCGCGACATGTTTGATCCTGCCCTCATCGCCGACCCCCGCAGGAAAAAGCGTCAAGGTCGAAGGATCAAACACAACTCTGTCATTCACATACAACGGCATATATCTCAAAAAGTATAAGAGATAGAAAAATTGTGTCTTCGACAGGCATTTCAGAATTCATTCTGATTTGATTTTGAAGCACGATGAAAGCAAGCGATGAAAACATTCCATTTGTTGCGGTCCACGATCGTCATTGTATCGCAAGGTGTAACAAGTCTGATAAATGGAAGCAGCGAGCGAGAGCCCCAAAGAGAGAGCGATGATAAAATCCATTTTTCTCGCTTGTTTATTCTTGGGGATAGGTGTTTTTCTTTACTGGTACGATAAACAATCCACGAACTTCCAATAGCAATAGTGTCCCCCAGGCTTGGAGCATGTTTAGGGGGGTTTTATCATGCACTACTATCCCCCCAATCTGATCAAAGTTGTAGCAGGATACGATAAACAGTCTCTCATAATGTGCAGCATGTTATGATAGTTACAGAGAGCGATTTGTGAGAGATTCTCTCAATTTTCTCAGGATTCAATCCCTGGTCTTCGACAAAGTTGTTTCAAATTGCCAATTCTACAACTTTGCCGAAGACACCATATGTCTATCTAAATGTTTTGAAAAAATAGTTTTTCTATCTCACTGCTAGGTGGATTGATCACAAAACTTTTTTCGTCAAAAGTTGCGCTTTAATATACCAAGAAACTTCTCCGAACAAACTATATCGCTAAAATCAACGGTTAGGGCGCTATTCAAAAAGCGTATGAAAACGAGAAAATAAAACACAGTGCAGTGTATAAATTTTGATCCGAATAAGCCGATCTAATAAATATATATTCAGAGAGTGTAACAGTTCGTGAACCATAACAGTTGGTGGCACATAGTAATCGGAGAGCCCTATGGATGCAAACATCCACTCTCTCGTTTGGTACGTGGCGCGAGAGGGTTCAGTAGCAGCAACTCTCGCAGATTACAACACTATCGAGCCATTCGGGTGATTTATGTTTCGTATAAAATTGGTAATAACTTTCATATTTTCTGGTAATGCAGCCTTTAACAACCTAATTATATTCTAATGGATTATCAAACACCCCTTTGGATGTAAACATAGAAGAGAAAATGGACAATTTTCGCCTCTGTTTCTTGATTCGAATAGAGTGTGTCAGCGAATGTTACAAGTGATGGCGCATAGTAATCGGCAGCAAAAGTGGAAGGTGTGTGTCTGGCTTGTTTTCGTTCATGGCTCGTTATCTTTCATGAACGATAAATGTCATGCGTGTTGTAGGCGGATAAATTGAATTAAATTATGACTCAATGATCGTTACATTTTCCAAAGCCTGAGACCTTGTAAGACCCTAGCAGAGCGTTTTTAGATGAAATATTTGAATTATCTCTGGTTGCGGTCTGATTTTTGTTAGAATCCCAAGGGGGGCCTTGCTCTTATTCCCTTCTGACTATGCCCATGCCCAGACTTTTTGTAATAAATTACTTACTTGCCGGATTCCTCCATTTATTGCTAGGAAGTTTTGTAATAATTCTTCGAAGAGTATCTTCAGAAATACCTTTAGGAAATAAAAAATTGAAGGAATTTGGAAACATTGCAAGAATTACTTCGATTTCTTTGTATTTCTAGGAAATATTTTATGGAAGAATTCATTGATAAATCCTTGAAGAATTTCTTGGAAGCATTTCTAGAAAATGTTCTGAATATTTATTAGTTTCTTTAAAATCGCGAGGAATTCCTGAGACAAGTTGTGTATACATATTTGGATTTATTTTTGGGGAAATCTAGTAGTTACATCAAAGGAATATCTTTAAAATTTGATTCTGTTTATGGTTTCAAGCTAAATCCAAGATTGATTAGTTTATTGAGGAATCTTTGGGGTAGATTTATAAAGTACATCCATGTCTACAAACACAAAAATAAAACGATTTTTTTGAGTGGTATTTTATGGAAAGCATCGTAGAGTCTTGGGGCAGCGGTATCCAGACAGTGATCCCCGGAGGTGCATAAATATCGAAAAACAAAACAGGTATCGCTGTTCGACTATTTTTTTGTGGTAGAGAGGTTAACCCCACTGAAGATTCTAAAGATATTTTTTAGCGAGTTTTTTACACCTGTTTTATACAATAACTCGACTGCTGAATTGTTAAGGGGTAGTAAGACCGAAAGGGTTATTAGACCGAATGAGTAAAAATAATAAATACAATTAAAATTATGAGATTCAAAAGCTCGTTAGCCCATAAGTGTCGTTTTGTCAAATGATCCGATACACTTATGGACATATCCCCATGAGTACCAAAATGGCCTCAAATATGGCATCTTACTTCCCCCTTCGCTTTCCGCTCCCTCCTCCCACACTTCTCAGAGTGTTTTGGAGAGCGATTACAAAAAATGATTATTTGAAGTTACTAACCATATTGTAGAGCGGTGGTTTCTTAACTGAAAGCATTCTATAATATGTTTTTCACATATCACCAGTATTTGAATGCAAATACGTAGTTATTGCTGTGATTTGTGTTGTTAAATACCACGCACTTCCGAATCACTTCTTCTTCACACACCGAGATATTGTTTGAAACATGATGATTTATTTTTGGCCGACGCACATAACATTGCCCAAGTAACAATTTCAATGCTCTTTGATCTTAGATGTTATTTATTGAGGTTTTATTAGTGATGCATTGAATCCCAACAGATTTAATAATGGATGTGAAAGTGCTAAACGATCTTTACAGTAAAAACCACTTTAAATTGCTTTGTAGGTACCTATAAGTGCTTCTGTTAAAACTTTTTTGCTAGTTAAATTTGATGATAATAAATTGTATGTTGAAGGAGCTGTATAGTGCCCATTAAAACCTATACTTAAAACCTCAGCTTGTTTGTCCTAGAAAGACATCGATAAAACTTCTAAACTAAGTCATGTTAAAGTCTTCTTAAAACTAAAATGTCTGATACATGTTATGGTCTGCGTGTGGTCATCATTACCATTATATCGATAATAATAATCATGTAAAGAATTATGAAACACATAAAACACTAAAATAAAACGGCATAATAATAAACATTCTGCTCGTAGAATTATCTGACTACCGTGTGTAGTATATTTTTCTCATGCTTGCCTGAACTCCCCGTTCTCGTGGGAAATTTATGCTGCACACAACAGCTGAGCTACTCGAAAAAAAACTTTCATTTTCAACCACTTATCACTTACCGTTTTCTGCGTCAGAAAAGATCAACCACGGGCTTTATCGCAACAATTCATGCCAATAAAAACGTAATTAGATGCACAACAGAATGTACTAAATTAAACTACATCCCAAAATCAAATCTTCCGCAATGTTTACCTTTTTGACAGCACTAGCTTTCCTGAGTGCATTAAGTTTAAGCCAAGGCTCCCAAAAAACCTATTTGTTTTACTGCAGAAAAAATAATCTGGTTTAAGAATATAATAGCTAGAGGAGGATTTTGTACAAGGATTCTTAAGATCAAAACCTCTCATGAATGATTATATTGTACGGAATAATCACCAATTGATCTTAAACCATCTCAGACAAGACCAACAAGATTTAACTGAATGGAAACCATTTTTATTGACGCCGTTTCGGGTTCATAATTACAATATGCGTGGGAAATTTCAATTCAAGATTGAGAAGAGCATGAAATGATTCTTAAAATGTAATGGAATATAATATTAGACAGGCAATTATGATGTTGTAATTATGGCGCGTTGCCGTAAATCAATTTTTTTGTCATTCCACCAGTAAATTTTCTTTGGCATGAGTTTCACGCGATTGCAAGAAAATTTACTGCCACGTAAAAATGATTATTTTAATTTGATATTATGAGTCGGCAGACATCATGATGGTTTCAATATTATAAAAAAAAGTTTTGATTGATAAACAACTAGTTGGCCGATGTTTGTTCGATCGTCAGCTCTTAACATCGGTTTTATTCGGTGTTTTAAGATAGCGCAAAAGATTTAATACCGCTAGTTGAGCTCAACAACTTGGGTGTGCTCCGCCTTGTAGGGTGGCTCGAGAGGGTGCTTTAGCGGGTGGCTCGAGTGGGTGGCAACATTATGTTTACGTGCTCAACGAACCTTCACCTTATACCAAATCCGTCCCACTCGTGTTCAGATTAAGGGTATGCGAAATACGAATGATTCCGTCAAACACGCTTCGAAACGTAATTCCGCGGAATTCCACGGAACTCATTAAAGCGGAATTTTTATTTTACGGTTTCATTTCGTCTCGCTAAATTGTAAAAACATCTCCGCGGAAAATTGAAAACAAACGGAATTTCGCGAAATTCCGCGTTTAATTTTGAAGAAAAACGGCATAGCACACGTTTATGTTGAGCATGAGCATGAGCATGAGCGCAGACATGTTGTCACGATGAGAGGGGTTCCAATAAATTGGTCAGATGAAGTTAAGTATCTAGGGCTCATGCTAGATAAGAATTTTACTTTCAAAAATCACATTGAGGGCATTCAAGCCAAATGTAACAAATATATAAAATGTCTCTATCCCCTTATTAATAGAAAATCAAAACTTTGTCTTAAGAACAAACTTTTGATATTCAAACAAATTTTCAGGCCAGCCATGTTGTATGCTGTACCAATATGGACTAGCTGTTGTAATACCAGGAAGAAAGCTCTGCAAAGAATTCAAAATAAAATTTTGAAAATGATTCTGAGGCTTCCTCCCTGGTATAGTACCAATGAGTTACATAGAATATCCAATGTTGAAACATTGGAACAAATGTCAAAAAAAATAATTAATAATTTCAGGCAAAAATCGTTACAATCTTCTATTGCCACGATTAATGCGTTATATGTTTAGGGTAAGTTATGTTAAGTATATTTAAAGCGTTTTTTTTCTCTTATAAGCAGGTGAAATCAACTCACCTGTAAAAAAAAACTGAACTGCTACGGCAAATAAAATGTAATATGTTGCTAACAAAATGTTAATAAAATCTTAGATTTGTGTTACCAAATTAGGATAATAGTGTTCTCTAATAACACAGAACACCTAGATATAAGAAATAATGAATGTAATATTTGGAATGATACTAATAAAAAAAATGAGCATGAGCGCAGATGACAGTACAATTCGTAGTTGCTACTTCGTGTTAATAGAGACCGAAGAATCTTCTACATCTCCACAGTTATCAAGGGAAGGATATCGGTTTAGAGGAAAAAGGTAAGGATCTGGGAGTCACTTATGGTTGGTTATGTGATCCATGATAAACTCACGTCTAACCCAATTCGCGATACAAATCAACAACAGTATTGTGCGACAAACCACTGGTTTTTTAGATTTTCGCTCTTGAAACTATAAGGTATGCCTTTGATTCATTTTCATGTTGATCGAGGAAGATGCGTACATTATTTTATATATAGAAATAAGCTAGGTTTATTTACGCTTCTCCCTCTTATAGCGTGACATAATTTCTGCACGGTCCCCAATTCAAAGCATTAACGGCATTTTTCGGGTAGTTCAATATTGATCACTTATGATTACAAGTATCTGATGCAAAATACCGCAAAGCATTGATTTTAACCTTCACAACACTGGGTACGGACATCAAAGTTATCAAACTTTATAGTTTCGATCGATTTTGATGATTTTTTAAGGAAAATCACAAATGAGTTAAGTTTTAGTTAATGCATTTATTATTTGAAATTTGATGATGGTTCCCGATTTATGTTCAATTGTTTTGGGGTTTTTAGGTATTTCAAAATGGAAAAGCACAACAGAGTAATTCTCGCTGAAAACAAGGCCGACATCGGCACCGATCGTTAGAATTCCAATTTTATGTCACTGATCGCTAGTTTTCGATAAAACTAAGGGTGGTCCTTTCGGTTTTCTCAAACTGGTGGACCCCTCGTGCGCTAGCTAGCTACACAGTTTGCGAAAAAACCTCATTTTTTGATAAGTCTTGGGTATTTCTTCACGTGATATGTCTCATATTACCCTTGGAACACATAGCAAACTTGTTAGCACTTGTTCATAATTTTCAAATAATTCCACTTTTCAAAATTTATTGTGTTCAGTTTTGAACCAAGAATCTTTAAATCAAGAATTAAACAATCTCAAGTCTCCTCGAAAATCCAATTCTCATATAAATCGTCCAGAAATTCCTTCACAGATTGTTAAAAACGATCATTTCTTCAGTATTTGCTCAAGAAAACCACCGGTATTAATTCCAGTAATTTCTACATGGATTACTCAAAAAAAAAATCCTCCAGATTTTTTCATCAATTATCCCAGCAATTTAGAGAGAATTAATACTAATTTTCTCCAGGGATTTTTCCAGTAAATTAGTTAGGAACTCCTAATTAAACTGGTTCAGGGAATCCGTGTTTATATCTTCCAGTAATATCTCTGGCAATGTATTACTCCTGCAGTTGTTCCAATTTGATCTCGATTGATTATACAGTCGCCTCTCCACATCTCGATATCGAAGGGACCATCGAGATAGGGAGAGATCGACACATAGAACAATTTTTTGATGAATACTAGATTGAAAAACACTCCGTTGCCAAGAAAGTAATACACAAACAAACGTCATTTTGCGCTGCTAATTTGTTTTCAATCCCAAAACTTTGGTCTAGTAACCTTCGATATTGGTCATATCGACATACGGAGAGAAAATTGAGAACGAAAAATCAACAGAAACACATCGAGACATGGAGATATCGAGATAAGGAGGATATCGAGATATGGAGAGTGAAAATGTATGCAGACTGAAGGGACTTATGAAATCATCGACATAGGGAGAGATATCGAGATGTAGAACATCGAGATGTGGAGAGTCGACTGTAATAAGTATAAGTACAATCTTTAAATTATGTTTAATTTAATACTTCAGCTATTATTCCGGTAATTGCTGCTTTTCTTTTCTTCTTTTTCGTCTTGTTTTTGGCGTTATGTTCCAACTAAGACAGAGCCTGCTTCTCAGTGTTTTTTATGGGCACTTATCGTTTTCACATTCACAAATCGACAGAAGTTTAGTAGTAATAAGTACAAAATATAAAAAATATATATTTTGAGCTCGATAAAAAGTCCTCCTTATCCTGACATCCTTCATTCAGCTGTCAAAAATGTAAGAAGTCACCCTACGTGTATGTATACAAAAATCATCATAACACAAAAAAAAATCGCGGAATATTCAGAAAAGTTTTGTTCCGTTTCGAAACATTACGTGAGAAACTGAATTTCGTATCGGTTGTAACGGAATATTTCAGTTTTTCGTTTCGTTTCGCTACGAACAGTTTTAAAAATTCCGCATATCGTTTCGTTTCGTATCGACATGGAAAATACTCATATGGTATACCCTTGGTTCAGATTGGGTTGGGTCAGTGCCATATTTGGGCTTCGGGGGCCCGTGTTAGATCTCATGAAGGGGGCCCTTTGTAAAAAAAAATCAGCACGTTTTGGGATTTCACGAACTAACGTATTGAATTCGAGTTTTTAACGAGATGGTCGATCCAAACATATGAGGGTCCTATATTCAAAGTAGTGTAACTAACATTTTCGTTTGTGAGCTATATACATTGAGAAAAAAATGAATATTCTAAGCTTTCTAATAGTGCTTTGAGGTGATTTTTCCGTCCAAAGGGAAAAATATAATAATTCTTAAGAGATGGGCTAGTTTTTTGGCTTAATTAAAGTGAAAAATAGCTAAAAATCTTCAAAACCTTTTTTTTCTAAAGCTTTTTTTTAATTCTATTTAGTACAAGCTTCCATTATCTAAAAAAACACAAAGTATTTGCAGTACTGGCAATAGTGCAGGGCACAAGGCCGATTGACCTGAAAATTGAACAGCAAAAATCACCAAATTCTAGCGAAAGTTTCTAAGTTCCTAAAATCCACTCATTTTGAAAGAAATGTCCAAATTTTGATACTTAGTTTACTTTCTACAAAGTTTTGCATTTCATCTAAGGGAACAAATTTGCAGAAGCATGTCTTTTTATAAATAGTCACATTTCGAAAATATTCTAATATGAAAATGTTGGCTTTTTTCTTAGAACAGTTTTTTTATTAGCTTCCAAACTCTTGAATAGAATTTGATTAGTTTCTAATAAATCAAATTTCAAGTTATATATGAGTTGTTTGATACGACCGGTTTGGATTGCTTATAAAACCTTATTTTGTGGCTTTTTTTTGTCAAACATAGTGAAAGCGGGATAGTTATTTAACTTCCAACGTTTGGCTCGTGATTGGAGCCTTCCTCAGGAATGTTTACATATAACCTCCCTGAGGAAGGCTCCAATCACGAGCCGAAACATTGGAAGTTAAATAACTATCCCGCTTTCACTACGTTTGACCGAAAAAAGCCACAAAAGAGGGTTATATATGATATGTAGTTCAAATTTCAGGTCAATTGGTTTGCTAGAAGCTGTTATACAGTTCCCTAAACTTGACAGATTTTGTATAAAAATCGGCCTCCATGTACTTTATTCATGGCAATACTGTATATTCTTTTAATTATATTCAAAGTTTACCCTAAGCCTTTACTGAATTCAAAGAAAGCTTCAACTACGGAATACAAAATAGAAATGCATTTAAAAATAATCACAAAAAAATTTCGCTTAATATTTATGTATCTGACATAATTGCAAATAAGTTTAAATATTATAGTGCTGATAGAAAGCAGAAAAACTCTTTAAATTGAGCAGTGCCTTAGAGGTTTAGCCTATTTTTTAAGACCCTGCAAAAACGTTAAGCGCTTTTTCAATTCAAATATTTTTTGAGAACTAACTAGAGAAAAATTTCGAAGATTTTGGACATGATTTTTTCGTAATATATTGGAGGATAACAATTTACCAAACCATACTGTGAGATTAGGCAATGAAAAAAAAATTAATTAAAATTTTGGAAAGTTGACTTTGACTTCAGAATTATATGTCCAAATGTCTAAAGAGAAAGTATTGTAAGGTATTTCAAAATGGTTTTTGTTCTTAATTTTGATTGCTCGGGGGCCCCCTTCATCGGGGGGCCCGGGGCATTTGCCCCCTTGGCAGCCCCCCCAAATCCGGGCCTGGCTGTCATGAACTGTCACTGTGAGCCCAGATCTCAAACATTGGACTAACATGGAAAAAGCGCATAACTGATTAAAACACATTTTCGCATTTCATCAAAAGTGACAAAAATTGAATGAAAATCAATTCATGCACATAATGCAACTAATGTGACGTGAGCACCTTTCAACTAATTGAATATAAAGCATTGAAAAACGCATCGTTTTACTTTTTCCAATGAAAATTAATATCGAAAGTACACAACAAAAGAAAACTAGCGGTTTTCTCAAGCCTGCCTTGATTGTTCTTGGCAAGCTGGAGTTATCTTGCAGTTCAAACAAACTTTGTTCTATATTTCGTGTGTAGTATTGGTGCCTCCCTCCCAGGGACGATCCTGGGAGGGAGAAACCGATACGAAATTTATGTACGTCAAGGTGAGCCGAGATTCTGCTGTCACGAACTGTCACTGTGAGCCCAGATCTAAAACACTGGACAAACATGATAAAAGCGCGTAATTGATTAAAACATATTTCTGCATTTTATCAAATGTGACCAGAAATCGATTGAAAAGCTATTCATGTTTATTCAAAAGTAATGTCACAATAGCAACTTTTATTCTGATTGAACATAAGGTACCGTTAAGTCACCAGTCACCGTGCGGCCTCCATTCACCGTGCACATATACAAATTCCTACAGAATATTCATACAATTTTCACAAATTATTCTTTTGTCAGCAAAATAAGATAAAACTGATAAAATGAAGTAGTTTTTGTCACGAAGCATTTTGAAAAACCTTGTTTATGTAGTCAAAATCATGTGAATTCTGTTCGATAATGAGAGTTTTCAATACTCTTAGTAAAAACGCCAAAAAATCACATTTTTCATTTTAACGATAGAGTATGAAATTTTTCAAAATTTCAACAAATTTTCACTGTGGATACTATTAGTGAGATGTATTTCATCGTATGAGCAATGAGATATTATGCAAATTTAATTTTTTTATTGTGTTTCAGTCGAAACCCAAATGCACGGTGAATGGATCCTTTTCAATATATATGGTTCCTATTACCGTGCATTCATGTAAAAGGCATGAAATTATTCGGTAATATTATATTTATTGTTATGTCGTCATTAAACTACTTCATATTTAATTTTTGAGTTAATATGGAATGGTTTGGACAATACAGTCAAACCTCCTATAACGATTTTGATAAAAAAAAAAGTATTATTTAGCCAATTTTTAAACTTTTAATGGTTGTTATTGTAAATAAAGATTTGAATACTCTTAAAAATGAGTGCGCACACTACTAGCAACATAGTTGCTCCATCAACAACGTTTCTTCAAGATACAAAATTAAATCACGACGAAAACTATACGCACGGTGAATGGTGCACTAGTGTGCACGGTAAATGGTGACATAGAACGGCACGAGGCGACCTTAACATGACATTTTCAAACATGATTTTTGAGTATTTTTTTGTTTTGGATCACTAGTTTTAGATTTTTCCCTGAATTGTTATGTAATTGCACGCTACGTAGTGGTATTCTAGTACGCTTCAAATTGTTAGGAAAAGTTATATGATTTGTTGAAGTGCCATTTTTTCTTAAATGCACGGTGAATGGTAGCTTGACGGTATTTGAAACGCCTAATTTTACTTTTTCCAATAAAAACGAAAATGAAATGCATAGAAAACTTTGGTCCTTTTTCCATGTTTGTCCAGAACGATCGAAGGAACACAACAAATGAAAACTAACGATTTCCATCAAGTCTGCCTTGATTGTCGTTGGAAAGCTGAAGTTTTCTTGCAGTTCGAAATAACTTTGTGTCATATTTCGTGTGTAGTATCGGTGCCTCCCTCCCAGGGACGATCCATTGCGTTTTTCAACAGCCTACTTGATGGCAAGACGAAGTTTGCCGGGACCACTAGTTTTTAATAGTTCCTATGCATTTTCTGATATCCGAACCCCGCTTCTAGACGGAGTACCATTTATGATTTGAATTTTTTGTTAATATATTTTAGCTTGAGTATCAATTTCTGCCTAAGAATAAGGATAATCGTTTTGGGAAATCGGTAATTTGTGGACATTCATGTCCACTGAAACATCCTCCATTATTTGCATGTGGATTAATTAATTTATTTGAATTCAGTCTTCCCATTCATCATTCTTTTTTCGAAAGAAAGCTTTCTGCTAATAGCTATCGCGGTAACCAGTAGGCTCAGATATAAAACTAAAAAGGAAATCTTTTCCATTTACGTCCCGAATAAAACAAAAGGATATCCCTCGCCCGCATATCCGCATTCCGGGGCATAAAAAAGCAAAATCCTACACTCGGTTTGGAGTGCAGCACAGATTTGCGCGCCCATTAGCGACGATTCCATGTCCTCCCTCCACCCAAACTGCCTTGTTTCTATAGATATAATATTCGCGAAAACTGGCGCGAGTACCATTATTTATTTATCTCAAAGGAATGCAACGAAACAAAATTGCACTTGCACCAACTAGCGCGCGGTGTCACGTCGTCGGAATAAACACAAAATACGCATTTGGACGCAACTGTACAGGAGGAAAAAATACTGCAATTTGCTTTTCTTTTTATCCTTAATTCCGGTACAATGGTCCGAATCGACAATTTATTTGGGTCTACTCTAAGTTCAAGTTTTCGAATCGATTTACTAAGCTCGAATCGAGAATTAGAGCAAAGATGGTACTGGACAGGATTTTTTTTTTCCAAAAGTTTATTGAAAAATACAATTATAAATTACCTCAAACAAAAATGTTGGACTCAAAATTCAACTTTTTTCTAAGAAGATTAAAAGCTCAATAACGAACAATAATTTATTTCTGCTAAATTGTCGATTTGAACCATTGTACAGTGGATAAAATCGAAACGGTAGGAAGTGTCAAAACGGTATATCTCACCCGGCTGGGCGCGAATGGAGGAGGCATGTTTCCACGGCATTGAATGGAAATAAATCCTAATAAAGCAACTGCGAAGGGGTTGGACGAATTGCATGCTCTCTTTTTCCAAGTAAGTAAATAGTCCCCAACATATGCCGAGCTGATGACCCATCGTCAAACATGTTAATAAAAAGGTGTGGTATCACACTTTGAATCCGGTGCATACAAAAAACTGCACTTTTTCGTGCTAATGAACTATGCAATTCCAGAAACGTATAACAAAAAAGTAGCATGTTTCCGCCCGGGTTCGAACCGGGGACCTTCTGCGTGTGAAGCAGACGTGATAACCACTACACTACGAAAACTGATGCCATCTGAGGGATTTAGTTTGCATCAGCTACGACCAACCGTTATTACGGCTCCGTTTTTGGTGTGAGTGTGAAGATTTCCGAAGCGATGTCTAAAAATAGGCGCTTTCGAGCAGAACTTAGGAAAGGAACGGTGGAACATTTCAGCGCTTGCGAAAGACGGAGATGGAACAACGAGTGGCGAGTGGTGAATATTTTTGCTGCTTATGGTGCTCGTTCGTAGCGTTTCAGTGCAGTACTCGATCGAGTAGCGAAGCACACTGTGAAAACAGTTTACACAGTGATTGTTCACTTTTCACAAATGAATGAGTCTTGACATTATATATTTTGTTAGTTATATGAGAACAACACTAATTATTTGATGCAAAAGTATTGCGAAATATGATAAGTACTTCTTTTTTGTTGAAATGCATTGAATAACTGAAAATATTCTAACGAGGGAATCAAAAGTTATCGTTATTTGAAGGTTTTGAGCTGCTTTGGAAGGGATATTCACATGCTTCAATTCATGCCCCTGCAATGCATCATTACTAATTTGTAAGCATTCAAAACATAAGCATCTTCTCTGTAAATTTGAAACCATTTCTTCGATAAAATCAGAAGTGATTTGTGTATTCGTCATTTTTTCTATGAAGTTCATATTAGTCCTTATTTATATGGCTCAGTTATATTGATGTACATAATTTACAAATAAAATTATCTAAATTGTACATAAATGTTTACGTGCCACTATCTTTGAGGAAGCCGGTCCTCTTCACTTCCACGAGAAATCATTGGAAGTTTTGAAAATGGAAATGAGTTATATTACAGGATTCGTTTTTGTAAACAAATGCTTAATTACAAGAGTCCTATCAATTTCACTGGTTACCCTTCCCTTTAAACATAATAAATTCAACAACATAAAGAATTATATAAAAATAAATCTTTTCATAAGTACACAACTTGAATGAAGACTCAATATGACGACATCTTAGATGACGAATCATTCAAATATGTTGCATGATGCGAATCATGCAACATCAATCCAAAAAGTAATCTATCAGTATCTAAATGAAAAGTCGACTCTTGTAGTATCGAATAATTCAAGGATCTCGTGTAAGTATGTAAAAGTAAACCAAACATAAGGCTTGCTATATTTTAATATTTTGGAAAACATGAAACAAGGTTTATTTCGACAATAATCGACTACTAACAATTATTTGAACAAATATATAAACGCATTCCCTTCGCTGTCACGAATAAATTGAGAACCATCATACAAAGCCTATTTAGAACAGTAGCATAAAACGATCTCACTAGTTGATAATTCATCCTCGACTGAGCAACAAGGAACCACATTCAATTTGGTCAAAGCACTGCCCAACAAAACGCCGAAAATAAAACAAAATTTTCAAAAATGAACCCATTTGTTTGTGCTGTAATGAAAAACTGCCTTTCTTCTATGAAAGATACAAGTTTAAAACAAATCTGTTATGTTAATTTGTGTCGCAATGATAGAATGCGTGTTGCGAACATGATATTATTCGTTTAAAAATAAATCTTAAAGACAGGTCCAAAATTAAGTACTCCAGTTATGTTATCTTTCAATAAAGTTTCCTCAAACTGACTACGAAGTTGCTTGACAACTACATCATTTGAATGCCGAGTGTCAGTCCTATGGACATTTTTATTTTTTAAGTTTATACATTAATATAATGAAGCCATATAAATAAGGTCTTATTTGAACTTCATATAAATAATGGCAAATATACAAATCATTGTAACTTATGATTTCTTCGAAGAAATGATTTCAAATTTACAGAGAAGATACTTGGATATCACATGTTTGAATGCTTAATGCAAAGCTGATGTTCACTTGGCTGGTTTACAAATTAGAAATGATGCACCGCTGGGGAATAATTTGAAGCATGTGCAACTCAAAACTTTCAAATCACGATAACTTTTGTTTCCCTCGTTATAAAATTTTCAAATTCACGGAGAAGATGCTTGAATACTATATCTTTCGAATGGTAGGTGCCATATTCTTGGACATTTTTTTGCGTTAGTAACGGTTTCTGGCACACCGTTGAGGTGTTAGGCTCAAGGATTACGACTCATACAAAATAATCAGGATTTTCAACCTAACTGCCTGCCTTTCTGAATGATTTTGTGTGTAAAAATCAAAAAATGTTTTTAATACATATAAGCAGGGCTGGTAGCGGTTGGACAGCAAAATAATAGTGACTAAAGTGACTAAAATTATCGAGAAAATGATCAAATAGTTACTAAAAAGTGACAAAAATTAGTCCAAAATAAAAGTGCAGAAAAGAATGCTTGGTGTTTATAATCAAGAATATAAACAATCCTACACATCATGTAAAATTAAAAATGATTACCTTTGGTAATTCAAAGTATGCCTTAACAATTAATTGCTTTAAACGTATACAAATAATTTCACCGAAACAGAATAATTATGAAACATCATCAAAGGACGGAGTGTGCCTATAAAAAATATACATAAGCCACAACTTTAAATCTCGAATTCCAGTTAGTATAGAGAAGCTATAGAGAACTATAGAGAACTATTGAAAATATAGTTGTTGAAGCAGCTTAGAAACATTGATTACTTGGTTTTCTTTGTGAAGTACTTTATTTTAAGGGAATACAGACTTCCAAAGAATATAAAAATGAAAAAAAAACTTCCTAAAATTTACCAATGGATTATCACTAAGTTGGACTTGATGTGGTTTTCTTTTTGACATAAATTCAACTTAACAAATGACACGATTTAAGAGCCCTTCAGAATAGATTAACAGAATGGCAGAATGTCGGAGTTGTTAAATTAAGATATCATTAACCTTTGAAACTAACGATATCGAATGTATCGAGGTATTGAATGCCATACAGTCTGCCATTATATAAATCTGCAAGCTTCAAATTTCGAATGGATGTTTACAGAAATTTCTACAAAGACTTATTCAAAGCTCCATTCAAAATTTCCACCTATAGGTTTCTCAGAAAGCTGCCTGTGAAAAAAATTATGTTTGATAAAAACCTTTTACATTGGAACTTTTGGCTTCAGAAAATCAATTATTATTTAGACCCTACATTTGTGTTTCAGCACAGACCCTACTTTTGTGTTTTGTTGGAACTTAACTAGTAATGAATGTTTTTATCAATATCACTCGATGTGGTGAGTGCACAAGAATTTTTGTTTAAAATTTTATGTTTCGTTGCTATGAAACATTTGACAAAATGGTAAAATTCTAAAAAATCGCTACTTTTTCTCTCCACATAAGATAACTTCACGATATCAAAGTTTCCAGGTATTTTCAATATAAATAATAATAGGGTAGGTGTATCAGTTACGGACATAGTGTTTTCCTTTTTCGCCATACGTGATTACTTTTTTAATATCTTCAAATTTCAAATTTTTTATGTGTTGTAGTAGTTATATTTAAGATATATCTTTATGTTAAAACATTCAAAAAGATTTAAAATGTGAAAGTTATGAAAATTTCACATATGACCAAATAGGGAACCACTATGGCCATAACTGGTACACTTTACCTAATTAATTTCCAATTTAGGCTGATACAAATATTAATTTTCTTTTATGTCACTCAAAAAATCATCATTTTTTTTTTGAACATCAGTTAGGTTTTTTTAATTTTTAAAGTGCAAAACAGGTAAAATAATGATCCAGAGGACGATTAAAAAAGTTTAACAACTATCGTTAAAATTTAAATTCAAAAAAAAAAAAACTTTTTCCTTATTAATTTTTATCCCCCCCCCCCCCTCGTACCCTCCAAGTGGTCTCGGAGCTGAAACCGGATTTTTCGTTTCTCTTCAAATTTCATATACTTAACTTTATAATTTCCAATAAAGTAAGTAATAATCTGATCATTTATTTGATCGGTAATGATAAATATATTTTTAGATTTTTGTTGTACGTGCATCAAGTCATCAATAGCACAAATTTCGTACAACCAAGTCGCTCAGATATAACGCGATTAGTGTAAAACTGATAAGAGGAGCTTCCAGAAATGTTACACCATCAACAAACAGATAGCGAAAAAATCGCTCAAAATTCACAATCTGCCCTTGATAGGGTCAGGCGGGGCAAGATGAGCACCCTAAGGATAAGCGCGATTTAAGCCTACTTAAACGTTATTACTTTGGTAAAATTGGTTACCATCCTTATCGTTTACATTATTACTTTGACCTCCAACCATTAAAAGTTTTAAAAAGTGATAAATAGTATTCCAAATAACACTTTAAAAAATAGCTTTTTTATCATCGGTCAAAAAAACTGCGGGGCAAGATGGGCACCCCCATAAAAAGATACAATTTACTAAAGAAAACTATTATTTTTTAATGCTTGCAATATCTCAAGATATTATCTTTAATATCTGATAATATTTATCTTCAACTAGCTTAGTTTTTAAAACTTTTATCAGAGAATAAATAACTTTTCATAAATTGCTAAGATTTTACTTAAAAGAACAATTAAATTTGTTGTTTGTTTGTATATTTTTTAGAAAAATTGTTTTGTGCAAAGAAGATACCGTAAGTCAAGCTCACAGCTAAATGTGGTTCTATAATTTTACACTTTTACTTAATTTTGAACATGGTGCTCATCTTTCCCCAAGGGTGTAAATTTATTAATATAATCAAAACAATTGAAATATTTTTTAAATTTGATAAAAAGTTTTGCTCCTGATTATCTACAGAAAATTATTCTATAACTATACGGCCAAAAACGTATGAATTAATTTGCTTACGCAACAAAAATATCACTTTTAAATGAACAAATCTTATATGAAAGGGTAAATTTTTGGACTTCTATGTATTTTAGACAATATTTACGTTGTGCTGTTGATTTTATAGCTGAAATGTATGGTCATCATATCAATTTAATGATATTCATCAGAACCCCAAATAATGTATTGAAAAAAAATCGGTAGGAACGACACAAACTAGGGGTGCCCATCTTGCCCCGGGTGCTCATCTTGCCCCACATTCCCCTAAATGCAAATGTGAAATGTGAATGAAATGTGTGAAAATCAGATTTGTATCTGCACTAGTCTCCGAATGGCAGTATGGTAAAGTCGTGCCCATATTTTCTGGGACACCCTACAAATCTCACCACTAAGACTCCCAAAATTTCTGGTGAGATGCCTTTCGAATTCATTCTTCAATTATGTATCAAATTTATTTTAAAACAGTCCAGAAATTGAATGTTTTCTACCTAGATGTAATTTTCTGAAATTTCACAAAAAAAATCTTTACTGAAGTGCGCCAAGTACTTCTTCAGAAGGCGGAATTCATTCAGATGTACCTTCAGGGATTCTTCATTCCAGGATTATTCAGAGATACCGCATGGAACTAGCTCAATAATTCTTCCAGCGATAACTTTGGAAATGCGTTGAAAGAAAATCTGATTTTATTACTGGAATTTCATTTTGTCATGGTCATACGCAATCTAACAATCGTTAAAACTTCCTCCAGGTTTTCTTTTTCTTCTCTGGAAAATTCTCCTGATTTTTCCCATCTCCCATCATCCCATTTCTCCATCAATTTCTGCATAATTTCCTTGGAAGAATCTCAGGAAGAATCCTGAATTTTTACTAACACTGACTCTGGCGATTTAACCAGAGGTTTATCCATAAATTAGTTTTATAATTTTTAAGAAATATTTTCGGGAATTATTTCAAGAATTAAAAATACTATTTCAATGAATTACTTTAGACATTGATCCTGATGTTTTGTACAGAACTTCGCCAGGAGATTCATAAGTGATTTATTAAGGTGTTTCTTATCTCTAGCAATTGCTCCTGACATTCTAATAATAATTATTCCAAGTTGTATTTGCATGGAGTTATCCTACAACAATTATTCCATGGTTGTATTTAGGATTTTCACCAGTAATTCTTTCAAAACTCTTCAATTGATGATTTGTTTTACGTCAAAACCTTGAGGTATCCCGTTGATGCTTTTTTTTTAATTTTTAGGATAAAAATTAAACGTTGCGGGACGGTTAATTTTGCATTTTAAAATACTTGCAAGCTTTTGAAGTATTAGCTCTATAAAAGCATAAGCATATTTGATAGTTTGAATTTGCAGACTACTAGAATATTTTTGTTCACAAAATGAAAAAGTGTATAAACATTTCAACTACCTTCCTCAGATTGTGCTGAACTTTGTTATCGGGCTTTAGAACTGGGATTTAACTTAAGCCAGCTATGTCTGATGTTTTGTTGGACAACCACTCTAAAATTGTTGTTGACTTAAAGCTAAATGTACCGTTTTGATTCATATTACGGACACTTAAGGCCTCAGTGAAGTATAACCCAGCTTGGATCATACAAAATAAATCATTCTGTATGATTTTTTAGCGTTATCGAGCGTCGGAAGCCCTTAACTTTCGGATGGTGGATAAAGAATACGCGTCCGCAACTTGAATAATTTTAAATAAATCAAAACGTGTGACCTTTTCATGATTCTTATTCCGGACGCTCCCTCACTTTTGCCTCATATTCCGGACGCTTTGATTCGAATTACGGACAGCTCATGATAATCATTAATGGAATAGTCAAATCATCAATTGAAATCGTTCAACCACTTAAGAGACGTCTAAGGTAGTTGGGCATTATAAATTTGCAATGATATTTATGGAAAAAACCTAATAAAACGAGCCTCAAAAATGAGAACTTTTGGACGGCGAAAATTGAAACATTTCGTGTGAAATGTTTCCCATACAAACGAGAGTGTCCGGAATTTGAAGCTGTCCGTAATATGAATCAAAACGGTATTTGTCAGTAAAGGTAGCATTGAAATATAAGCTGAAAGTATTAAGATCGGCAAAGTTTGTGCCTTTCAAAAAACAAAACTGCAATTCTTCTTAAATCTGAGGTATTTTGATGACATTTGTTGCAAAAAAGTAAATTAATCGTATACAGTTTAGTAAAAAATGATTATCATTATAACAATCAACTGATTCTGGATTTCCCATCCTCGTAGGTCGCCCCGGAACGGACTACCCAATCCTAGCTGCCGTTCCGTACACGAATTTCTACTGTGATGAGCAAGAGTACCCCGGGTTTTTCGCAGACATGGAAACCAGGTGTCAAGGTATGTGATGAACGCGAACTTGTATCGAACTCATTTACCAACCGTCTGATTTTTCTTCTTTTAGGTTGGCACTACTGCGACATCGACGGCCGGCAAGCCACGTTCCTCTGTCCGAACGGAACGCAATTTTCGCAGGCCGTCTTCGTGTGCGACTGGTGGTTCAACGTGCGGTGTGACCTGTCGCCTCGGTTATACGCCATCAACGCCCGGCTGTACCAGCGCCCGAAGGTGAACCCCACCAGGAAGCACCGGGTCATCACCAAGCAGCTGGTCGAGGATATCTTCAACAAATAATGGAGTTCCAGTGGATGAATGGATGGTGGCGGGCGGAAGGCGTGGTCGGTTGGATCTCACCGCGAGATCCATCCAAGTTCCTCTAATCTTGGCTGAACAGCAATGGGGAGCGGAGTTTTGAGTGGATTTGAGCGAGAAATGAGTTGGATGATAATGAGAGTTGGGATTCTTCCCGGAGTGAATGGGAGAGTGCTTGAGAGATGATTCTAACTTTTGTACTCTTGTACTAGTGAAGAGTGTGATGAATTTTCAAAATATTGACGAGTACCTTGCGTAACATTTCAAAAGAACCTAAGTAACAGTGAAAAATTATCTCCTCTCTCGCTCTCTTTCGATTATAACAGTGCAATACTGAAGCTTTTGGGAAGTTTTTTCACTATAGATCGACTATGTTCTCTGCTAACGTTTCATACAAAAAAAAAAAAAAGCAACAGACGAGGTTAATGTGACTCAGTTATTGATTGAAGAGAAATGTTAGATAGCTCATGTCGAAAAGGTACGCGAGTATTCCATTCAGAATTTAGAAATTCAAAGAAATCGTGCCCGATAAGATTAGATTTAACTTTGATTAAGATTAGATTCAACTCATGTTTTCTGATTGATAGAATAGGAGTCTTCCATACGTAAAACGGCCATTTTGAACCAAGAGTAACTTCCTAAAAGGGCCTATGAGATTTTGTAAGCGGTCTGTTTGAAAAACTCTAGCTTCGAAACGATTAATTTAAGAGAAAAACGTTCTATAAAGGTAACTATTTGAGCAATGCAGAAAGATATTTCTTATGAAGTTTCTCCTAGTGAGGATTTCTCCAAGGATTTTTTTCCGGAGTTTTTCAATACATTTCTTTAAGGATAACTCCAGTAATATCTAGCTCACTGTGAAATCAACTCGTCAGAAATACTCATTAAGGAAAATTAAGAAAACAAAGTATTTTGCTTCAATATAACGTAACTTCGATATAACTTTACGAAAATAAAAATCGTGTTACGTTATATCGAAGTATTCCTGTAGTTTCTCCAGGAATTCAGTTTCTAATTCCTTCAGAATATAACTAGGACAAATATTTGAGGTTTCTCTTTATAAAATCAGAGAAGACTTATTTCAAGGAATTCCCTTTTCTGGGTCTATCTTGTTGTATCCTTGACGGAATTCCTGGTTGATCTCTGAAATTCAGAAAAATGTATAAAAAATCGTTGGATCGTTTGCTGATGAAATCAAATATTAGGATTATTTAAATAAAACTCAGAGAATCTTTCGAAAGGAACTTCGGTACAAAATCTTGGATTTCGATTGTGTAATGCCTCGAGTAATTCCTGGAAGCAGTGATGCATTTGAACGCGTTCAGTTCGCGTTCCCGTTCAATTTTTTGAACGCAGCGATCAAGTAGGCTTGAACATTGAGCAGTTCAAAAAAATGAACCTGTGCGAGCCAAAAACTGAACCCAATTGACTTTGACTGATACACGACAAAAATCTATGTCAAAGCTATGTTTAGAAATTTAAAACAGCAAGAGCAGTATGATTTTTCTGTTCATGGAAATTTGAGACAATCAATTCATTCATTTCTCACGTAAGAGCTCCAATCTAAATTGTGAACTGAACGGGCCGTTCTTGAGCAGCGGCTTGCTCTTGCTCGGAAGTTCATTGTCTACTGCGTTCTCGTGCAAATTTGGCTCGCGTTCTGTTCAAAATGCATCACTGCCTGGAAGAATCTGTAAAGGTACGCCTGGAATAACATTTAAGAGACATCCATTTAAAAGCTTCTATCACCTACACCGGAAAATATGAAATTTCTGAAAGAACTCATAGGGATTGGTTTGTTTGTTTGTTTGATTATTAGAAATTCTACTAAAAACTGCTCAAAAACCTGTAAGAGATCCAGGAACAAAATAAGCGGAATTTCTAGAGGTTTAAGGTTTGGAAGACTTCTTAAAGAATATCTGAAAGTTTTCTTTAGATGAGTTTTTTCGTGAGTCATTTAACCATTTTTTTTTTGAGAAATTTTCAGGATGGATATCGTTAGAGATCCTAGAAGGAACTCATGAAGTAATTCAAGGCAGATACCACGAAGAAATGTACACCATCTGCCTTTATTTCCCATTTTGGCTAAGTCTATTGCCGTGATAAAACCAAACTTCGGTGCCAACATTTCAAAAGGGCTCAACTATTTTTGTAAACAACATATTTCTTCGACGTTACAGAAGAAAAAATGTTGTTCACAAAAAAATATCCAACAATTCAAAACTAATCATTTCTGGTTTAAACAATTTTATGTAAAATTTATGATATAATTTATGACATAAACTATATATCAATGAGCTTCGTTCAAGCTGAAAATTCATCACACTCTAATGAACTGAAAAGAATATCGGAGGCAGTATTTTACAAAAAAAAACTTTTCAAATTATACATTTTAAATCCCTTTCTCGGTGAAATTGCAAAACACTGGTCCTGCCGAAATTCCACATGTGAGAACCATAAGAGAAGAAACGGCAGGCGAAAATCTAAATTTAAATTAAATCAAAGCAAATAGAAAATTTTTACCATCCGCGACACCAACCGGTAGCTATCTGTCTCTGTTTCCCGAGAGTGTATAAAAGTAATTTCCCCGGAACTAAGAAAGAGGATTG
Organism: Aedes aegypti; assembly: GCF_002204515.2. Taxonomy (NCBI): domain Eukaryota; kingdom Metazoa; phylum Arthropoda; class Insecta; order Diptera; family Culicidae; genus Aedes; species Aedes aegypti. The sequence continues at coordinate 119,713,522 of NC_035107.1, forward strand.
GTTCCAAACTTGTACAGCAATTTAACAACTCGCTTCAAAGGCAAATATCGTGATTTCTCGAGAAAGGGAACAACTAGTTTTTCAATTTTAGTTTTTTGTTTTACTTAGTGTAAATACCTAGTTGGAATGTTCGCAAGCTCGCTCGTGGCTTTTCCAAAAAAGCAAGTTTTGAGCTCTGCTTTCAGCAACATCAGTGTGTAACTTATGTTTTGTATGTCTGGATGTTTGCGTAAAGTTCTTTCAACTAACAGAATACTCAGTTTTAGGACGAATTGTAGAACTTTCAATCTGTACAAACATGGATTACTAACTAATACTGTAGGCGATAGGTGTGTGGAAGTTTTAAGCAATAGATAAAGGAAATAAAACATCGACTTCAATTTCTGGTGAGAAAGACAGATTTTGTGAGAGTGAGATTCTTGCTTAATGTTTAAATACATAGTTAGGTTTGTCAATCTTAATAAATGTAAACATCCGTGTATTATAAACCATCTAATAAAATCGTACTATTTAAGGACAACATTTATAGAGCTTACTGATCCGAAAAATCCGCAGTCGGTTTGAAATTTTTGTCTATTTTCTCTTCTACAAACATTTTTATATTCGAAACACAAGTAGTAGGAATTTCTCCCGGAATTCTTTTATAGATGAGTTAAAGACTTGTAACAGTTTTTCACACCAGACTGTTTGATTGTAAAATAAAAAAAAAAAAAAAAATTTAAATCATGTTAAATGCGAATATTTCAAAGTATCGTTCAGAAATTTCAACCAGAATTTTGTTAGCGATGAGTTCAAGACTCGCTGGGATTTTTCGTGAATAATTTTGATGAACTGTTCAAAAATTATTCCCAGAATTCATACCTCTTACTTCTTATGTGGAAATGATTAATTCTTCAAGATATCTTTGAGAAAGAAATTTTATGAATTTCATCAGCATTTTATGGAATGAATCTAGGAATTCCTTTAAAATTCCGTCCAGCAATATCATTGAGCAATATATTTTGAAGATTCTTGAGAAAATCTCATACATTTCTTCTGAAATCCTTTCAGGGCGTACACTAACAACATAAAGTATCATGATTTATTTTGAGCATTTACTAAAAGAATTGTTTCAACTGATGGAAATGAGTTTTTTATCGAAGATTTTTTAAAGATTTTTTTACATTTTAGGTAAGAAAATAAGATTAAACTTTGCAAAAACACTATAAAGAACCTAATTAACTAACAAAAATCCTTTAGAAGTTGCTCTATGGACAATTTTCAAATCTGTCGAAGTACTATTCAAGAAATTCCTACCAAAATTCAGGGAAATTCTTCGAAAACTCCATCTGAAATTCTTCATAGAAATCCTCGAAGACTTCTACAAGAATCATTCCGAAAATGCTCAAGGATTCAACAATCAGTTCTAATTATCACGAAACCCAGCATTCTAGAGTTGATTCTTGGCTTTTTACTATCCTGGTCGATGTCTCCGTTCAATATTTCCGCCATTAATCTGCTGAGTCGACATTTTCACTCGAACGTTTATTGTTGGACAATAATTGATACCAATTTACAATGGAATTGCAATTGAGCTTACTTATTGAAGAAAAATCACATCCAAACATCGTGGGGCCACATTACATACCTGAAAAGATAAAGATAAGAAGATGTATCAAAATAATGGAAGCAGACTATTATTTTTTATATAAATATATGATTATATTGCAACATCATAGTTTTCAATTACGTCCATCCCAATCCCAATCCCAATCCCAATTCCCAATCCCCAATCCCAATCCAATCCCAATCCCAATTCCCAATCCCAATCCCAATCCCAATCCAATCCCAATCCCAATCCCAATCCAATCCCAATCCCCAATCCCAATCCAATCCCAATCCCAATCCCAATCCCAATCCCAATCCAATCCCAATCCCAATCCCAATCCCAATCCCCAATCCCAATCCCAATCCCAATCCCAATCCCAATCCAATCCCAATCCAATCCCAATCCCAATCCCCAATCCCAATCCCAATCCCAATCCCCCAATCCCATCCCAATCCCAATCCCAATCCCAATCCCAATCCCAATCCCAATCCCAATCCCAATCCCAATCCCCAATCCCAATCCCAATCCCCAATCCCAATCCCCCAATCCCAATCCCAATCCCAATCCCAATCCCACCCAATCCCAATCCCAATCCCAATCCCCAATCCCAATCCCCAATCCCAATCCCCAATCCCAATCCCAATCCCAATCCCAATCCCCAATCCCAATCCAATCCCAATCCCAATCCCAATCCCAATCCCAATCCCAATCCCCAATCCCAATCCCCCAATCCCAATCCCAATCCCAATCCCAATCCCCAATCCCAATCCCCCAATCCCAATCCCAATCCCCAATCCCAATCCCAATCCCAATCCCAATCCCAATCCCAATCCCAATCCCAATCCCAATCCCAATCCCAATCCCAATCCCAATCCCAATCCCAATCCCAATCCCAATCCCAATCCCAATCCCAATCCCAATCCCAATCCCAATCCCAATCCCAATCCCAATCCCAATCCCAATCCCAATCCCAATCCCAATCCCAATCCCAATCCCAATCCCAATCCCAATCCCAATCCCAATCCCAATCCCAATCCCAATCCCAATCCCAATCCCAATCCCAATCCCAATCCCAATCCCAATCCCAATCCCAATCCCAATCCCAATCCCAATCCCAATCCCAATCCCAATCCCAATCCCAATCCCAATCCCAATCCCAATCCCAATCCCAATCCCAATCCCAATCCCAATCCCAATCCCAATCCCAATCCAATCCCAATCCCAATCCCAATCCCAATCCCAATCCCAATCCCAATCCCAATCCCAATCCCAATCCCAATCCCAATCCCAATCCCAATCCCAATCCCAATCCCAATCCCAATCCCAATCCCAATCCCAATCCCAATCCCAATCCCAATCCCAATCCCAATCCCAATCCCAATCCCAATCCCAATCCCAATCCCAATCCCAATCCCAATCCCAATCCCAATCCCCAATCCCAATCCCAATCCCAATCCCAATCCCAATCCCAATCCCAATCCCAATCCCAATCCCATCCCAAATCCAATCCCAATCCCAATCCCAATCCCAATCCCAATCCCAATCCCAATCCCAATCCAATCCAATCCCAATCCCAATTCCCAATCCCAATCCCAATCCCAATCCCAATCCCAATCCCCAATCCCAATCCCAATCCCAATCCAATCCCAATTCCCAATCCCAATCCCAATCCCAATCCCAATCCCAATCCCAATCCCAATCCCAATCCCAATCCCAATCCCAATCCCAATCCAATCCAATCCCAATCCCAATCCCAATCCCAATCCCAATCCCAATCCCAATCCCAATCCCAATCCCCAATCCCACCCAATCCCAATCCCAATCCCAATCCCAATCCCAATCCCAATCCCAATCCCAATCCCAATCCCAATCCCAATCCCAATCCCAATCCCAATCCCACCACCAATCCCATCCCAATCCCAATCCCAATCCCAATCCCAATCCCAATCCCAATCCCAATCCCAATCCCAATCCCAATCCCAATCCCAATCCCAATCCCAATCCCAATCCCAATCCCAATCCAATCCCAATCCCAATCCCAATCCCAATCCCAATCCCAATCCCAATCCCAATCCCAATCCCAATCCCAATCCCAATCCCAATCCCAATCCCATCCCCAATCCCAATCCCAATCCCAATCCCAATCCCAATCCCAATCCCAATCCCATCCCAATCCCAATCCCAATCCCAATCCCAATCCCAATCCCAATCCAATCCCAATCCCAATCCCAATCCCAATCCCAATCCCAATCCCAATCCCAATCCCAATCCCAATCCCAATCCCAATCCCAATCCCAATCCCAATCCAATCCCAATCCCAATCCCAATCCCAATCCCAATCCCAATCCCAATCCCAATCCCAATCCCAATCCCAATCCCAATCCCAATCCCAATCCCAATCCCAATCCCAATCCCAATCCCAATCCCAATCCCAATCCCATCCCAATCCAATCCCCAATCCCAATCCCAATCCCAATCCCAATCCCAAATCCCAATCCCAATCCCAATCCCAATCCCAATCCCAATCCCAATCCCAATCCCAATCCCAATCCCCAATCCCAATCCCCAAATCCCAATCCCAATCCCAATCCCAATCCCAATCCCAATCCCCACCCATCCCAAATCCCAATCCCAATCCCAATCCCAATCCAATCCAACCCAATCCAACCCAATCCCAATCCCAATCCCCAATCCCAATCCCAATCCCAATCCAATCCCATCCCAATCCAATCCCAATCCCAATCCCAATCCCAATCCCAATCCCAATCCCAATCCCAATCCAATCCCAATCCCAATCCAATCCCAATCCCAATCCCAATCCCAATCCCAATCCCAATCCCAATCCCCAATCCCCCAATCCCAATCCCAATCCCAATCCCAATCCCAATCCCAATCCCAATCCAATCCCAATCCAATCCCAATCCCAATCCCAATCCCAATCCCAATCCCCAATCCCAATCCAATCCCAATCCCAATCCCCAATCCAATCCCAATCCCAATCCCAATCCCAATCCAATCCCAATCCCAATCCCAATCCCAATCCCAATCCCAATCCCAATCCCAATCCCAATCCCAATCCCAATCCCAATCCAATCCCAATCCCAATCCAACCCAATCCCAATCCCAATCCCAATCCCAAATCCCAATCCCAATCCCAATCCCAATCCCAATCCCAATCCCAATCCCAATCCCAATCCCAATCCCAATCCCAATCCCAATCCCAATCCCAATCCCAATCCCAATCCCAATCCCAATCCCAATCCCAATCCCAATCCCAATCCCAATCCCAATCCCAATCCCAATCCCAATCCCAATCCCAATCCCAATCCCAATCCCAATCCCAATCCCAATCCCAATCCCAATCCCAATCCCAATCCCAATCCCAATCCCAATCCCAATCCCAATCCCCAATCCCAATCCCAATCCAATCCCAATCCCAATCCAATCCCAATCCCAATCCCAATCCCAATCCCAATCCCAATCCCAATCCCAATCCCAATCCCAATCCCAATCCCAATCCCAATCCCAATCCCAATCCCAATCCCAATCCCCAATCCCAATCCCAATTCCAATCCCAATCCAATCCCAAATCCCCAATCCCCAATCCCAACCCAATCCCAATCCCAATCCCAAATCCCAACCCCAATCAACCCAATCCCCAATCCCCAATCCCCAATCCCAATCCCCAATCCCAATCCCAATCCCAATACCGCAATCCAATCCCAATCCCAATCCCAATCCCAATCCCCAATCCCCAATCCCAATCCCCATCCCAATCCCAACCCCAATCCCAATCCCAAATCCCAATCCCAATCCCAATCCCAAATCCCCCAATCCCAAATCCCAATCCCAATCCCAATCCCAGATACCCAATCCCAATCCCAATCCCAATCCAATTCCCCAATCCCCAATCCCAATCCCAATCCCCAATCCCCAATCCCGCCCAATCCCAATCCCAATGCCCAATCCCAATCCCAATCCCAATCCAATCCCATCCCCAATCCCAATCCCAAATCCCAATCCCAATCCCAATCCCAATCCCAATCCCATCCAATCCCAATCCCAATCCCATCCCAATCCCAATCCCAATCCCAATCCAATCCCCAATTCCAATCCCAATCCCAATCCCAATCCCAATCCCAATCCCATATCCAATCCCACCCAATCCCAATCCCAATCCCAATCCCAATCCCAATCCCATCCCAATCCCAATCCCCAATCCCAATCCCATCCCAATTCCCAATCCCAATCCCAATCCCAATCCCATCCCAATCCCAATCCCAATCCACCCAATCCCAATCCCAATCCCCAATCCCATCCCCAATCCCATCCCAATCCCAATCCCAATCCCAATCCCAATCCCAATCCCAATCCCCAACCAATCCCATCCCAATCCCAATCCCAATCCCAATCCAATCCCAATCCCATCCCAATCCCCCAATCCCATCCCAATCCCAATCCCAATCCCAATCCAATCCCAATCCCAATCCCAATCCAATCCCAATCCCAATCCCAATCCCAATCCCAATCCCAATCCCAATCCCAATCCCAATCCCAATCCCAATCCCAATCCCAATCCCAATCCCAATCCCAATCCCAATCCCAATCCCAATCCCAATCCCAATCCAATCCCAATCCCAATCCCAATCCCAATCCCAATCCCAATCCCAATCCCAATCCCAATCCCAACCAATCCCAATCCCAATCCCAATCAATCCCATCCAATCCCACCAATCCCAATCCCAATCCCAATCCCAATCCCAATCCCAATCCCAATCCCAATCCCAATCCCAATCCCAATCCCAATCCCAATCCCAATCCCAATCCCAATCCCAATCCCAATCCCAATCCCAATCCCAATCCCAATCCCAATCCCAATCCCAATCCCAATCCCAATCCAAATCATTCAATCTATAGAGTTTAGATTTTAAACCCAAAACTCAATCAAATTAAAATACAATTCATTGAAATTCAAGCAAAAGTGAAAAAAACAAACCAACAATTAAATAAACTAATTAAACCAACTCAATGTAGCTATGCCCTTTGCGTACATAAAATAAACATCAACAATCTAATCTAAGACAGTTGAAAAGATCGTTAAAATAAACCAAAAAAGATCTAGGTGGGCTCGTCCGGGATTTGAACCCGGGACCTCTCGCACCCTAAGCGAAAATCATACCCCTAGACCAACGAGCCCGTTGAATAATGAGTTGAAAATACCGCTACTTAAACAACGCTGGTAACATACAAACCAACATTCAATTCAAAGAGCGTCTACTTCGCGTACCATTACGCCATGCATGTGTTCGTAAGCGCAAGCGCAGTAGATTTCAAATAGTGGTGGTATTCCTTGTCAGTATTGAGAGAGACCGTAGGAAGCAAACGACGCAAAAAGACTCGAAGCCGGTTCTTGCTGCCGTGCGTTAGCTAACAAATGGTCGACATCGAAACGTTATGATTTGGATGCACCAAATTAAAGGTAGGTAGGGTGCCGGTGCCATTAGTGGACTACCTAGACCTATAAAAAATCATAACAAAATAACGAAACACCTTAACAAAGATCTTTTGACGTCAACAGAAAGATTTCAACCTCTACTAAATGGGAAAAATATAAAAAGAGTGATAAATCTAATTTTTTTAACATAAAATCGCTTGAGCCACACGTGTTCCAGTAGTTGCGCTAGTGCTCCAGTAGTAGACGTTCGGGAATGATACAAGGAATATCAAACAAAATGGTAAATTTTTACAAAGGTTTAACATTTTTCCCTCGGAACAGCAATTAATATCTTTCGAATGAAGCATAAAGATCATCTCTAGGGCTTTTTTTTCATTTCTATACATCCATTTTAAAAACTGCTTCCATCCGTTGATCCACTATTGGAACACGACGGCAACTACTGGTGCAAGGGAGCAAACTTTTTGCATAAACTTAATTATTTATATGACTTTTTGATAAAATAAAAAGCTGAAATTTGGCAAATCGACTTAAACTAGAGACGATCTATCCACCAAAAATAGCGCAAGTTGTTTTTTTATCGAAAAATGTTCGTTTCAATTCCATAGTCCAATCTACTGGTACATTACAACCATTGGTACCGGCACCCTAGGTAAAATGATTAGCTTTTTACTCATAGCTGTATGAAGCGATCACGTTGCAGACTGCAAACTAATAGTATACATTTTGGCGCATTGGTATCTCTTGATAACGGACTAAATAATTTTGTCTAAATTTATGAAGATGATTGTTGACCTGTAGACAATTATTGATCATCATGATGTTACGTTTTGTATTCAATTAACGATCACTTTTCATGATCAGATTAACTATGTACAGTGAAACCCCCATGAGTCGATGTTTCATGACTCGATATCGACTCATGGAACCATAGCAAAACAAAATGTCATGGTGTTACTATGATGGTCCCTTGGGGTATTTCTGTTTCATAACGATATTTCCATGAGTCGATGGTCCCTTCAGATATCGACTCATAGAGGTTTGACTGTATATGTATAGCACAACAGTCATCGTTCACTTTATCAAAATACTTAAGTATTTTCGCGTTTTTAAGCCAATATCTATACAAAACCCAATACCATCTTTCTCATAAAATAGGAAAACCTCTACCACGAAACGAAGCAATACAAAAAAGCTTGTCAGAAGTGGGATTCGAACCCACGCCTTCAGAGAAGACTACGACCTGAACGTAGCGCCTTAGACCACTCGGCCATCCTGACTACGGAGATCCATGGTGCCAGAACCACTACTTAAGCAGTTGATTTGACTTGCTATGTTTCAAAATGATTACGTTCATGTTGAACTTGACTGTGAGTAATCGTTGAAGCTCATCAAACTTGATGAACAATTCGCATCACTGAACGGAATTCTCATGAGCATCGGATGATAGAATGCTAAGAGATTTTTGGAAATTCATTACCTCTGAAGACGTTAGATAATCATTGGATTAGGGGTAATCCAAAAATGATGGACGTCATATTTGAATCATCCCTTACTGATTATCATAAGTAATTTGGCTATACGATCTACACACAATGAAATATAATTCTCAATCCAATAAATATGATTCTTAATCCAATAAAGCGAAAACGAGTCAAGTGTTTGAACTATTCATCTCAAAGAAGCTAAAAAATTATATGCCATTGGAATTTATGTTTGTGTCGCTGAGAATTATGCTTTATTTTCTTGGTTATCCATATCGCGAGGAACATAATTTTATCATTAGGTACATGTTGAGCAAGTACAGTGGCCCAATTTCATATTCGTACAGGACACTGACGCTACATCATGTAAGTAAAAAACTATTAAATGATATACTGAGTTTGAAATGCTTTATCTATATTGATGGCCATAGGTGTCATCTATTATTTAACAGTCATAAAATGTTTCCATTTACATTCATCTTTGGAATAATGGAAGAGTATTGAATTTGTGTCTAAAATTCACCCAATCCCATATTCGTACAGCTATCAAAATTTGAACATAAAACATTCAGAATCGAATTTCAATGCTTTATTTGATTTCTCAAGTACTATATTACGTTGTTCAGACGTAGTGGAGTACATTTGGACAACTTATAAGCGAACAAATATGAAACTTAGGTAAAATTATAAGAAATACCAGTTTTTCAATGATTTTTGCTATAAAATTAAATAATTCTAACAATAGCGTTCATTTTTGTTGTAGGATTCAATCTACAAAATATATTCGTGAGCATTGAAAGAGTTTTGGTTAAAATATATTCAGTTTACAGAAATCAGTAAAAGTTTTTATCCCCCTTGAGTTTAGAAAACTGTTATGTCATTACTTCAAAACTCTTCTGAAATGTTATTTTCAAACAACGTAAATCAAATTTTCGTTCTAAGCAACAGTAAAAGGTTTATTTTAAACTTGTCCGTAGAAAGAAATTTAACTAAGAACTTCGTTTTACAACAAAGTACCCTACACTATGCTGTACATACCTTCACATAGTTGATGTTATCTCAATATTCAATTATTTTTGAATTCACATTCAAATTATACTCAAAATAGGACCCTACTCTGTGGTTTGTTTTTTTATATTTAAAATACTAAATATTCCGAGTGAGCGGAGAGCATTGATATACTTTTTACTAGAATATAACCTGTTGTTTTCATAATTTCAAATAACACATGTGTTGCGGTTACGGCAATAATATTTATTCTCTTAATCTCCATGATAATGTTTGGTAGTAAAACATGAAATAAAAATACTAATTGCGCAATTCTTATATAGGAACATTAACTATGGATTATGTACATCCACTTAAAAGCCAAACTGAAGTGAATTGACTAAATGTTTTGGTTTTATATTGTTTATTAATGTTACATTAACCAAGATTGTGAAGTATGAGATACCGGTATCCACTCGTAAGCACTCTAAAACTGATTATAAGTTTTTGAAACTCGTTCAGTATTCGTAGTTATCATTGTTAATGAAGTGAACTTGAAAAAAATTACGTTATTGTTCGACTTAATAGATTGTTTTTAGCAAAACACATTGGAAAAGTGGTATTTTTCTTAAATTTATTTAAGTTTCAAATATGTCCGCTTATATTTTTTCCAAATGCACTCTACTACATCTGAACACCGTAATGAATATATTGAGCAATCATCTAGCGCTTAAAAAATCAGTTTTGAATGTTGTATGTTTGAATTTTGTTAGGTGTACGAATATGGGATTGGCTCAATTTTAGACACAAATTCAATACTTTTCCATTATTCCAAAGACTTTAGCGAATAAATAAAGTTTGTGATTGCCGAACAATAGATGACACCCACGACCTTCGTAATTGATAAAGTATATCGAAGTCCGTAAATCATTTAATAATTTTAAACCTACTTGATGTGGAAACAGTGCCCCGTACGAAAATGAGGTTGAGTCACTGTATAATCACAGAGTCACCACCATCGCAACCGAAATCAATGACGAGCTGCTTATAGCCCCAAAATCAGATATTTCTCGTACACGAATACCAACGCATAAGCGACCACGTGAAACTAAAGTCAATCATGAAGAGCTAAAAATAAAATTCCGAATCCGTTTTCATTCCCGTTTTTCTTATGTTGTAGGTATCCATGTTCCTATTTCAAATTTGTTGTTTTGCTCACGTGGTTTGTCACATTGTGAGTTAACTGAACATTTTGAGTGAAACAGATAATATCAAATAAAAAGGAACGAATGACCTTCGGGTCAAATTCCCTTGAAACAAACAAAAACAACAACAACAGATATAGCTGAGGGCCGAATCAAGAGAAATAGAATTAGCAAGTTGAAAAAGAGGCAATTAATGCCTTGACTTTATTTATAGAACATTGTTTAAAGATCTGATTCACAATTAGGCTGTTTAGTGATGAGAAAGTTACAGTTTTTTGTTGTTTTATCGAAAAGGCACATTTTTTAAGTATAACACAATTTTATTGCGCTTCGATATCATAATTTCGAAATTATAAATGACAAATGAAGGTTTCAATGACATTTCAATTTACATAATGATAACTCGTCCCGTAGTAAAATTTTCCGAGGGATGAAACTTTGGGTTCTGGCTCATTTTTTAACGTAGAATCAGTAAATGTAAAAAACTGGATATCCCTAAACAAGCCAATCACCTTAAAGTTATATAACAAGAAAGTTTGTGCTTAAAGTTGAATAAAAATTAAGCTTACACAAAACAAAATGTCAAATGTTTGGCTGGGATCTGACGGGGAGCGATATCTATGATATGAAGAAGCTGTATTTTCATTGTTTTACTTACCTACAATAATAAATATAAAACAATAAATTTGCATCTCGGAAAGTACAATCTAGGTAAAAATGAGTTACCGACCAGAACAAAATATGATGAAAACTAAAATTGTGCATGTTTTGATAAAGATGAAAACCTTTAAAAGTTTTAAAGCAAAAATTAAGGTTTTTGGACGCGTACACCTACTTAGGGTCAAAACACAATGAAAAACTATTTTCTTCTGAAATTTTGAAAACTATAACGTGTTTCGACCTTTAGTCATACATTATCCTGGTTTTATTCGTCTTACTTTTTGGCTTAAGTCATTGCTTGTTAAACGCAAATACTTCTCGAACTTAGGTGGATCAGTTTTCGATTTCCATTTTTTTTATCGTGCATTTCAATTTTCATCCGTTTTCTCTAATTCCAATTGACTTTTTACTCCTCACAATGTCAGCGAATAATTCACATTTTCGGTTATTTTATTTCCTCTTGAATCAATTCCCAACCTCGCAATAGTCTCTCAAATTAAGTCCCCAAACACCATCTCCAATCGAACACCCGACTAATATTGAGATTATAATTTGATTTGATTGAGCGGCACAAAGGGGATCCGACTTAGGCGACAAGAAGCTCAATTAAAGAAAACGGTAGATTCTTGTTCCGAATGAGGGGGACAGTCCAGTGGAGGGAAACCTTCCAATCGCCCGGCTGTGATTGGAAAAATATTATTTAAACATTTCCTGCTCTTTTCTTTCGGATCAACTGCTTCCCCGAGGGGATGCAGCAGCCCAAAGCCAGTCGGTGTGAAAATCTTGTACCATTTTCAGAGAAAAGGTCTTTCTTGTGGAAAAGAAAAAGGGGTGATTGAACAATAACACAATCTACCGATTTGGATCGGAACGTTGTTTCGATAAGAAGAAGAAGGGACAATCTCTGAGACATGATGTGTTCGGAATAAAATTTCCGATATTGAATGGTTCGGGCACAAGAAGGGGGCTTGGCTTTCTTATTCTTTCGGTCATTAAGGGACCAACAACGGCTGAGTGGTCCCTCGGTTGCATTAAAGAAATTGCATTCTGTTATGGACTTGGTCAAGCACGTGCTCACTCGTGTGAGATTTTAATTTTCTTGGGGGGGTGCTTTCCTATAGAGTAGAAAACTTCTGTTATAACATGAAAAATGAGTTAAAATAATTGCTAGAAATTGAACCCCTCATCTTGGTTAATTGAATTTATCCCATAATAAAAAGGCTGTTGCACGATGCAATGCATTTTATTTGTGCTGAATATTTTGTCGAATTGGCTTTGCAATACATTGTAAACAGAGATTTATATTTTTAAGGAAAATTACTCCATGAAATTTGAATCATTGTTTAACCAGTTGATCGTTGTTTAGGAAATAACATCGAAACAGTAGAAAGTAGAATTATCCACGAAAATTAATCTCGCTGATTTACTTACAACAGTTTACTGTATGGCCTTAACTGCCACATCTGCTGTGCAGCTTACTTCTTAAGGGCTATTTCCACGCCTTATGGTCTTTCCCGAAACACTTAAAGCAAACTTCAGGAGACTGCTGTATGCTCAGCTGGCAAACCGACCAGCCTACCTTGAGTATGCCCAAGTTCTTCGCTTTGTTGGCCTCTGCGACCGGCAGTCTGATCGCCGCCACCTGGGTGCCCTGCGGGTCCTTTCTGGCTACGTTGATGTCACACTGCTCTTTGAGAGCAGCCGAGACCTCCGCTGCGTCGGTGACCTCATCCAGATTTTTACACTGGAGAGTCGCTTCAGCAGTAAGGGATCTTACATCAACCTCGCCGCCAAGTACTTCTTGTTACAGTTGCTTATAGACTGCACCCTTTTCATTGGCGTCCTTCTTTAAGACTAGAATCATGTCACCAATCCTAGTTCGCCTTATGCTCCGCACGTCTGCCTCAAACGGCGATAACTTCTCCGTGCTTCGCATCGCATTCAGAACCTCGGCGTATTTCGCTTCCTCAGTTTTGATAACGAGGGCTTCGCCTAAATTCCTACGTTTCGCTGTTTTCGGTTTAGCGCTCTCCTTGGGCTCCGTTTTCGGTTTCCTCTGTTTTTTTCTTATTTCCAACTCGTATCCACGGGTTGCTGTTGCTTTGTGCCCGTGGTTCCTGTGGATGCACTGCTTTGTTCGGGTTATCACGTGGCTCCTTTTTCTTGACTTTCTTGGCCTTAGGCTTGGTGGTGGCCTCTCCTTTGTTGCCATGACCACTTGATCGCGGGGCTTGGCTCGTGTCAGATTTCCCACTCTGGAGGACGGCCGCGTAGGTCACTTTTCCCTTAGCAACCATTTTGCTACGTATTCATCCTCGGAAGGTCCCCTCTTTCGTATCGCGTATCGAATAATATCATCAGATATATTCGCGTTGCCTGTGAAGGAAAACACTTCGGTCTGACACAACTTAGTGTCTTTTTTGCCTTCTATCTTGCCAAGTTGTTCCTTGGCATTCTCGTAGTCCTGCTTTGCAGCTAGGACTGATTGTCGCAATTTCAGCAGACTTGTTTTCAAGTCTTTGCTGATATTGCTTTTGCTCTTAACAAACTCGATGATGACATCAAGTTGCAATCAAGCATTGAATAATCAACGAGAGATTACGAACCGGGACAATCGACGAAGACCACAGCGACGTAAAGGGACTAGCGATTGGAAGCTCGGTACGTGCAACTGTAAATCTCTCAACTTCATCGGGAGCACACGCATACTCGCCGACGTGCTGAAGGACCGTGGATTCGGCATCGTAGCGTTGCAGGAAGTGTGTTGGAAGGGATCAATGGTGCGAACGTTTAGAGGTAACCATACTATCTACCAGAGCTGCGGCAACACCAGGGTGGCCACCAAATATCAATTTTGAAATTCCCGCTTTTTTCCCGGTTTTCCCGGTATGATTTTCAAAATTTCCCCGGTATTTAATTGAGAGGTTCATACGCAAAAGGATGAAACTTTGGTCGGTTTTTAACTGATTATACTAAAAAATTCTACTTCAAGCTTTTCAACTGCATTTTTAGGTGATTTTACCGTCCAATAAGAATAATAATAATACATATTTGGGTTAATTTTGTTGGTGTCCGTACAATTAGTATGAAAAATTGCTGAAAAAACTTGAAACTCAAAACTAGGTTTCTGTCACTTTCAGCTATTTGCTTCTAATCCGCTCAATTGTGCTAATAAGATGGTTTCTACTCTTGGCACTTTTGATTCACTTCAACAACTAGCAGTCTCGGCAAACGTTATATTGCCCAGTAGGCCGTAGAGGCGTTGAAAATAATACCGAAGATTATGTCAAATTTACATTTCCCGTTTTCTCTACTTTCTTGGACAATTTTCAAAAATATTCCACTCAAACACATCAGAACTCTTGAGGACAACAAAAGTGTAAAAAATATTCAAATCGGTCGTCCCGTTCTCAAGCCAACTCGTGACATACGAACACCATTCCATTCTCATTTATATAGATATGCCCCTCTTGTGCATCCTATTCCACTATTTCAAATGTTTCAATCTATAATCTTTCGTTTTTTTTTTCCTCAAGTTTTGAAACATTGATTCAAAACTTTGAGTCATAAGTTAGTGAAACCATCCATGGTAGTGAGAGAAAAAAAAACAAACGATTTCGAAACATTACCAACCAATCTGAAACATTTCTAAGAACTTTAGTGTAGCAAAGTAGACTATTCCTACAAGAAATTGTATCATTAATGTTTAAATGTTATTTTTCGAACAATACAGATGCTTGATGAAAATATCATAAAGCATATCAACTTTCTACAACCAGCGTGTCTACTCATTTACAGAAATGAATTTCCTTGAGATTTCCAGGTTTTAAAAAATAATTCCAGGATGAGCAAATCCCTCAAAATACCCAAATAGTCAATTTTAGATGGCAAAAAACTTTTTTAAATGAAAAGTATCCTTGAAAATAAATTTATTGAACAATAAATTTCAAAGTATTTTTCGCTTAAAAAAAATAATTATCGGTTTTGTTTTTAGTATATACAGGAAAAAGGCGATTTTTATTTAACTGCCACAAAAATCAAGAATGTTTACAAATGATCTGAAAGTGCCTTAAATCATCAGTCATAAAAAAAGTCTATTCGATTTAAAGGAAAAAAATATTATTTCCCTTAAAATGGGATTCAGGATTTCTGGAGAGCGTTTCGGTATTTTTTTTCTTTGGGGAAATCAGGGTTAGTAGTATGACCGTGTTACAAATAAAAGCTTTATAGACCTAAGGCCCTGTTTGGAATTTCTTATGACATTACGACAAGTATAACAGCTCGATTTAGTATAGATTTCTTTCACATATTACTCCGCAGATCTCTTCATGAGTTTGTTTTGAGATTTGTCACGAACTTTCTTAGTAATTGTTCCATGAATCTTGTTTTATGTAACTTCAATAATTCAATCTGGATTTATTCCAAGGATAATCACATCAGGAATCATCCATCCAAAAGAATATTCCATTGATTTCCATAGGACTTCCTCCAGCATTCCCGTTTAGAGCATCTTTAAGAATGCAAAATTCCTTTTTTTGTGAAACCTTCCTTAAAGAAGTCTTTAAATATTTTTTCATCCAGTGAAACATAAAGAAATTTTTTTAGATGTTTTGGAGAAAAAATTAAAAAAATCTGCGATGAATTTCGAAAGAAAATCCTAGAGTAACCTCAGATGAAGCTTATGTGAGTTCTAAGTACTCCTTGAAGAATTCCTACGAGTGTGTCTGGAAGACCTCCTAATTTATTGATAAAATTCATCCTAAAACATTTAAAACATAAATTAGAATCTTCAAATAATGTCCTACAAGACGTTTTGAAGCAATTCGGACCGAATCCCTGAATTTTGACTAAAGTTTTGAATAATCCATGGATATTTTATTTGAAAAAAATATTAGAGAAGTGTTTGAACCGCAGCAACAATATTTTGATGATATGCTGGAGACATTCCAAGATAAGTTTCTGGAGCAACTTAATCCTATGTCAAATTTATCGAGGAATTCTTCGAGAAGTTTATAATAGATATCATCGAATAATGCCTGAAGGATTTTTGGAGCAATTCCTGAGAGTAATAGTGGATGAATATTTGAAAAAATCCTTATGAAAATGCCTGGAATAAATGAAAAAAACGGCTTAGGAATTATTTTAGGATTTTGTAGGAAAATGTCGGAACAATTTTTTTTTTTCAAAACTCTGGAATAAACTTCTGAGGAAGCGTTAGAGTGCTCTAGAATTTTTGGACCAAATTCTGAAGATGTGCCTCTAAGCATCCATTGAAATCGCTGGTAGTATCTGGGGAGACAGTTCTGAAAGTATTCAAGAAGAAATCACTGGAAAAATTACTAGAATGACTGAAGCATTCCTCGCGAGATCCAAGAACTTGTGGATTAGTCGCCTAAAAGCCTAATAGTTATAATATAATTTTGCATCAGAATTCACTGCAAGCAGATTAAAAAGGGATTTAGAGATAATTTATATTAAAATAGACTTTAGAGACCATAACCAAAAATAGAGACTTGCACAGTAATCTAGACTCTAAAAGAAAATTTGCTTACTTGAGAAATGTAATATTTTTCGTGTCTATTGTAATTTTTGATCTTTCCTTACAAAGTTTATTATTTTCGTATAATAGACAAAAAAACATTTTTGTAAAATTTTTTGATTTTTTCAACTT
Source organism: Aedes aegypti (assembly GCF_002204515.2). Lineage (NCBI taxonomy): Eukaryota > Metazoa > Arthropoda > Insecta > Diptera > Culicidae > Aedes > Aedes aegypti. Next base: position 119,730,572 of record NC_035107.1, read on the forward strand.
ATCAACACCTAATTGGAGCTGTACATGCTTTTACCAATTTGCTAATCTTAAGTGTCCTTGTCTAAATATGTTTTACGCTGATTAATTAAAAATCGTTGAAAAGACTGAACATGTCAACTAGCGTTTTTATAGCGGCGCAGCCGAAAATTTTTTAAATTGAGGACATTTTTTGTCACAAAAACGACATTTTATACCATCTATTACTGTTTCAAAATAATTTCCCTGAGTGGAGCCGAAATTCCGTGAGAATTCCAGGTTTTTCCAGGTTGAATAAAATTCCCTGATAATTCCAGGTTTTCCAGGTTTTTCCAGGTAGTAGACACCCTGTACAACTTATATTTGGTGGTTTGTAAATTCAGAGCTTGAAGATGTTCGTTCAAAATGTTTTTCCCGGTGATCATCTCAAATTCCCGGTTTTCCCGTCTTTTTCCCGATAGATTCAAATTCCCGTCTTTTTCCCGCTTTTCCAGTTTTTCCCGGTTCGGTGGCCACCCTGCAACACACATGAGCTGGGAACAGCTTTTATAGTGATGGGTGATATGCAGAGGCGCGTGATCGGGTGGTGGCCGATCAATGAGAGAATGTGCAAGTTGAGGATCAAAGGCCGGTTCTTCAACTTCAGCATAATAAACGTGCACAGCCCTCAGACCGGAAGCACTGATGATGACAAGGATTTACGCGCAGCTCGAACATTTTACGCGCAGCTCGAACATTTTACGCGCAGCTCGAACGCGAGTACGACCGCTGCCCAAGCCACGATTGGCCAGAAGTTTAGCCCGACGATTGGAAAGTTCAGCGCCAACCGGCTGACGAACGAGAACGGCCTACGACTGATAGATTTTGCCGCCTCCAAGAATATGTCAAACTGCGACCAAAACTCTCCGTCGTTAACAACGTACGGTACCGACGGCCGCCCCGGTATGACCTAGAGCGGTTTAAGCAACCGGATGTCGCAGCTGCATACACGCAGCACCTCGAGGCTGCATTACCGGAAGAGGGTAAGCTGGATGAAGCCCCTCTTGAGGACTGCTGGAGAACAGTAAAAGCAGCCATCAACGATGCAGCTGAGAGCAACGTCGGGTACGTGGGACGGAGTTGACGAAACGACTGGTTCGACGAGGAATGCCAGGAGGTTTTGGAGGAGAAGAATGCAGCGCGGGCGGTCATGCTGCAGCAAGGGACCCGACAGAACGTGGAACGTTATAGACGTAAACGGCAACAGCAGACCCGCCTATTTCGGGAGAAAAAACTCCGCCAGGAGGAGACGGAGTGCGAAAAGATGGAACAGCTGTGTCGTGTGCCGGTCTCAAGAAACGCGTAAGTTCTATCAGAAGCTCAACGCATCCCGCAACGGCTTCGTGCCGCGAGCCGAGATGTGCAGGGATAAGGATGGGAGCATTTTGACGGACGAGCGTGAGGTGATCGAAAGGTGGAAGCAGCACTTCGACGAACACCTGAATGGCGCTGAGAACACAGGCAATGAAGGTCAGGACAACGGAGGAAATGCTTTCTGTCTGTCACCTGTAGTAAACGAGTTCGTGGGAAGTTATCAAGCCGGCTTCTTTGCGGCCTATCGACAACGGACCAGATCTTTACTATACGGCAAATCCTCCAAAAATGTCGTGAATACCAGGTCCCAACGCATCACCTTTTCATCGATTTCAAGGCGGCATACGACAGTGTCGGCCGCGTAGAGCTATGGAAAATCATGGACGAGAACAGCTTTCCCGGGAAGCTCACGAGACTGGCAAGAGCGACAATGGAAGGTGTGCAAAATTGTGTGGAGGTTTCAGGCGAACACTCCAGTTCGTTCGGATCTCACCGGGGACTACGACAAGGTGATGGACTTTCGTGCCTGTTGTTCAATATTGCGCCAGAAGGTTTTATGCGGAGGGCCGGGTTTAACAGCCGGGGTACGATTTTTTACAAGATCCAGTTAATTTGTTTGCTTCGTGGATGATATGGACATCGTCGGCCGAACATTTGAAAAGGTGGCAGACCTGTACACTCGCCTGAAAGACGAAGCAGCAAAAGTTGGACTGGTGATGAATGCGTCCAATACAAAGTACATACTAGCTGGACTGGTAGCGCGACTGGTAGCAGTGTTACGATAGACGGGGATACCTTCGAGTTGGTCGACGAGTTCATCTACCTTGGATCCTTGCTGACGGCTGACAATAACGTTAGCCGTGAAATACGGAGGCGTATCATCAGTGGAAGTCGGGCCTACTATGGCCTCCACAAGTAGCTTGTAACGAGACTCTTTTACGGCAATGACGAAAGACCGTCTTATACTTACAACACTAAACCTCAGGGCAAATCAGGGGAAACAGATCATAAATTGACACTTACCCGCACATACAAAGTCTCACAATTCTTGAAGGTTTTCTTCTTCAAAATCAGGATAATCAAAATAAAGTTCATGCTAATTTATTAGCTTAGCTTAGCTTAGCTTAGACTGACTACACATATCAATGGTTGCTATTCCGCGATTGACCAAAGTCAGTGAAGATGCACAAAGAATCAACTAGAAGTTCGGCTGGGATTGGCAATAATCTTCTTCAATGTGCATTATTCAGTGCCTCTATTTATACATGGTCAATAACGGCGCCGGCCACGTCCTTGCAGTCAGGTGGGATTGAGGGAAGGAATGTTAGTGTGTAACCGTTGCTATTTGGAGACCGTGTTTGCCTCTGCATCTCCACAAAGGTTACTGGGAGGGATGGTTGTTAATGAGGAGGATCGTTGGGTCACAGGATTCACTTTGATAAGCGATTAGACCATTATAAATGATTATTTGTTAACATGCTTAGGAATATAATATATTCAATTGACATGGAAAATTTCCAAATAGGAGTAAATAATGTCGTTACTTGAAGTGACGAACCATTCAAAGTTTGTTGAACAAATAGCTAAAAGCAACATACCTACAGCTGTTAGGACGAAAGCATGTGTAACAATATTTTACTCAAATTCAAAAAATAAATCGATTGGCTGGACCATCACATAATATTCTTATGCCGACACTTACAGTGGCGAACCATTCAAAGTGTTTTGAATAAAATGAACGTTTTGCAAGTCTATACTTCTAGCACAGACAAACAGACCGAACCATTCAAAGCTTTTTTTTATAAAAATAAAGGTAAATGGCATAACGATTAAATGTGCGGTCATACATATTTTATAGATTTAAAAAAACATGAAACGAGCTCACCAATTGATCCTTCATCCTTGATTGAGCAGCCACAATTTTCAGCTTTATTTGAAGCATACATACTAACTGAGAAACGCGAATCTTTTTTCGCACTCGCGCCACGCGGACCGAAAACAATTGGTCTTGATTCCGTCGTTCGCCCTGCAGGAGCATGCCACGGAATCGGAAGACCACACACTACTAACGCGAACCTCTTTTCGCACTCGCGCCACGCGGACCGAAAACAATTGGTCTTGATTCCGTCGCTCGCCCTGCAAGAGCATGCCATGGAATCGGAAGACCACACACTACTAACGCGAATCTCTTTTCGCACTCGCGCCACGCGGACCGAAAACAATTGGTCTTGATTCCGTCGTTCGCCTTGCAGGAGCATGCCATGGAATCGGAAGACCACACACTACTAACGCGAACCTCTTTTCGCACTCGCGCCACATGGACCGAAAACGATTGGTCTTGATTCCATCGCTCACCCTGCAAGAGCATGCCATAGGCCAGGAGAAGTGGATGAACTTGTCATTCATTTTTCTGTCAAATCTCATACAAAATCTACTTTTTCTTTGACAGAAATTCACTCTAGGTGAACCACTTCCCCTGGCCTATGGAATCGGAAGACCACACACTACTAACGCGAATCTCTTTTCGCACTCGCGCCACGCGGACCGAAAACAATTGGTCTTGATTCCGTCGCTCGCCCTGCAAGAGCATGCCAAGGAATCGGAAGACCACACACTACTAACGCGAATCTCTTTTCGCACTCGCGCCACGCGGACCGAAAACAATTGGTCTTGATTCCGTCGCTCGCCCTGCAAGAGCATGCCATGGAATCGGAAGACCACACACTACTCAAAATAAAGTTCATGCTAATTTATTATTATTACACTTCTACTTCACTCATTAAAGTTTATGTTCATTTATTCGTTAAATCGAATTCATGTCACTTATTACGCTTCAAAATTAAATATTCTACGAAAACTCATGCGCATTAGGAAAACGTTGGCTAGCTTTGTTGCGGCCGGTCGGTTGGGCGCCTTTGCAGGTTCCGGGACGACTGTCGGCCCGTCATCAAACAAGCAGGGATTTGGGCATTTGGCAAGAGAACATACCTGTGTGCGATACGACGATCGCAACCGATGAGATAAAGAGCGGCTCGGTTTCGACGAAAAACGGGGAGCGAAATGGCGACTCTCTCGCAGAGCACGCTACCCCTGGGATGCTGCTGTAGTGGTTGAAACCCCAAAGTTGCTGATCGCCTTCGGGGTGAGGGTGGAAAGGAATGCGATGCGCCGATCGCTTAGATAGTAGTGAGCAAGCTGATAGTCACCACTACCTCAAAATCACGTGGTCGTGGAAATATTCTCGCCGCCTGGATTTTACCTCTCGTCGGGTAGCTTGTGACGAGGCAAACGCTTCCACTGGGGAGCGGGTTTGAAGCACGGGAAGGCGGGACCGTATGGTAACGGACGGTCTGGACGTACTCGAGTGGAACACCAGATTTTTACGTGTCACTACGCGCACTGAGTGGGTTTTACCGAGGGATATTCTGTAACTTAGTTTTATAACGGGCATGCGACTCCTAATTGACCTCTAGCGAAACCAGACGAGATATCCGGTCAATACGGAACGCTTTTAATCCTTAAGGACACCACTCAGAAAAGAAATATCCCTCATTTTCACACGTTGTGAATACAAGGTGACACTAATCACTGCAGTGCACTGCGCACTATTTCACGCCCGTTAGTACTTAAGTAGACTTCACTTCGAGTTTTAAACCGCGATCCCGTATACTGGTGTTATATATATTCCGTATTACAACGAATAAGCCCCCCTCCACCTGTTCCTAGGCCTTTTATATCAATCTCCCTTCCATTCCAGCAGAACTCACTCTCTCTCCCATATATTGCCAATAGCCCATTTCCGGATTTTTTGTTGTACTCAGCCGCCAAGTTTCGTAACTCTCGATGCGGATGGATTTGTTTTGACGGTTGGTTTTAGTAAAAGCTATCTGGGTGTGTTAATGTTGTTCTCTGAGAGTGGCTTTGGCGCTTTGATAAGTAGACCTGACTAGAACAGAAATTAATAGAGAATTAAGTGTGACTTACATGGTCATCTTTTGGGTTGAGGAAAACTATTAATTTCTGTTAAATAGTTAGTAATATTTATCCAGCGGCATGCTACGCCTTACAACTTAATTTATAAAAGATACGATTTGCCCAGTATTGCAGGATTCTTAATAGAACTGAACCACTCTTACCACCATGTACGGTAACTTAACCAACGCTCGAGAATGAGATCCAAAAGATCCACAACCGTGTACACGAAATCGCAAAGAGATCAGGAACGTATCTCACCCCGAGGCGGCAACAACGCTCACCTGTGTTAGGTTACCGTACATAGGTAGAATTGGAAATGTATTGGATATAGAAATTTCAGTTGTCTTATTTTTATTTTGGACTTTGCATGTACAGATTGTGACCCGTTGGTTACAAGCTGAGGTCAAAAAAGATTCACGCCCGCACCAAATGTACCATGTACAAAACGCTCATAAAGCCGGTAGTCCTATACGGGCATGGAACGTGGACGATGCTCGAGGAGGACCTACAAGCACTTGGAGTCTTCGAACGTCGGGAGCGTAGGACGATCTTCGGTGGTTTGCAGGAAAACGGTGTGTGGCGGCGAATGATGAACCACGAGCTCGCCCCAACTCTTCGGCGAACCCAGTATCCAGAAGGTGGCCAAAGCTGTGGACAGAGCACGTTGCAAGAATGCCGGAATGCAACCTTACAAAGATGGTATCCGCTTCGGATTCGGTTGGTACAAAAAGGCGTGGAGCGTAGCGAGTTAGGTGGGCGGATCAAGTGCGTATCGATTTGGCGAGCGTGGGGCAGAACTGAGGATGGAGAGATGCGGCCACGAACCGAGTATTGTGGCGCGCTATTGTTGAGTCAGTGTTATCTGTTTATATGTTAACTAAATAAATGAAAATGACAAAAAAAGCGTCATCCCACGGTCTCGATTTGGCACTATGACATAGACTATCAATTGTTCACCGTCTTGTAATGCCTAAAGTTATAACAATTATTAGTACCAGACACTTTTCGGGGAAATGGACTATTTGGAGAAATGGACAATTCGGAGTAATGAGCTATTCGGGGATGTGACGTTCGGAGAAGCGATATTCGAAGAAAAGTAGCACATGTAGTGAATCATGGAGGTATCCATCCAAGTAGTTCTTTGTCTTATCTAAAAACGTATGATTAACTTTCTAACATGAACAGCACAGGTTTTTTTTTGTAGAGTTTACCTCATAAGGATAAACACATCTCAATTCGCAAACTTTTAAACTCTCATTATCTGATGACCTGCTTCGTTCCACCGAAGGGAGTTGCTCCATCGGATGATAATCATCGAATCGACTCTATCGGGCCATCATGGGATCCAACTTGATTAAAACCTCATTTGAATGCGATAATGACGGCTTCGACACGCGAATGTCGCACAGATTGTGAGACTTTCTGTTCAAAACTGCTATCTCTCCCGGAGATCGGGGAATCGTCCTGGGGGACCATATCGCTCTCCACCGCTACCCTGCAGGTTCAGCAGGTGTCACATCCGCGGCGGCACCAGCGTGGTTTTGATTATTATTGTTATGTGTTCCTCGAGAAGTTAATTAGAAAAGTTCCTCCACTCATCATCGGCTGTCCCGCTTTTGCTATTATCGCTTTGGTCGTAGTCGCACAGTGGCCCAAAGGTGGAGAAAAGTCGAAAAAATGAAGCTTGTAAATTAGGCTGTTTAGTAATGGAAAATGTATAGTTTTTTTTTTCTTTTAACATACTTGAAAGAACACATTTTTCTCAAGCATGGTACAATTTTATCTTTTTGCTCGATACCATAAATGATTGAAGGGGATTTCAATCCATTGCACAATGACATTGTGATTCACATGATGACAGCTCATCCTGAAGTAAAATTTACCGAGGAGTGATAACAAATGATTTCCATATCCAACTTTTCAAATTTCTTGGTGTCCTAGAACAATTTAATATGTAACTCACTGTTGAATCAAATTTCAACAAATTTCACTTTGGGTAATCTGACATTATGTAGACAGAAATGGCATTGTACATATGAAGTAAAATCCTTTTTATACCATAAAGGTATCAAAATTAAAATATTGAAACGCAATAAAATTGTGTCTTACTTAGCAAAATGAGCTCCTTCGGGTAAGCTACAAAAAACTTTTTCATCACTAAACAATTCAATTTTTGATTGATTTGTTTGAGATTCGTACTTTTATCCAACATTCGTATGAAGTGCGACCACTGTGTACCATTTCCGTACGGAACGGGAACCGAACTCGTCGTCGTCGTCATCGTCGTCGTCGCAGATGGCAAATTTTTATTCATTCAATCCGGCAAAAGTTGTTCGCGGATTGTCGTATCGTGCCGTGGAAGCAGGAGCAGGCGATGAGGGACATTTTCATGAGAAACTTTCTACTTTGCATACATGAGACCTGGGGATAGATATACAAGGACGACACGGCGCGATGACACGGAGATCATCCTGCGAACCTGAAGAACAAGGTTGGGGCATAATTACGTTTTTGCGAACTGTTCGCGGAGATGTGTTCAACGTCGTACGGGTAAATGATGGCGGGGATGGCGAACAAAAAACCAGTATTGAAACGACAGCTAAATTAACGAGCATTTAAAGAAGTTGAACACTCTGCTTATTATTAAAAATATTAAACAATTACAAGCAATAGGTTAAATTCTATATAAACATAAATTGAAAGCTAACAATAAAAAAAACTAATAGTTGTTCTCATAAAAAATGTAAATAACCAATAGAACATTGAAAACTAATACTAAGAAATTTGTAAACACAACTATTCTTAAATAAATATAGCACTCGAAAAATGCCAATGAAAAATAAGCACATTGAAATTAAGAAGATGCAAATAAAAAAATGTATATAAGGTACTATGTATGATTTCTATTTATAAGCTTGTACTAAAAAGCTCATATCTCATTTTTCTTTGCAACATTTCGGTAATTTTAGTACTTGTTTCAGTTTTTTCTTGGAAAATATTTAATACTTAAATTCTGTAGTTGTTATTTTTTGTGATTTTTTTGTTTGATTGATAAACTGGTGATGGTCTTCATTTTCTTAGAGCATGATGATATTTTTCCTGTATTAAAACACTTTTGCTGCCAGTTCAACTGCCTTAGTATCTGACGCAAGTTCAAATCTCAATTCCCGTGAACGATTTTAAATGATATCCATACTATTCTGAGTCAAAGCTATAACAGAGATAGAGTCGCGGTTTTGGGCCTTTGGGACTGTTGCGAAAATCATCTTTTGCCCATATGCAATTTCTGCGGCTGTAATGAGCTTGAGTTGACAACAGCGAACAACCACGACCGCGATTTAGACGTTGAAGAATGTTATGGTTTTGTCGCAGATAAAGAGAGTAAATTTGCCAATGCTTCACGGTACACCCATAACAGTAAGGATGTTGGATTGAGATGAAAGATTAAAGTTGTATTACATATGGGTTTTGAGAATACCAGGTGAACTGCTCGATAGTTGCATAGTTGGCGTAAAACCAGTGCTATCATAGATGGGAAACGGATTCTACACTGAAAGAGTTGCTTGTTCGATTACTCTGGTCGATAAAATACACGTTATCAAACTGAGTTCTTCAGATTAACGACTTCTGACTAATATAAGGGTATCATAAAATTCTACGAGAAAACTACATCCGTAAACTTGTCCAGCGCATTTTTCAGGAAAACATCCAGGCATTTCTGAATAGGATTCAAGAAGACATTCTTCTTCCCTTTTCAGGTGTTACGTCCAAAGGGGTACAGAACCTAATTCTCAGCTTGGTGGTAGGTCATTTGGCATAAATTCGTTTGGCATAAAGCCGTTTGGCATAAAGCCGTTTGGCATAAAGCCGTTTGGCATAAAGCCGTTTGGCATAATAGCCGTTTGGCATGAGTCTGAAACCAAGAATTTCTTAAGATGACATCGTTTTTAGGTTTCTGTTGAATCTTTCTGATGACATTAGGCTGTTTTGAGGTCAATTGATAAAAAATGACACTTTATTCAACAATCATATGCTCTTGAATAAACTAAACCATATTATATTTTTTTTGCCATTTGCATTTAATTATTTATCTAGAAATCCTCTTTTCAAATATTTGTTCTTCTTTTGAGTTTCGCTATTGTGATAATTTTTTGCACTGAAAATGTTGATATACTTAGCAAAAATTTACCCTTCTTTCAAACATTCTTTTTTTTTCTAAATATGATGTCATCTTTATTGTAGGTATAAAAACTGTTGATTTAAAATTTAAATAAATTTTACCTTCTTTCATACATAGGCTGTTATTTGGAGCTATATTTTTTAGATATTTTTTCCAATTGATAAAAGAGCGGCAATCGATAACATTGATCTGCTCAAGTTATCAGCGAAAAAAGAAATCGATTAGTAATAAGTATGGGTTGTGTTACTTTTCCCCGAATGCTGGTTCCCCAAATGTCAGTTCCCCGAATATCCCGTTTGCCGATTAGCCCACTTTCCCGAAAAGTTTTTGGTACTCATAATTGTCCTAACCTTATACATTTCAGGTAGGTTAACGAACTGGCCATCTAATATGCACCCTTCTTTATTTAATTGGCGGTTCTTTCGAGTTTCCGTCCTCAAAATTTTTGTCAACATGTGTATAGCCGAGAATGACAGAATATCCGGGAAACCAGTCATTCGGGGAAATGGCTTTCGGAGAAAAAGGTCATTCAGGGAACTGACATTCGGGGAACCGACATTCGGAGAAACGAAATTTGGGGAAAAGTAGCACAATTAGTTCGATTATTCTGAACGCATTTTTTTATGTCATTTCGTTTTATTATGCCGCAATAATTTTTGGCGTCCAATTTTCTATTGGATCAATAAAAAATTTTGCCTTCTTTTCAAAATAGGCTGTTCTTTATATTTATAATGTTATAAAATTTATTATTTAATTAAGCTTAATGTTAACCATTTTATATTTTGCTGTTTAATCAGTTCTTGCAAGACATGCTCTGAAAATAATAATTACTTTAGAACCTGCCAATATTCAACAAATATTTTTTTTGAGAAATGCTGGAACAAATATTATTTCAATCACATATTTTCCCTTTTTTCAATAATAGACGGTAGTTTTGATGTACACTTTCAAAATTGAAATTTATGTTAAATCGTTCAAAAGTTTTGCCACAAATATTTTCTTTTAAAAATGTGTTGTTCATTTGAGTTATGCTGTGAAAGATTTTTTTTTTTTGCGTTAGAGCCTCAAACATTTTAAACTAGTCTGCTCTCGTATAAAGGCTATTTTTGTATTATGCTACAATAATAGAGCTTTTAATATTTGGCTAATAAGCTTTCCCTTATCAAGTATTTTTCAACAAGTGTTACGTCCAAACTGGGACAGAGCTTGATCTGCAGCGAAATATTCTATGAGCGCTCCCTTTAATAATAACTGTGAACTTTTTTGCCAATTTACTTTTTTCAAATATTTAAATCGCAACAAGTTCAAGGATACTATACACTACCCACCATAAGTATGGAATCGCATCATTTGGTATTGCAACACCTCAGTTGAATATTGCAGCACCCCGAAAAGTTTAGCATCACCCGGAAACTATAACACTAATAACGCATCATCTTGGAAACCTTGCTTTCTAGAAAGCTGCGGTCTTCAGCGCCATTTTGCCGCTACGTGGCGCTAGTGTGCATGTAATTTGGTCATATTCTAGCACGCTGTAGCTCATGAACCTGACCACTTAGAATGTTCGTGTCTTCAGCAAAATTGGTCAGAAGCTTAAAAGTAATGTGAGACAGCACTGATTGGTTAGCAATTTTGCCGCTACGTGGCGCTAGTGTGCATGTAAATTGGTCATATTTTAGACGGCTCTAGCTCGTGAACCTGACCACTTTAGCAAAGTTGTTCAGAAGCTTAAAAGCAATGTGAGACAGCACTGATTGGTTAGCAATTTTGCCGCTACATGGCGCTAGTGTGCATGTAATTTGATCATATTCTAGCTCATGAACCTGGAAATTTCACGGTACCTTTAATTTCATAAAATTTAGTATCATTTTGATAAGGTTGTGAAATCAGATTCTGTTCGGGAAGAGAGCAACAATAGCGTAAGTTGGAAAACGCTGAATGGTTTGTTTGCGAACAGGTTTTTAATGAATCATTTGAATAATTTATTGAAACTTTTTCCCTAAGTTGAACTATCTTTTAGTAATCTTTCAAGTGATTACTGGCATCTGTAGGGTTCTACCGTAAATTTTAATGATTCGAGAGTCTCTTATCTAATCTTTCTTACAAAAAGTTTGTCCAATAATTGTTAAACAGCTTTTCCATAAAATTTGTCAAGTTGAAAAATACTTATAAATACTTCAGCAAATTCGCCAATCATAATTCTTGGAATATCTTCAATGAATTCTTCTAATAATATCTCCTATAAATACCACGGAAAGGGATTGTTGCAAATTTTTCATTAAAGCTTCCTACTAGAAACCATTTAAAAAATATTAAATCTCTAAGGAATTAATGCATATCCTGTTTCAATCGTATCAATCGTGTAAAGCCATTAGTAGTGGATTTTTCAATGATAAATCATTTTAGCTCATCTATAACATCCAACATTGTTAGGAAAAACCTTAATATTGGAGCACAAAAAATGGTGCAAGCAAAAGAACTCCTTTTATTCGCAATTTTACGCAGGTAATTTAATCATTATTAACCCTTGAAGGCCCGAGATGAATCATGAATTTTCAAATGGCGACAATTCAGAGACCAGTTCATCAATCAATTTGAAATAAAGTTTAAAGTAAATGAGATTAGTTGGTCTTTCAATCCTTGGGTGAGACATTCCCTCTGATCCCTCCCCCTTTTATAGGTACCGTAAAACGGGGTACCTTTGATACTTTAGTGGATGAAAAACATTTTCGCATCCTATTCGAAAGATTTTATTTTATATTTTTAAAACAAGTACTGGTATCTCAGTTATCGATTGCAGTTGAAAGATTTCATAGAGATTAATTTAGAATATATTGATAATTTTCCATAAAATTGAAAGTCAATTTTCGGTTTTAGGGTTACTTTGATAATTGGTATGTAAGCACATGAAAATCAATAACTAAGCTACTGTTTTAAATCATTGCAGTTGAAACTTGATTGGAGAATGTCAATAGAGAGCGTGGATTAGATGTTGTTCATGAAATAACAGATTTAAAAAATCACATATAAATATGTATTAAGATCAAACATGCATGACAATCACCATTATAAGTTTGTATGAATTTCTATAAAATAAAATTTCAGAATAGATATCGATACATAATCACTTTTCGGCATTGAACTCATTACTGAACTGATTTATAAAAGGGTTTTAGAATATAGAAATAGTTATTTATGCAACAAGATGCAAAATGAAGATTTTTTCAGCACGAGTCGTACATTTATCCAACGAGGCTTGTCGAGTTGGATAAATACGACTAGACCTGTGCGCCGCCGCGCCACGCCGCCGCCGCCGATTCATTTCACGTCACGTCGACGCCGATTGATGTATCGGCGGCGCGCCATACGCCGGTCGGCGTTCCGCCGTCGATTTTGTATTTTCACGCCGAGTAATATTCCAGCTCGAAAAATATAATAGTATTTGAAAAATGGCCCAGGAAATATTTAGGCCTTACAGGGCAAATTTTACAGGACATCGTACATATGGATTTCTTCAAGAATGTCTTCAGAGAACTCATTTAATTCTCCAGGAGTTGTAATACAGATTGCATCGAGAATCAGAAATCTGATGCTTCCTTTTGGAATATCTTCAGAAATTCTTCAATAAATGTGAATTTGTTCAGAATTGTTCCCAGGATTTTTTCCTACAGATTTTTTGTTTTCAAATATAAAGTTTAAGTATTTGTCCATAAGTTTCTGTATAAGTAACAATAGGAAATCCTCCAAGAACACATCCGAGTTTATATTCAGGAGTTTATTTCATGAAATCTCTTCAAGGATTTTTTCTATATGTTTTTCATTGATTCCTCTAGTGATATATTTTTCTGGAACACTTGCATTTTTTATTCGGATCTTCTTCAAGGATTATTTTTTGATATTTCTTCATGAATGCTTTTGAAAACGTTCCAAAAATTATTCGTGGAATTTGTCCATGCATTTCACAAAAAATATCTTAGAATTCTTCCGAAAACTTTCCAAAGATATGTTTAGATACATCTTTGTAAATTTCTGCACGCAATTAATCAAAAATTCATGCATTTAACTCTTAGATCTTTTCCAACAATTACTCCATACGTGCCTCTAGTGACATCTAGAAATTAGTAAAAGGAATACACAAAGAGATCTCTTCAGTGATTCTGCCAAAAATTTTCCATTTTTTCCTCAAGAGATTCTTCCAAGTATGGCTTGAATAAAGGATGCTTTAATTTCTTCGAAGAATTTATGTGGAAATAGGACACCTCTTGGAATCATCAGAAAATTAAAAAAATATTCATCGAGTATTTTCAAGGATTCTAACAAATATTTCTACAAATAAAATGTTCAAGCATTTTCTTACATATATCTCCTCGAATTCTATCTAGGATTCCTCCTCGGCCCTCACCATGTATTAACCTTTGTTTATGTTAAGCCGTTCAAAGGTTGTTCCAGAATTAATTATCGGACTGCTCAAGTGATTTCTTCGTTAATAGTCTAAGAATTCCGCTGCTAATTTCTTCAGAGATTCTTTCAAGAAACTATTCAATTTTTTTAAGAATATTACTTTAAATTATTGTAAGAGTTCTTTTTAAAATTCCTTAAGAACTGTTTTTAAGATTCCTGCAGAAATTACTTCTATGATCCATTTTACCTACCAAATGCGTGAGAAAATATCGTTTGTGGGCACCTGCATGATTCGCTTTGCATTTGGAAGGGTTTTCTCGCACAAATTGTATGAATGCAATAATAAGCACTTCAATGCAACGCATATTTTAGCGAAATGTGTCCATAGGTTGGCACCTGCATGATTCGCTTTGCATTTGGAAGGGTTTTCTCGCACAAATTGTATGAATGCAATAATAAGCACTTCAATGCAACGCATATTTTAGCGAAATGTGTCCATAGGTTTGAAAATACTCTTGCCGAAGTAAGTCACAAGTGACAAGATCCTGTAAAATTTCCCAATGATGACCAATGAACCTTAAATTACTAGGGGTAATTAGTACCGGATAGCACCCAATACAGGACACCGTCGAAAAAATGAGAAATCATGGTTGAATCAAGATGGTATTAGAAGAATAGGAAGCTATTAATTATAGAGAGGAATGATTACGAACAACACGTGAAATGTGTTATTTTTCATCATAAATGAAAGAGGTTTTTTTTGATGAATCACGTGCACACTAAGTAAAACTCATTACTCTAGTGAATGTTGCAAATTCATTGAATAGGCAGTAAAATACTAATCCTGGAGTATGAACATAAAATAAAACCACTTTACAGAATTCGAGGAATTTTCAGATCGTTTCCGGTATTGGGTGTCGCCTTTTAATATCAGTCATTAAATACCGTAATCCGGAGTATCATTGATCAACGGGGTAACATTGATCGAAATGACTCATTTCATAAAAAGTTCGTATCATCATTTGATGGAATTTTTCTAAACCATGAATTGCGCTTCTTATTCTTCTATTCATAAGCTAATAACAATTAAGATTTTTGAGAAAATTACGCTGAATTCATCAACTTTTCGAAACACCAATTCAATGGTTAAGGATGACACTGCCGAAGATGTCTTACATAAGTTTTGCAAGCGATATGAACAAGGAAAAGCGGTTCTCACTAAAAATGATACTGCAGAAAACGATTCCGTTCTCAAAACTTTCATAACAATGTGCAATTAGGCATCTATTACTGTTGAGAATGGGGTGTTCCTGGAGAATGTAAAACTTTCTTGGGAAATTGCCTACCTTTAGGCGTATTCCACGGTTCGTGGTATTTTGAATATTAAAATAACTC
This sequence comes from Aedes aegypti, assembly GCF_002204515.2. NCBI lineage: Eukaryota > Metazoa > Arthropoda > Insecta > Diptera > Culicidae > Aedes > Aedes aegypti. The sequence continues at coordinate 119,745,852 of NC_035107.1, forward strand.
AAAAGGTAAGTGACTTGTTAGCGTTTGACCTTCATATTTGGCTTCAAGAGCCAGGAATTAAGTAAGTAACGACATTTTCAATATAATGAAAAGTTGTTTACATAGGTGATCAATTCTACCCCATATCAGCTAAATAAAAATATCGCTAGACTTTTTTTTTAAACATGCTTAAATCTTTCAAAAAACAAAATACAGTATAAAGTCACGAGCTAAAGGTGACAGTACTCGTTTTAAAAACAAATATTGCAACATTTGCATTTTAAAATGAAATTTTCAATAAATATTCGAAAAACTGATCAATATTACCCCGGATTAAGGTAGTTTAATACATCATCCAAATGCAATGTCAAAATTCATATTTATATTTTCAAATTTGTTTCATTTCTATACGCTACAGTAACGATAACATTTATCATAAATAGGCACCAAGATCCATGAAATAAATAGTTTCTGAACTACGAAATTAGCGGCATAGGTTGTCCGGTACTAGGTAATTTCCCCCTACATATTGTTTTTTTTTTCTAAAAATTCTGAAAAACATCCTATTGAAATGTTTTTTGTTAATTCTCTAAGAAGGTCTCTAATATTTCTTGAGAAATCCTGCTTAAGATTTTTTTCTGGATTTTGTTAATAGATTAGTTCAAGTGTCACTTCAAGAATTTATCATCTAATTTCCCTATGTGTTTTTCTAAGAATATTCCAAAACATTTCTTTAATTTCTCAGGAATTTCTTCAGGGATTGCTCAGATGACTTCTGCGCAAGTTCTTTCTTGGAAGTCTTTGGGTTGTTTTTCCATATATACCGGCTAGAGTTTTTCGGATTTTCTTGAATTAATTCGGGGGTTCCATGTAAATTTTATTTCTGAACATTCGTGTTCTTGTATCTTTAGGGATTCCTGCAAAAAAATCCAAATTATCAATTATTCCCTATGAAATCTCTGTAGTTAATAATTCATGGGTTCCTTAGAAGATTCCTTAATATATGCCAGTGATAATTTCTTCAGGTTCTTCCATGTATCTTTTTACAAAATATTTCTTGACTTTATCCCAGATTTTCTCCAAAGATTCTTGTAAGAATTTCTCAAACTTCTATTTATTTTCCGACAGATAATCCTCCAGATTAATCTTCAGACATCCTCCCAGAATTAAACAAATCTGACAGGTATTATATCAGCAACTGCTCAGAGTATTCTTACAGGAATTGTTTTGAAATTTTATGAGGAAATCCCTATGAATTTTATCAGAGATTGTTACAGATAAACAATTATAGGGCAACACTTTCAATTGCTCTATTATTTGAAGAAGACACGCCCAAAATTTATAAATAGCCCTCAAATATGGATCAATATTTGATGAAATACATAAATATTCAGATATTATTTTAAGGACTGGGCAAGATACATGATTACTTACTCATTTTTTTTTTCTTAAATAACGTTAAATACAATTAACATATGTTAGCTTAAAACCCATATAGATTCGCTATCAATTTTAATAGAATTTGTTTCATTTTTCCCGTCGAAGAAAATAAAATTTCGAAATTGTTATTGTATATGTATTGCTTTTACCATGTAGTTCGTAATAAAAATATTCATTCAGCGGCTCTGCTCGAGCTTGAGTGTTAAGATTTGGTTATGTATCCTTTTCATATATTTTTTTTATTTAAATATAAAATACCTAGCCGAAGTTTCATTATAGGGGAACCTGGTCCAATTCGGACCCTGTTCTAATTCGGACCATCAATCATTTCTTCATACAGCCGCTACTGTAAAGATCGTGTATACTGTTTTTCTACTCACCGTCTGGCTGGGATATAACACAATAAATTTGACCCATTTTAGTTATTTCGTTTGCTTTTTATATTAGTTTGTTGTTTTGAAGTGGTCTAGTGTACTGTCGGTTAGCACTTTTTCCAAGCTTCTGTAAGCGACAATAATACTTCAATTTTTCTGTGTTATCTTATAATCGAACCCCCTCAGCCTAAACTTTCACCTGACCATATGGTTTTGAAATATCTATGCACTGTTTGTGCTCAACTAGTTTGTAAATCACAAAATGTGTGTTGGTCCAAACCGGACCTTTTGATATGGTTCAATACGGACCTCTCGAATTCCAACGAGAATACAGCCTATTCCAAGAGCTCCATCACGTGAGAGTTTCTTCGACTTGGTAGAAAATCATAGAAGTTGCAATATTGATCGATGGTGCACGCTCAAAAAAGCGTTCTGGAAAACGTGAACTATCAAAAATACACCGTGAACTACCATGATTGGTCTCGTATACATGATCTAGTTCACGGTGTATTTTTGTTGTTGACGAGTTCACGCCTGCTGTTCACGGATACGAGAACGAATTTTTTTCTGTGTGTCTTTGTTTCTTTTGTGGTCAAAAAAAGTATTCGGAAAAATAAGAAATACGGTAGACCACTGAAAAATAGAGAAAATAATAAATCATCTACTTAGAGAGTATCTTTATGAATACCACAGCCAAGCTGTATCCAAAATAGTAGGACAATACGTTACAAAACACGTTTACGAGTGCTGAGAACAATACAGTCAACTCTTCCTTACGTGATTCTCTGTGTTTTTGTTCCCTTGCTCGATGGAATGCGCAGTTCCTTCAATATAGCATACTTTGACTCCTAAATTTAAGTCTAAACTTCTCCAACTTTATGTTCCCAGATTCGATGCTGTCTGCTTCAGTATCCCATACACAATACCAATGTTTTTACCAGTTTCGGATATCACCTCTTTTTTTTTAATAAAATCCACATTTTACTTGAGCTAGTTTTGACTCTAATTCAATTGAAATTTGACGTGCATTCAGTTTATTTTTTTGAGCTTCCGTTTACAGGAGAAGTTCATAAAGCATGATACCACACAAATCAGAGTTATATTTTATTACTACCTAAGCAAAACCCCATAAAATATAACGTGATCCTATTTAGAACATGGGGGGTCCGAATTGGAACAGTGTTGGTCCAATTCGGACCTTCTGAAGAATTTTGTTCAAACATGTCTAGTCATGTCCTATTAGAAGATATCACAAAACTCTCTGAGAGAAAAGTGTGCGCACTGAATCAGGCTTTAACGCAAACATAAAACTTTTCATGCCATTTATCGTACTAAAAAGATATGGCCAAAAAACTGTTACTAGGTCCGAATTGGACCATGTTCCCCTAAAATAACCTTGAATGCTACCTTTGATTTCTTACCAAAATTTCCGAAAATTCGACAAAAAAAACCTATTTCATATAGATATGGGAATGGTGTTTTCAAAGTTTTTTGTTGTTTGACCCATGTGCAAATTTTTTTGTTCGATTTTACCCACGCCGATGTACGCCACCGCCACCGCCGCCGAAAATGGTCAACGGCGTGACGCCGATGACGCCGCCACCGCCGGTGAAATAATGCCCTGACGCCGCCGCTGATCAAACATATTTCGGCGCACAGGTCTAAATACGACGAGTGCTGAAAAAATCGAGTTTTGCAACGAGTTGCACACAACATTTTTTGCTATTACGAAAATGCCGTTTCAGTTGGATTATTTCTATTAGCACGAACATATATCAAGACTACCCACGTGGGTATCCTTGCGTAGTGTCGTCTCAGTATTTTTTCATCACGTAGGCTGTGATACACAGCAGTGGTGTGACTGTCACAAATTTTCACATTTGCTTCGATACCATATTGATTGAAACGCTATGGCTATTCGAGGACTGACCAGGTAGGAAGCCAAAAGTAATATTCAATCATATTATAAATACTGCTGCTTTTCACGTGCCAAAAGGCCAAACGAACCGTCTCGTGAAGCATCAGACTTGTTTGGAAGTAAAATAGCTGACTTGACGTCCGCTGAACGTTCTGATTCCATAGCAGAAAAACCTGAGTAAGATCCGGATCGCCCAGCAAAAGTGTAATCTAAACCTGTAGACATTGAAGTAATCGCATATGAAGAGATTCCGATATCTAATTGACGACACCAAAAACAGAACTGAAAAGTGCTACTTTTCAGCATCGATAACAGTGCTGAAAAGTAGCACTTTTCGATACTGTTTCTTTTGTTAGGAAAAGAAGGCCGTTATGCTGTTCACCCTCTTGATGAAAAGTAGGGTGATATGCAACGGAATAGCAAAAAGTATATTTCGACGTTGCATAACTCTAGGCGTTAAAAATTATATGGAAATTTCTGACTTCGATTACAAAAATAACCCCAATTTGTTAAAATGATTTTCGCTAAGAGATTTGAGATTGAATTAACTCTCTAATACCCAATTTTTTTTCGATCTATATATTATTTTTCGTTATCTGAAATCGTTCGATTTTTGACAATAATAAAAGATTCAATTTTTGCGGTACTTTTAAAAATATTAATTTTTTTTTCTCGGCGCAAACTCTCCTAACTAACGGAAAAAAAGGTTTGAAATTATTTTAATACCATCAGGCTCTTCTTCTGTGATAGGTTGATGGTAGAAAAATATGAAAGGTATGATTTTTTGTATGGCTCGTTTAATGAGCCCCAGGAATTTGTAGGTTACAGAAAATACAATTTTTAAAAAATACAAAAAAGTTTCTAAAGTCATAAAAAACTTTCCTTATAAGCGTGTTATGAGCCACGGTTTAAGCCAAAAATAATCATTCTGATTTCCGAGCTACGAAAAAATATACAAAATCCCAAAGTGTACCCCGTGTAAAGGCGGGGTTGGCTATTAGAGGGTCAATGTGCTACTATAACTGGGATGTCAGGAATGAGAGACGAACTCTTTAAAATTCCACCAAAAAATGAACGTAGGACAGAATATTTGAATATGAAGCTTCCAATGTTATCGATTCCAACGAAAATAGCTCTGACACGATGTGTCTTGCTGATCCTTTTTACTTTTGTATTCGTTTTGGCCAATTGACAAAAATTATGTCTTTTAGTTTAGTATGTTGTGAATCCCTTACTATCAAAGTTATCCACATTATCAAAGATACCTCGTTTTACGGTAACGCAAAAAGCGTCCTCAAACGGATATCTCAACATCCAAATGAGCTAGAAGTTTGATGTCTTCGGTAAAGTTATTCGGCAAATTCAGGGCTATCTGGAGATAAAGTCCCTGATTGAGAATTTGTCCGCTAGGTGGCACTAGTGACAAATTTTATTCAATCATCTGTATCTTAAGATCCTTATCAGCTAGAAGGTTAATGTCCTCGGCAAAGCTGTTCAGCAGATCAAAAGAAATCTGGCGGTGAAGAGTCTAATTGAAAATTCATTTGCAAGGTGGCGCTAGTAAAATTATATCTTCAATCTTCACTACCTCAAGATCCTTATCATCTAGAAGCTCGGTGTATTAGGCAAAGATAATCCGCAGATTTGGGGTTAGAGAAAAATTTAATTGAGAATTTATTCGCTAGATGGCGCTAGTAACAGATTTTCTTCATTCGTCTGTATCTCAAGATCCTCATTAGTTAGAAGGTTGGTGTCTTCAGCAAAGATGTTCAGCAGATCAAGGGCTATATAGCGGTGATGAGTCTGATTTGAGAATCTTCCGATAATAAAAAGAAATCTTTGAAGCGAATCAATTTGCAAATCAAGTCTAAAGGAAGACGAATGAACTACTTTTTTGAAGCACAGAGTCAAAGTTTTAGGCTGCCTTGTTGTTGTGCAAAAAAGATGAAAGAAGATTTCATGGTGAATAATAACATACAAAATTGGTCAATTGGGATAGAGAGTTCTCAGTTAATAATTTTGGAAGTGCTCATAAGAACACTAAGCTGAGAAGCAGCTCAACTAGGATGTAACGCCAGAAAGAAAAATAGCAACGATTTCTACGAAAAATCATTTTCTAATTTCCTATCCTGAAAACCCTCAAGATGCGTATTCATGTTTTTATAAAATAATTTTCTATCATTACCGATCGGAATTAAACTAGAGTAGATTATCTACGTAGAAAAACGCTCATTCTTCCTTGTAGTCCACCTTTTGATCCGTCTGATGTTTTTCCCCACCGATGCCAGAGGGCGTTGTTTTTAACAGCTTGCAATCGAGATTTTCCCACCCAGGCCAGGGGGGATGCCCTTTCATGCTGCGGTGATGAAGCCACTCTGTGGTATGAATGTTGGTTTTCCTGGTTCCTTCCTGAGGGTTCTTTCGCTAGCTGATGCTGCAACGACGGTAGCCATCATCCTTTGCGTGAATTTCCCTTGCTGAACGGAGCAACTATCTGACAAGAACCCGTCATCGTCGTCGTAGTCGTCAGCTCTCATAACAACATCACTCATTCAAGCTAACCCAACAAAGTGCACAGAAGTCACGACGGGCAACATCCAGAGGGGGATTGTAGAAAATTCAGGGTTGGTAGCAGGTCTCTTTAAGATATTTGTTCTATGTTTCAATGCAAGTCCCTAAGAAGTCTTTATTCGTTAATTTATACCGTTTTGACTCATAATTTATACCGTTTTGACTCATATTCCGAACACTTAAGGCCAATCATCACTTCAAATGCCTCTGATAGGCATAAATTAGCTAAAATTTGTGAATATTTTAATTTCTTCATAAGGTCTAACTGTTAGTTGTTGGGTTTGCCGATAAAATTGTTTATTCTAACTTGTTTAGTATTGTTTCTACGTAAAAGTATGGAACAACATTTTGACTCAAATGTCGAACACTGTGTTCATTCTGTCTCATATTCCAAACACCTTGATTCAAATTCCGAACAGCACAAATAAATCATATTCAAATGAATAATTTCGCAAATAAATTCATCGCAGCTAGTTCTACTGGTCTCGAACTAGAAAATCATCACTATTCCAGAGGTATAAAATAGATTGGTAGATGCTAAATTTTAATTGCAATTGACTGCCATTTTCTGATTATTTGATGACATATTTCAGCGAAACATTTCAACCAAATCGTCATACAAAAACAGAGTGTTCGGAATATGAGTCTGTTCGGAATTTGAGACAAAACGGTACTCTACTTTAATCGAAATGGTTTCAAAGTCATATTTTTTTCTAAGATTCCTGGAAAAGTTTCATGAAATATTTCAGCTATTTCTTTTGAGTTTTCATTTGAAAGACTTTTAGAGACTCTCTCTCCAGAAGTTCTTCTAGAGATTCGTCTGCTGATTCCTTTCAGAAATTCTTTCAGCGAATTGCCCAGAGGCCAAACCAGAGGAAAATCCAGAGGCCAAACCAGAAGCTAATTTAGGGTGGCCAACTCGGGGGCCAGTCAATCCAGAGTTCAATCCAGAGGCCAAACCAGAGGCCATTCAGGGACCAATCCAAGGGAAATCCAGAGTCCAAACCAGAAGTTAATCAAGAGGCCAATCCAAATCCAATCAAGAGGACAATTCAGAGGGCAATCCAGAGGCCAATCCGAGGGCTAGTCCAGGGGCCAATCCAGAGGATAATCCGGAGGCTAATTTACAGGCCAAATCAGAGGCCAATCTTTTTGGTTCTTGTTTGGTCCCTTTTTGATATCTTTTCCAAGCAAGTGGTCTCTAAAGTTGCTACCAACCCTGGAAACGGGATCACGATAACACAGGAACGATAAGCTCTCGCACCCTTCGAATAAGAACTTTGGCGTTCGGTTCGGTTCCAGTCCAGTGGCAGCCACACATGTGCAATGTTTTCCGTCCGAGGATTTAAGGGATGAGGGTCCATATCAGGACTCAGACTTCTTCCATTCTGATTTTCCCTCAACTTTAGACAACTATCCCCTATCCTTGCGAAAGGGAACTCACTCGGTCCGGATTGAGGAGGAAAATGCGATGAAATGAAAACAACCAAGTGGTGAAAAGCTGCCAGCGCATCAACGTCTGAGAAGCGTTATGATGACGCTTATTGAAACGTTTTTGAGAACAGCTAACCGAGGCAGAGGAGTGGGTTAAACCAACAACCTCCAGTGGAGAACCCCCTTTAGATGAATGTTCTTGAACTCCCTGGCATCGCATGGAGGATATCGGTCGGTTCACCTTCGAAGTGGCCTTAGAGTGGACCTCTCTGTTAGCCATGGTTTTCGTGGTTTGCCAGTAGCTGATGCTGATACAGCTACTAAAGCTGCTTGAAGGAACAGTGGGATCGAGAGATGCAATTCAGAAGTCAATTCAGGAGCCAATCAAAAGGAACATCCAATCCAGAGGCCAACCCAGAGGCCAATCCAGAGGCCAACCCAGAGGCCAATCCAGAGGCCAACCCAGAGGCCAATCCAGAGGCCAATCCAGAGGCCAATCCAAAAGTCAATCCAGAGTTCAATCCAGAGGCCAATCCAGATGCCAATCTAGATGCCAATCCAGAGTCCAATACAAAGACCAATCCAGTGGTCAATCCAGAGACTAATTCAGGGCCAATGCAGAGACCTATCCAGAAGCCAATCCAGAGTCCAATTCAAAGACCAGTCCAGAAGCCAATCCAAAGGTAAATATAGAGGCCAATCCAGAGACCAATTCAGAGCCCAATCCAGAGGCTCATTCAAAGCCCAACCTAATAGCCAATCCAGAGACCAATCTAAGAAACAATCCAGAGGCCAATTCAGAAGCCAATCCAGAGGCCAGACCAGAAGTCAATCCAGAGGCCAGTCCAGAGTCCAATCCAAAGATCAATCCAGAGGTAAATCAAGAAGCCAATCCAGAGGCCAATTCAGAGACCAGTCCAGAGGCCAATCCAGAGACCAGTCCAGAGGCAAATCCTGAGGCCAATCCTAAAGCCAGTCCATAGGCTAATCCAGAGGCCAATCCAGACACCAATCCAGAGGCCAACCCAGAGGTCAATCCTGATGCCAGTCCAGAGGCCAGTCCAGAGTCCAATTCAGAAGCTAGTCCAGAGGCCAATCCAGAGGCCAGTCCAGAGGCCAGTCCAGAGTCCAATCCAAAGATCAATCCAGAGGTAAATCCAGAATCCAATCCAGAGTCGAATTCAGAGACCAGTCCAGAGGCCATTTCAGAGACCAGTCCAGAGGCCAATCCTGAGGCTAATCCAGAGACCAATCCAGAGACCAATCCAGACACCAATCCAGACACCAATCCAGAGGCCAATCCAGAGACCAATCCAGAGGACAATCCAGAGGACAATCCAGAGGCCAATCCATAGGCCAATCCATATGCCAATGCAGAGGCCAATGCAGAGGCCAATGCAGAGGCCAATGCAGAGGCCAATGCAGAGGCCAATCCTGAGGCTAATCCAGAGACCAATCCAGAGACCAATCCAGAGACCATCCAAATCCAATCCAAATCAATCCAAATCCATCCAAATCCAATCCAAATCCAATCCAAATCCAATCAAATCCAATCCAAATCCAATCCAATCCAATCCAAATCCAATCCAAATCCAATCCAAATCCAATCCAAATCCAATCCAAATCCAATCCAAATCCAATCCAAATCCAATCCAAATCCAATCCAAATCCAATCCAAATCCAATCCAAATCCAATCCAAATCCAATCCAAATCCAATCCAAATCCAATCCAAATCCAATCCAAATCCAATCCAAATCCAATCCAAATCCAATCCAAATCCAATCCAAATCCAATCCAAATCCAATCCAAATCCAATCCAAATCCAATCCAAATCCAATCCAAATCCAATCCAAATCCAATCCAAATCCAATCCAAATCCAATCCAAATCCAATCCAAATCCAATCCAAATCCAATCCAAATCCAATCCAAATCCAATCCAAATCCAATCCAAATCCAATCCAAATCCAATCCAAATCCAATCCAAATCCAATCCAAATCCAATCCAAATCCAATCCAATCCAATCCAAATCCAATCCAAATCCAATCCAAATCCAATCCAAATCCAATCCAAATCCAATCCAAATCCAATCCAAATCCAATCCAAATCCAATCCAAATCCAATCCAAATCCAATCCAAATCCAATAATCCAATCCAAATCCAATCCAAATCCAATCCAAATCCAATCCAAATCCAATCCAAATCCAATCCAAATCCAATCCAAATCCAATCCAAATCCAATCCAAATCCAATCCAAATCCAATCCAAATCCAATCCAAATCCAATCAAATCCAATCCAAATCCAATCCAAATCCAATCCAAATCCAATCCAAATCCAATCCAAATCCAATCCAAATCCAATCCAAATCCAATCCAAATCCAATCCAATCCAATCCAAATCCAATCCAAATCCAATCCAAATCCAATCCAAATCCAATCCAAATCCAATGTAATCCAAACAGTAGAAATATGTTTTCCCACAGTGCCGCACATCAAACATTTCTGTAAACTTTCTCTCGCTTGACCCCTTTTCTATCATACTAGATGCATCCTTTATCCCGAAAAAGGAATTTCCCTATCCTCATGATTTGGAAAATCCACTCCCTGTGAGGATGATGTTTTGACCGGACTCGCTCGAGAGTTCGCGCACATATTTGTGGCTTGGAAGCTGGCCTACCCCCCGCCAGTGCCCAATAATCTGCGATGGGGTTATTCTAGTAGTGGTGGGTGGTGAACCAAACTTTTCGGAAGTATCCTTTTCTGCTGAACTCTTTGCGAGGCTCGGGTTTTCTCGGTTCAACTCAAAGTGATGGCGATTGTTTATGATGTGCTGCGGATATCGAAATCGTACCGGCGAATTTCCCGATGGTTCTCCATCGTGTGGATACGATGCAGTAGCAAAGATCCAAGGGGCAGAAGCCAGAGGTGAAAGTTTAACGTTTTGGTTTTGGCGCTGCAATCTGGCCACTGACTGCCGGATGGAAGTTCGATGTAGTGCCCGGATAAAAATATACCATTTAGTAAATAGTAGAAATAATATAACGTATTGCAACTGCATCATTGTTAATTAAAAAGCAAATTACCATTTAAAACAATACGTAAACTATTTGTTTACCGTTCGTTACCATTGCAAAACCATTCAAATAATTGTTTTATAGTATTCTGTTTACAAGTTTTTTTTTTCAAAACTATGTATGAAGAAAAAAATCATATGAGTTGTTCAAAACATTTTATTATAATGTTATCGTATTGTTACTCTTACGTTACACTGTATTGTAGTTTTAATGTTTTATATACAGTTAACTCTCCCTTACTCGACATTCTGTATCTCGATATTTCCCCTAACTCGATGGAATGCGCGGTCCCTTCAATCTAGCATACTTTGATCCCTCTGTAAGTCGATACCTCTCTAACTCGATGTTCCCAAACTCGATGCGATCTGTTTCAGTTTCCTATGAAAGTTTACCTCTGTAACTCGATATTTTCATGAAAATTTCCAAATATTCTCCATATGTTAATAAATTTCATAAATTTGATAATTATGATTATAGTGATAGTAAAATGAAGGTTCACAAGTCATTTACGGGGAATAAAAAATTAAATTTTAAAAGACTATGCAAAAAGTGTCACGTTGCTAAATGTACAAAAAATTTACTATTTTTCACATTTAATTTACTATTTTGAATGTACTTTGTCAAAACAATCAAAATTTCAAAAATTGAAAAAAATATGTACTGTATCTCGATACCTCCCTAACTCGATGGTCCCTTCAATATCGAGTTAGGGAGAGATAACTGTAGTTACAATACGACATACTTTTTTTGTACGATATTTTCATCCGGGTTGAGTGCCTTTGAAGAGGTTTATGGGAATGGATTCAACTAGAATGCAGCAAATTTCAGTCCTCACCATTCGAAAGGATTCGATGGGAACCGACGAGTGAGAAGAAAGTATCCATCGTGTTTGGGAATTCGTCGATGGAGCGCGGAATGGCGAAGTGGTGAGTTCGGGTCAGATTCCGGTCCAAGTTGGTATTATTTTCAAATCATTGATTTCTAATTGGTGGTGGCACTTTGGAACAGCACCAGCACCAGAAGGGGGACCCCTGAATAAAAGACGAATGTTTGTGGGCTTCCGGCTTACGGTAGCAGTAGCTAGTCAGGATAAGTTTTTCATTGTTGGAGAGATTTTGATTGAACTTTGAGTTGGGTTCTTACCGCAGAACGCATTGAGGATGATTTCTCGTTCGTCAGTCTGTAGGTGACTTGTGAGAAAATTGTTTTAAAGTTGCTGCTGGTTGTGAGTAGCTATAGGCTTAATTCTGAATTGTGAGTAATTTGACAAAATTTTGTTAAGGATTCTTTCTTTATAATACTTCCCTTTTTTGGATACCTTCCATTGAATCTTGAAGGATTCCAATTAGAATTGCCTTAAATTTTCGCTAGAAAAATGTTTTGCATGTTTGGCTTCATTAAATTCTAGATCGTGACTATCGCCATTCAGGTGTTCATCGTAGCACTGCTTCCACCTTTCAATCACCTCATTTCTATCAATGTTTGGCCCTTGGCACGAAGCCTCTGCCAGATGTGTTGAGTTTTTTGTACAAATTATCTGTTTTTTTTTTTTTGAGAACGATATAGTTGCTCCATAATGAACACCTTGATTTTCGTGAGCTAAGACTAAACGATCAATACAAAAAAAGTTGTGCTTTCAGAACAAGTGGGTAATCATGTCTCGGAACGCTCCAGTTTCCGCTCTGGAGCAAACCGCAACATAAATTAAAACAAAATCTTTCTTATAGAATCCGCAGCCATTAATTGGACTCATTATGAATAGCAAACCGAAGCCGACTTATCGCTGCATATATAGAGAGGATGCAATTTTTTTTTGCAAGCACCTCACACCAAGAGGATGGCCTTTTCCATCTCCAACCACACACTAACAATTTATGTTTGTGCTTTGTAGCAACAGTTTTTCTTTGATTTTTGCAGTACAATCCTGCCGAGGACGGCAGCCAGCAGTCGCCATAATTCTCGTCCATGTGCCAGGGGGGAGGATGGTTGAAATTATTTCTCATCCATACGCAAGTGGACTTCGTTTTTTTTATCGCGATTCTGTCCGTTGCATGGCTCAATCAAAGCACCAACCTGTGTGGTTGCTCCGGAGAACTGTCTGAATAGCGGAACCATCACATTTCATATTTATTCTTCATGAAAGGTATTGGGATATGGTTTTCTGAAGAATACAGTCAACAGTCTTTTGAGACAGCCAGTCCTTTGGGACAGTCACTCCTTTGGGACAGACAGTCCTTTGGGACAGAGAGTCCTCTAGAACAGACAGTCCTCTGGGACAGAAAGTTCTCTGAGACAGACAGTTCTCTGAGACAGAAAGTTCTCTGAGACAGAAGGTTCTCTGAGACAGACAGTTCTCTGAAATAGACAGTCCTCTGAGGCAGATAGTCCTCTGAGACAGACAGTCCTCTGGGACAGACAGTCCTCTGAGGTGGGAGCTTGGGATTTTTACCCTTCCCAAGCGAAACTTGTACATACAACCGTATGGAATACCACCTTTAGTACTTCCTTCGGGAGGTAGCCGAGCGTCTGGTCCATCTGACCAGGGGCTCAAGCACGGTCTACCTAGGATGTGGCGGGGGTTCATCAGTGGGCTCTGGTGAATCTCTACAAAAAACCACAGATCTGCAAGTAACCCTGAACAAGCGACCTGGTACCGCTTTCAAAGTGCCTTAGCCCAACCATTGGAGTGCCAACCGGCACATTAGGATCGATGCCAGTAAGATCCTAATTACGGCATACTGGCTGCAAGGACAAGGACAAGGTCAAGGACTGTATCAACACGACGCTATAGAGCTGACAATCGCTCTATTCCACTTCCTTAGTAAGAATGGGTGACACTATTCTGAAACGGCAGGTGGGCTAATGGAACGGTTGCCCCCGTCCCGTTAAAACCGTGGCAGGCCTCCTAGTACGTTCAAAGCTCGCCACCTTAGCTGGTGGAAGTAGGCTCAGATGGATATTCCTGACTAGCGTCGATCTGGCTCTGAACCCGGTACCGCATGAAGGACCGTGTCAGCCCTCGCGTGGACCTCACTGCAAGCAAAGATACCCACGGGATCACAAGGACGACTACTTACGACGGGTGGAGATAGCGGCTTGGAGGGGGGACCCTTAAGCATGGAAGTGAATAACATCAACGTAGGTGAAGCAGCGAATCCGTTCGCAAAAAGTGGCTTGCCGAGGTCGCCACCGAAGCAAGGCCAACAGCAGGAGCTGGAACAGCAGCAGCTGGAACACCAGCATGGCGAAGATGAGCTGCACGAGCAGCGAACACGTGAACAGGAGCGGCGGGATAAGTCGCAAAGTGAGCAGGAGCAGCGTGAGAGACAGCAGCAACATCAGCTGCAAAGTGCGTGGAAGTTACCCCCGAGCCAATCGAAGGTGGAAGCGGCGAAAACCGTCGTAGATGAGCTTCGGGAATTCGTCGATAAGAGGCACAACGTGCACAAAGACATTAAGGACCTCGTGGCAAGGATTCAAGGAACCCTCGGATCCGCCGTCAAGGACTGGAGGAAAGTGATGCAGAGGATTGATGCTGTTGAAACCGAGTTAGCGGCGACCAAAAAGGCCCTGGCAGCTGCGGTAGTGCAGCCGGCAAAAACCGGCATAGCCCCTCGGAAAGATAGCAAGAGGAAAGAAAGGTCAGCGGGAATAGGAACTACGCCAAGTTTCACCCCTAAAAGACATAGGTCGTCACCAGGAGACGAAAGACAGGCTGTACCCAAGAAGCCGAAAAATGCAAATCCAAAACCGGCGGATGAAGTGCTCAGTGGGGGACCCGGCGATATCCCATGGCAAGAGGTCCGGAACAAGAAGAAGAGAGGCAAACAGGAGAGTGCCAGAAAGCAAAGGCCAATCAGGAAGAAGGCAAAATGCGAAGCTGTTGTCGTCAAAACTAGCGAGGACACTTATGCTGAAGTCTTGCGGGCCATGAGGACGGACCCTCAACTAAAGGAGTTTGGTGCCGACGTTCAGAAGATCAGACGCACCCAGACGGGAGACATGCTCATCGAGCTAAAAAAAGACTCGGTGAACAAAAGCTCAACATACAAAGAGCTAACCGAGAGAGTCATGGGCGAAAAGGTGCAGGTGAAAGCCATGTGCCCTGAAGTGACACTCCAATTGCGGGATCTGGATTGGATCACCACCGAAGAGGAAGTGAGGACCGCCATAAAGGAACAGTGCGATCTGGAAACGGTGCAGATGACAGTACGGCTAAGAAGAGCACCGCTTGGAACACAGGCGGCGTCGATAAAGCTCCCAGTAGACGCAGCCAACAAAGCGCTGGAAGTCGGGAAAATTCGGGTCGGTTGTTCAGTATGTCCACTGAAGATCTCCCAGAGACCGGAGGGATGCTACAAGTGCCTGGAATACGGCCACCTGGCACGAAACTGCGAAGGACCAGACAGAAGTAAGCTCTGTAGATGGTGTGGCGACGAAGGTCACAAGGCGCAGGATTGCAACAATAAGCAAAGGTGCCTGATCTGCAAGGACAAAAGTCGCAACAGACACGCGACGGGAGGCCCTAAGTGCCCGGCCTTCAAGCGAGCGAGAAATTCTAAACCGCAGTGGAGGTAACTCAGCTAAACCTCAACCACTGTGACACAGCGCAACAGCTGCTGTGGAAGTCCGTATCGGAATCGAAGTGCGACGTAGCTATCCTTGCCGAGCCGTATCGAGTACCAGCTGGAAACGGTAACTGGATCGCTGATAAGGCGAAGACAGCGGCAATCTGGACGATGGGGAGGTATCCTATCCAGGAAATAGTGTTCCAGGCGGACGAAGGCTTCGTTATTGCAAAGGTTAACGAGGTGTACGTGTGCAGCTGCTACGCACCCCCCCGCTGGACATTGGACCAGTTCAACGAGATGCTGGACGAGCTAACCGATAAGCTAGCCGACCGGAGACCAGTCGTCATCGCTGGCGACTTCAATGCTTGGGCAGTTGAGTGGGGCAGCCGTCTCACCAACCCAAGAGGGCGTAGTCTACTAGAAGCGCTGGCAAGGCTGGACGTAGACTTGGGTAACGAAGGAACAACCAGCACCTACCGTAGAGATGGCCGGGAATCAATAATCGACATCACTTTCTGTAGTCCTGTGTTGACGGGAAGCCTGAACTGGAGAGTCTGCGATGGGTACACTCATAGCGATCATCAGGAAGTCCGGTATAGAATTGGTGGAAGAACACAATGCTCACAGAGAGCGAGTACACCTCATGAGCAGATGTGGAAAACGAAACGTTTTAACGAAGAGCTTTTCGTGGAAGCCCTCAGAAGAGAAGAGCAGGTTCTGAACTTGAGATCGGAGGAGTTAACGGCTGCGATGGTACGAGCATGCGACATTGCCATGCCACGGAAGGTTGAGCCGAAATACAGACGTCGTCCGGTATACTGGTGGAATCTACTCTGGACGCCATCCAGTCGGTCGTTCAAACAGCTGAGGTGGCAATCGAGCATAAAAGGAGCGGCATCCGTTACTGCGCGGTTGTCACTCTGGATGTGAAGAATGCGTTCAACAGCGCAAGCTGGGAAGCAATAGCACACGCGCTTCACCGCCTCAAGGTACCGGTGCAGTTGTGTAAGCTTCTAGAAAGCTATTTTGATGGTAGGATTCTACTGTATGACACAGAGGAGGGGCAGAAAAGCGTTCGAATTACCGCGGGAGTACCTCAAGGTTCACTTCTGGGCCCGCTGTTATGGAATGCGATGTACGATGACGTACTGAGGATGCCCCTTCCGACGGGTGTTAAGATTGTTGGCTTCGCCGACGATATCACCCTAGTGGTCTATGGTGAATCGATGGAGGAAGTAGAGTTGACAGCAGCGCACTCTATTTCCCTGGTTGAGGAATGGATGAAGTCTAGGAAACTAGGACTGGCCCGTCACAAGACTGAGGTGGTGGTGGTCAACAACCGCAAGTCCGAGCAACGGGCGCTTATCTCGGTAGGTGATTGCACCATAGAGTCCAAGCGATCCCTTAGGCATCTTGGGGTAATGATCGATGACAAGCTGAGCTTCGCTAGCCACGTTGAATATGCCTGTAAAAGGGCATCTACGGCTATAGCGGCGCTTTCGAGGATGATGTCTAACAGCTCTGCTGTAATTGCCAGCAAACGCAAGCTGCTGGCAAGCGTGGCGCTATCCATACTAAGGTATGGAGGACCAATCTGGTCAAAAGCGCTTAGAACGAACAGAAACCTAAAGCGGTTGGAAAGCGCGTACAGGATAATGTGCTTAAGAGTAGCAAGTGCATACCGGACGGTATCTAAAGAGGCCGTGTGCATCATAGCCGGGATGACGCCCATCGGGCTCATCATCAAGGAAGATGTTCAATGCTTCAACCAAAGGGGTACCAGAGGAGTCCGCGACACGTGTAAAGAGGAAACGCTCAGAAGCTGGCAGCAGGAATGGGATAACTCCACTAAGGGTAGATGGACCCATCGACTAATACCAAATGTGTCAGATTGGTATGGTAGAAGCCATGGGGAAGTGAACTTCCACCTGACGCAGTTTCTGTCAGGACATGGTTGCTATAGACAGTACCTGCATAGGTTCGGGCACTCAGAATCACCTGCGTGCCCCAATTGTGCTGGTGTTGAGGAAACAGCGGAGCATGTCGTGTTCGATTGCCCCCGTTTCATTGTTGTGAGAGGTCGCATGCTCACTACATGCGGAGGGGACACGTCCCCCGACAATATTATAGAGAGAATGTGTGCGGATGCCGACTGCTGGAATGCAGTAACTACGGCTGTCACTCACATTATGTTAGAATTGCAGCGTCTATGGCGCGCCGACCAAGAGTTGGCTGCAGAGGATTAGCCCTGCCGAGGCTGGTCCCTTGTAACATTGTTTAAGTCGGCTAGGAGAAGCAGTTTGCCTAGGCTACTTCTGCTACACGTGTTGTGCTATATGCACTGGTCCCTTCCCGAAGAAATACCGTAAGGTGGTTCCGGGGAGATGAGGGTCTGAGTCCAAGGGTCATGTCGATGCACTGTTCACCACTTGAGCAATTCTAAATTAATTGCTCATGCACAGTGCATAGGCTGGTTTTAGCGGGTCGTCGTTGGTGCGTCATCCCCGCATTCCCTGAGTTATCTTCTCAGGGGATCTGTTTGCAGATTTCCCCCTTGTAAAAAACAAAAAAAAAATACTGGTGGAATGAGACACATGGCAACCTCCGCAAAAGATGTCTCCAAGCCAGGAGACGGATGCAAAGAGCCAAAACCGATGGTGAGAGGGAAGAGCGAAGAGTAACATTGAGGGCGGCGAAAGCCGATCTGAAAAGAGAAATTTCGCTGAGCAAGAGAACGTGCTTCAAGGAGTTGTGTCGCGATGCCAATGCAAATCCGTGGGGAGATGCATACAGGGTGGCGATGGCCAAGATCAGTGGTCCAGCCGTACCCGCTGAAACATGCCCAGAGAAGTTGCAGATTATCGTCGACGGGTTGTTCCCACAACACGCGCCAACGGTCTGGCCACCGACACCGTATGGCCAGGAAGGTGAAGAAAGAGCAATCATTACCAATGAGGAGCTCATAGAGGCGGCCAAGAAAATTAAGCCGAAGAAAGCGCCTGGCCCAGATGGTATTCCCAACGTAGCGTTGAAAGCAGCTATCACGGCCAACCCAGATATGTTCCGGACATCACTCCAGATCTGCTTAGATGAGGGACATTTCCCAGCACAGTGGAAAAGGCAAAAACTGGTTCTGCTACCGAAACCGGGTAAGCCCCCCGGTGATCCAGGCTCGTTTCGGCCGATATGTTTGCTCGACACACTCGGAAAGCTGTTGGAGAGGATCATCCTCAATAGACTGATGGCGTTCACTGAGGGAGAGCGTGGACTGTCGGAGTGGCAGTTTGGATTCCGGAAAGGAAGGTCAACGGTAGATGCCATCAAATCAGTGATTGACACAGCCGACAAAGCAAGGACAAAAAAACGAAGAGGCAACCGTTACTGTGCTGTCGTGACGATAGATGTGAGAAACGCCTTTAAGGCCCAAGTAAAAATGGTGCAAAAGTCAAAACTGAAAAAGCAGTTTTCTCCTTTTAAAACAACAAATCGATGAAAATAAGAACACATAGCCTTTTTATTTGGCAAATAAAAAGGCTGTGTGTTCTTATTTTCATCAATTTGTTGTTTTAAAAGGAGAAAACTGCTTTTTCAGTTTTGATTTTTGTGCCATTTTCTCTTGCACCTTAACAGTGCAAGCTGGGAAGCCATTGCTGTGGCGTTACATAAAATGAAGGTTCCGGATTATCTGTGCAAGATACTAGGAAGCTACTTCGAAAACCGGGTCTTGAGCTACAGCACTAGCGAAGGACAGAAGTCGAGGTCGGTAAATGCGGGAGTTCCACAGGGCTCTATCCTGGGTCCAACGTTGTGGAATGCTATGTACGACGGAGTGCTGACGCTTAGGCTGCCAACAGGCGTCAAAATCGTTGGATTTGCAGACGACATCACGCTAGTGGTCATTGGTGACTCACTGGAAAGGGTGGAGGTTCTCGCTACAGAAGCAGTGGACGCAGTCGAAAACTGGATGTACGAGAAGAAACTGGTGATAGCCCACCAAAAAACGGAGCTGTTGCTTATCAGCAACCGAAAAGTGGTGCAAAAGGCTGAGATTACAGTGGGAGAACACACCATAGCCTCAAAGCGGGAGCTAAAACACCTCGGCGTAATGATCGACGATCGGCTGAACTTTAATTGCCATGTCGATTACGCGTGCGAGAAAGCAGCGAGGGCAGCCACGGCGCTGTCCAGGATCATGCCGAATAACTCGGCGATTTGCAGCAGTAAGCGGAGGCTATTGTCTAGCGTGGCTACGTCGATCCTGAGGTACGCTAGCCCGGCGTGGGGAACCGCAATGAAGACGAAGAGGAACCGAGTTAAGCTTAATAGCACGTATAGGCTGATGGCCATGCGGGTAGCGAGTGCCTACCGAACCATGTCTTCGGAGGCAGTATGCGTGATTGCCGGAATGGTCCCTATCGGCTACGTTTTGGAAGAGGATAAGGAGTGCTACGAAGCTAGTAGTACTAGAGGAGCCCGGAAGATTGCCCGAGCCGACACGATGGTGAAATGGCAACGCGAGTGGGATACCGCTGAGAAGGGAAGGTGGACTTATCGCCTTATTCCAAATCTGGCGAAATGGGTGAGCAGATCCCATGGAGAAGTCAACTTCCACTTGACGCAGTTCTTGTCAGGTCACGGCTGCTTCAAGAAATATCTGCACAGGTTCGGCCACGCAGAGTCGCCGCTCTGCGCTGAGTGCCCAGTCGTAGAGGAGTCGCCGGAACACGTCATTTTCGAGTGTCCACGTTTTGCTGCGGAACGTAGCGAGATGACAGCGGTCTGCGGTGTTGACGTAACCGTAGACAACGTAGTGGATAGAATGTGTAGCGATGAGGTGATGTGGAACGCGGTGAACATGGCGGTGACGAAAATAATGTCATTGCTTCAGCGGAAGTGGAGGGAGGAACAAGCAAGTGCGCGCGGCGACAACTCGGGTCGGGTTTCGTAGCCCGGTCGTATACTGCCCGAGCCGCGCACAAATGCTGGAGAGCTAAATGGCTAGATCCACCGCCAGGGACTAGACCGAGCATAACGCGACGCAGTACTGGTTCTGGGTCGTTGACGTGCCGGTAAACCGGAAGTCAGTCTCCAACCGGAATCGCCGAACCGACCTCAGCACCCAACCGGTAGGTATGCATGATCGGGGACCGGACCGAGTAGATCGTGGAAAAGCACCGGGAGTTGTAGGCTTCGTGGCCGTGCGGTTAGCGGCGTCAGTCGTGTAGGCATATTGTGCCATGAAGTGTGGGTTCGATTCCCACTCCAGTCGGTAGAAACTTTTCGTCAAACGAAAAATTCATCATTGGGCTACTGGGTGTTTCGTGTTGTCCGTTGCCTAATGTTTGTGATTGTTCAGTCTGTGCAGCCTTGAGTTGAAGACGGTGTGAATTGTCTTGCCAAATTGGTCGTCATGTGAACCGGAAGTCATCCACCAACCGGAATCGCAGGATCGACCTTGGCACCTATCCGGGCAGCATCGGTACCGGAAGAACTTCCACCTCCGGGGAACTCTTCGTCGGGGTAGTGTAGATTCACCGCCGGGGACTATCCGAGTAGTGCGCGAGAACCTGGAGTGCTAAATGGCACGCGTCCAGCACCGAGAGAACTTCCTTCGTCAGGGAGTTTCTGGCACCCATGGTATCGTGAGCCGAATGGCTGAATATGGCATGTTTAGATCACAAACTAGGAATACTAACAAATTATTAATGGGAGCCGAAGGGCTCAGCATGGCATGGCATTCGCTGAAAGCGAAACAAATTAACAATGGAACTAACAAATTAATGATGGAGCCGAAGGGCTTAATGAAGGGTGCGCGTAGCATGTGTCGCCTCTTCTTCGAAGTAATACCGCAAGGTGGTGCCGGAGAAGAATTCTTTACGGTGACGGTGTACCTAGGAGACTGTTTTTTAGTGGGTAGGCGCCCCATTGCGAATCCCACACAGTTCTCTGAGACAGAAAGTTCTCTGAGACAGAAAGTTCTCTGAGACAGACAGTTCTCTGAGATAGACAGTCCTCTGGGGCAGATAGTCCTCTGAGACAGACAGTCCTCTGGGACAGACAGTCCTCTGAGACAGACAGTCCTTTGAGACAGACAGGAATTTGAGACTGACAGTCCTCTAGGACAGACAGTCTTCTGGGACAGACAGTTCTCTGGGACAGATAGTCCTCTGGGGCATACAGCCCTTTGAGACAGATAATCCTCTGGGACAGACAGTCCTTTGGGACAGACAATCAACTGGGGCAGACAGTCTTTTGAGACAGATAGTCCTCTGGGACAGACAGTCCTTTGAGATAGACAGGAATTTGAGACTGCCAGTCCTATGGGACAGACAGACCACTGGGACAGAAAGTCCTCTGGGACAGACAGTTCTCTTGGAAAGACAGTCCTTTGGGACAGACAGTCCTTTGGGACAAACGGTCCTCTAAGACAGACAGTCCTTTGAGACAGACCGTCCTTCGGGATAGATAGTTCTTAGAGACAGAAAGTGCTTTGAGACAGAAGCGGTCCTCTGAGACAGAAGCGGTCCTCTGGGACAGACAGTCCTCTGGAACAGACAGTCCTCTGGGACAGACAGTCCCTTGGGACAGATCGTCCTCTGAAACAGACAGTTCTCTGGGACAGATAGTTCTTCGGAACAGACAATCCTTTGGGGCAGAGAATCCTTTGGGACAGTCCAGTTTAAATGTTCCTCTGGGACAGACAGTCCTCTGGGACAGACGGTCCTCTGAGACAGGTAGTTCTATGGGACAAATTTTTCAATAAAACAAGCTTCGTCCTAGTGGAAGGTGAATTCATCAATCCCGATTTTTTGTCCCCCACTCACCTGCGCCATCAAAAGCGGCATCGGAGCCGAGGAGACCCGGCAGGGAGGATAAAAACTTTTGCCACAGCTCACACGGGGAACCGCACATGAATAGGAAGTGGAAAATCTCTGCATTTGATTGCACATTTATGGAAATAGATTAATTTTCAACTTGTGCGTTGGTGGGTCCGGTCACGACTCATCGCCGCCGCCGCTACGTCGACGTTGTTAGTTTCCGTCGTCGTTATCGCGCGCCATGATGGAAGGGGGGGGGGAGCGTTTCGCTTGCGGCCAGTGGGTTCCTTTTTTTTTCTCTCGATGCTCGGCATTATCCATCATCAGCGCTATCATCAAGGGGATTGTGAAGATAAAAGTCCGATAAAAGGTGCAGATTGGGATTTTTCATTGGAGGATTCTGCGATAGATGCGTAACAAAATATCAAGATATTGCGGAAAAATGAATTATTTTTTACAAAACGATATACTAGTATGGATAACATACTCAAACGAATAAAAGGAAAGCAACATTTTCGAAAAATATCATCGACCAAGACTATGTAAGAAAATATATGCTCTAATTACTGAAGAAATGATCAAAATTATCTTCCAACATTTAACGTTACAATTGGTAGACAACTCTGGAATTATGGTTGGAATATTTGTTAAACCAGATAACTTTTGTTATCAAGTTTGTGGTACAGAACATATCCCATATTGATTAAAATAACTTGAATTTAGAACTCTACCACCAGTAAGCCTTTCAAATGTCCGAAAATAAATGAATCTTTTTTTTAACTGAATGCCTTACAACTTTCGAAGACTATAGGACGAAAGACAAAACGTCGAAAAGAGTAATGGTCAAAATATAATAGATAGATAAAAGAGACACGAAAGGTCAAAAGATTAGTTTTTTTTTACATAGAAGGAAGTATTTATCATGAAGCAATCAATTTTCGACACCCTTTCCTTTCGAAGTTTCATGTTTCAACCTGCTTTCCTTAACGCTTCAGTAGTCGTGCTGTTATATTTTGTACACATGTTGAAAAACCCTCGCTGATCGTACACAGCATCAGCGAGGTATTCCTGGTGGTGGTCAACAGCGTGAATTCTTCCAAAGATTTTATAAGGAATTATTCAAGGGATTCAAGCAGGAATTTCGCTAGATATTACACCAGGAAAACTCCGATGATTTCCCCCAGGAAATTTTTCAACGTTCCCACTAGGAGGTCATCGAGACATTTGATAGGAAAATTGTTCTTCAGGGATTACATATCCCACCAGACATTTCCGCTTGGAATTTTGAAAATATTTCACAAAAAATAACAGGGATTACACAAAATCAATTTCAGGATGTTTTTCAGAATTTTGACTGGGGATTCCACCAGAATTTCTTCAATTGCGATTTTACTGGAATTCCCTCTACAATATTTTCTCTAGGGATTCCTCCAGAGATTCAAGCAAGAATTCTTTCTGGGAATCCTCGAGAAATCGACCAGAAATTTCCAAGGGGATTTTACTAGTATTTTCTACAGGGCAACCTGGAATTTCACCAGATTTTCTTTAGGAATTGCATCAAGATTCTTCTAGAGATTTCACCAGGGATTTCATCAGAAGTATTTCCAGGAATTCTCTCTGGGATTCGACCAGGAATTTTTCCAGGAATGTGACCAGAAGTTCCTCTAAGAATTCCTTCAGGGAAACAACCTTGGAATTCATCCAATAATTTTACTCAGGAGTTCTGAAAAGTATTTCACTAGATAATTTTTTCAAAGAAAATCCTTCAACGATTCCGCTACAAATTTTACTAGGGATTCCACTAGGACATTTCAGACATTCTACTTGTATTTTTCATAAATTTTACCACGAAATTTTCCAGACATTTTATCAGGACATTTTATTAAAATTCTAACATAAATTTGATTGCAAAGATTCCAACAGAATTTCCTCAAACAAAAAAAAATTTCACGGATTTCACCAACATTTCCTCTGGGGATATTTAAAGACTTCCATGGTAGAAACCCTGGAATTATTTCTAGCGGAATCTCTTAAGGAACAACTCGGGATTCCACAAGGAAACTCTACAAATAATTAGCAAGGATTTCCTTTAGAAGTTCCGATAATATTTTTATCCACAAATCTGTTATTAAAATGCTAGGTGTAATCTCTGAAGGAATTCCTTGTGGAATTTCTGGAAACAATCATGGTCGAATTCCGGTCGGAAATCTTAATGGAATCTACTTAAGAATTCCGGAAGAAACCCCTGAAGAAAATACTTTGGAGGAGGTTTGGTGGAATCACTGAAAGATTACCTATTGTAAACTCTGAGAATATTCCTACTGGAACCTATTAATCAATTCCTTGAGGAATTCCAAAGAAAATACTAGGGATATCCCTTGAAGAGATATTTGTAAAGAGATATATATATATTCGATAAACTTATGGTGGAAATGCTAATAGAATGGAAAAAAAATCTGGAAGAATATTTGTTTGAATGGCTTTCCTGTTGTAATGCTTGGAAATTTTTTTGATGGAATGATTGTCGAAATTCCTGTTGAATTAAATTGCATCTCTGTTGGAATTCCACTTGTCACCTTTTGAGGAAATACAAGTAGAATCATGAGAAAAATTACTAGAAGGGTTTTATGTTTAAACTCTGCTGTAATTCTAGATAGAATCCATAGAGAAAATACTGGTGGAATCTCTGTAGGCTTTTTCGATAATATTTTGGTGGAATCGCTCTTCGAATCCCTCGACAAATACAGGTAGAATCCCATGAGGAAAAACTGGTGGAATAATTCTTGGTTCAATCTCTGGTAGAAATTTCTTCAGGAATTCTTCCAATGATTTCCTCAAGGTTTTGGTTTTATTTACCAGTTTTGGTTTGATTAATTTTTGTTTTGATTATCGCTAGACAAATTCCTAGTGGAATCTCTAGGGACGATTCTAGTGGAATTCCTAGTTGAATCTCTTTAGCCTTCCTGGCGAAATCCCTGAAGAATTGCTGCTAGAACCCAAAGAGGAGTTTCTAGAAAATTCCTGGTGAAATCTCCAGCGCAATTTATTTTGGAAATCATGAAGAAATTCTTGGAGGAAATCTCTGAAAAAAAACAAATACCTTTGGGAAAGTTCCTTAAGAAACTCTTGTAGAATCGCTAGAAGTATACCTGAAAGAATTCTTTTGGAAAAGCTTTATAAGAAATGTTCACCATTTGCCGGTTATATAACTAGGGGAAATTTTAATGAATTTTTTAAGTAATCACTGGAAAATTGATTGCAGAACTCCTGGTGGTATGTCAGGATAAACTCCTGAAGAATCTCTGGAGAAATTCCTGCAAGAATCCCTAAGGGGACTGTTGAAGAAATCTCTATAGAAATCTCTGGTAAAGCTTCATACAAAATGGTGGAGTAACCAGCGATGGATTTCAGGTAAAAACTCTGAAGGAACTCCAGAAAAAAATATCTGGTTTAATCTCTGGAAAATAATCCTGGAGGAATCTTGAAGAAATCGCTGGAGAAACTCCTGGTGAAATTGCTTATGGAATATCTGGATGAACCCCACATAAAACCCTTGAATGATTTCTTACACATAGACCTGCAGAAATTCCTGGGTGAATCATTGGAAGCATTTCTGCAAGGATTCCTGAATAAACTTTTGAAGGAATCCTTTAAAACCCCGGAGAAACTTTAATGGAAGTAGTGGAATAGAGGAATTCGCGATGAAATATCCGGAGAAATTCTTTAATAAATAACGGGATAAACACTTGAGAGAATTCCTGGAAAATGTGGGTGAGAAAAGAAATATCTGAAAGAATACTTGAGTTAATTAGTGAATCTGTAGAAAAATTTGGTTTAATCTCTGAAGTAGTTTCAGGAATTTGGTAACCTTGAAGATTTTTTTTTGATGAATCTAAAAGAACACTATCGATAGGAAATTCATGTAGAATTCCCTGCATAAATTCTTGTAAGGATTCCTGGAAAGCTTTAGGAAGTATCTCTGGTGAAATCTCTGGAGGAAACCTTGTAGAAATATTGTTGGAGAAATTCGGAGGAGGATTTCTTGATAGAATATAGGATAAATTCCTAGTAAAAATCATGAAGAATCTCTGTATCTGCAGAAATGTTTGAAGAACTGAAGAATTAATGGAAATATTCCTTGAAAAATTGGTGAAAAAAACCTAGATTAATTCTTACTTCTCCATATGTTTTGGATTAATACGTGGATGAATTGCAGGAAGAATTCCTGGAGGTATTTGCGTGAATTTCTTTGAAAAGAATAATTGAAGGACAAATGCAGGGAAAATTCAAAATTATTTTAATCTTTGCTTTCGATCACTTGGAGACACTCAAAATCTTTATGTACCTATTAGGGTGCGGCTTATTTTTCGAAAGTTCTTAAAACCTTTTCTTCTGATTCAATTTATCGATATTAGTTTAACGTGTTCCGATTATTTTTTGCTAGATATTACATTTTTTATTGTTTAACTGAAGTTTTTAAAGCATCTTGTTCCAACTACAAGTTAAAAAGTGCCTATATTTAAAAAATAAATCAAAAAATATTTTTGTTAAAAAATTTATGAAAAATTGCTTTTAAGACCATTTTGAAGGTTTGATAGATGAGAATCACCAGTTTCAGCTTAAGTAATGACGTTCAACTGACAAAAAATGAAAAAAATAGTAAACTTTCGTTGAAAATTCATGTTTTTAGGCATTTTTTGTTAAATAACTAAGTCAAAACTATTTTTAAATTAATTTGTTGTACCCACAGTTGGAAAAACGACTAAAATTTCTTCAAAACCATGTAAAAAATGTTAGAATCGGTAGACTATTCACGAAGTTATGGTCAAACAAGAGTGATTTTCTAAGTAAAAAGAGGAAAAAATTGGAGAAAACTACTTTTAATCAAGACTAGTTTCCATTTTTGACAAATTTGATGTTCTACAAACTTTTCATAAATTTAATTTTGAAGAGATTGATGCTAAGAGCTTCAAAATTGATTGTAAAATAACAAAGTTATGAAAACTTCACTCAAGATCATATTTTTTAACTTGAAAATTCACCTTCAATCGCTAGCGCCACCCCTAAATATCAATATTTTTGGCTCAAAATTTGAGGTTTCGCATTTTATGTTATTTGAATTCAGAAGATGTGCTCGTTTTGGTTTTGAAAACTTTCGAAAAATAAGCCGCACCCTAATGTAAGCAAAAAAATCATGTACAAATTTCTTATGAGAGTACAGATAAAAAAAACTGAATTAGGTATGACTGGATTTTGGCAATAATTCTACACGAAAAAAAATCTGATTCCCCCAAATGTGCAAGTCATAAAATTCATGAGTTGGTTAGGTCATGATATCAGGACCACAAATCATGATTCCTGGAGTCACAATCATGATTCTTCAGAAACGTAACATCCAAAGTGACAACACTAAGCGGTGCGCTTTGCTCCTATTAATCGTATCGTTGACCCGCAATTCCACAAGACAATTTAGTCGTATGGTAGAGACCGCGGCTCTCAGACAGAAGTTCCTTGGTTCGAATCTCGCTCTACCATATTTTTTTTTTCGATTTTGTCGATTATAAACGGAAGCACGAATCATGATTTTGCATTGGATTCATGATTCTGAGCTATGGGCATCAAATACTTAACGCATGTGTTGCGCTACAGCAGTCTGGCTCATGATATCATGAGTCTAAATCATGATGTATTTTCATAAGATGAAAACACACTGGAATCGTTATATCAAACCAAACCAAGCGACGAAAAACATCCTATGTGTTTTGGTTCATAATCGGTAATGTTTCGCAAGTTGTAACAAGCTTGATAAATAGCAGCGGCGAGCGAGAGCCCAAAATAGATAGCGCTTATTTGGAGCTTGGTTAGATGCGTTTTATCATGCACTGTTATCCCCCGATCAAATCAGAGCTGTAGCAGAAGATGATAAACAGACTCTCATGATGTGTTACGGATCATGATTTGTTTTGCAGAGAACGATAAATAAGAGATATTCTCAATTTTTACAGAGTTCACCCCTTGTCTTGTTTTTGATTACTGATTTGTCTCTTTATCCAGCCGACTAATTGAATCGTTTTTGACTTTAACTTGTTCCTCATGTAAAATAAATCTCTAAAAAACCTTTTGTTTGTTTTCGAAGAAGTCAAATGGTCGTTTTGCGCGTACAAATGTCTTCGGGATTATTTTTTCTCTGTGAATCTAACCATTCTACTGACAACAACATTTTTTACAGCAAACAATCAATTAAACCGCTTGAACCTTTTCATTTTTTTTGGATTTTTTATAAGTTCTTAGAAAAAAACTCTTTTCTTGAATCGATTTTGATTTTGAATTGGTCATCTGATTCCGAAGATATTCCCTATTTTCTTGGGGGACAGGCGCGTAGCAATGACCAATAGATTGACAAGAGTCTGTTGTAAAAAAATAAGCGAATTGGTGCCACCGTGTTTGAGTAATACGCATTTATATTTCCAGTACCACTCTGAAAGCTTCAAAAAACGATTGTTGACAACTCGACCGTTTTTTTTTTTTTTTTCAAATAGATCTTTCATACCTGACATTATATAGCCCCTTATTTTGTTTATTGATTAAATCTCGCGTAACTTTTTAAAACGACCTATCTAACATTGAGAGGCACTCTTGGTTTACTTTCTCTTTAATATCAATAACTGATGCTTATTAACCTCTTCTGTTGTGTTTTTTTTGTATGAAACGCTAGTTCAAAACTTTCCCAAAATTTTAATATTGAAGTTTATCATAGTAACATAGGCCCTTTAGTAAAGTTCAGCGAGAAATACACTATGCCGGACGAAGAAATTTTATATGGACAATATCGGTCGCCCAGGAAACATCGGAATATGTATGTTCAAATCTAAGTGAGCAATGATCATTATCGACGCAAGTTTAAAAAATAGAAGTGTTTTTTTGAACTTGTGAAAAAATAGCTTAAACAATTAATAAAAAAAAATTATTGCTACTTGTTTTTTGTGTGATAAAAACTTGACTTTCTAAGAAAAAAAGATTTTTTTTTAAACTTGCATCAATACAGTTATCAAGTATTCATACGATATTGAGCTATCTAGAGTGAGGTGGGGCAAAAGTTCGACCTTAGTGATACAATCAAGATTTCCAGAAAAACAATAGCTGTTCAATAGAAATAAATACAACACAGTGAACCTTCAACACATTGGCTAAAATTTTGCAGAGAAAACTTGAGTCAAAATATTTATCCATTTTTTGTTATAACAGTTTCAAAATTGATTGTATAAAACGAACTTTTACCCCACCGGTGGGGCAAGATTTCGAATATAGTGTGGTGCAAAAGTTCGAAAGTCGAAACACAAAATATCGAAAGTTTTATGACGGATATACTTTATACCAGTTATAAACTATTTACAGAAAATACACTTTAAATTTCCATCTAAAAAATGGCCCAAAATAGGGTTAATTGTAATCTACCCAAAATACCGGTTTTTCGCTGAGTGAAAATGTGAAATTTTGGTATTTTTTTTCGCACAAACAGGTGAAAATCAGTAAATTTGAAGATTCTATGTGAACTCGAACTTTTGCCCCACTTTAATCTATCGTTATTCAAAACATATTTTTAATATATCTGTTAATTGATTTTTTATTAAAACAAAATATTCAGCTATGTTTTAAAAATATATGTTAAATCTATGAACATATATAAAGTTTAACAACCCAACAATCAGTATAACAATAGGAATGAAATTATAAACATTTGGTCCTTATACATCACTAACACTCAAATAAATCCTCCCAAAGAGAGTGTTTGGATTTTAGCACCACCTTCAACATCAAACTGATGTGGCCGAGAGGCTAGAGTCACCATTCTACAGAACACCAAACATTAACATACCAAGAAGGATCACGGGTTCAACCCTCAATCCCAACCGATTTCCTTTTTGCTGCATATCACCCGATAAGTACCAGGCGAACATGTTGCAGTTATTCTGTAAAAGGAATTAGGCAGAGCCGAGCAAGCAAATGACGGGGACACCACTTTTATTGGTTAGGGTGCCTACAGCACTCGTTCTGTCCCTATACGAAGCCGTTAATAGACATTAATTCAGATAGGGGTCGTCCATTAAATATAGAAAAAAATGAGGGGAGAGGTGCGATCATACCAGCTTAAAAAAAGATAACCTTGTGAGGGGGGTTTCGTTCATCCACTATGTAACGAAATGTCCAAAATATACTCTACGTTATTAATGAGCGACCCCCAAATGGTTAAGTAGTTGGCAAATGTTGTGTAATAATTAGTTTACTTAAAAAATGGTGAAAAAGAGTTAAAATTTTACTACAGTGAAGCATGTTTTGTATATTACCTAATATTTACAAATTTTATAGAAACATATTATAATGATTTTATAACCATCTACTTCATAAATTTACAGCCATTTTGTAAATACCTAATTTAACATCATCAGTAAAAACTGATTTGATAAAAATACTGTTCTGTCAGAAGTGGGATTCGAACCCACGCCTTCAGAGAAGACTACGACCTGAACGTAGCGCCTTAGACCACTCGGCCATCCTGACTTGTCCCTCTTTTTCCGGTTGAACGCAATCAAACCATTGAACGTTAGACTTACCCTCTTATGAGTAGTAATGTTTAAGCCTACTACGACCAAATCTTCCAACGTTTCGGTTTTATCATCATTAGTGGTTGACCTTCGTCAGGATTGACTTTCCTGGGTGAAAAACAGCTCTTACCTGGAAGAAGATGAAAAACAACACAAAAATAGTAAATCAATAAGCGAACACGCCACACTCTTCATCAATAGAACGTGATATTTTTCAACAAAAAAGAAAACATTTCCCTCCCGGAAACCAGGAAAAAATAAGCTAACTTTCCTCTTATTTGATTGGCAATCAAAACAGATTTTCTGCCACGATGGCTTTGATGGCTGCTTCTGCTGGCTGACCGGTGGACCATGCCGGGTGGTGTTACGAGAACGTGCTCTTTGGCCATCGCCGCCACTAGCTGAGTGCAAAGTGTAACACCCAAGAAGCACCGCACTACAGTGACTCAAAATCGTATTCGTACGTGTTCCACCACTATGGCTGAAGCAGTCCAAGTTGGGGTAAAATATACTAATAAAATAGATGTTGGATTATGTTTTTTTGTTGTAATGAAAACATTTTTTTTTATTTTGAATTGGTATGCTCGTTGAATGATAAAGAGGACAAGTTGTTTAATTTACTAACAGCTAATATAACACATGAGTTATTACTGAAAATTATTTGAAACCTTAAAAAAGATCCAAATTTTTAGGTTAATAGAAATGATTGCCTGGATGGAACATGTGGTAGAGTTGCTATTATCATTCATAGGCGTATCAAGCAACAACTTGTTTTCGTCATTTGAAACCAAATTTTTTGAAACTTTGGGTGGTTCTGTTCAAATACAGCTTGGTAAATATACTTTCATAGCTGCCTATTTGCCTTTTTCAATGCACTGAGCAGCAAGTTAATTTGCTCCAAACTGACTTGCGAAATTGACTCGCAATAAGTCATTTTTTTTGTTATTGATGACTTTAATGACTTCGAACATCGCTCATGGAATAATTCGCAAAGGTGAAATCAACTCACCTGTAAAAAATCTGAACTGCTACCTCAAATGAAATCAAATGTTAATAAAAGCTTAATTGTATTACCAATTTAGGATGTTAATGTTGCCTTACACAGAACACCTAATTATAAGAAATGAATGTAATGTTTGAAATGATACTAATAAATGAATTACAAAATAAATAGATGACATCTCTGACATTCATTAACGATTAACTTTTTTGAATTCGACTTATTATTTGATAGTTTGTCTTTACCAAAGAACGATGTCCTGTACGAATATTAATTCTGTATCACTGTACCAAGAATAAAGAAACATGCTTTCGCTTCTGGAGAACGCCTCTCAAAGAGCGATGGAAGAAAGAGCAACAAAAAAAACTATTTAATACGCTTCAACAGATTCACGCGAAACGCCATCAAAGAAAGCTTAAGAAATTCAATCAGGAACTTGACGTTTCTGACCCCGGGCCCCCTCTCTCTCTCTGTCGGCGAACTTTGGAGAATGCACCGACCAATCCGAATCAGAAAAAAAACGTTTCCTATTTCTTGGATTGATGATGACGGATGCATGTCCACGTCGTCTAAAAAGTGGACCGGTGCAAATACCACCAGCCCCGGAGTTCGAACGCAGTTCGATACCGAAGAGAGAACGCCACTGCGAGTGGGGGTTAGAACAGTAGCTTGTTAAAACTTGTTTGATCTTTTGGTTTGATGGAATTTGCCGGCATGAGACGGGTGGTGGGGAAATAAAATTGAATAAAGGTAAGTGTTTGTTGTTTGGATCGATTAAAAATTGTTGAGGGATAAAAATGAGCTTTAAGAATGGGAAAGATTAGGTTCCAAGGTTTAATCTTTATATTGATGAGCCAAGAGACTAATTCCATCTTCCATCCCATCGTTCGTTTCATCGCCCGTTCCATTTTCCATTCCACCTTCCATTCCATCTTCTATTCTATCCCATCCTACATTCAATCTTTCATTCCATCTTCCATTTCATCTTCCATTCCATCTTCCATTCCATTTTCCATTCCATCTTCTTTCCCATCTTCCATTTCACCTTCCATTCAATCCTCCATTCCCTCTTGCATTTCATTTTCCATTCCATCCTTCGTACAACCTTTTATTCTATCTTCCATTTCAACTTTCCATTTCATCTGCCATTCCATCTTCCATTTCATCTTCCATTCCATCTTCATTTTCCATTTCATCTCCTATTCCATCTTCCATTCCATTTTCCTTTCCATATTCTGTTCCATCTTCCGCTCCATTTTTCCATTTCATCTTACATTTCGTCTTCCGTTCCATCTTGTATTCTATCTTCCATTCCATTTTTTTATTACATCTGCCGTTTCATGTTCCATTTCACCTTCTATTCCATCTTTCATACCATCTTCAATCTTTTATTTTATCTTCCATTCCAAAATTTCATTTCATCTGCCATTCCATCTTCCATTCCATCTTCCATTCTATCTTCCATTTCATCTTACATTTAGTCTTCCGTTCCATCTTGTATTCTATATTCATTTCCATTTTTTTCATTTCATCTGCCGTTGCATCTTCCATTTCACCTTCTATTCCATCTTCCATTTAATTTTCCATTCCATCCTCTGTACAATCTTTTATTCTATCTTCCATTCCAACTTTTAATTTCATCTTCCATTCCATATTACTTTCATTCTTTATTCCATCTTCCCTTTAATCTTCCATTTTATCTTCTATTCCATCTTCCATTTTATCTTCCATTCCATCTTCCATTACATCTTTTATTCCAAAGTCCATTTAACCATTCCATTTGATAATTTAGTATTCCATTACAGTATTCCATTCCTACTTTTATTATATCATCTATTCCATTTTCCAGCTCCACTGATTTGATCCAGGATTTCTTCCTGGGTCAAAGAGTGTATCTTCCATAAACTTTAGAATATCCAAAATATACGGTCAGGATTTTTTTTAATTTCGATTCCTTTTATTTCTCTCAGAATACCCGCAGGAGAGTCCTCCAGAGTTTCCTTCAAATTTCCAGAGATTGAGAAAATTCGAAAAGTTCTTGACAAAGCGGAAGTTATTTCTGAGGAAAAACTTAACTTAGTTTCATAACATTTCTTAACCTTATTGACCTTCAGAAACTCTCGTAAATAAATTGCTGGAATACGAGGGAATTAAAGAAATTACCAGTTGCAAGGACGAATGTCTAAGCATGAATTTAGACTAGAATAATTGCTGTATCATTCCCTGGAGGAAACCCCTACCTAAGAATAAAGAAAGTGTTTAAGAAAATCCCTAATAAATTTATTGAGATGTCATAGAAGAATATATGTAAGAATTCCTGAAAGGTTTTCTGGAGGAAATCTTGAGAAAATAAAGAACTTAATCTCATAAAACTTCTTGGGAAACACTCGATGATAAACTTGTTGACCTTGAGAAAGTCTTGAAGAATTGTGTAAACAAATTGTTGGAATACTAAGGTATTCAAGAAATGACCATACAAAACCTGCAAGATTTTCTGGAAGACTCTCTGAACATGTACATAGTTGGCTGATATAATTGCTGGAGTCCCTGGAGGAAGTCCTAACCCTAGAATAAATAAAGCAGAATCTCTGAATTTCTAGAGGAGCTTCATGAGAAAATCCTTAAGAAATGTATTGAGATGTCATCGAAGAATTTCTGTAAGAATCTTTCAAAAATTTTCTGGAGGAATTCCTGGAGTAATTACAAGCGTAATCTCATACAACTTTTTGAGAAATACCTGATACATTAGTTGGCCATGATGAAGTCTTGAAATATTGTGTAAATAAATGCTGGAATACTGAGATATTTATGAAATTACCATCGGAAACCAATAAAAAAATTTGGAAGAACCCAAAAAGAAAGAAAACAAAACCTTTTGAGGAAATTTCTAGAGGAACTTTATGAGAAAACCGTAAACAAATTTATTGCGAAGCCATATAAAAAGAATTCCTGAACGGTTTTCTTGAGGAGTTTCTGTAATAATTACTTACGGAATTGGTGTAAATATCTTGGGAGAAATTTTCAGGGAATCCTTGTAAAACATATCATGAAAGATAACTAAAAATATTCACGTAGGGACTCCTCAAGAAATTCTTCTAGTGTATCTTAGAAAAATCTCTACACGCGTATTTCGAAAATTCCGAGTTTTGGAGTTACATCTAGAGAAATCGAAGGAAAAACTACCGGAATCATTTTTGGAGGAAATCCCTGAAAGAATTTCTTCAAGGAATAATTTTAAAACCCCTGAGGGAAATCCCGGAACGATCCCTTTTGATGTATCAGTTTTGTATTGATGAAGCATTTTCTAGAGGAATACCTTTAAGCATAGCTTAATAAACCACTGAAAGAATTTATTAACTAATCTCTGAGAGAAACACAGGAGAAATCTCCTGTGAAAGGATCCCTGGGAAAGTACCGAAATGTATTCTTTAGGAAATTTCTGCAGAAGTCACTTGAACAATTTCTGATGCATCATCTCGACAGGGCCGCATTTATGGGGGACCCCACGAATCTTGACATACATGTTTGTAGTTAAACTTTTACGAATAATTAGAACCAATGCAATAATACATACTTTTTTTGAATCTCATCATATGATTTGAAAGATTCAATTTTATTTTAAGAAAATTTTAAAATAACTAAACAAAATATCAGAAAATTCAGAATGGAATTTGGTTAACTTCAGGAGAAACAAGAAGATTCGAATACGATTTGGATGTACAAGTGCAAACCTTTTGCTTAAATTCCCTAACGATTTTCTTAAGTATCTTTTCCAACTGTAACGAAAGCTAGGAAAAATGACTCTATCGAACAAACTGTATAGCTGGAAGTATTTAAGTGCCTTGAATATAGGAACTTTAAATACATCTAGCTTGGAGAAAAAGAACCAAGAAGAGACGAGACAGGAATAAAAAAAGAGACTGAAAATGGACCAAACAGACACAAAACCATCATATGAACGTAATCAAATAGGAACCAGAAGAGTTTGGTTCATCATCATACCATCGTAAGACATTTCTCTTTTTTTGTAATTGTCGTAATGTCACGACGACAGTATTACTGCTCGTATTACCAAATTAAATCTTAAAGAATTACTGTAGGAATTCTTTAACAAATCTCGGGAGCAATCTCTGGAGTAATTCTTGAAGCTATTCTTAGCGAATTTTGTTGTTGAAATCTTTACGAAAAATCTGAAGGATTTTTAGGAAACCCTAAGAAATCCCTGAAGGCAACTTTGGAGGAGTTTCTGGTTGATTTTTAGAAGATGTTTATTTTTTCATGATTTTCTCTAGAAATTTCTTGAGATGTCTCCAGAAAAGCATTAAGTAAATATTTCCCGATTCCTCCAATAATTTTGCAAAGAAATTCTTCCAAGCATTTTGTTCTGGATATCTCAAGAAGATATCCTGATTTTTCCCAAAGATAACCATAAAAAATAACCTTAGAGGTTCCATCAGAAATTCCTCCAAAGATTCTCAGATAGTGTTCAAGGAAGTCCTGAATCCCAAAGAATTTTCCGGTGATCGATTTCCTTAGTATATCACTCCAATATTTGGACCTTTGGAACATCTTTGAAAAATCTGTTAGATCTCCTAGATCTCCTAGTAAGTGAAAAAAATATATGAAGGAACTCTTAGTAGTCTTCCCTGGAAGAAAAAAAAATACTGGAGAAAATTATGGAGAAAATCCTCTAAGAATCCTCGGAAAATTTACTGGAAGAATTGGTAAAGGATTCTCTAAAATAATTTCTAGAGAGATCCCTGTCAGAGTCCCTGAAAGTATATTGAAGTTTTTCCTCGAGACATGTGAGACGAAATTCTTGAAGAACCTGCTGATTAGCCACACCAAATTCTACTTTTTTTCTGGGGCCTGTAGGATTTTGCATCAGGATTTACTGTAACCAGAATAAGGAATAAAAGAGACTTCAGATACCATTTTGATTAAACTAGCTACCTTAGAGACATTCCATTAAAAATAGAGACTTGCATTAAAACTGAAAACCAAATTTCTAGATCTGCTACCAGTCCTAAATCAATTTCTGCAAGCAAAATCTGAAAACAAATCTAAAAACTTCATGAGAGAAGAAGAATCTCTTTATTTGATTGTGCGTTTTGTGTTGACGGAGTTGAAATTGGTTTGTAGCTGCTCAGTCAAGGATGGATTAGCAATTGGTGAGCTCGTTTCATGTTTCAAATGATTGAATTATGATAAAATATGCTTTCGTTTTGACAACGGTGAGAATGTTGGGTATTTGTAGTTGTTCAACAAATGGTTGAATGGTTCGTCACTCCAAGTGTCGGCATTGATTATCTTCCATTTGAATTTTAGCTTAGCTTAGCTTAGACTGACTACACATATCAATGGTTGCTTTTCCGTAATTGACCGAAGTCAGTGAAGATGCACAAAGAATAAACTAGAAGTTCGGCTGAAAATGGCCATAATCTTCTTCAATATGCATAATTCAATGCCTTTATTTATACAGGGTCAATAACGGCGCTGGCCACGTCCTTGCAGTCAGGTGGGATTGGGGATAAGAATGTAACCACGATCTCCATGTTTATCTCTGCATCTTCACAAAGATTACTGGGAGGGATGTTTGTTAATGGATTATTGGGCCACAGTATTCACTTTTATAGACGAAGAAAGCAACCCAAAATTTTGAAGTTTCCATCAAATTAGTCCCAAATTGACAGATATTTTGGCAGTTTTCTGTGGATGTCTCCAATTTTGACCTAAAATGTTAATGTACTATCGTTCATAATAACAATATTCTTGAACGTTCAAAACCAATTAATAAGAATTGAAAATTGTCACTGATTACACAGCGTTACAAAAATGACATGTTTGCGTGTCTCAAGAACCAAATTATGTGTCTCTAGTAGATTTGGGGCTGCTGAATCTGATGCCGTTCTCAGAAATGTTCCAGCACGTCACAATTTTTAGCTACAGGTCGCCAAAGTTGTACAAAACACTGCTTTTATTAATTTTTACATGAAATTTAAAGTACAATTTATCATACTATTTTGTAATCTAATCCACCAAACACGCAAAATAGAACTTGAACTTTCATTTCAGACATAATTTGATTGAAATTGCGCGATTAAATTTCGATTAAACCGATTTTTTCAACATGCTTGCAGTCTCCATACAAAATTCTTCGTTTCTTCTATATGGCAAAATACAACAATTCTCTAAACCATCAAAAAATAACTTTTCCGTATCGAAAATAATACAAACTTTGATGATAAGTATTGTTATACACATAAAGTTTGAATTCACTGGCAAATTAAGCCAATATATTACCTTACAAGCTGGGAAACTTGCATGCAAGTTGGCTGAAATAGTCATTTTTTGCATTTTCAACAGTCAATTTCACTAAAACTGGACGTGCTATGATATTTCTGAAAACGGCAATGGATTCAGCAACCCTTAATTAAGTGAATAGCGGTATTTTGGTGCTGGAGACAAAAACGTGTTCCGCAGTGTTATTAGAGCAACAGAGAGAATAGGCCATCTCAATCCAATAAGCA
This sequence comes from Aedes aegypti, assembly GCF_002204515.2. Lineage (NCBI taxonomy): Eukaryota > Metazoa > Arthropoda > Insecta > Diptera > Culicidae > Aedes > Aedes aegypti. The sequence continues at coordinate 119,784,164 of NC_035107.1, forward strand.
AAACACAGCCTCTTCGAAACAACGCCCCAACCATCCAGCAATGGATCATTACCTAATCGCACATCTCGTCACGAATAATACATAAACGGGGCGATATCCAATATAATTATCCACTCAATTGAACCGAACATCGCAACACCGTCCGCTTCTTAAGTTCACACCTTCCAAGGAGGAGGCGTCAAAGACGATGATTGTTATGCTCGGAAGAATAAGCAAACCCGGCTCACACCGCCGATCGGAAATCTTCCAAAGACACACGAACACCCACGCACACACACACACGTATGGCATCTTATTATTTTCCCGCCATACCGGTTCATCAATAATCAGGCTCGGATTACCGCCCTCTCTCTCTCGCTTATATTATTCCACCTGCTCGCTCTCGCTAAAGTGCAGCTAATATCGTTTAATTAGCAATTAATTAAGTTCGAATTGGAAAAATAACAACTATTCAATTTTCCCGATCATTGACCATCACACTGCTTGCTCCCAGTGGTGTTGTTTGAAGCGCAGAGGTGGCCAATGATGAGAGTTTCGGTGATACGTCAGCACAGAGGGCTAGACAAGGACTAATTTTCATAATAAACAGTTTCGGCTCCGTTGTGCCTGATGGCACATGAGCCCATATCATTACAAATTATGCCAAAAATCTACCAAGAATCTTGCAAAGTATTCGCCTGGACTACGTGAAGAATATCTAGTGAGGGACTTAGGCACAAAAGGTCGAATGATGAAAGATCGAAAGGGCGTAAGGTCAAAACAACAAAAGGTAAAAAAGGACAAAAGGTCAAAAACGATTTGCAGAGCGAGAAAATTTCCTTTCTTTGGAAAAAGATTTTTGACTTTTTGTTCCTTCCTATCTTCTTTGACCTTTAGTAGTTTCGACCTGTCTTGCGACCTTCTGCCCTTTTGACCTTTTTTCTTTTGACCTTTTGTCATGGATACATTGCTTCATTTTTTTACAAAAAAAAAACTTTACAGGAATAGTCCTGCTCATCAATTTCATAATAAGGTTCAATAAACGTTCCATTAGGGCAGTTCAAAATTCGAAAAAGTTTGAAAATCTTCCACATCTTCTTGCCCAGATCTTATGAATTGGAAACCACTATTTTACACATCCACCCGGATAGATCATCCCGCCCCAAACCCGATGACTGGTGGGCGTAAATGCACTTGCATCAGCCAGAAGGCACCGTGCCATTTCACGATTAATTTTAATGGGAAATCTAATGATTAGAAGATTATTGTTGTTTGTAATTATTGTGATTATATTTCGCCCGTTCTGACGGCGCGTTCAACGTTGTTAGATTCAACTGCTGGCTGGTGCAGCTTTCGGGCTCCGCCAACACCAAAGATGAAAGAGGTAAGTACATTAGCAGCAGCTCGCAGCAATTTCACTTCCTCAAACTTTAACAATATAATTAGTCCTCCTGTCCGTCGTCCGTCTGAGGGAGCTTCTCTCCGTGTATTCAAACGTGCACCTAATGTGTATCCTAATCTGGTTTCTAACTACTAAAATATCGACATTTGGATTGTTGGCGGAAACGGTGTGTCGGTGATGCAGCACAATCTGTTCGCTGTCCATACAGTATTCGACAAAATATTTGCAATTTTTACGATTTCCCATATAAAATTATCAAATTTGGTAGGCTAGATCTAATTTATCAATTGACTGAACTGGATGATTTTTTGCTGCTCATCAGACAATAACCAACAGCTGAATTTTGAGAAAATTGAGAATATCTCTCATTTATCGTTCTCTGTAAAAATCATGATCCGCAACACACCATGAGATACTATTTATCGTCTACTGCTACAGCTCTGATTGTATAGGGGAGATAACATTGCACGATGAAACCCATCCAAGCAGGTTCCAAACAAGAGGGCACTATTTTTATAAAATATGCGGGGATTGTTTGGGGGTCGTACACAAAGTATGTCACAAGGGAACAAAGTCGAAATTTAGCGAGTCATAATTTGTGTACCATCCCATGTCAGTAAAGTAAAACACCTACCCCAATGGTAAATAAGCGAGAAAAATAGGTTTTATCGTAACTCTCCCATTGGGACTCTCGTTCGCAGCTGCTATTTATCAAGCGTGTTACAACTTACGAAACATTGCTGATCATGGAGGTGCGACAGGTGCGATGTTTTTTCTCACTTGCTTTGATCCTGCTTCAAAATCAATTGAGAACGAATTCTGCAATACCTGGTAATAAAATTTCATAAAAGTGAAATTTTTGACGGAAAACTATCAACAAAAGATTTATCTGAAAATAAGAAAGTCGTATACAAAACTGTCGTAAAAATGTTTATCTCGTCTGAATCTACAACTTTGCTCAAGAAATCTTCAAGCTATTCCTTCATTTTTTTTTAAATCTTGTCAATAATTAAAGTTTCTCAAAAATAGCACTTGATTCAATTTTTATTGCTTTTGAACTTGAGAAGGAATAAACAAAATAGTTAAAAAATATTGATATTCAAGTTATGTCTGAAGAGATACGATAATATCATTTAAATCGGTCCGCGAATGACTCTAACTCTCCAAAATTGACAATTTTATATGGAAAATCTAAAAAGTTGCAAACATATTGTACGATTCTGTTTGTGAATCCGAATGATGGGAGCACTGTGGTGTTTTAGACAATTCAAAGCAATAACGAAACCGTTTATAATGCTGAGGACATACACTCTAGCACCAGGATCGTTGCTTCCGTCGCCTTCAAATATGTATAGTTAAAGGTCATTAAAGTTTGAAGGAGACGCGCTTGGTCGTCAAATGTTGACATTCGCTGGAGGCTCTGTTTGTCTAGGTTTTGGAATGCGTTTCAATTTGATGATATGAAGATGGTATTTCAGATTGTATTGTATTCGATCTTTGTTATCTTTTTTTTTTTTTTTTTTTTTTTTAAATCTTTATTTGAGTGTATTTTAACGCACGAGGGCTAGTTCTACACTTAATCTTTGTTATCGTATATAATGGAAGGAGATAACATTGTCATACTTTAATTCGGAAGAAACTGCAACTATTCAAATACCACTTCCACTTCTTTTCCAAGACGACTTTCACATTGTCCAATAAGATTTTGATAAGTCTTGATCGTTCATTGGAAATAATGCAATAAAATCATTACTTACCGTTGCCTATATTCGACGTATCCATTTTCATTTCTGTCGCAATCATTTATGATTCGTCTCACAACTGACGGCTCACTGTGATATAGTGAGTGGGCAAAATACAACACTTCAACGTGACAATAAAATGTTTTACTAGAATATCTAGATCTACGGGCATCTCTATTCCTTCAGCATTTCCTTTGAAACATATAAGCACAATGACTTTTGAACAAACAAATGCACTTTTAGCTGCAGCGAAAACAATTACACGGTGCTCCCACGACCGTTATTATCACAAAAAATCTCCATCAAATCTGTGCTCACCAGCCGTTTTCTATAGTTAAGCTGCATGTCTGGGCAAAATTAAAAAAAAAAACCGTAGGGCCCGTTTTGAAGCTACGCCCTTTTGATTGTATAAGTCCACAAATTGGCTCCGTAATGCCTTATATCGCTTGAGCCTATGGAAAATCAGACAATTGTTGAACATTTTGACGGCATGTAAGAACAACATGTCATTGAAAACATTTGAACATGCTTACCGGTATGCCCAATTAATTTATATAGAATTAGTGATTTTAATAGCCACACTTCAAAAAAGGGCGTAACTCAAAATTTCGACTATATCTCATTGAAAACTCTGCCCAGACGTTACAAATAACTAAAAACACCTACTTTGAACCTATTTTTTATGATTTATTTCTTCTGATAATCACGGACAATAAAAATCCGTTGAAATATCTCAGATTTCCTTTGAATTTGTCGACTTATACAATCAAAAAGGTGTAACTTCAAAACGGGCCCTAGGATTCTTTTTTAAATTCTGCCCAGACATGCAGCTTAACTGTAGAAAACGACTGGTGATCACAGATTTGATGGAGATTTTTTTCTGATAATAACGGCCATGGGAGCACCGTGTAATTGTTTTCGCTGCAGCTAACAATGCATTTGTTTGGTCAAAAGTCATTGTGCTAATTACACCGTGCAATAACAATCAAAGGAATCGTTTTTTACATCGAACGCACACGCATCAATGTACAAGTTTTTTGTTCTTCGTCCGGACGGATTAAAAACTATGTTTACTTTCTCAATTATATGCGGTCGATGAAAGAATTTCTTAAAATTTCGTGAATTATAAAAGTTTTACGGCATGTGATCGAAGTGGAATCCTTCAGCAGTGATGCATTTTAAACTGAACGCGAGCCAAAAGTGAACTGAACGCGTTCTAATTTTACACGTGAACGCAGTAAACATTGAACCCTCGTGCAAGATTCTGACGCTGCTCACGAACGGCCCGAACTACATTGAATCAAGGCTCAAGAATCCATCATTTGGTCATCAGCAATCATCAAAACTTGAAAACCAGTTTTTTTGGTTCAAATTGTAATCAATCCTTTTGAAAATCTATCATCGTATTTCAGATAGCAAAGGCAATGTAATGATAGATTTTCTTGAGCATTGCTTCAATTTTGAACAAAAAAAACTGGTTTTGATAATTTGTAAAACGATGATGGTCATTTTCCTCTTAATATAACACACAATGTATGGAACCTTAAATGTTCCTTGACATCTTTTGTAAATATTCCTGGTTTTAAATACGTTTAAAATCTGCAATGAACACAATTTTCCATTCGCGTTAATTTTTCAGCTCCTTCGAATTCAAATTTTTGAACTGATCAATGTTCAAGCCTACTTTATCTCTCGTTCAAAAAATTTAAACTGAAACGCAAACTGAACGCGTTCAATTGCAACACTGTCCTTCGGTGAACATGTCTGAAGGCTTTCCATAGTGTTAATAAGTGTCCGATGAAGTAAGTTACACAAAAGGTCGGGAAGAAATATGAATCGTAATGTGGCGTGGCTTAGTCGATCGCTAACCAGATTTCGCTCGGTACGTCTTCGTCCTAAGATTTCGCTGAAAAAGTGCCAAGTGGATAATTGAATTGAAGTTATGTATCGAAATACAATAGTCTTATTGCATTTTTTTTTTTTGTGTATAAGTGGACGAACCATAACAGCTTTTACAAAATTAAACTTGGAAAATGAATCTATATTGTAGATAAGTTCGAATATCCGCCGTACTAGAACATTTCAAGTTTTGTATGACGAATAATAGAGCTTACGACGAAGTAGATCAAAACCCTATAGAATGAAGTGGTCAGTGCTGTTTTTTTGTTTTAATGGTCCATTTGGGCGACTTGATTCTAGGCTTCTAGTGCGCCGTATGACCTGAAGTTTTCACCGCAGCAAGAAGATAACTTGAAATTTGCTCAGCTCAAAATTCACAGCTTTTTATGAACAAACTGATGAGTAATCACAAAACTCAAATTTTCACAAATAAGACATCATATTGAATTAGAAATAACTAATAAGTTGGTGTGTTCTGCAAATTTGTGTGACTTCTGAAATTGAACAACTTTGTGGAACAGACCAACAACCCACAACTTACCGTTTTAGAATTAAATTACAAAGTCTCTCGGTTACTTACTTTTGCTTTTGAACAAACTGAAACTCTATGTAAAATGACTGCAATGTAACAATTCCCTTCCAGGCAAAATTTCAAGTTATTTGTAGTTCATCATCTAAATTTTAGCCAATTCGGACTACCAGAAGCTGAGATAAAGCACCCCAAACTTGGGCACTTTGTATGGAAAAACAGCATTTGGTTACTAACTTATGTCACTGAATGTATATCGTCTCCACTTTTGTACGTATAAGAGCGTTTTGCAACATCTTATCCGTGAAACTTTGCACATATAAGTGTCGTATAATGCATAAGCTGATTTGATTATACGTACATTCTGGTTGTCTGGATATTGTATATTGTGTTTTCAGCCACTCCTCTCAAGATATTGCCTGATAAATATATATATATGTTTTTAAAGAAATCCTTCAAGAAATTTCTTAAGCCTTTTTTTAAGAATTTATTTTAAGATTCTCGTAGAAATTGTTCCATTGATTATTCAAAAAACACCTGCAGAGATTCTTTTGAGGTTTTCTTCAAAACAGTAATGAAATTAAGAGATATTTCTCCATCTATTCTAGGAGTTTTTCCTCTAAAATGAATTATGGTTGCTCTGATGGGTCCTTATCTGTGTTCTATATGATTCTGAATGGGTCTGATTCTGATGGGCCTTTATCTGTGTTCTATATGAAATCATCCACGGATTACTCCAAACTTTTATGTTCTCTAGATATTTCTGCTGCAAGTCCCTCAATAATCTCCTCAACTTTTTTTTTATTTTCACAATTTGTAATGCCGTTAAAACTCATGGGAATCATCTACTCATCCTATCAAATGTTTCTTAACGAAATCTATGTTCCTTAAAATACTTTTCCAATTTTTGAATGAAATGAAATCCTTTAATAATATATACAGGAAACATTTCTGTCTTCCATAAATTTCTGCAGCATTCTGTTCAAAGATTTCCCAATTCGCCCGGCAAGCCTCGTTGGATAAAAAGTTTTGGGATATTTGGTCGAATGGCATTTGATCGAAAGTACATTTAGTCGAATGTACATTTGGTCGAAAACCTTTAAAACATTCCGTCTAATGACATTTGGTCGAATGACGTTTCGTCGAACGGAAATTTGGTCGAAAGCTTATTTTGATATGGTTTATTGAAAGATTATTTGATACCTATTTATGTGGTCGAAACGCATTTTTTTTAATTTTAGGTAAACTTACATTTCATTATAGTTCAATAATGATTCGTCCTATGCATTGATGGCTTTGGTAATCTATGACATTTGGTCGAACGGACATTTCGTCGTGTGGACATTTGGTCGAAAAGGTTTAATTGCAACAGAAAGCATATAATATTTGGTCGAACCGACATTTCCTGGAAAGGATAGTGGTCGAATCTAAATAGTATGAAAACAAAAGTTTACGTTTAGTCTGACTATCCTCGAGCGTAGCATTTTGTCGCCATTAGAAGAGTGATTGAATAATTGAAAAAGTATTAGACATTTTACCAACAATCTATATGCGATAAGCAAAATTTTGTTATTCAATTTGATGGACGCTCTCCCAACACATTGATCTCTTTCGTTTTTTTTTACCTTTCATGTTGCTTTTTTGTTCAGGCATGTTCTGTTCTTCGAGATAAGCTGATCTTAAATGGAAGCAAGACAACTCTTGTAGCCTCAGTCTTCCCTTTCTCGATACATAGAATTAGCACAACTTTAATTTTTGATAATTCAAAGCTTTTACTGCACACTATGTTTTTCGCCCGAGGTCATCAAGACTGCCAGCAAAGCCATATATTAGCTTGAGGAATGTTATTAAGCTGGAAGTCACAATAAGCCAATTGACCATAAATAGAGTTACTCAACATTCACTTCGTCATAAAGGTCTACTTCTAAGTAGAGACACCCAACATTCACTTCGCCATAAAGGTTTTCCTTAAAGCATTTTTTCCTGCCGTTTTAATTCTGATTTCCGCAATTAAAAATCTTACCCACGTCTATAAACTACTAGACCCGAAATTCAAAGAAAGATCCCGAGCATTATCTCCGAATGCTTCCATCAGATGAAGATCAACAGTTCATTACAAAGAACGATGACATTTAAAAAGAATAATATATAATTAAAACTTTATGTTCACATCGTTGAGCAATAGAATAATTTGTTGAGCAGTTTTTCAAAGAATGATGATATTTTCAAAGAATAATAAATTCACTAGAGTTAAATATTTCAGTTAATATACTACTTCTAAAAATTTCATTTTGAATAATCATCAAAATCCTCGATTTTGACATAACTTCAAATTGCAAATAAAAAGATGTATGGAATTTAAAAAAAGGCTACATAAAATGTCCCGCTTTTTGTTCAACGACAGTGAATGATTCAGTAAAACCACGCTTACCAACGTGGGCAAGTTATTTTTAATACAGAAATCAGATTCGTAGGAAAAATATGCTCTAAGACAAACTTTTATAACGTAGTGTTCAACTGTAGAAGTGCAATTTCCAGCTTAATAACAATCCTTTGTTTGTTTTTGCTGACGATGCTGATGCCATTCACGAAACGCGACGCGAGACAAGACATAACACTTTTAGTTCTTACTATCGTCAAAAAGTTTTAAAAATTACCTTTCTGTCGACCGGTTTCGGGCGCGATGTAGCCCATCTACGGGACAATGTCCCGTGGTCGGACATTGTCCCGTAGATGGGCTACATCGCGCCCGAAACCGGTCGACAGAAAGGTAATTTTTAAAACTTTTTGACGATAGTAAGAACTATAAGTGTTATGTCTTGTCTCGCGTCGCGTTTCGTGAATGTCGTGTTGTTCTTACGTTAGCACAAATCACACAAATTGATAGTGATGCTTATGCCATCGAATAACAAAGTTTGGTTACAATGAGAGCACCGAGAAATAGTTTGATGGAAAATAACTAAACAAGAGAATTGTGCTCATTCTCTATATAGAGTATTATAAAATGAGTCAGTGGCAAGAGTCGGCTTGCTTCTATTTGAAATCAGCTCGTCTCGACTCGCAGAACAAGCATGAATGAAAAATCAGCATGAAACGTCAAAAACGCAAGGGTTAGTTCAATATGTTAGGAGAGCATGGTTCATTTTAACGTTATTAACGAGAAATTAACCCTGGACTACCTCATTTCTACACCAACGGCTTAACTTTCCTTTCGAAGGAAATTGTCAAAATAACCATAAGATCGTATGTGACTTTCTTGGGGAGGGGATTCGATCTCAGGCCCTCGACGTGAGAGGCATGCAAATCGCAAATGGATTGTTGTCGAAATGGCTGGTGAATAATCGAAATGGAAAACATAATTCAATCGATCTGAGCTTCAGCTATAAAATAATCGAAATAAACTCAAAACTTTTTTTCCATACTATTTAAATTCGACCAAATGTCCTTTCAACGAAATGTCGGTTCGACTAAATGTTATGTGCTTACTATTGCAAACCAACGTTTTCGACCAAATGTCCATTCGACGAAATGTCCGTTAGACCAAACGTACTTCGATTATTGTTTTCTGCGTTTTATGACATTGGTCGGATAACTTACTTACTTATTGACTTGAATTATCAATTATTTTTGGTTGAAATGGCGATTATGTAATCCTATTATTAAATTTCTTACATCTATTTGTTTGTGATCGAAAGTTATGCACATATCAAGAAATTCAGTGATTACTAACTTGATTAATAAATTATAAAAACCTGGAGCATCGGCTGGAAGATTCATTTTAAAATATCATCATTCTTTAAAAAACTGCTCTACAAGCTATTGTATTACTCAACAATGTGAACATAATGATTTATTGAATTTATTATTTTTTTCAAAATGACATCATTCTTCGTTATAATATACCGATCCTCATTAAATGGAAGCCTTCGGAGAGAGTGTCGGAACATGTTTTTTCTAATTCTTGGTCTTGAATCTTATGGACGTGAGTAAGATTTCGGAAGGCGAACATCAGTTTTGAAACGGCAGAAAAAATGCACTCTATGCATTAGCGAAGAAAAATTTACTCTCAACGTTACCCTAATCGGATTAAACGTAAAACTTAGTTTTTATACTATTAAGATTCGACCAAATGTCGGTTCGGCCAAATGTCATATTAAATGCAATTAATCTTTTTGACCAAATGTCCATTCGACGAAACGGCCCTTCGACCAAAGATACTTTAGAATAAACGTCATTCGACTTAATGTCATTCGACCAAATGTCATAGACTCTTTTATGTGTACTGCGTGAGGTATGACGAGTCGACCTAAGTTGCAAAAGTTAACTAGCATCCATTTGAGATCAGCTCGTCGCGATTCTTCCGATTCGCAAAATTAGCCTGAATGCGAAAAATGACATCAAGTAACGTCAACTATGCAAAGCATAGTTGATTTTATGGGGGAGTCTAGCTGGATTCCCAAAATATCGCTCGTCACATATTGAAAGCTTGAAGTTCTTCAAAAAATTGTATCATTACGCCTACGCAGATTTCTTGCAAACATATACTTTCCCAGTTTCCAATGCCCCAATCACCGTGTATTAACGTCGCTCGGAACGACAATCTTGAAAATCTCTATTCGAATTTTCTACTCAAAGTTATTTCAACCAAATATCATGTTTCTTAAAGCAATCAAATTATGTTCAACCAAATATTCATTCGAATAAATGTACGTACAACTAAACTTCATTCGACCAAACGACATTCGACTAAATGTCATGGATTCGGGCAAAATTAGGGCGACTGTCGGCTCGTGCTGTAAAAATCACCATTCTGCACATTGTTGCGTAAACTACTATTCAAGAATTTGACCATCCTACATCAAAATTAGGGCTAGACTTCAACTTTCTTCAGAATAATATAGAAAGTATCGAAGGGATTGGTTTTAAGAAAACCGGTTTTATGTATAATCTGACATGGATTCATTATGATTCTTTCTCTCAGTGTATTGTTTTCTCATAGTCTTTGTGGTTTCCTGATACTTCTTCGAAGACATATTTTTGATCAAATGTACCTTTTTGAGTTACATATTGGCAAATTATAGAAAACCTTCTCTTTGATAGGCCCCTTTCAAAACCTAGTTTAGGAAAGTTAGCAAAGTTTCAGTGGAAAAGGTCATATTGATTAGTCACATATGCGAAGTTTTATTCAATCAGGAAAATGTAACGTCCAGCTACTGCGTTTGAGCTAGAAATGCTCCCACTTAAGCATTGAAAATCCACACACTCGTAACTTATAAAGAATTTTCCTCATTAAAATCAATTACAAATCACACATAAGGTACCATAATTTCCCGGCAAACCAGCAAGTCGGTGCCCCCCATCCCATCTAGTAAGGAGAATTGAAATCAGTGTGAAAGCGATTATAATGAACTGATAACAGCTTTACCTCGTACCGGAGCCATAATCCTGCACGTCCCGACACTAAATCTCAATCTGAAAACGATCTCTGCACACGCTAAATTACCCTGAGAGCACCTAGGGTTGCCATATTTGTTCTGACCGGGAAGAGAGCACATATTTTAAACTCTGTAAAAGAGTACAACACAGTACATTGAGCCTGAACTTAAAAATAAAAAAATAACGTTCCCGTTATTCCAAGTTATACAAAAGTTCATTATAGTTCATTTAAACTTTTCTCAAAAGATTTCACGAAATTCAACCTCAATTTTATTCGTCCTTTTAGTAATATTCATGCCTATTGTAGCAAACTTTGATTGCTGATGAGAAGAATTTTATGATCCCTATATTATTTTTTTTTTTTCGATACCGTGCAAACTCTATTACGTTGCAGCACGTGCCAACACCATTCGACTTTTTATAATATTATTTTCTTCCGAAAACGTTTTTTTAGCATGTAGCAAAAATGCATATTCTAAATGTATAATAATATACCTTTGGAAACGTATACAGACTTAAGAACAACGAAAAGTAATACCTATACCAGGGAAGGAAATCTGAGAAAATCTCTCACTTTGTAACAATCATGATTCGCAACACATTATGAGAACCTGTTTATTATCTGCTGATACAACTCTGGTTAGATCGGAGGATAACAGTGCATGATAAAACCCATCTAAACAATCTTCAAACCGTTGAAGGCTATTGGTATCGGATTTTCAGGACTTGTTTATCGTGCCAGTAAAATAAAACACCTATCACCAATGGTAAATAAGCGAGAAAATGGGTTTTATCCCCGCTCTCTCTCTTTGGGGCTCTCCTTTACTGCTGCTTTTTATCAAGCTTGGTACAACTTACGAAACGTTGCCGATCAGATGCGATGTTTTTCTTCGCTGGCTTTTATCGCAGACGTTCAATGCAATGCAATGCCAAATGGTTTCTAATGGACAGATGCGGAGCAAGCATGTCTTAGGAGTTGGAGATTTTAGCTGAAGGTGCTCATCTTGATTCTTGATTGCCAGTGAAACCTTCTCGGAAGAAGCTCGACAACTTACTGCTTATGGTGTTTGGAAGATAAACTGTTTTCACATCTAGGAATTTTCTCAACGTGAATGTATGACTTGATTCTGAAATTGGACATTCATTCACTATGAGAGGTGAAGATCGAATAACATGTTTACATTTTTCAAATATCAAACACGACTAAAGAAACAAATGGACTCATATAATGCCATTATTTTGTATATTTATAGGGGGTCACAGGATTAAAACAGCAACAGTTTTTGTTACTCAGTGTTATATTATTGGCTGATTAGTAGTTAAAATAACATAAAATATAACAAAATTTCCTCTACATTAAACAAAATTGAAACAAAATGTATTTAAACAAAAAAACTAATTGTGCTATTTCACACTACTAACACTAATTTTTAATTTTTCCACTGAAAATACCCACAATACAAAAATGAAACAGAATTGGATATTGGTACAGGTTGGACTCGATTATCCGGAGTGAAAAAAAAATCAATACTCCGGATAATCGAATCACTAAGAAAAAAATGAGAGCTTTGATAAAAGACCTTAAATATTATCTTTTTTCGTTATTTTATTTATATGATACGATGACGTAGCCAGAATTTTTTTCTAGGAACAGTAGGGGTCTTTACAAGAAAAACAAATTTTGACCAGCATACACAAAAAATCACATTTTCAACCCCCCCCCTTTCATAAATACGTTCTAAACTGTCAACCCATTCATATTGAGTTTGTAATACCAAATTATCTCAGAATTATGCATAAAAATTGAAAAACAAGAACATCAAAAAACAAATCCCGGATAATCGAGTCTAAAATTCCGGATAATCAAATCCCGGATAATCGAGTCCGACCCGTAACATTTTTTTTTACAAAACTGTGATATAATTATGTTATAATCCACTAGTCGGGATAGAAACTTGAAACAGTTCAATAACATAGCATACTTTGAAATGCTGTGTTGCTTTCATATTTCACCAGCAGTTTCACCTTAATCTCGATCATCGTATTGCATCAATCACAAATAATCCCATCACTGCCAAACTGCCCAAAAAAGTATCGTGGCGGGCTCGTCCGGGATTTGAACCCGGGACCTCTCGCACCCTAAGCGAAAATCATACCCCTAGACCAACGAGCCCCTTGTAAATCGCCGGCCGCATCAGCAAGGTCGTTCGATCGGCGCGGCAGCGCGAGGCGCGGATTTTTATGTTTTCGGTGTTGCTGCTGCTTCCTTCGCTTCCTACTCTTCGCGCGCAGACAATCAATCAGCCGAGTATTGCTGTCTGCGTTCGCAGCGAAGCACTCCACGTGCTTTGATTTGAGAGGGATTCGTTGCTGCCTATTTCGGAGCGAAGCGAGAAATGGACGAATCGAATGAACCATACGAAAGAGACAGAGGAAGAAGATATCAATTTGAAAGAGGCGAGCTCCCGCAATGGTATTAATTAGTATTGTCAATTCGGCAGTTTGTTCATTTCTCGCTTGTATGAGGGAACGTCCTAATGCTCGTTCGACAAGATTAATTAATGTTAACCTGCTCTTTCCCATGTTACATAATTGGTAGCTCCAGATATCCAATGATTTGCGGCGAACTTAAGACAAACTGAATCAGATGAATACTGTGCAATAGTTACTGGCATATGATAACATACTCATCAAATTAATTCAAAAGTCAAATAATTGTTTTAATAGTAAAACTATTGATTAACAATCAATTTACCAATTAATTAAAACAACTAACTCATATTTAAAGTGAAAGAAAAAATGTTAAAAATTAATGCATTCTATTACAACCTATGCGTGGTATTTGATGTCAACCGTGAATTGAACTGTTCAACATAACTCAAACAATTTATTTCTAGGAGTTGCGCCAAGTACATACTTGTCAAACTATATTATTATAAATTCATCTGGAAATTTCAGAAATTCGATATCCTTTCAAAAATAATAACAAATTTCTTTACGTTTTTGTTCAAGAATTATGTCTGCAATCTAGAAATAACATACAGAAAGTATATAATATAATATAAAAATATAATACAGGTCGGACTCGATTATCCGGAGTATCGATTTTTTTTCACTCCGGATAATCGAATCACTAAGAAAAAAATGAAAGCTTTGATAAAAGAACTTAAATATTATCTTTTTTCGGTTATTTTATTTATATGATGCGGTGACGTAGCCAGATTTTTTTTCTAGGAACAGTAGGGGTCTTTACAAGAAAAAACAAATTTTGAGCAGCATACACAAAAAATCACATTTTCAACCCCCCCTTTTTTCTTAAATACGTTCTAAACTGCAAACCCATTCATATTGAATATTGTAATACCAAATTATCTCAGATTTATGCATAAAAATTGAAACACAAGAACATCAAAAAACAAATCCCGGATAATCGAGTCTAAAATTCCGGATAATCGGATCCCGGATAATCGGATCCCGGATAATCGAGTCTCCGGATAATCGAGTCCGACCTGTATCATAATTTCTTCAGAGTTCAGAGTCTTCCTAAAACTCAACCAGTGATTCAGAGATCGCGAGACGACCCAACCGAATGTTTTGTAATAACGATAAAAATGAAAGTAATTACTCTAGAGATTCCTCGCGGGATTATTTCAGAGATACCTCTATAAATGTTGTCCAGATGTTGTTATTTATCCAGGACTTATTATGTTGTTTATCCAGGAAACTATAGAGGAATCTCTTGAAAACAACTGTCGAAATCCCTGAACAATTTGTATAGAAATAGTCTCAGGACTGGCAGTGACTGACTGTCTTCAAAATAGGAACATGAGACCTTGCCTGATACCAAACAGGAACCAAAAAGAGACCAAACAAGAACAAAAATGAAATCAACGGTTCCTGTAGATAAAAGATTGATTTCTCATAGAATCAAACCAGACGTTTCTCTGAGCATATTTCTTGTACTTTTTTTTTATTCCTCAAGGAATTTAATCAGAAATTATTTTAGATATTTCCCCAAAAATTCAGATATTACTCCGACGGTTTATTAAGGTAAGCTATATAGATAAAGATATCTATTTGGGAGATTTGCCCGAAGAATACAACAAAACTGAAGAATACAACCTGGAGTTTTCCAAGGATAACCACAGATGTTACCTAAGAAATACCATCAAGAGAGATTCAAAAAACTTTCAAACATTTTTCAAGAAAGTTCTTTAGGATTTTATCCGGTGATTGTTCTATCGAATTCCCTAGGTAGAACATCCTCTAATACTTCCGTTATGAACATCTTCTGAAAATCGACCAGAAACTCCTCCAGAGCTGCCTTCAGGGATTTGTTAGGGTTTCCTAAAAATCCTTCTGATTTTTGTAAAGATTCCCACAACCAAATTTGCTAAGAATAGCTTCAAGAATTACTCCAGAGATTGCTCCCGAGATTTGTTTAAGAATTCCTACAGTAATTCTTTAAGATTTCTCAAGGAAGTTTCAAAGATTTATCTTAGCATTCTTCCAGGATTTTTTCCAATCATTTCTTCAAAATGAAAATTTATTTTTTCAGAGAATTGACAATTTTAAAAATGTGAGTTATTTCTAAAGCAAATCTTAAAGTAACCTCTGATGAATCTTGTGTAAGTTTCTAAGTAACCCTTGATGAATAAGTATTTCTAGAAGGACTCTTGAGGAAATTTTAGAATATTGTTAAGATAAATTTGTAAGATAATAGAAAATAATCTCTGCAAAATTAAATGTAGGAACTTCTTAGGACGGAATCCTAATCTGCGTAGGAATAATCGAAGGATAACATGTAAAAATTGTTGTAGTGTTGGACCCTAAATAAACTTTTGAAAGTTTCAGGGGGATTGTTTTTCCAGAAATGCTCTGAGATATATATGGAAAAACTGTAGTTGTAATTCACGGATGAAATGCTGGAGAAATTCCTTGAACAAATTGTAGAGGAACTCAATGATGAAACACAGGTCGAATTCGAAAAATTCTTCGAAAAGTTCTTAATGGATTTTCTCGAATAACACCTTGAGGATATTATGGAGCAATTTGTTGGAGTAACCGCAAAATTCTTGTAGAGATTCTTCGAAAAACTTCAGAAATTAACCTTTGCGAACCTTTTTTTTTGAAGATATTTTTAAGAATCTTTGTAAGATCTCCTATAGTAACAACTGAAGAAATCGGTTGAAGGCGTAGTGGATAAATGTCTGGATCCTCACTGAAAGCAACTTTCTAGAGTTTTGGATCAAAATAGGGACCAAGTTTCTAAAAAGAGACCTGCTACCAACATTGAATCATAGACATTACTAAAATAATTGCTGTAGCTTTCCTATGAAAACCCCATAAAATATTTTTGAATTCATAGAAAATATACATGAGAAATTACTCCAAATATCTCCAGTAGAACCTGCTGGAATTGTCTATGAAAGAAATTCTAAAGCTTTTTTAAGGAAAATAACTGGAAAAACTTCCTGGAAGTTGTGTTTGATCCTTCGACCTTGACGCTTGCTCCTGCGGGGGCAGGCGATGAGGGCAGGATCAAACATGTCGCGCATCGGTCGAGTGAAAGTGAAAAAGTGGCGTGATCGCTTAGTTGTGTTTGATCCTTTGACCTTGACGCTTGCTCCTGCGGGGGCCGGCGATGAGGGCAGGATCAAACATGTCACGCATCGGTCGAGTGAAAGTGAAAAAGTCGCGTGATCATTTAGTTGTGTTTGATCCTTCGACCTTGACGCTTGCTCCTGCGGGGGCCGGCGATGAGGGCAGGATCAAACATGTCGCGCGTCGGTCGAGTAAAGTGAAAAAGTGCCGCGTTCGATAAGTTCTTTTTGATCTTTCGACGTTGACGCTTGCTCCTGGGCAGTGCGTCAAGAAAGCCCGAGCAGTCTTCAGTTGTTTTCCTTCTCGGCAGTGTTGCCACATTTTTTTCGAATCTCATCTGTGATTTCGGCCGAAAATTTTTTTTTTATCTTAGGTCAACTTCCAAAAATCTTGGTAAAAATCTGTGTCGTGCAAAAATCTGAAATTCATGTTTTTAGATCGAGAAGAACCTTTGCAAACGTATTATTAGTAATTTAAAGATGCCTAATTGCTTCTAAAAGTTCAAAAAGTTATTTTTTAAGAAAAAATAAACATAGTACCGTAATCCGGGGTAACATTGTTTTTTTTTTTTTTGAATGTATCTTAAACATTTCGGTTGAAAATGCAAATGTTGCCAATAATATATTTTTAAACAAGTACTGCCACCCATAGCTCGTGACTGTATACTGTATTTTGTTCTTTGAAAGATTTAAGCATGTTTAAAAAAATGTTTTGGTCGACTTTTTCATTTAGCTGATATGGGGATTCACCCATGTAAACAACGTTCGGTAATATTGAAAATGTCGTTACTTACTTAAATCATGGCCCCTGAAGCCGAATATGAAGGCCAAACGCTTACAAGTCATTTACTTTTTGAGTTGTTTTAAAATTCAAAACACTTCGAACCACGGAATACGCCTAAATGTAGGCAATTGCCTAAAGGAATTCTACATTCTTAACAGTAATTCGTTAATGTTGCCTAATTGAGCATTCAATCATCAATTGAAAGTTTTGACAACGGAATCGTTTTCGGCGATGCCATTTCTAGTGAGAACCGCATTTTTCTTGTTCATATCGTGTGTAGAACTTATGTGAGATATGGATCTTCGATAGTGTCATACTTAACCATTGAAATGATTGTTTCCAAAAGTTTACAAATTAACGTATAAGGTCAACCCAATTTTTGCAAAAATCTTCACTTTTATTAGTTCAGGAATATGAGAAAGCGAAGCACCATTCATGATTTGGAAATGTTCCTCCAATAAATGATGATACGAACTTTTTACGAGATGAATCATTCCGATCAATGTTACCCCGCTGATCAATGATACCCCGGACTACGGTAATGGCTTTTCTGCTTTATATCTTCCAAAACTGGGTGCTTAACTCGTGAAATATCCTAAAATCTTAAAAATCTTTTTTATCCCAAAAATCTGTGATCTGTGATCACAGATATCTGTAGGCAAAAACAGAAAAAAATCTGTGTAATTACAGATAAATCTGTGTATGTGGCATCACTGCTTCTCGGGTCGCGCGCCTATTTTCTCTATGTATTTTTATATAGCCGAGCAAACGAGTGAAGCTGAAAGTGGATTGTTGCTGCTCAAGGATGACGGATCAATTGGTGAGCTCGTTTCATGCTACTATTTCTAATCTATAAAATATGTATGATTGCACCTTTAATCGTTACAACGGTGAGACGTAAATATGATTTTTCAACAAACTATGAAAGGTTCGTCACTGTGAGTGTCGACATAAACTCTGATTCATAAATTATATACGTCTAATTTTTTTTTCTCAAAACACCTTTTTCCTTTTACTTTTATTTTTGTAATTAAAAAAAATTTTTGAATGGTTCGACACTACGAGTGAAGACTTGCGAAAGGTTCACTTTATTCAACAAACTTTGAACGGTTCGTCACCTCAAGTGTCGGCATAATTTTTCTCTACATAGATGTTGTTCATACCAAATGAAAATATTATTTTTACATATAAGCATATTTATAGCTCACAAATAATTATTTATCATGGTCTAATCGCTTATCAAAGTGAATCCTGTGACCCAACGATCCTCCCCATTAACAAACATCCTTCCCAGTAACCTTTGTGGAGATGCAGAGGCAAACACGTCTCCAAATAGCAAAGGTTACACACTAACATTCCTTCCCCCAATCCCACCTGACTGCAAGGACGTGGCCGGCGCCGTTATTGACCATGTATAAATAGAGGCACTGAATTATGCACACTGAAGAAGATTATGGCCAATCCCAGCCGATCTTCTAGTTGATTCTTTGTGCATTTTCACTGACCTCGGTCAATCACGGAATAGCAACCATTGATATGTGTAGTCAGTCTAAGCTAAGCTAAGCTAAGCTAAATCACTGGAAGAACTTCCTGGATAAATTTCATCGGGAATCCCTGAAATCCCGGAGGAATTCCTTTAGGAATTTCGTCAGGGGTGATCTCCCTTAAGAAATTACGGATAATTTCTTGGAAGATTTCCCGAAAGAATTTCCTGGGAGAATCCGTCAGAAAATTTTCGGACCCATATTTGTGAAAATGGCTTAAAAAATTACTGAAAAATTCGGCGTAGAATTTCCTGAAGAAATTCGAGTAGAATTTCCTGGAAAAACAAATCCGTTACAATTTTTTTTAAACTCTGCAATCATCCTTTTTCGTGACTTATTTTGTTTAAACTTCTGCTGGAGCAGCAGTTGCCTTTAGGAGCAAATTTGAAAGTGTTGGAAGAATTTCTTTATGCATCCTTTGAAAATCGCTGTCAGAATTGGAAGAAATTCGGAGAAATTCTGCAGAAATCTCTAGGGGAAATTCTGAAGAGTCTACTGAAGAAGTTCTTGAATGTATATTGGAGGAATCTCTGGGGGAACCACTGGAACAATTTTAACGTAATTTTTCAAAAAAAATCTGAATTTGTTCTCATTTGATTTCGAAGCACGATCAAAGCAAGCGAAGGAAAACATCGCTTCTGTATCGGTCCATTATTGGCAATGTTTTGCAAGTTGTAACAAGCTTGATAAATAGCAGCTACGAAGGAGAGACCCAAAGAGAGAGATCGATGGTTAAATCTATTTTATTAGCTTATTTTCCCTTGAGGGTAGGTGTTTTACTTTACTGGCATGATAAACAATACCCAACATCTTACAGCAATTGTGCCCCTCAGGTTTGGAGCTTGTTTAGATGGGTTTTATCATGCACTGTTATCCCCCCGATACAATCAGAGCTGTAGCAGTAGACGATAAACAGACTCTCATGATGTACTGCGAATTACGATTGTTACAGAGAGCGGTAAGTGAGAGATACGATTTTTTCAGAACTCAACCTTAGAACGTCTTACCTTCAAAATTCAAAATCCAATATTCAATGGCCATAAGTTATGTTGATTTTGACATACCTGAAAAAAACGAAAAAAAAAAATATTAGAATAGGTATCGAGCAAAAAGACAAAAATGAAAGAGTGCCATAACAATTTACCTGCATCAAATAAGGGCAATTGAAAGAAACTTTTTTGTTTTCTTATATTTATTAGATGAGTTTTTTTCAATTCAATTTCCATTTGTACGAAATTTGAAGAAAAGTGTTATCATACTAATAAATAGATATAAATAATAATAAATAAATATCATAGCTAATAAATAACAATTTTTTTACAAACATGTAAGTAATATTAATTTATATTCATTTGCTTCAAATTTCTTCGTGTGTGAAGTGAATATACCTTTTTGTAATAATTCTAATCGGCTGATTTCTGTAGTTGATTTAAGAAGTAGATTTTTGCAATTTAGTGTACGTAGTGTTACATTGATTTGAAAATGCCATAGCTTTTCCATGGTAGTTCAACTCACCACCATATCCGGAAGTAACAAAGTTTCTTTTCAGATAACACAGTTTCTTCACATCCATCATCCGGACAAAAAAGTGATCATAAGATATCGACCATACATGCTGGCGATGTGTGTGTATGCTTCAACGACAAACCTATTATGCGCCTTTTATGCGGATTTATCGTCGATGGACATCGATCGACCCAGGCCAGGAGGGTTTTTCTCACTCTTCTACACCATTTCTCTCCTATATGAATCGGTAATGAAAAGGCACTCAGTCAGTCAGTCAATGGACGGTAGGGTGCGACTTATATTCTGAGAAACAAAAGCTCGTGTGTTTTTTCCGAATTTTAATCATATAAGAAAAGAAACCTGAAAGTTTGAACCAAAAATATTAGGTTATTGAGATGGCGCTTAATACATGCAGGTCAAAATTTCGTATGACCTTTGTGAAATTTTTTATGAATTCGTTATTTTTTCTATCGAATCAACTTAAAAATAAACATTCATTTTTTATTAGAGATCCATAATTCAGCTAGTTTTTGTGGAACAACTAAGTCATAACAATTTTTTACTCTGTTCTTTGAAAACAATCAAATTATCTTCAAAAACATGTAAATATATTTGGAATCGGTTGATTATTTTTGAAGTTACGGTTTAACAAACTTCATAATTAGTAGAATGAGGAACATTTAGGAGAAAACTGCTTTTGGCTAATAATAATTACAATTCTAGATAAGCTTGATGCTCAACAAGCATTTCGTTAATCTAATTTCAAAAAGAATGGTGCTAAAAGAATACAAATTGGTTGAAAAATAATGAAGTTATCAAAACTTCACTGAAGGTCATATTTTATAACTTGGAAATTCACCTTCAACTCGCTTGCGCCACCACTTAATTCTAATATTTTTGACTCAAACTCTAAGGATTCCCTTTTCATGTGATTTAATGTGATGATTCATGTGATGATGAAGAGCACATAATTTTTCAATTCTGAAAACTTTCGAAAAATGAGCCGCACCCTAGTGGACGTATATTCACTGCCGCCACACATATTATGCATGAAAGCCCGGACCCGGACAGTTAAAATTCGATCATTAGGTAAGCAGGAGCTGCAGCACGCCGAGTGGCAGCAGCAAAAATGAAGGAAAACGAAAGTGCATTCTCTTTTATTAGGCCTTACGTTGCAGTAGCAGCAGTGCAGCAATAACTCTCTCCTTGATGCACATAGAAATGTTACCGGCAGACATTGACTGCGCGCACTGCACGCCGCCTGATGGTATGTATGGATTGCCCATGGTCGCCATCATAGTGGAAAGATATGAGATTGCAACTCTCACCTTACAGTCATATATTGGTTTGCTTATTATGCCATCACTTTATTCTGTTTCTACTGGTCGAGCCTGGTCAGAAGAAAATTTGTTCGAGACTAGGATTAAATAGAATAATGATAGATTTTATTACATTTTCGAATCTTGCATCAAGCTTTAGAATGAAGAATGATCCACATTGAAGTTATAGCAGCATTTCAATCGGAGTCAATTGAAATGCGTCAAAGGCGAAGAAGCACAGAATACACTGTATGATACAGTCAGCCTGATCTTCAATACAGTGCCCGAAATTCCTATAAGCGCATGACCATTTTTCACCGGCACATGTAGTATGAAAGTCCAATACTTCAATAAATCATCTCTGCTTTTAGGTATTCGGATAATATGATATTTCTACCAACTACTAAGACTTTTCTTTCAAACAGTTTGGAATGAAGAGGAAAAAACGGGATTTGAGTATGGAAATTCTTATAAGCGCACCTTTATTTTCAGATCATAAAAAAATCATATCACAAGAACACAACAACTTTAGTACTTGGTTTGTTTACCATTTTTCAGAATTGTTTCATAAATTCGTTTCGGCATTGAATCGACGAGGTTCTGCAGCATTGTCAAAGGAATTTTACGCCACTCCTCTCTAACAGCTGCTTCCAGCTCTCGAACTGATCCGAACTGCCGTCCTCCACTGTAAACCCGTCTTGCGAGGATTCCCCAAAGATTTTCGATTGGGTTTAGGTCCGGACTCCGCGCTGGCCAATCCATAACTGGGATGTCCCGCTCCAAAAACCATTGTTTGGAGGCCTTGCTGACATGGATCGCAGCGTTATCTTGTTGAAAAACAAATTTGTTTTCCATCACATCCTCCGTAAATGGGATCAAAACACTGTCCAGAAGCTCAACATAGTTTTCGGACTTTATTCTGGTAGTAATTGTTGCAATCGGGGTTTTACCTCTACGTGAAAATGCAGCCCAGACCATCAAACTTCCTCCACCGAAATTTCTGCTCAGCTTCACTTGCGGATCCTTCCGAAGATCGTGCCTATAATACGCGCAGCAGTCAGGACCATCAAGATTAAACTTCTTCTCGTCGGAAAAAATCACGTTGTTCCATTCCCGCTTCCAAGACATATGGTTTCTGGCAAAATCCAGTCTTGCCTGAACATGCCTCGGAGTAAGGTTGGGTTTTTTGGCCTTTTTCGTGTACACCATGTGTCCAGATCCACGTAGTATTTGAGATACTCGCCTTGTTGTGATGGAAAGACCCAATTCCTTCTTAATACCGGATGAATCCAGCTCCCCGGCTTCACCAAGCTGGATAATTCGGTTCCTCTCACGGTTGGTGATCTTGGAGTTGCCCTTGTTTTTCTTCCGGATGCCGTAATTCTCACCTTTCTTCAGGAAATTTCGCACGACCGTCTCTCCTCTACCGATCTTCTTGGCGATTGCACGGTTACTTTGGCCAACATCCTTCAATTCAAGGATTAATCTTCGCTCCGTTTCGTCCAAGAACTTTCCTTTCGGCATCTTGAAAACTGTCAACAAACAACACTGTGCACGAATCGCAAAACTTTCCGCACGCATCCGTTTACATCGGCAGCAAAAGAAAATGACAAGTTTTTGTAGTGTGAGTGAAGCAAACACAAATGGCGTTAGCTTGGACACTGTGCGCTTATAGGAATTTCCTGGCCAAAAAATGATATTTTTATTTCACAAAATCGAAAAATTATTAATTTTGACTGTCTTTCATACAACCAAGTGGAAATATAGTAAATATCATTTTAGTAACAGATCGTCAATGTTTTATGTAATAACTAGTCGCAAATGTTGAAAAATGCGTGTGCGCTTATAGGAATTTCGGCCACTGTAGCAGTTTACGTAACAGTCCAACACACAGGATTCTAGCTGCAGTTCTTGAAAGTATACTTATACTAGCAGTACTCTATTTGGTTTTTGAAGGACTAGTTCGAAATTTGGAGTTACGCCCTTTCCATTTTTTCCTTAGTACGACTATATCTCATAAACTTTTGGGAATCCCTCAATACAATCTTTGGACGAAATGTTCTTCATACCAAAAAGCACATCTCTCATGAACATGTTGTGACGGTATACTCATTTTTTCTTTTTTTTTTTTTTTTGGCGCAAAAACTTTAAAAAAATGTTAATTTTTCAATTTTTTTGAAGTCTGTGAAAGTCATTCAGTGGAGTCATCTCGCTATGAGTCAGCCTAGGAGCTCATCAAGAAGCCATCAAGCAACGTATTGATGCATTCCAAATCCGCAAAAGATTTCTACAGTAATCTGACAATGATTTCCTATGGATTTTACCGAAAACCAGCTACAGACTTGGATGATCGCCAAGAATTTCATGGGCAATCAGGTAAAGATCGCAGGTGTAATCAACTGAGAACAGGGCGAACACCCTATTTGTGTGTGTGATGTGACGAATACCAAGATCTCGCCATACTTATGGTTGAGAGTTCAAAAATTATGCCCAACAAGGAAAAGCTTTGCCGGTTATTTGCTACAAACCTACCGTTTTTTTTCGCACGTTCGGTGAAGATTTTGAAATGTTTTAAAAACAAACAAGAAAAATATCACACGGAACCCATAGAGATTACCATCCCAAGAATCCGAACACACACAACTTACCAAGCATGAGCATGATTGACCGTCCGCAGTTGCTACTCCGTTATTGCAAGAACAGCCGTTCTTACACACGGAATCATCAGACGCAATTCAGGATCAGTAGAATCATCAATGTGTAAGTACTGGTGCTCTCAATATTATAACAAACAATAACGAGGCCGGCTGCGTCCGAATGAAGGTCAATTTGGGTATGGCAGGGAATTATTGACGTGTTACTTGCTTTATGGAAGCCGAGGAGTCCTCTGCACATCCACAAGAAACTCTAGGACAAGGAGAATTGTGTCAAGGATATCTCTTAGAAAACGATAAGAATCTTTGGTAGAAGTTATGGTCTACATGGCGGTTCAGAATTAACTATTCTTGTATTGCTAGATTTACGCCAAAAATCTTAAATAAAGATCTCAACTAAGGATTAGCTAAGTATATCTAAATATATTGATCAAGATTTTGAAGCAAGGATCGCGTGACGAATTTAACAAAAATGACAAAGAAATCTACTACTACACTAAAGTGGCCAGATATGTTAGGCCTCAATGCGGGACACAATTGGTAAACTTATGAAAATAAGTGTGCGAATTATAAATAGTACTCATTTTTTATTATTGATTTTAAAAATCAATATAAAATACAATTTTCTATGAAAAGATTAGATTTGTTTATGATAGTTTTAAGTTCGTTATTTCTAAGAAATTTTTAACTTATTGCTCTGTTGCTCAAAACTATACATATTCTAGTGAAATTTTCTTAAACTGTCGTGGAATAATTTTCAACATTCAACAGATAAAAATATCAAAACAAGTATAAATTTAGATCTGAATCACACGGTATTTTCGAACTAAGTTTTTCAAGGAATTTTTTTTAAGCTTTTCGAATAAATTTCAAAGATATTCAAGCAAAAAATAATAGTATTTCGAACTGAATCCTTTCAATATTCTGGATGAAAACATTCTAAAACATATTTCAAATTAAGAATGATACTGAGCATTATTCTGTGAATTAGTATTCTTAATAAAATCTCTGAGTTCAGACATGATTCTTGGCAAAATGCAGGAATTGGAAATATATGTTGTAA
This sequence comes from Aedes aegypti, assembly GCF_002204515.2. Lineage (NCBI taxonomy): Eukaryota > Metazoa > Arthropoda > Insecta > Diptera > Culicidae > Aedes > Aedes aegypti. Next base: position 119,809,624 of record NC_035107.1, read on the forward strand.
AACAGAAGAGAATTATTGACAGATTCTGAACAGTGCCATGAGAAGATTCTGTACCAAATCATGCACCTCAAATAAATGAATGCTGTTTCGTATCCTGTGAGTATTTTTAAAAGACTGTGCCAAACATTTTGTGGAAATTTTTACTCGTGTGTACTCTGCAAATTCTGATTTTAAAAGAATTATGTTAAGATCCCGGCTGTAGGTAAATCTGTGGATTCCATTAATTTCGATTATAAATCAAACAGTTACAGAAAATCAATAAAGCAATACAGCGATCAGAATCATGTTAGGTTTCAAATAATATTTTGTGAAGATTCCAACAAAAATTATGTAAGAATAAGAATAAATATCTGTAAATGCTATTAGGATCTTGATAAGAGTGTTGTTGGTGAATGGAGAAAGCCGTCCGGTATGCTAATTTTGAATTTATACAAAACAATAAATAACATTTTGTTGTTCATATTTCAACTACAAATTCCATTAATTTTGGTTATCTGTTCAATCTGGGACGTTTTCTGGGACGCTTGGTGATGCGGGACAGGTTGCTCAAATCCGGGACTGTCCCGCACAATCCGGGACGTCTGGTCACTTTATACTACACACTACTAAATCCTGAACTGTCGAAGACATATTGATTCTCTACGAACCTTATAAATATTCTATATGAACCTTATAAATGTTCCAATATTGACTTGATTCTGTTACTACTTCCTACATTTCGCTTCGCTCAGATTTATTTTAGCACACGCTTCTTTTCTACGGCGACGCTGGCCAATGAGTCGCAAATTTTCCTAATGAGACTGGAGCGCACAGCTTCAGATAAAGTACCTCCCATAGAAATTGGACGTGGACGGCGAGAAGAGATCAAACGAGCTTGAAAAAAGGCATCACACTTTGACAGGTGCTGTGCTGCTAAATTGATCGTATCCGCGTTTGACATCCCTACAGCGCGCAGTGGTCCGAATTGGCAGTTTAGTAGGAGAAAGGTTCTCTGTTTTAGTCAATTTTAGACATGTTATGTCTTTAGAGAAGTTTTTCGTAAATTAGTTTTGTAACTTATTTGAAAAAAATAATGTGGAATATGCTCTTATTTATGTTCTAATTTTTAATCAAACATTGTTTTTTGAGGACATTTTTGGTTGTATTCTTTAGCAAGCGCGTCAAAATTTTCTCAAAATTTTCTACCACGGCGGATATTCGAACTTACCTCAGCCATTCTATAAAAAAAAGATCTAGTGGGTCACCGAATTCCGTGAAAATGTGCTTTTTGTTCCTTAAGGATACACGTGTTTTTGGATTTTTTGATTTGGGTGACCATTTTCTGCTTGAGAATTTTTCGAGTATTTTCGTGAAGAATTTGTAGAAGGAACCATTGCTTGGTGATCTTGAAGATAATATTGGGGAGTCTCACCAAGAATTTGTTGTACTATTTCTCAGTTATTTCAGAAATCATTCCTAAACAAATTATTAAGAAACAGTTGGATCATATTTCAAACTAACAATTGGAAGTTATGTGTAACAATTACGTAGAGGGCCTTCGTGAAGAAAAGTGTAAACGAATTTCTAAAAGATTCTCTGGTGGAATTCTTCGAGCGATTTTTAAAGCAATTTGAAAGAGTTTCTTCGAATTTTTTTCTGGTAAGATCAGGTAATCTTAAGAAACTACATAAAAAAATTGTTGAGTAATAACTACTAATCTCTGGAATGGTTTTCAGTGGAAATCCCGGGAGGAACTCAGTGAAAATTTGTAAAGGAATTATTTTACAAAGCGCTGAAAAAGTACAGAAGAATCAATTCTCAAAGGAATCTCTTAGCACATGGTTGAACGCCTGAGAAGAATGACGTGAGTTCTTTGGAAAAATTATTCAAGGATTTTTTTTACTGCATTAAACAAAAAATAAATATATTTCGTAGTGAAAATTGAAATTTACAATCATTGAAGTGCAGCGGTATGAGAAAAAAAACAAACAAATAATATCAACACAGACCTATGCCAACTACGGAATTTGTAAAAAAAAGTGATAATTGCAACCGATATAACTTCTGTAAAACAAAAAAAATGGTAAGTCCCCCAGAAATTCTAGCTACGCCAACGCAAACGACACTCCAAGTAATATCCTTCACGATTTATTTGAGAAATCGGCGTATGAGTCCCAACCCAAGAGGAATTCTTGTAGGAATCTTTGTGAGAAATGGAGAAACCGAAGGAATAACGAGGTGAGTTCTTGAATGCATTTCTGAGGGAATCTCTGCAAAAATCTTTGAATGAATTCCTGAAGCGTGGAGGAGTCAGTCAACGGTTTCTAGAAGAATCAGTGAAGGAGTTGCGTATTAATCTCTGGAACTTTTTGGATTTACACTACAATGTTGAGCAAGGTTCAAGTGTGTAACTCGTTTTTTTCTGAATAAATCAATCAATACACATTCAACTAATCACCACTGGAGGAAAAAACATGATCTTCATTAAAGCATTAAAGTCATCAATGACAAAAAATTGACTTATTGCAAAAAAATGATTGCAAGTCAGTTAGGAGCAAAAATAACTGCTGCCCAGTGCACTGAAAAGGTAAATAGGCAGCTATGAAATTATATATACCAAATTGTGTTTCAACAGAAACACCCAATGTTTCAAAAACTTTGGTTTCAAATGACGAAAAAAGTTGGTGTTTTATGCCTATGAATGATGATAGCAATTCCATCACATGCCCCATAAAATCAATCATTGCGAGAAACAAAAAAAAAATGATCTGTTTTGACTTTGGATCCAGGTTTCAAATAAGTTTCAGTATTAACTGATATATGTATATGTAATTGTAATTGAACAGCTTGTCCGCTTTACTATTCAAAAATAACCATTCCAATCCAAAATATTAAAAAAAATATTTGGATCAATTGGAGAAATGTAATCCAATAACAATTTTATTAGTAAATTTTCCTGCTAAATTGTCGATTCGAACCACTATGCTGCGGTAGCACCGACCAGCTCAGAGGTTAACTACATGGTTAAGGTTTACCGGCGCAGTGAGTAGGTATTGCCACTGCTGGCCGTCAACAAAAGCCGTCCAAAGGGCTCCGCTGACAGATTGGCCACAGCCATTAATTTGTGGTCTCCGGGACCTGTCCGTCCGCGTACCGCACCGGCGATGATGGATTCGTGTGGTTTTACGGGATGTGGTTAAGGGTTTTGTTAGTCTAAGCTCTAAGAGTTAATATTTTTATTGGATGGTTTTTTGCCGAGTCGATGACGGCTGCCATTAACTGTCTGTGACGAAGGGGTTCGGATTAATTGGAATGATAAAAAGCCTACGGGGGTGCGCTGAGCTTGAACAATACAGAGGTACGGTATTGGACAATAGTTCTGCAATTTTTTTTTTTCATACGAAATTTTTAAGTTTGATGGGTTAGATCTCCGTTTTCATGGACCAATTTGTATAACATTTTCACATCACATCAGATAAAACGATTCAACTATTTTTGAGTAATTTTTCCAATAAAGAGTTCAAAAGTATTGAACATCTGAAATTTTAACGAAAAAATATAACAAAAACTTTTTCTTATCGTCCCAATCTGCGGCTTTGCTGAAAGTATCATGCTGAAGACATCTGGTGATTTCAAAAATCCCTGCAGTTTTTTAAGCTAGGTATGCCAATTATTAAAATTGAAAAAAGTGCAAATGTTCTGTCCAATACTGTAGAACACAAGAAGTTTGTCCACGGATAGTTTTAGGGGCGGCACCGAGACTTGCAGCCAGCAGCGGCACGTGTCAGTTGTTAGCGGCGTGAAGTGACTATATGGCGTGCGCGCAGGCAGGCAGGTATTCGACAGGAGCGACGAATTAGTCGCGATAAAGGTGCAACAATTGGTTTGATGAAGTAATACCGCCCGAAGGGTTATGAATCACGAAGAAATAGTTACGTAGTTGTAAGGAGGGAAAGTGTGGGATTGCTATTCACAGGAATGCATTGTTTGATAATAAAGATACAGGATTTCTGGTAGGCGTTTTTTTCCAGCTTTTTGACATTGATTGATTCAAGAGGTTGTGCGTGATAGCCTTGAAGATTATATACGAGTTGGAAAACCGTGAGAAGATTATGCCTATGCAAGGAGATCTATTAATATGTAATAACTATGTTAGTGAGGAGAATCGAAAGCTTAGAAATTATTAAGAACAAATAATCAATTTTCAAACAGTGCTTTTGTACTATCGTGCCCTAGTGCTGTGCGTACACAATTATTTCAGATCTCTGATGTTTTCAAAACCACCTAAAGCATTAAAACAGTACTTCTCATTGCTAAAATACCAGTATTTTGACGAACATCAAATCGAAGCAGCCTTTAGTCCAGGCTCTTTGATTCAAGTGAGGAAGCAAAAAGTGGCGCCAATCGTGGTCAGTTGTTCCGATTACGGGAGATTTTAGCAGGAGATTTTGAACTCCATTAGGGGAATCAAGGTTTCCTTCCAAATCGCAAAGAAAGGAGACTGCCGCGTTTTGCCAAAAACTCTTAAAGATCGCGAACTTCTTCTCAAACATCTCGAAAAGAAGAAGCACAAATTGTTTACTTATGACGACAAAAATTAACGTTTGTTCAAAGTCGTTTTGAAAGATCTCTCAAGACACTATAAGTCACCTGGAGAGATCAAAAATGGAATAAATGATCTACTTGGATTTTCCCCAGTCAAAGTAATCATTATGAAAAAGAGAACCCCGGAAAGGTTTTCTCAAGAATATTATTTAGTTCACGTTAACAAAAAAGAACTAAATTATATTAAAGCTCTAAAATAATCTAAACTTATGTGTGACATGGGAACATTTCCAGAAACCTGAAGGAAAATTTTTAGAACCCCACTCAGTGCCGTCGGTGCCAAAAATGGGGTCATGAAATAAAACATTGTCGCATGTGTGCTAAATGCATGCGGAGGTTCTTCTCACGCTAAGAACGTCTGTCCTGTGAAGGAAGATACCGAAAAGATTGTATGCGCTAATTGCGGGGGCAACCATAAGTCTAAATTTTGGGATTGCCCTTCGCGCAAAGGAGTCGTTGAGGTTCGTACGACGCAGATAATCACAAGCTAATTTTCTTCCCTCCGGTTATCAGTTATAATCTTTTCAATTTGAAGGGAAATATCCGAGATAACTCAGGTAATTTCAGTTCCTCCCCTTTCCTTCCTACGGATAACCGTTGGAACTGTTTCAAATCAAATGGCATTGGCGTAGGAATAGGGCCCTTCCTGAATCATCTAGAAATAGTGGGAAAATCTCGCTTGTCGTATACAGTATCAGTGTAGCAGTTCTTCTACTTCTTCATGGCATTAACGTCCCCACTGGGACAGAGCCGGCTACTCAGCTTAGTGCTCTAAGAGCACTTCCAAGTTATTGACTGAGAGCTTTCTTTGCCAAATTACCATTTTCGCATTCGTATATCGTGTGACAGGTACGATTATACTCTATGCCCAGGGAAGTCAAGAAAATTACGAAAAGATCCTGGACCAACCGGGAATCGAACCCAGACACCTTCAGCATGGCTTTGCTTTGTAACCGCGGACTCTAACCACTCGGCTAAGGAAGGTGTAGTTCTGCGGTGCAGTGCAGTTCTGACTTTGGTGAATCGCGCGACAACCGAAAAATTACCCATCCGCCTGTTGCCGCGCCAATTGGTTACCGCATAAACCAGCTTGTTTTTGTGTGTGATGAGCGAAAATTTTCGATATCTTTGTTGCAATAAAATACCGTGATACTAAAACGCGTCCGGTGATGATGATTGTCTTTATGAGAATTCTATAAATTAATTCATACATTAACTACAACTCGAATATTGAAAATATAGGCAAAATTATTAAGGGAGCTTCTTGAGCAAAAGATAGCTGGAATGTTTGGCGAAATAAGGCTTTTCACATAAAAGATTTTCTCAAGGAATTTCAACCTGGCTAAGATTCTAAGAATAGTCCAATAAAATCGGCCATATTTTTTTATTTCAGCACTAAACTTTTTCTTTGGTTTCGCTTCAATTTCTTACTTAACTCTTAACTTTTTTGTTTCCAAGAAAAAGTTACATATTCTCAAATATCTTAGTATAATATTTTCTCAAGGAATATCGAAGAGATGAAGTCACTTTTTGTTTCAAATCTCTTGGAAATTAGTCGAATAATATTGTAAGACTTGCTCATACTTCCAACGTGAATTGCTTCTGGAGGACAACCATTCCTACAATGTCTAGTATTCATCCACAAATTGATTCCAGAATATGTTCTCGGCTTCAACTAAAAAAATTACTAAATCTTTCAAAAGTTCAAATTTTCCCATCACAATTCCTCCAAAAATTCACTGATTCTGTCATTTTTTTTTCATATAGCATCTAAAAAAATACAAATTCTCTCGCGAAGCTCGTCGAAAGTCCTTCAGAAATATGTCCATAATACAACAAAAATTGCGTCCTGAATTATCTTAGCATAGCAGTAAAGGAATCTGTGAAACAACATTCATCAAAATAACTGGGATGGGATTTATTATGAAATTCATAAAGAAATCTGTTGGCATCTTCCTTAAAACAGTACTTTAGACATAGTTTTATCAATTCTGCCAATAATTCATATTCTTGAATTGAATTCTTGTGCAATTCCAAGACGGAATTCTTTGAGGCTTTCTGGCAGATTTCTAGGGAATCCATTAACGATAATTCATAAAAAATTATTCTGAGGGAGCTTCTTGAGATTTTTTGTTTATTAGGAGAGGTTTCAATTATCCTGTAGTCGTTCACCTCTAGAGCAAAGTTTGTAAATAATCACTTATCTTTAGTTGTACCGTTACCAATCTATTGTTTCTACCTACTGCAACATTTTGTTGTTTCTCCTTCCTTCACTTCATGCTTTCTTGAGCAACTTTGTACGAAAAATCTTTCCATACTCAAAAAAGCAACATTTTAAAAAATTTAAACGAAAAATAAATTCTAGGAGTTTTGAAAAATTGCAGGATTCTTATAGGTATAGTTCCTGATTTCTGAAAGTCCATCAGGAAATCCTGAACAAATTTTAAAAGTAATTCAAAAATTCAAAAATTTTACCATAAGACATCTTTGGCAATGTTCTTAAAAATACCGTCTTCACGTGAAACTTCTGCAATTCTGTAGTAAAAAAAGCCACCCAAAACAGTTTGTTTGCATTTTCTGCAAGTAGGAAGAAATTGGTTTGGTTAACTAATAATGAAAACAAGAAACATTAATCTGTTCACCATAGTATCATGAAACTTTCAAGCTCATGTAAAACGTTTTCGAATATGACGATTTACGAATTCCATGCCAAATCGGTCAGTCACAGAACTCGACCATCTTCGAATTGCCGTAAATTTTGCACATGTTTTTGATATGGTACAATAAGCGTTTTCCATAGAAAAATCGATCCTTTTGACTCGAGAATAACTTTTGAAAATGGCCTATAAAATTTTGCATGCGACATATTTGAAAAATTATAACTCCGAAACTATTGATTTTAGAAAAAAATGTTCTATGAAGAAGTTGTAGTTAACCGTTTGGGCAACAAGAAAAAAATATACGCTGAAAAAATATTTTATGTTTTCACATTCAACTCTCCCTAACTCGATATTGAAGGGACCATCGAGTTAGGGAGGTATCGAGAAACAGAACACAAAACCAGTGTAACTGCGATCCTAGGGACCATCGAGATAGCCATGAAAACCAACTTTTACTATGGTTCTCTAACTCGATTTCGAGATACGGAATATCGAGTGAGGGAAAGTTAACTGTACAAGAAAAATTCAATAAAAAAAATTTAAATTTTAAATTGCACAAAAACATCATTTTTTATATATATTTTAAATTTTAAAATAGAATCATGATAGTAAACAGATGTTTAGTACAATTTCTTGTGATGGAGAAATTTTTATTGAAAAAGTTTTTCTAAGAACAACTTTTGGTCGATTTTCAAAATTTTGATTTTTGTCAAAATAAATACGTTCTGATGATACAATAAGAATCCTAAAATGGTTCTATACCATAACGATTCCTTGGATATCTTCTCTAGAAGTTTCGAAAATTTATATCAAGTTTAATGCATAAAAATATTATTTCATTACAAAAATAGGCCATTTTCATTAGTTATTCGCGATTCTCCATCAATAATAATACGTTTTCGAGAGCAAAGACCATATTTCTTTCCACTGACTTATTTTCCTCGATGAAGAATCGCGAATAACTAATGAAAATGACATATTTTGTATTTAATTTATATTTTTTTGCATTAAACTGTAGATAATTTGGAAATGGCTACTTCTAGAGAGGTGATCAAGATAATCGTTATGGTTCAGAATAAGATTCTTATTATCATCAGAACGTATTTATTTTGACAAAAATCAAAAATTTGAAAATCAGCAAAATTTTGTTTTTAGAAAAAGTTTTTTATTGAAAATTTCTCCATCACGAAACTTTGTCCCAAACATTCGTTCACTGTGATGAAAATTAAAAAAAAAAACTACAACTTCTTCGTAGAACATTTTTTTCTAAAATCAACAGTTTCGAAGTTATAATTTTTCAAACAAGTTGCATGCAAAAATTTATAGGCCATATTCAAAAGTTACTCTTGAGTCAAACCGATATATTTTTCTACGGAAAACACTTTTTCTACCATACCAAAACCTAGTGCAAAATTTAATCCAAATCGAAGACTATCGAGCACGAATTTTATTTTTTCGGCCCATTTTGAATGGTACTCGTCATATGTTATATTCAAATACCTTCAGTAAATATTCTATCAATTTTGACGTAAATTACTGTCCATTATAAAAGAAGAATAGAAAACAAGAATTTTGGTGGTGAGCCCTACAAAAACACCTGAGCTTCTATGTGAGGTACATTGTCATGAATTCCGTCAAAAAGATTCAGAAGTTCTACGGTGATTTTTGAATTTTTTTTTTTTTTTTCGAAAAGAGTTTTTTTTTTTTCAAATTCAATTTAAGCTGAAATTATCTAGATTTTTTTTCCAAAACTCTAAAATTCGATATAAAACGGATATTGATATGGACTAAACCTTAGAGTAATTTGTGAAGAAATACCAAAATAAATATTGATGTTTACTGGAGTAGTTTTTGAGCCAAACATGGAGAGTGGAAAGATATCTAGATATTATTTATAGAAGAATAGGAATTAACATTCGAAAGATTATTTGATTGGATTTCTGCAAAATTGCAGAAGAGTCCTAGCACGAAATCCCTAGGAAACAATAATATATACCTCAAAAGGAATCCCTGGACAAATTTTCAGGATGTTTTTAAATATTTTGCTGAAGAGATTTGCTGAAAGTTTTGTTGGAGGAACCTGAAGAGAAACTTGAGGAATAATCTCAAAGGCAAAGTTGGAAAAACTGTTGGTTCACTCTCTACAGAATTTGTGAAAAAATCCATGCTTGGTGATCTTGAAGACGATTTTGGTGATTACTAAATTATTAAGGAACTACTGGAAAATATATTAAATTGACAATAATAATTTATGTGAAATAAGTGCATAGAGAACCTTAATGGAAATTGTTTAAAGTTCGAAATTTTTCAAGATTCTCCTAAGCAAATTTATATACAGTCTTCAAGATTTTTTTTTAATAAGATCAAAACGCCTAAAGAAACATTAGGAAAAAATCTGTTGAATAATAACTACTAATCCCGGGAATGATTTTTGTTGAATTCCCATAAGAAGCTCAGTGAAAACTCGTAAAGGAGATCCTGGAACATGCATTGGAAAAGCACGAAAATAATTCGTGGAAGAATTACAAAGGGATATTTCTCGTGAGTTCTTTGGAAGAATTCTTGGATTTTTTTTACTGGATTATACAAAGAATGGATATTTTCCTTAGTTGCAAAATTGAAATTTACAAGTATCACCGATGTGTAGCGTTATTAGACAAAATCACAGCCAAATAAAATCAATACAAATCTATGCCAACTAAGAAATTTGTGAAAATCGTGGTTGTTGCGACCGACATAACTTTGTTAAACTAAGAAATTCATATATCGTAATCATCGACTGGATGGAGCATGTGATGGAGTTGCTATCATCATTCATAGGCGTATAAAAAAAATATTTTTTTTCGTCATTTCAAACCGAAGATTTTGAAACCTGGGGTGTTTCTGCTGAAACACTGCTTGGTAAATATACTGTCATAGCTGCCTATTTTCCTTTGCTGTGCACTGGGCAGCAAGTTAATTTGCTTCAAACTGACTTGTAAAAACTGACTCGCAATAAGTCAAAAAAAAATTGTTTTTTGTAAATTTAATGGGATGTTGGTGGAATAATTTGCAAAGCAATACCAACGGCAGGATTCTATGCTCTTCAGGATATTTCTCAATTCAATATGCTGATAGTCTTACTTGTTTTTCCTTTTCTAGATACCTTTCTACGATTGATTAAGTTTTAGCCGACTCTAGTCAGCTTTGTAGCCAACTGGTGATTTTGATTGTGATCATGTCCCAGTTACATTTTCAATTATCCCACGAAGCGATTCTCAATCATATCAGCTCCACTTTCAATTATTTACGAGCCGACTGGAATACATAGATAATTCAAGCTTGGTTGACATATTTAACATATGTTTTCGGTTGACATATTATCCTGACAAATGGAAAAATGCCAAAGTTTTACCAATTTTAAAACCGGACAAAAAACCTGAAGAAGCTGCTTCGTCCAATCAGCTTGCTTTCCTCCATCAGTAAACTTTTTGAAAATGTCATTTTGAACAGAATGATGGTCTACATCAACGACTTGCCCTATATCCGAAACCAAGAACATTTTGAATAAAATCATTTGCACTTATCACAATTCATCGTCAATTGCCAGCATCCCACGATTACATGCTACACCATAAAGAAGCATTATTCCCGTAAAGCCTTGGTCCGGCATTTACACAGTCAAGTCATCACAAGCCACAAAATCCCAAAGATTTAATCGCGTGCCATCCACCACCGCACTATCGTTCGCATGACCACACCGGATTATTAGGCAGCTCTCAGCTAGGAAGCTGCGTTAAATGGTTCTCTTTCCCATCGGATGCACAAGGCTGGAATACCATTCTCATTGTAACCAAACCGATGTTGGATGCCACATTGCACTTGCGACCATTCCGGGTTCCGGATTCCACAGAACGTAACGTGTATGCAGTAGGGTGGTTCAAATTACATAAGTTATCTGTCAAATCGTACACTTCAGCTTAATTATCAGAACTCCAAGTCTGGAAGACTTCCTGTAAGAGCTGGTGTTTCTCAACGCAGCATTTTGAGATCAATATTATACAACATTTTCACTTCTGACTTACCTGAGTTACCTCAAGGATGTTAGAAAAATCTTTGTTTGCGGATCACGCAGGCCACTCGCCAATTAACGAAGCCTGTGTGTCAGCTGTACCTAGTACATTGCAAAAAAGTTTTGATTTTTTTCTTCGTGCTTGCAAAAAGGAGAAGATTTATCCTTATGCTTCCAAAATTCAACTTATACGATTCCCACATAAACCAAAAGCTCTTTATTTGAAGCCTTCAATTAGACATGTTGTCACGATGAGAGGGGTTTCAATAAATTGGTCAGATTAAGTTAAGTATCTACCCAAGTAACCACTAGCCCGCTAATTCGCCTTTTCGGGCTTATAGGGCTGTTATACAGCTAATATAGGGCATGTAAACCGTACAATAGCTCTATATTGGCATGGAGGGCGAATTAAAGTGCTATTTGATTACTTGGGTAGGGATCATCCTAGATGAAAATTCGACTTTCAAAAATCTCATTGAGAGCATTCAAGCTAAGTGTAACAAATATATAAAATGTCTTCATCTACTTATTAACAGAAAATCGAAACTTTGCCTTAGGAACGAGCTTTTGATCTTCAAACTTTCAGGCCTGCCATGTTGTATGCTGTAGCAATAAGGATTAGCTGTTGTAATATCAGGTTGAAAGAGATGTGATTTTCAAACTATTTTTTGAACCACCCTAGCACCCAGCCTATTGTACGCTCCCCGTGTTCTGGCGGGGCTGAAATATGTACTAACCTACAATGACGATGCGCTGTTGCCATACCAAGGTTGGCTACAATGCATTCTGCACAATCCGGCCAAACCACCACCAACCGGGAAACGGAAGATAAATCTCGTTCATTAACTATACGGGGTTTTGCCGGAAATGAGCCCTCCTTGTCCGGCTTGGTTGCTTTAGTGTGGTCTTGCCGGAATAGCTTTAGCAAGTGGGCCTTTGACCTAACACGATGGCCATCAGTGGTGATATGTAGGTAAGTTCCTTCATCTACTAAAGGTGATAAATATTCACGACGATCTTTTGGCTCATGGCGTTGGCTAAAACCAAACTCAAGTCCGTGAAGATGCGATATGAGAAAGTTGCTTCTTGAAGTAATTAATGCATGTCGGAAGATTTAAGCGACAAATTAATATCAATTTCCGTGGAGTTATTACCCCTTCCTCCCTATTAAGGCAGGTGTTGAAAATCTAGTCGATAGGCACTTACTCACATTGATTTTAATTTCTTTTATTAGAACATTCAACATTTGCAAGTATGAAGAAAACACATCCAAACTTTTTTGCAATCTGGCACGCAGGCTCCGTCCTTTGGCGGAGAGGCCCCTGTTATCCGCAAACACAGATTTTTTACATCCCTGAGGTAACTCAGGTAAATCAGTTGTGAAAATATTGGCCCCAAAATGGTGCCTTGAGGGACACGAACTCTTAGGCTTGGAGTTCTGATAATTAACCTGACTTGTACGATTTGACAGATATTTTTGAATTGTTCTAACAATGTATGATGGAAAGTTAAGAGTTTTTTTAATTTTACAATCAATCCATGCCACATTCTGACGAATGCTTTTTCTATGTCTGGAAGAGCAATACCAGTAGAATAACCTTCAGCTTTGTTGGAACGAATCAAATTTGTTATACATAAAAGTTGATGAGTTGTCGAATGACCATGTCGGAATCCAAAATGTTCAACGGCAAACATTTTGGTTGATGTGACCATCATTCTGTTCAAAATGACTTTTCCAAAAAGTTTACTGATGAATCTAATTGCAAATAATCATCAATTTCTATAAAGTCGTTTCCCCTCTCCCACTATGGAGCTAGGTGTCGAAAAAATCTAGCCGGTATGCACTTACTCACAAATTTCTTATCGTCTAAAGCCTTTCTGGTTTATCAGAACTGCGCGTCAGATTCCCGGAGTAAACACTGAATAAACCCCCGACAAATGAGTTCACCCCAAAAACAGAGTGTCGATAAGATTGCGCCCGCTGTTATCAATAACATATCTATAAATGTAATACCAGACTGCGACAAAGTTCAGGAAGTTCAGTAGGTTCACGTTCCCCACCGGAGAAAGATGTCACACTACCCGCCCCATTATATTCCACCGACGGGTCACGGTCAGCCCTTGCCGCACAACCCCCACGAGGGACCCATTTCCAGTACGGTATTTCCGCCGGATATGAACCCCAACTATCCGCACCAGCCCATCGGAACCCATTATCCACCGGGAGGAGTTCACCCACCGGGACATTATCCGCCGCCGCACCTGATGCCTCCGCCGTTGGATAATCCGAACTATCCGGGAGGTTATCCACCGGGACATTATCCTCCGGGGCATTACCCACCTGGGCACTATCCCCCGGTCGAGGGATACCCACCGCACTATCCGGTGCCGCATGAGCAAGCGGTAGGCTATGGTGCAGCAGGTCAACGCAAGGAACCGGAAAAGAAGTAGCTTCCCGCGATTTGATGATCTTGTGATTTTTTATCTAGTGATTAAGGTGTAGTGGTTACGTAATGATCCGCAGGAAAGGGTGTTGTGCAGCTCGAATCCATATTGAAGAAATAAAGACATGTTTTGACTTTATGGACTGGATGTATTATGCCGTCAGAAATGAAGAAAATGTGAGAAATAAGTTTAAAATGATTCCATTCTAGCAAACAGTTATTGAGTTGACTGTCGTTTCTAGAGGAGTTCTAATTACAGTTATGAGTCGATCATGATTCTGAACAAATTTCGTTCAATAAGTGTGAAGATTTTGATCATAATAGGGAGCCCAGTTCATATTTTTGCAACGGTGTACATTCCTTCTGATGCAAAGTAAGAATCAATCATTAGTTAAATTTATCAAATTGCAGAGCAAATCAACGCTCATGTTGATTTTAAACATAAAACAGCTATTTTTATGGTTAACGACGAAAATTGCTCATTTCCGATACCACTTGTAAGGGTCAATGCTTGTGTGGAAGTATATGAAGATAGCGAACATATTTGCACCACAATAATTATTTTGAACGTTTGTTGTCGATTTCACCCCAAGTTGGACCGTCACAAAGTGTGCACGCTCCACAGTGGTGCATGGCCGGACAACACCTCAAAAATTCATGATCTCAAAATCACTTGTTAATATTTTATATAGACTTCTCTACCATTGAGTGATGATTTTTTTAAATTTGAGCTTGATCTGTTTTGTTTTCGATTTTTGGCAGCATCGTAAGTGCGGGAAAGTCAGCAAAATTGGACTGCTTCAAATTCATCAACTATGGTTCACCAAACAAACTTCAAACAGCTGCATCTCAACGAAATCATAACCGATTTAAGCTCATTAGGCTTCATTTGAAAGTGTAGTCTTAAGCCTTAAACTTGGTTACAATAACATAAATTTCAACACATTAAGTTGTTATTTGTAGCAAAAAAATGTTTTTTGCAATCTTCAAAATTTTGATAAATTTTCAAAACTTCGTCCGTTTTATGTGAAGTGTTTCGAGAAAATGAGTCACTCACAATGAAGTAGCAAATCATCCATACTTTCTAACGTGTAATAGTTTTTCTTGCCCCTCTTTGCCCCTAGAGGTGAAAATTCCATTTTCATTTTTTATTATAATTTATCTATTTCATCATTCAAATCTGTATAATGTGTCATAACTCGTTTAAAAATTCATTGAAATTACAACAAGAAACTTAAATATGCATCTCTAGTTTAGATATATACAGAAGTTTCTGCATAATTACATTTTTGTTTTCGTGATAAAAGCCTTTTTATTCAAATGTATCAAAGATCTTATTTTTGACAAATTTCACTACAAAATCGAATTTTCAATTTTACAGTTATTTCCAACGGGTTGATATCAGGTATCCAAGATAGTTAATAGATTACCATTATCCAGCGATTTGGGACGTATTTGAGGTTTTGTCCGACCTTTGTATGAAAGGCCGCCACTGTGCGCTCCTTCAAAGTGTGATAGTAGTGTTTCGCACCGATTTTGATACCAAAAAATCAAATTTTATCACTAGAAAACTAATTCGCCTCATAGGGCTATTTAACGGCTAATATAGAGCATGTCAGCAGTATAACAGCACTTTATTAGCATTCAGGGCGAATTAAAGTGCTATTCGATTACTTGGGATTGTTTCATCAAATTGAAACTATTGGGAGGTAAATTTTGGACACTCAGGACGTCTTCTTCTTCTTGGCAGTACGTACCCACTGGGACAGAGCATCCCCCTCAGTGTTCTTCAATGATCATTCCCACAGTGCTTATGTAACTGAGAGCTTTCTTTGCCAAAGTTGCCATTTTCGCATTGTATGTCGTGCGACATGCCGGGCGTTATTCTATGGTCATAGAAGTCGAGGAAATTTCAATTGTGAAGCGTAAATGTGAGCGGAAATCAGAACGGGGCACCTTAAGCTTAGCTTTGTGTCAGAATAAAAAATTAGATAAAAAATAATTTACTCGGGACCCTTCAATGCCAATTTCATTGTGAGAATCCAGGAAGGAAGCTTATAATCATTTTTAAACGATTACCATGAGAATCCAGGAGGTTATCTAATGAGATCCCTGGAACGTTTCTGATCAATTTCCTGGAAAGTTTTTGACGAAAAACCTGGAAGATTTCTGATAACAATACATACTCGAAGGTTCCTCTATGATAACACTAGAAGGTTTCCGATGAGAATCCTGGAATGTTTCTTAACCCGTTAATGCCCAGCGTCCTATTTTGAGGACAGTGATGCGCAAATAACTTGAAAATGACTCAAAATATAATAATATTATGTTTGGAGAACTTATTAATAGACCTGATATCTTCCAATCAGTGGTAATTATACTTTGGATTTCATTCACCAGGTGGCACCGCAGCATGATCAAATATACCTTACATCTGCACATTCAACCCCTTAAAAAGTCGGATCTACAACTTTGATAATGCATAGCTTTGTTGTTTTCGAAGCGATTTCGAACATTCTTTCAGCAATGAAACCGAACATCATGCAAGACCAACGCCACCATTTTAATTAATTCGAAATAAATGCGTCTACCGCAAGTTATTTAGCAATAGATACTTCCAAGCATTTTGGAAAATACATTCAACAATAAAACGAAATTCAAAACGATGACATATGGTTTTTTGACATGAAAGTTGCAGTGAAACACAGGTTTTTGGTTACACTCAAAATTTATTTAACTAAAAAAATATAATAAATACTCTTTATTTTACTCTGAAAACTACGAGACACTTTAGGTTACCGATCTGTTTGCATATATATCAAAATTAATAGCGATGATATCTAGCTTTTTCAGTATTACTTTACATACACAAGTCCAGTGGAAATAGTTGAGCAGACATAGTTATTTTGGATTACACCTAAAACATAGTTTACCCAAAACTTACAAGAAACCCTAGATTTTCAACCTCTTTGCCTTGAAATCAATGTATAAAGCAATGGCATTTTGTTTTTGCAAGAACTTTCTTGTAGAAATTTAGTGACCATCTTTGAAAAAACTAGTGAATTATGAAAACTCACAATTTATTTTACCAAAACTAAACATTGAAAAAAAAAAATAAGTAGTATAACTGTATGTCCATAAATCGAGTTGTAAAGGAATGACCTGTAGTTCTTAGTAATAAATATAATTGTACGAGAATAGTGATTCTATTTGAGCAAAAAGATTACACTCAAAATTTTGTTTTGCTTAAAAAACTTTGAGAAACTCAAGTTTTGAGTTTATTTATATATAATTAGAAATTCAGAGCGATTACATATATTTTTAGGTATTTTATATATTATTATTTGTTTATATAAGTTTAGTTAACTCATAATAACCGTTTGGTTAACTCATAAAGTCCGCGGCTACAAAGCAAAGCCATGCTAAAGGTGTCTGGGTTCGAATCCCGGTCGGTCCAGGATCTTTTCGTAATGGAAATTTCCTTGACTTCCCTGGGCACAGAGTATAATCGTACCTGCCACACGATATACGAATGCGAAAATGGCAACTTTGGCAAAGGAAGCACTCAGTTAATAACTGTGGAAGTACTCATATATATATGTTGTGAAATATAAATAGAAAGAACAGCCTTTGGTTAAGAGAAGGGAAAAACACTGATAAATGTCTTAGCCATTTGACATAGTAGTTAATGATAAAATGTTATTTCCGGCCTATCGACCCTTTCGGCCTAACGGCATTCGGCCTAACGGTATTCGTCCTAACGACCTGCACCCATGCTCACCAGACTTCTATAATAAAATTTATAGCGACAAAACAATTTGTCATAACATTTAATTTTGATTTATTGGCAAATAGTATAAAAAATTGAATTTTCGTAATTTCCAAAATTGAAATCAATTTAGAAAAATTATATTTCTGCACAAATATATTCAATAGACTTCAGTAGTCATGTTTCAGTGGAGTAATCCACCAGTTATTGCTTTGACTTTTGCTTTATAGACAAACAGTGTTTAACAATTATATATTTCATAGTTTTTTAAATCAAATATATTTTTAGCGTAATCAACAAATTATATTTCTGCCCAAAAATGTTTGCTGAGCTTCTTCAATCAAATTCATGTAGAAAAAACTTCAAGTCACAGGGTCGAATTTTGATTTATAGGAAAACATGTTTGAAAGGGTTTTCTTATTCCGATATTTCTTGAGTAAAACAAGTTTTGAGTGTTATCAAAAATGTATATTCCAACCCAAACATTTTTATTTCACCAAGAAAACTATAATTCATCACCTTAATCATTGTAACATTGCTTAATTTGTCCCCCAACCCCCAAATCAGTACCAAATAAAACAAAGAAGTATATTTTGTTAAAAAACTTAGGGTATACTAACTTTTAAAATAAATTTAATATTAATCTCGAATATTGTCTGATTCATTTGCTCCAAAAATATTGAAAGTCCCATTGAAAATGACGGAGATATGCATAGTCAGTGTTGGACTTTTTCTGGATCCTTCGTAGTAAGCGTAAATTTTCTCCCCCGTGGTAGTAAAAGAGTTGAACTTTTCCAACCGAAAATATTTTTTACAACGCTTACTGTTTCTGAAGGATCAACTAGCATTAATTTTGTCTTGATAAAATGCAAAATTTATTCTATGGAGCTATTGAATATCGACGACGATTTTTTTTTTTTTTGAATCCTCACCATAGACTTTAGCCCGTAGGCTGGTACTGACAAACAAAATTCAAATTGCTTGTGTTTGAGCAGAACTCAATATTTTTCAATGAAATTTTGAGGATTGCTTCATTTTTAGTTGTAGTTTCATGTCTGATGGAAAACTATACATTCGGAGTATTGTTGACAAAGTTAGTCCAGAACATCTCTGGGTCAGGTAGGGTGAAAATCACATAAACTTCCTTGTAGAACTCCTCATTTATCATTTGAAAACGAAATGTTTTCATACAAAAATTGTACAGACCAGTTATATTTGATGAGTTACGATGCACAAAGGGATCTAGAAATGTATAATTAACCGAAGACCTCCAGAACATTCTGATGTTTTGACCATAATCTACACACGTTCATAGATTATTTTAAGCGGGTGATGTCTAAGTTTAGTGGATTACAGTACTTATTAAGCCTTAACAGACATGTCCGAAAATTTTGACAAGATATTGGATATTGGAAGTCATCCAAATCGTCCTGCAGTTCAGGTCCTTTTGATCAACCAGATCTACTACATTCTATACTCACCATATTCTTGTGAAACATTCTTATTCCTATCCATAAAACTTCATATGGCTCGAAAACTGTTCTGCCGTAATACTCATAATTGTCCCATGTTTCAAAATATGCAACCAAGAAAACGCGTTTAAAGATTGTAGTACATTCATGTGTCGTAAATTTGTCTACGAAATTCAAAGTGGGACTGTTATGCCAAGAAATTCGGGGTTTTGGGTGAATTCCTACGCATAGCAGTCCCACTGATAGTGGTGATCCATTATGTGCTAAGTGTACTGATGGCCATTCTTACATGGTACCGAATATAGAGGATATATATGGGATGTATATCCTCAAGATAATGTTGGGGCACTAAATGAAGGCTCAAGCGACATAAACCAAACGAAGCCACATGTGGAGAAGTGAGGAAATATGATTTTATACTTTAGGATGGAAAGCAAACTTTTTTGTTTGTGAGATAATGAAAAAATGAAAGTGAAAGAAAGAAAAAGTAGATTGGTGAGAGAGCTAATGAGATTTAGTGAAGGTGATTAACTACTACATCGACATAGGGAAACAAAATTACAGCATGTCAAAGTTGAGCATTTTGTATAAAAATCAGCTTCCACTACTATACAACTGTATTTCAAAATTTGTTCGTAAAATCGAATAAAAGTCAGCCGATGAGAACATTTGTTTTGAAAAATTGATGAAGGTAAATGCAGCTGAGCATCCTGCTCAGGATTCTACGATATCAAGAATTTTTGAGGAATCCTACTGCCAGATGCCCGCATAAGATTCTATTGGAATTCCACCTAGATTTATTAAAAAAAATCCCAGGCTTAGTGTTCAAGATTTTGCGTATGTTTCGCACAGCCGAGTACGTAAAAAAAATCTAAGTGTGTAAGTGTGTCCATGATTTTATTAGAGAAATGTTCAAAATTTGTGAGAAATTAGCCTAATATTAAGGGTTTTTTACAGGGTTCTGCGTAAATGCATTTCAGTATTGTGCAAAACAAATGTCCGGAATCCTGTGAGAATACAGCTTATGATCCAGTGAAATTTTGTTTATCCTAGCCGTTTTACAAAGGGTTTGCTCAAAGTTTATAGATATTTAATTTTGTCAACCAACTATTTATGGAAATCGTGGTCTTACTTATTCAATTGCAATGAAGTTAGAAAAAAAAGATTCTCTAGTCATAAAAAGCAAGATATATGAGTAGAAAGAGAATGAATAGTTGAGATAAATCGCTTTAGTATGTAAGAACTTTAAGATAGTAGAACAGTAAATGGGACAGAAATATGAAGAGTCTTCAAACTCTTCACAGAGCATAAAAAATGGAGCAGCCAACGTACTGGCAGCCCTGTTCTAAAATTTAGAATTGAAAATCTATCAATTGAAAAAAGTGTGTAGACTTTGTGAGAAAAATCTGTAAGCCAGAAAAGGATAACTATAAAAACTATGTTGTATAAACAAAAAGATTGTAATTTTTTACCGAATGTCAACAAAAGTAATCGTTAATCTATTCTGTAAATTGAATTGAAGAGTAGCTCGGAAAAAACTACACAGATCAAAATATTTAAATGTCAATGTAGTGCAAACTGGAGAATATAGTAAAATTAAAGCAATTTCATCTATTGTTACAGCATCACGTTTAATGTTCAGCTAAAGATGCTTGAATGTTACATGAGCATGTAAATTTAAAGTGCATTCGATTGAAAAATAACAGATTAATCGTTGACATTTCAGTTTATGTTGATGCTCCAATTATGTGCATGGAAATAAATTGAAATTCACAACATGTTTTTAGCTGTGTACTGCCAAACGCTTATCGGTTAAGATTTCGGTGAACAAAGACTTCGAAATTTTCGTTCCAGTATGATAGAAACACTGGTTTTGGCCAGCCTAAGAGAAAATGTCTTTAAAAATCATATGGAAAGCCCTATTTATGCTACTAAATTTGTCTAACGCAAGCTTTTATGTATGAAAAATATTGGAACAGAGCCAAATCATTTTTTCGCTTTGAAAATCTCGTTGGTCAATATAGGCCACCAGAACCAGTTTCAGCCAGAGATTCAGCTTCGGTTCCTAAATTGTCAGTTACATTGATTTCTTATGATATTCGCAAAATTAGGAGTATCCTGGCCAGATTAATTGTATGGGAGTTAACTGTAGTTCCTAATTGATGTTAGATTGGCTTTTCAGTCTTGACAAAATTAAAAAAAACTGTTATTTTATTTTGTCTGTAAATAAAATGACAGTTATTTTTTTTTAATTTTGTCAAGACTGAAAAGCCAAACTAACATCGTTTAAATTATAGGGAAAATGGACTATTTTTTATGGTTTTAATCAATTCGGATGAGTAAATAAATGTAGCTCTATCATGTGAAAGTGATCTACTGAAAACAAAAGGTTTCATGCTGATTGGCTATGAAAAACAACTGTTTAATTATACTATGGCTACAACGGGCGTAGGGCCAAAACCGGTGCTTCTACCCTAGTAACTATCACGATTCATCTTCTCACTTTGGAGTATGGAAGAACCGAAGCGTGAATGCTGTAACAGAAAATAAACACGAACCTAGGGACCGTAGTACAGGGATAAAAAAGCAAAAAAATCTCCGCTCCAAAGGTACAACACAATCCCTGTCCCAAATGCCCGTCTTTCGTTCCACTAGTCCACCTCTGGCACGTGCTCACAGATGTGATGCAATAAGTAGTCATTTCATGAAAGCAAAACAAAACACATTCACTGCTCACAAGTGGAACAATCATAAAACCCGGCCATTTTTAGAGCCAGGTGAAATGTAGGCACCCCACACAACATAAGCCATATTTCATTGACGGAAAATGCCCTCTGGAGAAAACGGTGGTATAGATGCTCGCCCGGCAAAAGTTGCTAAACTGCATCACATTAGTCCTCGATGTTCCGCGTGCAGAAATTGAATGGGAAAATTAATGCCTATACAGGGCAATCCAATCCATTCGAAATCGACACGTTACAAACAATCAATTTAAACTCTTGAAAGTTGTCTACTTACGATGGTTCGGGACGATGCGTTCATTTCGTATGGAAAGTTCAGACCAGGGTCCTCTCCGAGTTGGGGACTTGTGGACATATTATCACATTTGTACGACACATATAATCGAAAATCGAAAAACTGTTAAGGATTTGCTGGGTTGGCTTGCTTGAGCACAGTAAAAAAATACTGCATTTCTCCAACCAATTGCTTTACAAATACCACTGTACTTAGTGAGGAAATCCATGAAAATTTTGGTGACGGTTCTATTGACTGGCAATTTCGTTCTAAGGCAATCTACAAAATCTTCATCTCTTGCATTAATACCTCCAGAAATTATGCAAACTATTTTCAAAGAATTCTTCGAAGGATTCATCTAAAAAACCCGTTAGGATTTCTACAGAATTGTGTCCCGGGATTCTTTTGGACATTGCTCTAGACTTTTCTAGACAAACTCCCGAATATATGACAGTTTACAGAATAAGCAATTGCATACGTACTTAATAAGTTTCTCAGAAATTTTATTCTTGAACAAGGAAACCAAAAGCATTGTTATTACTATTCCCGCCCACACCCATTTTTGGTATGAGTTTGTGAGTAGTGTAAGGTCAGGATTCACCTGAAAAGTTTGCGACAGACGAGAAGAATTAGTTGTGAATAGCTTAAAAAAAGTAAAATTGTTAAAATATCACAAAAATGTGATGGACACGGCTTACTGGACCAGAATATATTTTTTACTGTGCACCTTATAATCAGTCTCTCAATAGGATCCTCCTCCAATCCATCTTTACCCAAGATTGTGATGGGACCCTTCGACCTCAACGTGTGATGTTATCTTTTCGCCTCGGTCCCAATCTCGGAAAACCCTGGAAAAACAACGGAAATCGATGCCCATTTGTACCCCCGATTTGTATTCCGAGACTGAACCGAACTGAAGGTCTGGCTCCCTGACTGACATGCAGTTCGATGCGTTCGACCACCTTTGGAACAAAAGGTTCTTCCAAGCCTAACCAGGGCAACATCACTCCAGATCTACGAGCTGCGGAGAGGTGTTACGATCCAAACCGCACAAACTAACCGCAAAGTCGATGAGCGAGGCTTCCGCACCGAGGAGAACAGCCCTCCGCATTTGTATCCCTTCCTACAGTCCTGATCAGAGCATTAGAATCTGTTAATGACGACTGTTCTTTTGCTTACATTTCACCTCTAGCCATGTTCCGGATTATTGGATGGGGTTCTGCGAGCAGTAGCTCGGACCAGAATTTCCCATGTTCAATGTGTCTTCATGTCAGAATCACACAAACACCAACGGAACCTATACTTCCGACGACGGTTCGGTTCGGTTCGATCCGGTACGCCGATAGCCGTTTGTGTTTTCTAATCACTGTGTACACCTCCAAGGTTTGAGGTCATATCCTTTCGGCAACCGGAGAGACAATGACGACGACGACGATGGTAGACAAATGATTTTATTATTTCTCATGGCGAGTTGAGCATTGAACGAGCAACGATGTCGATTCGTCGCTCGCCTTCCTCAAGCCCCGGAGGAGGACACACATGGACAGGAAACCAACGTTAGAAAAGGCTTTGATGTTCACGACGTAGAACACTACCGGCTGGGGTTGCATACAGATGGTGGTTCCCCTAAAGACAGGTTTGATGACACATCAGTTGCACCGGCGGTTGTCGTCGTCGTCGTCGATGTAGATTCGATACATTCCTTTCTCGGAGGGACATCAGCTATTAGAAACTAGTTTATTGGGTGAGGATGAGCCTGTCATGTAGAATGCAGCTTGGGTGACATCTTTGCTCGATACGGGAATGGAACGTCGCTTACGGATTTTTAGACGATGTGCCGAAAGAGGTGCTTATTCAGCTTTGGAGATCACTTAGTTAAGAATCTTATTCAAATTTGTTCAAAATCCTGGATTTTGGATTGGATTTGGATTGGATTTTGGGACTGGATTTGGGAATTGGATTTGGATGGATTGGATTGGATTGGATTGGATATGGATTTGGATTGGATTTGGATTGGATTTGGATTGGATTTGGATTGGATTTGGATTGGAATTTGGATTGGATTTGGATTGGCATTTGGATTGGATTTGGATTGGATTTGGATTGGATTTGGATTTGGATTGGATTTCGATTGGATTTGGATTGGATTTCGATTGGATTTGGATTGGATTTGGATTGGATTTGGATTGGAATTTGGATTGGATTTGGATTGGATTTGGATTGGATTTGATTGGATTTGGATTGGATGTTGGATTGGATTTGGATTGATTTGGATTGGATTTGGATTGGATTTGGATTGGATTTGGATTGGATTTGGATTGGATTTGATTGGATTGGATTGGATTGGATTGGATTTGGATTGGATTTGGATTGGATTTGGATTGGATTTGGATTGGATTTGGATTGGATTTGGAGTTGGATTTGGATTTGGATTGGATTTGGATTGATGATTGGATTTGGATTGGATTTGGATTGGATTTGGATTGGATTTGGATTGGATTTGGATTGGATTTGGATTGGATTTGGATTTGGATTTGGATTGGATTTGGATTGGATTTGGATTGGATTTTGGATTGGATTTGGATTGGATTGATTGGATTGGATTGGATTTGGATTGGATTTGGATTGGATTTGGATTGGATTTGGATTGGATTTGGATTGGATTGGATTGGATTTGGATTGGATTTTTTGGATGGATTGATGGATTGGATTGGATTTGGATTGGATTTGGATTGGATTTGGATGGATTTGGATTGGGATTTGGATTGGATTTGGATTGGATTTGGATTGGATTTGGATTGGATTTGGATTGGATTTGGATTGGATTTGGATTGGATTTGGATTGGATTTGGATTGGATTTGGATTGGATTTGGATTGGATTTGGATTGGATTTGGATTGGATTTGGATTGGATTTGGATTGGATTTGGATTGGATTTGGATTGGATTTGGATTGGATTTGGATTGGGATTTGGATTGGATTTGGATTGGATTTGGATTGGATTTGGATTGGATTTGGATTGGATTTGGATTGGATTTGGATTGGATTTGGATTGGATTTGGATTGGATTTGGATTGGATTTGGATTGGATTGATTGGATTGGATTGGATTTGGATTGGATTTGGATTGGATTTGGATGGATTTGGATTGGATTGGGATTTGGATTGGATTTTGGATTGGATTTGGATTGGATTTGGATTGGATTTGGATTGTTGGATTGGATTGGATTGGATTGGATTTGGATTGGATTTGGATTGGATTTGGATTGGATTTTGGATTGGATTTGGATTGGATTTGGATTGGATTTGGATTGGATTTGGATTGGATTTGGATTGGATTTGGATTGGATTTGGATTGGATTTGGATTGGATTTGGATTGGATTTGGATTGGATTTGGATTGGATTTGGATTGGATTTGGATTGGATTTGGATTGATTTGGATTGGATTTGGATTGGATTTGGATTGGATTTTGGATTTGGATTGGATTTGGATTGATTTGGATTGGATTTGGATTGGATTTGGATTGGATTTGGATTGGATTTGGATTGGATTTGGATTGGATTTGGATTGGATTTGGATTGGATTTGGATTGGATTTGGATTGGATTTGGATTGGATTTGGATTGGATTTGGATTGGATTGGATTGGATTTGGATTGGATTTGGATTGGATTTGGATTGGATTTGGATTGGATTTGGATTGGATTTGGATTGGATTTGGATTGGATTTGGATTGGATTTGGATTGGATTTGGATTGGATTTGGATTGGATTTGGATTGGATTTGGATTGGATTGGATTGGATTTGGATTGGATTGATTGGATTTGGATTGGATTTGGATTGGATTTGGATTGGATTTGGATTGGATTTGGATTGGATTTGGATTGGATTGATTGGATTTGGATTGGATTTGGATTGGATTTGGATTGATTTGATTGGATTGGATTGGATTTGGATTGGATTTGGATTGGATTTGGATTGGATTTTGGATTGGATTTGGATTGGATTTGGATTGGATTTGGATTGGATTTGGATTGGGATTTGGATTGGATTTGGATTGGATTTGGATTGGATTTGGATGGATTTGGATTGGATTGATTGGATTGGATTTGGATTGGATTTGGATTGGATTTGGATTGGATTTGGATTGGATTTGGATTGATTGATTGGATTTGGATTGGATTTGGATTGGATTTGGATTGGATTTGGATTGGAATTTGATTGGATTTGGATTGGGGGTTGGATTGGATTGGATGTGGATTTGGATTGGATTTGGATTGGATTTGGATTGGATTTGGATTGGATTTGGATTGGATTTGGATTGGATTGGATTGGATTTGGGATTGGATTTGGATTGGATTTGGATTGGATTTGGATTGGATTTGGATTGGATTTGGATTGGATTTGGATTGGATTTGGATTGGATTTGGATTGGATTTGGATTGGATTTGGATTGGATTTGGATTGGATTTGGATTGGATTTGGATTGGATTTGGATTGGATTTGGATTGGATTTGGATTGGATTTGGATTGGATTTGGATTGGATTTGGATTGGATTTGGATTGGATTTGGATTGGATTTGGATTGGATTTGGATTGGATTTGGATTGGATTGGATTGGGATTTGGATTGGATTTGGATTGGATTTGGATTGGATTTGGATTGGATTTGGATTGGATTTGGATTGGATTTGGTTTGGGATTTGGATTGGATTGGATGGATTTGGATTGGATTTGGATTGGATTTGGATTGGATTTGGATTGGATTTGGATTGGATTTGGATTGGATTGGATTGGATTTGGATTTGGATTGGATTTGATTGGATTTGGATTGGATTGGATTGGATTTGGATTGGATTTGGATTGGATTTGGATTGGATTTGGATTGGATTTGGATTGGATTTGGATTGGATTTGGATTGGATTTGGATTGGATTGGATTGGATTTGGATTGGATTTGGATTGGATTTGGATTGGATTTGGATTGGATTGGATTGGATTTGGATTGGATTGGATTGGATTGGATTGGATTGGATTGGATTTGGATTGGATTTGGATTGGATTTGGATTGGATTTGGATTGGATTTGGATTGGATTTGGATTGGATTTGGATTGGATTTGGATTGGATTTGGATTGGATTTGGATTGGATTTGGATTGGATGGATTTGGATTGGATTTGGATTGGATTTGGATTGGATTTGGATTGGATTTGGATTGGATTTGGATTGGATTTGGATTGGATTTGGATTGGATTTGGATTGGATTTGGATTGGATTTTGGATTGGATTTGGATTGGATTTGGATTGGATTTGGATTGGATTTGGATTGGATTTGGATTGGATTTGGATTGATTTGGATTGGATTTGGATTGAATTTGGATTGGATTTGGATTGAATTTGGATTGGATTTGGATTGGAATTTGGATTGGATTTGGATTGGATTTGGGATTGGATTTGGATTGGATTTGGATTGGATTTGGATTGGGATTTGGATTGGATTTGGATTTGGATTGGATTTGGATTGATTTGGATTGATTTGGATTGGATTCGATTCGATTTGATTCGATTCGATTCGATTTCGATTCGATTTCGATTCGATTTCGATTCGATTTCGATTCGATTTCGATTCAATTTCGATTCGATTTCGATTCGATTTCGATTCGAATTTCGATTCGATTTCGATTCGATTTCGATTCGATTTCGATTCGATTTCGATTCGATTTCGATTCGATTTCGATTCGATTTCGATTCGATTTCGATTCGATTTCGATTCGATTTCGATTCGATTTCGATTCGATTTCGATTCGATTTCGATTCGATTTCGATTCGATTTTCGATTCGATTTCGATTCGATTTCGATTCGATTTCGATTCGATTTCGATTCGATTTCGATTCGATTTCGATTCGATTTCGATTCGATTTCGATTCGATTTCGATTCGATTTCGATTCGATTTCGATTCGATTTCGATTCGATTTCGATTCGATTTCGATTCGATTTCGATTCGATTTCGATTCGATTTCGATTCGATTTCGATTCGATTTCGATTCGATTTCGATTCGATTTCGATTCGATTTCGATTCGATTTCGATTCGATTTCGATTCGATTTCGATTTCGATTCGATTTCGATTCGATTTCGATTCGATTTCGATTCGATTTCGATTCGATTTCGATTCGATTTCGATTCGATTTCGATTCGATTTCGATTCGATTTCGATTCGATTTCGATTCGATTTCGATTCGATTTCGATTCGATTTCGATTCGATTTCGATTCGATTTCGATTCGATTTCGATTCGATTTCGATTCGATTTCGATTCGATTTCGATTCGATTTCGATTCGATTTCGATTCGATTTCGATTCGATTTCGATTCGATTTCGATTCGATTTCGATTCGATTTCGATTTCGATTCGATTTCGATTCGATTTCGATTCGATTTCGATTCGATTTCGATTCGATTTCGATTCGATTTCGATTCGATTTCGATTCGATTTCGATTCGATTTCGATTCGATTTCGATTCGATTTCGATTCGATTTCGATTCGATTTCGATTCGATTTCGATTCGATTTCGATTCGATTTCGATTCGATTTCGATTCGATTTCGATTCGATTTCGATTCGATTTCGATTCGATTTCGATTCGATTTCGATTCGATTTCGATTCGATTTCGATTCGATTTCGATTCGATTTCGATTCGATTTCGATTCGATTTCGATTCGATTTCGATTCGATTTCGATTCGATTTCGATTCGATTTCGATTCGATTTCGATTCGATTTCGATTCGATTTCGATTCGATTTCGATTCGATTTCGATTCGATTTCGATTCGATTTCGATTCGATTTCGATTCGATTTCGATTCGATTTCGATTCGATTTCGATTCGATTTCGATTCGATTTCGATTCGATTTCGATTCGATTTCGATTCGATTTCGATTCGATTTCGATTCGATTTCGATTCGATTTCGATTCGATTTCGATTCGATTTCGATTCGATTTCGATTCGATTTCGATTTCGATTCGATTTCGATTCGATTTCGATTCGATTTCGATTCGATTTCGATTCGATTTCGATTCGATTTCGATTCGATTTCGATTCGATTTCGATTCGATTTCGATTCGATTTCGATTCGATTTCGATTCGATTTCGATTCGATTTCGATTCGATTTCGATTCGATTTCGATTCGATTTCGATTGATTTCGATTCGATTTCGATTCGATTTCGATTCGATTCGATTCGATTTCGATTCGATTTCGATTCGATTTCGATTCGATTTCGATCGATTTCGATTCGATTTCGATTCGATTTCGATTCGATTCGATTCGATTTCGATTTCGATTCGATTTCGATTCGATTTCGATTCGATTTCGATTCGATTTCGATTCGATTTCCGATTCGATTTCGATTCGATTTCGATTCGATTTCGATTCGATTTCGATTCGATTTCGATTCGATTTCGATTCGATTTCGATTCGATTTTCGATTCGATTCGATTCGATTTCGATATTTCGATTCGATTTCGATTCGATTTCGATCGATTTCGATTTCGATTCGATTTCGATTCGATTTCGATTCGATTTCGATTCGATTTCGATTCGATTTCGATTCGATTTCGATTCGATTTCGATTCGATTTCGATTCGATTTCGATTCGATTTCGATTCGATTTCGATTCGATTTCGATTCGATTTCGATTCGATTTCGATTCGATTTCGATTCGATTTCGATTCGATTTCGATTCGATTTCGATTCGATTTCGATTCGATTTCGATTCGATTTTCGATTCGATTTCGATTCGATTTCGATTCGATTTCGATTCGATTGATCGATTTCGATTTCGATTTCGATTCGATTTCGATTTCGATTCGATTTCGATTCGATTTCGATTCGATTTCGATTCGGATTTCGATTTCGATTTCGATTCGATTTCGATCGATTTTCCGATTCGATTTCGATTCGATTTCGATTCGATTTCGATTCGATTTCGATTCGATTTCGATTTTCGATTCGATTTCGATCGATTCGATTTCGATTCGATTTCGATTCGATTTCGATTCGATTTCGATTTCGATTTCGATTTCGATTCGATTCGATTCGATTTCGATTCGATTTCGATTCGATTTCGATTCGATTTCGATTCGATTTCGATTCGATTTCGATTCGATTTTCGATTCGATTTTCGATTCGATTTCGATTTCGATTTCGATTCGATTTTCGATTTCGATTTTTCGATTCGATTTCGATTCGATTTCGATTCGATTTCGATTCGATTTCGATTCGATTTCGATTCGATTTCGATTCGATTTCGATTCGATTTCGATTCGATTTCGATTCGATTTCGATTCGATTTCGATTCGATTTCGATTCGATTTCGATTCGATTTTCGATTCGATTTCGATTCGATTTCGATTTCGATTCGATTTCGATTCGATTTCGATTCGATTTCGATTCGATTTCGATTCGATTTCGATTCGATTTCGATTCGATTTCGATTCGATTTCGATTCGATTTCGATTCGATTTCGATTCGATTTCGATTCGATTTCGATTCGATTTCGATTCGATTTCGATTCGATTTCGATTCGATTTCGATTCGATTTCGATTCGATTTCGATTCGATTCATTCGATTCGATTTCGATTCGATTTCGATTCGATTTCGATTCGATTTCGATTCGATTTCGATTCGATTTCGATTCGATTTCGATTCGATTTCGATTCGATTTCGATTCGATTTCGATTCGATTTCGATTCGATTTCGATTCGATTTCGATTCGATTCGATTCGATTCGATTCGATTTCGATTCGATTTCGATTCGATTTCGATTCGATTTCGATTCGATTTCGATCGATTCGATTCGATTCGATTCGATTTCGATTCGATTTCGATTCGATTTCGATTCGATTTCGATTCGATTTCGATTCGATTTCGATTCGATTTCGATTCGATTTCGATCGATTTCGATTCGATTTCGATTCGATTTCGATTCGATTTCGATTCGATTTCGATTCGATTTCGATTCGATTTCGATTCGATTTCGATTCGATTTCGATTCGATTTTCGATTCGATTTCGATTCGATTTCGATTCGATTTCGATTCGATTTCGATTCGATTTCGATTCGATTTCGATTCGATTTCGATTCGATTTCGATTCGATTTCGATTCGATTTCGATTCGATTTCGATTCGATTTCGATTCGATTTCGATTCGATTTCGATTCGATTTCGATTCGATTTCGATTCGATTTCGATTCGATTTCGATTCGATTTCGATTCGATTTCGATTCGATTTCGATTCGATTTCGATTCGATTTCGATTCGATTTCGATTCGATTTCGATTCGATTTCGATTCGATTTCGATTCGATTTCGATTCGATTTCGATTCGATTTCGATTCGATTTCGATTCGATTTCGATTCGATTTCGATTCGATTTCGATTCGATTTCGATTCGATTTCGATTCGATTTCGATTCGATTTCGATTCGATTCGATTTTCGATTCGATTTCGATTCGATTCGATTCGATTGTTCGATTCGATTTCGATTCGATTTCGATTCGATTTCGATTCGATTTCGATTCGATTTCGATTCGATTTCGATTCGATTTCGATTCGATTTCGATTCGATTTCGATTCGATTTCGATTCGATTTCGATTCGATTTCGATTCGATTTCGATTCGATTTCGATTCGATTTCGATTCGATTTCGATTCGATTTCGATTCGATTTTCGATTTCGATTCGATTTCGATTCGATTTCGATTCGATTTCGATTCGATTTCGATTCGATTTCGATTCGATTTCGATTCGATTTCGATTCGATTTCGATTCGATTTCGATTCGATTTTCGATTCGATTTCGATTCGATTTCGATTCGATTTCGATTCGATTTCGATTTCGATTTCGATTCGATTTCGATTCGATTTCGATTCGATTTCGATTCGATTTCGATTCGATTTCGATTCGATTTCGATTCGATTTCGATTCGATTTCGATTCGATTTCGATTCGATTTCGATTCGATTTTCGATTCGATTTCGATTCGATTTCGATTCGATTTCGATTCGATTTCGATTCGATTTCGATTCGATTTCGATTCGGATTTCGATTCGATTCGATTCGATTTCGATTCGATTCGATTCGATTCGATTTCGATTCGATTTCGATTCGATTTCGATTCGATTCGATTTCGATTCGATTTCGATTCGATTCGATTCGATTTCGATTCGATTTCGATTCGATTCGATTCGATTTCGATTTCGATTTCGATCGATTTCGATTCGATTTCGATTCGATCGATTTCGATTTCGATTTCGATTTCGATTCGATTGATTCGATTCGATTTCGATTCGATTTCGAATTCGATTTCGATTCGATTTCGATTCGATTTCGATTTCGATTTCTGATTTCGATTTGATTTCGATTGATTTCGATTCGATTTCGATTCGATTTCGATTCGATTTCGATTCGATTCGATTCGATTTCGATTCGATTTCGATCGATTTCGATTCGATTTCGATCGATTTCGATTCGATTTCGATTCGATTTCGATTCGATTTCGATGATCGATTTCGATTCGATTTCGATTCGATTCGATTCGATTCGATTCGATTTCGATTCGATTTCGATTCGATTTCGATTCGATATTCGATTTCGATTCGATTTCGATTCGATTTCGATTCGATTTCGATCGATTTCGATTCGATTTCGATTCGATTTCGATTCGATTCGATCGATTTCGATTCGATTTCGATTCGATTTCGATTCGATTTCGATTCGATTTCGATTTCGATTTCGATTTCGATTCGATTTCGATTCGATTTCGATTCGATTTCGATTCGATTTCGATTCGATTTCGATTCGATTTCGATTCGATTTCGATTCGATTTCGATTCGATTTCGATTCGATTTCGATTCGATTTCGATTCGATTTCGATTCGATTTCGATTCGATTTCGATTCGATTTCGATTCGATTTCGATTCGATTTCGATTCGATTCGATCGATTCGATTCGATTTCGATTCGATTTCGATTCGATTCGATTCGATTTCGATTCGATTTCGATTCGATTTCGATTCGATTTGATTTCGATTTGATTTCGATTGTTCGATTTGATTTCGATTCGATTTCGATTCGATTTCGATTCGATTTCGATTCGATTTCGATTCGATTTCGATTCGATTTCGATTCGATTTCGATTCGATTTCGATTCGATTTCGATTCGATTTCGATTCGATTTCGATTCGATTTCGATTCGATTTCGATTCGAATTTCGATTCGATTTCGATTCGATTTCGATTCGATTTCGATTCGATTTCGATT
This sequence comes from Aedes aegypti, assembly GCF_002204515.2. Lineage (NCBI taxonomy): Eukaryota > Metazoa > Arthropoda > Insecta > Diptera > Culicidae > Aedes > Aedes aegypti. The sequence goes on from NC_035107.1 coordinate 119,842,936, forward strand.
CGATTTCGATTCGATTCGATTCGATTTCGATTCGATTTCGATTCGATTTCGATTCGATTTCGATTCGATTCGATTTCGATTCGATTTCGATTCGATTTTCGATTCGATTTCGATTCGATTTCGATTCGATTTCGATTCGATTTCGATTCGATTTCGATTCGATTTCGATTCGATTTCGATTCGATTTCGATTCGATTTCGATTCGATTTCGATTCGATTTCGATCGATTTCGATTCGATTTTCGATCGATTTCGATTCGATTTCGATTCGATTTCGATTCGATTTCGATTCGAATTTCGATTCGATTTCGATTCGATTTCGATTCGATTTCGATTCGATTTCGATTCGATTTCGATTCGATTTCGATTCGATTTCGATTCGATTCTTCGATTCGATTTCGATTCGATTTCGATTCGATTTCGATTCGATTTCGATTCGATTTCGATTCGATTTCGATTCGATTTCGATTCGATTTCGATTCGATTTCGATTCGATTTCGATTCGATTTCGATTCGATTTCGATTCGATTTCGATTCGATTTCGATTCGATTTTCGAATCGATTTCGATTCGATTTCGATTCGATTTTCGATTCGATTTCCGATTTCGATTTCGATTCGATTTCGATTCGATTTCGATTCGATTTCGATTCGATTCGATTCGATTTCGATTCGATTTCGATTCGATTTCGATATTCGATTCGATTTCGATTCGATTTCGATTCGATTTCGATTCGATTTCGATTCGATTTCGATTCGATTTCGATTCGATTTCGATTCGATTTCGATTCGATTTCGATTCGATTTCGATTCGATTTCGATTCGATTTCGATTCGATTTCGATTCGATTTCGATTCGATTTCGATTCGATTTCGATTCGATTTCGATTCGATTTCGATTCGATTTCGATTCGATTTCGATTCGATTTCGATTCGATTTCGATTCGATTCGATTTCGATTTCGATTCGATTTCGATTCGATTTCGATTCGATTTCGATTCGATTTCGATTCGATTTCGATTCGATTTCGATTCGATTTCGATTCGATTCGATTCGATTTCGATTCGATTTCGATTCGATTTCGATTCGATTTCGATTTCGATTTCGATTCGATTTCGATTCGATTCGATTCGATTTCGATCGATTTCGATTCGATTTCGATCGATTTCGATTCGATTTCGATTCGATTTCGATTCGATTTCGATTCGATTTCGATTCGATTTTCGGATTTCGATTCGATTGATTTCGATTTGATTTCGATTTGATTTCGATTTGATTTCGATTCGATTTCGATTCGATTTCGATTCGATTTCGATTCGATTTCGATTCGATTTCGATTCGATTTCGATTCGATTCGATTCGATTTCGATTCGATTTCGATTCGATTTCGATTCGATTTCGATTCGATTTCGGATTCGATTTCGATTCAATTTCGATTCAATTTCGATTCAATTTCGATTCGATTTCGATTCGATTTCGATTTCGATTCGATTCGATTCGATTTCGATTCGATTTCGATTCGATTTCGATTCGATTTCGATTCGATTTCGATTCGATTTCGATTCGATTTCGATTCGATTTCGATTCGATTTCGATTCGATTCGATTCGATTTCGATTCGATTTCGATTCGATTTCGATTCGATTCGATTCGATTTCGATTCGATTTCGATTCGATTTCGATTCGATTTCGATTCGATTTCGATTTCGATTTCGATTCGATTCGATTCGATTCGATTTCGATTCGATTTCGATTTCGATTCGATTTCGATTCGATTTCGATTCGATTTCGATTCGATTTCGATTCGATTTCGATTCGATTTCGATTCGATTTCGATTCGATTTCGATTCGATTTCGATTCGATTTCGATTCGATTTTCGATTCGATTTCGATTCGATTTCGATTCGATTTCGATTCGATTTCGATTCGATTTCGATTCGATTTCGATTCGATTTCGATTCGATTTCGATTCGATTTCGATTCGATTTCGATTCGATTTCGATTCGATTTCGATTCGATTCGATTCGATTCGATTTCGATTTCGATTCGATTTCGATTCGATTTCGATTCGATTTCGATTTCGATTTCGATTCGATTTCGATTCGATTTCGATTCGATTTCGATTCGATTTCGATTCGATTTCGATTCGATTTTCGATTCGATTTCGATTCGATTTCGATTCGATTTCGATCGATTTCGATTCGATTTCGATTCGATTTCGATTCGATTTCGATTCGATTCGATTCGATTTCGATTCGATTTCGATTCGATTTCGATTCGATTTCGATTCGATTTCGATTTCGATTTCGATTTCGATTGATTCGATTCGATTTCGATTCGATTTCGATTCGATTTCGATTCGATTTCGATTCGATTTCGATTCGATTTCGATTCGATTTCGATTCGATTTCGATTTCGATTCGATTTCGATTCGATTTCGATTCGATTTCGATTCGATTTCGATTCGATTTCGATTCGATTTCGATTCGATTTCGATTCGATTTCGATTCGATTTCGATTCGATTTCGATTCGATTTCGATTCGATTCGATTCGATTTCGATTCGATTTCGATTCGATTTCGATTCGATTTCGATTCGATTTCGATTCGATTTCGATTCGATTTCGATTCGATTTCGAGTTCGATTTCGATTCATTTCGATTCGATTTCGATTCGATTTCGATTCATTTCGATTGTTCGATTCGATTTTCGATTCGATTCGATTTCGATTTCGATTCGATTTCGATTCGATTTCGATTATTCGATTTCGATTCGATTTCGATTCGATTTCGATTCGATTTCGATTCGATTTCGATTCGATTTCGATTCGATTTCGATTCGATTTCGATTCGATTTCGATTCGATTTCGATTCGATTTCGATTCGATTTCGATTCGATTTCGATCGATTTCGATTCGATTTCGATTCGATTTCGATTCGATTTCGATTCGATTTCGATTCGATTTCGATTCGATTTCGATTCGATTTCGATTCGATTTCGATTCGATTCGATTCGATTTCGATTCGATTTCGATTCGATTTCGATTTAAACTTCGATTTCGATTTCGATTTCAATCCAATGCGAGCTCACTCTCACGGTCATTGACCTTACTACTTGAGTTCAAGTATTCACTGTCACGTTGTTTAAAAATTCATATCAGTCATGACAGGAACTGCCCCAAACATTTTGAGCCTAATATTATATGGTCAAAAGTTAATTGAAATATCAACCACAACCACAACGTCGATTCAATCATTTCTGCAGACTGACGGTGTGCGACGCCTTTGGCAAAAAAAAACGAGTATTTAACTCTGTTGCGAAAAGATCTCAAAAGTATATCAGTCCAGTAGCTCCTTCTGCGTATGAAGTGTTGAACTTCACCTTAGCTTCAACCTGCGGAACCTGTTTTGGTATCGATATCCGATACCGATCGAATACCCTCAGGGGTTAACGGAGTTTTAGTTTGACGTGGTGCAACATTTTTTTTTCTTCATTTTTATTTATTTTTCTTGTCTTATACCTATATATTTTTAGTCTATGGTTTATCTTTTTCTTATTATCTATGATTTTAACTTGAATGAATTTTTCGTTTTTTTTTTCTTTTTATTCTTTTCTCGGTATTACGAAAAATTGTTTCAGGACAACAGCTTCGTCTTAAAGTGAAACGACCATAAACAGTGTTGCCATCCTTCCAGATTTTTGAAGCCCCTTTTTACAAGAATGTGGAAGATCCAGATAAAATTTGTAATGAATTTGAAGGGTTTTGTAATCAATTTGTATGGTTCTTCATATACGACATAGGAAATGCAGACTCTTCCAGACAAATTTTCAAAATCTTCCAGATTTTAGAAAATTGACTTGGCATCCCTGACCATTAGTTGGCGGAAAATATGATCGAACCTTACATATGTTCGAGTCGTTATCGTCAGGGCCAGTCATTACAATTGCATTTAAAACATTCATCTCTTCAAAAGTAAATGAGCTCATTTACCAGATGTTGTTGCTGCTATCGGCCTGGAAATTGATGGCGTCTGGAAACGTCGTATTAGAGAGCCTAGGTCAGGACCGCTCCCTCCTCGCGTGTAAATGAGTGTAAATGTCGAGGTCAACGTTGGGCGCCACATCGCCGTAAATTTGACGAGATCACAGTAAATTACATAGTAAGTCTAAGGCTCCACTTTACAGTGTAGTTCAGTAGCTGAGCGAAGGTCAGTATGGTGTAATTACCTTCTAATAACCACATAGTTGCGGATCGCGCTGTTCGCTCGAATATGACATGAGTGAACCGTACTTAGGAATCATAGAAGCGACTCTTGCATCGGATGGTAGCGTAATAATTTATCGACATATTGCACTAGGAAAGGTGGCCGGTCATGCTGAAGGCACAGGAGGTAATTAAGTCGTTTGGTTCAACACGCACGAGTGTGTACCTTAGTAAGAATTTTTCTACGAAGTATTCGAAGTCATATCAATCAAAGTGACTGAGATCGAGAACGGATCGCTTTATTGGTTTTCTGTCGCAATCTGGCCCCAACGAAGAACCATAAACGGTATATGCAAATGTTCTAATAGAAATAGAGGTATTTCCATCAAATTTGTTGCAATCGATTCTCCACGAGGCATATCTGACGTGACCTAACCATCTGTCACGAAATCCCACAGTGAATCAATACGGTGAAAAGATCGCCCGTGCTTCAGACAACATCACCATCATCTCGATATGATCGTGCCGGATCAAGCTTGCGCCTCAATGGGTTCCTAAGCTGCTATTCAACAGCAAAAGAGCGGTAGCATGCAACACGAATATAGCAACGAAAAAAATCAACCAAACCGTCCATCAACAGACAGCTAGGCTCTCATATTTCAATTAAATTTCAATTAATCTGCTTTTCGAACGGTCGCTTCATTTTTCATCATCACAATCGACAGCTTGCTGGCGGACGGGGTAAATCCACCGCCCGACCGAGAGCGCCGGGCCACACAGTGGTCTGGATTTGGTTTTCATTGAACAAAATTGCTGTTTTCCATACATTTTGAAACTCTCGTTTATCGAAAATGTTTGTATCGTACAAAGACGAGAGCGATCATCAAACAAATCTATTTTTCTTATATTTTTCATGTAATTTTTTTTCCAGAGTTTTATATTTGTTCTGAAAAGTTGAAATCTTAAGCTTTCATTCCATAAAAAAGATTGGCAATCGGTTGAGCTGTTCAAAAGTTACGATTTCTTTAAAATAAAAAATCTAATGCGCTGAGACCTACAGTGTCTGCCGATAAAAAATGACCGATTTTTTAATTTTCAAAAATATATACCTCAAAAACTAAAAAACATATATCGCTAAAAAATTTACAGTAAACGAACTTTCAAGAAAAAAAAAATGAGAACAGCAATACCCCCTTTGGTCCCGAGGCCTTCAAAACACGAAAAAACGGAAATTTTTGTCCATGTAAAAAAAAAAACATTTTTTGTGAAATTTAATATTTTTCTTGAAAAGCCAAAATCTTTAACTTTCATTTTGTCCAAGAAAATTGAAAATTGGTCAAGCGGTTCAAAAGTTATAATTTAAAAAAAATAAATAAAAATTCTGCAAAGTCGCGATTTTTAGGTCACCCTATTTTAGAAATGGTCACCCTAATCAAACAAATCCAAAAACACGTATATTCTTATTTCGGATAAGGAACAAAATAGAAAATTTTCACGGAATTCGGTGACCCACTAGATCGGTTTTTCATGGAATGACTGCTATACTATCCGATTTTGTGCATGAATGTTTGACTTTGGTTTTCCAACTAAAATAATGTTAGTAAATTGGTGTTTTGCCAGACTTTTGTGAAACTGGACCACTGTGTGCCAGGGAGAGCAGTTATGCTGCTACTTCACTGCTACCCAATGGTCTCGTTGGAAGTCTCTTGAGAGGCAAGGAGCACCCCCCACCCCTCACAAAAGCTCCACTGTTTACCCCATCATAAGGGTTAGCCAAGCGAGAGTATAAATGAAAATGAAACGAATTGGATTAATTCTTGGCAATTACCTGTTTAAGAATACTTGACGACGTGTTAAGTGTTGGTTTATTGGATAATGTGCTTTTTTGCTTGCTTAACTTTTTCCTTCATTTGGACCATTGCTTCTTTATACTGTATGGTCAAGCCATTGATAGCCACCACTCAGGCAGGCAGTGGCAGTTACAGGGGCAAAGGTTTGCACAACCGAGGTCCACACTCGATGGACGGTTTCTTCGTTGCAGCATTGTGAATCGCAATCGCATTAAAAGACGTGAGCCTGATCTTAAATAACTGTCCCAAGCCGGATTTTAACACGATGCATCGGGTTACCGTATGAGTAGAAGAATACCTTGGGGATCGGGTTAACTTATGCTGTTGAGCAAGTGTATGACCCAACTTTAAGGAGCTTCCTATATTCTATCTCGTCGATTTCGATGCACAACACTGGCCTAGTGAGTCTCCATGGTTTCTTTTGTACCAATTTGATACATTTAGTATTAGCCGATGGGTTCATCTACCTTAAGTAGAGTTATCCCATTCCTGCTGCCAACCTCTGAGCGTTGTCTCTTTACACGCGTTGCGGACTCCTCTGGTACCTCATTGGTCGAAGCATTGCACATCTTCCTTGATGATGAGCCCGATGGCCGTCATCCCGGCACTCGTTCGGTATACGCTTGCTACTCTTAAGCACATTATCCTGTACGTGCTTTCCAACCGCTTTAGGTTTCTGCTCGTTCCAAGCGCTTTTGCGCAGATTGGTCCTTTTACCGTATTAATTTTACCGTATTAAATTTTAGACTTGTTGATTGTTCCGTTGTCTACAAGATTATATTTATTTAGAATCATTTTTACTTACAAGAAGTCTTACAATCATTGAATTGCTTATGTTCTAAAAGTGTTCTAAAAGAGGCGGTACTTGGAGTTAACTTTTGGTATGTAAATATAAGCCAATCAGAATTTAACGCTATGCATTATAAGCGAAAAAAAATATAACCATTGGCCTCTTGCATCGTGAGAACGATGCACTTGGCGTAGGCAAGGAGATCGAATTACGCTATTGCATATATCGATTGTCTGGAATGATCGTTGGCGTCAGAGTGTAGTGACAATGACATGGGTCATTGCCTGAGTTGTAATTTGGAAAAGGTTGGCAATAATTTGGTTTGAATGTTAGCATGATATGAATGCTTGGGAATTGTGAAGTAAGGTTTTTATGATCGTGGGAAGGTTCAGCATTTCAGTTGATGTGAAATTTAGTTTTACTGTTTTATGCTTTTCACACTCTTAAGGATTTGTGAGAGCTAGGAAACGTTCTGTAATTTGATATTCTTTATGAACATCGGAACATGAACATGTTCTAATGCTTGAGATGAATTATTTATGTTTTTTGAATATTAACTTTGTAATGCAAGTCTATCATGCTACATCCTCCATACCTTAGTATGGATAGCGCCACGCTTGCCAGTAGCTTGCGTTTGCTGGCTATTACAGCAGAGCTGTTAGACATCATCCTCGAAAGCGCCGCTATAGCCGTAGAAGCCCTTTTACAGGCATTTCAACGTGGCTAGCAAAGCAGAGCTTGGCATCGATCATTACCCCAAGATGCCTAAGGGATCACTTGGACTCTATGGTACAATCACCTATTAATATAGGAGCCCTTTGCTCTAACTTGGGGTTGTTGACCACCACCACCTCAGTCTTGTGACGGGCCAGTCCTAGTTTCCTTGACTTCATCCATTCCTCAACTATGGAAATAGAGTGCGCTGCTGTCAACTCTACTTCCTCCATCGATTCTCCATAGACTACTAGGGTGATATCGTTGGCGAAGCCAACAATCTTAACACCCGTTGGAAGAGGCAGTCTCATTATGTCATCGTACATCGCATTCCATAACAGCGGGCTTAGGATTGAACCTTGAGGTACTCCCGCGATAATTCGAACGCCTTTCTGCCCCTCCTCTGTGTCATACAGTAGATCCTACCATCAAACTAGCTTTCTAAAAGCTTACACAACTGCACCGATACATTGAGGCGGTGAAGTGTGTGTGCTATTGCGTCCCAGCTTGCACTGTTGAACGTATTCTTCACATCCAGAGTGACAACCGCGCAGTAACGGATGCCGTTCTTTTTATGCTCGATTGCTACCTCAGCTGTCTGAACGACCGAATGGATAGCGTCCAGAGTAGATTTTCGTTTCCTGAATCCAAACTGGTTGTACGACAGGCCGTCCACACCTTCCGTATACGGTACTAGCCTGTTGAGGATCAACCTCCCCAATAACTTACCCGTCGTATCTAGTAGGCAGATAGGTCTATACGCCGTCGCATCTGAATTGATTTTGGGGAAAGAAGGAAAAATCGATATTCATTCAAAACTATCAAGTTATTCGATTCAGAAATATTTAACCCGTATCCAGCCAGCACAAAAAGATTGCCGCCATTCTGCTTTTTTATGAATTTGGTTTAGCTCTGGTGGAATCATACTCTCAAAAGGTAGTTCTTCGTGAAGCCCAAGCAGGACGGTTCGATTTTGCGTCGTCAGATAGGTTTTGCTCACGGTTTCGCGCGTGTTTTCGTCGCTGGAGATTTTTTTCTGTTTTGGAGCGTCTTGCTGGGTAGGTATTTGGGAAGGCACAAGCAAGACGGTTTGTTTTCGGGACGCCAAGAAGTTTTGCTGTCAGTGTCAGTTTTGTGTTCAGTCAAGGATGGATTACCAACTGCTTGATAACACATTTTTTCTTGAAAGCGTAACTTTTAAGTAATATTAAAACAAACTTTGTAGTGTCGGCATTATGCTTTTTTTCTTATACAATTTCAATATACATATTTTTCTCTTTTAGATAATTTCATTAAAAATTATCTTTTGAATTGTTCGACATTGTGAATGTTGACGTATTTTTTAAAACTTCTACCATATCAAGACAAAATGCACAGTAATACTCATATGTAATTTTCAAACAAACTATGTATAGTTCGTCACTACAAGTGTCGGCATTGTTCCTGTTTCATATAATTTAAAATATATACATGTAATTTTCAGTTTTCGTCATTAATAAAAACATCTTTTGAATTGTTCGACATTATAGATGTTGACGTATTTTTTAAAGCTTCTACCAAAAACTTCTCGAGACAAAAATACAAAACTAGCTTTAAATATAAGTCGTATATTTCCCCCTTGTCCATGGATCGCATCATCGACCAGAGGTGACTCCCAGATCTTTTCCTCCCTCACTAATAAACACCCTTCCCGTGGTGATTATGGAGATGCAGAGGTATTCTCGGTCTCTAGAAGCAACAATCATTATACCCTAACATTCCTTCCCCGTCCCAACTGACTGTAAGGACTTGGCCGGCGCCGTTATTGATCAATAATATTAGATCTGCTAAAATTGCACTTCGAGAGTAAGCGGAAACTCCCATCCCTTATTCATTTGGATCGTAGTGCAATTCTTACCAGTTCCGATCAATCACGGAGTAGCAACCATTGACATGAACAGTCAGTCTATGCTATGCTATGCTATGCTATGCTCTGGTGGAATCATACTCTCAAAACTAACACAGACTCGCCAAGCGTGTCGTTTCTTCGCAAAACATTACGAAACAATAGTATTCTAAGAGTCCTAATATTGTCGCTGCCAATGATATACTGCATTACATGTGCGATCACCGCACCGCAAAAATGCTATTATTCGTATGAAAAAAAACCCAACGTGAAGCAACCACGTTCCATACTCGGGACCGTTGCCAACTGAACCGAAACTCGCCGATTCCCGGGAGTTAGCGCAGCGCGCATTATGTCCGTGTGCCGGGTCCAATGCCTAGAAGCATATTTTAATTCAATGGCTATGTGGTGGCGTCGTTGCATTGCTGAAAATGTGGTGACTCGCGAGCAGCGCAATTTATATTGCAGTTGATATCTCCCTGAAGATAGTGTGCAGCTCCCGTCCCGATGTCCGCCTTCGGCATAGGTCTCTTTGTTATATGGGCTGCTGCACTGGGTGGGACGACGAAATCGAAAGTTTAATAAACGTGTCTAAAACTTTAAAAGTCTAATTCGCCCTCATCTGATGTTTGCCTCCCTTTCGCGAAACCGACCACTAGTAACATTGGCGTAGTCAGGATTTTCGTCAGGGACTGGAAGGGATTATGCCCTCAGTAGCAATTATGGTATTATTGCGGTTATAAGTACCAATTTCAAGTAATTGCCCTGGACCCCCCTGACGATCCACAAATAAAAAATAAAGGACAAACAGTTTGAAATACATATTAATACATTATAAATATAGACAAATAAATACTTTTTAAATGTAAGCACTTGAAAAGACCACTGACCGAAAAAAGGAACGATTCACAGCCCCTTTCATGAGATCTGAACCACCGGAGCCCAAATTCGGCATTGCTCCGCCCACTTTCATATGATTATTCTGAAATCGTGCGTGAATCGGAACACTATCATTCTCTATAGAAAATTTGACTACTGAACGTAACCTACTTGTATGTCTAGACTAGTTCCGGCCTGGGCCATTTCTGATTGGAAAAAGTCTGGAGGTTCCCATTCCTTGGCCTGTTAGGGACAAGAGATCAATGTGTGTTCCTTATTGTACACGACTGTTGAAGAATATAAGGATTTCAGTTCATGAAATGGCTATTCTATGAATTCTAGGAATTTTCTAGGATAATTTTATCAATCGTCTCTTCTTCCCAGAAATTCTCCAGACATCTTTCAACCTTCTGTTTGGCACGCCACGGACAAAAAGAGTTTTTATGAATTCAAAACAACATACGAAAAAGTAACACAATTTCTCGACGTTTCATACAAGAAAAAAAGGTTTTTGCGAATAAAAAAGTTTGATTTTTTTTTGCACAGCCGAGTAAAAAAATCCGTACGAAACAAAAAATTGAGTACACTGATGTGCTCTACCAAGATTTTCCGCAAAAAAAATCGTTCATACTTTACTTTACTTCTGATAGCGCTACGTCCTTCAAGACATGACCAGCGCCACAATGTTACGCCAACAAACTCGCCAATAAATGGCAGCTGGCCTCCAGTTTCTTGATCGTAGCACACTTCCAAGATCCTGCTCAACTTTGTCAAACCATTTAGCTCGTTGCGCCCCTTTCTGTCTTGTACCGGCCGGATTCGAAATGAACGCCATTTTTGCGGGATTGTTGTCCGGCATTCTCACAACGTGTCCCGCCCATCGTGCCCTTCCAACTTTGCCGACTTTCTGAGTATTGGGTTCACCGTAGAGTTACGCTAGCTCGTGGTTTGTTCTACTGCTCCATACGTTTTTCTCACATACTCCGCCAAAGATCGTCCTAAGCATACGTCGTTCAAAAACTCCTAGCGCTTGCAGGTCCTCTTCGAGCATTGTCCACATCTCATGCCCGTAGAGGACTACCGGTCATATCAGCGTATAGTAAGGTCTTGTATAGTCCGTAGTAAGCACGTTTTCCGGCAATGATACGTCTTTGAATTTCTCTGCTGCAGTTGTTATCCGACGTTACCTACCTTGGATCACCTTAAAATCACGGTAAACAAATTCGTCCATCACCTCGAACTCATCTCCGTCGATCATCACGCGTCTGCCAATGCGAGCTCTATCGCGCTCGGTTCCTCCAGCCAGCAGATATTTCGTCTTCGACATATTTACTTTCAATCCAACCCGTTCTGCTTCACGCTTCAGCCTGATATACTGCTCAGCAACCTCCTGGAACGTTCTTCCGACAATGTCCACGTCTTCAGCGAAACAAATGAACTGGCTGAATTTGTTGAAGATCGTGCCCCGCATGTTGAAGCCCGCCCGTTTCATAACACCTTCCAGTGCACCCGATATCTTCACACAGCACTGTACACTAGCCATCATTGTCTTGATCAGTGTACTCAGTTCCCCGAGAAACCATTCTCATCCATCATTTTCCATAGGTCTTTGCGGTCGATGGTATCATAGGAAGAAATCGATGAATAGGTGGCGCGTAGGTACTTGATATTCGCGACCTCTTGGAGGATCTGCCGCAACGTAAAGATGTGGTCGGTTGTCGATCGCCCGTTCACGAAACCGGCCTTATAACTTCCCGCAAATCTGCTTGCTAGCGGCGATAGACGGCAGAAGATGATCTGGAAAAGCACTTTATAGGCTGCGTTAATAATGGTGATCGCTCGATAGTTCTCACATTCTAACCCTTTTTGTATTTTAGATTGGGTATATTAATCCCTCCTTCCACAGCTCCGGTCCTGGCTATCAATAGGTGCAGACAAGTAGCCAACCTGTCCGGGCCCATTTTGAAAAGTTTTGCTCCAATATCATCCTTCCCAGCCTTTGTGTTGCTCTTGATCTGTTTGATAACATCCTTAACTTCACCTATTGTGCGAGTTGGCACGTCTCTATCATCCGCCGTACTGATGAAGCCATTCCTCCTGCTGTCTTGATCTTCCTTCTCTCTGCCGTTAGGTGTTCATCGTAGTACTGCTTCCAGCTTTCAATCACCTCACGTTCGTCCGTCAAGATACCTCCATCCTTATCCCGGCGCATTTTGGCTCGCGGCACAAAGCCTTTGCGGAATACATTGAGTTTCTTGTAGAGCTTACGTGCTTCTTGAGAACGATACAGCTGCTCCATCTCTTCGCACTCCACCTCTTCCAGGCGGCGCTTTTTATCCCCCGGAATAGATGGGTTTGCTGTCTTCGCTTCTGTTTGTATCGTTTTGACGGGTGCCTTGCTGCAGCATCATCGCCCGCGCTGCATTCTTCTAGTCCAAAACCGTCTGACACTCCTCGTCGAACCAACCGTTCCGTCGATTTCCTTCCACGAACCTAATGGCACATTCCGCTACGTTGTTAATGACTGCTTTGAGACTACTCCAGCAGTCCTCAAGAGAGGCTTCGGTGAGCTCTCCCTCTTCCGGCAACGCTGCTTTGCGCGTAATCAGTTGCGACTTCGGGTAGTTTGAGTCGTTGCAGATTGTACCGTGACGGGCGTCGGTACCGAATGTTGTTCACAACGAAGAGTCGTTGGCGCACTTTAAACGTCACTAGGTAGTGGTCCGAATCGATGTTTGCGCCGCGATAGGTTCGATAATGTCCGAGAAGTGTCTTCCATCAATCAAAACGTGGTCGATTTGCGATTCAGTCTGTTGGGGTGATCTCCAGGTGTACCGATACAAGAGGTTGTACTGGAAGTAGGTACTACGTATAGCAATGTTTTTGGAGGCGGCGAAATCAATCAGTCTAAGGCCGTTTTCGTTCGTAAGCTGGTGAGCGCTGAACTTCCCTATAATCGATCTAAATTCCTCCTCCTGGCCAACCTGAGCGTTGAGATCGCCGATAACGATTTTGACATCATGGCTTGGGCAGCCGTCGTATTGAAGTTCCAGCTGCGCGTAGAAAGCGTCCTTATCGTCATCGTCACTTGCTAGGTGAGGGCTGTGCACGTTGATAATGCTGATATTGAAGAAACGGCCTTCGATCCTCAACTTGCACATTCTGTTGTCGATTGGCCACCACCCAATCACGTGCCTCTGCATTTCGCCCATCACGATAAAAGCTGTGCCTAGCTCATGTATGTTGCCGCAGCTCTGGTAGATGGTATAACCATCCCTATACGTATGTACCGTCGGCCCTTTCCAGCAAACCTCCTGCAGCGCTACGATGTCGAACTTGCGGACCCTCAATAATTCGGAAAGAATGCGGATACTTCCCAAGAAATTGAGAGACTTACAGTTCCATGATCCGAGTTTCCTATCGTTAGTCCGTTTTCGATGCCGATTGTTCCGGTATGAATTTACATTGTGTGCTTCCTGTACTGATGATTTTTACGGCTGGCTTCTAAGGCCTGCACAAACTTCCTGTCTCGCCGGAGGATCATCGTACACAGCACTGTTTAGAGTCCCACGCTGGCACTTGGACGATGATCAGCCGCTCCTAACATGGAGAACAGACGCTCTGATAAGCTACACCGTTAGAAGAGAGGAGCCCCCCTTCCCTGTCAGCATACGACCAAGGTCCTACCAGGATTGGACACCCGATCTTCCCTACGGTTACTGGTACCCCCGGGCGGCACCACGGGGAGGTAGGGATAGGAGTTACTGGACAAGAGGCTAAGGACCACAAATGGGGTCTATTTTATACCCGCAGGTACGCGAAGAACCAATAGTACGCATTGTCCAGTCATTGCAACTATAAATTTCTGTAAAGATATCTTAAGAGATTTTCCTTTGGAAGTTCTTCACAAATTTTCCCAAAGAGGTTCTCAAAGAATTCACTTAGGATAAACTAAATTTAAAAAAAATGAATAAAAAATAATATATGCTAATGTTATCAATGATTCTGGTAAAACCGATGATGAATTTCTATAAAAGGGAAGCTTTTTAAAGAATTCCGGATTTCTTCAAGACTTTCGAGAAAGCTCAGAATTGGAAATACTTGTTTGATTTCTCAAAAATTTCTACACTATTTTTTCAACCCTAGAATAAACCCATATATTATTTCTGTAGGAATATTACTCTGAGATATAAATTACTGAAAACAAATCGATAGAACGGAAAGATACTTTCTCGGAAATCTTGTAAGAATCACATTGTTTGACTTGTGAACGAATTCCTGTAGCAAATGCTGAAGAAATTTATCTGAGCATTGCTTGAGAATCATTTGAAGATTTTCAAATAGCATTCCTATAGTTTAATGAGGAAAACGCCATATTAAGTTTCTGAAATTGGGAAATGATCCGCTGGAAAAATAAATGAAAATACACACATTTTCAGGATATTTTGTTACAAATTCCATTTTCGTGTAGGGTGCATAAATTCATAATGAATAAAATTGTTCATTTCGCAGTAATTCTAGAGTAGCAAACAAAGTACACTATTGGAAATCAAAAGAATAATTACTAACCATATATTATATCAAAATATTTCGACAATAAACAATTCGTGATGAAAAAAAAACAATCACTTTCGTTATTTCGTTTTTGTTTTGAAATGACTCCGTCAAAATAAAAATAAATGTCATTTGTAAACCAATACAACTTAGCTTCAATATTATTTGTATTTATGGCGCTATGTAAAACATCTTTAACACATAATTATATGTCGTAATGATGTATTGGGAAACATCTTCGGTGACATGAAAGATGTTTTAAAATCGGTCATTTTTTGCACTGTTTTGGTGATTAAATGTACGAAATCAGGTTATCCATATTCACCACAAAACATAACGATTTGCATGAAACAAGTATTTTATACATTCATAAAACAACTTGTGTATTGGTCATGAGAGAAACACAAGAGGAATCATTACGATAATTTCTGGAGGAATCCCTGGAGAAGTCTTTGTATGTTCTCCTAAAAAAAGGTTCTAAACATATAATGTTACCTTAATCCGGGGTATCATTGATCAGCGGGGTAACATTGATCGGAATGACTCATCTAGTAAAAAGTTCGTATCACTATTTATTGATAGAACATTTCCAAATCACGAATGGTGATTCTCTTTCTCATATTCATGAGCTAATGAAAGTGAAGATTTTTGTGAAAATTGCGTTTACCTTATACCTAAATTTGACAATTTTCGAAACAATGATTTCAATGTGTAAGGATGACACTTCCGAAGATTCATGTCTCACATAAGTTCTGCAAACGATATGAGCAAGGAAAATGCAATTCTTACTAAAATATGGCATATCTGAAAACGATTCCGTTGTCAAAACTTTCATAAGTATGCTCAATTATACAACATTGACGAATTACTGTAAAGAATATAGAATTCTCTTACGAAATTGCCTACCTTTAGGCGTATTCCGTGGTTCGAGATGTTTTTAATTTTAAAATAACTCAAAAAGTACATGACTTGTGAGCGTTTGGCCTTCATATTCGGCTTCGGGGGTCATGATTTGAGTAAGCAACGACATTTTCAATATTACCGAACGTTGTTTACAAAGGTGATCAATGTTACCCTATATCAGCTAAATCAAAAAAACACTTAAATTTTTTTTTTAAACATGCTTTTTTAAACATGGAAGACTTATGTCAGATGTCATGTAGTAGATATAAACTCTCATGAATTTTGACTGAGTATTCAGTTTGAGAATATCATCGAAGTTTTCAAAAACGAGTGTGTTGCTAACTCAACACTTAATAGGTGGGGGTAGCCAAAGCTCCCAGAATCAGTTCTTTAGTGGTAAAACCCCAGCCAGTACCTCCAGGATCGCATTATGTGTCGAGTGCATACACCCTAAATCAATACGCAAATAACGAAAAAAAAAACGATAAGAAGGAAAGAGCCACGCTCTAGAATATTTATTGCAATTTTGATTTAAAGTTATGACATTTAAAAAAAATTACATGGCATGAGAACCGTAATCTTATATTCTTTGAAATATTTTGGCGATTAAAATCATCGAGTAAATGTTTGGGTTCACACGTAAGTACGATGTATGTCTCGTGCAAAAGTAAACGTATACCAAACATTCGATATAACACCATACTTGCACTATTTGCTGTAATATTGAAACATCTGTATAGAAAATCAGAATTGATGGAGTCTTAAGCTTATCTTTACATGATCATAATATCATCTACTCTTGTCTTTTTGAGAACCGACCATTTGACAGATGAAAACTCAGCCCGATTAGTGACGGTCTTTCACTGGGTGGGCTACAGCTCTTATCCAACGAACTAAAGTTGACTGTATTTGCAGAATTCAAGAAATATTTATTTGGTGCTTTTTGGGATTCCACAGAGTAAATTATGGAGGCTATCTAGAATGATTTAAAATGATTTCTTCTTCTTCTTTCTGGCATTACGTCCTCACTGGGACAAAGCCTGCTTCTCAGCTTCCACAGTTATTAACGGAGAGCTTTCTCTGCCAAACTTGCCATTTTCGCATTCGTATATCGTGTGGCAGGTACGATGATACTCTATGCCCAGGGAAGTCAAGGAAATATCCTTTACGAAAAGATCCGAGAATCGAACTCAGACACCTTCAGTATGGCTTTGCTTTGTAGTCGCGCACTCTAACCGCTCGGCTAAGGAAATGATTTATAATGTATGAATTCCTGAAGGAATTTGAAATAATTCCTAAAAAATAAAGATTTATGCCTAAAAATATTAATGCAACATTTTGGACTAAATTCATCATAACTCTAAGAGATACGCGGGTAGAAATCATAAGACAATCATAAATTGTCGATGGAATTCAATTGAAATTCTCGGTACAATCAATGTAGAATTTCTGAAACAATTTGCAAAAACAATTTGGATCAAGGAAAGATACTCCTAGAAACTCACTGGAGAAATTCGAGGTACTTCCTGGAACAATTTCCGGAAAAATCGCGAAAACAAATTTTGAAAGAATACCACAGGAATAGGTTCGTGAAGGTATCCCTAAAGACAAACCCTTCGGAAAATTGCCAGTAGCTCTGTTACCAAGATCCTTAGAGATTCATATTTTTTGGGAATTTTTTTACTAGATGTAAGTATTGAAAACTATTGATGAAACTTTAGAACTTTCGCAAAAAAAATTATTTTTTGGTGTACTCCAAGAATTTTCCAAGAATTATATCATAACGCAATTATTTTACGAGTATAAACTTTTGAAACAGTCAAACATTAGAATACTTTTTGTTGCAAAACGGTCATTTTCGTCAGCCCCTCTCTGGTTACGCTCATGACTAGTAAGCTACTAGCAAGCGCACCTCCTGTGTGTAGGTGGATGGGGGTAGATCAGCAATCATCCACCTAATATCTGTACCTACCGTTTCGTTCTAAACCGTTTACGGGAATCGCCCGTGAGCGCAGTTTTCAAATGTCACGTGTCTGAAAATGAACACACAGAAACAGAACATGCGGACACGGGCGACAGTTAACAATAATGTGGAAGCGAACCCGCCGCGCCAAGGCAAGGTGGCCGTGGACGGTGATAACAAGAGGAGCAAGCAATTCCTCTTTGGTGGAAAAGGTTATTAAGTCTGTTACGAAATCGGACGGACACCACCGACCAAATGGGGATAATTAGGTAGGAGATAATTTCCAGAGAACTAGATCGAACCGAGAAAAGCAATTAGGAACATTATGTTGTTTGGTGCTTAGAACAGATTCTAGCGGAGCTTCAATGAAGGCAACATTGACACACCGCAGCGATTAGCCATTCTGTCACATTGAAACAGAACGGAACTATCATGTAAAACACGGAAATGAGAGGTTTTCCAACAATGTTTCTATATTTTTTCCGCATTCGTGCTGAGAGAGATCATTGTCGTTTGCGTATAAGAAGGTGACAGTACTCTATAATCCTGCCTAAACCGTATCACCTGTCTACTTGTCGAATTTTGTCATGATTTCAAACAAGATCAAATGAAATTAAATTGAATAGTAGTATTTCTGCAGGAATTCCTGTTTGAGTTGCTGGTGGTTGGAAATTGTTCAGTAACTTAAAATTAAACTTTTAAGCTTTTGAATGAATCACTGGAAAAAATGCTAAGGCAATAGCTTGTATAATTTTTGGCAGGGAATTGGGAACATTTTTCGACAGACCTTTTCAAGGACTCCATTTAATATAATTCCTTGTTAAAATTCTTTAGAACCTTACGATAAACAGAATTTGTCCTGATTTTCTAAATTCCTGAAATTCTTCTTTGAGTGGATTCTTTCAGAGATCCCCTAGTTTGCTTCAGAAATTTCTTCATTGACTCCTTCAGAGGTTCCTCTAGAAATTATTCCATGAATCCATCATTGCAGAGATTCCTTAAAATACTTGGAAAGATTCCTTTAAATGAAATCTATAGATTTACATCAGAGGTTCAACTTCAAATTCCATTAGAGATTGTCAAGGGACTCACTAATAATTTATACAAATTTCGCCAAAGAATGTCTCCAGATGTCCGAAACTGATCAATTATCTTTTAATTCCAAAAACTTTGCATCAAACCGAAAGTCTTTGAGTTAAGAACAAAAAAGTTATATATAGGGAAACTGAAATGCGGTTTTACCTACATCGTGAAAATGATAGTCTATTAATTATAAATATTTCGCATTTCATGCCCTAGTCAAACACCATAAGTTTCTTAAGAGTTTCGTTTTTTACGAAACTGCTGGTGTTTCTAAAGTACCACCACAGACCTCGTGAAATCCTTGATTTAACCAAATTTCTAGACAGTTACCAATGGATTCATATACATCTAGCTGAACCTGACCAAGGTGATAATTACCCACGACCTTTAGCTTCATCGACCAAAGTTACTGAACCCGGTACCGCGGTCACTATCTGGTCATGCTAATCAGTTTCCGCCCAAACACGCTTCGTTTAACGATCGGAAAAATCCCTACAAACATTCCCACCAAATATAAGACCTTCTTTGCAGACACAGCTCAATTGTAAGTAGAAGCGGCTCCGGGTGCAGTCAGTTCGCGTGACGATTAATCTCCACAGCACCGAACCACACCCAATCAGAAGTCGCCAAGACTCCAATGCAACGACGGAAGTTTGACGCAGAACCAGAACTTCACGATCAACAACACCCCCGCCTGGCAGAAACCGCAATATCTGCTGCTCAGATGGAATCTGCTAGTTTACGCGCGCGATTCACGATTTCCAGTCTCTAACCGAGCAGTTGGCATGATTTTTTAAATTAAGCTATTATTCTCACCACATCCAGCTGTGGTTTAGTGGTTGTCGGTCTCGATGGGCATTAGGGGGGTCTCGAAATCTGATGATCTCCAAGCGTCGACTTCACTTTATGGGCACAATGGTCCAAATCGACAATTTGGCAGAAAAAAACAGCAATAGTGCCTACAGGCTTGGAACTTGTTCAGATGGGTTTTATCATGCATTGTTATCCCCCCGATATAATCGAAGCTGTATCAGTAGACGATAAACAGACTCTCATGATGTTTTGCGGATCATGATGGTTACAGAGAGCGATAAAATAACACTTTAGAAACCGTTTTACTTATAAAATAGACTTTCATTAAAATAGGGACTTCAACATAGTTATCAAGTCTCTAAAAAGAGACTTTCTAACAGCCCTGACCTCACAACTTGTCGTTTCAGACCATTGTGCACTACTGCACGACCTTGGGCTAATGCGGTGAAAACTACAAAACGACACGCCGCCGCCAAGAAGAAGAATGGTAGGTATTTAATTGGAAACAACGACGATGACGGCGCACTGCACTGCAGTGCAAGATCTCTCGATGGATCATTTGAATCCATGTTTCGCAGCCAGCGTGCAACGCGGCAGGCAGAGTCGTGCTGTAATTGAAATTTGTTCTCAATGCAGTAATTATATATCGATCGATCGATAGGTAGGCAGGCAGGCATCCACAGATGAATTGAAATTGGATCAGGGCTTTAAGGTCTGTAGATGCAGCAACTGGAGCACACGATCGATCACTTGGATCACTTTCAAATCCGGTTTAGGGCGAGCGCATTTGTTCTGGAGGTAGCGAGTCAGCCTTCGTCAATTGATGAATACATTTTTCATTGCAATTCTTTTCTGCATATCTTGATGGCTTTGAGGAAAATAGAATCGTTTGAATTTTTTACAATTTGAATGGATGTACCCTAGGAAATACCTATTTTATTGTAATCGTGGGTAATGTAAATTCCGCCTCTTCATCAACGGAAAATCCCAGCAACAAAAATGTACCTACGTCTAGTAACATGTCTCCTTCTTATTTTAATTTTCTAACTGAACAATTGCATCAAATGGTTGATGCAATGTTCAATACCACCACTATGACTGAAGCAGTCCAAGTTGATGAAAAAATTACTAATCGAATTGTTATTATTGGATTACGTTTTTCTAATGGATCCAAACAATAATTTAAGTATTCTAAATTGTAAGGCTCATTCTTTGAATGGTAAAGACTACGAACTGTTCAATTTTCTAACAACTAATAACATACATATATCAGTTATTACTGAAACCTATTTGAAACCTGGATCCAAACTCAAAAGAGATCCACTTTTTTTGTTTATCGTAATGATCGACTTGATGGAACATATGGGGAAGTTGCAATCATCATTCATAGACGTATCAAATTTTTTTGTCATATGAAACCATTTTTTTTTTTTTTGAACATCCAAATTTCTGTTGAAACACAGCTTGGTAAATATACTTCCATAGCTGCCTGTTTGCCTTTTCAATGCACTGGGTTAATTTGTTGCAATCTGACTTACGGAAATTGCCTCGCAATAAGTCAATTTTTTTGTCATTGTTGACTTTTATGCAAAACGTCGCTCATGGAATAATTCGCAAAGCAATTACAACAGCAGAGTTTTATTTGATGAGTGATTTTGAGGATATTTCTCAATTTACTATCTTGATAGCCTTACTTGTTTTTCCTCTTTTAGGAACCCTTCTACGATTGGTCTTAACCGACTCTAGTCATCTTTGTTACTCACGCTGATTTTGATTCTGCATTTTCCCATATAGCGATTCTCTCAGCACCACTTTCAATTATTTACGAGCCCAGTGCACAATGGACCGAATCGACATTTTAACCGGAAAAAAAATGTGTTTTCTCTGTTCTCGTCGATTTTAGACGTTCGATGTCTTCAGAGAAGTTATTCGTAATTGAGTTTTGCATCCTTTAAGAAAAAAGTTGAATAGGGTGGCCCTTATTTAAGTTAAAAATTTGACTCAAACTTTTTTATTTGATGAAATTTGTGGCTGCGTTGCTTCTGCAAACTTTTAGAAAATGTTATTTTGAACAACTTTGTCGAAGACACTTTTGATCTAACTCAGGCACCTTTTTGAACCGCAGCAACATGACAGGTGGCGGGCCAAATTTCATTTTCACAAAATCGAACAATATTAAAATGATAAAAGAGCTTTCTTTGGAGGTCATACAAAAATTTGAGCATCTTACCGAAGATCAGGTGAGAACTATGCTTCGGATTATATAATCTAGATGAGTTTTCTTGTATCAATCTTGCCATTAAGTATATCAGAATAGAGTCCAAGGTTATATTAGAAACCAAATCGGAATTCGAATCTTACCTATCCATGAAAGCCCTGCTAAGAATTCAAATAGAATCATGTCTTGATTGTTTTGAGAATGCAGTATAACATTTTGTGATAATTTCGCCTAGGATTAAATAAGGTGCTGGATTCTTCGAATTCAGAATCGTGCTCGATATATATTCTATAATCCTGTCCAAGAATCTGGGAAATTGTAGTATGAAATTTGTATGCATTTCGGAATTCTTTCAGAATCCCATCTAGGATTGTGTGAATGTTCTGTCCAGGATTTTGTGATAGGTATGTTCCAGATGCAAGCCTGATTCGCTGCTGAAAAGTAATTTCTTGGCCTATCTTGATGCATGGGAAATTCCTGCAGACAATAGATCAATAAAGCGTTTTTTTTTTCTGTTCGCAGTATGCAGTTAAAAAAAGTCAGTTCAAATGGGAGTCGCTGTAGAAAACTTCTGCTAGGAGTCGGCGAGGAATTTCTTTGGCGATTCCTTTTCAACAGCAAATCCGGCTTCAGTGTTTTATTTTGTTTGATTGTTTGAGAATCCTGTCAAAAATTTAATGAAAAATGTTCCTAATATTCTAAATAACCCTTCTCAGAACTGTGCAAAATTAACGCCCAGAATTCAGGGAGAGTTCTGCCTTTGATTAAGTGTGATTTTATTTGACACAACATTTGTTAAACATTGATGGTAATTCACTTTTTTATATCATTACATTACGTACTTCAAAACTGTCTTTTACAACTCTAATGATTATTCAAATTCGAAAATAATAAAAAAGGAAATCATCAGACTTGGTATATTCTAACTTCAAGTTGGTAGAATAATAAACAGGCCGGATATGAGAGGAATCTTCAAACTCTTCGCGGGCCGCATGAAATGGGGTCGCGGGCCGGATGCGGCCAGCGGGCCGTACGTTTGGCAGGCCTGACCTAACTCTTCATTTGAGCTAAGTAAATTGATTTTAGACGTTGTAACTTCCGGTGGACCCAAAAAATCAGTTATTTTGATCTAACTTTTTTATTTTCAGTTTTACGTGAATGTGGTCTTCAGAAGAGTTGCAGATAAAGTAAAGATACACATTTTGCTGAACATTGCAATTTTTTAATTCTTGTGGTTTTGAAGTTATAAGCAAATTTACGTGAAAAACTATGCAATCTTCAGATGCCCATAACTCATGGAGTTGGTTCGATAATTTTTTTCTTTTAGTGGCGTTCGAAAGGCCATACAATAGGCAACTTTTGCTGCAAAAACTGAGAGAACGTAATTTTTGTAAATTGAGAAAATTCACTTCAAAAATACACTTGAAAAACTCAAAATTCGCTTGTAACTCACAAGATTTTATAGTTAACGGCATGCTGTCTTCAGCAAAGTTGTAGAATTTAACTAGATCTACAACTTTCCCATATACCACTTTTTAGAGAAATGTGAAACAAAATGTGAAGAAAGGATGATACGATTAAGATGTAGGTCACCTTATATTTATTACTATAAATCATTAAGTTAGTATATCAGAAGTGGCTTTCATATAGTTGCTGTTGTAAACTTTGTTTGGTATTATGATTTTATTTTTATTTTATCAGTACTCAGTGGTATAATTCACATATAATTCAAAATGTTAAATGGTGCCAATGCAACTTAAGAAACTTTAAATGTTTTGTCATTGTGACTGCTATTATTGTGACTGAATACATACAATAGAGTCCCGGGGTACAGAACTGGGAAAAGGGTGGAATAATCTAACATTTTTGAAGAAGCCAAGGTTATCAAAATGTGTTCAGGTTTGGAAAATTATTGATAGAATAAAAGTAAAATTATATTGCTACTACTTGAATTATTTTGTATTAACTAATAGTAAAATGTATTATAAGTTCTACATATTTTGTTTCACATTTCTCCATAAAGTTTGATATTAAAAAGTTGTAGATCTAGTTAAATTCTACAACTTTGCTGAAGACAGCATGCCGTTAACTTTAAAATCTTGTGGGTTACAAGCGAATTTTGAGTTTTTTAAGTGTATTTTTGAAGTGAATTTTCTCAATTTACAAAAATTACGTTCTCCCAGTTTTTGCAGCAAATGTTGCCTATTGTATGGCCTTTCAAATGCCACTAAAATAAAAATTCTATCGAACAAACTCCATGAGTTATGGGAATTTAAAGATCGCATAGTTTTTCACTTAAATTTGCTTATAACTTCAAAACCACATGAATTACAAACTTGCAATGTTCAGCAAAAATGTGTATCTTTACTTCCTCTGCAACTCTTCTGAAGACCACATTCACGTAAAACTGAAAATAAAAAAGTTAGATCAAAATAACTGATTTTTTGGGTCCACCCTAAGTTAAAACTTTCAAAATCAATTTTCTTAGCTCAAATGAAGAGTTAGATCAATAGTGTCTTTGACAAAGTTGTTCAAAATAACATTTTCTAAAAGTTTGCAGAAGAGCGCAGCCACAAACTTCATCAAACAAAAAAGTTTGAGTCAAAATTTTAACTTAAATAAGGGCCATCTTTTTTCTTGAAGGATGCAAGACTCAATTACAAGTAACTTCTCTGAAGACATCGAACGTCTAAAATCGACGAGAACAGAGAAAACGCTTTTTTTCCGGCTAAATTGTCGATTCGGTCCATTGTGAAGTGGAGGCATACATTGATAGTAATCTTGATGTTGAGATTTCTTTGCAAACAAAACTTGTTATTGTTAATGCTCTTGAAGCTTTAACAAATTTTATTGTTGAAGCCAGAGGCATTGCAATTCCAAGATGGGAAGAAAAATTTGAATCCGTGATCATAGACGATCATCTTAAACTCTTGATCAATCTTTAAGGTGAAGATGAATTGAAGCCAAACCTCAAATTTTCAAGAGCACGGATCTGGAGAACCAAACACCCGTTTGAGCTGAAAACCTAATCAATTGGTCACCACCAGCTAGTGACCAATCGATTAAGTTTTCGGCTTAAACGGATGTTTGGTTCTCCAGATCCGTGCTCTTGAAAATTTGAACTTTGGCTTCGATTTATCTTCACCTTAAAACGTGAGGAGATTTGTTTGAGAACCATATAATGCATAACAACTTCAACAGCACACTGAATAATTATCAAATTGGTTTACAATCATTCTAACCTGTTGTTTGCTGGCAGTGAAATGTACACTGGGTACATTTAAAAGTCCAGGTTGACCAGGAAAATTTCCTAAATTCAGTGAACGGTTCCAGCATACCTGAAAGGATAAAAAATGAGAGATAAATTAATCTCGTGAAATTAAAGTTTTACACATGAAAATTATTTGAATCGTTGTTTAAATTGCTCATTGGAGATTCTATAAAAAAATATTAAGAGCAGTTGTGATTCAAACTAGAATCGATTAATTATTTTAACCTATGCCATAAATGAAGGAAACGATTGAGGTGTTCATTTTAACAACATTTGAAAACACTCTATGCAGCAGAAGTAAACAAAACAAGATTTGGACAAAAAGAGATATAAAATTTGTTAAAAAAAATTTCATTATACTCGTCAATGTGTATCAGTTTGAATAAAACAGATTTGACGTGACGCAAGCGATTAGAAGGTGAATTTTCAAGTTATAATATACACTGCCTACCATAAGTATGGAATCGTTGCAATACTGAGTATTGCATCACTTTTAAGTTTAGTATCATCCAAAATCCAGTGATAAAAGTTTTTTCAACAAAAACAAAAAATCGCAGGGGATTAAAGATGTATTTTTTAAGATGCCCTGAAAAATACATTGATCTAGCACATCAGAATCACCAGATAATATTCATTTTAGGTGATGCTATACTTATCAAGGTGCTGCAATATTCAGTACGAGTGTTGCAATACGCGATTCCATACTTATTGTAGGTAGTGTATGACCTTCAGTTAAGTCTACAAAACTTTGTTATTTTCCAACCAATTTCGAAACTTTCAGCATCATTTCCTTCAAAATTAACCTTCGCGTCCCTGACCTATTCTTCAAAAACATTTTTTTTTGCAACATAGGATCAATAACAAGTACTTCCGAGATGTTCTGAAGTCGATTCCAGACCCTGGCGAAGGACATTGGTCAGATGATTGCTGTCCTTCAGACAAACCCCACGAGACATCCGTATAAATCTGAAATCGACCTTCCGACTTAGGTTCCCAGTACAGGTCATAAAACTGGAATAGTATTGAGGTTTTGTATCCAAATTTCATTGAAATCGACTGAAAATTGTGGATATTAGAGTCTAAAGATCACTCAAAATTGGTTGTAAAAAATTAAGGTTAATTTTATTAACAGTTTGTAAAAAGAGAAACTGTAAAATTAAAAACTGAAAACTAAAGACTGACAAACTGGAAACTTAAAACTGAAAACTGAAAACTGAAAACTGAAACAGGGTGCCTATTCATTTACAGGTATGAAATTCCCTGATATTTCCAGGTTAAGAAATTTTTACATAAATGATTGACGAATAGTTAGTTTTATATGACTAAAATTTTATTTTCAAACAATTTCAAAAATTTGCTAACAATAAATTTCAAAGTATTTTTCCTGTCAATAAAAAACTATCTATTTTGTTCTGAACGTGTAAACAACATAGGAGAAAATAATCAAAAATGTTGATGACTCTTATTTAATTTCCACAAAAAAACAAGAATGTTTTTCTAATGATCCAATGATAGTGCCTTCAATCATAAAAGTCAGATATAAAAAACAGTCTATTCATTCAATCTCAACATTCAACGCTCCTTCATCGTAATCATCGTCATCATCGAAACTTCAAAGGCAGTTTTTCTGTTCAAAACTAAACATTATTCGATAAAAATGTGTTCCCTGTGTTGCGATTAGCGATGGGCGATTTTGAATCGATGTTCCGAACATCGATGTTTTCGTTCCGATTAATCGATTTTTTGAATCGATGTTAGGATCACTCAAAATCGAGTGAATCGATTTTCTTCATTCGATTTTTTGTTTCGATTCAAAAGGATGAAATTGATTGGAATTTTTCAATGAATTTATAAACCATAAGCCTAATTTCAATTCAGCATTTAAGTATCAAGGTTTAATTTTATTTTTAAACGTTGTTATTTAATTGGAGGAATTTTGTAATAGAATAAAATTGCATTTGGTCTTATTTTGAAAGCTTTTTTGTAATTTTTCTTATGAGCTTAAAAACCGAATCGATTTAAAAACATCGATTCAAATGATTCGATTAAATCGGTGAATCGATTCGGCATATCTGATTTGAATCGATTCGTTGACATCGATGTTTTGGTTAAATTTGCCCAACGCTAGTTGCGATTGGAGAATAGAATTCAGTGAACACATTTCCATGTAAGTTTTCTTGATATTGAACGAAAAAACTGCTTTTGAAAATTGCAAAATCAATGACGGACCCTGCCCTCTTATGGAAAAAATAGCCATTCGCTTAAAAAGAAATTCAGGTTTTTGAACATCAGCGACGTATCCAGAATATTTCTCGGAGAGCATTTGGTATTTCTCCTAGATGATATCTGGGAAAAATCAGGGCGACTGATCGTCTTGTAAATAAGAATTTTGGAGACCTTGCTCGAAAAAAAAAAACAGTCATGAACCAAAACGAGTATTTACATGAATTACAAAAAGATACAACGACATGAGAGTTCGATTTCTAAGTTGAACAGACATTTTGATAAGATCATTTCCAACACATTTTTTTTAATTCCTCGTAACATTAAAAGTATTGCTGCTCGTTTTACTGTAGTTTTAATTTAAATATAACAAATTCTTTAACGAATACATAAAATATTAAAACACAAATGAAACGTAATTCCTGAAGGAGTTTGAATTCCTAAAGGATTTCTAAACGGGAATGTTGGAGGTAGTCCTAGGGATATCAATGGAATATTTTTTGGAAAAACTGAAACTTCATGTCTGCGATTTTTCACGAACTTTTTAAGAAATCCTTCAAAAATTCAATCTGGAATTTATCATAGAAATTACTTCTACTTTTCAAAGATCGTTGCAGACATTTTTCAATGAAGTTTCAATTTCTCCAAAAAAAAATATTCCATTGATATCCTTAGGACGTTTTCCAACATTCCCGTTTAGAACACCTTTAGGAATTCAAAATTCCTTCAGGAATTCAATTTCGTTTATTTATTTTTTTAAATATTCTAGGAATTCATTAAATAATTTTACAGGGATGTCTTCAAAGAAAAGACAAGGAATTTGTTTAGGGGAAAATTTGTTAAAAACATCCGCGAATTCCAGATAAAACTTGTGTGAATTCTGTGAAATTGTGTGAAAAAAATCCTATAATGTTGATAAAATTCTTCCTAGAATTTTCTTGATAAATTGCTAAGATAACTATAAAAATACAATCTCCGAATAGTGTCCTACAGAACGTTTTAAAGAAATTCTTTGATGGAATTCGGACAGCATCCATGAAAAAAAAACTCTCTATGAGTGATCGAAGCAACAACTGTAATAATAGCTGTAATATTAACTGCTGTACAACTTTGAATAAAGTTTTGAAGAATACACTGAGCATTGGAAGTATTATTTGAACTTTTTTAGAGAAATGTTTGAACCGCAATAATAATATTTTGATGGAATGCTGGAGAAATACCGTGAGAAATTTTTGGAGGAACTTAATAAGGAATCAAAGTTTAAATCGAGAAATTCTCGAAAACTTATTCATACAGACTCAAGTCAAAAAAGTATACAAACTTACTTTATCAATCCTACGTGTTTTGCAAACGAAATTCTACAAGTTGCGCTCTGAACCAACTCGATTTTTCACTTCTTAAACGTTTAATTCCCGGATTTACAAAGCGACGAAAGTAAGATTTTCAACTTTCGCAACCTCACCGTTTCGTTCGTCGCCCGCTGTATGGAGAGACAAAGTGACTTAACCACGAATCAAAACAAAACACTACCTGAGTCCATTTTACACTGGTAGAAAAACGTCGCAAGTAAATGAATAAAACGGCCTATAATTTTGTCATAAAATTCTGGTGTGAAATAAAAGGAACTCCTTAGTTTTTGAACGCGAGCTCATTGTATGCTAAATTTAAGCAATGTACACGTCGAAAAAATGTCGAAAAGGTGATTCACTTTAAAACAGTTTTAGAAGACAGGTTGTGATTCTTCTGAGTTTATTATCTCAAAACCGTATGGAAGTTACTTACGTGGATTTGAAAATGTAATCGAGAATTGTTCGAAGAGTTTATACTTCGTCGAAAACAATGCCTGAAAGATTTTCAGAGCGATTCGCAGCGAGAGAGTAATCAAGGATGAATTTTGAAAAAGAATCCTAATAAAAATGCCAAAAATAAATGAAAAAATCGGCGAAGGAATCATTGTAGGGTTTGTTGAAAAAAAAAAAGACGAAACGATATTTATAAAAAACTGTAATAAACCATTGTGGAAGAGCTGTAGGATCTGTGGTTAATTTTATAGAAGTAACAACTGAAGAAATTGGTGAGAGAATCAGTGCAAAAACATCTGGAGGAAATCCTAGGATAATTGCTAGGATTTTTTTTCCAAGGTAATCCCTGTGAAAATTACTGCAGGTTCCAATTCAACTCTGAAATAGACCTTTGTGGAAGCGTTAGAGTGCTCTAAGATTTTCTGTTCTGTTTCCTTATCTAAACATGTTTTATGCTGAATAATTAAAAATCGTTATAAGAACAAAACATGTCAATATAGTGTTTTGATAGTTTTTAATTTTCTCACCACTTCAACATTAATACGGAATCTAAAAGAAAAGATAAATATGTAGTATAAATGTAATTTTCGGCAGAAAAAACTAAAACAATCCAAATAAAATTGTTTTTTTATTATTAAAAATCTTGTTTTTTGGAAAGTTTTTGTTGAATAATAAAATGAAAACAAATGTTTAATTATACATATGTGTTGTATACACATTTTAAAAGCAACAAAATTTACTCCAAAAGCATGTAAAAAGATTTGGAATCAATTGAGTATTCATGAAGTAATGGTCAAACAAAGTTGATTTATTTACTAAAATAAGGAACAGTTTGGAGAAAACTACTTTTAATTCAAACCAGTCCATTTTGATGTTCTACAAACTTTCCATAAGGTCAATTTGTAATTTGTCAAAAACGATTAGATGGTTAGAAAACGACAAAGTTATTTTATATGGCGCCGTCCATGAATTACGTAACGCTCTAGGGGGAGTGGATAGTAGGCTCAAGCGTTACGGCTCATAACTTTTTCTTTCAAAAAGCGTTACTGACGGGAAGAGGGAATTGAAAATTGCCAAATTTAGCGTTACGTTAATTTATCTTCATGTCGCTTACACCACCTCTAAATCTTAATGTTTTTGGCTTAAACTTTGAAGTTCCCCTTTTTATTTGATTTGAATAACACTCGGAAATTTGAACTTAAACATATATTCTCTTCGTTTATGATTCAAATAATTTTTTAATGTTAGTCTAGGTTTTGTCATAACGCTATTGTCGCAATAAAAATGATGAAGGCAACATTGGAAATTTACCAATATCTTTCAACAATAATCAATTGAGAAGTAAAATACAACAAATTAGAGAAACAAGCCACTTGCAAATCAAAATACAAGCCAACTAATATATAGACAGAATATGAAACTATATGATGACGATCAAGCTGTGACAGACAATGTCTGAACTTGGTTTTCCGGCAAAACTAATTAGGCTGATCGTGCTACTCTGGATGGTTCGAAATCAATTTTTCGAATCACATACAAGGTGACAACCTCGTTCGTGACGTTAGGCAGATTGAAGCAGGGAGCCGCACTTTCGAATTTATCGATATATCGACCTTATTGGAATCGATCACAGGTCAATGGAGGAGGCCTTTGTACCTCTGTAAAGGGAAACAGCAAGCATCAATTATATCAAAACGAAGTACATGGTTGCAGGTAGAGATAGAGGTAGGCTCGGTGGTGTAGGTGCTATTTAGGTATTTAATGAGGATGTGTTAGAAGTTGTTAAAGGATTTGTTTACCTTGGAACACTTGTGACATGTGAAAACGACGTTTCCAGCGCAGAGAAAAGACGTGTTGCGGCTGCGAACAGGGCCTTTTACGGACTACGTAACCAGCTTAGGTCGCGCAACTTGCTAACGGACACAAAATTCGCCTTGTATAACTATTGAGCTCTCTTCGGGCATGAAGCGTGGACATTGAAAGAGGCACACTGGAAAGTCTTCCGGGTTTTCGAGCGTAAAGTGCTGCGTACAATACTCGGTGGGAAACTCGAAAATGGTGTGTGGCGCAGATGCGTGAATCACGAGTTTTATCAAGTGCACACATAGATGCGAGTATTATTAAGCGTGTGCAATACGGCAGACTTCATTGGGCTGGTCTCTTAGTGCAAATGCCAGAAGAAAGAATTGCAAAAATATTCAGCAGGGAACCAGGTAGATGTCGGTGACTTTGTGGAAGTCCACGAATACGCTGGCTGTATGCAGTGAAAGTGGAATTCGCGACCCTAAACGTACGCGGCAACTGGAGATGTATCGCCCAAGACCAACGAAGATGGAGCTCTCAATGCATCAAGGTATATATAACACACAATATAATGGCTCAAATCACCTGATATTATAAAATACTACAGGGAATGTTGGATATCCAAATCGGATAAGGCTCGATTTTCTGCCAAATGAAAATATGCACCTCTTTGTTCTACACGTTTTCCTATTCCAAACCAAATTTGTAAATTTCCAATTTTTGTGCCCAGGAAACTTCAATGTAAAAACTTCAATTAGCCATAAAATTCAATAAAACAGTACAATATGTCCCGATTGTCCTGGCAGCCAGGTGAATCTGCAGTAGCAGGGTATGCATTTTAATTAAATTTTTAATATCTTCCAACGAAAGACTATCTCACACCCCCTTTTCGTCTGCTTTCAAAGTGTATCGAACGAAAAGAGCACTTTTGAGTCCAATCTTTCCAGTTGTTTGTAAGAAAGTGCACTCTCTTCCCATTTTGCTACTATTTTCAAAGATGGAAGGGGCGGGTTGCTCGGAAGTAGCTTTGCAGCCAATAAAAATTAAGATGCACACAATTTGATAACACACCCGTACCGAGACTCGGAAAGGTTCTGGAGCTGAAGACCAAAGCACCAGATTGGTTCCAATCGATTGGGCTTCTTTTTGCGAAAATCTTTTCGAAACCCCTCTACGTTCTTTATAGGCAGCAGAAGCAGACCTCCCAGCGTTCAGGAGGTGGAGGGATTTAGGCCATATTTCACAGAGCCCTTATGAGCCAGAAGTAGCAGCTTGTCTTTGTCGCAATTTGATTAGTTAAGGAATCGACAACATAACCTCACCTGGCTGCGGAGGGAGAAAGGCTTAGAATTTGCAGATGCTTTATGAGCTGAGGAGAATCGGTTTAGAGCCAACTCCACTATAACTGGATGCTAATACCCACAACTTCCGATGCGAAGCGATGGCCTTCTTGTTTGGTTGTTATTCCTAGGATGTGCCCAAGATTTGAGGGTTAGTCTACTGTTTAATAGCTTCTTCTTCAACATCCTCGCCTCGCATCAAGTGCAAGGAGCAAACACAATAAAGCACACCCCAATGAAGATGTACTGGAAGATATAGATAGACCCAGCAATGACAACATACAGCTTCCAGCGTTTCGCTTTCAGATCTGCATCACCAACAACGGCAGCAGAGAGCATCAGACATCCGATCTGAAGCCGTCGTCTTGTGCTTATGAGAGGTTTAAGATTCGCTTATGAAAAATTTATGCTGTAGCAAAATCGGGTTTCTTACGTCAGCCGACTGCAGGCAGAAGCAGCAGCAATCTGTTGTGGCCGCATGTGTTACGGCCGCCTTCTCGGCTGGACTCTCTGTAGGTATCTCATCCTACATCTATGGATGATTCGACCTGTGTGGCTGACTTTCGCACTAAGCCGATGTTGTGTCTTGTATCTTGAGGATCCGATAAGTTTGAGTAACCTGTTCTTTCCTGTTGACTCCATGACCGAACCAAGCGGATACGCCACCTTGGTCATAGGCGGCATTGGAATGGGCGTCAGGGGTTCAGAAGTAGAACTCGTATAACTTAAAACTGAAAACTGAAAACTGAAAACTGAAAAATGAAAACTGAAAAGTGAAAACTGAAAACTGAAAACTGAAAACTGAAAACTGAAAACTGAAAACAGAAAACAGAAAACAGAAAACTGAAAACTGAAAACTGAAAACTGAAAACTGAAAACTGAAAACTGAAAACTGAAAACTGAAAACTGAAAACTGAAAACTGAAAACTGAAAACTGAAAACTGAAAACTGAAAACTGAAAACTGAAAACTGAAAACTGAAAACTGAAAACTGAAAACTGAAAACTGAAAACTGAAAACTGAAAACTGAAAACTGAAAACTGAAAACTGAAAACTGAAAACTGAAAACTGAAAACTGAAAACTGAAAACTGAAAACTGAAAACTGAAAACTGAAAACTGAAAACTGAAAACTGAAAACTGAAATCTGAAAACTGAAAACTGAAAACTAAACACTGAAAATTGATAAACGAGAACAGAAAACTGAAAACTGACTGAAGACTGAAGATTGAAAACTGAAAACTAAACACTGAAAATTGATAAACGAGAACAGAAAACTGACTGAAGACTGAAGATTGAAAACTGAAAACTGAAATGTTGTGATTCCAGAGGGATTCACGGGGTTTCTGAGAAGTTCTCGGTGTTCAAAGTGATATTCTGGATTTACAGGATTCCCAAATTACTAGGATTCGTGGATGATGCTCCAAAGTACAAGAGATACTCCAGAGAGTCTCAAATGATGTTCCAGACCGCCCGAAGCGATCTCCGGAGAACTTCAAATAATTCTCCGGAAACCCCAAGGGATTTTTCGGAGAGCTCTACGGGATTTTCCGGGAAGCCTCAAGGAATTATACGGAAGCTTGAACAGATTATCGGCAAAGTCCCAAGAGATTCCCCACAGTCCTGAAGGATCATTCGTAGCCGCAATGGATTTTCTGAAATCCCCGAGATCCCAATGAATTCTTCGCTGTCGCATGGATTTTTTCGCAGTTCCGAAGGACTCTTTGCAGTCTTTAGTAGGGATTTTGCGTTGTTCCAATGGATTCTCCGGACTTCCAGAATTCCCAAATGATACGCCACAGCTCAAAGAATTTTTCTGGCATCTTCACAGTCCCAAGAATTCTCTGCTTTCCCAAGGGATTTCCCAAAGTATCAATGGATTCTCCGCCGTCACAAGGGGTTCTCCGAAGTACCAAAGGATTATTCGGTCTCCTAAGGGATTCCCCTTAGAGCGCCAAATCAATCTCTGGAGAAACCTAAGGTATTCTACAAAAAGCCCCAAGCGATTCTTCGGAGAACTCCAAGGAATTCTCGGGCGACTTCCACAAATTCTGAGCATTTTCAAGGGATTCTACGGAGACACCCAAAAGATTCCACAAAGTCCCAAGAGATTCTCCGAAGAGCAACAAAAGGAACAATGAGAGCTCCAACATTTTCTCTTCAAAATGTCCAAGAACCCCAAGGGATTCTCCACAGTCTTAAGGGATTCTGCATAGTCATAAGGAATGCTCAAGACTCCCAAGCGAATCTCGTGATTCCCAAATGATTCACCGCAGTTTAAAGGATTCTGTGAATTTCCAAGATAATCCGTATTCCCAAAAAATTCTCTGCAGTCCAAGGGATTACCCGCAGTCCCAAGGGATTCTCGGCAGTCCCAAGAG
Organism: Aedes aegypti; assembly: GCF_002204515.2. Classification (NCBI taxonomy): domain Eukaryota; kingdom Metazoa; phylum Arthropoda; class Insecta; order Diptera; family Culicidae; genus Aedes; species Aedes aegypti. The sequence goes on from NC_035107.1 coordinate 119,877,603, forward strand.
AATCTCCACAGTCTCGGGAAATTATCCACAATCCAAAGAATTCTCCGCATTCTCAAGGGATTTCCCGATCTCCTAAGGTATTCCCGGAGAGCGGCAAAGCATTTTATTATGACCGCCAAGGGATTATTCTGAGAGCCTCAAGGTAATCATCAGAGAGCTCCAAAGGATTCTCGCGAGAATTCAAATGACCTCTAAGTTTTTTCAAGTGAATCTTCGGAGAGAACCAAAAGATTCTGCAAAGTCCCTAAGAATTCTCCTTAGATATTCTCTGAAGAGCACAAAAGCTCTGGAAAACCAAAAAAAAAAATCGAAGAATTTCCAATATTTCCAAAAGATTCGCCACACTCTTTCGGGATTTTGAGCAGGGATAAGGAATTCTCAAAATTTCCAAGCGATTCTTCGAATTCCCAAATGATCCGTCGCAGTTTAAATAATTATCCGAATCCCCAAGGACTCTTCGAATTCCCAAGAATTCTTCGAATTCCCAAGGAATTCTCCGCAGTCTCAAGGGATCCAATCTCAAGTGTTCTCCGCATATCCAAGAAACTTGCCACAGTGACAAGGCATTTTCAACAGTTGCAAGGGAAATTCAGGATTCCTTACAATTCTTCGGACTCCCCAAGGGTTCTTCAGAGAGCACCAAGCGATTTTGTGAAGAGCCTCAAAAGGATTCCCCGGAGAGTCTCATAAGAATCCTTCGCAGAATTCCAATGGATTCTTTAGAGACAAAAGGGACACTCTAATGTCACAAGGGTTTTTCCAGAATATCAAGAGATTCTCCAGAATACCAAAAAAATATCCAAAGTAACAAGGGATTTTCAAGAGCTCAGAGAGATTTTTCAGTTTCACCGGTTTGTCAATGAATTCTTATTGAGAATCTCGAGAACTACTTGGTGATCTTTCTGATTTCCTTGGGATTATCGGGATCCTGATAGATACCTCGAGAATTCGTGGAAAATCTCAGGAACCTCCTAAGAATCTCGATAACGCCTTGGGAATCCCGAGAACCTTTGCGAATCGCTCAAATCCAATGGGACTCCGGGGAAACCCCGGGCTTTCTATGGAAACCCCCTTGGAGATCTCAACAATTCCTTGGAAATCTTGGGAACGCCATTGAATTCTTGAAAAATTCTTGTAAATTTCGGCAACTTCTAAGCTATCCCGAGAACTCCTTGGGAATCTCGAGAACCTTTGAGAATCACTCAAATCCATGGGGACTCCGGGGAATCCCTAGAATTTAATGGATTCAATGGGTTTTCGATAGAATCCAAGGGATTTCCCGGAGACCCAAACAATTTGAGCAACTCTTAAACCTTCTTGGAATTCCCAAGGGGTTCCCGAGATTCACAAGAAATTCTCAAGATTCCAATGAGGTTTCCGAAATTCTCAAGAAATTCTTTAGATATCCAAGGAGTTCTCGATATTCACACTACATTCTCCGGATGTTCACAACGGCATCCCTATAAATTATCTAGAGTCCAAAGGCATTACTCGGAGTCTTGAGGATTTCAAGGGATTCTCGGATCCCATTGGTATTCTCGAAGGTATTCCTAGAGGATTCTCTTGATTTCGAAAGGATTTGCCTGATTTTAAGAGATTAGCTGGATCTAATAAGATAGAGATTCTCCAGGCTAGTCACACGGGGTTCTCCGCACTAGTCACAAGCGGATCTCTAAATTATACGTAATCGAATCTCCGGATAAATCCCAAATGATTCTTGGAACTAATTCCAAACCATTCTCCGGACTGATTCCATTCTCTTGAGAAATCCCAAGGGATTCGCCGGAAAAATCCCAAATGATTCTTCAGCGATTTTTTGGATCAGTCTAAATCGATTCTTCAGATTAGCCCAGTGCTGGAAAAGTTCGCATCACGATGCAGCTCACGAGTGTATACCAACGCATAACAAACATCACAGACTCGGGATCTGGCTAGGTGTGAGTAAGCCCGCACCCGTCTGCTCGGGAGAACATGCCAAAAGAAGTAGCAACAAGCTCGCGAGCGTTTACTCGCGAGTAACCGAGCAAGGTGTGATTTATTATGGTTTTGACAGACAAATTAATTGTATAACCATCATATCGATAGTAAACTACTAGTTTGTAGTCAAAAGCCCTTGAAAACCATAAATCTCGGAGGGTAAGCAGCTTTTTTCCCAAAAGCACAATATGACTCTGAGCAGCTCCGAACACGTTCGCGAATCACTTTTTGCTTCAGTTACTCGTGAGTCGACAGATGCGAGTAAGCCAGCGCTCTGACGCTCGGGAGCGTTTGGTTTTGTTTTTGTTCCAGTTCAGATGAAGCGTTCGCCACTTTCCATCACTGGATTAGCCTCATCGATTCATCGGACTAATTCGAAGATATTAACCAGACAAGCGATTCTTCGGACCCCTAAGATATTCTCCGGACTAATCACGAGTGATTTTCTGGACTAATCCCAAGCGATTCTTCGGATTAGTCTTAGGCGCTTCTCTACACTGAATCCATTGAATGTCCGGACTAATCGCTAGGATTCTCCGGATTCTACGTATTCTACGGATTCCCAAAATATCCGAACCGAGAGGAGCATTTCTGAGGACTTATCCCAAACGGTTCTCTGGACTAGTCTTAAGTGGTTCTTCATACCAATCCTAAAACATTTTCCTGGAATTCCCAGATGCGGAGCACTCCGCACTAGTCCCTAGCAATTCTCCGGCCAAGCGATTCTTCAGACTTGTCCCATTCAACTATCCGGACTAATCCCAAGCGATTCTCTGGTAATATTCCATGAATTCTTCGTACTAATCTCAACAGATTCTCAAAATTTCCAAGTAATTCTGAGGATAAACCCCAAGCAAATCTCTGGACTAGTCTAGAGCGATTCTCTCGACTAATCCTAAGCGATTGTTCGAACATATCCCAAACGATTCTTCAGCGATTCATCAGACTAGTCTAAAGCGATTCTTCAGACTAGTCCCATCGATTCTCCGGACTAATTCGTAGCGATTAACCAGACAAGTTCTAAGCAATCCCCGAACTAGTCCCAAGCGATTCTCCGGACTCCCAAGAGATTTCTCGGAGCCAATTCCATCGATTCTTCGTAGTAATCCCAAGCGATTCCTCGATCCTTCAAGCAATTCTGAGGACTAATCCCAAGCGATTCTCTGAAGTTGTCTGGAGCGATTCTCTGGACTAATCCAAAACCATTCTCCGAAGGATTCCCACGGGATTCTCCAGTCAAACCCCAAACTGTTCTTCAGTGATTATTTGAACTAATCTAAAGCGATTCCCCAGACTAACCGTCGATTCTTCGGACTATTCCAAAGTGATTATCCAGACAAGTCCTCAGCGATTCTCCGGACTAATTCCATCGCGTCTTCGTACTTATCATAAGCGATTCTTCGATCGTTCAAGCAATTCTGAGGGCTAACCCCAAGCGATTCTCTGCACTAGTTTGAAGCGATTCTCTGAACTATTCCTAAATCAATCTCCTAAGTATCACCTAAGTATCCTCCAGACAAATCCCAAACGGTCTTCAGCGATTCTTTGGACTAGTGTTAAGCGATTCTCCAGATATGTCTCATCGTTTCTTTGGACTAATTCGAAGCGATTATCTAGACAAACGATCCCTGAACTAGTCCCAAGCGATTCTCCGGACTAGTCTTAAGCAGTTTTCTAAACCCATCTATTGTCTGAACTAATCCCAAGAGATTCTCCGGATCAGTCTCAAGCTATTCTCCGTGCTGTCAATTGACTTTTCGATCTTATTAGGATTTCCAAGGGATCCGAAGGGATTCTTTTAAATCCAAAGAGATCCTGAAGGCATAATTCATAGATTTCGCGGAGCTAATTTCACCGATTCTTCGTAGTAATCCTAAGCGATTCTCCGATCCTTCGAGCAATTCTGAGGGCTAACCCCAAGCGAATTTCTGCACTAGTTTGAAGCGATTCTCTGGACTATTCCTAAATCAATATCCTAAGTATTCCCTAGGTATCCTCCAAACAAATCCCAAACGGTCTTCGGACTAGTCTAAAGCGATTCTCCAGATAAGTCTCATCGTTTCTTTGGACTAATTTGAAGCGATTATTTAGACAAGTCCCAAACGATCCCTGCACTAGTCCCAAGCGATTCTCCAGACTCCCAAGAGATTCTCTGGACTAATCCCGAACGATCCTCCGGACTAGTCTTAAGCAGTTTTCTAAACCCATCTATTGTCTGAACTAATCCCAAGAGATTCTCCGGATCAGTCTCAAGCTATTCTCCGTGCTGTCAATTGACTTTTCGATCTTATTAGGATTTCCAAGGGATCCGAAGGGATTCTTTTAAATCCAAAGAGATCCTGAAGGCATAATTCATAGATTGCTGGTATTCTCGCAGTTCCATTGGGATTATCTTGATCTCCAAGGGGTTCTCCTGATTTTAAGATATTATCTGGTTCCCTTAAGATGCAGATTCTGCAGGATAGTCACAAAGGATTCTTAGCACTGGTCCTAAGAGCTTTTTCGGTCTATTTCCAAGCGATTCTTTAGACTTGTCCTGAGCGAATCTCCGGAGTAATCTCAAATGATTATCCGGACTAATATCAAGCGATTCTCTGGACTAATCCCATCCATTCTTCGTACTATTTCCAAACGATTCTCCAAGTTTATCTCAAGCAATTATCAGAGCTTACAAGCAATTCTGAGGACTAATCTCAAGCGATTTTCAGGACTAATCCATAACCTATCTCCGAAAAATTCCCAAGGGATTCTCCAGAAAATCCCAAACGGTTCTTCAGCAATTCTTTAGATTAGTCTCATCGATCCTTCGGACTAATTTGAAGCCATTATCCAGACAAGTCTCAAGCGATCCTCGAACTAGTCTGTACCGATTCTCCGGACTTCAAAGAGATTCTCCAGAGCTAATCCCAAGCGATTCTTCGGACTAGTCGTGAGCGATGCTATTCGTAAGCGGTTTTCTGGACTAATCCAATCGATTGTCCGAACTAATCCCGAGATTCTCCGGATCAGTCCCAATCGAATCTCTGGGCTATCAAGGGATTCTTCGAACTGCAAAGGTATTCTACAAGTTCCCAAGGAATCCAAATCGAAGGGATCATCTTTGAATTGGTGGTATTCTCGAAGGAATTTCTAAAGCATTCTCTTGATTTTCAAAGGATTTTCAAGAAAGCTTTTCGGCGATTCTTTGGACTAGTCTAAAGCGATTCTCCAAATTAGTCGCATAGATTCTTCGGACTAGTTCGAAGCAATTATCCAGACAAATTCCAAGCAATCCTCGAGATAGTTTCAAGTGTTTCGCCCGACTCTCAAGAGATTCTCCGAACTCTGGAACAACCCCATCGATTGTCCGGAATAATTCCTAACCGAATCTCGTCATTAGTCCGTAGTGGCTCTCCGGGCTCTCAAGAGATTCTTCGAACACCTAAGGTATTCTAAGGATTTCCAAGAGATCTGAAACGAAAAGATTCTCAAGATTCCGGAGATAATCCAGGAATACCACTCCTACTAGTAAGGATCCTGTAAGGTGAAAATTTCAGAATTTTTATATTTAGAAGATAATCTCTAACTAATTGACTAGACCTCGAAAAATTCAACGTAGAGGTACACCCCGCCCCATCAAAAACTCTTGCACACGTCCATGGTCAATCGAGAAGATATCTTCCTCACAGCAGCACCCAACTGGAAAATAGTCATATTCTCCACGATGACGACGCCTTCGGCGGCACTCCATAAATACGCAAAGCGTTGGACGAAAGAGACTCACCACATCTCTCCCCCACATAAATCAATGATAAGAATTTATTAAAATCCTAGGTGGCCATTGAAGCGAGATGAAGATAGGCAATCATTAACTCTCGGTTGATGAAGTGGCTTGCTGTATCGGCCTTTGCCACAGTTAAATCCGGATGGACTTCCCCTATAGTACCTAGTTGGGATGCTGGACGATGGAAGACCAGACAGACATTTCGCAAGGAATCCAGATTAGAGATTTTGCTACAACAAGAAGGAAACTATTAGGCTAAATTGGGTTGTAAATTGGGATCGATGGCATCTTCTATCGCACTTCCGGGGACAAGATGGGAAAACAGATATGTGGTGCTGTGTGAAGAATGATCTTCAGATTATAGGTCGGAACACTGCTCAAGGGTTAATTTGATGTCGATTGATAACGGAAGTCGTAAAAGGGGAAGACAAATTTACGGTTTCACAGAACTGGATGAAATCGCATGGTTTCCAAATCTCACTTCGATTCCACGTTATTACAGTTTCAGTGTTGTTACAGCATCCGAGGAAATAATTAATCCATTCAGCTGCCCATTTGACCCAGTAACTCCTTCGCTTGTTGGCGAAACTATGCATAATTGCAAAGAAAGAAACTCAAACAGCATAGCTGCCCGCCAGAAGTTGTCCAATTAAGTGCAAACATGTTGTCATTTTTTTTTCTTGCTCGCAGTTTATACACTGCTAAGCTTACAATTGCTCACGCTCATCAGCACTGCACAATGGTCTCAATCGACAGTTTAGCAGGAAACAACTTTTTTCTGTGCTCTCGTTGGCTTCAGGCATATGAGGTCTTCAAAAAAGTTGTTCGTAATTAAGTCTTGTATCTTCGAAGTGAGAAGTTGGATATTGTGGTTTTATTATTTTCTTTTATTTTAGTCAATCTATCAAAAAAATAAAATATGAACATCTCAAAAGTTCGAAGAACCTCTTGAAAACAGTCGTTAGAGATTGATTCGAAGAATGGTTCGGACAATTTTTAGTACAGAGATTCACCTCATCCTAGTCCGCAGATTCGTTTTGGATTAGTCCAGAGAATCTCTTGAGAGTCCGGAGAATCGCTTGGGACTAGTTCAGTGGTCGTTTGAGACATGTCTGGATAATCGGTTCGAATTAGTTCCAAGAATCGACAAGACTTATCTATAGAATCACTTCAGAGTAGTCCAAAGAATCGTTGAAGACCGTTTGGGATTTGTCTGGAGGATCTCTTGGTAATACGTAGGAGATTGGTTTAAAACTAGTCCAATACCCCTCAGTATTGTTTGTAAAATCGAAGAATCGCATGGGATTAGTACGAAAGGTAGATGGCATCAGTCTAGAGAATTGCTTGGATTTGTCCGTAGAATAATTTGGGGTTAATCCGGAGATTCGTTTAGACTAGTCAAGATAATCGCTTGGAAAATAGGCCGGAGAATCTATGTGTGACTGAGTAGTCTAAAGTAGTAAGTAAGTCTATCTTATGGGACCAAGATAAGCTTTAAAATCAGGAGAATTTTGGGAATTCATTTGAATATACCATTGAAATAAAAAAATCCCTAGGGAAGTACGAGAATCCATTGGGGAAATCCTCAATAATCCTTGGGAATCCCTAAAATCTCTTAGGAATCGCTGGAATCGCTTGTTACTATGAAGAATCCTCGAGACTTCGAGGAACACATTCAAAGCTTTTGAACTCTAGATAATACATTGGGATGTCGAAAAAATCTTTTGTCAACATCCTTCCTTGTAAATCTAGGGAGCATCTTGGGAACCTTGAAAACCCCTTGGGAATCTCTAGAATCCATGAGAATTCTGAAATCCCTTACGACTCCGAAAAAAAACCTTGGATTCTATGGAAATTCTTCTGGAATCTGAAATATCTCTTGGTACTCTGTAAAATCCTTTGCTACTTTGTTAATCTCGATAATCCCTTGGTACACTGGAAAACCCCTTCGCTAGCTCCCTTTCGGACTCTAAATCCCTTGGAATTCTTCGGAGGATCACTCAAAATTTCCAATCACTCAGGTCCATTGTGGCTACAGGGAATTCCTTGGATTCTATGGATTTGAGTGATTTTTAAAGGTTCTCGACATTCACATGGAGTTCTTAAAATTTCAAAGGAGTTTCCGAGGATCCCCAAGGAATTCTCGAGATCTCCAAGGGGTTCTCGAGATTCTCAATAGATTGTCCTGAAGTTCAAAAAGGATTCTTCGTCATCCCAAGGCATTATCTAGAGTCCAAAGCTTCGAAACCATTCCTCGGAGTCTCCGGAGATATCCTAAACCGTTCTTCTACGATTCGTTAGATTAGTCTAGACTCTAGAGCGATTCTCCAGATTAGTCTCAGCGATTCTTCGGACTAATTCGATGCGATTCTCCGGACTCCCAAGAGATTTCTCTGGACTAAAGATTCTTTTGAGGCTTCTAGTAGAAACCCGCTGAGGCTGTCCAGAGAGTCACTTGGCGATTTCCGAAGAATCCCTTGGACTGCGGCTGTTCATTTGGAAATTCAGAGAATCACTCGGGATTCTTGAGAATTTCTTAGAATTTATAACTGATGAGAATCACTTAGGGCTGTTAATTTTTTTAGTATCTTTTGGCGTTTTCCAAAGCATTGAAAATTCTTAGAATTCAATGGAACTCTTTCAAGAATTCCTTAGAGTTCCCCGGAAAATCCCTTGAGGCTCTCCAGAGAATGTTCTGTAGAGATTTTTTTGGGACTGTGAAGATACTAGAAAAATCCTTTGGACTATAGCATATCATTTGGGTATAATCGTTTGGGAGTCCTGAGAATTAGTCGGGACGTCGAATTGTGCTTTGATATTGTGGAGAGTTTTTTGGGGTTTTAGAGAACCCCTTGGTATTGCGTAGCAACCCTTGGGGCTGCGGAAAATCACTTGAGACTTAAGAGAATACCTTGGGGCTTTCCGGAGAATCTCTTGGGGGTTTTGGAAAATTACTTGTGCTTGTGGCGATCTGTAGAGTCCATAAGATTTTTTCGCAGAATCCTTTGAAGCTTGGATCATCACACGGGATGCCCGAGAATTTGGGAATCCTGTGAATTCAGAATATCATTAATAAATCAAAAGATTTTATTACAAATCTCGACAATCCTTTTGGAATCTAATGGAATTATAAATTTCTTACATATGCTTCGAAATCTACGAAGTCTCGAGAACATCTTAAGAAATTCGAGGAAGCTTACGGATCGAAAAAAAATCGTACGAACTTTGGAATCTCTTGGCGTATTTCGGAATACCGTAAACTGCTCCACCGAACCCTGAGGATTCGTTCAAAATACCATGAATCCCAATTGGCTTGGATATTGCAAAAGCATTCAGGCAATCAAACAGTGACCTCAGAATCCAATTTTCAATCTACAGTTGTTGATTTTCAGAGTGAAATTTTCAGTTTGAAGTCTCCAGTCTTCATTTGCCGCCTTCACTCTTCAATCTTCAGTCTGCAGTCGTCAGATTCAGTTTTTAATCGTCAGTAATCAGAGTCAGTTTTAGCCTTCACTCATCAGATTCAGTTTTTAGTGTTCTCTCTGAAGAATCCCTTGAAAATTCTTATGATTGATTGGAGGTCTCCCTAGAATCCTTTGGGGTTCTTTGGAGAATCCCTTGGGGCTCTCCAGAGAATCCCTTGAGGCTCTCCCAAGAATCCCTTGGAGTTCTCCGGAGAATTTTTCGGGGCTCTCCAGAGAATGTTTTGGTGCTTCTTCTAGATCGAATAATCCTTTGGGACTTCGGAGCAAGCCCTGTGAATGTACAGAGTTCTTTGTGAATTCTGAGAATCCCGCAGAATACACTGTAAAAATCTCTAGGGAATGCGGAGAACTTATTGGATTGTGGAGAATTTTCTGGGACTGTGGAAAATTTCTTGCGACTGTGAAGATGTCAGAAATATTCTTCAGACTGTTGCAAATTATTTGGAGATAATCGTTTGGGAGTCCTGAGAATCCGTCGGGACGTCTAAGAACCCCTTGGTACTGTGGAAAGTTTCTTGGGATTTTTAGAGAACACCTTGGTATTGCGTAGAAACTCTTGGGACTGCGGATAATAACTTGAGAGGGAATACCTTGGGGCTTTCCGGAGAATCTCTTGGGGTTTTCCGAAGAATCACTTGTGCTTGTGGCGCTTTGGAAAATCCTTTAGAAATCTCCGAAGAATCCTTTGAAGCTTGGAGGTTCACATGGAAATTGTAAAATATTGGGAATCCTGTGAATCCAAAATACCATTATTAAGCCCAAAGATTTCGTTAAAAATCTCGAGAATCCTTTGGAAATCCAATGGAATTTTAAGAATCATTCCGTATTCTTCGAAATCTCCGGAGTATCGGGAAAATCTTAAGCATTCCGAGAATTTCATAGATAATTGATGAATCCTTTTGGAATTCCTACGAAAACCTTAGAACCCCTTTGGAATCTTTAGGCGTATTTTGGAATAACGTGAATTGCTCCACTGAACCTGAAGTTTCGTTCAAAATACCGTGAATCCCAATTCCAAGAGCATTATCATGGGCAGTAAAACAGTGACCTCAGTATCCAATTTTCAATCATAAGTTTTTGATCTTTAGAGTGAAGTCTTCAGTTTGCAGTCTTCAATTTTCCGTCTTCCGTATTGTATTCCGTCTTCAATCTTTTATCTTCAGTCTTCAGTCATCAGATTCAGTTTTCAATCACCTGTCTTCTGTTTTCTATTTTCATTGTTTTGTCTACTATCTCCAATCTTCAGTTTCCAGTCGTTATTGTTCAGCCTTTAATCTTCAGTATTCAGTCATAAGTCTTCAAACTTCAATTTTCAGTCCTGAATCATTGGTCTTCAACCTTAGTGCTAAGTTTTCTGTCTTCAAACTTCAGTTTTCGTATTCTATCTTCATTCGTCAGTCTACAGTCTTCAGTACCCATTCTTATATCTTTCTGTCTTCATTCTTCACTATTTAGTCTTCAGTCGTGAGTCTCCAGATTTCGTTTTTCAGTTTGCATTCTTTGCAGTTTGCATTCTTTAGTCTTCATTTTCAGTTTTCAGTTTTCAGTTTTCAGTTTTCAGTTTTCAGTTTTCAGTTTTCAGTTTTCAGTTTTCAGTTTTCAGTTTTCAGTTTTCAGTTTTCAGTTTTCAGTTTCAGTTTTCAGTTTTCAGTTTTTCAGTTTTCACGTTTTCAGTTTTCAGTTTTCAGTTTTCAGTTTTCAGTTTTCAGTTTTCAGTTTTCAGTTTTTCAGTTTTTCAGTTTTCAGTTTTCAGTTTTCAGTTTTCAGTTTTCAGTTTTCAGTTTTCAGTTTTCAGTTTTCAGTTTTCAGTTTTCAGTTTTCAGTTTTCAGTTTTCAGTTTTCAGTTTTCAGTTTTCAGTTTTCAGTTTTCAGTTTTCAGTTTTTCAGTTTTCAGTTTTCAGTTTTCAGTTTTCAGTTTTCAGTTTTCAGTTTTCAGTTTTCAGTTTTCAGTTTTCAGTTTTCAGTTTTCAGTTTTCAAGTTTTCAGTTTCAGTTTTCAGTTCAGTTTTCAGTTTTCAGTTTCAGTTTAGTTTTCAGTTTTCAGTTTCAGTTTTCAGTTTCAGTTTTCAGTTTTCAGTTTTCAGTTTTCAGTTTTCAGTTTTCAGTTTTCGTTTTCAGTTTTTCAGTTTCAGTTTTTCAGTTTTCAGTTTTCAGTTTTCAGTTTTCAGTTTCAGTTTTCAGTTTTCAGTTTTCAGTTTTCAGTTTCAGTTTTCAGTTTTCAGTTTTCAGTTTTCAGTTTTCAGTTTCAGTTTTCAGTTTTCAGTTTTCAGTTTTCAGTTTTCAGTTTTCAGTTTTCAGTTTTCAGTTTCAGTTTTCAGTTTTCAGTTTTCAGTTTTCAGTTTTCAGTTTTCAGTTTTCAGTTTTCATTTTCAGTTTTTAGTTTTCAGTTTTCAGTTTTTAGTTTTCATTTTCAGTTTTTAGTTTTCAGTTTTTCAGTTTTCAGTTTCTTAGATTCTAAGATCTCAGTTTTAAGTTTTCAGTTTTTTCCTGCTAAATTATTTATTCGGGCCATTGTGCACGCTGTTGGTTAACTATGATTTTTCATGCACTGTAAGAAATGATCAAACACGTTTTTCCGATACAAGTTAGCTGAGCTGCATCTGTATCATTTCCTAGTGCATCCAGCATTGGAATGCTAGTCTTTCAACGCGTGAAGAACCTCTAATGAAATTTCTGCAATAGCTACTAAGTCAGGACACCGATTGATGCACGGCGTTGCGATGGTAAGAACAGATCCTAATACACCACAACCCGATCCAGAATGCATAATAACATTATAACACAAATCTATCACCAATTGTAATCATGTATTGCAGAATTCAATCTCATTTGATTTCAACATAATAATGATAAATAATAGCAGCGAACGAGAGACCCAAAGAGAGTGACGATAAAACCCTAAATCTCTAAATTTCGCCCATAATACATTATATTTTTTGACAAAAGATTATATCAGAAGTATAACAAAATTAGTTGAAAGTCTGTTGATTGTATCTCATTTTGTTATACATTTGATACAAATTTGTAATAAAGTTTATACTAATCGAATAAGTAATTAAGCTATAAAACACATTGAAATATATCTATCTCAAGTTTCTTCAATTTTGTTAACAGCTAATGATCGGGTAACCAACGCGTTCGTCGCAAGCATCTTGTCTTCCAGTAGTAAATTTCTTCAACAACTGCCTACAACTGTTGAGCAGCGTCGTAGTGTACTGGCAAATAATGACGACCATCGACGACAACCAGTGGTTGAATTGCGCGTGTTTAGGAATCTGTCAGCTTTTGTGAACGTTGTGTAATTATCGTATGCCGCCGACTCACAGTCATTCGGTCAGTCAGTCAGTCAGCAAAAGTCAGTTAGTGGACTTGTAAAAGTTAAGTGCAGTGTGAATGCGAAACTATTCCACCTTGAGGGCACCACCAATCGAGTTCAATCGATGGTGTTGCTTCTATTTTTCTCACCAAACGTTGCAGTGTGTAATGGCTAACCGTTACCTAGTAAGGTGGGAAATTATTGATCGTTTGTTGCTTTGTAGCAGTTTGTAATGTAAACGTTCCGATGCTGGGAGGTATGAGCCGTCATTTGTGTTATTAATGGTAATCGATTGGACGCTGCTTATCTCGAGCTGTGCAATTAGCCAGTAAGGTGTTAGATGCCGGTAGTGACGCGAAGGAATATTGTGAGATATGCAATAATCAGTTATTCCTCTTTTAGAGCCTAACTTGAAAATGCTTTTGTAAATAACACTTTCTTACGTCGCTATGGAATGTATTCAAGCGCACTCATATTCTCAACCAGCACTGTTAAAATATGTTTTGTTTTCATTCAGGATCAGTGCTGTTAAATGTCAAAAATTTTGAAAAATTAAAATGCTTATAGCACTCTCGCATGCGAAATATCGCATCAGCAAATATTGACAACCGATAGTAATTCGGAAAAGGTCACCGGGAAAAACATTTTCCGATGACTTTTTCCACAAGGAGTGGTGATATTAGCAATATTCAAATGTCAAAGTCACGTGAAATTCATGACATTTAACAGCTCTGTTCAGGATACATTAAAAAAGCAGTAGTTTTTCTTAGGACCTACGGTAGTTACTCCAAAGATTCTTAAAAAAAAAATCAAATAAGTCCTCAGTCCTTCAGGAATTTATCAAGAGCTTCTTCAATGGATTGATATTTCAACAAGAGAGTTCTAGTATCGATCGTTCTAGTATAGATTGCTTCTGGAGGAATCGAATTCTTTCGGAGAATCTAACAAAAGTTCCAAAAGAATTTCTCAGGAAAGTGGTCCGAAAATTCTTTTATGCATTTCTTCAGGATTGAGAGTCGTCATTTTGTGTTCATACATTATATAATTCTAAAGTAATCTATGATGACCTTGAGGAAAACCTGATGAACTCTTTTCCTTGCAGGAATTTCTGAACCCTAGAGGACGCCATTTCTGAATAATTAATAGGAAATTTACACAACGAAACCTTAAATAATATTTCGCATAATTATCTGGATGAAACCCTTGAAAGCTTGGCCAACATCTCTGGAGAAGTTTATAGAGGATTAATTGACGGAAGCACTGTAATAACTGTTGTAGCTTTTTTTGTACAAAATCATAAATGAACTTTCTAAAGAATCCACGATAATTTCACCTTTGGAAATATGGTTGCGCCAGATTGAATTCCTAGAAAAATCGACGGAGCTGGAAGGACTTCTGTTTTGATCTTTAAAAAGTATCTAGTAGAATCACTTAAGAAATTGATGAAAAACTCTTAGATTATTTTCCGGAATACTCCCAAGAGGAATTTTTTCAGCAAATCCTGACAATTGAATGAATACCTACAAGAATCTATATAAATAAAAATGGAATGGTGTTTGTATGTCACGAAATGGCTTGAGAACGGGTCAACTGAGTTGTATTCGACAGGGGATGCAACGTGTTCGTGCGGAGAAAAAGTCTAGGAAAGCTTTCAGAATAGTCAGGAAAACGGGAGAAAACTAATCTGTCATTTTGTATGGGAGATTTCGAGCAATTTTTCAACAGCCTACTTGATGGCAGAACGAAATTTGCCGGGACCGCCAGTAGTTTATAAAAATCGTAGAAACTCCTGCAGCTATCCTTATTAGATATATTGAAAAAAAAAAAGGTTTCATCGAAAATCTTGGAAAAAAACTTTGTGGGTTTTATGATAAAAAATCCGTAGGAATCTATGGAAAACCTCCTAGAGTAACAACTGAAGACGTTGTTAGAAAAAATAGCAGAGAAATCAATCTCTGTGGAAAGTCTACGCCGGACTGCGGAATGATTTCCTGAGGGAAATTTTGAATGAACTCCTTAAAGCATGCTTTGAGAATACGATAGAGGTATTCTTGAGAGAATAGATGTAAGAAATTCTTATAAATTTCTACATGGATCTCTGGATTATAGTCAGTGACAAAAGTTAGTAACCAAATGCTGTTTTTCCATACAATATGCCCAAGTTTGGGAATCTGTATCTCAGCTTCTGGTTGTCCGAATCGGCTGAAATTTGGATTATGGACTACAAATTATTTAACAGAAGATCGGTCGCATGCGTGAACTGAGTACACGCACCCTGAAAAAAGTTCGCTTTTCATACACAGCTCGAGCGAGGTGGTGTCGGCAATGGTTGAATGCGCGACCGCTCTTGAGTTAAAGTTTTAGTTGGCATCATTACATTCCATTGCCATAAATGTTTTCCTTCCCTAATTTTTACTGCCGTTTTAATTCTGATTCCGGCATTAAATAATTTACCCATTACCTGGAATGCAGAGAAAGATCCCGAGCACTCTCACCGAATGCTTCAATCTGCTGAGCTGATCTTCATTTCGAAGAACGATGATATGTTAAAAGAATAATAAATGAAGAAAACATTATGTTCACATCGTTGAATAATAAAATAACTTGTTAAGCAGGTTTTTCAGAGAATGATTATATTTGAAAAGAATAATAACTTGACTAGAGCTAAGTATTTCAGTCAATGTACAAAAAATAAATTACTAAAATTCAAATGAACTGAATAATCGATGAAATTTTAGATTTTGGCATAACTTCAAGTTACTAATAAAAAGGTGTATTAAATTAAAAATAAAAAACTATTTTTTTTAATCAACAACAGTTAAGGCCGCACGGGACGTCATCATAATCACCCTATCCATTTCAAGAAGCAAATCTCAAGAACCACACCATATATCGATGCGAAAATGTATCACTATGATTCTATATATGTAGTGCACAACCCGATACATTTTCAGCTTCATCGGTTCACTAAAACTCGAGATTTGCTTCCACAAAGTTTTGATGATTATTGTTAGAGTGAGACGAAAGATAGGGAAAATAACACGGTCTCCCGTGTCCCCTTAATGATTCAGATTATTCAAAAGAATACGTTATCTTATTTACTTTGCAATTCTTAGAAAATAATAATCAATTTTCCCAAATGATCTTCCAATAAAACATTTAAAAATAAGCTTTCAACCAAATTTCCGTTCAACTAAACATCATTCGACCAAAATAAGTGTTCTAGCGCCATTCGACCAAATGTCATTCGACGAAATGTCCTAAAGCCACCTTTTTAAGTGTAACTCCTGTAGGAAATCAAATGATATCACTTGAGGCACTTCTGGTTAAATTCTAGAAGATCATATTTTTCCGAAAGAACTCTATCAGAAAATACGAGCATACTTTTGAAAAGTCCTTAAGAGTATTCCATGTAGAACTCCTAGATTATTTTTTGGAAAATCTCTGATGACATTCCCAATCATTGCCTGGAGAAATTTCTGCTGGAATCGTTGCATGACCTTTTTAAGTAATATCTGGTGTAATTCCTAGCATAACCCGGGAAGTAAGCACGAAAATGTAAACAGGTGGAATTCAACACAAATACCAATTATCGAAGGTATTCTGCAAACTTTATTGAAAAAAACTCAAAAGGTGTTTCAGGACAAATTCGTAGGATCGTTCCCAACATACAATTAAGGTAAATTACTTTGAAGAATCACTTTAGCTATACCTGCCATGCTTAGAGATGTTCCTCATGAAATCCCTGATCGAATCCTTAACAAAACCTAGAATATTTCGATGATCTTAGCAATATATGGTGAAATTTCTAAAAATGATCATAAGGAATTGAGTTTAGTAGGTATAAATTATGCATAAATTCCAGAGGAAAAATAAGAGTAATTTCTGAAAAAAAATCTTTAAAAGAATAGGGAAGTGTCCTCAAAGGTTTTGATATTTTTTTTCAAGAATTTGTAAACAAATTTCATGAAGAGGGACTTTAAGGGTGACAATTTTTTTTTTCTTTTGCTTTCTTTATAGAGCTCTGACCTAGTTGATCCATCTCGCTCGAAGGTGACATCTCAGACAAATACTTGGAGGAATCTCTATATACTTCTCCTCTTTGCTTTGAACTCTCGAATTCTCCTTGTGTTTTGGAGAAAATGCGCACATTTTCAAAAACATACCTTGAGGTATTGTTGAAGAAGGAACGAGGAACGATTTCTGGAACTAACTCTGGAACCCTGATATGATTGTTGAAGACATTGGGCGGTATGAATAAAAAGCGTACTCAAAAACAAAATCCACAAACATGTAGTAGGGTGCAGAACTACTTGGGCACTTCAACGATTCACTTTGGCATGGGTTTTTTTTCTCGCCGAATTGTCTGAAACATTGCAATAAGGAGCAATTCAGTACGACGCATATTGTTGCCAAGTATAAGATTCGAAGTTTTCAAAAAACCGCACTGCCGAAGTGAATCAAAAGTGCCAAGAATTGGAACCGGCTCCCTACTTACTACTTTCGAACATGAGCAGTGACTGATTAATTTTATAATGAGTTGACAGCAAGGGTTTTTCTGAGAATTTTGGAATTTTAACTAGAAATCTGTATCCTATGGAACAATCTTGAGATTACTTGAGATTAGCATGTTGAACTCCGATGATGGATATGAAATTCTTAGTATAGTTTTGGTATTCTCTTTATTTCGGTAGGTTTCCTGTTAGGATCCCTAGAATTCTTAGAAATAAAAATAAATTATCACAATAGCGGTTGAATTAAGGATTTTCTCTTACATTTTTACATTCAGACATTCAAAGGTTTATACCACAGACAAACGCCCACTTTACACTATCATTATCTGGTGAGCATGTGTTTCGTGCAACAAGACCGACAGATGAGGGTAGTGTGAAACGTCAAACGCGAAGAAAAACGATGCGCGCGCTTCTGGTTGTAAGATTTATAACATAGCGAATTAGAAATGATCGTCAAATGAGTGGTCGATGGAAATTTTGTCAGTGTTACGTCTGTCTGTCTGTGTTTATACTTTAATTGAAGATTTCCTTAGAAATCCCAACGGAACTGGAAATCAACAGATTAATAGCCAGATCAAATACCGGAATTAAAATATACCCTAAAGAATCCCAGAATGGCTTCCAGAATCCCAAAATTGTATAACAAATCTAGAATGCCTATCGGAAACCCAGAATTACTATAGGGATTCCAGAATTCCAAAGAAAATCAGAGAATCTGAATGTCAGTCAGTCATTCTTACATAAAATTAAGAATTACTTTATAATTAGCTGAAATTCATCCGATATCCGATAATTTCTTAGAAACAACATAATTATCGTAATGCCAGATTGAACATAATTATCGTTATGAGTATCTTCGTACCTGCCACACGATATTCACATGCAAAATGGTCAATTGACTTTGAAAGATCTCAGTTAAAAACTGTGTAAGTACTCATAAGAACAGCTGAGAATAAGGCTCTGTCCCAGTTGGGACGTAACGCCAGAAAGAATACCAGATCCCTCAAATAAAATTAAAATTATTTTCGAAACATCAAAATTGCTACGGAAATCTCAGAATACCTTTCGAAATATCAAAGCTCGCATACTAATATAAGCTCAACAATTGCCAGCAAGTTTGCATGGCCTACTTCACATCCTACTGTTAGCCAATACAACGTTTGCCGGGACAACTAGATTAAGCTAAAATTGATGTTTGTTAGCTTCCCTCAGCGAAATATTTTTCGAACCTCTGTTTATATCAATTCTGGCCAAAGAGAACAGTCCATACAAATTTTAAAATTTCTAAAAATTAAAAAAAAAAAAAGACGCCGTGGGTTATGAACTGCCCATAACGTACTAAAAATTATTCGATGAAAATGTGTTCACTGTGTTGCGGTTGGAGAATAGAATATAGTGAACACATTTTCCAGTAAATTTTCTTTATTTTAAAAGAAAAAACTGCTTTAGAAAATTCCGAAATCAATGACGGATCCTGCCCCTATATAAGGATATCGTGTAGCAACCAGAATTGCACTCTATGTTCAAGAAAGTCGAAAAAAATACCCAGCCGACAGGATCCTAAACAAAACTTCCAATAAATAAGGTATTTAAAATAGCACATATGTAATCTACAAGAGTCACAAATGACCATTAAGGGTAACATCACGCTTATACTGTGTACAACAAGACTTGTACACTTAGTGTACTTTCCAGAATGTGCGTTACGCAGTATAATGTCTCTGTTCATGAGTTTAAAACTGAACTGGAGTAGGCTCCCAGACCTTTTCCAAACCACTCGTAGTGGCAGCCAAGTATTTCATGAAGCTTTTAGAGGTTACAATGATAAAAATATAATCAATTTAAAATTGCCGAATTTTAAACATAACATAAAATTCACGCATTGTTGCTAAAATCGGTAAGGTACTGTAGTAGATCCAACAAAAAACACTGCTTGCTACTTCTGTTTTTGTATGCTTTCTATGGAAGACATCTATCATCAGAACTCATAATATTATCATGAATCATAAGATCATACGATAATCTCCAGCTATGAATCTAACCGATGTGCATTATTGCACGAGCGATTAAAGCACTCTAGTTACTACGAATATGGTGGTTCACATTCCCTGTTCTTATACACAAGTGAACAGTCGAGACCACGACAGTTCCCTCATATGTCTTGTACCGACGAGAATGGTATTCAAATTGCAAACTCCGATCCCTTACTTCCAATCATCCAATTACCTACTCTGGCTTAGGGTTGCCTATTTAGGTAATAAATTTCCATTATCGCCAATCTCGTGAACCATCACGAGGACGACTCAAATTGTGTCGTTCCTAACAAAAAGTGTGTTTGACCACATTCACTCATTGATTAGGATTACAAACCGACTAAAAATTCAATACTTCAAGCAAGAAAAAAGTATCACACGGGCTCGTCCGGGAATTGAACCCGGGACCTCTCGCACCCGAAGCGAGAATCATACCCCTAGACCAACGAGCCACTTGTAAGATGCGTCGACAAATACGCAATTTCAATTCATTTCCTTTGCCCCGGCAACCACTCCGCTGTTCCTGTTCGTCACATTCACATACAAGTCGTTTCTCTGCTTCCACACTACGTCGTAAAATTTCCTCTACATTCGTATTGCTCTATGAACGAGAATAACTCAAAAGCTCTTATTACCACTACTACAGTCAATTCAACGAACAAGCAAAACAAACGAACCGAACGAGGGAGGCACACTACCGCTCGCGTGGTCAACACATGCGCAGTGAAGTCGACTGTCGTGTGGGTAGGTTCTCTCCGAATGTGCGACGGAGGATTGGAAGCAAAGCGCATCCAACGCTCTGGGAGGAAAAGGGTTACAAACAGTCGTCGTCGGTCGGTACCGAATGGAGAAAACCACGAATAGTTCCCAACCGGGAAGAGGAAGAAGCAAAACTACGGAGGTGTGGCAATGGGCTTTACGGCCTGCTGATATAGTGCTACAGATGCATAGCTATAAATATATTCGATCAAGGGTGCATTCGGATGCACCCGATGCACCACCGCACGACGGACGAAGACGGATGAATGGTTCGGGAAAAAGAGGGAAGTGATTCCGAACAAAGGCGATTCTTTGGTTTTCTTTTTTCTTCGGTCAACGGTGTAAGGCACGGTCCAAAGTTGATGGTTTAAGATTTATTACCCCACTGATGTAGTGTGTCAAAGCATTTTTTTAATGTTTTGTCATTATCTAGGTAAATCATTATGTTTTATCATTATCTAGGTAAAAATCAGATGAGTATCAGATTAACTCATCTGATGATTTGTTAGGTAGACTGTTTGAATGAACACCTCATAAATCCTTTTATGAAATATCGATCGATGAAGGCGAACTTAATCCGATAGCGGCATTAGTTTGAGTAGACTTGAGAGCGACGTTCCCAACACAGCATCTACGCTAGAATGCTTGATAGGTTACGGTGAGCAAATGCTGTTGCTGTTTAAGCAACAATCCAAACATGTGGCTCCATAGCTCAGTTGGTTAGAGCGTCGTGCTAATAACGCGAAGGTCGTGAGTTCGATCCTCTCTGGAGCCAATCTTCTTTTTTCGTTTTCTGTTGATCAGCTTTAGTTGAAGATAGTTGTTTGTTGTGTTTTGTTTACTACATTTTACACCGCTAGGTGCATTCATGTCGAAAACTAAATTTATATCATTTTTTCTTAGACCTACTATTATAAACCTTCCATTCAGAATCGATGCATTCTTCTTCCACTGTTCTCTCACATTGCTGGTCACTCTGGTTGCACGTTTGTTTTGGTAGAAGATAGTGATAATTGAAATTGATGGATGATTTATTCATTTTCTAGTTCAATAATTTGCTGTTATATTATTGTAGAGTTGATAGTGACTGATTGAAGGTTATTAGAGAGATATTCCGGAGAGGAAGACATTTTGACTTAGGGATTTTTAACTGCCGATGAAAATTTTTGTAGTTCTGCACAGGTTTTTAATTTAAAATTTAGTAAACCACAAACGTTTAAGGTCATTTTCGCATTCAAACTACGAAAAAGTGATTTGGTGTACTCTTAGAAGCGCACTTATGCTTTGCGATCTATGCTTTCCTTCCGAACGTTAAATTCATTTCATAGGTTCATTTTAGGACCTTTTTTCGACTTTTTTAAAAAGAAATAATCATTTTGAATCTTTCAATGTGTTATCCAACCACCTCCCCCCCCCCCCAAATCTAATCATGGCTGTAGCAGAAGATGATAAAAATACTCTCATGATGTGTTGCAGATCATTATTGTTACAGAGAGCGATAAGTGAGAAATATTCCCAATTCTCTCCGAATTCAATCCCTTTCTAGGAGAAAATTCTCTGAACTCCCTTGAAGCATCTCAGGAAGAATTTCCAGTCGATTTCCAAGGATAGTTTGCCGGAAATCTATAGATAAATTTCTGGAGTTGACGAAAACGCAAATAGAATTCCTGAAGATTTTCCTGTAGGAATCTGAGAAGGACTATTAGGAGAACAATTGCGTTAGAGTCTCTGAAGGTTGCTCTGAAGCCTCTAAAATTTTACACTGCGAGAAGGAAAAAAGAAGTGTTTTCAGATACCAATTTGGTTAAATAAGAGACTCCATGTCTTTCATTAAAAATAAAGAGTATTTGGAGACTTGCCTTAAAATTGGTGACCTAGTCTCTAATATGGGACCTCTTGCCAACTCTGCTATTGTCAACGAATATGTAGTATTAAGGCTCATGTTCGTTATTGACAGGTCTTATGATGTAATAAATAATATTAATATAGGGCAAAACGCTAACATAACTTGTTCCTCTCTGCCCAGCAATAAATCATCTCAAAAGCAAGAGGAAATCTGAACAGATCCGTTTTCCTACCGGGAGACCCTCCACGATACACATCAAATAGTATGTGGCGTGCATTGGAATCAAACAACCCAACCCAAACAACATTGACATTCACTTTCGATATCTTTTTATGTTGCATTAGCAATGTAATTCCGTATCTACCTTCATTGCCCCCCTTGCCATGAAATAATAGCACTAGGGGGCAATCCCGTTCAAACGAGTTGTGTGTCTCGTATTTTAAAACACCTTTGCCTCCGTAGGCGAGGACTGGAATCACTAGTCATCGTGCAGGCAGTCGCGAACATGCCAGTTCCGCCTTTAACTGGAACTCCCATGAAATCCTCAGAAGATCAGCCATTTACAGAAATTGCACTTTTGATTTAGAGAAGACCAACATCAAAAACCATTTTCATTAGATTTCCTTTGAAGGAATTCGGAAGGAAAGAAGAGAGGCAGTCAAAAATGGGGACGTCGTTTATGGATCACCCTAATAAAATCACATTCTTACTTACAGTCAGTGTAATGAGTGGATGCAACTAGTACAAAAAATATACTTGGCTCCAGAGAGGATCGAACTCACGACCTTCGCGTTATTAGCACGACGCTCTAACCAACTGAGCTATGGAGCCCGGGATGGCTACAATGGTCGAAAATTGCAAACGAGTGAATTTCGGCCGCATATCACTATCTTGTTGGAAGTATTAGGCAAACATGGAGGGCTACCTCTTTCGATTTTATAGCGCTAAGTCATCGTAAAGCGATAGTTGAAGAGCTAGTTAGTGCTTACTCACTATATAAAGCTATCAGTACACAATGACAAATATAAGGCTTGGATTGATAACAAGCCAATCACATTTTTGGCATGGCAAATATTTGGACAAATTTGATAACGATGTTTGTCTTTTGGTTTATGATCAATCATTTATTATTAAATATCATAAGTATCATGTGACTTCAAGGTTGGTAGTTGTCAGGCAGCAAAATAATAGTGACTTTAGTGACCAAAATTATCAAAATAGTGACCAAAGAGTGACCTAAAGGTGACTCAAAAAATACAAGTATTCGTCTTAAAAATTACTAGAAATGAACATACGTCCAATAACATTTACATATTCACGCCAACTCGACAAAGGGATTGGCAGTACCCCTTCAGAATTCAATGAAACTTTCTGGGTGTGAAGACTATGTGAAACTAAGATACTTTACATACTTTGTTTTTTCAAAATCAATCTAGACTAACATTTGGCAAGGGTCAAAGTTTTTTTTTTACTTTTTTTATAGACCCGTATAACTCGAAAACGAAAAGACCTACAAAAAAAGTGTTGTATGGGGGACTGTCGTGACATTTCCTGACGCTTTAGAGAAAAATATTGAAAAAATAAACACATTTTCCACACTGAAAAAAAAAATATTCAAAACTTTAAAGTCGATTTAAAAAAAAACGGCCATTTCAGATTTTGATCATCCTCAAGCAAAAAGTTTCGTAATAAAATTTACTAAAAGTCGTCGATACATTGCAAATTGGGCATATTTTAGGGAAAACAAGTTTTTCTAACATCGAATTTTTTAAGTCCCAAAGTTGTTTTTTACTTATTTTTATAAACCCGTATAACTCAAAAACGGTAAGACCTACAAAAAAGTGTTGTATGGGAGACTGTCGTGAAATTTCCTGAAGTTTTAGAAAAAAATATTGGAAAAATAAAAACACATTTTCCACACTCAAAAAAAAAAATATTCAAAACTTTCAAGTCGATTTTTAAAAAAACGGCCATTTCAAATTTTGATCATCCTTAAGCAAAAAGTTTCGTAGTTAAATTTACTAAAAGTCGTCCATAAATTGCAAATTGGGCATATTTTAGGGAAAAAAGTTTTTCTAACTTCTAGACGGACGGACTAGACGGAGTTGATTTTCTCATAAGCGGTTTGGTGCGAGATCAATTGAATTTAATTAAAAAAAAAAACTCTGTATAATTCCGTTTTATTTCTTTTAACTACTCCCAATAAAACAAATATGATCTATTTTGTGATTAAAACTCATTTATCACTTGAAAATATGATCATACTAGGCTATTTAGAGCGAAATAAAAATAAAATTAAAAAATCATTTTGGGCTTAAAAAATCGATGTTAGAAAAACTTTTTTCTCTAAAATATGCCCAATTTGCAATGTATGGACGACTTTTAGTAAATTTAATTACGAAACTTTTTGCTTAAGGATGATCAAAACCTGAAGCCGTTTTTTTTAAATCGACTTTAAAGTCGTATGACGTATATGTTGATCGATATAAGTCGTTTTACGGTGTATGTACTACCATCAAAATTTTTGACAGTTAACTCACTTTGCATAACATATGGTGTATGTAGTTAAATGAACAACACCGAGCGAAGTGCACATAGGACATAATATAAATTTATTTAAAAAAATCGAAGAATGGTTTTAGAAATTGTTTTGTAGACGCAATATGTAGATTATACGTTTGTCGAGCAAATCCAAAGCAAATCTCGATTGTTTATTTTTGCAAATATGTCGAACTGAAAAATTATACTTGATATATGTGAAATAATTCGATGGAATAATTTCAATAGTAGACAACATTGTGGCGAATTGCTTTAAAAAAATCGTGAGTGAATTTTAGAGTATTATGAAAACAAATCAGAAACAACAGAATCCAAAATTCAAAAACAGTTTTTTGGACTTTTCATTGATTCATTAATTTAACTTCTAAAATTACGCCACGTAGTGAAATATGTGAATAATGTCGATCGATGCTCAAGCATTCATTATAGAAACGGATTTTTTTTTTGTATAGAAATGGTTGACCATAGTCGTGGAAACTACAGTATCAAATGTAAAGCTTATTTATTGAATTTGTAAGGTATTTCTAATTTTTTTTCTTGTAATATTAGTACTTGCTTTTGAAGTCCTGGACGAGTTTATATATATCAAGGTGAAGATGAATCGAAGCCAAACCTCAAATTTTCAAGAGCACGAATCTAGCGAACCAAACATCCGTTCAAGTTGAAAACTTAATCGAATGGTCACTAGCTAGTGGTGACCAATCGATTAATTTTTCAGCTCAAATGGATGTTCGGTTCTCCAGATTTGTGCTCTTGAAAATTTGAGGTTTGGCTTCGATTCATCTTCACCTTAAATATTTTTGACAAACCGCATCTGGTTTATTTCCTGGAGGAGTATTGATGCGGTTCTTTCTGAACGTAAAATTCAGATTCCTTCTATAACCGCAGCAAATTGCAGAAAAAATACTAGTTATTTATTCAGGTTTGTCAGATATTTGTTCTGCTATTTAGCAAAATTTATTCAAATAATTTGACCAGAAAATAAATTCAGCCCTAGTCATTTTCCAAGTTCTCCATTGGAAATGTCTACGAAATATTCACCTAAATTTTTCCTGGAAGTTAACCAGGAATCCTATCACACTATATTTCTCTTTATAATAACAAATGTCCATTAGTTACGTAAAAAGTCGAAAGACAAAATGTATAAAGAACAAAAGGTCGAAAAAAATGTCCTAAGACAAAATGTTGAGAGGACGAAAGAACAAGCAGTCGAAAATGATTTACTTGGAGGGAATTTTGTTCTACTTTGAAAAAAAAAAAACGTTTTCAAACTTCTGTTCCTTTATTTGTTGTTCTTCAACTTTTCGTCCTCTCGATCTTTCTTCTTTCGACCATCTGTCCTTTCGACCCTTTGTCATAGATTCGAAATTGTTCCCGATAATCTTCGTTTTGAAAAAAATTTACACAGCAGCTACTTTCAGCATAAGTGCAAATAAGTATAAATCGATCATTTTGACTAGAGAATAACTTTTGAAAATGACCTATGAATATTTACAAGTAATTTATTTCAAAATTGATTACTTGTAAATTGATTTTAGAGTAAAACGTTCTATGAAGAAGTTGTAGTGAATCGTGTGGCCTACACGAAAAATATACATACATACAAAAGCTGTTACGTGGGCGAGGTAGGGGGTCTAAAATTGGCAAATTTTGCGTTACGTAATATTTTAATCATCCCGAACGCACCAGCGAGCAGTATAAATTCTTCAGGCAGTAGATGTCAGTAAATTCATCGGGATAAAATCTCATGATGAAGGCTTTCTTTAATGAAAAAGTTTTTTTTTTCTGAGAACGACTATTAGTCAATTTTAAAAATTCCCTTTTTTTAATAAATACGTTTTGATGATATTATAAGAATCTTGAAATCATTCTGAACCGTATCAGTGATCACTTCTATAAAAGTAGCCTTTTGAGGAACTCTTAGCTGTTGTTGAAATGGAATTGTCCTCTGGGTGAAATCTTGGAATTTAATGGAATAACTGCGGTAGCTAAATAAACAGGGGGTTTTAAATTATGATGAAAATAGCAACATTTCAACTTAAGATACTGTTGGAATCACAATAATATAGTTGATAGGTATAACTAAGAGATAACATTTACTAAAATTTCAGGACTGATTTCTCCACGAAAGGCAAAGGTAGTAAAATGAACGAATATTTAGTTTCAATTTTCCTTAATTAACACTTCAGTCGTCGCGCTGTTGTATTTTGCACAACACAGGTGAAAAAACCTCGCTTTTCGTACACAGCAGCAGCGTGGTGGTTCTGACGGTCGCAAACCACGACTGGAAGGTTAATTAAAATAATTAGTGAATAAAACACAGCGTAACAAAAATTATATTTTTGCGTTTCTCAAGAATCAAATTATGTTATGTGATTTTATTGACATTTGCCGAAAATTTGAAGTATAATTTATCAAACTTTTTCGTGATCTAATCCACCAAACATGCAAAATAGGACTAAAAACATTCATTTAAGGTATAGTTTGGTTGAATGTTAGATTAAATCAACATTTTCAACATCATACAACATTTTTCGTTTCTTCTATATGGCAAGATACAATACTTTTCAAAATCACTAAAACATAACTTCTTAGCATCGATATTATTATGAACTCCGTTATTTATTTATTTTAAGTATTGTTAAGCACATAAAGTTTGAATTGTGTGGCAAATTAAGCGATTCAATTGCCATACATGCTGATAAACTTGCATGCAAGTGGCCTGAAATAGTCAAATTTTCCCCTTTCAACAGTCAAACACTGGACGTGCTATGATATTTTTGAAAATGTCCATGGATCCAGCAACCCTCAATTGAGTAAATAGCGTTATTTTGCTAGTTGATACAAAAATGTGTTCTGCAGTTTTAAATTATGTTAGGGTAGGTGTTTCCTTAGTGGACAGTCCCCTATATTCGCACTAGTGGCTTTTTACGGCCGTTATGCTATGAATCTTTTTTAAACATGTTTTGATATGAAGGTCAGGAGCTATTTGTCTAAGTACCATTGATACCCAGCTTGATTTTGTTCAAAAACAGATCGAAATAATTAGTTTTGCCTAAAACTTGAGCTTCTTTGCGCCTATAGTAAAACCAGTGTTGTTCAGACTCATTTCCCCGAAAATAACATTTTTCGAACTACGAAGCCACGAACTACTACAACCATGCTCTATCTTCCTAAGATAGAAAAACAGATGGTTAAGCTTGAGTACTGCACACAAAATCGATCAATTTTGATCCCAGAGAGCCACAATTCAAGTTTCGGTGAAATGAAATGAGTGAGTGAGTGAGTGCGACTCATTTCACCGAAACTTGAATTGTGGCCCACCGAGATCGAAACTGTCGGATCCCATGTACAACACTCGAGCCCAACCACCTCCCCCTCCATCTCAGGAATACAACGCACAGTTATAACAGTTCATGGCTTCACAATTCAAATTTCGGGGAAATGAGTCTGGTCAACACTGAGTAAAACTATTGTTCCTATAGTAGCACTACTGAGAGAATTTTTTTTATTATACGAAATGATTGATGAATAAGGATTTTTTTTACATCAAATGAAAGCTTTTGATCCACACTTTGTAGGAAGATATATAGAAGTTTTGTAAAAATATGGTTTTGATAAGTATTTTGCCATCGCCATGATGCTAGTGCCTATAGGCAGTGTTGCATTTGAACGCGTTCAGTTTGCGTTCCAGTTCAAACTTTTGAACGAAAGATCAAGTAGGCTTGCTCATTGAGCAGCTCAAAAATCTGAACCCGTGCGAGCTGGAAATTGAACTTGAAATGAAAACTGTTTTCATGGCAGATACACGACATATTTCAATGCGGAAATTTTGCAAAATATTGAGAAACCTTTAAAATTCCATTTATGTTGAGTGATATGAATTTATTACAGTCGGGTGTAGTTTTTTTCGGGTTCTTTACTTCATTGTGCATTTTAAAGTGAACGGGCCGTTCTTGAACAGGTGCAGAATCTTGCACGAGAGTTCAATGCTTACTAGGTTCTCGAGCAAAATTAGAACGCGTTCAGTTCAGTTTTGGCTCGCGTTCAGTTCAAAATGCATCACTGCCTATAGGAACATCAATTAGAAAAAGTGCCACTATAGGCACATGTATTCCTATTGTGACACACGCGATAATAACTACACACATATGAATTTTCGTAGTTTTCATATTTTTCCCACAAAACCAAGATAAAAAGCTTTCAGATGATGTAAAAATAATGACGATTTTATATGAATTTTTGTTCTTAGCTATGCGGCTATTGGTACATCAACCCTATGTTATATATAATTTTAGAATTTTTTGAAATTTTTCAAGACTCCTAAAATGAATTCCACGTCGAATTTCCATAAAAAGCAATTTTTGAAAATCTTTAGGTCCAGGATCATCATTATAGACTTTAGTGAAATGGAAGCTCATACTTTGAAAGCTCTGAAAAATCACTTCAAGAATCCTTGAAAATAATACTGCTGCAATGCCCAGGAATTTCTGGAGAAATTCCTTAGGAAGCACTGGAAGAGTCTCGCAATAATATATGTTCTAGAAAAATCCTAGGAAAAAATAACCAGACGAATTTCTGGAGGAATCTACAAAAATCATAAATGTGTTACAAACGAAAAGATTATTTTTTTTAAAGAAATGTCGAATTTATTGATAAATCTATGTTATTTTATGGTTTTTAGGAGATTTTACTGTGAAGCTACTATGCCTTAATATAGGGATTTTCTCGAACTTTCTTAAAGTTATAGACAAAACTTATCAAATGATTTGGTGACAAGGGAAAAATTTCGCGTAATGTTTCAAACAAAGGATCAGTTTAATTCGAAGATGAAAATATTTGATGATATCTCTATGAATATTTTAATTTAAAATTCGTAAACTTATAAAAAATATGAAAGAATTTTTGACAAAATTCATAGATATTTTTTTTAGATTTCAGCAATAACCGTAGACAAATTTCGTCAATGTCTACGATAAAAAAAAGTATGAATCTATACGTATCTACATGCTTAAAAATAATTTAGATTGGATTGGAGAACGCTAAAAAACAGACATTTTCAAATAAAACCAGTCAATGCACAAGTACTGAAGGTTAAAACTTCCTACGCTAGGTTTTAACTCGTTCGCTGACGCAAGCATGGTACACGTATTTTTCCCAGTCATCACCATGTATCTCCCCGAACACCATCCCCTAGTATTCCCATCGTTCAGCAGATAGATGAAACTAGTTTTTCGGCTTTTCTTCCCCTGGGCAGCTAACCGTACTTAGTCCAGAAAGTTGAAATTTTACTTTCAATTTCAATCCATCCAATCCGTGTAATGCCACGGTAATCCGCTTCGGTTAGCATAAACCCGTTTTAAATACTCGAACATGATCGTCCTTCCTCTCTCCATATGATGATCACCATCCATGGCGCGTAGACTCAGAGCTGGTATCGACTGGTAGTGTTCTCAAAATTAAAACCTTAGATTCTCTATGTTTGAAAAATTAGACAAAAAAGAGACCACAAGAGACTGAATAGGAATCAGGAGAACGAAAAGAATTTTATTTTGAATCATCTGCAGAGCTTTCTGCCTGGTATTACAACAGTTTTGGTGCAAACAAAGTTTCGAATTTCTGTTAATACAGACATTTTATATATTTGTTATATATGGCTTGAATGCCCTCAATGTGAGTTTTGAAAGTTAAATTTGTATCTAGCATGAGTCCTAGATACTTAACTTCATCTGACCAATTTATTGAAACCCCTCTCATCGTGACAACATGTCTACTTCAAGGTTTCAAATGAAGAGATTTTGATTCATGTGAGAATATTATATGTTGAGTTTTGGAAGCATTAGAAGAAATCTTCCGTTTTTGCAAGTATAAAGAAAAAATATACCAACGAAGTCTTTATGAAGAGACCCGCTACCAGTCCTGCGTAGAGTACCCTCGCCTCTGCCCTCACATCATCGCTTGGAAAAGCTTAAAAGCCATCACTGAAATTGCGCGCTCAAGAAAAGTACTTCAATTGCACAACAAGTGCCAAAGTACCGTCCAACACTGCCACCATCGCCGCCAACGCTAGCGCAAACGAAGAATCAGGCCGAAGACACAGATCTAGAAAAGCCATAACCACTCACACTAGAGCCCTTATTAAGCTCCCTCTCGCCCGCGCGGTCGACCGACATTGGACGTGGACCACGCTAGCTTGCGCACATGGCTTTTCCCCCATATAAGGGAATATTGCAGTTAAAGAGAGCATCATTCGCGCCGAAAAAAATACGGTAGGGCAAAGTGGTTCAAAATGACGACGAATAAATGACGAAATTAACAGAAAACTAATATATCAACTAGACCTGCTGTACGCCCCTTCAGAAATGCCTTCCCGAGCAAAGTTGAATAGCAAAATGATAACAAATCTTGTTACCTGGTTATCACCATTTGATAATTGATTTTGTTATCACCTTGGCTGAATTAACAGCCAACATAACAAAAATGAGAACTCAAAATTGTTTGTCGAATAACAAAGTAATAATTGATTACGTTATCATTGAGTTCAAGTTGATAACTAAATTTGCATCATTATATATTTTTGAATTTTATGGTCACAAATCAAAGAACAATTTTGAGAATTGAATGTTTTGGATTGAACTTACGCTCCAAATAATTTTACAAAATTTTGTATGACGCATAGTCAACTTTGTTTAGCAACACACGCTTTATAAAAATGTTATAGGAAAGGTGTGTGATAACATATTTTGTTATCAACCTGTTATCAAAAATGTCTGTCACGGATACAATGATAACATATTTTGTTATCATTCGGTTATCATTGATAACATAATATCAAAATGATAACAGCGATAATAAAAGTTGTTATCATTTTGATATCATCCAGTTATCCGCCTTTGCTCGGGTTCCCTGTAAACTCTTCAAACGTCCGTCCGTCATCTCAGACACTAATAAATTTCTTATTCCAATTTTGAAAAAGACTCCTACATAGGGGATTATAATGGATTTTGAACGGATCTATATTTGAAATAGAATAATAATTGAGGGAGTTAGAAGCAAAAGAGTGTAAGTGACAAGAATCTGTTTTTGAGAAACACGAGTTTGAAGTTTTTTTTTGCGTTTTTTATTCCATACATATTGAATGAGAACTCAACTAAACACCGAAAAAAAAAGTCACTTACACCCCTTTACGTTGTGGCCCCTCAATTTGACATTAGTTTTTCATAATGGCTCATCTGCATTCATCGATTTCTCTTTGCAAACAATGTTGAGGAGTGAACTATAAACCAAATTTCTACAATAAAATCAAAAGTATGGAAATCGCCATTCCTGGCCACGCCCATTCATTGTCAAAAATGAAGGATATAGAGACATATACAATCTGATAGTATTCCCGACCGGTAAGTACTGTATATATTGTTAATATAATTAAAATGTAAACTGGGCGATTTTACACCATGAGTGCATCTTGAACCACTTTTCCCTAGAGCAATTTCTAACAATAGCTCCAAATAGACAGAGACCAGACAGCCGGGCGCAAACACATCATCAGTAAAACACAACTCGCACATCATAACAGCACCACACACATATGAAGCACATAGGTACAGGCCCAGTGTGCCGGTCCCGTAATTCATGTTATTTTGAGATTATTAAACCGCGTCTAACAATAATAAAAAAGAGGCTCATAATAGATGCGATCACAACTAGCTTACCGCCTGACGACTACGCAAACGATACAGCAGCGATCGCCTTTCGCTCGCTCTTCTGGAGCAGGTGGCTCACGCTCACTCCCCAACAACCATATGTGTCTTATAGATCTAGGTCCCATTAGGTCCATAAAAGGCTGCCCACACACCTCAACACCTCATCCGCGATCACGCACAACTCTCAGTGGGATCCCAAAATTGACCGGCAACAAAACTTGACCTACCTCAACAGCTGAACAGTGGAGCTCAACGCGGAGATTCGTCCGATGCATTGAGTGCTCGCTTCGGGCCACATGTGAGCGCGATCGGAAGATCTACCGGTCGCTGCTGCTGAGAGGAAAATATGTAAACAACGCGGAACACGATTGGTGCGTGATCGTTGCACAAAGATGCAGTGAGAGTGACGACGGCTTGAGTACTCAGCTAGAAGCAACAACGTTGCATTTGAGTGGCATGCTCTCGGAGTGAGATCGGTTATATCGAGAGGGAGTGATCGCGAGATGATCGGGAAAAACGAGAGAGCTGAATCGATGAACAACGAAACATGGGAGAGAAATCGATGAAAGCAACCGAGGAGGCGAAGAGTAGGTTTAGGGAAAATGTTTGCAAAGGCGGTACACTTATCTTTATACTTGATAACAATAATACAGCAATAATACTTCCTGTAACGCTAAGAAATGCACAGCATGCTACAGAAAAATGAGATAAGGGGTCACGTAAAACATGGATTATGCCTTATTAGTAGGGTCAATGAAAATTCGCGACAATATTTTTTTTTTTGAATTTCGCGATTTACTTATAAGGGATTGACATAGAATACCTCATGACTTATAGGATCTATAGGCGCAACCAATTATTTGTTAATGGTCTAGGTCTTCAACTAGTCAATAATGACTAAACCTTAACACGATATTGAAAGTCAGTGAAAATCTTCGAAGGTCCGTGAAGAACTGAAAAGCTTCACGAGGTCCGCACTGTGCCACAAAGATCTGTGATAATCCACAAAGGTCCTTTAGCCCTTTTGTTCATAAAGGGCCCTGAATGTCTGCTTAAACAAGAAGCACTTGGATTTCCTTGGTCTTACTGTTTATAGGTACTTGATTAGAGGCCAATCATAAATCCCGTTGTTCATTAGGGGTGTTATGCCAATTCATTCTACTTCATAAGAGCCTAACTGACATAGCGATTTCTCTTCATCGATCCTCTCTTTCGCAAACTTCACAGTAACTTTGCTAAATTAGATATATCTGTACTCAGAATCAGTTTTCTGCAATAACGCAAAAAAGCAACGATGAATGCAGATAAGCCCTTATGAAAACACAATGCTGAATTGACCACGGGATGCTATGTGTTTTGAAGGAACATTATTTTGTTTTGGGTTCACTAATCTTAAGCTGATATTATCCTTCTGTCCATTTTCCATATTCTTCAACAATTTTCGTTAGGCAAAAAAATCTCCAGAAGTCCGAAGAATTTATCCTATAATTCCGGAACAACTTCAATATTAATCGTTATCCCAAATGATCTCATGGTCCAATTCACTATATTTTATAAAAAAAAACTATTTGGCATTGCAAATAGCCTTTGAGTTTGAGAAAATGGTTGTCGTGAAGACATTTTTTTAAATAAATCTTAGCCCCATGGGGTGCAAATATGGTGCCAGATATCCTTCGCATTATAAATTATAACGACTATAAATAAAACTTATTCTCTATGTAGGATGTTTTTCAAGGTTTAGAAAAATAATACCTTTTCGATACTTACGATAAATACTATTTTTTTCAATCTAAAATCAATCCAATAACGTTTTGGACAGTTATTATTTTTTCGTGTTCCGTATCAAAAGGGCGTAACTGCAGTGATTGATTTTTCTTCATCGATTTTCTCTGAAGCTAATTAGTAGGCCGCACGAAGGTTTTCTGCTTTTATTTTTGATACAGTACGTCCTCCATTATGAAAAAATTAAAATGTTTCGAAAATCAATTGACTAATTGATTTATACTAATCCAAAGACGAAGAGAAATCGATCCTTGCAGATACGCCTGTATGATACTGAACGCGGGATTTTTATTACATTTCATTATTTTGCAATTCCTGATTTTTTTTTATTTATGAACATCAGTATTTTTAATATTAACTCATAAAACCATAACTGATTGCCATTTTTTTTTATTTCTACGATTTGAGATAATTAGGTTAATTTTTGCTTTTTTCTTAGAAATATTTTATTTTCAAACTGCGCGGAAAATAAAATATTTCTTAGTAGAGAAGCGGAAATTACCTGTCTGCACTGAAAACAAATTTAGAGAAGGTTTGAAGCAAGGTTATTCCATTATGGTTAAGTCAATTGTAAAACATATAAAAAACATTTAAAAAAATTCCAAATGAAAAAAAAATATATTAATGATAAGACTTGTCCTATACGTAAGAGGTTTTGTAATGTTTACCGTTTTATTTATGAAAATCCCTATTTTTTATATTCAGTTTATTGATCTTTTCTTTAATTTCTACAATTTTAGAAAAATAAGCTAATTTTCGCTTTTTTCCTGAGAAATTTTTTATTTCAAACTATACGGAAAATAAAATAAATATTTCTCTGTAAAGAAGCGTAAATTGTATATATGTCTGTACTGAACACAAATTTAGAGTAGGTTCGAAGCAAGGTTATCCCATTATGATTAGGTTAATTGTAAAACATATAGAACGCATTATAAAAATTACAAAAAAAACGAGAGATTGATGAAAATTTTAAAATATTTCAAAATTGAAAACTTTTGTGTAAAAAACTATTTTTCAATGTTTTCTAAACTTTGAAAAACTGAATTTTGTTCAGAACCTAAATTACCTTGGAAATTAACCTTTACGTCCCCGACACCCGACAAGGCATTTCAAATAGTTGCCATTTCGTCAATTTACATTTGATTTTTTGAAACCACTCAAACTTAAAATTTAAAAAGGGACAAATTTTTTGCCATAAATGGCCAATGCAAAATTTGGAACCATGCCGAAGATATTCCTGGTTTTACTTGGGTCACGGCGGTGCCAAATTAGACAAATGTGATAATTTTTCGATTTATTTCAACTAAAACGTATGAAACTGGTTAATTGTGATCATCTCAACATAATTTGAAATAGTTGTGTCCATTCCGGAACACCGTGGCCGGTTCTTCCAGGGCCCCTTTGGGTCATTTCCTTTTTATGGCCAAAACATATCGTAAATTTGGTTTCAACAAATGTGGCCACTCCGCAGGTTCTTCTAGGGCCTCTTTTGGGGACATTTTCATTCTATGAGCAAAAAAAAGCCGTCCGACGTCTCAATCTTCATGAATTCTAGTAGACATGACAATGAACGCAGAATGAATATTGCAATAATGGATGACCACATGCGTGGATTTAGAAGTAAACCCAACATAAGCGTGGACTTCGGTTAGTGACCTTACCAGTCCGCTATGAATCAAGTACGTTATCGACGAAAGCATAAAAATTCGCTTGCGCACTTCCCAACTAACCTATTTCACATTGAAACGAGAATGAATGACGTTGCTAAAATGAAGGAACTTCATCATTACCTATTTTATCTCTGAAAGGAAGCTTGTGTGAATGTTTAAGCATACTCCGCTAGAACTAATGCGCAACAACTGTATACAAAACTGCTGAAAATGGAGAAGTAAACCAACAAAGTTTCCATTCATGAAGAATCTTCGCCTTGTTGTGGTTCACAAAAGCTCAGAGCACTTCAGATCGTACCGACTAAATACTTAGTTTCCGTTCTTCTACCTTCTTCAGGAACAGAGATGTTCTACTCTCAGATACCCATTGAAGCTCGTCCGAAAATAGTTCGAGGAGTTTATATATGATTACTTTTCTAGCAAAGAACAACCAACAAAAGGCAGAATCGTTCAAATTATATCTCCCAAAACAACCAACACGCTCCCCCGAGATCAGCCAATTTTGTAATCTCCAACTACCGTAATAATAACAATCATCAGCCTCTTCACTTTCCACTTTCATCTTTCCCATAGATCATATCATTGAAGCCGCAGCCACCTACTCGCGGCGGACAGGTTGCAGCAGACAAGTGGTAGAACCTCCTCACAACGATCTCTGCCACTTCGAAGACGCATTCCAGTTCAACTTGCCTTGTACGGCCGGTGATTCTCTTGCAATATTTACGCTCAGCAGCTACAGTAAAAGAGGTGGGAAACTATCGACAGTAGGTACTTGTCTTATACAGTTATCATGTAATACATAATTTACAATATTTTTCAAAATTTAGAAAATTAATTAATTTGAAATATTTTGAAATTGTATAACCATTAATAATTTTAAAAAGCCAAACTTTTACAAAATTTATAAAATTGAAAATTTTTGCAAGTGTGGAGGAATTAGTACCATACTATATAAAATTTCGAAAATTTGAGAAATAAATTTTGTACACTATGGGATTAGCATGGTAGTTTTTGAGAGAATCCCTCAATAAATTCTAGGACGAATAATTTAAGAAATAACTGACGAAATCGCTGGAGAAATCATAAAGATAATTCTGAGGAAGTTCTTGAAGGAGTCCCTTGAGGAATTGGAGGACGAATACTTGCCCAAGTAACACAGCTAGTTATATATGAGAAAATAATTCAAGTTTTCAACATATTCTGTTGTATTCTTATAGTAGTATTTACTTTATATCAAACACTTGTATAGCTAAAACAGCGCAAAAAATGGCGGCTTATATAACATCTTATAGATCTAACAACTAGTTAAAATCACATGCAATTGACGATTTACAAACAACCCCCCAACATAATAAAGATGCAAATTTAAGTTGCGGTGATCATTTGTTCTAATTTTGTTATTTTTCAGTACTAAGCACTCACAAATCAAGAATATAGAGCGACATAGTTCATTTGTTGTAATTGAGGTATTTGAAAGTGTAAATAACGTATACATGACACAAGATTCTTATTTATGAAACTGGCCAATGTTTTGGTTGTTGTGACATTATTTGTAAGCTATATAACTTGAAAAACACATTTGTATAACACACTATCTCATTAGAATGTCCAACGTCTAGATATATACAAAACGAATGTACTTACAGCAAAATCAAAACAATTTTTTTGTCATAATATGCATGGCTATTCCAATTTGAAAAATATTTTTCAAGTTATCATATCTATAATTCTTTATTATCACTGAAATGAAGATAAACAAAAGTGGATCATGTTCATCGATACTTGGGAAGTTTAATATGCGGTTCAAAATGTATGGTGAAACTTTCAGTTTTACTCTTCAATAATTCATGGGCCATTTTAATAATCCTTTAATATAATACAAATCCTCCTAAATTGTGTTGTTTTGATGAATTTGCTTCAATTCTAACGAAAACACAATATGGCAGAATTTTAATTATTCTTACAGCACCGTTCGAAAATGTTC
Source organism: Aedes aegypti (assembly GCF_002204515.2). Taxonomy (NCBI): domain Eukaryota; kingdom Metazoa; phylum Arthropoda; class Insecta; order Diptera; family Culicidae; genus Aedes; species Aedes aegypti. The sequence goes on from NC_035107.1 coordinate 119,914,993, forward strand.
GAACTATTCAATTATTTTATTCAACTTTAATATTACTCTGATCATATCGGTTACACTCCAAACTGTTACTCATTTTTTTACATAACTTGTCATGATTGCTTAATTCACTGAATTGAACCCAGATTTCAAACAAAATTATCTGGATATCGTCGACATGCGGCTTCAATTGATTCGAGTTAAGGTGATTCAAATTTTCAATCGGTACTGTAATCTAGATTATTTATTTGGCAAAATGTGAAATGGTTTTGTTTTGATTCTGAAATAAGCTGGAATTACGTTAGAATAACTTCCTCAGAGCATCTTAACTAAGGATTTTTGATAAACTTATAATAACGTTTATAATACATCTTGAGAACATCTTTTCAACATGCTCTTTGAGAATTTTTTTTATTGTTCTTTCGATAATAATAATAACACCCAAACAACTTTTATATAGCTTCTTGCTTAGTGAATCGATTTTTATCCGTCGAACGTCAAACATCGGTTTACAAATGTAAACATTGTAAAATTTGCAGTAATGTTTACGGAAAAAAATCGTGCGGTTGCTGTTTTTTATTCATCCATTTGGGAGCGTAGTCGACTACAATGAATGCAGCCAACACAGGGGAAAAGAGCTGCTTTATTTCAATAAATACTCGTGAAAGATCATCATTAGGAACCTGTGCTTTTTGCTACCAGATTAATTTGATATTATGTTGATTTCAGTGACAGGTGATTTCAGGTGTCCCTTGGCAGGAAACGCTCCGGATTATGTGAATCACGGCCGTCAGAAATTGGCACCTTTTTGTGTTTCTTTCTCAAAGCAAATATAGCAAAGTTCGTGAAGTTCATGGTTAATACAGGGAATTCTAGAAGAAGTGACCACTTATGTTCCGACGCTTATGCCGCGAAAGCTGTTATTTTCTTCAGCATTTTCTGCGATTTTTTCTCATTCTTACCGTTATTATTTTCAAACCTGTTGTTTTTTTTTTGTAATTATGAAAAGTAACCGACTTCCAAGAACCATCGCTTAGCGATTTCGTTGCATTTCGGTTCCGGTTGATTTTTCTCCAGAGGGCATGAATATGGCGTTTTCGACTCTTCTGCAATAGTCGAATGATATCAAAATGGCACACAAGATTCATCAATTTCGACGGTATATCGATGTTTGAATCTTGTATAAAAAACGTTTAAAACACATTATTTCAGCTTAAATTTGTAACCTCCGATTCATAAAGCTTCATTTATCGTTTTGAAATGATTTGTTTTCTGGGAGCTATTTTGTAACTGTTTTATAACACAAGATGTTATGGTATTCACTATTATAACTCTTATATGACAATATGTGCTACATGGTATCAAAGAAGATGTTTTCGGTGTTACTTGGGTGGAGAATCCACTGGAAGAATTTCTGAAGGAATTCTTGACGAAATCTCCTAAAAAATAGGAATCCTTTGAAAAAATCATAGATAAAACCCTGGAAGAAATTCTGAGGGAATATATGGAGAAACTTTTGAAGTAATTCCTGGAAGAGTTCTGATGAAGTACTCGAAGGAATCTCTTATTAAATTCCGGGACGAATACCTGCAGAAATCCCTGAAAGAAATTCTGTGTGAATCTCTGAAGAAACTCCTGGGGGAATTCTTCGGAAACTCTTGGGGGAATCTTAGTTAGTTCTAAGGGAGTTTTTGACAAATTCCAGCACGAATACCAGGAGCAGTTTTGAAGCAGTACTTGAAGGAGTCTTTTAAGAAATTGCAAGACGAATACGAAGAAATTACTGATGAAATCACTGGAGGAGTTTAATGAATGTCTTAAAATATTACTGAAGGAATTTCTTGATGAAGCAATTCCTATAGGAGTTCTTCGAGGAATCCATGATGGAATTTCTGGAGGAATCTCTGAAACAATCTTTCAAGGAATACTGGAGAAATCCATTGAACAATTTCTGAAGGTCCCTGAAGGCGTTCTTGGATAAATTCTTGGATGAAGTTTTGGAGAAATCCCTTGAGATATTGTTGAGAGATTCCTGTAGGCGTTCCTGTAGAAATCTTTGGAGAAATTCTTGGAGGAATTCCATGAGAATTTTTTGGATGAATTCTTGAAGAAATTCCTTGATTAATTATTTAGAGATCCTATTGAAATACTCCTAGCGGATACTCTGTAGAAGTTCCTGGAGATATCTCTGGAGGAATTATGGGAGAAATCTTTGTAGGAATTCCTAGAGTAAATTCTCGCAAGGATTTCGGTAGGGATTTCTTGAGAAAGATTCGAATGAATCCATGGAGGAATATCTGTAAGTATCTCTGTATTGTTCTTCCATGGTATCTTTAAAAAAAAAATCTGTAGAGATATATCGAAAAATTTCTGGACAATTTCCTGCGAGAATCCTTGCATAATTCTCTGAAACAATGCCTAGAGTATGCCTTGGAGTAATTCTTTAAAAAGATCCTCTGATGACTTTCGCTTGAATAAATCCTGAAGACATCTCTGGAGATAAATTTAGAGGGAAACCCTGGAGATATCTCTGTAGGAATTTCTGGAAAAACCTGGAGAAATTCATGGAGAAGTCCCTTGCAGTGTTGTGAAAAACTCAAATCCTCATAACTCACGATTGATATTTTTCATGCGTAAGTTTCCGATCACGCAACTCAGCAGTCATAAAATAATTGATGAGTAGGCTCGTAGTTCCACAGTTTTCTCGCACAAAGTAATGATTCAACATTAGTCTGGTAGAATTACGGTAATGCTTTCTAACGGTAACAACAATGAGTTTTTGATGGAAAACTGAATCATTTTTGACGGCTTGAATGTGATTGAGTGATTTTGCATGAAGAATTCAAGCGTGAGATCCACGAAACTCATAGACACACAGCTCATAGATTGAGTTTTGAGTGTGAGAACTAACATGGGTCCCTGGAGATTTTTTCTGAATGAATCCCATGAGAAAGCCTTGGAAGAAATCCAAAATAAATTACTGGCGGGAATCGCTGGATGTATCATTGGAGTAACTCTTAGAGGAATTTCTTGAGAAATTTCTTGAGAATTTCATAGAGGAGTTTTTGGAAGAATGTCTGGAAAAAAAAATCCTGCAAGAATCTTTAGAGAAATCCAGGAGGAATCATCGAATTCCGGGAGGAAAGCGGGAGGAAAAATCATTGGAGTAATCCTGGAAGAATTTGAAAGATTCCATCAATAAATTCTTGAGGGAATTGCATAAGAAAGTTCAAAAGAATAATAATATAATATTTATACATATTTCCATATTTGGTCCAAATCAAAAGCCAATACCTTTTCTTATACAAACCATCGGCATAAAAAACCACTCTCACTCTTGAAAGCCAATCGACCATCACCTTCTTTTCCACCGGAGTTTCTTCTCACACACATCTGATTCGTTCGGTTGCTACCGCGCCGCGCCACGCTTTTTGGATGAGGAAGAAACAAGATCAATTCCCCCCTGATGATGCATGGCTAGGCCCTCTCAACAGCTGGGTGGAATGGAAATCCACATGAAAACCGCGTGAATACCGTTACCCGGGCTCAGCCGGAGCAGTATATCTCGGACTCAATCTCGGAGTCGCACCCTGAGTTCCCTTGCACGACGATCGCTCTCTTGCGCTGCTGCGGCTCTCCAAGACCGGCGGTGCCGGTTGTTCAAGTCCGCGCAAGAGCTTTTCCGCGTCATGACTTTGGCGCCGAGTTCGGACAGACCCACCGGTCCTCGAAGACCTCGGAGAGCCACGCGCCAGCCCACTTCGGCCAGTAAGTCACCAACGGTGGCCAAGGAAGGTTCGAATACGCGATCGACCGGGGGAAGTCTACGCCGAAGCGAGGAATGCACCGTGCGAATTCTTTTGTGGGGATTTTTGTGCAATAACGTTGTTCGCACTAGACTAGAGCGGTTGATCAACTGGTCTTTGGACGGAAGAGTTCGGTTTTTGTGGCGGAACGCGAACGTGTGAATTACGCGGGGATCTGTGGTAATCGCAGAGGAAAGGAATTGCGAGGATGTTTGCGCAGTAGAATAGCTCTGTTGCGAAGTGGAGAGGTGTTTTCGGGTGAAGTTCTGTGAAGAAATCGTTTGATTTGATTGCCCCTAGAAATTGCTCATATGTGTAAAGGCTTTTCGGTGAAGATCGCATTTGTTGCAGCTAATGACGGCAATCAAATTGTAAAAATAGCAGCTGAAGCTGCTTCGAGTGTGAAGTGTTAACAAAGTGCATTACTAGAAGCCTCGACGAAGCCCTTTCGGGTGTGACTTCTGGGGATCTGAAGAAATAGACAAGTGGAGTAGCTGTTGCAGACAGAAGAGTACGGGTCACAGAGTGCAGACAGTACTGCGAGGAAAAAGGAGGACACCGAGCAGACGGAATGGCCCATCCAAAGATGATGGCAACCGCCACCAGTGTGATCATAGGTGAGTGAGTGCAAATGGGGAACGCGACAATTATATTACGACAATTGTTCGAGGGATGCCGACGAGTGTAAGAAATTATTTTTGTCAGTTTTAGAGTGTGAATTTCAGATTTACTTTCATCTCTTCTGAAGCCAAGTTGAGTCGAAGGTCGGCTCACTTTAAGGTTGAAGAGGGGAAATTTTCATAATTATCTTAATGCATTTCTGAGTATTTTTGTGATGTACAATTTTAGAAGATGTTGTTGATTGATTACACTTTTTTGCAATATCTTTAGACAAAATTTCTGAAATAATCTTTAAGATGAAAATGAATCGAAGGAACATCTCAAATCCTAAGGGGCCCAAACCGTAAATGTTTACATATAAAAACCAAATTTTATTGAAAACATTGTTATTTTGTCCGATTTCAAAAATAACAAGTTATTTGTTTTTAAAAAGCTGTGCATTTCCTTTATTTTTAAATTGCAGTAAAAATATTAAGTCAGTTTATGCTTTACCAGTTGATAACCAAGTCTACATATTTATTTTTACATAGCAAAACAACCAATAAGTACTCAATTCTGTCCGAAACTGTATGTATACGTTTCAGAAAATTAACGTTAGTTGAGTCAATAATGGCACCGGTCACGTCTTTGAGGTAATTGGGGAACGGTAGAAACAATAACAAAACTTCTGCATCTCCGCAGCTGTTGAAAAAACGGTTTGTTTTAAGTGTGGGAATTAGAATTCAATCATATGGTTTGAAAAATCAAAACTTTTCAAAGCGGTGATTCCAAAAAATGTTGTTGAAAGATGCATTTATGATATCTTTTAGTGTAAGCCCAAAATAAAAAATATTTCAGTGTAAACCAAAAACAAATGTTATTGAATATTCCATATAACTCATTGGTACTATACCAGGAAGGCAGCAACAGAATCATTTTCATAATTTTATTTCGAATTCTCTGCAGAGCTTTCTTCCTGGGATTACAACAGATAGTCCATATTGGTACAGCATACAACATGGCTGGCCTGAAAATTTGTTTGAAGATCAACAGCTTGTTCTTAGGACAAAGTTTCGATTTTCTGTTAATAAGTGGATACAGACATTTTATATATTTGTTACTTATGGCTTCAATGTCCTAAATGTGATTTTTCCAAGTTAAATTTATAACAAGCATGACTTAACTTCAGCTTACAAATTTTTTTTAACCTCTCTCAACAGTGACAACATGTCTTCTTGAAGATTTCAAATAATGAGTTTTTGGTTTATGTGGGAATATTATATGTTGAGTTTTGAAAGCATTTGGAAAAATCATCAGTATGAACAAACTTTTTTGCAATATATATACAAACTTTTTTGTAATCTACTACAGATGACTCACAGGCTTCATGCCAAACACTGTCTTATGCTTATTCTATGTCTAGAAGAGCAATACCAGTTGAATAGTCTTCAGATTTGTTGGAACGAATCATATTTGTTGCACGTAAAAGTTGGTGAGTGGTCGAATGTCCATGTCGGAATCCGAATTGCTCATTGGCAAAACAAAATTTTTGGTTGATGTGGACCATCATTCTGTTCAAAATGACCTTTTCAAAAACTTTACTGATGGAGGAAAGCAAACTTTTGTCCAATATAGCTGGAACTTCTGCAGGATTTTTATCCGGTTTCAAAATTGGTACATTCCAATTTGTCAAGAAAATATGCCAACTGAAAACATTTGTTAAATATATCAACTAAGAATGATAAGCTACTTTCTGGAAGTTTCTTGTGAGGATTTAGAAAATTCCATCATCGCCGGAGTGTTTCATATTTTTGATTTTTTTACTTATTTCTTCCAAATCAGTTTCCCAGGAATTTTCGAAAACGTTATCTTGATTGAGAATGCTTTCGAAATCCTGAGTAATTTGAATTTCAATTGGACAATTAGTGGGTCCTAAATTTAAGTTGAACGCGTTTTCAATCTTAGGGTGTCTACTCGTTTACATACATGAAATTCCCTGATATTTTCAGGTTTTTCTTCCAGATTCTGTAAAATATTCCCAGATTCAAGAAATACTCTAATTTCAGATAGATAAAAAGTTATTGACAAAATAGTTTGATTCAATAGCGTTTCAAACTTCCAGATTTTTTTAATGCATGCTGAAGCTATAACTAGGTGGAAGAATATCAAAGCTTAATTTTTGGCAACTTAGGCAACGAAAGCTCTCAGTTAATAACTGTGGAAGTGCTCATTAGAACACTATGCTGAGAAGCCGGCTCTGTCCCAGTGGTGACGTTAATGTCAAGAAGAAGAAAAAGAAGAACAAATTTTCTTTATTTGAGAGATTTGCAGCCCGAGGCTTGGTCATCTCTTATATTTCTTCAGGAATTCATGTTGTGATTATTACCAATGGAATCCCTTCTAAAATTTTCCTAAGGATTTCGCAAAACAATTTTGAATTAGATATCTCAAAAACATAACCTGATTTGTGCCAAATATAACCACATAAATTAATTCAGAGATCGTCAAGAATTTATTTACAGATCCTTTCGGATGTTTTTCAAGGAAGCCCTAAATCGCTCAGGATTTTATCCAGTGATTCTTCTATCGATTTTCCTTGAACATCCATTAAGACTTCCGATTAGAACTTGTTTGAAATTTCAACCAGAAGTTTCTTCAAAGATGCCTCCAAGTATTAATCAAAAATTTGGAGATTTTAACTAGGAATTTTTCTAATGATATCTCCAGGAATTGCTCAGAGATTTATTCGGGAATTTATACAGTAATTCTTTAAGATTTCTCAAGGAAGTCTTTAAAGATTTGTCCAAGTATTCTTCCAGGAATGTTTGTAGGCAATTCTTCTCGGAAATGTCAATTGAATACATCAGAAATTAGAGAAACCGTTAAAAAAATCATGAGGTGTTTCTAAAGGTTGGGTGACAAAACGTCGAAAGACAAAACGTCGAATGCCAAAACGTCGAAAGAGCAAAACGTAGAAGGGACAAAACGTCGAATAGTCAAAAATTGAACGAAGCGAAATTTCTTGAAAGAATAATTCTCTTCCGGAAGAATAAATAATTCATTATGTGCTAAACGTTATTCATAGCATACTTACCCGACCTCGATGTGAAAAAAAGAAGTCCAGCAAACAATGTTGTACATTTGACATTTTAGCGTTAGCGTTAGCGTTAGCGTAGTTACGGTATACTTCGTAGATTGGATACTAGCAACATTCATGTTTCTTTTTAATAATCTCATCCTGACTACTTTCAAGAACAAGGCAGGGGAGTATACCTTGTTCAAATCATAAACAAGAATACTAAAAGCATGAATATCGCTATTCCCGGCCACGCCCATCTTTACCGTAACTTGGGATAGGGGAAGGAAATGTTGATGTAGCACTTACTTAATGAGAGGCCACCGACTTAGCGACCCCCTCATAAGTGCTACGGAGTTGGAGGTTAGGGAAGGTATATTGTCAGGATTCGCCTAGAAAGCTGGCGATAGACCATAAATATTTGTTGTTTAAGCGTTTTCAAATTAATCTTTTGAATGCCGGCAATCAAAAGAGAAAACAATAGCTTATTTATAGTATAAATAGTATTTCGCGAAATGCTTGTCGATTGTGCAGTAATATTTTTGCTCAATAACCAGTAAAAAGCAAAACCGATCCCTCCAGGGTCATCGGATTGTATAAAATAACGATACGCGTAAAAAAATATCACGCCTATTGAAAAACTGTACTGTGCCCATTGAAAAACTGTACTGTGCCCATTGAAAAACTGTACTGGGTGGTACTGTATTTTTAGATAATCGAAAAACGAAAGGAAGCGCGTTCGAGCTAAACACCCTGGGATAACACAGTCGGTTTTTCTGCTCAAAATTATACGAAAAGCAGAATCGATCCCTCCAGGGTCATCGAACGGTTAAAAAGCATCCACAACCGATTGTTAGTTGCGTAACACCCGCCCGGACAGAATGCGCAATCTGAACATAATTATCAAACTCCGAAAATAACATTTTCCGTTCAAGAAACGATCAGAAGTTCCACGACGCGGACAAAAACGATCCGGAAGGCTCACAAAAAAAAAGTATCATACTGGAACAAACTCACCGGATTGATTCTCTAATGTCGTTTTCGTTTTTAGGAACTGGGTCGGTGATCAACACATGAACAAACAAACGTCAAACAAATTGTAGTCCGGTCGAACCTGAATCGGGTTGGGATTGAAACTGTGATTCAGAACGGGTTGCGCCAGTTCCAACCTGGGTTCAAAAACGAATTCGACATAAATTTATGTGCTGCCTGTCACTTCCGGATGGTTCGGTGAACTTAGGGCAGCCAAAAACCAACAGTATTGAGGACACAAATCAAACAAATCACTTTTTCATTTTTCACTTTTCACTATTCCATTTCTGAATGTAAAAACTGTCCTGCTTGGGCTTCACGAAGCACTACCCAGCAAGACGCTCCAAAACAGGAAAAAAAATATCTCCGGCGACGAAAACATGCGCGAAATTGTGAGCTAAATCTATCGGACGACGCAAAACCGAACTGTCCTGCTTGGGCTTCACGAAGCACTACCCAGCAAGACGCTCCAAAACAGGAAAAAACAAAACAAAAAACAATGTTGTACATTTGACATTTTGTCCCTAAACCGTTTCTAAAGCAAATTTTAATGTAACATCTGATGAAACTCAGGTAAGTTTTAGAGTCATCCTTGATAAATAACGCCTACTAGAAAAACTCATAAACCCTCGAGGAATGTTAAGAAGAGTTTCAATATAAATTGTTGGAAAGATTGAAAAAACAAGCAAAAATGTGTAGGATTTTCTGGCAAAATTCTGCTGTGGTGATTGGGGTTTATGTAAAAAAGGTCGAAGGACAAAAGGTCGAAAGACAAAAGGTCGATAATGATTTGCATGGTGGGCAATTTTTCCTTCTTTGAAAAAAGATTTTCGACCTTTTTTCCCTTCTTTTTTTGTTCTTCGACCTTTTGCCCTTTCGACTTTGTCTTTCGACCTTTTGTCCTTTCGACCTTTTATCTTTCGAACTTTTATCATAGATTCGTTAATAAGTATCGAACCTTAAACTATTTATATTCTTCGATGAAATTATGGAGAAATTTCTAGAAACAAATCTGGAAGAACTCCATGATGACAAACAGGGTCGAGTTTGAGAAATTCTTTGAAAAGTTCTCAATAGATTTTCTCGAATAATCCTTCGAGGGTATTTTTTTTCTTTGGAATAACCGGAGTTCTTATCGGGTTTTTTTTTCGAAGAAAAACCTCTGAAGAATTGCTCTCAAAAATTCTGAAATTAATTTGCGGTTTTTCTGTCAAAATCTTTGGACGATCTCCTGGAGAATTCGGTTCAAAAATATATCTAGAGGAAGTCCTAGAATAGAGTTTGTAAAAATATTCAAAGTAATCCCTGAGCAAATTTCTGGAGTATGGACGCTGAATTTCCTGGTGCAAACTCTGGATAAATTACTCAAGATATTCTTTAAAAAATCGCTGGTAGAATATCTAAGATAATTGATAGAAGGATCCTTTAAAGAATTTCTGGAGAGATCCTGTTAGGAAACCTTGCAAGCATTCCAGATATAATCTCTGGAGAAACCACTAGGATAATTCCTGAAGCTTTCCCTCGAGAAATTTAAGATTGAAATTTTAAAGAATAAGTTGAAAAGTCTCGTAACAGTGTCTGAAGGTTTATCTGGAGCCTACATAATTTTGCATCAGAATTTACTGAAAGCAAAATATGGAAAAAAATATACTTCAGAACTTCAGAGACATTTCATCAAAAATAGAGACTTGCATCAAAATAGAGATCCAGTCTCCAAAAAGAGACCTGCTACTAGTCCTAAAACTGATAAATTGATTGTTTCGACGTTTTATATTGAAGTTGTTTATGTTGGAACATAAACAACTCTCAATTTAAAACGTCGAAAAAATCAATTTATTTGCCATGTCTGGAGATTACTCTCCCAAAATCAGTTTCCCAGTTTTTTCTAATTTCGAATAATTTAAAAATTCATGCATGAAGGTATGTGAATCCATTACTGATCAAATATTATCACTATAATTAAATCATGTCTTGGGAAGTCTATAAAAATCCATACCCGAAAAGATCCTCACTGAATAGCTATAGGAGCGTTTTAATAGCGGGGCAACCGACAATTTTTGGGCGGTTTCGACGTCCTCCCCGACGAAAATCCTACCATGAATTACTGCCTCAGAGAACTGTTATCGAAATTCCCTAAGAATTCCAGGTTTTTTCCAAGTTTAACAAAATTCCCTGATTATTCCAGCTTTTTCGCAATTAATTAGTAATAATTTGTTTTCCTCTTTCAAGGTGGGAATTTGCTTCTGAGTTTTTGCCAAATTTTAGAAAATTTCCTCGACGGCTTAGAGCCAGGATCCAATCCAATTGAGAAATTTCATTTTCAAAATGTTTGTTGCTTAACGTTCAACGCTCCGTCATAGTTATCATCGTCATCATTGAAACTTCAAAAGCAGTTTTTCTGTACAAAACTAAAAATTATTCGATGAAAATGTGTTCACTGTGCTTCGGTGTGGGAATAGAATACAGTTGCGGGGCCCAGTTAGCCGTAGCGGTAAACGCGCAGCTAATCAGCAAGACCAAGCTGAGGGTCGTGGGTTCGAATCCCACCGGTCGAGGATCTTTTCGGGTTGGAAATTTTCTCGACTTTCCAGGGCATAAAGTATCTTCGTACCTGCCACACGATATACGCATGCAAAAATGGTCATTGGCACAGTAAGCTCTCAGTTAATAACTGTGGAAGTGCGCTTAAGAAGCTGAGAAGCAGGCTCTGTTCCAGTGGGGACGTAATGCCAGAAAGAAGAAGAATAGAATACAGTGAACACATTTTCTTGTGAACTTTATTGGTTTTGAACAAAAAAACTGCTTTTGAAAACTCCGAAATCAATGACGGATCCTGCCCCCTTAATTGAGCAACAAGTTTATTAATTTCTTTCCGCAGATCATGCCATATAATCATAACAGGTTCACGAGTGCGTTGAAATTGCCTTCTTCTCACGTTAAGATTTAAGCGTCTAAGATTATCATCACGGATTCAAATTTTACTTCACATTTTGGAATTGCAATGCTCCTGGTTTCAACAATGGAATTTGTTAAAGTTTCAAGAGCATTGTCAATATTAAGTTTTGTTAGTAAAGAAATGTTAACATCAAGATTAGAGTCAATATATGTTTCATGTATATTCCAGTCGGCTCGAAAATAGTTAAAAGTTGAGCTGATTGGACTGAGAATCGCTTCATGGGATATTTGAAATGTAACAGGGACATGATCAGAATCAAAATCAGCATGAGTAGCAAGCTGTGTTCAACAGAAACACCTAAAGTTTCAAAAACTTTAGTTTCAAATGACGAAAACAGTTGATGTTTTATACGCTTATGAATGATGATTGCAACTTCCCCACATTTCCCATCAAGTCGATCATTACGATAAACAAAAAAGTCAGTATCTTTGTAGTTTGGATCCAGGTTTTAAATATGTTGCAGTAATAACTGTTATATGCACGTTATTAACTGTAAGAAAATTAAACAGCTCGTCCTCTTTACCGTTCAAAGAACGAGCATTCCAATTTAAAATATTTAAATTATTATTTGGATCCATTAGAAAAACGTAATACAATAACAATTTGATTAGTCAATTTTACACCAACTTGGACTGCTTCAGTCATAGTGGTGACTTCGAACATTGCATCAATTATTTGATTCAATAGTTTAGTTAGAAAAATCAAATCAGAGGGAGACGTATGTATCACTTGAAGTGGGTAAATTATCTGATGATTTTCTGTTAGAATTTTTGGTAGACGGAGCGGCGGAGTAGCAGTTTCCTTTGGCGGCAGGGTTTTTCCATTTGATTTGAAACAAGTACAATGGGTACTCATAGTACGAATAGGGGAGGAATTCAAATTACCTGCTACGATATCGGCAAAGGATTTACCGTGGGTAGATACATTCGGAATCAAAAGATTAAAATTAGTTTGTGAATGAGCATGATTATGATCTTCCTGATGGGTATGATTCCTAATCAAGCGATCGTTAACTGAAAAATGAGCATTGTTCGATACTCTACCAGGCAAATTCCGGAAACGACCGTTATCGTAACGGATATTATCTTTCATCTGCCTGGCACGAGCCTCGACGACTCGCCTACGCGAAGGGCAAGCCCAAAAAATTGGACTTATGATTACCCCCGCAATTCGAGCATTTGAACTTGGTGGTATCTTTCTTCACTGGACGGACGTCCTTAGCGTGAGAAGAACCTCCGCAAATCATGCATTTAGCATCCATGCGGCAACTTTTTGTACCATGACTCCACTTTTGGCACCGACGGCACTGAGTGGGGTTCTGATAATTTCCTTCAGCTTTCTGGAAATGTTCCCATGCACACAGACATCGATCATAAGTCTAGCTTTTTCTAAAGCTTTAATACGATTTAGATCTTTTTTATTAAAGTGAACTAAATAGTATTCTTGAGAAAGCCCTTACCGAAGCATGCCAGATTGGGTTCTCTATTTCATAATGATTACTTGAACTGGGTAAAATCCAAGTAAATCATGTATTCCAGTTTTGATCACTTGGGTGCCTTATAGTCACTCGAGAGACCTTTTCAAGACTTTGAACAAAGGTTCAGTTTTTTCGTCATAAGTAAACAATTTGTGCTTCTTCTCTTCAAGATCTTTGAGAAGAAATTCGCGATCTATAAGAGTTTCCGGCAAAACGCGGCAGTCTCCACGCTCAAAAAAGCGTTCTGGAAAACGTGAACTGTCAAAAATACACCGTGAACTACCATCATTGGTCACAGAAACATGATCTAGTTCACGGTGTATTTTACTTGTTGACGAGTTCACGTCTGCTGTTTACGTAGACGAGAACGGATTTTTTTCTGTGTCCTTTCTTTGCGATTTGGAAGGAAACCTTGATTTCCCTAATGGAGTCTCCGGCCTAAACCTTGATTTCCCTAATGGAGATCTCCTGCCTAAATCCCCCGAATCCGGAACAACTGACCACGATAGGCTGCACTCTTTGCTTCCTCACTTGTATAAAAGAGCCTGGGCTAGAAACTGCTTCGATTTGATGTTCGGAAATTTTTATAAAGCATCGAACTGATTGATAGGAATTGGTTGTTGCAGTTCCTGACTAATCGAGTGCAACCTGTAATGTGTTCCAAAGTATAGCGTACTATCCTTCACATTATACAGAAACCCATTAAAAGATCCGTCGTCTCACATTAATTACATCCGCTTGTTATCAAAGCATTTGAGCGTGTCAACGGCAGTTTTTTTCGGTTAGGTAACCGTAAAACTGCACTAAATTGCCCACACTTTGATGGCAGTTAAAAAGCTCTTAGCGGCGGCGGCGGCCAGTTAGTTGACGATGGGCCCAGATAACAGCCCTGACAGAAAGCATGAAAAATCAATGCAAAAAAGCCCATTCGCGAGGCCATTTGTTGCTCACACGAACGCCACTAAAATACTAATCAAATCATCTCCGCCGCCGCCGCGACGCGTCGTTTGTTCGCCAATGACTGAAGACAGACGGCAGAAAGTAATTTTAACACGGTGATACATACGCCGAACAGTGGGAGCACTTCATAGATATTTTGGTCAAGAGTACAAATCTTACTCAAATCGTGCAACGATTTTTGAAGGATATTTGATGAACAGATGGTCCCTTGGAGCGCATTTGTACTGCTTTTATATTCTATTACTCGATACCTCGATAACTCGTTTATTCATACTAATTACATCAAACCCGCAAAACACCGTGGATAAACTCGTCAGATTGATGACCTTCCTCGCATAAAACACTTCTTTTCTGCGTTCACTTGTACATTTTGTTTCGTCTCGTACACTCGTACAAACAAAATCGGATCACTCCGTAGCAGCTGTCAAATCGACATTTGTTATCATAAGTTAAGTCGGATAAGATCACAGGTTAGTTCGGTAGAAAATTTATACACTCGCATTGTATGTTATTATTCATCACATAATGTATGCACGCATATCGCCTCCACTTTTGTACGTACAAGGCCTTTTCGCGACATCTTATAAGTGAAATGTTGCACATACAAAGCCTCCAGGTGATTTCGTTATACGTACATTTTGGTTGTCTGGGATATTTCGATTTTCGATGGTCCCTTCAACATCGAGTTATGGAGAGTTGACTGTATAACGAATATTACGGAATATTTGTGGCACATTGAGAGGTAAATGAAGCGTTTCTATGAAATAAAAAAACTATATATATTTTGAAAAATTTCAAAACTAAAGAGAAAATTTCAAAAATTTTGTAATATTTTTGGAGAGTTTCAAATATTTTAAATAAGTTCGAAATTTTGACTCTAACTGGTAAATATGTCAAAAAGAATTAGACAAAACTTTAAAGAATACTCTTTCGAAATAGACCAGCTTTGGTCCACTGTCCGCCACCGCGATTTCCAGAGCTGCTACTGTGTGTCACCATTGCTTTATAGTGTCGCTGTCAAACAACAAAAAGGCGACGACAGCCGGACGGACGGACATCCATGCGGACACGCGCACGATCACCGAAATCGAAATACGACCAGTGTAACAAATACCTTACCATCCTCACGCGAACAGCTCTCCGTCGTCCGTTACCTCCAACACCCTACCTGTTCCGTACGATTATCCGACAAAACGACAGCAAGCACTCACCTGCGAAAGAAACGGAAGAAAGCGAGATCGATTAGCAGGGTTTCCTAACTAATTATTCTTTGAGAACATTTAACTCTACGAATAATCTATCGATTTTCATAGTTTTATTTTTACGGTATTTAGGTTTTGTTGGTAGTCTATAAGATAAATACTCGCGTATTTTTTCAAAAGGACATCTCTAACATTGAGAAACTCTCTTTTTCTTTACTTTCTCTTTGATCAATAACTGAGTTACAGTAACCTTTTCTGTAGCACTTATTATATGAAAAGCTAGCCACGTAGGGGGACGTAGCTTCAAAGCAGATTGGGAACCACTTAATTAGTGACATCGGTTATGGAGACAGCCCACAGCGTGTACACCAAGTGCTAAGCAAACAACGGACAACCACGATTGACGATGCGGCTGCGTTTAAGCTGATCATTTCGACGACCGGCATAAAATTGCTATTGTTGTTGAAATTAAATTAAGTTGTGGTCCATGATGGCGGGGCCCCGAAAACAGATGCGCGACAGATTTCCAATGATGATGGAATTTAAGCTGCAAAGAAGTGGTGAAAGAAGTGCGCTTTTGAACCAGAAGTCAATTATCTACCGTGATGATTGAGACTTCCGGACAGAATCGATTTCTTCAAAATAACATTGACAAATTGACATGAATCAAGGTCTATGTCCGGAATATGAATGTATCCGGAAACTGAATCAGTACCGATGGTCAGTGTTGACCAGACTCATTTCCCCGAAATTCGAATTGTGAAGCCATGAACTGTTATAACTGTGCGTTGTATTCCTGAGATGGAGGGGGAGGTGGTTGGGCTTGAGTGTTGCACATGAGATCCGACAGTTTCGATCTTGGTGGGCCGCAATTCAAGTTTCGGTGAAATGATTCGCACTCACTCACTCACTCATTTCATTTCACCGAAACTTGATTTGTGGCTCTCTGGGATCAAAATTGATCGATTTTGTGTGCAGTGCTCAAGCTTAACCATCTGCTTTTCTATCTTAGGAGGATAGAGCATGGTTGTAGTAGTCCGTGGCTTCGTAGTTCGGAAAATGTTATTTTCGGGGAAATGAGTCTGAACAACACTGCCGATGGTTGACAATCGATGACGGGAATTGATCTCGCCGAACTTATAACATTAGGTATAGGTAGAAAGTCAAACAAATCCAGCCGAATCGATTGATCCGAATGGTCAATCGGTGGTGAAAACGTACACAGCCAAACGATTTGATTTGATTTTGAAAGGCTAATTTTTATGCAAATTGGAAGCGCTTTATTTGTTCGCTCATTATGTGCGCGCTATTGTGAAGATTTTTGAGGGTTTCGCATTTGGAGACCCTAATCATCGTTGCGTACGCGTTTTGTAATCGCGGGAATTTGGCGATTGAAAGTAATCTCTTGATAGTTTGCGGAACAGTATGATTTAAAACTATGTTTTCCAGATGATTGCATCCTATCTACATAGGTTGCATATAGTGAGCGATCAATCTATTTATTTATTTATTTATTTATTTTCGTCAACCGACGTAGACTAGTACATTTTACATATACAGTACTGGACAGAATAAAGTACGCATTGGCCGTTTTTCCATACAAAATGATCAAGTTTGGAGTCTTATATCTCGGTTTCTAGTAGTCCGATTGACCTGAAATTTTCACTGCAGCTTGAAAGTAACCTCAAATTTGCTAGACTAGAAATTCATAGTTTTTCATCAACGAACTTTAAAGTTATCGCAAATTTCAAATTTTGATAAAAATGACAAAATTTTAAAGTAAAAATAATTTTTAAATGAAAATATTTAGGGCAATATGTTCCTCTGCAAAAATGTACAATTTGATAAGATACACAAGTTTGCAGAACATCATTTTTCGGAAAAAAAAATTCAAAATATTTTCAAAATTAAATTTTGCATTTTTTTTGCAAATTGAGAGATTTTTAATAATTTAAAAGATTGTGTTTCAAATGCAGTGATATATTAATTAAGTAAAATCTATGTTATATCTAGGCTGTGGTGAAAATTTCAGATCAATCGGACCACTAAAAGCTGAGATTCAGATCTCCAAACTTGACCATTTTGTATGGAAAAACGGCCAATGCGTACTTTATTCTGTCCAGTACTGTACATATTTTTGTTTTATTTCTTAATACTAAAATTATGAAATTTATAAAAAATATTGAAAAAGAAAGTGTAGTGTAAGTAAGGTTATTTTCATTTTGTTTTATGTTATGTGTTGCGATTTCTAATGGATTTGAAGTATGTTTTTAGATTTTGCCGAGACATGGTAAAGTTAATAGTTTCGCAATGTTGATTGTAAATGGCCATCATTTGATTTAGGGGCCCGTTTTTGGCATAATTTGTTCGATGATGATTTGTCAAGAATAAGTTACGATTTCGTAGTTGCCTAGAAGGAGCGTAGAAATTTAATTTTGATAAGATTTCTGTAGAATCAATACGTTGCGAAACGATATCATTTACAAATGAAACTCTTGCGATTTCACGCCGCTCTTTCAACGTTTGTATGTCAATAAGCATACAGCGTGCTTTGTAGGGTGGAAGTGGAAATGATGTCCAACCTAATTTACGAAAAGTCAAAAAGTCAAAATTACGTTTCTACCGACAGTAGATTTTTTCTTACCAAAAAACATTCGGTTTTAAGTCAACTAATGAAAAAAGAAAAATATAGACTATACAGTCTCGGGTTTTAAGGAGGTAGTATAAAAAAATCATGCAAATTGTTGAGTTCTCTCCAAGAAATCAAAAAATATATTGTTTTCAAAGTTTCTAAAATCAAAAGTGCCGAAAATAGGGTCTGGCCCTACTCAAAATATTCATTACTGTGAAAGTCAGTAACCCAGCAGTAGCATAACAAATATATACAAACGTATAGAGACATTCCAGATCACAAATTAATGAAACCAAAATTTATAAATTTACGAAAAAAAAATCATAGCTCATAACGTACTTTGATCGATTATAGATAGCGGAAAATAATAATTTAACGCAAATCTTAATTCAGCCATCTATACAGCCGTGATTCGCAAGCCAGTCCCATCTGCATTTTCGTCAAAATTGAGTTGATATCAATATATCTTCCTATGATCTTTCAGTTGCACTAACGACACAACACATTTTGTCCGGTAAAGTTAGGAAAAAAAACCACCAAGTCAGATTGTCCCATAATGAGAAGCATATTAGTCTCACTACAGATTACCGCACCATGTAACTAAAAAATAAGCCATATTATGATCGTTTTTCATTTTTCTCAGATAAGTATCGGAGTGAAAAACAATTTGTGGAAATTTCGTTGAGATTGAAACATGTTTTAATCTACAGGAAAAAGTATGGAAAAAGAGTTTGTGAACTTCACAGTCCATTTTCATGGCTTGCGTACTACAATTTGCACTGACTTAAGGCCCAAGCGCAATGATAGCGGAGCGGCAACGGAAAGCGGAACCGATTCTCCAGCATGAATCACACCATTTCGATCGAGCTGTCAACGAAAGAAAGTGAACCGACACTGAGTCGACAAGCATGTTTTGTTAATACTGGCGAACCAATTCCGCTTTCCGTTGCCGTTCCGCTGTCATTACGTTTGGGCCTTTAGCCATTAGCTTCTGCTCGTCTGCTCGTTTACAATACCTCAATTCTAAGTATTTCTACACGATTTCAAAGATTCTTCCATGAATTCTTCCAGGAATTTCAACAAAACTTTCTACATCTTTTCCTTAAGGTATTTCTATTAGAATTCTTTTATTTTTACTTAAGGAAACCCCTGAGATGAGCCAGCCTCGGGCTGCAAATCTCGTTATAAAGTTGATTTTTACTAAGCAAACTCATGTTGTCTTGACTGACCTTTATTCTCTGAACTTTTTAAGTGTTTCTCTCAAAATTCTTGCTGGAATTTCTCAAGGCTCTTTTGATAAGGTCTTCCAAACATGTTACTAACAACTGTTACAGCGATTACCTCATATTTTCCTCAACAGATAACTTTAAGAATTTTTCCAGGAATGATTTATGTACTTCTTGCCAAACTCCTCCATAATTTTTTTTCCAACATTTCGGTTGGTTCCACCACCAGACATCCCTTCAAAAATACTTCCTGAGATTTCTCCTAGGATCCATCCAGGCAGATTTCATTAACAACTACCGATTTCACTAGGAATTTCCATGAAGTTAAGACTTTCATCTAGAAATTCTCCCAAAGCTTCTTCCAGGAATTCACCAGGATTTTCTCCAAACAATTTTCAAAGCCTCTAGCAAAGATTTCTCCGTTTCTGCAGGAATTGCATCAATAGTTTTCTCAGAGATTCCATTAGAAAATTTTCCAAAGATTTCTTCAAGAATTCTTATACGAGTTTCTAAAATACGCCCAAGAAAACATTTACAAACTTTTCCTGGGGTTCAAGAGCACCGTAATCCGGGGGCAAATTGATCACTGAGGTGAATTTCCTTCCAAGGATGCTGAAGGGTTCTTTGGCACCACAGAAACGGTGTAAATTTTCTTTTCTTTTTTTTAATTTCACTACAATTTCTTTAGGATACTTCACGAAAACTTCCACTGATTCTACTATAAGTAGTTCCACCCAGAAATTATTCAGGAAGCTCACTAGAAATTTATCCGAAAATTCCTGATTTCTTCAAGGATTCTAATTTTGAGTTCCTGTACAGAAATTCCTGAATACTTTTACAGGTTCCTTTCGAAGAGATTTTCGAAATGTATTAAAATCTAATGAGCGCGACGCAATCTTCTTTCATTACAATTCGGACACTTTTTATGGAATTCACCAAGAAAATTGTAGGAGAAAGGTAAAGATGTTCATTGCATTTCTATTATTTTTTTTTTAAGCTTTCAGTCGTCGCGCGGTTTGACGCCGTCCGAACTATCACGCTGATGCTGTGTACGGCAAGCGAGATTTTTCACCACTGTTGTACAAAATACAACAGCGCGACGACTGAAGTGTTAACAGAAATTACTTTCTATTTCGTTCATCTATTGAACAATCTTTTATCAAAAAGCTACATTTTATGTGAAACACCGTTTGTCTCACATATCAAACATGCGTAGCATAGACTGACTGTACATGGTACTCTTGAAGTTTACATTCTAGCTTCATATTATTGATCAATAACGGCGCTGGCAAAGTCCTTACAGTAAGCTGAGATTGGAAACGAATGTTTGATTGTTGCTTCTAGAGACCGAGAATACCTCTGCATCTCCACAATCCCAACGGAAAGGATGTTTATTAGCGAGGAAGGAAAAAGATCTGGAATTATCATTGGTCGGTGATGCGATCCATGGATAAGTAGGAAAATATGACTCTTACTCAAAACTAGTTTTGCATTTTTGTCTCGCGGTAAAAAGAATTTTGGTCAGGGATTGAATCCCAAAATAACTGAGCGAATCTCTCACGTATCGCTCTCTGTAACTATCATAATATGCTGCACATTATGAGAGATTATTTATCGTACACTGCTACATCCGATCGGGGGGATAGCAGTGCATGATAAAACCCCTCTAAACAAGCTCCAAACCTGGGGGACACTATTGCTATCGGAAGTTCGGGGATTGTTTATCGTGCCAGTAAAGTAAAACACCTACCCTCAACGAAAAACAAGCGAGAAAAATGGATTTTATCATCGCTCTCTCTTTGGGGCTCTTGTTTGCTGCTCCTATTTATCAGACGTGTTACAACTTGCGATACATTGTCGATCATAGACCGCAATAGATGGGATGATTTTCTTCGCTCGCTTTGATTGTGCTTCAAAACCAATTGAGAGCTAATTCTTCAATGCCTGATTTTGGTAGAAAATTAAAACAGCACGTTAACATTTATGATTACAGTAATGACCCGATTTTGTCAGCCCCTTTTTGCGGAGAGCTTTTTGCTCCCACGGTTTGATTGTCAAACTTTTTCCAAATCTTATTCAACTCAGTCAAAGTTATTATAAATATGCATGAAATAGTGAAGAAAGAATTATGATAACTTGTTTTATTTTTGAAGGAGAGCTGAAAAACTTTTCGAAAAAGGGGCTGGCAAAATCGGGTCATTACTGTATTATAAGTACTGACGAAAAAATATGGTATGTATGGTGTGTATACAGTAGGGTGCGGCTTATTTTTCAAAAGTTCTCATAACCAAAAATTCGTATGCTCTACTGAATTCAAATCACATTAAAAGAGAAACCTCAAAATCTGAGCCAAAAATATTAACATTTAGAGGTGGCGCAAGCGTCTTGAAGTTGAATTTTCAGGTTATAAAAAATGACCTTCAGTGAAGTACACACAACTTTGTTATTTTTCAACCGATTTCAAAACTTTTAGCATCAATGCCATCAAAATTAAATTTGTAAAAACTTTGTTGAACACTAAATTTATCTAAAATCAAAAAAAGTTTTAGTTATAAGTAATTTATTTCAAATTTTTCCTCATTTTACTAAAAATTTCAACTTTGTTTGACCATAACTTCATGATTACTCAACCGATTCCAAATCTTTTTACATGCTTTTGAAGCTAATTTAATTGTTTCCAAACCTTTCATATACCACATTTCACCAAAAAAATGTCTTGACCAAGTTATTCAGCAAAAACTGCACTAAAACATGATTTTTTAACGAAAAATGCCAGTGTTGTCAAGTCTTTGGCAAGTAAATATTGTCTCTTAAGCTGAAACTGATTTTTCTCATTTGTAAAACCTTTGGGAAGGACTTTGCAACAATTTAAAAAAAAAATTGAAACAAAATTATGTTTGCATATGTTAAAAAATATATGCACTATTCAACTCGTAATTAAGGCAAGATGCTTTACATATTTAAGTTTTATAAAAAAAATGCTATTTTCGGAAAAAAAAACTTAAATAATCCAAAGAAATTTGATTTTTTCATTGAAAAATCATGTTTTTGGGTAGTTTTTGTTGAATACATAAGTCAAAAATATTTTGTAGAAAAAAATGTTATTTGTACAGTTTGAAAACAAATAAATTTGCTTCAAAATTATGTAAAAAGATTTGGAATCGATTGAGTTTTAATGAAGTTATGGTCAAACAAAAATTATTTTTTAGCAAGATGAGGAAAAATTTGGATAAAAGTATTTTTAACTAAGACAAGTTTTGAATTTAGACAAATTTGATGTTCTACAAAATTTGTATAAACTTAATTTGAAAGAAAATGGTGCTAAAAGTTTTGAAATCGGTTGAAAAATAACAAAGTTATGTTTACTTAACTGCAAGTCATTTTTATAACTTGAAAATTCACCTTCAACACGCTTGCGCCACCTCTAAATGTTAATATTTTTGGCTCAGATTTTGAGGTTTCTCTTATAATGCAATTTGAATTCAGTAGAGCACACGAATTTTTGGTTTTGAGAACTTTTGAAAAATAAGCCGCACCCTAGTATACAGTAATGACCCGATTTTGTCAGCCCCCGATTTTGTCTACCCCCGATTTTATCTACCCCCGATATTAGCACCTTTTTTGACCCGATTTTGTCTACCCCCGATTTTATCATCCTTTTTGCCCGATTTTGTCAGCTTTAAAATTGAAATTTATTTTAATCAGAGTAAGCTGTCTATACTGGCAATAATGGGTGCATAAAGTCAATTATGACCTTGGCCACGTCTATACAATCATCTAAAGACCAAAATTTTGAAATCTGAAATTTTCAATAATTATTCATGAAACTGGTCAATGTTACCTTGCATCACGGTACATAGAAAATTGAAGTAAAAAACAAAATGTTTATATTAAAACTAAGCCCATAAGTTGAAATAAAATTTGAAACCAGTCGAACATTTTTTCCCGATTTTAGTTCTTTTCCGACTTTGTCAACCCTAAATTCAGCATGGGGCTGACAAAATCGGGACATTACTGTATTAAAATTATATGAAACACCACTAAGGGTTTATTTCAATATTAGGACGAACAATCCATAGTTTGTATGAAAATTACCTAATCGTAACGTTGCCATGATACAAATATGTTATCATAAGCATGAAACGATCTCACCAGTTGGCAATCCAACCTCGATTGAACACGACATCTTTTCGCACTCACAAAACGCGATCCGAACATTAGTCTTTTTGTCCATAAAATATACTAATTTTGTTTGTTAAATTTTGTTTAAGGTCATCTATAATTCAAGTAACACTATTTTGTCAGATTTTCACCCCTTCTTAACCCAACCAAACACAAACATGACAACTGCCATTGCCGGTCACGCCTAGCTACTCCTGTACGAGGAAAGATAATAATTATCATGATGACTCTTACCAACCAAAAGAGATCAAAACGATATTACCTTCCGCGCAGATCGGTTTTAGTTACGTAGAACGAAATCTAATGAGATAGACTAGATTGAGTCAAGGTGAAAAATATTGTTTTGTTTTTGCTAAAATTGTGATTAAACTGATTGAAATGCTTAAGAGTTTGCGCAAGCTCATGCTCCAATGCTCTCATTAATATAACAAGTAATCATTTTTCTAGCGAAACCAAGATAATACAAAAAGAAACGAAGGTCTCACAGCTGTTCAATGTTTATTGCAGTTTGTCCGAAAAAAAAATCCATCAAACAGGTGCTTCGCTTCCTTCACAGACCCGAAAATCACGGCCACTCTTAATCGCCATTCGATTACAATTTCAAGGTGTCATCGCGAGTCTTGAATTTTCGCGGGCACGCGCGCTACTAAACTATTAACCTTGCACTCACCGTGTACCCCTTTCGCATTTATTATGAGCTCATTTTTTCCTATCTACCTAGCTAGCACTAAAAACTACCCCATCCCCGTCATCATCATCATCATAATCGCGTGTCGGATCGTTTTCGGCCCAAAGCGAGCGAGGAGTTCATAAATTAAAGATTTGTAATTGAGAGGCCCAGTTTTCACGCGAAATGGATCTCCTAAAGTTTGGCGAGGGGGCAGGATCACGATGCTAATTAAATAATAATCCCTGCTTAAAGTACGTATGTGGTGCGGTATGACCACAGACCATCGCGCGGCATCATGAGGAGTAAAATTGAAACTCGAAACGCCAGATTTGGAACGCTTGATTGGATGCCTTGGATAGAGAACTTCGTTCCGTGCGAAAGCCCAGAGCTGGTAGCGAGAGGGTGTCTTAAAATCAGATAGAATAAACGTGGAGAAATTCTTAGACGAACTTCTGGAGAAAACCTGGAAGAAGCTCTTGAAGGAATTTTCGGAGTATGTCAAGATGTTTCTTAAGAAACATCTGGAAGAATTTCCGGAGCATTTTGGGATAATTTGTGTACAAATTTCTTGAGGAATTCTTATGAATTATAATTGAATGGATTCAAAACAAACGTTGCGGAATTTACTGCTACTATTTTGAAGAAGTTTTCAAAGAAATCCAGGAAAATTCTTACATGAATCTCCGTAGGCATTTTGGTGATATTAAAGGAATTTTTAGACTCTTGGTGTAGTTTTTAAGAGATTATTTGGATGAATGCCATGAAAAATGTCAGTAAAAAACACTAAAAGAATTTTAAGAGTTTTTCTCAGAGATATGTACTTCCAAAAGAACATTTGATAACGTCCTTGTATGATTTTTATTAAGGATCTTCAGGAAAATTGCTTGAAGAAGAGCTCAATAGAAACTTTGTAGCAAAGTCCCATAAACACTACCAAAAGTAATGTATAAAGAAATATCTTGATTGTCTGTGTACAGTAAATGTAAAATACTGGAAATAATACTGAAGTATTTCCAGGTGGAAGCCCTAATAAGATTCCATGGAAAATTAACTTAAATAATTACTCGGGATTTTTTCGAGAAGTCTGCTGCATATACCTGGATGAAATGTAAGAAAACCCTACCCTTGAGGAATTTATGTAGAATATTTTCGAAGAAATCTGCTAAGCAAATAATCGAATGATTCCTGAAGGATGTCTCGAAATAATCTTTGTCGGAGTTTCTGTAGCAATTTCTGGGAGCAACCGGTGGAACATTAGAACTCCAAGAGAAATTGTCGTAGGAATTCTTGAAGGTTTGCCTTGAAGAATTCATGTATTAATCAAACGAAGAAATCGGTAGAAGAACTGCCGGGAAAATCTTTGGAGCAAATCTTGCTAGAAAATGAGGGAGTTTCATCACATTGCATTTAAAAATTACAAGATTACAAGATATCAATGATAGACTTCTGGAAGATTTCATGGAAAAAATTGTGAAAAAATGATAGTAAGCTCTCGTTGAGAAATCGCTAGAGGAATTTCTTAATTATGTATACTGTTTATGCAATTCTTCGACAATTTTTCCATAATCCTTCGTATTAATTTGAGGTTCAAGTTTTAGATACCATTTTGCTTTAGAGATCATTCATCAACAATAGATACTAGCCAGTGACCAAGTCTCTAAAAAAAATCTGCTACCAGCCCTGCAAGCCTTTAAAGTACTACTTGAGTGAACAGTTCAAGTAGCGAAATTGACAAACTGCGCGAAAAATCATAAATGAGCTCCGAGACGATGTAGAAGCTCGAGTCTATATGGATGTGCGATTTCGATTTCGACAGAATCATTTGAGAGAAGTAAAGCACTCACTCATAAGCAGCCGTCATCATCGCCGGCTTGACATGAGGAAATCGCGTGGCTTGTTTCAGCATCTCTGCTTGCCCTCAACACTTATTGGTAGAATTCTTTCCACCAATATCTTGCGCAGAGTTACAGAGTCTGCTGATCCGTTCCTCATCATCATCAGCACGGTTGGTTGTTATTTCTGTTTGTCGGGGGGCTGCCATAAACAAACCACTTCATGTGTATGTAAATAATTGCGGCTCCAATGAATTTATTATGGTTTTCGGAGTGTCTGTCTTTCTGTGGAGTGCGATTGCCATATTTGAATTCGATGTTTCGATGGTCTGGTTTAGCAAGCACCCTGTGAGCCGCCTGCCTATGCGAGCAGACCTTCAGCAGAATTTAGTTCACTAAGTGGATTGTGGCGTTTGGTAACTACTACGCGTGATTAAGTGAACATTGAAACATTGGTTTGCTTTATTTATATCATAATGTATTTTTGATATGCTGGTTTGTTTTGCTTGAAAGCTCGTAATTTCAAGAGATGTTTGTCCAATTGAAGCGACTTTACACAGTAAAGGTTTTGAACATTGCATCAATCATTTTTTGCAATAGTTCAGTTAAGAAATCCAAATCTAAGGTAGACATGTCATCAAAAGTAGGTACATTTCAAAGATTTTCTGTTGAATGAGAGGCGGAATTGAAATAATGTGTAGCCGCAGCTATGTACATTGGTGTAGTTAAAACTTACAAAATCCCAACTGTTATTTGTTCCACAATGTTTAAGAACATAAATATTCTAGCTGTTCAGTGGAATTTCAACCTCAACTATAAGGTCGAGTTCAGTGTCGTGTACTAGACTCGACTTTTCAGAGTTAGTTTGTTGATGAGCATGATTAAAATTTATCCGGTGATGGTTAATCAAGCGATCGTTAATTGAAGAATGAGGTTTATTCCCCGTAATTTTCACATGCGATTTTTTCAAAATCACAGAACAAACGTCGTTAGCGTGAGAAGAACCTTCACAAATCATGCATTTAGCATCCATGATGTAGCACTGATGGCATCTCCGGCACTCAATGGGACTTACCTTCAGGAAATTACCTTCAGACATCCAAAAAAATCACAATGACAGAAATCATAAGCTTAGCTTTTTCTTAAAACGTTCATATTATGTAGATCACTTCTAATTTAGCAAACGTCGATAAAAAGTTTTCGATAATTTTGTTTAATTTATTTTTAAATTAAATAAAATTATCGACAAGACTTTATTGATGTTTGCTATATTGGATTTCTTTCTTCATTTTGATAACATAAACTGGTGGAAGACCAAGTCATTTCACGTTTAACCCCTTCAGATAATATATATTATGAAGCGGTTTATTTTTCAAATGCTCTCAACATAACAAAATTTTGTGCTCTTCTGAATTCAAATCACATAATAAGAAACCTCAAAGTTTGCTCCAAAAATATTGAGATTTAGAGATGGCGCCAGCAACTTGAAGGTGAATTTTCAAGTAGTAAAATATGATCTTCAATGAAGCCTTTATAACTCTGTTATTTTCTTACCAATTTTGAAGTTTCTTTCAAAATTTATGGAAAGTTTGTAAAGCATCAAATTTGTCTTAAATCAAAACTAATCCTAGTGAAGAGTAGTTTTCTCCAAATGTTTCTTTATTTTACTAAAAAAATCATCCTCGTTTGACCATAACTTCATGAATACTTAAACGATACCAAATCTTGTCATATGATTTTGTAGCTAATTTAGTTCTTAAACTGCACACAGCATATAAATTCGTTGTGAATTAGCAAATCGTTGACTTAGCAAATACTTCATTAAAACCAATCCCATATCTTTTTTTCAAATGTTTTAGAAAATTTGCAATTGCTTTGATAAAAAATCCTTTTTTTCTGATGTTTCGATTGAAATATGGGTTTTCAAAGAAAAGGCTTATATGGTCATTTTCCACAAAATTGGCCATAACTCAAAAACGAAAAAAAAGTACATTTCAAAAATTTCAGCAATTAAAGCTTATGAAATTATCTTCTCAAAAATATATTTTTGAAAGTTTTCCACTAATTTGAACATAGTTTTTCCGGCTTATTTTTTAAGAATTTTCTCAACGGTGGAAAATTTTGTGGAAAACTGTTTCCAGTTAATATTTTTTTTATTCCTGAGAAAATTTGCTTTTATTTTCATAAAAAACTTTGTTTCTACGATGCTTCGTTCTTGAGTTATGATTTTTCAAAGAAAAGGCTCAAAATGGCACATTTGCACATTTTTTACAAAATTGGCCATAACTCAAAAACGAAAAAAAAAGTACACATCAAAAATTTCAGCGATTAAAGCTTATGAAATTATCTTCTCAAAAATATTACTTTGAAAATTTTCCACGAGTTGGAGAATAGTTTTTCCGGCTTTTCTTTACGAATTTTCTCAATGGTAAAAAATTTTGTGGAAAACTTTTTCCAGTTAATATTTTTTTTTTATTCCTGAGAAAATTTGCTTTCATTTTCATAAAAAACTTTGTTTCTATGATGCTTCGTTCTTGAGTTATGATTTTTCAAAGTAGTGTCAGGGGAAAACAAAAAATTTCCAACTGAGTTTTCCGGTAAAATAGGCGACCCTGAATTTTTCTCAATTTTTTTATTCATATATTGATGAGTCCTGCCTGTGGAAAAAGTTTCATGAAAATCTGAGACCTTTCAGCCCAAACCCGCACGGAAATAAAAAAAATCCGCACCTGAGAGAGACTCGCGAAGAGGAAAATTATCAACGTCATATGCAGCCCAGATTTCGCTGTCTCGAAACGTCAAATGCAGCCTGTCGTTTCTATGGCTGAAAAAGTGAAAAGTATTGTATTCAAAATAAACTATTATTAAAAACCGCGGTCAGCGGAGCAGTTTTTCCAAAGATGGTAATTCTAAACACATGATTAGTTTTTTATAATGTTTGCTACATTTGCTGGCATGAAATTTCACTCAATAATACCGTTTATGCTTCGGTGTGATGCAAACGCAATAGTCTTTTGCTGAGATGGTCATGTGAAAGCTTGAACGGCTTGCGCAAGATTGATGTACACACTGAGTGGAATAAGAAAAAAAACTCAGCAATCGCAGAAAAAGAAGACCGTCTCCGCGAGTCTCGTCTCAGGTTCACACATATGGCCCTCTGTTAAAACAAATTTTCAACTTCTATTCATTTCTCTCGTCGCTCGCTTGCGATTCTATCCATCTTGTCATTTCATTACTTTCGTTACTCCCTTTCACTCTGAGTATAGGTGTTGCAAAAGTCATGCGGTGATTTAACCTTATAAATGTATGTTTAAGACATAAATAAGGAATTAAAAAATGGAATATAAAAATATAAACTGTTTCAGTTTTAGTTAAATAGGAGAAAATAAAATAAATGCTATTTTTCGTTAGAAATTATTGTTTTTGGGTGGTTTTTATTGAATAGCCTTGTCAAAACTATTTTTCTCAATTAGATGTGTTGTAAACACAGTTTAGAAACAAGTAAATTAGCTACAAAAGCATGTAAAAAGATTTGAAGTCGATTAAGTATTCATGAAATTAAGATTTAAGACTAAATTGAAGTTCTACAAACTATTTAATTTCGAAGATAATGATGTTAAAAGCATTAAAATTGGTTAGAAAATAACAAAGTATGGATTCTTCACTGAAGGTTATATTTTATAGCTTTAAAATTCCCCTTCAAGACACTGCACAATGGACCGAATCGACAACTTAGCCGGAAAAAAGTGTTTTCTCCGTTCTCGTCGATCTTAGACGTTCGATGTCTTCAGAGAAGTTATTCGTAATTGAGTTTTGCATCTTTTAAGAAAAAAGTTGAATAGGGTGGCTCTTATTTAAGTTAAAATTTTAACTCAAACTTGTTTGTTTGATGAAATTCGTGGCTGCACTCTTCTGCAAACTTCTAGAAAATGTTATTTTGAACAACTTTGTCGAAGACACTTTTGATCCAACTCTTCATTTGAGCTAAGTAAATTGAATTTGAAAGTTTTAACATAGGGTGGACCCAAAAAACCAGTTTTTCTTGGTCTAACTTTTTTATTTTCAGTTTTACGTGAATGTGGTCTTCAAAAGAGTTGCAGAGGAAGTAAAGATACACATTTTTGCTGAACATCGAAAGTTTGTAATTCTTGTAATTTTGAAGTTATAAGCAAAATTAAATGAAAAACTATGAAATCTTTAGACGCCCATAACTCATGGAGTTGGTTCGATAAAATTTTTCTTTTAGTGGCATTCGAAAGGCCATACAATAGGCAACTTTTGCTACCAAAACTGTGAGAACGTAATTTTTGTAAACTGAGAAAATTCTATTCAAAAATGCACTTAAAAAACTCGAAATTCGCCTGTAACTCACAAGATTTTAAAGTTAACGGTGTGCAGTCTCCAGCAAAGTTGTAGGTTTTTGCCAAATCTACAACTTTTTCATATCGAACTTTATGGAGAAATAACACCCTATTCAACTTTTTCCTAAAAGATGCAAAACTCAATAACAAATAACTTCTCTGAAGACATCGAACGTCTCAAATCGACGAGAACAGAGAAACACTTTTTCCGGCTAAATTGTCGATTCGGTGCATTGTGCACTGGCGCTAACTTTCAGGCCTGCCCAACCTTTTTTAAACCGCGGGCCACCTTCAGCAACGAAATTTGGTGGCGGGCCAAACTTTTTGTAGTCCACAAAAAAAAAACATTTTAATAATATCAAATAAAATCAGTTAATAAAGCAATTTGTTTAATATGAAACAAAAAATTAATACTTACAGCTTGCCTCCATTTTCGAGTTTTTTGAGCATCTTGCCTTGAATTTTATTAGAATGAATTAAGGTTTTTTTAGGACAACTACTTAGAATTCTTTCAGAATCCAACTTGTTCCAGGAAATTCTGCCCAGATTCCTAAAAAACAGGTCCTGGAATTTCCGAGAAAGCTGCTCAAGATTTTGCCTAGAATTGCATGAGAACTATGCGCAGGATTTTGTGGAAATTGTGCATAGTATTATGTCAGAATATTGTTTAAATTTTGTTCTGTAATCCTGTCCAGGAATATATGAAACTGCTGCCTAGTATTTCATTTGAATCCTACCCAGAACATTATTAAAATCCCACCTAGGGTTATGTGAGTGCCCTACCCATGATTATGTTCCACATTTAGTGTTTATTTTATCGAGGATACTGCCAAGGATTCTGTAAGAATCCCGTCCAATACACATGAGAATCTTGCACTGGTTTTCCATGAAATTCATGTCAATGGTTTTATAAAAATCATACCTAAGATTTTTCGAAAAAAATTACTAATATTTTCAAAAATCCTGCTCAGGGATTTACATGTCATTTTTCTAGAATTGTGTAAAATTATGGCCCAGAATTTTGTGAGAATCCAGTGAGATTTTGTTTGACCTACACCTTTTGTTGAACTTCGATTGAAAATTCAGTATATTATTCTATTGAAATTTGAAGAATAGGCTTTCTCATTACGAACATCAGTTCGTGTCTAGCCTTTGTGCGGTGCAGACGTTTTTTTCCGAGAGCAGCAAGCAGGTCTCTATTTTGTTTTCAGTGGTGTGGTTGAATAAGTCTCTTTGTTCCATTTTATTTTTCGAACGGAGTCCTCGAAACAATAGGACAGAAAGAAACTCAGATGGCTGAGCTCAAGGTCAACTCTTTGCGTGTGCGTTTCGAACGTGGAAGTGCGGAGCCCACAGATGCGGACATTTTTGCGTTCATGCGTGATAAAATGAAGCTGCGGTCTGATGACCTGCTGTCTATGTACAAGGACAAACCATCGTTATCAGTGATCATAAAGTTCAAAAAGGAAGAAGAAATGGTGAAAACACTAGAACGACTACCCGGATCGATGGATTTCGTGATTGATAAGTATCGCAGCAGCAAGGTGACGTTATCGGCAGCCAATTCTGTGGTTCGGTATGTCCGCCTCTTTAATTTGCCGCCAGAAATTGAAGACAAAGAGATTTGGGCCGTTATGTCCAAATATGGGAACATTCAGCGGATGGTTCGTGAAACATACGGAGCTGAA
Source organism: Aedes aegypti (assembly GCF_002204515.2). Classification (NCBI taxonomy): domain Eukaryota; kingdom Metazoa; phylum Arthropoda; class Insecta; order Diptera; family Culicidae; genus Aedes; species Aedes aegypti. The sequence goes on from NC_035107.1 coordinate 119,946,669, forward strand.
ACCGGTTACCCTATATGGAACTCTGTTCGAGGCCTCTACGTGGAGCTTAAGGAGGGAGAAGAGATACCAGCATCGGTCAATGTTCGGAACATGCGTGCAAGAGTGTATTACGAAGGCTTGGTTAACAAATGTTACCAATGTGGTAGTACGGAGCATATTAAGGTGGATTGCCCACAAAGGCGTTCCGTTAATGAGAGATTGAGAGCGGACCGAACCGACTCATATAGTGGTGCTCTGAAAGGAGTATGGAGTAACGTCAAAGCTACAGCAGGCCCGAACCGTCATGACAAGGGAACCGATGGAAAAATGACGAATTTGAATGCGTTATTTGCAGCAAGTTCCAGTTCAACAACGTTTAAAGGTCGTGCATCGCATGAGCAAACTGCGGAATGTGGTGCTCAGCCGACGCAAACCGATGGAGAAATACTACTAACGGATTCGAGCGAGACAACACAGCCAACAGTACCAGTTGAACCTGTGGAGGTTATTCATACCAACGCGGTGGAGACGGATGGTGTTTCACACACAGGCGAGACAGACGGTCTTAGTGTACCGCACACAACGACGTCCACGTGTGATGATGCTGGAGACGGAGACTCCATGGAGAAGGAAGGTTGTTCGTTGAAGCGAGTGAGAGATATTGTTCAAAACGATGGTAGTGTGGAGACGGACGATAGCTCACTATCAGACACATCGATGGCGGAGAAGGTGAAAGATGCAGAGTGTGCCACCATAAGCGGATGGCAGAAAGTATCGACACGTGCGCGGACCAAACAGATGAAGCTTACTCAGAAGGAGAGAAGAAGTAAATCGGCGACAAGCCGCCGGTAGGTCAAACTAGGCTTTTGTGAGTATCGATTTTGCATTTTTAATTGTATTAGTGATAATATCATTCTGTATTATTATGAATTTCGTGTTCAAGGTTGGATCAGTGAATCTAAATAGTTCGTCAAGTGCTATCAACAAAAGTTTGTTGAGAGAATTCGTGGTGAATCATGATATAGATATACTATTTTTGCAGGAAGTTTGTTATGCAAACTTTTCTTTTATTCGGTCTCACTCTCCTCTAGTTAATATTGGTGAGAATGGTTCAGGTACCGCCATATTGATACGAAATTCGTTTGAGTTTTCACAACCCTTATTGGATCCAAATGGGAGAATATCATCTGTTGTTGTAAATGGTGTTAATTACATCAACATCTATGCGTTTTCGGGAAGTAATAGGAAGAAAGAAAGAGATCAAATGTTTGTTAATGATTTATCCGTTCATCTTGGTAAAGGGGGAAAGAAAATCGATGTTATTGGTGGCGATTTTAACTGCATTTTAAACAATTGTGACTCAAATAGCTCCGTTAAAAATTTTAGCACGGGTTTGAAGCAACTTACTGAAATGTTTCATTTTAAAGATGTAGGAATGGAATTAAAAAAGAATACGTTTACGTTTATAAGAAATGACAGCTCATCAAGATTAGATCGTTTTTACACCACTTCTAATTATATTCAAAAGATACTTGATTTTATGACTATTCCCGTACCGTTTTCCGATCATTTTGCAATTTTGATGAAAGTGAATGGATCTGTAGATGACGTAGCTCCAGTTGGACGAGGATATTGGAAAATCAATAGCTCATTAGCCAGAGATGATTTGATTTGCGCTCGATTGGTAGATGAGTACGAAGCTTGGAAATTTCGTCACGTTTATCTTGCTGATAGAAGTAGGTGGTGGAATGAAGTTGCAAAACACAAGATTAAACAGTTTTTTAAACATGAAAGTTACTTATTGAATTTGAGGATTTCGAACGAAAAACATTATTTTTATAATAAAATGAATGAGTGGATGCATAAGCAAAGCACCGGACAACCAACATTGTTAGACATAAAAGTGATCAAATCACGCTTGTTCGAAATAGAACACCAGAGATTAACTCATTTGGGAAACAACATTGACAGTTGCAGCCTCCTTCAAGGAGAGATGGTTAATATATTTCAAGTTGCTGCTCAAATCAAACGTTTTGAGAATAATGGAAATTTTAAAATTCGAAATGGTAGTACATTGATAACAAATCCTGTAGAGCTAGAGCGCCTTGCTTTCGATCATTTTTCATGTGTTTTTCAACCCCATGTATCACATGCAGCCTCGTCATTCTTCGATGATCCTTTGAATCATATCACTAGATTTTTAACACACTGCGATAGAGAAGATTTGACTAGACAAATTACAGAAGATGAGCTGAAATCGGTTTTACAACGTTGTTCTAAAAAGAAATCCCCTGGCCCTGATGGCCTCACTTATGAGCTCTATTTGAAGAATTTTGATTGTTACAAGGAAGATTTAGTTCAAGTTTTCAATTCTTATTTAGACGGTTCAGTCACTCCACCAAAAAGTTTTTCAGATGGAATTATTACTCTTATTCCTAAGAGCAATTGTAGCAGATCGAGTTTTGATGACTATCGTCCAATTAGTTTACTCAACTGTGATTATAAACTTTTTATGAAGCTCCTTGCTGAAAGAATAATGAAGTTTCTCGACAAATTACTTGGTCCAGGGCAAACTGCTTGTATTTCCAACATGTCATGCGGCAATAATTTAAAGACCATTAGAAGATTAATTACCAGATCGTGCGAAACAAAAAGGTTTAAAGGTTGTGTTGTCAGTCTAGATTTGAATAAAGCTTTCGATAGGGTGAATCACGACTTTCTGTGGAAAGTGTTACAAAAGTTCAATTTTCCAGAAACCTTCATTAATTGTATTAAAAGTGTTTATGCTAATGCATCATCTCGAATTTTGATTAATGGCTTTCTATCACGAGAAATTAACATTAATTGCTCTGTTCGACAGGGATGCCCGATGAGTATGGTGCTCTTTGTTTTGTATATTGAGCCCTTAATAAGACAAATCTCTAACAGCATCCCAGCTGTACTTGTTTATGATAAATTCATAAATGTATTTGCTTATGCTGATGACTTTGTAGTTTTTATCAAAACCGACTTGGAGTTCGATAAACTGTTTTCAATTCTTGACTCTTATGGTTTAGTGGCACAAATTCGTTTGAATTACCACAAATCTAGCTTTTTACGTCTAAACAATGTACATGTAGGTCCTCAACGTATACACGAAGTTGATTCTATGAAAATTCTGGGTGTAATTTTCCAAAAAACCTGGAGCTCGATGGTTAACGCTAACTATGGACGACTAATAACAAATTTGAAAGCTGTTTTGAAGATGCACAATGTGCGTCAACTCAACATTTTAGAGAGATGCATAGTTTTAAATGTTTATATATTGTCAAAACTTTGGTATGTGGCTCAGATCATACCACCATCTAACCAACATCTAGCGCAAATTAAATCAGCCTGTGGGAAATTTATTTGGACCAGTTTCATATTCAAACTGAACAGGAACCAGCTTTATATGGATTACCGGAAAGGTGGTCTCCGTCTAGTCGATCCAGAAGCTAAAACAAAAGCACTTTTTTTGAAAAATGTGTTCCATAACTACGACAAAAATGGTCGTAACATGGAAGAGTGTTATCTTCTGAAAGATAGCATCAATGGAAAATTATCGCGTAATGCTCGTGAATGGTTGCGCGAAGGTATGCTTCTAAATGAAAATCTTAATCTTCAAACAACGCATCTATTATATGAATATTTGATTGACAGAAACAGACAGCTTCCAGCCATTGAAACCAAGATGCAGCTTGATTGGGAAAACGTATGGGAAAATGTGAGTTCCAATTTCTTACCTCTTAACGAACGAGCTTATTTATACATTTTTATTAACGATCTTGTGCCTAATAAAGAGAAGCTTAAAGCATATAATATAGGTCATATAAATGCTACAGTCTGTGAAAAGTGCAGTTTGTCAGATACTAATGAACATCGTATCAAAAAATGCCCCAAAGCCAAAATGATCTGGGATTGGTGTACGAATATAATTAGGCAAAAAATGAAAATTAACGTAAATGATATAGAGGATATTCTCCAATTTAGAATCCATCCAACCTCAAAGCAGTTGAAAGCTGCATTGTGGTTGTCTGCTAAAGCAATTTCCTTCAATTTGAAGGCACGTGAACCATCATTGTTTATTTTTAAAAAAGAAATACGGGAGATACGATGGAATAATCGAAATGGTTTTGAAACGGAATTCGGAAATTATTTAAATATTTGTTGACAAATAAATCGCACCCTAATATATATCCACTTGACAGACTTGACGTTTAGTTTTGTCGTCGTTAAGGTTAAGATGAATCGAAGCCAAACCTAAAGTTTTCAAGAGCACGAATCTGGATAACCAGACATCCATTTAAGCTAGAAACTTAATCGATTGGTCACTAGCTGGTGGTGACCAATCGATTGAGTTTTCAGCTCAAACAGATGTTCGGTTCTCCACATTTGTGCTCTTGAAAATTTGAACTTTGGCTTCGATTCATCTTCACCTTAATGGAAAAGAGTGCCTCTCCTCTTCACGACATTTGAGAAGTAGTTCGCGATTTTTGAGGGTACGATGAAATAAGAAAGAGAAGCGATTTTACCCACACACAAACTTAGTATACGTAATTTACGAGATAAAGTATGAACGCGTCTGTGTTTGCTTATTTTCATTCCCACAGCTGTGAAGATTTATTGCGTAACTTTTCAACCAACATTGAAAGGATCTCTTTGTTTACTTTCTCTTTAATCAATAGCTGAGTCACATTAACCTCTTTTGTTGCGATTTTTGTATGAAACATAAGCCAAGAACATTGCCTTTCGATCTTTAGTGAAAAACTTCAAATAAGATTTTAGTATTGCACTGTTATAATTCAAAGAGAGCGAGAGAAGAGAGTTTTTCTCATTACACACGGCCTTTTTAAAAAGTTACGTGAGATCTTGTTTTGACGACGTCAATGCATCAAAAAGAATTTTTCCTCTTTTTCATTTCGGAGGAGAGCATTTCCAGACAGCTCTTCGTTGCCTCTTTGCAGCTCTTCGCCACAAAGGGCAAAGCAGGATCATGCTTTTGCGTTGAGAGAGCAACCACCCTCTGCTCCAACCCAAAAGCAATGATGAGGTCGTTGTAGAGCTTCGCAGTAAACCAGACTTTTCAAATGGAAGATGCATGGGGAAGAGAACACACGAGTACACAAGAGCCAACGTTTCTCTCCACTCTCTCAGCATCGGATTATTGAATGAATAACGAATGGAGACTCATAATTTTGTGAGCGTACGAGTTTGCTCTTTCTATCTATTTATTTCATTAATCAATTGGTTCCCTTGATGCTTCAACTAGATAACTCAAAAATCCAAATTTCAACATTGAAAGTTTGACCGTTTCACAAGGTGATGGTTAATCACAGAGTAATCTTCGACTTGCAGGGCTGTTACAAAAATCTTAAAATCGTATCCGCGAAAATCGCGACTTCAGAAATTTGATCCGCGCCTAGGAACTTCAATCCGCGCCTCAAAAAAATCTGTTTCATTGACATATTTACTACTCATTATAAAAAAATGCGTAAGCGTGCTTGATCAAAAACTAGTATTTAATGGTACTAAGTAATTATTTTCGCAATTGAGCAAGACAAATTGGTAAACGGATTTCTGTCAATACAAAGGGTAGAGTTAAATTATGAAATATGTTTAATTTACTTAAGTTGCGCCACTAGGCAGGAAAAAAGGTAAAGAGTGAAAAAAATCCAATAATTCGAATTTTTCATGGAGAAAATCGTATTCAACAATATCACTCGAAATTTATTTGTAATCAACATTTCAATATATTTTTATAAAAAATCGTGCAATTTAATAAATGGTAGTGTCACTACAAGCAGAGAGGAGGCCTAGTTTGCAACTATACTTATCACAATTCGATGTGATCTTTGCATACAATAGGAGATGCAAAATATAGTTATTAATGATAACTTAAAAAGAAAAACACACAGTAATTTTACATTGTCAATTAGAAGCATACAAAACCTTTAATTTCGATTTTTGTCTCATCTAACTTTACACTACATTTCTACATTTTAAGTGGTGATGTTATCGAGAGTGAAAAGATTGCCATTAATAAGATTAGATCGCCAATACTGTATTTTTTTATTTTTCATGAAATACATGGATAGGCAAACACCATCATATTATTTGAAAAAAAGTTGCAATTTTTTTATGAGATGGGTTTAGTTACACAATAAGTTTGAAAACTGATTTTATTTTTATAAAACTCAAGTCTTAAATCAGTGCTCCAGATTCCGCTCATTTAAGGGAAGTTGTGTTCAAATGTTTATTGTAAAATAACTATTGTGTCGATGTATACTATTATTATGTCACAATGTAGCTCCAAGTATAGCTAATCAGCGGCAAGATAAAATTAATTTGAAAAACTTTCATAAAAAAATTTTTAATTGAATTTGTTACTGCATCTAAGTGTTCCTATTTCCACTCACGGTAAACAAATTTCGTGACAAACTTACTAAAAAATGCATTATTTCGAATTTTGTAATTTATCCTGATATTTTTTATGGTCAACCATAGCTACTACTGCAATAAAGAAGGCTGTAAACTAAAATCGAAATCTCTTCAAAATTTTGTTTAGTATTTTGCATGAGCGGTTATTGGAACACACAAAAATACCTAGTGACCCAATAACCGCTCACGAGGTCTTGTGTCTTGTTGTTTTAATACAAGATTTTTGTGATAATTTAATATGTTTAACAAATTTCTGTTTTTATGAAAATTGTTAATTTTTTTTCAGTAATATTCATTAGTCATTGGCAATACATTAGACTATACATTTAAAACTCTCTCGACGTTTGATACAATATGTCCAACTCTACAGGGCAGATCTGAGCCACCTAGAAATCAATTTTGATTAAATGTTAACAAGACCTTATTTATATATTAAAACAAATGAAATTCAAAATTTTAACAAAAAAAAAACGCAATACAATTTTAATAAAATTGGTTTGTTAACTACTCAGTTTAATTATGCGGAGCTTACTATTTTACACAAAAGTATTGAAAATGTATTGTACATACAGTTGTGTTCAGAATAATAGTAGTGAAAGCCGATTTTCATACAAAATTCTCAACTTTGGCATGCTGTTACTTTGTTTTCCTATGAGCAAAACGCATGAAATTTTGACAGAGAACTCTAAATGTCTCTTCAATTTCATTATCCCAAAATTCGTCATAGTACTGCACACTTAGAAACCCCTAATATTACGTACGTAACGTAAATTTGATAGTTTTAGAACTTAAAAATACGTCATTCTTGTAAAATTACGTCCAATGTGACTGAAAATGTTTGTGATTCAAATAATATTCAGTCCATTGTGACGGAAAATTACGTCATTTGTGACTTAGATTTACGTCATTTTACTTGACATATTGAAGTATCGGGAACATATGACGTAAATTTCAAAGATTTTTTCTAAGTGTCTGGTTGAAAAGTTAATCACCAGGTAAAATCGCTCAAAATAAAAGTAGTTTTGATATCATCTGCATTATGCTTTTTTAAATTTTTCTTCACTCATCGGTGTTCAACAGTTTTCTCCAAAGTTACAAATTTATAAATGACCCATTTTTTATTACAAAATTGTAGCTGAACAAAAATTTACCAAGCAAAACTATTATTATTTTCAGTGATTTCACCAGGTGCTAACATTTTAACCGGTTTGTTATGGTGGTGATTCAATCGTTGTACTGCTTTTTAACACCAAATATTACATTTATTATACATACAATTTTTAGTGCTGCTTTCCATTAACTTCAAGTAATTTGTATCTTCTAGATTTACAATACTTTTTCTTCACTGACAAAACTGCTAATTTGACTACGGAGCTATCTATTGTTTTAAACTTTTCTATCGATCCTAAGATTTTATAAGATAACCAACTACACAGAAAAAAATCCGTTCTCGTATCCGTGAACAGCAGACGTGAACTCGTCAACAACAAAAATACACCGCGAACTAGATCATGTTTATGTGACCATTTGTGGTAGTTCATGGTGTATTTTTGACAGTTCACGTTTTTCAGAATTCTTTTTTGAGCGTGTATGACTGCAGCGCCAACACTCAGCCAGAGTGTCCGCATATTATCCGTACAAACTTTGAATGCATGTATTTATGTTATCAAGCTGAACAAATTTAGCATTCCTACACGGTTTATTATTTTGACATATTATATCCATGATCAGTAAATTTGACACATTTCAGATTTCAAATAATTTAAAGCTAAGCCAAATCTGCTGAGTGGTTTTAATCTGAGACGAGACTCGCGAAGACGGTCTTCTTTTTCTGTGATTGCTGAGTTTTTTTTCTTATTCCACTTTGTGTTTATACCAATTATGCGCAAGCCGTTCAAACCCTCACATGAACCTCTCAGCAAAAAATGATTGAGTTTGCATCACATCGAATCATAAATAGCCGTTTGAGTGAAATTCCATGCCAGCAAACGTAGTAGACATTAGAAATAATTAATCTTCTGCTCCGCTGACTGAGGTTTTTAATAACAGTTCACTTTGAACACAATACTTTTCACTTTTTCAGCCATAAAAACGGTGGGCTGCATTTGACGTTTCGTGAGAGGGGAATCTGGGCTGCATATGACGTTGATATTTTTCCTCTTCGCGAGTCTCTCTCAGGTTTTAATGAGCGCCATTTTCTATGATTTTTAACGGAATATAAATGTCCTTCAAACTCACAGGATTTGAACGGTATAATTTTCTATTTTCAGTTTATCTTAAAGTCAAGAGCCTATAGATCGCCGTCAATAGGATAGAATTTTAGATTAGTGTCATTAAGAATTTATGGAGGAGCTATCTCTTGATTGACTAGCTTCCCTCGAGAAAAATGACTCCAAATAAAATGAAAATGATTTACTAATAAAATGTTACTGATTTTTATATTTCCCTGAATAGTATTTTCGATATACTGTGTGACTATACTAACTGAACTTTACTGCTCTCAAGGAAAAGACTTGGATTTTCTGCTTTAAATAGAAATTTCCTAATTATGAAATTACGATTGTATGCATAAAACTACAATTTTTGGGTAATCCGCGATTTTCACGACAGAATTTTATCCATCCGCGATTTTCGCGCTTGGCTGGCCAAATCCGCTACAAATCCGCGAAAATCGCAAAATTCGCGTCTGTTGTAACAGCCCTGGACTTGTATATTGTTCGAGGCGTATGATCTGTGAATATCTAGCAGATTTAATTAAGATTTATGTTTCGGCAAATTGAATTCTAAAAATCAATATTTCAAGTTAGCATTAAGGGGACAAATTGTAGACTACATGTTTGCTTAATTCGATGTTGTACTATATCTTAATCTTAGGGAGTTAAAATATTGTCTTAGCGGGCGTGAAGAAATTCAAACTTGATAAGAGTTTGGTGGATGTGATACAATAACATTGAAAATGACCGATTAGCGACGCTCATTTATAGTTTGAATGTCAATAAGCATGCATCGAACTTTATATGATGGAAGTGAAAGAATCCTCAGAATGAGATTTTCACCAGAAAAAAATAATAATAATAAGAGATTTTTGGACTGGCAAAATCTAGACAAATGGTAAATAGTAAATAGTGAGCACATTTAACTAGAAAATCTGGGGAAAACTAAATTTCATCGCTTTTTAATGTATACGAATTCTCTAAGCAGAATCTTAATAGAGAATCTAAAAAGTAGATCGGAAAACCTTGTACAAGGTGCTCCAAACTACTTTTTAGTTTCTCTAAATTTCATCGGTTATACATTTTTGGATTGTTTTTTTTTAACGATTAGACTTTCGGTTTATTGCATTGATTGAAGAACCTTTTAATCAATAATTCAAGAAATTCATCAAATACAGCGCCGTCGGAAATTCATCAAATACACCGTCGTAGTCGGACATGAAACACTTGTACGATTTTCTTCTTACAAACTTCAAACTTGTTTAGTCCTTCCTTAGAGTTGATGGTTTCTGCTCAAATTTTCACAGCAGTTTCATTGTAGTCTGACCAAAATGGGCCACCCTAGGTTCCCCGAATATATTTTCACCGAACGTCTGTTCCCAGAATACTCAGTTTCCCCAAATAGCCCAGTTCCCCCAAAAAGTTTAGCTCTCATAATTGTCATAACTTTTCGCGTTTCAAGATGGTGGACGAACCGGTCATTTGATATGTACCCTTCTTTACTTGACTGGCGGTTCTTTCGAATTTCACCTTCCTCGGCATTTTTGGCAGAATGTGTTTAGTCAAGAATGACCTTATAATCTATAATATCTCTTTCGTTTGATTGCTGTCCCTAAAGACTATTCTTGCACATGTTTGAACTGCATCACTTCTAGGAAAAACGGGTCATTCGGGGAAATGACTTTCGGAGAAACGGTTCATTTGGAGAGCTGGCATTTGATGAAACGACATTCGGGTAAAAGTAGCACTATAATGGTAAAAAGTTGCAAAAATTTCAAACAGCTTTTAAACAACGTTATATCCTTAAGATTTTAATTGGGTTTGGACATGATCACATAGCATAAGCATAAGTAGGGCTGTGCAAATATCGATATTATCAGCTCGATTTTATCGATACGATATCCGATATTTGCCGACCCGATATTTTCCGATATCGATAAAACTATTGTCCGTCCGATAATTAGGGCAACACTCAATGATTTTGTTAGAACTAGTTTAACGGAATTTTAGATATCCGTTAAATGTAACATACGATAATTACAAAATTCAATTATTTGACTTCATAATACAACAGTTGGTGTCAAATGAAGCCAAAATAGTCGATATTGCTTGAAAATCCCTTTATTAAAAATTATCGGGTATCGGTTCGATACCGATAATGTCAAATCCGATATATCGCCGATACCGATATTTAATCAATTGGATATCGCCGATACCGATGAATCGTCCTTGTGCACAGCCCTAAGCATAAGCATAGATGACCGTACAATTCGTAGTTGCTACTCCATGATTGACCAGAACAATCAAAATTGCACAAGGAATCAACAGATTAAGCTTGGGAAAAGCTTACCATCCTCAGTGTACACTTTTGACAACAACGAACGTTTTCATCGGAATAGCCAAAACGCACTGCAAAAAAGTTCTCTTCGTTTAACTCTTCATCTTGTCACTTATTCTTCTAGGTAAATTTGTTAAATTCCAACTAAATCACAAGGCAAACTTTTTCATTTCATTTTTTGATTAGCGAAAAAACGTGTCGTGGGCTTGGACATGAATCACATAGTCATTTATTTTGGATTCCTCCCCCTTCGTGCTCTATCTTCCATACAAACGATTTGAAATTTGTATGGGCCGAGGTCTTTGGCCAAACACCTCCCCCACCATAGATGACCAAGTGATTAGGGGTAGGGGTGGTAAAATGAACACCTTAAGGATATCATCTTGTTTCTGAAAAAACGAGGAATTTGTAAAATTCTATCGCACATCATCAAAATTAGGGAGACGAATCCAGACTAAAAAAAGCCAAATATTTTTATCGTTAACAAAAAAACGGTGCAAATGTTCATTTTACCTGCACTATGTGGGTAAAATGAACAGCTGTTGGTGGTAAAATGAACAAAACAAATATTTCTCAAAATTTTCATTGCATTACCAAAAATATATCCATTAATGATTGTTAACCTTCCGGAAAGAATTCAAAAGGTATCAGATTTGACATCATATCTTAACGATATTCATCTATCTGAAAAATATCAAGACTTTCGAGCTAAAAGTTACGTCAGTTCCAATTTTCAAATGTGGTTTTCTAAAATCTTAGTTTTCGTTGATATTTTCGCTTCAATTGACCTCCGTATCAACCCAAACACTACGATTAATGCTCTTAGTTCGCCGTGCGTGATAAAAATTCATCTAAATTTGTATTTTTTCTTTCGATAAAAGGCACGGTGTTCATTTTACCACCCCTTCCCCTAATGGACGGTCCCTTAGATGGTTTGTCTGAGACAACAGAAGCAAACACTCGCCTTTTAATGGTTGGACTCAATTCCAAATTTAATTCGGTTTAATGGACTCAATTCCAAATTTAATTCGCCTGAAATCCATAATACAGTCAACTCTCCATAACTCAATATTGAAAAACCAGTGCAACTGCGATCCAAGGGACCATAGAGTTAGCCATGAAAACCAAATGTTACTATGGTTCTCTAACTCTATATCAAGATACGGAATATCGAGTACGTGAGAGATGCCTGTAATGATTTTTTACGAAATAAACTTTTTGAGTTAATTGACGTCGGTGTCCGGGATTCGAAGCTTCTGAGAATTCACCAGTTGAAGATGAGTAAAATAAAGCCTGGTAGGACGTCTTTTCCATTTTTGGATTTTTTTTCCTATCTTTTTGGAAGGAAGTTGTGAATTCAGAAATTCACTCTTCTTTTTGTTCGTAGTGGCAACCATAATCACAGAAGTTATGTAGCTTTTAAGAGCATTTTCTTCCAAGACGGTATCGAGGAAGGATTACCACCTCTAACGAATCTAACAAAATATCGAGGGCACGGGTCCTAACAAGGATCGTAAAGAGATTAAGAGGTCAAAGTAATTCTGAATTTTTTTTATAGCATTCTACTATTGAAATACTCCAAGTTATATCAAAACATCGTTTAGCAGAAAAATCATATTCTTCATAAAAAAACCTTTTATAAACCTCTTTGCTAGATTCTGTTACCGTATTTTGCCATTTTTCCAACGATATCATGATTCTTCACAGTTTACAACAGCTCCATAGCATTTATCCCGCCCAAAACCTGTGTTTGCATATTGACAATGATCTAAAAATTGAAATGCAACTAGTGGTGGCCACATCGATTGACTCTTTCCTGTTCAAATCGCGGCAAACTAGCTCCTAGCTAGCCGAGAACAACGTACGTTCCACCGAAAAGCTTACAAAACTAATCGGCAGGCAATAAATCGGGATTGGTCCTGGAGGTTCCGATCAGAAGAGTTGTTGCCTTGCTTCGTTGGTCACACTATATTGTACTCCAATGACGTGGCGGTGATAACAATTGTTACTGTTGTAGGGAAAAACTTATCGGCGATTAAAATTAATAGACTGCTCTGTGGAAGGCTCAGTTGGGAAGAGCGCGCAGTTCGCATTTGTGGACGCTTTTGTCCGCAATTTGCTGGGCATAGTGTTGGGGCTGAAATCAGTCTTCTTATGCGCGGGCCATTATGGTGGTACATGTTGTCGATAATGGATTAGAGCGTATCGTTTGAAGCCTAACAGATTGTAGGGAAACTGCTCGTGAATATCTGCATCGCCATAGCAGAATGCTTGAACTGTAATGCAACAGTGTAACACCAAGGACACGGAGGAAAATTAGTACCATGGATTGCTCTTCTAGACATAGAAAGTAATTCAAAAGTGTATGGCTTGAAGGTTTGATTGAAAAATTGAATAAATCTTGTTTTCTCACAAGAATTATAAGAACAATTCAAGGTTTCAATTAAATCATACACTTCCGAAATTTTGTAAATGCTGGTGTTCATGAAAGTAGCATTTCGGAACCAATATTGTACCAAATTTTCACATCTGAGTTGCCGGAGTCATCCGCAAACCATAAGGTAGACAAAAAACTTTGTTCGCGGATGACACATGCCTCTTCGTCAAACGAGGTATCCTTCGTGTCATCTTAAGCAGATTGCTAAAAGGACATTATTTCTTCGCACTTGCAAAAATGTAAGATTTCCCCTAATGCTTCCAAAAGTCAAATTGTACTATTCTCACATGAATCAAAAGCTCTTTATTTAAAATCCATGGATATTGAGTTAGTAAAAATTAATGTAATTATAAGTGAATTTCACGTCCTGAAGCATTTCGATATGGGAAACGTGAATCAATGCATGGTCTATGAAGAGAAACTATTCAGCTTTATCAGTCCAGCCATCAGTAATCCGTCTCGCGACTGGCAACCACTTTTCCCTGCGTGTCAAATGTGCTCGCTAAGCGGCTCCGAACACTTGTTATAACTATTTTGCTCGCAACGCCAATTCGCAGCGCCACCAAGCGTCCATTAATTCCACACTCTCCGCAAATTCCACGCAACCTGAACAGTGGTGATTTGTGATCTCGCACCACTAGGTACTGACTGCGTGCAAATCTGGTCCTGCTGGCCCATCTCCCAGAGCCACATGGACATGGAAGTGAACAAGTGGAAATCACACTTTCGATCTCTTTCGGTGTGAAAACCTGCACAAGCATGCGACTGTAGCCTTGATGATTCTTCTACTGGTGCACAGTGGTTCGATCTGGAACACATGATGGTTAAAACCATGACTGTGGATACATATTTTATGAGAAGCATGGAGAACACATTCTCTGAGATCGCTTCTATCCTTCGAGAACGAAGAAACTTATTGTTTTACTTTGGTACATTGACTTGGATAGTGAAAAAATTAAGAAAAATTGTCACACATGCCGAAGTCATGTTAAAATTAACTCCAGTAATAAAGAAACCTAGAATCCCTGATGAAAGCTCCAATCACGATCCGAAACGTGGGAATTTCCATATCTATCTTATCATAAAAAGAGAGTTTTGTCCACAAACATCTTTTTTTTAGATTTTTTCACTTCAATTCGTTTGAAAATTTTATAGTCTTTTCACGGTGGTTTTGCTGTAAATCGTTGCAAAATATGTTTTGATACGAAAGTCAGGAGCATTTTATCAAAGTACAATTGATTCAAAACTCAGTTTTGTTCGAAAAACTATTGAGAAATGGTTTCGCTTAAAATTTAAGCTCACTTGCACCTATAGTAGATAGCGTTGGGCAAATTTGTCTATAACATCGATGTTACTGAATCGATTCACATTTGAACTGCCGAATCGATTCACCAATTTAATTGAATTCTTTGAATCGATATCTTTGAATCGATTCGAATCGAATTCGAATTGAAATTTATGAAGTTTTAAATGAAACCAAATGCATTTGCCTTCTATTTTAACATCTTTAAATTAATTCAGTTTTGGTTTGCAATAGAACAGATTTATTACTTCAAGGATATTTCGAAATTTGATTTCTTTCTCACCAACTTGTTAGGAAAGATTAATCAAGTACAACAAAACGAACCGAATCAAGAAATCGTTTTAAGAAAATCGATTCACCCGATTTCAGAACATGGATTCAAAAAATTGATTAATCAGAATGAAAACATCGATTTTCGGAACATCGATTCAAAATCGCCCAACGATAATAGTAGTCCTATTACCCTTATAGTACAGGGTGTCCATTCAAAATCAGTTTTCCAATTCCCGGACGTTCAATAAATTAAAAATACGGATGACAATCCTGCGGATAATCGTCCTGCGACTTGCATAAAATGTGAACAAATTTGGAAGACTAACTTATTTACGAATTATTTTTAAATAAATTTATAGAACACTGTGAGCTTGAAACGATTTGTATTTCGAAAGGGTTTTGGACAAATAGATTCAAAATATTTGTTGAAGTATCTAAAAGACCATCTCCTTCCTACAATTCATAGGAAGTTCAGACAAGTTTTGGAATTATAGTTTATATTCTACAAATATTTATTGTAGATGTTCAGAAAGAGTTTGGAATTAAATAAACAAATTGCTACTCCATGTATCTATACTTCCACAAAAGAACAAAGTTCAATAGCCAAGCCATTTAACTTTTAAGAATGCCTTCGGAAATGCGTTAAACATGAACCAGGACTAGTTTCTGGAGAAACTTTTGATCTAGTAAAACTCATGTTAAATTTAAAGAAATACTTTTTAACAGAAACGATATTTTCAAACACATTTTATTGTTATCATATGAAACTGACGAAACGGTTTACATGAATCTAAGATTGCATCTTCCAAATAATCTTTAAAAGATTTGGTCAATAATCTCGCAAAAAAACGTAACAAAAAACTGGCCAAGAGTACATAAAAGACCTTGCTTTTTATTTATTCATCGAAGATCTTGCCATGGAACTTGTTGAAAATGTGTACAAACATTAGTTTAAACACTTGAAGTTCAGACACGAAACATAATCTTCAAAATCAAGAGAATTAACATGACTACACATTATATAAAATTAAAAATGAAATTACCTTTAATAATTCGAAATATATCTAAACAGTTAGTTGCTTTAAACGAATATAAATAACTTCACCGAATTATAGTAGATTTTAAACATCATTAAAGGGCAGAGAGTGCGTATAAAAAATCTGGTAAATCTTGTATGGTGCACATAAAAGCTAGGTCACAGAGCTAGGCATACGCAACAACTTTAAATTTCCAATCAGTAGAGAAAATCTCCTGTAAATTCAAAATTCATCAACTCTGAAGAAATTCTGGCAAATCTCTTTCATTAAAACTATTTTACATGCCTGAGCTGTGGAACGAATTCACAGAAAAAAAAATTTTTTTTGGGAATTTCAGGAAGAGTTTGGGGGTAAATTTACGATGATAAAGGAAGATTATTTAGCAGATAAATTCCTAAACGTTCTTGTGGAATTTCCGGCAGAATCGAGAACGCTATCAACCGTACGCAACCGTATCATTAAAGCTTTATAAAGCGTATCTATCAATGACTATCGTTGACTATCGAAAATAGTAACTTTAGTGATCATTTTTCTGAAGAAAAAAAAATAATTTAGTGACTTTGTGTTGCAAATAATGACCAGAACAAAAAAAGTGACTCGCTACCGCCTCATAAGAACTGTGTCATAGTCAAACTAGCACCTAATCTAAAAAAGGCTTCATCGAAAATCAATTTCATAAATAATCCCAGAAATCTTCCAAACGGAACTTTTCTTGAATCTATCCAGGATTTCAAAAGATCTCTCAATAAATAAGCCATGTGTTTTTTTTTCGCTTAGCTTTTCATTAACAACTACGAATCAACTAGAAATTTTAAGCAGAATCATTCAAGGATCTTTTTTTTTATCTTTCCATTAAATACCTTATTAGCAATCTGTCAATATCAATTTCAGTGAACTTCCAAGAAACTGGTTAATTATCGATTCAATTCCCGTTAGGATTTCAGCAAAGATTTCATTAAAAATTTGCCATGAATTTGAACAGAAATCAAACAAAAATTTCGCCAAGAGCCTTGCCATGAATCACCAAAGTACCGTACTAGAAATGTTTCATAGATCTTAATTGTTAACTATCTTTCTACCAAACCATCAAAAGATAGTGATAGTGGGAGGTACGAGTGCACCTTATGGGAAAAATTTCGCCCATGGTGTTTGAAATTTAAAGAAACTGGTAGTCTTACGATTGAAGTACATATTTTCCCGGGGTGTTCTTTAAATTCTCGGGTATTTCCCGTATTTTTCCCGGTAATTTGTAATTCCCGGTTTTTTCCCGGATTTCCCGGATGGATGGACACCCTGATAGTAGCACTACTAAGAGAAACTATTTTTATTGAACAAAATAATAGAAGAATTTGGAACTTTCTCACATCAATCGGAAGTTTTTGATCCATTATTTAAAAGAGAAAAAAGAAAGCCGAGAAAAATATTACCGTTCGGAGAAAACAACTTCGATTTTTGAAATTTTGACCGCCTTTGAACCACTGTGCGCGGTAGTCTGTATTCGCATGGCCCGAAACACACTCGAAATCATCAGTCGTCCTCCAGAGTTAAGTGCCGGGTTTCGTGCGCACTGCAGCAATTCTGCATTATTTCAGCTCTTGATATCGGGGCGGCCAGCAGTGGTAATGAAGTATCGGATTTAAAATTATAGACTTAATGTGGCTCGATGGAACCATTCAACAGCAAATAATTTAATTGAATGGTGTAGGTACGCGCCGGAGTGCGCCGAATGGAGGTCTTGACCGATTGGCAACACAACAGCTGCTGCTGCATTCGTTCGCATGTGGGTCCGATTGATTTGGCGAAGGAATTATCTCATTAGGAGCATTTTGTTGCGAGTTGACCTGGGCGATTATTATCTGTTATTATCAATATTAGCGAATTCGATGGGAAGTTTAAGGCTGGCTTCTGCAAAAAATACTCAATGCTTCGATAAGTAGAGGACAGGTATTGAATGCTGAGAAAATTGAGAGTATCTTTCACTTATCGCTCTCTTTAACAATCATGATCCGTAACCCATCATGAGAGTCTGTTTATCAGCGTCTGATAAAGCTCTGATTTGATCGGGGGTTAACAGTGAATGATAAAACCAATCTAAACTAGCTTCAAACCTGGAGGTCACTGTTGCTATAGGATGTTCGGCAATTGTTCATCATGTCAGTAAAATGAAACACCTATCCCCAACGGTAAATATACGAGATAAACGGGTTTTATCATCGCTCTCTCTTTGAGGCTCTCGTTCGCTGCGGTTATTTATAAAGATTGTTACAACTCTGCCGATCATGCACCGATACAGATGGGATGTTTTTCGTCGCTTGCTTTGATCGTGCAGCAAAATCAAATGAGAACACATTCTTCAATGTCTGATAGAGGATGAAATAATGTTTGACCTTCAGGAGATTCCTAACATTCAGACTCTTTAAAAACACTTGCACCTGATAATGGTGGACTGATTGACCACTTCACAATTGGACTGGTACCTTACTTTGATGGCTACAGCAGAGCGTCACGCCAGTGCCGGATGTATTGTAGAGCTTCATCTTCGTCGGTCTTGGGTGATACTTCTCCAGTTGCCCGAACATTTAGGGTCGCCAGGTCCTCTTCCACTATGTACATCCAGCATATTCGTGATCTTCCACGAAGTCGCTGACTTCTACCTGGTTCGCTGCTGATATAATTTTCTATCAGTCTAATTAGTTTCGCCGGAAAACATTGTACGCCGCCGTGAAATCAATAAGCGGATGATGTGCCTGCAAGTTATATTCCCGGAATTTATCTAAGATCATCTGCAAAGTAAACATCTGTTCCGTTGTCGACCGGCCCTCACGAAAACCAGCTTGATATGAGCTGTCGAAGGAATCCTCGAGCGGGCTTAGTCCGTTAAACAAGATGCGCGACAGCATTTTGTACGCCGAATTCAGCGGGGTAATTCCTCTGTAATTGGCAAATTCCAGCCTGTGCCCTTTCTTGTAGATTGGGCGTACAAGGCCATCCAACCAGCCAGAGGGTATGTCTTCGTCTTCCCATACCTTTAGAAGTACTCGGTAGATCGACTTTTAAAGCTGCTCAATTCCATGCTTGAGAAGCTCAACCAGGATCTCAACTTTCCCAGCAGCCTTACAGTTCTTCAACTCGCTGATAGTCTCTTTATCTCTCATATGATATCCACATCGGTAGATCCACAGCTTGGTCGTCATCATCAATGTTCATCCTGTTTCTCGCTACATTTCCATTTTTACCGTCCAACAATTGCTGAAAGTGCTCCTTCCACCTGGCAGCCACCGCCGTTTTACGGTCAGGTAGATTGAGTCTCACAGGCTGTTGACATCTCCAGATTCTTCCCCACTGTTCATCTAGCTGCTGGCGGTACTGTGCGTTGGATATTGAAGCGCAGCGTTCTGTTAGTTCTGGAACTCATGACGCTGGATAACCGCGTCCGAATTTTATCTACAACGAGATAATGATCTGAGTGGATATTAAGGCTTCGAAAGGTCGTGGCATCCATGACTTCTGAGAAATGTCGCCCATCAACCAGCACGTGGTCTATTTTTGGAGCAGGCTTCGGGTGTTCGCCAGGTGTAATTGCGGATATTGTTGCGTGCTAAGCAGGTACTGCTGATTGCCATCACTTTAGCAGCAGCGAAGGTTATTAGCCGAAAGCCACTTGGACTATATCAACCGAATATACAACATCAATCAGTGTTAGCTGATTACATTGTTCTATACTGCTTTTCATAATTATATGACCACCCAGATTTTTTCGTATACAGGAAACTTGATTAGGAAAAACTGATTCCTAGTTAATACTGACGGCCACAAATGTTATTAATGAATTGAGAATAATTTAATCAAAATTTGTCTTACGTATACAGTCATTCCATGAAAAACCGATCTAGTGGTTCACCGAATTCCGAGAAAATTTGCTATTTTGTTCCTTATCTGAAATAAGGAAACACGTGTTTTTGGATTTTTTGAATAGGGTTACCATTTCCAAAAAATCGCGGAAAAAATCGCGACCTGGCAAAATTTTTATTTTTTCAAGAATCATAACTTTTGAACCGCTTAACCGATTTTCAATTTTCTTAGACGAAATTAAAGCTAATAAAAATATAAAATTTCCCAAAAATTGTTATAAAAATTTATAGTTTTTTAGGCTTTTTTTAGTTTTTTTGATTTTTTTTTTCGGTTCCGGGGCCAAAGAGGGTATTACTGTTCTCATATTTTCTAGATACTTTTACGTATACCTTCAAATTGTCAGCGATGTTTGTTCTTTAGTTTTTGAGATATTTTTTTTTTGAAATTTAAGAATCACGTATCCCGCAATCAGACACCCAACATTAAGGGTTTTTTTCTAGCAACTTCTCCAGGGATTCCCCCAAATATTCCCCAATGATTGCGCAGGTGTTCCACATGGAATTCATAAATAAGCTCCTCTAGAGATTCCCTCAATATTTTCTCCTAGGCTTCTTCTCGAAAATGCTCCAAGGATTCTACTGGATTTCTTCAGAAATTCCTCCAGAATTTTTCCAAGTTTTCTTTAAAAATATCTTGAGGATTCACTTCAAGAACTCACCTAGGGACTCCTCCATAAAATTCTCCGATTATGCGAGAGTACTGATGAATTTCCTTTCGGATTCTTTTTTTTGGAAAAGGCTTTAAATATTATCCAGATATTCACATAGGATTCCTACAGAGAATTCTTCAAGAACATACCAGGAATTCACCCTAGATTCCTACAAGAATTGCACAGGGATTATTGCGAATTTTCACAAGGGATTCCTCCATGAATTTTATAAGGACTCCCCCCTGGAGTTTCCAATGGATTCCGCCAGGAATTCTTACCGGAATTTTTCAATGGTTTCCGCTGGAATTTACCAGTGATATCTTAAGGAACTCTTCGAGTATTCCTACAAAAATATGCAAGTGCATCCTTCGAGACTTAATTAGGAATATCTCCGGTAACCTCAGAGATTACTAAAGGAATTCTTCAAGGATTTCTCCAGAAATTCCCCAGCGATCTTTACAAGAATTGGGTCCTAAAATGTTCAATGAATTCTCGTTTTTATTCAATAATACGAAAGAGCATGTTCTTGCAACTACTTTAGCAAGTTTTCCCGCTCAAATAACGGCTATATCATTTTTTAACTTCAATTTTAAAAATGGTTCCAAATATCAACCTTGACACTTGTGATCTTGTTTGACATTCACTTTTTCGACAAAAATGCCACAGGGCATATAGTTTTAACACTGGGGTTGTTCCTATCTGACATTTCGGAAGGGACACGGAAAACAAAATATACCGTAAAAAAATGTTTTTTGTACTTAAACCAATGAAAATCATTTAAAAATTGAGTAAACATGTGTTTCTGCCCTAAACTTAAGCGTTTGGTAATAAAATTGAGACAGGGCTTTAGGACCCTATTCCCCAGAGATTCCTCCAGAAATATCCTAGGGATCTTTTTGCAAATTTCTTCAAGAATTCCCCGGGAACTGCAGAGAAATGCTTCAGAAATTATTCCTGGAATGTCCCAGAGATTTCTTAATGAATTCTCCGGGCAATTGGGAAATGAATTAACATACATTGCTCCAGATATTCCCCAGGGATCTTTCTCCAGGAAGATCTTCAAAAATGCTCAGGGGATTCCATCAGAAATTCTCAAGATTTTCTTCCAAAAAGATCCCATGAATTTCTAATCAAACACCTCCGCGAGTTCCTCCAGGTATTTTCTAAGGTTTTTTTTTCAGAAATTCCTCCAGGAACTCCCTAAGGACTCTTCCAGAAATTTCTCCGGAAATTCCCCACGAACTTCAGACAAATGCTTCAAAGTTTATTTTAAGAATGTCACAAGGAATGCTTAAAGTACTTTCTGGAAAATAACTGGTAAATTGCTGGAGGAATGCTTGTCAGAATCTTTTGAATAAGTTCTGAATGAATCCCTGAATTATTGGTGCAGGAATTTCTAAGAAATCTATGCAGGAATTTCGGGAGAATTTCTAAAGGAATTCCTGGAAGAATCTTTGGATTAATTCTTGAAGGAATTCTGGAGCATTCAGGATGATGATGATGATGCAGGAATCTCCCTAGAAATTTGTAAGAAATTCAAGGTGATCTCTAGAGTAAATCATTGTACAAAATTTGTCTGCAAAATGCCTACAAATTTGGTATTAGTTTCATTATTAGAGATTTCTTCAACGATGCCTCTAAACAAGTAACAAACAATTCTTCGAAGTTTTTTTAAGATATTCCTGAAGTATTTACATCGGGAATATTGTTAATATTCCATTCAGGATTGTTTATGGTGATAAGAAATTTCCAGTTAAATATTTTCTCGAAAAATAAAATTAAATATTCTCTAAATTATGACTTAAGATTTTTTTGGGGATTATTTTTGCATTCTCTAATGTGCCTTTACTTATACTATTTCAAGATTTGCTTTAAATCATGTTGCGATATTTACTTTAATACACCACTGTGCATTCTCAAACGTCAAACGACATTGTTGTAACATTCAGTTTATAAAGCTTACTTCTGAAATAAACACGTCTTCCAACAGATCACTGTGGAGATTTCTCAATGAATTCCTGAAGAGATTTTTATATGCCTTTTCTAGAACGATTGAATAAAAATTTCAAGAAAATATCCCTGAAAGAATTTTTCAAGCTTTTCTAACATTTTTTCTCTAAACTCGTAGTGAAATTGTCGAAGAACTAGCGGAATTGTGGATAAGTATTGGAGGATTTTTCTAATAAATCTCACAATTTTCCATTTGTTTAAAATTACGTTATTTGTCTGGGAATTCAAAAATAAATTTCCCAAAGAATGCATACCTAAGAAAATATTATAATATTGCCTATAGAATTTTTTTGAAGAAATGAGAAAGTTTCACAAGAAATCTCTGGAAGAAGGATAAATTTAGGTACAAAGTTCTGCATGTACTCATCTTTAATGGTTTCCTAGATGGATATTAATAAGACGACACAAAAAAGATATTAATTAATTTGACATGAACTCTTGGTCAAATTCTTAAAAAACATCCAGGAGGAGTACGTACAATAAATAATGAATTGAGGAGTTCCAATTCAATCAGAAAATTTCCAACATAAATTTTTTATCGAGGTATACGTTGCCAATAATAAAATACCAGAATGTGATGATTTGCCAAGGTTCCACAATAAACGCGTTCCTAATTAGCCCCTCTACCGGCAGCTTCATTTTTTAACGTCAAAATATATTCAAATCACGATAACTTTTTTTCGTTTCTCGATATTTTTGTACCATTTTTTCACAAGTTCTCAAAAAACTTTTCTGGTTTAAGAATCCGTGTCGATATTGATCATTGGTGATCTGGTTCTGAAGATATTCCGATGTTCCTTGGGGGACCAACATTCTCCATATAAAATGTCCTTGTCGGCCATTTGGTTTTACGTCAATTTATCAACAAAATAAAATGTGAGCTATATAATACCAGTTAATAAGGAGCTACCCTAAAAAATCATTCAAATCGGTTAAGTATTATTGGAGTTATCTGAATATTACGATACGATTTTTTTTGAAGTTTGCGAGAGCTTCATTTGGCCAACGTGATTCCAGACACATAAATGCTCATTACTTAAAAATGGCTGCACCAAATTGCTTTTTTTCACAACATACTCCCATTAATGTACTGTTTTGAAGAGTGAATATCCGAATACGATAAACATTCTGAAGCCTGGAATGGGGTTATGACAACGCGTCGGGGTCCCCAAAGCATTTTGGAATATCTCCGGATCCCGATGATCAATTATCAATATCGACACGGATTCTAATACTAGAAGAGGCTAAAAATTTGAAAAGGTGGTAAACCTACGTGTCGGATGATTGTGATCATTTGAACATATTTTGAATTTGTTGTCTATTCCAGAACACCGTTGCGGGTTCCGCCAAAGCCTCTTTGGGGACATTTCCATTTTATGACCAAAACATGCCGTCCGACGTCTCAATCTTCAGGGATTCGAAAGCACATGTCAATAAATGAAGAATGAACTCGGTATCAACTGATATAGCTGTTCCAGAGCACATCGCATAGGTTCACCGAGGGCCCCGTTTGGGGACATTTCCGTTTTATGACCAAGACATACCGTGCAGCACTTTAGTCATCGTGAATTTGAAAGCACAGGTCAATAAATGAAGAACAAACTCTGTATCAACTGATGTGGCCCATCCAAAGCACCTGGAACAGATTCCCCCAGAGCCTCTTTGGCGACACTTCAGTTTCAAGACTAAAACATACATGTCAATAAATGAAGAATAAACTCAATATAACAGATGTAGACACTCCAGAGAACCTGGGTTTGGTTATGTAAGGGCCTCTTTGGGGACATTTCCGTGTTATGAGCAAAACATTCCGTCCGACGTCTCGATAGTCAGGAATTCGAATGAACATGTCAATAAATGCAAAATGAACAAAGTAATAATGAATGTGGCAACTCCAAAGCACGTGACTCCGGTTCCACGAGGGCCTCTTTGAGGACATTTCCGTTCTATAACCAAAGCATACCGTACGACGTCTTAATCTCCAAGAATTCGAATGAGCATACTAACAGCGTCGTGATTACTAAGGGAAGTTGATGCGGCCCTTTCAGCAGATGTCGTACATGAGAAACCACCAGAAGTATACCGTGGAAGCAGTTGCAGCTTGAAGCGCTGGGAACCGTATCTCAGATATGCAAATACGGATCTAAATTAAGAAATATAAAAACTGCTCTGTAGATACGATCGGAGCAATTTACAAATGTTCAATTATCTTTCTTGAAACGCTCTCAGATAGCGATCACGTACGATTTTTCCATTTGGGCTGAACCTTGAACGAATATCAACCACAAGATTTCCACACGGTTGAGTTCCCAATATGAAGGTGCGTCTTTCGACGCTTGAGAAAAATCAATTTCCTTCCAATTACCGGACTCGGCGAAACGACCAAATGTCAACCTTGACGACGCAACTTTAGGTTTTATTGCGCGTACGATTTTTGATTGATTGACATTCGGTACCTAATTGAGGGCTTCCATGTGGCACCCTTCGACACCGTTCACCTCCTCCGCTATTGGTATTGAGAATTTGGTTGAACTTGTAGTCATTCATTACAGTCAGTCGTCCGTCAGAGCGCCCAGATCTGCATTCGATCTACAACGCAAACTAGAAACCGTGAAAATCATGATTACTTCATCGATAGTCAACCAAAGCCTGCATCAGTAGTGGCATCATCCTTTTGGGGCTGTCAGACAACGATCTCTGAGCCTCTCACTCCAGATTAATGACACCAGTCCAGTTTGAGTGTACACATTATTAGACAACCAACGACGATGTCGGGTGAAAGGTTGTCCAACTATAGGGCCGCCGCCGATGTTACATATATGAAAAACGACCTGACGATGAGCATCGATGAATACGCCGACATAGCCGGAGATCGTGGATTTCAGTCACTTAAAAGTGGCCATCGGAGCGCGCGGGTTTAATTAGCGGTATAGCATGTTTGCAACATTTTTTTTCCTTCTACGGATAGTGTGTTGTGTGGTATCGCTGCGTTCCCATCTTAATTTTTGCCTTCGATGGCCATCGAAGTCAGTGAGGCGGTTACCGATGACAAAAAAAAAGAGTATTAACACAATGGGTAATCTACACTTGTACGTTAAACATGCGTCTTGACGATGACGACCATTAAGGCGTTTGACGGTCGTGGGTGATCGTGCGGAAAAAAAGTGCAATGACAAATTGATGAAGCTAAAATTCCTATGTGATGACATTGCGAGCGGAGTGGAACATGTGATGGCGCTTTCAGTTCTTCCGCAAAGTTTTTTGCATGTATTGGGAACAGAACTGGGAAAAGTTCTGAAACTCACACTACAGTAGGCAAGCGTAGCAAATCACAGTCAGCGGAGCCAGTGAAACTCACGCATATCGTTGCTGTAGGCAAAATGCCTTGAAAATAGCAAAACACCCGTTGCTAAGGGCAACTCAAAACTACTGTAGAAAAATGTTCTGTTTCCCGCTGCATTTCCCGCATTTACAGCCTTCAATGACACTACTGAACTGATTTAGAAAATTTATGTACCCAACATAGGCTACACTTGATGAGATTCACAATTTTGAACTACTGTATTAGAAGAGCCACGTGATTTTCGCAAAAACTCAAGCCTACTACTATTACCATTCCCAGCACTGATTGGGAATCCCTTGCGACAGCCAGCGTAAGAGAGTTGCAGGAACCAATACATATCTTGTCATAGACTTCGCGTAATGTTGGATTTTGCAAATAAAGAGTGGAATGGTAAAGAGATACGTTTGTTCAAAGTCTATCGAACTGTTTATTTTTCGAGTAGATCAGAAAAACAGATTGTCTCAGCCTCTAGGTGTTCTGCTAGTTCGCTGTTGGAGCTTAAAGTCCTCAAAAACGCTGCTCACTACGACATTTCTATGGTGTCTCTGCGACTACTCGTTTTGCCCAATTGGCGATTGAAGATCTCGTTTTGACTTTGATGAAATCTAGCTTTCCATATATTAGACTTCATGAATTTTACAAACCAAACCATTGAATTAATTCTCAAGGGAATTATTGAAATATTTGATATCAGACTTTTCGAAAGAATTGGCTTGTTCAGAAGTATCCAGTTTTTTTGTATTTTCTGAATCTACATTAAAGTTTGAACCAGAACCCAAAATTTCAAAATTGTTCGTGCCCTGAAACTATTTTAATAACGCGTTCGATATTAGTATGGGAATAACTTTTGAATCACCCCCGGCAAATTTAGTTTCGCGCGAGCTGTCATTGTTTAAATTAAAATATCTACGGATTGAAATCTTTGTTGATATACTTGATATACTTAGAAAATGTGATCTTTCGAAGAGGCTACAAAACACTGCAAATATTTCATCACTAAACAACCCAATTCTTGGAGAAATTTTGAGCGAAATCAGTTTGAACATTTGGTAGGTATTTCCTAACGAGATCTTTATGAAAAACTTGGATAAATGTTTTTTCAAACAATGTTTTAAAGAAATTTCCTTGATTTGAATCAAAATTTCTTAGTAAAAATGGTTTGCGATTAATAATATTGCTGTAACGAAGTTCAAAAGATTTTATATCAGATTTATTGCTAATCAAGGGAGAAATTCATCATTATATAATGTATACCTTGCCTGTTGCATACTTCAAGGCGTTTAGAGCATACTTTTGGGCATTAATTCATTAGCTTTTGGATGACTAATCAATGATTATTAATAAAAAAAATAATTAAATGGCATCTTCCTAAGGCACCGTCCACAAATCACGTAATGCTAGAAGGGAGAGGGGGAGGCTCATACGGTGTGACTTAAACAGAATTTTGAAAATGTTCATACAAAAAGCATATTTCCAGGGTTCAAAAACTCAATTTTTAGCGCTACGTAATGAATGGATGCTACTTACACGCCTTGAAGTGTGTAACAAATGAGCCATAAACATGAAAATGAATGGCTTTACTCATTATTGAAGAAAACAGCTACATTCAGTGAATTTCTGCAGGCGATGTTAGATTGCAAACATCAAAAGTGAGCAAAAACAGCGAGGAAGTATTGACAGAAATACCACCTACTAGGGGAAAAGGACTAATTTTTGATCTTGAAAATGTTATGCCAATTTTCGGATTTTCATACAAAGTATACAACAATCTTATGAACGGCCAAAAAACTAGTGCTAGGTCGAAATGTTGTGATCTGCCCCTATAAACAGCAACTCACAAGCTCACAAACAACTCACAAGCTTCCAACCGCGTCTTCGGATTCGGATCATATACAACTAAGAAATGCACCGTCTTACATGGAGGAAATATTTAAGGGTCTTCGGATACAAAGCAAAGCCATGCTGTACCTGGTTGGATTTCGACGTTCCTTGGGCATAAACTCTCATTGTTCGTGCCACAAGATATAAGAAATGTAAAATTTATTTATACATTAGAAGGCAATGTTGTAAAATTTGTTAAATTTTGTTCAATGATTGATTGATGATTGATTAAATGTTTGACTTATGATTAAGATTATGATTACTGAATAAAATTAACGATCTTTATGATTATGATTAATGATTAATGATTAAAACATAAAATTGCAATGATTATGATTAGTGATTAATGATTAACTTTTGATTTTTTGTGATTAATGATTAACATTTTTGATTAATCATAATCATTAATCATTAATCATGATTAAATTTATGATTAATCATTAACGCTCTGCTTTGAACAACTTTTTGTGCGACGACGCATACTTCCCTTGGGCTGGCCTCGCGTCAGAGCCCTGTTGAACTTCTACATGACGCTCATGTTCATTTCGTTGCTCTACGGCGACTCGTTTTCTGCTGCTGCTATTCGAGCTTTTCTGGTTGACCAGTTGGATGTCAAGATCGGTCTAGCGATACCGGTTGAAAGATGACTTCTGGTTCAATGGCGCCCCAACAAACCAAAACTCCCCGACGGTGGAGTAAGCCTACTCCGGCTACGCGCTGCTTTATGCTTCGATACTGACCGGGGGATTGCCGAAGTCGATCCATCGATTCCGATTGGAGGGTGGCTTCCGGTTCACTGGGCTTCACTGCGCTCCAACGTACTTCTCAAAGAAGTTCCCGGCGACGAAAGTTCTCCCGAACCGATCCTATCCGGGCAGATGCCGAGGTCGGTCATACGATTACGGTGGTGGGAAGCTTCCGGTTCACAGGCGCCCCGACGATCATTAGCTGGGGCTGTTTCGCGAATTACTCAGCTAGACCCCGGCGGTGGACTCAACCTACCTAGCCGACGTTGGACGGCCAAGTGCCAGGGTCAGCTCTGCAATTCCGGTTGGAGCATGACTGACAAAAACAGGGTCAGGAAGAAGTTAACTTCTGCATGATTTATGGATGTCCACACCGACACGCCTTATTCCTAAATGAGGCTGTGGGTCCACCTTCCCTTCCCCGAGTTATTCCACTCCTGCTGACACTTGGCCATTGTATTCGATCTGATGGTATTCCTCACATTCCTTATGTCCCTTTGCTGGTAGCATGCTATGTCCTCAGCCAGAGAGACACACACTGCATCCGACGATATAGTGCGGTAGGCACTCGCCACCCGTATAAGACCATAAGCCGCAACGTACCTGCCGGCTTCTCTCGGTTACGTTTGGTTCCCAACGCTGCAGCCCAAGCCTGAACTCCGTATCTCAATGTGGACGATGATACGGTCGCCAGAAGTCGTCTCGTACTGCTTCTTGGTCTTCCAATGTTGGGCATGATCCTAGCTACAGTGTTAGCTGCTCTCGATACCTTTTCGCAGGCATAGTCTACGTGGCTATTGACGTTTAGCCTGTCGTCGCCCATTCTCCAAGGTGCTTTAGAGAGCGTTTTTATGGGATTGCAGGTCCTCCGATGTTGATCTCAAACTGCTGATCCACCTTGCAGTTGCTGACCAGCACCACCTTTGTGATGAGCCAACTGCAGCTTGACTCTAGTCATCTACGATTCGATGATGTCTAGCGATTCCGCCGCCAGCAACTCCACCTTCACCGCAGTCTCGCCAGTTTTCGAAAGAACGACGTGATTTGTGAACTCGACGATCTCGACTCCATTCGGCAGTGACAAGGTTAGCACTCCATCGTACATCATGTTCCACAATGTTAGAACCAAGTAATGATCCCTGTGGAACTCCCGCCGTTACTTTCGTTCACATCCGTCCCTGGTTTGTGTCGTAAACTAGTACCTAGGTCTGAAAGTAGCTTCACAGAACTTTACACAGATATTCGGGAAACCCACATTCTGTGTAGGGCTGCGGCGATAGCACCCAGCTGGCACTGTTGAACGCGTTCTTAACATCTATTGTTACCACTGCGCAGTGTCGAATGCCTCTCCTCTTCTGCTCAAGGGCACTGGGCCCTTGATCTTCGCCATCACTACGCGAAAGGCGTTGCCCCAGGGATTTGCGTCAGCTTCCCGGCACAACTCCTTGTAGCAGTTCGATTTACTCGTCGTTATCTCCCGTTTGAACGCGGCTCTGGCCAGCCGGTAGGTCACCTTACGCTCTTCCATGCTGACTTCGGATCTATCTCTCTGCACGCTTCTTCTGGCTCTTAAGCAGGCTGCACGCCGCTGATTACTTGGTTCCAATTTTCTCTAAGGTCACACGCTCTCCCCAACGCTTCTGTCAGATCTCCTGCATCTATATTTGGAGCATCGCTTACTGCTCGGAGTACTTCGACGAAAAGATCCTTGTCGAAATGCTTCGTCTTCCACCTACGTTCTCCATTCCTCTGGCCAAAGCAGTAGTGGATCGCTTGGTGGTCACTGTGGGTGTATTCTTCGCTAACTCTCCAGTTCAAATTGGTGATCATCGACCGGCTGCAAAAGGTCACGTCGATGATGGATTCCTTACCGTCTTTGCGAAATGTGCTAGCGAGACCGTCGTTGCACAGCATTACGTCGAGCTTCGCGTAAGCTTCCAGCATACTGTATCCTCTCGCGTTGGTCAGTCTGCTACCCCACTCCACGGCCCAAGCATTGAAGTCTCCTACGATGATTACCGGCGTTCGACCGATCTGCTTGTCGGTAAGCACATCCTCGGGGGGCGTAACAGCTACACTCGAATCCGCTAATTTTAACGATAACGAAACCCTCGTTCGACTACTTTTTGGATGGGGAATAGGCCCATTACTTGGATTGCCGTCGTCTCTGATTTGTCTGCTACCCAAATGCTGTTATCGGGAGGAACCCGATACGATTCTGCAATGATCGCAACGTTGCACTTTGTTTCCGTTGTCGACTGCCACAACAGTTGTTCTGTGGCGTCGCAATGATTGAGGTTCACCTGCGTTATCTTCATCATCATCACTGCTCTGCCTTCGCCTTCTGATATTTGGGGCATTTGAAGCCACCCGTTTTATCCTCCGCTTTACACAGTATGCATGGCTGGAAATTCTAAAACTGTAAAGAATCTCAGGAGAAAGTTTTGGAAATTTTTTAGAACAATTCCTTACGAAGTCTCTTGTGCTATTTGCGTAGGAATAATTGGTCGAATTTCTAAAACATCTTTCGAATTAATTTTCTAGAACAACCACGGAGGAATTTAGAGCTAAATATCTACCTACAGCCTTCACTGAGTTTGAAACGGAACCCATAAACAAAATGCCTAGAAGTATTACGGGAAAGAAAATTAAGTAAACCTTGGAAAAATTCCCTGGTTATGCTGAGAGAATTTTAGAAGGACCTCTGTTGAAATTTCTGAAGTGATTTTTGGTAAAATTCTTGATGTTTTTACTGGAGACATTTTTGAAGTCATCTCAGGAGGAATTTCCAGAGCCCAATAGTAGCTGTCATATTGGTCGACAGTTTTGCGTCTTTTGATACTATTTAATTGTGCTGATTTGGAAGGATGAAAATCACGATCTTTCTGAAATATGGTGCCCTTAGGTGCCCTTGTGTCCAAAGAAAAAGAAGTACATTTTTGTAAAGAAGTAGGGAGACTTACGGCTTCGGCACCATTCGACTATTATCGGCAACCAAATTTCAAACACCAAATATACAGTATTTTTCTATCAAAACACATCAGTGGAAACATTCAGATGATTCTTTGTTCTGCCCGCTTCCCGCTGGCGAGATTTCCGAGACTGAACAAACGATATCGCCGGAGATGTCATCAATTCAAATGAGCACGCCTCAAAATGCGACTGATTTGGAGCTGCCGAAGAGATTCACCAGCAGTTGTTATGGGAAAGTTGCCGAAGAGATTGAGGCTGCCGACAATAGTCACACTGACAAGGGATGTTCGCAGCGTTCTAAAAACGTTTCCAAAAGCATTTTGACAAGTCTGTCGGTGTGAATCGATAGAGGATTGAGCAACGCATAAATGTAAATAGACAAACACGGAATTTGTCTGCTGATGTCCGAGAAAATTACAAAAGAAGCACGGCATCGGCTTAAGCTGCCGAGCCCCTACATTAATTGAAACTATATTTTACAATGACGGCTCCCGCATTGAAGATAGAGCTGGTGCTGATGTAGATTCTCGTGAGCTTAGGCTTAATTAGATTTACTCCCTTGGTGGACACTACAACGTTAAGATAGTTTTTTTTTTTTTTTTTTTTTTTACAAGGGGGAAATCTGCAAACAGATCCCCTGAGAAGATAACTCAGGGAATGCGGGGATGACGCACCAACGACGACCCGCTAAAACCAGCCTATGCTCTGTGCATGAGCAATTCATTTAGAATTGCTCAAGTGGTGAACAGTGCATCGACATGACCCTTGGACTCAGACCCTCATCTCCCCGGAACCACCTTACGGTATTTCTTCGGGAAGGGACCAGTGCATATAGCACAACACGTGTAGCAGAAGTAGCCTAGGCAAACTGCTTCTCCTAGCCGACTTAAACAATGTTACAAGGGACCAGCCTCGGCAGGGCTAATCCTCTGCAGCCAACTCTTGGTCGGCGCGCCATAGACGCTGCAATTCTAACATAATGTGAGTGACAGCCGTAGTTACTGCATTCCAGCACTCGGCATCCGCACACATTCTCTCTATAATATTGTCGGGGGACGTGTCCCCTCCGCATGTAGTGAGCATGCGACCTCTCACAACAATGAAACGGGGGCAATCGAACACGACATGCTCCGCTGTTTCCTCTACACCAGCACAATTGGGGCACGCAGGAGATTCTGAGTGCCCGAACCTATGCAGGTACTGTCTATAGCAACCATGTCCTGACAGAAACTGCGTCAGGTGGAAGTTCACTTCCCCATGGCTTCTACCATACCAATCTGACACATTTGGTATTAGTCGATGGGTCCATCTACCCTTAGTGGAGTTATCCCATTCCTGCTGCCAGCTTCCGAGCGTTTCCTCTTTACACGTGTCGCGGACTCCTCTGGTACCCCTTTGGTTGAAGCATTGAACATCTTCCTTGATGATGAGCCCGATGAGCGTCATCCCGGCTATGATGCACACGGCCTCTTTAGATACCGTCCGGTATGCACTTGCTACTCTTAAGCACATTATCCTGTACGCGCTTTCCAACCGCTTTAGGTTTCTGTTCGTTCTAAGCGCTTTTGACCAGATTGGTCCTCCATACCTTAGTATGGATAGCGCCACGCTTGCCAGCAGCTTGCGTTTGCTGGCAATTACAGCAGAGCTGTTAGACATCATCCTCGAAAGCGCCGCTATAGCCGTAGATGCCCTTTTACAGGCATATTCAACGTGGCTAGCGAAGCTCAGCTTGTCGTCGATCATTACCCCAAGATGCCTAAGGGATCGCTTGGACTCTATGGTGCAATCACCTACCGAGATAAGCGCCCGTTGCTCGGACTTGCGGTTGTTGACCACCACCACCTCAGTCTTGTGACGGGCCAGTCCTAGTTTCCTAGACTTCATCCATTCCTCAACCAGGGAAATAGAGTGCGCTGCTGTCAACTCTACTTCCTCCATCGATTCACCATAGACCACTAGGGTGATATCGTCGGCGAAGCCAACAATCTTAACACCCGTCGGAAGGGGCAGCCTCAGTACGTCATCGTACATCGCATTCCATAACAGCGGGCCCAGGATTGAACCTTGAGGTACTCCCGCGGTAATTCGAACGCTTTTCTGCCCCTCCTCTGTGTCATACAGTAGAATCCTACCATCAAAATAGCTTTCTAGAAGCTTACACAACTGCACCGGTACCTTGAGGCGGTGAAGCGCGTGTGCTATTGCTTCCCAGCTTGCGCTGTTGAACGCATTCTTCACATCCAGAGTGACAACCGCGCAGTAACGGATGCCGCTCCTTTTATGCTCGATTGCCACCTCAGCTGTTTGAACGACCGACTGGATGGCGTCCAGAGTAGATTTACCTTTTCTGAATCCAAACTGGTTGTTGGACAGGCCGTCCGCACTCTCCGTATACGGTACTAGTCTGTTGAGAATCAACCTCTCCAATAGCTTGCCCGTCGTATCTAGTAGACAGATAGGTCTATACGCCGACGGGTCACCTGGTGGTTTCCCCGCCTTTGGTAGTAGCACCAATTTCTGTCGCTTCCATACATCCGGGAAGATTCCTTGATCAATGCAGCGTTGCATCGTGGTTCTGAACATGTCCGGATCCGTGTTCACTGCCGCTTTTAAGGCAACATTCGGGATACCATCGGGTCCCGGTGCCTTGTTTGACGCGAATGATTTCACGACTTCTGCCAGCTCTTCGTTCGTCACTCTCGCCACTTCTTCTCCTTCATCTGCCGCATACGGCGCTGGGGGCCATGGGCTTATGGGATGGTGCGGGAAGAGTACATCGATTATCGATCGCAGCAACTCGGGCGATTTCTCTTGGGGCGCTATGGCTCCTTTGGTCTTAGCCATTACCACTCTGTAGGCGTCACCCCATGGACTAGAATTGGCACTCTCGCATAGACTTTCAAAGCATGCCCGTTTTCGACTCTTGATTTCCTTTTTGAGAGCCAACTTTGCCTCTCTGAATGCTGCACCGCGTTCCTCTCTTTGTGCTTCTGTGCGTGCGCGTTGCATTCTTCGTCTAGCCCGAAGGCAGATTGCTCGAAGATTTGCAATTGATTCGCACCACCAATACACTGGCGGCCTGTTCTCCTTAAGATTAAGATAGTTAGGCTGCTATAAATGCTCTTGCTTCGGCCAACTCCAAGAGCGAAATTAGGTTTCGCATGTCGGGCCTTCCTTAGCCGAGTGGTTAGAGTCCGCTGCTACAGAGCAAAGCCATGCTGAAGATGTCTGGGTTTAATTCCCGGTCGGTCCAGGATCTTTTCGTAATGGAAATTTCCTTGACTTCCCTGGGCACAGAGTATAATCGTACCTGCCACACGATATACAAATGCGAAAATCGCAACTTTGGCATAGAAAGCTCTCTGTTAATAACTGTGGAAGTGCTCATAAGAACAGCTGAGAAGCAGGCTCTGTCCCAGTGAGGACGTTAATGCCAAGAAAAAGAAGAAGAACTGAATTCAATAACCTCTATAAACCTTTTATGACTACCAGGTTATTCTTTTATCGTTGGCAATGTCCTGACTGATGAGCTCGTAATGGGATATCGCACGACTTCATTGACCCTGAGTCAGCGATTTCAATTTCGAAGTTCTGGGTGAAGCTTCAGATCAATTCTTGAGCGGCTACTCAGCATAAACAATACTGGAATAGATTGAAATCATGTCCTCAAGCAAAATAGTACATTATTGAGTCATCTCCAGAGATGACAATGTATTTAACAAATCTGTTGAAGCAGAACTAAAGTCTCTTGGACAGAGCTCATATTCGGCTTATGCGATGTTTCCTCTGGATGGATGGAACCCATCTCTGTTTCCTCCTTTCCTTCCCATGAGATAGCTGATCAAATATGCTCAAATATGGCGATGGCCCAAATCTCTCAATTGGCGAGAAGCGTTCCTCTAGAGTCGGCTTCCTGATACTTGATAAGATTCAACCGAAATGAACAAATCGTAGGTGATCGCTATCTAAAAGCATTTAAAAAAAAAGCTAATTGAACATTTGTAAAATTGCTCCGATCTTATCTGCAAAGCAGTTGGAAATTTCTTAATTTAGATCCGTATTTGCATATCTGCGATATGGTTCCCAGCGCTTGAAGCAGCAGCTGCTTCTTACAATTTTCTCAGACACACCCCCGCCAAAAAGGGCCGCATCAACTTCCCGCCGGTAATTACCGCCAAAGAATCACGCCAAATTGTTTCGCGCTCGAAACTCGAGTAACGAAATCATCCACGTCCGATGCGCCCTCATATTTCTTCAAACACTCGCGATCTATGTACAAACCAACAACCATATCGAGAGACGACGCTGACTGTCTGTTTTTGAGGCAGCATAATCTCTTTCAGCATTAGAGCCAATTATGACCTAACTTGAGTCGAATCGCGTTGGCGGCGCCCCGATGTAACTACAGAGCGGAATCAACGCCCGCCGTCGTCAACGTGTTGGAGGTCTTAGAGATGAACTCGCCCATGGCAGCCAGCCACCCTCATGTGTGAAACTTGATTCGCAGCACGATGCGATACGTTACAGCAGGCATTAGGGTAGTTTGGTCTCGTAATGCCTCTAGATCATGGGTTTCCAAACTGTGGGTCGCGACCCACTCGGGTCAAAGAATGTTCAACTAGTATGAGCATTATCGTTGGATGAAATATTCTGCGAGAGATTCTAAGTGTTCATCGATGAACCAAATAGAATTAATAAAATGTTCAACATTTCAAATTCCAAAAAGTTTAGCTGGACGATTTTGGGAGAGTAATCACAAGTACCCTTTGATAAACTGAATAATATTTGCAGATATTACAAAAAGCCAAATTTTCCCCACAAAATCTTCAATAGTAAATGATGAATAAAAAATATTCGGAGTATTTTGAGCAAAAAAAGTGGTCAGAACTACATATTTTTAATACATGTCAATAAACCAAAATTTATCGAAGAATTCGAACGCCTATCAAGAAAATTTTATTAGAGAGGATTATTCTCCAAGAAATCTTATCAATGACTGACTCGTTGATTGTTTATTGAGATTGATTGAGATTATTTCTCACTAATCGCTCTTTGTAACAATCATGATCCGCTGCACAGCATGAGAGTCTGTTTATCGTCTACTGCTACAGCTCTGATTATATCGGGAAGATAACAGTGCATGTTGAATCCATCTAAACAAGCTCCAAAGCTTTGGGTACTATTGCAGGATATTCGGGGATTGTTTATCATGCCAATAAAGTAAAACACCTACCTCCAATAGTAAATGAGCGAGAAAAATGGGTTTTATCATCGCTTTCTCAATTGAGAACGAATTCTACAATGCCTGGTCTCGACACATTATCTTGCTGACAAGGTGGATCGTGCACCCGAAAAGTTCGGGAGCCACTGACCTAGATCATAATTTCTATGACGTTAAACGTGTGCGCACCCCCCAATCGTTCACGCAAACCAGAAGTAGAGGGGCCTGTAGATAAAAAACGACCTTATGGAGACCTCGGTAGCTGCATGGTTTAGTTGCGGAGGCGGCGTAGTTTGGCATTCCGCTGGAAGTATGTTTATTTTTCGCGATTCGTTTCAAACGCGATCGCTGCTGTCTTGTTTGCCAGAAGGTGTGATCGCACAAACTTATTCCAAAAGGCGTTTTAGGCCATGAATTTGGTAATGACTTGCGATTGCGCCACTACTGTTTGACATTGGAGGTATTATGCCAGAACGGTTGACACCGGGCGGTTGTGAAACATTAGTTTGAATTGCAGCAATCATCGTTTCAGGTGTCACTTTGTTTGAATTGTCGTAGTCAGATTTAATGCTCTGGTGTCACGTATTAATGCAAATGGACAATTTTGGAGAAGTGGATCGACGATTTTCCGTCCGTTAAACAGAAACTTGAGTAGAGTTTCTAGACATTGCTGAGACTCGGAGAGACTTTTCACAAAATCTATGTAAAGAAATCTTCGGACGATCTGTAGTAGGTCTACCGGCTTCGATTTACGATACTTGCATATTTGTGCTAACCTATTCTTTTACCTTTGATCATTTCCAACATCGTCTGAAATCGTTTTTACCTGAAATATAAAAAAACAGAAAATAATATCAATATAAATGCAAGGTTAATTTTCAAAAGCTAAGACTAATACGTTTTTCTTTCTTTTCAGGTAAATGAAGACATCAATGTCAAAATATGAAAGAGGAATTCTGTTTACCTTGAAATGATAATGATAAATGATAAATGATAACGAATTATCAGTTAAATTTCATCAAAACGATCAGTTGAAGGAGAATACTACCCGTAATCGCATATCAGGCCCGTGTTTGCTGGAATTCTTATACAAGTGGTACAATTAAGCGTTTAACGGCAGTATACATATCGTATGCTATACAGTTCAACTATATAATCAAGCGCAGGGATTGAATTCTGAGAAAATTGAGAGTTCTCTCACTTATCGCTATCTGTAAAAATCATGATCCGCAACACATCATGAGAGTCTGTTTACCGTCTACAGCTCTGATCATATCCGAGGGATAACAGTGCACGATAAAACTCATCCAATGAAGCTTTAAATCTGGGGGACACCATTGCTATCAGATGTTTGAAGATTGTTTATCATGTCTGTAGAGTAGAATACCTAACCCCAATAATGGTAAATAAGCGATTTAAAGGGGTTTTATCATCACTCTTCACTATCACTATTATTCAAGCATGTTCTAACTTGTGATACATTGCCGATCATGTACCGATTCAGATAGAATGTTTTTTTTTTCGCTTGTTTTGACCGTATCAATTGAGAACGAATCCTACAATGACTGATCTCTCTGCTTTTAGAAGGCATCTATGTAAGAGAGAATTTTTCGTTAGCGACGAATTTTGGAATAGTTACCGACAGAAGCTCGAAGAAATTTTGTGCAAGTAATTCGTTGTAAAATTTCCTGCGATGATCCTTTTAGATGACAATTTTAGGGCAATAAAGGAGGCATTCCTAGCGAAATGTGTTACGAGTTATGCGGAATGATATTAAAGTGTTGAGAGGAGAGCCGGGCAATACAGTCGAGGAACGATTTTAAACAGATCTAGTCAATTTGTATGTTTTACGAATGAGATGGCAATTCGCCTCGGAAATAGTTTTACAATAGCTTAAGATACGTTCAATCAATTTATCTATCTTGGATTAGGAGAAATTCTTTTATAAGTTTTTTTTTTCAAACACATCAGGAACTGCTTCCAAAAATTTCTTGAAGAATACCGCTACATATGCTCACAACCATATTATACAGTCAGAACTCCTATTAGGGTAGATGTACCAATAGTGGAGGTACTAAGCACGGTAGAACTTCATATAACCGCCTAAATTCAAAAAGCACAATTTATGTACATGTTAAGGCTAAGTAGCCCGTCATTCGTTTTGGCAACAATGATGACTTTTCAGCTTGCATTTCAAAGTGATAAAACTCAGTCTTGATAGTTTATATTGGCTTGAAAAAGTATCACTGTACGCGCTTAACATGCATAAAGTATGCTGATACTTTTTCAGCTGTGTCAGTGCAGAACCAACTGATTTTCTTTGATTCGAAATCGTGGGATGAATTAGCAACAATCATCAACGTCGCGTACAAATTTCAATGACGGCCTACTTCGCCTTAATGTTGTAACGGGAAGTTAAGACCATTGACCTAATGAGAAAAATGATTTCATCGCAGTAACCATGGGCATGTCAGTGAAAAATAATACCTCCACTATTGATACACTGTTGCTTTAGTTGCGGTATATCTTTAATTTGTTTTCCTATAGTTGCGGTATCCGTTGTTTTCTTATGAGATTCTCCATTATAGGAACACTTTACCGCAACTATTGGTACAAGTAAGAACAGTTTTAGCAACTTAGTGGTATTTCATCAGTTTTAAAGCAATTTGAAAGCTATTTTCAACTATTCCGTGTATCAACAAGCCAATACGTCGATTGGCAGTGTCGGTTCTGTGACAAATGTAATAAAATCAGTGGAAACGGCACTACCGCAACTATTGGAACACCCACAACTAAGGGAACGCTTACCCTACATGCTTTAACCCACTTTACGCCAACCGCAATTTCTTAGCTGTCGTCCAATCGATTCAGATCGATTCAGCAGGTAATAAGCTTATAGTATGTGTCAGCCATAAACAAAAAAATCAGTTTCATTCTTCTAATATCAAATGAGAAGCATGGGAAAAAAGTGGATGGCAGCATCTTATAGGAGACCTGACTGTATTGACAAATTTATCTGGCAAGAAATTTCTTATTCTGAGACAGAAATTTCTTTCGAAGCATTTTTTCATTAAATCAGGAGCCGCAAATTTCGAAAACAATTTCTTTTAAACTAGGTACCTATATGAGGATGCGGCTTACTTTTCGAACGTTCTCAAAACCCAAAAAATTATGTGCTCTTCTAAATTTAGATCATACAAAATCAGAAACCTGAAAGCTTGAGCCAAAAATATTATGATTTTGAGGTGGCACTTGCGACATGAAGAAGATTTTGCAAGTTAAAAATATATAAAATCCAGTGAAGACTTCATAACTTTGTTCTTTTCTATCCAATTTTTTTCTTTCCTATTTTTTCCCATTTAACTAATAAGAATCATTCATCAAACTATCCAACATTTTATTCAAAAAAATCTTTGGATTGTTTGAGTTTTTTTGCCGGAAATTACATTTTTACTATTTCACTG
The DNA here is from genome assembly GCF_002204515.2 of Aedes aegypti. Taxonomy (NCBI): domain Eukaryota; kingdom Metazoa; phylum Arthropoda; class Insecta; order Diptera; family Culicidae; genus Aedes; species Aedes aegypti. The sequence goes on from NC_035107.1 coordinate 119,986,910, forward strand.
AAACATTTTGTTATAACAACAAGTTATAAAGTACATATAATTTAAAATATATATCATTTTTGTTGTTATAGACTCATTTTGTGCCAACTCAAACAGATGTTAGCAGTTACCCTCACAGATTTCAATGAAATTTTCTGGAAGTGGAAACCTGAATCCCGTAAGCCACTTTGCGTGCTAAGTTTTTTCTTCCAAAATTCATATGCATATGGACTATAATTTGGAAAGGGTCAAAAGATTTTACTCCGATCGTTTTTTTTTTCAAAACTTGTTGTATGGATGATTTCTAGGTAATTATTTATTTTTTTTTAATCAAAATGCTGAAAAAATCTTTTTTGTGGCCTACACAAAAAAAAAATCATAGCTTGAAAACGATTTTTTTTTCTTATTTTAATGAATTTTTGTCTGAAGATTACTATTGATATGGAATTTTCGATATTTTAAGTATACTGATTAGACCGAAATGACTTACTTAGTGAGCTTCATTGAATGCTGAGATAATAGTGACTTTCACACGTTCAGTTCTAATTGAAAATGACACGCCAAAAAATATGTGTTTAGTACAAGAAAACGTGTGTGTTAGGAAAACTTTTTTTACCTCGAAAATGCCCATTCTGTGAAACATAATAACTTATCTTCAGACAAAATTTAAATAAAATAAAATATGGCCATTTGTTTAAATCGACATGAAGAATCTTTTTTTCAGTGTAGGCCACAAATGAGATGTTTTTCAGAATTTTATTCAAAAATTTAGACAATTATCTACAAATCATCCATACAACACGTTTTTGTAGGAGTTGCCATTTTTCGATTACATTATTTTGAAAAAAAGAGATTAGTTAAAACATTTTGATCCTTTTCAAATGATATTACAAATAAATTTAGGAAAGACTATGTATGTGAAGTAGCTTACCCAGTCTAGTTCTACACATCCACAAAATTTCATTGAAATCGAAAAGGGTGCTGCCAGCTCGGAATACGAGTAGGCGCGAAATCATTCTATAGAATTAATTGAAAATTGTTGCTAGGACCTTTTCAAATGTTTAACAGATGACAAAAATCGTGTAGCTGAAAAATAAATGAGAAAAATGGTATTTTTCGTTAAAACTTTAAACAAACAAAGTCGAAATGATCTTTCAACTATAAGTGTTACTCGCTTTTTTGAAAGACAACCAAATTGTCTTTAAAGTATGTAATCGAATCTATTGAGTATTTTTTGGAGAGTAAAATTTGGAGAGAACTACGTTTAACTAAAACTTTTTTTGATTCAAAAGAAATATGATGTTGTACGAACTTTTCAAAAACTTAATTTTGAAGAGAATGATACTTAGGGCTTCCAAATTAGTTGGATAATAACAAAGTTATGTAGACTTCACTAAAGGTCATATTTTAAAACTTGAAAATTCACCATTAAGACGCTAGCTCTATTAAAATATTTTAGCTCACACTTTGTGATTTCTGACACATGCATGTACATGGTTGAAGATTTCTTAACGTTGAAGAATCTATCATCGTCATCGTGGAGCTTCAAATACAGTTTTTCGGTGCAACCTGAAAATATATGTTCACTGTGTTTCGGTAGGACAAAAGAATACAGTACACACAGTTTCATGCGAAACTTTTTGATTTTGAACGAAAGACTTCGAACATTCATGTCCCAGTGAGAATCCAGTTAAAATAATAATCTAAGATTAAAGTTGAGAGAATTTCGGCTATGCTTGCGTAAGACTTCCAACCTGTAAACAAATTTTGATAAGGCAACAATTCCATTTTTTTTTTATTTTCCTATGCTAATTCTATACAGAAGGTTTTTCATTTTCATTTTAATTTTCAATTTTCAGCGTTTGGTGGGGCAATAAGAGCGCAAGTCAGTCTAAAGCCGCTTGGGTCAGAGATAGGTAATGACCGTAATAATCTGTGCGGACCGCATGAACACCATCGGGAAAGATAGGAAGGGTTGGGGTAGGGCATGGAGAATTCGAGAAGACTTGACACAGTAATGCGATTGATGCTGCAAAATGTAAATGTGCTGGAAGCAACTTCATTTGAGTTCAATACAGATGTTTTATCAAATAGAAAAGTTCCAATATAGAAGCAGAACTTTTTTCGGAAACACTGAAAAGCACTTGGTTCAATCTAAACACCAACCAATTGTTGTAATGATTAATAGAAAATATTACCGAACGGAAACCTATTTTGAAGAATAAAAGTTTCTGTCGAAATTCTTAGGATTTATGTATAGATTAATTCCTTGTAAAATCGATCAGTCACAGAACTCGATCATCTTCGATTTACAGTAAATTTTGCACATGTTCTCGGTATGATAGAATAAATGTTTCCCATGGAAACATCAATGATTTATGAGATTTTGCATGCAATTTATTAAAATATAACAACTCCCGGAACTTTTCATTTCAGACAAAATGTTCTATGACGATTAGAGATGGGCAAAGCGTCTCATGTTAGTGAACGGATCCGATCCGAATCACTCATTTTAGTGAAACGGATCTTTTGAACGGTTCAGTGGCTCAAAGGCTCGCAAAGGAAGAGCGAACGGAAAAAAGCTTGTTGCGCGACATGCCTCTTACCATTTGTCTCTTTCGCTCTCGAACTCACCTTACACATGACCGGTTTCCCCTACCCGAACCATTCGTGTGGGCATTTTTTCTCTCATTGTTCATCTGCCTGTATGCAAGTGAGCAGGTCAAATTAGTTGTTTGTATGTGTACGCTGAGAGTGCGGAGCTGCAGCAAACTGTGTTTTATGTGTGACATGTCGCGCAAATCAAGGCACGTGTCATGCGTAATAATGAAGAAGAGTGCAACGAATGAAGGAGAATAGGGGAAAAGAATCGATTCGTTCATTATCCGGATCACTTTTTGTCTGATCCATGCTGATCAAATGAACCAACTCTCGCCATAAAAGAACCACGGATCACTCGTTCATTTGAGTGATCCGAATCTTTTAAACGGCTCCGAGAGATGTTCTATTGAACTGCTTGGACTATAAAAATATATATGCACTGAGCAAATATTTCATGTGATATTATACAAAATAAAATAGAAATAATAATTCTATATTACACAAAAACTTCATTTTGAATATTGTTTAAATTTCCACTGTAGAAGCTTGATAGGTAACAGATGTTTGGAACAAAGTTTCATAATGGAGCAATTTTTAATAAAAAAGTTTATCTAAGAACAACTTTCGATTTTTCTCAAAATATTGATGTTTTGTTCAAATAAATTCATTTGATGAAAACATAAGAATCTTAAAATTATTCTAGACCATAATGATCAATATGGTCATCTCTATAGAAGTAGCTATTTTCGAGTTATTTCAAGTTTAACGCAAAAAAATTAATAAAATAATAAAATATGCCATGTTCATTAGTTATTCAAACGATTCTTCATCAATAACAATAGGGTTTCGAAAATGTAGGCCATATTTCTCTCAACTGACTTACTGATTCACGAATAACTAATGGAAATGGCCTGTTTTATTATATCTTTTTTTTTGCATTCAGCATAAAATAACTCGAAAATGCCAACTATAGAGGTGATCATGATAATCATTATGGTTAAGAATAATTTAAATATTCTTATTGTATCATCAAAACGCATTTATATGGACAAAAACCATTTTTTTTAAATCCTCCAAAAGTTGTCCTTAAAAACAATTTTATTAAACATTTCTCCATCATGAAACTTTATCACAAACATCTGCTTCCTATTAAAATTCTAAAATTATAAAATATTTAAAATTTGGTTTTTGTGTAGTTCAAATTTTAAGTTTAATTTTTGAATTAGGTTTTCATGATAAGAAATGAAATATTTTTGCAGTGTACCGTTTGTCTCAAATTCCGATTATGACTTATATACCGAACAGTGGCGATTCCAAAGGTAAGAATTGATATTTTCACAACTTTTAAATGTAGAGAACCTGAATGATAGAAAAATTTATAAGCCTGCAAATAAATTTGAGGAATTTTCTTGGGAAATCGATTTAAAAAGTCTAATGTTCGGAATTTGAGACAAAATGCTGTTTTTTTTTCTTAGAGTCCAAACGGTTCAATACAACTGCTCCATAATATCAAAAGTTTCAATTAAAATTTATCAAATAAAATACATGCAAAAGCTCATAGATCATTTTTAAAATTTATTCTCGAGTCAGAATTATCGATTTATCTACGTAAAACACTTATCCTACCATACTGGAAACGTGTGTAAAATTTAATCCAAATCGAAGATTGTCAAGCATTTTGTCGAGATTTTTTTTCCACTCATGCTGGATATAATTCTTCTATAGGAATAATTTCAGTAATAACTGGAATCATTGTTGCAACATTTCCCAGCGGAAGACGTAAACGATTATTTAAGTACATAGGAAAAATCACTTATGAAATTACCAAAGAAACATATGGATAAATATGCTGGAGTTATCCCGGGGTGAAAAGCTACGATGAAATCTTCCGAGGAAATTCAAGGAAGAATTATTATGAGGGGACACTGGACGAATTTGATGAAGAATTGTGAAAGAATTTTGTGTGTGAATTATTATAAGATTACCTGCAGTAATTACTTAAGAAACCATGTAGAATTTTTGTAGGACTGACTTAAATAATCCCTAACGGACATTATGGTACAATTCCTGAGAGAATCCGTGAACTCCTTCTTTTAAAAACCTTACAATTGAAGGATTTGGTGAAAAAACTTCTACGATTCCATGGAGAATTGCACTAGGAATGTCTAGAGGTATCTCTGAAGGAGTGTTTGAATTATTCCTGATGAAGTTTCTGATCTGTTCCTTGAGAAATCTGGATGTGGGGTGCGCTGTAATGTAGTCTCACAAGGGATTTCAGATAGCTTCGGCTTGGCTGTGGAAGCTTTGATAGTTGGCTCTGTCTGCTCCACAGTGAGGCTTTGAAATGTCCCCACAGATTACTCGTATTTTTCTTTTAGGGATTTTTTCTAATAGTTACTACCTACGCGTTTTTTGAATTTTTCTCAGCAAATTCCGTAGATTGCTCCATGGTTTAGGCAAGAAATTTTGTCAATGTGATTCATAGATAATCTCCTGGGATTGAACGAAACATATCTATAACAATACCTTCAGAATTTCTCATCATCAAAAGATCTTCAAAGGGTGTGGTGCAAAAAAATCCTTTAATCCTCACGAATAATCTAGAACTTTTCAAGAAATAAAAGAATTATTTAAGGAAATTCCCAAGCATTTTATCAAGATTATTATAGGAAACATTTGAGGATTTATCCAAGAAACTTCTCCAGGAATCATTTAAAAAATCCCAAAACCATTCCAATCCATTCCACGATCAAAACTCAATAAATAACGTGCAGGTAATAACGTTCATATGGTTTTCATAAACTCTACAACAACTCCCAATCATCCCAGTTTAGAATTCAATTTATCAAAAGTTACAACAAACTTTCACGTGAGGTAGCGCCACAGCTTTCATAACCCACCCACCACCACACCAACCAAACCAATGAAGCAATGTTCCAAAAGGTTTACAAGTCGCATGATTTAGCCAAACCAGGGGAAGCCGCGATGGTTCTGCAGTATCGGTAGACCAACGGATATTTTCAGCAGCAGTAACAGAAGCAGTGAATGAAAAGTGAACTTTTCCCGAAAACTTTCATACCCGTTCAAATCTCGACGCTGCTGGGGGGCTTCTTTACCCAGAAGCTTTAAGTCGAATAGTCAGAAGAGGGACGACCATGAGTTACGTAAAAGTTCAAGGAAGAAATAATCGGCTGAAATTACTTATAAATCTTAAAAATGAATCTAAGGAATTTGAAAATTTAAAGTTTTTGCTAATTTTCTATGGACGACCCCAAGTCCGACTTGCGGTTGGTGGCTTCAGTTGGCCTTGATGGCAATGGACTGCACCTTCGTCCGTGGCCTTCTACTTATGATGGGGAAGGAAGTTTTTGGCTACCAAATCCAGTATTTAATTACTAATGCAAACTTTGTGTCAATGGTTAAGGCGAGAGCAACACGACGGTTCGTATGTTATCCTTTGTGAGAATGAAACTTCTGTAAAGTGAAGAGCGAAGTGGTCCGGAGGACGGTATAAATAGTTATTCTTTTCCTTCTTGCGAAAGGCTATAGTGAGTATTACATTCGGATAAATATGAAGCGAGTAAATTTGACTTTAATGATTTTATATGGGGTTTTATTCGAAATCTTGCATATTGCAGTTCGGAAAACAGCTGGCAGAAGCACGTAACGGTGAAAACTATTTCAGATCTATGACTCCGGGGGGAGATTGCAGCGAAATAATCAACCGGAGCATTTCCCATCAGATCGACACAAGTGAAAGGAACCGATGCGACAAAGCGCATGTACGATTTCCAAGCCGATCACTATTCAATCGATCAACCATCAATAATCGTAAAATGGATCAATAAATGCGTCTCACTTTCTTGCGCGGGCCTCATGCCGCGTCACAACATGCAAAATGCCGCTGGGAAGTGAATTATTCAATATCAGCTACGAGAGCTAGATGGACGATTAGTTGCCAGGAACTGACTGAAGTCTTCCGTTCGATATCGATGATAGGCAGAGAGAGATTGATCACATCGTGATCAATCTGCCCCATTAACATCAGCGGCTGCGTTTCAAAGTGAGGCCTTCGATCTTCATAGTCGGTAGAAACGGCAGCCGTTGATCAAATGTAATTATGTCTGGTCTAGAAAATGACCACATTTTGGAGGACTGAATCAGACGTTGCGTGTATTTTCTTTGTTTCGTACCGAAGAGTTTTAATCTACAATCTCTTCTCTGTAACATTTTATAAAGACTAGTTAATTATTTCTTTATTAATGTTATTTTAAACATAACATTTATTTCTTATAGCTAGGTGTTTTATATTGGACAGGTTTACGTTTATGTGGAAATATTATTAGTTGAGTTTTGGAAGCATTAGGAGAAGTCTTCCATTTTTGAAAGTATGAAGAAAAAATATCCAAACTTTTTCGCAATCTACAACAGATGACACGCAGACTTCGTCCTTTGGCGGAGAGGCCTGTGTCATCAGCAAACAAAGTTTTTTGACATCCCTCAGGTAAATCAGATGTGAAAATATTGGACCCAAAATGCTGCCTTGAGGAACACCAATTCTTACAGGAAGTCTTTTAGACCTGGAGTTCTGATAATTAACCTGAAGTGTACGATTTGACAGATAACTTTGGATTATTCTAACAATGTATGTTGGAAAATCAAAGTTTTTTTAATTTTACAGTCAAGCCTTCATGCCAAATGCTTTTTCTATGTCTAGAAAAGCAAGACCAATCAGATTTGTTGGAACGAATCAAATTTGTTACATATAAAAGTTGAGTGGTCAAATGTCCATGGGGGAATCATTGGAAAAACAAGAATTTTCGTTGATATGGACCATCATTCTGTTCAAAATGACATCTGGAGAACTCTCAGAGATATTCCCTGAAGGAACTCCCGATGAGATCTCTGGAGGAAGTCCAGGTAGAACTTTTGATGGAATCCCTGAAGCAACTTCTTATGCAATGACGGTTTCGCGTGTGTTTTCGTCGCTGGAGATTTTTTTTGTTTTGTTTTTTTTTTCTGTTTTGGAGCGTCTTGCTGGGTAGTGCTTCGTGAAGCCCAAGCAGGACAGTTCGGTTTTGCGTCGTCCGATAGATTTAGCTCACGTTTTCGCGCATGTTTTCGTCGCCGGAGATTTTTTTTTTCCTGTTTTGGAGCGTCTTGCTGGGTAGTGCTTCGTGAAGCCCAAGCAGGACAGTTTTTACATTCAAGAATAGTGAAAAGTGAAAAATGAAAAAGTGATTTGTTTGATTTGCGTCCTCAGTACTGTTGGTTTTTGGCTGCCCTAAGTTCACCGAACCATCCGGAGGTGACAGGCAGCACATAAATTTAGAGAATCAATCCGGTGAGTTTGTTCCAGTATGATACTTTTTCTTTTGTGAGCCTTCCGGATCGTTTTTGTCCGCGTCGTGGAACTTCTGATCGTTTCTTGAACGGAAAATGTTATTTTCGGAGTTTGATAATTATGTTCAGATTGCGCATTCTGTCCGGGCGGGTGTTACGCAACTAACAATCGGTTGTGGATGCTTTTTAACCGTTCGATGACCCTGGAGGGATCAATTCTGCTTTTCGTATAATTTTGAGCAGAAAAACCGACTGTTGTATCCTAGGGTGTTTAGTTCGAACGCGCTTCCTTTCGTTTTTAGATTATCTAAAAATACAGTACCACCCAGTACAGTTTTTCAATGGGCACAGTACAGTTTTTCAATAGGCGTGATATTTTTTTTTTTGATTTTTTTTTTTTTTTTTTTTTTTTTTTTTTTTTTTTTTTTTTTTTTTTTTTTTTACGCGTATCGTTATTTTATACAATCCGATGACCCTGGAGGGATCGGTTTTGCTTTTTACTGGTTATTGAGCAAAAATATTACTGCACAATCGACAAGCATTTCGCGAAATACTATTTATACTATATATAAGCTATTGTTTTCTCTTTTGATTGCCGGCATTCAAAAGATTAATTTGAAAACGCTTAAACAACAAATGTTTATGGTCTATCGCCAGCTTTCTAGGCGAATCCTGACAATATACCTTCCCCAACCTCCAACTCCGTAGCACTTATGAGGGTGTCGCTGAGTCGGTGGCCTCTCATTAAGTAAGTGCTACATCAACATTTCCTTCCCCTATCCCAAGTTACGGTAAAGATGGGCGTGGCCGGGAATAGCGATATTCATGCTTTTAGTATTCTTGTTTATGATTTGAACAAGGTATACTCCCCTGCCTTGTTCTTGAAAGTAGTCAGGATGAGATTATTAAAAAGAAACATGAATGTTGCTAGTATCCAATCTACGAAGTACACCGTAACTACGCTAACGCTAACGCTAACGCTAACGCTAATCCCTGAAGCAACTTCTTATGCAATCTCTTAAAGAAATCATGATGTATTTCCTAGAGGAAATCGTGATATAATCTGTGGAAGAATTCCAGCTGAAGAAACTTCTGATGGAATCTCTAAAGAAACTCTTAATGGAATCCCTATAGGAACTCCTGCTGAAATCCCTTATGGAATTCCTGATAGAATCCCTAGAGGAACACCTTATCATATCTCAAGAAGAAATCCTGATGGAATTTCTCGAGGAACTACTGATAAAATCTCTGAAGAAACTCCTGATAGAATCGCTGGAAGAATTCCAGGTGGAATCTCTGAAGGAACAATTGATGGAATCCCTGGAGGAACCCCTGATGAAATTCCTCTCGATAGAATCCCTATCGAAACTCCTGCTGGAATCCCTGGAGGAACTCCTGACGGAATCCTTGAAGGAATGCCTGAAGATATTATTGAAGAAGCTCCAGATTAAATCATTGGAGAAACTCTATACGAAATCCCTTGGAGAGCTCCTGATGAAATCTCTGGAGGAATTCCTCATAAGAGTGACCCTAATGAAATTCCTTATGAAGTAGTCTAGAAGAAATCCTGACAGAAACTCCTGATATAATCTCTGGAGGAACTCCTAATGGAATCTCTGGTGGAAGTCCAGGTGGAATCTCTTAAGAAACTTTTGATGGAATCCCTGGAGAAACTCCTGATGAAATCCTAAAGAGAACTCTAAGAGGTACTCGTAATAGAATTCTTATAGGAACTCCTGATGGAATCCCTGGAGGAATTCCTGATATGAATCCTGATAGAATCCCTAGAGGAACTCCTGATAACCCTAGCAGAAATCCTGATGGGATTTCTCGAGGAAGTCCTGATAGAATTTCTGGAAGAATTCCAGGAGGAATCTCTGAAGGAGCTAAAGATGGATTCCCTGGAGGAATTCTTATTGCAATTCCCAGAAGAACTCTGATGGAAGCCCTGAAGGTACTCTCGATAGAATCCCTATAGGAACTCCTGATGGAATCCCTGGAGGAACTCCTGAGGGAGTCCTTGGAGGAATTCCTAAAGATATTATTGAAGGAACTCCAGACGGAATCATTGGAGGAACTCCTGATGAAATCCCTTGGAGAGCACTTGACGGAATCCCTAGAAAATCTCCTGATGAAACTCTTGGAGGAATTCCTGATAAGATTCCTGATGGAACTCTTGATAGAGTCCCTAGAGAAGTTCTTTATGTGTGCCTAGAAGAAATCCTGATAAAATTCCTCGAGGAATTCCTGATATAATCTGTAGAAGAACTCCTGATGGAATCTCTGACGGAAGTCCAGGTGGAAAACGGAACTTTTGCTGGAATCCTAGGAAGAACTTCTGATGTAATCCTCAGAAGAACTCTCAGAGGTACTCCTGGTAGAACTTCTATAGGAACTGCTGATGGAATCCCTGGAGGAATTCCTAAAAATATTCTTGAAGGAATTCCTGATGAATTCATTGGAATTCCCTAGAAGAGTTCCTGATGGAATTCCAATAGAAACTTTTAATGAAATCCCTGGCAGAATTCCTGATAAGATTTTTGATAGAACACCTTATAGAGTTTCCAAAGCAACTCTTCATGATGTCCCTAGAAATAATCCTGATGGAATTCCTCGAGAAACTCCTGATGTAATCTCCGGAGGAACTTCTGATAGAATCTCTGGAGGAATTCCAGCTGAAATCTCTGAAGGAATTATCGATGGAATTCCTGAAGTAACTCCTGATCCCCAGGAGAACTCTAATGGGAGCCTTGAAGGTACTCTTGATATAATCCCTAAAGGAACTCCTGACGGAACCCTTGAAGGAATTCCTAGAGATATTATGAAACGAACTCCGGACGAAATCATTGGAGAAACTCATGATGACATTCCTAGCAGAGCTCCTGTTGGAGTCCCTATAGAAACTGCTGATGAAATCCCTGGAGGAATTCCTGAAGGAACTACTGATCCCTAGAAGAACTCCTTATGATATGCCTAAATTTTGAAAGAATAAAATAAAAATCTTAGAAGGATGTCTGTAGAAACTCCTATAGAAATTATTATTATTCATCAATAATTCTTAATTCTTAGTTGAATCTATGACAGAATTCACAGGAGTATTAATATGAGTAATTTAATAAAAAAACAGCTTGAGAACGGGACCTTCCTTAGCCGAATGGTTAGAGTCCGCGGCTACAAAGTAAAGCCATGCTGAAGGTGTCTGGGTTCGATTCCCGGTCGGTCCAGGATCTTTTCGTAATGGAAATATCCTTGACTTCCCTGGGCATAGAGTATCATCGTACCTGTCACACGATATACGAATGCGAAAATGGCAACTTAGGTAAAGAAAGCTCTCAGTGAATAACTGTGGAGCTGGCTCTGTCCCAGTAAGGACGTTAATTCCAAGAAAAAGAAGAAGAAGAAGCTTGAGAAATCACTGATACCATCTAAGAGAAAAATTCAGAGGAATTTTGTAATTTACTCTTTCATGATCTATTGGAGTAATTCATGAAAAATCCTTGGTAGTATTTTTACAACATTAACCAGAGAAATTGTTGCAAAACTCTAAGTAAAAATCTTTGAATAGTCCGAAAGAGTTTTTTTTTAAGCGAATTAAGATAATCCTAACTAATAATTTTTTAGCTTTATTTTTATATAAATCGTTCTCAGCAAGTTCTGATGAAGATTCTCGATGAAACCTCCAAAGAGGTTTGTGGTATAACTTGTTCAAATGAATTTGAAAAGGTTTAACCAATTCTTTCCAATATATTTGAAAGAATTCCACAGAATTCATTCAAATATATTCCTGGAAATATTCTTTGAAATATTTCCAAAAGATGTTTCGAAGATTCCTTAGTGTTTTAAAGAATTCTGGAGGAGACAAATTCCATCCAGAATGAGTAAAAAAAATAAAAATCGTGCTCGATAATCTTCGATTTCGATTGAATTTTGCACATACTTTTGGTATGATAGAATGAAGTGTAGAAAAATCGATCATTTTGACTCGAGAATATCTTTTGAAAATGGCCTATACATTTTTGCATGCCACTTATTTGAAAAATTCTAACTCGGAAACTGTTGATTCTAGAGAAAAATGTTCTATGAAGAATATTATTTATTTCCATTAAAAATTCAAAAATAAATCTTAAATTTCAAATTACACAAAAACCCCATTTTTTTATTTTCAACATAGAATCTTGATACCGTCGATGGGGGTGACAATGGGTCTAGGGGGTAAGATTGGGTCAAAACGGATAAATATGTTTTGTGAAATATTTCAGCTAATAACGCTGATATTACTAAAATTAATAATTTATATGTTAGGGAACATATTATTACACATAATTCATAACAATATACATTTTTAGAAATAGTAGTTTTTGTTTACTACATCAATAAACTTGCATGCTGAAACTAGATAAAATTTACAACATTAAATTTCTCCTGTACAAAGTATCACGCATGTACTCTAGCCTCTATCGTTGTAATAGTAGAATGTTGAAAGTCTTTTCATTACACATCACAGGTATTTTCCGGAATCTGTTTGATTTTCTCACAAAAAAAATCATTTTTTTCGGTACGATGTCTAAAAAATTGAAAATGGGGGTGAGATTGGGACAGGCAAGAACGATAGTAAATGAAATTCCAAGTCCACTTTTTTGACATTTTACGGTGCCGGCTGTTCTCTTTTTTCATTAAGATGTGTTTATTCTTTCTATATACAGCATCTCTGAAACATCAAACAAGTCTACTTGAGTATTCCGTGCATTGAATAACAATATAACGCATTTTGACAACTTCTCAAACCAGCAACTGTGTTTCGTGCGCAGCAACATCGTAAATTTTTATCAAAAGGGTGTTTTTTTCTAAATTTGATTATTTATCAGTGTTTTCATATAATAGAAACATCTCAAGGAAGTACAAATGAGTTGGATCGCTGAAATATTGAGATTATGACGCCAACTTCTGCCTGAAATTTATTGATCGTGGAATGTCGCACCGAAATTTAACTATTTGCGAAGGTTTAAAATAATCACTGTTTCAGTACACCTTTGGGGAAACTGAATGGGCTTTATAGCATTGGGGATGAGACTTTGAAGACAATTTGAGGGAAAAACCAAGAAAATTTATGTAAACTTGACGATAAATGTTAGGTTTACATATTTTTTCTCATAGCTCTTCAATTTTCTGTATAATCTTTCTTTTAAGTGGGTTTATCATACTTGTGAAACATCTAAGATATCTTTTTGTCTTGTTTGCATCGTTTTTTATTAATATTTTTCAGTTGTGAATGGTTTGGAAATCATATTCTCAAAAACAAGTTATTTTAATTACAGTGACCCAATGTCACCCCCTCTATGGGGTGAGATTGGGTCATTTTTCATTCACTTGTGGTGCCGCTGTGAATAAATATTTGTCTTTAATTTTTTGAACAGTTGTTGATGTACCATCAAAGTACATACACACCAAATTTGAAGTTTATTGGAGTTAAATTGCGATAGTTTTTCAAAAAATAAATCGCACATATCCCTTTTTGACCCATTGTCACCCCCAACGACGGTAGTAAACAGATGTTTGGGACAAAGTTTCATAATAGAAAACATTTTAATAAAACAGTTTTTCTAACAATAACTTTTGGTAGATTTTCAAAATTTTGATTTTTTGTCAAAATATATATGTTTGTTCTGATGATACAATAAGAATCTTGGAATTATTCTGAACCATAATGATTATCTTGATCACTTCTCTAGAGGTAGCCATTATCGAATTGTCTAAAGTTTAATGCAAAAAATGGTAACTTGAATAATAACATAGGTTATTTTCAGTACTTATTCGCGATTCTTCATCAAGGGAAATAAGTAAGTGGAAAAAAGATGGTCTTTACTCTCGAAAACGTAATGTTATTGATGCAGAATCACGAATAACTAATGAAAATGGCCTGTTTTAAAATTTATTTATTTATTTGTTTGCATTAAACTTGATTTATGTAATTCGAAAATGGCTACTTCTAGAGAAGTTATCCATATAATCATTATGGTTTAAAATTATTTCAAGATTTTTATTGTATCATCAGAACGTATTTATTTTGACAAAAAACAAATTTTTGAAAATCGACCAAAAGTTGAACTTAGAAAAACTTTTTTATTAAAAATTTCTCCATCATGAATCTTTGTCCCAAATATTCATTATTAAGATTCTATACTACAAAAAAAAATAAAAATAAAAATAGGGTTTTAAAATTTAAGTTTTATTTTTAAATTGTTCATGAAAAACATAAAATATTTTTTCTGTGTTTATTTTTTTCTTATAATTCAAACGGTTCATTACAATTTCTTCATAGAACATATTTCTCTAAAAACAAACAGTTTCGGTGTTAGAAATTTTCAAATGAATTGCATGCAAAAATTTATAGACCATTTTCAAAAGTTATTCTCGAGTCAAAATGAGCGATTCTTCTATGAAAAATACTTCTTGTACCATACCAAAAACATGTGCTAAATTTACTGCAAATCGAAGATGGTCGAGTTCTGTGACTAACCGATTTGACATGGAATTCGTCAGGAGCAATCAATGGAAAACAAAATCTAAAGAATTCTTAATCCAAAGAAATCCAATGGAAAGTTTTTTAAAACATTTCTCGAAGAATCAGCCCTTTAAAGAATCGCAGGAAGTACTGGAAGAACTTCTCCTTATATCCCTGTAAGAATTCATGGAAGAAACTTTGAATAAATCCGTGTAAGAAGTTTCAGATGAATATCTGAAAGGAAACAACGGATTTTTTGTGAGCATTGGAATAAGGGTATGGATTACCAGGAATCCTCTCTAAGGGTTCCGGTAATAATTCCGGTTTATTTTTTTAATCTAGAAAATGTAAAATTGTCTTCCAAATGTCTTCAAAAATGCTGAAATGTCTTCCAAATATCTTCCGTCTCCCAACCTGGCATCCCTGACAATTAAAAATATAAAAAAATACACCAACTAGGATTGCTTCTTCCATAGTGGTGGATACGAGCATTCAATTTCGGTTGAAAATTCAACATCAATATGGTAGGGGACACGTTACTAGAAGTAGGTGCCTTTTCTGTTGATTTTTTTCTTGGATTTTCCGTTGATGAAGAGACGGAATATAAGTTACCTGTGGGGCATAAGCAGGGATGTTTCCATATAATTTGAAACAATTAGAACGGTTACCCGTAGGAAGACTTTTAGGGGGGGGGGAGGAATTGAAATTACCTGTGAAAATATTGCCATAGGAGTTTCCTTGGCTTAACTCATTTGAAATTTAAAGATACGAACGGATACCCAACGGAAGAAATTTTGCTTGTTGATGAGCATGGTAACAATCCACCTGATGGGTATGATTAAAAACCAAAGTTCGTTAACTGAAAAATTTGAATTGTTGCAGATTCTGCCTGGGGAATTTCGGCTACAAAACACGTTGGCATGCATCTACCTGGTACGAGCCTCAACGATTTGTTTGCGGAAAGGGCAATCCCAAAAGTCAGACTTATGGTTGCCTCCGCAATTTGCGCATACAAACTTTTTGGCATTTATTTCCGTAGACGGTGTTCAAGAAGCTTCCCAATCCCATCAAACCTGTAGCAATTAATGAGATTTTACCACACCTCAAGTGTAACAAATACAAATTCCAGCTCGTCAGCCAAAACAGCAAAATCAATTAGCCAATCGTCCAAATAAGGCAACTCCGTTGCGCGACACCCGGTAGATAACTGTCGATAAAGATTCGCACGACTTATCTTCCTTGTCAGTGTCGGCACTACGAGGTGCTGCTACCGGTGGTGAAGCATCTCGTTCGGCACAAGCCACTAGTGCAGCGCGCACCCATCAAGACCGAAGGGAAATGATGATTAGGTAATTGAACCTGCCCGGAGTTCGCTCGGCGATCGCCCGGCGGATGGAGCGTCGTAACTACGGCGTCTTCTCTGAGAAAGGTAGGTCGATGGTTCGGTCGATCAGTAGTGTGCTGCGTCAGGCAGCAGCAGCAGCAGCAGGTTACTGATTGAAAGGTATCTGTTTCAAATATTTGAACGAGATGATTGATAGAGGTGCTCGTTGCTGCACGAGGAAGAACATCGCGGCGAGATAATTTGACGGAACAGACAGACTGGAGAAAGACGGGGGCCAGTAATTGGTTGAAAGGTTTCTCGATAAGTTCGTTTGGAAAGTGATTTTGAGCAGAAGAAAAAAGGCCTAATTGTTTTGTCCATGCGTAACAGTTCCGAGTTATGCAAGAAGTGGGAAGAAGTGTTACGGCACTCTTGGAGAAGTAAATGTCAATGTTGAGTGCGGTGTTTCTTTTTTGGTTATGGATGATAAAATGGAGTTCATCATAGTAGTAGTGTTTATATGTCAATTTCAATTTAGACTAATAACACTTTCACACAGCGATTAACGATAATCAATATCAACCCTTAATTAGTTCATCAGCTAGCCATGAGTCGATGTTCCATTTTTGGTAAATGAAGTTCAAGTCTACAGGGGTGATCCAAAGGTTTTCTGTTCTATGGCTAAAAATGCGAAAAATAATGATTAGGGTGAAAATAACAGCCTTAGTGTTAAAAAGTGAAAGGCGTAAAAAACGCATTTAAAAAACTCCTGAAATTGACCCACTGTCCCGCATTCATAAACACCTGTGACAGTGCATCGAAAATGCTAATTATCGTTCTATTTTTCATACTTTTTCCCCACTTATCGTTGTCCAGTTTGTTCAATGTCACCACCAGCTGAGTAGAGAAGAAGAGCCGACTCAGAGACAACCTCAATAGCTCCCCACTTGACTGTCGTCAGTCAACTGTATCGGACGACGACGACGACAACCAACAAACGACAAAATTGCAGGGAAACTTTTGCATGTACAAAACGCATCACTTTGAGAGACACCGCACGATTCCAATGAGACAAGAGAGACCTCAATTATGCTAACCTCGTTTTTACATTGGTTTTACAATTGTCAACAGGCTGAGCCGTTGCGTGGAAGCGAAACGCTTGTGTATTCTTCGTTTATGGCGAAGAATGGCAGCAAAAGACGAGGGACGCACAGAAGCTGTAAAGTTGTCTTCTCCAGAAAGCAGCATGATGTCTCCTCGGTCCGTTGTCGTGGTTATACAGTTAGGAAAACTTTTTCACTTTCTTGAAAGCACTACGAGTCATTGAAAAGCTCGGCACATTCAAATTCTTTGGCTGCATGAAGTGGTTGAGAACTTTCACATTTTGACCAACGTTTTTGTTTTCTTTAGTATTGAAATTTTCAGCCTAGAGTGGTTCATCTAGCTGATCAACATTTCTCGATTACGTTTTCAAATTGACGTAGTAACTTTTATAGGTCTTCAGAAAATTAATTAAGAAGAATCACAACCTGTCTTCTAAATCTGTATTAAAATGAGTCCCCTTTTTAACGTTTTTTTACCGTGTACATCCCCTGAAGTCCATGATCCCGATCATCGGGCAGTCCATGACGAAAATGCATTACCCTCTGAGAAAATCTCGTTTTGTCAACATTTGCAACCAAAGGTGTTTTCAAATGGTAGTCTAGATTTGTAATGTTTGTTTCTATATTATTTCCTTTTACGACTACACTGTTCGACAAAAAAAGTCGATCTGAATGCACAGAGACCGGACACCCCGGGCTTGAAAGTATAAAAATAAACAAAAATAATGGCGTTTTCAGAATGTTCGTGTCTGCCCCAGGTCATTTTTTAAATATACTTGAACTTTTTGCATTTTTTATTTAAAAATCTAATCTAATCAATAAACCGACACAGTGTTTTATATTCAGGACAGCGGAATTCATGTGCCATATAATGTTTAAAACGTTAAGTCCAATATGAAGAGTTGTAATAAGATTTGCAGGAAGCCCTCCCCCTTTTTTTGCACCCTCCCCATTTTTAAAGTATCGCAAATGATGGAATATTTGATGTACAGGGGGTTGTCAAAATAACTGGGACAGGCAAAAATTGGGCCAACTTTGGAATGCTGTAACTTTGACAAAAATTGACCGATTTCAATTCTTTAAGAAGTAATGGACGGGTCAACTAATCTAGTTTTGAGGTGAATCCACGGAGATGAACTATGACCACCGGATACCGGTGATAATCCGGATTTCCGGAAGCATGTCTTATGCAGTAAAATTATGACATGTTTTTAGTAAAGGTCTCGGCTAAAAATTCAAAATTTTACTACACATGGAGATAGAAGATCAAATTCTGAAGCGATTGGTGCGCCAAGTATTAAGATCGATCCAGAAACAACCAAGATATGGCCATTTCCCCGGAATCGATGCCGGTAGTGGATCCGAATTGGGATCAAACAATTTATTCATTCAAAATATGTCGCGCAATATTGTTTTCTCCCTAGCTTATCATAAAATATCCTATTATAAATTAAAAAAGAGTCTTGTATAGGTTTGGCCACTCATGGCGCCGCCAAGTGCCCCGAGGGAACCTTGCATAGGGGACATTTCGATTTCGACACCAAAGCATATTATGCGACGGCTCATTCCTCATGTCTTGTCGTAAATAGGGCAACTGTAGACTCAAAACGGATTGTTGACTACAGTGACTACTTCCGGGACCACCGGATGTTCCAGAGGGAACCTGTAATTAGGGACAATTGAAATTGAACTCTAATACCTATCGTGCGATGGTTCATTTTTCATGTCTTGTGCTAAATAGGGCTATTGTAGACCTTAAGTGGATATTTGACTACAGTGGCCACTTTTGGGACCACCGGATATCCCTGAGGGAGGCTGTGATGTCCCCAATGACAGATTCCTCCGGGAAATTCCGGTGGTCTTAAAAGTGGCCACTGTAGTCAAATATCCACTTAAGGTCTACAATAGCACTATTTAGCACGAGACATAAAAAAATGAACCGTCGCACGATATGTATTGGAGTTCAATTTCAATTTTCCCTAATTACAGGTTCCCTCTGGAACATCCGGTGGTCTCAAAAGTGGCCACAATATTTAAATATACACATTGAGTCTACAGTTGCCCTATTTACGACAAGACATGAAGAATGAACTGTCGCATGATATGTTTTGGTGTAAAAATCGAAATGTCCCCAATGATAGGTTCCTTAGGGAACTATAGGAGGTCCCCAAAGTGGCCATTATAGTTAAATATCCATTTTCGGTATAAAGTTGATCTATTCATGACTAGACATGAAGAATGAGCCGTTGCACGATGAGTTCTTCTTCTATCTGGTGTTACGTCCCAACTGGGACAAAGCCTGCTTCTCAGATTAGTGTTCTTTTATGAGCACTTTCACAGTTATTAACTGAGAGCTTTCTTTGCCGATTGACCATTTGTGCATGTGTATAATCGTGTGGCAGGTACGAAGATACTCTATGCCCTGGGAATCGAGAAAATTTCCTTTACGAAAAGATCCTCGACCAGCGGGATTCGAACCCACGACCCTCAGCATGGTCATACTGAATAGCTGCGCGTTTACCGCTACGGCTATGTGGGCCCCATTGCACGATGAGTATTGGAGCTCAATTCCAATTGTCTCCGATCATAGGTTCCCTAGGAGACACCCGGTGGTCCCAAAAGTGGCCAATTCAAATAAATTCCCATTTTGAGTCTACAGTTACTTTATTTACGACAAGGCATGAAGAAAGAGCCGTCGCATGATATGTTTTGGTGTAAGAACAGAAATGTCCCCAATGACAGGTTCCTTCGGGAAATTCCGGTGGTCCCAAAAGTGGCCACTGTAGTCAATTATCCATTTTAGGTCAACATTAGCCCTATTTAGCACGAGACATGAAAAATGAACCGTCGCACGATATGTATTGGAGTTCAATTTCAATTGTCCCTAATTACAGGTTCCCTCGGGGACATCTGGTGGTCCCGGAAGTAGTCACTGTAGTCAACTATCCGTTTTGAGTCTACAGTTGCCCTATTTACGACAAGACATGAAGAATGAGCCGTCGCATGATATGCTTTGGTGTCGAAATCGAAATGTCCCCTATGCAAGGTTCCCCCGGGGCACTTGGCGGCGCCATGAGTGGCCAAATCTGTACAAGACTCTTTCTCAATTTATAATAGGGTATTTTATGATAAGCTAGGGAGAAAACAATATTGCGCGACATATTTTGAGTGAATAAATTGTTTGATCCCAATTCGGATCCACTACCGGCACCGATTCCGGGGAAATGGCCATATCTTGGTTGTTTCTGGATCGATCTTAATACTTGGCGCACCAATCGCTTCAGAATTTGATCTTCTATCTTCATGTGTAATACAATTTTGAATTTTTAGCCGAGACCTTTGCTAAAAACATGTCATAATTTTACTGCATAAGACATGCTTCCGGAAATCCGGATTATCACCGGTATCCGGTGGTCATAGTTCATCTCCGTGGATGCACCTCAAAACTAGATTAGTTGACCCGTCCATTACTTCTTAAAGAATTGAAATCGGTCAATTTTTGTCAAAGTTACAACATTCCGAAGTTGGCCCAATTTTTGCCTGTCCCAGTTATTTTGACAACCCCCTGTACATCAAATATTCCATCATTTGCGATACTTTAAAAATGGGGAGGGTGCAAAAAAAGGGGGGAGGGCTTCCTGCAAATCTTATTACAACTCTTCATATTGGACTTAACGTTTAAAACATTATATGGTATATGAATTCCGCTGTCCTGAATATAAAACACTGTGTCGGTTTATTGATCAGATTAGATTTTTAAATAAAAAATGCAAAAAGTTCAAGTATATTTTAAAAATGACCTGGGGCAGACACGAACATTCTGAAAACGCCATTATTTTTGTTTATTTTTATACTGTCAAGCCCGGGTTGTCCGGTCTCTGTGCATTCAGATCGACTTTTTTTGTCGAACAGTGCTATCGCGTCAGCAGTGTGTAGTTTTTGATTGTTTTTGTGTTCGCGTTGTGCGAGTGGCAAAAAAATATTCGTGTTCAGTCGACGATGATTGTCAACTGGTGAGCTCGTTTCATGCTTGATTATGGGGAAATTCAGCCCGAGTCTGGTTCATCCCCGTTCATGCTTATGATATCACAGTTTTATCGTAGCAACGTTACTTTTATATTATTTTCAAACAAGCTATAAATGGTTTGTCACTACAAGTGTCGACAAAGGCCATCATCCCTGTTTCATATAATTTTAATACACATACCTTTTTTTTTTTCGTTAAAAATAGCATCATGAATGTTGACACGTACTTTTTTAAAGCGTACCAATATCTAACAATAGATTTTTTACCAAGAGACACAAATGAAAAACTAGTTTTAGGTAAGAGTTGTATTTTTCCTACTTATCCATGGAGGTTTATGGACAGAAGGTCGAAAGACAAAAGGTCGAAAACTATTCGCATGGTGAGAAATTTTTCCTTTGAAAAAATAATGTCGACCTTTTGTCCCTTCTTTTTTGTTCTTCGGCCTTTGGTCTTTTCGACTTTTTGTCTTTCGACCTTCTGTCCTTTCGACCTTTTGTCTTTAGACCTTTTGTCATAGATTCATCCATGGATCGCATCACCAACCAAAAGTAACTCCCAGATCTTTTTCCTTCCTTACTAATAAACACCCTTCCCGTGGTGATTGTGGAGATGCAGAGGTATTCTCGGTCTCTAGAAGCAAGTCATGATATTACACACTAACATTACTTCCTCATCTGAACTGACTATAAGCACTTGGCCGGCGCCGTTATTGATCAATAATATGAGAGCTGCTAAAATGTGCAGTTGAATGGAAAGTAAAATATACTTTTGAAAGTGTTTCAAGAACTTAACTAAAATTTTATTATAGTGCAAATTTAATAAACGGAAGATGCTTCAATATATTTTATTAACAAAGAAAGACATAAATCATTGCTCGCGGAGATGAACCAGCCAAGGGCTGAAAATCTCCCTAATAAAGATAAATAACAATAATCATTGCTCAAAACATGTCAAGTTCATTTAAGACAGGGGAAAATAATATTTAAACAGAAAATAGATATTTCCGAATAAGAGTATTATTCATTGTGTATAATTTTCGTTTATGAAGAATTTCAAAATAATGCTAATAATGGCAGAAATTGCGCCTTTTCAATTTTTTACTATTTCTAGCCGTTACATGTGCTTTGGAACATAATTTAGGGTTGAAGACACTATTTTAAGCATAGTTACAATTTTTTGGTTCTCATAGAGCAAAATTCTAACAAAAATGCTGTTTTACATACAGTTTTTGGCTCTCAACCTTTTCAAACAACTATCGTTAAGGCAAACTAAGGCAAGAAGAATCTTCTTCAATCAATTCCTTAGTCTTGAACGCGCGTTTGGGCAAGATATCTCCGCGGGGAGTGGCGGGGAGCGATTTGTAGGGAATGGAGATGCTCTTCTTTAATTATTTTATTATTATTATTATGCTTTATTAGAGACACTTTACCACATATCTGAGAGGCATTCGTGTCTGTCTTTAATTATTTGATTTGTAGCTAATAAACATAAGAATTAATTTGATAAGGTTAGAGACACTTGAATATAAATTTACACCCAAGGATGGTGAATCTGTATGAGAATGAGTTATCGATCAGAAAAAAAGTACGCTGAAACCCAAATTTGTACGGGTTTTGGTGAAAATTGATTAGTTAAGTTTTGAAGCAAACATTTAGGTTACTGGACATGTGTAGCTATTTAACTTAGAAAAATATCTTTATTTTCATGTTTTAGTAAGAATTCCTAAATTTATTATATAGTAGATGAATGTTTGACTTTGTTTTTCAACTAAAAACTTAGTTTAGAAATTGGGTTTTTGCCAGCTATTTGAAAATCTGGACCAATGTGCGCCGATAAATGATTAAGCTCGTAATAAGTGACAATATTTCTACCAAGTATTGATTGATTTCGCCGCCTCCAAGAACATGGCCATACGTAGTACGTACTTCCAGCACAGCCTCCCGTATCGGTATACCTGGAGATCACCCTAACAGACTGAATCGCAAATCGACTCTCCGTTGTGAACAACATTCGGTACCGACGCCCGCCACGGTACAATCTGGAAAGACTCAAGCTACCCGAAGTCACAACTGATTACGCGCAAAGCCTTGAAGCAGCGTTGCCGGAAAAGGGAGAGCTCACCGAAGCCCCTCTTGAGGACTGCTGGAGTAGTCTCAAAGCAGCCATTAACAACGCAGCGGAAGGTGCCATTGGGTTTTTGGAAGGAAATCGACGGAACGGTTGGTTGAACGGTTGTTGAAATGTTGCATTCCTAAATTTTAAATTCGTATTTTAAATTTTTCGAACGCAGCCACTTTGGCGCCGAAAAAGTAATTGAAATTCAAATTTTAGTTTAATTTCAATCAAAGATCATAATAATATAATAAAAGGGATTTAAAAACAACAAACATAAAAATATCGAAACCATTTTTTGTAATTATGGCCGCCTCTTTAAATGGAGCTCTAAAAATTCATCCAAGGATTCCAACAGAAATTACTTCAGTGATAACTTTCCAAAGGGCCTCTCGAGGAATTTCATCTGAGGATCTTACAAGATTTTCATAAGGGATACCTCCTAGAAATTGTTCAAGTATTCGTCCCACATTGTTTGTACAAAAATTTCTTCCAAAGATTCGATTCTTTCTTTGAGGATTTTGCCTCTAGGGTAAAACCCTAGAGATATGTAAGAATTCTCTAGGCTTTTGTTTAGAAATTCCTTAAAGAAATGCTTAAAGGCTTTTTGAAAGACTTCCTTATGAATTCTATGATTTCTTCAGAACTTTTTCCAGAGATTTCCCCCTGACGTACTTATTTAATTTATTTTTAATGTATATCGCCAAGTAATTTTTTAGAATACTTTTCAGGATATAATTGCAAAAATTACTGAACAAAATCCGGGAGGTATTTCTTAAACAAATACTGTGGCAATTCCTAATGAAACTTTTGAAGAAATTTCTATTGAACTTTTGCAAGGCTATTTAAAACAAATTCTTCAACTATTTTCCCAAGAGAAATCACTCAAGGATTGTTCAAATGCACAACAAGAGTTGGACAAAATATTTCTCAACAGATTTCAGAGAATAATCATTGCAGGACTTTGGAACAATTCCTGAAACAAAGTAAATCTTGGAGAATTCTTTCAGAGTTTTCTTAAATAATCCTGTAATGAAACTCCTGTAAGAATCTTTGAAAGAGCAACTAGAGTTACTTATGGAGAAAATGGTACAAGAATTGGAGGTAAAATTTCTGGAAGAAATCCTAGAATATCCTCTCTGTGGGAATTACTGGAATCAGCTAGATTTGGATTTTCTTAAGCAAATTTTACAGTAATTTCTTGAAAAATATGGATGAATTCGTGGAGAAATCCAAATGAAAATGACTGGAAAAATAACTTAAAAACTCTGCGTAGAAATCTTGAGCTTCCTGGAATAATTCTTTAATGATTTTTTTCAAAAACATTATAAAAAAACATAGAAATTTTATTTAGGAAACTTTAGTAATGGATCCATTCATAAATGATGTAGCATTTTAGGGGAGAGGGGGGAGTCTATGATTTTGTGACGAGCCATGTATGAGATATAGGAAAATAGGCTATGATGGGGGAGGGGGGTGTCAAAAATTGGCCAAAATATGCTACGTCATTTATGGACGCTGTCTAAGAATCTTTGAAAAATCAGCTAAATACTGGAGAAATAGGTTAAATAATTGGAAGGAAAATCTCTGGAACAGTACTTGGCAAACTTCTCAGCGCAATCCCTGTGAGAACTGTTGGAGGTAGCTGCGTTGGATTTCCCGAAGCAAATTATAGGGAAATTCCTCTAAAAATCTCTTGGAAAAGCTATGAAAGAAAAGATTGACGAATACGCTTTGATTAATAAGAATCTATGACTTTTGGTCGGATGACGTTTAGTCGAAATTACATTTGGTCGAATGGACATTTTGTCGAATGGACATTTGGTCTAAAAGAATTTAATTGCTCTAAGAATTATATGATATTTGGTCATTGAAAAAAAAAGAAAAGCATGTATGGTAGAGGCTATTACTGGAGGTTGCATGATAGAACAGCTTGATATATTGCAAGAAATCTGCGTTGGTGTACTGGTATTCTATGAACAAAGTTCCAGCCTTCAATATGCGTCGAGTGATATTTTAGGATTCCAGTTGATCAACCAGACTCTACCGCAAAATCGAGTGACTCCTTGTGTTGTCGTAGGCTATAAAACTTAATAAGCAAAAAAGGTGCCGAGCACACACACTGGAAGTTGTCTTTGAAAAGAGATCCAAAGTTATGTATAATGAATGATGACAATTTGAAAGAATAATAAATTCAGTTATGTTGACTATTCCCATAACTGAGCGACGAAAATTTTTAATAAGATTTTTTTTACAAACAATAGTGCTATTTTGAAAGAATGATAAATTCACCAAGTCATTGTGTTACCTACGTTGAGCATTAAATATACTTAATTACTTTTAAACGTCTACAAAATTGGGTAAAATAAAACTGCAAGTCTTCCAATCCAAAAATGACTGAATAATAAGAACATTTACAATAATAATTTATCCTACACAGATACTAATAGGGTGCAGAGCCACTTGGGCACTTCCATGATTCGCTTTGGCTTGTGGGGTATTTCACAGCCGAATTGTCTGAAACTATGCAATAAGAAGCACATCAATACGACGCACTTTGCGTAGTGTTCAAAAACTCTACTGCCGAAGTGAATCTAAAGTGCCAAGAATAAGATCTGGCTCCCTACATATACTAACCACGTTTTAAAGTGTGGGTAATAATTATCATGTAGATAGTTTCAGAACATCCAATATGCAAAAAAATCTAGTTCGGTTTTATATCTGTTGAACCCAACTACTTTTCGTTTAACCATTACAAAATAATCTTTCGAAGAAATATTTTAAAGTAATTCGACCAAACGTCCATTCAATTCCCTTTCGACCTAATGTACTCTCGACCAAATGTATTTAGACCAAATGTCCTAAAGCCGCGTAATAATTACATTGACGTTTGACAAGGACTCGAAAAAAACTGAAATGTCGTAAAAAAATATCACACAGTTAATAAATCTTCGAGCTGTTCAGTAGAATACCTATAAGTAGATGAAAAAACCGAATTTAGTACTATACCATTTAATTCCACTAGAGTTTGTATCCTTTGACAGATACGCGTATTTCGACCTGAAGACGACCTTACAGTTGAGGTCGAAATACGCGTATCTGTCAAAGGATACAAACTCTAGTGGAATTAAATGGTATAGTACTAAATTCAGTTTTTTCATTTGCTTATCACACAGTTGTTTTGAATTACCAAAACAGACTGAAAAAAAAACAGTAAAACTTTCAAATTTTTCGAAAATTTGCATATGGCAAAACATTGAACCACTATGGCCATAACTGGTAAACTTTTCCTAATAATATTTTTTTTAATTAAATTTTACGTACCCTTATTTGACATCAAATACCTTTCTACTTAATTCACATTTTGACTTGATTTACTGGTCGGACTCGATTATCCGGAATTTGATTATCTGGAATTATAGACTTCCGGATAATCGGAAAGGGTTTTTTATATCCTTGTTTTCAGTTTTTATGCAACAATTTGAGATAAATTAGTATTGTAATATACAATAAGAATGGTTTTGCAGTTTTGCACGAAGGGTTTTTTTTGTATGCTTGTCAAACAATTTGTTTCTTCTCAAGACCCCTAAATTCCTAGAAATAATTTCTGGCTACGCCACTGCTTCATATAAATAAAACAACGAAAAGAGATAATATTTAAGATCGTTTATCGCATATTTTAATTTTCCTTTAAGTGGTTCGATTATCCGGAAGATTCGAAATCTTAAAAACATATTTTCACCACTTTGTTCCTTCTTTCTCATCTCTTCAATGTTGTGTTGTTTCGACCATTTATCCTTTCGATCTTTGTTTTTTCAACTTGTTGTGAAAGATTTATTCTATAAAATCAACTCTCTGTAATCTTGTTTGTAATTAAAATATCTTAAGAAAACTATATAAACCATGAAAAACGTCGAACTTGACAAGTTTGATATGAAGTAATTAACTCAAAACTCCCTTTAAAACCACCTATACCCCAACCCTGTGCCTATATCAAAACCAATTTTAAAGTGCGGGAGTAAGTACAATGCCATTTCTACGCATTTTGCCCAACCAAGGGCTCGCTTTTAGTTGTCCGTTGTGATGGAATCACCGGAGCAAAACAAAATCGCATTTTATTACTTAACTTGTACTCTACAATAGACAGTTTTCCTCTCCATTGCGAGCTTCTCGTGGAGCTCGTGGATTCAAGCTTACCCTACGGTTTTGACTTTGATCGCGAAATCGAAAACTTAAGCATCCGTAAACCGCAACTGGCGAGCAAACATCCCAAGTAGCCGGCAAATCGCCGCCCCACAGGGGTCCAGTTTACTCTAAAGCAGGCAAAAATTGAATTTCCAGAATAAGTTGAAGGACAAAGTAAACATACATCTACAACTTTAGATAGTTAAAAAAACATCAATTTTGTTCTATGAAAACCAAAATAATCCTAAAACTCCTCAACATTTACCATGTCAAAACATGTAAATTAATGCGTAATTTTGCCACATTCGGTCAAATATGGACTACTATGCTCCCAATGCGATATAGTACTATTCAGTGGCGCAGAGAGTCGCGCGCGCGTGTTTGCATATGGCAAACAACAGAAATTGAAGGTAATTTACGTGTGCGTAAAATTTGCGGTTACGCTGGCTGTGAGGGGGTTGTACTTTTTGCATTGAGCGACTTCGAGCGGTCGTCGAAGTAGTCATCATAATGACCATACTTACTTAGACGTAAAGTGAGATATGCATGGCGGGGGCGAACCGAGAGCTAGCGTGTAGTAATGCATGGTTTATTGACATTTTGTAACTCGGTTGGCAACCGAAACGAGTGTGGACTGATTTTATTTTTGGGGGTCCATGTGAGAACGGTGGGACCTATGGAATCCAGGTCAGTTTGTGATTTAGGGGTTGATGTGAAAGGGATTTTGGTGGTTTAGGAGCGATTTCGTCATTTTTTTTGGGTTAGCGATTGATCTGATCTCCAAATTGTGTGTACTCGTAGCATTGGCATAGGTAATACCATTCGAACTGAAAAATGGGCAAGATCGTTCCTTTGCAATTTGGGTACCTAAATTCTTCTAACGGAGTCCAACATCTTCTGCACAAATCCAGCAAATTCGAAAGCAGTGATCATCATTGATGGATTTTTTTCTGATTCCTCGCTTTTACTGTAAAACCAAAGCTGCCTAAATGTACTGTTCGGAATATTTATTTAATTTCGAATTCTTTGTTCTTTCGAATATATAATACGATATTTAGATACATTTTTCAAAATTATCCCTTTCACCAACAGAAGCATTTCTAGTTCAAAACTTCTTAAATTGCATGCATGAATATTGCTGTCCGATATGCCACTTTCCTTCAATATCATGTTGTTTTACCAAGTCTACGTTTCCAAAGAGGCGTAGCAAAAGTAATATTTTGTAATTTGTTATAATTTTTTTTATGAAAATAACATTCAGAGGGAAATGAACTAAAACAACATTTGGTAGCATGTATAGTTGATTTTCTCAAAACCATGTCCCTCAAAAAAAGTATTACTTCTTATCAAAAAAAAAAGGCTCATTTACTGGCCTAAATTTATTCATATTTTAAGTGTGTACATTTATTAGGCCCCAATTAAGGCCAAACTAATAAATGTACACACTTAAAATTTTACTGAATTTTAGAACTAAGCATAAGTATGAGCATGATTGACCGCCCACAGTTACTAATTCGTTATTGCAAGAATAGCGGTACTTACACTGGGAATCAAAAGACGCTACTCAGGATCAGGAGTATCTTCAATGTGTAAGTAATGGTGCTCTCATTATTATAACATACAATAACTGCGCCGGCATTTTGACGTGTTACTTGCTTTATGTAAGCCAAGGAGTCCACTACACTTCCACAAGAAAACACTGAGAGTTTGGATATGGGAAAGAGTTGTTAAGGGATTCATTTTGGAAAGCGATAAAGATATTATTTGAAATGAATACGTAAGCATAAACATATATGACCGATACGATTTTTGTAATCGCACTACGCGAACCGTACACGATCCTGAATTTGTCGCTAATATTAACATGTTTTATTTTCATCGGTATATTGTATTAAGAGAGATATTCCTCTGCAAAATTTAAAAGAGAAATTCTGTTTTGAAATATTTGTCATTTTTTCTTAGTTTGACTACTTTTTTGGTACCAGCCCTACCACCTCCACAAAAAAATTCACGTGTATGTTTCCTGGTAGTGGACTGTCTAAGCTCACTCTATCCAATACGTGAAATAACTAATAAAAGATAAGCAAAATATGAGCTGAGATTGAATTAACGTTAAAAAATTTAAAATTAATTTAAATAAAATTGCATGGCGTGATGTAGTCCAAGAACTCATTAGTTTTTACCAAACAAATTGAGTGTGTATGTTGTTCTAAAATTTACAAAATTCACAAAAACCTTGAAAAAAGGATCGAGAAGAAAAAGTTACTACGTCTTCTCGACATTACGTCAGATATCATTTTCCAGGATTTCCATCAGAAAATAATTCAGACATTGGCCTAAGGTTCCATCAACGTCTTAATCAGAAGATTTTTGTTCAGAAATCTATTCAGTGAGTCCATATCCAGGATACCATAACAAAATTCAATCAGAAATTTTTGTGATGATATCTCTAGAAATTATCCTGATCCTCTCAGTGTTAGGAGAAAAAGCACTAATTTTAGACCTACAGAATTCTGTGCAAATTTTTGAATTTTCAAAATCGTATGGATGGGTCGAAAATTAGTGCTGGGTCAAAAATTGGTACTTTTTTCCTAGATAGATCCTTTTGAATAGCTACGCGTGAATTTCTCAGGAAGTCCATTAGAAAGTCATATGATCAATTTCTGAAGAAATCTTCGGGGAAATTCCCGACAAATACTTGAATTACATTCTGTTGAAATTCAATACCCAAAAAAATTATTAGAAAGACCACTCCCAGTCAGGTCGAATAGTAGTAGAAATCTTTATTTAATCTTAGGAGTATTTCCTAGTCTATATTTGTACTGTTTTTAGTTATATTTCGAGCATAAGCTCTCTGAATTTTTTACAGCTTAGTCGCTACCAGCCCAGTGTTTAGGTTTAACTTTTAAATCCAACTTTTTTGTTTTGTTTTGGTTTCGTTCTTCAGAAAGAGAAGAATCTCTCATTGTTTTATAGATCCTTTTGAAAAATTACGCGAGATTTTTTTTTATGCTTCCATAAATTCTCAAATAAGTCCACGATTCTTCAGAAATGTATCTTCCATGATTTTTACTAGGGTTTTCTGCAGATTTTCGTTCAGGATTTCTTCTAGAATTCAAACAGTAATTTATGTAAGAACATCGTCAAAATTACAACTGAGATCTTTTTAAGAATTTTTCCAAAGTTACTGTTTTTATGAATTTATCCAGGATCATTGTATCTCATCTTTATCATCTACGAAGTTTCTTAGGTTTTCCTCAAAATATTCACTCGGGATGTATTTAATATATCGTCAGAAATTATTCCAAAGATTCTTCTTGGCTTCTTTCAGAAGTTTAACTAGAAATTCTCCGGGTGGTTTATCCAGGAATTCCTCAAGATAATTGTCGAACAAACTGTTTAGAAATTTCTGACAAGAAGGTATTTAAAAAAAAACTTTTTATCTCCGATGAAACTTATTGGCAAATACCTGATGAACTCCTGCAATAATCTCTGATAGAACTTTCGAACCCGTAAGAATGTTTTAAAGGATTCTTCAAATAAAAAGCTGCAATAGTAAAATAAAATATCAAACGAAATCTGTTGAGAGAATTATCGAAGGGTGGAAATAGCTTGAATAATTACTAAAAAAAATGTTATCATTTTTTGAGATCTTTCCAGCAAAAAATCCTGTTTAAATTTCTCTATAAACTTTGGAAGAATTTTTCGCAAGTTTTCCTGAATAAATTCCTGTATGAATGTTTGAAAAAGCTCTTTGAGTAACAACTGTGGATATCAATGGAGGAAAAAATATAGACATTCAGGAAAATCAAGAAATCAAGAAGCCCAACAAACAATCGGCACAGACCTCTGAATTTGAAGAATTTTTCATGTTTTCAGGGCTGGTAGCGACTGACTGTCTTTAGTGATTTCATGAATAAAAAGAGACAAAACAGTAACTAAAAAACGACCATAGGAACCAAGAAAATAAAAATTTCCCGGGAATTCCTCAAACGGTTCTTTCACAAAATTCTCAAAACAGTTCAAAGTACACCAGGAACCAGTGATCCAGTGATGTTTGTAACTAATTTTATTGAATTTTGCGGAGGTGTAGACTTCAGCAAAGCAAATTGCCGAAATGTCAGTACGATGAGATAAATTTCAGCAAAACCTTGCTGGTAATAAACAGAATGATATGAAAAAACTCCTCAAAAATTATCCTTGTAGGAAAAATTTGAAAAATGCTTAAAAAATCGATGCGGCGAAGAGATGCCAAGATTGATTTCGTAGGTTTAGGGTAGAAGCACCAGCTTTGGCCATACGCCAGTTGTAGTGTTATACACGTTTAACATAGCCAATCATCATGAAACCTTTTGTGTTCAGTAGATCACATTCAAATGATAGAGATACATTAATTTACTCGTTCGAATCGATTCAAAACAAAAGAAAAACAATTCATTTTCCTTAAAATTTTAACTCCCACACACCTAATTTGGCCAGAGTATTCCTAATTTGACTACTCTCGTAAGAAATCAATGTGATTGGCCAACCGAATAATAAATAATAAATAAATCTATGGCCGAAACTGGTTCTGGTGGCCTATATTGACCAACGAGATTTGCAAAGCGAAAAAATGGAGTTAGCTCAGTTTCGATATTTTACATACATAATATGTACTGAAAGCTTTCATTTGACATATCTGTAGTATAAATAAGGCTTTCCATATATTTTTTATTGACATTTTCTCTTAGGCTGACCAAAACCGGTGATTTTACCCTACTCCAAAATTGTCGTTCAGGATTTGTTTAGGATTAAAATCAGGCATTTTTTGGAGAAAAAATATCAAAAATGACTCCTTATACTCCTCCTAAGATTCTTACAGTAGTTTTTATCCAGAAGTATCCTGGGATGTCTTTAACGAATTGCCAAGGAAAGTTGTAAGAAACTATTGTATGTATAATAATTAGAACCGGGCGGTAATTCTAAAGGAAATCCTGAAGCAATCTCTGATAAAATATCTGTAGAAATTCATGATGAACTCCTGCAACTCCTCGACTCTTGAGGAAGCCTTGGAAGTTTTTTCAGATAAATAATATAAGTTTCTAAGATAATTATTGAAAATAAAATAACCAATTGAATTCTGTGGAATTTTTTGAAGTAATTGCTAGAAAAATTTAGCAAGAAATATAAATAAATATATGTAGGAATAATCAGAGCAAGAACTGGAATCATTGCTGTTGTGCAATTTTGTATAAAACTCTGAATAATCCATGGAGATTTCACTCAAGAAACATAATCGAGAAATATTTGGAAGCAGGGGTTCGCTTTTTTTCTGCCTCGCCGGAGTGAAATGTTTTTTTCTTCGGTTCCACCTTTTGCTGGACAATGCTTTTACAAGGCCCAACCCTAATAGTTCGTTTTCGGGCGCCATTGGAGTGATTTTGCATCCCAGCTATTGTCGAGATTGTCGAGGATCAGTCGAAAATGGACTACCAACTGGTGAGCTCGGTTTATGCATGTAATAAAACAATTTGTAACGTGGCGATGTTACATTTATTTAATCGTTGAACAAACGACGGATGGTTCGTCAACACAAGTGTCGCCATAAGCCCTTATTCCTATTTTATAATAAAAGTTGAGAAACACCTACCTATTATTTTATTTATTTGTCGTAATTACTAAAAATAACCTATGAATAGTTCAAACTTAAACTGATAGATGACCGTAAGGACGTGGCCGGCGCCGTTATTGGCATTACTATGTTGGAATCCTCGAAATTGTACATTTAAGATGGTATGCTAGTCCCAAGCTACTTATATTTATTCCCTGTGCAATTTTGGTTATTCCGGACCATCACGGACTAGCAACTACGAATTGTAAGGTCATCGATGCTTATGCTGCTTATAATCGATAAATGCTTGAAAGCACTTCAGGAATAATTCCAGTATAAAGTGCTCGAGAAAATTTGAAGAAAAACTAGATGAGGATTGCCTGGTTGAATTTATCGAAGAAACCCTGGAAAAGTTCTTAATAGATTTCATGAACGAAAATGGAATAGATTTTGAAACAGTTTATGAATAAATTTTGAAACAGTTTAGCTGAATTCCTGAAATATGAATACGGTTTGAACAAAATAGCTTAGGAACTACTGGGAGAATTCTGGTTGGGCTTCCTGAAAAAATGCTTCAACGAATTTCTTCAGAAAGTTTGGAATAAATTTTCGAGGATTTCCTTGAAAGGGCTCATGAAGGAATCGTCGGGAAGACTGATAGAGAAATCGGTGAAAGAATCTCTGCAGGAAATTTCGGAATAGGTTCTGTGAAAATTACTGGAGGTAGTTGGACTTTCTGGAGCAAATTATGACGAAATTCCTCTAAGCATCTCTTGAAAAATTGCTTGTGGAAATTGTGGGAGAATTGGGAGAATTGACAAACTCTAAGAGGTTTTTTTTAAGGGATGCCTGGAAGAGTTCTTGAAACTACTCCAGAACTAGAAACAATCCTGAAACTTTTCTTCGAGAAATCTAAAAAAATACCGAAGAACCTGTAAAAAATTTACTGGAAGTAGAAAAAGAAAAATAGCCCCGTTGGTTTGACCACATTTAATCTATATACTTTGACCTCCGCTAATTTGCAAATCGTTCGAATTAAAAATGATTTAAACGTCATTTAGCTCATGGAACGTAGTAAATTGAAAAAAAAATTGTGGATTGGAACGCAGATTAAAAACAAAACAGCCAAAAAGGTAAACAGAAGAACGATTTTCTGTAATTCGTACGTGACTAGAAGTTCATTTTAGTTAAACACGAGACTTAAGAGCTTAAATCAAATATTTTCTTCTTCTTGACAATTCCGTCCTCACTGGGACAGAGCCTGCTATTCAGATTAGTGTTCTTATGAGCACTTCCACAGTTATTAACTGAGAGCTTTCTTTGCCAAAGTTGCCATTTTCGCATTCGTATATCGTGTGGCAGGTACGATGATACTTTATGCCCAGGGAAGTCAAGGAAAATTCCATTACGAAAAGATCCTGGGCCGACCGGGAATCGAACCCAGACACCTTCAGCATGGCTTTGCTTTGTAGCCGCGGACTCTAACCACTCGGCTAAAGAAGGCCCCATAAGTAAAGTATTAAATTTAAAAAGTCTATATTTGATTTTTTTTTAAATCAAATATATACTTTTTAAATTTAATACTTTAAAACAGTGCATTTCACAAAAATACATATGGAATGGCTGGCATTGCTGAGTTCGTCCTCATTTGATTTAGAAGCACGATCAAAGCAAACAAAAAAACATCCTATCTGTAGCGGTCCATGATTGGCAATGTATCGCAAGTTGTAACATGTTTGATATATACGAGCCCCAAAGAGAGAGCGATGATAAAATAAATTTTTCTCGCTCTTTTATCATTGCGGGTAGGTGCTTAACTTTACTAGCATGAACAATCCCCGAACATCCTATAACAATAGTGCCCCCAGGTTTAGAGCTTGTTCAATGTTCAGATGAGTTTTATCATGCACTGTTATCCGTCCCAATATAATCAGAGCTGGCCATGATTGTTACAGAGAGCGATAAGTGAGAGATACTCTCAAATTTCTCAGATTTCAACCTCTGTATGAGATAGATGTTAGTATGGATGGAGAGCGTAGCTCTATACTATTTTACGGATTCCTGTGAAATCTCAACAGCTGAACAGTTCAGTAAAATAAATTAACGGAGTACGGTAAATCTTTACAGTATTCGGTAAAAAATCACCGGAACACGTCAAATTCCGACGAAATTACGGTGTTGTATTTCACCAAACTGTTCAGCTGTTGAGATTACGGTGAAATTCACCGATTTCCGGTAAAATGAGTTTAGTGTGTAAAGTATGATTAGTGTAGTTCTATTAAGAATTCAAGTTGAACCAACTGATCTAGTTTAACAAGACCAGTTCAGTGCAATCAAAATAAACGGAACCTATGTCCACAGATCTTCACGCGTTTCCGCGAGAACAAACCAAACATCTACTCTACACGGATTGCAATACATGAAGTTCATGTAGGAACCTGTGTACCGTGTGACTTCTTTCAGAAACCCTCAATCTGCACTGTAGCCGTTTTGTACAAAATATTTCTCCATTTTTCTGCAACATTGCCGAGCGTTTCCGAGCGTGAGACTATCTCGTCTACAGCAGTCAACCTCGGCATCATGCGTGGTAGATTGGTGCACTTGGAGGTGGTATGATTTATACGTGTGAGAAATTCCGCCCGTTTTCCGCCAAATCAACAAACGATCAGTCTATTTGCCTGCAGCTGAACAGCATACTGAATGGAGAACACCTGCATCTAGCCATCTCAGAAGGGGGCGTCAAATCACTTTCAAGTTCCCATCTATCGAAGTAATTATTTAGTAATTTATAAACAGTGTTATTTAATAATAGCACATCATAACAAATTTATGCCAAGTGTTTGGTCGTCGGTGTCTTTACGAGGAGCTGGGACCCCCGAGAAGCAGGAGATGAAAGTGATATGTTTATATTTATCTGCCTTCGGTGTTCGGCGCTGACAGTTTTCCTCTTCTTACCGCTCCTATCCTTCCCTGGAAAGATCCCACAAGTATCGATACGAAATGCATTTGTCATCCTTCATTTTCCAGCAGGCCGACAAATCCCGCAAACGAGATCTAATTCTTGCGATGTTTATTATTGTTATTACCCTAATCATACATGAAATAATTGGTATAAGATGCTCTTGCTCATCCTTGGCCTAGGCCGTAAGAGCAAGAGCAACTCGAACGCATACCGACAGACGCGGCGACGATGGTGAAGATAGAGCTACCGTAAAATGGAGTAACTTTGATAGCGCGGGTTGCTCAACAACCAACTAAATTACAGTTAATAAGTGATGTAAGACTATCCAAACTTTTTTGTTACAGAAATGGTCGCCTGGATGGAGCATGTGGTAGAGTTGCTATCATCATTCATAGGCGATCAACTTTTTTCGTCATCTGAAACCACAATTTTTGAAATTTTGCGTTTTTCTGTTGAAACACAGCTTGTTAAATATGCTTCAATAAATGCCTATTTGCTTTTTCAATGCGCTGGGCAGCAAGTTAATTTGCTTCAAACTGACTTGCGGGAATTGACACGCAATGAGTTAATTTTTTTTTCATTGGTGGCTTTAATGCCAAGCATCGTTACTGGAATAATTCGCAAAGTAATTTCAACGGTAGAATTTCATTTGATGAGTGCTCTTCAGGATATTTCTCAATTCAATACCCTGATAGCCCTACTTGTTTTCCCTTTTCTAGAAACCCTTCTACGATTGATTGGGAGCGATTCCCAATCCTATCAGCTCTACATTCAATTATTTTCGAGCCGACTGTAATACATATCAAACATGCAATGCCCTTGAAAAACTATAAGTTACATGGGCGTTGTTACTCCATTTGCAAAAAAAAATGAAATCGTATGGCACAATGATCAATTTCACCCGATTTTACGGTACTAGGATACAACCGAAAGCCGATAAGGAAGCCGTCTTCCAAGATGATGTCCAGTTTCTCCGGCGGATGACCAATCCATGCCGTTCGGTTCGTGGGGATTGCAGCAGCAAGACGATGGAGGACGTCTCCTCTGCATTATTATTTATTAGAGACAAACATCTCGCCTCGGAAATTGCTTCCGTTGTCATTGCTACCGCCGGACGCCGGTCGGGTGGACCAGATTGGTCGGATGTTCCTGAAGCTGATTCAGTTCCGTTGCTATTAGGAAAGATTATCGGAACTGTGGCATCAGCAGCTCGTCGTCCGTCGGTAGGTAGGTATAAGTCAACAAGGACGACCATTTCGTTCCGCCAATAGATCAGATTGCGATTCGATTCGGATTGTTAATTTACTACTATAGCAAAGCTCTGGTTGCATGGCTTTGTGACTTAGGTGGCGGTGTATACAATTTTCGACTTTGAATGTTTAGCAATATATCAACCTTTCTTCAAACAAATTTTAAAATCTTTTAGGACATGAACTTCAAAATGAATTAAATCTGATGGAACACTCCGATCTCTTTATACTACAATCGTTGCCAGTTCGCGCTGGGCGAGTACGAAAAGATTCATGTTCAGTTGAGATGCATTGCCAACTGGTGAGCTCGTTTCATGCTTATGATAACAAAGTTTTATAGTGGCGACGTAACGCTTATGTAACTTCCATACAAACTATGAATGATTCGTCACAACAAGCGTCGACATGAACCGTTATTCCTGTTTCATATAATTTTAATATACACATACAATTATTTTTTCATTATTGATAGAAAAACCTTTGAATAGTTCGACATTATGAATGCCGTAGTACTATTTTTAGTCTTCTACCAATATCTTTTCTCCACGACTCAAAAATTCAAAACTAGGATTAAGTAAGACGTAAGAGTCATGTTTTCCTCCTTATTCATGGATCACATCACTGACACAAGGTCACTCCCAGATCTTTTTGCACCCTCACTAATCAACACCTTTCCCGTTGTGATTGTGGAGATGCTGAGGTATTCTTGGTCTATAGGAGCAACAATCATTACACACTAAAATTATTTCCTCATCCCAACTGACTGAAAGGACTTGGCCAGCGCCGGAGTTATTCAGTGTGGGATATCATCTAAAAATTCAATGATCGAAATGCCGATAACAAATGACTGATTTTTTTATTTTCAAAAATATATATCTCAAAAATTAAAAAAAACATACATCGCTAAAAATTTGACAGTGAACTGTCAAATGTCGTACAAGAAAATTGAAAATCGGTCAAGAGGTTCAAAAGTTATAATTTAAAATAAAATAAAAAATTTGCAAAGTCGCGATTTTTTTGGTCACCCTATTTCGGAAATGGTCACCCTAATCAAAAAATCCAAAAACACGTGTATCCTTATTTCGGATAAGGAACAAAATAGCAAATTTTCAATGAATTCGATGACTCACTAGATCGGTTTTTTTTCATAGAATGGCTGTATATGCATCATTTATGGTAGCTTAGCAGGATCTTTAAGTATCTTTACAACTTAACATTGTTATCCATCGTAAAGATACTGATTATTTAGCAAAACGATTGTTAATCTGAATTTCAGTCGCAAAAAAGTGGTCGTAAAAGTGTAGAAGTATACCCAAAAAGTAACTTCAAATCCACATTCTACAATAGCTAACAAGCCCAAGTCCAACCAACACCTGTTTGCACATGATGAACCAATCGGTTTATATCGGTGATGTCCTTGGTTTGAGAATTGAAGGAGTCAACCAACGAAGAAGTCCACACGACACAGCAAGCTCAACCTTCTCAAAACACGTGTTTCCCCCATACCTCGCAGTGCAGTGTGTATCTTCTCTTCATCATGTGAGAAGGAAGGAAGTAGTCTCGAAGCGTGACACTCTTGTAAACGACCAAGGTTTGTCGGTTTAGATCATACGACTTGATGTGTGTGGCTGAATGTGTTTCCTACCCAATCGAGAAGTGTAGCTAGTGCGAATTTTGAATAAATTTCTTAGAAGTTTGTCGTTCGACTGCCAAGGACAAGTTTTCCGTCACAAGCGTGTCATTGACAGAGGTTGGCTTTTCGAGACAGAAACGATTCAACAGTTTGGGGAAACTCAGGGCAGCGCTTTTGTATGCGGTTAATCGGACTGTTTTGGTTCAAAAATGCATGCGTTTGAGGAATGTCACCCATAGACAGAAAGGTCCTTCAAAGAACATTGAAGAGCTTTGGTTTTCATGAGCCTCACTTTGGTGTTCTTCTTTTTTTTTCTGGTATTACGTGCAAACACAGTACTGCCACAGTTATTAACTGAAAGTAATCGTTGCCATTTCGCCATTTATGCATTTGTATATCTTATGGTAAGTTATTTTTGATCTCTGATTGTGAGAACACTTCTAAGATATTTATGGGAATTCTACGTGACATTACATCAGATACTAGATTCATTTTTAAATTTTACTAGATACTAGATTCATTTTTAAATTTTCTCCAGGAAGGATTCTTCCATCTATCTGTTCTGTCTCTTTTGATCTCTTCTGTCTTTTCTGTCTCTTCTGTCTCTTCTGTCCCTTTTGTCTCTTCTGTCTCTTCTGTCTCTTATGTCTCTTCGTCTCTTCAGTCTCTTCAGTCTCTTCAGTCTCTTCAGTCTCTTCTGTCCCTTCTCTCTCTTCTGTCTCTTCTGTCTCTTCTGTCTCTTCTGTCTCTTCTGTCTCTTCTATCTCTTCTTTCTCTTTTGTCTCTTCTGTCTCTTCTGTCTCTTCTGTCTCTTCTGTCTCTTCTATCTCTTCTATCTCTTCTTTCTCTTCTGCCGCTTCTGTCTCTTCTATCGCTTCTATCTCTTCTGTCTCTTCTGTCTCTTCGGCCTCTTTGGTCTCTTATATCTCTGCTGTCTCTTCTGTCTTTTCTGTCTCTTCTGTCTCTTCTGTCCCTTCTGTCTCTTCTGTCTATTCGGCCTCTTTGGTCTCTTCGGTCTCTTATATCTCTTCTGTCTCTTCTATCTCTTCTGTCTCTTCTGTCTCTTCTGTCTCTTCTATCTCTTCTATCTCTTCTTACTCTTCTGCCTCTTCTGTCTCTTCTGTCTCTTCTATCGCTTCTGTCTCTTCTGTCTCTTGTGTCTCTTGTGTCTCTTCTGTCTCTTCGGCCTCTTTGGTCTCTTCGGTCTCTTATATTTCTTCTGTCTCTTCTGTCTCTTCTGTCTCTTCTGTCTCTTCTGTCTCTTCTGTCTCTTCTGTCTCTTCTGTCTCTTCTGTCTCTTCTGTCTCTTCTGTCTCTTCTGTCTCTTCTGTCTCTTCTGTCTCTTCTGTCTCATCTGTCTCATCTGTCTCTTCTGTCTCTTATGTCTCTTCTGTCTCTAGTTTCTAGATTCTTGATTCTATATTTAAGACTCAACATTAAGCCATCGAAGAATAAACATCGGTAGAAGGTAAGTGAAAACTTCTGTTTTACTTGGACAGCCAAAACATAAATAGCCTTTTTAAAGGCTTCGATTTGATTTAGAAAATATTTACTGAGTCAGGCTATCGTCAGCTGCTGTTCCCGCTGGCACTCTCTTCAGAGGAAGAAGTTGCCCATCCGTCAAGTGTCCGAGATTGGACATTCGAGTTGTTCTCTGTCTGCTCTCTGTCTGTTCTTTTGCTCTCACACCGAGCAGGTAGGAGAGTGCTCTGCTGTTGGTCCAATCGATTTCCATAAGCCATAGTCAATTGCTCTTACGGTGGTTCGTTTTGCCGTGTTCCTGAGTCGTTTGAGGCTAGCTGCCTGCGAAGTGGGTCAGTTTGTCTCAGTCACCATCTGATACTGACGGAGGATGGATGTGTTCCCCTAAGCACGGTCCTCCGTGCGGCGTCTTCTGGTGGCTGGACGGGTTATTTTTTTGGAGGGGCTGGGAATTGAATCCATGACCTTCCGCTTATGAAGCGAAAGCGTTACCTCAAGGCTACGGACCCCCCCTACTCTGCCTGTTCTCTGTCTGTTTCCTTTATGTTTCCTTTCTGTTTCCTTTCTGTTCTCTGTCTGTTCTCTGTATGTTTCCTTACAGTTCTCTGTCTGTTCGCTGTATGTTCTATGCCTGTTCTCTGTCTGTTTCTTTCTATTCTCTGTCTGTACTCTGCCTGTTCTCTGTCTGTTGTCTGTCTGTTCTTTGTCTGTTCTTTGTTTGTACTCTGTCTGCTTTGTCTGTTCTCTGTATGTTCTCTGTCTGTTCTCTGTCTATTCTCTGACTACTCTGCCAGTTCTCTGTCTGTCCCCTGTCTGTTTTCTGTCTGTTTTCTGTCTGTGCTCTGTCTGTTCTCTGTATGTACTCTGTCTGTTCTCTGTCTGTTCTCTGTCTGTTGTCTGACTGTTGTCTGCCTGTTCCCTTTCTATTATCTGTCTGTTCTCTGCCTGCACTTTGTCTGTTTTCTGTCTGCTCTATCTGTTCTATCTGTTCTGTCTGCTCTGTCTGTACTCTGCCTGTTCTCTGTCTGTTGTATGTCTGTTCTTTGTCTGTACTCTGTCTGTTCTGTCTGCTTTGTCTGTTCTGTCTGTTGTCTGACTGTTCTCTGTTTGTTATCTGTCTGTTCTCTGTCTGTACTCTGTCTGTTCTCTGTCGGTACTCTGTCTGTTTTTTGTCTGCTTTATCTGTTCTGTCTGTTTTCTTTCTGTTCTCTGTCTGTACTGTGTCTGTTCTCTGTCTGTTCTGTCTCTTCTCTGTATGTTCTCTGTATGTTCTGTTAGTGCGGTCTGTT
The DNA here is from genome assembly GCF_002204515.2 of Aedes aegypti. NCBI lineage: Eukaryota > Metazoa > Arthropoda > Insecta > Diptera > Culicidae > Aedes > Aedes aegypti. Next base: position 120,028,292 of record NC_035107.1, read on the forward strand.
CAGTCTGTTCTGTCGTGCAAATGTTCATGTAGAATCAAGGAGTATATCATTTTCTCATACAATGTTTTGCAAAATTTTTGAATACCCTCTACAAGAAATGACGCAAGCAATTCCTTGATTTATGTTAGAATAATTTCAACAATTTCATTATGTTAGGTTAATTTCATCCAAACATTTTTGGAGAATTGAAAAAAAAATCTTAATGAAGGAATGTTGAAAGAAATTCCTTGAATGATATTAGAAGAATGTCATCACAATTCTTGTAGTATAAAGTGCCGTTAACTAAAAAAATCACAATTCTGTCCAAAAATGTCTTTAAAAAGAAGAATCTCTGGAATAATTGTTGAGAATTCCTTAACAGATATACGCATTTATGATACATGAGCAGACCCGAAAAAACGTTGTTTTGCTACCCATTAGGCCGGTTTATAATGCAATGAAGACTCCCATACGAAGTCGTCGGAAATCTTGACAAACAAAACGGAAAAAGAAACATTAGAATCCGTTTATTCGTTCTCAAGCCAACTCGTGACATACAAACACTATTCCGGTTTTATTTAAAAAGATTATAACGATAAGGATACTCTTAAATCGCATATTACATTGTAGTAAGATTGATTTTGATTTCGCCAGTTACCAGAGAAGAGATTCTTGCAAGAATACATCAAGAAAGCTCCTTCGGAAACAAAACTACAACTACTTTAGTGGTTCGTCCAAAAATTGTTTCATGAAAGTCATCGGGAATCCCGTCAAGAATATCTAAAAAATGTGTAGTTGTTCTTCCAGGAATGTATCCAGAAATTCGTCAATAAAATTGAAAATAATGCTTTAAACAATTATTGAGTCGTGTGTACACAACTTCTTTCGGTAAGTATTCCAAAGATTCCTCCTAAAATTTCCTTAAGAAATCTAGTAACTCCTGTAGCTGTATTAGCAGAAATTCTTCTAAGATTTTCACACAATTCTACACAAATCGTGTGGAGTAGAATGCCTCTTGGAAATAGTCCAAAAACTCACACAGGAAATAGCTCCAAAAGTTCGCCAACCAAATCTCCTAGAAAGTGCTTTAAGAACACCTCCTGGAATTTCTTCCAAGAAATTCCACCTCTAATAAAACCTCTGGATTACAGTACTTTCCTTAGCCTTGTGCTAACGTTCACTGCTACAAATCAAAGCGAACGTGCTAAGGTTCGATTCCCGGAGTTAGCTATAGTTAATGGAAATCTCTTAGAATATTTTCATTCTGAGAAGCAAGCTCTGTTCCAGTGGGGCCATAAGGAATACATCCTGAGATTTCTCAAATGTTTTTTCTCAAGTTTTCTTTCAATATTTCCTGTGATTGTTTTCTTTCAGTGTATTTTCTTCTAAAACATGTTCCATATAATTTACTGAAACTTATTCAAAGGCACATACTTCATTACCTTCGATATTTTTAAATATAAAAGCAGAAAGTATCTAAATAAAAAAAAATCTAAATTAAATTGAAAAACTCGTTTCTATAGGTCCTTATCAAATTTAGGATATCTAGAAAAACTCTGATCAATACAAGGAACCAACAGACGTTACTCAGGATCAGTAGCATCCTCAATGTTTAAGTACTGGTGCTCTCATTATTATGTCAAACAATAACGGCGCCGGCTGCGTCCGAATGCAGGTCAATTTGGGAATGGGAGGGAAATGTTGACGTGTTACTTGCTTTATGGAAGCCGAGGAGTCCTCTGCACTTCCACAAGAAAATATTGGGAGTTTGCATATGGGAAAGAATTGTTTGAGACATTTGTTTTAGTAAACGCTACAGATATGAGATCTCAATTGTTCTGTATACTACAAAAGTCTACACATTTTTTTGTAAACTTAAACTTTTTCATAGGGTTTACTAGCAAAATTGTTCAATTAGTTAACATCATTTACCTCTTTACATGTATTGCAAGCGCAGCCATCCACCGAATATTACCTGAAAAAGAAACAACGAAAAATTTGTTAAATAAGTAATGATCTTTATAAATTTCTTTAAACATGAAAAATAAATGATGATAAACAAAAAATCAAAAAAATACATAATTCATAATTTCACTTTCTTATCTATTTCGCAGGTAAGAGCCTCCACCTTCCATCTCCAGCCCAGCCCAATCCGATTGAAGTGACAAGTGCCGGCCCAACTGATAAATGATGATGGGTAAGCAGAAAGCAATTTCATTGCCGGAGCAACTCTTTCATCGAAACCTATAATATACTGCCCGGAAAGAATGCTTACAACACTTTCCCCCTCTGATTCAATACCACACACCATCCATCAGAGATCGATCAATTACGCGCGCACCCCAGTCAGCCAGTCGTGCCGCCGGATTCAGTGCCAAAATTGAAGACGTGCAAATTCCACCGACAAGAAAAGCCCCCCGTCCCGATCGTTAGTGGTTAACAAAATCGAAATAATGTAAGATGTTGGAATTGCTTTGAAAATTATTCCATGAGTGATGTTTAGCATTAAAGTCACCTACGACAATTTTTTTTGACTTATTGCGAGTCAGTTTGAAGCAAATTAACTTGCTGCCAAGTTACCCTTGTGAATGAGCTTGATTAAAATTTGCCTAATGGATATGATATTAGACAAACGTTCGTTAACTGAAAAATGAGAGTTGTTGGAGATTCTGCTTGGGGAATTCCAACTATGAAAACAAGCTTGGTACGAACCTCAACGATTCGTTTGCACGAAGGACAATCCCAAAAGTTAGACGTATGGTTGCCCTCACAATTTGCTCATACAAACTTTTTGGCATATTCCTTCACAGGACAAAATAAAGCAAGCTTCGACATTACTTACAATTGATGATATAATTTTGTTACGCATCGCTGATCGGGGACTCCATCGATCTTCCATTTCGGCGATCGTGAAGCGGCCGCCGCCAGGAAATCGAGAGTCCGTCATTTGTGCCAAGTTGAGGTTGATCATGGTTAATGATCACTACTCGACTCGCACTTTCATTGTTGGGCTCTTAAGAACTCGGCAAAAGACCCCGCGCAACAGGTGTTCCGAAATTTCATAAAACAGCGCCCTACGAAAAAGGGGTAATTTGTGCCACCGCCACCGTCGTCATCTTCGTCATCGTTTATGGACGAGAGCAATTTGAGACATTTTTTGCATCTGTTACAATGTTTGCTCTGAGAAGTGCTCCCAATGAAATGGACTTTCCAAAATTAGGTGAATTCATGTTGAGCCAAGTAACGAAAATTGAATAATTAAGCCATTTTCTTTTCACACTTCGTTGCGTACCGCGAAAGCTAAAAGTCATCATAAATCACCTGCCGGGCGGGGAGGGATTTTCCTACATTTGAACCTTTCCCTCCGGCAGACCGGACAACTCGATTTGCATCTTGGTTCGAAATGGTCGACGGGAAAAAATGCGGCAAAAAAATGCGCATTCGTCACGCCTATTGACCGAATTTACTGCGAGGCAGGGATGCCAGGTTGAAAGATATGTTTTTTATTGTGATTTTTTTTAATGGAGCTAAAGACGTGTGAAAAACCGAAAATATTTGGAAAACATTTAAGGATTTATGAAGGCATGTGGAAGGCTTCCACTTACACGAGAAAACACTAGGAGTTTGGAAAATGGGAAAGGGTTGAGTTACAGGATTCGTGTTGGTAAACGATACGTTTAGTTATAGAGGCACTATGGGTTATCTAGATATAACGCATAATTTTTACTGGCTACAAAATAAAGTAAATAAAAATGCCTCAATTGAAAAAGTAATCCATACCTCTGTACAAACGCACAATACGTCGACAACTTTGATGAAGAACCAGTAAAAGATTTTGCGTTATGCTATCATGCAATATAACTTCTAAAAGTCATCTATCAAATCTTCAAAAAAAAAAGTCGACACCTGTAGTGTCAAACCACTCAAAGATTTTGCAAAATTTTTAAATATTCAGAGAAAAAGCATCTTGCATTTAAACATTATAATCATTTGATCTAATTGTTGAATACATACATAACATAGTATATTATACGTAACGTAAGTATAATGCGAACCACCATATTAAATTCATTTAAAACGGAAGCATGGAACGAGCTCACTACTGGATATTTCATACTCAATTGCACAACAAGACATGGCCAACGAAACGCGTAAGTGAAACAAAACTTGCATTTCGACGATGCGAAAGCCGAATCCGCTTTATTGGGCTTCTTGAAGCGCATTGCCCAGCAAAACTTAAAAACCGAAAAATAGAAACTCCCATTCAACGATGCGAAAACCAGATCCGTTTGCTTAGGCACCTCATTTTTTTTTTTGGATTATTGTTTTGAGGTATATTGGTAATATTCACATGAAAAGTCTTAGAAAAACCCCGATCAACCAAAAGTTGAGGTATTACTCAAATTCAGTTCCATGAAACAGATTAAAATACTTGGATATTTAATATTCAAATTAAAATATTAACATCAACATTGCTAATTCAAAATGTAAAAATTTCCATGTTTTTTCCACCAAATGATGAAATAATTGCGACATGAGAAACTTATTGCAGAATTTTTGTAGTTCCCGAAAACTATAGACATATACCAAAAATCTCCCTTGCGAAAAACTAGTTTCGTCTAGAATCTACCGTAGATTTTGCCGATATTCTTCCAGAAATTTCTTCAAGTATTCCGTCTTGAATCGATCAGTAATTTCTCATCTTATTACGGAGATTCAAAAATCCGTACAGCCGTACAGAGATACTATTGAGAAGACTAACATGATTTTTTTTTATAAATATTCCTTCAGATCTTCCATAAACCTCTCTTGTTTTTTTTAAGATTTTGTACTACTTCCTCCAGAACACTAGCAATCACACCACTAATATGGTCAACAATTTATGGAAAATTTTACAAAAACAAAGCAAAAACCTTTTACCAAAATATTTTTAAAGGCTTCTGGAGCACTTATTAGTAGTTTCACAGAATAACATAGCATAGACTGACTGTACATGTCAACGGTTGCTACTCCGTGATTGATCGGAACTGGTGAGAATTGCACTTCGATCCAAATGAATAAAGGATGGGAGTTTCCGCTTACTCTCGAAGTGCAATTTTAGCAGATCTCATATTATTGATCAATAACGCGGCCAAGTCCTTAGTCAGTTGGGATGGGGAAGGAATGTTAGGGTGTAATGATTGTTGCTTCTAGAGACCGAGAATACCTCTGCATCTCCACAATCATCACGGGAAGGGTGTTTATTAGTGAGGAAAGAAGAATATCTGGGATGCGATTCATGGATAAGGAGAAATAATATGACTTTTACCAAAAAGTATTGGACAAAACATTTGCAACTTTTTCGATTTTCCATACAAAATGACCAACACTGGTAAGCAATATCTCAGTTATTTATGGACATATATTTTTGAATTATTTTTCCAATCACAAGTTCAAAAGCAGTAACGCACTTTTCTTGATTTACAAAAAAAAAAAAATCATGAAAAAATAACTGGATTAAAAAACCTAATTTCTCACGATGTTCTTCCAGAATTATTCCGCCTTGAATCCTTCAGTACTGTCTCAAAATATATGTTTTATTAAATTACTTTTACTAAACCTGGAAGTATGCAATGCTTATAAAAAGTTTCAAAATTATTCTACATCACAATGTAGCAGATTTCTAATGGAGACAGAAGTTTAAAATAATAACGAACATTCTGCGGTTCACTGGTAGCTACATTTACTCAAATATGTGTTAAATACATTGCCTTTACATTGCTCTATTCACAAAAATGCCCTAAGCACCAGATTCATTATATCAAACCATTTCGGTCGAATGAAAATTTAGGAATGTATATGATTTCTTCGGCAAATTTGATCGCTATTTTATGCTGACATTAATTGCTAAAGATGTAAAATTTCCAGAGCAAACTATTTTTGAAAAACTAACAAAGTTTTAAGAAATTTTGTTCAAAATATTTGTTGTAGTTTGTAAGCTTGTGTTTTTGCTGAAGACACCAAACGTCCAGCTCTTCATTCCGAAGAATTACAGGTTGTTTCCGCTTTTTTTTCGATTCTGCCCCAGTGTGCAACCCTTTTTGAGTAAAATGGGGCAAAAGTTCGAGTAAGGCAAGAGTTTATTTCAAGGATCTAGCTCAATTCAAAACAAGTGTTATAAATGTCATGGTGGTTCGAACGCTATTCAAGTAAGTGAAGTTTGGAGTGAAAGTAACTTTATAAAAAATCAACTGAAATTTGCAAAACTTATGGCAATTTATTTGTTTTTAGACTTGCAAATTGTAACTTTCGGTCTCAATCAGTGGGATAAAAGTTCGAGCCATATATTATCTCGCGAAAACATTTGCTAATTTCCTAAAATCCACATTTATCTTTGAATTTAACATAATTTTCTTGAAAGTGTGAAAAAGGTCACCAACATTTCGAGTTTTTACTTAGTTTTGCAAAAAGCTTATATATTTGTGTATATTAAAATCAACTCTATTTTGGACAATTTATTGATGAAAATTTAGTGTTTTTCTGGAAATATTGATTATTTCACTAAAATCGAACTTTTGCCCCACCTAACTCTAATATTCTATGGAGCCATTCTTCAAGGAATCTCCGAAGTAATTATTGGAAGTACTTCTGGAGGGATTTCTGAAAATGCAATAAAGAAGTCCTTGTTTTAAGGAATCTGTATGGAAGTAATCAAAAATATTTGAGGAAAAAACTAATTGATTTCCCAGAGAAATCGCAATAAGACTTCCTAAAAGAATGCATAGACAACTGAATTTGTAAAATTTTTGAAGGAGTAAAATAATCAATGATAAAAGTTGGCTAGAGTCGTTTGGAATTCTCGCGTAACAGTTCAAAAGGGCTCATTCTCAGATCGTCGATTACGCGAAAATTCGATTTGAATATGGGCGATCAAATGTTAGGTTATGTTGCGAAAGTTTTGCAAATTCAAATAAATATTCACGCTTTTCTGGCGTCACGTCCCAACTGGAACAAAGCCTGCTTCTCAGATTAGTGTTCTTATGAGCACTTCCACAGTTATTAACTGAGAGCTTTCTTTGCCGATTGACTATTTTTGCATGTGTATATCGTGTGGCAGGTACGAAGATACTCTATGCCCTGGGAATCGAGAAAATTTCCTTTGCGAAAAAATCCTCGATCAGCGGGACTCTAACCCACGACCCTCAGCATGGTCATGCTGAATAGCTGCGCGTTTACCGCTACGGCTATCTGGACCCCGTTCACGCTTCCCTGTGCTTTAAATTGCCAACTTCTTATCAGTTAAATTATTATCGTGATTTTTCTTCCAAAGTTATCACAAGTCATTTCGACTAGGATACGCTAATCATAATTCTAGGTTAGCGTCTTCGCATATAACTTTGCGTTAGATCACCAATTGTTAACTACATTTTCAATTCATATTTCTCAGTATTAAAATCAATCAATGTGATTTGTTGCTCGTAGAGTGATGATTTACTGTTAATATACGTTAATAATTGATTTTAATTTGACAACTTGAATGTTATTAGCGTGCCTTGGCACAAGGCTAGGCCCCCTTTCGATTTTCAACGAAAGAGAGAATCATTGACCTCTCACCATGCTAAGGCCAATTACGTTTGTTGAAATTTTCCGACAGTAGATCCTTTTGCTAGAGAGATTGATCGTTTTAAGCAGGGGGCTAAAGAATAATTTGAAAAAAAAATGGCAGTTTTGTTAAGTTTATGCTATCGAATGGTATCAAAACCCGATTTGTTTACACTTTGATTATTGGCTCTTTAGAATTGTTACGCAACAATCCCTGGAGGAATCTGAGAAATAATGTTTTACATATGTGTTAAAGAATGAATCCCAATAAACATTTCTGAACTAGAAGAAACTGACAATAAAATAAAATTGAATGTCGTAGAAAAACAATTATGAATATATTTAGGAAAAGAAACAATTCGCAAAAGATTTAATAGAGAATATTCTGGTTGAGCTCATGGGATTCAAAACCAGGGTACTTTTAAGAATTTCTGGAAAAAATCTAACAATAATTTCAGAAGTGATTCTTAGAAGCATTCCTTAGAGAATTATTGATAGAATACTTGTGATGATGATTCATCATTCACAATCACTGAGTGAAGTAGTACTGATGATAATGGAGCGGAGGATATTGGAAAATATTTTTCCGTGCGATTTTGAGACATTGAAAAAAAAATCATCTGGCATCACTGCTGCCAGTGCAAATATTTCACTTTCGGTACCCGAGCGTAGAAAAAAAAAAAACAAAATTTCAATAGAAACAAAAAAAAAAGTTTTGCATTTCGGAGGACCGACACAACAACTTTCCCACCAAAGTGATCGTGCCGGTCAGTGATGGCACCGGTTGCCCCGGCCACGACGATAGGTGAAGAGGTCACGCTTCCATAAGCCACTCGACGGACGGCGGCAACTTGGCTCAAGACCCGATAAGAAATGCATAACACAATTGTATCAGCAATTGTAATTTATCTAAAATATATTAAAAGTATAACAATACTTGTTATAAGAGGTTTTTTAGTTAATTTTGTAATAATTTCTTAGTGAAATTCAGTTGATTGTTTGTCTTTTGTCAAACATTTGATATGAAGTTTTCTTAATTTGTAATAATTGTGATATCAGTGGAACAAATTTTGTTATATTTTTTTTGCTATTTTAACATCTTTCAGCCAATTTTAAAAGGAACACACTTTGAAGTTAAAAGCTTTGATATCAATATGTCAGGCTTAAAAAATTTGATCAACATTAATGATCGGGGAGGTCGATCACACTCTTCGGAAGACACCGTTGACCGGACCGGACAGCAATTTCTTAATTTTCCAACGCCAACAACAACGAATGATGGCGCCTCCTCCGCAGCGCACCAATTGTACTCAGATGACCGAACCAATTTTCTAATAAGCAGAGCCCAGGTGAGAGAAGGCAACCGGAACAACAACAATCAACGTCGTCGTTGTCTTCGTCTTCTTCTTCAAGATCGGAGCGCCGGAGTTTGGATTAAGAGACGTCAATTGCATAATTAAGATGTTACGGAGCTGTGAAGTGTTTGCTTTTCGCCTTGCTCTTCGAGGTGCTTATTTTGGGGCTAGGGAAGCTATGCTTTTCACTGACTGACTGGCCGCGGTCGGTGGTTTGAATTGGTTGAAGAAGACTTGCGTCTATTGTTTTCTAACATGGATTTGATGATTATCACCTTGAACTTTGCGGAAACGTAAATCGTGTGATTGGTAGGTGTTTGTGACGTGAGTTGTAATTGGCGGCTCGAAACTGGTACTTATGCCAAAGAAAATTACTGATTGAAGTATATTGGAACAATAGAATACAATGACGTTTATAATATACTGGTGTTTACTTTGCCATACGATAAGCGGTAAGAGCAAAATTATAAGGTACAGAATACTCAAATCTCATGTTTACAGGTCTGTCGCAATAGGAAAAGTTTGGCCTCTAAAGTCGGAATTATTCGCGAAACAAACCAAGTGATTGGATCTGTTGAAAATCGTTTCTACGCAGTAGCGCAGTTGTCGCTCTGTATGTGCAGAGTGCGTTCAACAGCGCAAGCTGGAAGGTGACAGCCCACGCACTTCACCGCTCCAAGGTACCGGTGCAGTTGTGTAAGCTCTAGAAAGCTATTTTGAAGGTAGTATTCTACGGTATGACATAGATAAGGTAAGCAGAAAACCGTTCGAATTACCGCGGGTGTTAAGATCGTTAGCTTCGGCAACTGTATCACGTTCACACTGGATATGATGATGATATTGTTTGACAGCTGATATAATGGTGTTACTCTGCGGCTACAAAGCAAAGCCATGCTGAAGGTGTCTGGGTTCGGTACAGGATCTTTTCGTAATGGAAATTTACTTGACTTCCCTGGTTTATGTCCACACGATATACGAATGCGAAATTGGCAACTTAGGCAAAGAAACACAGAAAAAAATGATTAAATTTCAATGTAGTGTAAATTGTAGACTACTGTAAAAATAAATCAAATTGGTGTATTGTTAAAGCATCATGTGAATTTAAGGTGAAGATGAATCGAAGCCAAACTTCAAATTTTCAAGAGCACGGATCTGGAGAACCAAATACCCATTTGAGCTGAAAACTTAATCGATTGGTCACCACCAGCGAGTGACCAATCGATTAAGTTTTCAGCTCTAACGGATGTTTGGTTCTCCAGATCCGTGCTCTTGAAAATTTGAGGTTTGGCTACGATTCATCTTCACCTTAAATGAACATTAACTCAATTTTAAACCAAAAATACTTGAATTTTACATGATCGTGTAAATTTAAATTTAATTTGATTGAAAAATAAAAGATTGGTCGTTTAAATTTAGGTTTATTTTGATGCTCCAAATATGTGCATGAAAATAAACTTAAATTTACAACGTTTTTTTAGCTGTGAAGCTCTCAGTTAATAACTGTGGAAGTGCTCATAAGAACAATAAGCTGAGAAGCAGGCTCTGTCCCAGTGGGGACGTTAATGCCAAAAAGAATAATGGTGTTACCCTCTCTTCTTATCTAATATCAAAGTTTTGACAAAATTGTATAGCCATATGATGAAGTTCCTGTAGGAGTTCCTCTGGAAGTTCCAGAAGATCCTCCAGCGTTCCTCCATAAGTTCTACCGGAAATTTCTGAAGTACTTCATTCGGAATTTCCTGAAGGAGCTCCTCAAGAATTAAATGCAGAAGTTCCCCCGAAGTTCATCCGAAAGTTTCTGCATGAGTTCATCCGGAAATTTCTGTATGAGTTACTTCAGAAGTTCCTGTTGGAATTCCTCCAGAAGTTCCTCCGGAAGTTCCCGTAGTAGTTTCTCCGGAAGTAACCATAGTAGTTCCTCCGGAAATGGCCGTAGAAGTTCCTTTGGTTCCTGTAGGAGTTCCTTCGGAAGTTTCTGTGGAAGGTTTCAGTAGGTTCCTCGGGATGTTCTCATATGAGTTTCTCCGGAAGTATCTGGGGAAATTTCACAGATGTTTCCTCTGGAAGTTATCCCGGAAGTTTATCTACGGCATCTTCCGGAATTTCTTTTGCAGTTTTACCGGAAAGTTTTCTTAAAGTTTTTTCGAAAGTACCTCTTATATTTCTTGTAAAAGTTCCTCTTGAAGTTTTTGGAGGAATTCCATCACAAGCTCCTCCGGAAACTTCTTTAGGAATTAATTCGGATGCTCCTTTGGGAGTTTCTCCAGAAGTTTACCTAGGATTTTCTATGGAAGTTCCACTAGGAAAGTTCTGAAGTTCTTGTAGAAGTTTATTAATAAATTATTTATTATGAGTTCCGCAACGAATTCATTTGTAAGTTCCCCTGAAAGGTGCTTTAGAATTTCGCCAAGGAGTTTCTGCAGAAGTATTCCCTACTCTAGAACTTCCTATAAGTGTTCCTCCAAAAGTTACCCTAAAAGTTCTTCCTGAAGTTTTGATAGGAATTTGGAAGATTGCCATGGAGTTCCGCAAGATGTTTCCCCAAAATCTGGAGTTTTTTCGGAAGTCTTTTTAGGATTTCTTCTGCAAGTTAGCTCCCCTAAGAGTCCCTTGCAAGTTATCGTAAGAATTGATTGTACCCTGTTTGGCATAGAGTCGCTTGGCATAAAGCCGTTTGGCATAAAGTCGTTTGGCATAATGTTTGTTCGTTGGCATAATGTTCGTTTGGCATAATGGCCGTTTGGCATAATGATTGGCTTAGAATAAATTTCGGAATTTTTGAAGCTTTTCCCGAGATCAACTCGGTGGTGGTCATAGCAAACATTTTCGGTAGGTTATCAACAAGCGTGGTCTTCGTTCAGAGATTTTCCAAGCTATGAATGTCAAAAATTGTTGTGACATTAGAGAGTATTGCTAAATGAAACTCATGACGGGTCTGGTGGAAGATCTTTTCGGAATAATAATTTTCTCTACATCCCAGAACACAGAGTATCATTGAGCTTGTTGCGATATACATATTTGAAAATAGTAAATTGGCAAAAAAAAAGTTCGCAATAATTAATAAAGGGAACGCTCATAGAATATTTCGCTGCAGATCATGCTCTGTCCCAGTTTGGACGTAAGACTTGATGAAAATTACTTGACAAAAAATGGAAAATTTATTTGCAATATACTAAACGCTCTAATCCAAAGATCTATCAATGCAGCATAATGCAAAAATAGAGAGCAGATTATTTCTCGTTTAAAATGTTTAAGGCTCTAACACAAAAAAAAAACTTTTCACAGCATAACTCAAATGAACAACACATTTTTAATAGAAAATATTTGTGGCAAAACTTTTCAAAGATTCAATATAAATTTCAATTTTGGAAGTGTACATCAAAAACACCGTCTGTTATCAAAAGAAGGGAAAATTTGTGATTGAAATAACATTTTTCCAACATATCTCGAAAGGAGATCATGTACTTGCAAAAAAAAATATATGTTGAATATTGGCAGATTCTAAAGAAATTATCATTATAACAGCACGTTTTGCAAGAATTAATAAAACAGCAAAATATAAAAATGGTTAACATTTAGCTTTATTAAATAATGAAATTTGAAACAGTATAAATATAAAGAACAACCTATTTTTAAAAGAAGGCAAAATTTATGATAAAACCAATAGAAGATTGGACGCCAAAAATTATTGCGGCGTAAAAAAACGAAAAGACTTCATAAATTGCATTCAGAATCATCGAAGTGGCTGTGCTACTTTTCCCTGAATGTCTTTTCTCCGAATGTCGGTTTCCCGAATGACCCTTTTCCCCGAACGACCGGTTTCCCCTAAATGTGGTTCAGTTTAAATAGGTGCTGTAATAGTCTTCAGTGGCTAGATAGTGAACGAGAAAGGATGATAAGCATTCAAAATAAGGAGGTATTCTGTTATTCTTGGCTACATACACATTTTGGCAAAAATGCTGAGTACGGTAAAACTCGAAAGAACCACCAATTAAATAAAGAAGGGTGCATATTAATATAAATAAAGAAGGTGGCCAATTCGTTCACCAACCTTAAATGTATAAAGTTACGACAATTATGAGTGTTTGAAACTTTTCGGGGAAGTGGGTTAATCGGAGAAACGGGATATTCGAGGAACTGGCATTCGGAGAGATAAGTAGGAGGAAAAGTAGCACAACCCATCGAAGTAACTGCAGTAATAGATTTCTCTTTTCGCTGCTCAGATCAATGTTATCGATTGACGCCCTTTTGTCAGTTGGATGAAAAATTATTTTTTTTAAATATAGGTCCAAAGAACAGCCTTTGTATAAAAGATGGTGAATATTATTTAGATTTTAAATCAACAATTTTTATACCTATTATTATGGTTACATCATATTAAAAAAAACATAGATGGTTTGAAAGAAGGGTGAATTTGTGCTAAATATATGAAAATCTTCAGTGCAAAAATTTATTCCAATAGCGAAATTCAAAAGAAGTATTAATATTAGAAAGAAGGGAAATTTCTGGATAAATAATAAAATACTATTGGCAATAACTTTCCCAGTTTTAGTTTATTCAAGAGCATATGATTTTTGAAAGTGTCATTTTGTATCAATTGACTCCAAAACAAGCCTGATGTCATCAGAAAGATTCAATAGAAACGTAAAAACGAATGTCATCTTAATAAATTCTTGATTCCAGACTCATTATGCCAAACGACTTTACGCCAAATTACCATTATGTCAAAATGCTTCTAAGTTCCGCACGAATGCCTTCGGAAATTCAATTAGGAGTGGCTCCAGATGATAATAAATCTTCGTGCTGTTTAGTGGAATACCTATGAATAGATAGAATACCAAATTTAGTACTATACCATTGAATGGTATAGTACTAAATGCGCTGCTCCAGATGTTCCGCAAGGATTCCTTCCGGAAGTCCCGCTTGGAGTTCTTCCGCAAAATTTCCTAGAAGTTCCTTTGGAAGTTAACCCGTGAGTTTTTTCGGCAAAACCACTAAGAGTTGGGAGTTCCTCCAGATGTTCCGCAAGTATTTCCTCAGGAAGTTTCGCTCCGCAAGATTTCCCAGGATTTCTTCCACGAGTTTTTTCGGCGGTTTCGCTAAGAGTTCCTCCTAGAGGGTCTTGTCCCGGGAATCCCGGAACAAAAATCCCGGGAAATCCCGGGATCTAAAAAATCCCGAATCCCGGGATATTTTCGAAAATCCCGGGATTTCCCGAAATTGCATATTGATCTAGAAAGTCCTGTTTTATTTTTTTTTTCGGCATGTTTTATTGGTGACTGATGATGTAAAAATGTATTTTAGTTATTGCATTTAGCTTACTCAATAAGAAACTTTATTGAGATTCAAGGCCACTTATGGTTAAACTGGTACCCCAGCAACACATATGTTATAATTGTGTATTATCAACTGATATATAACTAATATTAGTCATATATTAGTTGATAATACGCAATTATAACATGTGTGTTGCTCGGGTATGTTTGTTACGTAATTAGCTTAGCTTAGACTGACTACACATATGAATGGTTGCTATTCCGTGATTGACCGAGGTCAGTGAAAAGGCACAAAGAATCAACTAGAAGATCGGCTGGGATTGGCCATAACCTTCTTCAGTGTGCATAATTCAGTGCCTCTATTTATACATGGTCAATAACGGCGCCGGCCACGTTCTTGCAGTCAGGTGGGATTGGGGGAAGGAATGTTAGTGTGTAACCTTTGCTATTTGGAGACCGTGTTTGCCTCTACATCTCCACAAAGGTTACTGGGAGGGATGTTTGTTAATGGGGAGGATCGTTGGGTCACAGGATTTACTTTGATAAGCGATTAGACCATGATAAATAATTATTTGTGAGCTATAAATATGCTTATATGTAAATATAATATTTGCATTTGGTATGAACAATATCTAACAATATCAATAAGCTTGCGAGAAATGCTTGGAAGAATTCAAGGAGCAATATTCAAAGAATCTCTGAATAAGTTCTAGAAGAAATTCTTAGAGAAAATACCGGAGTACTTCCTTTCAGCATCTCCGTAGTAATCCCTGAAAAAAACCGAAGTGGAATAATTCCAGTAATGTTTACTTAAAAAAAATAATCACGGAGAATTAATTCTTTTAGAAACCCCGGAGTAGTTCCTGGAAGAATTCCTGAAGAAAATCCCAGATGAATTACTAAAGGAATTCACGGAGTGGTTCCTGGAGAAATTCTCCGAAGAGTTCCGGGGTGATTTTTCTGAGAAATTTTTGAACGAGTTAGCGAAAGAATTCCCGGATTTGTTCGCTGAGAAATTTTCAGATATTTTATGGAGGAATCATTGGTGTAATGCCTGTAAAAATAGTCGGAGCGATTTTCAGATGGATTCCTCTAAGATTTTCCGGAAGTATCATTAGAAGCACTTCAATCACTAAGGTACATCCTGAATAAATCCCCTCGATGGAATTACTGGAGACAATTCCCACCGAGCAGCCCGCAATAAATTCCATCAAAATTTTACTTCTATCTAAGTCGCCACAGTACGTGAAAGGCCAGGAGCCAGAGTATTGCTACACGTTAGTAAGGATACTTCTGTAGAAAGGACTATTTTGAGCATATTACGCTTTAAACATGCTTTGAAGTGGTATTCTGCATGTAGTTTAACCTTTAAGAATACATCATAGCTTTGATAAAATTGTTACTTTCCAGATAAATACAAGCTGTACATAGGGCCAAAGGCGTTTTATAAGAATTATATAAAGCTATATGAAGACCTATTAGCATTATATAAGCTGTATATCAACACTTTTCAAAATACGACATTTCGGTACTGCTGACTGGCAGACTAGAATCAGGCTTGATAATACTCCTAAACATCCTCAGAGCTCTATGACATACTCTAGAGCAGCGTGCTGCCTTTGCCTCTTTGAGAGGGAGCGAAAAAATGCTAAGCAAAGAGGGAACGGAAAATGAGCGAAATTCCATCAAAACAGAGTGCTCTCATAACTCCCCAAGGACTGTCTTGTTCGGGTGTGACACTCAAGAGTTCTTTTGAAACGTGAGTAATGGTGAGCATCGCAGCAAGAGAGAGATAGGGAGAGTACCAGAAAAAAAAATCCTCGCATTTGTTTGCACTCGAATCGCTCGAGAAGCTGTGTTGCAAATTTTGAGTTCAATTTTTACTCCACAGAAAAACGGCAAAATTGTCTTATCTTTGCATCGCAGAGGATTTTCTATCAAGCCTGACTAAAATTAGAGCATTTTGTAATCACTCTGAACATTTCAAAGAGAAAGGAACTTTAAGTATGAGGAGAATCGATATAACATTTGCTAATTAAAATGAGCATCATAAACTTTCAAAAAAGGCTGACTTTCATCATTACAGCTATTGTCAAGTTAAATCCCATGAAGTAATGAAATAAATTTAATTAACCCTAGTTGATGTGACGTCTTGATTCCACTTAAGAAACTCAACGATAAAATCGAAACAACCACTTCACCACTGTTGATTCGAAACCTAATTTGCAGATTGATTCCACAAACCACTTTCATCTGACGAAACCTGACACAGGCCGCTCTCGGACCCCTCCAGCTTGCTAATAAATAACCATAAATAATATATAAAATTATTGTGCCCTCCTTACAATTCTCTTCTTACGCACAGTTTCTCGGCTCCCACCAGCAGAGGAACTGTGAAAGCCCAAAACTCGGTCACCAGTGCCAAGGTAAATTGTTGGGCTATTGTCTGAACTATTAAAAATGGAATCTCTCCAGAGCGAATTCAGATCTGCACCCCAAGCGTATTTCGGGTTCTACGGAGCATCCGCAAAGCATAAAAACCGTGAAAACGATAAAAACTAAATAATTTCGGACCCAAACAACACACTCACCTAACAGTGCTTTTTGATGATTTCTGTCAAAACCGGCTCAAAACTCCCAGGGGCAAGACGGATTGTATTTTCGGCAGCACCTGTATAAAAATATTTACCGCCCTCCTCACAGCAGATTTTTGGAAACGGGACGCCAATCTATCCCAGAATATTTTATGATAAACATCAACGGCAAACGTTGTTGGTCATAACCCGTTAGACCGTTTCGGACGTCGTTTTTCGCACATCTTTAATGAACCTGTTCCCGCGCGTCGCGGCAGCTGTTGCTGGAATTGCCCTGAAGGAGTTTCCCTCCGAGCCAGCGCCGCTTGATGCGAAATTAGCAAACGCTGAGCGAGCACGATTAACACAACGCACAGTGGTTCGATGTAGAACGATTGTCGGCTAAACCCTTGAACTTACATTCGCAATCCTAAAATTGGTATTCTTTGACAAAGCTTCCCAAACGTTGGGTCTCGAATTCCTCTATCACAAAGAATACCAGGGATTGAATGCTGAGAGAATTGAGAGCATCTCTCACTTATCGCTCTCCGTAACAATCATGGACCGCAGCACATCATGAGAATCTGTTTATCATCTTCTCTGCCCATAACTGCATATTTGTAACATTCGACAAAAGTAGGCATTGAGTAAATGGAATACCAAGTGTGCATTTTATTGCAGTATGGGAGGAAACTAAAATTTCAAAAAATTACCAGTTACTCAAAAATGCTTATTTGAGTCTGATATTTTGTACAACTCATATTGCATACTAGGTGAATAGTCAGAAAATAATTCTGATAGAAATTTCATTGCTATTAGATTACGAGGCTCATTTTTTATTTCAATGTGACTGTTATGCGGTTATAATTATCAATGTGACAAAACAACTTGGTATTTTTTTCGAATGTTCTAGAACAATCTCACAGATTTCATTAAGTTGATCAAAAGTATTTATCATTTGATGACTCTCCATGGTATTAACTCCAATTTGTCAAAAATGTCGAATGTGACGGTTATGCAGTTATGGGCAGTTCTGCTACATCTCTGATTTTATTGAGGAGACAACAGTGCATGATAAAACTCATCTAAACAAACTCCAAACCTGCGGAGCACTAGCGCCATACGATGTTCAAGGATTGTAATCATGTCAATACAATAAAACTCCTACCCCCAATGATAGAACAAAGAGAGAAAAATGGATGTTTCGTCGCTCTCTCTCTCTCTCTCTCTCTCTCTCTCTCTCTCTCTCTCTCTCTCTCTCTCTCTCAGGAAGCCGAGAAAAATACTACCTACCAGAGAAAATTACTTTCTTTTGCCATCCTCGAACCACTGTGCAACGTCTGGATTTTTTTTTCCTCTACCGCCGGCTCAAGATTCTCGTTGAAGAGGATTCAAGTGTGCATTTGACCAGTTGGGGTCCACGAAGCAAACAAGCAAAAAAACTGTTGTAAAAACGTTCAAGATACATAATTAAGATCTATGGAATATGAATGAGTATGAAAATCGGTCATAATCAGTGATAATCTACTTAGCACGTGGGCTTGGCGAGATATCTTGAACCGTTCCGTTGCGTTGGTTGCTGCAATGGACGGATGAACCGAGGGAAGTGGGATGAAATTATCACGGAAAGAAACGGTCAAGAGCTGTGGATCACTTGTGGGTAGATGTGCTTCAGTGAAGATTTTCGCTGAGTAGCACTTGCTGAATAATGAGGAAGTAGATCGAAATTAAGGGGGTGTTCAACAAATGAAAGGTACTTTCACTACAAGGAAGAGCGCTTTCCTGGACTTCAAAAGAATTATAGGAGATTTTTCCAGAAATTTATAGATAGATTTCTTGAGAAATTTATCCAGGTTTCTTCAAAAATATACCCTGGGTATTTTCCACAAACATTCTTAGAATTTCCGTCAAAATTTTCGTTTTAAACCAGAAATTTATCTGAGACTACCTTCATGAATTACCCCCAAGATTCTTATAGGACTTTCTTTGAAGATTTTCTTAAGATATTCTTCCAGAAAATTCTTAACCCAGATAATTGATACCGTAATTGTTCAGGAATTTCACCAAATGTTTTTCTAGGATAAAAAAAAACTCTGAAGGAAATTTTGAAGTAATCTCTTATGAAGCTGATTGACAAATACCTTATCAATTTATGCGAGACAGACCTTCTGCTACAATTTCTGATCTTCTTACTAAACCGTAGAGAATGTCTTAGAGGATTCTCAAGACAAATAGCAGGAATGCAAAGTTGAAGGTAAAATACAAAACAAATCCCACAAGATTTCCCAGAATAATCATCAGAGAAATGTTAAAGTTATTCCTTGCAGCATCATTGGGTCAATTTTGTAAGAACCCCTTTGAAAATGGCTTGAAGGATTACTGGAAATATGGGTACGAATTTCTTGAGAAATACTAATACTAGATTAAAACTGTAAAAATCATTTGTGGAGTTTCCTGGAACAATTTATATTTTAGTGCGATCTAGAAAATTATTTTTAACAGAACAAAGATCAGTATACTCAATTCTCTCCTAGCAAATTATAATCTACATCGAATTGAAAAAGTAGGGGGATTAGGGGCATAATGAACATACGGGGCGAAATGGAGATAGAGTCTCTGAGAATATACATACTTCATCAAAACTTCATACACTGCATGAAATCTGTATTGCATTTGGAATGTTTGACGGTATAAAGGTTTATGTTTTGCTTCAATTGTCCTTTGGAATTTGACTTTTCACAGTTTCAAACTGTCATATAAGCAAGGCGGTTGGAAAATCTAGTTTTTGAGCAAAGTAACGAACCTAGAGAGGCTCTTTTAAGCTATTATGACTGAGGGAGAGCCCTTCTAAATATCGGAATGATTGACATTCATTAAATATATTGGAATCACTAAATTTCATGCAAGTGTTCATTTTGCCCGATACCTTTTTACCAGCCTCGTTTTCGACCCAATTTTCTACCTCGTTTTTCTGACATTTAATATAATTTTGATTACCACGAATGAATGTAGCACGTCGTACTAACATCAAACTTGAAAACTAACCGGGGGTAAATTCAAAACATTGCCGTTTTATGATCTTAAAAGGAATATTTGCTAAACGTGTCCATTATGTCCCTAATTCCCCTTGTGCATATTGGTTTAATCAAAAGATTCGAGTAGGCACCGCTATAATAACAAGCCTTTTATTTATGATTCAAAAAATTGACGTTTACACCCGACGTAATCGACACTTACAATTCATCAAATCCATAACGGAATAAACATATCATTTCATGACTGACTAGTCAGTCGACATTTGATCTTCACACTTTGCCTATACAAACGCATCTAGAAAAAAAAGCTCTTTCGCACACTCGAGTACTCAGAGGGATCATCAAGTGGGCGTTGCGACTTGACCGCTGCCAAACCACTTGATAGCCCATATATGGTAGGTGTACAAGATTCGTTACCCTAACGAATAATTTGGTTTATAGATCAATCTCTTCGGTTCCTGGATTCGCTACCTACATTGTTTTTGTATTATTAATATATTGGTTGCGAATTCAGGAATATCATTGCAAAATAAGCTGCAACAAAGGAACATTTTTAAGAAAAAAATATGTTTTGTGTCATTTTTTTCACTTATTTTAATGTTTTAGAGAATGTTGTCACATAATTTGATGTAAGAAACTCTAAACAATTTGTGGCGTGAAACGGAATAATCCTGTGTGGCGAATACTGGTACATCTACCCTACATGGCCCTAACGTGAAACGCGTTCGAGTGCCATTCGATGATGAGAGTTGTAGAGGCAACAGCTCGTTGAAAGTTGCGCACTGGCTTATTTATTTATTTATACTTGATCGCCAATGAATTCGTATGCGCAACCCGCCGCGGTCGACTGTCTGATGACTGGGTATCAACAAATCAGCCATCTTTTAATACTCACGTGAGTTAAAGAGTTAATCCTCGACTCATCGCAGCGCAGGTGGCTTCGTTTTTTGCAAAATTTTCATGTGTTGCGACACATCATGAATATCGATAGTGATAAAAAAAGAACTGGCTCCAGAGAGGATCGAACTCACGACCTTCGCGTTATTAGCACGACGCTCTAACCAACTGAGCTATGGAGCCGCTGTGATCAACTAGGTGAAAATAGGGCTACTCAAATTTGGAACAGTGACACGGAAAGCTCTTCATGGTACTTTTCACGAGGTTGTTTACCAGGAGCGAAGAATTTGCGGAAGGATGGCTCTGATAACAGAAACGAACTTCTTATTGTAACGGTGTGATAATTGAGAATTCAAAGTACATTCAAAGTACTGCAATTCTCATGTTACAGTATTATTCTCATATTATGTATGATCCCGGAGCTATGCAAAGTGAATTTATTTTTTACGTATTTTGACGTAATATCGATTCATGAAAATATTAAATTGTGGGACTTTAGAAACCTATTTCAAGCAAGCTTCTAAATAACCTATAACTTATATTAAGTATGACTCAATTTGATTCTATGTATTATTCAAACATCGAACCATTTGCCGATAAGGGAACGTCAATAAATTACTTGGCATTTTTGGTAGTTTTATGACACCCTCCTTCCCCATGGTAGCCTGGTTTTTTTTTATCTAATACATGGTTCGTCACAAAATCCGCCCTCCCTCCTAAGATACTACGTTATTTTTGGGCGGTCCCTAATAGAACAACGTTCAACGCGTTATGGTTAGACTACTTACCAAAATATAAGATATATCTAGTGTAATTTACAGTAAAACCTCAATTTATTGATGCATCGTAATTCGACTCATGGAGCCACACTACATTTTCATGGACAATATAATGGTTCTCTGTGTTGTAATCTTTTTTGGCTATTACTGTATTTTTAGGGATAACATTACGATAATAATTTTTGTAGCATTTTTCAGTGAATTTCTAACGAAAACATATAAAATTTGTGGTAAAATAGAATGAGATTATTATTACAAAATATCAAACGTTCAGAAAAGAAAAATTGTCTGACGAAATTATCAACATAATTCCTATTGGTAATCCATCAGCAACGCCATCAAAGAATGATATAAGAGAATTTACCAATTTTTGTAGTCTAGAAATACGCTTCTACTGCAATCATTATTTTGTTTACCTGTTTACTTTTGTGCATTGCATAATTTTCTTTCGTTTCACATCGACAGTATATTGAAATAATTCTACATTGTTACTTCAATACGGCCTAACTGACATCAGTGATTTCTCTTCATCGAACCTCTCTCTCGCTAATAATTTCGCTAAATTATATAAATATGTAATATTTCTTGTTAATGAAGCAAGATATAGAGATTTTTCATCCCCTACGAAAATAGAATCAGTTTCCTGCAATAACGCAAAGAGAGCCACGATGAAGAGAAATCGATGAATGCAAAAAAGCCCTTATGAAAAAAGCTGAATTTTCCAATGCTTCAAACTTTTCATGCGAGTGTGACTATTATCGGCACCGTCGTTTTCTTCGACAGCATTTCCATAATAACTGCGTTCTATTTTTGGCAACTCGTAATCGCTCAACCATTTTATATAAGGTATCGTGGGGTAAGTGGATACAGAAAAATCAATAGTTAACTTCGTTGTTATGTATAGCTAACGTGAACAGTTTAACTCAAATTTTTTTCTGTGGATAACAAATAAGGGACTATAATACTTCAAATCGTCATTTATTTCGATTTTTCTGATTGTTATGTATTGAGAATGAGAGACTTGAAAATTTGCGCCAAATGATCCAGTTGCAGCACCATGGTGGGGTAAGTGGATCACCATTAAAAAAAAATCTGTTCTCGAAACAAATGTAGTTTGATTATGTTTAATAAGAATGATATTACCCTCGCACTTGTTATTAGTGCTAGTAATGTCACATTTTATAACTTTAAAATTAAAAAGTATCTTTATTTAATCAAAATATAATAAAAAGTATGTATATATTAGTTCATACTAATTAGAACAAAAAAAACATTGTAACTAGAAAAATTTGGAGAAAATTCATCCATTTATACGCATAAGTTATACAGAAGTATTGAAGGATTATTCCTAACGATATTTTCGAAAAGCACTCTTGGTTTAAAAATATTAGTTACATTTACTTTTGAATAACAAACTGAAACCCTTCTGTTTTATTTATGAATATATGTGTATCATCTGTCTAGAACAATTTATATGGTCAAATCATGTACGAGACTATGCTTTCGATTGGAAAATTAGTATATTTTGCCCTTTTACAACTCAGCTTAGATAAACCACGAAAAGTTTCGTGTGAATTTTGAAATTGTTATTCTTTTTATATTTTTTTAAACCAGAAAGGTTAAAAAAAACTTTTAGGTGGATTAATTCAAATGTTCTATGGTCAATTTAACAAATTCAAGCTGGGAATGGAACAAAATAAAGGAAAACAACATTTGCGGGTATTAAAGCTTATTAAAATTCTCCTAAGCAGTCTGCCAATAAATGATAATTATTCTTGATCCACTTACCCCACCCCGCTAAATAGTAGGGGTAAGTGTAGCATGTCCAATATATTTGTATTTATTCATAAAAATGACATATTTTCATTGTGATTCATTCAATAAGAACTGAAATGCTCACCATGTGTCGAAAAAAAATAATAGAATTTGATTTTAGACAGAGATACAATGGATTTTTGATTGATGGAAAACAATTTTCAAATTAATTACTTTTTGCAGCTAACAAGTTTGCTTGTGTTAGTGTACGTGTAGTACCAGTTTTGCAATAGTATCAGTGTGGGCGTAAGAATATAACCTAAAACGAAGCAATGGTGCGAAAACATTCAACATATCCAAGTATTTAGGCTTTATATTGACAAATGATCCACTTACCCCACTGATACACTTCCCCCACTGTACCTTATCCCTTTCTGGATGGACAGTTTTTCACCTTTATGATCAAGTTTCTCTTGATATGTGTTAACGCTTCTTCCCGATGAAAAGAGCACCAGCTGTTTTTTTTTTAATTTATTGTGATTTTTTTTATATTAGATGGTGCAATATATGAACAATTTCGAAAATGTATGTTTTTCAATAGTAAATTAAAAAATACAACTAGGAAATAACTAACTTTTTTTATTATAATATTTTTTTCGAAACCTTTTCAATGTAATTTCTAGCGAAGGATGAACATACTATGGTGGAGTAGCTAAAAAAATATTTGTTGAAATTTCTAAACCATTTGCAAAACTTTTCCTGTCACAATTTTCAAAGGTATTTAGAGCGAGAATATTTTTTACTTCAAAAATATTCTCATAAAATTGCTGTTTAAATTTCATTATAATTTGAAATGTGAGTAAAGAAGAGGTTGACGGAACAAATAGTCAAAAAATCGAGATTTTTTTTAAATAACTTTAAACCAGTCATTTTTTTATTCAAAAAGTGCTTAGTTTTAGTCTTAAGGAAAAATATAGAGTTGGAGAAAATTTATAACCGACTTTTTGAAGAGATTGTTAGTAATTGCTTAATTATGTAAGATAATTTTTGGGATTTTTTAATCCACATAGGGGCGATCCATTGATTACGTAAGGGTTTATGGGGGGAGGGAGGGTTTGAGATTTCTTACGCGTCATACAATTTATTTTTAGTTTTCATACAAAAAATCTTACCATGGGGGGAGGGGGGGTTGAAAAATCCCGAAAATTGTCTTACGTAATTAATGGACCGCCCCAAGAACTCTCAGACCCCTTTTCCCCATAACCTCCGGGGAGTCCTCTTCTTATTAGTGATGCTTTGATGGATTAAGGCAGACATTTATTAAAATAGGATAATAGTTCTTAACTGATTTTAAGAGAAAAAATGAATTTGAATTCTTCAGAAATTCTATAACAATTTTCGTCTACTACATTGTAGGTTCCTCAGAGATTATTTTTTCAGTTAGGAGCTGCACGATGGCTTGATTATCAGAACTAAACCCATATGTTGCAACATTTTACCTCTAATTGTGCCAATTAAGCTGGAATGGACTATGTTGCTAACAAATATGAAGATGGCCTAAAGAATTGCTTAAAACTCGATGTAGGAGCTTCTCTAGGAATTCTTCGATAATTTCCTGGAATAACTAATTAATTATTTTCCTTTACCATTAAACAAACAGAAATATTTGAAAAATAATATAAATATAGTAGTAACTGAAGAAATCGATAAAATCATTACTCTAAGAATTTCTGTAGACATTCCTTGGAAGGTTTGAAATAATGCCTGTGGAATGTAGTGCATATAGCAGTATATGAATGCTAAAGGATTTCCTGGCGCACATTCTGAAGAAATTTAGTTTAGCAATTCTTGAGCAATCAGCAGAGGAATTTCTGGTCGAATTCCAGGGAGAATTCTTAAATGAATTCCAGATGAAGTACCTGGATGTATTTCTAAATATGGACAATCCCAAAATATCTTTGAGGAATTTGGAAAAAAAAAAACTGTTGAAGGAACTATGGAAAATTTTCGCAGGGATCTCTGAAGCTTCAATAATTTGAACCAGAATTCATTGTGAGGAGGAAAAGGAAAAAGAAGTGCCTCAAGAGACCATTTTCAAGGTGTCCATTCAAAATCAATTTTTCAATTCCCGGATTTTTCCGGTTGCTTAAAACACTTTAAAACCTGATGGCAAAATGATCCTGCAACATGATTTTTTTTATTGAAAATGGTCAAAACTACTTTTTTATATAACGTTGTGAAACGGTTAAAATTTTGAACAAAAAATTGAACCAAAATATATAAACTATATGTTAAAATATCTAAAAAACAATTCATGAACTAGAATTTATATGAAGTTCAGATAGATTTTGGAATTGTATAAAAATGTCTGCTTCGTGTATCTAAATTTAGACTATACTTCCATAAAAGGCCCAATCCATTACCTTCTAAGAATGCCTTCGGAATTATGAGTTAGACATGGTCCATGGCTGGTTCCTTGAGAAATTCTTAATTTGGTGAAACTCATTTTAAATCCAAGGAGAGATGTTTTCAACAGAAACCATATCTCCGAATACATTTCATTGTTCTCCTATGAAACTGACTAACACTTTTGACAAAATTCCAAAATTGCATCTTCTATGCAATTGAAATCAAAGGTTTGGACAAGAATCTCGTAAGAAATTGAACAAAAATCTAACCAAGGACATTGCTATTCATTTATCTATCAAAGATCTTGCCAAAAATTTATGAAAAATCTTACAGTTTTACAATTTGTTGGGGAGGATTGGCAGAATTCGCTGTAAATATGCTGAAATCCATACAAAATACCTTAAGGGGCCGCTTTGCCATAGATCAAGGACTAGTCCAACTATTAATCCAGATAAGGCTTCACCAAGAATCAATATGATCAGGTTAAGGGACTAAATGTCGAATGCCAAAACGTCGAATGACAAAATCAATTTTTAACATTGTGCCAGATGCATGGTGGTCGATTAAATATACTATGACGTCTGACACATAGGGAATTATTTATTCTTTCGGGAGAGAATAATTCTCATAAGAAATGTTCATTTCCTTCCAATTGTCTCGTTTCAACGTTTTGTACTTTCAACGTGTTGTCCCTTCGATGTTTTGTCCTTTCGACGTTTTGGCATTTGGCGTTTTGGGATTCGACGTTTTGTCACCCAACCGTATTATCAATAACCGCAGAAATCCTCCAAGCCAAATTATCTATGAATCGTTCATGATAATCTCCCATGAAATATACCAATTTATTTACTTTACTATTTACTACTACTAAAAACCTTATTAGAAATCTATCAATTATCTTTTCAAAGATGTCTTAGAGAGAACTTTCAAGAAACTGTACAATTATCGATTTGATTTCCTTTAGGATTACAGAAACTTTTTGGAGAATTGCATCATAGTAGTGACGAAGTCTGCAAAGAGATCTGGTATACCAGCTTTGGGTATATGAGACAAATAACGTGAGGGAGTATTTAAAATCAAAAAGGGGATTTTTCCCGCTAACTGTAAAGCTTTATGCATTTGAATTCAAAAAGTCAGCAAAATAATAAAAACGTTGTTAGTGGATTAAAAAGGTATAGAAAATAATTGTTTAGTATGATATTAGCGAAAAACACGTTTAAGGTTGACCAAGTTTTTAAGCTGCTACCAGATTTGCATGACTTGGTATTCCGAAGTTTTTTTTATACCATTCTCACTTACTGTTTGTATTCTTGATCTTCGATCTATTTTGGTTTGGTAATTCCGAAAACGTAGTTGATAATATTTTTTAAATTTTATTGACCGATTTCGTGATAAAACGTTTTCCTAGAACGAGTATTGCAAAATTAAAAAGGGGATTGTGCCCTAGGGCGGGTTTCAAAATTCAAAATTCAAAAAAAGTTTGAAAATCAAATTTCCCATACTTTTTCTATATCCTCACGATAAAAATAGAATAGTTTGTTGAAATTTTTAGCTTTTTCGTTGGTGATTTAAAGGACCAAAGACGATGTAATGTTCTAAATACGTAAGATCTGTAATGTAAATAAAAATTTTTCGTCGAGTTTTGAACACTCATTTTTCAAATCATAATTAGGAAAGTTGCTGAAGACACAAATCTTTATATGGTTAATTTTTTTGGCATTTTTGCAAAAATTTGCAGCACATGGAGAGCTAAATCATAGTTAACCAATCAATGAATATCTCATTTCCCATCCGTCGGATTGAATTGCTCTCTTCGACAACTTCGTTTATTATGGTTTGAAGAATGAGTTTCCACAATGAGATGATAAAATTGTGCTTAAATTTCAGTTCTAATGTATTTGGAGCATATTTAAAAATTTCTCCATAGTATTGTCTATATAAACATACATCATCGTTGGGCTACCTTTAAATCACCACTGAATCACAGAGCAATGGTGAGGAAGATATGAGATGGATTTTTTTTTCTCAAATTTTGATCCACCCTACTGTACCACCTGTTCATCATAATTCATAGCAGGCAGAAGATAAAAAGA
Source organism: Aedes aegypti (assembly GCF_002204515.2). Taxonomy (NCBI): domain Eukaryota; kingdom Metazoa; phylum Arthropoda; class Insecta; order Diptera; family Culicidae; genus Aedes; species Aedes aegypti. The sequence continues at coordinate 120,056,024 of NC_035107.1, forward strand.
TATGACTTTTATAAAAATGAGATTGATAAATGCGTGTGAATCGCATGTAAAAAAAAGTTTCCAACCGACCGTGACAGGACTCGAACCTGCAATCTTCGGATCCGAAGTCCGACGCCTTCTCCATTAGGCCACACGGCCGCCGATGATAACCGGTCTCTAAAATACGAACCGACTATTTTTAGCCCTTGTTTCCCCTACCACCAACGAGGGCAGTGTGATAACCAAAACGAAACGCGGCGAACAGGTTTACGATTACTGTAGAAGAGTAGAGGATGGTGTTTCTGACCAATATGTGCGCATGGTGGTGTGGTCAATAACAAACCCCTAACGCGGCAAAACGGAGGGAAAGAAACTGAAACCGGTGAACGCAATAATAAAAAATCAACGGTATTGTATACGTCGTCTACCTACTCGCTAGCGATCCGTGTGCACAACTTACGATGCGATAATTTGTATGGAATTTTGCCATAATAGACGGTGTAGAATTGAAAGGGGAAGCGAGACACAGGCGAAAAAGCGAACCAAAACAAACAGCTGATATGAATAATCCGGTGGAATCTACCGAAGGGGACGAACCGGACAAGTGAAGGAGAATTCTAGCATAATGTGTGAAAAGAGAGTAACTCTAAAATGTGAACCAATGAGATTTTATGCTCTCTTTAATTAAATTATTATTTATCTGGTTCACATTTGAAATTCATCCCTCAATGTGTTTTTATGAAAACCATCAAAAGGCCAATTTGAAATCAGAGCATCAACTAGGCTTAACTCGCATCCAAACAAACTAACTCCAACAATTTTTTTTTTATTTTGAATAGGATTTTTAGTATGTTCATGAAATTTTTAACTGAATATAATTTGATTATCTAGAAACACAATTTGTATATCATTTAAATAGGACTTATGAGTGGTGAGTAAAACCTTTTCAAGAGAACTTATCGATGTTTATTTTTATCAGTTAGGCCCTTATCACATGTTATACAAGTACTAGCAATGTAGAGCACTCTCAACAACCGGTAGCACATATGCTCCGCCAAGCAAAGAATATAGGATGACGCCATCCAGCGCTCCGGAACGACAGATGCAAACAAATCGAAAGCGTGTGTGTGGAACAGTTATTGAATAACTGTAAAATCCAGAAACCGGCCCAAAATCCGAATCGCGTGTGTGTGTGATCTTCGGCCGGGGACCAGCAAAAAACAAAATTAGTCCAATCGTTAAGATTAAGTGAAGCCAATCGTCACGAAGACGACGACGACGACGACGCATAATTGGCAAACTGCTCTCCCTTCCTTCCATAATCGCTGTTGTTTGTTAGTGGGTCAAATCCATTGGCACGTTTTTGGATTGGGTCTATTTCTGGATTTGAGGAATACAGGGCTGGTAGCTATACACTTTTTAGCGATTTGATCAATTTTTGGGAACCAGTTACTACGTGTAGAGTCCAGTTGTGTCACTACTTTAACTATTTTAAGAAAAGAATAAAAACAAAATAACTCGGACATTTCTTCGAGAAATTTGATTGTGTTAAGTCAAATCATCAAAGCCCTACGGCGCCCGAGCCTGCCAAATAAACGAGATAAGTAAATAAAAAGGTCAAATCATCCCCAGAACAGCTTCATTACAGTATCAACATATTGGTTCACATTGTTTCCCGTATGTTTTGATTTGTCCAAAAAAATACCTCAGGGATTCCTTCATATATTATTTCTGATATTTTTTCAAGAAAACCCTTAGTCCTCCAGGATTGCATCCAGTGATTCTTCCATCGGTTTTTCTAGAATATCCTTCAAAACTATAGATGTCTCCAAGGATTTCTCAGGAAATTCCACATAATTGTCTATCAGAATTTCGTTAAGATTTTAACTAAAAATTTCTCTCCTGTAGGTATCGGGAATCACTCCAGAGATTGCTTCTTAGTTTTTTTAAGTCATTCAATAATTCTAAAAGATTTCTCAAAGAAGTTTTCAAACAAATGTTCAACCATTCTTCCAGGAGTTTTCTATGTTTTTCTCCAAGGAAATGAGGATAGCAGAGCTGAGAAATTTTTGGAAAAAAATCGCATCGTATTCCTATAGCAAATCTTAGGGTAACTTCTGTTAAAATTTTTGTGAGTTCTTAAATAACCCATGATGAATGAAGATGTCTAAAAGAACTCAACCTTGAGCAAATTATACAAGATTTTCTATATTGCTCAATCAATTGAATCTCTGGATAATATCCCGCAGGATTTTGTGAAGGAACTCCAGCAAAAACATAGGACGAAATCTCTAAAGAAAATGTGTAGGAATGATCGGAGGATTTCTGAAAAAAAAAACCTCGTGTGGAACCTTAAATTAACTTTTGAATATTCCATGGAAGAAACAACTCAATAATGAAAAACAGGTCGAATTAAAGAAATTATTTTAAATTTTCCTAATGAAATCACTCGAATAACCGCACGAGTAATTTTGGAGTAATTCTTTGGAATAACCGTAGATGAAATGGCGTAGAAATTCTTGTCAGATTTCTTGGAAAAAATCATGAACGAATTTTATTAAAAACTCTGAAACTAACCTTTGCGGGTTTCCATTGAAAAAAATAAATCTTTGGAAATCTTTGGAACATCTGTTAGAGTAACGACTAGAGAATTCGGTTAAAAAGTTAGTGAAAAAATATCTGAAGGAAATCTTAGTCTTTGGAAAACTGTTCTAAGTATTCCCTGAGAAAATTACTGGAAGTAGTAACGTTGAAGCGCTGATGGATTACTTGAAGCAAATACTGGAGAAATTCCTTTGAACATTCGTTGAAAAAATAACTGAAACAATTGGTAGAGGAATTTTTCGGATCTCAGGAAAGAACCAAGAAGAGAACCCTGTATCAGTTCCTGATAGTATTTTAGATGCAACCCCTGGAGAAACCACTACGCTAATTCCTGAAGTTGTTCTTGAGACATATGAGAATAAATTTTGCATCATAATTATCTGCAAGCAAGATAAGCAAAAAAGAGACTGTAGAGACCATTTTGGTTAAAATAGAGATTTCAGAGACCTTCCATCAAAAATAGACTTGCATACAGATAAAGACCAATTCTCTAAAAGAAACGCGCTACCAGACCTAGATCAAATATGGAGATATTGAAACGTCAATCATGTTTTGGTAGGTCGATAAAATTTCATACTCAAAAGGTTATTCACTGATTAACTCAAATAGCGTTTCATTTTTTAGGGATAATTTTCTTGCAAATAATGGTTGAACATTTTCCACCATGATAATTTCCCTGATTGTGATCGAAATTTTCTGAGAATTCCAAGGTTTTTCCTGGTTGAATCAAAGTCTATGATAATTCCAGTTCTTTTTAACAAAACACAAGGAATAAGTTGGTGAATATTATTCTAAGTATTTATTTCTAACAGTTCTACTAATGACACATTCAATTTCTTAATAGATTCTTTCAAATATTTCATCTTGAATTCTTTCAGGAGCACTACTCAGCACTGTTAAATTAAATGTCAATGTTTATTTTAGGAATCAATTCAGAATTATTAAGACATTACTCCTATTATTATTATTTCTAGGTCTTTGCCATTCTTGTTCCAAAATTCTATCAAGGATTCTTCCATCGATCTCTTCGAAAGAATTCCATTAGGGATTTTTGTAGGAATGCACGTAAGGATTTCTCCAATTGTTCTTTCAAGAATATCTTTGAAAAAAGCTGTGAAAATTCTTCTATTATTTTTACAAGAAATTCTTTGTGGTATACTCCCTTAATTTTTTTAAGACCAACAACTAGTCCAAGAATCAAGATTTACTCTTGGTCATCTAAATTCTTACAAAGGTTCATAAAGAGCTTCTCTGCTAATTTTTTTGAATCTCGTACAGTAATTTTCGCAGGAGCTCTACTTAGAATTCCTCAAAGCATAATTTAAAACAAAAATCCTTCAGAGATTTATCCATAGATTTCTATAAAAATTTTACCAAGAATTAAAAAAAAAACAAAAAGGAGTTTCATTAGGAATTTATTTTAAAAATATTTCGAAAATTCTTTCAAAAACTCCTAGAAGGATCTACCCAAAAAAATATTATAAGGATATCTTTGTAGAAACTTGTGGAATCCAAGAAGTCATATTTTAACCCTCTAATACCCATGTTTTTATTTTCGATCTAAGTATCATTTTTCGCTATATGAAATCGGTCTAAACACGTTTTGGAAAATAATTTATTTTTATTCGCAATTTTATGAATTTTGGTTTTTGATTTATGAAACTTTTATTTTTGAGCATCCCTATCCTTTTCCATTTTTTCTACAAAAATGTTTCAAATTCTTTAAAAAAAAAACAAACTCTTTGCTTATTGGCAAGGTTACATTTCGTTAAGGATTTCCAGAACAAAAATCGGAAACTTGATTTTTGAATGACTTTATGAAGGCAAAATCCCGAAAGAATTATCAGGGTCAATTTCTTAAAAAAAATCTTGAGAGTCATTTTATCTTAATGATTAAAAATATCAGAAAATAATACCGGACAATTGTTTTAAGGAACAAGTGTAATTTTTGATCAAGTTAGAGAGGAAATGAAAGGAGAAATTTCCCTAAAAATATATGTGTATACTCACTGCGGGCTAATGATGAAACCTTCAAATGATGTCTGTCTCATTGTTTCCAATAAGGTACACCCGGGCAAGTTGAAACGGGTGGGGCAAGGTGAAATGCAAAGTTTTGAATATGATGCCATTTAATTTTATCCGATTTCTATTTCTGAAAAGTTGGTGCCATCTGTTAACTTAATGTTTCTGTAATTGAACTTCTAATTATTATTAAATTTTACTATGATACCTTGCCATTTCATCTTACCCCAGCCGTTTCAACTTGTCCCGGTGTATCAAAATTATTATTTTCTTGTAATTTAACGTGAAAATTACATAAGGAACGATCGAACGATGGCGCAGTTTACGAATTTTTAGCCTTATATGTCCGGATGAAGTATTTTGAAGGTTGTAGAAAAAAATCAGCCTTTTTTTATATTCTGCTAAAATGTAACAAACAAATTCAGTGTGCAAATGAGCCGAAACATTTTAAGAACAAGAACACTTACCTTAGCTATTACAAATGAGTTCGCAAACCTTTTTTCCTAAAATCAAACTTATTGTATTACCATTTTTTTATCAAAGAGATACAATACAATACAAATACTATCAAAGGATACTAGTATTAAGAACCATTATCTAAAATTTCTCAAAACCTTTCATGAGGATTGCAATATGGGATTAGCCGTTGAAACTCAAAACTGTTCAATTTTAGAATAAAAAAACATGAATATTCTTTATTTTAAAGTCAATCCTTAAATTTGTTCGAATGAACCTACAATATATATCATTCTATCCTAATATTGCAACATCTTTTAAGAAATCTATTCTCAATTGTTTCAGGAACAAATTTCTCAAAAGATCTTTCGAATTTTTTTTTAAGAGAACGCTTCCAAATATAGTTCAAAATACAGCCATTCCATGAAAACCCAATCTAGTGGGTCACCGAATTCCGTGAAAATTTGCTATTTTGTTCCTTAACCGAAATAAGGATACACGTGCTTTTGGAATTTCTAATTTTTTCTTGAAATTACAGTAATTTTTACTTTTATTGTCAAATTTTCAGCGATGAGATTGGAAATTTTGAGATACAGTTAACTCTCCCTTACTCGATATTCTGTATCTCGATATTTCCCCTAACTCGATGTGACGCGCGGTCCCTTCAATCTAGCATACTTTGATCCCTCTGTAGTCGATACCTCTCTAACTCGATGTTACCTAACTCTATGCGATTTGTTTCAGTTTCCTATGCAAGTTTACCTCTCTAACTCGATATTTCCATGAAAATTTTCAAATATCCTCCAAGTCCTCCATAAATTTGACAATTATGATTATAGTGATAGTAAAATAGAGGGTGATAAAAAATTGAATTTTTGAAGACTATACAAAAACCGATGCTAAATGTACTAAAAATTTACTATTTTTCACATTTAATTTACTATTTTGATTGTACTTTGTCAAAACAATGAAAATTTCAAGAATTGAACAATATGTGTTCTGTAACCCAATACCTCCCTAACTCTATGGTCCCTTCAACATCGAGTTAGGGAGAGTTAACTGTATTTTTTTTTTAATAAAAAATCAGTCATTTTTCATCGGCACACACTGCAGGTCTCAGTGGAATAGATTTTTTATTTAAAAAAAATTGATAACTTTTGAACAGCTCAACTCATTTTCAATTTTTTTTTATTGAAAAGCTTAAGATTTCAACTATATATATCTCCGAGAAAAAAAAATTACATGAAAATATATGAAAAATTCTAGTTTTTAAGGAAATTTTTATATTTTTTTCCGAAAATTTTAAATCTTAAGCTTTAATTCCATAATTAATTTTTTGAATGTTTAATAAATAATTTTTTTTTCAAAATCGTTATTTTTCTGGTCACCCTATTTTGGAAATGGTCACCCTAGGCGGCGTCCATTTATTACGTAACGCTAAAATTGGAAATTTTTGACCCCCTCCCCCCCCTCCGTAACGCTTTTTGTATGAAAAATTTTAAATTTTTGTATGAGCCGCAACGCTTGAGCCTACTCCCCCCCTCCCCCTTGAGCGTTACGTAATTTATGGATACCGCCCTAATAAAAAATCCAAAAACACATCTATCCTTATTTCGGATAAGGAACAAAATAGCAAATTTTCACGGAATTCGGTGACCCACTAGATCGGTTTTTCATGGAATGGCTGTATAGTGATAATTTCCAAATTTTGTGTACGAAAGTACTCGATTAAACCTCTTTTTTGAGAACCGTGAGTCATAATGTGAGTCGTTTCGGATGTCTTCACTTCCAGGATCGAGTGCCAGGTATTGCTCAACAGTATCCAGCTGCAGGTGCAACCAAGAACCCTACGAAACCGGAGTTTTCTACAAATTCCCCTTCGGCGTACGAATTACGGATCTTATGGGGCCATTGTTGGTCTTCTAAGACTTTTTAATAGAGATGCAGATTATTTCGATTTCCATCTGTCTAGGGAAGCGATCAAGCGAAATTTTAAAAGAGTTTTTTGTAGATATAATATCATTAGGGCTTAGTATTAACCTGTTGATGGAACAAATAAATAAATAAATAATTTTGTCACTGTTTTCTCTTACAGCCCTGTGCGGAAACGGAACTAATTTTCAAATTTCGTTTTTGATGGATTTTCTGAATCCAATATTTGAATTCAAATCAAACGACCATATTTTAGTCACACAACCGGAAAGATGGCCACCGTCACGCTTCATTTTTTTTTCTTTTTTGATAATGCTGAGATCATGTTTGTGTTTTTTTTTTTTGGCCCGCTATTTTTTTCCGGCATCTATCTTTCGGATGCGGGGAAGATTGAAATTAATGGATCCGCTTCGCCCCGCAGTTCGATGAGTTATGAGTCAATTTAATAGCGACAAAATTACCCGCGGGAATCAAGATACCTTTTGTTGTGTCCCCCCGAGCCTGCGTTAATGAGTGTCAGTGAGAGATATAGGAAAAAAAAGAGAGAATTGTGTGGTCTAAGGGGACCACACAAAGGCATCCCCGGTAATCATGACTCTTAATTACGGGAATGTCACATAAATGAGGCATACCGGCGAGCATTAATTTTGACACAGATAAACAACTTATTTTAATTATACACAGAAAAAAATATTTAATTTTCAATGTGATGTAAACTGAAGTCTACTGTAAAAATAAATCAAATTCGTGTGTTGTTACAGCATCATGTAAATTTAAATGAATATACATTCAATTTTCAATTAAAAATGATTGAATATTACATGATCGTGTAAATTTAAAATGAATTCGATTGAAAAATAATGGATTGGTCGTTGAAATTTAGGTTTATTTTGATGCTCCAAATATGTGCATGAAAATAAACTTAAATTTACAACATTTTTTTAGCTGTGTATGAACGTGCGAGCATCGGATGTTTTCATTTGAGGCGAAAAATGTCGAAATTGGACAATCCAATAATTAAATATAACTTTTGAAGAACTATTCTTCATCCAATACGTGAGTAAACGAAGTTCAAAGAACTTTTTTTACATTTCATTAGTATCATTTTACACATGACGATTTATATCTACAGTATTGGATAATACGTTTGTAACATTTTAGATTTTTCATACAAAATGATCAACTTTCTGTTATTCATGGACCGATTTGAATGAAATTTTCACAGCAAATCGAAATATCTTGAACAAAATTTCCATTCACGTATAGAAAAGCGACAACGATTGGAATAACGTGAAATTTTTGATGAAAAACTATAAACGATTCTTCAGAATATCAAATAAAAAACCTACATAAAAAGTCACTTCAACCATTTTATTCATCTCGTCTAAATGTGAAACTTTGCTAAAGATGTTTTGAAGCTATTTCATATTTTTAAGTTATGACATAATAACTTGCTTAATATTGATTTCCAGCCAACGTACTAACTTACATAATGTAAATTATGTTGTAATTTGTTTTAACTACCTTACGAATATTTAGGAAAAGTTTTAATCAAAATAGAAGTTTATATCAAAAAAGTTCAAACTTTAAACCCTTATAATATCCCAGCTCGAACTTCATCGAACATCGAAAATATAATCAGTAGACAAAAAATGAAAACACATTTCGTGTTTTCCACGTATGGTCCTCCACTCCGGAAAGCTTGGAATAAAATTAATAAAAGCAATCGTACGTGAGCGAAATTCATATCTCCGATGGGACTTTGACGCCCAGCTTTTCATCGCCGCATTTCCAGAGCCAATCCAACAAGAAGCACAATGTACACTTTTTAATGAACGGCAAAATTCCGTCGTCGTCGCTATTCTCCGCGGTTGTCACCTGGAAGCATAAATTCAATAAGCCAATCTATCCGCAGCAGCAACACTTTTCTCACGTGCAAACCCACCGAATTTTCCTCCGACTTCCTCCGAGTGTGCATTCCATTAGTCATTAGTTGTCGACTGAGGGGGGGACCAGTTCCCAGAGGAGGGTATCTTAACCCTAGAAGAGCTGCGAATCCAGAAGAGAGCCCGACTGGCAAACGGCGGCAAAAGCACACTTCCATGTTTTATTCAAATATTTGATTTTTCGAAATGAAATTAATCAAAACTGTAAAAAAGGCAAAAGGAATGGTGCCGTAGCACCAACTCCACACGCTCCATTTGGGATGGCCGAAGTCGCCAGGGGCGTTTGAGGGAGGTGGCTTAGAGGACTTACATTTTGACCAATAGAATGCTCTAACCCTCTAATATACATTTTTTTTTTCAAGCTTAACCTTTACGTTAACGACCCCCGATAAGACACTTTCAAATAGCTGCCATTTCATTAATTTCCATTCGATTTTTTTGATACCACCCCCAGTTGACTTTGCAAAGGTACCAGTTTTTTGTCATAAATGGACAATGCTAAATTCAGAATCATGCCGGAGATATTCCGGGTTGTACTGGGGTCATGAGGGTGCAAAATTCTGGAAATGTGATGAAACCTGAGCTTAGAGCTCTGGAGTGGCCACATGAGTTGATATTAAGTTGATTCTTCGTTTATTGACATGTTCTTTTGAATTCATAAAGATTGAGACGTCGCACGGTATGTTTTGGATAAAAAAAATGGAAATGTCCCTAAAGGTGCCGTGGCGGGACCGGCTTCGTGTTCCAGAACGGTCCACTTATTCAAATTTTGTTTAAATAATCAATCATTATCTAACGTTCAACATAAAAATATTATTTTTGCAAATTCTTACAGTAAAGCGAAGTATGCACTTCAACAGAAAAGTAATCGCCTTTCTCGGTGCGTGGGAAATTTCTTGCAAGAAATGCTCAAGAAAAGCATTTTTCTTTGATCGCAGTACACAGTTGAAAAGAAATGTCAATTCAAATGGAGCTCACTGTAGGAAATTTCTTGACCATTTCTTGGGCAGAAATTTTTACTTTTCTTGAGCGGAACAGCATACTTAGCTTAATAGACAATTTTTCATAACGACAGTCTGCCATGAAACGGCCTACTCTCCTTTACTGAATTATGCAGCCTACAGGCGCTCAGACGGTTTGACCAACATTGGCTTCGCTCCCAAGTTGGTCGAACCGATTTATGTCAATGCAACCATTTGACCGACTATCAAAGTTCGTGGCAGCAACACTATATTTCTTCGCATGTATTGAATGATCTCGACAAGTCTAGTGGATATGTAATTGTTATTTTATCAAGTTCTGTAGCTGTGGGCGGAATATTTCCACAGTTTTCAAGCAATAATCATAGTAAGGAAGAGCAGAACTTTTTAAATTTAAGTATCCGAAGAAATGCAAATTGAAGAGGAGTTCCATTCATAACGACAGTCTGCCATGAAACGGCCTACTCTCCTTTACTGAATTATGCAGCCTACAGGCGCTCAGACGGTTTGACCAACATTGGCTTCGCTCCCAAGTTGGTCGAACCGATTTATGTCAATGCAACCATTTGACCGACTATCAAAGTTCGTGGCAGCAACACTATATTTCTTCGCATGTATTGAATGATCTCGACAAGTCTAGTGGATATGTAATTGTTATTTTATCAAGTTCTGTAGCTGTGGGCGGAATATTTCCACAGTTTTCAAGCAATAATCATAGTAAGGAAGAGCAGAACTTTTTAAATTTAAGTATCCGAAGAAATGCAAATTGAAGAGGAGTTCCAGTTATAATTCACACGAAGTATTCCAGCAAAACTCTAAAGTTAAGAGCTGTCTCTGTCGGGGATTATTCTAAACAGTGATCAATATAGGAATGGCTATGGGAATTCATCCAAACGTTTTATCCAGAATCATTTAGTGGTTTCCTCAGTTATTCGACTTGGGAGTTTTCCCTTGAAGAATTTCTCAAAGGGTTCACCTCGAAAGCCTTCAGGGATTCCATAAGAAATACTTCAAAAGAGTTCAAAACTTCATCCACGGGATTCGACCGGGATTTATTTTTATGAGAGAAAAGGTTATCCTTCGGGGATTCTTCTAGGCAATCTTCAACAAATTTGTTTATAAATTCATCCAGTGTTTCCGTCAAAGATTCTTACTGGTATCCCTGAAGCAACCCTACGAGGCATGCATCCTGGGATTTCTTCAGGAATTACTTCAAGAATCTACCAAAAAATACTCCGAAGACCTTTAAAGAAATTTACTCATAAGTTGCTTACAGTATTTCTTGCACGAATTTCACCAAGAAATCCAACGAGAATCATCCTAGAGAATCCTTTAGGAACTCCATTAGGGATTGCTTTAAAAGTGAGAAATATTAAGGAATTTCTCCAGAGAATTCTCTGAAAACTTCTTCAGTGATTTCTTTAGTGATTCTTCCATCGATTTCTCAGGAAATATCTCCATGGATTTTTCAAAAAAATTTCCAAAAAATCTTCCAGGTTACTTCAGGGATTCAACCTGAAGGCATCCAGAGAATTCCCTGGAGGAATTTCTGATAACTCTTAATGGATTCTAAGAAAAGGAATCCTAGCAAACCCTTCGAAGTATTTTTCTGGTGGCAATTCTGGCGAAACTCTGGTGATATTTCCAGTAACCTTGGAAGCACTCCTGATGAAATTCCTTAAAAAACTCCTCACTCGAAAAGTTACTGGTGAAATAATAATAGAAAATGGTGAAGTCTCTGAAGAAATTACTGGAATTTTTATAGGAAATTGTGGTCAAAACCCTCGAAAAATTTATATATATAAAGCTGGGAACAGCTTTCAAAGTGATGGGTGATATGCAAAGCCGCGTGATCGGGTGGTGGCCGATCAATGAACGAATGTGCAAGTTAAGAATCAAAGGCCGATTCTTTAACTTCAGCATAATCAACGTGCACAGCCCACACTCCGGAAGCACTGATGATGGCAAGGACGCATTTTACGCGCAGCTCGAACGCGAGTACGACCGCTGCCCAAGCCACGACATCAAGATCATCATAGGAGATTTGAACGCTCAGGTTGGCCAGGAGGAGGAGTTCAGACCGACGATTGGAAAGTTCAGCGCCCACCGGCTGACGAACGAGAACGGCCTACGACTGATAGATTTTGCCGCCTCCAAGAACATGGCCATTCGTAGCACCTATTTCCAGCACAGCCTCCAGTATCGGTACACCTGGAGATCACCTCAGCAGACAGAATCGCAAATCGACCACGTTTTGATCGATGGACGGCACTTCTCCGACATAACCGACGTCAGAACCTATCGTGGCGCCAACATTGACTCCGACCACTACCTGGTGATGGTGAAACTTATCGAGCAGGTTTTATCGACGGCCGCTCGACAACGGACCAGATCTTTTCCGTGCGGCAAATCCTCCAGAAATGCCGTGAGTACCAGGTCCCTACGCACCATTTGTTCATCGATTTCAAGGCGGCATACGATAGTATCGACCGCATAGAGCTATGGAAAATCATGGACGAGAACAGCTTTCCCGGGAAGCTCACAAGATTGATCAGAGCAACGATGGACGGTGTGCAAAACTGCGTGAAGATCTCGGGTGAACACTCCAGTTCGTTCGAGTCTCGGCGGGGACTACGACAGGGCGACGGACTTTCGTGCCTGTTGTTCAATATTGCGCTTGAAGGTGTCATGCGGAGAGCCGGACTTAACAGTCGAGGCACGATTTTCACGAGATCCGGACAATTTGTTTGCTTTGCGGATGACATGGATATTATTGGGAGAAAATTTGAAACGGTGGCAGATTTGTTCACCCGCCTGAAACGCGAAGCAACAAGAGTCGGGCTAATGGTGAATGCGTCGAAAACAAAGTACATGCTGGTTGGCGGAACTGAGCGCGACAGGGCCCGCCTAGGAAGCAGTGTTACGATAGACGGGGATACCTTCGAGGTGGTGGACGAGTTCGTCTACCTCGGATCCTTGTTGACGGCTGACAACAATGTTAGTCGGGAAATACGAAGGCGCATCATCAGCGGAAGTCGTGCCTACTATGGGCTCCAGAAGAAACTGCGGTCAAGAAAGATTCACCCCCGCACCAAATGCACGATGTACAAAACGCTCATAAGACCGGTAGTCCTCTATGGGCATGAGACGTGGACTATGCTCGAGGAGGACTTGCAAGCTCTTGGGGTTTTCGAACGCCGAGTGCTAAGGACGATCTTCGGTGGCATGCAGGAGAACGGCGTGTGGCGGCGAAGGATGAACCACGAGCTCGCTCAACTCTACGGCGAACCCAGTATCGTGAAGGTAGCTAAAGCTGGAAGGATACGCTGGGCAGGGCATGTTGCAAGAATGCCGGACAACAACCCTGTAAAGATGGTGTTCGCCACGAATCCGGTTGGAACAAGAAGGCGTGGGGCGCAGCGAGCTAGGTGGATTGACCAGGTACACCAGGACCTGGAGAGCGTGGGTCACAGTCGAGGATGGAGAGAAGCGGCCATGAACCGAGGGAATTGGCGAAATATTGTTGGCGAGGCTTTATCAAGATAATTGATGTAAAGCCAAATAAGTAAGTAAGTAAGTAAGTACCCACGAAAAATTCGTTTTGGGATCCATGAAGAACATCTTGGGGGAATCCTTGGAGGATTTATTACCAAATGTTTTGGAAGAACCTGGAGGATTTGTTGAATTCCCGATAAAATCACCGGAAAACACTGGTGGAGTTTCTGAAATAATTTTGTAGTGGAAAAACTTCTAAAGGAATCCCTAGAGGAACTCCTGATGCAATCACGTGAGGAATTCCAAAAGAACGTACGGAAGGAATTTCTAAAGCAATCTTTACAGAAATTCCCAGTTAAATCGCTGAAAAATTCTCGACTAAATTTCTTGAGAAACATTTGGTGGAATCATGAAGGCATAACCGATGGGATTCATGAAAAAATTTTGGTAGAATTCGTAAAGAAATTTAGCGGTACTAAGGCGAGGATAGGGCCTTCCTTAGCCGAGTGGTGGTGTCTGGGTTCGATTCCCGGTTGGTCCAGGATCTTTTCGAAATGGAAATTTCCTTGACTTCCCTGGGCATAGAGTATCATCGTACCTGCCACACGATATACGAATGCGAAAAATGGCAACTTTGGCAAAGAAAGCTCTCAGTTAATAACAGTGAAAGTGCTCATAAGAACACTAAGCTGAGAAGCAGGCTATGTCCCAGTGAGGACGTTAATGGCAAGAATAAGAAGAATAAGAGAAAAGGCGATGATGGGTATGAGAGGGTTAAATAGAATGACTAGGGCAGTCAGAAATCACAGGGACAACCTTTTTTGAAAACTAGCTCGTATGCTGCCGCCATTACCGAGGCGATACCAAGCTTCTTCGATATCTACACACGCCCATGACAGACACGTTCATTCGACAAGGGTCTGTCGGTTTCGTTGGCTTCTGCCCCCAGAACCTCTTCCAGCAATTGAGGCGAGAGAAAGGTACGAACCTACGCGACAAACCTACGGAGAAATTCACCAGGATCTTGCACCTGTTTCTTCTACTGCTACGAGCGCGATGGCAATCGGAACGACGAATGAGACAAACAGAGCTCGGTTGGTCGGTCGCTCAGGACTGCTGGACGGAGGGTTGGCTTCCCGCCTCCGAGATACCAACTCCCAGAATCAGAAACTTATTAAACTAAAATTTGTATGCATGAGTTTGCATGCATTCGAAATTACAGCAGGGAATTGAAAATCCATGTTGTGACATTCTGCTGCCGTTCCTGCTGCTTATGCTTGATGGTCTCTTGCTAGGTGGGCATAAGAGGCACTTTGCCAGGGCAAGATGCTATTTTTATTTGCTCTGCTTTTTTCGGTTTTCCATTTCTTGGAGTGGATTGACATCGGCGAGGCGGCGGCAGAAAGGACAATTGGCCATTCTCAGTCAAGGAGCAAACAACGGAATGTTTAAATAACACCGTCGTCGTCGTTGGGCGCATGGATCGCTATATGCACTCCAGTCTCATTTCCATTGATGGAAAAATATGATTTGCCTTCGTAAATTTGTGCGCTTTTCCGTATGTTTTTCCTACGTTCGGTGTATTCCCGTTGGGTCAGAGCAATTTGGATTGGGTGTTTTTTTGCCGTCTCTCTAGGGGCGGTTCAATGTCTTCCGAGGATCAATTATTTGTTATTGGTAAGTCAGTTGAACTCTCGCGACGTAATAATAAGACCGGTGTCGTTGGTAAAGGTTTTGGATAATGAATCGCCAGTTCGTCCCGTCTGCATTTTTGTAAAAATTAAGTTGATAACAGTTTTGAACATATGTTCTAATGATTTATCTGTTGAATTAACGAGACTGTGCGATTTATTCGGTAAAATTAGGAAAAACTTTATAATGAACCATGTTGCGGTAATATTTTTTTTTTTTTTTCAGAATAGTAGAAGTGTGTATATTCTTAAAGTTTAATTGTGATTTAAACATATGTCAGTTACTATAATATTTTCAATATTAGTGTAGAAAACGATCTTACTATTCAATTCATCTAGCAGAGGCGACTCCTAACCTCCCTTTCTACCTGTTTTACGATTCAAAAACTGGCTAATTCGGCTAATTTAGAATATAAAGTAAACAGAAAATCTCGATTACTTTTTCAAATCGACGTAAGTAACTTTCACGCGGTTTTGAGAAAATTAATTAAGAAGAATCACAACCTGTCTTCTTAAAATGTTTTAAAATTAATCATCTCTTTAACATTTTTTCCCCGTGTACATCGCTTATATTTAGCATACTCGCGTGCAATAATTGAGTAGTATCTATTATTTCCCACAAAAAAATATGAAAAATTATAAGCCGTTTATTTAGTTACTTACGACGTTTTTGTACAAGTGTAGTGTTTTGTTTTGATTTGTGGTTAAGTCACTTTGCCTCTCCATCCAACGGAGCGGTGAAAGTAGCGGTTAGGCTGTAAAAATTGAGTGTCTGACTTACGCCGTTTCGTAAATCCGGAGATTAAACGTTCTAAAAGTGAGTTATCGAGTTGGTTTGTAGCGGAATGTGTAAAATTTGGTGGTCATTTATCACCAGACGTCAATGATATTGACCCGATTGTGATACCACTTATGAAAATTATTTGAAAGGAATAGCAGATCTCTAGGTCAATTGTCAGCATACGACCATTTTTACGGATGTTCCTGATCTTCCGGAGGACAAAAATGACCATTCAAGATATTATAGAGGCAATGATGGTTTAACCCCGTGAACATAACTACAAGTCGTTTAAAAATATTCAACTAACCGGTTCCCCAAATTTAAATTAATTCTTTAAGAAGAAATGTGAATTTGTATATAAAATCTAATGAATTCGGATGCGTTATGCATGACGGCGCATAGGCCTACTTAATAAAAGCCGTTTAAAAAATCGCAGCTCTCAAAACAAAATTTCAAGAAATGTCCATTCTTTCGGAACTTACGAAGGACCACAAGACTAAGATATGTTTATTCGAGACCATACCAAAGCAACGGTGGTATGCTAATTTGAAACCCATCACTGCAAGCCGTTTGAAAAAAAATCCCAGCTCTATAGGTCAACTTTCAGGATATGTCCACTATTATGGATGTTCAAGATCTTCCGGACGACCAAGAAATGGCCATTTTAGATTATACCGAGGCAACGTTGGTATGCTAATTTAAAGCATATCACTGCAAGCCGTTTGAAAAAAAAATCCCAGCACTCTAAGTCAACTTTCAGGATATGTTCACTTTTACGATTGTTCCGGGTCTTCCGGAGGACCAGGAGTTGGTAACAGTTTGAAAAAAAAATCGTAACCCGGTCGGATTTTTTGTAGGAGTTGCAGTTTTTCGATTACATTATTAAAAAAAGTGTAACAAAGTGTTGCCCTTTTCTAACGAAAACCCAGATAAATTTTGAATAAACTTAGTATGCAAAGTAGCTTATTTTGTCAGGTCTACGCATCCAGAAAATTTCATTAAATTCTGAGGGGACCAGCTCGGATTACGATTTGGCGCCAAATGCGTTTTATTCTTCTAACAATTTTACAGACAATCCTTTCTGAAGATGTGGTATGGTATCAATGTCTAAAATTAAAATAGAACCACTGTGTCCATAAATGTTGTAGATTGTTACAGGCTTAGTTTAAGGTTAAGGAGCATAAACGTTTGCGCTTATAAGGGTGATCCCAAATTTTTGACTGGAAGCAGATGTTTCACAGCTGCTAGGCTTGTGATCAAATGCAGGGCTGGTAGCAAGTCACTTTTTAGTAACCTGGTTACTATTTTAGACCTGATCACTAAAAAGTCACTATTTTCAACAAAAAGTAATTTGATAATAAAGCAATGATAGATTGGATCTGCTGTATTAACTGTAAAAGAAAAATAGTAAAGTTTTACTAGTCTTTAGTATTTAGCCATTCCATGAAAAACCGATCTAGAGGGTCACCAATTTCTTTGAAAATTTGCTATTTTGTTCCTTATTCGAAATAAGGATACTCGTGTTTTTGGTTTTTTGATTAGGGTTACCATTTCCGAAATAGGGTGACCAGACAAATCGCGATTTTGCAAAATTTTCCTATTTTAAAAAAACATTATAACTTTTGAACCGCTTGACTGATTTTCATTTTTCTTGGACGAAATGAAAGCTAAAGATTTTGACTTTTCAAGAGAAATATAAAATTTCTCAAAAATTGTTTTTTTTACATGAAATATATAAAAAAATCCGTTTTTTTTTGTGTTTTGAAGGCCTTGGGACAAAAGGCTGTTGCTTAGACCTATTCATAATTTCAAAAATGTCTGGAAACTCCCCAGTCAATCAATACTTTGATTTTTCATGTCGAAATGAACTTCTGGTCAAAATTTCGGTCAATTTAGAGTGAATTTAGATGTGCTTCAAATCAATTATGTATTTACGGGCTATTTTCAAGCTTTTAAAAATCATAACGACCGAACGGAACATCGAAACTTATCGAAAATACAGCTACATAGTAATTTATCCAATTCTACGAACTTTTGTCGAACAAGATTTTATCATTGGAGCAAGTTTTCACAAAGTTTAGTTGAGGTTTGTGTCTCGAGGTACTTGAAATCTCTATTTTCGGGGAGTGTTTTCTCTGAAAAACATGCCTGCATGAAAAATTCGGATTTTCAATTTCCAGGCATGATGACATATGCATTTATAGTAGTCAATCTCGTTAAAAGTTACCATATATCTTACGAAAATAAACTGAAAAAATAGGTAATTATGAAGCACCTTTGTAATTCTGCTGTGGGTGAGCCAAGAGCACCACCGTGACCTTCAGAGAATATAAAAAAATGAACACGTTAGCACTGCCTTTTCTCAGTCGATGATGATGATTGTTTTCAAATCGTTCCAAATGATCAGTGAAATGTGATCAAAACAATCATCAGTCGGAAAGAAAAAGCAATGCTAACTTGTTCAATTCGTTCATTCGTCGGTACATGTGTCATGCACGATTTAACTATCATCAGGTTGCGATGCGGTGTTCGATCTTTGGGCATTTATTGTAATTTATTGCCTCAAGCAACATGTAAGCTGTTAATGGTTAATGAAATCATAGATTTATTACTTTCGATTGCCGTTAACTAGGGCCTGAAAAACTAATGTCAATGTGTATTTTTTATACCATATATATTCAGAAAACTGTGTTTTCTAAGTACTAATTCTCGACCAAACAATGTTAAAACTCAATTTAATCTCAAAAGCGTGTTCGGCAAACTTTAACAGAATAGAATAAGCTTTCAAATAGTGGTAAACGCAAGTGGTTTTGATGTTCCACATGCTAGTTATGATTTTTCAAACCGTGAAACAAGCCCAAAAACATATTTTAGCTTGAAGCACACTGAAATCTTTATCAAATGAGCTGAAAATTTGACCAGACATTGTTCTTGGCATGAGAATTCTGAATACTGCTAGACCGGGAGATTTCCAGACATTATTTCAAATATGAACAGGTCTACTGTTGCTGTTCTCATTTTTTCTTGAAAGATCCGAAAATTTTACGTTTACTGTAAATGTTCAACGATGTATGTTTTTTAGTTTTTGAGATACATTTTTTTTGAAAATAAAAAATCAGTCATTTTTTATCGCACACACTGTATGTCTCAGCGCATTAGATTTTTTGTTTAAAAAAAAATCATAACTTTTGAACGGCTCAATCGATTTCAAATATTTTTTTATGGAATGAAAGCTTAAGATTTCAACTTTTCAGAAAAAAATACAAAACTCTTTTTTACATGAAAAAATGAGAACAGCAATAGCTTTCGTTTGTCCCGAGACCTTCAAAACACGAAAAGCGGAAATTATTGATTTTTATTTTCATGTACAAAAAACATTTTTTGTGAAATTTCATAGTTTTCTTGAAAAGTCTTAAGCTTTCATTTCGTCCAAGAAAATTGAAAATCGGTCAAGCGGTTCAAAAGTTATAATTAAAAAGAAATAAAAATTTTACACAATCGCGTTTTTTGTTTTGGTAGAAAACCAGGACGAATTTCTGACAGAACTGTTTAGCGAATGCAGTTTGACATTTCTGAAGTAATGAATGGCGAATAACAAGAGAGAATCTTTTATCTTCTTTTTATTAGATAAATCTTTTTTTTTTCTTTCAACAAAGAAGCCTGGAATTTCTGTGTAAAATTCATTAAATTCATCAGAAACTTTTTCAGGAATTATTTTTAAAAGAGCATCAATAAGAACATGGGCTAATTATTTCGAAATCAATTTAAAATAAGTGAGTGTTAATTAATAATCTCCAGTGATATGATTATTTTGGATACTTCGGGTGCTGATTAAAAGTATTTTTAAATCGGAGATGAACCAGCCAAGGGCTGAAAATCTCCCTAACAAAGATAAAACATAATAAAAATATTTTCAAATAATTATCTAATTACTGCGGCACAATAATCACCTGATTCTATTTTTCTCCATTTATTAGAAAACAAATAGAGCTTATGAGCTAGATTAGAAAATAAAAGGTTAAATTTTATATAAATTCCCGCTTCTGCTTTAAAATTCTTGATTCTGCCGAGAATCCCACAAGAACGTTAAGAAATTATTCCTGATTCATCATCATAGATTTTTTCTTAAACCCTTCCTGGAATTTCTCAAAAAATATGTAAAACTTTATTATTATTTTTTTTTAAATTATTTTCGCAGCTCTATGATATATGGAAGAGCTTCAATGAATTTTGGCGAATAAGTTCACCATTAATGACAAAAAATTCGGCAATAAATACTTTCACGAATTTCTTTCTAAATGCATTTTGAATTTCTAGAAGCTCTTCCGTAATAATTGGAATCCACCCCGTATCAGATTTACCAGATTTTTTAAAGGCACAATCTGTCTCTTGATTAAGATTCATATCTATTATAATTCGTTGGTATTAGATGGAGATCCCCCAGTACCGGACACCTAAGCAACTAAATTCATAATTAAAAAATATTGGTTTTATGTGATCTTGTTACCCATTTATGAAATATATTATCATTTTTGTAGCGTACACAAATTAATTTGAAAATATTAATATGAATTTTGACATTTAAAATGGTTGATGCATTCTAGTACCAAATTGCCCAATCATAAAAGGTGGCTCCCTATACCGGACACAATCTTGGCTTGATTTCTGTAAATTTGTACACCTTTGATTTTTTTAGGAATAGTATTGCATAACCAATTCAATGCACTTGCAACACTTACAAGAACAATTTGAGTTTTACTTAGTTTGCAAGATGTCCATCAAAAACCTCTTTCATATATGAGGAAAAATAACACATTTTACGATGTTGATCTGAATTCTCAATCTTTTTATTTTTATTGTATGTTTGATACCATGATCGACGGAATCCATGAAAAATGAATGTATTTTGCGGCACTGCAAAATGGTCGGGCTCCATATAAAGGGGCGGCCAAAACTACCAAAAACTTTTTTGAGATTTTTATATTATTGTGATCTTTAATTAAAATTGAACTAAAATTTAAATTTCTTTGAATTTTATTAGGGTAGAAGCACCGGTTTTGGCCATACGCCAGTTGTAGCCATAGTGGATTATACACCGTTTTACATAGCCAATCAGCATGAAACCTTTTGTGTTCAGTAGATCACATTCATATGATAGAGCTACATTCAGTTACTCGTCCAAATTGATTCAAAACATAAGAAAAACAATTCGTTTTCCTTATAATTTTAACTCCCATACACCTAAATTGGCCAGGGCACTCCTAATTTGGCCACTCTCATGAGAAATCAATGCAATTGGCTAATTAAGGAACCGAATTTAAATCTCTGGCTAAAACTGGTTTCGTTGGCCTATATTGACCAATGGGATTTTCAAAGCAAAAAAATGGTTTTAGCTCAGTTTAGATATTTTACACACATAATATGGATTAAAAGCTTGCATTTGACATATTTGTAGTATAAATACGGCTTCCCATTTAATTGTTAATGACATTTTCTCTTAGGCTGGCCAAAACCGGTGCTTTTACCCTACGTCAAATTGTCTGATGTCAAAAAATTTGAAAATGTAACAATAAAATAGAGTACAAAATACAGTTACGCACTATCTGAAAGCTTATGGTTCACCACTTTTATCAAGCATAAGGATGAAAAAAAAATTTGGTTGAAGTTTTATTACTATTCAATATTAGACTTTAGTAATATTGATGATTTCAAACATGAAAAACAACTCTTGTCGCGTCATGTCGCCGCTATTTCGAATATTGCACATCAAAAAACATCCTTAGATCTTACAAAAAACAAATTTTTTTTTGCGGAAATTTGCTGATTTACAAGTTAGAGCTTTGAACAATTCAATATTTTTCATATATTTTGACGATATTTTCCATACAAAGTTAATTTTAAATATATTTTCACTTTTCATACACATTTTGGTCAAACTCGATCAAATACAAACAAAATTTATGCTTTCAGCCAAATTCAATTTCATTTCTAATAAAACAAAAATATTAAAAAAAAAAGTTACGTAACATGTGAATAACCCCTTCTGAAACAATAAAAACGCCAAATAATATATTCAGATTACATATTTCATCGATTAAGACGATAAAACTAGTTTTGGCCAAACTTCATTTTTTTCCTACCATTGTGCACTGATGCAAATCTTACAAAGATATCATATAACAAATCAAGCTGTCCGGAACTGGGGGGCAGGAGGTGTTTGGCCAAAATTCTAGTTTGTCCACATTTAGTTTGAATAAGATACAACATATATTCTTACCTTCAAAAAATGATTGTATTCGATCATGTTTGCGTAATTCAAACTATTTTGCAGTTTTTAAAATAATTACTAATCAGGCTCAAATTTATGGCGATACGCAATTTTTTAACGATTTTTAAACATCTCTACTTTTTCAAAAAGGCGTGCATATTTCAAGGATGTGTTATTCTACGCAAATATAACTCTCCATAGTATCTTTCTTTTCTCCTAATACATCATCTTGATTGGACAATGATTTCTCAGTTTTCTGACTTTGTCCGGTATTGGGTGCTGTGGGGATCTCCCTCTATATACGTATGCATTTTAAAGCTAACTGTTAAGACATATTTCAAATGACTCAAGTTATTTTCATTTTTATTTCTACATAATGTGAAGTTTTGTTAACGAATATTAAGACCTTGTTTTCGTTTCTGAACACACAATTTGGACTAATCTTTGTAGTTATAAAGTCAAATTTAAGTCACTTTTTGGTCACTATTTTCATAATTTTAGTCCCTAAAGTCACTATTATTTTGCTGTCTGACCAGCTCAGCAAATGTTAAAATGCACTGAAATCTTTTCATGCATTGCCTGTAAACAATCAGCTCCCAGGAACATTAGGCAACGCCCGAAGATTCTTTAAAACACTATTGGTAATGACTTATAAATGCTATAAGCAAGTTTTTAAAATATTATATCAATATTGAAATCCTGATGTAGATACTTACAAAATAGATGTTCTTTTAGGTACAGTACTGTTAAATTATAATTGAATGTCCATAAATACCTGCAAAGAGATAAAAAAAAATGTTAAAAATATAGTAGAGTAGAGAATGACAACATATTTTTGATTTTTTCGTTTCTTTCATTCTATTTACAGGTAGGTGATGTAACTGATCTGATGTTATCGTATATGAAATCAATTTATGAGGTAAGTATTTGAATCCTTCTAAATTTTTGAATCTGGAAAAACAATGTGTTTTGCTGCGTCAGGTTTATCAACTTATTCGCAGGTTTTAAGCTGTATCAAGGAGAGTTTCAATTGATATAGGTATGTGCAATAAAAGCGGAAAATCTGTAAAAAAAATATTCTTATTCCTCAATTTTACCTATAGAATTACATACACTCAAATTCTTACTATGAACTACAAGGAATAAACAAAAACAAGCATTTATTACAAGCATACAATTCTCACCGAGAAGACGTGTAACTTTTCCACAAACTTCACATCAATTTGTCCATTTAATCCAATTGCAAAGTATATGTAATGTTTAGTTTTTCTGTAGTTGTTAATAACAATCAAAAATATTCTAATGACAGGTGTACTTTGAAATGCAAATTAATAAAAAAATGGCTATCGAATTAATCTGTGAACCGCAATCCATCAATCCAATCTACAGTAAACCAACAACGAACGTTTGTTTTCGATTAAACTCCTGTAGGATCATTTGACCTTATTTTAAAACACCACTCAATTGTATCCATTGCTACACCATCAAAAAGCGATTCGCCAAATTGCCACCGGCTCAATTTGATCAATTTAGATCAGTTCCTCCCTTATTAATTACGTAATTTGCCAGCAAACTATTCATCATAATTAATTCTCGATTCTCCATTACCAGCGACATTATTGAAACCAATTAACTCCAACTGTGGCTGACAAATTAAATTGCCTTCGGAGCTTGTGGGTTAGTGTGATTGTTGGAAACCAATTAAATCAGATTAAAACTAAATAAATCGCACATACTACTGTCACAACACAATCCACGATATGTTTTAGAATGTGCAGGATCCAACCATAAATGGTTTAACATTTTTCCCTATGAATGGTGATAGTCTACAGTGGAAAGCGTAAGTGATGAAAAATAGATAAAATTCTATTTTATTAGCAAAAAATTGACTGGTTCATTTCAGTTCAAACTATTTTAGAGAAATGGTACTTTTAAATATTTTGAAACAAGATATTATTTTCAATAAAATTTCGAGTATATGGTTCAAATTTATATTAAGTTTACACTATGTAAAACACTAAAGGTTTTCGCAAAACTGATATAATTAAGATTTAAAGGTGACTTTATGAGTTATAAAATATGATCATCAATAAAGTTTACATAACTTTGTTATTTCTCAACCAATTTCAACCTTAGCTTGACCATAACTTCATGGATTCTTTTAACATGAATTTGAACCCAATATGATTATTTTCAAATTGTGAAAAACAAGTGTACTAAAAATCGGTCAGACTTAGAGAATGATTTAAAATTCAAAATATCAATATTATGTGAAGTTTACTTAAGGTTAACTCTGAATTCTTCCGATGGGCTTTTAGTTGGTTATGCCTAGTAAGTAACATCACCCTCTGACGCCATACCGTTCCGCTGATCCACCAGCAGAAAAGATTGTGCGAATCCAATTATTTAGATGCGGAGCAGCAGCAGTAATGCCGCGGATTATGGCGAAACTGCTGTTGATGGTTTTCATGTTTACACAAAGCATCAACAAGAGAGCCCCCATTGAGGGTAGTTCAGCGGTAGTTACTGCCAGGGCCCTCTACGCTACCGGACAATTGAGATGTGCTCGATTGGGTGTTGTAGGCTCTCAAAGAGCTCTTTTTTTCTGTTGTTGAATGAGCAGGTTTATTGGTAGTTATCGGTTGTGGGTGATTTACGGCTTCATTGGTTAGATTTTATGAGGTTACTCAAGAGAGGATCAATCGCTAGTTAGGATTAATATTTTTTTTTCAGTGGGTCAGGAATATACTTTTTGGTGTAGGAGGTAAAGTAGTTTATTAGAATACTACTGACACTGGAATTTAATTAACGGATTAGATTGGATTTGGATTTGAATTGGATTTGGATTGGATTTGGATTGGATTTGGATTGGATGATTTGGATTGGATTTGGATTGGATTTGGATTGGATTTGGATTGGATTTGGATTGGATTTGGATTGGATTTGGATTGGATTTGGATTGGATTTGGATTGGATTTGGATTGGATTTGGATTGGATTTGGATTGGATTTGGATTGGATTTGGATTGGATTTGGATTGGATTTGGATTGGATTTGGATTGGATTTGGATTGGATTTGGATTGGATTTGGATTGGATTTGGATTGGATTGAATTTGGATTGGATTTGGATTGGATTTGGATTGGATTTGGATTGGATTTGGATTGGATTTGGATTGGATTTGGATTGGATTTGGATTGGATTTGGATTGGATTTGGATTGGATTTGGATTGGATTTGGATTGGATTTGGATTGGATTTGGATTGGATTTGGATTGGATTTGGATTGGATTTGGATTGGATTTGGATTGGATTTGGATTGGATTTGGATTGGATTTGGATTGGATTTGGATTGGATTTTGAATTGGATTTGGATTGGATTTGGATTTGGATTGGATTGGATTTGGATTGGATTGGATTTGAATTGGATTGGATTTAGATTTTATTTAGATTGGATTTGAATTGGATTGGATTTAGATTTTATTTAGATTGGATTTGGATTGGAATTGGATTTGGATTGGATTTGGTTTTGAATTGGATTTGGATTGGATTTGGTTTTGAATTGGATTTGGATTGGATTTAGATTGGATTTGGATTGGATTTGGATTGGATTTGGATTGGATTTGGATTGGATTTGGATTGGATTTGGATTGGATTTGGATTGGATTTGGATTGGATTTGGATTGGATTTTCATTGAATTTGAATTGGATTGGATTGGATTTGAATTGGTATGGATTTGAATTGGATTGGATTGGATTTGAATTGGTATGGATTTGAATTGGATTGGATTTAGATTTTATTTAGATCGGATTTGGATAGGATTTAAATTCGATTGGATTTAAATTTGGATCTGTACAAGTCACCTGATATTTCTCCACGCTCCAGTTTCCCACCATTCCCATCCATCGATTACTTTATAATATCTTTCACCCCCATCAATCACCGCAAGTAACTTGTTCGAAAGATTCGCTTCCTCCTTCTGACGTCGGAAATCGTCTTTGCCGGCCAGCTTCCCAACAAACGGAACACAGAAAACGGAGATCACGCCTGCCGATCAGATCAATCATTTGATTGCCGGGAATCGTGTGCCGCCAATTGGTTCTCCCCCTGAGGCGCCCCAGCGGGAGATCCGTGAATCCACAATCCAATAATAGGAGATCAATCGCTTGCTTTTCTCCCGAAACAACCACTCTCGCTACTCTGCAAGTCTTATTGGGGAGGAAAGAAAGAAACGTTCGGCAGTTTTCTTGATGACAGGTTGTGTCGTTACTGGAAACGAAAGCCCCCATGCGGATCCGTCAGAGTCCGGACCTTTCTCCTCCTCTCGGTTAGGAGTAATTTGTTCGGTCCCGAGTAGGGAATGTTACCGAAAAAAAACAGAATTCTCAATTCAGTATTAATGCAAATTTATGATATTTAAAGTAACTTAACTCAAACAGGGATTGAATCCTAAGCAAACTAATAGTATCTCTCACTTATCGCTCTTTTTAATTATCATGATCAGCGACACATGACGAGTGCTTGTTTATCATCTTCTGCTACAGATGATCTGGATGATAGTAGTGATAACAGTGCATGACAAACCCATCAAAACAAGCTCAGTAGAGTAAAACACCACCGCCCGAGTGATTGTCAACTTCCCTATCCACGATGGATTATCAATTGGTGGGCTCGTTTCATGCTTTTATTTCAAATAACACTGCGGAAATACCGCTATTTACTAAATTATGGGCTGCTGAATTCATTGTCATTTTCAAAAATATTATAGCACTTCTAGTTTTTGAGATATTGGCTGTTAAAGATGCAACATTTGACTATTTTAGCCAACTTTCATACAGGTTTGCCAGTTTGTATGGCAATTTATTCGCTAAATTTGCCATAGAATTCAAACCTCATGTGTATAACAATTGTGGGGCCCAGATAGCCGTAGCGGTAAACGCGCAGCTATTCAGCAAAACCAAGCTGAGGGTCGTGGGTTCGAATCCCACCGGTCAAGGATCTTTTCGGGTTGGAAATTTTCTCGATTTCCCAGGGCATAGAGTATCTTCGTACCTGCCACACGATATACGCATGCAAAAATGGTCATTGGCACAGTAAGCTCTCAGTTAATAACTGTGGAAGTGCTCATAAGAACATTAAGCTGAGAAGCAGGCTTTGTCCCAGTGGGGACGTAATGCCAGAAAGAAGAAGAAGAAGTGTATAACAATTATCATCAACAAAGTTCATTATACTTTCGATGCTCAAAAGTTTTTTTTTTAAAGTATTGTATTTTGCCATATAAGAAAAACGAAGAATTTTGTATGGAGACTGCAAGCATGTTGAAAAATTCGATTTATTCTAAAATTATTCGTGAAATTTCAACCAAAAAGAAAGTTGAAGCTTCGTGGTTTAGGTCACTTAATTTTTGACAAATCATACTTTAAATTTTATATGAACATCAATGAAAATAGTGAATTATACAACTTTAGCGACCTGTAGCTAAAAATTGTGATGTGCTGGAACATTTCTGAGAACGGTATCAGTTACAGCAGCCCCAAATCTACTAGAAACACATAATTTGATCCTTGAGACACGCAAAAATGTCATTTTTGTTACGCTGTGTAAGTTATACATGTGAACACAGATCTTTTTATGACAACGGTTTGAATGTTACGCTCAAACATTTATCAAAAAATATTGATTACT
This sequence comes from Aedes aegypti, assembly GCF_002204515.2. Taxonomy (NCBI): domain Eukaryota; kingdom Metazoa; phylum Arthropoda; class Insecta; order Diptera; family Culicidae; genus Aedes; species Aedes aegypti. The sequence continues at coordinate 120,083,861 of NC_035107.1, forward strand.
TCGTCACTGCAATTGTTGATATATTCTAAAAATGCTTATTGTTTTAGTAATTATTGAAAAAAACTTTGAATCGATACTAAGAGTATCGATGTTTTCTTTAGATATTGATAAAGGTCTATCTATTAAAACTAAATGATGTACCTTGTGAATCTTCCTTACTAAGAGAAGCCTCTTCCTGTGATAATCATGGAGACGGAGATGTATACTCGGTCTTTAATAGTAATGGAACTCACAAACACTATTTTATTTATTTAGCGAACGTAACATGAAAACACAACACACATGTCTGTTTCTGCATCTACAATATCTTTGAATGATTCGTCACCATAGGTGTCGACACATTTTATATTTAGTCTTCATCTATGTCAATAAATTACATTTCCGATTGAGGTTACATGAATCGCATCACTTACCAAGGTGAATCCAGATGGTGTAGCTTCTGACTCCTTCCCACTAACAAAAGCTTCTGAAGATGCAGAGGTATACTCGGTCTTTAGTAACAATGGATGTCACACTAAAGCTGTGATTACACAGTGCAAGTTGCACATTGTATGTTTTATGTGAACGAATTATACAGTCAACTAACAGAAATATAAACTGTTCTGTTATCAATCAAACTGAATCAAATAATTTAAAATTTGAATATTGAAGGTTTTCAAGTTCTAATGTTTTTTATTTAATGTTTTCGTTAAAAATGTTTTCGTGTTCTTTCAGAAACTCTTTCAATTTGAAAGTTTCAAATATTTCTTGAGATTTTCTTTAAAAATTGTTTCCAGAAATTTCCTCTACAAATACCTTCAAATTTTTATTAAGGTGCTTCAACAAAAATTGAAACGACCAAATTCTTCCAGAGCTTGTTTATAAAAATTTCAAGTGGACACAATGGCACCTAAAATTTATTTCAGAAGGAACTGATACATATCATATTCAAACATTCATACACATTGATACGACGGATCAAATTTCATGCCTTTATCCAGTTCTAAATAGACGCAATGACGAATATCTCACATTAAATTGTTTTCGAAACTGCCAAATTAGTAAATTTTGATAATAAAAACAATCGGTATCATTCCATGAATCAAAATTCTTAAAATGTACCGGAGTTGCTTAATATCAATCATATCAGCTGATTTCTGATGGTCTAAAACTATCACAATCATTTGCGATCTATAAATATCACTTTGATTGGACAACCAACAGCAGTGATGCGACATCGCACTCTAGTTCATAATCACTGCAGAATGAGTGATCACATGGTAACTATCCATGCTATTACTGTTTTTCAGTGACCAACAAATAGTTTCATTCTATCTGTAACACTGTCAGAAATATCGTAGTGCTCCAAGAAATCTCCTGGGATTCCTCCAGGAATGCCTACAAGGATTCCTTTGTAATTTTCCCAGTGATTTCTTCAGGATTTTCTCTCTGCAGTTATGTCTCAAGCGATTACTCTAAAAATTCCTCCTAAGATTTGTTCATAGATTCCTCTAAAAAAACATTCGATCGCAACCGTATTTCAATATCAGCTCTGCTTGGGCCCCTTTACTCCAGAGATTCTTCCAGAGATGCCTACAGGGACTCCTTCAGCAATTTATCGAAATTCCTACAGTAGTATTTCCAGAGACTCCTACAGACATTCCTCCAGAGATTTTTCAAGCAACTTCTTTAAAAATTTCCTCAGAGATTACTTCAGAAAAATCTCTGAATAAGATCCTCTGAAAATGTTCAAAGGATTTTTTTTTCAGAAATCTCTCCAGAGAGTCCCGCAATTGACTTCCTCAAGTAAAACTTACAGGGATTTGGTATTTTTTCTGGAAAAAATTCCCTGGAAAAATTCCAGGTAGTAATTCCTGTAGCGATTTTCCTGCAGATTTCTCAGGGAAAATTCCTAGACGTAACTTAGTTTTTTTTTCCATAGAGGAATTTCTGGAGAAATACCTGGAGTAATTCTTGGGGACATCTCGAGAAGATTCTAAGTATATAAAGGTTTTTTACCTGGAAGAATCCTTGGATGAGTCTCTTGAAGAATTTCGGGAGTAATCTCTAAAAGAATACCATGAGAAACCGCTTCAAGAATCTCTGGAGTAATCCCTGACGGATTCATTGGATAAATTCCGCAAAGATTTTACTGGAGGAATGATTGATGATTGGAAGCATTCCTATAGGAATTTTTTAGGAACCTTCTAGTGAAAGAGGAACTTCTGTAGAATCCCAGGAGGAACTTCGGGCAGAATTTCTGGATGAATTACAGAAGGTTATAGAAGGCACTAGGACCCTTCCGGAATCAATCGAAGAAAGTTTCTTGCGATCTAAAGTTTATCCTGGAGGAATATTAGGAAGAAACTACTAAACATACTACTACTGAAACTACGCATGGGAAATTAAGTAATTTTCCAGTTTTTGTTTTTAATTTTGAGTTAATTACTGGTAGAATCCAAGAGAGAAATTCTGAACGGGTTTCTGAAAGCATATCTGTAAAAAAATCTGGAGGAATTCTGGAAATTAAATTGAAAAAAAAATCATTTGAAATCTTTGGACCACTAATTATTAAATTATTTAAGGAGGAATATTTAAAAGTAGTTTTGAAAGAATCGTGTGATAAGTTCCTGGTAGAATTCAAGTTTTTATTTTCACTAAAAAATTGAAATACAGTCGACTCTCCATAACTCGATAATCAAGGGACCATAGACTTATAGAATTATCGAGTTATAGAATATACCGACACAAAAAAACCCAAAATTGAAGGAACAAATTACTGTATTTCCAATACATATATGATCACTCATGTAAGAAAGCTATTTTTTTATAGTATTTTAAAAACTATGGGTTCAAAACTTTTTTTGAATGCTCGAAAAATCACGTTATTTTTACAGATAATATTTTTTTTATTTCCATGCTTTTCAACTTTTCTTACAAATTGCAAGTATTCATTAACCTCCAAACTTCCCCAAAAAAGAAGGATTTTAAAACAAATATCGAGTTCTGGAGAGAATTTTACCTCTCACGTGTCATCGACTAGTGGAGACATCGAGTTATAGAAATATCGACTTATGGAGAGCACGATGTAAGGAAATATCAAGGGACCGAAAAATCCATCAAGTTATAGAGTATATCGAGTTATAGAACATCGAGTTGTGGAGAGTCGACTATAGTCAACTTAAAGTGCATTTTATTTTAATTGACCAAACATAACCAAATAATTTTATATATGAAAATTGTAGAAACGTTTTTCAATTAAAAATTTTGTATAAAGATTCCTCACATTCTGTGGCTTTGTTCTGGAATGCTTCACAGGTTTTATTTGAACACATTTTTTACTTAAATTATTATATTTTTCAGAAAAATCCTTTCAACAACTTTCGCAAATAATCATTGAGATTTTTTTTCAATAAATGTCTTCAGAGATTTCTCTACGCATTCCTCCAAATTTTCATTTATTTCATAGTTTTGACATTTTTATAGGACCGTTTTAGGAATTCTTCAGATGCTCATCCAATTTTGTATTGTTAAGTAATTTTCCCAAATTATACCTTAATAACTCCAGCAGGGATTTTTTTAAAAACTTTTTCTGGTCCCTACAAATGTTTTTTCCAGAAATTCATTGAGAACTTTCCCAAAAAAAAAATCTTCCGGGATTTCATTTTGACTAGTAAGCACGGCAAATGTTGTATTGCCACGCAGTAGGTCGTTTTATTATTCATAATATTCTTCAAATCTCTACAGTATCTATTTCTCCAGGGATTGTTCAAAGAATTTTGCAAGAAATTTCTCCAAAACAATTTCCTATGGAAAACTTCCCATCACAACCGTATTATCTAGACCAGTTCCGATAGAGCTCCATTCCGTTACTCCAGGGATTTCTCTAGATAGTTATTTCAGAGACTCCTCCGATGGTTCCTCCGGAAAAAAAAATCCTGGGATTATTCTAGGTATTTTTCCATAAATTTGGCAATACTTTCAAGAATTTATATATAAAATATAGATAAAGATTTCTCCAGCAAATTCTCTACAGCAATTCTTCCAGAAATTTGTCCAAGGATACTCCAGGCATTTTCTACAAGGTATGCAAAGATGATTCTAGATATGTATCCAAGGATTCCTACAGCAATATATCCAGGTAATCCTTCTGAGATTTTCCAGCACCCATTTTGATGGTTCCTCAAGAAGTTGTTTTAGGGATTTTATGTTCATGAATTATCCAGAGATTTTCTCGGGTATTCCTAGAGAAAATCCGACAAGAATTTCTAGAGTGATTTTTTCCAGAGATTTAACCAGATATTCCTCCAAGAACACTTCCAGAATTCCCTCTAGGGATTCATCCATAAAATCCTACAGGACTTATTGATATTGTTGTTTATAGATTCCTCTTAGGATTACTATTGGAATCCTTATAAGTATTTCTCTAGGAATTTATCTACAGATTTCTCCAAAGATTTCTTCATGGAAAAATCTACAAGGAATCCCTGGAAGAACTGATTATTTCTGGAGGAATTCATGATGGAACTAGTGGAAGAATTTCTAAAGGAATTGTGGTAAAGATCGTGGAAGGTATTTTTTGAGGATTTGTAAAAATAGTTGTAGTTGTTAAAATCCTTTAAGTATTTCCTGTAGCGATTTTGCTGAAGCTCTCTCAAGAAGAATTCCCAGAGAAAACTCTTGAGGGTTTTCTTAAGGAATTCCTGAAGTAATTACTTATAGAATCCCTGCATCTCTGCAAGAATCCATCTAGATATTTTTCTGGACGAATGCTTGGAGCTGTAAGAATTTCTGGAGGAATCTCTGAAGAAACATCATGAGACATCGCTCGTAAATACCTGGAACAATCTCTGAAAAAGTTCATGGAGCAATTCTTGAAGATATTCCAGGAGGAAAAATATTATCGAAGGATTCTATGGAGAAATCCCTGAGGCTATTACTTTTGAAACTCGTTGCGAAATCTCTAGAGGAATCCCTGTAACGATTTTTCTGGAAGAATCCCTGGAATATCCTCTGGAGGGATTGCTGAAGGTACTCCTGGAGCCCTATCTAATCCGGTATAACTAAAACAATCTGGTTGCGATCAAAACTTCTTCTTGCAAGAATCTCTGGCGAAATCGTTGTATGGATCACTTGAGAGATTATTTTGGATAAATTTGTTGTAAAATCCACAAAAAATCTCCAGGGATTTTTTTTTTTTGAACAAATATCTGAATAAACTACCAAAGGAATTACAAGAGAATCAAGTGAATAAAATCTTGGAGAAATTTCAGGAAAATTTCCCACTGTCTTGAGGAGCACTTTGACGAATTCGTGAAAGAATACTTGAAGGAATTCATGTGGGAATTGCTGGAGGAATTCTTAGATAAATTTCTCTGGAAACCTTGGACGACTATTTTTTGAGAAATCAATCAAGAAGCGAGTAAGAATAGCTAGATGTTTCTGGAGGAGCTAAAGAGAATTTACTCGAAGAACAAGAAAAATATTTTAGAGGATCATAAGAGAAATAGCACCGATAATCCCTGGCAGATTTCCTGGAGGGACTACAAAATCGCAGAATCACTGTAAGAACCACTAAAGAAATCCCTATTGAATTACACTGGAAATTTACAGACGATTCTGTTAAGAAAACAATGAAATATTTCCTAGAGAAATCTTTTGAAGAATTGATATAAGCATCCATGAATGGATAACAGGACGAACTATAGATAGTATTACTGGAAGAATTTTAGAGAAATTTTGGGAGAAAGTGCTGGAGATAACCTTGAATGAAGGACCTTTCAGAGGAAGTTCTTGAGGGATCCTTGAGAAAAACTGGTATTAAAATTCCTGGTGGAATTTAAAAAAAATCTTGATTGAATTTTTGGAAGAATCTCTGGTGGATTCCTAGAAAAAGCCCTGGTGAAATTCCTGGAGGGAACTCTAGTAGAATTTCTGGAGAAGTCCCTGTTGGAATTCCTGAAAGAAGCTCTGATAAAAATCCTAGAGGAATCACTGCTAGAATTCCTGGAGAAATCCTTGCCGGTGCTTCCAAAATAATCTTTGGTGGAATACCTAGATAAATCATCAGAAGAATTCTAGAAGGAGTACCTGTTGCAATCTCTAGTTCTTTAACTGGCTCAGAACCTGTTCCCTAGCTTAATGTTGAATGAGCACTTTCCCAGTGGAAAGTGTCGAACATGTCTGCTAAACCGGAACAAAACAACACACATGAAGAGTGGCAATCTTCTTGCATTTGTCGTACTCGCGAGTAAACGAAGCAAAAGCGAATCGTAAACGTGTAGGGGGAGATCCCCCAGTACCGGACACTTAAGCCACTAAATTCATAATTCGTAAAATATTGGTTTTATGTGCTCGTGTTACTCATTTATGATAAATATTATCATTTTTATAGTGTACAAAAATAAATTTAAAAATATAAATATGAATTTTGACATTGCATTTTGATTATGTATTTTAGTACCAAATTGATCGATCTTGAAAGGTGGCACCCAATACCGGACACGATCTGGAAATGTCTCGAATTCTGTAAATTTGAACATCATTGAATGTGTTTACTATAGGAATTGTATATAATTGCCAATTCAATGCATTTGCAACATTTACAAGAACAATTTGAGTATTTCTTAGTTAGCCAGATGTACATAAAAAACCTCTTTCTTATATGATGAAAAATAGCACATTTTACGATGTTGTTCTGAATGTTCATTTTCCTTATTTTTATTGCATCTTTGATACCATGATCGACGGAATTCATGAAAAATGAATGTATTTTGAGACACTGGTGCAATAATTACAATTACAATAATTACAGATATCATATAACAAATCAGGCCAAAACCAAAATTGTAATTTGTCCATATTTAGTCCAATTATGACACAAAATACATTCATACTATCAAAATAGGATTATGTTCGAATATGCTTGCGTGATCCAAAGTATTTTTTCATATTCAAAATAATTACTAAATAGGCTCAAAATTAAGGCAACACGTAATCTTTTTTGAAATTTTCAAACTTTTGTACTTATTTAAGAAGGCATGCATATTTCAAGGATGTGTTGTTCTACGCAAACATTAGTCTCCATAATAGCTTCCTTTACTACTAATACACCATCTTGATTGGACCATGATTTCTCAATGTTTCGACTTTGTCCGGTATTGGGTGCTGTCCGGTACTGGGGGATCTCCCCCTACTTAGCTGTTCAGAGTAAAATTGCGCTTTTGGGAAAAAAATCCATTTCCCCTCCGAGATTGCTGGTTTTCAAGGGTTATTTAATGATTTAGATTTAATGGATATACCTACAATTGATTTGTCTGTCAAAACCATAATGAAGCACACCTTGTTTGGAAACTCGCGAGTAAATGTTCGCGAACATTTTGCTCGTTCTTTTGGTATGTTCTCACGGGCAGGCGGGTGCGAACTTACTCACACCGAGCCTGTTTGTGAGTCTGACACTCGTGAGATACTTTTTGAGGTTTACACTCGTGGGATGCTTCGAGAGGCAAACACTAACTGACTGAGAGATTTTCTCAACCGGCGGTATTCGAATCTGCAACTCTCAGGCAGTGTTGTGAAAAACTCAATTCCTCACAACTCACGTTTGAGATTTTTCATGGGTGAGTTGTCAATCATACAACTCATCAGTCAAAAAATCAAGGATGAGTTGGGTCCCCTTTTCGACTCATTGTCTCGTATTTCTACAGTTTACTCACACGGCATTGATTTCTTGTTAGCCTGGTAAAATTATAGTAATCCTTTCTAACGTAAACAATAACATTCGGATTTCACGAGTTTTTGCCGGGTCTTGCGACTGAATCACTTTTTACGGTTTGAGTTGATTGAGTTGATTTTGCATCAAAATCTCAAGCGTGAGATGTACAAATCAGATCTCTAATGAGTTTGCTCTCACGAGAGAGCGTATTGATTGAGATTTTGAGTGTGAGTCTATTAACCACTGCTCTCAGGTTGGTCTTGCTGAATAACTACGCGTTCACCATTACGACTTGGGCGTCATCGGCATCCCTGGTGGAATTGCTGAAGAATTCTTGTTAAAATCCTGTGGAATTCCGAAAGAGTTTCCTGTAGACATCATCAAGACATCTCTGATTGTGGAGACCCTAATTGAATTACTGGAGAAATTTCTGGAAAAACTCATTTCTCGGGCTTTTTAGATTTGGATTGGATTGGAGTTAGATTTGATTTGGATTGAATTTGGATTGGATTTGGATTGGATTGGAGTTAGATTTGATTTGGATTGGATTTGGATGGGATTTGGATTGGATTGGATTTGAATTGGATTTGGATTGGATTTGGATTTGATTTGGATTTGGATTGGATTTGGATTGGATTTGGATTGGATTTGGATTGGATTTGGATTGGATTTGGATTTGATTTGGATTGGATTTGGATTGGATTTGGATTGGATTTGGATTGGATTTGGATTGGATTTGGATTGGATTTGGATTGGATTTGGATTGGATTTGGATTGGATTTGGATTGGATTTGGATTGGATTTGGATTGGATTTGGATTGGATTTGGATTGGATTTGGATTGGATTTGGATTGGATTTGGATTGGATTTGGATTGGATTTGGATTGGATTTGGATTGTATTTGGATTGGATTTAGATTGGATTGGATTTGGATTGGATTTGGATTGGATTTGATTGGATTTGGATTGGATTTGGATTGGATTTGGATTGGATTTGGATTGGATTTGGATTGGATTTGGATTGGATTTGGATTGGATTGGATTTTGATTGGATTTGGAGTGGATTGGATTTGGATTGGATTGGATTTGGATTGCATTTGGATTGGATTTGGATTGATTCCTTGAGGAGTTCCTAATTGAATTACTGGAGGAACTTCTGGAAAAAATCATTCCTCGAGCTACTTAGTACTTCTTAGAAGCCGATCAACAATCGAATAAACTACTCGATCACAATGTTGCTCAATTTTTCAACGGTTGACGTTTCGCTGACAGCGTCCATTCTGGCTCATTAATGATGACCGTCGTCGTCGGTCAGTTCGGCCAGATTCGAAATTTGCACCAATTTCACTGTTGTACCCAACCAACCGACAGCTCCACAAACATCAAATGGCACCGGCAGGAATGGTGATGGTGGGAGGTCTAATTGATATTGACAGTGGCTCAATTTCGGACGCTTTGAAATGGGTGATGGTGGCTCGGATCGGAATTTCTTAAACCGATCAATTTCGGTAATTTGCGGCGGCTCGAATTGAATCGGCAGACTAATTGGCCATAAATGAGTTGGTCAGGTTGCGTTGGAATGGCATAGAAATTGATTTTTAATGCTGAAATTTTCGAGGAATTTTAAGACAGATGAAAGACATCATTTTGTTTTGAAACTATGATCCGTAGCACATTGTGAGAGTTTGTTTATCATCTTCTGCTACAGCTCGGATTAGATCGGGGGAATAACAGTGCATGATGAAACCCATAAAAGCAAGCTCTAAACCTGGGGGACAGTATCGCTTTTGTTTGAGGATTCTGATTAAGCGATAAAAATGGGTTTTATCGTCACTCTCGCTTTGGGGCTCTCCTTCGCTGCTGCTATTTACCATGATTGTTACAACTAGCAAAACATTGCCGATCATGTGCCGATAAAGATGTGGTGGTTTACTTCGTTTGCTTTGAACGTGCTTCGAAATCAATTGAAAACGAATTCTGCAATGCCTGATTTTAAAAATCAATTCAATATAATTCAGCTCCGTAATGCCTAAGGGCGCTTGAGCCAGATAAACGATTAAGCGAGAACAGTAATAATATTTACTTTTAATGCTTTTTACTCCTCAAAAAAATGGTTTCTAGTTTCGTGACAAATGTGTTCACATCGCAAAAGGTTAAATTGTGGCTTCTATTCGAAAAACTTCACCCAGATGACAGCTTTTTGGTGAAAACATCTCCAAGCGGAATCCCACCGATGTTTTCTATTCCAAAACACAATCGCGTCATCAAGCAGAAGTATCTGACTAGAGAGGGCGTCGAAGATCCACTATCTATCGGTGGTTCACCGCATATAAAGATGCCCACAGTCATCTGTCTAAACCGTGTTTGAAATAACGCAACATTTCATCCCGAGTTGCGGTCCTTAAAATGCCGGGAAGGTGCGGCGGGCGGTAAAAATGAAGATTGACAATGTCTCTGTCTTCAACGCAGAGTATCTATCCAACGGTACAAAAACCAAACGCGTGATAGAACATTCCCGGCCAATGGCAATGACGAGCACGATATTAGGAATTTGTGTTCGACTCGGTGGCAAAAGGATTCTGTTGTAGGTTTACGTTTCTGCTAAGAAGGGTATGCAATTAAATTCTAAATAATACTGAATAATTCCACAATAATTCCACAATAATTCTCAATACAACTTTTCGAATTGTAATTATGAGGCCGCTTTTGTGAAGTTATTGTAAGCCATTTCAGATAACCCAAATGTAGATAAAAACGATGATTCAGTTCTCGTCTTTATAGCAACTAGAGTGATGTGCTCATATCCATCGTATTAGGCTTGGATCAGTGAGGAGTTGCAATTTTTCCAGCATAGCAGACGGATTTCACGCCAACTCGACAAAGGCATTGGCAGCACCACTTCAGAATTCAATGAAACTTTCTGGGTGTGAAGACTATGTGAAACTAAGATACTTTACATACTTTGTTTTTTATTCCAAAATCGATCTAGACTAACATTTGGAAAGGGTCAAAGTTTTTTTTTTACTTTTTTTTATTATTATTATTTATCTTTATTAGGGAGATTTTCAGCCCTTGGCTGTTTCATCTCCGCTTTTTTTTATAAACCCGTATAGCTCGAAAACGGTAAGACCTACACAAAAGTGTTGTATGGGGAACTATCGTGAAATTTCCTGAGATTTTAGAAAAAAATATTGAAACAATAAAAAAACATTTTCTACACTGAAAAATAATATGATTCAAAACTTCAAAGTCGATAAAAAAAGGCCATTTCAAAATTTTAACATTCTTAGGCAAAAAGTTTCGCAATTAAGTTTACTAAGAGTCGTCCATACATTGCAAATTGGGCATACAGTCGACTCTCCACAACTCGATATTCTATAACTCGATATACTCTATAACTCGATGGATTTTTCAGTCCCTTCAAATTTCCATACATCGTGCTCTCCATAAGTCGATATTTTATTTTTTTTTAATTATATAAGGGAAAAAAGTTTTTCTAACAACGAATTTTTCAAGTCCAAAATGATTTTTTTATTTTATTTTTATTTCGCTTATCATATCATATCATATCATATTTTCAAGTGATAAATGAGTTTTTTTTATCCATTAAAAAATTCATTTTGGACTTAAAAATTCGATGTTAGAAAAACTGTTTTCCCTTGAATATGCCCAATTTGCAATGTATGGACGACTTTTAGTAAATTTAATTACGAAACTTTTTGCTTAAGGATGATAAAAATCTGAAATGGCCGTTATTTTTAAAACGACTTTAAAGTTTTGAATCATTTTTCTTTCAGTGTAGAAAATGTTTTTTTAAGTGCAAAGTGGATAATTGAACTGAAGTTATTTATCGAAATACAGTAGTTTTATTGCACTTTTTAGTGTTTAAATGGACGAAGAATAACAATTTTAAAAAAAATTGCACTTGGAAAATGGATCTATGTTGCAGATATGTTTAAATATCCGCCGTGGTGGAACATTTTAAGTTTGAAACGACGAACAATAGCGCTTTCGACGAAGTAAATCGAAACCCCAGTAGAAAAACTATTTTAAGAAATTTGAATCCTAAAATATTTGATAAGCAACCAAACGCACACCCAAATAACAAAAAAAGCAACGTTTTAGAAAAAGAGGTCAAACAGGAACCAGTAAATACTTTCTTTATAAGGACAATAAACAAGAAATTCAATTAGAGATTTGTGCCAGATTTGAGAAGAAATTCCATTAGAGATTGAGCCAGGTATCAAAAGATCCATTCAGGCGCTATTCCGAGGATTTCTGAAAATGTAACCAAAATTTTCATTTAAGACACCTTTAAGAATACCACCAGGTTTTTTTAATTTTCACTTCCAGAAATTGCTAAAGAGATACCTTCAAAGCTTCTTAAGGAAATTTCTCGAGCAAGTCTCCATCCAACAAGAATTTATCCAGTATTTCATCCATAGATTTTAGTTAGGAGTTTCTACATTGTTTGATCTAATAATACCTTCATACATTCACAAATTATTCAAAGGATTTCTCCATGCATCCCTTCAGAAAATTCTCTAGATTTTTTTCCTTGTAGTTCTCAAAAGAATCATACAATTATTGCTTAGGGACCGGTCATAAATGACGTAGCATTTTAGAGAGGTAGAGGGCGTCTACGATGTTGAGAGGGACCATGTATTAGTTATTGGAAAATAGGCTACGATGGGAAAGGGGGGCGTCAAAAATATGCCAAAAAATGCTACGTCATTTATGGACGTTCCCTTATTGATTTTCAAACGATTTCCTCTAAGATTTTTGTTTAATTCACCAATAATTCACCTAGTATCACTAGTAATTACTGTAGGATTTCTTTTAAAATTCCTGCATATTTCATTTCCTGCAAAATGTCGACTAATAATCTAATGATTTTTTTTATCGCGATTTGTTTTCTAAGGTTCCTTCGTTAAATTATTTAGTTTGTCTTCCTTGAACTTTCTTAAGATTTCCTCCAACATATTTGTTCCGAATTTCATCAAAATTTTTACCGAACATTTCCTCAAGAATACCTCCAGAAAAAACATCACAGATTTCCTTAGGACTTTTTTTCTTGCTGAAATATCCCAGGAAATTTTAAGAGATTTTTCCAGAAGATATTTCGGAAATTTCTCTAAAAACTACTCCACGAAATTGTAAAGAATATTTTTCAGAAATTATTGAAGGATTAAAGGAAGGATTTTGAAGGCTATCCTAAAGTTATCACCGAAGAAACTTCTGATGCCTTGAACCAGTCTTGAGCGATTATCTAGATAACTTTATAATAGAATTTTGCACACGAAAAATCGGAGGAACTAAAGGAATAATTCTCACATAATTTGTGATCTCGCCCTAAAAGCCCTAAAAGCCCTAAAAAGTAATCGAGTGTGTAGCTTGTTGTTACTGAGCAAACGAATGGATTTACACGTTATTCTAGAATGCTACGATGAAGAGAAGATTCTCCTCTTTCTCCCAGTGGTGATAGTTTTCATCCCGATCCATTCATTTGCTTAGTAACAAGGAGCTACACACTCGGTTACCAATGGCTTTTAGGGCGAGATCACGAGTTATGCGAGAATTTTTGTAGCATTTCCTTATCGAATTCCCAAATGAACTGTAGTGTGGTAGAGAATCGACTGTAGGGCAGCATCAATTATGCTTTTCGACACGGGAATTGTGTATTCATCAGGGGGTAAATATTGTTGTCGTTTGTAGTCCTTTATTTGGTCTGTTTTGTTAACCTCACAGTTAAAGTTAGACATAACAGGACCAGTGTTGATAGACTCGCACTCAAATGTCAATCAATACGCTCTCCCGAGAGAGCAAACTCATTTGAGATCTGCTTCGCAAATCTCACGCTTGAGATTTTGATGCAAAATCAACTCAATCTACTCAAACCGTAAAAAATGATTCAGTCGCAAAACCCGGTCAAAACTCGTGAAACCAGAATATTGTTGTTTACGTTAGAAAGGATTACTATAATTTTACCAGACTAACAAGAAATTATTGCCGTGTGTGAGTAAATTGTGGAACTACGAGACAATGAGTCAAAAAGGTGAGCCAACTCATCCGTGATTTTTTGACTGCTGAGTTGCGTGATTGACAACTCACGCATGAAAAATCTCAAGCGTGAGTTGTGAGAAATTGAGTTTTTCACAACACTGAACAGGACTACAAATGACAACAATATTTACCCCCTGTGGAAGACACAATTCCCGTATCTAAACGTTGGGCAAATAAAAAAAGCCGTTGTAAAAATCAAGACTGCGTAGCCGAAACGCATAATTGAACTGTACTGATTTCTGGATAACTCGTTTGATCATTTTTGAAGTAATCCTTGTGATGGCTTGAATAAAGTAGATTCTCCTACATGTATTCTTGTAGGATTTCCTGGACAAACCCAAATTCCTTTAAAAACTAAAGAAATTATATTTTGAGATTTTCTCAAAGAACTCAGGTAAGAACTTTTGATAAATCTTCTGGATCAATCAATGGAAAGATTAACAGAATACTTTCTGATGAATATCCTAGAAAATCCATTCGGGAAGTATTGGAGCAAACCATGCGAAAATTTGTAAAGGAATCAGTATTGGACTGTTGAAAGATTTTCTGTAGGAATTAGTTGAAGCATACGTTGAAAAATCGCTGGAGCGATTTCTGGATGAATCTGCGAGGATTTCCTGAAGCTTTGGAGTTTCCTTCACTCTTCCTCAAGGAATATGAGAAGAAAATCCTGAAGAACATGTGGACGTATTTCTTTGTGAAACCTTCAACAGATTTCTTGGAAAGAGTAGAAAGTTTGTTAAAGGAAAAAGATTTTTTTTTGTAAAATAAATCCAGAGAGTTTCCTAAACTACTTTTTACACGAATACATAGGAGGCCTGGACGTATGCAACAGTGAAAGAACTGTAAAAGTCCCAATGGATTCTCCCTTTCTAAAGCCAACTCGTGACATAAAAACACCATTCCATTTTTATCCATATAGATTTCTACAGGCAACCCTGAACTAATTCCTATCGATATTTTGAAGGAAGAAATTTCTTGAAGAGTTCTTAATAAAGTCCTGTGTATTTTTAGCATTTTCCTAACGAAGCCTTTTTAAACCGCTTAGGGAAAATGCTTGGGGAATCCTTGGAAAAATTCGAAAGAAATCCTAGGGAAATTTAATGAGAAATTCTAGGAGCATTTTCAGAGAAACAGGAATTCCTGGAAAAATCCAAAACAAAAAAACACATGAATAAATCTTTGTGAGTGTTCTTGAACAGTCTACTGTTAGTACTTTTGGAAAACCTCGATGGAAGGATTGACAAAAAATCTCTCGAGAAAAGCCCGGCCAATTTGTCGGAACAATTTTTGTGAAAACTTCTGGATGATTCATTAGATTCTGAAGGAATTACTTTGAGCATTTTTGGAAAAATCTTTGGATTGGAAGAATCTGTTAAGGAATCATTGGAGAAAGATTTCTTAAGAATAACGGGTAATAACGCGGTTTGCTATCATCAGAGTCACCACGCTGCTCTTGTGAACGTAAAGCGAGGTTTTTCCACCAGTGTTGTACAAAATACAACAGTGCGACGACTTTAAGTGTTAAGAGAGCAATACCTGGATAAGTCAGTGGAGATATTTAACAAAAAAATCCAGGAGGAATTCTTGTTTAGGAATTCACAACTCATTGGAGCATATCTTGAAAAAAAAATGATTGGTGGTGCCGTCAAACATTGCCATGACATTGAAAAGGCTATTGGAAACGCCATGAAATCGTTCTACAAAATCCCATATCGATTTTTTCCCCATTTTTCGGCTATTCCGAAGAGTTTCCTAAACATTTTCTTCACACGAACATGTCGGAGTCCTGGAAAAACGAATTTATGTATGAGCCGTAACGCTTGAGCCTACTTCCTTCGCTTCCCTCAGACCGTTACGTAATTGGTGGACGGCGACTTAGAAGAATTCAAAGTTCAGCCTTTCTCATTAGATTGGTTTACATACCAACAAACTAGTACTTAAATCAAAATAACCGCAGTAAAATAAGATGGTACATTCTTTTATCTATCGGTCAATAAGTAGAAACATTACTATT
Source organism: Aedes aegypti (assembly GCF_002204515.2). Lineage (NCBI taxonomy): Eukaryota > Metazoa > Arthropoda > Insecta > Diptera > Culicidae > Aedes > Aedes aegypti. The sequence goes on from NC_035107.1 coordinate 120,099,633, forward strand.
ATTGATTCTACTACGAAATTTTACAAGAAGAAATGTTGGGACTCCCTCTTGAGGACACCCGCAAACATTCAATTTTCAAATCGCTGTTTGCTGTATATGGTTCCGTGCTGAATTTATTTTCAGCATTTCTACTTCCGGCATTCGCATTAAAAGTCCTGCCCAATGAAGTGTGCCTTATTTTACACGCTTATCAATATTCACTTCTTGATACTTGATACCTTGTGATTCACGCGTCCGTACCACACCATTATCTAATTTCCAACCGCATCATTTTACCCTCGAAAATACGCCTCGTGCTCGTAGCCACCGGAAGAATCAATATTTTTTGTTACAACTGTTACAAGATAAACACAATTTTAAACAACTTCAAATACTTTCCCAACAACCACTACCTCAGCACCAATAGGCCTACCTGTAACCATGTACCGTTAAGTCACCAGTCACCGTGCGGGCTCCATTCACCGTGCACATATACAAATTCCTACAGAATATTCATACAATTTTCAAAAATTATTCTTTTGTCAGCAATATAAGATAAAGCTGATAAAATGAAGTAGTTTTTGTCACAAAGCATTTTGAAAACCCTTGTTTATGTAGTCAAAATCATATGAATTCTGTTTGATAATGAGATTTTTCAACACTCTTAGTAGAAACGCCAAAAATTACCATTTTCCATTTTAACGTTAGAGTATGAAATTTTTCAAAATTTCAACAAGTTTACCCTGTGGATACTACTAGTTAGATGTATTTCATCGTATGAGCAATGAAATTTTATGCAATTTATATTTTTTCTTGTGTTTCAGTCAAAACCCAAATGCACGGTAAATGGACCCTTTGCAATATGTATGGTTCCCATTACCGTGCATTACTGTAAAAAGCTTAAAATTATGCGGTAATACTAGATTTATTGTTATGTCGTGATTAAAAAACTTCATATTGAGTGTTTGAGTGAATATGAAATGGTTTGGACAATACAGTCCAACCTCCTATAATGATTTTAATGAAAAAATATTTATTTAGTAAATTTTTATACTTTTTATGGTTTTTATTATAAATGAAGATTTTAATGCTCTTAAAAATGAGTGCGCACACTACTAGCAACATAGTTGCTCCATTACCAACGTTTCTTCAAGATACAAAATTAAATCATGACGAAAACTATATGCACGGTGAATGGTGCACTAGTGTGCACGCTAAATGGTGACATAGAACGGTACGAGGCGACCTTAACATGACATTTTCAAACATATATTTAGAGTATTTTTTGTTATCCAACACTAGTTTTATATTTTTTCCTGAATTATTATATAATTGCACGCTACGTAGTGGTATTCTAGTACGCATCAAATTATTTGGAAAAGTTATACAATTTATTGAAGTGCAATTTTTTTTTAAATGCACGGTGAATGGTAGCTTGACGGTACTTCGTTTTTGGTAGAATCATTTGTGAGAGCGGTCTATCCTCTATTCCAATTAGTTCGATATCGTCTGCAAATCCAGGAGAACATACGACCGTTTGATGACAGTGTCTTTTCTCTCCACGCCAGGTCTCCTCATAGCATCAGTTGAACAGTAAATTTGACTCCTTGCTTCAATCCGCCTAACGTCACAAATGAGGCTGGCACCTTGTCTGCAAACCGATCACTTGATTTAGAACCATCCAGCGTTGCACGTGTCAGCCTAATTACTTTCGCCGGAAAACCATGTTCAGGCATCTACCGCAGCTTATTTATTTTCATTGAATCGTAAGCTACCTTGACATCAATAAACAGATGATGAGTCTGCAAGTTATACTCCCGGAATTTATCTAGGATCATCCGTTGTCAACTGACCCTCACGAAATCCATCCTGGTATTTGCCGATGAAGGACTCCTCGAGCGGTCTCAAACTGTTAAATGTACGCCGAATTTAGCAGGGTAACCTCTCTGTAACTGGCGCACTCCAGTCTGTGGCCTTTCTTGTAAATTGGTCGTAAGAGACCATCCAACCAGTTGGTAGGCATTTCTTCGCCCTCCCGTGCCTTCAGAAGTACTCTATGGATCGCTGGACCGTGCTGACCGTGTTTGAGAAGCTCGACCGGGATCTCGTCCTTCCCAGCAGCCTTATAGTTTAGCCGATTTAGCCTCTCCTATGGTCGGAAGGTCCACAGCTTCGTCGTCATCATCAATGTTCATCCTGTTTATCGCTACATTTTCATTTTCACCGTTCAACAATTGCTAAAATTGCTCCTTCCACCTGGCAGCCACCGTCGTTTTATCTGTCAGCAAATTCCCTTCCCGATCATTGCACATGGCGGGCATTGGTACGGTATTGTTCCGCGCGCCATTGACCTTTGCATAAAATCTCCGCATATCGTTCCGGTTCATGCTATCTTTAGCTTCAGCTACAACACTTTCTTCGTATTGCCTTTCTTTCTGCGGTGAATTCGGGTTTTTATTCGGCTCTCGCTGCCCTGTACCGCTCTTTGTTCTGTTAGGTACCGGCCACAAGCATACGGCTTCTGGTGACATTCTTCGCGTCTGTCACTCTTTGGCACTCTTCAACGATCCAGTCGATTCGTCTTCGTTATTGATCAATGCCGATCACTTCCTGCGCCGTTGTTGTAACAGCTTCGTGGTTAAGGTCCCACAAGCTGTTGATATCCCCATAAACGTTGATTCTCCCAACTGCTCGGCTAGCTACTGGCAGTACTGTGCAGCTATGCCATCCGTTGACAAGCGTTGGATATTGAAGCGCATCGCTCTATTGTTTCTGGGACTCGTTAAGCTTACTAAGGCATCTATGCCTTTCTTAAGGTCATCAAAATATATCGAAAAACATTGCGGCGTAGCTCAGCAGTTTCGTTATAACAATTCGTAAAAACTAAGGACTGTTAATTTAAGAAAGTGGACACCTAAATATTAGCATTTTGGTGTAAAAATTCCATAAAAACAAATAAAATTTTGTTTCAGTGTGATCTCAAGTGTTTATTTTGACAGACAAAAGTTGACATAAAAAAATATAAATTCTAAACAATGGGTCGAATTGACATGGCGACTCTCAATTTTTTTCTGCACAAATGGTGTACAGAAAAACTGCTGTTCCGAGATTTGGCTTAAATCGCGAAGTGTCCAAATTGATTTTTTTCAACGCTGTGGCCAAAACAGATATTCCTGACGACGTACGATACATCCTGTTGCCGCAAGTCTATCGCACCAGTACCGAAAGGGTGAAGACCAATAGCGGATGGTATCATGACACCTGTCATCGAGAAATCCATTGTTCGGCTGCCACTCATCAGCGCTTGTGGTCAACGGGATTAAAGTGTGATCGAGAAGGTGGCATGCAAGTGTTCCCCTATTGTGAGCAGGAAATTAATTAAATAATATTCGTTTATTTATACTTTCATCAAACTAAAAGTATTAAAATTGAATTCAATCATCTCTTCACTAATAATTAGATTTTATATTTAACTGTTGATAGGTTTGAAGAGATATATGCGGAAATTTGTTATACCCTAACCCTATTCGTGAACTTAAAAGCACTAAATTGTAAGTTACCCTTTGAAATCTATAACTGCTATGATCCTTAATATTATGATTATTTATAGCTTTGAAGCTGAATAAAATATAGCTGTCGAACCTTAGTGCAAGGGTTTTAATTACCGCAACAATTCTTCAAAGAATTTAATATGCCCAAGTCGCTGGATCTACAACCTCCTCAGGTTGATGAAGTAAGCTGTATAACCTGCAATAGGCTCGATGTAACCGGCAACTTCGTTCAGTGTGACGCCTGTGATGCCTGGTGTCACTTTTCATGTGCTGGCGTCGATGCATCAGTAAGCGAACGTGTGTGGGTGTGTGCTAAATGCCGCGCCGCTCCCAGCATATCTGGAAAAAGTGGGCACTCCAGCAAAACCGGTTCATCTCTTGCTCGAGAGCTCGAACGTTTGAAGCAGCAGCAAGAGATCGAGTTGAAACGAGCGAACCTGTTATTGCAAATGAAATTTCTGGATCAACAACAGGAACTGTTGAATAAAGCGGCAACGACAGACGAGACGAAGGATCGATCGAGCAACATAGATCAGGAAGCAAATACGCAACGGATGAAAGACTGGGTGAATCACACCATTGGCGATGAAGAAGAAGGCGCAGTTGGAGGTTTATCTCAACAAGCTGCCTCTCCAACAGACCAAGGTAACCAACAGCTTCACCCGGAGCGCCCTGACGCTACTAAGCAAGTCCCGGCAGCATCTTTGGCCATCGCCACATCAACCGACCGGATGCCGACTCACACAGACGTAGCAGAACTTCGAGCTCAACTGGAGACATGCATTAGGCGTATGGAAGAAGGCTTCCATGTTAACCAGCAGACAAAACCGCAGCCCCCACCGTTGACTCTTCCATCAACCATGCAGCCAGGTCCAAGTACAGGAGCCCTCCCTAAAACGTATCCACACCAAATGGACCAAGCAGGTAAGCGTCCGGCCATTTCCTACGCTCAAAATAAAAACAGCACTAGTTTTTTCGATATCAGTCCTCCCGCTAACAATACCAGAAATCCTCCTTCTCACTTTGAGTCTCTGCCAGTTGGCACATACTCGAATCCATACGATCGTGTTCCCAATATGAACCGATCTCACTCGACACGGCAAGAGCTTCCCCCCGTCATTCCCCCTAGAGTCACCCATGCTGAGCCACAGCTAGGACCTAACGCCCAGCAACTTGTAGCGCGACAATCGCTGGCCAGAGATCTTCCCGTATTCAGCGGGGACCCAGCAGAATGGCCAATTTTTATCTCCAGTTACAACTATACGACGGCAGCATGCGGCTATACCGATGGAGAAAATATGATACGTTTGCAGAGGTGTTTAAGAGGGAGTGCACTGGAGAGTGTAAGGAGCCGCTTAGTGATACCATCAACCGTACCTCAAGTCATCAATGCGTTGCAAATGCGCTACGGTCGCCCGGAGCTTCTTATTAACGCACTTCTTCAGAAGGTGCGATCGATTCCTGCGCCAAGGGCCGATCGACTAGAAGGACTCGTCGAATATGGAACAGCAATACAAGCGTTGTGCGATCACATCGAGGCTGCGAACGAACTCAGTCATCTAGCAAACCCAACGCTACTACAGGAGTTGGTAGCCAAGTTGCCGCCGGATCAAAAGATGATGTGGGCCGGATTCCGACGTGGTGTCAATAACGTGGATTTGCGCACCTTCTGCAATTACATGCAACAAGTCGTCGAGGACGCTACGAGTGTGCTTTCGTTTGAATCGGAGGAAAGGCGGCATATCGGGAAAGAGCACGGACGAGAGAGGATGAAGCAGAAACGTTTTCTCAATTCACACATTTCGGGCCGTGAAGGAACATTTGAAGTACCAGCTCCGAAACCGACCGATAAGATCGAATGTGTCAGCTGCGGCAAATTAGGTCATCGTATTCGAGAATGTCTTGAATTCAAATCGCTTAGCGTGGATAACCGATGGCGAAAAATACGCTCATTAGGAGTCTGTCAGAACTGTCTGTTCAGGCATGGTCGACGCTCGTGCCGTATGAATACACGCTGTGGAACCGATGGATGCCAACATAAACATCATCCGCTCCTGCATTCGGTTCAACGGCCATCGAATGCTATTTCTACCCAACTAGCAGAAAATCATACGCACCGTCGAATGACTTCAAGTATTCTCTTCAGAATTATTCCCGTCACACTATATGGTGATACCGGAAGAGTGAATACCTTTGCATTCTTTGATGAAGGGTCATCTGTTACGATGGTTGAGCAGGATCTAATGACCAAGTTGGGAGTTACCGGGAGCCCCGCACCGCTCTGTCTTCGCTGGACGGCCAACACGTGCCGAACTGAGAAAAACTCCCAGATTGTGTCTATTTCCATTTCTGGTGTTGATAAGCAACAAAAGTACAAATTAGTTGGAGCCCAAACGGTAGAATCCTTAAATTTACCAAAGCAAAGCTTCCACTACGATGAGGCCGTAAAGCGCTTCGATTATTTGAAAAATCTTCCGTTACGAAGCTATCAAAATGCTACACCTGGCATTTTGATCGGAGTAGATAATTTACACCTCGCCGTGCCTTTGAAAATACAGGAAGGAGATGTGCGCGGACCAGTAGCTGCGAAAACAAGGCTTGGGTGGTGTGTCTACGGCCAACAGAGAGAAGGTGATCGGGAAGCCTATAGTTTTCATGTATGTGAATGCACACCCAACGAAACGCTTCATGACACGGTGAAATCTTTTTTTGCGGTTGAAGAAGTTGGATCTTCGAAACCCATTCTCTCGATAGAAGACCAGCGTGCTCTACAACTTCTGCAGAATACAACGCGTAGAGTTGGTGAACGGTACGAAACAGGACTGCTATGGCGGACAGATTACGTTGAACTACCGGACAGCTATCCCATGGCCGTCAGCAGGCTGAAATGTTTGGAACACCGTATGGAGAAAGACTCGAGTCTGAAGCTGAAAATTCATCAGAAAGTGCAAGAGTATGTTGACAAAGGGTACGCTCACGTAGCAACCGAAGACGAAATTGCTAATGCCGATCCCAGAAGAGTCTGGTTTCTACCATTGGGAGCTGTAACAAATCCTAAAAAACCGAATAAGGTACGCATCATATGGGACGTAGCAGCAAAAGTTGATGGGTCGTCACTGAACAGTCATCTAATAAAGGGGCCAGATCAGTTAACTGCGCTACCATCTGTGCTCTCTCGCTTTCGACAATTTGGTATAGCGGTAAGCGCCGATATACAAGAGATGTTTCATCAAATACTGATAAAACCAGAAGACAAACATTCTCAAAGATTTCTGTTTCGCTTTGATACAGAACAGCCTCCGTCGCAATATGTTATGGACGTGGCTACATTCGGGGCCACTTGCTCTCCGGCATCAGCACAGTTCGTTAAGAACTTAAATGCCCAAGAGCACTCATATCAGTACCCTCAGGCAGCCCAGCGCATAGTCGACAACCATTATGTCGATGACTATCTGGATAGTTTCGAAGATGAGGATGAAGCTAAACAGATCACCGAACAAGTACGGCTAGTTCACCGCAACGGCGGGTTCAACCTTCGAAACTGGAATGCCAACAGCGATGCAGTGTTACAATATCTCGATGAGCCAGCTGTTAACGGCGATAAGAATATCAACCTGATTAACAAGGAGCATACTGAACGAGTTCTGGGAATGTTGTGGGTAACAAAAACGGATGAATTACGGTTTGCAACTCAGATGAGTCAAGAGGTTTGCGCACTGATAGAAACCTCTACACGTCCCACGAAACGTCAAGTGCTCCGCTGTGTAATGACACTTTTCGACCCCCTAGGACTGCTCGCGACCTTCTTAATCCATGGGAAGGTACTGATCCAAGAATTGTGGAAAACAGGAATCGACTGGGACGAGAAAGTTACAGACGATCAGTTCATCCGATGGAGAGACTGGGTACAAATGATCCAGTTCATAGACATGATTCGTATACCAAGATGCTACTTTTCATCGGCAACGCAACAGACCTACGAAAATGCTCAGCTACACGTCTTTGTGGACGCGAGTCCTGTTGCCTATTGCTGCGTCGTTTACATTCGTGTGACAGATCAAGAAGGATATGGACGTTGTTCACTGGCGGCTGCGAAGGCAAAAGTGGCGCCATTAAAACCTATGTCGGTACCCAGGCTAGAACTGCAGGGATGTGTTCTTGGTGTGAGAATGTTGAAGTTCGTTGAAGAAAATCACTCTATCTCCTTTTCGAAGCGGTTCTTGTGGACTGATAGCACAACGGCTCTTTCATGGATAAAATCGGATCCAAGTAACTTCCGACCATTTGTTGCCCATCGGATTGTGGAAATCCAAGACTCTACAAGTGTAGATGAGTGGAACTACGTGCCGTCGTTATATAACCCAGCGGACGAAGGAACCAAATGGGGTGAAGGTCCTTATTTTAGCCATGATAGCAAATGGTTTATTGGACCGCGGTTTCTCACCTACTCCGAAGAATACTGGCCAAGTATGCCAACGGTATCCATCGAAGATAAAGAAGAGCGGCGCATTTCCGTGATGAATCATTTCTCTGTAGAACCGCTGATCCACTTTGAACGATTCTCAAAATGGGAGAAACTACAACGAACGGTAGCATACGTGCTGCGATTTGTAAGTAATATCAAACCCCAGCAAAGTAAGATGGTTGGTGAGTTACAACAACAGGAGCTTCAGGCGTCCGAAGCATTCATCTTTAGGCAAGTGCAATGGACGTTTTTTCCAGAAGAGATGGCGATGCTTACCCAGACGACTGCAATGAAGGACAATCTTCAAACGATTCCAAGAACGAGCAAACTGTATCAACTGGTCCCGACATTAGATGAACGAGGAGTTATGCGCCAAAATGGGCGCATTGGAGCAGCCAAACATGCCTCGTATAACATGCGGTATCCGGTAATTTTACCGAAAGATGGTATAGTAACTATGCTAATAGTGGACAAATATCACAGAACCTACAAACACGCGAATCCAGAAACTGTGGTAAATGAAATCCGCCAGAATTTCGAAATTCCTAGACTTCGATCAATCGTTAGACGTTATGGGCGGCAGTGTCAATATTGCAAGCTTCGGAAAGCACAACCAGTGATTCCGCCGATGGCTCCTCTTCCTCCGGCACGCCTCGCAGCGTATTCTAGGCCTTTCAGCTATGTTGGACTGGATTATTTTGGCCCACTGTTGGTCAAACAAGGTCGGACAAACGTTAAAAGGTGGATCGCACTCTTCACGTGCCTTACTGTGCGCGCTGTCCACCTTGAAGTGGTGAATAGTCTGACGACCTCATCCTGTGTTTCAGCGGTGCGTAGATTTATTGGACGACGTGGTGCACCAATCGAGTTCTATAGCGACAATGGGACGAATTTTCAAGGCGCTGAACGGTTGTTGCGAGAACAAATTGAGCAGGAATTGTCATCGACCTTCACTAGCGCAAGAACAAAATGGTTCTTCATTCCTCCAGGTGCACCACACATGGGTGGCGCTTGGGAGAGAATGGTACAATCAGTGAAGGCAGCTATGGGCGAAGCATATGGGGACGGGAAGCTTGACGAAGAAGGTTTATGGACTCTGGTAGTTGAGGCTGAGAGCGTAGTGAATTCCAGGCCATTGACGTATCTGCCGCTAGACTCTGAAGAGTCTGAGGCATTGACTCCAAACCATTTTTTGCTTGGGAGCTCTAGTGGAGTTAAGGAACCTGGTTGTGACATACATGATCAACCTCGCGCTCTGCAGAAGACCTTTGTTGATATTCAGGGCCAACTTAACTCTTTCTGGGCGCGCTGGCTGCGCGAATACCTGCCCGTCATCCGACGGCAGCCGAAGTGGTTCGGAGAAGCTGCTAGGGAGATAAAGGAAGGTGACTTGGTTCTGATTGCCGAGGATGGAAAACGATGCCAGTGGCCCAGAGGTCGTGTCCAGAATGTTATTCGTGGACCAGATGGTAAGATACGTCAAGCAATCCTGCGTACCGCCAATGCGGTATTACGACGGCCTGTAACGAAGATAGCCTTGCTAGATGTTGGGGACAGTAGTGCAGTCTCAACTGACGTGAAGATGCACCCGGCGGAGGATGTTGCCGCAAGTCTATCGCACCAGTACCGAAAGGGTGAAGACCAATAGCGGATGGTATCATGACACCTGTCATCGAGAAATCCATTGTTCGGCTGCCACTCATCAGCGCTTGTGGTCAACGGGATTAAAGTGTGATCGAGAAGGTGGCATGCAAGTGTTCCCCTATTGTGAGCAGGAAATTAATTAAATAATATTCGTTTATTTATACTTTCATCAAACTAAAAGTATTAAAATTGAATTCAATCATCTCTTCACTAATAATTAGATTTTATATTTAACTGTTGATAGGTTTGAAGAGATATATGCGGAAATTTGTTATACCCTAACCCTATTCGTGAACTTAAAAGCACTAAATTGTAAGTTACCCTTTGAAATCTATAACTGCTATGATCCTTAATATTATGATTATTTATAGCTTTGAAGCTGAATAAAATATAGCTGTCGAACCTTAGTGCAAGGGTTTTAATTACCGCAACACATCCCAACAGAAAAATTTGGGAAAAATGATTTGGTATGGCAAGCAATTTGCTCCTGCGGTATGAAAGTACTACATATTTCACGACGGGTTCAATCAACGGCGAAAATTACAGAACTGAATGCATTAAAAAATGGCTTCTGCCCATCTACTGAAAGCATACCATGCCTGCATTGTTTTTGCCAGACCTAGCATCGGCTCACTATGCTTCAGCTACTTTGGAGATGCTCAAGAAGGAATAAGTCGAATTTGTAGAAAAATGATCGAATCCATCAAATTGCTCAGAACTACGCCTCATTGAAACATATTGGGCAATAATCAAACGGCATCTTAAGAAGGATGGAAGAGAAGCAAGCTCCATCGATTTCTTCAAGAAAATGTGGTCAGCAGTTCAAAAAGCAGTTCGAAAAGTTCCGAAAAAAGTTGTGCAGAATTTTATGGGAGGTATCAAAAGAAAAGTAAGAGCATTCTCCAGCAATGCTCAATAAATGTTCAAATTTATGTGAATTTGATCTAAATTACGTTGATTTCCATGTATTTTAGGTAAACTCATGAATTTGTTCGAAAATAAACAGTTTACTGTAAAAAACACGTGTCGACTTTCTTAAATGAACAGTCCTTATAGGTGGATTAGCGCCAGTTTTCCAAAACCTCCCCTCAAGAACGAATAGCTTCCGACGGTGACTCTTCGATGAGCTGAGGTAGTTATGCGTGTTCTTTGTTGGCACTGACGAGCGACCGCAAAAGTACAAAGAGATTGATGATGATGCCCCAACCCATCCAGTTCTTGTTCGCATACCAATCCGTGGGAGCGTGGAAACGTGCCAAGCGGAACCAAGGATTTTCCGGATACTCAACACAGCGCACCGGTATTTGTCATGTTATCAGCGGAAGCTGAAACCTTAGAAAATGCTACCGGGCGCCATTCCTCGAATCCTGACGACGGTGCCGAGCTAGCAATTGCATTGCCCTCAATTAACTATATATTTCTTCCTATCAACCAACCGGGGCTGGAAGAAGTTACCTTCCAGAGAGTTCGACTGACGGCTTCCGATCGAAATCACATCTTCATCACAGTTGATTATGGAAAAACAGTCACAGTGTGATGTGTGCGTTGCTGCAGCAGAATCCATCATCTGTCTCAGCAGCAGCAGTTGGAGAATTGACGAAGGGGACAGTAGTGTGACAACAACTGGCTGCTTATCGTTACCACAAATCCTACGCCAAATGTGGGCAAATTGCACGCGTCTGTTTGTTTGTTTGTAAATTCTGTGCGCCAATTTCGGTGCGAAGAGGTGCAGGCACTCTAGTTGGGATCGTCTTTTGCTGGTGATTGCAAATGTACTAGAGCAGGGGATCCCAAATTGGTGTTTGTCTATTGAGTAATAGATTCTGTTGAATTATAAATCAGAGTATTTCGATGTTTTATAAGAAAGACATCCAATTTCTTCGTAATCTCAGCACCACTGAATTGTTTGAATTACTACTGCTTCCAGCTTTCAATTCATGTGTTTGTTCTTTTTAATAATTCAGCTGTTCATTGGCAAACAATTAATTTTTGTTAATGTGTGGAGCATCATTCTGTTCAAAATGAACTTTTCAAAAAGTTTACTTATGGAGGAAAGCAAGCTGGTTGGACGATAGTAAGAAGCTTCTGCAGGAATTTTGTCCGGTGTGAAATTGGTACAACCTTGGCATTTCTCCATTTGTCGGGAAAATATGCCAACTGACAACATTTGTTGAATATATCAACCAAGAATGATAAGCTGTTCTCTGGAAGTTTCTTGATGAGGATGTAATAAACTCCATCATCGCCAAGGAATTTCATATTTTTGATTTTTTTTTCAATAAAAGTTCTCCCTTCTTTCAAATTAATCTCCCAGGAATTTTCGAAAACGTCCTCTTCATTGAGAATGTTTTTTAAATCCTTAGTAAGTTGATTTTCAATTGGACTGTTAAGTCCTCACTTAAAATTGTGTGTTTCTTTGTCCAGCTCCAATGTTTTATGTTTTTTTTTTTTGAATCCATTGTACGTTGATATAGATATCTTTACTCGACAATTTTATATTGAACGATTTCTGTCTAATAATTAAGGACGTATGAATACATTGTATTTCGTATGAAATTGAAGCTCAATTTATGCTCCGCCTCCATGAATCGAGAACCGCTGCTCGAATCCGGCAAAGACGCCAAGATGTGCCACAATCAAATTCAGGACCTGGCACCAACAGCCGCCAGGTAGGTAAATGTGGTTAGTAAACACGCACAGAGTTTGCATGCCGAGGACGACGCCTGTGACGGAGTTCCAAATGTCGCTGCCTTGTTGTTAGGAAATTAACGACTACTGCTGCTGCTGCTGCTACTGCACTCGACTCACATCCAAAAAGGCATGTGCATGGAAAAGTGTTCGGAAATCACTCCTTTGACAAAGGTGGAAAAACTCCCCAGCAATTCAATAGTCTGGGTACTGGTAGCGCGTCAATGCAGCGACAGAATCCAAGCACTGTAAAAACAACGAGCGCCAGTTGTTATCTTCCGGGCATGGATTCACGCGTACCGGGTTTGTCTATTAACCCTTTGGAATAAGAGTTTCGGGAATCGCAGTCGTAGCGGAAGACACGTTTCAAGCAGGGTGGGGGTGGAGGTGAAGCAGGAACAATCTCATCAGTCCCAATTTGTGATGCGTCCTGAAGAAATACGCGCCTGGCAAATCAAAGCTTCGTTCGTGGTTCGAGGTTTTCTTTTGTTTGCCGCGGTTTCCGTCGTCGTCATCGGCGGCGAGTGATGTTTGGTTAAAATCCAAACCGAAAAAGAACAGCGCCCCAGGGAAAAATGCGATTTTCGAGTAGTGTACTGTTTCAGATTTTAGATTCGAGGGGAGCCTGAAAGATTTGAACGTTGATTTATTTTCTGTTTGCAAAACATAGGGAAATCTATAAAAGGAAAAATTTCTGTTATAGGCTCATAAGCAGAATACAATTTGCTAGATGATTTTATAAAATTGATATCAAAACTCCCTCTTGAGGGAATCCGCAAACACTAAAAAACACTAAATTGCGATATCACTACCTGTAGCAATTTAAAACGTATCAGAACTAAGAGGAGAATGTCCGGACCAGTACAAGTACTGTCAATCATGTCAGAAATAAACTGCGTCAGGTGACCTCTTTTATACCAATTCGACACTCTTGATATCAGCCGATGGGTCCATCTTCCTTCAGTGGAGTTATCCCATTCTTGCTGCTAACCTCTGAGCGTTGCCTCTTTACACGCGTTGCGGACTCTTCAGGTACATCTTTGGTTGAAGCATTGAACATCTTCCTTGATGATGAGCCCGATGGGCGTCATCCCGGCTATGATGCACACGGCCATTTTAGATACCGTCCGGTATGCACTTGCTACTCTTAAGCACATTATCCTGTACGTGCTTTCCAACCATCTTTAGGATTCTGCTCGTTCGAAGTGTTTTTGACCAGGAGCTTGCGTTTGTTGGAAATTACAACAGAGGATTAGACATCATACTCGAAAGCGTCGCTTTAGCCGTACAGGGTGTCCGCAAATTATCCGTACAAACTTTGAAGACCTGGCTCTATACAATCAAGCATAATAAACTCAATATCCTTGCATGGTTTCAAACATTGGCTTATTATTTTCATAAGAAGTAAGTTTGACACATTTCCGATTTCAAATAATTGCAAAACAAACCCAAATGTATTAAGGTGTCTTAAAGGGAGCTGATTTCCGAGCACTATGGTGGAAGAGAAATGTCTATAGAACTCACTGGATTTGAACCGTACAATTTTCTATTTCCAGTCTAACTTGAAGCCACTAACCTGTAGATTACTTCAAATAATAATAGGACATTTGGATTCATCTCTTTTAGGTTTTAGGGATAACACATCTCCAGTATGACTAGCGGCCCTCAGGAAAAACGTCTTCGAAAAAAATAAATTTGCCTATCTCCGTAACAAGCAAACAAATCGAAATTTTTTAAAGTTGTATTTTGTGTTAACATATAGAAGTATTATAAAAGGTCCATGGACATTGATTTTTCATTGTTTTCAATGCGAGATCATCTTTCCAATATTTTGCTGTTCGGATAATTTGCGGACACCCTGTAGATGTTTTTTTAAAAACATATTCAACGTGGCTAGCGAAGCTGAGCTTGTCATCGATCAGTAGCACAAGATGCCTAAGGGATCGCTTGGACTCTATGGTGCAATCACCTACCGAGATAAGCGTCCGTTGCTCGGACTTGCGGTTGTTGTCCTCCGCCACCTCAGTCTCGTGACGAACCAGTCCTAGTTTCCTAGACTTCATCCATTCCTCAGCTACTTCCTCCATCGATTCGCCATAGACCCCTAGGGTGATATCGTCTGTGAAGCCAACAATCTTAACACCCGTCGGAAGGGGAAACCTCAGTACGTCATCGTACATCGCATTCCATAACATCGGGCCTAGGATTGAACCTTGAGGTACTCACTCCCGCGGTAATTCGAACGCTTTTCTGCCCTTCCTCTGTGTCATATAGTAGAATCCTTACATCAAAATATCTTTCTAGACGCTTACACAACTGCACCGGTACCTTGAAGCGATGAAGTGCGTGGGCTATCGCTTCCCAGCTTGCGCTGTTGAACGCATTCTTCACATCCAGAATGACAACCGCGCAGTAACGTATGCCGCTCCTTTTATGCTCGATTGCCACCTCAGCTGTCTGAACGATCGACTGGATAGCATCCAGAGCAGATTTACCTTTCCTGAATCCAAACTGGTTGACGGACAGGCCATCCGCACCTTCGGTATACGGTACTAGCCTGTTGAGAATCAACCTCTCCAATAACTTGCCCGTCGTATCTAGTAGACAGATGGGTCTATACGCCGATGGGTCACCTGGTGGTTTCCCCGCCTTTGGTAGTAGCACCAATTTCTGTCGCTTCCATACATCCACGAAGCTTTATTAAGTTATGCAGTGTTGCATCGTGGTTCTAAACATGTCCGGATACGCATTCACTGCCGCTTTTAGGGCAACATTTGGGATACTATCGGGTCCCGGTGCCTTAATTGATGCGAATGATTTCACGTCTTCTGCCAGCTCTTCGTTCGTCCGCCTCGCCACTTCTTCTCCTTCATCTGCCGCATACGGCGCCGGGAGCCATAGGCTTTCGGGTTGATGCGGGGAGAGTACATCGATTATCGATCACAGCAACTCGGGCGACTTCTCTTGGGGCGCCATGGCACCTTTAGCCATTACCACTCTGTAGGCGTCACCCCACGGACTCGAGTTGGCACTCTGGCATAGACTATCAAATCATGCCCGTTTCCGACGCTTGATTTCCTTTTGGATAGCTAACTTTGCCTTTCTGAATGCTGCACCGCGTTCTTCTCTTTGTGCTTATGTGCATGCGCGTTGTATTCTTCGTCTTGCTCGAAGATTTGCAATTGATTCGCACCTCCAGTACACCGGCGGCCTGTTCTCTCTAGGAGGGCCCTCCGCCCGCCTGGTACTATACTGTAGCGAGTCGATTACTTCCGTTTTGGCTGCTTTGATACTCTTCCTGTGTCCGGACTTTTGGGTCCGCCCGTTAAGTGACCGTTGTCTGCTCTGTCGACACATATAAGACACTTAGCGGTTTGCTTACAATCGCTTGCTCTATGGCATTTGGTGCCGCATTTTCTGCACATCTTACTTCTGTAGGGACCATTGCAATTCCACGACTCATGGCCCTTCCCGAAACACTTGAAGCAAACTTCAGGAGGCTGTTGTGTGCTCAGCCGGCAGGGATGGGGTGCGACTCAAATCTCTTTCGGTGCTACACGCGCTGCTGCGAGATAGCACCCAAAATTCGAAAGAGACGTGCAGGAGTATTTTTCTCTGGACTGCACCCTGGCTGTGCTGACACGCAATGTGCTTTGGGATGCATGGTATCGAGTTGTCTCATTTTCACTCTTTGCGTTTCGTACACACGTAAACAAATTCACTTGAATTCATTTCATTAATATGTGACTGTCACAACTCTTAAACACGTTGAACATAATTCGTCACCACCTTATGTTTCTGACTTTACCAAATATGTCAAGATCCACAACAATAAGTTTTTGCAAAGCACTTATTAAGCTTGTCCGCTTTCAAAGCATACTTTGTTGAAAATATTCTAGAGTGGATTTTGTGCTATCACGAAAGAGACTGAAAGAGTAGAGATTGTGCTTTGCTTTGTCTCGCACAAAAACAAATAGTCTCCTGCGCCTTGCTTTGAGCTTACTCGCAAAGAATGGGAGACGCACAATCAATTTCTGAGTGGCACGCATGTTTTTGGCACTGCACTGAGTTTTCAGACATTCCCTGTCAGCCGGCAAACCTTGAGTATGCCCAAGTTCTTCGCTTTGTTGACCTCTGCGACCGGCAGCCTGATCGCAGCCACCTGGGTGCCCAGCGGGTTGTTTCTAAGGTGGATGGCCTTACTGGCTACGTCGATGTCACACTGCTCTTTGAGGGCAGCCCAGACCTCTGCTGCATCGGTGACCTTATCTAGATTTTTACACTGAAGAGTCGCTTCAACAGTAAGGGATTTTACATCAACCTCGTCGCCAAGTACTTCTTGTGCCAGTTGCTTATAGACTGCACCCTTTTCCTCGGCGTCCTTCTTTAAGGCTCGGATCATTTCACCAATCCTAGTTCGCCTTATGCTCCGCACGTCTGCGCCCAATGGCGATAGCTTCTCCGTGCTTCGCATCGCCTTCAGAACCTCGGCGTATTTCGCTTCTTCCGTTTTGATAACGAGGGCTTCGCCAAAATTCCTACGTTTCGCTGAGTTCGGTTATCGCTCTCCTTGGGCTCCGTTTGCAGTTTCCTCTGTTCTTTCTTATTTCCAACTCGTATCCACGGGTTGCTGTTGCCTTGCGCCCTTGGTTCCTGTGGATGCACTGCCTGGTTCGGGTTATCCCGTGGCTCCTTTTTCTTGGCTTTCTTGGCCTTAGGCTTGGTGTTGGCCTCTCCTTTGTTGCCATGTCCTCTTGGTCGCGGGGCTCGTGCCAGCTTTTCCGCTCTGGAGGACGGCCGCGTAGGTCATCTTTCCCTTAGCAATAATGCGTTTTTTCGCTACATATTCATACTCGGAAGGTCCTCTCTTTCGCATCGCGTATCGAATAATATCATCAAATATATTCGCGTTGCCTGTGAAGGAAATCACTTCGGTCTGACACGACCTAGTGTCTTTTTCGCCTTCTACCTTGCCAAGTTGTTCCTTGGCTTTCTCGTAGTCCTGCTTTGCAGCTAGGACTGATTGTCGCAATTTCAGTAGACTTGTTTTCAAGTCTTTGCTGATATTGTTTTTGCTCTTAACGAACTCGATGATGACATCAAGTTGCTCAGCAGCTACCTGAATTTTAGGGAGGTACTCCCTATTGCGATCCATGGCCTCGATTAGTCCCGGGCCATCGGTCACCTCACATGTTGCACTGGAGCGGCCAGTGTCTGCCGTTATCACAGTATCTAGGCTTTTGCCCACACTGTTTTCACTAAAGTTGATGTTAATCGCCTCCTTCCTTGGCGGGAACCTTAGCCGGTTACTAATGGGTCCAGAAGCCTCTCTTTCACATTCCACTAGTTTGTTTTGATGGACCATCTCTTTTGTCTGGAATAGTCGCCTCTATGATCCCATGGTTATCTATGGAAACAGGGAGGCTATGCTAGAGTTGACATAGTCCTTTACTATGTACAGATCCGTATCGGCGCAAGTCAGGTAATGGCATCGGAGCCTACTCCCGCCGAGTTGGAACAACCAGGCGACGGATTTGGAACGTACTCTAAGGCCTGCCAAGATTTACGGGACGGGAGCTATTAGCTCACTCGCCGTTTCAGGCTAGTGTCACCCTACCCTACTAAGAGAGTAGAATGTCGTACGCTGCCAGTATACATAATTGGAGCCATACTGGCGTTGGTCCCAATGTGCTTGAAGCACTCCTACTCGTAGTGGCATCAATCCTGAGGTGCTTTTTGGCACTCCTGTAAGTTTTGGCTAAGGTGCTTTGGTACTTTAAGCGGTTTTTATAAAGATTCATCAGAGCCAACTTTGAACTCCATCACATCCTGGGCAACACCCAACTCACAGAGGTCCTAGGGGGAGGTCCGTTAAGCCCCTGGACTTTCGTCCCTGTTGCCCTGGTAGATCTTCACAGAGCGAAGCTCTTAATAGGGCGAGGATTAACTTATAAGCATACCTGAGTATTAAGAATTTCGTTCAAGAGCTCAATCCTTATAAAGCCATCCAATATGGTATTTACCTGCAATGAGAAAAAGAAAGCATTAGTCTTTAAGATCAAAATCGAACAGTCAATACAAAATGAACTCTAACTATATAATACAGACTGATATAAATATGAAACTTTGAGTACTAATTATTTTTTTATATTTGTCTTTTCAGGTATGAATGTTGAGCATGGTCCATGATCCAAAGATTGAATATTAGTTAAGTATTATACAGATCGAAAGAATTGATGACACGTGATAAATGCGAATTTTAAAAATCCCCTATTTCTAGAACTGTAATTCAACAACCACAAACAAGAAAAGACAAATCCAAATAAAAATATTTTAAAAAGAATTGATAGGCTTATCATTAGTACAATCCTCCCTTACCCATGGTAGCTCCAAAGCTCCATTGATTTGAGAGGAACTTGAGACAAATCGTATCGAATAAGTACTATGCAATAGTTATCAGAAGATAAACCTATACTCATCAGAATAATTCAAAAGTCAACTAACTGTTTCAACAGTAGAACTATTGATAAACAATTTACTATTGAAAATCACCTTAATAATTTTAACAGATTTCGAAAAATTGTTTTAAATGCTTTTTTTGTGAAAAAATAGTCGATAAAAGTCGTGGGAAAGAAAGGGTTAACATTTATGAAATATGAGAACCATCTGCGACTTACGAATCTTAGCTAGTAAAACTTATTGGACATGTTCATGATTGAAGTTTGCAAACCAATCAAGTTAGACTTTTCCATATTTTATTTGCAAAATCGATCGAATCAGATAAACTAACAGCAAAGATCAATAGGGAGGCTCTTCACCCATAAGATACCGAAACCAATGACCGAGTAAGCATCACCAATGAATCGTGCAGTCCACCGTAATTGTATCCATTTCCAATCGGTAATCACATATTAACCCATTTGTTAATTAGAAACGCTTCGCCTTAGAACAAGTAGCTCCCATCAGATTCGGTTGCGATTTTGCAAAAACAATCAACCGCAATTGGTGCCACCATGCCAAATGAAAGCCCCTTGCCTCCCCCTTCTCATACAAAGTGTTGTTCCAATTGTTGTATCAACACAACCCAGCACAACAACGGTTCGGTCTGGTCTGGTCTGGTCTGGTCCGGTTGCAGCAACCGACGGTTTACAATCATAGAGTCCCAATCAGTTTAGCTCCCAATCAGTGATCAAACAATCGAAACCGACGAAAAATCCAATCCGTATCGAAACAAATCTTCATGGGTGTTGCCACGACTCGGTGCCGTTAACCCGACCAGATGGAAGGAACAAGATTGGGGCAGAATGTGTTACCCTGATATGATTTTTTAGTAGTTAGTAGTGAAAATATCAAAATTTGTACCAAATCATACAAGAATCTAACAAATCCTCTTCAGGCATTGGCAGGCATTGGAGAATTCGCTCTCATTTGAGTATTAAGCACGATCAAAGCAAGCAAATAAAAACATCTCATCTGTTGCGGTTCACGATGGTCATTGTATAGCAAGGTGTAACAAGTCTGATAAATGGAAGCAGCGAGCGAGAGCCCCAAAGAGAGAGCGATGATCAAATCCATTTTTCTCGCTTGTTTACCGTTGGGGATAGGTGTTTTTCTTTGTTCCCAGGCTTGGAGCATGTTTAGAGGGCTTTTATCATGCACTACTATCCCCCTAATCTGATCAAAGTTGTAGCAGTATACGATAAACAGTCTCTCATAATGTGCAGCATGTTATGCTAGTTACAGAGAGCGATACGTGAGAGATTCTCTCAATTTTCTCAGGATTCAATCCCTGGGCATTGGAGAATTTGTTCTCAATTGATTTCGAAGCACGATCAAAGCAAGCGAAGAAAAACATCGCATCTGTATCGGTTCATGATCGGCAATGTTTAGCAAGTTGCAACAAGCTTGATAAATAGCAGTAGCGAAGGAGAGCCCCAAAGAGAGAGTGAAGATAAAACCCATTTTCACGCTTATTCACTATTAGGGGTACATGTTTTACTTTACTGGCATGGTAAACAATCCTCGAACATCCCATACAAATAGTGTCCTCCAGGTTTGGAACTTTTTTTCAAGGATATTATCAGAGCTGCAGAATTAAACGATAAACAAATCGTGATGTGCTGCGGATCATGACTATTACAGAGAGCTATAAGTGCAAGATACTCTCAATTTTCTCTATAAGTGGAAGATACTCTCAATTTTCTCTCAAACCCTACACAGTTCGAACGAAACATGTAAATTTCTGAGACATATAATGCACATAATTGGAGCGTGGTATATAATGGATATTTACATGACATGTCATGTAAACTTCAATTATATGTCATGTAATCCAGCAGGATTCTGTGTGGTTAAATGACATATAACACAAATTTACATGATTCCAGACTTAAATTTACATGACGTCATGTTTACATCGCTTAAATGAAGTTTACATGACGTGTAATCTTCATTGTTTTTAATTTTGTAGTTATAATCTTGTTATGTGATTCTACTAGAGTCGACTGCGTGAAGCAATGCAATGGTGCAACTGTGCAGCAGACAAACACATGCACACGCACAATTATGGCATCTGTAAACAAAACAATTTATGCCTTTGCCTCTCAAAAGGGGAATCATCCTGTAGACGAGCTTCATCCCTCTCTCCAGAAAAGCACGTGGCATGGTGTGAAACCCACCGCCTCTCTGTACACACACACATAAATTTGGCCGGGTTAGAATCCGATAAAAACCATCGACAACCACCACCAGCACCATCAGGCTAGGCAATATCAAACCACAATCTGTGCAAACCCGAAAATGAATCGATCAACTCTCCGGAACCGATGATTTAGGAACAACCGCAACAACCGACGCACAGTGGGTGAAAATTGGCCAGAAGCTGGAAAGGATTCTGTGGTGTCCATTTAACCATGATATCCTTATTTTAATATAAAATAATAGTTATCTTATTCAACATAATTCTCGCTTAACTTTACTAAAGGAGTTAAGAGATTTTCTCCTCTCTCGCTCTCTTTCGATTATAACAGAGCAATAACTGCACTGCCCATAAAAGCACGGTGGAATACCAATTAGGTTGATGTGATTGAAAAACAAAATTCAAATCATAATTGTTTTAAACGTGAACATTACTGCCTATACTCGCATAACAGTCCCATTTTCAATGGGATTTCCTATATAAATGGGACTGTTATGCGAGTATGAACAGATTAGTGATATAATAATTCTGGAAAAAGTAGTGAAACTTAAACAGTTTCCAAAATGAAAATGGAAATAACCACTATATCATTGGATAGCGAAATTGACTTGAAGAATTCGGTGAGTTCGTTACGATATATTTATTTTCAAAATGTGTTTTGTAATCGAGGACAGGAGTTAATCAATTTTCATTACTTATCTACATTTATTGCATAGCGGGAGGGGTATCATCTCTTTCCAGAGAGCGAGGAAAGGCGCTTAAGCCAAGGCTCTTGAGCCAGGACACAAGACCTGCGTCCCAAGAGAAGGAAAAGCAACACATGGAGCGTGCATTAACGTTTTCAGCAACGCCACTCCCAACGATTTGATCTAAATCCCTGAAATGAAACGGTTGGTACGGTTGTCCCAGTTTCTTCTATTAAAAATTCAGATAATTGCATTTATCATGTTATTCATACGTGGATAATTTTTTTTTCTAATTGTTTATTTATTGGGCTCAAACGTGTTTAACACTTTACGGAGCCAATGGTCATTTAAATTGTATGGTTGTTGTACAATTTCATTCAAACTATAATAAAAACTAACATGCGGACTAATCCGATATATCGGACTTCGAACCGATAGACGACAGTCGGGATGAGCTTCGCTGCTTTTTCTCCTTAGGTGGCAAAATACTCCTAGACGCCTTGGCCTCCAAGTCACGTTTCTTCTGCGGCTCAGTTTCGTCTTCCACACTAATCTGTGCAACCCCTGCATACTGCGTATATGTCTTTCCGTTGGCCCTCCAAAATCTTATTGGCACTGGTTTGGCCTTGGATTTCGGTATATCCTCTTTCTCCTGAGTTTCCTCGCATATTTCTTCTGACGCAATGTTTTCCTCCTCTAAAACCTCTATCTCCAAAAGTTCCGTTACTTTTTCAATTTCCATTGATGTATTTTCCTTCACTACACCAGCATAGGTGCATGGTTCTCCTATTTCCTTGTCAGCATTTGGACGTTGAACCTTTTTCTTGGGACAGGCGCTCATCTGGTGTCCCTTTTCAGCACAAATAAAACACTTTTCCTTGTTTCCGAAGTAAAAAATGTTACCTCTCCAGTTAAGGAAATAAAGCACTGGCGGAATTTCTGATTTGACATTCATATACACCCCACGAACGCCGTTGTATATGTCCAATCCAAGACCAGCAGGAAACTTTTCCCGTATTACTCGTTTAACTTCTCCGTACTTGCCTAGGACCAACGATATTTCTTTATCGGGCAGCTCCGGTGGTAGTTCACACACTCGCACGTATTGAAAATTGCCTTCCGCATCTGATGCTTGCACCACCACTGTCGTCCCATTCGCATATTCAAAACGAAGTGGATGTGCATTGTTCTCCATTGCTTGCTTGAACGCTTTTTGAGTCTTGAATTTCAAGTAAACACTGTGGGTTTCCGCTCGTCTGTACAGCGTATCCATTTCGATGGTACTGATATCCAATGCTTTGACAAATTTGGCGATTTCTTCATAAAAGGGGCGTGCAGATTCCGGAGGAAAAGCAAACCTCACCGTGTTCTTAATTTCAACCATCTTCAAGCACACTTATGGATTTTCAACAGTAACCAAGAGACACGTTCTGCTGCACCCGTTCGCGACAGCAGATGAAAGCAAACTGATACGTGGATAATTTGATCGCCGTAATATTTTGAATTATCTTTAAACCCAAGTCTGCACAGTGGGCCTGGCCATTTTAATATCTTGAATATGCTGCAAATATTAATGCTGACAAGAAAATACTCGAATAAACTCCGGTATTTCCAGGATGCTTTTCAATGTTGGCTGTTCAAGCACATAGAATAGAATAGAATAGAATAGAATAACAGAGCAATAACTGCAACTCTTGGGAAGTGATAGGTCCTTTAGCAATATATGAGCATATGATATGAGCAGGCTTCATTTTATTCATCTTGATCTGATAGTGGGAGTCAATTTGGACACTCACAACAATTATGAGTCACCATTCCATATTAATTCAATAATCCGTGGCTGAGAGAGATCAGAGAAACGTTGGCGCTTGCCAAATGCACATCTTCCATTTGACAGCTTTTGCTAACTATAACTGGTGCCTGCAAAGCACCTATTGCTTTTGGTGAGCACTGAGGATGATTGCTCCGTCAACGCAAGAGAATTTCACTTTTCTCTTTGCTCTTTGGAGCAACGAGCGACAACGAAGAGCTGTCTGGAAATGCTCTCCCCAGAACTGAGAGAGGAAATTTCACTGAGGTTGTCAAAACAAAACTCTCCCCAACTGTGGGATTGAAAATAAGCAAACACAAACGTGTAATCTCTTCATCCCGTAGAATACGTACACTCAGTTTGTGTGTGAGGGTAATTCGCTTCTCTTTCATAGGGGCGATCCATTAATTACGTAAGACAATTTTCAGGGTTTTTCAACCCCCCCTCCCCCCATGGTAAGATTTTTTGTATGAAAATTAAAAATAAATTGTATGGCGCGTGATTTGGATTTACATGTATTTTATTTAGTTTATCCCAAAAAATTACACATGCTAAATGTCATTGCTTTGAATATTGATTTAGAGGTAAGCAGGATAAAAAATGAGAGATTTTCGTATGTTTGTAGTAAAAAAAGTTTCGAGTGTAATCCAAAATTCATGTTTCTGCTCAAACTTTTTTATTGGACACATATAATCCACTTTATGCCGAAAAAAACTACATATCGTCATCAGAAAATTACATGTCATAGCTTTGAAATTTGATTTATAGAAAAAAAGGTTAAAAAATAGAATTTCTTCAAGTTTTCTAATAAAAAAAATAGTGTAATCTTTAAATTATATTTCTTTTCAAAAATGTTCTCTGGACTACTGCAATGAAACTAATGTCGGAAAACCTACATTTCATTGGTAGTCAGTGACAAAAGTTAGTAAAGTTACTGTTTTCCATACAAAATGCCCAAGTTTAGGGATCTGTATCTCAGCTTCTGGTAGTCTGAATTGGCTGAAATTTGGATGACGAACTACAAATACCCTGAAGTTTTGTGTTAACTGAGGGCATTAGGTTTCAGTAATTTGTCGACCAAAAACTTACCGTTTTAAATTAAATCGAAAAATCTCTCGCTTACTTACTTTTCGCTCTGACCAACCTTCTGAACCTTGTCGGTAAATGACTGAAACCTAATGAGCTTCAGGTTATTTGTAGTTCGTCATCCAAATTTCAGCCAATTCGGCATACCAGAAGCTGAGATACAGATCCGCAAACTTGAGCATTTTGTATGGAATAACAGCATTTCGTTATTAACTTTTGTCACCGACTATAGGTTCATAGGCAAATAGTTAGGAAAACAAATGTTTTAGTTTTTTCAGTAATTGAAAATTTGAGTGCAATCGTAAATTTTTATTTCTGGTCAAACATGTTCACTGCAATTCATCAAGCAAATTTGTGGCATGCATCATATTCAGAGCACTAAAGGTTTAGGCATGCGAAATACGCGATTTACACAAATCTGTCTCGATAGGGATGCTCGAAAAATGTTTTTGCTTTACATGAATTATCTGTCCAGTTATCTAGGGTCAAACAGGTTTGAAAACATCTGAAATTATAACATTTGTGGTTGAATTTTACATGACACTCATGCCGCATAAGGCTGATACAAACATTAATTTTCTTTTATATCATCCGAAAATTTTGAAGGGGAGAAAAAACAAGGTTCGTCATTTTTTTGACAACAGTTTAGTTTTTTTCAATTTTCAAAGTAAAAAATAGGTTGAATAATGATCTAGTGGACGATTGAAAAAGTTTAACATCTTTGAAAAAAAAAATAATTTTATTTTTTGTTAATTATTTTTTTTTATCCCCCCCCCCCTTGTACCCTCCTAGTGGTCTCGGACATAAAAGAAAATTAATATTTGTATCAGCCTAATTGTGCGAAAAAAAAATGTATTGGTATAATTGCTCAAAGGAAAATTTGAACATCCCTAGGAACAATTTTGAAAATAGGTTAAACCGTTGTAAGATATGGCTGTTTAGCACTTAACCTCTAAGAATCCGTTCTCCAAAAAGGCATTTTCAAATGACTGCCATTTCGGCAATTTCCATTTGATTTTTTTTGAAACCACCTCCAGTTGACTTTAAAAAGGTATAAAAAATATATATAAAAAAAAACCATTTCCAACATTTGGCACACTCGTACAACCCGGAATATCTCCGGCATGATCCCGAAAACGAATGGAAAGCGACGAAATGACAACTATTTGAAAATGCCTTGTCGGAGGTCGGGTTCGTAAAGGTTAAGTACAACTGATATTTGATTCCGGGACTCTTAGTGTTAATATTGTGGAACATTCAATAATTACATGTCAACATATTGGAATCCATACAAAAACTATGTAAATAAACAGCGAAGGTAGTGTCATATATCAGGAACATGAGATTTCATGGTTAGAAAAAAAAGACCAAAATGAGATTGATAGGGAACCAATATAGACCCTATAAAAATCTTAGTTTTGATGAGGACTGATTAGAATCTTAGATAATCGAACCAGTTATATCTTAGTCGGTATTTCTAAGATCTGCTTTGAGGATTCCTTGTCACATAACGAGTATCAAGTATTATTCCGATTTTCTCCGTTATAAGTTCAGAATTTTATTTAGTGATTCCTGTAAAACATCTCGTTGAGGATATTTTCAAGAATTCAACTATCAACCATAGTAAAGAAAACCTCGTGGTATGACTTTTCTAAATATTTTTCTCAAAAAAGTCCTCAACCTAGTGATTTTTGTTGTGGACTGCATTAAGTTTTTTGTTTAGAAATTATTGGAGATCAGCGATCCGGTTCGAAACGTTTTTCTGTAGGAAATCGTAACATAATCCCTATCCCAAACGAGATAGAGAGAACTTTGAACCAATAGTATTTCCACTTCGCGAGGATAAACATCTGCCTGGAATAATTTTTGTTGGAATCTACGTAAGATATCTTAGCGTTACAGCTGGGAAAACTTGGTAGCAGAATTACTGGGAGAACATCTGAAGGGAATCTTAGGAAAATTTCCGGAGTAATCCCTGTGCAGAAGGACTTCCTAAGGCATGTTGAGGAGTAATTCTACTAAATATTCCTTGATAAATCACAGGAGTAATTTCATGACGCAATCCTAGGAGAATTGTTCGATAAATCTTTAGAGGAATTCCTGAAGAGATTACAAGAGGAGTCACTTGGTGTATTCCTGAAGAATCTCTGAAGCTTTCTCTGCGATGAATGTTGCTTCTAGAGAACTATCCACAATCACCACGGAAAGGATGTTTATTAATGAGGGCGAAAAAAGATCTGAGAGTCGCCTTTGAAGCTGAAAGGGTTCAGAAATCATAAACACTTGAAACTGGACGCAAAAACTTGATAAACTCTGAGGAATCTATTGAAGTATAGGGGAATTGGGGTTGAATGAACGCCGTATGTCGACTTGCAATCGTTTATGGTGGCCAAAAACCAGAGCCACTCGGTTCTCCAGGGGTTTCCTTTCGAATATGAGTTATGCCTATTTAAACACTCTCCGTATTCAACAGCGATACGAGCTATAGAATTCTTAGAATCGTTCGGACAACTATTTCCCACTGTGCACCAGAAGGTTCCTGGACAAGGCCAGGACATGACAATTGCCATGTATGAATATAATTTTATTTTCATTTAGAGAACACTCCAGCTGTTTGTGCTGGTGGTGCTGCTGCTGCTCTTCGCTTCGGGAAGCCGATTTACGGCAAGGGCAGCTCCCGGTGTGGTGGAACAGGGAGTCTGATTTGTGCATTTGTTGATTATATTGTTGCATTTCGTGACAATTAATAACCCCTTTGGATATCTCCATATAGGCCAATTACGTGCGTGTACAAAAGAACGTGTACTCTATCCATCGAGCAGCAGTAGACCAGAGGCAGCAGCTAAGCCCCGTAGCCGTAGCCGAAGCGTGCATGCAGATTGTCCACCGAGAGGTTGGAGACACGACGAGTGAAAGCCGTCGAACGATCCAGGCTTTTTGTTTTGTTTGCATATTGCAAAATACCACTATCAGGACGGAAGTAGGGCTGTGGAGTGAGACGAAAAAGTTGCAACTGGACAGTAAAAGTGCACGTACTGTGGATTTGTACGATTGTCCCAGTCCACCACAGGTTCCCCGTCGACTCGGGGTTCCACACAGAAGAGCAGCATTTATTTGGGCTCCCAGAACCAGAGACTGCATTCATTTGGCTAGTCACATCATCAGGCCCGGTTAGGTGTTGGAATCGGTCTAAACCTGCGAAACGTGCGACAGGACTAGAACGAATGCGTGTTCACCCCGGTTTGGGCGAAACTAGCCGATGAGCCGAGAAAGCGAATGGGCGCCGGATTAGATTCACTACAAATAATAATAGAAAGTGAAAAGTCAGCAATATTTTTCAGATTTTTCGGAAAGTACAAAGTAGTATACTTTGA
Organism: Aedes aegypti; assembly: GCF_002204515.2. Taxonomy (NCBI): domain Eukaryota; kingdom Metazoa; phylum Arthropoda; class Insecta; order Diptera; family Culicidae; genus Aedes; species Aedes aegypti. The sequence continues at coordinate 120,127,614 of NC_035107.1, forward strand.
ATTAGTTTTGGGTTAGCTGGGGCTCATTTCACATAAAGACGTATCCTATAAGGACATTTGGCATAATGGATGTATCACATAAAGCACGTTCATACAAAAACAGGTAGCTTTTCGAAGTGGCTTTGCTTGGCGGGATTGATTCACTCCATATTCAAGGTAGTCAGTTCTGATTCACTTCAAATTTAAGTTGGTCAAATCTGATTCGCTTCTTATACAACTGGTTCTGGTCCGATTCACTACATTTTTAAGCGAATCAGGTTTGATTCACATTATTTTTCTGATTTCTAAACATTCAGTTTTAACTTCCCTCATATTTAATTAATCCTAAAGTTGACATTGAAATTATTCGAATCCATTCTCAAACTCCTACTGGAAAGCAATTATTAGAATTTATTTAAAAGTTCCTGAACGAATCTATCCAAGAATTCTACGAAACATTTCATAAGAAATTCGTTTATTTGGGTAGCGTAATATTGCAACGCCACAAAAGGAACAGCATCACCAGTAAGCATAAGTTGTTTTCGTAGTGATTCTAAACTTTTCGGGATATATTGCAATATTCAATACGCAGGGCTGGTAGCGGTTGGACAACAAAATTAAAGATGACTTCAGTGACCTATAAATAAAATAAATATATAAAATACGTTCTAGGGAGCCGGATCCAATTCTTGGCACTTTTCATTCACTTTGGCAGTGGAGTTTCTTGAAAGCTACTGAGCTCATATGTGGCTACAATATGCGTCGCATTGAAGTGCGTCTTCTTAAAAAGTTTCAGATAATTTGACCGACAAAAATCCCCCATGCCAAAAAAAATCATGGAAGTGCCCAAGTAGAGTCTGCACCCTATGTGGATATTATCCAATCTACATTTTGAAATAATTTATAATATAGTGAACTGCAGTTATTTAAAATGTTTGAAGTTCGGAAAACAAACTCGTGATAGAATTCCTGTTCATGGGGAACTTACTGGTCAGAATTGATTGAAAAATTTGAAGTACAGGTATGTACAAAACGAATTGCTTGAAGCACTTTTTAATTTTTTTTTTTTGGCTTGATTCAAGGGAAAATTTTTGGCTGTTGGCTTATTTTGCATACTAAGATTCTAAAGAAAACAGTAAGCGTTTGAAATAGTTCTTTATAAGAAATCTGTATTTATTATATACATGTTTGATGCCGAAATTCATGAACATGGACTTGTACACCGTGTCCAGTATATTCTCATACAAATTCAAGATAACATTACTTTCTGCTTGTCTAACTGACATCATTGGTGATAATATTTTTTTAAAGTGGTTTTAATACTGATTCACTACAGGAAATATTTAAGAAATATTTCAATTATAAACTTATTTTATCAACTTAAGAATTTACGAAAAATATTTCCAGCGGCACGCTCATAGGCAGAGCCCAATTTTAATCTGCTGTTATCGCACATATATTCATCAAATTTTATCAATATTTATCTATTCAAAACGCAATATGATTAACTAAAAGTTTCTGAAACTTTTTTGTGAATGCTCTGATTTTCACTTTTTAAATCAAACCAATATGAACAAAAATTCATTTTAAGTGCATACACACACAACTTCAATGGACATTTCATCACTTATCATAGCAATTATTTTTTCTTATTCATAAAACAAGCTATTCTACGTTAGTATAATAGTACCAGACTACAATGAAATACTACAACATTGGATTATCCTACATTCAGTTAAGTTATACCAAAGAAAAGAAAAAGTGTATGAGAATATATTGGACACGGTGTAGTTAGAGAATCGCCCAATTACATTATTACTGTACAATTTTGTTCAATCGTTTATTATAGAAACGCGTTTTATATAGAAATAGTTGAGTTATGTCGTGAAAGGAAACAGAATCAATGGAAATAATATATAGCTGCAATTTCTGAAATGATTTCTAGCAAAATTAGTACTTACTTAACAAGTTTGACAATTTTTTGAATTTGTAGGTTGTTATCCCTAACCGTCGCTGATTTACATTTCGAAGGATTTTTGACTATGTTCTTTCAGAAGGCAGGTTCAAGATCCCTTCAATAGCCGCAAATTACTGCAGTAAGTTCGCTAGTAATTTATTCAGCAGGTCTGTCAGATATTGGTCTTGGTTTTCGCAAAAACTTATTCAAATATCTCGACCAGAAAATGCAGTCCAAAGTAGCTTCCTATTTTTTGTCAGAATCTTCTTCAAAACATTTTCTAGCATTTTTTTACATTTTTGTTGAAAATGTCTACGAAATATTCACCTGATTTCTTGCAGAAAGTTAGCTACGAATCCCTATATTTCTTGATACGTTTATTTCCATTATTAGTTGTTTGATTTTGGAAAGCGAACCCTGCCTTTAATTTCATTATCATCAGATCACGGAAACAGTGATTTTAGTGACCAGGTCGAAAAAAGTAATTAAGGTACAAAAAAGTTACTCGCTACTAGCCCAGAACACGAATGGTGCAATACTTGGTAAAGCGATTCCATACATTTGATGGACACATTCCTAAAACTTCAAACATTCCATAATGTCAAACCGAATGCCAAAACGATTCTCTGTTCTTCAGAGAATTCAGCGTATTTATCGTATTCATCGTAACGTCATTGTAATAATTATCGTAAAACGGGGTAACTTTGATAATGCGGGTAATTTTGATAGTACGAGACTCACGACATACTTAACGAAATAACGAAGTTTCTGTAAATCAGTTAAGCAAAACGAATTCAAAAGTGAAGAGTAATAGTATGATACTTCATGACAAAGCTATTTTTATTGGAATCAAGCACATTTGAGGATTTACATGCAAACATCATAAATTGACAAGATTTTAGCATTTTTGAAACGCTCACAAACAATCTGTTCTACGATCACTATTTGATGAAGTCATAATGAGTTCGACGCTTATCCTTGACAGCCTCCTAGTTGTAGTAGAACATGAATATGGTCTATTTAGATTTGTTTTACCAAATAAGGATGCTAGTGTTGTCTAATAACACAGAACACCTAGATATAAGAAATAATGAATGTAATGTTTAGAATGATACTAATAAAGAAATTAAAAAAAAAATGGTCTCAAATCTCTTAGCGACAACCACTTTTACAAACTGGGACCATTTTTATAATCTAAGTCAGAAATTACTATATAGTGTTAAACGCCTAGAGGTATGCAACGCCCTTTAAATGTTCCGTAATTGATTCAATTTTGTCCGACTATCAAAGTTACCCCAAAACCGAAAACTGACTTTCGATTATATGAAAAATTATATATCCATTCAGAAAAAAATCTTTTGGCAATCTATCAACTGCAATCGATAATTAGGATACCAGTACTTGTTTAAAATATATAAATTATGATTCTTTGAAACAGCATGCCTAAATATTCAACTATTAAAGTTACCCCGTTTTACGGCACACCGAAACTGCAACGTAGCAATAAACAACTGAGAACCGTTCATCTCGACAATCCTCATCATCGTTATCATCACCGTGTCGCACCATCAGAAAATCGTTGTCTTTGTTCGACTTTGTTGTGGTCGCCATCTGATGGGTTCTCCTGATTTTAATTCAATCTGTTCTCCCATATTTTATAATTTGCATATTTGTGGTTTACCGGAAAATCCTGCCATCCTGTATGGTGGATCTCTCCGCTTTCCAAGTGACATTGTTTGTGAGGAAAACCCGACCAACATTCATTGGTTCAACATCAGTCAGTAGCAGAACGGGAAAAATATGTTTGTGCTCTGAAAGAAGGTCAGTGGTCAATCCAAAAGAATCGAATAAAATGTAGAAAAAAAATGATTTAGTAGAAATCAGCCATAACAATAAAAAAAATGTTAATAAGCTCTACATAATTAGCGAATTTACAAAGAAAAATGAGAAATAGCACATGAAAAAAATTACATATATAAACTAATTCATAGATTGCGTTGACAGTTTTTTTTTTCAATTTGTAGAGCTCATTTTTAGTGTTTTATTGACGTTATATTTAACTCTTGTTTCTCCGACTTTCCCAGTGATTATCCTAAGTTTTTCTTACATACGAACACGTCAAAACACTTCAGGAACATAAATATGAAATAATGTTCAAAATCCGATTGCCCGTTCTCAAGCCAACTTGTGACATATAAACACCATTCCATTTTTAATTAAATAGATAGATACTGCTTTGCTTTTTTATTTCTTGCTTGTAATATTTTAAATTTTGTACTACACAGTTCGAACGAAATGTGTAAATTTCTGAGACATATAATGCACATAATTGGAGCGTGGAATATCATGGATATTCACATGATATGTCATGTAAACTTCAATTATATGTCATGTAATCGAGCAGGATCCTGAGAGATTACACGACATATAACACATTTTTACATGATTTCAAACTGAAATTTTCATGACATTATGTTTACATCACATAAATGAAGTTTAAATGACGTGTAATCTTCATTATTTTTAACTGTGTACTAATTGAATGTGTTAGTGCCAATTTCTGATTTTTTAATGCTCAATTACTAATTTCTACTTCTCGGTTGCTTTGTTTAGTTGATTTATCAGTAAAAATATATTTTCAGTGCTTTTTTTCATTTTCTCATAGCAATTTTTCAAACTGTTGCAATTGTTTTATTGGCTACTCTACAACAAAACACGAAGCGTTTGTCTTTTTTAAAAGCTTATTAATTTGGCTACCGTACCTCAACCGACGCGCTGGCATTTCTTTCAAAACAGTAGACTGTACCAAACCAATCAACAAATCCGGTACTGGTAGAAGAACTGAACAACACGATTTACACGCTCTCTCTCCTGTGCTGACATGACAGAAACTTTGTAGTTTGGAGTACACGCAATGGTTGTCTAGATCGGTTTCGTCCGAAATACCTGAAGTGAATACATCACAACCCAGCTCATGGTACGTGAATTGGTTGACAATGACAAGAAATATGTTGCGAGCGATTGTTTCTCCACCCATCGCATGCTACTAAAACTGAAGTGACTGGCAGCAGTGGCCATTCCAGCGGACGCATTATTGTGATCCTTGTTGGAATGCAACTATCATTCCTGGTCCAGGTGTGAAAATGCGATGAATGAATGGGTAGACGGCTATGCCTATGTCCGACATCCAACAGCCCATCACCATAGTTCACAAGTGTGTCACTGTTTAGTACCTCAATGATCAGTTAGAATGTCCATAACTAAACCAGGAGGATGTGGTTTCTTTCGGATTAGCTTCCGACTGGAAATAGATGCCATTATCAGGGACTTTGAAGCTCTAGAACGAAGACAGGTTTGAAAACGTGTCGGATTATTTAGGATATGCCGTATCAGAAGGCAGTTTAATGGAGGGATGGATAAACTGATGTTCAAATTTTGAGAGACGTTTCTGAGGAAATTTCTGGTAAAATATTTGGTCAAATCCATAGCAAATTACAAAATAATCCATGGAGGATATGCCGGAGAAATTTTTCGAATTCTCAACTATGTTTGGAAGAAGTTTCCAGAAATGTCTGAGGGAGGTCTACCAGAAACTTTTCAAACAATACCTCTATACATTTTATAAATATTACCCAAAGTTTCTAGACACGTACCAACGAATACCAAACATGATGTCAAGATAGTCATAGGTGACAAAAATGCGCAGACCGAGAAAGAAGACTTTTTCTGACTGGTTATTGAAACGAAAAGCCTACATTTTGTTACTAAAGATAAAGAGGGATAGCCATCAGTAGTAATTATTTCGTAACGGACCCATTTTTTTAAATGTTTTGAATTGGAACGCTCGTTCTTTGCATGTTAAAGAGACCGAGTTGTTCAATTTTTTAACAGCTAATGACATATGTATCTATAGCAGTTATTTGAAATAAACCTGAATCCTTGGAATGGGAAGTGAATTACACCTGAATCTCTTAAATATTAAGTGAAACAGCCCTAAAAACTAGAATATGAATTGAACCATACCTAAACCACTTGATAGTAAAGTGAAATCAGATAATAATCTTTTAAATATAAGGTATATCAGATCTAAATCACTTGAATGTGGAGTGAATTACTTGATCACGGAGTGAATCAGACCTGAATCACATGAATAAGAAGTCAATCAGTACTGAATCACTTGAATATGAAGTAGCTCAGAGTTGAATCACTTGAATATAAAGTGAATAAGATTGAAATCACTTGAATGTGAAATGGATCAGAGCTGAATTAGTTGAATATGCAGTAAATCAGACATGAATCACTTGGATATGAAGTTAATCAAACCTAAATCACTTGAATGCAAAGCTAATCAGACCGTGATCACTTGGATAGGAAGTGAATAAGACCTGGGTCACTGAAAAGTCGCTTGGATTTAAAGTGAATCGGACGTAAATCACCTAAATGTAAAGCGGATCAAATCTGTTGCACTTGAATATTTAGTGAAGCAGACCTGAATCATTTCAATATGAAGGGAATTATCGGTCGTAAAAAAAATCAGGGTTATAATTATGTTTTTAAAAATGCAACGTCTAGAATCTGTTTCTCAACCTTGGTAACAGCGAAAATACGGCTCGCTGTGAGGTGTTCATTTCAGCGTGCTTTTTAAATGGTCGGGGGTGCGCGGACCCCCTGTTGAGAAACGTGGGTCTAGATCAGTGATCCTCAGCCCTGTTTTTTCAACCATTTTTATTTCTGATTGCGGATAGTTCTCATAATAATTTAGTTTCATGTTTTTGATAACTTTGGGAGTAGAACAGCTCCCCGAATAAAAAAAATCCGGAACTTATCAGACATAAGAGATACAGCCAGCACGTGCGGCCCGCGGGCCGCACTTTGGTGACCACGGGTCTAGATACTGATTCGAGATATTCGGCAAAGTTGAAGCATGGGTTGAGAACTTCCCAAACTGCTTGTTTTTAATTTGAATCGTGGTTTACGGCTAACCAGCCGAGTGGAAGTTTAACAACTACCGGCTAGTGTAGTGTGCTATTCCTATACCTAGAAAACAATGCGCTCTCGGGCTAAGCATTGGATATATATATAAAGCGTTGTGTTTGGATGGGCATCTAATTCTTCCGAAAGAGGTGCACTTTGCGAAAAAGAACCACGTGATTATTGAGCTGAAATCGAATTCAGGTTAACTTCTGCGTTCATGAGTCCTCTCATGGCGTAGTGGTTAACGCGCCCCAACTAGAGATCGGGGAGTCGTGAGTTCGATTCTCACTGAGAAGACGTGTAACTTTTTCGCAAATCTTCACATCAATTTGTCCATCTAATCCAATTGCAAATTATATGTAATGTTTAGCATTTCGGTAGTTGTTAAACTTCCACTCGGCTGGTTAGCCGTAAACCACGATTCAAATTAAAAACAAGTATTTATCGAGCAACGGACTCATGTTCCGTAACCGGTCGTTTGAGAACGTCGCGACCCATTGGAAGCCCACACAATAGAAACCTCAGCCAGCGCAGTTGCTGGCTAGTGTAGTGTGCTATTCCTATACCTAAAAAACAATGCGCTCTCGGGCTAAGCATTGGATATATATAGAAAGCGTTGTGTTTGGATGGGCATCTAATTCTTCCGAAAGAGGTGCACTTTGCGAAAAAGAACCACGTGATTATTGAGCTGAAATCGAATTCAGGTTAACTTCTGCGTTCATGAGTCCTCTCATGGCGTAGTGGTTAACGCGCCCCAACTAGAGATCGGGGAGTCGTGAGTTCGATTCTCACTGAGAAGACGTGTAACTTTTTCGCAAATCTTCACATCAATTTGTCCATCTAATCCAATTGCAAATTATATGTAATGTTTAGCTTTTCGGTAGTTCCCAAACTGGCCAAGTTTTCAAGTTTTCATATTTTGGTAATAGATGGCAACACTGCTCGATTGTTATCAAAAGAGCCAATTTTATGGGGGTGTGATATGCAAATACCAAAACAATTTAAAGATAGCGATACCGAATGTTCACCAAAGCTGAAGGGTTCAATTTTTTTTTCGTAGCTGGCAACACTGCTTAAGTGAAATTGCGCCACCAGGCAGTACAAGTGTGCATGCAACTATTGTTCTGCGAATATCTCAGGATCCTGACCACTTAGAAAGATGGCGTCTTCGGCAAAGTTGTTCAATAGCTCATCAAGGACTATCATTATAAAAGCTATGAGATTCAAAATTCCGCCACCAGGCGGCGCTAGTGAGCATATAATTTTTGTTTTGCGGATAGCACTGGATTATGACTATTCAGAAAGATGGCGTCTTCAGCAAAGCTGTTCATCAGCTCAAGGACTATCATTATAAGAGCTATGAGATTCCAAATTTTGCCACCAGGTGGCGCTAGTGAGCATGGAACTTTAGTTTTGCGGATATATCAGGATCCTGACTACGGCGTCTTGGGCAAAGTGGAGCTACTCAACAAGTTTACCGAAGACTCCATCTTTCTTAGTGGTCAGGATCCTGAGATAACCGCAAAACAAAAGTTTCATGCTCACTAGCGCCACCTGGTGGCAACATTTTGAATCTCATGGCTTTTATAATGATAGCACTTGAGCTACTGAACAACTTTGCCGAAGACGCCATCTTTCTAAGTGGCCAGGATCCTGACATATTCGCAAAAAAAATCATGCTCATTAGCGCCGCCTGGTGGCAAAATTTTGAATTTCATAGCTTTTATAATGATAGTCCTTGAGCTACTGAACAACTTTGCTGAAGATGCCATCTCTCTAAGTGGTCAGTATCCTGAGATATCCGCAAAACACAATTTCGATGTTCACTAGCGCCACCTAGTGGCAGAATTCCGTAATTCAATGAGAATACTATTTGTTAGTCACATAACTCTCACAGGATCTGCTAAACTCACACCAGAATTTCCAGAGGATTTTCACAGGAAACTCACAAGAATCCCAGCATTCCCAGCATTTCCAAACTAAGGGCGATCCATTAATTACGTAAGGGTTTATGGGGGGAGGGGGTTCTGAGATTTCTTACGCGCCATACAATTTTTTTTTAATTTTCATATAAAAAATCTTACCAAGGGGGGAGGGGGGTTGAAAAACCTCGAAAAATGTCTTACGTAATAAATGGACAACCCTCTATGTATTTCCTCACTACTTTCGCAGTACCGGAAAAAACGGAATCGGTTTTTTTTTTCAACAATTAATTTTTAAGAATTTCATTAGAATGATTCTACATCATTTTTATGTAACCGTTTAATAGCCAGACTTTATAAACGGTTCACTTTGAACCACGTGGCCATTTATGGGGGAAGGGGGGTCTGGCAAATGACCAAATCGATACAAATTTAAAAAATAAATTTGATTAATATTAAAAACCAGTTCATCCTTCAAACCCTAGCGTCAAATTGGACCAAATTACGTTGAGAATGGCCCCTTTGAATTCTGTGTACACAAAAATTATGATATTTTTGAACAGAGTTTTAACTAAGCGTTTCATAGGATATTTTAAAGAAATTATTTGGATGTAAAGTTCATAGAGAAAATATTTCAAAATAGTAGAGAAAAGTGCTGCTCAACCAACTACTTGCGGTCCCCATGAAGTTCTCATGATCCATAAATGCGACTAGTAATTTCGTAGAATAAAAGGTAAAATAAGTTTCTTATCATTTTATTCTTTAATGAGTTCTAAAAGTGTTTCACAACTGATGCATCTCACTAGGCATCAAACGAATTTCTGATAATTTTAGGCGGGATACAATTATCAGAAATTCACTTTCGCACTTTTTTTCACGAGCTCGGCTGTGCGAATCCCGGTTTTTCAATTTTAACCAAGATTTAGCTAACAAATTGTACCGTTTCTTAGTACCGAAGCACTTATTAACTGATACTCGGCTTTTATTTCCTGAGATGCCAGGAAAATTGTTTGCCGACTACTCGCCAGTGTAGATCTCGGTCAAAATTAGCCGAGATTCGGCATTCTAAATTGAGTGTGTAGGATTCCGACCGGAAATGACATATGCCCAAGAGCTCACTAGGAATTCTGATGCTATGGCTTTGATTCTTAAGATTCCATTGTGATTTTGCTGAAAATTCTCAAGTCTCCGAATAAAATTCTAATAAAAGTCTATTATTTCCAAGCTTGCAATCCACAAACTCCGCTGGAAACTCATTTCAGAATCTTCAAAATTATTCTAGAAATACACTAGGTATATACTATGATTACAAAATTCTTGATATAGTAACTCCAGCTAGTATAGAATGGTGAACAGTCTCTCAGAAAATCGAACGTCATACAGAATTTCTAACAAAAACTGAAAGTTGTTCTAAATAATCAACGCAAATAGATCAATATAACATCATAACACAGACAAATCAATGTAACGGATACATTTCGTTTTACTGACTTCTGTTTTGGCTTATTGTATCATTTCGCTTATTTCACAATATTTGCATCATTTTTACTCATGATTCCGAAGAATTTTACGTGACAAAATAAGCGACATAATGTATAGGCTTAAAAAAGAACCCCGTAGGACATCATTTTGTCTAGCTCCTGCCAAAATTATGGATTATATGCTAAAATTTCTGAAATATACTTGAATAACGCAATTTATTTCCATAAAACACGAGAGACACGTCTTTTAGTTTAATTTTGTTTTTCAACTACTGCGGTATACTTTAACATATGTATTGCATATATTTCCACAATGACAAGAACAGTGAGCTGGAAAGCCGAGACAAAATGTGTGCTTTGTGACGAGACAATGCTTGTGCTTTGTTCGAAAGTGTTGTTTCAAATTTGAAGAAAAGTAGTTTTTAGTGACAGACTGAAGTGGGCTGATCACACAGTATTGATGCCTGAGAAAAGACGTTGGAATACTATTTGAGAGACTTATAGATATTGATGACGCTGCTAAAAACGGAATCTGACTGTATTTCCATAACATTAGCACAGTATTTCAACATAACTTTCAAAGGATTTCCACAGTATTGCCACTGAAAGCCCAAGATTCTCGCTGGAATAATAGGTTTCCTATGTAACAATTCCCACTGGAATGTCAAAATCCTCACCTACATACCAGCATCTATACAGGAATATCTTAATCTTCACTGGAACTCCAGGATCCACGCTGGAATCTTAAAAACCACATTAGACATCCAGGATCCTTACTGTAACCCCAGAATCTACACTAAAATCCTAGGATCCACACTGGAAACTAAAAATCTCCACTGGTATCTCAATCTTTACACTAAAATCCTGGGATCCACACCGGAAATTATAGAATCTACAATGGAATCCAAGGATTCTCCTTAGAAACCAAGGACCCAGAATCCAATCCAAGCATCTACACTGAAATCGCAAGATCCACACTGGAATTTTAAGATCCTCACGGATATCTCAGGTTTCACACTGGAATTCCACGACCCACGTTACAACCCCAGGATCCAAACTGTCATTTGTCAACAATCACAGTCAAAAATGGAATTATTTCATTTGAAATATTTCTTTTGCCAATATTACGCAGAACCTTAGTTACGCAGCATTAAGTGAATACCCCTACTAGAATCACAATATCCACACTGGAGCCCAGGATCCCACAGTGGAATCCCAGTGTGGATCCTGAGATTTCAGTATGGATGCTGGGAATCCAGTATGAACTCTGGGAATCTAGTATGGATTATGGGATACCAGTGTGAATGCTGGGAATCCAGTGCGGATCCTGGGATTTCAATGTGGATTCTGGTGTTTCCGTCTGGATTCTAAGGGTTCAGTATGGATCGTTGGATTCTAATATAGATCGTGTTACTTCATTGTGAATACTAGGCTTCTAATGCGGATATTGTGATCCCAGTGTGCATCCTGGGACTGTTTCGCAGTATGTCAGTGTGGATCCCTGTGGGATCCCAGGATCCTGAGCCCTATAATCTAGACTGAAACACCAGGATCCACATTGCAATCCCAGGATCCATAATGGATTCCCAGCATTCACACTGGTATCCCATAATCCATACTAGATTTCCAGAGTTCATACTGGATTCCCAGGATCCATACTGAAATCCCAGGATACACACTGGGATTCCCGGATCCATACTGGAAGTATCCACACTGAAATCCCAAAATCCAAACTTAAATACCAGAATTCACACTGGAATACCAGGATCCATATTGGAATCCTAGAACTCACCTTGAAATCCGAGAATCCACACTGGCATTTCACTTAAAATGCTACTATCTTAGGATCCATTCAGGAATACCAGGTTTCATACTATACCACCTGAATCCACACTGGAATCTAAGGAACTTCACTGGAATCCCAGTACAATGGAATCTTAACATCTACACTGAAATCCCAGAACCCACACTAGATTTCCAGAATTCATACTGAAATCAAAGGTTCCACACCCTAACACCAGTATCTACATTATAATCTAAGGATCTACAATGCAATCTCCGCATTCACACTGAAACCCCAAGGTACATATTGAAGTCCCAGGAAGCACACTGGAATACCAGGTTTTACACTGGAACACGAGGATTCACGCTGGAATCCGAGAATCCACACAGAAAACCCAGGATCTATACTTGAATCCAATGATCCTTACAGGAATCCAAGGATCCACACACGAAATTTAGGATCCACACTGGAATCCCAAGATTCACCTTGGAAACCAAGGATCTATGTTCCAATCCAAGATCCACACTGGAATCCCAGGATTCATCCTGAAATCTCAGAATCTACACTGACTTCCAGGATCAATTTTACAATCGTTCAGGAATCTCTGATTTGGAAACCACACTAATTGTAAAACGAAAAAAAAAACTGTCATTAGACTGCCCTCCAGTTCTTGGACAACTTTGCCAAAGAAACGACTTTTGTTAAGAAAAACTATGAAAGTTTCCCCGTTTTATGCCACATACGATACTTTTTCGATACCATAGCTCGTAGATAGGTTAACTCTTCCAACAAAATGCATTCATCACGGTCATTTCTCACCACAAAGAAACACACATAATTGTTCCAATCGGTAGTTAGGCAATTGGGGCAATTTTTACCCATTTTATGCAAGCAACCCTGCATCTCGTTGGATTTTCTTCATGATGTGCCCGACGCCCTGCCCAGAAGGAGCTCACCATCGTTGTTCTTGACTGGTTGTCTGATTATACCGTCAACGAGTCTAGTCGAGTGGCTGCCTGTTTGCCTTCCCTGCCTTGGGGCTCTATAGTCGTCAGTCAAGGAGATACATACAACAAGCAACTACTAGAAACATCAATCGGAAAGGAACACCCGGTCTCGGATGATTGGGAAGCGAGAACCGAAAAAGTTAGCATCCACCCCAATAAATATGCACTTAGAAAAAAATCATGTAAATTTGCGTCATATATGTCCGACATATTGAAGCGAGTAAAATTACGGAAATTCAAGGCACAAATTACATGATTTTCCGTCACATCGAACTTATTATCGTCACATTAATTTATTTATCACGTAATTTTACAAGAATGATGCATTTTTGAGTACAAATACTATAAAATTCAATGTTTAATATTTGTTTTTTTTCTCGTACTGTGTATGTATATTGCTCCAAACTGTTCTCTAGAATGATGAAAAGAGATAAATAATCCGAAGCTCGCCGCCGCTGCCACCACAAAGCATTCCCTTCCAAAGACGGTGTGGTGCTTGCCGGGTAAAAGAGATCAGATGCAATTAAAGTTTCTAACAATTTGTACTCAATGAGATGTCGGTCGGCTGGCAGAACGACTGGCTAGTAGCTCTAGCGGGGTGTTCCACACCCCATTATGGGGGAGACCTTTTGCTGGACATTGGATCTACCTATAACAACAAAGGGTCTGACCCTAGACAATGCCCAGACCACCCGCAGGATGCTGGCAAGTAATTTTCGAAGATCACATTATTGTTCTCCGAACAAAGTTTGCGCTATTAATAAGCGAGGAGTAACGAGTGGATAGTTATTGGTTGCTGTAGAGGCACACAAAGGGCTTCGGGTTGGTGCTATATTTTTTTTGCTAGAAAATGAGAGTGTTCAGTTTTATAATAGGCAGTCTTCAGACGATAATTAGACTGTTGTTATTGGTTTACAGATCATCATGAAATAATTATAGCATAAAACGAATCGTCTATAAATTGATGGTTCTTATTAATGACGACTTTAAACGTATCAGAATGCTTGATACTCGTTAATAGTATTGTGTTTTACTAAATTTCCCAAAGGCCTTGCCCCGATAGCTTTTTTCCACCCTTGTTTTCGACAGAATTTTTAATCTTGTTTTTCTACAGTTGTTTTGATTCTATTATCACGAATACTAATATCAAACATACTAATATCAAACATGAAAACTAGCCGACGGTAACTGAATAGTATTTTCATTTTATGATTTAAAAAAAATAAGCATTCGCTTGTCCATTATGTTCCTAATCCCCCTATTTTTGCACATATATTGGTTTTATGTTAACTTCAAGTTGTTCGCAAATAAAATTGGAAATGGGATGATTTTACATTCTAAACAAAACAAACTGCCTTGGCTTCTCTTGGTAACATCCAAGAACCCTTTGGAAACCACTGGTATCTTTTGAAAATTTCTACTACTAAAAATTGAGATGGCGTTAAATCCAAGATGGTCCCCAAAATTATTATTAATTTTCGGGTATCATTGAGTTTTTGGTTTTTGTACTTTGAATAGCAGCTCAACTTTACGGTGATCATATCCTGAAGTTCTATCTTCGTCGATATTTTTTCAAATACTTCGTTCTTTCACGGTTCCCATATGCACTGTTTTACTGCGTAATGGTCTCGTATACGCAATCTTTCACGAAATCAGCGACATCTGTATGCTTCTCTACTGGATTTTCTACATCTTTTCTTATACATTCACACTGAGTGACCAGCCCACTCAAGTCTGCCTGATTTGTTATAGATTGTCAGCACAACACACAAGCACTTATAAAAGCATTCACCTACATTCAAAAGCTAGGAATACTGTCCAGTTCAGACATGTCCTGATGTTACAACATAGTTTGTGCATTTTGATGAGTCCTTTGCAGTAGAGTTTCAAAATCCCATAAACTGTACCAGAAAACTGTATGTTATGGTTCCATCTTATGTGAAATCTTTCTCAAACTTTCGAGGAAGCCCTACATTTATTTTCTAGGAACATTTTCAGAGATTGTTCAGAAAATATTCTAAGAAATCTTCGATGTTTTTCTTCATACATCTTTTCTAGGACCTTTCTCTTTTCCAGATATGGTAACAGAGATGATTAATCTAGTGTTTTGGTCTGACTTCAAGTTTTTTTTTTTACACATCTTCTGTTTCTTCTTGCCATTAACGAGGACACAGCGACATAGCATGCTTTTCAGCTAAGTATTAAATTTAAATAAGACAGCAACACGTTAATACTTCCAGTGGACGATTTCCCCTCCGAAGGCAGAATCACATTAGACAACGGACTAGCATGCAACGCCCAGTGGCACAGTTGCAATATGACTAGAGTTCAGTATTGGGACTGTATTTTCATAACCAATTTCTGAATGAAGGTTACTTATGCGACTATTGATTTTACATGGCCTACACGTATGGGGCTCTGCACTGTTTTGATTTTGCATTGGATTTTGACGTTTACTGGCCTTGTTGTTTACAAATTTTATGTAAGAGTAAAAGAGAGAGGAAGATTTTTGTGCATTGATCCATAAATTGGGTAAAATAGGCTTTCTAAGCATCATTGACATTTAAATTGAAAAAAGTATATTGAATATCAAATTTAATGAACGCTATAAGCTTACAGCGCTGCCCTACTGAAAAGAGCTTCGAAATGACCGTTTCGAAGTCATTCCATAAGGATAACGTAACAACATCCTAAGGATATTTTTATTACCAATTATTGCGAAATAAAATTAGAATTTTATTTAGAAATTAGGTTCCGTTTTTGGCGACTGAAAATTTCAATCGTGTTGCCAAAAACGGAATCCCACTGTACTAGCACCTCATTGGAAACCACTGGGCTTGTTGTGATCGCCGATTTAGTTGAGGTCTGTACCTGTGGAAGTTATCGACACGTTATTCATGGTAGCAGTGGTTACTCCAAGGATTCCTTCGTGACTTCCTTCAACAGAGTCTTTCTTAAATTTTCCAAAAAAGTCCTTAAAATATATCTAGAAATTTTCTGAGAATTCCTTCAATAAATATATCATTGGAGGTGTGGCATGTGGTACGGGAAGTTTTTCTAAGGCAAATACTAAGGTAATCATTACTGAAACTACTGATTATTAACATTGACAAGGTGTCGACTAAATTTTGGAAATACAATTCCCTGACTTTCCCTGACCTTCCAGTCGCTTTCCAGGAATATTCCAGACCACTGAATTAATTAATTTGAACCGAAATAAGTACAATTTGTACAAGAAATAACATATCCGGCGATTTGCATGATGTATAGTTTATGTAATAGGTCGTATGAATAAACTTCGCAATAATTTTTACTACACTGAGATATACCTGCCAGATAACATTCTTGAGCGTTTATTCAAGTTAATAATCCGTAAGAACAAATATGTCCTCGGTAGCGATGGTCGGGTTTCACATTTTTCAAACCCGAACCCGACCCGCACCCGACTTATTTTATTTCTTCAAATTCGGACCAGAGTTGCCTAATATCAATCATATCAGCTGATGGTCTAAAACTATCAATATCACTTGCGAGCTATCAATATCACTTTGATTTGACAACCAACAGCAGTGATGCGACATCGCACTCTAGATCATAATCACACCAGAATAAGTGATCACGTGGTCATTATCCATGCTATTAATGATTTTCAATGACCAACACCTAGTTTCAGTCTATCTGCAATACTGTCAAGAACATCGTACTGATAAATTGCCATTTTATCTGCTAAATTTAAAGCTAAACTTAACCCATCAGTGATATCCATAGTCTATCGCCATCAATGCACTGGTGATGGAGTTGACAGCATGATGTTGATGTGATATGGAATGATCCGATTTGTATCGCAGTCGGCCTGTACAAATCAACAAATTTTAAGCATTGATAGTGACAGCGAGCAACTCTGATTCGGACCCGACCTGAACCCAAGACAATAATTGAAAGGCAAACCCGTACCCAACCCGAACCCGAAAATATGTCACTGTTTGAACCCGAATCCAACCCGAAATGTTTTTGTTAGAAAACTCCGAATAAAACCCGAATTCGAAAAGATAGTAAATTCATCGTTTCTGATGCATAGGGAAGCTTTCAGTTTGCTAATCTGTTCACAATTCTCACCAAACTCGATCCAAATTCGACTCAACCCGACTTTTTTCAAGCCCGAATCCGACAATTTTGTAGCTTTCAAACCCGACCCGAACCCGAACCCGAAAAATCTCTAGTCCTCGGCTAGTGAACTACCTCAGATATAATTTCACAAATTTTTGGCATAAACGACAATTTTGGACACCTTCCTGGTTGTACCTGATTTTTCCAGGAAAAAAAATAGCCATTGCTCAAAAAAATGTTTGGAGAATTACTTTAAAGATTTGCACATTTATCAGAAAATCCTTTTGAAATTCTTAGCATATTTTTTCCAGATATTCCTTCAATACTTCTCATTGAACTTTTCTAAGATTTCCTCTAACAGCTACTCATCTCCAGGATTCTCTATAAATTGTTAGAGAATTTCTTTCAGACCAAGAATATCATTTGGAATTCCTACGATTATTTCAGGAATACTTTCAAGGATATTTTACAGGATCAGATAGATTATTTTTGAAAATATTTTCATTTTTTTCATAGAATGCTTTCAATAATTCTTCACGATGATTCGTTATAGGTAATTTATGTTAGTTAATATTTTAGGATTCCCCTATGAATTACGCCGAGGAATTCTTCTATAAGTATCGCCAAGTAATCTCATTGGATTTTTTGTTCCATCAGTCTTACTTGTATATTTTAAGCAAACTTGTAAATATTGACATGATTAAGTGGAGTAAACTCCATACTTTTCAAGATTTCGAGCAAAATGCGCGGAACTAGGCAATGAGTTGATCCAGGAAACCTTGGAACAAAATACTTTTGAAGCAATACGCGCAAATTCAGAAGAAGTTGTTCGCAGAGCACTTTTGATGCTTTTTATTTCAGAAAATTTGAATTCTGAGGATAATTATATGCAATAAAGTTTACTCTATTATACATAAGAGCATTTTCTCAATGGCGAACTGCTATTTTGAAAGACTAATTACCTTTTTCTATATATCGTGTGGAATTTAAACATCATGATTATCAATTATTGTATTGCTGACTTAGCCTGTTCGATAACTTTGCAAACAATCAACTCGTATGATATTATAGTATTGATATTTTTCCCTGACCTCAAGTGAAATTTCCTGACTTTCCAGCTTAAAAATCGAATTCCCTGAATTTCCTGGTTTTTTTTTCAGGTAGTCGACACCCAGTTTGAGTAAGAAAAACTCCTTTTTTTAATATATACCCTGGCTTTTAATCCTGTAGGATTCTTTGAAGAAATCCATGAAAAAACTCAAACGGAATCCTGGGAGATATTTATGTAGTAATAATCGGATGAATTGCTGGAACAATTGCATTTGCTGGTATGGAAACCTTTATGAACTTTTCAAAAATCCATGGATAATTTACTTGAACAATCACTCGATAGATATTTGGAAAAGACTGCAGGAGCAATCTCTGGATGAAATTTCTGGAGAAAATTCCTGTAGAAAATTCATAAGGAATCCCTGATTGAATTCGTGGAAGAGTTCCTAATAGATTTCAAGAAATAACCTCTGCAGGAATTCTTGGAGCAATTTATGGCAGAATCCATTATGACATATGAGGCTTGAAAAAT
This sequence comes from Aedes aegypti, assembly GCF_002204515.2. Lineage (NCBI taxonomy): Eukaryota > Metazoa > Arthropoda > Insecta > Diptera > Culicidae > Aedes > Aedes aegypti. Next base: position 120,146,406 of record NC_035107.1, read on the forward strand.
TTGAAAAATACTGGAAAATCACCGTAGGTTGGTACTTCTCAAAGAATTTGTGAAGGATTTCCTGGAAAAAGCCTTAGGGAAATTTCAAAAAGAATTCTTATAGGAATATTTGAAAGATATTCTTGAGTAACAACTATAAAAATTGGTAGAATTACTTGAAAAATGTCAGACGAAAATTATAAAAGAATATTTGGAGTAGGTACCTAATCCCTGAGGACATATCTGGAAGTATGAGCATTGTAGTGCTGATAGGTGTTCAGGGACGATTCTAAATGAAAGTAGTGGTTTTGATTGACACACCAATTGTTGTCATACCTATCCAAATTACCCATTTTTATTAAGGTTTCGAAAGGATTTCCCACATTATACACAGGAATACTGTGTATGAGCAATTGAAATAACGTATTTAAGACGATACGAGTATAAAGATGTGAGTTCAGGAGCTGGACCTGACCGTACGGATCGTTATCATGATCATTTACCCGCATTCACTATTTTTTCCCTAACAGTCTAAGAAAGGGAGTGCACAAATAAAAACTGACCGCACGAATCGTTATCATGACCATTTTACCCGAATTCCCCATTTTTATCTGGTTTTTGATAGGATTTATCATATTATATGTAGAGAAACTGTTAATGAGCAATTAAAATAACATTTTCAAGCGATAATAGTCCGAGTAAGTAGATGCAGGAATAAAAAGGAAGGAGTTTATGAGCTGTTTACTGCCGTTTATCGCAAGTCAGTCCCATCTGAATTTTCGTCAAAATTGAGTTGACTTCAGTTTTCAACATATTTTCCAATGCTCTTTCAGCTCCAATCATAAGATAATATGATTTGTTCGGAAAAATTAGGAAAAACTAGCAAGTCAAGAATTTTTGAAGGGATCCACATGTAAGACTCTAAGTGTAATTATGACCAAACCTTTGTAAAATACATTTGTTTAAAGAAAAAGACTTCACATAAAAATGTTCTACCCGGGTAGAGGTGAATAACTAAATAATGGTAAAATAAGAACAAATTTTGCAATCATATCTAGTTTAACCATTACTATGTTATTAATATATGACATTAAATATCTTATCAATAGCAAAACATACAATCATAGCAAAATTTGTCATTGGTATGTTATACTTGAAAGTCATGTAATAACTAATCAAAATACACTATCATGGTAACATTTGTTATTTGTGCAAAAATACTTAAAAATACATTAAATATCTAAAGAATAACCTACATCGCCATCACAGTAAAATATGTCATTATTTTGATATTTGAAAACTTTATTTAAGTAATTCATGATAACAAACCAACATCAAATTTTGCCGTAATAGCTCATTTTACTATTCGTATGATATTCAAAAATTAAAAAGCAAATTTATTTGCAGGAAAGCAAGAAGTTTATTTTTCAATCATGCTAAATTTAAATATTAAAGTAAAAGAACTAAAATTACCATTATTTTGATCTACTCGTGAATAGCTTATTTAGTTATTATTTTGTTATCAATATCTAAATAAAAACATATTTTGTTATTTACGGTTGCCTATATTTTGCTATTATTTTGTTATTATAATGGCAAAATATGATATTATTTAGTTTTTATGCCATACAAACTAGTTATTATTTTTGTTACTTTATCTCTTATTTCAAACAAACAAAGAACTAATTTTGCTATTCAAACATTCTATTTTAATGGTAAATTTTGTTATTCTTTTGCAATTCTCCTCTACCCGGGTAGGCGTTACGTCTTTTTGCCCATTCTCCGGTACTATTCTAGGCCATCCACGATTTTCGATTGACCCTCCGTCAAATCCACCCAATAGAAACCTTTTTTCACATCTCCCGATTCCAGAACAATATCTCATTTTTCATCGAAAATTCCAACAACCCAATTATTCATCCCAGCTATTGCTGCCTGTTGTTGTTGTTGGCTCGCTTTGTGTTGATTATTTTTACCACACTCAACCTTGTGCCTTTATTTTTTGCGGCCCTTTTTCGCGCGCGCCCGAGAAAAACCACAATAAATTGGTTCAATAAAAATTACATTCGACACAAAATAACATCCACCACCAGGAGGCCAAGAGCATAGCAGCTTATGCTGGTTCCGAGTTGACCAACCGTCGGCAGCAGCATCATTCCGATAAAGCGGGTTTATTTTTGAACTTTTCTTTTTTACTCGAATGGAAACATTTGTTTGAAGTTGGGTTTTTGTGTTCCTACAGAAAAAAAACCTGTTTCGCGTGTGTCAAAAAAATTGTAAACCGATAAAAAATTGATCGCACAAAAATTGGTTGTAGTTGTGTTGATAAAGTAAACCACTGTTGTTAACTCTGAATTGAGTGTTATCGTTTTTTTGTTGATGTTTTTAGGCTTGGACTCAGATGAATTCGTTTCACATTTAATCGATTCGCGTTTTTTACATACGATAAGCGAGCGTTAGTCCGAGATAATACGCTTTAATTTGTGTACGTCTAGCGCTGACACGTGGTCACCGTTCAAGCATCAATGGCTCCATAGCTCAGTTGGTTAGAGCGTCGTGCTAATAACGCGAAGGTCGTGAGTTCGATCCTCTCTGGAGCCAAGGAAAATATTTTTGATTGTATCCACGAGCGTGGTTCTGCTGAAATCAAATCTCGAAGACTTATTCAAACAGACTCAAGTCAGAAAAGTCAACAAACTTACTTTAGCAATTTCTAGAACGTTTAATTTCCGAATTTACAAAACGACGAACGTGAGATTCTCCACTTTCGCAACCTAACCGCTACTTTCGCCGCTCCGTTGTATGGGAGACAAAGTGACTTAACCACGAATCAAAACAAAACTTTACTTGAGTCGATTTTACACTGGTACAAAAACGTCGTAAGTAACTGATTGAAACGGCTTATCATTTTGTCATACAATTTTTGTGGGAAGTGATAGGAACTACCTTGAGTTTAAACGCGAGCTGATTGCATGCAAAATTTAAGCGATGAACACGGTAAAATGTTAAATGTTAAAAAGGGGATTCATTTTAAAACAATTTTAGAAGAAAGGTTGTGATTCTTCATAATTAATTTTCTCAAAACCGTATGAAAGTTACTTACGTCGATTTGAAAAAGTAATCGAGAAATGTTCATGGTTGTCTTTAGTTTGCATACAGATTAAAAAAAACTGCAAACTTTTTTAGTTGAACTTCGATCGCAACAAAATTTCGTTTTCCGATTAACTCTTCCATATAGTGTCGTACGGTGTCTAAAATAGTAAAATAATTTCTCATTGCCAAAATCCACCGACGCGCGACGCCGAACTTCCTGCAGTTACTAAACCGAACGAAGTAACAGGTAATGTCTTGGTCAGTGACAACAATCAAGTTCAGCCCACTTTTCCCACCATTATTGTTGGGCGCTTAGCTTACCATACGCCGCCAGCCACTGAGCTGCGCAACCTTGAAGCGTAGAAAAAGGCATAATGATCGCGCGCGCGCGGAAAGTCTCTGCTTCAATTCCAAACAGCATTTTGGTGCGATGAAGTCTTCGTCGTTGTTGTCCGGGTTGTCTATCACACGCATGCGGTTAAAAGACTATGGGCACTATGGGCGACCAGATGGCCAAAAATTGTAGAATTTTTTTTTTTATTTTTTTGATCGTTCAATCTTGTTTTCATTTCATAGGAAACACTTCTGTTAAGGTGAAGATGAACCGAAGCCAAACCTCAATTTTTCAAGAGCACAAATCTGGAGAACCGGACACCCGTTTGAGCTGAAAACTCAATCGATTGGTGACCACCACCTAGTGACCAATCGATTAAGTTTTCAGCTTAATCGGATGTTTGGTTCTCCAGATTTGTGCTTTTGAAAATTCGAGGTTTGGCTTCGATTCATCTTTACCTTAAGATATTCCTGGAATTTCAGAGATATCTTACTCTGATACGAAGATTTGTTGATACAATTTTTTGAAAGTTAGAAATTATCGGAAAAATATAAAATTCTTTGCAAATACAAGGTATTTGTTGAATGAAATGTACTACATTATAGTAATGTTTTATACAGATCTTTAAACACCAAACGCAAGCTAATTTATAAAATTATTTTGGAAAAAAAATGAAGTTTTTGAAAAGAAATTATCACATTTCATATCACGAAACTAATAAATAGACGAAACAATATTTTTAGCCGTCAGATTATATGGAAAGCGCCCATAGTGTACAGTGGCGGACGGCAGTTCCAAGAACGATTAGCCGACAACGACGACCGCAAAGACCAAGTCCAAGAAAACACGATGAAAACGTTCACGGTCACTTGCGGAGTTACAGACCGCGCCGCCAAGTGGCGCAAAGATATGACAACAATCTCGTTTGAACGTCACCTGAGATGGATAACTCTATTTTCGAAAATGTGAGTAAGTGGCTATCCGTTAGAGGGTCCAGCGAACGACCAGACAAAACAAATATACGTGGGAAACAACTAGTTACAGAGTACACAGTGCTTTTCGGAAGTTGCAGTTGTACTTATCGTGGAAGCGAATAGGTATTTAGGCTCTCACGATTTATGTCGAATTGTCCCGGGAAAAGTCGAAATTATGGATTTCAACTATTTGAATTGCTCACACAAATACAAAATCGCATCTATAAAGTACTAGTAATGTAAAAGAGTGAAACGAGTAGTGACAGCGAAATACACGTACAAAAATATTTCGCAGCCGGTAGGATTCGAACCTACGCTCCCAGAGGGAATCTGATTTCGAGTCAGACGCCTTAACCACTCGGCCACGACTGCTTCGATACGCTGAGGATCGCATCTGCCAAGCAGGATATTTTCTATGATTACTTATGGATAGAACAACATTTCAGAGTTATTAAACTTTTTGAATCTTTCAAGATTGAGTTGAGTTACGGCACTTTTTGCCTTTATATTTAGGAAACACCATAGAATGTGGAACAAAAGCAATACATTTCATTATTTATTTGGTCTAAGCCGGGTCGGGTCCAAAGACCTGACCATCAGACGTTTGATCGCACGGATGAAGACGAAGCCTTTCTTGATTTATGGCGCCACGAGTGCAATACTGTTTGTTGTTGATCTTCTTGTCAGGTGTTGGACACGCGCGCGAAAGAGATGATAGCGTGCGATATGGCCGTCATCGTTTGGCGTTTGACGGATGAATGGACGACGCCGGCATGGGCGTAGCCAGGATTTTCGTCAGGTCTAACAACCTTTATGCCATATTCGTTAATTTCTCAACAAAATATCAATTTTTAACACCATCCGCATCATTTTTAACTGAATTTTTAAATGAAACACTATGAACAGGGTTGGTAGCGACTGAGTGTCTCAAAACTTGAAACTATAGAGACCGCATGACTAAAAAATAAAAAATTAGATCAAAAGAAAAATAAAAAGGAATCAAAAAGAAACCGAATAGGATTCAAAGAAATACCATACATGAATCAAGAGAACGAAAACAATCTAAATAGGAATTAGAAATAAGAGTATTCATTAGAAGTTTTCAGAGAATCCTGTCAGCAATTTTCCGAATCATATTTCAAAGAGCTGTTTTGGGAATTACACGTATTACTTTTGATAATACGACTAGTGTTGGAAAGTGAAGAACATTTCTGCTGAACGGGGACAAAAATGAAACGAAACGCTCGCGAGCATCATAGTGCCGAATCACTCGCATCTGTCGTGCTCGCGAGTAAACGAAGCTAAAGTGATTCATGAACGTGTTCGGAGCTGTTCAGAGTCAATTATGCTTTTGTAAAAAATTGCAATTTTCCCGCCAAAATTTCTGATTTTCAAGGGTCTTTGATAACAAACTGGTATACTGCCGATTTGATGGATATACAATTGATTTGTTTGTCGAAACCATCATAAATCATACTTTGTTCATGTAACGACAAGACCCGTAATTCTGGTGGCACTGCCACACATCAATAATACCACTTTTTATCCGTACTCGGCTCACAGTTGTCAAACTAGATGATTAGCAGGATAGGTATAAGATCGAACAATACATCATACAGCGAAGCAAGCCGAGTGATAACGTAAGAAAATATTGATTGGTTTTTTGTTAATTTAATTACCTATTATGTACAATTTTGCTTAAAAATACTATTTACAGCGCTTACAATCTATCATTATACGTTAAAACCTAAATCTACCATGCAATATCGTGAAATTTGAAATATTACAGTAAAGTAAATACGGTCAATGAAATATGCAACACAACATAACTGGAAAATTTGTTATTCTAGAGGTGAACTATAACCAGTGGAATTGTAGATACGACTCATCCCTAATTTCAGTTTGGTACACCAAATATGTAAGTTCGTTCCTTGATTATTAAATGAATTCGCTGAAATAAAATTTATTTTTAGCTTTAAGCTCACAAACGCAAAAATCGTGTTGCTATTAAGACCTGGTGATCCCTAACCCCACAAATCTTAAAGATATTTGTACGAGGGAGAAATATGGATGGACATCACAATGCCACTGGATTCAGTTGCAAGAAATGCCAGCGTCCCGATTCGGCCGAAGAGCAGATGGTCGCCTGCGATGCATGTCAGGAATGGGAGCACTTTACATGCGCCGGTGTAGATAGGAGCATAACGGACCAACCATACTTCTGCAGCGTATGTAAGTTGAAGAACACCGGAGGTAAGTCGAAGCAGTCGTTGAAACCACCGGATAAGCAAGACAAGAGATCACCAAGAGCATCGTCGAAGAAAACAACCACGAGAGCCAACCCAGCCCCATCTAGTATCAGTTCCGCTACACGATTGGCCATGTTAGAAGCGCAGATGAAGCTACTGGAAGAACAGGAGATGCAGCAGAAGCAAGATTTAGACGCGGAAGAGGAACTTAAGAAGCGCGAAATGGAGGAAGCCCATAGGCAACTGGAGGAAAAAAAGAAGTTGTTGGATGAGGAGAATCGCCTACGGGAATTGAAGCTGAAGGAAGAGAAGGAAATTCTGGAAAAGCGCAAACTTATGAAGCAGCAGTCCCTGGAGAAAAAGAACGAACTTCTGAAACAGATGTCCGAATGTGGTAGCAAATCCGGTTCGAATATTGATTCAATCGAGAAGGTATCATCGTGGTTGGCAAAACAAGAAGACCCGTGTCCGTTCCCTACAGACGCACTTGTTCACACCATCCTACCACCCCCCGCGTTGATACAACCAGCTGCCACAACGTCGGTGTCCGTTGCATCGCCCATTCCCACCAGCTTTCCGGCGCCCGTTCAAACACTGGTTTCTGCAACCGTGCCAAGTACCTCGATGCCTGTACTAATGAGGTCCTCCATTCAGCACCCCGTTCAATCCTCCGCCGCACCAATGCTCCGAACATCGCATATTCCGCCGCAGTCAGTACTTCCGCAAATTCCCGTCTCGGCAGCCATCGAACAAGCTTATCAGCCTCCAAATGCCTGTCAGCCACCCGTTCAATCTAACATGTCGATGCCTGCTCGTAACCCGCAGCAACATTCATTGATGTTCACCAGCGCTGGAAACGAATTAAGCCAATCGCAACTTCAGTCGTGTGGGAATCCCGTTGCACTATCTGGCGCCTCAGCAGAATTGAGCACTAATCAGTTGGCAGCAAGACAAGTACTGGGGAAAGACTTGCCAAAGTTCAGTGGTCGACCAGAAGACTGGCCGCTCTTCATAACAAGCTTTGAACAGTCGACGACGGCATGCGGATACACCGACGTTGAAAACTTGATACGTCTTAAGAAATGTCTTGAAGGTAACGCACTAGAGTCTGTGCGTAGCAAGCTATTGCTCCCGTCAAGCGTACCGCACGTTATCCAAACTCTACGCACGCTCTATGGAAGACCCGAGCTGCTGATACGATCGCTGCTCGAAAAAATTCAACACGTCCCGACGCCTAGGTACGATCGTTTGGAGACCTAATAGAATTTGGCATTGCAGTTCAGACCCTGGTAGATCATCTTGTTGCGGCAGACCAAAATGTACACCTCTCGAATCCGGCCCTCATGCAGGAGCTAGTAGAAAAACTGCCGGGATCGATGAAAATGGAATGGGCGGTTTATAAGTCACGTCTCCCGATAGCTACGCTTCAATCCTTTGGGGAGTTCATGTCCGGAATGGTTGCGACTGCGAGCCAAGTTTCCTACGAGCTTCCTACACTCGACAGGTCCGGAAAAAATGAGAGGGTGAAAATGAAGAAAGGTATCGTTCAAACTCACTCTCCAGGATATGCAGCTACTTCAACGCCATCTTTATCAATGGCTAGAACCGGGAAATCTGGGAAACCGTGTCCATGCTGTAGCCGAGAGGGTCATCGATTGAACGAATGCGCGCGCTTCAAATCGCTCAATACCGAAGATCGATGGAAACTGACGGAACAGAAGAGCCTTTGCCGTACATGCCTGAATAACCACGGTAAATGGCCTTGTCGGTCGTGGAAAGGTTGCGAAGTGGAAGGCTGTCGCCATAAACACCACACGCTGCTCCATGGTGCACCAACGAATTCGCAAACTGGAATATCCGCTAGCCATTTGTCTACTGGCCAGTTTTGTATGTTCAGGATAGTTCCTGTCATGCTACACGGAAATGGACAGAAACTGTTAATCTTCGCCTTTATTGACGAAGGCTCCTCGGAAACGTTGATTGAGGAGACCGTTGCCGAACAGTTGAATGCAACGGGGCCAACCGAACCGTTAACGCTACAATGGACGGGAAATGTCTCCCGAGAGGAATCCAGTTCGCAGAGAATACAATTGAAAATCACCGCAAAAAATAGCGCGTCGCTTCATGATCTCCATCATGTTCGTACCGTAAGCTGTCTGGTTCTTCCGTCACAAACGCTTCGTTATGGAGAAATGGTCCAACATTTTCCGTACCTACGGGGGTTGCCAATCGAGGACTATACCAATGTTCAGCCCAAGCTACTCATCGGACTCAACAATCTCAGCTTATGCGTGCCGAGGAAACTGCGTGAAGGAGGACCACATGATCCGGTGGCTGTCAAGTGTCATCTCGGTTGGAGTATATACGGTGGAGTCCCTGCTAGTCCGATTCGGAACGTGGCCGTGAATATTCATGTCGCTGTTCCGTCAAATGTTGATAAATTGCTCAACGAACAACTTCGCGAGTATTTCGCCATCGAAAGCAACATGATAGCTTCTGGAATCCAAACGACAAACGAGCTAACATGCTCCTGGAAACGACAACCAGGCGCATCGATAAGGGTTTCGAAACAGGTTTGCTGTGGAAAACCGACGAGGTAGAGTTTCCTGACAGCTATAGCATGGCACTTCGTCGACTCCTATCTCTAGAACGCAAATTCCGCCAAGATCCAGCTTTAGGAGAACGGGTGACTCAACAACTACGTGACTATGAACAAAAGGGCTATGTCCGCCGAATAGAAGATGAAGAACTGTTCTCTTGCGATATCAAGCGGACATGGTACCTCCCCCTAGGTGTCGTAATAAACGCCAAAAAGCCCAGTAAGCTGCGGCTAATATGGGACGCATCGGCAAAGGTTGGTGACGTGTCCTTTAACTCCAAACTCCTCAAAGGTCCGGATCTTTTGACTCCACTACCGGCAGTGCTTTCTCGCTTTCGCCAACATCCAGTGGCTGTAACAGGGGACATTAAAGAGATGTTCCACCAGATTAAAATTCGAAAGGAAGATCAACACTCTCAACGCTTTCTCTGGCGGGAACATCCCTCTGAAACACTGCAAATCTACGTAATGCAGGTCGCAACATTTGGCTCTACCTGTTCGCCAGCATCAGCGCAATTTGTAAAAAACCGCAACGCCCAGGAGTTCGCAGAGCAATATCCACGAGCAGCGCTAGCTATTCACGAAAACCACTACGTGGATGATTACTTGGATAGCTTCCAAACCATCCAGGAGGCGGTTCAGGTAGTAAATGAAGTGAAACTCGTACACTCACTGGGAGGATTTGAAATTCGCAATATTCTTTCAAATTCAGCGGATGTATTGCGAATGGTAGGGGAACTACCAAGTGATAACTCTAAGAATCTGTTGTTATCTCGTGGTGAATCCACGGAATCAGTTCTTGGAATGAGGTGGATACCTGCTGAAGATGCATTTACGTATACATTTGCGCTTCGTCCTGATCTGCAAAAGGTGCTGGCAGACCATAATGTACCGACTAAGCGAGAAGTCTTGAAAGTAGTGATGAGTTTGTTTGATCCACTAGGCTGCATTTCGTTCTTCTTGGTTCACGGGAAGGTTCTAATCCAAGAGACTTGGATTTCCAAAATTGGCTGGGATGATCCAATCGGTGAGAGCAGCTTGGCACGATGGAAGCAATGGACCGGGTTCTTCGAGCAGCTAGCGTCATTAAGAATTCCCCGATGTTATTTTCGTGCCCCCTTCCCCAGCAGCTTTGATCGACTTCAGCTGCACATATTCGTAGACGCTAGCGAGTCTGCCTATTCGTGCGTTGCATACTTCAGACTACCAGTTGGAGAGCAGGTACAGGTAGCGATGGTAACAGCCAAGACTAAAGTGGCACCTATTAATACTATTTCTGTGCCGCGGTTGGAGCTGAAAGCTGCCGTTCTTGGAACTCGTCTCCTGGAATCGGTAAAACAGAACCACACTATCCCCATTCCGCAGTTTTTTCTGTGGAGTGATTCCAAAACGGTGCTTGCTTGGATACAATCGGAACATCGGCGGTACCACAAGTTTGTTGCAGTTCGCGTTGGTGAAATATTGCTGACCACCGACGTAGATAACTGGCGATGGGTTCCATCTAAACTAAATCCGGCTGACGAAGCCACTAAATGGAAGAACGAATCGAATCTAAAATCAGATAGTCCGTGGTTTCGAGGACCCGATTTCTTGAAGCAAACCGAAAGGTGTTGGCCAGAACAAATGCAAGCTGCAACAACACAGGAAGAACTGCGCCCCGTTCATCTTCACCGAGTTCAATCTTCAGTTGTAAATCCTGCAAGGTTCAGCAAATGGACTAAATTGCAACGAACGACCGCATATGTCTTGCGGTATGTTAACAACCTGAAATGCAGGGTGGAAGGACGTCCACCAATCAACGGAATACTTAGTCATGAAGAGCTGGCAAGGTCAGAGAAGTTCCTTTGGAAAACCGCACAAGCTGACACCTTTCATGACGAAATTACAGTTCTTCAGAAAACTCAAGGACCACCTGAAGCTCGCCATTGCGCGGTACCAAAATCCAGCCGTATTTACAAGCGATGGCCTTTCCTGGACGAAGACGGAGTTCTACGTATGCGGGGAAGAATTGGTTCGGCGCCTTTCATACAGTACGGGCAAAGTTTCCTGCTATTCTGCCTGATAAGCACCCAATAACAGTACTGCTAGTGGAATCATTTCACTGCAAATTTCGGCATGCAAATAGAGAAACCATTACCAACGAACTAAGGCAACGTTTTGACATTCCCAAGCTTCGAGCATTAATTGGTCGAGTAATGCGAAACTGTAACTGGTGTAGAGTAGCAAAAGCATCTCCCAAACCACCGGTAATGGCTCCTCTGCCAGAAGTACGTCTCAGACCCTTTATCCGGCCATTTACATATGTGCGTTTGGACTACTTTGGGTCGGTATTCGTAAAGGTCGGTAGAAGCCAGGCGAAGCGTTGGGTGGCACTATTTACCTGCCTAACTATAAGGGCAGTCCACCTCGAGGTCGTCCACAGTCTCAGCACCGTATCCTGCATTATGGCTATTCGCAGATTCGTTTCTCGACGAGGAACCCCTGCAGAATTTTACACCGATAACGGCACTTGTTTTCAGGGTGCAAGCAAGGAATTGGCCAATGAGATAAAATCTCGCAACGAAACAATTGCACTCACTTTTACGAGCGCACAGTCAAAGTGGAACTTTATCCCACCTTCTACGCCTCATATGGGTGGGGCATGGGAACGTCTTGTGCGTTCAGTTAAGGCGGCAGTCGGCACCATATTAGATTCTCCTCGCCGCCCCGACGATGAAACCTTGGAGACGATTCTTTTTGAAGCCGGGGCTATGATCAACTGTAGACCTTTAACGTATGTACCTTTGGAGTCAGCAGATGAGGAATCTCTTACCCCGAATCATTTTCTCCTCGGGAGTTCTAATGGAGCGAAGATCCTGCCTACGGAACCAGTCCCAGAACACGCTACGTTACGGAGTAGTTGGAAACTTGCCCAACACATCACTGATCAATTCTGGCGCAGGTGGATCAAAGAGTTTCTGCCTGTGATCACACGCAGGTCTAAGTGGCACGAAGAGGTGAAGGATCTAAAAGTGGGAGATCTAGTTTTGGCTGTAAACGGTACCTTAAGGAACCAGTGGATCCGAGGCCGCGTGATTCAGGTATTTCCTGGTAGGGATGGCAGAGTCCGACAAGCCCAAGTGAAGACAGCAACAGGGATACTTAAGAGAGCTGCGGTTAAACTAGCGGTTCTTGACGTTTTCGATCGTTGTAAACCAAATGAAGAAAAGCCTGAGAGTTCAACCCTTCACCATGGTTTACGGGAGGGGGTATGTAACGACAAGACCCGTAATTCTGGTGGCACTGCCACACATCAATAATACCACTTTTTATCCGTACTCGGCTCACAGTTGTCAAACTAGATGATTAGCAGGATAGGTATAAGATCGAACAATACATCATACAGCGAAGCAAGCCGAGTGATAACGTAAGAAAATATTGATTGGTTTTTTGTTAATTTAATTACCTATTATGTACAATTTTGCTTAAAAATACTATTTACAGCGCTTACAATCTATCATTATACGTTAAAACCTAAATCTACCATGCAATATCGTGAAATTTGAAATATTACAGTAAAGTAAGTACGGTCAATGAAATATGCAACACAACATAACTGGAAAATTTGTTATTCTAGAGGTGAACTATAACCAGTGGAATTGTAGATACGACTCATCCCTAATTTCAGTTTGGTACACCAAATATGTAAGTTCGTTCCTTGATTATTAAATGAATTCGCTGAAATAAAATTTATTTTTAGCTTTAAGCTCACAAACGCAAAAATCGTGTTGCTATTAAGACCTGGTGATCCCTAACCCCACAGTTCAATTACTCGCGAGTAAATATTCTCCCGAGCAGTCGGATGCGATCTTACTCACGCCAAGCCTGTTCACGAGTCTTTCATGTTTGTTTTGCGTTGGATTACACTCGTGAGGTGCTTCGTGATGCGAACATTTCCACCACAGGTCACGACAAATACTACCATTTGTTTTACTGTGTAGTTTTTCATTGATTCTGTCAATAATTTAATCCGAAATTAATGTATATATTAGCAGAATCGTTTGAAGATATTGTAAGGAATATCCTTTGAAATTCATACTTCTAATTTGAGATATCCTCAGGTTATTTCGTTGATTTCTTCTGAAATTCAGTTAAAAGGTATCCCATGAAATTAATCATTTATATCTTGTTACATCCCTTCTTTGAGAAATTTCACCTTAGATTCACAATTATACGCATATAAGGATGTGTCCAATAGGTAGCTTTGGAAATTCTTCAAAAATGTTGTTTTATTCGAAACACTTCTTGTAATTCAATTACGAGCATCTCCATAATTCCTAGAATTACTCCAGAATTTCTTGCAGTCATTTCTGAAGTAATTTTTTCGTGCAATTTAGAATCAAATATTTTGAAAGGTTTTCTTCCTAAGACATCGTACTTAGTAATCAAGGCATAATACTGAAACTTCTGAATAAATTTCTGGACAAAATTCTCTGTAATCGTAAAGAATACTCTGAAAAATGGTTGCATAAAACGTAAGAGTTTCCTGAATGAATTCAAAAAGGTACACCTGGAAAAATATTAGATATTAATTTCCAAGAAAGAACCCGAAAAAATTGCTAAATAATTTTCCAGGGCAATACATGCGTGTAAACAGAGACATTCCAAACAGATTCTTGGTAGAATTCCTGGTGTAATTCGTTAAGGAATTGAAGAAGGAAAAGTTGAAACAATTGAGATGGTATTCAAAAACCATCGAAACAATTCCTAATGGAATGTTTCAACTTATCCTCGTTTAAAATCTTCAAAATAGTTGAGTTTTAAATGTAAAATGAAAATTGTTTTTTTAGAAATATCTAAGGCTCTGGTTCCATTCTTGAATTACACAGCGTAACAAAAATGACACTTTTGCGTGTCTCAAGGATCAAATTATGTGTCTCTAGTAGATTTGGGGTTGGTGTATATGATGCCGTTCTCAGAAATGTTCCAGCACGTCACAATTTTTAGCTACAGGTCGCTAAAATTGTATAAAATACTGTTTTTATTGATGTTTACATTAAATTTAAAGTATGATTTATCAATTTTGTTTGTGATCTAATACACCAAACATTCAATATGTGACTTGAACTTCCAATTCAGATGTAATTTGGTTGGAATTGCACGATTAAATTTAGAATAAATCGATTTTTACAAAATGCTTGCAGTCTCCATACAAAATTCTTCGTTTCTCTTATATGGCAAAATACAATACTTTTCGAAACCATCAAAAAATAACTTTTGAACATCGAAAGCATTATGAACTTTATTGATAATAATTGTTATACACATAAAGTTCGAATTCTGTGGCAAATTGAGTGAATAAATTGCTATACAAGCGGGCAAACTTGCATGCAAGTTGGCTGAATTAGTCAAATTTTGCATTTTCAACAGTTAATATCTCAAAAACTAGACGTGCTATGATATTTCTGAAAAGGGCAATGGATTAAGCAACCCTTGTTTTACTAAATAGCGGTATTTTGGTGCTTGAGACAAAAACGTGTTCCGCAGTGTTATTAGAGCGGTTCCACAGAAAATGACGACTTTTTTCCCAAATTTCATTTTTATTTTTTTTGATTTGGATGAAATTTTGCACATGCTTTCTTTTTGCCCAAAAATGCCTTTTTGCATCATCGGCAAGCCATTTTGACTCTAGCCTTACTTTTGAGAAGGGCCTAAGAATAAAATCCTTAATAATTTTCAAAAAATTATAACTTAGAAACGGTTTGTCCGATTAGCAAAGCAAAGTTTTAGGTTATTGTTGGGACTATCTGGGAAAAAATATAATCTGTAAAAAAAAACGTTGTAATTTTTTATATATCGAAAATAAAGCTTAAAAATCAATTTTCTCAAAAATCGTATTTTTGATTTTTTTTTATTTTTTTACATGTTAAAGTAGACAAAAAATGAAGTCTTTTGCACAGTGGGTCAAGATGAAGAAATCATGGACAAACAAGTTATGATTTTTTGAAAATAGGTGAATTTTTGAAAATGGTCATAATAAACTTTTTAAACTCGATTTTATGAAAGTACGCAAAATTTACAATAAAAAAGGTATACGGAAAAATCAAGCTAACTTTTACCATTTTAAAGATACAGCAATTTTAATACAAAATTATGATATAATTTTCAATTTTCGGTCATTATAATATAACTTAGAAACGGTTTATCCGATCAGTTTGGAGTCTTCCGCAAAGTTTTAGTTTATTGTTGGGACTATCTGGAAAAAAAAAAAAAAAAAAAAAAAAAAAAAGAACAGTTGTGATCGATACCGCGTAGCGTTCGAACGTTTTTCTCCGCGCTCTAGATATCGTCGATTATATACCTTAAAGTTCATCTTTGTTACGGTCAAACCGAATACCGAAGGAGGTTAAAGGCTGGAGGTCGATAACGTCGACCAAAGTGCCTCGGGGTCGAGCGCGTCGCAGATTCTAATCCGGCGGGCTTATAACAAATCAGCTCGAGATGAAATCTCATCCGACAGCGAAAGCTCCATAAGTGGAGGCCAGAAGCCAAAAAGAAGCAAGCGAGATACCAAACAAAAGGATATGGAGGAGGAGACGGTGGCAGGTCTCTCCAACTCGGACAAAGGGAGCCACACATCGGTTGCAAATGTAGCAACAAGTAATCGTTTCGAAATGTTAACACACGCACCTGTCGATGGGGACGACAATGCAAATACTGCAAACTGCGAGAACAATAAATCCCTCTCGAATAAGAAAATTCACTGCCCGCCTATAACAGTGCTACGGCAAGATGCTAGGCAGATACGTAGTTTACTGAAGCAAGAAAACATTCCTGATGATTGCTATCACATGAAGGGCATGAAAGGAGGTGTGTTAGTTATCACAAAACAGGTTGAGACCCACAAAAGAATCGCTGAATTGATGAAAACAAATTCATTGGAATTCTTTACTCATCAAATTAGCAGTGAAGCTCCTCTGAAAGTTGTGCTTTCCGGGCTACATCTGATGGAATCGGACGAACTGATGGCAGAGCTTGACTTAGTTGGGGTTAAACCATCTGAGGTCAAAACTATGAGCACGTCAAATGAGGATGTTGTCCCATACCTTCTATATTTCGCTAATGGAACAGTAAAGCTCCAAGATCTACAAAAAATAAGGTATGTGTGCAATTCTGTTGTACGGTGGAGAAAATTCGCCAAAAAAACAGGGAACACCGTGCAATGTTACCGTTGCCAACGTTATGGGCATGGTTCAAAATTCTGTTACCTGAAACCTGTGTGTGTTAAATGTAGCCAGCAACACCTAACTGCCGACTGTAAATCAGTGTTGGGAAACTCGGCTGAACAAAATGCTGCAATGCGAGAACAAATCAAATGTGCAAATTGTGGAGGAAATCATACAGCTAGCTACAAGGGGTGCAGCTCAAGAAAAGCATATCTTCAGCAGCTAGCTAGGACGAAGGCAAAACGTAAGACCGCTAATCAAACAGCACCAACCAATCACCAGGATAGGGAACATCGTCAACGTGCTGGGAACACTACACCTCCGACTGTTCAACCACCAACGAACCCACCTGCAAGCGAAGGAAGGCGTCTCTACTCGCAAGTTGTTCGAGATGGCGCAGAAACATCAAATACACAACGTTCGTCCGAAGTATCTTCAGCACTATTCACGATCTCGGAATTTATGGGGTTGGCTCGAGATTTACTCTTCCGTTTGAAAAGGTGTAAGTCCAAAGAGGATCAGTTTCTCGCCCTTTCGGAGCTGATGATACAGTACGTTTACAATGGCAAATAGTAAAAGCAACAGCAGTCACGATATCAGCAACTCTTCGCTGGATTCTTCAACAATGGGACGTCAAGCAATAAGCACTCTGGAAGCCTCTGATGAACCTCCTGGCTCAGTCACGCATCCTGTATCTCATCACCGTCCCAGACTGAAGCACAGAGTAGGAGAAGGAGGCTTCCAGCTTGCTCCCCGAGGCAAGTATAACTCACCAAACGAATATTCTCTCCCTGATGGATCTTCATGTTTCAGCACACCTTCCAACGATCAAGCATCGAAAGCGACCACTGTTGCCCTACAGTGGAATATTAGGGGACTCTGGCACAATTACAACGATTTGACCATAGAAGTAGCAAGGCATCAACCTCTCATTATCGCCCTCCAAGAAACGTTGTTCGTGGGATCCGACAACCGCGCACAAAATCTACTAAAGAACTACGATTGGAGATTTCGAGCCGACCCACTATCACGGCACAGAAACTCTGTGTGTCTAGCTGTTCGCCAGGATACGACGTTTTCCTTTCTGGACCTCCGAACACCGCTGCCCGTTGTTGCATTAACCATGACACATCCTATAGCCGCAACATTTGTGTCATTGTACCTGTCACCACAAATGACGGCCGATGAGATTCAAGAACAACTTAGCGCATTACTTCATGAATTACCTCATCCCTTCATTCTTATGGGGGACTTTAATGCACACAGCGTCGTCTGGGGGAGCTCTATAACAGATCGTAAAGGAGTAAAAATTGAAGAGCTTTTGGCATCCCACCATCTATCGATTTTAAACAACGGTGACCATACAAGGCTGGATAGTGCATCCGGAAATACATCAGCGATCGATCTAACGATCACCTCCAACCAACTGGCCCCCAGCTTACAATGGTGCGTACATTGGGACACCGGTGGGAGTGACCATTTCCCAATTCGTCTCACTAGCTCCATAAAAACCCCCCAAATAACTCTGCGACGCCGTTGGAAATACGCAGAAGCAAATTGGCAATCTTTTGAAAGAATCATCGATGAATCTACGCCAAGAGATCGTGAAGTTTCTTTGAACGAATTCGAGGACATCATCCGTAATGCGGCAGAACAGTCGATCCCTCGCACAAGTGGTAAACCTGGTCGTAAAGCGTTGCCTTGGTGGAGCAACGAAGTTGCGGTAGCAATTAAAACACGGAGGAAACGACTACGAGCTTTGAAACGCATTCCAAAAGATGACTCTAGAAGAGATTTGGCGCTAAGGGAATTCCAGATAGCTAGAATAGCGGCAAGAGAAACTGTTCGAAAGGCCAAAGAACAGTCGTGGGAAAATTTTCTCTCTAGCTTCAACCCAGAAGAGCCGGTTGCCTCACTTTGGCGAAAAGTTAATTCACTCCGGGGTCAACGAAATCTTCGACAAACACCACTAAAAATAATGAACTCCGTCGTTGACGACCCTCAAGAAATGGCTGAAGTTTTTGCAGATCATTTCTATGAAAATTCTGCCACAGAAAATTACAATCTGGCCTTTAGGAGAAGGAAACTAGCCGCAGAAAACATTCCAATCGACATCAGTGGCGGGGAAGCTGATAACATCAACAGTGAATTCCAAGTCCAAGAACTGTTATGGGCCCTCGACAAAGGAAATGGAAAATCAGTCGGAATAGACGCTATCGGATACCCAATGCTGCGGCACCTGCCCTTCGCGATAAAATGTATTCTTCTTGATATTATCAATCGCATTTGGAGAGCTGAAACAGTACCAGACCAGTGGAAGACGGGATTAGTAATTCCGCTTCCCAAACCGGGAAAAAGTCATAAAGATGTAAATAGTTACAGACCAATATCACTGCTGAGCTGCGTGGGTAAACTGATGGAACGTATGGTAAATCGCAGACTCATTACACGGCTCGAAGCGGACAAACGGTTGGACCAACGACAATACGCCTTCAGAAATGGGAAAGGACTCGACAGTTACCTTGCGGATTTTGAAGACGCCTTGCACGAACCTTTGGCGTCCGGAGAACACTGTGAAGTGGCTCTGTTAGACTTGTCCAAGGCTTACGATTCAGCGTGGAGATATCCAATTATCGCAACACTAGTTTCGTGGGGAATCCGTGGTCGCATCATAGGATTCATCAGTAGCTTCTTAACCGGCCGGTCATTCAAAGTAGCCGTTGGAGGAGCGGAGTCCAAACCCCGAATTCAGGAGAATGGAGTCCCCCAGGGCTCCGTACTATCTGTCACGTTGTTCCTGATCAGCATGCACGAAGTTTTTAATGTGATTCCAAGAGGCATCGTTCTGTTCGTATACGCCGATGACATTGTGCTTCTTTCGATCGGTAAACTACCAGCTTCAGTGAGGAAGAAACTTCAGCGAGCTGTCCTAGCAGTTGATGCATGGTCAAAACGGACGGGTTTTGATATATCAGCAGAAAAGTCAAAAGTAATCCACATCTGCAAGCGCCGTAAACATCGTGCTGTTCCTAGCATTAAAATTCGTGACCAACCTCTGGAGGAAGTAAAGTCTGCTAAGGTTCTAGGAGTTATGGTTGACAACAGGTTGTCATTCAAACAGCACGCTGGGGAGCTTCGGCAGAAAATTGCATCAATTCAACGATTGTTTTCAATAATTGGAGGCCGATGGACCAGCGGGCCACGAAGCACTCTTTTAAGAATCCATAGAAGTCTAACAATTCCAAAACTAACGCATGGGATTGGCTTCGTCAGCAGAGGAGGAGAACAAGTGTTAAAAATTCTTGAACCAGCTTATAATAGCGCAATCCGAAGTATATCCGGGGCCTTTCGCTCGAGTCCTATTACGTCTATGATGGCAGAATGCGGAGAGTTGCCGTTCCGATTTGTGTGGTATCAAGTTCTGGCAATCAGGACTATACAGTGGCTGGCGCAAGAGGGGAACGACCAGGCACCAATGGTCGTAAGAGCATCAGAACACTTTCATGAACTGACGGGTTTGTCCATCCCACCCATAGCAAAAAAACACCGTCTTGGATGCAGGTCATGGTTCGATCGAGGAGCTACCGTTGATTGGAGCATTAAAACAAGGCTGAGGGCACACGAACAACCTCTAATTGCAAAGAAAATGTTTTCAGAAATCACCTCTGGAAAGTACAAGGACCATACCAAAATCTACACGGACGGTTCGGTAGTGGACGAACAGGTAGGATTTGGCATTTCAACAGACACTGATGATTTCCACGGCAGACTCCCCGATGGATGTTCTATTTTTTCGGCAGAAGCCTACGCTATTGTCGTAGCATTACAAGTCGCTCAAGATAATGATCGTACTGTGATATTCTCCGACTCAGCTAGTTGCTTAATGGCCGTAGATAACGGCACGTCAAATCATCCCTGGATACAGCTAGCTGAAATGCTAGCCAAAGATAAAAGCGCTACACTATGTTGGGTTCCTGCGCATGTGGGAATTGTCGGAAACGAGAAAGCGGATCAACTTGCGGCAATCGGGCGCGGAGATAATGAACCTAATATACCTATCCCTGCGATGGAAGCGAAGAAAATAGTAAAAAAATATATCAGATACAGCTGGGAAGGCGAGTGGCGAAATTCAAACGATAGTTTTCTTCGGAGGATAAAGAACTCAACGGTTCCTTGGCGGGACAGGAAATCAAGCAAAGAACGAAGGGCAATCACTCGATTGCGTATAGGGCACACCAACATCTCTCATCGCGCAATCTTCTCACGGGACAATAACGTTTGCGAGGTCTGTGGGGAGGAGGTTACCGTGTTGCACATCCTCGCAAATTGTCGCAAATATGATACAGAAAGGCTAGAAGCCAAATTGGACGCGGATATCAGCACTATTCTCAGCAACAACGAAGCAAACGAGGAGAAATTGATCGAGTTCTTGAAGAAAACTCGATTACTAGATAGAATTTAAGTAATCTGTTAAACTGTTTCTTTCTTTTTTACCAGAGGCGAATGACACCAGTTAAAACCTCTATAATAAATAATAATAATAATAATAATCTGGAAAAAAAATATGCACTGTAAAAAATAACGTTGTAATTTTTTATACATCGAAAATAAAGCTTAAAAATCAATTTTCTCAAAAATCGTATTTTTTATTTTTTTTTTATTTTTTTATATGTTAGAGTAGACAAAAAAATGAAGTCTTTTGCACAGTGGGTCAAGATGGAGAAATCATGGACAAAAAAGTTATGATTTTTTTAAAAAAAGGTTGATTTTTCAATATGGTCTAAATAAACTTTTTGAATAATTCCGGACAGGGCTACTTTTGTTTTTCTAGAACTGTTAAATTTAAAACAATTCGCTAAGTGGGATAGATCTATCTTGAACTATTTCTCAGAGGTATGTTTAGAGGAATACCAGAAGAATTATCAGCAGAAATTTAAACAATATCACAATGTGCCCCACATGGGCATACAGTATGAATGTTATGTAATTACTCGCGATATCGAAGGATATTATGAACGAAGCGCCCAAAAGAGCTGTTAGTAGAATTCCTAGAAAATGTAAGTATTTGTCTAGGAATCCTACTTACAAATGAGATTCCGTTTTTGGCAACATTTTTAAATAACATTTGTAAATTTATCGAGTCATTTGCTTCCGACTTTTAAAAAACGGTTCAGTTTCACACCGACCATATTCCAGAGCGTTATCTTCGTCGATATTCTCCGAAATCCCAGCAACTATTAGGGCTTATTTACTACGGGATGGTCATGTATTCGCAACGGTTTATGACGTCATTTAAGTCTAAAAGTATCTCAAATAGAGTTCTAACATCTTTTCTAAGGTATCCATACTATGTGGCCAGCCCAGTCTGCCAGTATTTACACTTAAAAAAAAAAAACACTTTTCTTTAAATTTGTTTGTCACGTTCGAACGAAATACAAGTATTGTCTCGCCAAAAAGCACACATTTTGCAGCTCACCGTTTTTATAATTTAGGAATTACATGCATTGCGTAAGTAAAAGTATACCACAATAGTATGAACCAAATAAGCAAAAAGTCGTGTCTCTTAACTTTTATGGAGTTTCGTGAAATTAATTGCGTCATTCAAGTAAAGTTCACACATATTAATGAAAAATCCACCGGTTTCTGTTTTGGGCCTACATGTCATGTCGCTTACTGTTTCACCTAAAACAATTCAAAAACATGAGCAGAATCAATCAATATTATAAAATTAGTGAAATAATACGATGGAACGAATACATGAATTCCTAGGTGGAAATTGTGGATTCCTAGTTATGTCTTGAGTATTTCTTCCAATATTTTGAGATTTATGAATAGGTTTCCAACGGAATTTGGAGATTGCAAGCCTGGAAGTAATAGACTTCTGAAAATTTTCATCGGATACTTGATAATTTTCAGCAACATCGAAGCGGAATTGTAAGAATCTGAGCGATAGCCTCAGAACTCCTTAGTGAGCACTTGGTCATATCGGAATCCCAACCGAGTTTTTGGTAATTGCAAGCGGGATCCTGTGGATTCCTAGCGAGATGCTTCAGAGTCCTAGCGTGTTCCTGTGGATTTCTTACGACCACCTGAAGATTCATATCGAGCTCTTCGGGTTTCATAGAGAAATCTTGTAAGTTTCCATTGATTTTATTTGGTAGATTTATGACATATTCCTATGTAGCTCATCTTCTAAACACACTTAAAATTAAAATGACAAGAAACTTATTTGTGTATTCTACTAAATTACGGATCGCATTTAAGGATCATGAGGACATCATGTGGACCGTATGTCGCAGGTTGAGCAGCACTGTTCTATCCCATTTTGGAACAATTCTCTGTAAATTGCACAACCATATTTCTATGCATAATCTTATGAAGCACTTAGTCAATGCTCTGTTTTGAAAAATATCATAATCCTTGTATGCAGCAAATGCAACACATAATTCAAAAAAGGGATTCTCCACTAAATTTGGACGAATTTGACGCTAGGGCTTAAAGTGAAACAGTTTGGAATCAACTTCTTATATTGAGCATGAGCATGAGCATGAGCATGATTGACCGCCCGCAGTTGCTACTCCGTTATTGCAAGAACAGCTGTACTTACACAGGGAACCAACAGACACTACTCGGGATCAGTAACATCCTCAATGTGTAAGTACTGGTGCTCTCATTATTATAATAAACAATACCGGCGCCGGCTGCGTCCGATTGCAGGTCAATTTGGGAATGGGAGGGAAATGTTGACGTGTTACATGCTTTACAGAAGCCGAGGAGTCCTCTGCACTTCCATAAGAAAACACTGGGAGTTTGGATATGGGAAAGGATTCGTTTTGGTAAACGATAAATAAATAATTCGAAATGAATACGTGAGCATATACACGAATGACCGACACTGATAGTGCGGTTACTACGCAAACCGGACACGATACTGATTTCGTTGCTCGCTCGACAGTAGCATACAACAGGTTCAACGTATCAAACTCTACTGACGCGTTTTTTTTTTTGTTTTTCACCGGCACACTTCGTTTTTTCTTCCACGCAACGCGAACCGGTCACAATGGATCCGGATTTCGTCACTCGTCCACAAAGGAACATGCAACAGATTCAACGGATCCAACACTACTAACTCTGGAATCAACTTCTTAGATTGTACTAAAACTTCAAGGGCACAAATCTTGCGAAGATAGCATCCAACAGCAGTGCCCTTTTTATTTTGGCTTTGTGCACAAGCAGAAAGCTTAAAATAAGAAGGTCAGAAACGTTTGCCATCTATTTCTCCAGTTTTGTGCTTTTGAAAACGTGAGTAGGGGCACAAGTCGGCCATTGTGCCGGCCATCTTTGGTTTCCGAGATGTTTCACCTTAAAGGATGAATTATTATTTTTAATGTTCATTAAATCTGAAAATATTTCAGTTTTGCGATATCCAGATTTAGAACATCTTTTTGCAATTACTTCTTTGTAAGAATACCGATATATGTTTCATTACATTTCTGTATTCGTACACAGTTTTTGAGGCAATGTGCAATTCTTGAATAAAGGTCACTTATACGATTATTGACCTAAATAGCCCATACATACAAATTGTGTACATAAATCTTATAAAAAATAATAAACCACCAAGCGCTAAAAAGCATGCAGCACGTCTTTCACAATTAACAATACGGGTCGAAACATCCAAAGCAAAGTTCTACCCTACGGACATATTATTCGAAGTGGTCCGTTTCGGAATCATATGGCTATCATATGGTTGCAAAAGGATGATGTATAAACATCCTAATGATATTCTAAAAAACAATTATTGAAAAAAATGGGTTAGGTCAACTGAAAATTTCGGCATTGTAGCCAAAAACGGAATCTCACTGTATTGTTCAAAGAATATTTGTAAAAAAATATGAAGAAAGATATATGAAGTGTTTTCCTTAGGTATTAGAAGAAATCTTAAGTTAAAACTCCGTGAAGACTTAGCGGAAAAAAATAATAGCAGGGTGTCCATTACAAAGCAGTTTTCAAATTTATATTTTACGCGATTTGCTCCAAATTATCTGTTGCAAAATTCTGATCTGTTTTAGACTTCAAGTCAAATTTTGTTAATTTTACTATAGGATGAATGCTCATAACTACTTATGTGCAACATTCGCATTTTTGTCGATTTCGTGAAAATTCCGTTTGTTACCAGAAAATCAAATAAAATTTTAACATATTTGATGAAATGATTGATAAAATCTGCAATTTTGTTATAGAAAGCACTAAAGTAGTTTTGTTACATTAGCAAATTATAATTAGAATTAGGGGGGGTGCTAGAAATCCCGAAAAATGATGGACGTCATATTTCAATCGTCCCTTAGAACAAACATCCACAGATGCTCTATTAAGATTTCAAATCAATAAAAAGATTTTCGTTGTACAGGAATCGATTGAATTTAGCTCGATTTTCCATGACAACCACAAAGCTGAAAAATCTATATTTTAATTTTTAGAGAAACTCTTGCGAAAAAAGGTGGAAGTATCGTTGAGCATTCTGCAGAAAATTTTGATAAATGCAAAAAATTACGAATTTATCGTTCATCTTCCTGAATGGATTTATTTTGAGGTAACAAATTGTTCTGCTGGCAAATTCTTAAAATATCCTAAGCATATTTCATAATAATAATGTTTGGCAGATTTCGTACTAGACTACGAACTTTTGTCGAAACTTTTGAATGATTGCTGGTAAACTCTTTGGCTGCAGCCTGATTTTTAGTTGGGACTACAAGAATTCTCTTACAATTTTATCCCGACGTATCTTTTGAATAACCAAACTGCCCATATCTGCGTATTTGTAACATTGCGGAAACGACGCTTGAAATGAGTGTTTTACGTCACTATAGAGAGAATCTTATATTTCAAAAAATACCATTAATTCCATTACAGTTTTAAAAAGCTCAAATTTGGTACAGTTCATTTGACATGTAAAGTGTAGTTCCAGAAAAACTAATTGAAATGTCATTGTAATTTCGTCACACAGCCCGTGCATGTTCTCAGTGTGACGGTCTTGCCTTTACATTTTATAATTTGACAAAACAACTATTTTTTCGTGTTTTCTAAAAAAAACTAGCTGATTTGATCGAGTCAATCGAAACATTTAAAATTGGATGATGATGAACGGCATCAACATAAACTTTGTAAAAATGAAAATGCTACAAATATATGAGCAGTAAAAAGACTATCTAAAAACACTTCAAACAAAATATTGTGCTTCGAAGTTTAGGATTTTTTAACATGCTAGTTTTATGCTAGATAGTCGACCATGATATTTAAAACAATAGTCGTATTCTCGATACGCAATATTCAAAATCTTTGCCCCTATTCTACGGATTTTCATACCCGCCTATGATGCCCAGCAGGAAACATCACCCAAGTAAAAGTGTGAATTTTGCCTATTTGAATGTAGATGTAATCAGCGATCATCACGGACGGACAGACGCGTCGATCGATTGGATTGGCTAGCTTTTGGACGATTTGAACCGCTCGTCGTCGTGGTTGCTCGGCTCGGCGCGGCCAGGATGACCTTGCTCAAATTGCTTTGGCACGCTTCGGGTAATTTATTAACCAAATCGTGCAGCGATTTATCGGCGGAGGCTGGCCACCGCTGTCCAATCGGAGATCGGAAGATTTTCGGTCGATCATCTTGTTCGCAAGCCATGATGGGTGGTAGTGTGTGGAAAGGAGAATTGCAATCGGGTGCAATACTTTCACAACGAACGTTGGAACAATTGATGGCGGATTGTTTCATAAGACTCGGAGGCGCTGACTGGTGCTGCTGCTGCTGGTGGTGATTGAAATGTAAAAAGTGAAGTTTCTGAGGTACATGACTTACGTTTATTTATTCCGTTGGAGATCTATCAGCTGATCTTGAATTGTAGATTACACAGCAATTTTTTGTTGAGGTGTTTATTTATCGTTGGGAGCAATTCGTATCCGTTTTGGAATTGATTGTTAAAGGCAAGTGTGTGGTAATGGATTGGTGGTAGATGAGGCACCCCATTATGACCTGAATAAGTTTAAAAGGCTATGACGAAATCGTTCGAAAAGTGAGTTGAACTTTGGAGTTACAACTTCGATCAACGATCAAACAAATGATGAACTGATGGAATTTCAATTTCAAGGAAAATATCCGAGACTCTATGCCTCCTTCTATGCCAATGTAATGTAATGTAATTTTAGTTCCTCCCATTTTCTTCCTACGGGTTACCATTCGAAGTGTTTCAAATTTAATTTAAATTCCCCTGCTTATGCCGCAGGCAACTTTTATTTCACCTCTTCATCAACGAAAAATCCATACAAAAAATGTACCTATTTCTAGTAACATAATTTTGAGTTTTTAATTAAACAATTGAATCTAATGATTGATGCATTGCCTTTTCAATTCACTGGGATGCAAATTAATTTGCTTCAAACTGACTTGCAATAGGTTCAATATTTTTATCATTGGTGACTTTAATACAAAACATCGCTCATCGAATAATTCCAACGGCAGAATTTTATTTGATGAGTGCTCTCAAGGTATTTCTCAATTCAATACCCTGGTAGCCCTACTTGTTTTCCTCTTCTAGAAACCCTTCTACGATTGATTTGGTCTTAATCGACTTTAGTCACCTTTTGTAGCCAACTGTTTACTCACGGTGATTTTGATACTGATTATGTGCCTGTAACATTCTAAATAGCCCATGGAGCGATTCTAATTCATATCATCTCCAAATTCAATTATTTTCGAGGAGATTGGAATACATATGAAACATACATTGATAGTAATCTTTACGTTAGCAGTTCCTTGCAAACAAAACTTGATATTGACAATACTTTTGAAATTTTAACGAATTCCGTTGTTGAAGCAAGGGGCATTGCAATACCTAAATATGAAGTGAAATTCGAATCCGTGATTATAGACGATGATCAAAAACTCTTGATCCATCTTAAAAACGTATGGAGAAGGCAATTTCACGGCACTTGTGATCCTGCTATGAGAATAAATGACCTCTAGATTTTGATGACCATGGTCATATCCGTCTCACTCATTTCTTCAACAGCGTTAAAGTCGATTTTGAAGAAGTATACGGATAGGTCGTCCTAACAATACAGCAAAGATTGGACTTAAGAGACGTACTACGAATCCGCTAATCGTCTTATTTCGATAACTAATGGGACAACTTCTTTAGCAGTTAAACCAGCTCTCAACATAATAAATCAAAACAAAATTCGAGCTCCAACACCTGTCGTTACTTGCCGGAATGGCTATTTAAACGTGCGAACCTAGTTACCAAACAATTGAGCCGTCGATGTTGCATACCAGCTACTATGGGAAACTTCTCGCCATCCGTACCACCCTTCGAAAAGGTTTTTTATCCACTTCTGTTTCGTACGATTGCCCTCTAAACGTTTTATCAACCGCGCAGCATTAATTTTCCACAGTTTTCGACTGGCCGGCTACCTTATTTTCGCACAATTGCAGTCGGACAATAAAACACCGAGTATGGCTTCTAGTAGTGGCCATAAAGTACCGAACGAGCCAAAAAGCGCGATTGACCATCGTCGGCCAAGGTCACAGCCGGAATCGTTAATTGGCCGTTCTTCAGTCAGTCGATTAACTTTCGACTTGCAACTGAGGACTGAGGAATTTTGGTAGGTGAGTAGAAGTGTGTAGGGGCTGCAGTTTTATGATTCGATTTGACACCACTTTGACACTGACCGTCCAACGCATTCCAGTCGGCTCTCCGTACACGCTTTGCTGGTGGCTTATAAAATTTTTGGATTTGTTTGCAATTGCGCGGGTGCACTGAAAAGGTGTTTAATTGCAGGTTTCATTAGGTCAGATTTGGAGAGTACAAGTCGTAAACAGGTGTATACAAGGTTTGAACAGTAAACAGAATAGGGGTATATCGGATTAGGAAAGCATGTGAAGACTAAATTGATCGAATGTTTCCCAAAATTATTAAATTTTCACATACATTTAACATAAAGCATATATTTAACATAACTGGAGATTATGGTTTGATATAGCTACAAGGCTAATCCCGAAAGAAAGACGTAATTCATACGACAAAAACGAACAGCTCTAGACAGATCAGATTGACCGTAGAAGCTCTAGGCGATCAGATTTGTCAGGAGGATGAATTGTCAGGCCGACTATTGGGAAGTTCAGCGTCCACCGGTTGACCGACTACGGCCAAGAATATGTCCATACGTTGCACCAAGTTCCAGGATATCCTCCCATATAGGTATACACCTGTAGACCTGATTGATGGACGATGGACTGCACTTCTCCGACATTATCGACGTCAGGACCTATCATGATGCTAACATCGACTATAATCACTATCTGCTGATGGTCGAACTGCGCCCAAAAATATTCCTCATCAACCATAATGTTCGGTACCGACGGCTGCCTCGGTATGACCTGGAGGGCGGCTAAAGCAAACAGATTTCCTATCTACATTCGCTCAGCATCTATAGGTTGAGTGGGCATGACGACTACTGGAGTACAGTGAATGCAGCTGAGAGGTCAACAGAAAATGGAGCAGCTGTACCAGCATTAAGAAATGAGAAAGGTCTGTCAGAAGCTCGACGTATTCTGTAAAGGCGAAACTTCATGCAAAACGAGATGAAAGATGGAAAGCATCTTAACGGACGAACACGAGGTGATCGTAAGGTGGAAGTAACACTTCGATGAACACCTGAATAGTAGCGAGAGTGCGAGCAAAGAGAGTCAAAACAACAAAGAGAGTGTCTACGTCAGTACTGCAAACTAGGGAAACCAACCAGCCATCACTTTGAGGGAGGTTAAGAGAGACATTCAGCAGCTGAAGAACAAAAAAGCTGCTGGTAAAGGTGGTTTCGGAGGTGAACCCATATAACATGGGCAAGCAGATGATGGACATTTGTCTGCACCGACTGATAGGCATAATTTGGGAAACAGAAGAGTGGAAGGAAGGGTTGATACGCCCAACCTAAAAAAAAGGCGGTAAGTTGGATGGTGAGAACTGCCAAGCGATAACCATTCTAAATGCGGGCTACAAAGTATTATCCCAGATCGTCTGCCGAGTACCTGTAGTAAACGTGTAATTTGTGGGAAGTTATCACGCCGGTTTAGTTGACGACAAATCGATCAATTCTTTACGGCAAATCCTTCAAAAATGTCGTGAATGAATTCCAATGCATCACTTTTCCATCGATTTGAACGCGGCATACGATAGTATAGACCGCGTTAAGCCATGACATATCATGGACGAGAACAGCTTTCCAGGGAAGCTCTCAAAACTGATAAGAGCAAAGGTAAAATGTGTTCAAATTTTAGGCGAACATTCCAGTTAGTTTGAATTTCGCCTATGATACTATGAGAAGGTGACTCTTCAATATCGCGCTTGAAGGTGTTATGCGTAGAGTCGGGCTTAACAACCGAGGTACGATTTTTACGAGATCCAGTTTGCTTCGCGGATGATATGAATATTGTCGGCAGAACGTTTGAAAACGTTGCAGACCTGTACACCCGCCTGAAACGCGAGACAGCAAAAGTCGGACAGCTGGTGAACGTGTCAAAGACAAAGTATATGCTAGTATGGACGGAACCACGTGCATTCGAAGAGATCGATGACTAGATTTATGCAGAAATTTCAGTACTGATGTTTTTTTAATCGTCCTGGTAATTATCTTACAATAATTCTTGGATGATAGTTTGATTCCTCAAAGAAATCGTGTTACGAATTATTCCAAGTATTTTACTAGGATTTCTTTAAAGGATTTCTCCATGGATTCTATCA
Source organism: Aedes aegypti (assembly GCF_002204515.2). Lineage (NCBI taxonomy): Eukaryota > Metazoa > Arthropoda > Insecta > Diptera > Culicidae > Aedes > Aedes aegypti. The sequence continues at coordinate 120,176,635 of NC_035107.1, forward strand.
AGAATTCTTCCAGTGATTTGATATGAAATCATTAACTGCGTGCGCGATTTTTTAGAAATTATTTCAACACTCTGTTGTCTTTCTCTCAACTTATAAATAACTCCTGCTGGTTTTCTTCCCCAACCATCAGAAGTTTTTCCAAGTTTTGCCCAAGAAAATTTTTTGAACCAAAATTTTAATTTATTTATTGTATACAGTCTTCGACATTAAAATAGTATCGTACAGACTATTGTTAAAAGCTAATCCTTAATCTAAACACATTTTTGGACAAGTTGAAATCAAACAAGTGGTACACATCATTGAAACGCTGACAATAAACATCTAGAGGATTATGCTGGCCATATTGAGTCCGATGCATGGCCTGTCGGAAGAAATCAAATCTTCTAATCGATCGTCCCGGAGCGTTTATGCGCAGCCTTCCTAAGAGCTCAGAGCAATCAATATTATTGTTCAGGAGGTCGAAGATCAACAGTCGTTGTAGAAGTTCCCGTCTTTTTTGCAGAGTTGGCAGTTTTATAAGTGCACATCGTTGTTCGTATGGAGGGAGATGCTGACCATCACGCCACGGAAGATGACGAAGAGCAAATTAAGATTCTTCCTAGAACTATTTTTCTTGTAATTTTTAGGATTCCTCCATTTTTCCTTTTTCTATAATAGTAGTTTACATTGGTTTCCCATTAAGATTCACTATTATAGTGTAGGAGATTGAAGTAGGCAATACAATCATTAGGAAGGTCACAGTAGGCTTTCAATAGCAAATTGGGATCATTTCGATGTATGACAGTCATTAATCCTCGAGACGCCAAATAAACAAGATCCATTTATAAGAAGCTCTCTGTATTTTGTACTTCAATAGGAATACCACACTGGTGCAAAGGGGCAAAAAAGTTGATTTTCAATTGTTTTCTACTATTTCCTTTCTAATTCCAAGATTGTTTTACAAATTCATTTCATTTTGACAGAAGAATACACACAAAAATAAAAATTGTCTATAACACGCTGTTAACCCAACTACAACTATTATTGGACACACACCACTTGATCAGCCACCCTATCTCATGAAACTTTGGGATTGCTTGAGGAATTTCACCATGTATGTTTTCAGAGATTCTACGCGATATTTCTTCTCAAATTCATCCAAGGACTTTTATCGGCATTTTCTAGTTAGTTTCTAACATCTTCAAATGTCAACAAGGATTTCATTGAAAATTTCTTCAAGCATTTCTCAATAAAGATATAATTGCTCTGGACATATCTGCAATAACAGGGTGTCTACTCGTTTAGCAAAATGAAATTCCCTGATATTTCCAGGTTTTTTCCAGGTTTTATAAAAATAATTCCAGGTTCAAGAAATACTGTAATTTTATATGTCTAAAACAAATTAATGAACAGAACTTTCAAGTGCATTAGTATGTGTCTTCTTGAAAGTATTTTTTGTACAGATTATGTACCATTCATTTCCATCGGTCGTTTGGATAACTTAGACAGCTTCATGGGTGCTAAATTAAATTTTATTTGGATGTGTGGCAATATATCTACAATCTAATATTACACAAATAATTCGTAAAACTTTTGGATCCCGGATCCATTTTTTTATGATAGAAACACGGATTATCAAGCCCCTGGGTAATCGCGTTCGACCGTATAACATTTGACTGTGGTAATATGATTAAATTATAAATGTTTGCATTTCATTCGAAAAAGTTCTAAATTAGTCATGGTTGTTACGAAATTTCGAATTGATTGTTGTTCAAGTTCCAGTTTACTTTTCGAAATTTTTTTTCTGATGTTAAATATTTTCCAATAATTTAAAAAATGAATGAGTTTCTTGAAAATATGAAATTAAGAAACCTCTTTCCAGTGATTTTATCCGATGATTCTCCAATTAGTTTTTTCTAGAACATCCTTCAAGACTCCCGTTTAAAACATGTTGTAATATTCAACTAGAAACTTCTCCAGATGTCTCCAAGGATTTCTCAGGATTTTCTACAAAATTGTTCTTTAGAATTTTTATAAGATTTTGACTACAAATTTATCTGAGGATACCTTCAGGATTGCGCTTAAGATTTCTTCTCGGAAATTCTTCTATTAATTCTATGATATTTCTCAAGGAAGTTTTCAAAACCTTTTTCTCAAGCATTCTTCCAGGAGTTTTCACCAATGAAATTTTAATGTAATTTCCCAGAAAGCTTTTCAATATTCCATGAGGATTTTTTGAGAAATTCATTGAAAAATGTTTGGATGAACTCCAGTGATCCTTGGATGAAATGCTGGAGAAATTCCTAGAAAAAAAACCTTAAAGAAACTTAATAATGAAACACAGGTCGAATTGAGGAAATTATTTGAAATGTTCTCAATATTTTGACTCGAATAACCCCTCGAGGAGCTTTTGGATCTATTCTTTGGAATAACCGTAGACGAAATGGCGTTGAAATTCTTGTCAAGTTTTTGTGGGAGAAATTCTGTGGGAAACTTTGGATATCTCTTTGATTAACGACTGTAGAATTCGGTTGGATAGTTAGTGAAAAAATATCTGGAGGAAGTCCTAAGATAGTCTTTGCTCAAAGTACTGCCTGAGAAAAATTTCTAGAGGTATAAACGTTGAAATGTTCAAGGATTTCCTGAAGCAAATTATGGAGGAACTCCTGTAAGCATCCTATGAAAAAAATGCTGAAGCCATTTCTTGAAGAATTCATAATAAAATATTTGGAGAAACCACAAGGATATTTCCTGTTCTCGAGAAATACGAGAAGAAATTTTGCATCTCAGTTATCTGCAAGCAAGATAAGGAAAGAAAAGAGACCTTAGATACTATTTTGATTAAAATAGAGACTTCAGACACTTTTCATCAAAAATAGAGTCTTTTTAGAGACTTGCAAAAAATTGTATATAAAAAGAAACCTGCTGCCAGCCCTAGATATGTTAATCCTTTACCGAATAAATTTAGATACATTAAAAACATCAATCATGTTTTGATAAGCTGATGAAATTTCATACTCGAAAGAATTCTCACTGAACAGCTCATATAGTTTTTGGAGAGCGGCGCAGCCGAATTTTTTTTTCGAATGAAGATAGTTTTCTGGCAATTAATGATAGCTCGGGTTATAACGCAAAAATCCTTTGTCGTGAACATATTCTATCATGAATTACTGCTTCAAAATAATTTCCCTGATTGTGATCGAAATTCCCTGAGAATTCCAGGTTTTTTCCAGGTTGAATAAAATTCCCTGATAATTCCAGGTTTTCCAGGTTTTTCCAGGTAGTAGACACCCTGAATAACGATTTTTTCAAGAAATCCCTCAAAGAATCATGCGGAAATTCATTCAAATAGTGTTTGCATGGTTTTCTTCGGGTTCTGCACAAATTTGTGATTTTCCTAATGATTTCTCGCGTAACTTCTCAAAAGAACGTATCTAACATTGAGACTCTCTTTGTATACTCTCGTCTGTTACGTTTTTGTATGAAACGCTAGCCAAGGCCATTGTCTTTCGATCTATAGTGAAAAACTTATCAAAAGCTTTAGTATTGGATTGTAATAATCGAAAAAGAGCGAGAGAGGAGAGAATTAGCAAAGTTCAGTGAGATTTCAATAGGAATAAATTCTAAAATTCATTCAGGATTCCTGCATGGAGTCACTCTTCGAAAAATCGATCCAGCAGGTAACGAGTTGCTTGAGCACAATTCACTTCGAATTCTTACGGAGACTATTTCATCACAATTTCTCTGTTGTGTTCTGGGGTTTAAGCATATTTTTAGTAGATTATATATTTCCTTTCCTGAATCTCGTATCTAGAAAGCGTTGATGGTTTTGATAGTTTCCCATTATTAACGTCATTAATTAAAAAATGCATATTATATTGATTCTTCCAAATTTGTTCTAAGTAAATTCCTGATATTCCTCCTGAAATGATATTGGTTCATCGAAATAAAACCACACAGGTACCAGTTATAAATTCCTAGCGCTTTCTCTAACTAAACTTCCAAAAGTATCACCAGAAACTTTAAGACCGTGATAATTAATTACATAAATTGTGTAACATCATTTCCACTTAACGCTTGAGCAAGTTCTTTGAATCTGCATACCACAGTGAAAACTCTATGTTCTTCCCTACAAAAAGAAGCATAATCTTAACATTGTGCTTATGGAAAGAAGCAGAAACAATATAGCCGAAAAAATCCCCGTGAAAATTAAGCGTGGTCGTCCATCGTTTCGCCGATCGCAAATCGAGGCTAGTGAAAGATAAAAAAACTGGAAAATCATCCATGACAAAGACGGGAGGGAAAAGACATCTCCTTGTTCACCTCCGTTGCTAACATCTTTCGAAGCTCAAATCTAAGAATTGGGAGTTGGGTGTGGTAGGCGGAGCTCGCGCTTGCCGTAAAGTTTTATGCTAATTAACTTTTAAAAGCATCTTTTTGGCTTTGAGCAGATGAACTTTTAAGAAACGGTGAGGAAGATGGTTATGTCGAGCAAAATAGAGTTAGTTTCAATCTGAAAATTTACCATCAAATAAGGCTGATACAAATATTAATTTTCTTTTATGTCACCCCCCCCCCCCCCTTCGAAAATCCGAAAATTTTGAAGGGGAGAAATTTTTTTTTTGACATCAGTTAGGTTTTTTCAATTTACAAAGTAAAAAACAAGTAAAATAATGATCCAGAGGATGATTAAAAACAGTTTAACAACTATCATTTAAAATAAAAATTTCGAAAAATCAACTTTATTTTCATTTTTATTTTTTTGTTCCTTATTTATTTTTATCCCCCCCCTCGTACCTTCCAAAAGGTCTCGGACATAAAAGATATTTAATATTTGTATCAGCCTAATTTATTAAAATATTTAACTAATTTCCTATCATTCTTTTTTATTTGCAGGTAATGCTTTTGGATAATTTTGCGGAAAACTACAATTGGACGGAAAACGAAAGTTAAAAACACAAAAAAGGACATTTGTAAGCTTGAGATACATAAAATATGAAAATATAAATTCGAGCTCATATAATATATTATATTGGAAGCTTTAGGCTTGAAAACAAAGAGTACCTAAAAACAAAAAGATTTATACAGAAACCAAGAAAACAAATAGAATTGAAACCTCTATTTCTTGATTTCTATGAGAATTTTCAACAAAATTTGGCCAGACATTTCTCTAATGATGTTTCAAAGAGCTTGGGAATCAAGATAAGTATTCGTGACTTTTTCATTACTTTGTTCACGCTTCCTACTAGAAAACTTAGATCAGATATTTACCTGAAATTCCCTTCAGGTATTACTCCGATGATTTCGTCATCTCATCTCATTCATCTCGAGAATTCCACCTAAAGTTTTTCCAAGGGATACCCAAAAAACATACTCCACAGGGAGCCGGATCCTATTCTTGGCACTTTTGATTCACTTCGGCAGTGGGTTATTTTAAAGCTACAAAGCTTAAATTTGGCCACAATAGGCGTCATACTGAAGTTCTTCTTATTGCAAAGTTTCAAACATTTCGGCCAGGAAAAAACCCCCATGCCAAAGAGAATCATGGAAGTGCCCAAGTGGTTCTGCACCCTATGCCTTTAGAGATTCTTTCACAAATTTCTCAAGAAATCCCAAGTTTCCTTGGAATTCATCTAGTGATCAGAAGGCCGGCTCCAAAGGCACGTTCCCCACCAGTTGGGAGATTTGTGCCATTAATTGTTGGACATCTTGCAGAATTCAAGCAAGTGATTTCTTTAGTTATGCGTACTCTGGTACTTTAAGTTTTCTTTTCATTTTTTTAAACTTTCTCACTGTAACTGTTACTTCACACTTTTCATTCAAAACCTTTTATAGATTTTCGTGGCATGCAAAGTCTTGTTGAAAGTATTCTAGGAAATCGTTGACCAGCAATAAAATTTAGATCATTAATATTATAACCAAGCAATTACCTGATTTCATTACTGGTCATCTCTATTCCTCGCGATAACATTCTCATGTTATCGAAAAAAATGTTCCTTGCAAACCAGAATCTCCGGAACGGCACCAGGGAAGATCAGAACACGTGACGGGATTCCTTCCACCTTCATCTACACGCGCACGGTAATGGCTCGACACAAAAGAGTTTTCTTTTTGTATGCACTTTTCGTTTCACGTCGCCATTGCACAGTGAGTACACTTCATACAAATGTTGGCCGAAAGTACACACTCCAATAGTTAAATCGATATTCGAACGATACTTGTCATGGGTTTTTAATTCATTTTGGAGCTGATAATGACCACAATTAAGTTGGGTTCTGAGAAAATTGAGAGTATCTCTCACTTATCACTCTCTGTAACTATCTGCAATACATCATGAGCATCTGTTTATCGTCTAATGCTACAGCTTTGATTAGATCGGGGGGATAACAGTGCATGATAAAACCCATCTAAACAAGCTCCAAACCTGGGGACACTTTTATTATCAGATGTTCGGGGATTGTTTATCATGCCAGTAAAGTGAAATACCTACCCCAAATGGTAAATAAGCGAGGAAAATAAGTTTTGGGGCTTTCTTTTGCTGCTGTTATTTATCAAACTTGTTACAACTTGCGAAACATTGTCGATCATGGATCGACACAGAAGCGATGTTTTTCTTCACTAGCTTTGATTGTGCTTCGAAATCAATCGAGAATGAATTCTGCAATGCCTGTTTGGAACGTATTGAGGAGTAAATGATCATTCAAGAGTATTTCCTTGATATCTTACGGAAGCTTAGAAAATAAGAAACTTATTTGAAAAAGTTTCATGTTATAAACTTGTAGACATTTCCAGATGTCAATAATATCAGTGAAAGAATTTGCAAGAATTATTTTTTATCGCATTTTGCCAGCTTTGAACCACTGTGCGTCGTCAGCAGGAACCATCAGCACTAAACTAAATCTGCATGTTCATTCTTCAAGCAAGCAAGTTTGCTGCACTCAGTCCAGCAACCCGGCAAAAAAGAAGGAAAACCTAACTGTCACGACAAAAAAGAACCCCGCAGAATAGAGTGGTTAATTCGATAATATATTCATTGGGGAAACAATTCAATCCGCGGTCAGGGACCGTCAAATTTGCATTTCACAGCTCTCAGTTCCTTGCTCCGGAGCTCCATTATGAGAGCCTTTGGCATAGCAAGTTAGGGACCTCTATAGATAGTGTGAACGTGTTGGAAGATGGAAATGATTTTTTCTACAGAATTCCATGTCGGTATTGCCTAACCACTTGCACGTATACTATTTGAAATGTGGAAATTGCATTTAATGAGAATGGTTATGATGTGAATATATTTGACCGTTGGATGAGACTAACATTTATGAGAAGTGACTTATCCTATGTACGAAGTGATGCAATGGTTGTAAAACATTTGAAAACGGCATAAAATTACGATAAAATCTCATGTGATATTAAAAATACAGTGATGAACGAATTACTCCAAGTGTATTTCATGCAATTTCATCAGGAAATCCTTATGAAATTCTTCATGTACTTACTTCATCTATAAATTTCTTGAAGAGTTCTCCAATAGTTCCTTATGCACTTCAAGGTTTTTGTGCAGTGTGCAGTGCAGGACTAGTAATAACCAAGACATATGATATCTCTCAATTCTACGAGTTAGGTTTTGAACCCTCCGTGGCGCCCAGAGGTTTTTTTTCCGAAAACAGGAAAACACCAACCTTATACCTTGTCAGGGGCCCATATAGCCGTAGCGGTGTTACTGCCAGGTTGCCCTTGATCTACTGAACAACTTTGGCAAAGACTAAAACCTACTAGCCTTTCAGGATCTCGAGATATAGAATATTGAAGGAAATTTGCTACCAGCGCCATTTAGTGGATGAATTTCCAACTAGGCTTGTTACAGCCAGGTAGTTCTAAATCTATTGAACAACTTTGGCGAAGACACCAACCTTTAAGCCTATCAGGATCTCGAGATATAGAAGATTGAAGGAAATTGTTTGCTAGCGCCACCCAGCGGATAAATTCACAATTAGATTTGTTACTGCCAGATAGCCCTTGATCTATTGAACAACTTTGCCAAAGATACCAACCTTTTAGCTTATGAGGATCTCGAGATATAGAAGATTGAAGAAAATGTGTTACTAGCGCTACCTAGCGGATAAAGAAGTTTTTCGGACAGTTCTGAAAATTTCAACAAAAACAATCGAGAAATAAAAAAGTTATACACATTTTAGGGTGTTTTCCAGCATGTGAAAAGAATGTTGGCTGGATAAAGGATAATCTGTGAATTTCTTAGTGAAATTCTTGGATATATTCTCTGGTGGAATAGTTGGAGAGATTGTGGCAGAATTTATCGAGGACTTCCTAGGAGGATTCCCGAAGCAGTTTTGAGAAAAAAATTCTGATGTATGTGGACATTCCTGAAGGTATTTATGGAGAAAATCACTAGTATACTCTCCGGGGGACTAAGAGAGTTCTTCGAGTTATTTCAGGAGGAATCTATGTGGAAAAAACAATACAGGATATTTCCGGAGGACTTTCTTCTGGATAAGTTTTTTTTGAGAATTATTAGAATAATTGGAAGAATTCCAGAAGTAATGTTCAGATAAATTACTTAGAATATTGCTTGAAGTATTTCTGGGTGATTCTCCGGAAGAATTTTTGAAGGAAAAAAAACCAAAGGAAGGGCTGGTCGTGACAGAGTGATTTGAAAAAAGAAATTTAAGACCTCTTGCCTGAAAAAAAAGAGATCTAACACGAACAAAAAATACCAAAAAGAGACCAAACAAGCCAGGAGGTAAAATTGGTTCTTGTTCTTGGTAGACTTATTTCCCATAGAATTCCTCCCAGAATTTTCCTAAGAAATTCCTCTAAAATTTTTGGTTTTTTTATACCTCAAGAATTCAACGTGGATTTTTCAAGGATAACCACAGAAATGACCTTGAAGATCATCATGAGTTTCTCGAAGGATTCTTTGAGAAATCATCAGGAGACCCTCAGGAATACCTCCAAAAATTCTTTCAAAACTATTTTAACGAAGTCCAAAGTCTTCGAGGATTTTATCCAATGATTTCCCTGGCATCCTCTAGGATTCCCGTTTAGAACATCTTATACAATTTAACCAATAGTTCTAAAAAGATTTTTTTAGGATTTTCTACTTGTCTTTCAGGATTTCATCAAGATTTCAACTAGAAAATTCATTAAGGGATAACCCCAGTAATTCCTCCTACGATTCTTTTTTTTTTTCAACATTTTTTTGAATTTTTCTCATGGAACTCTTCAGAGATGTTTTCCAGGCTTTCTTCCAGGAGTTTTTCCAATGATGTCTCCGAAATGACAATGGACATTTTCAAAAAAAAATCTGTTAGGCATTTCTAATGATAATTCCCCTCTGATGAAAATTGAACAAGGAGAACTCCTGGACTCTTGAGGAAGTTTTATAAGATTTCCTAGATAAATGGCTTACACAAATGAAAAGAAAAATCAATCGAATCTCTGGAAAGTATCCCGCGGGATTTTCTGGAGAAATCCCAAGAAAAAAATATCGAAAATATGAATGATCCGAGGGATTATGTGAAATATTGCTGTAGTATCAACTGATATGGGAACAGAGATAAACTTTTGAAGCTTTTAACTCTCGAATAAACCTGTGAATTTTCTAGGAAAAAAAAATAAATCTTCGAAAGATCTCCTAAGAGTAAAACCTGGACTCCCTGTTGGAACACCCGAAGCAATTCCTGAAGGAACTCATGAAGTAATTTCTGAAGTTTTTTTTTTCAGAGGAATTTGCAGATTTCTTAGCGAATTCCTTGAATATATTCTCTAGTGGAATCCATAGATAAATCTAATGAAATAATTTTCCTAAGATTTCCTGGACTTATTACCGAAGTGGTTTTAGGAGGAATTTCCGAGGGTATTTGTAGTAAATTCTTGATGGGTGGAGTAATTTCAAAAAGCATTCCTAGAATACGTTTAAGGAGGAATTCCCGCAGGGGATTCCGGAGCAATTCCTGAAGGAGATTTTTGAGGGATAACTGTAAGAGTTCTTTGAGAACATACGGAGTAGTTATTTGACAAATCGCTGAGGGAATACGGCGAGCAATTTCCAGAAAGCAAGTCCACGGAAGAACTCCTAGGAGCGACATCCGGAGGAATTCTTAAGAAGAACTTCTGGGGGAATCCCTAAGGGGAACTTTCGGAGGAATTCCTAAGGAGAACTTCCGGAGGAATTATTAGGGGTTACTTCCGGATGAATTCCTAGAAGAAACTTTCGGAGGAACTTTCTGAGGAGTCTTTCTGAAGATACTTCCGTAGGCATTTTCATGGGGAATTTCTGGAAGAATTGCTGGTAGTTTCTGGAGGAGTTTCCAGCAAATTTATTGAAAAAAAAAATCCTGCAAACATTTTAGGTGGAACCCCTGGATGAAGTTCAGGAGGAATAAATCAAGCAATCTAGGGTTTTCAAATTTCCCGGGATTTGATTTCCCGGGAAATGAAAGAAGAAAATCGTGAAAATTAAGCAAATTTGATGATTTTTTTAATTATTTGTAATTTTGTTATATTTTTTTATACCAGTAAACTTGTATGGTACCTACATTCTCTTTTTTAAGTAATTTATTGATGTTTCTCAAAAAAAATCTATCGATTTCGTTGTGTACGCTAAGTTTAAAAACCACACAAATTATGATATTGAGTCCATGTGGAGATTATTCTTGGCACATCGTATGAAGTTCAAATAATATGTACAGGACGGACTCGATTATCCGGAGTTTATTCTTTAATATTCTTGTTTTTGAGATTTTATGCATAAATTTAATTTGGTATAGCAATATACAATATGAATGGTTTTGCAGCTTTGGATGTAGGTAAAAAAGGGGGTTTGAAAAAGAGGTTTTTTGTATGCCGGTCAAAATATTTTCTTTCCAAGACCCCTAATGTTCCTAAAAATAACTTCTGGCTACGCCACTGCATTATACAAACAAAACCACGAAAAAATATAATATTTAAGTTCTTTTAATGCAGATTTTATTTATTTTTTAGTGATTCGATTATTAGGAAGATTCGATAATTCGGAGTGGAAAAAAATGATACAACGGATAATCTAGTCCGACCTGTACCAACATTAAATTGAACCTTCCAAACACTAGAATAAAAACCAACTAGAGTCTAACGATGGAAATGTGACGGTTAAAGCCATGAAAACTTTATGAGCGTACTCAATTCATGGATGATCCCTCGAAAAATCCTGTATTTTGTATAGCATATACTCTATTTTGGAAAAAAAAACATATCGTCAAAGAGCTATCAGTTTTATCAACAACTATTTGATTTCAAAAAAAAAAAACAACAAATCAATATCCAAGTATAGCTAGTGATCTAGCAAGATAATTGCATTGGTAAAACTGACATGAAAAGTAAATTATACGATAGTTTAGGTTTGAAAATGGATGGTCAATCCTTTTTCAATAGAACTACCCGGGAAATACAGAAATCCCGGAAAATACGGGAATCCCGGGAAACAGGAAATCATTTCCCGGGAAATGTTCCCGGAATTGAAAACTCTAAAGCAATCCAAGCAATTAAAATATCCGAAAGACTCTTGTGGGCATTCAATGAAAAGTTCCTGGATTCACTACTGGAGGAATACAGGAAGAAATTTTCAGTGGAATCCTATCAGAAATTCCATGGAGGAATAACTAAATGAAGCAATCTCTGTAGGAGTTATGAGTTCCTGTATAAATTTCGTACTGGGACACCCAGAAGTATTCCCAGAGAACATCATGAAGGAATTCCAGTACATAACTGTATAAGCGATTTCTGGAGTTCATGACTGAATCCTGGCGGGAAATAGCCGGCGCAATCCTTGGAAAAGCCCGTGAAGGAGTTTTAACGTAAATCTTAAAGGATTTCCCACAATATTTTAAAAAGCTCCTCCCATAAATTCTCAGAGAATTCTCACAACAATTACTAGAAAATATCCCGCGAAACAGGAAGAAGTCTTCTAAAGAATATTCTAGAGGAGAATATTTGATCGTTAATTCTAATTCATTTACACTGAAGTTCTGCTATTGGTGAAGTAATCAGATTTGTAACAACAAGATTAAAATGCTTGAATTTAGGAATGACGTTCCTAAAATGGGCATACATACAAGAATTATTATATTATTACACAATAAATTTATTTCTAACAGTTTACACAACTGGCAATATTAATTGTTGCCCGAATCGATTATAAAACCATTCGAATCGAGTCACTCGATTCTAGATGTCACTGATCTCATGTAAGTAAACGTTCATCATGATTCCCTCTAATCTAATCACTCAAACCCGCCAACAAAAAATATCACGTTGCCTCCTGTGAGGATTGAACTCACGACCGCTGGTTTACGAGACCAGCGCTCTACCACTGAGCTAAAGAGGCGGGAACGAGAGGAGGGTCTTCCGAACTCTACCGCTGGAATTGTTCCGAACTTGACCTCTCTAGCAGTGCACAGCAGTTCGCTAATTCCAGGCAGAAACATAAATCTCATCCAGGCAATAAATTAGAGAAGGAAGCGCACACACACGCACAACATTCGCTACACTGACTGCTAGCTCACGGAATCGTTTGTGCGGTTGGATAGAGAGGTGTAACGAGGAAGTGAGCGCGTGTGCGTCATAATGATTCCCTGTCCATATTTGAACGCAAAAGTGTAGTTTGTTTGTTGTTCGCTTTGCTTTGAGCGCTGTGGCACTGGTAGCAATTCTAAAGTGATGTAGATGTATGGACAAAGCGGACAAAGCGGGCAATGGGTGGAATGATATGAGCCTATGCATGCTATAAAACGTTTGACTTTTACTGTGCGCCCTGTTTTCTAGTTGCCCGTGAGAGAGAGCGAGACAACACCAACACACGGCGCACAGTAAAAGTCAAAAGAACAAAAGAATTTATGGCACGTATAGAGGCTCATTCCGATTTAGAAACGACGAAAATAAAAGTGATAAGAATGCGAGACTTAGAAGGCAGGAAAAAGGGAGTTTTGGGATAATATGTACCCTTGACACAAAACGACACACGATTTTAAAATTTGTATGAACATCCATAAATGACCACGTGATTTACGATCCCAAATATCTTCTGAAGTAACAATCAGAGAATGGAAGAATAAGTAGCCAACAAAAAATAAATAAATACTGAGAGAATCGTCCTAGAGATCTCTGTCATAATTTTGGAGGAGTTTCAAAGCACCTCAAGGGAAATCGCGGAAGCAATGAGGAGGGAATGTCTAGAAGAATTGAAAATTTAATTTAAAGTTCATTGTTGAAAAAAACTGGAGAAATCACAGTACAAATTTCCATAGCTATTTCTTCAAAGAATTAATGAAGAACGTGTGGAGTATTTATTGATAAACCTTTTGAGCCTCAAGGATTAACACAAAGATACTATACAATAATTATTCCTCGAATTCTCGAGCAACTTTTGGATATTAAGTGACTTTCATTTCAAAATAGGTACATATTTCTTCTGAAACCTGCAGTAACTAAGTCTTAAAAAAAAACCTACTATCAGCTGTGAATTGAAGGTAGCTTATTTTCAAGCTAAAGTCGTGTCACATATTTTTTCGGGTCGGAAATTTTATCGATTTTCCCCGAGCAACGATGAAGATATCTGCAACACTCCAATACTTACGACCAACACAATGGCATGTTCGATTAAACATCAATCCGTTTACCTGAAATGAGAAGAACAATAAATATATCAATTAGAAACAATTTTCGCATACATATTACACAAACAACAAATATTTATCTAAATTAACACGAGTCTCATATCGTTCTAATTATTCGAAATTGAGTCAATAAAATTACCATTCCCCGATGGAAGAGCACCATGTAAAGTGATACCCATGCTTTCAATCGAAACTCTGCTAAACACTCCTAAAACCGAAACATTGAAGTATCATTGTCACCGACCCCGCATTTCGATGGATCGGTGCAGATTTCAATGATTGCTCTCTATGAGACTCCTGACACCACCACCCATGGGCCTTGTGACAAAGCAATTTAAATTAGCTACCGTCAAACGAGGTGACTTGCAACACATGGTATATTACTATCATATTTCACTATAAAACACAAATATAATAAATATGTTATACAGGGCGTCTACTCGTTTACCGAAATGAAATTCCCTGATATTTCCAGGTTTTATAAATAAGGTTCAGGTTCTAGAAATACTCTAATTTTATATGACCAAAACAAACTTATGACAATTTTAAAAATTGTTTTGAAGTGTATTAACTCTTCTAGACATTTTAAAGCAATGTGCTAACAATATTAAAGCTCAATACGAATATTCATATGAATTGTATTTAATAATGATGGTGTTTTTTATTTTGTTTTTAAAGTTCTGACCATCATCGTGTTCAGAACACGGATAATAAAGTTCCAATTTAATCGAATCCGACATGTATAACATTTACAAATGTGGTAATTTAGGTAAATGATTAATTGTTTGCATTTCATTCGAAAACTTTCAAAAGCTCTGAATGAATCATGATTGTAAATTCAAAGTTTTTTTAAATTCCAGATTTCTAATCCGGAATCGGTTTTATTCAGAAACCTCTTACTTGAAAAAGAGACCAAGCAGTAATCAAAAAACAAATCGAAACCTAACAGGAACCAGCAGAAAATAGTTTGATTCTTTATGAAATCAGACCTGATATTTCGCTGAAAATATTTTATTTGTTTGAACTTCCTCGAGACATTACGACAAATAATAGTGTTTGTATTACTGCATTTTCTTAAGAAATTTCATCAGAAATAATCTCAGGCATTTGCCCAAACATCCAGATATAACTCTGAAGATTTCTTTAAATAAGATAAATGGATAGATATTTTAATTTGAGAGATTTGATTTTTTCTCCAGGAGTTCATTTAGTGATTATTTCCCATAAAACCACGTCAAGAATTTACCTAAAGAATTTCTCCAAGAATTTTATTTTGGATATCTTAAATTACAAACTGATTTTTTTCCAAAAATAACACACAGAACACACAGAAATTACCTCAAAGATTCCATCAGTAATAACTTCATATATAATTTCAGATATTTTTCAAGAAAATCTCGTCCTCAAGTTTTTTTTTTCGGTGATTTTTCCATCGGTTTCCTAGAACATCGTCCAAGGCTCCCGTTTTAAACATGTTGCCATATTCAACTCTAAATGCCTCCAGGGATTTGTCAGGATTTCCTACATAATTATCCTTCAGAATTTCTTTAAGATTTTGACTAGCAATTTCTCTAAGGATATCTTGAGAAATTACTCCAGAGATAGCTTCTAAGATTTCTTTGGGAATTCCAGTAACAGGAAATCCAGGAAATTCCAGTAACAGTAACTCCTCGAGTAAATTTAAGAGATTTCTCAATGAAGTTTTCACAGATTATTCCAAGCATTCTTCCAAGAGTTTTTCGTGACGAATTTCCAAAGCAAATATTAGAGTAACCTCTAAAAAACTTGTGTAAGTTCTTAAGTCATTCTTGATAAATAAGTATTTTTAGAGAAACTCTTGACAAAACGTAAGAGTAATTGCTAAAATCATTGAAAAAAAAAAGATCAATATTGAATCTCTGTGAAGCAACTTCTTGAAAAACGAAATCCTGAATCAAATTCTGGTGACATTCCCTTAAACATCCTTAAAAAATTGATGATAAAATTGGTAGAGGAATCTCTTAAAGAATTCCTGGAGAGAATCCTGTATTAGTCCCTGAAAGTATTCCAGATAAAATATCTGGAGAAAACACAAGGAAAATTCTTGAAACATTTTCTCTAGAAATATGTGAAGAATTTCTGAAAGAATTAGTTGAATAGTCTCTTAACAGGCTCTGAAAGTTTCTCGAGGCCTTATAGAATTTTGCATCAGAATTCACTACAAGCAAGATAGGGAAAAGAGATCCTTTAGAGAACATATTGGTTAAAATAGAGACCTTACATCATAAATAGAGACTTATTAAAGATTTGAATAAAAAAAAGAAACCTGTCCCAGCCCTAGATATGTGAATCCTATACTGATCAAATATACCTGAAGATATTTGATGTTTAGATAAGGCGATTAAGTTGCTTACCTGAAAAGATCCTCACTGAATAGCTTAAGTAACGTTATGATAGCGGCGCAGCCGAATTTTTTTTATTGAAGAGAGTATTCTGGAAAGTAATGGTAATCTCTGGATTTTGACGCAAAAATCCTTTGTAGTGAACATATTCTACCATGAATTACAGCCTCAAAATGTTTTCGCTGATTGTAATTCTAATTCCCTGAGGATTCCAGGATGAATAAAATTCCCTAATAATTCCAGGTTTTCCAGGTTTTTCCAGGTAGTAGAAACCCTGTTATAAATCAGTCCTACATTATGTGTTTCCTACAAATTCAATTTAAGCTGTTATTAGAATTAGAATTAGAATTATTATTTATTATAATGCTTTGAATATATAAATAACAATACTTAACAAATGTTACTAATAAAAATTATCATTATTTCGTTGGAAAAAACTTAATTAGCATTGAGTGTTGCAAGTAACCTGCACGAGAACAGATAAAAATGTAACCTTTTTATAATGGTTGATTTGATAGAAAAATTAAAATATTTTTTTTTATTAGATTTTCATTTAGATTTTATGTCGTCTCATTCTGTAGTTCGAAGGAGAATTTAAATTTTTAGAACACGTTTAAATCATGGTTTTTTGGTTGAATGAAGTTGAAAAGTGTTGCAAGTGACCCCGTTTAACGGTACCCTATCCTGTGCGTCGCCATTTTTGGGACCGATTTGCAACGACGTTCCAGGTGGAAAATTATAATGATAACAACGAATGAAACGATTGCCTCCCGGCTTGAACACGTACGTTCAGTTATAATTGAATTAAATTACTAAAAACAGTGGCGTCTACCCGCCGCGGTCCCCCCCACCTGTGTTATCAGCATCCGTTTGGCATGACGACAATTAGATACAGTTTTGGACATACACAATTATCCGATAAACAGAACGAAATTAGATTGAATAGATATAACACAACTAACCTAGAGATTGATTGAAAAGTAAATGTAACTGTTCAATTTTGTGAGAATTTTAGTCATTTTTATAAACATTAAACATAATAATAAAAATGACTACACGTATGCATCCTTTCAAGATTTTTTTTTTTCATCAATTTCATCCAAAATTATTTGAGATAGAAAGTCTTCTTCATTTTTTTTTATTGAACGACCTTTTGAAGTAATTTCTCCATTTATTTCGTTCAAGATATCTTCAAGAATTCAACCTGAATTTATTTTGAAGAGAGATTCCACCATGACTGTCTTCACGTATTCCTACAATGATTATTTTACAAATTTCTCTAGAAATGTCCAGGCCCACTAGGGGTTTCATTGATTCTTCCAACGATTCCACTATGATTTCTGTTCAGGACGAGATTTCTGTTTGGGACATCTTCAAGAATTCAAGCACTTGTTTTTCCAGAGATTTGTTCACTGATATACTAGGATTACCTCCAAAATAGCCGTTCAGGATTCTTTTGAGATTTTACCAAGGAATTTTTATAAGTAATTATTCCCAAGATTCATCAAAGGATGTCCTGAGAAAATCATTCAGAATTCTTTGACAAATTTCTCAAGGAAGTTATCAATGAATTTATCCAGGGACATCTCCAAGAAATTGTCAGTGATAGAATTATTGAAATAATCCTGAAACAATCCTACCGGATTTTGAAAACCAAGTAAAAAAATAATCTCTGGAACTTCTGTAGAAATTGCTGATGAACTCTGGCAGGAATCGCCGAAAAAAAATCCTAACTTCTGAGAAAGGCTAGGTGGATTTTTCAAATAAATTTATTATAAAATGATTTAGAAAAAATAATCAATCGAATCCCTGTAACAATGAAAAAGAAATCAAACCAGAACACATTTGGCCAAATATACCATTGATATATAATACCTGTTCGAAGTAATGAATGACCATTCCAGTTTTCTAACTTTTCAGCTTCATGACGCATTTGGCTTAACTTTTTTGAGATGTTCCGCAAGGAAGTTCTCAAAGAATTCAGCTAGATTTTTTCCAAAAAATATCAATGATACTTTTTAAGAAATGTTTTAAAAAAATTCTTGAAGTGGACCAGAGGTAATTTTGAAACCAAATACTATAGTAATCTTTGATGAAACTTCTGCAGAAATTACTTATGAATCCTTGCAGAAATCTATGAATACAAGACACTTTGCGCTTCTTGAAGAAGTGTTGGTGGTTTTTCTAAATAAATTGCTAACAATAAGATAACACAGCGTAACCAGAATAACATTTATGTGGATGTGTCTCTAGTAAATTTGAGATTGGTGAACCAGATGCTGCACTCAGAAATATTCCAGCACAGCACAATTTTGAACAACAGGTCGCCGAAGTTGTATAAACTACGGGTGTTATGAACGTTTAGAAGAAATTATAACTTTGATTCATCAAACTCTTATGCATCAAAATTTTGAGAAAATAACTTGAAATAAGACTTAAAATTTTGTGTAGCAAACAGTTTGGTTTAAATTGCACGATACAATTTTGATTAAATCGATTTTTTCCAGCATGCTTGAAGTCTACATACATTTTTTTTTAATGGCAAGATACAATTATTTTTCAGAGTATCAAAAAGTAAGTTTTGATCATCGAAAATATTATGATCTTTGTTGATAAATGTTCTTTACAACATGCAAACTGTGTTTCATGGTAAATTAGGCAAATAAATCGACATACAGGCTGGCAAACTTGCATACAAGTTGACTAATATCGATAAATAATGCAATTGCAACAGCCAACATCTCACAAACCTGACAAGATATTTTCAAAATTGGCAATGGAATCAGCAACCCTAAGTTAAGTTAATAACGAGCTTGGGGCAAAATGTTGTTGCGCAGTGTAATCATTTAAAAAAATAATTAATCGAATCCCTGTAGCATTTTCTGAAGGGATTCCTTGAATGTAATTTTGAAGAATCCATTGAGATTCTATTCGAGAAATTACTCTATACGAACTGAAGGAGTTATTTATGGACGAAAATTAGCTGACAAAATCGAGTCCGCACTGTAAACGTGATGACAGATTTAGTAAAAATAGAATAATAGTTGCTTTACCTGTCTAGAATTATTGGACTTATTCTATCAACTACTCACAATATTTTTTTCTTGAAATAATATTCGAACATAACAGTGTCCACGAATACCATCAAACCAGATTTAATGGAATAGAACATAACACTGTCTACGAATACCATCAAACCAGATCTAATGGAATAAAGAACTACTCACCTCACACTCAATAGACCACCCTCTGAATTGACTCCATGCGAAAAAGTTGTTTCACGATTAGAGTGTGATAATTGACGATTTGACGAGCATAGCTAATCCACCCCGAATTGGTGGTCCCATCACACTGTACCGAGAGCAACATTATCAAATGTCCACCGACACACAGTGGTATCAACCATTGGTAAAAAAAAAACAGAAATATAAATAGTCTCGCTTTTCACTCACAATGTGCGGTAATTTGTAATCCTGATATGACGTTTGTAACGTGCAGATTTCATTAGGCTTTTCAACAAAATGTGCAATAAGTTTGTGCATTCTGAATACGAAAATTGGAAAATTTGCAAAATCACTTTAGGTGTATTTTGGTGTGATGAAATATTGTTTACACAGTACGAAAAAACTAATATTACCAAAGACGCAAGCAAAACATTTTATGTGATAAATTATATCACATACGTTTGAAAATATGTGCACTTAAAAATGCATTAATCTTGTAAAACTACGTCCAATTTGACTGAAAAGTTTTGTGATTCTAACAATATTGAGCTCAATATGACATACAATTATGTCACTCGTGTCTTAAATTTACGTAATTTTACTTGTTTTAATATGTCGGCACATATGACGTAAATTTACATGATTTTATCTAAGTATGTAATAGAATTCATGACCAATAGGTAGAACAAATGAAACCACTGTACGTTTGTGGGGGCGGTCAATTGCTATTTCATACCACACACACAGTAGCCAGCCAGATATGTGCGGAGCGGAAGGTCGACGACGGCAGACAGCAAACAAATCATGCAAATCAAAATGCTGCGGCAACAACGCAACAACGTGTGTTGTCCATGATTTGACCACAGAAGTAATTGATTGGCTTGGATTAGGCTCTCAATTAAAGCGATTACGATTGGCATTGGTTTGCGACACGTACACGGTCAGATTATGGCTGTTTGCGGGTGCGATTTGGGGTTATGAACGTGAGGATGAGTATATGGTCGATACTGTTTTCAGTTGAATCTGGTACCTATTTATCACTTCATAAGTTTTTGAACGTTTTGTGAACCAATGGAAATATATTAAGCGTATAGGGTAGAAAATAATCTTTCAAGACTATTTTTAATTACTCTTTCGACTCTTTAGTATTTTCGAAATCTTTGAGCCGAAAAAGTATAAAAAGTACAGTTAACACTCCCTTCCTCGATATTTCGTATCTCGATATCGAGTTAGAGAATCATAGTAGAAATTAGTTTTCATGGCTATCTAGGATCGCAGTTGTATTGGTTTTGTGTTCTGTAACTCGATAACTATTGAACTCGATGGTCCCTTCAATCGAGCTATGGAAAGTTGACTGTAATATTCAAACTTCATTGGACAGTTCTTAGAATCTAAGCATTTAAACATACACGTATTTGCAGAATACGAAATTGAGAATTATAAATTATTTTTAACAGCAAGTAATTCAAATGAATCGAAAAAATCGAAGTTTGTGAACAATTAACATAAAAGACATTTACTTTGAAATGAAAACTAAAGTAGAATTTTAGAATTGTAAAAAATACACTAAAATTTTAAAAATAAAAAAAAAGAAAATGTTTTATAAATGCGAGTTTCAACGATATTCAGAAAATTGGTAAAAAATCGATAAATTTTACATTTGCTAACGAGGATATCATCTATCACGCGAACCCCACTCTGCATAAATCTCGCCGAAGGTCTAGAAAAATTGCCTTCCAAACGTGCTGTAAAACATGAATAAAATTTCCACGATTATCGCCTAATTAGCATGCCCAATATCACCTCGTTCATGGAAAAACATATTAATTCTGCTAGAATAAATGTCAGCATAGGAAAAAAAACCGAGCGCATTTGGAATGCTTGCCATCCACCCAATGGACACAACAATCAGTTCCAATCCTATAGCCCCGTTTTCCACTGAAAACAGCCCTTCTGCTTTGCAATCGAGCTGAGACTGCAGAAAACCATTATAACTAATCGAAATGTAAAGTTTTAAATAATTGCCATATAAAATTCATAATACAGCAATAAGCTGCATCGAATTTATAAATAAATAAAAAATCTGCTGCGAACGCCACCGCAATCGGAATCCCTTCGAAGCGTTCCTTCTCCGACCTGGGTCCATCCGCGTGATGAAATTCTAGGCTGCGAACAGACGGTCGCGGAAAATCTCGCGTGGACGCTGGCGCTGCCCCCGACACGGTGTATAAATCATATAATTAAATTATTTATGCTGACACGAGTTTACATGACATTTTTTCATATTCGGTCACCTTTGTACTGTGGGCTCGCGTGCGGCTCCTGCACTTCGGATGCTGATTAGGGTGGCCCGGGAAAATTAATCTATGGTCGAAGGGTCCCCTAGATCGAAAGATATGCTTATTTAGCATTTTTGTAGAACAAATCAACTTCCTTAGAAATCGTTTAGAGATTCCGATCTGGGATTTACGAAAATTATGCTTTTTTTAAATATTGTCATATTTTGAAGTTTTGTGCAATTTTTTTTTCCAAACCTGTTATTATTTTAAGATTTATTTACTTTTTTATGAATGTTGTATTTAATATCGCTTGTGCCACTATAGAAAAACATGTTCTGATTTCTGTTCCTATAAAAGCACTAGCTGCACTGTGTTGGCAAAACCGAAATCGAAATTTATTTTTACAAAACTTATGAATTTTCCATTTGATTGATGTTAACAAGTTCTTAATTATTTGATTATTTTGTTTAGATCATTTGTTGTACAACATCATACTGTGAATCAACGATATTTAGATAAATAGCTTCATGTCAAATAATATTTTTCAACGGTTTATAGCAGTCCGTGAAAGGCCCCATTCGCAGCCACAATACGTGTTTTCAGTTCGCGGGAAACGTCGTTGTAACATATCACAAATGTTCCAAAGTAAACAAATTCTTCAACCACTTCAAACACATCCCCATCAAACACTACCTCAGCATCTATACCACCACGCCTGCCTCTGTCTCTACCTGCAATACTTTGTTTTGGTAGAATTAATGGTCAGGCCTATCCTCGCTGATTCCCTCTTCAGAGGCACGATGGCCTCCACCACTAAGCTGCAATCGATTCCACGCCAGATCTCCTAATAGCACCCTCGAGTGCAATGTTGAACAGTAAATTCGGAAGTGTGTATTCCTGCTTCAATCCGTCTAACGTCACGAACGAGGTTGACACCTCGTCAGCGATCCGAACACTTGATTTCGAAACATCCAGCGAACACGTATCAGCCGTACTAGTTTCGCCGGGAAACCATGTTCAGTCATTATCTGTCACTGCTCATTTCCTTTCACTGAATCGATCGTCGTCTTGAAATCAATAAACAGATGGTGAGTTTGCAAGTTATACTCCCGGAATTTATATAGGATCATTCGCAAAGCAAACATCTGGTCCATTGTCGAGCGGGCTTCACGAAAACCAGCTTGGTATTCGCGAAGGGAGTACCTACTCCTCGAGCGGTCTTAGTCTGTTAAATAGGAAAGGCGACAGAATTTTGTACGCCGAATTCAGCAGGGTAATTCCTCTGTAATTGACACATTCCAGTCTGTGTCATTTCTTGTAGGTTGGGCGTATGAGACCTCGACCAGGATCTCGTCCTTCCCAGCAGCCTTGCAGTTCTTCAGCTCGCTGATAGCCTTTTTAACCTCTCCTATGGTCGGTGAGTCCACAGCTTTATCGTCATCATCAATGTTCATCATGTTTCTCGCTACATTTTTATGTTCACTGTTCAACAATTGCTGAAAATACTCCTTCCTCCTAGCAGTCACCACCGTTTCATCGGTCTCTTCCCTTCTCGATCATTGCACATGGCGGGCACTAGTACGATATTGTGCCGCGCGCCATTGAGCGTTGCATGAAATCTCCGCATATTGTTCCGGTTCATGCTTTCTTGCACTTCAGCAACCACACTATCTGCGTGCTGTCTTTTCTTCCTACGGTGGATTCGATTTTCTTCAGCTCTCTTTGCCCCGTACCGCTCTCTGTTCTATCGGATAATGACCACAAGCATACGGTTTCTGGCGACATTCTTCATGTCTGTCACTCTCTGACACTCTTCATCGAACCAGTCGTTTCGTCTTCGTCGTTGACCAGTGTCAATTACTTCCCGCGTCATTATTGTCACAGATTTGTGCATAGGATCCCGCAGGCTGTCGACATCTCCAGAAACGTTGATTCTTCCCAACTGCTCGTCTAGCTGCTGGCGGTATTGTGCAGTTACCACATCAATCGACAAGCGTTGGATATAGAAGCGCGGCGTTTTGTTAGTTCTGGAACTCGTGACGCTGGATAGCCGCGCCCGAATTTTAGCTACAACGAGGTAATGATCCGAGTTGAGGCCCTAATATCCTCGGAAGGTTCTGACATCCATGACATCTGAGAAATGTTACCCATCAACCAGAACGTGGTCTATTTGGGAGCCTGCATCGCCACTCGGGTGTCGTTAGGTGTGTTTGTCACAGCCGCAGGCCATTAACATTAGTAACGGAATGGAGGCGTTCCAATGACGGATCGGAAGAAGTCTTCTTCCCCGATCTGCGCATTTGCGTCGCCGATGACTATCTTGACATCTTGTTTTGGGCACTCTCCATAGGCATTATCCAGGCTCTCATAGAACTCATTCTTCATGTCATCGGGCTTATCGTTTGTTGGCGCACATATGCTGATCAGGCTGTAGTTGAAGAACTTGCCCTTCATTCTCAACACCCAGATTCGGTCGCTTACCGGATTCTACCGAATCTGCTTCCCAATCACTATGAAGCCAACTCCACGTTCTGCTCTGTCGCCGCCGCTGCAGTAGATGTGGTACTTGAATGAAGTGTTGGCGATGGGATTCACCGCTTGTAATTCACGTTCTCCGGTTTTCGGTCAGCGTATTTCCTGGATAGCTGTCACGCTCACGCCAACATTCCGCAGTTCACGAGCCAGAAGCCCAACACGCGCGGTTTCATTCAAAGTTCACACGTTCCAAGATCAGACTTTCCAATCGTTGTGCTTTAGTCGTTGCCTAAAATCAATCCATTTGCTCTACTTTTGACTTTTTTGTGTTTGGTAAAGAGTATTCGATAGGCCACCTAACAAGGGTTGCGATACCTACATCGTACTAGAGGGGCTGCCTCATCGGTGCTGACACGGTACAGCATTGTCCGTTTGTTCATTACATGATGAGCACAGTCATAGCCATCACCAGTGTCGTAAAAATTCAGCCGAATGATACCCGATCAGTGCGAAAACGAACAAAAACAAACTCCGCTAGCAAGAAGCCAACCTGACTTCGAGTGCGAATGCGACGAGAAAGAGAGTGGGTGCAACACACGCACACATTCAGTTTCACCCACTGTTGGTGTCATTTCAAAATTCAATTTCACCTAGAGGCACTGAAATTGAAAATTGAATATAAAAAAATACAAATGAATTTTATATTACTGGTTCAAGAAAACAGCAATGTGATGCCTCCAGTTGATGAATCATGATTGTCTTTATAAAAAATACAACTTTTGCAATTTTCGAATGTTTTTGTGGGGTATTCTGAAGGAAATGATTTTTTTCACTAGCGTAATTGAATTTACTGTCAGTAGGTGGATGAGAATCAGTGGGGAAAAAGTAATTGAAAAACTGAATGCACGTTCTACCAGATTCGTGCATGTATTGTCAAAAAAACATTCACACAAAGAAGAATTCAACGATGACGGATCCTACTGAGGATCGGCGATGTTGACTGTATATTGAAATATGCAGACATTGGCCATCACAACCATCTACCTTTCTAGGGGCTTTGGAACTGTAGCTCTGGTTCTCAATAGTTTCAAAGCTTTCAAGAAGTCATTATTGCTCGAGGAATTTGTCCAGTGATTCTTCCACCAATGTTGCTAATATTTGACGAAATAAATATTATTCTCTATTCAAGAATCTAAGCAGAAATTTCTCCATTGATTTTTAGAGATTTCCTTCAATATTGTCGTTCAAGATGTTTTTAGGATGGCAAACAAAAATTCCTCCGAGAAGTCCTCCGTAAATTATTTGTCACAAAGAAATGGTCAGATAATTTATTCATGATTTTTCAGGGGAATTGACAAGGATATTTTTCAGATATTATTGGTAAATCCTTGGAAAAATCCGTAAGGTATTTCTAAATCCTATAGAAATCTCTAATGATTTGAATAAATACCAGACACAGTCCTTCAAGGATCTCTGAAACAACTCCTCATTACTAAGCAAGCCTTGATTATTTTTTTTCTAGATAAATTGCTTAGATAATTATAAAAAACTCTAATTCCTGAATAATATCTAGAAAAGATTTCTGGAAATGTTTTGAAAAAAAAACATCAGACCGAACTTCTGGAAAAATTGGTATAAGAACGATCGTAGGAAGTACAGAAATAATTTTAATTAAAAATAATGTAATATTTGCTGGGTGAATGAAATTTTGAAAAATCTTTTGGGATTACAATCAGTAATCCTTAGATGAATTGTTGGATAAATTCCAAGATAAAAATCTGGAGAAACTTAAAAGGGGATCTCTAGTTAAATTAGTTGAGAAATTCCTAGAAGAGTTCCTAACAGTTTTCCTGTAATAATTAGAGGAATAAGAGGATCTAGGGCGAGATCATCCATAAAAATATGGCTGGAAGTTCAACTGGAAGTATCAGCTTAAAAAACTCCTGGAGGAATTCTTGTAGGGGCTCCCTAAATGATTTTTGCTTTAAAAAGTTTGAAATAAATATTTGAGAATATTATTTGATGAACTCATGTAGGAATCTTTGGAAAATCTGCTCAAGTAAGTAGCGTAAGTATATTTTTAGGACTTCCTCGTGAAATTATGACAAGTATTATTGCTCGTTTTACTGTGAATTTCTATCACATATTACTCCGAAGACCTCTTCAGGAGTTTGTTTTGTGATTTTTTACGAACTTTTTATGTCATACTTGGAAAAATCGTTAAGATGCCTTCAAAAATGCAATCTAAGAAAATACACACTATTTCATTAAAACTGCACTCCTACATCTACCACGGATGGGTTTCTAGTTTTTTTGTACGTGCCATGGTTTTAGCTCAAAAGATCATTATATTGATTGGTTCTTTATCATGGCAAATTGTTTTATTTTTCAAGGAATTCCCAAGTTCTCCCGAAAATTAACCATTGATTCTTTCATTGATTTCCCTAGGACTTACTCCAATTTTTTTTTTCGAAAAATAAATTCAAGGAAGTCTTCAAAGAACTTTTCCAGTTATTCATCCTAGGTTAGCTTCAGGGAAGATCCAAGAAAAAATATGCGTGTTATAATGATGGATTCCTATGAGGATCTCTGAAAGAACTCCTGAATTCTTGATGAATTTCTCTCTAAGATTTTCTTGATAAATTGCTAGGATAATAAAAAAATAAAACTCTGAATAATGCCCTACAAGGCTTTTTGATGAAATTCGGACAAAATGTATAAAACAAATTAACTGCAAATGATCGGGACAATAACTGTAATAATTCCTGTAGTATTAACATGTGTAGAACCTTGAATAAAGTTTTGAAGAATCCGTGGAGACTTGGAAATTGTATTTGAAGAAATATTAGTGAAGTGTTTGAACGACAGCAATAATATTTTGATGAAATGCTGGAGAAATTTTCTAGAGGAGTCTTATGGGGAATCCCAGGTGCAATTTATCGAGGAATTCTTGGAAACGTTTATAATAGATTTCATCGAATAATGCCTTAAGGAAGTTTTGAGCAATTCCGCAGAGTTCTTCTTCTTTTCTGGCGTTACGTCCCCACTGGGACAAAGCCTGCTTCTCAGCTTAGTGTTCATATGAGCACTTCCACAGTTATTAACTGAGAGCTTATTATGCCAATGACCATTTTTGCATGCGTATATCGTGTGACAGGTACGAAGATACTCTATGCCCTGGGAAGTCGAGAAAATTTCCAACCCGAAAAGATCCTCGACCGGTGGGATTCGAACCCACGACCCTCAGCTTGGTCTTGCTGAATAGCTGCGCGTTTACCGCTACGGCTATCTGGGCCCCAGAGTTATTGTGGATGAATTTTTGAAAGACCTTTTAAAAATGTATGGATCAAATGAAAAAAAGCGTTGGAATTATTGTAGGGTTTCTTTTAAAAATGTCGATTTTTTTTTCGAAAACTCTGGAATAAACCTTCGAGGAAAAACTTTGGTAGGGCCTGTGGGAAGAATTCTAGAAGTAACACTTGGAGAATCGATGAAAGATTTAAAAATCAAAAAAAAAATCTGAAGGAAATACTGAGATGTTTTCTTTGGAGTAATCTATGTGAAAATTACTGGAGGTAGTAGCGTGAGCACTACCTAGAATTTTCTGGACAAAACTCTAGAAATTCCTTTAAGCATCCATTGAAAAAATGCTGGTGGCATCCCTGGTGGAGTTCTTGAAATTATTTCAGAAGGAAACCTTGGATAAATAGATACGTAATAGTCTCGGAAGGTTTTTCTGGAGTCTCTAGAATATTGCACCAGAATTCACTGCAAGCAGATTAATCCCTTTCTTTGCCACGATTTTGATTGACTATTTCTTTATGAAAAAGCGTTTTTATAAAAAAGTAATTGAACAAACAATGTTTCAAATCATTTTCATTTTGAAAAAAAAATTGTTTGTTTTACAATAGTAAATTCATTGTTAATCAATAGTTTTACTATTCAAACAGATAGTACTTTTGGATTAATCTGATGAATATAGAATCA
This sequence comes from Aedes aegypti, assembly GCF_002204515.2. Lineage (NCBI taxonomy): Eukaryota > Metazoa > Arthropoda > Insecta > Diptera > Culicidae > Aedes > Aedes aegypti. The sequence continues at coordinate 120,204,627 of NC_035107.1, forward strand.
TAATCTAGTATTCATCTGATTCCATTTGTATCAAGTTCATCGAAAATTAATGGAGCTCTGGAGTTACTATGGGAAAAAGGCAAAAAAGCGACTTTAGAGACCATATTGAATAAAAATTTCGTAGAGACCTTAACCAAAAATAAACACATTTTTTTTTAAATAGTAACCAAGCCTTTAGAATCGGACTTGCTACCTGAAAATGTACTATTTTTAGTACCTGTTGTAATCTTTCATCTTTTCCTACAAAATTAATTATTTCAATCGTCCATTTTGGCAATCTTAAGTGTTTAGAAAAGTTTTATTCGGAATGAATAGAAATAACTAAAAATTAAATTACTGAATAACTCAAATAGTGTTGTAATAGCGGTGCAACCGAAAATTTGAAGAAATTGTGTGTTACTAAAAGGACATATTCTACCATGTATTACTGGTTCGAAATATTTTTTCAGGTTTTAGTGAGGTAATAGACACCCCGTTTATGTATCATTTTTTATCACATTCACTACTGATTTTTTCCTTAGAATAGTTATTCCCAAAGTGGGTGAATTCGCCCCCTGGGTGATTTTCAGGTTCAGGGGGTTGAAACTTTGTGAATTAGTGGCGCAAAAAAGCCAGTAAGCATAGCATAGCCAGGGATTGAATGAGAATTTATATAATCTCTCACTTAGCGCTCTCTATAACATTCATGATCCACAATACATCATGTGAGCCTGTGTATCGCTATCTGCTACAGCTCTGATTAGAAAAGGGGAATGACAGCACATGATAAAAACCATCTAAACAAGCTCCGAACCTGGGAGCACTATTGCTATCGGATTTTCGGGGATTGTTTATCATGCCAGTAAAATAAAACATCTACCCCCAATGGTAAACAAGAGAGAAAAATAGATTTTATCATCGCTCTCTCTTTGGGGCTCTCGTTTGCTGCTCTCATTTTTCAAACTTTTTAGGTACAAATTGGGTTGTTTAGTGAAGAAAAATTCACAGCTGTTTGTAGCTTGATCAAAACAGCTTATTTTTCTAAATATAACACGATTTTATTGCACTCCAATATATTAGTGTTGATATTATGAATGATTAAAATAGATTTCAATCCGTCGGCTCAATGACATTTCAGTTTACATAATGACAGCTCGTCCCGAAGTAAAATTTGCCGAGGGGTGATTCAAAAGTGATTTCCATACTAATTTCAAACGTGTTTTAAAAATAGTTCCAGATCACGTAAAATTGTAAAACTTTGGATTCTAGTTCAGTTTTTAACGTAGATTCAGAATATGTAAGAATCTGGATACCCCTAAACAAGCCAATTGCGATACATTGCCGGTCATGGACCGATAGAGATGGGATGTTTTTCTTCGTTTGCTTTGATCGGTCTTCGAAATCAAATGAAAACGAATTCTGCAATGCCTGATTATAAGCATATCTCCTATCCTAGGGCTCAGCACCATGACTTTTCGAACTCAGATTTGTTTCTGTGTCACCCTAATGCTGCTGCTGAGGTATGAAATAATTCCACAAGCCACGTGTGCCGAGTGTTTTGGGTGTGCTGCTACTAGCGAGCCTGCTTCCTCTGTGGTTTTCATTGAATTTAAATCACTAACCGAAACCAGCCGCCAACATAGGGGTCTGGCTCCGCCGTCGCCGATGAATTCCGAGAGTTTGACGGAGGCTGTGAAAAATGAATGGGAATAAATTTTTGTGTTTTCACCTTCCAGTTGTTGTTGTTGTTGCTGGTGCTGCTATTGTGTTTAGCTTTTTCATTCCGGAATCATGAGAACTAATGGCGATTTAGTGGAAGTGATTTTTTTTTTGCTGCTGCTGCTGCTTTGCGGGATGTGTTTTGTGTATGGATTGTTGTTTTGAAAAATAATGGCGTAAAAAGTTAGCTTTGAATAATTACTTGTTTTTAAAATTTGTTTATTAATCATCCGGTTTTGGAGTAGGTACAGGTCAAACACGAGATGCGGCGATAAAAAGCGACACGGTTTTATGGTTTTTCGCCGGTGGGAAAGTTAAAACGCCATTTGTTAGGCGGTGTCATATGTGTGACTTGCAATAATGATATGGGTGTAGTTTTTTATGGGAACCAGGCGGATTGGCCCTCTAATTGGCTGACATGTCCAATTACTGGTGTTTGCAATATTTTTCTATTATTATATCGATGAATCCTGATAGGAAAAGCAAGTGATGATATGGATAGTTTACGGTTTATTCGCTTTTAAGTAAACTTATCCTAATCATACGGTCTGTCCTTTCCAGTTCAATCATCTTCAAAATTTCATTTTAAATTTTAAATGCACAGAAAAAAATCACATTAATCCACATGACTTGATCCAGTATGAGCCCTAGATACTTAACTTCATCTAAGCAAATTATTGGAACCCCTCTCATCGTAACAAGAAGTCTACTTGAAGGTTTCAAATAAAGAGCTTTAGGTTTATGTGAGAATATTATTAGTTGAGTTTTGGAAGCATTAGGAGAAATCTCGCATAACTTTTGATCTCGCCCTAAAAGCCATTGGTAACCATGTGTCTAGCTCGTTGTTTCTGAGCATTTGAGTTGATTTTCATGTTATTTAACAACACTATGTGGAAGAAAGGATCATTATCTACCTATCCGTGATGTTGATTTGGATGCTTACTCTTTCATTTGCTCAGAAACAACGAGCTACACACGTGGCTACCAATGGATTTTAGAGCGTTATATGCGAGAAATCTTCCATTTTTGCAAGTATGAAGAAAATATATCCAAACTTTTTTGCAATCGACTACAGATGACACGCAGGCTTCGTCCTTTGGCGGAGAGGCCGGTGTCATCCGCAAACAAAGATTTCTGACATCCCTGAGGTAACTCAGGTAAGTCAGATGTGAAAATATTGTATAATATTGGTCCCAAAATGCTGCCTTGAGGAACACCAGCTCTTACATGATGTCTTTCAGATCTGGAGTTCTGAAAATTAAAATGAAGTGTACGATTTGACAGATAACTTTGAATTATTCTAACAATGTATGTTGAAAAATTAAAGTTTTTTGATCTTACAATCAAGCCTTCATGCCAAACACTGTCGAATGCTTTATCCAAGTTTGGAAGAGCAAGACCAGTTGAACCGACTTCAGATTTGTTTAATGAATCAAATTAGTTACACACAAATGTGATGAGTGGTCAAATATCCATGTCGGAATCTTAGTTGTTCATTGGCAAAAAATGTATTTTCAGTAAAATCATTTCTTGCCTGAAAGCGTATAAATTTCTTAATTCACTAATATCTCCTGTTTTATTTTCAGTATTCTACTCATGCATTAATGATTAAATACTTTGTATTTTTTTTCAGGTAAGCGCAGATAATTTCAAGCACAACATTTATCATCACTGGTAAACACGATGCAATCGGGGTTTTGAATTTTTCTAAAATTTATCAAATTTTATTCCCACATGGTAACGTAAAACATTTTCTGAGCATAACAGTATTTTTTCGGAATTTTTCCACCTCGAAATTGCGAGAAATCAATAAAAACAAAAAAATGGCTTATTGACAGACGTATAACACAATGACAGCTAATTTTCTATCATAAATTCAAGTGATTTCAATTTACCGACCACAGTTTACAAATTGCAAAGGAGGCGATGGTGCGAGGAAGAAAATTAGGTTGTCTGAACGAACCGTTGCTTGTTGTCTAGATACATTTTTTTTGTTAAAACATGTACCGTTGTGATTCATATTACGGACAGCTTCAAATTCCGGACACTTTACTTTGTATGGGAAACATTTCACACGAAATGTTTCAATTTTTGCTGTTCAAAAGTTCTCAATTTGAATGCTCGTTTTAGTAAACTTTTTCCATAAATATCTTTGAAAATTTATAATGCCCAACTACCTTAGATGTCTCTTTGGTGGTTTGACGATTTCGATTGATTATTTGACTGTTCCATTAATGATTATCATGAGCTGTCCGGAATTCGATTCAATGTGTCCGGAATATGAGGCAAAAGTGAGGAAGCGTCCGGAATAAGAATCATGAAAAGGCCACACATTTTGATTTATTTAAAATTATTGAAGTTGCGGAAACGTATTCTTCATCCACCGTTCGAAAGTAAAGGGCTTCCGACGCTCGATAGCGTTAAGGAATCATACAGAATGATTAATTTTGTATACTCTATGCTGGGTTATATTTCCCTGAGTCCTTAAGTGTCCGTAATATAAATCAAAACGGTACAATATGTGTTTTAAATAGTTTAGTGGCTCAACATTATTGAACATTTGGGTTTGGAGTCAATTTTGAATGACGAATCAGAAAATAAAATAATCTCAACACATCTTAAAATCCCAATTGTGATAATTTTAGCTTTTCATATTTCAAAATTTGAGTGTTGCTTCTGAGGACATAATGAATATACTGTTTTTTAACCCTTAAAAGCCCGAGACGGACCATGAATTTTTAAATGGCCACAATTCGGAGACCAATCAATTAATTCGAAATAAATTTTAAAGTAAATGCGGTTAGTTGGTCTTACAATCCTTGGGTGGGACATCCCCCCTGAACACTCCGTCTTTTCTAGGTGACAGAAAAAGCGTGGACACGAGGAGTCCGAAATTGGCCTCAAACGGATAGCTCAACATCCAAATGAGCTAGAAGTTTGGTGTCTTCGGCAAAGTTTTTCAGCATATCAAGGGCTATCTGGCGGTGAAGGGCCTGATTGAGAATTTTCTCGCTAGGTGGCGCTAGTGACACTTTTTCTTCAATTGTCTGTATCTCAAGATCCTAATCAGCTAGAAGGTTGGTTTCTTCGGAAAAGCTGTTTAGTAGATAAAGAGCTATCTGGCGATGGAGATTCTGGTTGGAAATTTATCCACTAGGTTCTTCTTGGCATAACGTGCTCATTGGGACAGAGTCTGCTTCTCAGCTTAGTGTTCTTATGAACACTTCCACAGTTATTGACTGAGAGCTTTCTTTGCCAAAGTTGCCATTTTCGCATTCGAATATTGTGTGGCAGGTACGATAATACTTTATGCCCAGGGAAGTCGAGGAAATTTCCATAACGATAAGATCCTGGACTGACCGGGTATCGAACCCAGACACCTTCAGCATGACTTTGCTTTGTAGCCGCGAACTCTAACAACTCGGCTAAGGAAGGCCCTATCCGTTAGGTCCGCAAGGTGGCACTAGTAAAAAGAGATATTCAATCTTATATACCTCAAGATCCCTATAATCTTGAAGGTTAATATCGTCGGCAAAGATATCCAGCAGATTTAGAACTATCTGCAATGAAAAATCTAAATGAGAATTTATCCGTTATGTAATGCTAGTAACAAATTTTCTTAAATTTTCTGTATCTCAAGATCCTTACCAACTCGAGGGTTGGTGTCTTCGGCAAATAAATTTATCCACTAGGTGGCACTAGTAGAAGAAATCTTCAATCTTCACTACCTCAAGATCCTTGGCAGCATGAAGCTTGATGTGTTCGTCAAAGTTATTCAGCAGAATTAGGGTTATTTTCGGTGGAGAGTCTGATTGAGAATTTTCCCGCTAGGTGGCGCTAGTGACAATATTTCTTCAATTTGCTGTATGGTATCTCAAGATCCTAATCAACTGGAAGGTTGGTGCCTTCGGCAAAGATATTAAACAGATTGAGGGATATCTGGAAGAGAAAATTATTGGCGCCAATGTATGGCTGACCGGAAATTATTACCAACGCGATTCAAATAGTTATGAAGAGTGCAATAGTCTAAAGTTGATTACAATAAAACGCTGATTTTGAATAGCCGTGCAAAACCTGATTGGACTCATGACCGTAGCAAATCAGCAACAATATGCAACAGTATTGTTGCTCAAGATCCTTATCAGCTAGAAGGCTGGAGTCTTTTGCAAAAAGACTCGGCTATATTCAGCTGTCTTCGGCCAAGTAATATTTTAGCTGTTTTGATACATTTTTAGAAAAATGAATATTTTTGGTAGGAATAAATGAGTAAATTTTTTAAAACAATAAATAAATAATAAATTCTAGTAAGCCGTTAGACTACAATAAAATTGGTTGAATCTATACAGAAATCTTTTGCATTTACAATATATTTATTTGGGAACATAATTAAAAAGAAACAAAAAAGAAGAAAAACACCGATAAATGTGTTGCACAGCATTTTGAAACAGTAGTTTGTAATTTTAATCTTAAATGTTATTTCGTTGTCAGTTTTTTGGTTATCATCTGTATTACCTTGAAGCCCACCATATCTATTGTGAAATTTATCTTCAAAGAACAGGCTTTGCTCAAGAGAAGAGGGAAAACGCTGATAAATGTGTTAACCATTTGAAACAGTAATTTATATTTTCAACTTTCTTGTGCATTGAGCTCATTTTTGGTCAATCGTCGAAAAAAAAGTTCATCAAGTCATTATTTATGTTTGATGAACTTTTGACTACAAACGCAATTTTGAGACCAACTAAAACATAGTTTCAAGAGTTCCTTCCAGCGATTTCTCCAGGAATCCTTTCGAGAATTCCCCCAAGGATTGTAACAGAAATTTATCCGAGATAATCTCTACTGTAATCCCTACAGCGATTTCTCCAGAAATTACACTAGAGATTTCGCCAGAGATTGCTCCGAAAATTACTCTAGGAATTATTGCAAGGAGAACTTTTGACCGTTGCTAGATTTCTAGACCGGGCTCCAGGAATACCACAGATTATTCCAGGGATTTCTGCAGGAAAATCTCCACAAGAACTCTTCTAGAGATTTTGCGAGGAGTTTCGTCTGTGATTATTATTATTTCTCTAGGAATTTCTCCAAGGGTTTCTCCGGGAACTTTTGAAGCAATTGTTCCAGGGATTGCTCCAAGGGTTCCATCAGAGATTTCTTCAAAGAATATTTCAAACGTTTTCTCCTGATATTCCTATAGAGACCAGGAAAGCCTCTACAAACATCTTTGGCTTTATCATTCCTTCAGGGATCTTAAAGAATAACTCCTGTTATTTCCCCAGTGACTTCTGCAGAAATTCCTCCAAGCATAGTTCAAGCGTGTGCTGGAATAAGGACGTAAGTCGCATGATCGATTTCTCTTCATCGATCCTCTCTTCTGTGAATAAAGGTGACAAGATGCAAGTTTGTCAGGTTTTTTTCACTTCAGATCGCTTGGCAGCGATGCAATCTTGCGTCCTGAGATGAAAAAATGCTGACAAACTTGCATCTTGTCACCTTTATTCGCAGAAGAGAGGATCGACGAAGAGAAATCGATCATGCGACTTACGCCCTTATTCCAGCACACGCTTGAGTTGCAGAAAATTCCCCAGGTAGACTTTTCGAGATTCCTCCAGGAATTAATCCGGATTTTTTTTTCCTAGACTCCACCAGGATTTTCTTCAGAGGTTCCGTCAGCAATTCTTCCATGGATTCTACTACGAACTACTTCAAGATTTTCCTTCAAGGATGCTCCCAGGGATACCTCTGAATAAATCGCTAGTTGAATCACTCCAGAGATTTTTCCAAGTAATCCTTCCGAGAAATTTTTCCTGAGATTCGTTGTTGGCCACCGAAAATCCATGTAAAAATTCCTTTAGTAATTCCCTCATGATTTCCTCCAAGAATTTGCTGGAGAAACTCCTTCACTGAAGATTTTTTTTTTTGAAAAACCTCTGAAGGAACCTCTTGATAATTTTATCAATGTAAAAATCCCTAGAGATCTCTGGATGATTCCCATTAAAAAAAAACATATATTAGGCGCGTGCTTGAATAAGGGCGTAAGTCGCATGATCGATTTCTCTTCATCGATCCTCTCTTCTGTGAATAAAAGTGACAAAATGCAATTTTGTTAGCCTTTTTTCACTTCAAACCGCTAGGCAGCGATGCAATCTTGCGTCCTGAGGTGGAAAAATGCTGACAAACTTGCATCTTGTAATCTCTAGAAGAATCCCTTGAGGAATCCTTACCTAATTCCTAGAAGATTCATTGAAAAATCTATACAAAGAATTCTTGCAGGAGTCTCTGGAGGAATACCCGAGGAAATCTCTGAAACAATATTTAGAAAAACCCATGTAGAGATATTTCTGGAGAAATCCCTGAATAATTCTTGGAGGAATCCAGGAAGAAATTTTTGGAGAAATCGCTGGAGAAAAATCTGGAGGAACCCATGAAGGGATTTCCCAGAGGAAACAAGGTAGAGATTTTCCTTATGTCATACTGGATTGATCTTAGGAGTAATCCCTGGGAGAATCACTGTGAACTGAAGGTTAAACGGGAGGAATCCCTGGAGAAATCCATGCAAATATATTTCTGGCGAAATTTTTGGAGGAATCCATGGAGAAATTTCTGGAGAAATCGCTGGAAATATATCTGTAGGAATTCATAAAAGGATTTTTCTAGAGGAATCTAGGTAAAGATTTTCATAATGTCAACCTAGATTGATCTTAGGAGTAAACCCTGGGAGAATCACTGTGAAGGTTATGTAGAAGAATCCCTGGAGAAATACCTACAGAGATATTTCTGGAAATATCCCTGGAGGAATCCATGGAGAAATTTCTGGAGAAATATCAAGAGGAATCCATGAAGGGATTTTCCGAAAGGAAACAAGGTAGAGATTTTCCTAATGTAATCCCTGGAGAAATTCTTATAGTTTTCTGATAAAATTCCAGGAGGATAGTTATAGAAAGTTTTGAGGGAAATTTCTAGAGAAATTCTCAAAGTAATTCTAGGAAGAATTTTTAGAATGCCAGAAGAAACTCTGGAAGATTACCTGGAAAATTCCTTGGATTAATTTACCAAGCGATTTTCCAGAAGGTAAAAAATTCGGGAAGAAATTCTTGTAGAATCCCTGAAGGAACTCCTAGTGGAATCCCTGGAGAATTTCATGATGGAATCCCTGGAACAATCCACGTAGACATGAACGGGTCTGGAGATATCTCTACATGTATCCTTGGAGGAATTCATTGAGGCATTTCTGATGAAACAATCCATAAAACATCCACCCCTGGAGAAAAAACTTGGAGACATCTTCCAAGCTTCCCTGTAGAGTTTTTCCTGGATGAATTCTCGAGTCTCTGGAGGAATCTCAGAAAGAATATCAGAATAAATCTATTGAAGACTTCTTATAGGAATATCTGGAAGAATTCCTGGAAGATCCTGGAGAAATCTTGGAGGAATGTCAGTAAAAATTTTACTTGAGTAATCTATGAAGGATTTACTGGAGGCATTCCCGCAGAAACTTCTTACGAATTTCCTAGAAAAAATCCTACAGATCTCCCAGCAATAATCCTTGGTGGAATCTCTGCAAGAGCTCCTAGGGGAATTCCTACAGGATTTACTGAAGGTTTTTCCCAAAGCCCTATCGGATCTAGTCTCGAAAATCATAGTGTTCAAAAATTTATCTCGGAGGAACTCTTGTAGAAATCACTGGTAAAATCCCTAGCGGAATCCCCAGAGATATCGTTGTAGATATTACTGTAGATTATCTAGGAGGAATTTCAAGTAAAATCCCTGGGAAATTTTCGAAGGAATTCTTGAAGAATCTCTAGAGATATATCGGGAGGAATACTTGCAGGAATCATTGGAGGGTTTTTTCCTGAAGGAACTTCTGGGGGATTTCCTGGAGCCATATTTAAACTGGTCCCAAAAATGTGTTTGCGGTCAAAAGTTGGTTTGTCGAATGATGCCGTTTCGCTATATTATGAAATTTTCCTAATTTGGCCTAACGGAAATGGTTAAGGGTATTCGGATATAATAATGCTATGTTTGTGGAGCCAAGATAGCCGTAGCGGTGAACACTTTTCAGCGAGAACAAGCTGAGAGACATGGGTTCGAACGTGCGGACCATATTCAATTTTAGAACACCAATCTGCTTATATCTATCTACACTAGGGGAAGATAAACGGGCGCTCATAGTGGGCTGGACGATCTTGACTGTTACAGAAATAATTCTCCATTTTCAATCCCTGACTGCAGGTAATAACACAAATAAAATTTTCTTGGGCAAATTGCTCTTAAATTAGTTGAATAGTTTGGATAATTTCTATTGTTTTATGTTGCATTTGGTTAAAAGAAAAGGCATTATTATTTTCTGTCGTAGATATCAATTACATTTACTTCTCTAAATATCATGTGAAAGACAAACCTAAGTTTAACTAAAATGCTTTGTAAAACACAGACCTTGTGTAGAGTAAGGTGGGGCAAAAGTTCGACCTTAGTGGTATAATCAAAGTTTCCAGGAAAACAATAGCAGTTAAAACAAAACAAATACCATACAGTGAACCTGCAACATATTGGCTATAATTTTGCTGAACAAACTTGTGTCTAAATATTTATCAATTTTTAGTTATAACTGTTTCAAAATTGATTGTCTTATTCGAACTTTTGCCCCACCGGTGGGGCAAAAGTTCGAATCTAGTGTGGGGCAAAAGTTCGTTGACTAAAACACAAAATATCGATCCTTTTATGACAGGCATACTTTACACCAGCCGTAAACTTAAGTTTCACAAAAATGCACACTAAATTTTCATCAAAAAATTGCCCAAAACCGGGTTAATTGTAATATACTCAAAAATAGCAGTTTTTCGCAAAACTCAGTGGAAATGTAAAATTTTGGTGACAATTTTCACACGATCAGACACATTTAACTAAATTTGAAGATAATATGTGGATTTTAGGCAATTTGCAAATTTTTCCGTGATTTTATACATGGGTCGAACTTTTGCCCCACTATGGGCCAAAAATTGTTTTCAAGCATTTATGCAAAAACTTATACACCTCAAAGCAACCTTATGATTGGCCTAAAAACGCCCTAATATAAAATATTGAAAAAGATTTTATCTTCAATTGGTTCAACTCAACGAAAGTTTGACCAAAAATTACAATAATCACGTCGAAAAACAATAAATAACTTTTCCAAATCTCAATCGATTTTTATGATATTTGGATTGAAAGTCTCTTACTTGAATAGCATTCAAACCACTATGACATTTATAAGATTTGTTTTAAATTGAGCTAGAAATCTTAAAAACAAACTTTTACCCCACTCGAACTTTTGCCCCACGTTACTCTATGTAATTGTTAGTGAGAAGAGAGATGTCAGGTCTTCATTTTTCTTCAATTTATTTTTTCAACCAACTATGGGAATGAATCCCATCATTATCGCTTCTTCAACTCTCAAAATATTATATTGTGCCTCCTGTGAGAATCGAACTCACGACCGCTGGTTTACAAGACCAGCGCTCTGCCATCTGAGCTAAAGAGGCTGATGAAGCCTCGTATGGCAGTGAAAATTCGGGTTACGTGCGTTTACTCCATTGCTCATCATAGGTACATTTCGAAGCTTCACAAACGTGTTCTACGTCAATTTTGTCCAGTTCAGTTTGATAAGGTGAATTCATGATAGTGATGTTTTTGCTCGCTGAATCGACAACATTGTTATTCCATTTCCGCCATAACGAATCGAGAAAGGCAACAGTCACAATGAAGCTCAAATTTGCTTGCAAAATTGTCGATTTTATGGCCAATTTCTCTTCGGCCATGTGCGACGAATGGGCGCAGCAACTTAATTACAAATAACAACTAGCAGTAGAGATGTATCTGCAATGCCTTTTTGTTTGGAAATGCATACCTTTATTATCAAATGCCGACTAATCAATTATGGTGAATTGTTGGAATGATGTTTTTGCCATTGTGGCTAATCGATCCTTTGTAACGCAACAAGCGTCAATTTGAACAATTGAGAATATCGATGTTGGGCTCAATAGATCATCATTTCACGAATGCATAAATTGTGCACAATAATCTGCAAATGCTTATGCAACTCAACCAAGCGTCACAAGTGGTCAAAATTACATGTAAAACGATTGGCACAGACACATTTAGTATTCTGGACGCAACAGATCTAGTTCTAACCAACGTTTTATTTGTTTCAAAGCGTGCAAACGTCCAATCCAATCTATACATGCGTCAAACTGCCGAACGCCGTTCACCAATGTTAGACGGCGAATGCCTTTTGGCTTCATTCCATAATCGAAGTTGATCTGAAGGGCCGTCCATAAACCACGTGAATAAGGGCTTAGTCAAATACCACAATCCATTTTTTTTTGTATGGACAAAAAATGCGGAAGGGGGATTTGAAACAAAATGACCACGCGGTTTCTGGACAGCCCCTTATATCTAAAGCTACTATAGTACGGATGAAACAGGATCATTTTAAGCTCTAAGATCGCTACCAAAGCTATGAACACAGACAAACAGACGTAACATTTATATCAAATTCCTTTAAAATTAATTGCCCACTTCACATAATTGTCATCATGTTGCACGAAATTCTGTTTTGTGCAAAACGTAAAACACGAAGAAAAACGATGCGCGCGCCTCTGGTGGTGAAATTCGTAACAAAGCAAATTTGAATGGATCGATACGTCAGTTTTACATCTCCTTGTCTGTGCTAAGGACATTCCAATCTAACGACCATACCATCCACTAAAGTTGTCGCGGATCGTGTTGCATTCTACTAAGTGTGGTTTGGCACGACCTTCGATCTCTTCTCGATTGCAGGCTATGCGACCTCCTGGTCCCCCATTGAAAAGCGATTTCTATTCCACGTCGTGCTGCTGTTCTGCCACCAGAAGTGCGGGCAAGCACGATATTATGGTTCACCCGAGACCTCATAGTATACCCGCCGCAAGCAATGCGAAAATTCTAAAATGCATATTTCTATTGGTCCGCTTTGACCCGCGCACTTCAACAGAATTAATTAAAATATTCTCGCGCAGTCGTTCTTTTTGTCGTGTGGCATCAGTGAAGGAACGAACCACGAGCTAGCGAAACCACCAATAACAATAACGATCGTTTTTTATGGTTCGTTAGACCAACAAGCACACTCGCTTCCAAAAGGCGCCTGTATAACCGAAAGCCAAACTCCATTTTCGTCGCCAGTTGTGTGGTCATTAAAATTAGCAAGAAGAAAATCACGATTTATTTCTGCTCTGACAAAGGTGATCTGAATTCAATTCAGGCTGGACATTTGCATAGATGCAGAGAATTGAATTTAATTGGCAGTGACAGTTGAGTGGACAAGAGTCAACAACGTAAATCAGCTGTGAGCGCAACATCAGTAGTAAAAAAGATCGCAGTGGGCTCGTCCGGGATTTGAACCCGGGACCTCTCGCACCCTAAGCGAAAATCATACCCCTAGACCAACGAGCCCGTTGAGAAGTGAGTGGCTTACAATGATGCGCAATAGATGCCGCGCAGGAATGAACCTATGCATGCTATTAAACGTTTGACTTTTACTGTGCGCGCTGTTTTCAAGTTGCCCGTGAGAGAGAGCGAGACAGCACCAAGACACGGCGCACAGTAAAAGTCAAAAGAACAAAAGAATTTATGGCACGTATAGAGGCTAATTTGATGGCCGGGTGGAAAAAGTTGATTAACCGAGCCTCAAAGCATTGTCACATAGAAAACTGTTGTCCTATAAACGGACTCAGGGGCCTATTTTGTGAATCGAGCAGATTCATGTGACTCGTCTGTATTTATTGTCGATCAAAGCAAGCATGTATATTTCAAATGTCACCCGTCGACTCCCATAGTAATCCAGTCACATGGGTCACTGCACATAAATCATCCTCTCTCTTTCACTCTTACATAACATTTGTAAACAACAAGGCCAGTAAACGTCAAAACCCCATACAAAATCAAAACAGTGCAAATCCCCATAGAGTGACAACTGTCGAAAAACTCGAGTGACAGAGCTGAGTCGAGCGAATTTTTCGGTCGACAGTGACTCCAGTCGAGTCATTTTGATCGACTCAACTTATAAAATAGACCCCTCAATTTTTGGTTGATCCAACGCAATTCCGTAGTTGAGCCCAATTAGTCACTTTTGACTAAATTTTCAAGGTCCCCACTAGGTAGATTGCCTGTAATTCCATTAAAAAAATATACTCCATTTTCTGGTTGATTCAACGAAAAATTGAGAGCAAACATATGCTGTGTTTACCAAAATTTGGCTTTACTGGACCACAGTACTTCCATTAGATAGATGCAGTTCTTTCTATTTTTGACAGCATTCGTGAGGAGGAAAAGAATACCGAGAGATTTTGGGTTGAAAGAATAAACGATACACTTAATATAAGGTAAACTCAAAATGTAGGTAAAAATTCTCAGTGTATGGATAGCAAATCCAACTAAGATGTGACAAATATAGGGGTCTATTTTATGAGTCGAATCGATCAAAATGACTCGACTGGAGTCACTGTTGACCGAAAAAATCGCTGGACTCAGCTCTGTAATTCGAGTTTTTCGACAGTTGTCACTCTATGTGACTGGATTACTATGGGAGTCGACGGGTGACATCTGAAATATGCATGCTTGCTTTGATCGACAATGAATACAGACGAGTCACATGAATCTGCTCGATTTACAAAATAGGCCCCATAAAGAAGCCAGTTTGTTTTGCTTCAAAGCGGGACAAAATTTGATTGGGCTCACGATATCTCTGCCGTTTGATAATATCGAAACTCTTAGCAAATCATATTCAATTTCGGTGGTTCATCATGTCAAGCATTGATCAAGCATTAGAACACCGAAACTTCAAATTTTTTGCCTATTCTTTTATTTATCAATTACCTTTTTAGTGAGCTCTCGAAGAACTTTCAAGAAACTGGTCAATTATTGCTTTGATACCTGTTGAGATTCCTGTAAAGATCTCATTGCCATGAATCTAAATGGAAATTTATCAAGCATCTCACCAAGAACATTGCCAGGAATGCATAAGTACCTTTCTAAGAATGTTGGTGTTCTATAAGATCTCTTTTGAATTTGTTTGATATATTTCCGCCATCAATCTACAAAGCATTTCACAAGAAATCGGTATGAATTGTTAGAAAAAACCTGCCGAACAAATCTCTAGGAAACTAACGTTTTTCTACAGGATTTTGTAAAAACAAAAAACTAGTTACGAGTTGACAGGTAGCTTTCTAATTTCGCCCATAGTGCTCCTATGTTTGAACTATGTTTTCCCAACGTGTTGTTCAAATTCCCGAGTATTACTCGCTTTTCCCGGATGGATGGATGGATGGACACCCTGAAAACTTCACACATACTTAATTTAGGAAAATTTCTCACATATTTCGGTACATAACTACTATATAATCCAAAGGATGACTTTTTCATAAATCTAAATGGGCTTCGGATCGGATTGTAAGAACGATTCTGGACCTTCTCAAATAGTCTTTTGCCAGAATTGAATAGGGTTCTAATATAGGTTCTATCCAAGGTCAAACCTCAAAGAATTCCAAGCAAGATTTTCATATATTCCTGAGACGAATTTAGACAGAATACTGTGCAATATGCTAAGATAAATTTAAAACAGTGGAGTGAGAACATGAGTAAGTCACAATAAAACTGTTATTCAAAATAAAATTAAAGTCGATTTAAAATTTCTTCAATTTCTTTTTCATTTATAGACACCCGAGGATTTTACGAAAATTTTGTTTTTGTCGGTTTTAGTAGTGCACAAAGAATTATAAACTCTGATTTGTTTTGAGTCATTTGGCAGTTGTCGAGCTCACAAACATTAGCAATATGTTTTCAATGTTTGTTAATCGTTTCACATTGAAGGTAAACTTAAAAAAATGGATAGCTGTAATTTAGCATTGGTTATGACTTGTATAGGGACATTTTGATAAATTCAGTAGAATTCAGGACGTTTCGCGGGACACTTTTCAACGCGGGACAGTCACTTTTCAGAAAATAATGTAATTCAAAATTAGTAAATTCAATGAAATCAGTAAAAATCGCACTACCGCAACTAGGAATACCCACAACTAATGAATCACTTACCTTAAACACAAATGATCCATAAAACTTTTAAATCCCCAAATTATTAATTCTAAAACTCTCCACTTCTGTATCTTTCGTAATGGGCTGTTACAGGAATTTTTCAAAAACTTCCACCATGAAGTGTTTCAAAAACTTATGCAGCGATTCATTCATAGGGTGATGTGCTAGTATCCATCGTTTTAAGCATTGATCAGTGAGAACTGCAATTTTCCCAGTATTGCAGTGAATGATGCTGATACAAACCGATGCCAAACAATTCTTTCTTAAAACGGCTTTAGCATTGTACAATAACATTTTGATAAATCTTGATCTGTTTTTGGAAATAATGCAAAGAAAATGAATCTTTCCGTATTCTCAATCCGTCGTATCGTTTTCAACTCCGTCGCAATCAGTTTCCAGATTCGTCTCACAACTTAGAGCTCACTGTGATGTATTGAGTGGTTAAAACACAATATATCAACGCTATAATAAAATGTGTAACTAGAATAGAATATAGATCTACGGGCATGTCCCTCCATTCCTTCACCATGATGGAATATACTAATTTCCTTTAAAATTCATTGTTCGTCATAAAAATTCAGCCCAAACTTATGAACACAATTCCTTTTGACCGTACAATTATGGCATTTGCTCACAGTACAGCGAAAACAACACAATCAAAGGAACCGTATTTTTACGTCCAGCGTCGCGCACACTTTGATGCGCACAAGCTTTTTTTCTCAGTACGACGGATTGAACTTTGTTTACATTCTCAATTATACGCGACAGTTGAGGAAATTTCGTAAAATTTGGTGATTTATTGAAGTTTTACGGCGTGTGATTGGAATGAAATCCTTCAGTGAAGAAGTACGAAGGTTTTCCATAGTGAAAATAAGTGCTCGGCGAAGTAAGTCACGCACGGGGGCGGGCAGAAACTTGTGTTGGAAAGTGGTGTGACTGATGTCGATCGCTAAGCATTTCTCTCAAATCGTGTTCGTGCATGCGATTTCGGTGAAAAAGTGTAAAGTGGATAATTGAACTGAAGTTATTTATCGAAATACAGTAGTTTCATTGCATTTTCGGTGTACAGGTGGACGAATCATAAAAGCTTTCACAAAATTACATTTGAAAAATGAATCTATGTTGCAGGTAAGTTGGAATATCCGCCGTAGTGGAACATTTTAAGTTTGATACGACAAATAGTAGCTCTTACGACGAAGTAGAACGAAACCCTACTATAATTGAGAATTCCTTCATTGTATCCTCTAGAAAAGTCTTTGGAAATTCTTCCAACACTGTTTTAGTCTTTGAACTCTCAGGGATTCCCCTTTTTTCAGAAATTAATGAATCACCTATATGCTTGCATGAATTTTTCTCCCTTTCCATAGATTTTCTAACAATTCTTCAAATATAAAATAAAAGGAAAATTTGAGCCGAAAACTTAAGCTAATTTCTGAATCCCTGGAGACATTACTGGAGGAATGCCTAGGTAATTCCAGGAGAAATGTATGAGAGAACCCTTGAATTCTTAAAATTATGAATTAATAGAGTTGTGTTCAGATTAATGGTAGTAATTTGTAGTTGCAAATAATAGTATTTTGTAGATTCCGTTTGCTCTAGGAAAACAAAGTTAGTGCATTCCAAAGTTGAGCATTTTGTATAAAAAATCGACTTTCATTACTGAATACAACTGCATGTATACTAAATACTTTAAACAAATCATCTATCTGTAGGAATCTATAACACAAATTTGGTTTAGGAATATCTGTATGAAGCTAGAAGAAACTTTCTTATAGCAGCAATTTCTAAAAGATAAGAGATGATTGCTGAAAAGGTATTGTGATTTGAATTACTTAAAACGTAATGGTAATTTGAAATTCGTGGTCAATGTAGGAATCCAGGGAAGAATCTTCGAATCTCAGAAGGAATTTTCGAATATATCCATGTGATTTCTGAGTCATCCATCCAGCAATTCTTCCTAAAATTCATCTTCCTTCTGGGATTCTTCCAAGATTTCCTTCTGTGTCTTCAGATATTTCTCCAAAAACTAAATTCGAGAAGGATCTTCTGGAAGTAGCCGTTATTCCAGTAGCAGTGCCTAATAAATTTCCAAAAGAGTACCGTAATTTCGGGTGAAATTGATCATTTTTCACGGTTTTTCTAGTCTGTTTTCTATAATGTTAACAATGCCAAACAACTAAATGCAGGAAAACAAGTACGAAGGTGAGCCTCACCGACTTATGTACCGAAATTTTCTAACAAATGTCATTTTAGTGTTAACAAATTCCTCTTAAATAAAAAATCAGAGAATCTCATTTCGGGGTAAAGTTGAGCACTGGTCAATGCCATTATTGTTAGTTTCCACAAAACAACTCTCTATGATAAATTTGAGCTCCCTGAATCCGAATATGCTTGTCAAATTCTTAAAAATGCAATATTTATATAAATAACGAATAGTTAAATTTCAAGAATTACGCCGAAAACGCCTAAATCTCGCATAACTTATGATCTCGCACTAAAAGCCATTGCTAACCATGTGTGTAGCTCGCTGTTTCTGAGCATTTGAATGGATTTACTCGTTATTGAACAACTCCATCGCGAAGAAAGGATCATTCACTACCTGCCAGTGGTGTTGGTTTGGATGCTTATTCATTCATTTGCTCAGAAACAACGAGCTACACACGTGGTTACCAATGGCTTTTAGGGCGTTATCTCAGATTATGCGAGAAATGTATGCAATTTCCTAAGCAATTCAATTATATCTAACAGAAATTCAATTATTTCAACCATATGAGCTAACAGGTACGAGTTTTGGTGATGAAATCTGGATTAGGGATACATCTTAAGCATCCTCACAAACTTTCAGGTTTATACCATATTCAAATCCTTGCTTCATAGGTGTTTGTCAATACTGCACCGGGCATAATTTTGAAATTTTACGTTATTTTCATAGTAATAAACATTCTTTAACGCAAAAAACTTCACAACACACAATTCGACAATAGTTACGACAAGCAACGTTCATTTACTGCAGCTTACATTGATATTTGTGCTCCATTACGAATAAATAAAATCGTGTGATACGATGATCAATTTCACCCTTCTGATCAATTACACCTGATTTTACGGTACCTAGAGAAATTCTAGGCGAAACAAGAAAAAGCTTGATTAACTTTTCTGAGAAGTTCCAGGTTGATTTCCTGAAAAACATTTTTAGGAGTTTTCTGGTAAGGTACCGTGGGGTAAGTGGATACAGAAAAATTAATAGTCAACTTCATTGTTATGTACAGCTAACGTGAATAATGTAATTCAAACTTTTTTCTGTGGATTACAAATGAGGGACTAATATACTTCAAATCATCGATTATTTCGATTTTTCTGATTGTTATGTATGGACCGATGCACAAGTTCACTAATTTGACGTTTGAGCGGTGCCGATTTCACTAGTTTCCATGGTGGCATAAATAACACGGCACCGCTAAAACGTCAAATAATGAACCCGTGCATAGGTCCATTGAGTATGAGGGACTTAAATATTTGCGCCAAATGATCCATTTGCCCCACCATGGTGGGGTAAGTGGATCAATAATAGAAAAAAATCTGTTCTCAAAACAAATTTATTATTAGTGCTAGTAATGGTACATTTTAATACTTCAAAATTAAAAAATATCTTTATTTAATCAAAATATATTTAAAAATATGTATGCATTAGTTTACACTAATTCGCACAACAAAAAAAAACATTGCACAGTGGTCCAGGAATCAGTTTTACGCGGAAAGATGCATTTTGAGCTTTAGAATGAAACATTAGACAAAAACGGTCTTCTACAAAGTTGTTTGTATTAGTTAAGCCCTTTGTTTGGTGTTATTGAAAATTAGGGTGGACCACATTTTCATAGAAATTGTGTAACTAACTTTCTTATTTGTAGAAATTTTATTATACATGCTTCAGCAAAGTTGTAGACCATTAAATTTCAAGCAACTTTGCTGAAAAAAGTTTTTTTGTATCTCTTAAATTGACCGATTTAGAGCTTTTTTCCTACGATGACATAGGGTGGTCCGAACAAAACTGGTTTTCCGGCTCTAGAGTTTTCAATTCAAAATTTCTCATCAAAGTAGTCTATGAAACACTTTTAGAGCTTTGAAAAATGCGTAATTTGGTGAGTGAAGAAACTCGCTATCTCCTTCCGTTTAGGAGTTATTGTTGTTTTTCTCTCAAAAACATGCCTAATTTGATTGTGAATATCTCTGATTGGGGCAAACATAAAAAATATCTTTTGACGGCGTTCAAAAGACAAAATAAAATTGTATATTACATCAAAAAATTACAGATGTGTTATTTTTGTAACTCTAATGAAATGCCTTGAAAAACAAAGGATTTTAAGCAGGAAAACTTTAATAACTTTCGATCTAAAATAGATATCAACAATCTTTTTGCATGAAAATTTGCGTTTTGTTATGTTCTTAAAGTCGTTCATAGACCGCTTTGACGTTGTTAAAGTTTTTGTGATAAAAAATATTTGACTTTCAAGGCGTTACAAAAATTACAAAAATAACACATCTGTAATTTTTTGATATACATACATATACATATACAATTTTGTTTTGTCTTTTGAACGCCGTCAAAAGATATTTTTTATGTTTGCCCCAATCAGAGATATTCACAATCAAAGTAGGCATGTTTTTGAGAGAAAAACAACAATAACTCCCAAACGGAAGGAGATAGCGAGTTTCTTCACTCACCAAATTACGAATTTTTCAAAGCTCTAAAAGTGTTTCATAGACTACTTTGATGAGAAATTTGAATTGAAAACTCTAGAGCCGGAAAACCATTTTTGTTCGGACCACCCTATGTCACCGTAGGAAAAAAGCTCTAAATCGGTCAATTTAAGAGATACAAAAAAACTTTTTTCAGCAAAGTTGCTTGAAATTGAATGGTCTACAACTTTGCTGAAGCATGTATAATAAAATTTCTACAAATAGGAAAGTTAGTTACACAATTTCTATGAAAATGTGGTCCACCCTAATTTTTAATAACACCAAACAAAGGGCTTAACTAATACAAAAAAACTTTGTAGAAGACCGTTTTTGTCTAATGTTTCATTCTAAAGCTCAAAATGCATCTTTCCGCGTAATACTGATTCCTGGACCATAGTGCATTGTAACTATATTAATTTGGGGAAAAATCATCCATTTATACACATAAGTTAAACAGAAGTATTGTAGGATTATTCCTAACGATGTTTTCGAAAAACACTCGTAGTTTGAAAATATTAGTTACATTTATTTTTGAATAACAAGCTGTAATCTTTTTATTCTATTTATGAATATGTTTGTAACATCTGTCTAGAATAATTTATATGGTCAAATAAGATACGATAGTATACTTTCAATTGGAGAATTAGTATATTTTGCCCTTTTGCAACTCAGCTTAGATAATCCACGAAAAGTTTTGTGTGAGTTTTGAAATTATTATTATTTTAATTTTTTAAACGAGATAGGTTAAAAAGCTTTTAGGTGGATTAATTCAAATTCTCTATGGTTAATTTGACAAATATAAGCTGGGAATGAAAAAAATAAAATAAAGAAAAACAACATTTACGAATATTAAAACTTATTGAAATTCTCGTCTGCCAATAAATGATAATAATACTTGATCCACTTACCTAACCCCATTGAAAAGTAGGGGTAAGTGTACCATTTATGTATTTATTCAGAAAAATCACATATTTTTAATTGTAATTCATTCAATTAGAACTGAAATGCTGATTGATGGAAAACAATTTTGAAATTAATTAATTTTTGCAGCTAAAAAGTTTGCTTGTGTAAGTGTACGTGTAGTACCAGTTTTGCAATAGTATCAGTGTGGACGTAAGAATATAACCTAAAACGAAGCAATGGTGCGAAAACATTCAACATACCGTCGGACGGGGCTACTTTTGATTCCAGGGGCTACTTTGGACACCCACTTTTGTATTTATTAGCAGCGTAAATATCAATCTGAGCAATTTTGTGTCTTCAGCACTTTTATTAACCAATATATGCTCTACCACTAGGCATGATTTTTTCTTGGAACAACATCAACAATAACAGGATAAACAAGAAAATATTTCAAAAAAGCCCGAATAAATATTCACAAGGTATAAAACATTGGCTATACAAACATTGTTTGAATTTTACCCATGTCTTGGAAACTTATTGGGAGCATCACAAAACTATCGAATCGTCATGTTTTATGAAAATCTTGTGATTTGTTTAACTTAAAATTGTTGTTTTATTAAAATAATTGATCAAAGGTCTTATTATTGCGACTTTTATTTTATTATAATGTTTTGGTTTGTGTATTTTACAACATAAAAAAAATAAAATAAATGTTTGTAAAAGTGAATAGACATAAAACACATATATTTCAATACGTACCAATGCCAAATTCACAACATAATCTCTAAAAAACTATTTTTCGTCATATTTTACATGAATTTGTAGTACAGAACAATTGCATCCTTAAAATGCCTAAATTAAACTACTCTTAAGCCAGCTCTAAACTACTAAGAAGCTTAAAGCACATTACAAAAGCAAACTTACTTCTTTACGATCTTGCTAAACATTACTTCATAGAAAGCGTTTTTAATGAAAATTACTTACTGGTATTAAATTAGTTACCGGTATTAATGTGATCCTTCAACATATCGTTCATATAACAGTAAGAATAGAAAAAAAAGAGTTTTTGTACATAACTCATTCATCATCGCAGTACCTAGTAGTTACGTCGTTCGTTTATGTCAACTTGAAAATCGAGCACTCGTAACTGATAGTTCTATTTAAGAGGAAGTTGAAAATTTAAGTTTCATACTGCAAACTGAGAATAGTGAATGGCATGTTTCGTTGAAATTTGTTATATATTTGTAATTGATTCTAGCTTTGCAATTTTCTACATTAAGTTTATCAATGAAAAACGTTCCATAACATCACAGTGGACGACAATCTATTGAATCAGTTTGAAAGTTATAAGGAAAAATCATTTCATTAGCAAATTGTGAAAATGTCCAAAGTAGCCCCTTTTTTGTCTTGAAGAACACACTTTTTTCGCTATTCAAGCATTTTTGTTATTTCTTGATGGATTTGCCTCATATTTTGCACATTTGTTACGTACATATACAACTTAAATATAGGCAAAAATTATCAACATCTATCCATAATTCTAAGAGTTACAAATCCTCAAAGTTAAAGAATGTGGAAATAATGTCAAAAGAAGCCCCGTTTGACGGTATTCAAGAATTTATGCTTAATATTGAGGAATGATCCACTTACCCCACTGATACACTTCCCCCACTGTACTTTACCTTAAAAAAATGCTAGATGAATTTATTGAATATTTTCTTGAATTCACGTTTTCTTAGTAATTTGCCTCGATTGTTTATGATGTTTTTGTGTTACATGTGTTAAATTTTTGAGTAGATAATGTTTTTGCGATACCAGCATCGGCAACTATGGAGGAATATGTCATTGGAATCATTCGTCGCTGTGCTAATATCCGATGCCAAACCACTTTCTTTTCGCGAGAAATTTAGCAAAATTATCGTTTCGGCATTAACGATCAAACAGCAAACACACCGCCCCAACCGCACCGTTTCTTCTGATTTTAATCTCGCAAAGACAGGGGGCCGGCCGTTACTCTCGCGCAAACAGGTCCAATTTCGTCGATTGTTATTATGCAAATGTTTCGCATTGCGCCGCGCAATCCTCCTGCTCACGGGGTGGACGAATCATTGTTCCGGAATCCGGCCCGGATGAAAGCACCGACCGCTGCCTCTGGAGTTTCCCTTTTGCAGCCATTCACTTTTTTCCGGTTTTCTCTCAGCGATACAATATAAAAAGTGATAGCGATCTCTGGACGGTTTTCTTTTATGAGGGTATCATGTGCTGTAATCCAGGGTAACGTTGATTAAAACTGTGTTTTAATTTTTGGAAGATTCAAGCATATTTTTCGACTTTTTAATTTGGTATAACATTGCTCATTACTGAATATTATTATTTAAAACACCGGTGCAAACTATACTTGTGGCTATGGAGGTCGTATATGTAACCCAAAATCTAACAAATCTTTTACTTTTTGAGTTGACTTGAAATAAAAATCACCTTGAACCGCCTAAAGGTAGGCAATTTCCAAGGGAACTACAGCAAATCGATTATTTTGCTGAACTTTACGATTTAAATTGTCTTTGTTTATATGATAGTGTTTAGTTATAGTGTCTATAACCATACGAAACATATTTCAAAAGTTGTAAAATTTACGCATGAACAAAATTTAATTTTCGTCAAAACCTTATTTTGTAAGCTCATGGATATGAACAAAAAAACTATTCATACATAGAAAATGTTTCAACGAAGAATGTGGTTTCAAATTTATTACGAGGAAGGTCGTTCCGATCAATGCTACCCCGTTCTACGGTACTGCTTCATTACTGGAAGCTAAACAACTGTCCTTTTTACCACATTATTACTTTCCGCAATTACATCGAAAAAACTGAATCCAGGGCCTTGACAATACTTTTAGTCTCAGAGTTTTGGGTTTTCGAAACTTTTATATCGAAACAATCATCCGCACAATCGAATTCACGGCACGGGAATAAATTCGGCCGTTGCATTATGGATGGGCACCGGATGATTCGTGAATAATTTCTTTCACAATGTTGTCCAGCATTGCAATTCCGCCCCCGTGTGTCCGGCTCATGGCAATGCATTCATTTGCAGAACAAGGAATATTCATAGTGCTCCTTTCCGCTGGCGGGATGCAACGATGGCCTATTGAAAAGAATATCAACGTTCTCAAAAAAAAAAAAAAGAATAAAGGAAGCGTTTGGAATTCAGATTAATTAAATACATGGCGGGCCGAATGAGTCTCATTAATGAGACATACCGAATACATTTCCGGGCGGAATAAGTGCTCGTGCCAATCGCAAATGCTCACAAGTTCAATAAAGCGGGAATTTAATATACGTTCATGATAAAACACGAATCCGGTGAAGAAATGTATAGATATCAGCGTTAGCCCTCAAAGCCCCGAGACAGACCTTTTATTTTCAATCCACTTATTACAACAGAAACAAACATGTTCAATGAAAAGCAGTTTTCACCATGATCGATGGGAAGAGTTAGACTTCCTTCGAGTGAGTGGGGTTTACGAACCGGATGTTCAGGTCTGGACATGATTTTCAACCGGAAATAACGAAACCAATATTTCAAGAAAGGTTTCTAGCACATCCCACCGCTCATAGTGAAAATCGCATTTCATTAAATTTTCTGAGTACCAGTCAACTGAAAATAAAAGGTCTGTCCCGGGGCTTTGAGGGTTAATGACAATCAAATTGAGTAACATATTGGGATTTTATTTATTTCTTTATTTTAAATCTTTCTTGAGATCAAACCAAGCTATCGTAGCAACTTTAGAGTCATCACGCCTGAGAAAATAGACTGAAAGATTATTGAAAAAGTTTTGAATGATTCTCCGGAAAATCCCACCAGACATATCTGAGAGGTAATTTCTAAGGATGTCTCTCTTCGATACATTACGCCAGGTATTACTCTGTACATTTTCGACGATTTTCTCCAGAAGTTTCATTAGAATGTAATTCAAGTATTAAATTTCAGTTCTCCGAGTTGTTCGGTGATTCTTTAAATGACTTCCCAACGAATACCTCCTAGTTCAGGATATCTTTGAGAATCCAAACAGTACCTCATTTAATTAGGAATTTAACCGCTAGGTGACACTAGAGGACATGAAACATTTACTTTTATTTTGCAGATATCTCAGGAGCCTGTCCATTCAGAAAGATTACGTCTTGGGCAAAGTTATTGAGTAATGCAAGGGCTATCTATGATCGGGGCCCAGATAGTCGTAGCGGTAAACGCGCAGCTATTCAGCAAGACCAAGCTGAGGGTCGTGGGTTCGAATCCCATCGGTCGAGGATCTTTTCGGGTTGGAAATTTTCTCAGTTAATAACTGTGGAAGTGCTCATAAGAACACTAAGCTGAGAAGCAGGCTCTGTCCAAGTGGGGACGTAACGCCAGAAAGAAGAAGAAGAAGATCTATGATCGAGTTAGTGGATTCAAAATTTTGCCACCAGGCAGCGCTTGTGAGCATGAAACTTTTGTTTTGCAGA
This sequence comes from Aedes aegypti, assembly GCF_002204515.2. Taxonomy (NCBI): domain Eukaryota; kingdom Metazoa; phylum Arthropoda; class Insecta; order Diptera; family Culicidae; genus Aedes; species Aedes aegypti. Next base: position 120,230,570 of record NC_035107.1, read on the forward strand.
TATCGCAGGAGCCTGACCTCTTAAAAAGATGTCGTCTTCGTCAAAGTTGTTCAGTAACTCAAGGGCTATCATTTTTAGGCCAAGAAATTCGAGATTTTGCTACCAGGTGACGCTAGTGACCATGCAATTTTTGTTCTGTGGATATTTCAGGATTCTGACCATTAATAAAGATGGGATCTACGGCGAAGCTGTTCAATAGCTCAAGGGCTACCATTATTCTTGTCCATTACGAAGGCTTAGATTAATGTAGCCTTTGAGTTACTGAACAACTCTGCCATATTTATTATCGACATTCAAGAGATCAATTAAAATCAATTAAACAACCAACGCTCTGGGTCCATCGCTAGCTTTTCAGGCGAATCCTGACCTGAAACCCCTCCCAACCTCCAACTCCGTAGCACTTATGAGGGAGTCGCTGAGTCGGTGGCCTCTCATTAAGTAAGTTAAGGTAAAGATGGGCGAGGCCGGGAATAGCAGTATTCATAGTTTTGCTACACTTGTTTAAGATTGGATAAAGGTTAACTCCCCCCCGCCTTGTTCCTGAAAGCAATCTGGATGAGATTATCAAAGAAAAAACATGAATAAAACTAGTATCTAATCTACGAAGTATACCGTAACCACAGTAACGCTAACTCTGCCAAAGACACCATCTTTTTAACTGGTCGGACTCCTGTAATATTTGCAAATGTTTCATGCTCCCTAGCGTCACACGCTGGCAAAATGTTTAATCAACTAACTTGATCAATGATAGCCTTTGGCGTATTAAACAACTTTGCCGAAGACGCCATCTTTCTAGGTGGTCAGGCTCCTTCCGCAAAACAAAAGATTCATGTTCATTAGTGCTACCTGATGGCAAAATGTAGAATCGATAAGCTCGAACAAACATAACTGAACAACTTTACCATCTCTCTAAGTGGTCCGAATCCTAAGATATAGGCAAAAAAATACAACGCGCGAACCTCGCGCGACAACCGGAACGTTTTTTTTACATTTTGTTAACAACATATTGCATTCAATTTCTTTCTTTATCTTTCTTTCTTTATTGGAGCAGGGAAAACCCCGTTTGAGTAGAGCTTTCTTAAAAGCTCTTTCTCAAATGAGCATAAAACCTCCTCTTCTTTTCATATCAACAGAATACAAATTCAAAATGATACAATTCTTAACGCTAAAGTACACTATAGAACAATACGGATCTTAAAGCTAATCGTTTACATCTACTTATTTAATTATAATGTTACAACAAAATTTTACGGAACTGGTTTTTGTTGGAGACACGGGACAAATGAAAATCGAACGCATGAAAACATTGATTGAAAACGCGACACATACCACTTATAAGCTCATTATAGCCATAGTTTGTACGAAATATTGGAAGACGGAAGAACTGATGAGAACGAAGATCACGACGACGAGTATCAACATTTAACATTTCTAAAATAGTTGGACAATCTATATGAGATTGAAGAACATCGGAAATAAACGAAGCCTTGCCAACTTAACGACGATGTTCTAAAAGATCGAGATCGATCAATTTACAACAATCCACATAACTGGGTAAGTTATGCAGATCGGTTCAAGGAAGACGACGAAGAGCATAACGAACAAATTTATGCTGAACTGCTTCGATTAGTTGAATTCCAGAATCGTAGTATGGAGCCCACACTACAACACCGTACTCCAGAACAGAGCGGACAAGAGGACAGTAGAGTTTTCATGCAGTATATGTCATCGAAGTGCTTGGCGGAACGAAAGATCAAACCCAAGCATTTTAGCGCTTTTGATTTAATATACGCTACATGATCTTTAAAGCAAAGCTTGGAATCTAGCCTAAGTCTTTGATAGTAGACTCTCGTTTAATAGGTATCCCATTAATGGAATATTCGTAGCTTATGATTGAGTGTTTTCGAGTGAAGGTAAGGTTAATTGATTGGGTTTATACATGATTTTACCATCATTTTTTAATGCAATTAGATAATCAGCAATCATTGATCATATGTATTGACTTATTCTTATAGTTTTCTGAGGATTTGAATATTTCTTCAACAAGGCTTTCGTGCAGAAATCATGCTCAAAATATTATCTCAATAGAATTATATGTTGTTTGTTCAACTAAATTAAAGTTATTCTGACGGTCTATGATGTGAAACCGTGTCCCCTCATTAGAAAAGCTCATGTCCTCCAAGTTTAAAATTACATCAGTTTCGTTTCAGGGTGTTCATTTTACCACCAGTACCCCTATATGTAAATCGCCAAACTACAATATCAACTTCAAATTCATGTTTGGTGGAACCATCAACGAGTCAGATATTAGAAGAATTTTCAATTCCTTCGTGAGTCGAAATGAAGCCGCGGGCCATAAGTTATCAACCCTTGATGTTCTAGAAAACAAGTCAACTTCTCCAACATTCAAAAATCAATTCCATCCTTGAAAGTGAAATTGAATCTTCAACCTTTGCATTCTCAATACTTCAATAATCACTAATCCGATCTAACCTTGTATTCTTCCTTAAAACCTTCGAGCATTTAACTCCCCCAACATCGAAAACGAGATTCATACCAGAACCCTAATTATTTACTGTAATTTCATTACGATCTCCAGCAGGCGACCATTTCTCCAAACAGCAGCAGCAGCAATGGCCCTTAACAAAACAGCTGCCAGAAACCAATATTGAAGATTGGTACCGCCGTGGCTCATAAATTCCGCTGCACATAAGTCAGTTAGCTGTCGGATTTTGGCCGGATGACCGGGAGATTGCAAATCATAACGCACCGTCGTCATCATCGTCGTGGCCATCGCCATATTGCCGGCGCTTAATGACTCTTAGGATATTCGCGTGATTTACGTAGACATAGCCCCCCTTGCCGTTATGTTCCTCTTTTGCAGAGATTCCTAATCTGTGGTCCGCGGACCCAAACATTGGCAGATGTTGCCAAAGATATCAATTATGGCGGAATAATTGGAAAAGTTCTGCATAGCTATTGTTGGAATTTCAAATTATTTCCGAAATGCATGACTTGTTCCATTGGAATATTCCACAATTCCAATTCTTTACAAGTTATTGGCAGAAGCCTTATTACAGTCTATGCGGATTCATTCATCATTCAGGAAGCATTCCACGTGACACGTGATATATGTAGTAGATATCTGATTTAGTTTAGATTTTTGGGAGGATTCTGGACCAATTTTTCGAGGTCTAGTTTCATTTTCCAACGGATTTTTTCATCTAAATAATTTAACACGTTCCTTAAAATATCTGTAACCAATTCCACAGGTAATATACAGTATAGCACATAAAAAAATGCGAAAATTGTTTGAAAATTTGTTGTGTATGATATATTCAACACAAGCGTTATTTTCATTGTTTTTACTAATACAGTCGCCTCTCCACATCTCGATATCGAAGGAACCATCGAGATAGGGAGAGATCGAGACAAAGAACAAATGTTTAAAGAATACTAGATTGAAAAACACTCCGTTGCCAAGAAAGTAATACACAAACAAACGTCAGTTTGCGCTCCTAATTTGTTTTGAACCCCAAAACTTTGGTCTAGTAACCTTCGACATTGGTCATATCGACATACGGAGGAAAAATTGAGAACGAAAAATCAACAGAATCACATCGAGATATGGAGATATCGAGATAAGGAGGATATCGAGATATGGAGAGTGAAAATGTATGCAGACTGAAGGGACTTATGAAATCATTGACATAGGGAGAGATATCGAGATGTAGAACATCGAGATGTGGAGAGTCGACTGTAAATGTAATTTCTGCTTATTGTAGTATATTCTGACATAACTTCGCTATCCAGGACAATTTTTGTCATATTTTTCTTACTGTCCTAAATAATGTAATAAAGCAAAGAAGTTCAAAGGTTTTGTCCGCCCAAAGCTAGAAACAGCGTGTGATTGTCGTATACTCTGATGTTAAACTTTCCACCTTCAAAAATCACACTTTATTGTTGTAAATTTTAGTTTGTTTGGTATCAGAAGACGGATGAGTTCTTAAAGAACGTGTTTTTCATGGTCACAGTAAAATATTTGGCTAGGGTCATCGTTTTGAGGGCATTTGCGCCTTATATGTTTGATATGCCTTTATTTTTCGTTAAAGTTGAATAAAAAATAAATACGGAGGCCTATAGGGGGAGATCCCCCAGTACCGGACACTTAGGCCACTAAATTCATAACTCGAAAAATATTGATTTTATGGGCTCGTGTTACCCATTTATGATAAATATTATCATTTTTATAGTGTACAAAAATAAATTTGAAAATATAAATATGAATTTTTACATTGTGTTTTGATGATGTATTTTAGTACCAAATTGATCGATCTTGAAAGGTGGCACCCAATACCGGACACGATCTGGAAATGCCTCGAATTCTGTAAATTTGAACATCATTGAATGTGTACACTATAGAAATAGTCTATAATTACCAATTCAAAGCAATTGCAACACTTACAAAAATAATTTGAGTTTTTCTTAGTTTGCAAGATGCCTATCAAAAACCTCTTTCATATATGATGAAAAATAGCATATTTTACGATGTTGTTATGAATGTTCATTCTTCTTAATTTTATTGCATGTTTGATACCATGGTCGACGGAACCCATGAAAAATGAAAGTATTTTGTGACACTGATGCAATAATTACAAAGATATCATATAACAAATCAAGCTGTCCGAAACTGAAGGACAGGAGGTGCTTAACCAAAATTGTAATTTGTCCATATTTACTTCAATTATGGTACAAAATACATTCATACTATCAATTTAGGATAATGTTTGATCATGCTTGCGGGATCCAAAGTATTTTTTCATATTCAAAATAATTACTAAATAGGCTCAAAATTAAGAAAATACGTCAATTTTTTAAAGATTTTCAAACTTTTCTACTTTTTTAAAAAGGGATGCATATTTCAAGGATGTGTTATTCTACTCAAACATTAGTCTACATAATAGCTTTCTTTTCTACTAATACACCATCTTGATTGGACCATGATTTCTCAATGTTTCAATTTTGTCCGGTATTGGGTGCTGTCCGGCACTGGTGGATCTCCCCCTACCATATTTTTAGGGATGAAATTTATTCCTTCGGTTAAAGACAACTTATATCAATACTAGCTCATAGGTTTTGAGCAAAACGGAGCCGCTTATCAAACTTATATGATGGTTCAATCAAAACTCTCCAAAAAGGGCCGTTTTTTTCGAAAATATGTTCAAGTCTCCAATGACCCAGGTATGAACCAATTCTATCATTTGATATGGGCGTATGCTGGAGGCAAGGCCTTTGAAGAATCTCACGCCATCGTTGATATTTTAGAAGCTTTCTTCACAGAGATATTGAACTCGACGTCCGCATGATAATATTATTTTCGCATTTTTTTTATGGGCCATACTGTACATACATTTCTTTCAATATCTGAGAATTCACAAAGATTTTTATTTGATTTTTTTAAATAAACCTTAAAAAATGAAAATCTTTTGAAATCACGGAAAAATTCTTTTACCAGACTTTTGTACTTATGGAAAGATTTAGGTTTCCGTGGTTATTTGTAGAATCCTCCAGATTTTTATAGGAATTTTCTTACACGATCTGTGATGCATTCCAGAAGTAATCAATGTTTATATTGCAGGCAAATCCCTATTTTTTTATATAAATTTCTATTCTAGGAACAATTATTTTGAGAGGCCCGGGAAAGTTATATCACAGCTTCAAACAGGTTGGGAATCACTGCCCTATTGTCACGAACGGTAACATGCAAACACGTGACCCGACCGCTGGCTGCTGGATGATATTCTCTGTTTGACCCAAGCCTTCGAGAACCCGGGACACACATCAACGCGCATTAGCAGGCCGTAAACCTCGAAGAATGCATTTGTATAACTTAACCCACGGATTCAACATCGAACCAGACAGGTCCAATACGTTATGCATTATTAGCTGATCCCGAAGCCAAGGCTTCTCGCCGTGGCCCGAGAGGATTTCCCTGGCCAGAATGGTGGGGATTTTAGTTTTAGGCGGTGCATATTGAATCAATATCACCTAACAGGACGAAACTGGCGACTGCAAGCGCTAGGAACTGCATCCCTAAGGCGGAGAAGGAGAGACTTATAGGGTTTCGTCGCACCCGTGATGAATGTGGAAAGTGCCTAGAGTAAACATTGTGCAAGGCTGCTTTGGTTGATTTATCGGAACGCTATGCGATGGGATCTTGAATGTAGCAGTATTGGGACCGAAATAAGGCGAATGTGGACTGATGTTGAGACAATCGATCAAGTGGTAATATCTTTTCTTGTTAGTTAATCCAACATCTAGAGATATGATTTGGAATGACAAAAAATAGACAAGGAAAAATATCGCTAAACTATTCTAAGTGACCTAAACCTAAGTACAATGAAAGACTCTCATTTTCGTCTTTGTTTTATTTGTCTTCAATTTTACAAAAAATTTTTAAATGTACAAAAATACAAAATTTGATCAAACCACTTGCCAAGGACATTGTATTTCGATCTATAGAGGGATTCCACGGAGGCATGCAAGTCGATTCTGATCGACCATTTCAAAAATATCTGAAACTTTGCACAGTTTTTCAGTTCTATCTAAATCGTCATTTTCCGATATCAAATCTTCAAGTTGAGTCACGACTAACTTTTCAAAAGGGTGTATGTGAAAATGGTTCAAAAATATTCAAAAAGCTGCACAGCAAAAACGGTTCGTTCGATTGTTAGACAACTAAAGAAACAAAGTTAGACAACTAAATAAAGATTCCAAAAAAAATACACACAGCAAAAAAAATTTTTTTTTTGCATTAAAAAACATCATTTTTGTCACAAAAACTCAAATATCTCAAAACCCTATCGGAATACCAACGTAATTTTTTGAGGGAAAACGGTCCATTATATTAGCTATCTACCATAAAAATTTGGTGATGGTAAGCCAATAAACAAAAAAGTTATGACATTTCAAATATTTCACAAATTTGACACTTAGTGAAATTTTTTTTTTTTTTTCATTGTTAATTTTTTTTAGGACCGCAGTTTGTTGCTGAATTTTTTGTTAAGGGTACCACATGAGGTTAACAAGTTGTTTTCATGATATTTTATTTAATTATTCATAACTATTATAGCATCTATTAGAAAGTTAGACGCGATCCAGTGTTGTGATCTAAAGTCTTGATAGTGTCATATTTTTTATTGTACGTAACTGAAGAAAAATTCTCTCAATAGTGTTGAAACCTTTTGCTAAAAGAAACCTATAAGAAATCTAATATTGAAGACAAAAGCTACAAAAAAAGTTTTCTATACAGGTATACGACTAGTTTACCTGCAAAAAGTTTACCTCGTAGAGAACAAGGCGGGTTCATACCCAGGTGATCTAGTATACGTAAAGCAGGTCGGTTTTCTCGGCGCTGGTTTTCTCCACAAAGTTAAAATCTGATTACACCTGGGTATAAACCCGCCTTGGTAGAGAATAGACTTTGTTAATCATATTTGGGAGAAAGCGAGTAACTTCAACAACATCAAAAACATGATAGGTACATACCATGAACATACTCACGAAAAAGCTAAAAATATACTACCACTATGGTTATAAAAGATTTAATTGTAAAATTTTTCTTCAGTCAAGCAAACGACACCAAACTAGTCAGTAAAAACTTAAAAGTGATTTTGTTTATTAAAGTCTAACGAGCCACATGAGTAGTCGCTTTCTCAACAGTTGCAGGCCGTTTGCAGAAAAAAAGTGTTCGAAAGAGCTACGAAATCTCACCGAAAGCACTGAAAGCACTGAAAGCGGCTGGTTATGCTCCAATGTCTACATTGAATACAAATTTACGCATCTGTACGTCCTGCCGTTTAAACGTTGACAAACGGGCAATCTGTACATCATCGGTGGATCAGGTTGCAGGAAGTTCGAAAACAACAACAACTGAGGAATTACTAGATGCACCGACAACAACTGAGGAGTTACCAGAAGTACCAAGTGCAGATAGTCTTGCCACGGTACCATCAGCGACATCTGTTTCAACAAATCAATCAGAAGATGAGTGCATCCAGAAGGTCAACATCGAACGCTTCAACGAAGGGATAGCTGGAATAAAAGTGACTCCGATTAAATGGACGAAGATGGGTTACGTCAATTATCCCGAGAAAAAATACCGTGAAATCAACGAAGCTGTACGAAGAAATCTCTTCAAATTAGGACCTGAGGATGTGGAAAATACAGACTACGATGAGGTAATTATGAATATGAAGGAAAGGTTCTCGAATCTAGCCACGACAAGGAAAGAAAAATTATTGATTTTGTCGATGCTGCCAAGCTCGTGGTCTATTCAAGACGCCATTGATGAGTTCAAAACCAATAGAAATACAGCAAAAGAGGCAAAACAATTCAAAAATAACTGTCTTGCAACCAAAAATGCTAGGTCGAGTACTTCATTAACAGATGAGACAAAAGAAAAAATAATTCAATATTTTGAAGACGATGAAGTAAGTAGAGCTATGCCTGGCCAAAAAGATTATGTATCTGTAAAAAAAGATGGAACGCGTCAAGCAATTCAAAAACGATTAATGATGACTACTTTGAAAGAAGCGTATACACGCTTCAAGGAAATTAACGAAAATATAAAGGTAGGTTTTTCCTTCGTCCAAGGCAATGCAAGCTTCTATCCAATTCAGGAACACATAATGTATGTGTGTGCACAACACACGAAAATATTAACCTAATCTTACATAGTTTGGAAAGAATCAATTTATCGAAGGATATTAAAATGTTAACTGGTAGTCTTTTGTGTGAAAATACAACATCAAATTGCTATCTACGATCTTGTTCGGATTGTCCAGATTCTTCATCATTGGAAAATACTTTATTCGCTGAGTTTGAAGAAAATTATATTGATCAGTTATCATTTGAGCAATGGGTGACCACGGATAGGTGTGACCTAGAAACTATTGTAAAACCTGTAGATGAGTTTGTGTCATTTTTTTGCTTGAAATTAGAAAGTTTAATTCCTCACGACTTTATTAAAACAGAGCAATCCCGCTTTTTAAAAAAATACGAAAAATACATTACAAGATGGTGAATTTTTAGTCATTTGTGATTTTTCTGAAAACTATAGCTTTGTATTGCAAGATGAAGTGCAGTCCCATCACTGGAACGTACAACAAGCTACAATTCATCCATTCGTTATTTATTTCAATGGAAGTACGCAAATTGAACATTTTAGTTTTATTGTAATTTCCGAAGATTTAAGACACGACTCAGTATCGTATGATTAACTTTTTACGCGTTGATAAGGATAAAGAAATCAGAAAGATATATTTCATGTCTGATGGAGCAGCATCGCAGTACAAAAACCGTAAGAATTTTTCGAGCCTATGTCAATTTAAATCAAAGTACGGAATTGATGCAGAATGGCATTTCTTTGCTACGTCACATGGCAAAGGTCCTTGTGATGCTATTGAAGGAACCATAAAGCGCATGGCCACAAGAGCAAGTTTAGCCAAAGAACGTGAGCATCCAATTAAAACTGCAAAAGAACTATTTGATTGGGCGAATCGCAGAAAAGAAGAAGATTTAACAAAATTATCATTTTGTTTTACTACTACTGAAGAGTACGAATTAACGGCATCAGAGCTCAACGAGCAATATAATAACGCGAAAACGATCCAAGGAATTCAAAAATTTCACTGTTTCATTCCATTGTCAGAAAATAAAATTGAAGCAAAACTATACTCGAACTGTACTGATAATGATGCAAAAGTGTTCGATATTGTTAAAAAAATTGAATAACAATAAATAAATAAATAAGTATTAATAAAATGTTTTCATGATCTCATAACGCATACCCAAATCCAAAACTTTTAAAGTTTATATATAACATTTAGAAACTCATCGATCATACTCTAAAAAAAATATCCTGGTGAAAAAAAATTTTATTTTCGTGTAATCTGTTAATTCATTTTAATTTATACATATACACATATACATATAATATTTATACATATACATAATATTTATACATATACATAATATTTATACATATAATATACATAATACTAATGAATACATGAAAACGACTTGTTTAATTCACGCAAGGCCCTGAACAATAAAATCAGCAACAAACTGCGGTTCCCGTAATAATTTACACCGAAAAAAAAATTTTTTTTTTGTACTAAATGTGAAAATTGTGACATGTTTGAAATGTCATAACTTTTTTGTTTATTGGTTTACCATCACCAAATTTTTATGGTAGATAGCTAATATAATGGACCGTTTTCCCTCAAAAAATTACGTTGGTATTCCGATAGGGTTTTGAGATATTTGAGTTTCTGTGACAAAAATGATGTTTTTTAATGCAAAAAAAATTTTTTTTTTCTGTGTGTATTTTTTTTGGAATCTTTATTTAGTTGTCTAACTTTGTTTCTTTAGTTGTCTAACAATCGAACGAACCGTTTTTGCTGTGCAGCTTTTTGAATATTTTTGAACCATTTTCACATACACCCTTTTGAAAAGTTAGTCGTGACTCAACTTGAAGATTTGATATCGGAAAATGACGATTTAGATGGAACTGGAAAACTGTGCAAAGTTTCAGCTCAATAGAAAAAAATGAATTAAAAAATTTACCAAATTTTGGTGCTGTTGCTTGGAATCACTCTATAGCAAGAAAGTTATCAAAAAATTTAGTATTGTACTGTAATAATTGAAAGAGAGTAAGAGAGGAGAGAATCTCTAAATGTTAGATAGGAAGTTTAGAAAAGTTCAACAAAAATTTAAAATGATATAAGAAATTTCATGGAAAGCATTACATAACGTTGACCAAATGCAAACTTCTACAGTCAACTCTACATAACTCGATATTGAAGGAAACATCGAGTTAGGGAGGTATCGAGTTATAGAACACAAAACCAGTGCAAATGCGATCCAAGGAACCATCGAGGGTTTAGGGACAAAATGTCGAATGCCAAAATGTCGAATTCCAAAACGTCGAAAGCGAAGGTTTTTGGACAGCTTGCGTTGCTAAGGAAAAAATGGTTGCGATGTGGACATCGTTGGAAACAGCAACATTTTCAATTTTCATCATAGTAAGCATAGAACAAAATGTCACTCTTCAACTATTTTTGACGAGGAAAGAAGCACCTTGTGCAGCTAATAGAGATTGAAGCTTTAGATGTGCAGAACTGATCAAACCATTCAACCTTGATGTTGGAGAATATAGGTTCGTGGGTTGAGTTACACCTTCAGCAACGCATTCCACAGATTTCAAAGTTGTGGGAAAGAGCGTATTATTTTCTTTTCCCAATAACTTCAATCCTTTTTCAACCCTTCCTTTACAAACAAATGCCTGTCGATTAGATACTAACTGACTTATCAATTAGTTTCGTCTCTCTTCATATTCCATGAATGTGTTAGTGTTAGTTAGTGTTAACACTCTTGTAGTTTGAAGTTTGCGTTATTTAGCAAATAAGTTAACTTATTACAGTTTGATCGTTGCAGTATCGAATTGAGCTCTATATGTTGGTTTATTTTTTGCAGAGAATTTTTGTAGTTAAACAAAATAGTACTTAATGATAAAAACGACACAAGTATTAATTGTCGAGTAAATGAAAACCAAATTAAGAAGAATATCCTTCAAATCCAACTCAGTAATAACATTGAAGAAATATATTTTTCACTGCATTGACTATTCAAAACATTATTAAAAGTAAAACGCAAATATTTTACGTTAAATTTTCATCTGTTTTCTTCATTTTCCTCCAATTAACATCGAATAGATAGAGGTTTTATCAGACATTCGCTTTTTTTTTTCTTTTCGACATCTTGTCCCTTCGACATTCGATTTTTTTTATGTTTTGTCTTTCGACGTTTTGTCACCGAACCACCATCGAGGTAGCCATGAAAACCAACTTTTACTATGGTTCTCGATATCGAGATACGGAATATCGAGTAAGCGAGAGTTGATTGTGTCAAAAAACTGAAGCGATAACTACCGTTTTGATTCATATTACGGACAGCTTCAAATTCCGGACACTCTACTTTGTATGGGAAACATTTCACATGAAATGTTTCAATTTTTGCCGTTCAAAAGTTCGCAATTTCGAGGCTTTTTTTAGTAAGCTCTATCCATAAATATCTTCGAAAATTTATAATGCCCAACTACCTTGGATGTCTATTTAGTTGTTTGACGATTTCAATTGATGATTTGACTGCTCCATTAATGATTATCATGAGCTGTCCGGAATTCGATTCAAAGTGTCCGGAATATGAGGCAAAAGTGAGGAAGCGTCCGGAATAAGAATCATGCAAAGGCCACACATTTTGATTTATTTAAAATTATTCAAGTTGCCGAAGCGTATTCTTTACCCACCATTCGAAAGATAAGGGCTTTCTACGCTCGATAACGCTAAGGTATCATACATAATGATTTATTTTGTATGCTCTATGCTGGGTTATACTTCACTGAGTCCTTAAATGTCCGTAATATGAATCAAAACGGTAGTTTGAAAAGAAATGAACCAAAATCGAATCTTTCTAAGCGATTTTTCGATCCTTAAGAAGGAAAAACTTCAGCAGAAAATTTCTAGGAAATTTTTTAGATTTTTTTTAGAATTCTGTGAAAAAAATCCAACAAGAATCTTTATACAAGTATTTTTGATTTACCGTTTTGACTCATATTCCGAACACTTAAGGCCAACAGTGATTTCAAACGCATCAAATAGGCATAAATTTGCTGATATTTGTGAAAATTTCAATTTCTACGCAAAGTCTAACTGTTAGCTGTTGGGTGTGCCGATAAAATTGTTAAGTTTACCTTGTTTAGTATTGTTTTTACGTAAAAGTATGGAACAACATTTTGATTCAAATGCCGAACACTGTGTTCATTCTGTCTCATATTCCGAACACCTTGACTCAAATTCCGAACAGCATGAATAAATCGTATTCAAGGGAATAATTTTGCAAATAAATTTATCTGAGCTAGTTTTACTGGTCTTGAACTAGAGAATCATCACTACTCCAAAGGTATACAATAGATTGGAAGACGTTAAAAAAGAATTGCAATTAACTGCCATTTCCCTGTAATTTGATGACATATTTCAGCGAAACATTTCAACCACATCGCCATACAAAAACCGAGTGTTCGGAATATGAGTTCGAAATTTGAGACAAAACGGTACTACTTTGCTCCATAGTGATAGTAATTAAACTGCATCGCAATATAGATATGCATAAAACGGAAGTGTATGTGTGAGCAGTATCGAATTTTGCTTCGTTATTAGACAACATAATGAACAACATTATTTTTTGATTATGTCAGCCCCTTTTTATGAAATTCTTGATTTTTTAAAGTAAACTGATTAGATAAAATTGATTATTGAGCATCATTGAATTCTGAGATGATTGTTATTTTCACCTTTTTGAAAATGACACGCTAAAAAAATTCACATTAGACAAGAAAAATTCATGTTAGAAATTTGTTTTATCCTCAAAAGTGCCTATCTCGGCGATGTATGGACGGTTGGTAGCAAAAATAATAAGTTATCTTGAGACAAAATTTCATCCAAACAAAATATTGTATTTTTTTTTAGATCGACTTAAAATTTATAAAAACAAATTTCAGTGTTTTAGTATTTTCATTGAAAAGTTTACTTTAGACAATTTTCTACAAGTCATTCAAACAACACTTTTTGTAGGAGTTTCCATATTTTGATAACATTATTTTGTAAAAAAAAAATCAGTTGAAAAAGCTTGGCCCTTTTCAAATGATAGTCCAGATAAATTTTGAAAAAAAATCTATGATGAAAAGTGGCTTATTTTGTCAAGCTCTATGCAAAATGCGTCAATAGTAGGTCAAGCGAACTCATGCACAATAAATAATTTAATATTTCTTTCATTTTACTTTATAGTAGAGGTTGAAGTCTTTCGTTTTACATCAAAAGATCGAATATAGGACTATTACGTTTTTTTTGTTCTTAGCTAATCGACCGGGACCGGAACACTAATAGAAAACTTAAAGAAACTTCCAGCGGAAATTTGAAATATTCGAAAACGAAATGAGAAAATTTCTAGCAGAAAGATACAAACAATCTCCACAGACGTCCTTGAAGAAATGTTTGGATAACTGTTTGCCGGCATTATAAGAAGAATCTCTAAAAGAATTTATTAAGGAATTTTGCAGGAATCGCAGGAAGAATCATTGGAGTAATTTCACCACAGGAATACCTGTGGAAATATTTGAAAAATACTTCATAATAATAAGAATGTGATAGAAATCCCTCAGTAATTCTCACAGTACTCGTTGGAAAAATCCCTGTAGAAATTTTTGAATAATCCATCTTTTTGGATAAGCTTATGGCAGAATCGTGGAAAAAATCTTAAAGAAGTCGCAGGACGTTAATTATATGTATTCTTGAATGGAACCTTGGAAGAACACATGGAGCAATCCATGAAGGAATCTCTGGAATAGTCTCTATAGATATTCATTTAAAAATAAAATGTATAATCCTTGGAGGAAATATTGACACCAATTAGAAGGATTGTTTCAGAAATTCCCATGAATTCCTAAACCTAGAATATCTAGATGACTTTTTGAAGAAAAAAAAATACTTGAAAATCAGTTGGATACCTATGTATTAAGTTCCATCAATCTGTAAGAAATCCCAACAGTATTTTTAATGATTCTCTGGAGGAATGTTGGAGAAACTTTTCGATGAATCCCTGGAATGATCCTTGGAGGAATTCCTTCAGAAATTCCAGAGCAATCCCTAAAGAAACACCTGGACGAATTCCTCAATGTTTTGTGGAGGTATTTCGATGATTTTTATTCAAAATATTTTGTAAGTAACCTATATGAATTAAAAAAGAAATAAAAGAAAAAACAACCTGGAAGATTCATCCCAGGAGAAGTTTTTAGAAAATTCCCTTTTTTATTGATTGAAATGCTGGAGATATCTATACAGTAATTCCTGAAGGGAACTCTAGAGATGTATTCAATGTAATCTCGGAAAAAAAAATTAACAGAGTTGTCGGAAGAAATCCTGAAGGAATTCATAGCGAAATTTATGGGGAAAATACTTGAAGAATGTTTGGTGAAAATACCAAGAGGGATTCAAAAATAAAAACGCATGGAGAAGTCGCAGAAAAAATAAAACAAATTTTGAGCCAACACTTCATTGATGTCTCACAAACTTCCCTGAAAAAATAATAAAAAAAACGCATGGAGAAGTCGCAGAAAAAAAATGGGCAAACCCTTCATCAATGTCTTTAAAACATCCCTGAATGATTGAATTTGCTGAAACTCCTGCATATTTTGTTCTACGAATAACTAGATGGAAATGAAATAATATTTCATTTTAAGGGTTACAAATTTCATCTCGTTTGGTGTTAGTTCACCGAAACTTATACCAAAAAGACAACTTTCTGTTTCCGAAGAAAAAAATCCACTAAAATTGAGTCAAGGACTAATATAAAAAAATACTCAAATATAATGAAACTTTCGCCAAGAATTACTAATTTATTTTGAGAAGTCCGCAACATCGTTGTATATTTTTGCCTGAAACCCTAAAATATATAATAGTTACCTTTTTTTAGATTTCCACAAATTTATGCTCAATTTCTGTTAGGAATTTCAGCAAAAATTTTGTCAAGAAGAGTACACTGCTTGTTTACAGATAATTTTTGACTGATTTTGCAATAGGAACTGCTGGTTGTCAATATAAAAAATCAAAAAGTGAGTATTTAGAACTTTTAAAATAAAATTTTCTTAATTGTTCGATTTAAAATGTTTAGCGCAATTCCTTTAAAATTTTCAAATGTAACTGAAGCGCTGAACATTTTAGTGACACTTTTGATAAATATTTTGGTGGTATTTTTTATGAGAATTCCCGGAGAAGAAAATTATAAAATGTTTTCAGCAAAACTATGTTAAGGTGAAACAGTTTTGTATCCAACTTCCAAGATTGCACTAAAACTTCAAAGGCACTAATCTCGCAAAGGAAGGATCTGACAACAGTGTACTTTTTTTTTTCGCTTTGTGCACTAGCAGAAAGCTTAAAATAAGATCAGGAACGTTTGCCTACTATTTCTCCAGTTTAGTGACTTTGAAAGCGTGTGTAGGGGCACAAGTCGGCCATTGTTACGGCCATATTTGGATTTCTCCGGCAGATTTTTATGATTTTATCAGTTTCTTTGTAAGATTTAAGGAATTTCCAAACAAATTTTTGGAGGATAAATTAAGCAAAAATTTCTGATAGAATTTAATAGGTAAATTCCTGGAACTATTTGCGATGCAAAAAAAAAATACATGCTGAAGTTTTTTTACGCGTATAAAAAAGCGTTATTAAAAAAAAAAATGTAAAAATCCTGCGCTAGATTGTCTTATACAAAACAATGGTCTACATTATGATTCGTATGGTCATGAAACGTCGAAAAACACGAAAACTTAATTAACGTATTTTTTTTTTAAACGACGCGGTTTTAAACGTCATTTAAAAAATAAACACTTCAGTGTATTTGTTTAAAATATTGTAAGGAGATTTACAAGTTACTTTTTTGAATATTCAACACATAGATACAAACGAATTCGTGAGCATATACACGGGTGACCGATACCGATAGTGCGATTATTACGCGAACCGGACACAATTGATCCGGATTCCGTCGCTCGCCCCAAAGGAACAATCAACAGATTCAACGGTGATAATAAATCTTCGAGTTGTTTAGTAGAATACCTATAAGTAGATGAAAAAACCGAATTTAGTACTATACCATTTAATTCCACTAGAGTTTGTCAACTGTAAGGCCGTCTTCAGTGTCGTGTACTAGACTCGGAAAATTCGGAAATTCTAAAAAAAATACTCCTAGAGATTATGTTCATGCACAATTCGGAAGATTCTGATGGCTGCTACAAAGGTAAAATATTGAACCTACAAGAAAATCGATTCATTTGCTCAAAATTGTTTTCAGCATTTCTATAACTTGATCACCTTTATAAAAAAAAAATCTTTTTAGAAAAGCTTTCGATTGACGCAAATTATTTCTTAGTTTACTCTCTATTATATACTAATTACAGAATATACTTAAATACAGAAAAATCTGCATATATAACAGCTCTGTCCTGGATTGCAAACGCATGGCTCCAAATCAACGATTCTTGTTATCACTTCGCTCTAACTAGTCTATCTAAACGACTCACGTCTACCGGCTTAGCTGACACATACTCTCGCCAACCAATAATAGCCGACTGTCCCCCTTTGCACCGCACACACCTTTCCACAAACGGCTAGACAGTAATGTGCGCACTTGCGCAGAGGAGACAAACAACGCCAATACAATAAAGATAGGAAACGATAGTTAACTCGCTCGCCCCAAGCTGTGTGTGAGAGAATAGCCCCATCAAAAGCTATAGGCTACCTACCGCTTTTTATTCCCACCTGATCATGTGTGTGGCGATCATGACTCTAGAGCTTTGCTGATTAATTATTTTCAGAAGGCGATGATGATGGATAACGATGGGGTGAGTCACCCAAGCCAATCGCGTCTAGCAGCGGCCAGCTCCCCCTTCATCAGTCAGGATGGCCGAGCGGTCTAAGGCGCTACGTTCAGGTCGTAGTCTTCTCTGAAGGCGTGGGTTCGAATCCCACTTCTGACAACTATTTTTTGGGAGGGGGTCTTGGGTGATCCGAGAATAATCGACAGAGGGAAGAGGAACGAATCGCGAGGTAAAATTTTCATTAATCCATTCCACCAACCAACCCACCGAACAGTGTGGGAAAACTGCTGTTCGCATTAATTTTGCAACTTGCTGATTAATTTTCTGTGATTTTCCGCGATTAATTGAGTGTATATATGCGCATAAATTCGGCGGTGTTTGGTGCTGCATGCCAGAGTTAAGTACTTTTTTTTCGGGTGAAACAAAACGAAGCAAGTGTGAGTATCTGTTCAACATGGGCGGATGAAGGTACGTTTGAAATGGGACACTATGAATTCCATATATAATTCCAGGGTGTTTGACGTGTTTTTAGAGTCTACCGAATATGTTTGTAGTCATGATGTTATGCTCGTTTGGCTACACGTTTGACAGTTTCTTTGGGTACAGTTGTCTTCGCTTTCAGTCATTGGGTGGTAGAATAAAAAATAATTAAGTTTAGTTTACTACATACTAGGTAGTAAATGCTACATGTGAAATACGAGTGGGACATGTTTGTATCGCTTTGCTACACTATACCTTCCGAACATACTACAAATCGAGTTTTAATTATGGGATAGAGGAAACTGGGTAGATTTTCCCGGATAAATTTGAACCCTGACCATTTTTACGAGATATAACAACAACAGGGTGTCTACTCGTTAACTGAAATGAAATTCCCTGATATTTCCAGGTTTTATAAATTAGTTCCATGTTCAAGAAATACTCTAATTTTATATGACCAAAACAAACTAATGACAATTTTAAAAAGTGTTTTAAAGTGTATTCACTCATCTAGACATTTTAAAGCAATGTGCTAAAAATATTAAAGCTTGTACAGTGACCCCACGCAGTTGAATCACCCACAATTTATGAATCAGCTGACTTCAAAAGACAAAATTATTATCAAACTTGTCACAAAACATCACAGAATTATTTTTACGCATAGTTTCTTATCAGTAAAAATAATTCTGTGATGTTTTGTGACAAGTTTGATAATAATTTTGTCTTTTGAAGTCAGCTGATTCATAAATTGTGGGTGATTCAACTGCGTGGGGTCACTGTATCGAATAGTATATGAATTGTATTTAATAATGATGGTGTTATGTTTTATTTTATTTGAAAAAGTTCTGTCCATCATCGTGTTTAGAACACGAATAATAAAGTTCCCGTTCAATCGAACCCGACCTGTATAACATTTACAAATGTGGTAGTTTAGGTGAATGATTAATTGTTTGCATTTCATTCAAAAACTATCAAGAGCTCTGAATAAATCATGATTGTAAAAAAATAATTCAAAGTTGTTTAAATTCCAGATTACTTATTCAGAATCGTTTTTTTGAAATGGAATATTTTCCAATAATTTTAGAAATTGTTCATGAAGCATGGCTGAGTGTAATGAAAATAGAAAATTCAGAAACCTCTTGCTTGTAAGAAGAGACCAAACAGTAATCAAAAAACAAATTGAGACCTAATAGGAACCAGGAGAAAAAAGTCTGATTCTGAGACCTGACATTTCTCTGAGATTTGAATTTCTCTCCCGGATTTCATTTAATGATTATTTCCCATAAAACCACTTCAAGAATTTTCCCAAGGAATTTCTCCAAGAATTTTATTTTGGATATCTTTAAAAAAACATCGTCCAAAAGCTCCCGTTTTAAACATGTTGCAATATTCTACCTGAAATGTCTCCAAGGATTTCTCAGGATTTCCTACATAATTGTCCTTCAGAATTTCTTCAAGATTTTGACTAGGAATTTCTCTAAGGATATCTTGAGAAATTACTCCAGAGATAGCTTCTAAGATTTATTTGGAAATTCCAGAAACAAGAAATTTCACTAACAGTAACTCCTCCAGTAAATTTTTGAGATTTCTCAATGAAGTTTTCACAAGAGTTTTTCCAGCAAATATTAGAGTAACCTCTAAAGAAACTTGTATAAGTTCTTAAGTCATTCTTGATAAATAAGGATTTTTAGAAAAACTCTTGACAGAACTTAAGAGTAATTGCTAAAATTATTGAAACAAAAAAAAACAGATCAATATTGAATCTCTGTGAAGCAACTCCTTGAAAAACTAAATCGCTACGAAATTGTGTAGGAATTATCGCAGGATTTCTTGGAAAAACCGCTGTAGTAGTAACTAATGTGGAATCTTAGATGAACTTTTGAGAATTCTATTGTATTTTTTATTAGATTAATTGAGGAATGTTTGGAACAACTGTAATCCTTGGATGAAATACAGAGGAAATTTCAAAAATAAATAATAGAGAAACTGAACCACGAAACACAGGTCGACTATGAAATGTTCTCAATAGGTTTACTGATTAATTACTCGAGGAATTTTTGTAACAATTCTTTGGAGTGAATGTGGACATAATGGCGTAGAAATTCTTAAAACAATCCCTGAAAGCTTATGAATTAACCTTTGCGGGCTTCTTGGAAGATATTCTGTGGGAATCTTTGGAAGATCGGATAGAGTTACAGCTGGAAAATTCAGTTGAAGAATTAGTGAAAAAATATCTCAAGGAAGTCCTAGAATAGTCTTTGAAAAAAAAAAAATTAAAGTAATCCCTAAGGCAGTGATGCATTTTGAACTGAACGCGAGCCAAAAGTGAACTGAACGCGTTCTAATTTTGCACGAGAACCTAGCAAGCATTGAACTCTTGTGCAAGATTCTGCACCTGCTCAAGAACGGCCCGTTCACTTCAAAATGCACAATGAAGCTGAAAACACGAAAAACACTACATCATAACATATTGAATTCCAATCGTTACAAATATATGGCACCTTAAATGTTTCCTAACATCTTTGCAAAACTTTGCAACATTGAAATAAGTCGTGTGTCTGCCATGACGACAGTTTTCATTCCGCGTTCAATTTTCAGCTCGCATGGGTTCAAATTTTTGAACTGCTCAATGTTCAAGCCTACTTGATCCCTCGTTCAAAAGTTTGAACTGGAACGCAAACTGAACGCGTTCAAATGCAACACTGCCCTAAGGAAATTACTGGAGGTAGTATTGTTGAAGTGCTCACGGATGTCCTGAACCAAATTCTGGTGACATTCCCTTAAGCATCTACATAAAAAAATAATAATTAAAAACTTCATCAAATTAGCTAATTTTTCATGACAAATTTATTTCCCGTTTCCCGGGAAGTCAAAACCCGGGAAAATTGGAAACTCTAATCAGAATAAAGAAAAAAAACATTGAATACGATTTTGAACCAAGGCATTTTTTGAAAACCTGATATTATTCAAATTATTCAGTGGATGCTACAAATATTAAAATTATTCTTTTTTGATTCGTACCACCAATTGCGTTGATCAATGATCAATGTCACCTCCATTTCCATCATTCTAAAAACGTAGCTTCCGTATCCCTTTCGGGAGGGGCAATTTTACTCATTATGATCAAATTTATCTTGCTAAGTGCTAACGCTCAAGAATGAATTGTAAGATCCATGAACGTGTTAATGTAACTCAATGGATATGGAAAATTGAAGATGTAGAGAGAAGTATATGTGAATCCGGTCTTGAATGAGACGTTTCAAGAAATCATGTCCATCACGATTAACGAATAAAAGTTGGGTTATGTTTCGGAAAATTTGGAAATTTGATACGCTAATTCTGACTAGCTGTCGCGTAAATGTTGTAACATTTCCAAGATTCTAATAAAAACCATTTTTCCTACATTTTCATCACAATTGGAGTTATCTGACAAACGCCAATTTTGAGTATTCAAAAGAGATTTTGCTTAATTTAAACCTCACATTTATTCGTCAATTGTACTGCTTCATTCCGAAAGTGATGCATCATTGGTTCACATGATCCCCTGACCCCTAAATATGCTTGTGATTTTGGATGGCAAACCATTGGTTCTCGCTCACACGTATCGCACTGTGATTGTGCGTTGTTGTTATTGTTGGACTTAATCGTCCCGCGGGGTTATTTTTATGTTTTTCAAATGAGCAATCAGACCAAGCTAGCAGATTCCGATGCGATGGGATCCTCCACACTCGGGAGCAAGTAGCACAAACTCCCTTTGGGGCGCACAGAGGTACAGTTTTCCAAATTCTGAATAATACCACGTTTTAATGTAAGGTACCGTGGGGCAAGTGGGTAATGGATTCTAGAGACTTTAAATTGAAACAAATGAGGTTGTGTATATTTTTTAGCTTGACTCCCACCATATATAAGCAGCATGCTGAAATTGATTTTTATGAAAAATTAAAGAAAAAAATACAGAAAAAGTTTTTGAAAAATGTCTCCTTACTTTTCATTTGCTCCAAAAGTGGGGCAAGTGAAAAGTTTACCGTTTTGAACAATAAATTCAAAAACAAACAGTTATATTCACGATTTCTATTAGCTTTAACACTTGTTAAGGCTTCCCAATGAACAATAACATAAGTAACATGTAAACAAAGAAAATGTTATTCTTTTCACTTAAATTTTCTTTCGTTTTGTTATGTTAGTTGAAATGATTCGACAACATTATAACTGCAACATTTCCAATGTTAGTTCTTACATTATAGGACAGCAATTGCATTTCTGCTCCGTAGAATTTCCACCGCTCGTTATTTGTTTTTGAGAAAGTCGGATATGACGTCGGATAACTCTTCGGGAGAAATCTAACGGAATCCTTCAATAGCGTATTTAGGGTCTTTTTTTATGTGGATAGACCTATACCCCATTTTTATGTTTTGAACTAGCTTTACATAGACATTCCACGAGATTTCCGTGTGTTCTCTAATATTGCAACTTTTCAGTCAACGTCTTCTTTTTAATTGGCTGCCCGAAGTAGACATATTGATATCGTAATGTTTGCCAACATCTTTTAGAGAATTTCCATGATTTCTAATAGCTTTTAATGCTTGAGTATAGTGTTTCTTGAATTATCAGCACGTTAAGTTTTTCTATGATAATTGCGAACCATGTTTACTTATGGCTACTTAAAGAGAAAACACAAATTCAATCTCGAATGATAAACTTTTCACTTGCCCCACCTGATAAGAAAATTGACGGTGTTCAAATTTAGTTATTTTTAGGTCTACGTCGAATAGGGTCCTAAAGGCCTGTCCCGATTTTAATGCCAAACGCTTAAGTTCAGGCTAAAAACGCACGTTTACTCAATTTTTTAATGTTTTTCTTATGTTTAAGTCCAAAAAACATTTTTTTAGATTTTGTCACACTCCTTGGCTTAAACTTAAATTTTGGGTATATTTTGCTTTCCGTGTCCCTTCCAAAATGTCAGATAGCAACAACCCCGGTGTTAAAACTAAAAGCCCTGTGGTGTTTTTGTCGTTTAAGTGAACGTCAAACATGATCAAAAGTGTCAAGGTTCATTGATGGACCCAATTTTTAAATTAAAGTTTAAATATGGTGTAGCCGTTATTTGAGCGGGAAAAATTGCTAAAATAGTTGCAGTAACATGCTCTTTCGTGTCATTAAATGAAAACAAGATTTCATTAAACATTTTAGGACCCAATTAATTCTAAAACTTTTTTATTGCAGTTTAAAACTGTCACAAAGGACAACTAAGAAGTGGTACAGGAAATTATTTTCCGCAACTTTTTGCCACTGAAAATATTAAAATAAGATTGTACGCCGCCAACTTGTTACGGAGTAACAGTTGACAGGTTCACAATTGTTCACTCTATTATGTAATAATGGCTGAAAAATCTCAGAAATCTCTTACCTATCGTAATGTTCTCAATGACCTCAAAGGTTTACGCATGAGTTTAAAACGTTAATTCACATATTCAGTAAAATATATCAATTGTTTTCACTTACCCCATTTACCCACTTGCCCCGCGGTACCTTAACTGAAATTGGCTCGTCTTTGGCATTACAATGGAAATTTCCTTGACTTCCCTGGGCATAGAGTGTCATCGTACCCTGTCACACGATATACGAATGCGAAAATGGCAAATTTGGCAAAGAAAGCTCTCAGTTAAGCTGAGAAGCAGGCTCTCTCCCAGTGAGGACGTAATGCCAAGAAAAAGAAAATCATGTTTCAAAATGCTTTTCATGGCTGAAAATAGTAAAACATTGAGAATGCAGAATTTTTGCCATGATTTTCTAAATCCCGACCACCGTGTCGTTCAGAAATTCGGGAAAACAACCCGCGAGCGTGTCTTTCGGGTGCGAGCAAGTTTTTCCACCCTCGAGAGTGAGAAATGATGGGTTTACGTTTTTGCCTACGGTGGCACAACTTTGGCTTCGTTGGGTGCCGCGTCGTGCCGTGTTGTTTGGCCGGTGGTGGGTCCGGAAAAATAAATTATGACCGTGAGTCAATTAATTACATGTATTATGGATGTCCGTATAATTAAATTTATGTACGGACGATTACGTACTTTTCAAATTACCAGTTCTTTTTTTTTGCTGCACGACAATGAGAGGAGTAAGGGAAATAAAGAGCTCCTGTACTGAACAACAACGGACCGGCTGATTAAATATGATTGTAGCTCACTTTGAGTGAGGAGTGTGCTGCTGTAGATGGAGGATATAATTGAGCAGTTTGAAACTTCATTTGCCAACAAAGATCCATCGGGCGGTGTCTTACGGTGTTCATTATAGGCTTACCTGAAAATTAAACAAAAGAGAAAAAACTATTAATCGAGGGTTTCTGTAACTGTTTAGCAGGCAATCAAATGGTTTATGGGTTATTGGTATTCTCCCAAGCTGTGAAATTGGACACAAATTTTGCAGATTTGGAACGCTCAAATTTGGAGTGATGTTTAATATTCTGGCAGATGCTAAACGCAGGGCAACGAGCAGTGAACGATTTTAAACAGATCCAGTCAATTTGTTTGCTTCGAGGTTCAGTGTGTTCGAGGTTTATTAGTGTGACTAGGCATTGCTGAACTCGCTCTCATTTGATTCTGAAACACGATCAAAGCAAGCGATGAAAACATTTTATCTGTATCGATCCATGATCGGCAATGTTTCGCAAGTTGTAACTAGAGTTACATATTTCTCAGGAGCACAGAAATGTACTGACGAGCCTCCAACCAATCCGTCTCTCAGCTCATAGGAATCCTAGTGTGCTGCGCTAGAAGGAGGCTCACGAAAATTCTAAAAGCGCGCGCTAGGTGATGTGCTCTCGGGGAGACTCGTCTCATGCGCTGCTCGGCGCTACGGCGCACCACCGGTATCCAAGTTGTGAAACAACTGCTTAGTAACGAAAAGCCTCTACAACTATTTTCGCCTCATTATGCAGGTGTCTAGATGGTCTACATGATATGGTCGAAGACTCGCGATCCAAGAGTTACAATTTCAGTTCTCATTGTAAACTTTTGTAATCACTTCAATTATTGCGCTGAATTTTAAACAGCACATGTGACGGAACGCATGAGACCGCAGTGAGACACATCTCAAGAAAAATGAGGCGCACCAAAAAAGGTCTCACAATGTACAGCGCGCCCGTGAGCTTGCAAGCAATGAGGCTTCTGCACCTAAGGCTACAGCACGTGCACAGTAACTCTAGTTGTAACAAGCTTATAAACAATTCATAAACATAAACAATTCCTGAACATCCTAAAGCAATACGGTTCCCCAGGTTTGGAGCTTGGTTCGATGGGTTTTGTAATGCACTGTTATCCCCCCGATCTAATTACAGCTATGGCAGATGTGTTGCGTTTGTTTCGAATTCGCCTCGACGTTGCCGGTGCACTTGTTCCTCAAAAGAACATCGGCGTCATACCGAGCTGCTAAGTAGTATGACGGTCCACCTTTAAACCAAACCAGCAATAATGTCGTAAGATTTCAATTGCACCACCCTGCCATGTCAAAAAATTGAATCCAAAATGTTACACCTTCACTTCCAATATGACCACCCAACAACAATAGAGGGCCACAAGCAGCGGGGAAGCATACCACATGGTAAGCAGAACACAGATTGGTACGGGCAACGAATGTCCCTCGATATTACCCTGTACTCCTTTTGATTTTCAGTCTTGTTTCACCACAAACTGCTCCAAAGTTAGCCAACTACTAGTTGGATAGAGAACCAAAAACCGGGGGAGTGCGAGGGCGGTCTCATAGGACTTCTGGAAATAAAACATGCATGAAATCAATTTCACTGCGAATAATTTGCGACTGGCGAAACAAGAAGGAGTTATCCACAGTCCACATTCATTGCGGGTACTTTCGGTCGGGTTATAGTACTGGAGAAACCTCATTTCAGTCGTCTTGTTGCTGGCTGCTGCGGTATCCCTAGTTCGGAGCCTTTCAGTTGACTTGGCTAAGAGAGTTGTGAGCTTTGTTGAAATCGGCCCATGTTCGTTGGTTGGAGTCGATGCTGGTCTGTGCCGGGGTTCACAGCAAAGCCACTCCAAGACAAAGTTTGGTCTACCGAACAGAAGAATGATTCAAATCCCAAGTCACGAATAGTTTGCTTTACACGCCTGTTAACAGCATTAAACCTCGAGTGTTTGTTTTTCTTGGGACGTTCCGAAGCCCAGGCAGGGTTGGTAGAAACTGAGGGTCTTAAAATAGGAACCTTAGATGCCTCATATTCTTCTTATTTCTTCCATAAAGGAAAAAATAATAATCCATACCGGCTAGACATGTATCTGTGAATATTAAAAAATGGGGGTTAAGACACATTAGTCGTGACATAATGTATAGAAGTATAACTGATCGTATATTGCAGCATTTTTTTTCAAGATTTTTTCTAGTAGGTAATTTTATCAGAAACTAAACTCCAGAAATTTCTTAATGAATTACCTAATTCATTGCTTTTTTACCGGCCTTTTTTTCCTTCTTGTAGTCAACCTAATTTTTGTTGAAGAATAATCCCAGAAATGCTCCAGAGTTTCTACGAGGAAATCCTCTGAAGATTCGCCATAAACATTGTAGGTCCTATAACTTGCTATGCAGTTTGAAAGTGCGCGCAATTTTAATTTAGGACTTACTAGTCCAATTGAAAATCAAGTTACTCAGGAGTTCGAAAATATTCTCAATCAAGAGAACGTTTTCGAAAATGCCTGGGAGACTGATTTGGAAGAAGTGAGAACTATTGTTAAAAAATTCAAAAATATGAAAGCTCCTGGCGATGATGGAATTTGCTACATCCTCATCAAGAAACTTCCAGAACGTAGCTTATCGTTTTTAGTTGATATATTCAACAAATGTTTTCAATTAGCATATTTTCCTGACAAATGGAAAAATGCTAAGGTTGTTCCAATTTTACAACCAGACAAAAATCCTGCAGAAGCTTCTAGCTATCGTCCAATCAGTTTGCTTTCCTCCATCAGTAATCTTTTTGAAAAGGTCATTTTGAACAGACAACACATCAACGAAAATTCAATTTTTGCCAATGAACAGTTCGGATTCCGCCATGGACATTCGACTACTCATCAACTTTTACGTGTAACAAATTTGATCCGTTCCAACAAATCTGAAGGCTATTCTACTGGTCTTGCTCTTCTAGACATAGAAAAAGCATTCGACAGTGTTTGGCATGAAATTTTGATTGTGAAATTAAAAAACTTTAATTTTCCAACATACATTGTTGGAATATTTCAAAGTTATCTGTCAAGTTGTACACTTCAGGTTAATTATTAGAACTCCAGGTCTGAAAGACTTCCTGTAAGAGCTGGTGTTCGCCAAGGTAGCATTTTGGGACCAATATTATACAATATTTCCACATCTGACTTACCTGAGTTACCTCAGGGATATCAAAAATCCTGTTTGCGGGTGACACAGGCCTCTCCGCCAAAGGACGAAGTCTGCGTGTCATCTGTAGTCGATTGCACAAAAGTTTGGATATTTTTTCTTCATACTTGCAGAAATGGAAGATTTTTCCTAATGCTTCCAAAACTCAACTAATAATATTCCCACATAAACCAAAAGCTCTTTATTTGAAACCTTCAAGTAGACATGTAGTCACGATGAGAGGGGTTCCAATAAATTGGTCTGATGAAGTTAAGTATCTAGGGCTCATGCTAGATAAGAATTTAACTTTCAAAAATCACATTGAGGGCATTCAAGTCAAATGTAACAAATATGTAAAATGTCTCTACCCCCTTATTAATAGAAAATCAAAACGTTGTCTTAAGAACAAGCTTTTGATATTCAAACAAATTTTCAGGCCAGCCATGTTGTATGCTGTACCAATATGGACTAGCTGTTGTAATACCAGGAAGAAAGCTCTGCAGAGAATTCAAAATAAAATTTTGAAAATGATTCTGAGGCTTCCTCCCTGGTATAGTACCAATGAGTTACATAGAATATCCAATGTAGAAACATTGGAACAAATGTCAAATAAAAAAAATAATAATTCCAGGCAAAAATCGTTGTAATCTTCTATTGCCACGATTAATGCGTTATATGTTTAGGTTAAGTTAGATTAAGTATATTCAAAGCGTTTTTTTATCTCATAAGCAGGTGAAATCAACTCACCTGTAAAAAATCTGAACTGCTACGGCAAATGAAATGTAATATGTTGTTAACAAAATGTTAATGAAATCTTAAATTTGTTTTACCAAATTAGGATGATATGTTGTCTAATAACACAGAACACCTAGATATAAGAAATAAATGTAATGTTTGGAATAATACTAATAAAGAAAAAAAAAATTGTAGGTCCTATCGATTTTCCTAGAATGTCGTTTAGGCCATCTTCAAAACTTTAAGCAGTTATTTCTACAGACACTGCGTTGGCACTTCAATAGGGCCTAACTGACATGAGCGATTTCTCTTCATCGATCCTCTCTTTCGCTAATAATTTGGTTAAATTAGATAAATCTGTAATATTTCTTGTTAATGGAGCAAGAAGTAGTGATTCCTCATCCTACGACACAAAAATATGTTACAAAAAGAGAATCAGTTTTCTGCAATAACCCAATGAGAGCAACGATGAAGAGAAATCGATGAATGCAGAAAAGCCCTTATGCAAAAACAATGCTGATTTATTTTGTAAAATTCTAAATGTACATTCAGAAATTACTCTAGATATTCCTTCAGGAAGTACACCAGATATTCAATTACAAATTTTACAAGAAAGCCCCCAAAAAATATCTAGTTTTATTTTCCAGGGATGTCTTCAGAGAATTGTCAAGAATATTTTGTTAGAAATTATTGGAAAGATTCCTGAAAAAACACGAGAAATGTTTCTAAAAGAAATCCTATAACAATCTCTGATGAAATTTCAGAAAAAAAAATCCCAGAATAACTCCTGAAAGGATCTCTGTAATAAATTGCACAATTACTGATGGAGTTTTTATTTTCTAGATAACTTTAAAAGTCAATTATTGAAAATAATCAATCACATCCCTGGAGAAAATCCTGAAAATTTTCTGAAGGAATTCTTCAAAAACGACGAATGGAACACCTGAAGAAATTTGTATAAGAATAATCGGAATAATTGCTGTAATATTTGCTAGTGTAAAACAGAAAATGAAAAAAAAAAATGAATGCATTCAAATTTTACTCAAGAATTTACACAAAAATTATTCAGAAGAACTGCAGGAGTGGTTTCGTGGATAGAAAATGGATTTGATGGAGTAAAAATCTAGAAGAGCTTCTTGATGAATTCCTGGAAGTGTTCCTGATAAAACTCCTGGAATAAACCCTGGAGGAATTGTGGACAAACCATGGATGGATTCATGAAGAAATCCATATGAAAATCATTGGAAGAATAAATGGTACGGCGTAGGAACTCCTCGAGGAAATCTTGTAGGGATTCCTGTGAAAATCATTTGACGAATTTATTCAAAAGCTCTGGAATAAAAAATGATATCGAGAATCGATCATTTGAGGCAACTCTTTCGACACTAACCGCATCAATACAGCGACGCTACCGTATATGGCAATAAAAATTGTTGCAGAATCACTGCTCTGTCAACACTCTAAAGACTACGATGGCGTTATCTGTGTTATTCATAGCTATCGTTTTGATCCAATTTCTTGGAATATCCTGTTGGAATCTTTGCAAGATCTACTAGAAGAACTATTGATGAAATCGATGGAAAATTTTCTGGAGGAAATCCTGGAATAGCAGAAAGTGCTCTAGTTGTCCACCTTTGATACAAATTTAGACTTTTTTGTATTAAGCAGGGCTGTTAGCGACTGAGTGTCTTAGAGCTGAGACCAGACAAGAACCAAAAATGTACTTAACAAATCAAAAGAAAACAAAAAGAAATCATGAGGTAAGAGTTCCTCAGCGAACCGGGCAGACTCTCTAAGGATATTTCAAAGAGTTTTTTTTGAGAACACTAGGGTAGAAGCACTGGTTTTGGCCATACACCAGTTGTAGCCATAGTGGATTTTACACCGTTTTACATAGCCAATCAGCATGAAACCTACTGTGTTCAGTAGATCACATTCATATGATAAAGCTACATTCATTTACTCGTCCAAAGTGATTCAAAACATAAGAAAAACAATTAATTTTCCTTATAATTTTAACTGCCATACACCTAATTTGGCCAGGGCACTCCTAATTTGGCCACTCTCATGAGAAATCAATGCAATTGGCCAATTTAGGAACCGAAGTTAAATCTCTGGCCGAAACT
Source organism: Aedes aegypti (assembly GCF_002204515.2). NCBI lineage: Eukaryota > Metazoa > Arthropoda > Insecta > Diptera > Culicidae > Aedes > Aedes aegypti. The sequence continues at coordinate 120,260,771 of NC_035107.1, forward strand.
GGTGCTGTTGGCCTATATTGACCAACGGGATTTTCAAAGCGAATAAATGGTTTTAGCTCAGTTCTGATTTTTTACAAACATAATATGGATTGGAAGCTTGCATTTGACATATTTGTAGTATAAATACGGCTTCCCATTGATTTTTTATTGACATTTTCTCTTAGGCTGGCCAAAATCGATGCTTTTACCCTACTTGTATTACTATATGTATTTTTGATGATTTTCTCTAGGAAATGCATTAGAAACTATTTTCTGATTTTTCACCAAAACTTCCCTCAGGTATTACTTCAAAGATATATTTACAAGTTTGTTCAGTTATTATTTTACGGACTACCTGAGGAATTTCGTTCTAAATACCTTCAAAAATTAAACCTGAAATTTTCTAAGAATAAGCCCAGAAAGTACTCCGTCAATATCGTATCACAGGGCTGGTAGCGGCCTGATAGCAAAATAATAGTGACTTTAGTTACTAAAATGATCAAAATAGTGACCAAAAACTGATCCCAAAAAAAGAATCCTAGAAACGAGAGCACGCTTTTCCAAATTAATATACATATTTTGTACAGTTTTTTAAATGGTACTTCAACTGTAGAGATTTAGAATATTTCCTAACATTTTTTTGCACGGAAGAACACCTGATGATTTTAATGACTTCTTAGAAATTAAGTCACTCTACTGCAATAGATATAAAACGTTATAGAACGAAGAAGTGTGCATAAACAATGGCACAATAGAGATCTCATTCCTTATCCTTCGATTAAAAGTTAGGCCTACGCTGCAGTTCCTAATGGCGATTAGAAAATCCCAGTCGGAAAATAATTTCTGCAAATTCTTAACCATAATTCTACATCTACAAGAGAAAAATAAACTTGTGAATGATATACCTCCCATATGTTTAACCTTTGCGTTCCTGATCTATTTTTCACAAACAAATTTTCATGATTTTTTGGCCCCAGATCCCACAATTTTAGGCTGATTTCAATGAACACAATGACACAACACCATAACACTGTTGATATTTCATTACCTGTACTGGGAACCCAAGTCGGATAGTCGGAATTTGCACTAGAACATCTCGGAGTTACTCGTAAATGACCCTATATTGCAAGAAATTACTCAATACAATATGCAATCGATGGATTGACGTCCTTTTCTACTGTTCCGGAATAGGCTCTACGATATTTCGGAAGTACCTGCAGATGACCCTATGTGGCAAGATCTTATTCAGTATGCGTCATATTATATATGTCGAAAATAGGGTTTTCATTCACCGGATTGATGTCATTTTCCGGGGTCCCAGAATCGGCTCAAGAACATCTCGTAAGAACCTGTAAAAGATCCTATGTTGCAAGTAATTATTCAATATGCATCATATTATACTTCTGGCGAGAACTCTTGAAAATTGAGGTGTCGCATGATAGGTTTTGCTTGCAATCATCGGATTCAGGTCCTTTCCCAGAGTCCTGGAATCGTCTCTAGGATATTCCGATAGAACTTGTAATTCACCCTATGTTACATGCAATTATTCAACATGCATTGTAGAAACTTGAGGATTAATGTGCCGCATGAGATGGCTGGTGCTGATCAAATGTTGGTGGTTCCCAATTGATACCCCAGGAACCGGTTCCAGGGAATCCAATAACCGGCCAGAATGGTCTCAAATGAGTTAAAAGAATTGGGATATACTACCTTTTTGTTGTACCCTGCAAAAAAATTATGGAGATGTCTCAAATGACCTTCGGACAAACCCCACGGGACATTCGTATAATTGTTCGACTTGAGTTCCCAGTACAGGTCATGAAATTTCGTGTTGGGTCAAAATTTCATTGAAATCTGCTTAAAATTGTGGATATTAGAGCCAAAAAATAACGAAAATTTGTAATCACGAAGTTGTAAAAAATAGGACAGGGACACAAAGGCTAAGATGATAATAGAAGAAAGCCACACCTCGAATTTTCAAGAGCACGAGAGTAGAGAATTAAACAGCGCTCCGCGTTGAAAGTTTGGTCAACACCAGCAAGCAAGCAATCGATCAAATTTTCAACACCATTCTGATTCTCCAGACATCTTCTTCTTCTTCTTTCTGGCGTTACGTCCCTACTGGGACAGAGCCTGCTTCTCAGCTTATGTGTTCTTATGAGCACTTCCACATTTATTAACTGAGAGCTTACTATGCCAATGACCATTTTTGCATGCGTATATCGTGTAGCAGGCACGATGATACTCTATGCCCTGGGAACTGGAGAAAATTTCCAACCCGAAAAGATCCTCGACCGGTGGGATTCGAACCCACGACCCTCAACTTGGTCTTGCTGAATAGCTGCGCGTTTACCGCTACGGCTATCTGGGCCCCAGATTCTCCAGATATATGTACTTAAAAAGTCAACGTTTGGCTTCGTTTTATGACCACCTTAAGTGTACCTACAATTTTCTGTAAATGACGAACTTGTGAAAAATTTATTTAATTTTCTTAGATGTCATAGAGATGCGAAAGAGGTTCTTGAGAAAAACTCTTTTTACATTTTTAAAAAGAAACCTGAAGCAGTTTGTGGGATAATTTTAAATGTAAATTGTACAAGAATTTTTATCGGAATTCATGAAAAATCGTGAACAAAAACTTTAAGTAGAATCTTTGTCAGAATTCAGAATTTAAGAACAAGGAATGGAATCCTTGACAGGTGCATTTGTTGAAATTTCTAATTTTCAAAATTATTCTAAACGATTTTTTAACTAAATACTCAGATAAAATGTGGACGTAATTCTTGGTAAGGTTACAGGCTAATTCCTTGAATAATATTTTGTTGGATTTGCTGTACCTTCTGAAGCAGATTTGTTTAGATTCTATCTGAAAGAAAAATCTCTTCTGGGTTTCTGTCAAAGACTACTCTAGAACTTTTGCCAGCAATCCATGTAGCAGCAGGTATATTAAAATAAGTGCTGGGTTTTGACTTATTAAAATCGTGTCAGGAATTTTACCAGAATGTTCACCACAACTTTCTCGAAGAAACTCGGCTAAAATTTGCAGACATTTTATCAACTTCTGTCAAAATTCTCAGCACAATAATCCAGACACTGAATCTCTGATTTTGAAACCGAAAATAATGTTTGTTTTAAGAGAAATGAAATCTTCAGATCCCGAAAATAGTGACTAAGTGACAATTTTTGTGAAAAGAAAAAAATGACTTTCGTGAATTTTGTTGTGAATAGTGACCAGGTCAAAAATAGTGACCAAAGACCAAGTAACTAAGAAGTGACTCGCTACCAGTCCTGCGTACCAGAAATGTATCAAGAAAGTACTGTATGTATTCATCCAGTAATTCTTCTACCGATTTCCCTAGGATGTCCTATGTCCTACAAAATTGTTGCTCAGGATTTATTTTAGTTTTGAACAAGGAATTATAATTCCAGAAAGTCTTGAAGCAATTTCTCATGAAAGTCTTTAAATAATTTATCTAGGAATCCGTCATGGATGTCTCCAAGAAATTGTCAAGGCAATATTAAAGAAATTATTGAACTAATTTCGAAAAAAAAACTGAGGGCATTTCTAAAAGAAATTCTAGAGTAATCTCCTAAACAATCTTGATGTACTTGATCTTTGATCCTGATGATGAGGATCTTTAAAAGAAATTCTGGAGTAGTCTAGAAGAATGTTATATATAAATTTACTAAAATTATTATTGAAAGAAACATTCAGTCGACTGTCTGAATAATATTCTGCAACATTTTCTGAAAGCATTCCTTGGTAAACACCGGACGGAATCGTATAAAAAAATTGAGGTGGCCATATTCCCTTCCATTTGGAAAATTTGTGCAAAAAAATCCTGGATGAAATGCTGGAGAAATTCATAGAACAATTTTTAAGAAACTTCATGAGAAGTATTTGGTCAAATTTGTTTAGACATTCCTGGAAGAGTTTCTAATAAGTTTCTTGGTATAGTCCCTGGAGGATTTTTTAAGGAATTCGTATGGAAAACCGTAGATGATTTCTTGAGATAATCCCTTAGAAAATGGTTAGGAAAGTGACTGAAAAATCGGTGGAGGAACGCTTGTAAGCTTTGTTGGAAAACTCCCCAAACGATTTTTTTTTGCAACTAGGGAGCCGGATCCTCTTGGTACTTTTGATTCACTTCGGCAGTGGGGTTTTTGAAAGCTACTGAGCTCATATTTGGCCATAATATGCGATGTATGGGAATGCTGCTTATTGCAAAGTTTCAGACAGTTCGGCTGAGAAAAACCCTCCATTCCAAAGTGAATCATGGAAGTGCCCAAGTAGCTTTGCAACCTACATCGTAATGAATCATGAAGGTTTTTTTGAACGAATATTTCTTATATTTCGAATATTTCAGTAATATAAGGGCCTAACCGCATCGATTTCTCTTCGTCGATTTTATCTATAGCTAATTACTCGACCGGATGACTTTTTACGACTGCTATTTTTGATTCAGTAGAAAGAACGTATAGCCCTTCGTCATGTTGCATCGAAAAATATTACAGAAATTGATTGTATTTCATGTACTAATAAAAAAATCGATCACTGCAGATACGCCTGTTTGATACTAATCGCGAGATTTGTAGAAATCTTTGGAAGATCTCCTTGAGTAACAACTGGCTAAATTGATGAGAAAATTGGTGGGAAATCTCTGGAGCGTTTCTTGGAGCAAGGAAGGATTCTTGAAAGCATTGAAAATCTCTGGAGAAATCATCATAAAAAAATCCGGGAGATTCTCCTGGACAAATCAGAGAAGAAGTTTGTAAAGCCCTGTGAGCGGACGATTTGCAGATGCAGATTTTAAACTAGGAAAATCTTCAAAAAAATTCTTGTGGAAATTATTGGAGAATGTTGCTTTGGATTTCCTGAAGCAAATCCTGAACAAATTCCTCTGAACATCCTCCGAAACAACTTCAGAGTTTCTGGACAAATTAGTAGGAGAGTTTGTGAGAAGACACCATAGGAATTTCTGGAGGAAAGCCTTTAGATAAAATAGTGACCCAAGTCTCTAACAAGAGACCCGCTACCAGCCCTGGAAGCCCTGTAAGCACAGGGAATCAAGAAGTTTCGCATTACGGATTAAAATGTCAATTCTAATTTGGAAATTTCTTTCTCATTCACACAGGCTTTACCGCCATGCTGACACTGACCGGAGCACTATCCTTATCGCCGGAGAGCAAACCCCACCACCACACCTCCACCGCCGGGGGAAGTAATTTCCCGCTGCAACGGTACGCCATGGGCAAGGGTCGGCCCCCACCGCCTCTGATGGGACCTAAACCAGGAGCAGGAGGGGGCGGCCACGGAGCAGGTCCACCACCACGATTGATGTCCCGGGCGGATAATCCGATGCCGGCGACGCCACTCAACAACAATCAAACCCTGGACCGCTACCGGCGGCTGATTCCCTACATGACATTCTACATTCCATCATCTAATGGCGACTTCAGCCTGCCAATCAATCAGGCGTATAATTATATGCCCATTGTAAGTAGCGGCGCTTTGAATGCATTGGGTGGGTGGGCTTTTCAATGAGCAGGGGGGTTTGCAGATTTGCCAGTGTGACAGATTTTGCAACCTAATTTGTGGGGATGTCTGGTTTCGGGTTAGTTTGTAATTCGGTCGCATAATAGAGAACAATGACGGGTGTGATAATCGGTAGATTATCGGAGCGATTATTGAGGTTACATTTGGGTATATGCTCAGTTAAGTTTCACAACGAACGACCTTTTATTCGTATATGAGTTGCGAATCAACCTTGTTATTGCAAGGGGATGGGACACTTTGCAGCTGGATGGGAAGTTTTTCAGGGCATTCCAGCTTTTTTGGATAGGAATTTCAGCTTCTGTGGAGACTTTCCAATTTCATTTGAGAAGCACTTTAAAGCTTTTGGTTAAGAACTTTAAAGCTTTTGGTTAAGAAGCTTTCAAGCTTTTGGATGAGAACCTTTCCCGCTTCTTAATGAGAAGCTTCTCAGCTACTGCATTAGAAGCTTCCCAGCATCTGGATTGGAAGCCTTCTTACCTCTGAATTAGATGCTTTTTTACTTCTGAATTAGATGCTTACCAACTTCTGGATTAGAAACTTTCAAACTCCGAATTAGAAGCTTTCCTGCTTCTGGATTTGAAGATTTCCTGTTTCTGGAAACCCATTTCCTGAAGAAGCCTCCAGCTCCTGTATGAAATTTTATAGTTTAGCTTATAGTGTAGAACCTTTTTTTTGGCAAGCTTCTTTGAAACTTTTGAATGAAAACCTTTCAGCCTCTAGATGAGAAACATTCGAGCTTCTGAATTAGAATCTTTTCACTTTCTGAATAACCGGCTTTGTTTCTCAGTTTCTGAATTCCATTACAGCTTACGAGTGACAATCCATCTAGTTTATGAGTTTATGGGTGAAAATATTTCAATCTGAGGAGAAGCTTTCCAGCTTCTAAGGAGAAGCTTTCCAGCTTCTAAGGAGAAGCTTGCCAGCTTCTGAGGATTCTGGAAGAGAAGCTTTCCAACTTCTGGAAGAGAAGCTTTCCAACTTCTGGAAGAGAAGCTTTCCATCTTCTGTAAGACAAGCATCCTAGCTTCTGGAAGATAAGTTCTCCAGATTATGGAAGAGAAGCTCTCCAACTTCTGGAAGAGAAGCTTTCCAGCTTCTGTAAGAACAAGAATTCTTCTGTAAGAATAAGAAGAGAAGCTTTCTAGCTTCTGGAAGAGAAGCTTTCCATCTTTTGTAAGAGAAGCATCCCAGCTTCTGGAAAATAAGTTCTTCAGATTCTGGAAGATAAGTTCTCCAGATTCTGGAAGAGAAACTCTCCAACTTCTGGAAGAGAAGCTTTCCAGCTTCTGGACTAGAAGCTTTCCAGCCTCTGAGGAGAAGCTCTCAGTCTTCTGAGGAGAAGCTCTCCGGCTTCTGAAAAGAAGCCCTCCGGCTTCTAAAGACAAGCTCTCCAGCTTCTAAGGAGAAGTTCTCCAGCTTCTGAGGAGGAGTTTTCCAGCTTCTGAGGAGTAGCTTTCCAGCATCTGAGGAGAAGTTCTCCAGCTTCTGAGGAGAAGCTTTCCAGCTTCTGAGGAGAAGCTTTCCATCTTCTGGAAGATAAGTTCTCCAGCTTCTGAGGAGAAGTTCTTCAGCTTCTGAAGAGAAGCTTTCCAGCTTCTGAGGAGTAGCTTTCCATCTTCTGGAAGAGAAGCTTTCTAGCTTCTGGAAGAAAAGCTTTCCATCTTCTGTAAGAGAAGCATCCTAGCTTCTGGAAGATAAGTTCTCCAGATTCTGGAAGATAGGTTCTCCAGATTCTGGAAGAGAAGCTCTCCAACTTCTGCAAGAGAAGCTTTCCAGCTTCTGGACTAGAAGCTTTCCAGCTTCTGAGGAGAAGCTCTCAGTCTTCTGAGGAGAAGCTCTCCGGCTACTGAAAAGAAGCCCTCCGGCTTCTAAAGACAAGCTCTCCAGCTTCTGAGGAGGAGATTTCCAGCTTCTGAGGAGTAGCTTTCCAGCATCTGAGGAGAAGTTCTCTAGCTTCTGAGGATCACGGTGTCTTTGTGGAGTAACTTTATTACAAAAAAATAGGTAAGTCTGAAATTTCGAACTAAAAACAATTAGACTTTGCTCTTTCATTTGCGACCAAAATCAAAATAATCGGTCGGGGGGTCCAGAACATTTTTTTTTTATTTTGTGTGAAGTGTTCATGGATATGTGTTTTTGTACCGACACACATTGCGTTGAACATAGATAAGGGACAAACCGCAAGATCAATCCATTTGAACACCTTGGCTTGGAAGGTAAAGTTGTTCTTGCTCAAAAGAGCTGTAATAAGCATATATGACATATGATATACGCATAATTGCAAAACTGTCTCAAACGTCATTTTAGTTATTGTCCACGAAAAACCTTGAAAATCGTACCTCAATTGGTCATAATGATGTAAGAAGTTATTAGGAAATATGTTTAAGGTGAAGCGGCGTGTAACTCAAAGAATCATTAGAATCATCATTGATGTAATAGTAGTAGTGTCGCCTTTCCATGTATATTTTCAAAACAAACTAACAAAAAATATAACATTTGTGTTAAGCATATTTTTATCTAAACACTTGGGAAATTTAGTAGATTGACGAGTATTGGAAATCAAAATCAAATGTTAAATCATACATATCAAAAGAAAACATTACAATTTAATGCAGGGCATCGGAATTTCTCTGTTTTTTATTGGATTTATCGCATATTTTAGTTACGCATCGGTACGGTTTATGTTTGCAAGGGATGACGGTGTTGCCAGGTGATTGGTGACAGATTTTTCTAGCAATTGTTATATGCTTGTTTTTGGAACATTTGCTGCATATTATAAAAACTTATCATTTTGCAAATAGTTTTCCATCACAAGATCACTGATTTAATAAAATTTTATTGATTTTTGTGATCAATTCACATTAAATGCTATGATTTTACAGATAGCAACTCTGACATCACTGCGCTCAACGATCGCGATGATTGTGCACACACGATAGACGCGTCCCGACGCATCCCGACGCATCGCACTGTGGAGCTTTTCAATTATTTTGGGTGGTCCAAATTGATAAACACTTGGTATGATTTTATGCTTCGTATAGATGGTTTCTGTGATTTGAGAGAATCGAAAAACAAACAACGTATGAGTTTCAAGTTTCTATGCTTTGCCCGACCTTTCCGCACTGAAAATTAATACAACAGAAAAAAAGATGAATATCTTAGACTATAAACACAGGCATGTCTCAGTGTGCGGTGGCGGCGTCGATTCGTAGCAAGTGAAATCCACCGCCATAATAGTTTTGAGTGATGCGGTTGATAAAACTTTATAAATATTTGAATCCCGTTCGAATTGTGTTTCTTTAAGGAAAGTTAATGAAAGATTTGTTTAGTGGAAGTGAAGTGAACGCAATATGAAATCCAAAACACAAATGCTTGCTGCAGAATTACAATGGAAAAGGTAAGCACCTTCTATTTACAAGTGTAGTTGTGTGAGGCAATGCAATGCGGCATGAAATCGGAGATTTTTTTTGAGAATATAAATCTCATGTATATTGTCGCTAAATTGATAATGCTGTATCTGAAAGTGTTGATTAAATATTGAAATACTACCTGAAGCATTTTTCTTCGCATAAATTATCCATTAAATCAGTTGATAAGCTTTTATATTTCATCGATGTTACAAATACCAATACTATCATAACAATATGTTAATGATTTTGGAAGAAGCCATTTTGTGATGACGCACCAAAAGGCCTTAATAGGTGAAGATGCATCGATATCAAACCTCGAATTTTCAAGAGCTTGTTTGTAGATTTGTATCTTGAGAACCTGACAACCTTTTGCGTTGAACATTTTATTGATTAGTCGCCACCAGCGAGTGACCAGTGAGTTACCGGTTGTCTGCTTCTCTAGACTTGTGCTTTTGAAAATTCGAGGTTTGGCTTCTATGTATATTCACCCTTAAAACCATTGATAACCGAGTGTGTAGCTCGTTGTTATTAAGCAGATAAACGGACCAAAATAAAAACTGTCACCGCTGGGAGACAGAGGAGGATCTTCTCTTCGTCGTAGCATTGCGAAATAAAGTGTAAATCCATTCGTTTGCTCAGTAATAACAAGCTATGGCTTTTAGGACGAGATCATAAATTATGCGAGATTTCTCTTTTTACTCGTAGGGGATGGTACACAAATTATGTCACGCTAAATTTCAATTTTTTCGACCCCCTCCCCCCCATTGTCACACTTTCTGTATGAGTCCTCCGATAATTTTGTAAGGCTTGTCACGCATGGCTTAACCAGTTCCCCCCCCTTGGAGCGTGACGTAATTTGTGCATGACCCCTAGATACAAAATTGACTTATCCGCCTTTCAAACAACACAATTTCAGTTATTCCAATTAACTAGTAGAGGGCTTCGCATGTGATAAACCTTGTTATAAGAAGAAGAAAGAGTTTCGACTGATGTGAATTTTATAGCTAATTTTATAGCTATTATTATGTTATTTTCTTAATGGCACAGTGCTTATGAAAAGATCAGAAACTAACATCATGAGGCTAAAATGGGTTCGGGATTTTTGTACTTGTTTGCAGTACTATAACCCCATATTAAACCCTCTACCGGCAGCTTCATTTTTTTTCAAAATATTCAAATCGCGTTTGTTGTTGTTTCTCAATATTTTTGAAAAAAAAATTCCACAACTTCTCAAAAAACTCTCTTATTTTCAGAATCTGTATCGGTTTTGAGCATTGGTCATCTATATTCGGAGATATTCCAAAATTCCTTGGGGCACCGACGCATAGCCATAACTCTCGTATTTATCTCTGGCTACAGATTTTTTCTCATATACGGTTATTCGCTTTTTAAAACTAAACTTTGATGAAAGTCTATTGTGAAGAAATTAAACAAATCGGTGTAACTGTTTTGAGCAATGAGCTTTTATATTTTTTGTACCACTCTAGCCGTAACGAGATCTTGAAAACTTCTTAAAACATCATAATGAAATTTTATATGGGAAGTGTCGGTCCCCCAAGGAACACCGAAATATTTTTAAAACCAGTTGACCAATGGTCAAAGTAGAAGAATTTTTTGAATAGTTGTGAAAAAATGATGGAAAAATATAGAGAAACAAAAAAGTTATCGCGATTCAAATATATTTTTGTGCTGAAAAAATGAAGCTGCCGGTAGAGGGGTTAAGCTAAATAATAGCAAACAAACTCATGAATATCTCTTCTGCTATCTGTCGAATTGAATTTCTCTCTTCAGCAAATTTCTTCATTATGGTTTGAAGAATGAGCTTTTACAATGGGATAATAAGTTTGTACTTACATTACAGTACAAGCGTGTTTGGAACATACCTCAAAATTTCTTCATAGTAATTTCCATATAAACCTACATTGTCTTTGGGCCACCTTAAATCACCACCTAGAAAGCTGCGAATTTCACAGAACACTATTTTTATAGTAAGGATAGTAAAGAACATATGTGAGATTGAACTCTCGAACATTTTTTAATTTTGAACCGCCCTTATGTACATAAACACATAGATAGGCAAATTCAAACATATGTGCAAGTCTCTCGAAATCAAATAAAAAAAATACTCTGGACTCCCCGACCGATTATTTTGGTTTTAGCAGCAAATGAACGCGAGAAACCTAGACTTTATTGTGGAGAAGTTTCAGACTTACCTATTTTTTTGTAATAAACTTGTTCTACGAAACACACCGTGAGGATAAGCTTTCCATCTTCTGGAAGATAAGTTCTCGAGCTTCTGAGGAGAAATTCTTCAGCTTCTGAGGAGGAGATTTCCAGCTTCTGAGGAGTAGCTTTCCAGCATCTGAGGAGAAGTTCTCTAGCTTCTGAGGATAAGCTTTCCATCTTCTGGAAGATAAGTTCTCGAGCTTCTGAGGAGAAATTCTTCAGCTTCTGAGGAGAAGCTTTCCAGCTTCTGAGGAGTAGCTTTCCATCTTCTGGAAGAGAAGCTTTCTAGCTTCTGGAAGAGAAGCTTTCCATCTTCTGTAAGAGAAGCATCCTCATCTTCTGTAAGACAAGCATCCTAGCTTCTGGAAGATAAGTTCTCCAGATTATGGAAGAGAAGCTCTCCAACTTCTGGAAGAGAAGCTTTCCAGCTTCTGTAAGAACAAGAATTCTTCTGTAAGAATAAGAAGAGAAGCTTTCTAGCTTCTGGAAGAGAAGCTTTCCATCTTTTGTAAGAGAAGCATCCCAGCTTCTGGAAGATAAGTTCTTCAGATTCTGGAAGATAAGTTCTCCAGATTCTGGAAGAGAAACTCTCCAACTTCTGGAAGAGAAGCTTTCCAGCTTCTGGACTTGAAGCTTTCCAGCCTCTGAGGAGAAGCTCTCCGGATTCTGAAAAGAAGCCCTCCGGCTTCTAAAGACAAGCTCTCCAGCTTCTAAGGAGAAGTTCTCCAGCTTCTGAGGAGGAGTTTTCCAGCTTCTGAGGAGTAGCTTTCCAGCATCTGAGGAGAAGTTCTCCAGCTTCTGAGGAGAAGCTTTCCATCTTCTGGAAGATAAGTTCTCCAGCTTCTGAGGAGAAGTTCTTCAGCTTCTAAGGAGATGCTTTCCAGCTTCTGAGGAGTAGCTTTCCAGCTTCTGAGGAGAAGCTTTCCATCTTCTGGAAGAGAAGCTTTCTAGCTTCTGTAAGAGAAGCATACTCATATTCTGTAAGAGAAGCATCCTTGCTTCTGGAAGATAAGTTCTCCAGATTCTGGAAGAGAGGTTCTCCAGATTCTGGAAGAGAGGTTCTCCAGATTCTGGAAGAGAAGCTCTCCAACTTCTGTAAGAGAAGCTTTCCAGCTTCTGTAAGAGGAGCATTCTAGCTTCTGGAAGATAAGTTCTCCAGATTCTGGAAGAGAAGCTTTCCAACTTCTGGAAGAAAAGCTTTCCAGCTTCTGAAAAGAAGCTCTCCGGCTTCTAAAGAGAAGCTCTCCAGCTTCTGAGGAGAAGTTCTTCAGCTTCTGAGGAGAAGCTTTCCAGCATCTGAGGAGAAGTTCTCCAGCTTCTGAGAAGAAGCTTTCCATCTTCTGGAAGATAAGTTCTCCAGCTTCTGAGGAGAAGTTCTTCAGCTTCTGAGGAGAAAAACTTTCCAGCTTCTGAGGAGAAGCTTTCCATCTTCTGGAAGATAAGTTCTCAAGATTCTGGAAGAGAAGCTTTCCATCTTCTGTAAGAGAAGCATCCTAGCTTCTGGAAGATAAGTTCTCCAGATTCTGGAAGAGAAGCTTTCCAGCTTCTGGAAGAGAAGCTTTCCAGCTTCTGGAAGAGAAGCTTTCCAACTTCTGGAAGAGAAGCTTTCCAGCTTCTGGATCAGAAGCTTTCCGGCTTCTGAGGAGAAGCTCTCCAGCTTCTAAGGAAAAGTTCTCCAGCTTCTGAAGAGATGCTTTCCTGCTTCTGAGGAGTAGCTTTCCAGCTTCTGAGGAGAAGTTCTCCAGCTTCTGAGGAGAAGCTTTCCAGCTTCTGAGGAAAAGCTTTCCAGCTTCTGAGGAAAAAATCTCCAGCTTCTGAGAAGAAGCTCTTCAGCTTCTGAGGAGAAGCTATCCAGCCTCTGAGGAGAAGCTTTCCAGCTTCTGAGAATAACCTTTCCAGCATCTGAGAAAAAGCTTTCCAGCTTCTGAGGAGAAGCTTTCCAGTTTCTGACGAGAAGCTTTTCAGCTTCTGAAAAGAAGCCTTTCAGTTCCAGGAGGGCTACTTTCCAGCTTCGGAGGATAAGCTCTCCAGCATCTGAGGAGAAGATTTCCAGCTTCTGAGGCGAAGCTTTACAGCTTCTGCGGAGAAGCTTTCCAGCTTCTGCGGAGAAGCTTTCCAGCTTCTGCGGAGAAGCTTTCCAGCTTCTGCGGAGAAGCTTTCCAGCTTCTGCGGAGAATCTTTCCAGCTTCTGCGGAGAATCTTTCCAGCTTCTGCGGAGAAGCTTCCCAGCTTCTGCGGAGAAGCTTCCCAGCTTCTCTGGAAGAGAAGCTTTCTAGCTTCGCTGGGGGTGAACCTGCCTACGGTAGAAAATCCCTCAATAAAAAAAGAAAAAAAAAATTCCAGCTTCCCCTTTTATTTGTGATTTTGCAATAAAGCTATATTATTTTCAATTGCAAATCCAATACCATATGACATCCCTACCACAAATCGCAAAGGAAATTGAAGATGACTCCGTCCATCAAATGGTGATTTTATTATGATTTGTGTTTGACAGCGGACCCATATCAAGGCAAGGAACCACTCGGAATTCCCACCAATTGGCCACCAAACCAAATCGCCCATCCATCCATCCGTCTGAATTTGATCTGTATGGCAGCATTTAGAAGCAGCCCAACGATAACGTCCATTTGATTCGAATCTGTCACACATGCCACTCAGGGAAGCAAAACGTGCCTCTCCAGTAGTGTTTGATTGCTGCGGAGTTTGTGTGAATGAGCGATTGAGTTGGATTGCAAACTTCCTCATCTCCTCAAGCTCAAATAGACGGATGAGGAATTGTTTGATCAATAGTCCTGCAATGGCAAACACAGCATCCAAAAGTGAGAGTGATGCTTCCATTCTGTGCGCGTGGGAGAAGGTGGGAGGATGTAATTTACACTCAGGTGTCTAATTAATGTCAGGGGCCTTTAATTGGTTTTCGATTCGGTAGGCGTCTTATGATGCTGGCGGGTGGTGGTCACATGTATGCCTTCAGACCTGTGCAAGATACCTTCGAACTTGTTATGCCACCAGAATGGGGCTTCAAAATGATGTACACGAAATTATAGGGTTGTAACCACTGGCTCAGTAGTAATTAAATCGATTTTAATATTGTATTATTTTCAGCGCTCACAGCGACCTCAAGAACCGCAACAGTCACACCTTCATCACAGTCAACAGAGTGGCAAACAGACAATTTTGTCACTACAGCAATACCAGCGACAGCCACCGCAGCAAAGTGGTTTAGGCGGTGACCCTCCGCTGGTCTACCAGTCCTATCAACCGCAAATTCATCAATCAACACGCTATCAGTCCTCTTCATCGGCATCATCTTCCTCGGCAGGATCTTCTCAAGGAAACTCATACAAGACCATCCTGATAAATAACTCCCCAATCAAGTACGAATACTCCCAACGTCATCAATTAGCACCGTCATCTTCTTCTTCGTCGTTGTCGTCTTCGTCCGCGTCGTCCGGTAGCCGTGACCCAAATCTGGCCTTGCTGTACAACCCTCGAGCCCAGTTACAGCATTATCATCATCAACAGCAACATCAGCAGCAACAATTACAGAGCCCGCCCTCCAAGTTGTATGCGATTGAAATTCAGCCACAGGCAACCATACCGAAACCACAGCCGTCGATTCAACCGAATGGATATAGCAGCGGAAGCAGCAGTGCAAACGAAGGGCCTGATCACATTCATCTATTGGGGGCCACTCCGGCTCCATCAGTTGTATCCACCAGAAATCCAATTAAGGTAATTGTATATTTGATTATAACTAGATTTTGATATCCCTTCTAATAATCAATCTGATTACTTGCAGTATCAACCCGTTGCAGTTTACAAAAAGCATCAGATCAGTCCATTCCTACAGTCAAATAAGCTACCGGGAAGTTTTACTCCACTAGCGTATAGTAATGGTGGATCTCCAGGCGGTCAGTACATTGTTCAAGAAGAGATTCCCGAAGAATTAGAAGAGAAGCCTCTGCCGCGTCCTACACCATCGTCGGTCTATAGTGCACCAAAACTTCAAACGACCTATGTCTACGTTAAACCACAACCTGAAACGAATCAATTGTATTACCACGAAAAACCTGCCAAACCTTCGTCTACGTCTAGTTCGTATGTGACTTACAAAGAGAAACCAAGTTACCTAGAAGATCAAGAACAGGTCTACAAGCCGAAACCGATCCCCAAACCAAGTTATGATCACGAGCTGGAAGTCTACAAAACCATTCCAAAGCCTGTTTCCCAGCCGAAACCAACGTACGTGAATGAGCAAATCATATACAAGTCACAATCGAAGCCAATATCAATCCACAAACCAAGTTACTTCGAAGACTCCGAGCTCTACAGACCTGGTGGTAAACCAATCCCTGTTCCCATTCCAGTAGCTGTTGACTACTCAACACCACGGACTGTCCCACAACGAGTCGAGTACACTACGGCACGTCCCCATTCTCATTCAATCCCCATAGAAACCTTTACTGCCTACAACCCAACTGCAGGAAGCTCCCCGGCCCCACCCTTAGTCTCAACAACCGCACACCCGAAGTACTCTGTGCGCCATAAGTCCCCACACCACAAACAACTTCGAGGTTCCACGAAGGCACCTCCCATCCGGCAGCATCTAACCGAGAACCTCAATCCGTCCGACATCCGATCCCCAAATCCCAACTACTTCGATCAGTACGCCGACTACAAAGCCCAGGTCAAGCAGAACTACTACACTCAAAACAACTACATTCCGCTCTCAAAACCCCCGAAAATCACCAAACTCATACCAACGCATTCCGAAGAAAAACCCCGCCCCGTCTACCAACACAACAAGCCCCGTCCCGCAACTCCAACCCAGATCATCGACACTGCCAGTTCAACCGGATCGACATCACTCGCTGACCTGCTCAAGAAACTCCAGGACAGCAACCACCTCCCGAAAACCCTAACCCCGGATAACATCGATAACTCCATCCGAACGCTCGTAAAAATCCTTAACAACCTAAAAACCTCCCAGCAAGTGCATCAACAACCGGAACAGGACTTCACCGCCCCCGAAGAGCCTGACCACATCCCACCTCCCAGCGCGAAAGCCCCACCCAAACCCGCCAAGAAGCCCTCGTCGCACCATAGCCACGCCCACGATGACGATGACTCCGGCAGCCCGTACATGCCGCACCATCCGGAGCTGGGACCGACGCCGCCGGGACCGAACTCCGGTCGACCGGGCATCGATTATCCAAATCTGGCCGAAATTCCCGAGACCAGTTTTAGCTGCAAGGAGCAACGGTACAAGGGCTTCTTCGGCGATCCGGAAACCAACTGCCAGGTGTGGCACTATTGCGACCTGAACGGCGGCAAGGCGTCCTTCTTGTGCCCCAATGGAACCATCTTCAGTCAGGTGAGTTGATGCGAGTGTTAAATATGACCAACTGTTGAATGCTCACCTTGTATTTCATTCTAGGTTGCCCTGACTTGTGACTGGTGGTTCAATGTCAAGTGTTCGACCACGGCGCAACTGTACGTCCTGAACGAACGACTGTACAAATATATCCTGCCGTTCACGCCGAAGTTCCCCGAAGACTACAGCGGACCACTGGTTGACAAGTAAGTAGTGATTAAAGCCTTGATTGATCCGTGATGCTGCAGATTATGGGAACGATTAAATTTTTCATCAAATCTTATCAAATGATCAAGAGGATAAGAATTTCTAATTGTTCAGGAACCACTGTAAAGATTCCTGCAGAAATTTCTGAAAGAATGGAGAATGTGTCTAAAGAACACATTTTCTGATGATATCTTTGGATGCTTCCAGGAGACCTTTCTCAGTAAATACTTGTAGACATATACGATTAAATGTAAAACGAAGCCTTGCAGGAATTTTTGCAGTAATCTCTGATTTTGTCCAAAAATTACTTCAAAGTTTAAGAATTCAAGCGTTGCTATATTTAATGCCTTTCTACAAGTTATTATTTGATAAATTTTCGATTATTCTGCACTTTTGGAAAAGCAAACTAAAAATGATGGATCAGTTGTCTGAGCCCATTAAAGAGAATTTAATGATCTCGAAATTAAATTCCGATAGTAGTAAGGCATGGAAAACTGCCGGTATACAGGACACAGTGGATTTGTTGCGAAAGTATTGCTATGTGCTAGAAAGATTCGAGGATTCTTCCCAGCCCGGAAAATCTAGACCAGTGGCGTCCAGCTTTCAGAGTTGTACACCTGTCGTAATCTTCTGAGTGGCCTCAAACGTTTACGCATGAATTTAAAACGTTAATTCACATATTCAGTAGAATATACATTTTTTTTTCACTGAACCCATTTACCCACTTACCCCACGGTACCTTACCAGCATGTTGTGTGAATGCCAGAGAAAACACCATTCCTTAATGCATAATGATGAGAAACCCGATAAGACGGAGTTGGCAATGAGAAAGGTGAAACCGGTCGCCGAGAGCTCGTCGGACATTAAGGATCCACCGAAGGTCATCGCTCAGAGCGAGGTTCCAGTGTTGCAGATTTCGGCAGAGAAGCAAGTGTTGTTGGCAACGGCGGTTGTTGATGTCATCGATGGTAGCGGTGTAGAGCACACATGCCGTGTACTTCTGGACTCTGATACAATGGCAAATTTTGTATCCAAGAGAATAAGCATGAGCATGATAGACCGCCCGCAGTTGCTACTCCGTTATTGCAAGAACAGCTGTACTTACACAGGGAACCAACAGACGCTATTCACGATCAGTAGCATCCTCAATGTATAAATACTGGTGCTCTCATTATAATAACAAATAATACCGGCGCCGGCTGCGTCCGAATGCAGGTCAATTTGAGGATGGGCGGGAAATGTTGACGTGTTACTTGCTTTATAGAAGCCGAAGTCCTCTGCACTTCCACAAGAAAAGATTGAGAGTTTGGATATGGCAAAGGATTCGATAAATTGATATAATTTGAAATGAATACGTGAGGATACACACGGACGTGCAATACCGATAATGCGGTTGCTAAGCGAACAAGACACAATTGATCCGGATTCCGGCGCTCGCCCACAAAGGAGCATGCAACAGATTCAACGGATCAAACACAACTCGCGAATTTGGTATCCCAGAGTATGAACGATTTTCTATGTCTACGTATTAGGAAAGCTTGGACATCCCAATTGTTGTAGTCAACGGAACTTGTACATCATTGAATTTCAGAGTTCGTCGAACGTCGAACTTCGTATTTCTCTAGATTTTCTGATAGTGATTAGAGTAACAAGCGCACTACCTCACGTACATTTCGACGCTTCGAGTTGGCCGATTCTAGACCAGTTGCCGCTGCTGGTGAATCCAACTTCAAGACATGTGTATATGCTTATTGGAGCAGGTATTTTCTTCAAACTGATGGAAGCAGGAAAAATTAGAATGTCAGATAAACTTCCTATACTGCAGGAAAGCCAGTTGGCAGGAGCTATTAATACCGAACGCGCTGTTCCCACGGTCAACGTTTACCAAGCTTCGATCAATGAACAGTTAGATGACCCAAGTAATCACTATCCCGCTAATTCGTTTTTTAGCTTTTAGAGCTATTATACAGCTTATATGGGACATGTATGCTGTATAATAGCACTATATTTGCACGCAAGGCAAATTAAAGTTATATTTGGTGAGGATCAACGAACAAACAACCAAGCCGTTGAGCGTTGGTTGCGAAAAGCATTTTCGTGCATCGAATTTCAGAAGAGACGACGGCAGATACGTCGTGCAGCATCCTTTAAGGCTTTCAGGGTAGACGCCGGCCAATTAGAGAACAGACTGGAGGTGCACCCTGATTTGAAAAAGATGTATTCGGATTTTGTTAATGAATATTTAGAACTAGGCCAAGCCAGAGTTTTGGGTGCTACAGAAGCTGAATCAGGCAATGGATACTACTTGCCGCCTCATTGCGTACTCAAACCAGGAAGTTCAATGACGAGATTGCGGGTAGTATTTGATGCGTCCGCAAAGACGACCAATGATTTGTCACTAAATAACATTTTGATGGACGCTCCAACAGTTCAGAAACCTCTTTTCGATATTATCATGCAATGGCTGCTTCACGAATTCGTCATCTCGGCGGACATTCAACGTATAGGCAGATTGTGGTAGACGAAGCGCATAACAAGTTCCGACGCAGCCAATCAAGGATTTGGAACTGTCGAGAATTACGTACGCTATTGGACCAGCTGGATTCCTAGCAACTCAATGCTTAGTCCAGTTGGCTGACGACGAACGTGAGGGATACCCAGGAGCAGTGCTGTTCTGTTGAAGATATTCGGACTGCATAAGTGGTGCGCCAATAATTCACAAATACTTGATGGCGTGCCCGTCGAGGATGGTGAAAAGCAATTCAGTTTGAAGACAGAGATGTGAACGGGGGAATCATAGAGACGTTGGGCCATTTATGGGTCCCGGTGATCGATAATTTTTTGTTCCGAGTAAAGCTAATGACGCCAAGAGTTCCGCCTCAGCGTGAAATTGCGCGATTACTTGATACCCTCGGTGTTTTAGGACCGATTGTAGTCTTGGCCAAAATGGTATTGCTATAGCTTTGACGGTAGAAGACAGATTGGGATGATCCGATCCCCGGACAAAGAGATTGACATCTGGAATAAACTAAGATCGGAGTTGTGTGTGTGACAATAGTCAATCCGACGGCCTTCGGGCTTCCTGGGGTTTCGGACGCATCCACAAGGGCATACAGATGTTGCATGTATCTGAAAACAGTAGTTGCTCCGCCTAAGGTGTCTGAACGAAAGCCTACGCCAGCAGATAAGGCCGTACCAAGATTGGAGCATTATGCTGGTGTATTGTTGGCTAGGCAGATAATAACAGTGCGCGAAGAAACAGCGTCTGATTGCGCAAGAAACAGCGTCTGATTGTCGTATACTCTGGTGATAAACTTTCCACCTTCCACAATTTTTATAAAAAATTTTAGTTTATTTGGTATCAGAGGATGGAGGAGTTCTTAGAGAACGTGTTTTTCATTATCACAATAAAATATTTTGCCAGGGTCATAGTTTTGAGGGCATTTGCTTCTTAGAAATTTGATATGCCTTTATTTTTTGTTAAAATTGAATAAAAAATAAATACGGAGGCCTATAACAGATTTTTGATGATGAAATTCGTTCCTTCGATTAGAGACAACTTATATCAATACTAGCTCATAGGTTTTAAGCAAAACGGAGCCACTTATCACACTTATATGAAGGTTCAATCAAAGCTCTCCAAAATGAGCCGTTTTTTCTAAAATATGTTTACGTCTCCAATGACCCAGGTATGAACCAATTCTATCATTTGATATGGGCGTATGCTAGAGACAAGGACTGTGAAGAAGCTAACGTCATCGTTGATGTTTTAGAAACTTTCATCACACTGATATTGAACTCGACGTCCGCATGATAAAATTTGAAGGTTTGCTTCCAATTCCTCTCTGGTAAGGTGAAAGTAGCAGATAAAAATCATGTCCAAAGCAAAAACTGAATCTAAATAGATTATACAATACAAGTAATGAATAATATTTATGTTTCATTTACATTTTCTATGTAAAAACTACCATAAAACATGATATGATGATTTTCGCATTTTTTATGGGCCATACTGTAAGGTCGTCCAAGCCTAAAGATTATTCTGTCGTTTTTTTTTTTGCTTTGGAACTCGAACAATAATTCCTTCAAAAACTACTACTTTGTTTTTTGAAGATCTACAGCAGAATTTTCGTTCAGTTTTTCTTCGGCATTTCAACCAAGATTTTTTATAAGTATATCGTCAGAAAATACTCCAGAGATTCCTCCTATTACTTATTTAGGAATTCCTACAGAAATTCTTTGAGAATTTTTTGCATTGAAGTTCTCATAATCTTAGTTCATATGATCAATTCAGGAATTACTCCAGGGAAGTATCCAAGAAGTTTTCAATGTAATTTATTAGAAATTTTTGAAGTAATACTCGAAAAAATCGGATAGCACAAATATAACAAATCCTATAGCAATCTTTGATGAAACTTCTGTAGAAATTACGTATTCGTCGAGTCGTTTTTTTTAGTTGAATTGTTAAGATAATTATAGTTTTCTGCATGCATTCCTTAAAAACATTGAGCAGAATCACTGAAGAAACTTGTACAGAAATGGTAGAAGTAAATACTGCTTTTGCCATTGTGAAATCTAAAATTTTGAGAATCCGCGGCGATTTCACTTAAAAAATTACAGGAGGAGTGTTTGAAAGTAATGCAAGAGTAATACATGGATGATATACTTTTTAATTATGATCGTTTACGGCTAACCAGCCGAGTGGAAGTGGAACTACCGAAAAACTAAACATTACGTTCTCAAATCCCCAGAAATGTCAAACAGTGTATGAAATTTTGATGACATGATGATGATGATGATGATGATGATTATTTAGCCACCAGCGCAAGGATTACCTATGGCTGCAGAATCATACCGGGATGATATGATCTACCTGATGGTTTGTTGTAGCAGGGCTAGTTAATATCTTTGAAGACCTTTGGAAGACAACACAAGGCTGTTTTCTCATGACAAAAGGCTGGCGACCCCACGCACTTTCTTCCAGTCAACAGTTCAATTAATTCCCTTAGGCTACCCCTCCCCAATACCCAATATATAGTAATATATCATACATAGTGTTATTAAAGTATCTTACCGTGAAATTATAGAAATAAAGAAATTAAAGATTATTTTCAATAATTGCGAATAAATAAAAGAGTACATATACATCTTCGTGTTTTTTTTTTAAACAAGAATAAGGGCACATGCCGACACTTACAGTGACGAACCATCCATAGTTTCCCTAACGACTAAATGAATGAAACATTGCGATATAAATTTGAGTTTTCACAAGCATGAAAGGAACTCACCAAAAGTTGGTAATCATCGTCAACTGAAGTCACAATTACGGCATCAACCCCACTCTATTCGCTTTAATTCTTGATTATTATATGAACTGGAGAACATTGTCATTGGCGCCATTTACTTAACACTCCCGCAGTTTAAATAAGAAAAAAAAAACATTATGTACTGTTCTTACATGCACCAACGTTTGCAAAACGATTTTGCAATCTTTTCGATTTCTTCAATTATTTGATTTTACTAATCTTTAAAATAACAAAAGAAAAGGCGAAAATCTGACGGGAACAACAATTTTTGTGTATGAAATTTTGATGACATATGTATTTTCTCAGAGAACTAGGGGGTGTCCGTTTCGTCCTGTGTGTTTATTATACCCCTTATTCCCCTAATAATCCGGGAATAGGGTTTTATTGAGCCGGAAATTTTAGAAGTGATTTCTTTAGAATCCTCACACACTGAGTCGTTAATATCACCTCAAGGGAATTTATCAAGATTTTCTAACGGGACTCTTTTACAATTTTTAGAGATCACATAATTACAATTACTAAATGTAGTTTGATTTGAACCTCCTGACCTGATATCATTTTAATCTTTACATGAGAGGTTCAGTTAGAGCTCCTAGACGAAATTCCTTTACAATTCTCTGATCAACAGTTCGTCGTTTCATGATTTATTCAGTAATCTATAAGGATGTTCAATATTTATTTAGAATTGTAGATTAAAACTACATCTAAATTTAAAACACAGAATTCAACACTTAGGTCAACCTGAATTCCAGAACTTTTGTCTGGACGATATTCCATCCGCGAACTAAATGGATTTTTGTTCAGAACGTCGCTCTGCACTAATTCCAGATGTAGTAACAACTTCAGTCTTCATACATATTATGATATCCCATTTTCAACCCGTATTTCTCTCCCCCCTCAACAGATACCTCGCCATCAAATTCCAAGAGATGGAAGAAAAGATGCAAAAGCAACGCGCCAAGGGTAAACCGGTGTCGAAACCCCGACCGGAGATCGAGAACGACGACCTGAACGGCAACAAGCTGGAGGACAACGACGACCGGTACAACCAGAACCAGCCGCACCCGGTGCAGTACGTGACGGAGAATTCCATCGAGCCGGCAATGCCCAGTGCGGCCAGCATAGTTTCCGCAACGACACCGATAACCCTGGAGGACATCAACGCCGAGTACGATCGGGCTAGCGGAGCGGGCACCGCGCCGGATATGGACCCGTCTTCTGGAGAAACTGGACCGGAAGCGGCGCCACACAGTGCTCCGATTGTGGTAACCGCTCCGAGTGCTCCGGCCACTTCGACGGGGGCCGACTACGAATCCGACACGAGCGTTCCGGTAACGGTCTTGGCGGAAACGGTGCCCCAAGCGGCAAGGTATGGACCGAATGATCACAGCTCGATACGAGCTTCGAGGCCGAATTCGATGCAGGCCCTCCGAGCGGTGGCAATCGAGGTGAAAAACGACGGAACCAGTGGGCATTTGACGCCAGCCCTTGGCTACGGGGAATAATAATCGGGAATACTTGAATTCATCGATTGCAATTTCTGTGAATAGTTAAATGCGTAAGGTTTCTTATAGTTTCATAGCTGGACGTATAAATATGTGAATGCAAACACAATTTCTGGAAGATTCTCCGCGCTTGAGAATTTTTGCCTCTGATCCAGAGATTGTAAAACTACTTTAGTTTATGATATCAAACGTATTGAATACAATTTATTTATATGATAAATGGATGCAACTTGTTCTTCAAGCGTGACTTCGCTGCTAGTTTTAGAACATCTCACTAAAAATAACATATCCGCTGAATTTCTATGTATGTCATCCAAATTATAATTTCAATATGCTAAAAATACAGCAATTTATTGATAAGCAAAAACAGTTTTGTCCGTCACTGTAGTAGTTGGCAATTAATGCCCCCCAGATTAAGGCTTAAGAATATGGAACTGGCTAATTCTTCAAAACGGTTCACCTTTCGAACCATTAGAATACATTTGTCAAGGCATTTGAAGAACAAGTTGCATTCCACTTTGCTACCTTCACATCGCTTTCTATAGCTTTTCACGAAAGTCAGCATCAAAAGTAGTTTATCTCGCTAGTACCTTTGTATAAACGTATTAATTTCGTATTTTAAACGCTATTCTGCTTCCCCCTATCGTTATGCTACATATTCAAATTTACCCATCATCATCGTATCATATTAGGTTCTCTCTCGCGGTAATTTATTGTCGTCGTTTTAGTGCAGTGTGCAGTGTGTGGTGGACAATAATAACCACCTGTTGCTTCTACTTTATCGGCACCCCCGCTAGGTGTAGAATTGGTTGCCCCCTGTTTCTTGCGTGCATGTGAGAGATGTGAACGAATGTTGCGCGCCGCATCCGTGGAACGGATAGGTGTCGAATCAGTTACCCCTGTTCGTATATCAAAGTCACTGTTAAGTTATAGCGAATAAGATGCGTAATAAATACTAGAGTGAGTGTCGACGGGAAAAGAACAACAGATTTCATATGTTTGTATGAAGCATTTGAAGCGAGACTACTAGTTCGAGTATTAGGAGTTTGTAATAAATAAAAAATGTATTACGTTAAATGAAATGCTTGTATGAACCGCTGTAGCTTGAAAGTATATGAACTAATTAATTTAAATGGCACAGACGTATAATAGTAGTGAATATACAAATTGACTGCGAATCAAGAAACGAATGACAGTGTGAACGCCATAAATCATATTAAAATAGATAAATTAAGCGCCGAAAAAAAAGGAACAAAGAAATTATCGTTTGTGACAAACATTAATCGAAATCAAAAATAAATAATTAAATAGGAAAAATAAATAAATCAAAAATATATTGAATATCCGAAAACCCTAAATTGCGAATTGAAATTAACATGCTAAGGAGAGCGTCATGTACAATCAGAAACACGGGTAGTCACAGAATGACTAAATTTTAGTAATTTATGACTATTTTCTATCTGCCTCTCTTTCATTCTGCAGGGAATTCTACTCCTATTTGTCAATTCCAGGGTGGCCACCAAAATCCAATTTTCAAATTCCCGCTTTTTTCCCGGTTTTCCCGGTATATTTTTCAGTATTTTCCCGGTTTTTATATGTGCTAGTTAGGAGACTTTTGTCAGTTTTTGCTCACTTTGGTAGGTTTTTTTAAAGCTACTGAACCCATATTTTTCAACAATATGCTTCTTGCTTAGGTGTATCTTACTGTCAAGACAATTGGCCGACAAAAACCTCAGATGCCAAAATAAACCATCCAGGGTCCCAAACAGTTAATGAGGTTGAAGATATTTCCACAACTTCTAATCCTTCAATTCTTTCTTCATGAGAATGACAGGTTTTCTAAACCAAATAAGGCTGATACAAATATTTTTTTTTTTTATGTCCGAGACCACTTGGAAGGTACGAGGAAGGGGATAAAAATAAATAAGGAACACAAAAATAAAATGCAAAAAAAGTTAATTCCCCAATTTTTTTTTAATTACTTTTTAAAAAAAAGGTGACGATAAATACACCTCTTGCTTGACATTCGCTTAGGTTTACCATAGGGTTGTTGTTTCAACGTCTTCTTTGCCTCGAAAACCTTATAATGTCTAACAAAAGCATGAGAACTTTTTTTCTCCCCCTCAATACTTTCGATTTTTTGAGGGGGGTGGTGACATAAAAGAAAATTAATATTTGTATCAGCCTAAGTTTATGATGAAAAACAGGATAGATAAATAACTTTATTTGAGAGAACAAGTAAAAGCATGTAGTACTTTATTTATTTTTAGTCGATTAACTAGCTTATTTCATATTACAAGCTTTTATAAATAAAGGATTGTTTTCAAAAACATCTGGACTTATTTTCAATGCAATATTTTTAAGTGCTTAAATCTTCTTAAGTTTTTTACTTTGATGTGAAACTGTAAGTTAAATAAGTTATAGAGTCCAAAAAATGTTATCCCTGACAGTAAGAGGAAATATTAAAAGTTAATCGAAACATCGTTAACCATTGGTAAAATAAAACATTTTTAAGTATAATCTAGTCTATAATCAAATCATTAATATTTAATAAGACATATTAAATGCACCTAAGGGAAAACAGCTGAAACTGTCTGATAAAATCATAAAATATGTGATTCCAACTAATCATTCCTTCTATCATTTAAATGTATGAAATTACGATTTATTCAAAAATTCCTTGCAAAAACGCTTGCAACAATTATAGGAACACTGTTTCTTTAATGGTGGTATGTTATAAGCATGGTTCCTTCAACGGCGCAATCCATTGATTGCTTATGGGACCCTGCACTATGGGTACTGTTGCACCACTATATGTGCAAAGCAAAATTTTCGAGAAAAATAATTGTTTTAAATAGCTTAGCGATTCAATTTCGTGGATCATAGAAAAATATTATATAATCATTTATCAGAGAAGAACATGTCAAAGCGATTGCCCTATTTGTACAAATTCATAGATGCTTCATTACAATACAATCAACCATAACAGCTTTCAATAAACAATTTTCAATGATTTTTAAGTTTAACGCTCAAAGATATTCGTTCAAAACCGATTTTCCCGGTGACCACCTCAAATTCCCGGTTTTTCCCGATGGATTCAAATTCCCGTTTTTTCTCGCTTTTCCCGGTTCGGTGGCCACCCTGCAATTCGCCTGGGTTGAAGCATCGCTAAGCTTCAACCCAGGCGAAATGACATTTAGTATAGAAACTCACAGCAGAATGAAAGAGAGGCAGGTAGAAAATAGTCATTAATGCATAAACTTTAGTAATTATGTGACTATTTTTATTTCTGAGTGTATGCTCGAAAAACTATACAACTTTAAACTATCACACTTTGTGTGTGCACATGACTTAATTTTGAAGTGTCCTCTATGCCCAGACATTAAATTTACATAACACGTACAAGTAAATTACCTAATCAGAATTCAAATCAATAACGCATAATGTAGATAGAGCATGTGTTGTTCATAAATCATATTAATTGGTTGGTGTGTCATGCACTTTTATATATTAAAAAGATCAGGGGTAAAAATCATGTTTAAGAATTAAGTTAAAAAAAGTTTAATTCAAGAAAGTAGAACGAACATGATCGAAGAATATCATCAGGGGCCACTCTTTAGAGCTACATGTTTTACGCATTAAGATGTGAATCGATGATTCACGTTTTTTTTCAACATGATTAAAAAAATAAAAAAAAACGATAATTTTTTCAATGTGGATATACCGTGACATGCTCTATTACCGTGAGGTTAAAAAAACTCAAGATTCAATCGATCAGATAAAAATAACGTATGATTATTTTCAAGTCTTTCATGTTTTATATAGTAGACCGTTTTATACAATTTGCATAAAAAATATGATTTGAACCATTTTGGAAATTTTAACCATAGTTACAGTTGACGTTGTTAAACATACCAGTGTTCCAAATACCGTGCATCTGACCCCGACCGCCGGGTCACATTTTGAAACATCTCTCAATTGAACGAACGAAGCGCATCAAAAATAAAACTTTTGTATCAAACAACGTATTGAGGTTTGCATCATTGATTCGGGAAATAAAATGTATATTTCACTTCGCCATTTTGGATTTTTAACTGAAACACGGTATTTGGAACACATAAACAACCGTGCCTTAATACCGTGTGTTGACACCAGGCGATTGCATTCTAACATTATTTTTGTTTGTTTGTGTGTGCAACTTTAGTTCAAGTTTGTCATGGCTTTCTAAATACTACTTGATGTGCTAAGGTTTGTGACTATCATTTAGAAAAATAAATAATATAATATGCTAGAAATCCACATTATTCCCAAATACACGGTATTAGGCAACACACGGAATTAGAGCCATTTCCATCACTGGCCGTAACAACTATCAATTATCTTCTCTATTCGCCCATAGCCAAGAGAAAGCTTTTAAATAGAATTCTAAAATGTCAGTTGTTCAAACTTGATAACATAGATAAAACCGCAGACAGACGTTCAAGCGGGAACAAATTCATTCCATTGTGTGAATTCTATCGTGGTGTCCTCTATGGAACAAATGGCAACAGTACAGTAACAGTTCGCATAACCACGTTGCGTCGACTGCTCGCTTACCACCCAGTCCATCATCCACTGTACGAAAATATCAAAACAATTACTTCAAAAATGATCCCCACAATTGTGATACTTTCACGCCGATTTAGTTGCGTGGGTAACGGTCACGCTAGGGCATTTATACAAGCATGAATCTGTGTGTTATTTAAACGTCAACATGTGATAATAATTCCAATGATTTTTCATAATATATTTGATCCATTAGGAATCATCACTCGCCAAGCACAAACAAGGTTGAATTATTGTCAACGTTGAGCATGTTGGGCGATTGTTTGTCATGCTGTCAACGAAGTATGACCAGACAGGACGCAAACGCCACTAACGCCATCTGTTAGCTTATTGTTACTTGGCGATTTGTGGCGGCGATGCTGTTTAAACAAGCTGCTGTGTCTAACTTAAACGTCTGTCTGCGATAAAACAATTGCTTCGGCAATTTTTCGGATTTATTCAATAACATTTGATTACAAATGCGTTGACCGGTATACTAATCAGTAGGTAAAAGGGTAGAAGCGGGCCAGATTTTTCAATGGATTACATGCATGGCCTCATTCGCTACTCGCCACATAGTAACGCACATGCGCTAGTGTTTATGCACGAAAAAACACTAAAAGGTAACGCGAAAAATATTTGTATGGCGAAAAGCATCTAACGAATTATTTCTCCAAATTGGAAACTATTTTTGAAAAAAATATTTGGTACCGGTTGTACGTGATGATAATGACTATCACGCCTACCAAATATTGTTTCGGTTAACGCTTTCATTTACGAGAAATTTGAAGTTAGATGCCTTTTCCCATACAAAATGAAACGAGAAAACTTCTGCTGATCAACTGTGGACAAGAGCAAAACAGGTAATCCATTGAGTAAACAACTAATTTCTCACCTCCATGATTCACTTTGACACTTCAGTCGCTTTTTCTAAAACTTAGTCATAAAAAGATTGTTATACGGAATTTTGTGACGAAGTAATTCATACTTCCGTCTTACAAAAACAGTTTTTTTTTTGCATTAAATAGTTTTGTAAAATTTAGACAAAAGTTAAGGACAAACGAGTTAAGGTTTTAAATTATTCTTTCGTCAAATTCAATGGAGTTGAAATTTGGAATTGTGAAAATTTGATTGCCAAAATTCCTTTAAAAGAACTGTCAACAAAAAGAATTTGCTTAATATAATAAATAAACCAACAGTTTCTCGTACATTATTCATTTTTATTCCATCGTAATGGTATTTTTAAATGGTTACATAACTGAACAGCCTATTCCCCACATTGTGTTTTTCCCAATTACCATTTCCCAAAATATCAAAACCGTTCATGGAACTGTACTGCCCATAAATGCATGTCAGTCCCATGTTTGCTGTATTTCCTATTCACATGGGACAATTATGCGTTTATGGGCAGTGTAGTCTTATTGTAATTCTGGGTGTTAAAGGAAACTGTTCATATATTGTCACGAATGGTTATGGATACTACGGGATACTGTACATGGTTCATATTTATCCGGGATGGGATTAATTTTCCGAATAGCTTTATTACACTGTAATTCCGCGAGAACTTTACTCTGCAAAATCTACCAATGGACTATTGCCTGTTAATTCATGTCTTTCGATAACTTTTTTCTTCGTTTTTTGATTGAACTTTACATTTTCCTCTCCACAAAACAAACAAACTGTCGTTCTAGGCACGCAAACATCCTACACAAAAAAGCTGGTTTGCCATAAAGCCTATCCTGCAGTGCGTCAAAATAAAAACTTTCTATTGATGTTCAATGACGGCATCCAATAAATCAGTCTGTTTGTAAATTATGGATACATTACAGCTGCATTGCTAACAGCTAACCTAGTAACAACTGGAGAAATCGGTTGAAAAATCTCTGGAAGAAATCCTGCGAGTTTCTACGAAAATTTTCAGAGTAATCTCTTTGGAAATTACTGGAGGTAGTAGAGTTGGACGAATTTGTAGGACAATTGATAGGGAATTTTAAGAGAAATTTATGAAGGTATGCCGAGGGGTGTTGCAGAGAGTATTAAGAAGAATCTGTAGAAATTACATGAAGATTTTTTAAGCTTATCCTCTAGAAATGAGAAGAAATTGCTGCAGAATATTCACGTAAGAGATGGTACACATATTATGTAAAGCAAAAAAATGTTTTGATCCCCTCCCCCCCTTTGTCACGTTTTTGGTATGGGTCCTCCGAAATTTTTGCAAGGCTTGTCAAGTTAGTTTGCATATCGATTTCCAGCACCCAATAAAATAGGGGGTGAACAATTCGACACCTTATCGCCGCGTCACACAACAAAATCAGCTGTTTGAGGTTACACGCAATCCGCCTGGCGGGTATGCAACCAACAAGACAATTTGCTCGCGCGAATCCGCCGACAAAAGAAAACCCCGATAAAGTAGAGGAGATGGTCGACTCACCTTTCTTCCTTGTTCGTTCTTTGCGTACGCCTCCTCCAGGTCCTTGATCAGCTGTTTCAAGCGCGGCTGGGCTTCCCGGTTGATGTCCACCAAATCGGCACAATAATGGGACGAATGGTTTTCGCTCCGACAGGTTACACAAACCCGCACCTCACAGTTGGTACAGAACAGATTCGTGGTCAGCTTGTGCTCGTCGCAAATGCTGATATCTTCCTGCATCCACTTCTTGGCCGTCAGGGAGCAGAGCTTGTGCTTCGTCAGGATCTTCCCGAAGCGATGAATCTTCTCGAAGCAATCCCGGCACAGGGCAATATCACACTCCTGGCAGTAGTGCCGGGTGCGGACCATGTTACACTCGTAGCACTCCTTGTCCTCCTCTTCGTCGTTAACCGGTGGGAGTTCCCCTGGCGCAGAAGGTCCCCCAAGGGCATTTACCGGGGCCAGGCGGGACATCTCATGTTGGCGTTGGTAAACCAATCCCAGCATTTGGTAGCTGTGCTGAAGCTGGTCGTTAACGCGGCGCTTCTTGTCCAAAATGGTACGGATATTGCAGATACGGCAAACGGCCGCTTGGTGCGGTCCGTACATCATATCGAGGATGCACCGTTCGCACATCAGGTGGTCACATTTCAAAATAAATGCGCGCCTCGACGGAGTTTGCTTGACTGGAAGAGAGAGGGGGGCAAAGCATGAGAACCTACAGTGACGCAATTTTGTATTCGTGCAGAGCAATGCTTTCACATCAAGTTGATAGAAAACTATTTTAAATATATTGCCCATTGCACGGTGACGTCATCAGAATCGCTCTCTTTCCCTCCTTCGGGAAACCTGAAAACAACGGTCCCAGTACCTGTCAAAGTTGACAAGTACTGGCACCATTGTTTTCAAGTTTTATTAAGGGCTTATCTGCATTCATCGATTTATCTTCATCGTTGCTTTGTTTGCGATATTGCAGAAAACTGATTCTCTTTTCTTTTGGTTTCTAGCCGAAATTGGATTTTCCTCAGAATCTATGCGAGATACCTAACTTCGGAAGAGGTGCATTATATTCGCATCCGAATGCGCTCTAATGCGCCCACTTCTGAAGTAGGGTACCTTGCTTGAATACCGAGAAAAAATCATTTTCGGCGAACTAAATTTTCTAACGATTGACCGAACTTACAATATGAATCACTATATCTTGCTTTATTCATGAAATATTACAGATTAATCTAATTTAGCGAATGAGAAGATTATGTCAGTTAGGCTCTATTGAACAGTAAGTGACAGTGTAGAAGTAAACATCTATCTCGATGCGTGGGAAAATTTCTTTCCAGAAATGGTCAACAAAAGCACTTTTCTTCGATCGCAGTACGCAGTTGGAAGAAATGTCATTCAAAATGGAGCTCACTGTAAAAAAATCATGACAGCGAATTATTTTTTTACTTTTCTTAAGCAGAACAGCATACTTAGCTAGCTTAAGTTATGCGAAAACTGTAGGATTCCAATTATCATGTAAAATATACAAACTCACAATCAGATATATCATTTCTCGCTTAAGCTAAGTAATGCTGTTTTGCTCAAGAAATGTTAAGAAAATTACTGAATTGGTCAAGAAATTTCCTACAAAGAGGCCCCCCCCTGGAATGACATTTCTTTCCAACAGCGTACTGCGATCAGCAAAATGTGATTTTCTGGACCATTTCTGGGAAGAAATTTTCCTCGCATCGAGATAGGCGATTCTTTTTTTTTGTCAGTAGCAAACCAGCCTTTAATCTATGATCTCGCTTTAGAAGCTAGTGTTTAGCTTGTTACTACTGAGCAAACCAATGGATTTACGTGTTATTTAACAATGCTACGATGAATAGACGATCCTTCTCTATATCTTAGTTGTGATTTTTATTTTTGTCCGTTAATTTGCTTGAACACAATGAGCTACACACTCGATCACCAATGGCTTTCAGGGTGAGACCTTAAGTTGTGCGAGAAATGTTCTCGAAATGAAAGTTTATGGAAACCTTCTAGAGATAAGATATTCTCAGAAGGCACGTTTGCAATCAACCGCAGATTATGCAAGAACTCTGCCAAAATCATCTGGATCCATAAGTTCACTAATAATCCTGCCAGTAGTGTTCTATTCATCTTTTCAAGTTCGATAAGGAACTTCCTAATTTTCCAAGCATCACCTCTATAAATTGTTTTGAACCTTCAAAGAAATTTCCAATTTTTAGGAGCCAACCAATGACATATTTCAGAACTCTTTAAAAATGTAACCAGGAATTCTTTAAAAACATTGCCAAACATTCTCCAAGAATCTTCGCAGAAAGTTGCTAAGGATCACCACAATAGATATCAGTCGCAAATGGTTAAAGTGGAAACAGAAAACGAAAATCGATTTCGTCTATACCATCAATAGGTCTCTCAACTAGTTGTCATTCTTTTTTAAAGTATCTTGCTAGTAAATTTGACGGAATCTGCTTAAAATTAAGTATAAATCTTGGCAGAAGTTTTCTTTGGATTCACAATCAAACCTCCATTAGATAGCTCTATTGGAAAAATCATTTGGGTTTTTTTCTTGTGCGGGAGCGGAACGCACCTAAAAAACATTCATATGAATAATAAACCCTGGGGAATGCTAACTGCTGTCGAACTAAAATGTTCGTGAAAATCATCCGAGGAAGCCTATAAATGTACATCAGGCTTAAATATGATATTCAATTTATATAACACAAAAACCGTCAACTGTTATACAATAGTTATGCTTGGCCCAAAATATGCATACATATTTTGAAACTTTTCTAAAATATGTATCAAGCTGGATGAAGCTATTTATAGTATTAATAGTATGCATTATAAGGGGCGATCCATTAATTACGTAAGGCAATTTTCGGGATTTTTCAACCCCCTCGCCCCTTATGATAAGATTTTATGTATGAAAATCAAAAATAAATTGTATGACGCGTAAAAAATCTCGGACACCCCCTCCTCCCATAAACCCTTACGTAATTAATGGACGGCCCCTAAATGTGGTTTCCTGCAAGACAAGCAAACAAGCAATAGTTAGCAATCTTAGAATAAACTGTGTTCAATTTGAACGCTCTAAATGCAAATTCACACCTCCCAGAGTAAAACTAAAAACTTGATATTCTCAACGCTTTGATGCTTATATGTACACACCGCATATGTTTCAAATGTACAAATTAAAGTTGAAATTTCGTGCTATGATGGAGATTGAACCCTCGGCTTCCTACCCGCATAGACAATCACAATTCGCCATACATTTAGAACAATTATTCAATTTTATTTGGTAAGGTTAGAGTGCAACAAACAGTTGCTTTTATGTTGAACTGTATTCATTCTAAGATTTTAGACTTTTAAATATGCTTTGCACAGTGCAAACCAAACAGTAACAGTATAAGATACTGTGCAGATATTGTAAACTTATATGGAGATTCAAATCCCTCCGAAATGGTAAAATTATGACTTGACCTTTTGAGAAATAGTTATTGAATTAATTGTTGCAATACATAAACACATATGTATTTTACCATATACAACTGATGTTTAACAGTTTGACAAGCAGTGGCAGGCTTTAGTGTTTGTGAGTGAAATACCTGCCGAATTTTGTTTTCAGAGTGCTTTTTGTTTTGTTTCGTTTTGGAGTGAAAAAAAAACGAAAGATGTACGAAAACAATCAAGCGACTTCCCGCTGTTTAGAGGGTATAACCAGAATTCCAAGCAACCCGTTCCCCATCCGGAATTCTTTGGTAAGTAGAATAAATTCTATGCTATCAATTGGTACTAAGCTCTAAAGGGGCAACAATTTGTTCTTTACAGGGTGAGGTGTTGCAGTAATGGAACCATCACACCAAGATGTTCCCAAAATCTTCTCACTGAGCCAGCAAGAGCCTCAAAAAATCAGAACGGCAAAAGTAGATATCTGTTTTAAGATGTGCCAAAATCATCCTGGAACTGACGGTATTATGAAAATTTCGTAGAAGTTTCCAGAATATAGTGGTAATTTGAATATATATGCATAAAACATTATATTAATTCATCTTTCATTGATAATCACAACAGGGGTAAATCTTGAATTATATACTATATCACACCATAAAATAATAATAACATATTCAGTAATTGTTTTTATTTGAATTAACCCCAATGCTACCGAAGAGACAACTACCATTACCCGGGATGGGTTGAAGCCACAAGTCGTACCCGCAAACTTGACGACGAACTAGTCGAAAATACTTATTGTGGTCCATTTTCGTAAGGCGCGGATGGCGTTTAAGCAAAGACTGAAACTGAGCAGAAGTATACAAATCTTTTGCTTTGCAGCAAAAATTATTTCTATTCCTACACTGTGCCTAAACACCATTTGTATGTTATGTGTTTCTCCCTCTAAAATCTGTAAGTGTCTGTCTGTCTATTGTCTATATTATTTCGGTTTACGTTCGAATAAAGCCGCTAAACGCAAAGTGCAAAGCCGCGGTTAATTATTGTAATTATTATTATTATTATTATTTACATATTTGTTTATTTATTTTTTTTTTTTTTGAGTTTGTTCCAGTGTGATACTTTTTCTTTTGTGAGCCTTCCGGATCGTTTTTGTCCGCGTCGTGGAACTTTCTTCAACGGAAAATGTTATTTTCGGAGTTTGATAATTATGTTCAGATTGCGCATTCTGTCCGGGCGGATGTAACGCGACTAACAATCGGTTATTTTATACAATCCGATGACCCTGGAGGGATCGGTTTTGCTTTTTACTGGTTATTGAGCAAAAATATTTCTGCACAATCGACAAGCATTTCGCGAAATACTATAACCTTTTTTTTTTTTTTTTTTTTTTTTTTTTTTTTTTTTTTTTTCTTTTTTTTTTTTTTTTTTTTTTACGCGTATCGTTATTTTATACAATCCGATGACCCTGGAGGGATCGGTTTTGCTTTTTACTGGTTATTGAGCAAAAATATTACTGCACAATCGACAAGCATTTCGCGAAATACTATTTATACTATAAATAAGCTATTGTTTTCTCTTTTGATTGCCGGCATTTAAAAGATTAATTTGAAAACGCTTAAACAACAAATATTTATGGTACCTCCAACTCCGTAGCACTTATGAGGGTGTCGCTGAGTCGGTGGCCTCTCATTTAGTAAGTGCTACATCAACATTTCCTTCCCCTATCCCAAGTTACGGTAAAGATGGGCGTGGCCGGGAATAGCGATATTCATGCTTTTGGTATTCTTGTTTATGATTTGAACAAGGTATACTCCCCTGCCTTGTTCTTGAAAGTAGTCAGGATGAGATTATTAAAAAGAAACATGAATGTTGCTAGTATCCAATCTACGAAGTATACCGTAACTACACTAACGCTAACGCTATTTGAATTATATGGGTCAACCCTTCACTACCTGTTTGGTTTACACTAGATTGATCAAAAAATGGATGGTATTTCAATCGTTTGGCAAATTGTAATGTGAAAATTTTGTTCGACAAAATCGGCGTTTTCAAATGTTCCCCACATAGTAGTATGGTCAATTACAATTTACCAAACTGTAAAAACCGTTCATGGCCCATGTTGATGGGCTGCTTGGGCACGTCAGGAGTTAATCATCAATATTAACCTCCTTTTCCCGAGCAGCCTAGATAGCCGCGTAGTGTCGGTAGCGGTTGTTTCAACTGGCTAAGAATTAACACTACGGACTGCCTGTTCCGGTGGTAAAAGTCCACCGCACAGGTGACCCCTAATTTATGGTGTGATGCGTACCGTGCCTAGGAATGAATGGTTAGGGGGGTCTAAATAAAACCTAACCGCTAACGGAGCCTGTGGGGTACCAGGGCGCCCTCCACAGTATTGAGTCCTTCCTGTGCTACCCGGAGCAATGGTGCAGGTGACCTTGTGTTTCTCCGAGATAATCGGCTGCCCTTCTTCAGTCTCTATCCTGAGGCTTAATAAGGGTGGGATTATGAATATGTTGACATTTAATTTAAATTATCACCTATATGGATTCGCATTATGCGTTTTACACAGTGTATTCTGTGCTCTTTCGCCTTTGGCGACTTTAAATAGATACCGATCTGGTTTTTTCGTTGCTGGTCTTTTTCGTGCTGAGATTGCAAAAAGCTTAATCCTGCCTAGTTTGGGTAGTGGCTACGGTTAGGTTAGCTCAGATCAATCTTCAGCATAAAAGAACAGCAACGATCAATCTTTGCAGACTCATGCAAAATGGTGCAGCCCAAGTGGCGCTAGTTCAAGAACCCTACTTTCGTAGAGGGAACTTCTATCTAGGTAACCTTGTGGACCCAGTTTTTGCTACTTTTAGCAAACTTGAAATGGCAAACTCGCGCTCCATGCCCCGCGCATGCGTGCTCGTTAATAAAGCAATCGTTGCTACACTCATTTCTGAGTTAACTACCAGAGATGTATGTGCTGTCACAATCGATGTTTCTGTTGGTGACCTCAACAGGAAATACGTCTATTGTTCGGTATATTTACCACATGATGAACCATCCCCAACGGATGACTTCAAACAAGTTGTCGTACACTGCGTAACAAAAGGCCTTCCGCTGATTGTGGGCAGTGATGCCAATGCTCATCACATCATCTGGGGCAGCTCGGATATTAATTTGAGAGGCTCCAGTCTGATGGAATACTTAAGTAGTACAGACCTTGGATTACTTAACATAGGCAATCGCCCAACCTTCATGGTTTCTAATAGAGAAGAAGTGTTAGACATAACGCTCTGCTCGAATAGAATCAGTCACGAGTTGACGAATTGGCATGTATCAGATGAGGAATCATTATCTGATCATCGCTACATCTTCTTTGAACATTCAAATGTAACTGCGCAGACTTTGCGTTTTAGGAATCCCCGGTCAACAAACTGGGAACTCTATATTGAATTGGTTGCGACCAAATTTCATGGATATTCTCCGTCCATTGAAAATCCAAGTGATCTGGATGATGCAGTTGATACTACAACATCCTACATTATGGAAGCTTTTGAAGAAGCATGTCCTCTGCGGTCTGTAAAGACTACAAGAGGGACCCCATGGTGGAATTCCGATCTGACCAGACTCAGGAAACAATGTAGAAGGAGTTGGAACAGACGCCGTTCAGCTGGATCAGAGTCGTTCAAGTCGGCTCGCAAGGCTTACAAGAAGGCTCTTCGTTCTGCTGAACGATCCGGCTGGAAAAACCTTTGTACAAATGTTTCCAGTTTGAGTGAAGTCAGTCGGCTGAACAAAATCCTTGCAAAATCTAAGGATTTCCAAGTGAACGAAATTCGATTACCTAATGGTGACTTTACTTCTTCCGATGAAGAAGTTTTAGAATGTTTATTCAATACACACTTCCCCGGATGTGTGGACATAGCATCTACGGATGAACCAAATGTCTTTTCATGTAGTTACGAGTCTCTGGCCTCGGCTCGCAGTATCGTAACTACTGAATCGATTCAATGGGCACTTAATAGTTTTGCTCCTTTCAAATCTCCAGGAGCGGATGGGATTTATCCTGTTCTGCTCCAAAAGGGATTTGAGTATATCAAACATGTTTTGAAAAAGCTACTTGTAAGCAGTTTTGCTACCGGGTACATTCCCAAATCCTGGCGTGATATTACTGTAAAGTTTATCCCAAAAGGAGGACGTGCGTCGTATGAGGAAGCGAAGAGTTTTAGACCAATCAGTCTGACCTCTTTTCTTCTGAAATGTCTGGAACGCATAATCGATCATCACATCCGTGATGTTTATTTGGCAAACATGCCTCTTCATGTGAATCAACATGCTTACCAATCTGGAAAGTCCACTGTGACTCTCTTACACAAAGTTGTATACGATATCGAGAAAGCTTTCGCTCAGAAGCAATCGTGCTTGGGTGTTTTCTTGGATATTGAGGGTGCCTTTGATAACGTGTCTTTCGATGCCATATTGGAAGCCGCACGAAACCATGGGCTACCTACAATGATTACCAATTGGATTCATCAAATGCTCAAAAACCGACATCTCTTCTCGACATTGCGTCAAGCAGCGATTCGAAAATTGAGTGTTTGCGGATGCCCCCAAGGGGGAGTCTTGTCACCACTTTTGTGGAATCTCGTAGCAGATACGCTATTGAGGCAACTCAATAATTGCGGTTTTCCAACTTATGGATTTGCCGACGACTATCTAGCTCTGATAGTTGGTATGTGCATAAGCACCCTATTCGACCTGATGCAAAGTGCTCTTCAGGTAGTCGAGAGTTGGTGTCGCCAATATGGCCTTTCGGTTAACCCGAATAAAACATCTATTGTTCTTTTTACGGAAAGACGAAACCGCGATGGAATTCGACCTTTACATCTTTTTGGCACTGAGATCAATGTGACTGATCAAGTAAAGTATGTCGGAGTCATTCTAGATTCCAAACTTTTATGGTCAGCTCACATTGATTTCAGAGTCAAAAAAGCTTGCATGGCCTTCGGTCAATGCCGGCGAACCTTTGGTAAAACTTGGGGCCTTAAACCCAAATATATCAAATGGATTTACACAACAGTTGTTCGACCAATATTGGCATATGGATGTCTTGTGTGGTGGCAAAAGGGCGAAGTGAGAACAATCCAATCAAAATTGGGCCATCTTCAAAGGATGTGCTTGATGGCGATGTCTGGTGCGTTCTCTACAACTCCCACAGCAGCGCTCGAGGCCCTTTTCGACGTTGCGCCACTACACATATATCTTAAACAAGAAGCACTTTCTTGCTCTTACCGTTTATGGGTACTGGATCTACTGGAGAAAAATCCAGTGAATCGTAGATCTACACACACTTCGTTGTTTCCACTTTTGGTGAATTGGGACAAAATTGTCCTTGCTCCAAGTGATCTCACAATTGCTTGTAACTTTCCTTACAGGACATTTACCACACAATTCCCTTCACGGGAAGAGTGGACGTCTGGCTATTTGGAAAGAAGTATATCAAGCAATATAGTATGTTACACTGATGGCTCCCTTCTTGAAGGTAGAGCTGGTGCAGGAGTATATTCTCGTGAGCTAAGGCTGAATCAGTTTTACTCACTTGGTAGAAACTGCACCGTTTTTCAGGCGGAAATATTTGCTCTTATGTGTGGAGTGCAATCAGCACTTCAACAGCGCGTAATGGGTAAAGTCATATACTTCTGTTCAGATAGTCAGGCTGCTATAAAAGCTCTCGCTTCGGCCAACTCAAGGTCGAAGCTTGTTATCGCATGTCGAACTCAAATTGAGGAACTGAATTCAGTCAACTCTGTAAACCTTGTATGGGTACCTGGCCATTCTTCCATCGCTGGAAATGAATTGGCTGATGAGCTAGCTCGCGATGGAGCATCGCATGACTTCATTGGTCCTGAGCCGGCTATTCCAATTTCGAAGTGCTGGGTGAAGCTTCAGATAAACTCTTGGGCGGCAACTCAGCACAAGCAATATTGGAATAGTTTGGAGTCGTGTCGTCAAACAAAATTGTACATTACTGAGCCATCTCCAAAGGTGGCGAAGTATTTAACAAATCTGTCAAAGCAGAATTGCAGTCTCTTGGTCAGAGCGTTGACAGGCCACTGCCGACTCAACTATCACATGGCAAATATTCAGCGTGCTGACTCATTTGTGTGTGATAGTTGTGACTCCGATTATGGAACTTCGTATCACCTGATATGTAACTGTCCAGTTTTTGCGCAAATGCGATTCCAATTACTTGGTAAACACTTATTAAGTGAAACTGAATACAGAAGCCTGAATCTTCAGGACATCCTGTTATTCTTAACCCGCTGTGGTAATGAGCTATAGGCTCTCTTTACGCTCATGCGTTTTGCAGTGCCCTTTTTAGGGCGCTGTTCGAACCCATTGTGGTATGGAGCTACATGCTCTCATTTCGCTCATGCGATCTTCCCTCTTCAAGGGACCCCACTCCTATTTCCTCCCATCTTTCCCTTCCCTTTCCTCTCCCATCGGGTAGATGATGAAATAGGCTCAAATATGGCGATGGCACAAATCTCCCAACTGGTGGGGAACGTGCCTTTGGAGCCGGCCTTCTGATACCTGATACCTGATGGTCAATTACAATTTACCAAACTGTAAAAACCGTTCATGGTAAGGTTGGTTTATTGTTATTTTAAATGTGAAACGTCATTATTCTGATACTGTCGTAAATTGTTGTGGATTGAATGGGAAACAGTAGAAGTATGGTTCAAATTTATGCGGGTAGTCGCTTCAACCGACAAGCTGCGGAGCCCCGACGTGCAAAGACTCCGACGCTCGGAGGCGAACTGAATTCAACTACCCCAAAGTCGCTGGCCTCATCAGCGTTAGTCGGCGTAAAAAGGCTAATTTTCTTAAACTTCTTGTTGTGTCTATAAAAGGATTTTCGGCTTAAATGATAAGAATGAATATTCATTGCAATAAATCAAACTGTTCAGCGTCTTTCTGGACGATAAAATAACTTACAATGCCAAATTTGATTTATTATTTGACAAAACAGATTGCGTTTTACTCTTTGCTAATTTTTTGGAAATGTTTTTCATTAGTAATTGCGATTTTGATTTTTTTTTCAATAGTTGTCAGCATAACGTTTTCTGAGCACAACGGTGTTTTTTTTTCCTGATTATTCGCACATTAAAATCGCAAAATATCAATAAAAATTACAGCTCACTTGTTACCGAAAATTTGAGATAACCCTATCTTGCACAATTTATTTACAAATTTATTGTCCTTTGATGCGAGGAATGGACACAGGTTGTCTGAACGAACACAGATGAACTTATCATTCTTACTTTCATTTCATCAATACTATGTTATTCACAATAAATATTCACTCAAAAAACTCAATTGTAGCGAAAACTGAAATAGGGCCTGCTTCTCAGTTCAGTGTTCTCATCGATAATTTTTGCATGCGCACAAAAAATGTGCGGTAAAAACTACCGTTTTAGGGGGTAAAGTTAAGTGCTCGCACCGGCAATTTTCAGAAGACCAAATTGATGAAAATGATTTGTGTCAAATTTGGTAGGATGTACTACAAACCAGTGTTGTTTATCGGCGAGAGAAACAGCGAGAGCCAACGATAATTATTATCTTTTTCACCTTCCCTCTTCGCACCGCGTGGTTGGAGAAGCAGCGCATGGGCAAGTCAATAAATGCACGGATTGTGTCATTCGGTTGCTTGTTCATTTTCTTCTCTTCTTGCAAATGAACAAAGATACACAGCGTAGCCGAATGATTCATGCCATGATAGCGGCTGCATACAGAAGAATCGCCGCCCGATAATTTCCAAAAGAAGAGAGAGATTTCCACTCATTTGATCGCAATCATTCCATGGCGGTTTTTGCATTATTTGTATTGCGATGTTTTTTTACTTGTTATGTCGTTCGTTTTGGACGTGGCTCGGGCCTATGTAGATCCATCTTGCCGTTTGCGATGGTTTTGCAAGTTTGACAGTTTGTGCGTGCGTATAATTGACTTTCTTACAACCAAATTTAAGAACGCTGCAATTCTCACCCCTTCATCATAATACATTTTGTATGTTAATTTGACAGTATGAACTTCAATATAATGAGGATGATTATTCTAATCCGAAACAGTAGAAAAAGATTTTATAACTTATGATATACTGCTGAAGAAGACGTTTCCTGATATATCCTTGATATATTTGTTACACGGTAAATTTTAAATTTAAACGGTTCAAATTCAAATATCGAACTGCAATACTTAATCGCCTTATTTTGCATTCAGCAAAGCGTTCTGCTTATTAAAAAGCTTAGGACAACTGTTTTAATTTTGCATTATTTGTTTAAAAATCCATCATTTTGCTTGTTCAGTAAAAAACGGGAGTTCAAATGATTTCAACAATTTATTTCGTATTATTTTCACAATTTTCGTTTGCAATAAAAGCCAAATTTTAAACGACCCACATTAAAAAACTTTTGGAAGAGTGGACATTTTGAAAAACATTTCGAACATTTGAGCGAATTATAATAAGGATTCAATGATGATATTCTTAACTCAGAAAACAGAACATCTAATATGAATACTGACGTGCGTATTACGATGGTTATAAAATAATGTTTGCTTCTTTGTGTCCTCTAAAAATTTGAGCTACAAGGACTCTTCAAAGTTTGCATGGGAATTACTGAGAAAAAGCAAGCAATTCATTGAATCGGTCATAGTGTTCGCCCATGTGCTTTTGAGGGTTAGAGCTACACTGATAATGTAAGGTTATTCATAAAAGTTGTAGCTTTTCAATTAGCGTAATAAGGGTTTTTTATGCAGACGCCTAAGTAATAAGTTTCTGATTTTTGTATTAATTGAAAATATATGGCTATAATAATTTACCTGCTCAGCATCAGTGGATATATGCAGTAAAACATAGTAGCCATGATTTGTAGGTGCACCAGATGTTGCCTTTTCAGAAGATAATTCAGCACTGTTGAAAAATTCCCGATTAGATAAAAATGTGATATAACTAATAATTGAGACGTTTGATTTGAATACGGTCTTCGGCAAAGTTGTTTTATTCAACATTATTCCCATATTGATTTTCATACAAACTTTGAAGGGCTTGTGCAGCCTCAGAGCTCAAATGTAATTTAAAATCGTATGAGCAGTGTGGATATATTTCGTCTATTATTTGCCACATACTTAATTATTTTTTCCGTAACCTAGTTATTAAATTCGAGGTAAGAATAATTATTAGATGTTATTAAATGAGAAATTTCTTGTATATCAATGTTATGATGGTGTCAATCGAAGCTATAATTCTATAAAATAATCAACCCTCATCCCCAATGTGTATATTTGGTGACTATGAAATGGATAGGTATATATCATGTTAATATTTGTTTTGGGTTCTTGGTGTAAGCACAATTAGTTACATACAATATCCAATATATAAACATGGGAACAAATGCCGAATGAAATTATTAATAATATTGCACCAAATGATAAATGCGAGCCATGATAAATGCGTTATATATCTAGGTTAAATTAGTTTTATTTAGTTGAAAGCGTTTTATTCTTCTTTTATAAACGGGTGAAATCAACTCACTTGTACAAATTCTGAACTGCAACGGCAAATGAAATGTAATATGTTGTTAATAAAACGTTACTAAATGCTGACTTCAGTTATACCAAATTAGAAGGATAGTGTTTTCTAACACAGAACACGTAGATTCTTATATCTGAATGTAATGTTTAGAATGATACTTGATACGCTCGGCTTCATCATTCATTATATTTTCATACTGCCGCATTTTTGCGGACCTTTCTGTCGTTTATTAATTTACGATTCTACCGTATGAAATAAGTATTGCGGTTGCCGATAAAAGCTAACACTTCCTTACTCGGTATTCCCCCGGAAACGATTCCGGGATATCCGGATGTGACCAGAACCTCATATTAATCCTTGGCATTTTATTTATGATGTCCAGGATAAAAAATCGTGAGCTTTGAGCCGTCACACGGTACTATTCTTCAAGTTTCAAAAAATATCCTCTTTGGGTACATTCAGGAATCGGTGCCAGGTGACCGGGTATCCGAAATGAGAAAATAATGTTATTCGACCTTCTGGCATCTTTTTACTAATAGAAAGTACACGATGAATAGTTCATTTTTAATGAAAAGTCAGACGTTGGGGGTTTGAGAGTCAAAAGCAGCGCATATAAGAGTATGCATTCGAATTCGAATTATAAAAATCACATCTAAGATTCGGCATACAGTTTCTAACTATCTATCACACCAATAGGCCAGGAGAAGTGGATGAACTTGTGTCATTCTTTTCCTGTAAATTTTCATACAAAATCTACTTTTTCTCTGCTATAAATTCACTCTGGGTGAACCTCTTACCCTGGCCTATAAATGATAGGTATCTTCTGATATACCATAGGAATCTCTTATGCATTCTGTTACAAAGTTGAAAAACACGTGACGAACGGGTCGAGCTTTCAAAACACTGCCAGTTTGCTGACACGCACTGTCTGTATGGTCGCAAATATTCCTAAAAGCGACCGAGCGACTGACGATTGTATAACATTTAGCGGTAATCCACTTCGCGGTTTGTCATTTCGCGGTTAGTACCATTTGGCGGCTTGTCAATTCGCGGTCAGTACCATTTGGCGGTGGACCGTTTCGCGGTTTGGACCGAGAAGTTTCAACTATCTTAACAGAGCAATTTGAAGGACTGCCTCTGTTCAAAAGAAGGGTAAATCACCGATGAAAATATTATAAGTGATAATGCTAACAATTTTCAGTGCAACTCGTAGGAAAAACCACACCGCGAAATGGTATAGACCGCGAAATGGTACTAACCGCAAGACGGTAA
The DNA here is from genome assembly GCF_002204515.2 of Aedes aegypti. Classification (NCBI taxonomy): domain Eukaryota; kingdom Metazoa; phylum Arthropoda; class Insecta; order Diptera; family Culicidae; genus Aedes; species Aedes aegypti. Next base: position 120,305,649 of record NC_035107.1, read on the forward strand.
ACCGCAAAATGATACAAACCGCGAAATGGTACACCGCGGAATGGTTTACCGCGAAATGTCGGACAACCGCAACTGACGCATTGATGCAGGTACCGATAGTATCTTCACACATCGAGATGTGCAAATTGATGCGCAGAATCGGATCACGAAACGATAATGAACAGCTTGCTGGCAATGGGCCGATGCACGAGTTCACTATTTGACGTTTGAGCGGTGCCGTGTTATTTATGTGACCATGGCAACAAATGAATTCGGCACCGCTCAAACGTCAAATTAGTGAACACGTGCATTGGTCCATTAAGGTGCAATTAAAAATGAAGAAAATGTCAAAACTGAAAAAGCAGTTTTCGCCCTTGAAATCAACAAATCGGAAAAAATAAAAACACACAGCCTTTTTATTTTGGAAATAAAACAGCTGTGTGTTTTTATTTTTTTTCGATTTGTTGATTTTAACGACGAAAACTGCTTTTTCACTTTTGACATTTGCTCCATTTTTACTTGGGCCTTAAGACTGGATCACCAGTTAACACAAGTAGATTGCAATGAACATACGTGCCAATCGAACGATGCTGACTCTAGCGCAATGTTCATTTCAACGTTCTCTTTGCCATGTCGTCTTTCGTCTGAGAGGGTGAACTCGGTTGCCTCTCCAAGCGCAACAATCGATTCGGGAAAAATTTCGGATTAAGTGTGCATTGAGGCGAGAGAAAACATCCTTGCTACAAACATAGTAATTTGTTGCGAAATTCTATGGTAGTTTTCAGAATGGTCGTATTAAAATAATAATAATAATTTTTACTACAGTTTTTTTTTTCCCGTGTGTATATCGTTTGGCAAGTACGAAAATACTCTATGCCTAATCGAGAACATTTCAATTACGAAGAGATCCTTGACCGGTGGGAATCAAACCCACGATCCTCAGTTTGTTACGCAGGGACGCCAAGTCATTTTATCAAAAATCTGGAAGATTTTGAAAATTTGTCTGGAAAGGCTGGATCCTCAATGTCGTATATGGAGAACTTTACAAATTATTTACAAAACCTTAAAAATTCATTAAAAAAATTATCTGGATCTTCCAGATTTTTGTAATACATATGAGACCTCAAAAATCTGGAATATCCCAGACAAATCTGGAAGGTTGGCAACGCTGCCCTTTCGGCTACCTGGGCACCTAACAACGATTCCAAAAATCCATTAATCGGAATGAAATCATCGCTTCAAAAACGCTCAACGCTAGTCAATGGTTTTATCGTTTTATCCACAAGTGAACAAAATTCACTATCCAAAAAAGTTGTCAGGCAGCGTCCATTTATTACGCAATGCTAAAATGGAAAATTTTCGAAAACCGACCGAAACACCCCCGGCAACGTAACGTAAAATACAAAATCTTTGTGTAAATCTTAACGCTTGAGACTACTTCCCCCTTCCCCCTAGAGCGTTACGTAATTTGTGGATAGGGGTCATTCAAATATGACGTCCATCATTTGGGGAAGGGGGGTGGGGAGGTCTACGATATTGTGACAGTACGTGTATAAGGTATAGGCCTATTCACATGACGTTCCAAAACAGCTGATCGGGAAGCTCTTTGACAGTTCTTCTATGAAAATGACAGCCTCGTGTATGCACCGGTCCTCTACCGATGTAAACAAATGCATAGACGGACCTGTCACATGAAAAGGCCTATTGGAAAAAGCGTGACAGAGGGGGGAGGGGGGTCTAGAAATCTCGAAAAACGATGGACGTCATATTTGAATCATCCCATAACAACGCTTCTGAATGCTTCCCACGTGTTTCAGCCACGCTCAAGAGTCAAAATTCTTGGACCGAGTGTATTCAGTTCACCAAGGGTTCATTCATTTATTTCATAACGAAAATGGCCATTTTTGACACCCACCTACCCCCACGTAACGCTTTTTGTACGAATATTTTACAAATTTTGTATGAGACGTAACATCACGAGAACACCCACCCACCCCTTTTAGCGTTATGAAATTTGTGAATGAGCCCCAATGCACAAGACCATTGACGCCGTTGCGGCGATCAGTTGTCTCGTAAAGCGGCTTATATGACATCTATGATTATTCGTCACTAACCTCCAAATTTCCGCGGCACTTAGCTACGGAACAACCGGCGGAAATCGCGCAATTTTTAGCACTCGTCGGGATGATAAAATCGCGAGAAAAGATTCGGAAGAAACACCTAACTTTTTGCTTGTTTTGATGGAACGGGATTCGTAATCGAAAGCGAGCTGCGAACAAACAACAACACGAAACGACGAAAGGTTACCGGCAAACTGAACGCAGTGATGGGCGAGAAAGGAAAGAAAGGCGGAAGAACCCAGACGAAGGGAAAAGAATCGACGAACAAAGCACGCGCGCCTGTGTTGTGGTTCCAGTGTGGCCGGTTTGCACAATTTTTTCAGGTGCATTTTTGTTGTGCAATTAATATTCTCTAATGTGCTTAAAGTTTGCTGAAAGATTGTTACCTTGAGATTTGTCTATTCACAAAGCTTTGTTTGTTTTTTTTTTATTTTCTTCTACTTAAGGCCTAAGACACAAATACAGAGTTCTCAACTATATTCCTAAATATTGTGTGGGAAAAATCTTGGATTTTTACTCGTTATTTATTCTACAAAAACTTCTTAAATTAAATTAACTAAATGCCAGTGACAAACTTTAAAAAAATAAAAGGCAAACTCAAAGTAGAACTTAAAATACAATTTTAGACAAAATTGTTGATACATGTTATAAATGAACGTAACGTTGGTTGTAGTTTGGCATGGCTTCATACTCTTGTCAAGAGTCTCTTGAGTACTAATTCTCTAAAATTAAATTACACAAAATGGAACTTTTGTGGGCGAACTCATTTTTTTTATATATTTTACATATAGTGGGGCCTTCCTCAGTCGAGCGGTTAGAGTCCACGGATCTTTTCGTAATGAAAATTTTCTTGACTCTTCTATGGTCATAGAGTACAGGCAGCGAAATGGACTTTTGAAATTCATACATTTTGCCTTATGAAAGATGGAAAGTTTAACGCACTACGAACGCTTTATGTATCGTTTTAGCATAACTCCATACTAAGGCGTTGATAGGCGCGAGGTATACGCACGAGCCTATCGATCGCAAGGTCCTTGATTCTATTCCAGGTTGACGCGAAAATTATTTTTGTTTTCAAATTTCGGTTTAATAAGGCAAATTTATGAATTTCAACCCGATTTCTTGTGGCGAATTTTCATAAGGGGTTCCTATGTTTATCGATAGTCCATTTGCCTGAGTGTATCATGCCACGTCATAAGTGAATGCGAATATGGCAACTTTGGCAAATAAAACTCTCAGTTAATAACTGTGGAAATAATCATTGAGGACAGAGAAGCAGGCTCTGTCTCAGTGAGGACGTAATGCCGAGAAGAGGAAGAATATCCTACAAAATTGTTCCCATTCCATTTTTTGTCATAACACAGAGCGATGCTTGATTTAGAATTTTCCTCTTTCGGGAACCGAGGTTATGATAGCTTTGGACTAATCCATACATCCATCCATAAATCTAATGATTTTAGTTCTGTTTATAGATTGAAAAATTAATATAATAACATATATATAATAACGCATAACTTCTGATCTCACCCTTAAAGCCATTGGTATCCATGTGTGTAGCTCGTTGTTTCTGACCATTTAAATGGAGTTACATATTATTTTACAACGGTATGGTGAAGAAAGGATTATTCTCTACACGCTAGTGATGTTGGTTTGGATGCTGATTCATTCATTTGCTCAGAAACAACGAGCTACACACGTGGTTACCAATGGCTTTTAGGGCGTTATCCCAGATCATGCGAGTATTGATCTTCAAAAATAAGAATTTTTAATTTTATTGTTCTATTATCTCAACAATTTTTTTTTATTTGGCATCACTTCCATCTCCAACGTGTGAATTTCATCGATTCTGCCTCGATTGATAGTCGAGCGTCGAGGTCAGAACAGGGATGTGAATGTTTAAGATAGAGATGTGAACAAGCATATCATCGGGTAGCAGGATGAGTAGGATGGACACTGGGCAGGGTTCATTATTAATAAGGCAGCATCCATTTATTACGTAACGCTAAAATTGGAAATTTTTGACCCCCTCCTCCCCCTCCGTAACGCTTTTTGTATGAAAATTTTCAAATTTTTGTATGAACCGTAACGCTTGAGCCTACTCCCCCCCTCCCCCTAGAGCGTTACGTAATTTGTGGATGCCGCCTAATAATTATTATTATTTTATAATTTTCTGAGCAGTATTTTTGTTTAAAATCAATAATGTTTACAGGAAAATGTGTTAATAATTGTATGTTCTATTCTCTAATCTTTGAGCTTTCGAAAATGATGTTGATTACGAAGACGGATTATTGAATCCGTCGTAAGACAATGCGCGCAAAATTTTTGATAAGAGCTCATACGGTAAACGCTTCCTGCGTTTTACCAAGCTTCATTCTAACTTCCAACACACGAAAAAAAAAACGGAGCGAGTTCAAATACGGGACATTTCCCGAGAAACCAATACAGTACCAGAACAACGGCCTAACTGACAAAAGTAAACAAATTGAGTTTTATTCACCTAACAGTTTATTTGATAAACTACAATCATATACTGCACAACTGTTTCTTAAAAATAACGTTTTTCACGAAATAAGTGAGAAAAACATAAAGGCGCATTTGATATTTTCTTTCGATACGAACTCTGATGTCAATTTCGCCCACCTTCCCCCCCTGCGGTAACCGGGCGCATTTGCGATTGAGTGTGGCAGCAGGGCGTATTTAAAACTGAGTGTGCAGAAGGTCGATAGTGAAGAACGTTCGTGTGAAAGAGCGTAGCAAAACGGCGAAGCTGATGATAGTCAAACCAGAAGGATGAGGTAGAAAGGCGCAATCGCTGCTGTCAAACTGAAGGAGACGAAAAACCGAGGGGCGCAACATTCCTCAATTTTGATGAATGGCGCATGATGCTTTTTTATTTATTTAACATGTTGTTCATAATATGAAAATAAATCAAATGGTTTGTTACAAAAGTAATATTGTAATGGATCATACAAAAATGCATCATGCGATTAAATCGATCGGAAACATAATATAGAATTGAAATTATATCCGCTGAACTTCAAACCGATTTTACTGACAATGTATTAGTGTTCACATTCGCCCTAATTCTGACTCTGTATTGAAACATTAGTTGCTGCATAACAGCTTTTAAAGCTAAAATGCTATTTTAGCAGCCCGTTTCAGCTAAAAAAAAACTGTTATTCAGCTACACGCAAAATAATTGTGTGGTAAAAACTACCATTTTAGGGGGTTAACTTAAGCGCTCGCACCGGCAATTTTCAGCAGACCAGAAATGCGCTTGATTTTACCATGTCTGTTGTCGAAATCAGATTGTTGTAAATTATTTCTGTCAAGTGTACCAGTAATGTGGTGGGATGTACCGTAAACATAGTAAATTGATCTAAAATTCCATGGTAGTTTCAAGAATGGGCGTAGTCAGCTACAATAGTAATTTTTACCACAGAATTTTTTCCCGTGTACGTATGTTATTTGGGTTATGTAAAAGTCTAAAGTTTAATGTAAATAATGAATTGGTCGGGTATCACATTTTTCAAACCCGAACCCAACTTCTTTTATTTCTTCAAACTCGACCCAAACAAACCCAAGACAATAATTGATAAGCAAACCCGAAAACGTTTTCTAGGAGAAACCCGATATAACCCGAGTTCTAAAAGATGATAAATTCATTGTTTCTGATTCAAAGGAAAGCTTTCAGGTTCACCAAACCCGACTTGTTTTAAACCCGAATTTTATAATAACTACAAATCAGATAACTTATTTGCTAAACATTGTTAATAATAACATTTTTGTAGAGTTTACATTTATAATTTCGCAATTTGAAAAAGGTAAAACTTAGGGTAAATCACTCCTAAAAAGAGCACAGCAGACTTTTGAAATTTAGTTTGTAGTTTGAAAATCGTTACAGGTTTCAAAAATATACAAATTTATGAAACAAGTTTCATGATCAAATTCGAAAGTTAAGAAGACATGATACACCCTGAATATAAACTGCCTCTCGGACTTTGGGCTCGAATTTCCTGCTCTAACAAAACAAAATAGTTTCACCTATGGTGGGCTGAGTGGTGAAAATTTTAGTATATTTGCTTTCACTCAAGCCTATACGGGTTAAAGGCCTATAAAGATACAAGTTTGTTGTCGCTTTTTGCATCTCAGGATGCAAGATTGTATTTCATTTTCCTCAAATTCATCTAGCGGAACCTCTAGAAGATGATATTTTAGAAAGTTGATTTGTGGTACAGAAATGCTATAAATACATATGTATCACTCAAAACTTTTAACTGAACTTGGTGAAATTTTAATGGGGTTTTTGAACAGCAGAGCGAACTAGGTAATTCACATAAAGCTGTAAGGCCAGTAAACTATGGCAAATGTTTGGCTTTTTTTTCTGTTCGGAACATAAACCACTGCGACCAATATTTGATCTATTGTAGTATATCTCGTGTCCTTTGTGTAGTGCATGTCGTTTTACTTTGTCACTATCGAGAAGTGATAAAGATTTCGGTTTTCTTACAGTTGTAATTACTAACTTGATCACAGGAAAGGATTCTAACTGAATGGTTCCTACCCTTCGAAGAGTGTGGTGCATGCACTCTCCACAGGCGCGCCCCTTTATCAGGCAAAATCGGATTCCTCGATAAAGCCAAGAAATTACACCGATATTGTCCATGCATCAAAATCCTAGTCCTTACTTCTTCAAACTAGAGAACGAAATAAATTAAAGATTAGAAAACAAATTGTTGAATTCGGCTCATTTTTTTTCCTTGTCTCAAGATCATTCTCGGCAACTGGGAAAACCGAGACTTGTCACTTTCAACAAGGTTTAAAATGTAACAAGGACTAAATGTATTCCTTTGATTACTATAACATCCTGTTCTCTTCGTTTGAAGCAGTCAGGACTAGGGTTCACTGGTAGATCTTTATCCCATAACGCACCACGAAAAGGTGATCTACCCGCGTTATGGGTAAAAAAATGTTTGGCTTGGATTAATACAGAGCTAAACAAATGTTTGACATCCCAAAGATTTTGACAGTGTTAAAACCGATGTTTGTATGTTAATTTAAGCCTAGCCAAATATTTGCACATTTGGAAAAGCGTGATCGATGAAATCCTCGAACTTACAAAAGAGCTGATTTTGTCAGTAAACTCTGCTACAGTTTTTACTGGATTTTTCGATAAATAAATCCTTTTTTTTTGGTGCTATTGGCATTTAGAGAATTGGGTCCTAAAATTATTAATGAAATCATGTTTTTATTGAATAACATGAAAGAGCATGTTACTGCAACCACTTTAGCAATTTTTCCCGCTCAAATAACGGGTATATCATGTTTAAACTTTAATTGAAAAATTGTGTCAATAAATGAACCTTGACACTTGTGATCATGTTTGACGTTCGCTTAGTCGACAAAAACACCACAGGGGTTTTAGTTTTAACACTGTGGTTGTTCCTACAGTCGGGTCTCCTATTAAACGCATTCCTATAACGTGCAGTCCTATTACGCTCACTCCTATAAGACACACCAGAACGTTATAGGAGACCCAGGGCTTATGGGATTTCATCACTTTGGGGGTGTCGTTGAATATCTCGTATGCCAAAAGAGATAGCACAGTACTGTCTTCGGCGAAGTTTCAGTGCAAAGTACGATCTACCTTTAGGAGTTGAGGATCATCCTTTTAGTTGAGAACTTGGCCGGTAGAGGCGCTTTTTCTGATTTGCACTATATGAACCATGAGGGATAAGAATGCAAAATTTTGTAACATATGATATCTCTAGATCCTGATGTTTTGGAAGGTTGGTGTCTTCGGAAGAGTTGTTCAGTAGCTCAAAGGCTGACATGCGGTGGTCATTCTGATACGGAATTACGCCACCAGGCGGCGCTAGTGGGCATGGAGTTTTTGTTTTGCGCATAGCTCAGTAGCCTGACCACTTAGAAAGATGGCGTCTTCGGCAAAGTTGCTCAGTATCACAAGGGCTAACATTATTTGAGCCGAAAGTTTCCAAATTTTGCCACTAGGCGGTGCTAGTGAGCAAAGAATTTTTGTTTTGCGCATAGCTCAGTAGCCTGACCACTTAGAAAGATGGCGTCTTCGGCAAATTTGCTCAGTATCACAAGGGCTAACATTATTTGAGCCGAAAGTTTCCAAATTTTGCCACTAGGCGGCGCTAGTGAGCAAAGAATTTTTGTTTTGCGTGTAGCTCAGTAGTCTGACCACTTAGAAAGATGGCGTCTTCGGCAAAGTTGCTCAGTATCACAAGGGCTAACATTATTTGAGCCGAAAGTTTCCAAATTTTGCCACTAGGCGGCGCTAGTGAGCAAAGAATTTTTGTTTTGCGCATAGCTCAGTAGCCTGACCACTTAGAAAGATGGCGTCTTTGGCAAAGTTGCTCAGTATCACAAGGGCTAACATTATTTGAGCCAAAAGTTTCGAAATTTTGCCACAAGGCGGTGCTAGTGAGCAAAGAATTTTTGTTTTGCGCATAGCTCAGTAGCCTGACCACTTAGAACGATGGCGTCTTCGGCAAAGTTGCTTAGTATCACAAGGGCTAACATTATTTGAGCCGAAAGTTTCCAAATTTGGCACTAGGCGGCGCTAGTGAGCAAAGAATTTTTGTATTGCGCATAGCTCATTAGCCTGACCACTTAGATAGATGGCGTCTTCTGCAAAGTTGCTCAGTATCACAAGGGCTAACATTATTTGAGTCGAGAGCTTCGAAATTTTATATATACGTAGAAATCGGGAGAAAAATTTTTATTTCATCGAATTGAATTATCGTTATGAAAAAGAAGTTTTATATTTTAAAAGTATTCAAACACGAGTGTCGTGTAACTAAAAAGATAAGGCCAGATCTAGTTATCTCATTAAGATTGTTAGCGAATGGATTTCCCAATTGATTAGTAATGACTGACATTCCAACGTAACTTCATTTCTATCCAATGCATATCTTGGAAAATATTCAAGAAATGAAGTTCATGCAATGACGAAATAAAAATAAACATACATATTTTTTTTCTTTGGTTCATATAAATAGCTAACGATCACACATTTGAGTAGAAAACGGATCCTCACTCTTTCTCATTGATCAAAAATTCTCCAAAATTGATCAAAAATTCTCCAAATCCGTCGAAAATACTCGGATACTAGCCACACTTTTATCCGATTGTGTAACAGAATGTTTTTATATTTCTCTAGGCACTTTTACTTAAACGTGACAATGCGAGGGAAATCGTGGCCCTTGTCATACTGAACAGCTTTGGTCGAGCTACTGAGCTATCCGCAAAACAAAAATTCTTTGCTCACTAGCGCCGCCTTGTGGCAAAATTTGGAAACTTTCGGCTCAAATAATGTTAGCCCTTGTTATACTGAGCAACTTTGCCAAAGACGCCATCTTTCTAAGTGGTCAGGCTACTAAGCTATCCGCGAAACAAAAATTCTTTGCTCACTAGCACTGCCTAGTGGCAAAATTTGGAAACTTTCGGCTCAAATAATGTTAGCCCTTGTAATACTAAGCAACTTTGCCGAAGACGCCATCTTTCTAAGTGGTCAGGCTACTAAGCTATCCGCGAAACAAAAATTCTTTGCTCACTAGCGCCGCCTAGTGGCAAAATTTGGAAACTTTCGGCTCAAATAATGTTAGCCCTTGTGATACTGAGCAATTTTGCCGAAGACGCCATCTTTCTAAGTGGTCAGGCTACTGAGCTATGCGCAAAACATAAATTCTTTGCTCACTAGCGCCGCCTAGTGGCAAAATTTGGAAACTTTCGGCTCAAATAATGTTAGCCCTTGTGATACTGAGCAACTTTGCCGAAGACGCCATCTTTCTAAGTGGTCAGGCTACTAAGCTATCCGCGAAACAAAAATTCTTTGCTCACTAGCACTGCCTAGTGGCAAAATTTGGAAACTTTCGGCTCAAATAATGTTAGCCCTTGTAATACTGAGCAACTTTGCCGAAGACGCCATCTTTCTAAGTGGTAAGGCTACTAAGCTATCCGCGAAACAAAAATTCTTTGCTCACTAGCGCCGCCTAGTGGCAAAATTTGGAAACTTTCGGCTCAAATAATGTTAGCCCTTGTGATACTGAGCAATTTTGCCGAAGACGCCATCTTTCTAAGTGGTCAGGCTACTGAGCTATGCGCAAAACATAAATTCTTTGCTCACTAGCGCCGCCTAGTGGCAAAATTTCGAAACATTCTGCTTAAATAATGTTAGCCCTTGTGATACTGAGCAACTTTGCCGAAGACGCCATCTTTCTAAGTGGTCAGGCTACTGAGCTATCCGCGAAACAAAAATTATTTGCTCACTAGCGCCGCCTAGTGGCAAAATTTGGAAACTTTCGGCTCAAATAATGTTAGCCCTTGTGATACTGAGCAACTTTGCCGAAGACGCCATCTTTCTAAGTGGTCAGGCTACTGAGCTATGCGCAAAACAAAAATTCTTTGCTCACTAGCGCCGCCTAGTGGCAAAATTTGGAAACTTTTGGCTCAAATAATGTTAGCCCTTGTGATACTGAGCAACTTTGCCGAAGACGCCATCTTTCTAAGTGGTCAGGCTACTGAGCTATCCGCGAAACAAAAATTATTTGCTCACTAGCGCCGCCTAGTGGCAAAATTTGGAAACTTTCGGCTCAAATAATGTTAGCCCTTGTGATACTGAGCAACTTTGCCGAAGACGCCATCTTTCTAAGTGGTCAGGCTACTGAGCTATGCGCAAAACAAAAATTCTTTGCTCACTAGCGCCGCCTAGTGGCAAAATTTGGAAACTTTCGGCTCAAATAATGTTAGCCCTTGTGATACTTGTCGGGACCAGATGCGCCCTTTTGTAAAATGACAACAGCACTGGTCACCCGAGTGAAGAACTGTCACTGAGGAGCACGCGCTTGGACACGCAGAGTGGAAGACGCCATCGCGGAGATCACGAGCGGAAGAAAAAGGGAGAACAAGAAAAGTGTAAAAGTGGTCGGAAATAAAACTTGTATTTCAGAGTGAAAATCAGTGATAAATATTCTGTTTAATATCCGACAAATTTGGCGACGAGGATTGAAAACAAAAGTACAGTGGAAGTGAAACGTTTTTCTTGAGCTGGGTGAGGATTTTGTTGGAGTTTGGAGCAGAAGGAAGAGATCGGCGTGGTTGTCGCAAGGGCGGAGCACTACGGAAATTGAGGTTAGATCTGTGGATGAGTGAAGTAAGTTGTGAATGGAAGTTAAACAGAAACAATGTAACATGTGAGTGATTCCCAATGTTTTTCGTGTAGCAACCCTTTTCGCGGTGATTGCTAAAAGGCCCGCATCGATATTTTTTGAATGATAGGGAGGGTGGTTGAACATTTAAAATAGATTCCCACATTACAGTTGCCTAATTGTGTTTTGGCATGCGGAGAGAGCACAAAGACAGGTGAGTAAACAAAAAAAAAGTATGTATTTTGTTTGTGTGAATTTACTTATCTTGAACATGAAGTTGTGGTTTTGTACAAAAGAGGAATAGTGATTTCCAAACAAATCTTGTGGCATTAGAGGATAACAAGTTGATTTGATACCATATATGGAAAAGCTGGTTAGGTACCAACATATGAGAAGGGTTTTGGAAAATCGTGGTTGTTTTGGTGGAACTAAGGTTGTGTACCTATTATGGACATGCAATAGCTATGTACCTACCAAAGCGGAAAGGTTGTGTTTTGAAGGAATTTTGGAAATCTTGGTTGTGTTTCTGGAATTAAGGTTGTGTACCTATAATGGACATGACAAGGTTGTGTACCTACAGAAGCAGAAAGGTTGTGTACCTAAACAAGAATGATAAGGTTGTGTACCTAAACAAGAATGATAAGGTTGTGTACCTACACTATTTGGAAGTTTGTGTGACTAAAATAATTGAAAGGTTGTGTACCTATAAATCGTTCAGAGGTTGTGTACCTACAAATAGTTGGATGGTTGTGTATCTTTCAGGCATCAGGTTATGTACTTTATGAAATTTGTGTGTTCTAAATTTAAAAAAAAAGAAGAGGAAACTGAAAGGTACCTAAATGTTTTTGCGGATTGGAGGAGTAAGAGAAGTTGATGTTGTGATCGAAAGTCGTATACTGGAAATCATGAATGATAATATTTAAATAAATAAATAAAATAAATGCGCTATACAATAATAATTTGTTTTATTCCTATGATTGAATTTTTATCAGTTTTTCCTGGATATATATATTTATATAAAATTCTAGAGGTGAATTTAACGAAAAACATTGGGAAGGAAAATACTTGCCAAAGATTATTTTGTGATAAAAAGTGGGTTTGGTTACATTAATTTCGTTTCACAGGATGTCGTCTTACAGCCGTATCAAACCATTCGACGTGACTTCGGAAACCAGTAATCTTCCAACTGAATGGGAAATATGGAAAAGTGATTTGGAATCATTCTTCCTGGCTCAGAATATCGAGGCACAGCGGGATAAACGGGCTCAATTAGCATATCTTGAAGGACCAGGCCTTCAGGAGTTGTTACGTCATCTTCCGGGAGTAAACCAGGTTCCACATGTCACTGCCGATCCGCCGTATTACGATGTGGCAATCAAGTGTCTTGATGATTACTTTGAGCCTTTCCGTCGTAAATCATACGAGCGGCACCTTTTTCATCAAATAGTGCAGCAACCGGATGAAAGATTCATGGACTTCGTTATGCGTCTACGGAAGCAGATTGCGCGGTGTAATTACAACTCTTGTGTTGTAGATGAATTGATTGCAGATCGTATCACGCAAGGTTGCAAGTCACAAGAGCTTCGCACGAGGCTGCTTCAGAAGGACCGTTCGCTAGAGGAAATCATCGCACTGGGGACCAGTTTGGCTGAATCGTTGGACCAGTCCAGGAAGTTGTCGAGGTCTTCCATGCAAACTAGACCGGATTCTGAAGTAAACTCGGTTGCGAAGCCATCATTCCGCCCGTTTGTAAACCGAAGATCACCCAATCCGTCAAAGTTTCCGAATCGCAAACAGCCTGATCGTCAGGTGAATACCAGGTTTATTTGCTACGGTTGTGGACGTCGAGGCCATGTACAAGGAAGTATTGAGTGTCCCGCAAAAGGTACAAAATGTGCGGCATGTGGAAAATCTGGACATTGGGCGAAACGATGCTATACTACTGGGCAAGGCTACAAGCGTCATCAAAATGATACCTTTGGAGGACCGAAAGCCAAACGTATTCGCGCCGTGCTAGAAGAAACTGAAGAAGATCAATCCAAGGATTTTGTGTTTATCGCGATGGGCCGAAATGTTTTTACGTTCAAGGTTGGGGGGATTGAAATCCCCATGACGATCGATTCGGGAGCAGACGCAAATATTATAACAATGAATATTTGGGAGCAAATGAAGGACGCTGGAGTACAAGTAACAGATGCAACTACACAAATTGACAGATCTCTCATTGCATATGGAGCCGAACAGCCTCTGAAGATTACAGGAATGTTTCGTTCGGAGATTCAGGCGGCTAACAATAAGGTGGCAGCGAAGTTTTATGTCGTTGAAGGTGGTCAACGCTGTTTGTTAGGTGACCAAACAGCCAAAGATCTTCAAGTTCTCAAAGTTGGATATGATATTGCCTCAATTGACTCGAAACGCAGGGAACCATTTCCGAAAATCCGAGGAGTAATTGTTGAAATACCAATCAACGATCAAGTGCAACCGGTGCAACAGCCGTATAGGCGTCCACCGATTGCGATGGAAGATCAGATTGAAGATAAACTAAGATCACTGCTGGAACTCGATATTATTGAACGAGCGCCGGGACCATCACCATGGGTTTCGCCAATGGTGCCTGTTCTCAAGGATTCTGGCGAAATTAGGCTGTGCATTGACATGCGTCGAGCCAACCAAGCGGTTCTTCGAGAAACCCATCCATTGCCGCTGGTGGACGAACTGTTGTCATCGGTGTCAGGTGCAGCGTTTTTCTCTAAACTCGACATAAAAGACGCGTACCATCAAGTCGAGCTGTCTGAAAGATCGAGACCAATCACAACGTTCATCACCAAGTATGGCCTCTACAGGTAGACGAATACAAAAACTGTTGTTGTTTTTCTTGAATAAAGTTGAATTTTCCCTTTGAATAAAAGGTGTTTATGGTATGTTTCTCCTAATATATCTAGGTACAAACGTCTAATGTTTGGGGTTAGCTGTGCTCCTGAGCTTTTTCAGAAGACAATGGAGACAATAACAGCTGGCCTTGAGGGAGTGATTGTATACCTGGACGATGCGGTAGTATTTGGACGTAATAAGGTGGAGCATGACAGGAGGTTAGCAGCCTTGTTGAAGCGTTTTTCCGAGTATGATGTTTTACTAAACGATGAAAAATGCTTGTATGGAGTTGAAAGTTTGGAGTTCTTAGGTCATCAGCTTACAACTGCCGGAGTTCGACCAACCGAGAATAGACTCGCAGCGATTCAAAAATTTCGCGAACCGCATAATGTTTCAGAACTGCGAAGTTTCCTAGGACTGATCTGTTATGTTGGCAAGTTCATTCCGAATCTTGCTTCGAAGACAGAACCGCTAAGGAATTTACTCCGTTCAGGAACCCAGTTCAAATGGACTTCAAAGGAAAGTACTGCCTTCGAGTCGATAAAAATGGCTATTTCGAAAATTCATCATCTCGGATTCTTTGACCCTAAGGACCGAACGAAGCTGATGACAGACGCAAGTCCAACGGGTTTGGGAGCTGTTTTACTTCAAGAAGATTCACAAGGAAGAAGTCGAATAATTGCGTATGCCAGCAAATCATTGACCGACCTGGAAAAGAAGTACTTTCAAACCGAACGGGAAGCATTATCGCTTGTTTGGGGCGTGGAAAGATTCCGTCTATACCTACTTGGAATCAAATTTACATTGTTAACTGACTGTAAATCCCTAAAGTTTCTTTTCAGTCCAAGGTCGAGACCCTGTGCTCGTATCGAGAGATGGGTGCTAAAGTTGCAAAACTACACCTACGATGTAGAACACATTCCAGGGTCTGCCAATCTTGCGGATGTCTTCTCAAGACTTTGTGATCTAACTCCAGAACCATTTGATGAAAAAGTCGAAGCGTATATTCGGAGCGTTGTAGCTCAGGCTGTTCCTGAGGCAATAACCTTACAGGCAGTGAAGCTAGAAACGGAAAATGACGAAGAACTCCAGCAGATATTGGACTGCCTCAGATCAGGTAAAACAGAATACGTAACAAAGGAGTATAAGCCGTATATAGATGAACTTAGCCATGTCGATGGTGTTCTGCTAAGAGGAAATCGACTGGTGATTCCATCAAAACTACGCCAATGTGTGCTAGCTGTAGCGCACGAGGCGCATCCAGGAATTGCGGCCATGAAACGTCGTATACGACAAAAGGTTTGGTGGCCGTCAATAGATAAACAGGTTGAAGCGGTCGTTAAAAAATGCAAACAGTGTATACTCGTTTCTTCTCTTGGACCACCAGAGCCTGTAAAAAGTACGAAAATGCCGGAAAAGCCTTGGGTGGACATAGCAGTGGACTTTATGGGACCACTTCCTTCGGGACACACACTTTTTGTGCTAGTGGACTACTTCAGTAGGTTTACAGAGGCCATTGTCATGAAACAAACCACGGCAAAACGTACGATTCAGGCTATGCATGAGACGTTCAGCAGATTCGGAATTCCTGAATCCATTAGATGTGACAATGGACCTCAATTTGTGAGCGAAGAGATGCGTTCCTACTGTAATGAATACGGTATCACATTACGAAAAACAACGCCGTATTGGCCACAAGCAAACGGCGAGGTTGAAAGGGCAAATAAGACGATATTGAAACACTTAAAAATCAGTCAACAATCAACAAGTCAGGACTGGATGTGGGACCTAAGATCGTTTTTACTTATGTACAACTCTACACCTCATAGCACAACCGGAGTTGCGCCTTCTGTTTTGATGTTCAAACGGGTATTTCGCGATAAACTGCCTTGTTTCAGTGAACAGTCGTCTTTGAATGAAGAGGAGGAGGAGCCCGCATAAACCAGAACCGTATTCGCACTATTCCCCAAACTATCCACAACCATGAACGACAATATCTAGCCAGTTTCCTATAACATCTAAAATAACAATAAAGCAACACTACCGCGGACTGTTTCGACAGTTTGCTGAATGGTAAATGGACAAATAACAATGTGGGGAATAGGCGGTTAAGTTATGTAACCATTCAAAAACGACGATTTTCTCGAACAAAATTTGTCGTGGATGGTTTGCAAAAAGGTACGCAAACCATCCATTTTTTTGCCAAATTCAATATAAGGCAATCAGTTAAGAAATTGTTAAACCATATTTATTTATAAAAAGCAAATAATGTATGGGTAATTATAGGTTTATGGTTCTTCATGGTATTTTAACTGTATGCCGAACTGTTATATTACATTTAGACAATTAACCAATGTACGGGGATATTTCTAAGAAGAGGCAATAAAACAAGTAGGTACGTGTGGAAAAACTCATTTCAATTAAAAATACATAATAATTTTTCTTGTTTGAAATGATTTCAGTCCACATGTTCTATTTGTTTCATTATTCGTTATAAAAATATAATGAAGTAGAATTGTTTTTTATAAAAATGATTATTTTTCATCACTAAATCCTTCCCAAACATTTGTACACAATTTTTGTATGTAATAACTGGAATTTCCACGTCTGTAATTAAGACCGAAATTAGGAACACTATACACTGGGTGGATTAGGTGCAATATGAAGCAGCGACAACGAGCTTTATCGGCACGGTTGACCATCATTCCGTCCCGGTTCTTCGATTGAAACTCGTTCCTGCTTGGAGGATTCCATCGCACATCATTTCTGGAGAAAAAAATCAGTTGCACGTTACATGCTAATTCAAAACATCAAACTTGGGATCAGCTTACTTACCAGCAGTTCCGGATTCGGTTCTAACATCACGTTGGTTGAAAAAAAAAACGAATGCAAACTAGTAGGAGCAAAAATTATAAGCTCTCGAGTTGTTTTATTTTTCTATTTTTTCAGACAGCGTGAAAACAAACACGCATGAAAAATTGAACAGAGCGTATGTTACAAATTTTACATTGCAGTTATTTTTTTTTTACTTTGCATTTTTAAATAGGAGTAGAAGCGTTGTTTCAGTGTTTTAATCGAATCTGTGGAGATTTTTTTTGTTTTGTTTTGAAATATGTAAGTTCTACAAATATAGTGGGAATTTCATCACAGTGTAAATTTTCTAGCGTGTATCGCTTATACCTACACCAGTCATTCAACTGTTTGCCAAATTGTTAAATAAAAGTAGTATATTGTAAAATATTCATCTGTGTATGTGTTGCACGAATATAAGCTATTACCATTCCACAGACGGTGAACTTATGTTGCTACTATTTCTCCGAGTTTTGACTTCATACCATTCAACAATGTAAGTACATATTCCCGTATTGTAACTATTCGCAATGGCGCAACCAAAACGTTTTTTATTGTTGAGAGTTTGAGGTTTCATAATGTTCAACATTATTGCAACTGTTTGTGATATTATAACCATTTCAATTACATGTAACATATTGTTTGGAAACTTAGGCAAATTGTATTTTTCTATGCGGGAGGTGATGGACAGAGACAGAGTGCGAAAACAAAAAGACGCTGATTATGCAGATGCTAGACGTCATGCGAAAGTATCAGAGCTGAAGGTAGGAGACACTGTAGTGGTTAAAAGAACGTTTAAAGAAAACAAGCTTTCAACAACGTTCGCTCCTGAGGAATACACTATAACAAAACTCGTAGGATCAGATGCGACAGTGCAGTCGAATAGTTCGGGTAGAACTATGCAAAGAAACGTAGCACACCTGAAACCACTTCCAGTACCGGACGACATAATAGCAAACGATGGTTTCAAGGAACAGCTAGAAGAGCATCATCGAACGGATGATTCTAACCGCACCAGTGGTAATGGAATTGAAGAATCTCATTCCAGCATACGACATGACGAACAATCTTCGAATCGATCGATGAGGATGGTACGCAAACCAGCTTACCTTAAGGATTATCAGACCAATGCTGTTTATGACGCTAAAAGTAATGGGGGGATGTCGGGACCAGATGCGCCCTTTTGTAAAATGACAACAGCACTGGTCACCCGAGTGAAGAACTGTCACTGAGGAGCACGCGCTTGGACACGCAGAGTGGAAGACGCCATCGCGGAGATCACGAGCGGAAGAAAAAGGGAGAACAAGAAAAGTGTAAAAGTGGTCGGAAATAAAACTTGTATTTCAGAGTGAAAATCAGTGATAAATATTCTGTTTAATATCCGACAATACTGAGCAACTTTGCCGAAGACGCCATCTTTCTAAGTGGTCAGACTACTGAGCTATCCGCGAAACAAAAATTATTTGCTCACTAGCGCCGCCTAGTGGCAAAATTTGGAAACTTTCGGCTCAAATAATGTTAGCCCTTGTGATACTGAGCAACTTTGCCGAAGACGCCATCTTTCTAAGTGGTCAGGCTACTGAGCTATGCGCAAAACAAAAATTCTTTGCTCACTAGCGCCGCCTAGTGGCAAAATTTGGAAACTTTCGGCTCAAATAATGTTAGCCCTTCCTGCATAATCATGAACCATATTAGCACTGTTTCCAATATTGTCTACAACTAATTCAAACAATATCTGAACCATTCCGAACAACATCCAGAATAACAATATACCCACAGTACCACAGACTGTTTTGCCAGTATGGGAAACGGTAATCAGCCAAATAACAATGTGGGGAATAGGCGGTTAAGTTATGTAACCATAAAAAATCGTCGATTTCATCGAAAATTTTTCATTTACCGTTCATCAGATGGTAGACATACTATCCATTTTTTACTCAATCTACCACAAAAGAAACAGTTCTAGAATTGTAAAACAATATATTTTGAATAAAAACGTTTACAATTTGTGAAATTATTGGATTATGGTAGTCAACGGTATATCAACCCTATGCCATTCTATTTTTTCCTATTCATAATAATAAAACAAGACAATTCGTGTATCTACTCCAGAAACTTTATTTCCGCTGAAAGTTGCGAAACAGGTTCAAGTTGAATTCAGCGCCTAGATTCAGCATTGGGGATGATATTCTGGTTCCACGATCCTTCGGCACTGTTGAAACTCTTAAAAAGAAAAAGAACATTGTCAACTCTGACTTCGATGAAAAATAATAATAACACTTACCTGTAAATATTTTGCAGCACCACTCTGAAGTCCTAAGAAGTATGCATTCCTTATTTCACTTCTGAAAAAACAGAAACCAAATTAAGTACGTTGTTTTTGAGCAATTTAACATGAAATATCTTACCAAACAAGTTTCGACACTCGATTCGCAGAAATGAACACAAATATGGCAGTTTGACTGGTGAAAAATTTTCTCCGATTTCACAAAACGCACACAAGTGCAATATAACTACTCCGCGTACGGTATGTTTACTATCAAACCATAAGACTTCAATGTATGTGTGACAACTTTTCATGATACTAAACAGTATGCAATCATATTTGAATGTTTTGCCAAATTGTAACCATTTCCGATATAACCCACGTAAGTTTAGAAATAGTTGATTTATTCATAGTTTCCAAATACGGACTATATGGAACTGATTGATAGCAATTAGCTATACGGTAACCGTTAGCGATACAGTAGATGTAGTGTGAGATACAGTACAAAACCGAAATATATTTTTAGTAACACAATTAAGCCACAATATTGGAAGCAGTTAACGTATGATTTATGATTTAAATGTTGTTTGGAAAATTTGCCAAAGTGTTTTTTTGCTATGCGGGTTGTGATACTGAGCAACTTTGCCGAAGACGCCATCTTTCTAAGTGGTCAGGCTACTGAGCTATGCGCAAAACAAAAACTCCATGCCCACTAGCGCCGCCTGGTGGCGTAATTCCGTATCAGAATGACCACCGCATGTCAGCCCTTGAGCTACTGAACAACTCTTCCGAAGACACCAACCTTCCAAAACATCAGGATCTAGAGATATCATATGTTACAAAATTTTGCATTCTTATCCCTCATGGTTCATATAGTGCAAATCAGAAAAAGCGCCTCTACCGGCCAAGTTCTCAACTAAAAGGATGATCCTCAACTTCTAAAGGTAGATCGTACTTTGCACTGAAACTTCGCCGAAGACAGTACTGTGCTATCTCTTTTGGCATACGAGATATTCAACGACACCCCCAAAGTGATGAAATCCCATAAGCCCTGGGTCTCCTATAACGTAGATTCCTATTACGCCCCCCAACCATGTGTCTAATAGGAGACCTGACTGTATCTGACATTTCGGGAGGGACACGGAAAACAAAATATACCCAAAATTTGAGTTTAAGCTAAGAGGTGTGACAAAATCTAAAAAAAAACATAAAAAAAAGTTGTTTGGACTTAAACCAACGGAAAACACTAGAAAATTGAGTAAACATGTGTTTTTGGCCTAAACTTAAGCATTTGGCGCTGAAATTGGGACAGGGCTTTAGAACCCTATTCAACTCGAAGTCAAAACAAGATGATTTATAAACTTCAGTTGAATAGTAAACATGTTTTCAGTTTCAGTTGAGCTGTCGATGAGTGCACACGTCTTTTTCGGTCGCTGCTGTTTATTAGGCTCTGTATGTCCGTATTGTATTTAGAAGCAATTAACAGTATCCACAAAGATATAAAATTTACTCATGAAGAGGAAAAGGATAATAAACTACCTTTTTTGGATTTGCTAATTACTAGGGAATCGTCTCACTTTGAATTTGAAATTTACCGGAAACCAACTAATACTATGCGAGTTATTCCGAGTACTTCCAACCACACTTATCAACATAAAATGTCGGCTTCTCATCATATGATACATAGAATGCAAACCCTTCCTTTAAGTGAAACTGGAAAATCAATAGAACTGGATTATATTTTTGAGACGGCTAGGCTTAACAGATATAGGAATAGTACAATACAAGCAGCAGTAGATAAGAGGGCAAGGGATAAATATAGGAAAAGTATGACAACACTTACTGCCGAAAAAGAGGATTTAAAAAGAGTTGCGGTGAATTTTGATACCAAGATTACACAGCTTTTGGCTAAGAAATTTCGAAAATATGGAGTAGATTTGGTTTTCAGCAGTAGGAGTAGTCAGCTTAAATCTAGATTAGGATCAACAAAGTATAAAATTAATAAACTGAATATCTCACACAGGAGACTATTAGGCAAAGTTCAAAAGTATGGATTTTTAGAACACGCTGTGAAGCTTCTCAGATCGTATTTGGATAACCGACTGCAATACACTTTCATCAATAATTGTTATAGATTCCCAGGAATGTTAAAGTCAGGTATTCTACAAGGATCAATACTAGGACCCCTTTTGTTTGTAATATATGTGAACGATATATGCAATTTACCCTAAGGAGGACGCTTACAGCTATATGCAGACGACGCCTGTTTTGTATACGAAGCTAGTAAAACGGAAGAATTGGAATTCGATATTCAACATGACATGAATCTGTTGTTGAGGTGGTTATCAGAAAACGGTTTACCGTGGACGTACCATATTTGACGCGGTTAAGAAAATTCTAAATTCAAACATTTGTCAAATCGTCAAAACCTGTCCGATTTTGTTGAAATTTGAACCTATGCTAGCTCAACTATTATAGAATTAGGGAAAAAATCAGTAAAAAAATATTAAACGTTTTTTTCTTTATGTTTGATTGACTTTTTGTGGAACACATTAGGTTCCTTAATTGACGCATCAATTCTTCAATGTGCCTAATTTGACGCACTATGTTCCTTATTTGACGCACAAAAAAATAATTGCTAAATTTTAAAATATACAAGAGCTGCAGTATTCAATAGTTCAATTAATTGAAAAAAGCGCTTTAGAGTGGACATAAAAGTTAGAACCTTTGGAAAAAGTTTTGAATGACGTCATCTGGTAGTACTCTTGCATATGCGTTTAGTTAAAGTGTAGAAAATAAAACCGGCGATTGAGTTCAATCCATAGTCAAGCATTATTGTTTAGTTTAATGTATTTTCGCCGTGATATCAAACAAGGGAAAGGTTTGAAAACTACGTTGTGCTGAAACGGAAAAGGTAGTTGCTAAAACAAGGACAAATTGGTCAAAAACTAGAACGAAGCCGGTTCCAAAAATGGTCGTCGAATCTTCTTTACTTATAACACGTGAACTACGCATACTTGTCTCATGTTCTATGTAACCCTAATGGACCGCGGGACAAATATGCGTAGAACCAACGGCAGTATGGGCCTCGAAATAAATCGAGAACCATATATGGGTCATACATTAAGTACGTCATGTTATTAGGGGGAAGGAGGTGTTCTGCAAGATGTGACGAATCATACAAGTTTTTTGAAGGTTCCATATAAAAAGTGGTACGTAGGGCGGATGGGCGGGGTTGTTGTAGAAAGTGGTATGTTTTTATGACACGTATCTCATGGACACTCCCTATTATAAATTATACGAAACAAACCATTGAACCTACACCTCACCTCCTGACGAATTTATTGAAGATTCCTTAAAACATTAGGGGACGTCCATAAACCGCGATAAATTGCACAATTTTCAACCTCTCTTAACCTCGGACAATTTTTTTCAATGAAAAGTGCGAATATTTTGTACGAATCGTTGCGTTTCTCTGAACACCCTCATCTCCCTAAAAACGTTACGTAATATATGGATGACTTTTTACATGCGATTACATAAAGCACATTGGGTTACATTGGGTTGTTTCGCGGACGGATTTTTTGAAGGCAAGCACGATATTTTTTTTTCCTGTTTTCGATCCAACAAAACATGCTGAACGAAATAGCAAACAATAAGGAACATTGAGTGCCTCACTTGACGCACAAGATTTTCATAAAAAAATTGTCTGAAAGCTTAAAAATAGAAAAATTTCGACGTCAATTCACGAATAAAATAATATCACTGACTGTTGTTGATGATATTGCTGTAAAACAAATACAAATACAAAACAGCATAATATTTTCACGAAAATTGATTAACAATATTTAGCACATTCACTAAGGAATGAAAAAATTGACGCACTTGTCGGATACATTTTCAAATAAATTTTATTTTTTGCCAATTATTAATCAAAGATAAACTTTTTTCGATTGGAATCCTTCAATAACATGTAAATGAAGATTAAGTAATAAATTTTCGAGTGCTAGTCTGAATGAGAATTAATTTATGATACAAAATGCGTCAAGTTTGGACCCGCGTCAAATATGGTACGTTCACGGTAAAGCTAAACATTGAAAAGTCTTCCTACATAGCACTGAATAACAACTTATCAGTTGATATACAAGTAGATTGCATTTTGCTTAAAAAGACTGATATATCTAGTGTTCTTGGGTTAATATTAGATACTAATTT
This sequence comes from Aedes aegypti, assembly GCF_002204515.2. Taxonomy (NCBI): domain Eukaryota; kingdom Metazoa; phylum Arthropoda; class Insecta; order Diptera; family Culicidae; genus Aedes; species Aedes aegypti. Next base: position 120,329,126 of record NC_035107.1, read on the forward strand.
ATCATGGAAGGCTCATATTAAAAATGTAATCAAAAAAATGAAACCCTTACGTATTCGCCATGAAAAGCTAGGAAATTCAATGGATACATGTTGGAAGCTATATAATTCATTTATCTTTCCTCACTTTACATACATGAGCAGCTTGTGAGGATTTGCAGCTAGTATATATTTGAAGCCCCTAGAAATAATTTAGAACAAAGTATTTAAAATTATAAGAAATCTACATATACGCTTTCCTTCAGTCGAGCTTTACAGCGAATCTGCTTGGTCTAAACAATCAGTCTGCAAGTGATGATGATTCGTATTTATAAGGTCTGTAACAATTTGATTAAAACAAATGTCGTACTGTTTAATGTATCAGATGTACACTCCCATAATACAAAACAGCAAAATTCGATCTTTGTAAACTGTCCTAGGACCCAATACGACTGGAAAAATCTATGTTATCAGGGAATTATAATGTATAATTCGCTGCCAAATGAAATGGAATCTCTTAATCTTAGGTTGTTTAAGTGTAATTTATACTTAGAACAACCAACTGAATAAGTAGAATCACTATTAGAGTAGTGATAACAGTTTGTTATAAACTTTTAGCTTTGAATCATATTAATGAATAATAATAAAAAATATGACAATCAATAGACATTTGGAGGAACACCAGGAAAATTTCATTAGGAATACATGAAATACGAAATTTTTAAAAATACGTTTTAAATTCCAAGAAAATGAATTAAAGCGTCGGATACTTCGATTTTTTTTTTAAGTCTTGCAGTATACCCATCAGTATTCCTCGGAAAAAAAAAACAGAGAAACAACTTAAACTTAGGGAATAACTTTTTGGAATTTCTGTATTCCACAAAATATACAACTCCTATAAGAATGGTGAAAAAAGTCCTAATGAATCGCTGTAAGAACCCCCCCCAAAAGTCTTCCTAACTTGAGAGTTTTTGGAGATTTTTTGAAAGCCCTATAAGAATCCAAGAAGGGATACCTTGTACCTCTGTATCTTAAGTTTCTCCACTGTCCCTTAAAGAATTTATGGAAGTTTCTTAAAATTTCCTATCAAGTTAGAGAAACTTCCTGTCATTACTCCATCCATCTATAGTAGTAAATATGAGTTGATTCCCTACTTGGCTTAAGGGTTAAAGAGATATACAAAATAGTTACAAACATAGTAGTTATCAATCCTACAATACTGACCTGTAGAGCTTGTCGTGTCTGACCGTTTGAGTCACTTGCAAAATAATACCAAAGACGTAGCTAAATTATCTTAGCACTTTCACTTAGAATCAACAAGATGCTACTATGATTAGGCATTCGGAATTTCGTGAATGAAAGAAGCAAAATCCTTTATTGTATTAATTTATTTATTGAACCCAAAACCACTTCAAAAGTTACGCAAAACACCATAACCTTCGCATATATCTTACGCACTGCTTGGTGACCTGTAGTTATCATCTTTATCCGTACATAGAATTATGCAGCTCTTCGATCTCCTGTTCCCGTCTGGCCGCGCGTTCTCGGAACTTCTTCTGCTGCTCGTAATTTTCATCATCGGTCAACAGCTCATGTCTGCACAATGGACAACTGTTGGTCTTTAGGAGAAATGAAGAGAAAAAGTAAGTGAAATCTTGTATCTTCAATTTTCAGAGTTAATCTTACCTTCTCCAACCATGGCATAATGCAAGACTTGTGGAAATCGTGCTTACACGGTAAAACCAGGAACATCTCGTTCTCTTCCTCGTTCGGTTTGATGCAAATGGTACACCTTTCATCGTCCTTGGTGACGACCTTCTCCGGCAGGTTTTTTACCACTTCCTTGGACGCGGGTGGCGGCAGCGTATCCGACCGGAACTCATCGGAAAAGAATCCATTTTGCTGCAGAAAGCGAACCATCAACATTAACTGATGGTTCTCGTTTTGCTCCGCTGATATCGGCTCGCAGCCGAGTTCTTCAAAGTAATCAGCCATGCCCAACGCTATAATAGAAAAGGAGAAGACAAACGACAAGTCTAAATTAATTTGGTGAAATTATTGTCGAACACGCTGAAGAATGCAACAAGCAAGGACATCAATAAGGACATCAACCGACCCAATCGAGGTTTACGGCGTGGTAAATGAGGCGTAGATAATGACACCGTTGATGGTAACGACCACTTCCAATTAGATGTACAGTGTACAACACCTTTAGAGCAGTGGTCTTCAAAGAGTGTATACACCTGTAAGGAGGGGACAGATAGATTGCATCAACTGTTTAATTGCAGACACCTGAACTCGTGTTTCTCGCACATTCATGCGTCATCAAACGTGCAATCGAAGAGGAAGAACGGAGGCAGTGTGAAGAGTTAACGGTCCGTGAAATATCCGGCGAAATCGTGATTGCTACTATTAATCAGCATAGTTTACAATTTGCAGTTGGAGTCACAAATTTTCTTTGGGGCGGTGCAGCTTGCTTCTTAACGGTACACTACTTGGGAATGTTCTACCTCATCATCATTTTCGTTTATCAGGACTCTAGAGGACAGCATGCATGTTATTGTCTTAGCCTATACGGTAAGGAAGGGCAAGATTGGTCACCTAACGAAACCCTTTTATGGTCCCATATACACATCAAATTGACATTTTTTTCGTCCTGGAACCTTTCAAACACTAATAAGCTATGATAATAGGCGAACAAAGTTATAAAGTTTCATACCCGCCATTTACGTGCAGTTTCCAGAACAATGTACCACAGACAAAGTTTCATATCTAAAAAAATATCTCTCAGTCGCTGGATTCAACGTGCCCGCGTGCCTTTTTCAAGGTTAAGAGTCTTGCTCTTGTTCGCTTCATCTCTGCATTGAACTGTACCCAATTAGTATCTTTATAAACACACCTTTGTTGTTCAATCGACAGTCGATAAATTCTACGGTCTATACGAACGCAGCTCCAGTTCAACGTATGGTAATTAATCATAGATGACGACACACTACTGCTCTCGTTGGCGAAATTCAATGTTACATTGTTTGCTTCAGCCACTTGTCGTGTCGCAAAAATCCGGGTCCTGTTGTGTCCTCTGCTGGCAAGGCAATGCAATGCTGGACCACGCCGTCTATCGGATTGGCACTGTTTCGTGCTTTCAAGGAAAATAGTTTCGCACCGTTTTTTGCAGGAAAAAAATATCGCGAACATGTTCCTAGTTGCGACAGATGCCGTCGCGGGACAGATTTCCGCGAATGGATGTTTGAATTTTCGGTTGCTTCCATACGGAGTGGGTGAAGACGATGGTTCAAAGCTAGGTCCGATAGTGCCCGATGACAGCGGAACGCGAATATCAGAGCTAGCTATCATCATCCACATGGTGCAGTTTGCATACTAATTATGCACGATTGCGGTGCGATGCTCTTCGAGCGAAATAGACACGTGCACGTGAATGTTTTTTGCATTAGAAGCCAAATCGTATATCTAAGCTCAGCGAACCAGGACTGATTTGTTATTCTTCTTCTCAATTGTATACCCCACTGGAATGTTCTAAGTAAACTTCCACAGTTACTGACTAAGAGCTTTAGTTGGTAGGTACGCGAAACTTATATGCCCAGAGAATTCAAGGAAATGTCCATTACGAAAAGATACTTCGGCATCACTTTACTTTGTGACCGTGCATTTTATCACTAGGCTAAGGGAGGTCCGATTAGGATTGTGAATGTTAATTCAATCTTTTTACACTTTTTTTACAGATTGTTTCGCATAAACCCGTTTTTTTTCTTTCAGTTGAGACCCGTAGATCTATATAAATAAAAATGGAGTGGTGTTTGTATGTCACGAAATGGCTTGATAACGAATGAACGGATGCGACGTGATAGCGCGAAGAAAAAGTTTGGGAGAGTCCCCGGAAATAATCGGAATAACGGGAGAAGACTAATGTGTCATTTAGTATGGGGACAAGACGTTTTAAAACCTATTTGATAGCAAGACGGAGTTTGCCGGGTCCACTGGTTTAAAAGGAAACAGAATTAAAAAAAAAAAATCGCTGCATTACAATACGTTTTCTTGACGCTAAAACTAGACAACTCGAAATTTCAAATTTTAGACTTCAATATGTAAAAACATCATGTTTAATTAAACCTGCAAAATATCCACAGCTCATAAGTGTGTGATTCAAAATAAGTACCAGTTTGCAGCAGAATAAACATTTGCAAAAGAGTCACATTAGAGCAAGCTGCAACCGCGCATTTATCATCCAATATGGACCGCTACTATTTGTACAAATCCGCTGATGGGACAACAGTGATAATTGACGCATGTGGTTCAGAATGATGACACAATCAAATATTACTTTTCCCTAAAGAGTGCCAACCATTCCGTCCCATTCCAACCAGATTCACACAAACCGGCATCAGTCTGTCGTCCACCATAAAATCCAACTATCGTGTAGTCTATCCGCGACCAACACCTATCGAGCGGTACAAACGCGTGAATTATTCGCGGAAATTTCTTGTTGCAAGCAGAAATAGTTTTACAGTCCTTGCAAATTTACGCACCAGCCTGGATCAATCGCGGCCAGCGCCGGAGATCATTTGACAGAGTGGCCACTACGGCTATGCTTTACGACGCCAAAGAAAATCGACCACGTGCTTTAGCGGACCGGTTAGTGGAAATTGAAAGGGGATTTTGGTAAATGAATTAGTTCCGGCCGGTTTCATTGCACCGTTTTTTGGCTTCGCCAGGGAACCAAACTTCGACCGACCAGACCAAACGAACCAACCAACGGCGCAACAGAAGGACCTAATGCAGGAAACATACAAACAGGGATGCCAGACAATTCATTTCAATGTCTTCCAATTGCAATTCCTAACAAATTTTAGGTCAAGTCAAAAACTCAAGCTTTCCTTAATATATCATGCCGCAGACTGTATTAATTTTAACGTTATTGTTGAGTTAAGGATTCTGGTATATAGCTGATGATACTAGAAATAAATAGTAAAGCAGAAGTTCCAGAAGAAACTATACATTTCGAATGAATGCTCTAGATTTTGGAAAACCTTAAGATCATTGGATGAAACCTTATAACCTTAAGCTTAAGATTATGAAAGCAATATTGATCCTCGGCGCAAGAGATATACCAAGCGTGTGCTAGAATAAGGGCGTAAGTGACATAATCGATTTCTCTTCTTCGATCCTTTCTTCTATGAATAAAGGTGATAAGACGCAAGTTTGTTGGCATTGTTTTGACTGGATGGAACATTGCATATCTGTCAAGCGTCCTGATGTAAAAAGCTGACAAATTTGCATCTGAAATCGATAAGTCTTTTATGCCCTTATTCTAGCACACGCTTTTGTGTTATAACCACAACTCCAGGCTCGTCCACAGTGCTTTTGATAATTACTTCAGGCTACAGAGAATGGAATATTTCAAAGGGATTCTTCGCAATATTATTTCAAAAATTTCACCATGATAATGCTCTAGACCAGTGCTTCCCAAACTTTTTCAACTTTCGCCCCCTTTAGGCCAATATTTATCTGGAATCGCCCCCCTGATATGCGAATGAAGTATTTCAATTAAACGCTATACACGAAAAATATCTTCGACTCGCATATCCATAGAATCATAATACAAAACCTTTTATGTACATTCAAAAATATTTTCTTAAATATTTTAACCTACTTTTATTATGAATAATTTACTAGACTGTAATTTAACTGTAATTTTAACTGTAATTTTAACCATATCTTGCGTGAATTACTGGCAATTGAATCAATTTTCGATTCAAGTTCGGCCCAGTTTGAACTTTTCAACTATTTAAATGTAATGTATGCATAGGCGTCAACTTGTGACGAAGCTGGGGGCGAAACTCTCTAAAATTGATCCGAATGCAATGTTTCCCGAAGTTTTTTTTTTTCACATAAATATGTCATATTTGGGTGAACTGCATTGCTCCATTAAAAAAACCCTTAAAAAATATATGAAAATCAAGAATGTTCTTCAACTTATTTTTCAATGCAATGTATCAAGAGGATATTTTTTCTACCATCAAGAAATACTCAGATTTTTATTAGAATTAGAAATGATAAGAATAAGTGCAAATGACTCTTCAAAAATGGGTACTGATTTTTTTTTTTCGAATTAAGCTGGACGCCAATAAAAGAAATCATGGTATTAGCTTCTTGACCTTTTGCAAACATTTAAAAAAAACTTAGATACATGTTTTGTACATCCAAAATATGTTGTGTGTTTCAATTGTTACCTGTGACTAATCATTCCGACCTTGTGAAAATCTCAAATGCCGATCTTTTTAAAACTCATATATCATCAAGAGTTGTTTATCATCATTTTAAAATGACCATGATTAGTGATATAACGATCTTAAGTGAATTAGTCCTGGAATTAAATAAGTTTGGAATTGATTGACCTGAGATGTGTGTCCTCAACCTTATTCTATAATGCTTTCGCCCCCTTTCTAGATTTTTCGCCCCCTAAATTCTGTTTTACGAATTTTCGCCCCCTTGAGCAAGAAAATCGCCCCCAGGGGGGCGAATTCGCCCACTTTGGGAATCACTGCTCTAGACATTCCAAATGTATTAAACATCTGATACGCTCTCAGAAAACGTCACAATTTTGGTTATAATAATAATAAAGCATTAGTAAGGCATCAAAAAGTGACCTTTTTCTGGAGGTTCTTCATGAAATAGCTTTAGATTTTCACAAAACAAAAAGCCTTCATGAACTCTTCTATGGATTCTTTCAGTTTTTTAAAACATTCTTACTGGAACTCATTAAATTTTCACACCGTCAACCACTGTCAAGAAGGTGATGACGGCTATTTCATGACGTCATTTCTGTCCACCTTGAACAAATATGTGATAAAAATGATTTAGTGGTCCAGATGTGATATGGTACGATAGGAATTGTATAACATGTCTACAATTAAAATCGATGTTTACACTAGTAAAGATCCTGCCTTGTTAATTTTGTATGTAGTGCGTCAACTAGTCCGAAAATTCTTCAAGTGGTTCCAAAAACAATCTCTTCAGTGTTTCCTGGTCAATTTTATGAGAATTCTTTCAGAAATTTTAGTTTTTCAAGGCTTAAGCCTTAAATTATTTTTTTTTGTTATTCCAAGTATAATATGTACCCCCTTTTTGAAATTCATATAAAAAAATGGAACAGGTTATCCCAGCAGTTTTGTTGAATTTTCAGTTTTTTCAGGGTTATTTTTTAAGGACAACTGCACGAAATGGTCCAAACATTTGAAGATCCTTAGAGTACCCCAACTAACATTCACTCATTTAACAAACACCATTATAGCAGTTTTATTCAGCATCATGTTTAACCTTCATCCAGCCAACATACTTTTCACATGCAAAAAACACACTAAAATGTGCATAACTTTTTTGTTTCTCGATGGATTTTGCTGAAATTTTCAGAACTTCCCGAAAAACTCTTCTAGTTTATGGTCCAGGAAACTTGGGAATATGGTCCTCGTGGTTCCGGAGTTATTCCGGATTGTCTTGGGGTACCAAAATTGGCCACATCGTCCATTCAACGGATATCTCAAAACCCAGATGAGCTAGAAGGTTGGTGTCTTCGGCAAAGTTGTTCAGCAGACCAAGAGGTATCCGTCAGTAACAATCTTAGTTGGGAATTTATCCGCTAGGTGGCGCTAGTAGCATTTTTCTTCAATCTTCTATATCTCAAGATCCTGATGAGCTAGAAGGTTGGTGTCTTCAGCAAAGTTGTTAAGCAGACCCAGAGCTATCTGGCAGTAACGATCTTAATTGGGAATTTATCCGCTAGGTGGCGCTAGCTACAATTTTCTTCTATCTTCTATATCTCAAGATCTTGATGAGCTAGAAGGTTGGTGTCTTAGGCAAAGTTGTTTAGCAGACCAAGAGCTATCCGTCAGTAACAATCTTAGTTGGGAATTGATCCGCTAGGTGGCGCTAGTAGCATTTTTCTTCAATCTTCTATATCTCAAGATCCTGATGAGCTAGAAGGTTTGTGTCTTCGGCAAAGTTGTTCAGCAGACCCAGAGCTATCCGTCAGTAACAATTTTAATTGGGAATTTATCCGCTAGGTGGCGCTAGTTACAATTTTTCTTCAATCTTCTATAGCTCAAGATCCTGATGAGCTAGAAGGTTGGTTTCTTCGGCAAAGTTGTTAAGCAGACTGAGGGCTATCTGCATCTGCAAAACTAGTTGAGAATTTATCCGCTAGGTGGCGCTAGTAACATTTTATTCAATCATCTATGTCTTAAAATTTTGATAAGCTAGAGGGTTGGTGTCTTCGGCAAAGTTGTTCAGCAGATAAAGGGTTATCTGGCAGCAACAAACCTAATTGAGAATTTATCCGATAGGTGGTGTTAGTAACAAATTAAATTCAATTTTATGTATCAAAAGTTAACAAGCAGATCAATGTTGGGTGGCTCCAGTTTGTCTGCGACAAAAATGTTCACATCTTGGCGAAAATTTTAAATTCTCATATTTTATGTTCGAGATTTTTCACGCTTGATTTGTAGCTTATGTAGCTTATCAGCCACAATACATGAGTTGGTTCATCAATTTGTTTTAAATGCTGTTTTCACTCAAAGCCTTATATTTTATTTACGAGATTTTTTGGTGGAACCTTCCTTCGCCGAGTGGTTAGAGATCGCGGCTATAAAGCAAAGCCATGCTGAAGGTATCTGGGTTCGATTCCCGGTAGGCCCAGGATCTTTTCGTAATGGAAATTTCCTTGACTTCTCAGGGCATAGAGTATCATCGTACCTGCCACACGATAAATATACAAATACGAAAATGGTGAGCAAGTGATTTTGCATCCTAAAAACGATTTTGCTTTTGTGGGAGAACCTCATGGTTGAGATTTGAGTGTCAATTTACCTATACTGGATGTTCAATAGATCTAGGGCCATCTGAAATGGAAAACTGAACCAATATTCATTCGCTATATGGTGCTAGTAACCTCCTCGAAATTCTGAATTTGGTGGTCCTAAATAACTAAAAAATGATTTACTAAACAGTTTAGAGTTCCAATATATGTCTGATAGTGATAAAATTGATTTAAATTTTGTTCCCTAGATGTCACTAGTGATATTTCCATAGAACTATCTAATCTAACTTATCTAATTCAACAATATGAAGCAGGAAGGTTAGTTTTTCAGCAAATAATATTGGATGGCTGAAATTTACCTAATAGAGATCGAGTTGGTTCAAGTTTTAGTGGGGCTGCCGTATTTTTTTAAGAAGAATTTTATTCCAAGATCCTCGTACGCTAAAATATCGGTCTTTTAGGATTTTTTTCAAGCAACAAAAATCTTCCTTAAAACAATCCAAAGAAATGTTATAGACAACGGTATAAATGCTCTACTTGCTGCTCAACGCTAAGGTTTACAGTTAGAGCAATCTGAGTATCAGTAAATGCTAAAGTAATAACAAATAAGTTCACTGATAACAAAACATGTTGAATTTGTCTTTTGAGTTATTAAAAGCTTCCATGAGTTGATGTTTCTTAACTCGATATCGAAAACATTAATTTACTGGGATTGTGTGAAAAGTTATTTCCATGAATAATCAAAATGCAAGGGGATTCATGTACCGAAAAAATCGATACTCAACGCGTAATGCGTAATTTATATTTATATATATATATATATATATATATATATATATATATATATATATATATATATATATATATATATATATATATATATATATATATATATATATATATATATATAAATATAAATAAAAAAAGTTATATGGAATAATTTTATATGGCAAAAGTCGTCTGATAAGCTATGTACTTCACGATAATGAAAACTATATTAAGGAAAGTATTTTTAGTACCGGTTGTACATAATAAGCATAAGCATATGCATAGATGACCGTACAATTCGTAGTTGCTACTCCGTGCTGGACCAGAACAATCGAAGTTGCACAGAGATTTAATGAATGGGGCTTGGGATTAGCTAATCATTCTTCAATGTGCACAAATCGAGAGCTCAAAATTTAAAAGTCAATAACGACGCCAGCCACGTGCTTACGGTCATCGGGGAAGGGAAGGAATGGTAGTGTGACTACCGTTGTTACTAGAGACTGAGATCACCTCTGCATCTCCACGATTGTCATGATATAATCACGCCTAACCGGATTCGCGATATTATTCGATACTCGCATGTACGCCAAACAAGTGTTCATCACTCACCCACGCAAGAGCAACCCAAGTAGCAAATTTAATTTTATGCTATTCTTGAAGTATTCTCTTACACCAATTCTATAAAACTAGAAATAAAACCAGTAATTCTATAAACCTACACTAACCCAACGATAAACCTCTCATAAGACTAAAGTGGCCCATACTAGAGACGGTGTTGGAGAGCAGCTGTCAAGTATCTCTTAAAACTTGTAATCTTGCACTTATGACAATCTTCAACACTTCAATAAACCTTCCACAAGTAGTTCTCAAGACAAGTTAAACTCGCAATATGTTTATCATGTTGGTTTGGCTAACGAACTTACAAATTCTTGTTCATAAAATTATCAATCAATAATAAAGCAAAATGCAAAACATCTGTGACGATAACTTTTCGTATTTTGTTTCGATACCTACCTGTCTTTTCGGTTGTCACGCTTATTACATCGTGAATAGGGCTGTGCAAATATCGATATTATCGATAATATCGATATTATCGGATCGATTTTATCGATACGATATCCGATATCGATAAACCCATTATCGATCCGATAACAGTTCCGATAAATCAGAACAACATTTTTTGTTTATAATACAATTGAAAATCCATTGGGTATGGCAAAATATCACTATGAAATTCAAGTAATGGACTTCATAATGCAACAGTTGGTGTCAAACAAAGCCGATATTGTCGGTTTTACTTTCAAACATCTCTTTTGAAAATTATCGAATATCGGTTCGATATCGATAATGTCAAATCCGATATATCGCCGATACCGATATTGATTCAATATGATATCGCCGATACCGATAAATCTTCATAGTGCACAGCCCTAATCGTGAATATCATGCATAAAACACCCGAAACGCACAATGCGCCTCGACAATATTGCATTTTCAGAAAAACATTTTCATCAATTTGGTGTCCTAAAATGTTGAACAATCCAGCATACATGGATTCTCCCATCATGGCTCCCTTGCCAAAGCATCGATAATTACAATCATGGCGCTAGTTTTACTCAACACCATCATAGAACCATGATAAATTTTGCTGAACTCGGGCAAGCGTAACAAATATCACTTGAGAGTTCTTAGGCTTAAGGCGATCTTGAAGATGAAGACAAACTGATCTTCTTGAAGAACGTGATAAGATTCGTTCGTTTTATTCAAGAGAAACGCATTTTGACGTTTGTTTATTTACATTTTTCGTTTTTGGAGAAAAGCGCTCATGCTAGATTTTGTTACGGCATGAAATTGAAAGCTACCAAACGACTAAAGGTAAGTATTCCCAGCTGTGGATAACTTTTTAGTAAGGTCCAGATGTTGAGCAGGGAAAGCAATCGGACATTTAATCACATCTAGAAGTCCACCTTGCAAGGAGGTGTCCAGTGGTCCAGTTCCGCTCCTATATCATGGCCAAGGGGAGAAAGACCACTGGAACTGGTTAACTGGTTAACAATATTGTTCGCGTTATTAGTAAATTGTGCACTGTGAAATCAACAACGACTGCCGTGAATAACAGATCGAAAATCCATGCAAGGTGCCCCCTTAAATGATAGGATTCATAATACTACAATCAATAATGTATACATATTAGTGCGTTGATTGACGGGGGAGAAATTTATGACGTTCTCGACCAAGTGTTCTTACTCTCGCTCGAGCGCGTTCTTACAGATAAGTACGAGAGTTTCATAAAATTGTTGCCAAGGTCACTTGTTCTTATTGAAAATTAAGTGTTATGTGATGCATCCGAAGTGTTCTTGAAGAAGTATTTAAAACTAAAACGGTTAAAGATCATTTCTACTGGGTCAAAATCATTGTAAAACCTAGAAGAATATGCAAATATACGATAAAACTATCATAAAAATAAATAAAGCCAGTTAGAATCTAAATTGTTACTTGGGAAGCGACGCGATCAATAGATCAAACACTACTAACGATGCGTAACGCTTTTTTATTTCCCTACACGAACGACGCGCGACATGTTTGATCCTGCCCTTGTCACCCGCTCTCGCAGAAGCAAGCAACATGGTCGAAGGATCAATCACTCGTTTAGTACCGGTTGAACATAATGGAGAAAAACCAAAATCCTCACAAATGTCTTTGTCAAACAAACGTTTTGATATTCGGGAATTTTCTAGTGAAATATCTTTCTCCATTAAATGAAACGATTGTAATTATTTTGCTCAACTGTAGGTATAATCGTAGCCGATAGTATATTCTTAAAATATTAGGAATTTTATCAGGATTGTAGGATAGCAAAAAATAGCTCTTGGTATACTAAACAACTTTGCCGAAGATGCCAAACTTCTAGCTCATCAGGATCTTGAGCTATAGAAGATGGAAGAAAATTTGTAAACTGGCGCAACTTAGCGAACAAATTCCCAATTAGGTTTGTTACTGCCGGATAGCTCTTGGTCTGCTGAACAACTTTGCCAAAGACACCAACCCTCTAGCTTATCAGGATCTTGAGATATATAAGATTGAAGAAGAATTGTAACTGGCGCCACCTTGCGGATAAATTCCCAACTAAGATTGTTACTGCCGGATAGCTCTTGGTCTGCTGAACAACTTTGCCGAAGACACCAACCTTCTAGCTCATCAAGATCTTGAGATATAGATGATAGAAAACAAATTGTAACTAGCGCCACCTAGCGGATAAATTCCCAAATAAAATTGTTACTGCCAGATAGCTCTTGGTCTGCTTAACAACTTTTCTGAAGGCACCAACTTTCTAGCTCATCAGGATCTTGAGATATAGAAGATTGAAGAAAAATGCTACTAGCGCCACCTAGCGGATAAATTCCCAACTAAGATTGTTACTGACGGATAGCTCTTGGTCTGCTGAACAACTTTGCCAAAGACACCAACCTTCTAGCTCATCAGGATCTTGAGATATAGAAGTTTGAAGAAAAATGCTACTAGCGCCACCTAGCGGCTAAATTCCCAACTAAGATTATTACTGACGGATACCTCTTGGTCTGCTGAACAACTTTGCCGAAGACACCAACCTTCTAGCTCATCTGGGTTTTGAGATATCCGTTGAATGGACGATGTGGCCAATTTTGGTACCCCAAGACAATCCGGAATAACTCCGGAACCACGTGGACCATTTTCCCAAGTTTCCTGGACCATAAACTAGAAGAGTTTTTCGGGAAGTTCTGAAAATTTCAACAAAATCCATCGAGAAACAAAAAAGTTATGCACATTTTAGTGTGTTTTTTGCATGTGAAAGGTATGTTGGCTGGATGAAGGTTAATAACATTTTAATAATTTTCATGGCCAACCTTTGTTCAGGCGTTGTTCACACAAATTTGGAGAAACTTTAAAGCATGTCGTTGAATTCCAACTTTATTTTTCAGCTTTTAAAACGTTTTACAAGAACTTAGTTCAGCTTTTATACGACTGGTCCAAAAAGAATTAAAAACAAATAAAAACCAAAACAATATTTTTCTAGACGCTTCAAATGTAGTGCATACAATCATCCAGATATAACAACCATATTTAAAAATCGCCTGGATACTGGATTCGAACTTGAGACCTTTCAATCGTCAGCGGTATGCCTTGCCATCTGCGCCATCCTAGAATCGTTTAATATATCGTCCTGTGCAAAATATAAACCTTTCATAGCTGAATATTGATCATGTTTGATCTTCTATTCGACATCGTCTAATCAACACATGGTATGCTAATTAACAACTGAACAAGCATATTATTCAGTTGCTGTTTAGTGCTGATCCAAGCTGAGTTCAGTCGGCTATTTTTAGCGCACATTGAGAAAATTTATGTCAATGATGGTCAAAACTAATTTTTATTTACACGAAGTGAAATCAGTCTGAAATGATAAAGGTGAATATGCATCGAAGCCAAACCTCAAATTTTCAAGAGCACAAATCTAGAGAACCAGACAGCGCAGCGGTTTGAGCTGAAACCCTAATCGATTGGTTACACGCTGGTGGTAACCAATCGATTAAGTTTTCAGCTTGAACGGATGTTTAGTTCTCTAGATTTGTATTCTTGAAAATTTTAGTTTGTTCAAAACTTAAATTTGAATGATTCATCAACTTGAATTGAAATTCATTTATTTTATAAATTATTTTTGTAATTATTAATAATATTATTGATTTGCATTTTTCCTAAACCTATTATGCATCAAATAAATAGTCTTCTGTATGAATATATTTAAATCATTTGAAGTGTTCTGAGGACTGTGCGCCTGAATAGAAAAATGTTCGAATACCTTGACGCGTGGTATTTTTTTTTCAGAAATGGCCAAGTAAATCATTTTTCTTAGATCGCACTATTCAGTTGTAAAGAAATGTAATTTCAAATGTAGCTCGCTATAGAAATTTATTCAATCAATTCTGTCAAAGTATTTTCAACTTTACTTGTACGGAACAACATCCCGAGCAGGCGAAAAAAGCTTAGCAATAGCAAATTATAATATGGATAGCTAAAAGTGATATTAACTTTATGGATATAATATATAAAAGATCTGGATATGACATATAAAATTAACTACATACAAAGAACAAACAAAATTTTGATGTTTTCTTCAGATCTTTTATGTCAACTAGTCAAAATCACACTTTGTTTGTCAGTACTTCGCTCATACTAGGAATACTTAGCTCAAATGTTTTTTTTTTTTTCAAAATAATCCTACATTTCTGGAGGCTGACCATGTATATTTTGTGAACAGCTATTTAAAAAGTTTCGAGAAAGCATAAGTTATAAGCTTTGAAATGCATTCGGAACTCAACACGAATTTCGGATATTTTGTCCATTTTATGAAATTTAGCTATAGTGTGATCGCTTTTACAAGGCTTATTAATTGCTGAACAATGTGTTTGTTAATCATCATTTTGGCCTCTATTAGATCAACTGTTCTTATAATATACTGAAGCTGAGTTAGGATTTTATAAGATTCTTATTCAGCTCTTATTCATGCTTGTGTTAAACATGTGGAAATAGCTGAAGTGCGACGCAAGTAAAACGTTAGTTCGTCTTCTGAATATCCTTTTATACATATACATTTGTTTAGTGGAATATTGGCTTTTGAATTGGGGGAAACATGTCTTGTTCAGCTCATTAGTAAAACAATCTTGACTAGTCGAATGAGAATCTTTGGAAACGTTTAATAAGTGGCGATTCAAGTTTTGTTCATTCTAATGCATAACGTTGAACATTGACCTAAGTTTGTGTTAAAAAAGACCTTCTCAGCTCTTTATAGAGCAAAATTTTTATTCAGCTGTCATTACCATTATTGAACAATAATTAAACATGCATGCTTGTTTGTGGCTCTGAATTGTTAGTTGGGACTTTATCAGATTTTTTTTCTAAAATCAAATTGAAGAATTCCTAAAGTTACTCCTAAAGAATTCATGCATGGATATCTGGGAAAATTTTAAGACGATTCCAAAAAAAGAACATCAATATTTGAGAATTCCTTGTAAACCTTTCCGAAAAATTCCAGGAACCTCATAAATATGAATGAATCCTTGATGGAATTTCTTGACAAATCGTTGGAGTGTGCACAAACCTAGTTCTTTTTCTTCTTCTTGGTATTAACGTCCTCACTGGGACCGATCCTGCTTCTCAGATTAGTGTTCTTATGAGCACTTTCACAGTTATTAACTGAAAGCTTTCTTTGCCAAAGTTGCCATTTTCGCATTCGTATATCGTATGGCAGGTACGATGATACTCTATGCCCATGGAAGTCAAGGAAATTTCCATTACGAAAAGATCCTGGACCGACCGGGATTCGAACCCAGACACCTTCTGCATGGCTTTGATTTGTAGCCACAGACTCTAACCATTCGGCTAGGGAAGGCCCCAAACCTAATATAGTGGTTATAACACATACGCCTTACCCCGAGGTACCTGAATCTTAGGTACCTGGTTCTTACCTGAGATCGAATCCCAACCCCGAGATTGTCACTTATACTTTTATGGTTATGGTGACGACATTTAGCTTCAGCGGTTGTAATTCATTAAAAATTATTGGTAAACTTCGTAGAAAAATATTAATTGGAAACCTTTAAAAATGTCGTGGAAAATTACTAAAGGTAACGCAATAAAAAAATGGCAATTAATTGTAGTGATTCCTGAAATAATGTTGGCAGTATTTATGAAAAATTCCCTAGATAAACTGTGAGTGTCATTTATTCTTGCAAGAATGCCTGAAGAAATTTCTTGAATTACCAAAGTTATGAATAATTACCCAAGGTTTTGATTAATGGTATTTTCATTTGAACATTTGGAGAAACTTTTGAACAATTTTTAAATGAATCAGTAAAATTGTTGCATAGAAAATTCGAGGAAGTTTTTGAAACAATTCCTTTATATATTTCTTTTGAGTTATTTTTTGGACAGGCAGAAGCATGCGGACATTCTTGACGATAATAAATCTTCGAGATGTTTTGTAGTATACCTATAAGTAGATGAAAAAACCGAATTTAGTACTATACCATTTAATTCCACTAGAGTTTGTATCCTTTGACAGATACGCGTATTTCGACCTCAACTGTAAGGCCGTCTTCAGTGTCGTGTACTAGACTCGAGTCAACGTTGTTGGTTGGGAACTTGAAAAAGGATTTGTTGGAATTCCGCACAGTATTGCTGTAGCAACTAATTACCTCACAAAATCGACCCATATTCAACTTTTTCGCGATATTACAAATTTAGAGACAACGGAAAGGTATTTGGTTGTGCAATGTTTGTGTTTATATGTTGTAATCTTTATTTTTTTTATTTCCTAGTTTGAAGAAGTGAGGACTAGGATTCTGATGCATGGACAATATCGGTGTCATTTCTTGACTTTACAAGGGATTCAATTTTGACTGAGTGTACCCATCACATTCTTCAAAGGGTATAAATAGCGAAGCTTTTCAATTAGCATCCTTTCCTGCGATCAAGTTACGAATTACAACCGTAAGAGAACCGAATACTTTATCACGTGTCTCGATCGATAGTGATAAGGTAACACGACATGCACTAAACAAAAGACACGGGATATACTACAATAGATCAAACATTGATCCCAGTGGCTTATGTTTCGAACAGACAAAAAAAAACAAAGAAATCCTCTCAATGTAGAAAGTTACGCGAGAAATCACTGCAAAATTTTAAATTGTCTTCCATGAAAATATGTCTCCCAACCTGGCATCCCTGCACCAAAGCGTCTACGGTCCAACCAGTTGTGCTAGCTCGTTTGATAAATTTTATCAAACACAGTCGAAATTCAATAGTTCAATTATCTTCAAGCGCTCCCTCCCCAATTTCCACCCCCTCCCCCCTCATAGGGTGGCTCGTGGTTCCGATCCACCGACCGCGCGCAAAAAGCGCATCCCAAATCCATTGTCCATTTTCGTGATGCCGGTTTCCCAAATGTGTACTAAATTAATTAAACAATGTATTGTCTCCTCTTTTCGGTGGGGCAAGCAGCGAGCATATTTGGTGGGTCACCATTCGGATAGGCATAGGTTCAGAGCCCAGGTTTACAGAGCATTGTCACATCACTAAGGCATAATCAACCATAATCGGGGACGCTTCGGGCATTTGATTGGTGGCAAGTGGTGTTTCGATGCAGTGATTGACTTTATATTTGCATGGTTAGTGGGCTATTGGTGGGTTTAATCGAAATTGCCGGGCGCTTATTTGATATGACAATTAGCACCTTTTTTATTTGTTGATTTTTAGGCGCCGAGTAGATGCTGCTTTGGTGTGTAAACAAGGTTATATGAGGTTTTTTTTATTCCATCCGGAATTCAGCAGTTGATACACACTCTGATTCTGAAGAGCAGGCGAATTTGAATTCCACGGAATTTTGATAATTTAAGCGAATCTTCTTCATTTCATATTCGCTGGAATTGTGTCCATCTAACACCCGAGACTTTATTTTTGATCCTAATATAACACCCAACTTGTTATCTTTGATTTCATTTTTCGCCATCTACATCCGATCTAGAAACGTTTTGGGTAATTGTCTTGTTTATTTACAAATGCAGAAATTTTGATTTTTGAGTTTTTATCATAGTATTTTTTTATTTTTTTTTTGATGCTCCTTCTGTTTTTTTTTTACCAAAAATGAATATTGAGTTTTTTTCTGAAACATATTTTATTTTCTGTGTAATAAAAAAATAAGTTTTAGAGTTAATTTAATCCCCCGGGCACTTCTTTTGCATTAGGTTGACTCCTTGAAAGAATATATTTTTTTATTAACACAAATGAGCAATGAGAGTGTAATATAACCTACACTCTCATTGTTCATTTGTGTAAATAAAACAATGTATGTATTATTAAATTTACTTTGACATAAAAAATATTGTTATAGAAAAATTTCATAACTTCTTTTTTATAAAAAAAAAATGCTTAAAAGTCATCAAAACTTTTCCTGATACGCATCTTATAGTCCAACCTGTTAGCCATAAATAAAACTATTTTGATTTCCATGCTTTAAAAAATTCAAACTGTACCCAAGGGGTTGGGCATAAATGGATTATAAACATTCAGTTTCACAAAGTTATTACAAAATAATAGACTTTTTTCTTATTCGAATTTTTGTAACATTTTTCAGAACATTTTACTGAAAAAATGGCTAATTTTCTCGGCATTACTGCAATTTTAAGCCAGTACGACACTGGAAAAGTAATCTTGATGAGCACTTTCAAAAATTTGGTGGATAATTCTGAAAATCGTTCCACACTGACAAAACAGTCATTCAAGCCATTTTGAAAAAGTTTGGGAACACCCCTCAGTATGGTGTACCGTGCAAAAGCCTTAAAATATACCTCTAGCACGAATGTGTTGTGTCGTTTGACCCTCTAATACCCATTTTTTCATTTTTATTCATATCTTAATTTTTTGCCATCTAAAATCGATCTAAGTACGGGTTGGAGAATGATTTATTTTTATTCACAAATTTATGAATTTTGAATTGAATTGAAACTGCTAGTAGAAACCACGTGCTCCGGTGGGGATCGAACCCACGACTCCCTCCTATTCGCCAAATGTATTACACATTCAATTAGAACCTGACATTTGAAGGGTATAAAATAATACAATTTTTCAAACATTTTTTCGAAATATAAAAATGTTTCAAAAGTCCTATAAAACGTACCTAATATGCGTGTTAACGCCAAATGTATAAGGTTCTAAAATTAAATCATTTTGATTTCCGAGCTAAGAAGAAATACAAAAAAAAAATCCTAAAGGTACTCCGTCTAAAGGCGGGGTTGTTTATTTGAGGGTAAAATAAGCCATAGACTATTGATATTGGTAAAAAACTGGCAGAGATAATTACATAAATGATTTTGTCAGATTTTCTAAGGCTTTCTTAGCACGAACATGATTGAATATTTTAAAGACATTGGATTGTTTGAGTCTGTAAAATACTTTCTGGAGAGCATTCTTGAGGGACTTAAAAGGGGTCTTCTGATTTATAATCAATTCTCGCAGCGTGCCTGGAAGAATTTACAACAAAAGTTCTGAGGAACACTAATGAACTATTTTGAGAGAATCACTAGGAAAATTCCATACGAAATTCAGATAGAAATTCAAATCAGAACTATTTGTTTTTTTTTATTCAAATCAGAACTATACATGGACGTACCTAGCCGGGGCAGGGGGAGAAGAACAAAAATCAAAATCAACTGCTACAAAGGTTAATTTATCGTTGGAATTTTTCAAAGATTGTTCTTAGAATTCATATTTGTATAAAATCGCGTCATGATTATTGGAGTCCAACTTACAATCAGACTCCAGACAATTTTTTATTCACAGAAAATATGGCTTAGTTTCGTCTCTTCCTGGCAAATGGGAAACGAGTCGTCACGGAAATTTAACTTGTGTTTGAAGTTTCCAACTTTTGTCTTCAGCGTTCATAGCTAAAATAATGAAATACTGTAACTAAATAAGCTAATAGGGTACAATTTCCACTTTTATTCTCTAAACTTTACAGTGCTGTGTGGGGTAGTGTCGTGTGTTATACTTGCACTCTTATTGCATACCGGTCGGTCTCTGCTGGAAAACTTGGAGCATATCAAACAGTTCTGGAGTCAAAGGGCAACGTGATGACTTTTCAGGATACTCTAGGTCGCCGGATCTGTTCTGAGGGGGGGGGATGGGTAGGATCCCAGGCACATCTGGATCGCTTCCGTAGTTCGTCACTGGCTTCCACGCCGAAAAGGTGTCCGTACGACCGTGAATACTTAACGAACTCTAGGCTGTACTTCGCGGGTCCTGATTCGTATATCTTCCTTTTTTCAAGAACTTCTCCACTATCCTTAAATTTCTTCATACATGCTTCACTTAAAACTTTTTTCCTTTAATAAACTTTAATCTTGTTTAACGACTGCTTTGGCTGAAATCCTCTTCAAAAGTAGAACGAGTCATTTTCTTAGCGCTTACTGCTCCCTCTATCGTTCAATAGGTCTAACTAACTCTCCTATTTTCCCCTTATTTCCTCTCTCTTCCACTGAATCCTAACTGTTACAAACGGTAACAATATTTTAATTCTGCCAGACATTTCTAAAAAAACTAAAGTTGCTTCGTGATTTTTTTCAAGAGATCTAGCAAAAAAAAACTTACTGGGAAGTTTAAAGGGCTTCCTTCAAGTTTTTTTCATTTAATTCCTTCTCGAACTCGGTCGACATACATTTTTTAGGAATCACAAGATATTTTTCTTTTATTCTTCATAAAATTCATTCGGTTTTCTTTTATATATATAATTATTCCTCAAGATATTCCTTTGGAAACTGCTCCTGATAACTCTCGTGGGATTTAAGAATAACTCCATAAACTTCATCAAGCATGTCTCCTGAAATCTATTTACCTAACATTTTCTATCATGATAAAATAAAACTTTAGACTAATAAAAAAATAAATAATTAGAGATGCCTCTGCGAGTTCCTTCAAGAATTCATTCAGCGCTTCAGTCATTTTCCGTCTGAATTATTTTACAGAATTTACACCAAACTCAATGCTTAATTATCATTCTCCACAATAAACTGCTAATATTATCTAAGGATTACTACATACATAGTTCCGAGGGTTTCCAAAGATTGGATCAGTTATGTAGTAGCAGTAGCAGGATCTCCAAGCATTGCCTGAGACAGGGCATCCTCAAGAAATCGCTCTAGAGACTCTTCTAAGTAATTTTCCTTACGCAGTTTTTGAATACTATCCTACACAGATAAACATATTTAAATTTCAATGCATTGTGAACTAAGGCATATTGCACAAATCAACCAAAACCATCTATTGTTACGGCATTACGTTTGATTTTCAATAAAAGGTGCTAGAATTCTACCTAATCGTGTAAATTTAAAGTGCATTTGATTGTAAAATAATTTATTGATCGCTGACATTTCAGTTTACTTTGATGCTCTAAATATGTGTATGAAAATAAACTTAAATTTACAACATATTTTTAGCTGCGTAGTTCCAATTATTAATTTAATATCATCCAGTTCATTAGTTTAAGAGTTGTTTAGGATTTTTTGGAACAACTAAGGATTTATTTCAGAAGTATTTCAAGAAATTCTAGGAAACTGGCAATCAAGATCACCAAGCAAGGTTTCACAATTTTTTCAGAGAGTTCACCAACAGTTTTTCTTTACCTTGGAGGTTCATCCTAAAGTTTGTCTTATTCATCCTAAAGTTTGTCTTAAGATTCTTTTAATAAATATTTCAGAAAACCTCTCGGAAATTCTTCACGAATTGCTTGATAATCACAGCAAAAATTATCAAGGACTTCATGTGAAAAAAAACATGAAAGGCAACGCCCATAAATGACGTAACGTTTGTTGGCAGATTTTCGACACCCATGGGGATGGCCCCATTGTAGCTTATTTTCCTATACCTACATTCCTAGTTCCTCACAACATCGTAGACTTCACCTCCCCCTAAAATGCTACGTCATTTATGGACGGTTCTTAGAGATTGCTCAGAGAAATTCGTCGCAGATCCATCTGCATTTTTTTCAGAGCGTTAGTGATTAATCATAAATTTAATCACAACTTGTGATTAAAAATTGTAATTAATTTGCTGTCCAGAGGCTTTTTTTGTGGATTTTTTCGTTAATCATGAGTCATTTCCATTATGTATTTTCTAGTGTAAAACCTATTCGTTGCATACTTCAAGGCGTTTAGTGCATACATTTAGGCATTTAATCATTGGCCAATGAATGATTAATCATTAATCATTGATTAATCATAAAAATAGTGATTAAATGACTTTGGAGACGCCCTTAACGCCTTGAAGTACAAAACAAATGTGTCATACAGCTGACAATAATTCGCTTTACCCATGATTCAAGAAAAAAATCCAAGTGGAAAAGCTTTTTGCATGATTTACCGTTTAATCATAAAATTTTTAATCATGATTAACTTAACGCTCTGATTTTTTTTTGTGACAGATTTTTTTGCTTTAGATTTCTTTAAACATGAATTTGACATTGCTCCCCTAATTCCTTCAATTGTCTCTCGACAATAATACTTTACCATTTCTGCAAAAATGCCTTCCTAAGAAAATTATTAAAAAAATCCAATATTATAAAGTTTGTTGGGAAAAACTTTTAGCTGTTCTTTCTAAAACTCTCCTTCATAGAATTATATTATTGTTCCTCCTAGGATGTCGTCTTAGGCTTCATCCGAAAAAAAATACCAGAGATTCATCCAAGTATTTTCCAGAGATTTTTTTTCAAAAAGCACTAGCGATTCTTCTGGGTATTTTTTAAATAAGTTTTTTTCAACCGATTCACTAAAGGATTTTTCAATTCAAACTTTAACTTCTCAAAAAACATCCTTAAAAAATCCATCAGGTATTCTTTTAGATTCTACAAATCTATCCACTCTCTGTTTTTGGTTCAAAAACTACTCCAGTAATTCCTCAATATTTTCTAAGTGATTTCTTTGCAAGTTACTCTACGAATCACTCCATATCCATATGCAATTTATATTAGATTTCTAAAGTAACTAATACAAACAAAAAATGGAAAAACTTCTAAAGACATTTTTTGGATAATTTCAGCTTAAATTGAATGCGAAAAAATACTTAATTCCTGTAGGAAAATTCAAGAAATCATCGTAGAATGTCTGAAACCTTTTTGACGAAATTCTTGAATATATACCTCACAAAAAATCTCTTTTTGCAGGATATCATTGAAACCTAGCATAATTCCTTCCTTAACTTGTGTATTCCCTAGAATTCTGCCAGAAATAAAATTGAAATGAGTTGAATGGGTTTTCACTTTGGGATGATAATTTTGTATTTACGTACCAGTACTAACGTATTTGGAACATTTTTCAAAATTTCTACAAAGTAAATTCTATATAAACCTACATCGTCTTTGATCACCATTAAATCACCACCTAGAAAGTTGAAGATATCACAGAAATCTATTTCTATGGTAAGGAAGATATGGGAGAAAGGATGTTCATACCTTTTTCAATTTTCAACCGCCCTAGTAAGACATGCTTGATAAATGGCGATGGTACAATTCTCCCAAATGGCGGAAAATATGCTTCTGGAGCCGATCTTGTGATACCCGATGGTCCAGATTTGTAAATCTGAGTTATAGGATTGCTAAAGCTTCCTCTTATTCAAATGCACACCCGAAATGTTGGTTAAGAAAGAGTATAAAAAGAGGACGTTGTTGGTACACAAACATCCCACAACGACGCGACGCTGGCTGGTGGAAAAATGTCACACAAAAAAAACGTAAACAGCCGTTGGAAAAATACTTTCAAATTCACGTTGCAGCGGCGTTGGCTCCGGCTGGCCAGCAGCATCACCGACAGAAAATGACAGCTGCTGCCGGGAATTTCTCCCAGATAACTAATTAAAACACTTTTTTCTGCACACCCAAGTTGTCCCCTCCCTACACCTTTCCCTAACAATCCACACGTTGGTGTTTGAAATTTTGCACCACTTCCATCCGCGTTTGCGAGAGGTGGTTCATCAAGAGTGCATGTGGATCATTCGCTCCACGGCAGGCGCCCCGGTAAATATGTCCATCGAGTACATCGCACTATGGTATATCAGATGACCAAACAATAACGAAAAACTGCTTTGCTTTGAATGGTTTTCCTGGTTGGCCATGGCCATATAGTTCTAGACTAGCATTTTAATAAAGCGGAACAACCTTTGCAAACCGAAGCTTCTCTCATCCACCTCTGACGTATTTCATCTAATACTTAAAAACTTCCTTCAACAATACAGCTAGGAATTCATATTCAATATTGTTCTATCAAAACTTCAAATACACAAATCTCGAGAAGAAGACATCAACCAACAGCGAGTAATTCTCGTCGAGACCAACCTCTGATTTTACATATTCTTTGTAACCTAGCTTATTAACTTAACAAAAAACATTTGAAATCGATGGTTGCGATCTCCATGAAAATTCAGTCCGAATCCAATATGACGGCCAAATTTAATATGGCCTCCAAAAGCTCCTTTTCCCTATTTTTTTTGGTTATCTCTGAAAGAACTCCTGGAATTTCAAGAAAGTCTTGGTGGATTTTTCATGTAGATAGCTAAAATAATTATTTAAAAAACTAGCTGGAAAAAACAGCGTAGGAACTCCTGGATGAATCCTAGCATGGTTTTCCTGGACATTTTTTTTTTTCAAAAACTCAGAAATAAACTTTTGATGATATTTTCTAAAGAACTCTTGTAGGAATCTTTGGAAATTCTGCTAGAGTAACTAGGTATTGGAAAAGTCAGTGGAAGAATAACTGAAAAATGAAATTCTGAGGTATCCTTATGGAAATTACTGGATGTATTTGCGATGGATTCCCCGGAGCCACTTCTGGACATTTCCTCTTGTCTTGACGTTTCGTCTTTTGACCTCTTGTTCCAAACCATACCAAAAATGGAATGGAATTGGAAATTATTTTTGGCCACTAGACCACGTCAAAAAGAACCACAGTACGTCGACGACGCCCTGCCAGTGCAAATTAAAAAATAGTGCCGCGCCGCCGTGCCAAATCGCCAGCCCCAAAATCGAGCAAAAGAAACCGAAATCCATGTAGCGGTATATGCGCTCCCTATTCTGGGTTGTTTTGTCCAACCCTTGTGCACCCTTGATTCCGGAACAGAGCGGCGAAGGCGTAAAAAAAATTCCCGTGAATCGCTTTCAGATCAAGTGTGCAAATAGAATGATAAATGTTCCGTTTGCAGGACGATTTTCACCTCAATTTTACACGCCAGTCGCTACTGTCCATCATCACACCACCGCCAACAGTCCGGTCCATCGTCATGTCTCGGGTCGTAGATCGCCATCTGCAGGGCTGGTAACGACTGACTGCCGGAAACATGGGAACATTAGAAACCTTCTGTCTGATAAAAGAATAGAAATAATAAAATAATAAAGTTTTCTATCTCTATTGATAAAAGAGATCAAAAGGATACCAGACGGGAACCGAAAAGAGACGGAAACGAGACCAAACATGAACCAAGAAACATAAAATAAAATAATCAGGAGTTTTTTTTTAAATTAATTAGACTAGACTAGACTAGATTTCTCTAATGATATTTCTAAGAGTTTTTGGGAATTTTCCTTGACATTACGACAATAATTACTGCTCATGTTACTGTATGCATTTTGCATGATTTTCTTCTGGAATTTTAGTAGAAATTAATTCAGGTACAGTGGGATGCCATTTCTGGCATATACCGATTCTGCATGCTCCATTTTTGGTACTCCCCGATTTTGTCAACGAACTTGATCCACTTATAGCAATATTCTAGAATACAATTATAATCAGTATTTAATTATAAGTATCATCGAGTTTTTGACTTTTGTAGTTTGAACAGCAGTTCAGCTTCACGCATTTCATATCCCGGAGTCCCAGCTTCGTCGATATTCTTTCAAATACCGTAAAACGGGGTATCTTTGATAATGCAAGTAGCTTTGATAGTGCGTTACCCACCACATAATAAACGAAATATCATAATTTATGTTAATCGGTTAAGCAAAACGAATGCAAAACTAAAGAATATTAGTATGACTCTTAATGTAAGAGCTGTTTTCATTTGAATGAACATTTGAGACTTTATATACGAATATTAAAAATTGATACGATTTTAACATTTTCGAAACGCTTACAAACAATCTGTTCTACGATTACTATATGATACAGTTTTGTATAGTTGGTCACTTATCTTTCACACCCTAGTTATCGTAGAACTTGAATATGGTCTCAAATCTCTTAGCGAAAAGCATTTCACAAACTGGGACCATTTTTGTAATCTAGGTCAGAGATTTCCATATAAGTTCTCCATAAAACAACCATTAGTGGCCTGCAGTTTGTTTCAGGGGTATGTTTTGAATAAACAAAGTTTGCTGAAGAATTTACTCTTGGAATTTTCTAAATATTCCTCCATCAACAAAACCGTTAAAAATTCCACTAAAATTAGGATACGTCAATTGAAATGCGCGTTCGACCTTATATTTTTGCCCTAAACGAGTCATTACGGAAGCTGACGTACAAAAAAAAACTCCTAGAAATTCCTTTAACTTTGGAAAAAAATCCTTCTAGGGATGCCACAATGAAAAAGTATCCGTTTATCTATGGGAAATGGTAAAAAATCCCAGAAAAGTTGTATGGAGAAATACCTTGAAGATTTCTTAGAATAATCATGAGAAAATTTCCAGAACGATCTCTGATAATCCTCTTTGAAAAATTCCTTTAAAAAATTCCTTCTAGGAATTCCTACAACTATTTAAATAAAAATATTCTAAGAAATCTTAGGTTTTTCTCCATACAACTTGTCTGGGATATTTCTGTTTTCCATAGATAAATGGATACTCTGTCATTGTGGCAGGACTTTCAGGGTGTCGACTCAATTTTGAAAATAAAATTCCCTGACTTTCCCTGACCTTCCAGTCGTTTTCCAGAAAAATTCCAGACCATGCTGATTTGTTGGTTTGGTATGTTTTAGATCGTATGAAACTGAGAAAAAGCTTTTACTTAAATACACATGTCAGATAACTTTCTCGAGCGTTTATTCAAGATGATATGATATTTTACTTTTAAACTTCATAATTCATAGCAGTAAAAGTTAAGTATAAGCTCAGAAAATTCTGAATCACGTATTGACCATATCATTTGGAACTTTCAAGCGCAAAATATACATTTAAAATTGTAAAAAAGAAGTACTCGGATACTAAACTACTACTGGAGCTTGCTTGTCCGTTGTCTAGTGTTAAGTTACAGTCTGTCCAGCTAAAAACTGAAGACGGTCTCCGTGTCTTCATATAAAAAATACTTCTTCAGGGACTTTTCTTCACTTCTCCCATAAACTCCTTATTTTTTTGGTGGAAGAATCTAATTTTTGTACAATGTAACGCAACCAGAGAAGTTTTTTCTTGTTAGTGTGATCAAGGAAGAGTCCTTTTACATATCAGAACGATTGTCAGCCATTCAAAATTCACTAGATTTCACGAAAGTGTTCATGTTGCCTGATACTATTTCGTACCAATGGATCATTGAAATAACTAAAACGGCCACTATGGAAAGTATAGATAGCGCCACCGTAGCCTTGTGTGTTTGACAGAACAGCAATGCTGTCAGAATGTTAAATTCCATATACAGTGGCGCCTTTGTTTTGTGCGGCGAGCACTTGCAAAATCTACCTTCAATGATCCATTTTCGAACTAGTTTTATGACATTTAGTGTGACTATCATTACCGTGAATGAAAGCAGCACGTCGTACTTATATAAATTTTGAACACTAGCCGAGGATAACTGAATTTGAAAAATGAATCATTATTAATCTTTTAGGTTTATTACAGGAATACGTCACCAGATTTTTTTTTTCAGGAGCCGCAAAGAATTTTTTGGATAATGTTTTCATTTTTTCATAGAATACTGCCAACAGCTTTTCACGATTATTCGTTACAGGTTATTTATTTTACCTAATATTTTAGGATCGGATCATATTAAATCGGAATTTTTTCCCTGAAGAATTCATCAAGACATTTCTAACAGAATGCATTTTGGGATTGAATAACGCTCCAATAATAAGTTTTCTGATACTCTTCTTGAGTTTGTCGTATCTTTAGCAAAGCTCGGAGGAACTCCTCTAAGAATTTTTCTATGAGTATCTCCAAGTAATCTGTCAAACTGTCAAGACACATATTCCTTGAAAACAAATTCCGCAAATTTTAGCTTTCAAGCATTTTCTGGAATTTCATAAGAATTTCGGTTGAGGAAGGATCTTAAGAATATCTGGATAATTTCATGAGTATCCTAGAAAAAACAAACTGGACATATTTGTTAGTAAGCTGTAAACATCCTGAAGTAACGTTTGAATTCTAATTCAGGAAATTTAAAAAAAAAATTGGAAATTTGAAATATAGCAAAATGGAAAAATTGAAATTGAAAGAGATAGCCAAATGAAAAAATATCAGTATAAGAGCACTTTGCGATATTATCTTAATACGTACTATTTCCAGTAACAACCTGATAGAAAAAAAACAGTAAATATCCTGTTCAGCAGATTTGTTCTCTTGAAATGAGATGCTTCATTGTTTTTCCTCTATTTATGGTTTTACCAGTTTCACTAAAATATTGAGCAAACTCGTCAAAATTGACATAATTTCATGAAGTGAACTCCATTTTTTCTCAAGATTTTGAGAAAAATAAGCGGAACTAGGCAACGAGTTGATTTAGTAAACTTTAGAACTAAATATTTTTGGAGCGGTCTACGCCAACTTCGAAGAGTACTGTTGATGCTTTTCATTTTAGAAAAATTAAGATTTTGAGGATAAGTATAAGTAGTAAAGTACAGTTCACAGGTTATCCTCAATAAAATTATCTTCTCATTCTTCCAAACAATTCTTCAGGTAATATTTCAGAAATTTATTAAAATATTGTTCTAATAATTATTACTCCTTTGCTTCAAAGATTTCATGAATAATTTCTACAGGGAAACACAAAAACTCCTCTATGACTTACGTTACATATATCTGCATGATTTTATTCATATATTTCTCAATCGGTTTTGTTAAAAAACTTTTAAAGTTATTATCCCATAAATTTTCAACTGAGAACTGCTAAACATCCCTAAGTTTTTCTCCCAGAAAATTATTTTTCTTCTTGTCATTGACGTCCTGTGACAGAGTCTGCCTCTCAGCTTAGTATTTTTGTTAGAACTTCGACAGTTGTGTCGCAGGCACGATGTTACTCTTTACTCTGAGAGATCGAGCAAATTATCATTACGAAAAGATCCTAGATCGATCGGGAATCAACCCAGAAACCTTAAGCATGGCTTTCATGCTTGAGTTTAGTATTGGGACAATATCTTCATAAACAATTTTTGAATTAAGGCCACTTATGCGATTATTGATTTTACCTGGCCAATATATAGGAGTTGTATAGAAAAGGCTTTCAAAGCATCCTTGAAAACATTAGGATATCAAAAACTATGTGAAATATACTTTAATGAATTTTAATCAGATCAAAAATTTTAATGAAAATTTAATTAACACTACGGGTATATTTACAGCAGACGTCGAAAGGCCAAACGTCGAAGCGACAAAACGTCGAAAAGAAAAAAAAAAATGAAAGAAACTAAATTTTATTGGATGAATGATCCTCTTCTGAAAGAATAAATAATTCATTTTGTACCTAAGCCTACTTGGCGTAAGGGGTCATTCAAAAATGGCGTCCATCATTAGGGGGAGGGGGGAGGTGTGTCTATAAAAGTGTGACAGTGCCTGTATTAGGTATTATAAAAAGCATGACAGAGGGGGGAGGGGGGTTCTAGAAATCCCGAAAAACGATGGGCGTCATATTTAAACCGTCCCTAATGGGAAAAAGCCTTGTTCGGCCAGTCGTGCTCGTCCGTGTACTCGGGTGACCGAGTCTTCTTTCGGCAGATGATGCATTGAGGGTTCGGTGAATCATGTTTTGGAGGCAGTGATATTTTCGGCCGGCGTCACGCAAACTCGTTTCGTCCTTGTTGTCGAACAGCTTTTACAACGGTTCCTTCTTCTTCTTCGTCATAATCTTCGCCGGACGGCCGCTACCGGCCTTCCACTCCACGATCAGGGATTGCCAGGATCCGGTAAACTGTACTCCCGGGCACGTTTTCGTCTCGAAAGTGGTCTATCGTGAACTTTTTTCCACGATGACAATGCGTTTCGTAAGCCCGTACAACACGCTCACCGAGTGCTTGCTGTTTCGACGCCATCTTCGATTGAACTGACAGCACCCGAGCGAAAATAAACTAGTGATCCTTTATATGAGAGATAAGCGGAAGTAAAATAGAATGATTTGGCAACAGACCAGCAGTGCCGAGTTTGCTCAGCATTGAGAAAAATAATGTAACACGGACATGACTTCCTCATTGTTCAAAAGTGTATTTTGTGTCGTTATTGATCTGTGAGTTACATTTCAAAACTATTATATGGTAGAAATAAATAAACAACCTAATATCATTGACATTAACAAACATTCAAAAGGCAAATATTTTATATTTTTTCTCTCTGCAAAGCAACTTTCACTGAAATAATTTCACCCGGATTACGAAAAAGATAAAGAAAAACAACGTCAGTTCATTTGGCTCACGCTTGAAAAAATTCCTACAAAATTTTCGCTCAAGATTTCAATTCAAGCCATGAATTTCTACAAGAATACTTTCAGGAATTACCCCATAGATTCCTCTTAAGATTCTTTTGAAGTATTGAACCATAAACTATCTATCTAGCAAGGAGTTTTATTGAAAAAACCCTAGATATAATTCTAAAACAAATCCGGGAAACATTTGTAAAGAAAATCCTAAAATAATTTCTAGGGAAATTTGTGTAGAAGTGCCTGATGCACTACTGCAAGGATCTCCGAAATTGCTGGAGGAATTTCTGGACGAATGCTTGAGAGAATAGGCGTAGAAATTACTAGAAGTGTTGCTGGATAGATCTCTGGAGGAGTTCTTGAAATTACTCTAGAAGAAACCTCTCTAGAAAATTTCTTGAAGCATTTCCTCGAAGAAGAATCACTGCACGTATCTGTGAAGCCTCTATATTTTTGCATCAGGTTTCAATCACAAGGTGAAAAAGAAAACAAAAGTATCTAAAACAGTATTTTGGTGAAAAGGCGACCTTCCATTAGAAATATAGACTTTGAGCTTTAAAATAGAGACCAAGTCTCTAAACAGAGACCTGTTTACCAGCCCTGTCATCACGGCCGACAGCTGAGCAGAGGGGATTTTTTTCGGGCCATAGTAGGCATTGATATCATGGCGGGGGTTTGTTTGCAGTCTAATTAGGCAACGCAGTTGGCCGAGCGTGACTAAACTTGGATGCATAGGTTTCCGGAATTCTGCTGCGGAGGAAGTGCACTTCGCGCCAAAATAATACATACCTACAGGGAAAACATTCAAATACATATTTCGCTCACAAATTTTTATAAAAATCTTGTTGTTCATAATGGTTTTACTTATGGGTAATTCCACAATTGATATATATCAAAATGTCGAATGACAAAAGAACGAAAGGACAGAAGGTCGCAAATCAAAAGAGCGCAAGAACAAAAAGTCCAACAATTTAAAAATAAAATGAAGGAACAAAAGGTCAAAAATATTTTTTCAAAGGTGAAACATTTTTCACGAGGCGAATAATTTCCGTCAGAGCTACGTCTGTTTGTTTGTCCATGAAGTACCATTGATATACGAATGCAAAAAAAAAACTTTGGCAAGGTTATCAGTTAATAACTGTTTAAGGGGGCACGATCCGTGATTGATTTCGGAATTTTCAAAACCAGTTTTTTCGTACAAAATCAAGAAAATTTATAGAAAAATGTGTTCACTGTATTCTATTCTCCAACCGAAACACAGTGAACACATTTTCGTCTAATAGTTTTTAGTTTTGAACAGAAAAAATGCTTTTGAAGTTTCGATGATGACGATGATTACGATGCCGGAGCGTTGAACGTTAAGTGTTGCATAGAATATTAAACTGAGAAGCACACTCTGTTTCAGTTGAGATACAATGCAAAGTAGTAAAATAAGAAGAACACATATAGTACGAAGTAGAAAAGTAAGAGGAAAACATATACCAATAGTAAAGTAATAATATCTGCGAAATACGTTGAGACTAGCGTACTTGGCAGAAAACCTGTAACTTGAGACATTAAGTGGAATTTCCGAAGAGAAACATCCTCCAAAGCGCATCGACACATGTTTCGAGGGGATATTTGGCATTGAACCATCGCCAAAAAAGTGATCGATTGTCCAACTCTGCAGCTGAATTTGTAACGCACAAGTTCACTTCCCACAAGACATCCATCACTCGCGTATATAAAACTACCAGTAATGACCATCCGCATCAGCAATCATTTTTAGTAACGATTGGAACTGTGTCCCCCCATCATCGCATCATCGGACCAAATTTTATCGGGCAGCTTCACGTGTGGGCGCTAAACCTGACACTGACTGTCGCTTTCCTTGGTCGACCAGATTTATTCGTTGCCATATGTGTGTATAAGGTACACGCGAATCTGGCCAAGACAGTATTAATTAAAAATAAATAAATATCAACCGACGTCTGTTGTAAAGCATTGCTTGCTCCCCATTACCCCCCCGATGTGTACTCTGGATTTTTCGATCTTTAAAACACCGCCCCTGAGTTGCGACGTAGCGAGAGGGAAAGTTAAATTTGTACAAAATTGAAATTGCTCCAGAATGCGAGCCAAGCCAATGCAAAATAGAGATTTCTCGAATATCAAAGGATACGGTTTTAAACAGTTGTTAACACCTTTGAATTGAAAAAAAAACTCATGTTAATTTGCAAGTATTTATTATTTGATTTATAGCAACGATCATCAAGTTGCTATAAATCAAATAAATAACGGGAAAATATCTTGAAACATTTTTTAACAAACGGAAATTCGATTTTTTTTTTAGATTTATTGTACCAAGACTTAGATTGAAAGTACTATACATGACAAACACTATGCATTATAAAAATGAGATCATTTTGAATATTCAACAGTAAAAAGGCTCTCAGGCCAGATCTATTGCACACGCGCCAGGAAAATCGCACATCTAAATGAAAATGCTGTTGTTATAGACACCATTTTTTCATTCGCCTTTTCATCTCATCCCCTGCTCGTACCAATCGCTACATCCAGAAGGTATCAGAAATGAAACGAAAAATGTAAAATAAAAAGAGATAATTTATGGATACTAGTGTTGTGTGTTTTTATACAGGTTAGAGGAGCATATACGCACTTAGGGGCATAAAGATAACCTTAATTGACGAATTAATCGACATGGAATAGAATTTTGGAAGAATGCATCATTGGGGCGATTCAAAATTTAAACATGGTTAAAAATCCAATCTCCCATATCTTTCTTACCATCCTTACCATAAAAATATGAAATTTTCAGCATTAGCTTCAAACATAGCGTTTATTAGCGGCTTGTCTGTTATTCATTTCGGACACCAAATATGCATTTTGGTGTTTCTCATGTTAAGCCTTCCCAGCTACAACTTTTCCGAAGGCTACATTTTGATAAGACGTAAGGATAATTTGTTATTATTGATAACAAAGTCTAAACCATGCTGAGATGATCATTCAATTACTTAGCAACACTGCTTTTTTGTTGTAGAACGTAGTAGCCTGGATTACTTTGATCTATTCTACCCACCAAGGGCACCATTGTTGCCTGCCATAGCAATTTATCCTGACGTCCAACCGAAATGTGGTCTTCGGCAAAGTTGTAGCAGAAAGGATTTCACATGAGAAGATTGTGTTCACTTTTCCATAAAACCTTATGACGAAGCGATAGAAGACTGAACACAAAAGGATGGCGTGTTCCATAGTAATCTCCATATAAATTTCAAATGGCCTGTGCACAGTCAAATTTCTCCCGATTCATTTCAAAATTTGCTATTTGCTATTTACCATAATATATGTCGTTTAAGCATAGGGAAGCTAAAATTTAAAAATTTGCATCACTCTAATGTACAGTGATATACACTCTAATCACTCTAATGTACAGTGATCACTCTAATATACAGTGATAATCAATAATTTCATTTGATTCAAGCAAATATCATCATATCCACGAAATACGCCTGCAAGTATGTATTCATCCATGCAAACCAAATATCGACTGAACAAAAACAATGAAATATTTTGGACATCACTAGATTGATGCCTTATATTTTCATGTTAAGGTGAAACATCTCGGAATCCAAAGATGGCCGGCACAATGGCCGACTTGTCCCCCTACTCACATTTTCAAAGGCACTAAACTGGAGAAATAGTTGGCAAACGTTTCTGATCTTCTTATTTTAAGCTTTCGGCTAGTGCACAAAGCCAAAATAAAAAGTGCACTGTTGTGGGATGCTTTCTTTGCGAGATTTGTGCCTTTGAAGTTTCAATGCAATCTTAGAAGTTGATTCCAAAGTGTTTCACCTTAAAATTTTAGATTAACTTAATTAAAGACACTACACGTTAATGCTTCCAGTGGGCTAGTTGCCCTTTGAAGGAAGCACCACACTAGACAACGGACTAGCATGCAACGCCACCTTAGTTTCAATTTTAAATATACTTTTTCATATTGCAACTTTTAAACTTTTTATGAATGACAGTTCTGAGCGCTATTATTGCATTTAATGTATGTTCTTGAAATGTACATCCTCTTGCAGACAGTAAAATAATAGTGACTTTAATAATAAAAATGATCAAAATAGTGTCCAAATAGTGAGCTAAAAGTGACTTCAAAACTACAAGTATTGATCATAAAAATGACTGGAAATGGAAATACGTTCTATGTGTATATTAACTCATCTACATATTGGGTGAATTGAGAATGTAGAGCACTGCAGTAATTTGAAATATTTCTTAACAGTTATCTGCCCATGATAAGAGTTGATTGTCAAAAAGATGTCGAACTGGAGATTTCACCTAAATATAGTTAACCAACGTCGTGTGAAAAAAACAGTGTCAATGGTAAATCAATGGAAAAATTTAAAGTTTATTTGTATATCTAATGAATTACAACTTAAGTGATTTCTAAGGAAACTAGTACTTGCTCCTGGACGACCTGAATGAGTTTCTGACTAACCCTTTCCTTTTTTTAATGTTGTTCCTAATGCTTATCTTCCAGACCGGAGGAGGTTCGACTATGTTTTTTCCTTCAGGTTTAGGGTTCTGCCGTAGATTACTGCAGAAAGTTTACTAATAATTTATTCAGAAGATCCTTCAGATATTGGTTATTGTTTTCGCCAAAATTAAATAAAATGTTTCGGGCAAACAATTCGTCCCAAAGTAGTTTTCTAAGTTTTGCCAGAATCTTCTCCAAAACTTTTTCTACAAAATTTTTATATTTTCCTTTGGAAAAGTCAGCGGAATATTCATCTGAATTCTTCTAGAAAATTAGCCGGGAGTCTATATTTTCCTTGAGTTAAGAATCTTGACACTTTGATTTTCAAATCACACCATAGTAGTTGTCTTTATGATGAGGCCACCTATCCTGCTGATGGGCATTTCTTCGTCCATCGATTATTACCTTAAAAAGTACTGCGTGGTGATTCAGACGGGTGCACGACGTTAGGCATAAGGAAGTTAGGCATAAGTACGATAGGCATAATCTCAAAATAAAAAAAAAAATGAAATTATTTGTGAGAAATGTGAGCAATTTTTTTTGGTAATTGTGGAGGGCTTCAAAGATCAAAATTGTGTCCTTTGAAATACGATTGCCTTGCAGACGTCCCATAGTTGTGAATCCTTTGAGGTCAATTTCTCTTGATTGAGGATATTTTCGAAGTTCTGAGTAACTTAATTTTCAATTGGAATAGTAAGTCCTAAATTTAAATTGTGCGCACTTTCAAACTGCACAGCAAGTTTTTGAGCTTTTTTCACAATTAGTTAGAAATAATTTGTTTTCCTCCTTCAATGCCGGTATTAGCTTCTGAGTTTGTTTTCAAGATTTTAGATAATTTCCAGAAGAGCTTAGAAAAATTCTAATTTTCATAATTTTTGTTTCTTAATTGTGCAAAACGTTTCTTGATTTCTTTCTGCAAATCCTGCGATATAATTTTCATTGCAGGATCGCGAGTGCGTTGAAATTGCCTTCTCCTCACGTTTTTAAGACGGATCAAGAGTTTAATAATCACGGATTATCACGGATAATCACGGATTCAAATTTTACTTCACATTTTGGAATTGCAATGCTCCTGCAGGACAGGGATGGGAAAGGGACAGAATCAAAATCAGCATGAGTAATTAGTTGGCTACAAAGATGACTAGAGTCGGTTAAGACCAAATCAATCGTACATTTCTAGATGGATTTCTAGAAGAGGAAAAAAATGTAAGGCTATCAGGGTATTGAATGATGAACGTTCCAGGAATCACCGTTTCGTTGCTTAGAAAAACTTCCAATCACCTCGATGTACCTACCTACCATTCGGGGTGTTTTCAATGGATCCAACCGAATCCTAAAATCAACCTGAGTTCGTCGATGGCACACTCCCAAATGAGCAAATGAAAGTTAGTTCATAGGCGACCGCGCTTAAAGATATAGAATTTCAACGTTTGCTAGTATGTTTAGTCATAGAGTAGTTTCCCATGGACGAGAAGAGACTATCCCTTTAGCTGCTCGGCATACATGCCACGGAACAGCGAGTGTTGGGCTCGGGATCAATCGTTTCTCTATTGAGCGCACTTTACGAGCAATTAATTGGAAAGATATTTGCACGTGGTGCACAAATATGTTGCGGAGTAGACCCAGTTCGTTCGTAGGTACATAACTGAACCAGGTGTAGTTTTTGAATTCCCAAATATGCCCCACACGTAGGAAACGTACAGAAGGTACGACTACAGTAGCCGTATAGCAATCGCAATTGTTTACTCACACACAAAGTGTAAACAGGGTAAATAGGCTTCCGCGACGGTCGTTTTACACCACTCGGTAAACATTAGTTACGGTTACGGATGATTGTAGCATTTAGAAGCGGTGCAAGCATCCAAGAACAGTTACAGTTGACTTCGTGTGGATTCTCTGCAGAATATGGGTTCTCAACCATTTCGCGTGATGTTTTCCTGCTTTGACTTAGGGCTACATCTCTGCTGAACAGGTGCCTGAATTTCAATACATTTATCTACATTTTTTTAAAGAGTTTCCATCTAGTCTGGAGAGTTTACGAAAACCAGTAACTTATGAGTTTTGCATAATACAGCGAAGTATCACCATGCGTCTCCATTGAATTGTCCCACAGTCCTCTATGAAATTTTTACTTTTGAATAAACAATTCAGGCTGTAAAAAGTTTTTCGCTATGGCAAATAGAGACCGACAAAATTTTAATTGGAGCAGGATGAAAAATGATGATAATTTTTAAGTAGCTTTTTTTCTTGAAGCAGTACAGAAAATCATTAAAGATAAAACTTTTTTAACGAAATATGACACTTAAGATTCCTTTTTATAGGCCTTTTCACGATACGTTTCAAATAAGCTGATCTTGAAGCACTTTGACAGTTGTTGTACGGAAATAACAGCCCCTTGTATGCACTGGTCCTTCACCGATGTAAACAAATGCAAACACGGAAACGTCAACCTTGATGTTCAAACTGTCTAGCACGATTTGTAAAGTACCGAATAATCTTGTGTAAAATCTTAAGTTTAGAATATTTTAATTTGCAGAATTTGTTGTTGCTCCTGGGTTTTTATATACCGTAGCGTTAGGATATTCTATTTTCAAATGTTTAAATAGCAGTCAATATTGATTTGTTCAACGACTTTACAAAAAAAAATCACAGATAAATAAACCTTTACAGATTATCTTTGAAATTTTCTACAAGGTATAAGAAATTGACTAAATATATGCTTCAATACCGATTTCGGCCAAATGTGAAGCTGTGGTAGATGTACCGGTATTTTCCACCCCGGATTATAAACAGTATTACGGAATAATTAGTCCTAAATCGTTTAGTGTTTATCATATCACATTGAAATCATGTGGCAACAATCTCTAAACCTCAAAGTATGTTGAACAAATAATAGACTTAAATCATATCCCTTCAAAGTATTTTACTCCTTTAGGGGTAGTCGGGGCGATTTGGCCAATGGGGTGAAATGAGCACCCCTTGAAAACTGCATAAATTCTTGAAATTTCATCTGAGATAACATGCAACCCTAAAGCTGACAAGGAAATGAAGCAATAGACATGCTACAAGCCAGTGTTCTAAACTCAAAGAAAAAAAAAAAAGAAATTCAAAATAACTGCCCATATTGCCCCGAATGGCTCTTTCAAATTTCACCATTTTAGAATGATGAAATTTGACTGTTAGAATGTGTTTTTAAATTTAATCTTTTTGCACGGAGTGTTTATAAATACTAATAACTTTCAAGTGTAGTGAAAAAAATAAATAAAATTTTTAGATTATATGAAATAATTTTACAACCAAAAATATGGTGCTCATTTCACCCCATAGGTAAAAAATCGACTCAAAAAATGACAAATTTTGAAAAATCTCTCATTGGTTCGGGAATTTTATAAGACAACGGGAATCGTGTATTGATCTAAGAAATGTTGGAAATCATGCAAAAATCCAAAGTTTCCATAATATTTTCATCACTTTTATCGACTTTTTCTTAAGGTGGCCAAACTGCCCCACTTTCCCCTACCCCTTATTTCGTCATGGTGTTTCTCTGTTTGCCAACGCTCAACGCGTTGCAACGTGAGTGACGAATTCAGGAATCGATTCAAAATAAAATTTTGAAAATGATTCTGAAGCTTCCTCCCTGGTATAGTACCAATGAGTTACATAGAATATCCAATGTTGAAACATTGGAACAAATGTCAAATACAATCATTAATAATTTCAGGCAAAAATCGTTACAATCTTCTATTGCCACGATTAATGCGTTATATGTTTAGGTTAAGTTAGGTTAAGTATATTAAAAACGTTTTTTTTTCTCTTATAAGCAGGTGAAATCAACTCACCTGTAAAAAAACTGAACTGCTACGGCAAATGAAATGTAATATGTTGTTAACAAAATGTTAATAAAATCTTAAATTTGTTTTACCAAATTAGGATGATAGTGTTGTCAAATAACACACAACACCTAAATATAAGAAATGAATGTAATGTTTGGAATGATACTAATAAAGAAATTAAAAAAAAAAAAAAAAAAAATTCAGGAATCGAAATTAAAAACATGGCGCATACCTACTGGTTAATAACTGTGGAAGTGCTCATTAGAACACTACGCTGAGTAGCCGGCTTTGTCCCAGTGGGGACGTTAATGCCAAGAAGAAGAAACATACCTACTGGTACAGATGCCTCAGTAAATATTTAATATATTTCACTTTTACATTCCATTTTTCGATTTAAAGTTGGATTACACCCGATTCTGTTTTTGCACGGGGGATGCGTACCGTGCAAAAAAAGTTTTCAGTTCAAAATTTCAAAAACCGTGCAAAAAAGTAACACCATTTCTCGACGTTTCATGCAAAAATAAGGTTTTGGTGGAAAAAAATGTATGGTAACTTTTTTTACACGGCCGTGTAAAAAAAAATCAGTGTAAAAACAGAATCGGGTGTGTATGGAAAAATTGTGAATCTTGCACATATTTTCTGCAACCCGCATAAACTTTGGCCACAGCACCACTTTCCGGTGTCGAATCTCTGCGCTCGCAAGACAAATGCTTATTTAAAAGAAGGCTGGTCATCGCAAAACCGCCGGACCTTCCCCAACACCTGCCAACCCTCACCAAATTCCGGTCGGATGGGAATCCGTCTGGCTGGGACGAAAATAGATGCACATTTTTCGACAACCGTCATTTACAGTACCGGACAGATTTATACGACCACACAGAGATTTCTAAAGAAAACATTCAAGTTTAAATACATGTAAATTGGTTTATAGTAAACCTATGTTGCTCAACTTTGATAAGTAGCAATTATGCAATTTCTTTTTTCGTTCTTTTGTTAGTATCATTTCAAAGATTAAGTTGAAAGATGTGGGAATATTATAAGTTGAGTTTTGGAAGCATTAGGAGAAATATTCCATTTCAGATTTGTTGGAACGATTTTTGCCTGGTTTTAAAATTAACACAACCTAGACATTTTCTTTTTACAATAGAAATTACAGCATAACGGCGCTGAGCAGCGATTTTACATATTTTTATTTGTCAGGAAAATATGCCAACTGCAAACATTTATTAAATATATCAACCAAGAATGATAAGTTTCTTTCTGAATGTTTCTTTATGAGAATGTAATAAATTCGTTATCGCCAAGAGCTTTCATATTTTTAATGTTTTAATAGTAGTTCACACTTCCTCCAAATCAGTCACAAAAGAATGGTCGAAAACTTACTTTTAATTTAGAATGATTTCAAAATCCTGAGTAACCTGATTTTCAATTGGACTTGTGATTCCTAAATTGAAATTGTGCGCGAATTCAAACTGCATAACAAATTTTCGAGCTGTTTCGCAATCAGTTAGTAATACAGGTATGTTCCGTTTTTATCACGTTCCGATTTTGTCACGTTCCGATTTCGTCAACAAATTATTCCGTTTTTATCAACACAAAAAAATGTTTTTTTATTATTTTTTTAAAATGCTTGGAATATAAACTGAAAACTTATTTGTAGCAATTTAAATGTTTTTCAATAGCCTCAGGGTTGAATTTTCGACATTATGTTGGTGTTGATCACCTACGATACATAGAAGGTGTCAAGTCATATACGATTGAATAAGGTTTGATTCCTTCCTTTTCGCTAATCAATTGAAGTTTTCAAATTTAGCATGGATGGACAAGATTGATGCATCTTTCAACATTCGAGAGTTGCTCTGGCTACGTCTTAGCAAAAATGCGAAAATGGGGCGATTTTGATGTTTTATTGAGGAGTAAAAATTGCACTCAACATTTCCAACAAAGAACCTCATACGATTCGAATGAGAGTGCAAAAAAGTACGAGGATTTTTTTCTGGTACTCTTTCTCTCTTGTTGCTAAGGTCAAAATTTACCCACACTTTGAAAGAACACTTGAGTGTCCCGCCCCAACAAAACAGCACTCGCGGAGTTGTTATGGCACTTTTGTTATTGAATTTTGCTCTGTTCTGCATCTTCCTTAGATTTCTGATTTCTTAGATCTTATACCAACTACCTTACGCTTATTCATAAACCTTAGCAAAAGAGATTCTAACCAAAAGTTCTATTTTGGTTATGCTTATTCTGGAGTTTGTACACTTTTGTGTTCTTGAAAAACCTATTCAATATCGTTTTACCAAACAAAATAGAAGGACTTTAGGTTAGTGCTAGCTAATTCGTGATTCATTGCAGAGCTAAACGGTGAAGGTGACGCTGTTCTATAACGGCGATTAATGCATCCCTGGAGGATGCGAACAGAAAATCTACAAGCAGCCAGGCTGCTGTCAAACTAAAATTTTCATGAAAATGATCAGAGTACGCTTAGAAATGTACGGTCGTGATTTCGACACGTTAAAAATTGTTATACAATTTATGTAACACCAATACCGCCAACTGTCAAATAATTATTATGCTTGGTCCATATTATGCATGAGTATTGTACAACTGCTCAAAATATGTTTCTATATAACTTTAAGTAAAAATCTAGTAACATTAAGTCTATTCATTGGGTTCATTTCCTGCATTGAACTGAAGGAGCTTTTTGCGAAGTATTTTAAGTGTGCATTTTGATTGTAGATTCCTACGAGACAAGCAAACACACAACGGTTAGCACTCGTGGAAAAGATTGTGTTCAATTTGAACAACCTAACCTAAAGAGTCCGCACCCCCTAGGTGCATTCCAGTCGAAGTTGGTAGTGATAGTGAAGAAAAATCACCCAATCATTCTAAAGAATAGATTTTGATAATTAAAAGCACAGGATACCGTTATTATTCATATAAGCTTGCAAAACTATCGCAACATATCCCCACATTTAATCACCAATCGGACTGTGTGCAAATGTGTGCAAAATGTACCTTAACAAAATACAAAAAAAAAAATTCTCAGTTGATAACTGCGGAAGTGTTTATAAGAACAGAAGGTGAGAAAAGGC
Source organism: Aedes aegypti (assembly GCF_002204515.2). Classification (NCBI taxonomy): domain Eukaryota; kingdom Metazoa; phylum Arthropoda; class Insecta; order Diptera; family Culicidae; genus Aedes; species Aedes aegypti. Next base: position 120,371,344 of record NC_035107.1, read on the forward strand.
TATTCCTCAGTTGGGATGTAATGTCTGTATGGTATTACATCCCAACTGAGGAAACCCCTTTTACTTATATTACTGTTCTTATTAAAAGAAAAAGGATGAGCATAAACAGAAGAAAAGAAATTGTTTCGTGTCATTTTTTGAAAAAAAAAGACAATCATCACTTCCTTGTAGTTAATTTTACAAATATGACGCATCTTATTATGTAAAGCACATTTATGTAATAATCGGTTTAATATTCCATATTAAATACAATGAATATCTAACCAACAAAACTTAAACTATTAAAGATTTATCGCATAACAAATAATCATATTGATTGATTGGAGTCTGCAATCGACTTTATTTACGATATTATACGAATAAACAATCTTAATACCAATCACAGCTCTGAAACATCAATACTGTGCATTTATATGATGAAATTATGTATTATCATGGCAAAACAGCAATTTTGTTTTAAAATTTGTAAAATATTTTGTCTAAGAAAAGTATTCCGTTTGTATCAACTGAAAATTGCCGATCGTGTTGATAAAAACGGAACATACCTGTAATTTGTTTTCCTCTTTCAGTGCCGGAATTGGCTTTTCAGGTTTTTTTTTTCAAAATTTTAGATAATTTCCTAAAGTGCTCAGTGTCAGGGTCCGATTGAAAGATTTTAATTTCAAAATGTTTGTTACTTAATTCAGAAAACGTTTCATTTGTTTTTTTCCAGAATCTGACATATAATTTTCATAGAAGGAACGCAAGCACGTTGATTTTTTGAAATTTCTAATTTTGTTGAGTGAAACTTCTAAAATAGTTCTTAAAATAAAAGGAAATATTGGGCATACGAAAATTTTGCAGTTCAATGCACTAGAAATTGAGGCCCACTAGGAACTTAGTTTCCAGCCGTTAAACTGTATGGTTATATATAGAAATCGAACGCTGGGCTTATGATCTTGTCCATCACTGTACCTATGTTGGAAATGGCGCTTAAATTTATTTCGCGGCACTTGAACACACCACACTTGGCTGCATCGTCAGTCAGTCAGCAGTCGAAAGAGCATCCTCGTCATCAACACACGCTTATGCGGCCACGGATGAGTGCCAATCTGCGAGTACTTTCAGATGATTTGGTGGTGGTGCTAATTCGTATTCGAGTGTGGGAGATTTGTTTGGTTGGTTGGGATTTTTTGTACGTTCACCACCTGCTTACACTGCCACCTGCTACTTGTGGTGACAGAGAGTTCCATGTCGTTGATTTATTTCCTTACTGAAATATGACTGCAATAAGTGAGGATGGCAATTACACAATTTTTCATCACATGGTACATTAGATTGACTAATATTATTGCAAATATATCAGAATATGGTCCGTAAAAACAAGTCGAGTAAATGTATATCAGTTACCGAGGCTGATTTCTACATAAAGTTGACAATGTAGGAGTAAAAAATGACCGATTCAACTCTAATTTCGATCATAAGTTTAAAATTGTGTTCCAATAGCGTCCTAAATCCCTGTCCCCATTCAAGTACCAAACGCTTAAGTTTAGGCCAAAATACATGTTTACTCAATTTTCAAATGCTGTTCGTTGGTTGAAGTCCACAAAACATTATTTTCCGGGTTTTGGAATTTTGTCACACGCCTTGGTTTAAACTAAAATTTTGGGTGTATTTTGTTTTCCGTGTCCCTTTCGAAATTTCAAATAGGGACAATCCCACTGTTAAAAACTACTATTGTGTATAATAATGGTAATGACAGCTGAATAAAAAATTTCCCTATAAGGAGCTGAGAAGCTGCTCTTTGAATACAAACTGTCACTGATCAGCGTTATGTAATGGAGTGAATAAAAGTTTAATCACCACTTAATAAACGTTTCCCAAGATTCTCATTCGACAAGTCAAGATTGTTTTACTAATCAGCTGAACAAGACATGCCTTCTCAAATTGAAAAGCCAATATTCCATCAAACAATTGTATGTGTGTATAGAGGAATGTTTAGATGATGAATTAACGTTGTAATGCCTCGCACTTCAGCTATTTCCAAATGTTCAACATTTTCATGTTCAAAAGCCGAATAAGTTTTTTTTATAAAATCCTAATTCAACATCGGTAAATTATTAGAAAAGTTGATCCAAAGTTCAGCAATAAATAAGCATTACAAAAGAGGCCACACTATTGCCGAATTTTCGAAAATGGACAAAATATTCAAAATTCTTTTGTGTTCCGTATGCAAAGTATAAATTACTAACATAAGAAAAGTTATCAGATACATTAAAACTTATGTTTTCTCAATACTTTGAAACGAGCAACGATCGTTTCAAAGAAAAACGATAAGTTTTACCTATAAAATGCAAGTGCTCGAATCAAGCAGTGCGGTCAGTTTGCTAATTGGGTGAATAAATAAGTGTTGAATAAGGCTAGCTACTCGATCAACCCAGAAAGAAAATTCATTACAAATAATACCGTGAAGGCCCCTAACTCTGCGCAGCTCCTAACTCTGCGCACTTTCACCAAAATCCATCAAAATCTGGTAAAATACTTACATTTTTGTTCAAAATTTATTTTTCATATATTGCTACAATAGTAATAAAAAAGTACGCGAAGAATTTTCTTGACAGATTTACGTTTATTACTTTAATAAAAAATAAAATAGCTTTAAAAATATTGAAAAACGTCCAAATTGGCTGCCCGTTAGCAAAAATGCTAAGGGAGTACCTCATCACTCAAGTCATTTTAAGCAAATTAAAGAGAATATATTTCAGATTTTTAGTACGTAGGCACTAGTTTATTTATCGAGCAATCATCACTGGTGAAGTGCAACTTATTTTCTCTTCATTTTCTTATTCTTCTTAAGTGCGCATAGTAAGGAACCATTTTTCAACTATGTTCCTTACTATGCGCAGCAGGTATAAAACGTTATTTTCAACATACTATCAACCCTCCAGATGTCGATATTAAAGGGAACCATCGACTTGTCGACACCATCGAGATATGGAATAGAAATGCTTTGGAAAATTGTTTGATGGGACCATCATAGTAAGGGAAGATTAAAAAATGACGTCCATCATATTTTAAGGATTTCTACACTCCGTCCCCTCAATCCCCTGTCGCGATTTTTACAGTACCTAATGAATACATTGTCACATTTTCGTAGACTCCTCCTCTCCTGAACGATGGACGTAATTTTTGAATGCTGCATTGAATGCATTGAATGCAATAAAATAATTCTGATTTTTTGTATAGTTTCATGAGTCAATATCGAGTAATGGAACATCGAGGTTTAATAGTTGGTTTAGATTTTAGAAACCTAAGTTAAATAGATGTTTTGGAAAACATATGATGATTTCGATTGTTTTGAGAGTTGCACTTAATGGCATTCAATTGAATAATAGATAAAATTCACTTCACTTAGTAAACTTGTGTTAGAGACATTTCACGCTCCACTGGGGACGTAAAGCCGTATAGAGCAAGAAAATGAAGATTAATTCGGAGTTTAAATGCTAGTAATGCTTTTAGTAAAATACTTCAACTGTTATAAAGAATTTATCGAGTGCGCAGAGTTAGGAACCTAAATGCGCAGAATAAGGAGCATTGCAAAATTGAATGCGCAGAGTTAGGAACACGAACACCCTTGAGAAAAATTAAAAATTTGCTATAAAAATCATTACTTAGTGAAGCTTTTATATTTTTTCCTTATACATAAGATCAATAAGTATTTGCTTCCAAAATTTCAGAATATTGTGTTTTGTTTTCAATTAATTACAGCTATTTGAAAATTGAAAATCCTTAACTGCGCAGAGTATGGGGCCTTCACGGTAATGAATCAAGAAACCGGAAATTATATTACGTATTAGAATATCACTGAATAATAGAAATAGGAGGTCTCCTATAGGGGACGGAATACATACTCGGTCTTTCCTTGCTGGACCGCCGAGTCAGAAAGACAGTAAAAGTTATATTCAGTGAAGTGAGATCGTGAGCGAATAATATTGTTAATCTAGTATGAAAAAGTTTTTATATAATTGAATAGTGATTCTAAATGATTTATTAGTTTTTCAGAGGTTTGCTACCTTTACGTTTCCTAAATTGATCAAAACGTGAGTCGTGTGAGAATCAAAACCGATCATTAGTAAGTGGCAAATCATTAAAACATAATCGAGATTGTAACAAGTTAATTTAATAGATTAGGTAACAACTAAAGTGAATCGTGAGGAAAACTGGAGAAAATACAACATTGTGGAAAAAGGGAAGAATCGAAAGGTAATTGGGTACATGTGCATTGAAGTCAAGGTTGTTCTAATGTGAATTCATGTGATACAGCTCGTGTGCGCCGGCGGTCAGCCGATTTGGGGTTATCCAAGATACGGCACCCCACCGTTAAAGAGCAATTCGGTGGATGTAGTGGAAGGAAGCTGGATCAGTCCGCCTGGGTGCGCCCTATCGTCTTGTGGCGCCGCGCCGTCATAGGCCACTTGGAGAGCGTCGGCCAACGGACGAATCTCGGCCTCGCCTTTCCACCTGCCATCACGGTGGTTCCTCACTTCTTGCAAGTAGCGTCTAGCAAGGGAAAGATTGCCACGCCAGCGTGATTGATCCTTTTGCTGACGGGCTTCCCATCGTCTAGATCTGTGTCATCCTGCCACACAACAACGTCGGTGTCCCTTCGCTCAACGTCGCTATTGCTTCGACGACGACGCTGAACACGTGCTTCGGCTCTGACTACCACCAACATTCAGAGAACACCCAGCGGCGCCGGGGGGGCGGTACTCCCCTCCGCCGGGGCAAACCGTCGGAAAACACCACCACCACGAAGGTCATCGTCTATTGCTCGAGCAAGCACTGTTCCCCTCAAGCCATCCCGAGGAAGGGGAGTGGCGGCGACGCATCGGCAGATCGACTGTAAGTACCCGATTGGAAACCGAACACCTTGCGAAAATACTCTAACCGTACCGAGAGCTAAACCATTGTTAGGCTAGAGAAATCCTATAAGAATCTCCAAATCACACAACCAAAATTGAAATTCAAACCCAGAAAACGTGACGTCACTGTTAGGAGGCACTTTGTAGAAATCGATCGAAAGCAATCAATTAGGAACAAGACAGAAACGAAATGCCCCTGAAAGATTTAATAAATTATGTTTTGAAAACGCGATCGCCTAGCATGCAAACTTAGAATAATTTCGCTGAATAAAATTTTTACCACTCAAATTTTACCTTACTAATATAATTGGACTTAATTTTAATTGAACTATCTTACTTCGATTGAAACTTTGGGAATATTGTTGGCTGGTCTGACAGGTTGTTGGGATCGAATCTCGGAGGTCGGTCTGATAGTGGGGTTGGATAACTAGGCTAGCTGGGCAATCCGATCTGTAATTCCTAGCAGACGAACATAGATCGTCTGGCGCATAAGCTAGGAATTTGGAGGCCCCACTAAGGTCCTCCTTACAACTTGTTAAAAAGCTGTTTAGAAAACATCCATTGCCTCCAGAAATATAGGATCATTTTGAAAACAAAAATAAACATTTAAGCAAAGTATGCTGTTCCGCACAAGAAAAGTTGAAATTTCTTTGACAATCCGTGATAGTTATATTTAATTTGTTTTATCGGCACAGGTATCGGTCAGTTCTGCTCAAAGTAAGAGGGAGCATGGAAAAGATAGCGATGAATACTAGATGGATAGATATCAGATGTGCAAACCATATGGAATAGTACGACTTGAAACGTCCTTAATTTTGGCTAACGTCCTCAATGGGAACGGCTTGACGAGTTTTTCGAATAACACAACCAAGACAGCCCAGAGGACTTTTTCTTCAATGCATAAAAACACAAATTATTAAAATAATTAATCAATTAAAAGTATAGTTCATAAAATAAATGAACTTCAATATGAGTTCATGAATCAATCAAAAAAAGTTTTGAACAACTACGAAGTTGTCATGCAATTTGATGTCATTTCAGACTGATTTTACCTTTACTGATTTTTTCAGAGGTTTCTGCTGGATTACTTTCAGGGATTACTTCAGACATCCCTTCAGAAATTCCTCTTTATGTTTCTCACGGTTTTCTCAGGAATTTGTATCAGATATTTCATGTGCGGAGAAATTTCTCCATAATTTGCTTTGAGAAATAGTTTGAAAATCTAACACAACTCTTTCACATTATTTTCACAAAAATTACACTAAAAATTTTCCCTGATAGAGGAATAGCACCAATTTTCGACCCATTCAAACGATTTGGCCTACTTTGTATTAAAATCCGAAAATTGGCATTGTTGGTCAAAAATTAGTGCTTTTCCCCTACTATTTCAGGATCTTATTCAGATATTCTTCCACCGATTGGTACCGTAATCCGGGGTAACATTGATCGCAAAGATCCTCCTCGTAAAAAGTTCGAACCAACATTTATCGATGAAATATTTTCAATGCATGAATGGTGATTCACTAACTAATTCAGGAGCTAATGAACTTTACGGTTTTGGAGAAAATTGAGTTGGGTTTATGCGTATTTTTTTCAAAGAATCATGTCTCACATGAGTTCTGAAAACGATATGAGCAAGATAAATGCGATTGTTACTAAAAATGATTGGATTAATTCTACGAGTGGCGTGAGGTGACAATTGTCGGTGTCATATAGCAAGGTGACAATTCTCGACTCGAATGAAGTGACTTGCCGTGCAAATCAAATGGAGAGTCACTTCACTCGAGTCAAGAATTGTCACCTCGCTATACGGCACCGGCAATTGTCACCTCACGCCACTCGTAGAATTAACCCAGATATCACCGGAAACGATTCCGTTATCAAAACTTTCATAAATGTATTCAGTTAAGCATAATTCACAAATTACTACAAAGAATGCAAAATTGCCTTAGGAAATTGTCCTCATTTAGGCGTATTCCACAATTCAAGGTGTTTTATTTTTAAATAACTCAAAAAGTGAATGACTTGTAAGAATCCGGCCTTCATATTCGGCATCAGGGACTGTGATTTTAGTAAGTAATGATATTTTCAATATTACCGAACGTTGTTTTCATGGGTGATCAATGTTACCCCATATCAGCTGAATAAAAAAAATTACTTAAAACATTTTTTAAAACATACTTTAGACTTTCAGAAAACTAAATACAGTATACAGACATGAGCAATGTGTGTCAGTACTTGTTTCAAAAATATAAAACTTGCAACTTATGCATTTTGAAATGAAATTTTTATGAAATTAAAAAAAATATCAATGTTATCTCGGATTACGGTACATTAATTATTCTAACAAATCTCCCAAAGATTCCTGCTGGAGTTTTTGAAACCCTACAAACATTCCTCAAAGCGTGCCTACGACGATTTTTTCAGTTATTTTTCCAGTCATTTTCAAATGGATTCCTTCAGCAATTACTCCAGGAAATCTTCTAGCAATTTCTCAATACATTCGACCAGGGATTCCTCATTGAGTTGCTCCAGATTTTTCACGAGGATTTTTTTCAAAATTGCAAATCTCCAAATCTTACAGCTCCTAGATATCCTAGACAACACTCTAGAGGACATACCTGGAAAAATGAGTAAATCTTTTGATATCTGCTTTGAGAAGTTTCTTACATAATTTTTGGAGGACTTCTCTAAGGAATGTAATGAGAAAACTCTGAAGTAATTGCTTAAGGTATTCTTAGAAAAATCATGGTTGAAATTAAAAAAAAAAAAGAATCCTAAACGACACTTTAAGAAATTCTGCTTGATTTCTTGAAGATGTCATATATATATAAACCTGGTACGAAACCGTAGCAAAATCGGTAGAAGAATGACTGGATGGACTCCTGGAGGAGTAAGAATTTTCTTGTAAAATAATGTTTGAAAAATTACTGAAAATGTTCGTGATGAAACCTATGGAATAATTTCTGGGGTAATATGTCAACCAATTCCTTAGGGCCTTCCTTAGCCGAGTGATTAGAGTCCGCGGCTACAAGGCCATGCTGAAGGTGTTTGGGTTCGATTCCCGATCGGTCCAGGATCTTTTCGTAATGGAAATTTCCTTGACTTCCCTGGGCATAGAGTATCATCGTACCTGCCACACGATATACGAAAAATGGCAACTTAGGCGAAAAAAGCTCTCACAATCAGATGATAACTGTGGAAGTGCTCTTAGAACACTAAGCTGAGTAGCCGGCTCTGGCCCAGTAGGGAGTAGGGACGTTAATGCCAAGAAAAAGAAGAAGAAGAAGAAGATGTCAACCAATTCCGGATTACGTGTACCTGAATATTGAAGGAATCTCCAGAGAACTACTTGAAGGCTCTTAATGAATTACTAAATGAATGACTTTAGAAATTACCTGAAAGTAACTTTGAGCAGTACTGTAACTACAGTAATACAAGCATTAATACTTGTCGTAAATCCCAAACCAACACAAAAAAATGGAAATATTGCTTGATAATTTTCGCAAATAAAAAAATTCGCGGAAACTCACCAACGTTTGAAAAAAAATTGCAAATCGGTTAGCTACCAAAAGAGTTACAGGCCCGTCAAAGTGCTCTATTGTATTGTATTGATCCCAAACACAGACAAAGGGTTAATGAAACGAGCCACTAATGTGGGATCTTTTGACTTGCAAATATTGAAACATTTCACATACAAACCATAGTGTCCGCAAATTAAATCAGAACGTTTTTTTTTATTCAGAGCTTCCTTTAGAGTTGCCTCCAAAAATTACTAGAAAAAATTCTCGAATTTTTGAATTTTTAACTCAACGGGATTTTGAACCTAACCACCATAAGTTAAAACCGTATTGAGGGGCCGAAACGCAAAAGGGTGTAAATGATATTTTGTTCGGTTTTGAGTGAAGTATTTATAGTATTCCACTGTTTATAAGCTTTCCAATTGTATTTTAGGTGATTTTTCCTAACAGAAAAAATAACATAAATCGTTGAAGATTGGATTATTTTTGTGACACCCATACAATTTATGAAGCATGAAAAAATTATGATAAGACCTCAATGTCGATTTTCTCAAAATTAGGCTTTTGTCACTTACAGAGGATCATAACAGGCCGTGCGCGCGAGTTGATGAGATTTAAATCTGCTGTGACGATTTTTTCCTTCTCCGAGTCACGATAAAAATAAGCAAGGTATTATATTCCTAAAAATGACATTTGTCAGTGACGTCATTCCTATCGCAAACTCGAAAGAGTGCAAAAGAAAGCAAGGCCTGCTCTCTCTTACTATCTTTTTAGCCTCATGCTTGACGATAGGAATGACCTAAGACAAGACGTGTCAGGTAATAGTGCAAAAATGAAACCAATTGCCTGTCAAAAAAGAACACTTCTCATTGGTCGTTTTGGCAAAGGCCTACTTTCACATCGTTAAGTTGAATTTCAACAGGGCACTTTGTTGCTAGCCAGGCCGTGTTGCTAGTTCATAAATTAGAGTTTTCACCAATAGTTTGAACATTTTGCATGAGATCTTTTTGTTTCAAATCTTTTTAAATTCGATGTCAAGTTTACCGCATGTGGTCCTACAATGCTATAATAACTATAAAATACTTAATTGAGAGCAAAATAATGTTTTTTTTATAATTTCCTCCAAAAATATCGCCGGTTTTGAAAATAAACCTGATTTTTTATAAAGCTTACACACTCTATTGCATGAAATGAATAAAGAGTGCGAAAAACTACCAAATTATGAGCCTTGATATTTGAATTTGTTCAGAAGATTTGATTAAAAAGGATACTGGTAGCACTGGCTTTTGCATCGACAAAGTTATTGACTGAAAAACAACGGGGCAGTCCTAGTTGAGCTGTCACGTACTGTCCTAGGGAATGACGACACATGTTTTGATTGAAAATCGTTGTTCACACGTGGGAATAGCCTACCTTGTTGTGTATATCGTGCTCCGAGTCATATTTGATTCGGCCGGCTGAATGGTCAAATGCCCGTTGGTGAATTTTTAATTGTGCTTCGTAGGCTTATTTTCCAAAAGCATTTTTGGAATTTTTATATTAAATGTTTACTTAAAGTTGAGATTTGCGAATTTGCGTGCGGCTCAGGTGATTCCAAACTTTTGCACGATACATACCTCATACTAAGGGGTGAACCCAAACTTTTGCACGATGACTTAAATAACTTTATTATTAAATAACTGTTTTAGTGGATCACCGAATTCCGTGAAAATTTGATATTTTGTTCCTTATCCGAAATAAGGATACACGTGTTTTTGGATTTTTTGATTAAGGTGACCATTTCCGAAATAGGGTGACCTGAAAAATCACGATTTTGCAAAATTTTTATTTTATAAGAAAATATATCTTTTGAATCGCTTGACCGATTTTCAATTTTCGTGGACGAAATGAAGGCTAAAGAAAGAAGAAGAAAAAGAAAAATATTAAAATTTTACAAAACATGTTTTTTACATGAAAAAAATAAATGAGCATGAGCATGATTGACCGCCCGCAGTTGCTACTCCGTTATTGCAAGAACATCTGAACTTACACAGGGAATCAACAGATGCTCAGTAGCATCTTCAATGTGTAAGTACTGGTGCTCTCATTATTATAACAAACAATACCGGCGCCGGCTGCGTCCGAATGGAGGTCAATTTGGGAATGGGAGGGAAATGTTGACGTGTTACTTGCTTTATGGAAGCCGAGAAGTCCTCTGCACTTCCACAAGAAAACACTGGGAGTTTGGATATGGGAAAGGATTCGTGTTGGTAAACGATAAGGATATAATTTAAAATGAATACGTGAACACAGATGATCGATACTGATAGTGCGGTTACTATGCGAACCGGACACGATCCGAATTCCGTCGCTCGCCCACAAAGGAGCATGCTACAGATTCAACGGAAAACACAACTGATGCGTCGATTCTTTTTCTTTTTCTTCCGCACACTTTGTTTTTGTTTTCTTTCGAAAAACGCGAACCGGACACAATTGATCCGGATTCCGTCGCTAATCCTCAAAGGAGAATGCAACAGATTCATCGGATCAAACACTACTCTTTTACATGGAAAAATAAATAAAAAAAAAACGTTTTTTTCGTATTTTGAAGACAAAAGGGGTTGGGACAAAAGGGGTTATTGCTGTTCTCATTTTTTATTTTTTAAAATATCATAACTTTTGAACATCTCAACCGATTTCCAATCTTTTTTGATGGAATGAAAGCTTAAGCACAGACAAGTCTGTGGCTTAAGATTTCAACTTTTGAGAAAAAATATAAAACTCTGAAAAAAAACACGAAAAAATATAAAAAAAAATCTTGTTTTTTAGGAAATTTCTATATTTTTTCATGTAAAAAAAATATTCTGAGCTTTCAAGAAAAAATGAGAACAGCAATAGCCCCTTTGGTCTCAAAGTCTTCAAAACACGAAAAAATGGAAGTTTTTGTTTTTTTTTTCATGTAAAAACTAATTGCTTGTGAAATTTTATATATTTTCTTGGAAAGTCAAAATCTTGAGCTTCCATTTCGTCCAAAAAATTGAAAATCGGTCAAGCGGTTCAAAAGTCTTGATTTAAAAATAAATAAAAATTTTGCAGAGTCGCTATTTTTCTGGTTACCCTAATCAAAAAATCCAAAAATACGTGTATCCTTATTTCGGATAAGGAACAAAATAGCAAATTTCCACGGAATTCGGTGACCCACTAGGTCAGTTTTTCATGGAATGGCTATTATAATTGAGAGGTTTATTCACCTCTATTTTAGGTTTTTGTCACTTACACCTTTACTTCTAATTCTCTCAATTTCAATCACTGTATTCTTATTAAAATGTACATTCATCTTGGTAATCGTACATCTAAGCGTGAGTGAAGAACTAGCCAGATGAGTTATTGGTTCTTTATTTATTATTATTATCTAAGATTTTAAGCCCTAGGCTGACTCACCTCAGAATTGTTTTTTTTTTTTACTAAAACGGTGAATTCCATTCAAGTAGAATTCAAAACTATAAGCTTCGAACACACGTTATTTTTCAGAACATTAAACTAATTTAATGATTCTTTCACAATTATTAAGTTAAGGGTTTTTTTTGGCAGAATGGCGTATTGAGGAACAAAGACTTTTAAGAGATATACCTATTCTTCAAATTGTCACCTTAATATTACATGCTATTACAGAGGACAAATGGTGATTTTCACTAAATGAATCCCAAATTCATCAATACCTTCCCATTGAAGTACTCTATTCCAAAACAACAAATGCTTTAGTCAGTGTATGGGTACCCATTATGGTGTCAAATATCAGCGGATATATATGTGTAAACTTGACCGGACGTTTTGCAAATAAAACTCATTTGCAGTTCTCGCCGCGTAAATATTCATGAATCTTTATCACCATTCGATCTACGTCAATGGGAAGACAGCACTGTACGAGAAGAGAAGCGAAAAAACATCTATCCCAAAACTGACGCCACTGAGTCAAAGACAACCACCAAGCCGTTGTAAACACCAGACGCAGCTCTTACGCAAGCCATTCCCCGATCGTCACCACTCGCCAAACTAGACTCACCCTGCGGCACATGGGTTTACCCACAGGTATCTTCCTCAAGGAAAGTTTTCGGCATGATAAAAAGCAGCGCACCAACACTAGACACTCGTGTCCATTCTTGCTCATCGACTATTAGATGTTTTTTTTATTACTTCTTGTTTTGATGGTTTTGTGTTTATTTTTTTTTCTTCTTACGTTTGTTACCACTTTGCTTTTTTTATAATTTTCTGCTATTTTTGGGAGGGGTGTGACTCGACATCTACCGCTAAAAACGCAACTGCGCACGCTAGTCAAAAAGTAGGGGGTAGGTTGTTTAAAATACAGTATCATCTTCAACTTGTCTTCGTTCCGCGACGTATTCATCCATCATTAGCGCCGACATCATCGTCGTCGTCGTCATGTGCTCAATTTCTGAATCGATTACCTTATGTGGCGTGCTCCTTAGCAGAACGTTGAGATTTTCCATACCACATTCGTCAATTTCTTGGTTTTACTAATTCTTATCGATCAGTTCGTTTTTTTCTTTCCTATTTGCGTTTTGTTGGATCACCGATGCTCTCGCGCGGGAATCGATAAAGGCTACTTTCAACATCACTTTTTTCGCTTTAACATTGAATATATATATGTTACTCCACGTATTATAATCTAGTAGTAAAATCTGTGAATAAAAGCGCGAACTTTTGTTGGAAAAGGCTAAAGCACTAACTTACAAGTCCTAGAATTCCCGGGAAAGAAGCAGTTGGGTTATTTCATGCGACTTTTTTGAATTTGCCTTAATTTCTCTTCGATAGGTTATAGTGCTTTAAATCTAAATAACTTGCTATTTATTGTTTTCATCGTTTTTTTTATATTAAAACTATGTAAGAAATCGAAACACAGGAATTGTTTTTGTTTTCAGTTCAGCTCACGATCGCACTGAAGCGCATACATAATAGAAACAGGCACGCTCACACTTACGCGAAGAAATAATAAGGTTACATTTTAACACGACAAGTCACTTAAGTTAATCCGTGATGGAAATCTGTGCGAAGCCGATTAGTGATTTTTCGTCCGGTTGCTCTCCACTGCCGAAGCCGGAGTTCAGCTGGAAGGTAACGGTTTTTAGCGTATTCCGCTGATCGATTAGTTTCTGCAGGTTGGCCGCCATGACGACAATGTCGCGTCCATCGACAAGACCCGCCCCGACGAGTTCGGTGGCAATGCCCTCGGCCGAATCCTTACCAACGGCGAACTCAAACCGGATGTCGTTCAGTTCCCGGCTGGCATTTCGCATCCGCAACACTAAGTTGATGGGAGGAAGGTCATCGAGATTTAGACCACCGACTGCGTTTGTGACATCGGCGGAAGTAACCTCCGAACCGGTTGGGGCCGTAACGGTGACCTCGGACTGTTCGGAAGCGTCTTCGGTTTCCGATGCAGAAGAATCCATTTGCTCCAGGCAATTCATGGGCCGTTCTTCCGATTCAGAATCGGAGGAATTCTTACCGTTGTCTTCTTCTTCGGATGACCAAACCCATTCGCCGGTTACGGTGCGATGTAGACGCCCGGAAGCACCCGGTTGTCGCTTGGCAGCTTTGTGAACTCGTGTGGCCATCGATGGGCCAGTGGCTAGAAGAGTTTGAGTAAGATATTTCCGGTCTTTCGCCTTTTTGAAGAACGGATGTTTAAGCAGCTCGCTGGCAGAGGGACGTTTTGAAGGTTCCTTCTGAAGACACTCGACGATCATTTTCCGGAACGTTTTCCCGTATGCTTTGTACTGATCTTTCTCATCGGCACCGGTATCGATGGTTGGAGGATCGTTTTGGAGGGTCAACATCAACACCTTCATCGGAGGATATTTATGATATGGTGCAGTTCCGGTTGCCATCTCGATCGCGGTAATACCGAACGACCAGATATCGGCCTTGAAATCGTATCCATGATCTTGCTCCATGACCTCCGGTGCCATCCAGCATGGGGTTCCCACGAAAGTATGTCGAACCTTTTGACGCGATAAATCACGACCCGTTGCAAGCCAAGCACTAACTCCGAAATCCGCGATCTGTACGGTTCCTTCATCCCCCAGTAGAATGTTACCTGCTTTGATATCGCGATGAATTTGTCCATTACTATGGAAATACTCTAAACCCTTCAATACTTCCTTCAGTACAGTTGCTATCGTGGCTTCATCGAAAACACCATGCTTACAGTTGACCGTCTTCATCCGGTGCTTGATGATATCGAGCAAGCTGCCACCTTCCAGCAATCGAAGTACCAACCATAGTTCCTCTTTCACCACGAAACTGGTATGATACGTTACGACATTCTCGTGATTACAACTGCTCATAGCTTGGATTTCCTTCAGCAGTTCATCCATGGAAGTGTTCCATTTCTCCAGGTTGATCCGCTTGATGGCACATTTCTCGTTACGTGGTATGCAGTAAGCCCCGTGGACAACGGCAGTGGCCCCAACGCCTATCACTTCCCGCAGCTCGTAATCATCCTTGCTGTTGGGCCAAGGTGTATTCACGGGTGGTACCGGTGCCGCTAGGCTGACGGAAGACGCCGATACCGATACCGTTCCGCTATTGCTGCCACCAGTGGCCATTGCAAGATAAAGGTACTTGGATTGGCAGAGAGAGTAACGCACTCACCTACACGCGTCCGTCCGGATGCAGTCGCGACGTTCAACTAAGGTCCCGTACGTTTGCGCCAAATGCTCAAAGCGACCTATCCTCTCTCTCCGGTTCCTTGGCGGCACTTTTGGGGGGCAGCTGGGGTGCGCGATGATGAGTCAAGGTTCCGCGAGGAAGAATGTGTGAGCGAAAGCGAGTACCGAAAAAGAGAGGGTGAGAGAAAGAAGAAACAAAAATCAGTTTTGGTGTGACCAAAAAACAAGCTTCAGTCGTTGTCGTCGTCGGTTCATTACTCGATTTATGATGGTGAGTATATGAATGCAGTGTACGTTTTTAAATTAATATGCAGGCCGGTCGACACGCGCGAGTCAATTACGCACCTCGTGCTCGTGAAGCGAGCCTGCGCGCACGACCGAAAGAGAGCAAGGGCGAATGAGAGCACACACAAAACCAACAAAAAAACAACTTTCCCGAACCATTTACATCTTATTTGAGCGTTTAATTAACGCTACCCACATAGATTTCCATGAATGGAGCACGCAGTAGGTGCAGTGTTCAACAGTTAACATGTTGTAAGTCTCGACTCCAATGTTTATCTATGTGGACCGACGAAAGCATACAACACGCATAAACTGTGTATTCTTCTTTCTCTCTTGCTGCACCTGCGTGCGTGCACTCTCACCCATAGGCCAGGGGAAGTGGTTCACCTAGAGTGAATTTCTGTCAAAGAAAAAGTAGATTTTGTATGAGATTTGACAGAAAAATGAATGACAAGTTCATCCACTTCTCCTGGCCTATTCTAATTGGTATCTCACTCTCACGGGCTCACCCTAATCAGATAAATTCAAATAGAGGGGCTCAAAAATGTAGGGTTTTTTTTTTGTTTCGTGTTTAGAGTCGAATATTTTTGCTTTCATATTTTGTGGATCCTGCACCAAGTTCCGCAAAATTTATGATCTCTCCCTAGAAGCCAATGGTATTCAAATACGTAGCATGATGTTACTAAACAAACGAATGGATTTACACGGTATTTGCAATACTATGAAGAAGAGATTCTCTTCTATCTCCTACTAGTGATATTTTCTATCTTGGATCATTCATTTGCTTAAAAACAACGAGCTACACACTCGGTTATCAAAGGCATTTGGGCCGAGATCATAAGTTATGCGAGAAATAAGACTCTCAGACTTGCGCCAATTCAGTATATACAATAAATTATAAAATTAAATAAGTCAATTTGAAAACGGCTGAGCAATTTTTGAAACCAGAAGCATCGCTCATCAATCACAGGAGTATTTTGAGTAATTCTTGTAAACTAATGGGTAACAGGGATTACGATTTACCTGATAATGGTAAAATTTTAGCAGCCTTTAGTGTGCCCAATGGACCCTTTTAATCTTTACAGTATTGCGTGCCGACATCGAAATTTCGATTCTGTAACTTCACCGTCGTTCGGTCGATTTGTATGACAATTTTAGGAAAAATCATAAATGAGTTTTATTTGGGGAGTGGGTCATTTGGCATAAAGCCATTTAGCATAATATCATTTGGCATAAGGCCGTTTGGCATAACTAGAATTATGTCCCTTCTTTCAAAATATGCTTGTTCTTGATAAAAATTGTTTATTCCCAATGGCCCAGACCCTTATATTTGAGATATATGCGTTGAAAATTTTTAATTTGGTAATGGTTCTGGATTTAGCCCAAAATTTGTTGGGACCTAACAAAAAAAAAAAAACTCATTAAAAACCAACTAAATTGATTAATTCAACATAATGTATTACATGTATCCGTTTGGAGACTATTGCATACAAATGCAAAAATATATAAAATTTCAAAGAGAGAGCACAGGTCATAATTCTAGAATTACTTGTAAAACCCCAAACTGGCAAGTAGGCTCTGTACCGGTTGGGACGTAACGCCAGAAAGAAGGGGAATAATACGAAATTATATCTATGAACTTGTGCGAGGGAAATCATAAATTTCAAGACGTTACACGATACACAAGAATTTCCATAAAGAGTCATTTGGAGCCCTATCACTTGTCCCTAAATATCCAAAATGGTCAAAATTACTTTATAATTAATGAAATGACATTTATTCACTTCTCGGTGGAATATCATGAATTTTTAACCATCGAATGATAGCAGTGCATGATGTCTGCAAATGTCCCTCTAGGGTCCCTACCGGAACCAATATCCGGTGACCATGTTCCCGGCATAACCACAGATTATAATCTCAACAGTGGAACAGATGATATATTATATCAAGTTGATCATTTTCATACCTACTGTTCAACATAGCGTTAGAAGGAGCGATAAGGAGAGCTTGCGTGCATAGGAATGGCACTATTATCACACGTTCTTGTATGCTCCTTGGTTTTGCGTACGATATCGGCATAATCGGAATTGATCGCCGAGCCGTGGAAGAGGCATAGGGGGAGATCCCCCAGTACCGGACACTTAAGCCATTAAATTCATAATTCGAAAAATATTGATTGTATGGGCTCGTGTTACCCATTTATGATAAATATTATCATTTTTATAGTGTACAAAAATAAATTTGAAAATATAAATATGAATTTTGACATTGCGTTTTGATGATGTATTTTAGTACCAAATTGATCGATCTTGAAAGGTGGCACCCAATACCGGACACGATCTGGAAATGCCTCGAATTCTGTAAATTTGAACATCATTGAATGTGTACACTATAGGAATAGTTTATAATTCAATGCATTTGCAACATTTACAAGACTGATTTGAGTTTTTCTTAGTTTGCAAGATGCCTATCAAAAACCTCTTTCATATATGATGAAAAATAGCACATTTTACAATGTTGTTCTGAATGTTCATTCTTCTTAATTTTATTGCATGTTTGATACCATGATCGACGGAACCTACGAAAAATGAAAGTATTTTGAGACACTGACGCAATAATTACAAATACATCATATAACAAATCAAGCTGTCCGAAACTGAGAGACAGAGGGTGCTTAACCAAAATTGTAATTTGTCCATATTTAGTTCAATTATGGTACAAAATACATTCATACTATCAAATAAGGATTATGTTCGATCATGCTTGCGGGATCCAATGTATTTTTTCATATTCAAAATAATTACTAAATAGGCTCAAAATTAAGAAGATACGTCAATTTTTCAAAGATTTTCATACTTTTCTACGTTTTTAAAAAGGCATGCATATTTCAAGGATGTGTTATTCTACGCAAACACTATTCTACATAAGAGCTTTCTTTTCTTCTAATAAACCATCTTGATTGGACCATGATTTCTCAATGTTTCGACTTTGTCCGGTATTGGGTGCTGTCCGGCACTGGGGCATCTCCCCCTACGTGCCTTTAACAAGGGAGACAACGCGAATTGGGCACATTATCAATACCACCAAGACAAAGTATATGGTCGCTGGTAGACACAGTGGACCAATAGAAGATGTTGGTAGTGAGGTGGTGATATTTTTGAAGTACCGTCAAACAGGGTAACTTGCAACAATTTTCAACTTCAAAACTATAAGGATGAAAAATTTGAGCATTTAGATGGGACAAAAACCATCTGGTACCCTAATCGCCACGTAAAGAATACCACGCGGTATTAATTTTTATCAGTTTTTGGTTTTCTGGGATGTGGGGTAACATGCAACACACAGTGCTACCCAAAGTATACTATTAAAAATATATCCTATATCGTGTTTTTATGATCATTTAATAATTTTCTGCAGTAAAAGCATGACAATAATTAGAAACAGGCTACTTTAATTATAGAAAACTAATTTTTTTTGATTGAATTATGAGTATTAAACCAATTCGATTGAAGTCTCCATAGGCATTGCATAGGGTGTCCACACGGGGAAATTTTAGAATATTATAAGTATTGACAGTTATTGGAAAGCCGTTTAAACGTTTTAATACAACTTTGCTTCAAATTAGGTTTAACTTCACATTTTTTTTTACGTATTTACGTATCGTATTTAAATCAAAGCGACGTATCACGTATTGATATGTATGTCTTAAAATGGTCTCTGTTGGTGATTTGACACAACTTTCATCATATATCATACAAAAAGTTCGTCTGCAAATCTGCAAGTTAATTTTTAAACAGATTTTCAAATCTATTCATTATTTTTATGAAGAAAACAGGAATAAATCTAATGATAACGCGATTTATGTTTATTTTATAATATTTAGTACCCAATCGGTATTGAATTGATTGAGGTACAAAAAGTTTAATGTTACTGATGTTTAATGTTCAATTATGCCTTTTCATATGTTTTCGATAACAAATGGCAAGAAATATCAAACAATGGAGAACAAAATTGCCCTACAAGGGTAGCCAAGAACATTTTTGAATTTTTATAGTATTTAAGCATCAAATTATCAAAACTTTTATATTGTCAATTTGTACACTACTAAGTACTGTAGCAGATAGCAAATGCCTAGAATGACATATTTCTACCGTTTGTGTGGTACGAGGAACGTTTTTCAGCACTAATTTCATAGAATTTAATGTGTAATATGATTTTCACCTCCAGCAAATCAACCAAAAAAGAAAAAATACCCAAACCCTTGCCAAAACATAATGTTGTATACCTAAGGACAATGAACGGTGGAATAAATTATAATAATTCAACTCAATGCTAAACAAAATGACAATTCGGTTACATGTCGAAGTGTTGCATGTTTCACCCCTGTTGCAAGATACTCCGTTTGACGGTAGTTAAGGAATTTGTGTACCTTGGAACTCTAGAAACTTTCGATAATGATGTTACTCGCGAGGTAAAAAGGCGTATTGCAGCTGCGAGTCGGGCTTTTTAGGGACTTCGTAACCAGCTAAAGTCCCGCAGCTTACAGACGAAGACCAAACTCGCGTTGAAAGAGGTCGACCGGAGAGCTTTTGGGGTATTTGAACGTAAAGTGCTGCGAACAATACTCGGCGCTAAATTGGACAATGGCATCTGGCGGCGTCGCATGAATCACGAGTTATACCGAGTCTATAAAGAAATGGATATTGTTAAGCGTATAAAACACGGCGGGCTGGGCATTTAGCTCGCATGTCGGAGGAACGTCAAGCTAAACTAATGTTCAGCAGAGAACCAGGGAGCGTCTGTCGCCTCCGTGGAAGACCTCGCATCAGATGGGTTTGGCAGTTGTGGAGGTCGCTTAACGTTCAGTGCGACTGGAAGCGATTGGCCCAGGACCGGGTCCAATGGATAAGACTTCTTCATTCGCAATAGCAATAGCTAGGAATTGTTGCCCATCAAGTATCAAGTAAGAAAGATCAGTTACAAGTATTCTATAAGGTTTTTTTTTGCATTTTCCCTAAAATTATCATTATTAACCCTAGGTACCCCAACAAATTTTTCGGGTTGGAAATTTTCTCGACTTCCCAGGGCATAAAGTATCATCGTATCTGCCACACAATATACGCATGCAAAAATGGTCATTGGCATAGTAAGCTCTCAGTTATTAACTGTGGAAGTGCTCATAAGAACACTAAGCTGAGAAGCAGGCTCTGTCCCAGTGGGGACGTAACGCCAGAAAGAAGAAGAAGACCCCAACAAGTTTGGACCTAAATCCGGAACTAATACTAAATTCCAAAATTTCAATGGTTGAATCGAAAATATAATTATTTATGATTTCTCGCATATCTTTTCATAAAAACCTAACAATGAAAGATTCTTTCTTCTCTCGGTCTCTTTCGATTATAACAGTGCGTTACAAAAGCTTTTGGAAAGTTTTCCACTATAGATCGAAAGGCGATGACCTTGGCTAGCGTTTCATACAAAAACATAACAGAAGAGGTTAATGTGGCTCAGTTATTGATTGAAAAGAAAGTAAACAAACAGTGACTCTCAATGTCACATAGGGTCTTTGGCAAATTAACGCGAGATTTTTCCTGCAAATTGTATCAGAATCGGTCGAACGAGGGTGAAGGTAGAGAATTTTGATACATTGATGTCGACGCCCAGTACTGTGAAGGTTAGAAATGATGGGAAATGTTTCGCAACGCGTTTTTTTTCGCTTCAAACAGTTACCCAGCAAGATCGAAAGGGCCACTTTTATTTGCCACAAGCGCTCATTGGTTTAAGGTAAACAAGCCTGAAATTTTCAAGAGCACAAATTTGGAGATCCAAACAACCATTTAAGCTGAAAACTCAATCGATTAGATTTTGTTGTGCTCTTGAAAATTTAAGGGTTGGCTTCGATTTATCTTCACCTTAAATGCGCCTTAGGTGCACGGAAGAAAACTTTCATTCCATGCTAAGATGATAACTTGAAAAAATAAGGTTTTGATAAAGTGGACCAAGTGAAAATCTTGAATACCGGCAATAATATGCTGGACCAACAAGCGGAAGTTATAGGATTTTCCATGCATACATCATATAACTACCAAACCCTTCTATCGAACTCTAGAATCGACTTTAAAAATGCAATAATCAAACAGTTCATTGCTTTTGACAATTGGTGCGCTCTGTTTGCTGTTGGCAATTTCAGACCACCTATCCAAAAACGGTTAATAGCCAAAAATCAAAATCAAGTGCAACAAATTATGCAATATTTTAAGCGTGTGCTGGAATAAGGGCGTAAGTCACATGATCGATTTCTCTTCATCGAGCCTCTCTTCCGTATAAAGGTGACAAGATGCAAATTTGTAGCAGCTTTTCACCATATAACGCAAGTTCACATCGTTGTCAAGCGGCCTGAAGTGGAAAAATGCCAACAAACTTGCATTTTGTCATTTTCATTCACTGATGAGAGGATCTATGAAGATAAATCGATCATGTGGCTTACGCCCTTATGATTTATGAATTTCTATTGATGAATGAGAAGGAGAATCATTAGATGCCGAAAAATTTAACAAATCACTTGGAATGTCTTGCATTTTTTCGCATTCCTCAGCGCGCTGATCGTTTTTGTTGTTATGGTAAAAAGCACTTGGTCCGCTTTGACTGCATACTTTCATCGATTTTTATTGATCTACCAAAGTAAATTTCTTGCATATCTCTCGCAGTTTACAATATTCATAAAATCTGATCAAAGTGAAATGAAGCTAAGATAATTTGGGATCTAATGACATTTTTCTCACGTTTTGACTCTGACTTAACACCGAAAAAAAAATAATTCAAGGAAGTTCTCTAAGAATTTATCGAAGGAATTATTCCAGAGTACTCCAGGGAATTGTCAAGGATTTTTTACATTTTAGAAATGTCTGAAAAATCCGATAGGTTTTTCTAACGGAATTAGTAAAGTAATCTCTGACGCAACTCCTGTTGGAATACTTCATAAACTTATCCATGGAGGGATCTTCGAAAAAAAAATCCTAGACTCTTGGAAGATTCTCAAGATAAATTGCTTATTAGAAAAATGAGGAATTGCTGGAAAGCTGTACTGTTCCGTGTAGATTTTCGAACAAACACCATTTATTGTCACAACGTCCATGTTTTAATTTATACTTTATTATGCATATACAAATTAACACTCTTTGTATGAAAACGTTGTGGAAAAATATTTTTTGGTGTAGTCCCATATTGAAAAATAAAGGCATAACAATCTCTTTATGAATTTTCAATCCAAATAGCAACGGCAAAACGTGAATTGAGTTGAGTTCTGGACAGCTTGATTTGTTGTATGATATATTTGTGATTTTTGCACCTGTATCTCAAAATTCATACATTTTCAATGAATTCCGTCGATGATGGTATCAAACATGCAATAAAAATAAGAATAATGAACATTTAGAACAATATCGTAAAATGTGTAATTTTTATCATATATGAGAGAGGTTTCTTCCAAACTGTGTGAAACTTAAATTGTTCTTATTAATGTTCCAAATTCATAAAATTTACTAAGAAATACTATTTCTGGAGTGAAAACATTCGATGATGTACAAATTAACAAGAATTCATTTTTTTTTTTGACTTCATTTTTGTACGCTACAAAAATGATAATATTTATTATTAATGGGTAACAAGATCACATAAAACTGGGGGATCTCCTCCTATTCATCGATTGGTATTATAAGCACATAATCCGACCTAAACTATTCATAAATACACTACTAAGCTGAAAGTATGCTCTGTTCCAGTTGAGGTGTAACATTAGAAACAATAGGATAATTAATTGGTAAAATAAAAACAATATTGAAAAACAAATATATTAATTTCAACATCAAACCACTTATCAAAATAGAAGACATCCCTAGTACATGGTAAACCCGATGCGCACGATGAATGAGTGATTCATACGCACTTACGCATGACTGTATCGAGAAGATGCACCTTCCGCAGCAGTGCAAGTGCAATCGCGCCACAAAAATCCACGATAACCACCTGTGAGATGTACTCGAGGAACTTTAAACTGACGTCAATTGTATTGTTGTCAATTGTACCGCGTATCGTATCGTCGTATTCGTCTTATCGGACAAAGTCAACATCAGGTACAATAAAAAAAAAAAACAAAAGTCTCCCCTCGGCAAAGAATGCAACTTTCTTGCTTCGCAGGTAGGTGCCCAAATAGCTGCTATGTCGCTATATCTATCTGCCCGCTGTCGTTGTATACCAGGCCTTCCCAAACTTTTTAACTAGCGGGCCAAATCTAAAAAAAAACAATATTGTGCGGCGGACATTTTTAAACGCAGTATTTTTTTTAATTTTGGCAAAATCAAGAAAAAGTCCAGAATTTATTCCTGGAGCCATAGCGGTAAACGGGCAACTATACAGCAAGATCAAGCTGAGAGTCGTGGGCTTGAATTCCGTCGGGCAGTTCTCATATTATTGATCAATAACGGAGCCAGCCAAGACAATACAGTCAGTTAGGATAAGGAAGAAATGTTAGAGTGTATTGATTGTTGCTTCAAGAGACCGAGAATACCTCTGGATATCTACAATCACTACAGTGTGTTAAGGCTAGCAGTAAAAATATAACACCTAAAACTAGTCTTGCATTTTTTTTCTCTCGGTGAAAATATATTGGTAGAAGATTAAAAAAGTACATCGACATTTATAATGTCGATCTATTCAAAGGTTATTTTTAGTAATGACAAAAAAGAAAGGTATGTGTATATTAAAGTTATATGAAACAGGAAAAATGGTTTATGTCGACACTTGTGACTATGCTATGCTAGAAGTTTGTGAGAAACCACCTAATGATTCAGTATAAATGTGTTCGGCGTTAAACATTTTGTCGACAACTTTTTTCGAACTTGATTCATTTTCAGTTTCGCCGAACAAAGTTTTTGGAGATATTTTTTGTATTTAATAATTATAAACCCAAGTTTTTTTTTAATGAAACTTTTTTAAACATTCCAAAAGTCAAGCGAATTTAGAAGAAAGAGAACTACAATCTTCAAAATAGAAAAAAAAACTAAAGTTGTAATAATTACTCTTGGAATGTTCAAACAATAAGTTGATAGAGCAGCAAAAGGGTCACACTGGTAAAAATCAGAATCCCAAAATCATTATGATGACTTATGATTCCAAAGTGTCTTCATCTTATGAAAATACACCATGATTTGAACTGATGGAATCATGATTTAGTCTCCCACATGCGTTATGTTTTTGTGGATGATCATGAATCAAAATGCATAAAATTATGACTCGCACATCCGACAAAATTAAAGAAAAAAATAAAAGTACTAGAGCTTTCCGATTTAGAGCCTCGTACTCTACCGCAAACTCGCTTTGTCGTTTGAATGAGTTGATACAATGCGCACCGCTTAGAGTTATCACTTCGGATGTTACGCTTAAGGAGAATCACGATTATGATTCCAGAAACCACGATTTATCCTCCTGATTGTCATGACCTATCCAATTTCATAACTTGTAAATCATGATATAAGAATCAGATTTTTATCCGTGCAGGTCTTCACGGGCCACACAATATGAATCGGCGGACCGTACGTTAGGAATCCCTGTTGTTCACCTCCCAACTGTTTGCATTGGACGTTGACGTTGCAATCGCGCGCTGCCTTGTGGTGGCGTCGCGACGGCGGCAATGAGACGACACCACCGTAGCGAACGGTTTGCCTGCCTGCTTGCCTGCACAGAGGAACGAATTGGTAGGTATTGTGATAAGATAACTCAACCGTGTCATCAGGTTGTTTAATTCCACTGAAGGCAGCAAGGGTTTACCTTGAATTGCGGTGAATCGATGAGGATTCACCGATGATGATGATGGTGATGGAATGACACCCCGAGCTAAGGGCCTGTTGTAATTAAGGTGTATTCTGTGGTTTGTGCAGGTAACTATTAGTATTCGTCACGTTCCGTCCGGTTGTCCACGTACGACGTGAAAAAAAAAATATAAAGGAAAAGCAATACACATACCTATCTAGCACCGCGTTTCGTACGCGAAACATCGGAATCACAATCAAGCGATATGGAATGGAGAGAATGTCTAAGGAAGGAGGAAGGAAGTGCAGTCCAAGTGGTTCACGCGGGGAGGAAGCGCACGGTGAAATAAAACTAAAAATATTCGATTTTACTGCATTCGAAACAGTGACGATAGGAACGTTAACGACGGTTGGCTGTGCCTGATTGAAGGGGTGACGAATCGGGATATGCTTCTGTGGCAAAATGTATTTAAGCATGTTTTTCTGTATGTGAGAGTGTGAAAGTGAGAAAATACGCCAATAGCGAATACGAATCTAATTTTGTGAATTCTTAAAAGCCCGAGACGAACCTTGAATTTTTAAACGGCCGCAATTCAAAGACCAGTAGATCAACTAATTAGAAATAAATTTTGAAGTAAATACAATTAGTATTGGCTATTCGGCCTCAATGGAAGTTGATCCTCAATATCAGCTTCTATACTCGAATAGCCTAGATAGCCGTGTAGTGTCGGTAGCCGATTGCAACAAGGCTAGAAATAACACTACGAATTGCCTGTTCCGGTGGTATAAGTCCATCATCCAGGTGGCCCCTAATTCATGGTGTCAGGCGGCTAAAAGCATACAGTGTCTACACGCAAAAAAAATTGTGCGGTAAAAACTACCATTTCAGGGCGTTAACTTAAGAGCTCGCACTGGAAATTTTCAGCAGACCAGAAATGCGTTTGATTTTACCATGTCTGTAGTCGAAATCAGATGGACGAAAATGATTTCTGTCAAATGTACCAGTAATGTGGTAAAATATACTACAAACATGGTAAATTGTTCTGAAAATCCATGGTAGTTTTAAGAATGGGCGTAGTCAGCTACAATAGTAAATTTTACCACAGAATTTTTTCCCGTGTAGGAATGAATGGTTAGAGGGATCAAAAGAGACCTAACTGTGAACGGTGCCTGTGGAGTACCGGGGCACCCTCCACAGTAATGCCCTTACTATGCTACCGAGAGCAAGGGCGCAGTTGACCTTGTACTGCTCCGAAATAATCGTCTACTCATATTTAGCCTCAAATCAAAGGCTTGATACGAGTGGGAGCATGTTAATGTAATATGAATCGAATAAAAATTATCCAGGTGAAGCTTCATCATGCAAAGCAGCAGTGCTCAGCAGAAGGAAAATATTAATGTGGGACTAATTCAAGTGCCCTGTGTAAATAATGGTAAAGTACTTGGTTGCCCTTCGAGCAGTTGTTGAGTTTTGTACGACGAAACTCAGTCCAAACCACGAACAGCTATTCTTGTAAATACTTTCCTGGAGATGTTGAAGATATGCCTCCATGTTCTGTCGTACATTTTGTCAACTACTGTAAGAAAATTAATGCCCAATTTATAATAAACTACATGTCGTCTAACAACATAGACATACAGTATCGGACATATAAAATGCACCAAAGCCGTTTTCCCATACAAAATGGTCAACTTCAGAGAACCATATCTCCGCCGTTTCTCAACCGATTCTTTTCTGAAGTTGACCATTTTGTATGGGAAAACGGCTTTGGTTCATTTTATATGTCCGATAATGTATGTAATAGAGGGGATTCTCCTTCTTTTGTAAACTCTATCCGACAAGAGGTTCTTGATCTCACGATCTGTAGAAGATTGTGAACTGGCATGATAAAGAATCATTGTCAAATCATAAACAAATCCGGTTCAATTTTAAAGCTGGATCAGAAATAACAGAGCTTTAGAAACGTACAGAAAACCAATTGGGATCTCTATCGTTTTAATTTAACGAATAATAATTTGTATAATGATGCCTGTAATGGGATCATTGATCAAATGGTCTCATCTTATCATGCTAGCTGTCCTATTCAATAAAGGTCTTCTAATAGGGATGTTCCTTGGTGGAATGACAAGCTGGCAGGATTGAGGAAGAAATCCAGGAGGTTGTTCAATAGAGCAAAGCAAACTTTAGATTGGGTTGAAAACAAAAAAGCCCTAACATAATACAACAGAGAACTAAGGCACGCCAAATGTAAGGACTGGAGACGGGTATGTGAAAGCATCAACAACGCTCCTGCAGCTGCAAGGCTGCACAAAGTTCTTTTAAAAGACCATTCAATTGGGCTAGGTAGCCTTAAAAAAGAAGACGGCAGTTTTACTGTTGACTCTTCTGAAACACTGGAAGTAATGATGAGAACTCATTTCACTGAATCGGTCCCATATTCGGATGAATAACAGTTCTTAGATGAAGCAAGACATGTATGGTCGGGAAAGATGACATTTTCCCAGGCTCACCGCAACAAGGACAAGAGACGCCTTGTCCGCTCTTAACCGCAAAAGGTTTGAGTTGTTTTCATTCCAAAAGCTGGAAGAAAGGATAAAACAATAACTCCCAAATCCTTCAGACCTATAAGCCTTTCCTCTGTTATTTTAACCCGTATAGGCCTGAGTGAAAGCAAAAATACTAAAACATTTACCGCTCGGCGAATACTTAACGGATTCAAATAATTTTTTGTCAGTATACTGGCCCACATATCTTGTTTCAAGAAATGGCCGAAGGAATTCGGGAATACTCCTGTAGCCGGAGTTATTGTAGTGGGTCACTGGGTCAAGTCGGGTAGAAAAATGCGATTTTTGGGACATGCCAAGTTATCTTTAATTATTTCCAATGGCATTCATTTTATTTTGCATAAATCATTAAGATCTGATATTCAACATTATAAATGAATAGTTTTGCACCGTTTAGAGTGTACCAGATGCGACCAATCGGGCTTAATGTCCTGAAGAACCGGCTCTATATTTATTAGGTATTTAACCATTTCAAAACTCTAAAAGTATAGATCGAACATGAAAGTTCAATAAAATGCGCTCCCATAAGCTTAACACAGATGTTAAGGTACAAATTGTGCAGTTTATCATAAATTTGAAGCATCCCGGGGACCCAAAAATGGTCATTTGTAGGATCAATCAAATACAGTTGACATAATTATTCAATTTAATCGATTATCAGAAGGTTTACGCTTGTGCGTTTTCTTAATACTTCTTGATATAGTGGCTACATTATAGCCGATTCTGTATATTATCTGTGACTTAAAATTTGCCTACCTCCAGGGGCACAGAAGCACGAAACCCTTGTCACCCGTCCTGACCCAGTGATCCACCGCAATAACTCCGGCCACAGAAACATTCCCGAGATTCTTTGACCACTTTTAGAAACTAGATACTAGATAGAAATCCGTTAAGTATTCGCTGAGCGGTGAGATTTTTAATAGTTTTTCTTTCACTCAGGCCTATACGGGTTAAAGACAATGAAAAACATAATTGATGCTTTCATCAATTCAACAAGTTCAATAGATAATGCCTCTTTGTAAATACCAATTTGCGTATCAATCAGGTAAATCTACCATTACGGCGCTACAGTCGCTGGTAAATAAAATCGAGAAATCTCTTGAAGCCAAAGAAATAGCCGTGGTTGCTTTTCTCGATATTAAAGAAGCATTAGATAATGCATCGTATAGCTCTATGAGTTCATCCATGGAAGGAAGGGGCTTGGATAAAAGTGTTTTCGAATGGGTTATGACTATGATCAATGATCGTACAATTTCTGCTGATTTAGGAGGTGCGCAAATATCTATAAGATCTACTAAGGGATGTCCTCAAGGAGGAGTGTTATCGCCCTTACTGTGGTCTCTTGTAGTAGACGAACTCCTTAGAAATCTAAAAGTTCAAGGTTTTGAGGTAATTGGACATACCGATATTGGGGGCCTTCCTCAGCCGAGTGGTTAGAGTCCGCGGCTACAAAGCAAAGCCATGATGAAGGTGTCTGGGTTCGATTCCCGGTCGGTCCAGGATCTTTTCGTAATGGAAATTTCCTTGACTTCCCTGGGCATAAAGTATCATCGTACCTGCCACACGATATACGAATGCAAAAATGGCAATTTAGGCAAAGAAAGCTCTCAGTTAATAACCGTGGAAGTGCTCATAAGAACTGAGCTGAGTTGCAGGCTCTGTACCAGTGAGGACGTTAATGCCAAGAAGAAGAAGAAGAAGAAGAAGAAGGGTTTGCCGATGATGTGGCCATCTTGGTTCGAGGGAAGTTTGATAACACGATTTCCGATCGGTTGCAAACTGCGTTAAACATTACTCTCAAATGGTGTAGAAAAGAGGGGTTAAACGTAAACCCTTCAAAAACTATTATCGTGCCTTTTACCAGAAGGAAAACGATAAAGCTTACATAGCCTTCTTTGAATGGAGTTCAAATTCAATTTTCAGAAGAAGTTAAACACCTTGGGGTTACTTTGGATAAGAAATTTAACTAGAACTCTCATCTGAGCAAGGTCATAAGTAAGGGTACCAGTGCACTATGGGTCTGCAATAAAGCCCTAGGAAAAACTTGGGGACTGCGACCTAATATGGACCTAAACTGGATTTATTCAGCAATAGGCCGACCAAAAATTACTTATGCTTCACTGGTATGGTGGCCCAAGACAAATGAGGTAACCGCTCAAAAGAAGCTGGCTAAGTTGCAAAGACTTGCTTGTATATCAATGACAGGGGCAATCAAAAGTACACCATCTCAATATACTGCCTTTGCATCAATTCATTAAACTGCAAGCTGCAAAAAATGCCTTGCAGTTTATTCGTTATAATAAAATACTAGATGGTGATTTGATTGGTCACATTAAGATCATGAAGAAATTCAATTAGAATTCAGATATGAAAACAATAGAAGATTGGATGACAACGAAGACCAACTATGATGTTCCCTTTAATGTGGTTAAACCAAGCCGCTATATTTGGGATTCTGGTGGGCCAAGTTTACGTCCAGGTTCTGTTGTATTTTATACCGACAGGTCAAAGATGGGCTATGGGCCGCAGTCCCACTGTGTTCCAAGCTGAAATACAAGCCCTTATTGACTGTACAAATGTTTGTCTCAAAAAAAAACTATAGGTTTGCAAAGATCTGTATTTTCTCGGACAGTCAAGCAGCTTTGAATACTCTAAAGGCATTCACATGTAGATCAAAGTAAGTGTGGGAATGCATTCTTTCTTTGAAGTAATTGGCCAGCAGGAACGAAGTTACATTGTACTGGGTGCCCGGTCATTGTGGAATTGAGGGGAATGAAATCGTCGACAATCTAGCAAGACAGGGTGCAGCTTCGAGCTTTGTCAGCCCTGAACCGTTCTGTGGTGTTCCTGAGTGCACTCTCAGGATGAAACTGAAAAATTGGGAAATGTCCATGGTAGAATCCAGTTGAAACGCCACGGATATATCCAAGCAAGCGAAAAGATTCACGAAACCCAGTCTAGCAAAAGCCCGGGCTGTACTGAATCTAAATAAAGGAAATCTTAGGGTAATAACAGGCCTGATGACCGGTCACTGCTCAAGTAGGTATCATCTTAAAAAAAAAGGAAAAATCCAATCCTCTGAGTGTCGTTTTTGTCAAGCTGAAAACGAAACTGCTGAGCATTTACTCTGCAACTGCGGAGCATTGTTTAATCAAAGAATATTAACACTTGGAAAAGGGTTATTAGAGCCCTTGGAAATTTGGCAAGGTAGTCCTAATAGGGTAATAGACTTTATAAAACGAGTTGTGCCCAGTTGGGATAGTGTGAAACATCAACCAATGTCCAACACATCTCAATTGTGAAAGGATATTCGATGAGCACCAAATAAAATATGGGTCATACCACAATATTCCTAAACAATGTGAGCAGTGGTTAAAAGGCTCTACAGACGAGGAAAAAAATCAATTAGTTGGGCTTACAATCCTTGGATGAGCTTGTAACGCAGGTAGATCACTTTCACGTAGTGCGTTACGATAAGAGATCTACCGGGGCTTAACGGATCCCAACCTTTGCGAGTTGGGGTATTGCCCAGGATGTGGTGAAGTTCACAATGGGCTCTGATGAACCATGGTTGACCCGGCAGCTTCATTTTTTTACCGCAAAATGAATATTCAAATCGATATAATTTTTTTGTTTTTCAATATTTATGCACCATTTTTTACAAGTTCTCAAAAAACTCTTCTACTTTTTGAATCTGTGTCGATATTTATCGTTGGTCATCTCGTTCCGAAGGTATTCCAAAATTACTTGGGGGACCGACGCGTAACCATAACCCTCCGTTAGTTTATCAGGCTACAGAATTTTTATCGTATTCGGATGTTCACTCTTCGGAACAATACATTAATGAGAGTATGTTGTGAAAAAATGTAGCAATTTGGTGCAGCCGTCTTTGAATAATGAGCATTTAGGTTTCTGGTACGATGCTGGCCAAATAAAGATCTTAAAAACTTCAAAAAACATCATATCGTAATTTTTAGATATCTCCAAGAATTCTTAATTGATTTGTATGATTTTTTCAGAGTAGCTCATTATTACCTGGTATTATAAAGTCCACATTATATTTTTTTTTGATAAATTGACAAAAAATGAAAAATGAAGCTGCAAAAATTCGAATTCAAAGCGATCAATGTACCAAAGAATCATAGTCAAAACAAATAGGAGTGCCAAACGGTACATCAGGATTTATGCCAGTAAGATCCTGGTTATGGCATACTGGTCGCGACACAAACGGACAAGACATGGAACTACGAGTAGGAGTGCTTCGAGCATTTTGGGACTAACGCCAGTACTGGCAACGCACGTCTAAGGAGAAGTAACGGTACATGTATTGGATTATATGCGTTGAGGGTGATAGCGGCGACATTCTACTCCATTAGTAGGGTCGGATGACACTGGCTTGAAAAGGCGAGTAAGCTAATGGTGCAGGCTTCCCGTCCCGTAAAACTGTGGCAGACCTTAGAGTACGTTCCAAATCCGTCGCCTCGTAGTAGGCGGAAATTACCTGACTTGCGCCGATCCGGCTCTGAACATGGTATCCCATGAAGGACTATGTAAACCCTAGCATGGCCACCCTGCTTGCATAGATAACCATGGGGTCATAAAGGCGACTGTTCCATCGGAGATCGATAGCGGCTCTTAGGCGGATTCATAAGAGATGATCAACCAGAACAAACAACTAGCGGAAAATGAAAAAGAGGCTTCTGGACCTATCAGTAATCGGCTAAGGTTCCCGCCAAGGAAGGAGGCGACCAACGTCAACTTAAGTGAGAACAGTGTGGACAAAAGCGTAGACACTGTGACTACGGCAGGCACTGGCCGCTCCAATGCAACATGTGAGGTGACCCATGGCCTGGGACTAATCGAGACATTGGATAGTGCCTCCCGAAAATGCAGGTAGCTGCTGAGCAACTCGATGTCATCATCGAGTTCGTTAAGAGCAAATGCAATATCAGCAAAGACTTGAAAACAAGTCTACTGAAATTGCGACAATCAGTCCTAGCTGCAAAGCAGGACTACGAAAAAGCCAAGGAACAACTTGGCAAGGTAGAAGGCAAAAAAGACACTAAGTCGTGTCAGACCGAAGTGTTTTCCTTCACAAGCAACGCGAATATATCTGATGATATTATTCGATACGCGATGCGAAAGAGGGGACCTTCCGAGGATGAATACGTGGCGAAAAGACGTATGGTTACTAAGGGAAAAGTGACCTACGCGGCCGTCCTCCGGAAAGGAAAAGCTGGCACGAGCCAAGCCCCGCGATCAAGAGGATACGGCAACAAAGGAGAGGCCAACGCCAAGCCAAAGGCCAAGAAAGCCAAGAAAAAGGAGCCACGGGATAACCCGAATCAGGCATTGCATCCACAGGAAAAACGGGCGCAAGGCAACAGCAACCCGTGGATACGAGTTGGAAATAAGAAAAAACAGAGGAAACTGAAAACGGAGCCCAAGGAGGGCGCTGAACGGGAATTTAGGCGAAGCCCTCGTTATCAAAACTGAGGAAGCGAAATACGTCGAGGTTCTGAAGGCGATGCGAAGCACGGAGAATTTATCGCCATTGGGCGCAGATGTGCGGAGCATAAGGCGGACTAGGTTTGGTGAAATGGTCCTAATCTTAAAGAAGGACGCCAAGAAAAAGAGTGCAGATTGATCCTCAATAGGCTAGTACCGTACACGGGAGGTGCGGACGGCCAGTCCAAAAACCAGTTTGGATTCAGGAAAGGTAAATCTACTCTAGACGTTATCCAGTTCGTCGCTCAGATAACTCGACCATAAAAGGAGCGGCATCCGTTAAGGTGAAGATGAATCGAAGCCAAAGTTCAAATTTTCAAGAGCACGGATCTGGAGAACCAAACATCCGTTTGAGCTGAAAACCTAATCGACTAATCACCAACAGCTAGTGACCAATCGATTAAGTTTTCAGCTTAAACGGATGTTTGGTTCTCCAGATCCGTGCTCTTGAAAATTTGAACTTTGGCTTCGATTCATCTTCACCTTAATGCGCTGTAGTCACTCTGGATGTGAAGAATGTGTTCAACAGCGCAAGCTGGGAAGCGATATCCTACGTACAGGTGCAGTTGTGTAAGCTTTTAGAAAGCTATTTTGATGGTAGGATTCTACTGTATGACACAGAGGAGGGGCAGAAAAGCGGTCGAATTACCGCGTGAGTACCTCAAGGTTCAATCCTGGGCCCGCTGTTACGGAATGCGATGTACGATGACGTACTGAGGCTGCCCCTTCCAACGGGTGTTAAGATTGTTGGCTTCGCCGACGATATCACCCTAGTGGTCTATGGCGAATCGATGGAGGAAGTAGAGCCCATCACAAGACTGAGGTGGTGGTGGTCAACAACCGCGAGTCCGAGCAACGGGCGCTTATCTCGGTAGGTGATTGCACCATAGAGTCGATCCCTTAGGCATCTTGGGGTGATAATCGATGATAAGCTCAGCTTCGCTAGCCACGTTGAATATGTCTGTAAAAGGGCATCTACGGCTATAGTGGCGCTATCGAGGATGATGTCCAACAGCTCTGCTGTATTTGCCAGCAAAGGTAAGCTCCTGCCAGGCGCCAAAATTTTACCAAAATCCAAACGCTCTCGTTGAGGACTGCATGTTTCCTCATAAAATACGAGGCCAAATCTTTTCCAACAATTTTAGCCATCATTCCACACTGCCGGAGCTGTCTCGACTCGTGCCGTTTTGCTGTTGCTGATGCTCTCTCTCTAGGCCTGCTTTAGATGCGCGGTCACTGTTGTTGCTGTGTGTTGGTAAGTTTGATAGCCATGTCGCAAACGCAAACATTAAGGTGACGACAGTCTGGTTCAAGTCCAATACCTAGCTAAGTGCGAGAGAACCATCAGGGTTCCATCGCAACCAGTAGGCAGACGGGACAAGACGGGGGCGAATGGCCAGACGAGCGCGTGGCGAAAACGCTGCAGAGTTGTTTTGAAGAATGATTTGCGTGTTTCTGTGGAGTCACAGGGAGTGATTATATTTCGGGAATAATATTTATAGGTTGTTACATTGATAAATTAAAAATACATATTTTGCTTCACTTTTATGGGTAGGTATCAGACAGGCTGAGCTTCTCTGTAGTGAACTGGCGAACACCATGGTGCACTAACCATAGCACGCGGTCAATGACGTATCTAGGGGTGGGATATGATTGGTTTTGTAAAGTTCAAGGATATATTTTTGGAGTTTTTGAGCGTAAAGTGCTGCGAACAATACTCGGCGGTAAACAAGAAAATGGCATCTGGCGGCGTCGCATGAATCATGAGTTGTACCAAGTATATAAAGCAGTGGATATTATCAAGCTCATAAAACACGGCAGGCTGCGTTGGGCTGGTCACGTGGTACGAATGCCGGAAGAGCGACAAGCAAAAATAATATTCAGTAGAGAACCCGGACAAGGTCGTCGGCTTCGTGGCAGTTGAAGAGGACTTAAGGGCACTTAACGTTCAGGGCGACTGGAAGCGATTGGCTCAGGACCGAGCCCAGTGGAGAAGAATTATCCGTTCGGCGTAGATTAAACGTAGCGGATTGTAGTCCATGTATTAAGTAAGTATCGGGAATCTGGTAAGGCGTGAGTATGTTGACTCACAGATCTTTTCCGTATCCCAATAACCTAATAGTCTTTCCATGGCAACTGTGAATATGCAGAGGTATACTCGGTGTTTAGTAACAATGGTTGCCTAGCTAACGTTCTTTCCCTTTCCGATGATCGCGAGAACGTGACCGACTTTTAAATTATGACCTCTCGGTTTGTGCACTTTGAGAATGGTAACATTCAAAATTGTTCAGATCTTAGATTCTGCAATGCTTTTTATTAAGTGTCGAATGGATGAAATCAGGGTTGTTAACGTTAATCAACGATTAACGCCGTTTCGTTGATTCGTTGACGTTGATTGTAACGATTAACGAAACTTTCGTTAATTTTCCCCGAGTCGTTGATCAACGATAACGTCAACGTATGGCGTTGATTTAACGTTAACGATAACGTTGTTTCTTACGTTAATTTTTGATTTCTAGTTTTGAATGATACAAAACTTTTTTGACTCTGGATTTAAAACTACATAAATCGGAAAAGACAAAAATACAACAGTTCATAAAGCATGTAAAATACATGTTTATTAAATCACATTATCAATAAAATAACAACAAATGTATGTTTTGGACGTTCATATGTCTATATGTATTTATTTCTAAAAGGTTTTTCGTGAATTCCAAAATCGCATGCATTAGGAGACAGTCTCCATCATCCATTATCAATCATGTGGCGAGGGATTACAATGAAAGGACAAGACTAGTGGGGCTGTAGCAATGTAAGATTGATCAGTATTGATCTGAGCTAGATAAAACCTGGTACTTAACAAAGTCACGAGAAATGCTCCTATGTCATCGGGGTAGTACATGTTGATTCCATGCTGTCAGTTTTCACCCAGATCTCAAATAATTCTTGATGTTTTCGGCAGACACTGATGTAGCCCTCGTACTCGCTTCGGCCACACTTAGATTCGGCCCTGTTGTTCATGAAGAAGCAATATTTAATTGAGTTGACACAATTGTAATTGTACGGGTATACCTACACTTTGATAGAACGTCAAGAAAATCTGCATCGAGGCAAGTTAATTTTCAGCACACAATCGTGAAGATTTGTATAATCCCTTCTTGCTTGGTTAGTTGGCATATCAATGCAACTAAGTTTGTCATGTCAGAATTTTTGAATTGGAATCCATCGGTCGATGACATCATGCTGAGGTTGCTCGGAGTTGTTTGACTAGATCGCGAATTCTCGGGCAAAACATATTTTGCTCAACTTTACTAGATGCAAGGATCTTCAGAAAAAAAAGTGTATGGGCACGTAAGCTCTAAACAGATCGGCAATCGAGAACAGAATGATGAAAAATATTAGGTACCTCATGAAGTTTCTTCATTCTTGGATACCTTGGATACGATATCTGTATAGCAACCATTTGTTTATAGATGTAAATTGAAAATTTGCAGCTACACGAACCGCACAGACAATCAACGATTAGGTTAACGCTATGGACCGATGCACGAGTTCACTAGATTGACGTTTGAGCGGTGCCGAATTCATTGGTTGCCATGGTCCCATAAATAACACGGCACCGCTAAAACGTCAGATAGTGAACTCGTGCATTGGTCCATACGTTATCGTTGATTCAACGCAACCCGTTGACGTTGACGCTAACAACCATGGAAATCAACGCAACGGCGTTGAAGGTAATAAGGATCTACATTAACGTTAACGCCGTTGATCGTTGATCAACGTTAACAACCCTGGATGAAATGTTATTGCTTTTTATATTTTCCTAGAACATATTTTTAACCTTCAAGCAGGGATGGGAAATGTACTGTGGCAAACATTTACCGCCTCGACATTCACATTTTTCTACACGACCATCAACATCCAAAGCAAATCATGACCGTTCAAAAAAAAAAAAATGTCACGGCTCTTCAAAACTGTAATCTTCTTCTTCGCAACGGTTTTTCAAACCCGAATGCGAAATGACTCGAGCACAGTGGTGACACGATTTTTTCCGGTTTTCGGGGTTTTGCATTTTTGCTCGATAAAGGTAGCATGAAATTGAACTTGTTTGTATGTATCGGAACGGAATGATTGTGCTCTTGCTATAAGCGCTGAAGTTGGTCGAATTGAAATCGATAAGTTTGCTGCGATTACCGTGTTCCAAATTTCTAATTTATCTGTGTTCAACCCATAGCGAACTAAATTGCGGTTTGACTTCGGGTCGAACGACAATCACCATCATGCTTCCAAAGAGAAGAAGCAAATTCTGAAGCTGAAGTGTTGGAGGAAAATTTGCATTACTTCCAGCATTGAATATGGTGTTAGAGAAAAATCGGATTCCACTAACAGATTTTCCTAGTTTTCAGCTTCGAATATAATGAAATATGCTAATCCCGGGCACCCCAAGTAATGGATTTGCGGCGCTCCGCTTGTTGCTGGCTGACTCGTTTGTGAAAAAAACATTAAAGTGAGCTTGCGACAAGCAGAAGTGCCTCGAATCCATATTTCGGGGAGCAAGGGTTCTACTACCAAATTTCTTCTTTCAATCTCACGATATTCATGTTCAATCACACATGGCTATCTTAAGCCACTACATTCGTATACAATAAGTAAAGCAGTCAGTTTTCATTATTTAAACTTTAGACATTCATGTTTTGACTCACATAACAAACCAATGTTGATACCGCGAATGTCGTGAAGTCAATGACGAAATTCATATGGGTACCACACTCGAGTCATGTGATTTTCTTATTGCGCAAATCTATAAGTAAAACACACGACCTTGGCATGTGGATTTTTTTTCAGTGAGCGTAACGCCTGATGGTATTGATGCGGCTGTTGCTTTGTGTTTTGGTTGACTGTCAGAATCGATGAACTGTGGTAAATAGTGGTCACAGTTCTCAAGCCTGCCTTCAAGAATCCGAAATCATCGTTATTATCGAAACATAAAAAAAGTTTTTTTTCTGCATAAAACTGAAACTGATTCGATGAAATTGTGTTCACTGTGTTTCAGTTGAAGAATCGAAATCTTCGAATACATTTTCATGTAAACAGCAAAACTGGGCCCTAGTGATTAAACTATAAAGAGCACTTTACAGCACTTAATGGGGAAACGAGAGTTTACATTTTTGAATACAAATTCACTAATGATGAAACAACTGTTCATATCAAAACAATTAAGCTCTCGCCGAGCGGTGTCACGAACACGTGCGCAAATTTGCTGGTTGAAAATACTGCCGTTTGATTTTGCTGGGAACAGCTGATCTTTGTTTATATTTTCAACCAGCATTTTTGAAGTAGTGTTGGTGACATGTAACGTGTATGTACACGAGCGCAAAAACCACTATTTACAGGTCAGACTCGATTATCCGGAGTATCGATTTTTTTTCACTCCGGATAATCGAATCTTCCGTATAATCGAATCACTAAGAAACAAATTGAAATCTTCGATAAAAGAACTTAAATATTATCTTTTTTCGTTATTTTATTTATATGATGCGGTGGCGTACCCAGAAGTTTTCTTCTAAGAACAGTAGGGGACTTCGCTAGAAAAAAAAGACCAGCATACACAAAAAAACACTTCTTCCAACCCCCTTTTCTCAAATACATTCTAAACTGCAAAACCATTTATATTGTATATTGCAATACCAAATTATCACAGATTTATGCATGAAAAGTGAAAAACAAGAACATCAAAAAACAAATTCCGGATAATCGAGTCTAAAATTCCGGATAATCGAGTTCGACCTGTACTAGCGATTTTTTTGGCATGATTTGGGAAATCCGCGATTTTCGTGACAGAATTTCATTCACTCGCGATTTTTGCGCCTGGTGCACCAAATCCGTGAAATATGCGAAATTCGCAACTGTTATAACAGCCCTGCATATGATATTTCGATATGTATATAGATATTTTAAATCCATATAGGGTAACCAATATATTTTGGACCCCTCTATCACAGACAAACAGACGTCACACTCTCATCACTGTCCATCGACCACCTTTTTAACGGTCGATTCAAAACATATGGTAGGTGGCCAATCCGCCACCCGCAGCGCTCGCATCGTTTTTGTTCGTGTTTGACGTTTACACACTACCGCCATCTGTTGGCCTGTTGGCCAAACACACAATTTTTAGCATTGGGCGTACATGTCCTCGTTACTATGATTTTGATCGAGATTTGTTCTAAGTGTTACGTCTGTTTGTCTGTGCCTCTATATTTTGGACCATTTTCCTGAAAATTTCCCAGTTTAAATCGAAAGACCAACTCAATTCGTATGCCATTTGCAAATATAGGACTATTTCGTACTTGCATCAACCGTTTGTACATAGAAAATGTGTTTATTTTATCTGAAATTAATTAAATCTAATCGGTTCATTCATGTAAGCGTTACAACACGTTACACACAGAAATTGAGGATACATTTTGGACCCTGTGTGTGTCCAGAATAATAAAAAAAAAACAATGCTTCACAATTCAGTTGTCAACGACGTTTTTTTGAATCCTACATGACCGTATGGACATTTTTAACTCGTAGATGAAGTTTTTCTCTACATTGTGGCATGTTCTTTGACTTTGCTACGCTATGCAATTGATTTATTGGGACAAAAAACTAAAATCACTGACTGTCAAAATGCGGAAAAAACCTATTTGTTGACAGACCTCGGATGTATGCACGCTGTGAACTAGACTATCGAAATTCATACATTTTTCCTTATGAAAGGTAGAACGTTTACTGCTATACGAACGCTTTATCTTTAGTATCACCCCACTACAAGGCGTCGATAGGCGCGGAGTGTACGCACGGGCCTATCGATCGCAAGGTCCTTGGCTCGATACCAGGTTGCCGCGAAAACGTTTTTGTTTTCAAATTTTGGTTTCATAAGGCAGAGTTATGAAAAACCCCGAAAATTGTCTTACGTAATTAATGGATCGCCCCTTATGACATTTGTGAATGAGCCCTATAATTTGGCCATTTACGGCAAACTCAAATGTAGGTGCCCAAATTATATACGCCTAACGCTCTGTCCGAAATACATAAAACACCCTATGAAGTCTTATATTGCAAAATGTATGAATATAAGGCAATCCATGAGACAGATGCGATCAGCTGGTTTTTTAGTTTATCAAGAGTTTTTGACATTTCGCGATCGCAGTGACCGTTCGATTACAAAGAAAAATGTTAAGCTCTGGTAACACTCGCATGTTTTGTTTACCCTTCTGTTTCGGTTGCATGCACACTTTTAGCTGTCAGTCCTATCGCGGAAAGTCCTCATGGATAGCCTTATTAGATAAAGACTTACTTTTTAGTAATTTTAAGTCGATATTTTGTTTTTTTTACTAACTTGACCAGGCAATGGACATGCCCTATATCAACTGCAGCGATTTGCAGTAGACAGGATGTCCCGGGCCCGATCTATCTGACAAGCCAATCGAGCCCTCTGTCACCATAGAAGATGGTGTCTCCATCATGTCGATAGCCTGAACTTGACATTAATTTCTGTACGAATATCAAATCGAGTCACTGTATCTCAAGGTCAGCAACAACAGTTTGTTATTCTTTTTATTTCATCATCTTCCATCTCCCCCACTGATCAACCCCTGAAGACGCCTGTGTCGTTGTTACCTCCACCTCCTCAAGAATCGCACTTTCTTCTTGACCCAGTGATTTGTTGTCAAAAAATAAAAGGTCAGAAACGGGATTGCAATTTGCGATGAAATTATGTAATTTAGAAACGAAACCTACCTGCACAACAATCACTGGATATCCGCAAAGAAACCGGTGTTCCAATGGACAATTCCCAAACTGCTTCTTGCGACGACACCAAAGAATACACTTCCAGAAAATCAATTCCTTCTCGAAGCTTTCTGTGCACAAAAATCACCACAAATCGAAGAAGCGCTTTTTATCCGGGAACTTGATATTTTTGGACAATATATTTCCTGCACTGCTGATAATGTCGGCAACAATTTTCGCGTCGAAACGAATCCGAAATCCGCTAACACTTTATTCGCAAGCACTTTTCATAACGCCACCACGACACGGGGCATCCGCAAAAACGAGCTCGAAAAAATTCTTCGACACCGGAGCGAGCAGGGCGAAAACTTTGTGACTCCTCTTCGTTTCGTTTTGCAGTTTTTACTCTTCTGTGACGATGATTCGTGTATTTTTCCTTTTGGGCCTGTTTTTCCGCTGCTGACTGCGACTGACTATCGACTGACTGACAACTTTTTGTTATCTTCGTTTTTGTTTTGACGTTTTCGTCGGCGTCCAGCAAACGCAAAACGTCAACGGGCGCCATGTTAGCCCGCGGTTGGTCGGAGGGATGGTGAGCATTGAACGCACTCATCGTTTTCGTGGCGCATTTTGAACGTCTTTGAAAGGCGCTAAACACGTGATTGTTAAGAGTTGTGAACATAATTGTTTGAATTTAGATTTGATATTTTTGGAATAATAAAGGGCTCATTCATTTATTTCATAACGCTAAAATTGGCTATTTTGGATACCCCCACCCGCTTGTAACGCATTTGTATGAATATTATTCAGTTTTTGTATGGGCCGTAACATCGTTGAACACCCACCCACCCCCTCCAGCGTTATGAAATTTGTGAATGGGCCAAAAGAGGCACTGGATTTGGCGATAGAATGTGCTGACATTATTTTTTCATTCGAGTTTATCTGCAGACTGCGACGATTGATTCTCTTCACATTTCATATATCTTGAACTAATTCACTTTTCGACGTATTTCCAAATATTGTTCAAAAAAGCATCGCTGTATCTTGCGTCAATAGTCCATTTTATGAAACGACAACACTGATGATATTGCTGTTACTATCACACGTTACGACACCGCCTACTGTCAAAATTTCATTCATAAAATAAGCGATTAACTGTTCAAAAACGTCTCGTAAAATGGACTATATGAAGCATCACCATGAATGGTTAAATTAGTGTTTCCCAAAACTTTTTTGACTTTTGGCTGTTTTTCATCATGCCAATGTGTCATGATACGGCCTACTTTTCTGCACTGGAGTAGGGGAAGGGGTGGTAAAATGAACACCTTAAGGAAATCATCTTGTTTTCGATAGAAAAACGAGGAATTTGTATAGTTCTATCGCACAACATCAAAAATAGGGATGTAATCTATAGCAGCGACATGGATTCAGACTAAAATAGCTAAATTTTCACATATTTTCATCGCTATCAAAAAGCGATGCAAATGTTCATTTTACCTGCACTATGTGGGTAAAATGAACAGCGGTTGGTGGTAAAATGAACACCACGCAAAAATCGTGAGCAAAACAAATATTTCTGGAAATTTACATTGCCCCACCGACAATACATCCATTAATGATTGTAACCCATTGGAAAAGAATTCTAAAGGTATCAGATTTGACATCATATCATAACGATATTCACCTCACTGAAAAACCTCAAGTCTTCCAAGCTTAAAGTAACGTCAGTTCTAATTTTCAAAAGTGGTTTTCTAAAATCTTAGTTTCCGTTGATATTTTCACTTCAATTGACCTCCGTATCAACTCGAACACTCAGATCTATGCTCTAAATCGTCCGGGCGTGATAAAAATTAATCGAAGTTTGTTTTTTCTCGGTAACGGTAACGGTGTTCATTTTACCACCCCTGTTCATTTTACCACCACTTCCCCTATGCAGTGCGGGAATAATCATTATGCAACTGAAACCTGTTTTGAGTTGCGTAATGAATCATAACTCAACAGTTTTTCAGAAATTGTATAATAATATTGAATGCATTCCTATATAATTTCTGATACGCTCAAGTGGTCT
This sequence comes from Aedes aegypti, assembly GCF_002204515.2. Lineage (NCBI taxonomy): Eukaryota > Metazoa > Arthropoda > Insecta > Diptera > Culicidae > Aedes > Aedes aegypti. The sequence goes on from NC_035107.1 coordinate 120,414,448, forward strand.
TCTACGAAATTGCAAAAAATGTTGTACGTAACTCGTTGCAGAACTCGTTTTTTACAGCACTCGTCATAATTAATTTACGACTCATGCTGTAAAAATCATCATTCTGTAACTTGTTCCGTAAACTACTTATACTTTCTGGCATTACGTCCCCACTGGAACAGAGGCTGCTTCTCAGCTTAGTGTTCTTATGAGCACTTCCACAGTTATTAACTGAGAGCTTACTATGCCAATGACAATTTTTGCATGCGTATATCGTGTGGCAGGTACGAAGATACTTTATGCCCTGGGAAGTCGAGAAAATTTCCAATCCGAAAAGATCCTCGACCGGTGGCATTTGAACCCACGACCCTCAGCTTGGACTTGCTGAAGGTTTACCGCTACGGCTATCTGGGCCCCTCCGTAAACTACTATTTTGTAATTCCGTAGAAGAACGCTTGAGGGTTTCAAAAATCATATCGAGATGCACTCAGCATTATTATATGACTTATGAAAATTAGGGCGCAAGTGGAAATGACACAAAAGTCAAAGTTGAAAAAGCAGTTATCTCCTTTTAAGGTGATTATAAAACCAAGCCAAACTTTGAATTTTCAAGTGCACAAGACGAGAGTATCTGACAAAAGTTCGTGTTGAAAACCAATCAAATTGCTTGCTTGCTGGTGGTGACCAATGGGATAGATTTTCTACGCGGAGCGCTGTTTGGTTCTCAAGTCTTGTGCTCTTGAAAATTTGAGGTGTGGCTTCGTTCTATAATCACCTTAAAACAACAAATCGAAGAAAGTAAAAACACACAGTCTTTTTATTTGGTAAATAAAAGAGCTGTGTGTTTTTGTTTTCTTTGATTTGTTTGTTTGAAAAAAAAAAAATGCTTTTTTCAGGTTTTACTTTTGCACCATTTTTACTTGGGCCCTAATGTGTAATAATGCATTACGCAACTCAAAACAGTTACGTAATGAAAAAGTGTTGTGTAATATTCATTACGTAACTGATTTTAGTTACGTAATGACTACTACCGCACTGCTTTATTCAGTGCAGGAAAGTAGGCCGTTTCATGATTGGCATAATGATAAATAGCCTAATGCGATGGGAAATTGCGAAAGAATACCAAACAAATTTTACTAGGTCAACTTCATGCAGTTCTCAAGTGGCTAACATGGACAAATAAGAGTTTGTCGGATGTTTGTTCATCGTGTACTGGCCTTTGGCAAATAAAAGGCAAACGGCAAACGTTGTACAAACTTCTGGAATGTCAAATAGCCAAATATTTGCACACTTTGCAAAAAGTGTACTGATAGCTTAGAGTTTTGACATCATTTTCAGAATCAGGAGACCCAAATTTATTATATATTTTTTTATATTATTTAACCTATTTTGACGCCCCAGTGTGTCATTTTAAATTTTTGATATTAACCCTTTCTTTCCCACAGCTTTATTCGACAATTTAGCTATCAAAATGGCGTTTCTAAAAAAAAGTGCTTGAACAAAAATTGTTCCAAATAAGCTATATTATTCAAAACCACAATAAAAAATGATTGTTTTTTAATAGTTTGACCCTTAGGTCACTTATTTCGATGTTTGATAAGACAAATGAGCGTATAAATTTATTTCAATTATTATTGAGCTACTCGTACTAATTCGGTTTAGCCCACGTTCGTTGAAAATCGGTGGATCACCTGTGCTACCATGGGAAAGAGAGGGTTAAATCTAATTTTATAAACTGATTAATGTTATTTAAAAAAAGGTAACGTAATTCCTCATTTTTTTTTCATCATGACGAATGCAAAATGAGGAATTTTCATCATCATAAAACAAGGATCAAAATGTGGCAATGCCAAACCCTCAAAAGGATAAGAATCACCAAAATGAATAAGTCTGATACAGAGAAGTACTATCTGAATCATTTTATTATATTTTTGCATACTATTCGAGGTATCCATTTCCATTCATTAATATATTTACCTCGTGTGCCAGCTATTTGGCCGCATACGCGAAAGCTCTCTGGCTGCGTACGCGAAAGCACAAGATATTCGCCTTAAAAACCTGGCGAAAACAAATGACTTTTCTCACGTGGTCTTATATAAGCATTAGTGGTGCAGAGAAGCACGGTTATATCTTTGCATTATAGTGGCACGCTATTTCGCCTTTTCGAGCATTATAACAGCATTATATGCGTATATAAAACTGACATGCATCAAATGATTACCTGTTACCGTGCCGCATTGTCGTGCTTACTGGTTACTTGGGTTGAACGTTAGATCAACGAAAAAAAAAACAATTCTTCTACAAATACTTCAGAAATCGTTTCAGGGACTCCTTCAATGATTTTTACAGTAATTTTTCTAAGAGTAACCTTGCAGAAAAATGAGGAATCCATGAAGCAATATTTTGTTGGGTATCCGTAGGGTTCTTCAGTTGAATTTATTATGGTGTCTTAAAGAACGTATTCATAGTTATAACTAGGGACGTTCCGATATTGCGAAGTGTCGATATTTGATTCGATAAGATTATCGAATCGAAGTATCGATACCAACGATATATTGCATAAAAATATCGATATATCGCAATATCATTTGAAATAAAATGTTTTTATTGCTTAGTTAACTGACATTGAGTTTCCTAAAATTCGCAAACAATTATTTGAACCCTAAATATTACCGGTATTTAGATCGATAGGGACATGAATACCTTTTTTTATGATACATTATATAACAATTGGTCTGTGAACTGCTTACACACATTCCAAAATCAATTGTATTAGAAGAAAACCCTACAATTGTTATCCAAATATTGGTTAACGATATATCGGAGTTAAATATAAATATCACCGATATATGGAATGGGAAATATCGATACCAAAATATAGAATATCGAAAGCAAAATATCGATATTCCGATGTATCGGAAGTATTGGATCGTCTCTAGATATATCATGTTAAAATTTCGAAAAAGTATTGTATGAAGCTCAGAAAAATTACAGAAATAATTCCTAATGTGTTCTTGGAAAAGTTCATGTTTGAATATTCGGAGTCTTGAGAAAAAAAAAAAAAATAAAAATAGCAATTCTAACTGAAGGCACAGGTTTGATTTTTGGGAAAATCAATGTGAGATGTTTTAGATAAATTTTGCTAAAATTCCTGAAGGATCTCAAAATACAGAACAAATTCTTATGGTTTTACATTATTTTCCTAAGAAATTATGAAAATTTCCTAAGTCTCTATTATAGTTTTTAAGCGTATTTAAGATGTCCCCGAGAGGGGAAGATTTCTGGATTAAATCATTGAAAAATCAATTACCCCCAGAGAATTGCTTGACGAAATTACTATAATTAATTCAAATTCTTGTATAGAACAATCGCCTAGGAATCCTAGGAATCGCTATAGATTCTCCTATTGTATAGTACAAATGTACAGGGAACATTTATTAACAATTTTAAATTATCTGAGGTGCGTCTTCTGCAAACTTCTTTGACGAAGCCCAAAAAGCATTCCTGTAGAAATTCCTAGAATAATATCTAAAAACTACTTAAGGAAAATTATTGGCAGACCAATGGATTAATTTTGATGGGAATCCTAGCCTAGGACAATACTTGTCCATAGTGACATTCTGGCTGAATTCTTAAAAGCAACCTGGGATTATTGCTGTAGGATAATTTGGTAACTTTAGTTATTTCTGGTGCATTTTTCAGATTTATCTAGAAGAACTCATTTTGGTGTAAATTGTGTTAAAATTCAAGAAAAGTATAAATTATAAATTAAGAACAATTCCGAGGGAAATTCCTGTTCGAGTTCGAGAGGGAATGCATGGAGAATTTTATTGAAAAAAATATGCAGCAGACTTCCTGGATGTGCCAAATATTTTAAGCGAGCCTATGAACTTCCTAATATGTTCTTAGCTAGAATTCCTGACATAATTGATATTGCAGTTCCTTGTGTTTTGAAAAAAGTTCTGTTATAATTCTATGGATCATTTTTGGAGGGTTCTAAAATAAAATTTACTTTTGAAAAGAAAAGTCATAGGAGTACTTGGAGGAATTCATGGATGAACTTCTGGAAAAAAATAGAGGAGTTGTCAAAATATGCCATAAGGCATTGCTTAGGATTTTCTGGAAATAAATCCTGGAGTGATTATTGAAGAAATACCCTGAATACTCTGAAAATAATTTAGGAAAGCATATTTATAGGAATATATCTCCTATCAAAAACTTGACGAATTCTGCGTATAATTCCAGGATGAATTCGTTTCAAGACAACTTGGAAAAACCTTGGCATAAACTTTCTTAATTCCATAACAGATTCCTCACAGAACCAATCGCGTACCGTTGGCGAATCTTTCGCATGATTTCTGGTAAGATCTTTGACAGAAGTCTGATGACTAATTGTTCGAAGATATCTAAAAAATATTCAAGAAATCTGCCATAACTACTTATTTTATAAATAAAAATTTTCATTGATAAATTCAAGCGGAAGATTAATTTCCAACACACCCATGGACCTGCTACAAGCCCTAAGCATTTTACAATTGTTTTTACTTCTACACATGACAAACAACTCTATAAGAGATTTACACAGGAAGATCGATGCGTACATAATCATCCCTCGATTAATTTTAGCACTTTCAATTCTCGTGTGGTAAAATTATTCTGCAGTAGGTATAGCTCATGTGTGAATTAGCAAATGCAACTCTGCTGATAGCATAAACGACAAAAGGGAACCCGAATAAAAGTAAAAATCTTGCAACGTGTGTGAATCTATCACCGCTCACTCGGTTCTACCGTTCGCGTCGTTCATAGAACGAAAAGGACCGGATGAGATCGCCAGACCCGAAGAGCTCCCGTTACAGATTTGTGTACGACAAGGAGCAAGGTTTATGTAATTCCAGCACATGGCGTAAACGTGATGCTGTGATTTTCATTGCCACGATTCTGGAGGAACACACATGCAACGGCAGCAGTGAACACACATGGAAAGATGGTTCAAATCCCTTGAATCGTGGAGGGACTTCGCGTTCCACACCATGTTCTGGAAGTTGGAGCGGAGTCGTCGTTGCATCTAAAAGAGCGTGCATAAAAATTGATGACGTTTTTATCCGAACAGAGCCTCTTCCAAGGATTTTTATTACTGCCTAGCTGAACGGGTTGACGGGGCTCAAGGCCTGCTCTCCGGCTTTATTCGATTGTGTTACGGCCCAGTGCTAAGCGCAGAGGTTCTCGATGTGGAAGTAGGGAAGAGCAGGAATATGAAAAAATCTGGAATAATTCAAGAAAATGCTATCAGAAAGGGTCAAATGTTGGACACAAACGTAAAGCGTAGGAACGGTTATCAATTATATAATTCATAAGAAATAACAAAAAAAGGATAAGTTAAAGTCTAACTATTTTTTTTCTATCTTTATTAACGAGATTTTTAGCCCTGGGCTAGGATAGTTTAGCTTCTTTCCGAAGAAAGTCGTCACTGAAATTTGTAGCGACTATCTCGGGGATGGGATCCGATCCCAGGTCCTCGGCGTGAGACGCCTGTGTTCTTACTACTACATCAGGTCCGCCCCAAGTCTAATTAAGAAGAAACAATCCATGAGACAAGTAATGATACGACAGACACATCAAATAAGAAATGGATCACCAAAGATCAAACTATGTCATCTAGGAAGGAAAATTTTGAGCTGGCAAATATGGGTATGGTGAGCACCTTCCGATGAAATGGTGCAGAATCAATTATCGACGTGTCATTCTGTAGTGCTAACCTCATAGGAGCGTAGCCAACTGGCACGTCGATAACGGTTATACTCATAGCAATAGTTAGGCAATTCACTATATCTAGACGGCAGTACGAAGTAACTCGATCAAAGACTGAGTTTGGTAAACAGCATACTTCGACGATGAAGTATTCACTGAAGCACTGAGGCGCAAACGGAACACTCTGGACATAGACGGTGAAGAGCTACTACGGCGTGCAACTACGCGATCGACTCAGTTAGTCCGTGACGGTGGACTTAGTCTACTCCGAAGCTGGCTGGGCAGGTCTTGCGATTCCGGCGGAGGGAAACTTCCGCTTCACAGGCGACCATTTGCCGGTGCTGTTTCGCGATCTACTCAGCTAGTCCCCGGTGGAGGATCTAGCCTACTCTTACTCGATGGTAGTCGATATGGTGCCGAGGTCCTGCGATTCAGAAGGAGGTTTCCGGTTCGCAGTTGCCCTGACTACCCATCACCGATACTACATGACGCTCGAACTACTCGGTCTAGTCTCCGATGGAGGATCTAGCCTGCTCCGATCGTGGCTTTACGCCATCTGGTCTTCTCACCATTTATGTAGCAGTGACGATATGCGTTATCGCTCTGTTCACCGCATGCCACGTAATTACGTGTTAAAACATTGTCTGCACGGTGTTGTTGGGGTTTAGATCTCCGTCGCTGCTGCCGAGCATTTCGTTCTACGCTTCCGCGTATCTTGGCCACTCAAAAACTACTTGTTGCGGTGTCTCCTCGATGTTCCCGCAGTCTGGGCAGTGTGGCGACTCTGTGTGCTTGATTCTATGGAAATACGTCGACAGGTTTGGGATGACCCGGTGGATATCCACCGTGAAAGTGATGCAGATGGGGATCACAACGGCTATAACGCATACAGCATCTGACGATGTCGTTCTATACGCACTCGTGACTCGCACTGCCGTAAGTCGGGACGCTTTGTTCAGCTTTTCGCGGTTCCGCTTTGCTTATAGTGCCTTGCCCAAAGCATGAACTCCATACCTCAGTATCGATCAAACTATAGACATGTCCTATATCAACTGCAGCGATTCACAGTAGACAGGATGTTCGGGGCCCAATCCATCTGAAAAGCCAATCGGGTCCTCTGTCACCATAGAAGATTGTGTCTCCATGCATGTCAATAGCCTGGTATCAATGACGATACGTTAGCTAGCAGACGCTTCGTACTGCTGCTTGGACCGCCTAAGTTTGGCATGATTCTTCCTATTGCATTCATTGCCTTCTCGGACTTTTCCCTTGCGTAACCAACGTGGCTATTGAAATTCGCCGATCCTCGATCATTACTCCCAGGTGCTCGTGTTTCGGTGTAATCACCGCCTTACAGTTGCTGACTAACAGTACCTCTGTTTTGAGGTGAGCTATCTGCAGTTTGGCTCCGCTCATCCAGCCCTCGATTGCGTCAATTGTTTCCATCACTGACATCTCCATTTCTTCCAGCGTCTCGCCCATCATCGTTAGTGACACATAATCCGCAAAACCAACAATCTTCACCATCCTGGGTAGCCTCAGTATCAAGACTCCGTGGTACATCTCGTTCCAAAGAGTTGGTCTGAGAATAGAACCTTGAGGGACACCCACACCCCCACTCTGGAAGTAGCTCTTCAGGATCTTGCACAGATAGTCGGAAACCTGCATTCTGTGCAGTGCTGCGGCGATGACCTACCAGCTGGCGCAATTGAATGCGTTTTTCACATCTATCGTGACCACGGCGCAGTTTCGATCTCTTTTTCGTTTCTGCTTTGACTGCTTCAATTGCGTCTACGGTCGATAAGCCTTTGCGGAATCCGAACTGCATTTGCGACAATCCGCGCTCACTTAAGGATGATTATTTCGAGCGTATCCAACAGGTTAATGGGCCTAAATGAGGCTGGATTTCCCCGTGGCTTTCCTGGCATTGGAAGCTGTACCAATTTCTGAATCTTCCATATTCATGGAGAGTTATCTTCTTCTAGGCACTTCTGCAACACCTTTCTGAACATGTCTGGATATGTCAGGATGGCAGCCTTCAGCGTGACGTTTGATATTTCATTTGGAATAGGGGCTTTCTTCGATATTAGTCGTTTTGCCGCTTCTACAAGCTCGATCTTTGCTATAACGATTCGATACGCATTACCCCATGGATTGGTGTTTGTATCTTGACACAGATCCTTGTTGCAATTAGTTTTACTAAGCTTGATCTCCCGTTTGAGTGCAGTCCTGGCTTCTCGAAAAGCCGTCCTTCGCTTCCTTATCTCCAGTCCCGTCCCTGCTCTCTGAGCCCACCTTCTGGCTCTGAGACAAGCAGCGCGAAGCGTATTATTCCACCAGTAGCTGGTCGCCGTTTGTTCCTCGGCTCCAGTTTTCGCAGCATAGTTGTGTTTCAAGCCTTCATGCCTTCATCCTCCGTGTTAGCTCGGTAATGTCGATATCCTCGGTATTACCGTCTTAACGAAGTGCCTCAATGAATAGTTCAATTTTAAGGCTTTCGTCTTCCATTTCCGCTCGCATTATTGTCGCAGGTGTCCGTTGACCGATGCGATAGTAAATCGCTAGATGGTCGCTATTGGTGTACCCCTCACAATCTCTCCAGTGCATATTCGCCGACCGTGCAGGACTGCAAAACGTAACGTCAATGAGGATTCCCTTCCGTTTTTCCGAAATGTGCTAACAGAGCCTTCATTGCACAATTGAACATCTAGCTTCGCTAAAGCTTTCTGCAGGATATATCCTCTTGCGTTGGTCACTATACTGCTCCACACCACAGTCCAGGCATTGAAGTCTTCTGCAATGAGTATCGGCTTCCTTCCGACCAACTTGTCGGTTAGCTGATCCACCATCTAGCTGAACTGCTCCACTGTCCACCTCGGAGGTGAATAACAACTGCATACATCAACACCGTTGATTTTGGCGATGACGAAGCATTCACCTGAATTGTTCACCATTTCCTGGATAGGGAATCTAACCATAACAAGTATCGCAGCCGTTCCCGTTCTATCCGCCACCCAGTTGCCATTATCATACGATCAGCTTGTTGATACGGCTCTGCAAGAATCGCCACGTCACACATATTTTCTGTCATTGACTGCCACAACAGCTGCTGTGCGGTGTAGAAATGGTTCAGATTGATCTGGGTTACCTCTGGCATATTCCTCGAAAAAGGCATCTACGGCTATGGACCGTTGCACGAGTTCACTAATTTGACGTTGGAGCGGTGCTGCAACCGGTGCACACTAGGCCAGGAGCAGAATTTAACCAGACAAAACCTCTAGCGCGTTAGGAGTGCATCTTTTCGGGTTGGTGTCAAAGGAGACTTATCTTGAATTTGTTTGTTCTTCAATTTGATGATAAAAGTTAGTTGGAAATTTCGCCGCATAGGTGGCGCTGCGATGCAAACATTTTTGTTTTGCGTCCTAGAGCTTTCGCGTCTTCGACAATGTTTTAGAACGTGTAAAAATACGACAAGGTTATGGTAAAAAATGTGTAAATCACTTAAATTTAACGTTTTTCTACTTTTTACGTCAAAATCGTGAAATGTTTCATTTTAAGAACCATGCGTCGCTTAATTTCGATAAAATACATGTACTGTATGAAAAAAAAAAATCTTATTTTTATATAAATATTTAAATTTTTGGACAAATTTTTGTAAAAATATCATAATTTTTAACACAACTTTACTCAAAAAGTTGCAAATTTTTGCAAAAACTTATCAATGATCCCAATTACGCTATATTTCATCTACCAAATGTCAAAGTTTCCCGGATGTATATTTTGATATATTTGAGATATCTGAATTCAAAATAACCACCTTTTTCATATAAATAGAATAGACTTATCATTAATTTTATCATTGTACTACAAGATTGTTGACACATTGCGTCAGTCAAGTTTTATTAATCCTATGCGGCGAAATTTCCAACTACAATCGCCTCTCCACATCTCGATATCGAAGGGACCATCGAGATAGGGAGAGATCGAGACAAAGAACATTAATTGAATGAACACTAGATTGAAAATCACTCCGTTATTGTGATTTTCACAAATGATTAAACTTTCATGACGAAATTGAGAAGCTTTGTGGGCTTCGTAGCCGTGCGGTTAGTGTCAACAGGCATTTAGCCGGATCGTGCTAAGGAGTGTGGGTTCGATTCCCGCTGCAGGCCGGAAAACTTTTCGTGATAAATGTGCTCCGACTGTACCACTGGGCGTTGCATGCTAGTCCGTTGTCTAGTGTGGTGCTTCCTTCAAAGGGCAATGTGCCCACTGGAAGCATTAACGTGTAGGTGTCTTTTTTTTTTTAAAAAAAAAAGCTGCCAATAATGTACTCATAGTACATTTTCAAACACCATTTACCTTTCGTCCTTGATTTCAGTCGCTACCAGCTGGTTTTGACACGAGAACACAACCAGCTGGTTCATGAGAACAATGACGATGACTGTAAACATCGGAGGACCAGCTGGTTTTGTTGTGTAAACAAGACCAGCTGGTGAGTCGAGAACAAAGAGAAAATGGTAAACACTGAGCCAGCCGGAAAAAACTGTCAAAGACATCAGGATAATTGCATGGGCGGCGGTGATCGAAAAGGGGCAGCGAAATCGAAGGCGAAATCTGAAAAAGACGAAATTCAGATCACTAAAGTCTAAGTGGTGAAAAAAATCGCAATACAGTGGGATTCCGTTTTTGGCAACAAAGTTGAAATTTTCAGTTGCCAAAAACGGAACCATGCCAAAATCGGAACCCATATTTAAATTATTTTTTTTCAACAATTGGTTTTGAAAACATTATTACAATGTTAATACATCATTTTTATGGAATTATAAGGCGTTGAGACTTCGAAAAGGTTCACTTCGAAGCATTTTCCCGAAGGGTTATACCATGCTATGAATCTATAGCCCCGTAATGTTAAATCTGGCAAACATTTTTCTGGTGGCGTTATTACGCCTTAACGTCTTCAATTATTTTTCAGTAGCTTTATGTATATTTTGTGTATAAGAGGGCCTTGTGAAACCAATAATCGCATAAGTGACTTTTATTGAAGAACTGGACATTTTCTTAAAACTATAAAAGAACACGAAACATTTTTTTTTGTTTTCTTTTAAAGACGTATTTGTGAATCAAAAGCACTGGGTATTGAAAAACGGCATTAACTGTTTTTTTTTTTTCTAATTAAATGACCATTTAAAATCAGTTTAACTTTTGGAGCGTAAAATTTGAAAAATGCGATAAGTTTGGAATTGCTCCTTCAATTTATGTTTCGGATAAAGTAAAGTAAATTTTCTGAAAAGTCCCACAAGTACCAAGAATTCCTTAAGGATTCTCCTGGTTACAGTTAGGATACTCATAGACTCAGCTCGTAAAGAAAATTTTGATGATAATGAGACCCGTATCCTTGATTAACAATCTTGTACAGAATTCTGGATCGTCTCTTAACAAATCTAACGCCTTACAGAGTCTATAGAAAAGAAGGAACGTAGCTTCAAATTGTTGACGCAGAAAGATCAATATACACACCAATTAGAGTTACTGTGCACGTGCTGTAGCCTTAGGTGCAGAAGCCTCATTGCTTGTAAGCGCACGGGAGCGCTGTACATCGTGAGACCTTTTTTGGTGCGCCTCATTTTTCTTGAGATGTGTCTCACTACGGTCTCATGCGCTCCGTCACATGCGCTGTTTAAAATTCAGCGCAATAATTGAAGTGATTACAAAAGTTTTCAACGAGGATCGAAATTGTAACTTTTGAATCGCGAGTCTTCGATCATATCATGTAGGCCATCTAGACGCCTGCATGATGAGGCGAAAATAGCTGTAGAGGCTCTTCGTTACTAAGCAGTTGTTTCACAACTTGGATACCGATGGCGAGCCATAGCGCCGAGCAGCGCATGTGACGAGTCTCCCCGAGAGCACATCACCTAGCGCGCGCTTTCAGAATTTTCGTGAGCCTCCATCTAGCGCAGCACACTAGGATTCCGATGAGCTGAGAGACGGCTTGGTTGGAGGCTCGTCAGTACATTTATGTGCTCCTGAGAAATATGTAACTCTAACACCAATACCACAGACAAAAAGTTAAAACACTCTCAGTCATATTTATCGCACGCTTCAATGATATTATTGAGAATAAATTGTAGTTTGGACCGTATTCGCATTTGTCATGTTATTTACATGACATATGCGTACATATTTGTATCTATTATTGCGGTGTGTTTTTACATGCGCAATGTATGTAAAACCATAATAATAAAGACAGTAAGCCAAAAAGATGAGACAAAATTTATGATTGTAACTCTGTGTGAGTCTTAGATTTTTTGTTTCTCTTATGTCGGTGCTGGTGCTTTGTTCAAACAAGCTGTTCCAAATCTGAAGAACAGAGTTTTTAATTTTAGCACCTACTGGCAGACTCAAGTGGGCTGGTCACTCAATATGAATGCCTAAGAAAAGAGATTGGTCTTTAGTTGAGATACTGGTAGAGATTGTTGGCCTCTTGAAACGTTGCCAATGTATGACCAATGAACATTCTGAAATAAAAAAGCGCGTACGCGAGTCCTTAGTAGTTGGTGAGATTTGAGGAAATAACGACGAAAATGGAGCTCTGGAATTAATCGGTGTGGAGTTGACATGCTTTTTAACTGACTAAAGCAACAGACAAGATAATATTTACAAAAATTTACAAATTTTAATGGTATTGAAAAATGTTGCCAAAAACGGATCCATTTTGTTGCCAAAATCGGGGGGTGCCAAAATCGGAGCATGCCAAAAACGGAGCATGCCAAAAACGGAATCTCACTGTACTAGGAAAATAATAAACAAACAAACTTCATTTCGAGTTTTAATCTGGTCTAGTAACCTTTGATCGACATATGGATAGAAAATTGGGAACGAAAAATTATCGGGAACACATCGAGATATGGAAATATCGAGATATGGAGAGAGAAATCGTATGCAGATTGAAGAGAGCAACCATCGACATAGGGAGAGATATCGAGATGTAGAACATCGAGATGTGGAGAGTTGACTGTAACTTTTATCATTGAATTGAAGAACAAACAAATTCAAGATAAGTCTCCTTTGACACCAACCCGAAAAACTCCTGAACTCCTAAAGCGCTAGAGGTTTTGTCTGGCTAAATTCTACTCCTGGCCCAGTGTGCGGTGAAGCCATGATCACATAAATAACACGGCACCGCTCAAACGTCAACCAATGGATCATTAAAATAACCAAAACGGCCGCTATGGAACGCATAGATAGCGCCACCGTAGCCTTGTGTGTTTGACAGAACAGCAATGCTGTCACAATGTTAAATCCCATATAGGCCTTTTCATATGACGTTTCAAATCAGCTGATCCGGAAGCTCTTTGACAGTTCTTCTATGAAAATGACAGGCCCGTGTTAGCACCGGTCCACTTGCACTTGCACTTGCAAAAACTACATTCAATGATCCATTGTACATTGGTCCATAGCGGCGCTTTCGAGGATTATGTCTAACATTTCTGCTGTAATAACCAGTAGATGCAGGCGTGGTGCTATCCATATTGAGGTATGGAGGACCTATCTCGTCAAAAAAGCTTGGAGCAAGCAGAAACCGAAAACGGTTGGGAAGAACGTTTAGGCTTAAGTGCTCTAGATTAGCAAGCGCATACCAAACGGATCGCGAAAGAGCTGATTGCATCAATACCGGGATGACGTCCGTCGAGCTCATCATCAAGAAATACATATCTCGCATACTCTGAGATAACGCCCTAAAAGCCATTGGTAGCAACGTGTGTAGCTCGTTGTTTCTGAGCAAAATAAAGAATAAGCATCAAAACCAACATCACGGACAGGTAGATAATGATCCTTGCTTTCCCATAGCGTTGTTGAATAACATGAAAATCCATTCAAATGCTCAGAAACAACGAGCTACTCACATGGTTACCAATGGCTTTTAGGGCGAGATCAGAAGTTATGCGAGATATGTTCAATGCTTCTACCAAAGCGGTTATAGAGGAGTCCGCAACCAATTTAAATCATTTAGTATTAGCCGATAAGTTCATCTACCGTAAGTTGAGTTTACTGAAGGTAGATGGATCTACCGGCTTACACCAAATGTGTCAGATTGGTAAGAAAGAAACCATGGAAAAGTGAACTTCCACCTGACACAGTTTCTGTCAGAACCGTTCCTGGACAATGACGTTGCAGAGGAAAAAAAAGGACACATTAAACCAACTGAAATCTATATGTTAAGATGCTTACGAACAACAGTTTGAAAACCCCTGCGTCAGTGAATATAAATTGTCGTTTTATTTCATTCCGGCCCCGTATAGATGGACAAGGGAAACAAGATTTCCAAGATCCGTCTATGGGTCGACAGCGAGAAAATCGAGGGCTTTCCGCGACTGACATCCGATTGTTTACATAGCATGGCCCTAATCCTCTTAAACGGTGTACCAACCGGAGCCCGCACATTCCGTCGTATTGTCGGTTCCGTCGTCGGAACGCCAACGGGGGGTCAAATCGAACGTTTAACTTTTCCGATTTCCCTGCTTTGGATTACACCTTCTCGTGGTTCAGCGGCGAAAGCCCGATGAGACGTGGGAAGAAACGGGTTGTGAGATGAGAGGTTATGTAATTGCTCATTTTCATGTCCCGCTAAACGCCGTTTGTGCTCATTCCAGATGTTGACTATTGCATCCTGGGATGATTGATGGCGGGCAGTAAGGTATTGCCCATTTGGTAGCCAACGGCAACGTCCGATTCTCGGATAGGACCGATATGCCGAAGTTGGAGGAGCATTGAAGTGAAATATGATCGATGACCATTTGCCTGCTTTTCCATCTCTGCTTTGCCGTATGCTGAATGATGCGTTCGGGGGTTAGAAGTTAGAGAGATATGAGCAGGCTGATATTATCGCCCCTGGGACACTGTCAGATTGCAATTCCAATTTTCAATCAAATACAATTTGTTCTAGGGATAGATACTGTCGACTGACTGACTGGGCCCGACAGATAATCCGACCATCACTGCACAGTCTCTACGGGTATGCACTTTAAAGTCAGAGTGTCCGACAGGCAGCGCGGGGCCACTCATTAATGAGGTCCATTTGTCTGGACTGGAATTTGAATGTGGGACAAATGAGGGGTGACACGACGTAACGGATGAAACCATTTTCGCAGTGTAGTACCGTTGTGCCACCCTTCGATATCTCAAACCACCACCAGGGTTGCTTTTTCCTCGAATGCAAACGCCTGTGAGTTCCGTTGTATTTAATGTGTTTATTTTCGCATGGTTACCGAATGGAGTGTGGGGTGTTACTCCGTGAAATGTAACCGTTACAGATAGAAGGGATGCGAGGGTCTGATAACAGGATTGTGCTATGTATTGCACATTCTCGACCTCTGCATCTTTCTCACATAATAGGTACACGCAGAAAATCCTTTCTCTACGATTATTCTGGTTTATCACTCATATTGACCTTAAACTGGTTATAGGACAAGAAAGTGTAATTTTTTCCTGAAGTAAATGCACCTGAACGTGTGGGTACATATTTTCCCTCTCTATTTAGTCTATTTATAACATCAAGGAGCTATTTACAGTAGAGGTCACACATTTTCCTCTTCTTATTTTAATGGCTTACTAACATCTTGTTCCACGATGTCTTTTGATGTGAATTTAGTTAATGCTGTTGACAAATTTTGTTATCTTAATGTGAAATTATTTTGCTTACTTTAACCAGAGACGAATAGAGACATAGTAGTCGGTTTCAGAAAGGATTACCACTTCTAGTTTGGTACTACAAAAGGTACCCAAGTTTGACAGATCACAGTATACTTTTCAAGGCATTCTAGATTTTTCTGATATATCCTACGTGCCATAAAATTTTGGGCAACTGCAAGGAACATGGAGGTATTATATCGTCTTTGCTTTAAGGCTCAAGAATCCATCATTCAATCATAAGCAATCATCAAACAATGAAAACCAGTTTCTTCCTTCAAATTTAAAGGAATCCTCATTAAAATATATCATATATTTTAAGCATAAAAACTGGTTTTGAAAATTTATAAAACTATGGAGTTCCTATTATTTCACACGAGAATTTTATGACAAAATGATTTATTCAGTTACTTGCGTCGGTTTTCTACCAGTGTAAAAACGACTCAAGTAGTGTTTTGTTTTGATTCGTGGTAAAGTCACTTTGTTTCTCCATACAGCGGGACGGCGAAGGTAGTGGTTAGGTTGCGAAAGTTGAAAAATCTTACTCTCGTCGTTTTGTAAATCCGAAAATCAAACGTTCTAAAAATGAAAAATCGATTTGGTTCAGAGCGAAACATGTAGAATTTCGTCTGCGTAACACGTAGGATCGATAAAGTAAGTTTGTATACTTTTTTTTGACTTGATTATATATGAATAAGTTTTCGAGAGTTGTTTTCCGTCAGTCTGTCGATCGTCCCACACTTCCAAGTTCCTTCTCCACTACGTCAAACTATCTAGCTCGGTGCGCCCCTCTTCGTCTTCGAGAAGAAAACTATTTTTGCGGAGTTGTTTGCCGACATTCTAACAACGTGTCCCACCCATCATACTGTTCCAGCTTTGGTAACCATTCACCATAGCGTTTCGCAAGCTAATTTTTTTTTATTAGTATTTATCATTCCAAACATTACATTCATTTTTTATATCTTGGTGTTCTGTGTTAGACAACACTATCGTCCTAATTTGGAAAATTTAAGATTTTATCAACATTTGATTAACAACATATTACATTTCATTTGCCGTAGCAGCTCAGAATAAAGCCCAGTCCCGATTTTAGTGCCAAACGCTCAAGTTTAGGCCCAAAACACACGTTTACTCAATTTTATAATGTTTTCCGTTGGTTTAAGTCCAAAAAACATTTTTTTTATGTTTTTTCAGATTTTGTCACACCCCTTGGCTTAAACTCAAATTTTGGGTGTATTTTGTTAACCGTGTCCCTTCCGAAATGTCAGATAGGAACAAACCCAGTGTTAAAACTAAAATCCCTGTGGTGTTTTTGTTGACTAAGCGAATGTCAAACATGATCTCAAGTGTCAAGATTAATTTTCCAATTTATGTTTAAACATGATATAGCCGTTATTCGAGCGGGAAAAAATGCTAAAGTAGTTGAAGTAACATGCTCTTTCGTGTTGTTAAATAAAAACTAGATTTTATTAAACATTTTAGGACTCAATTTCTACAGCTGAGTTGATTTCAGAGAAAAAAAATGCTTTCAATTTACTTAACCTAACTTAACCAAAATATATATCGCATTAATCGTGGCAATAGAAGATTGTAACGATTTTTGCCTGAAATTATTAATTATTTTATTTGACATTTGTTCCAATGTTTTAATATTGAATATTCTATGTAACTCATTGGTACTATACCAGGGAGGAAGCTTCAGAATCATTTTCAAAATTTTATTTTGAATCTTCTGCAAAGATTTCTTCCTGGTATTACAACAGCTAGTCAATATTGGTACAGCATACAACATGGCTGGTTTGAAAATTTGTTTGAATATCAAAAGCTTGTTCTTAAGACAAAGTTTTGATTTTCTATTAATAAGGGGATAGATACATTTTACATATTTGTTACATTTGGCTTGAATGCCTTCAATGTTATTTTTGAAAGTTAAATTCTTATCTAGCATGAACCATAGATACTTAACTTCATCTGACCAATTTATTGGAATTTCTCTCAACGTGACAACATGTCTACTTGAAGGTTTCAAATTAAGAGCTTTTGGGAATATTATTAGTTGAGTTTTAGAAGCATTAGGAGAAATCTTCCATTTTTGCAAGTATGAAGAAAAATATTGTCCCCAAAATGCTGTCTTGAGAAACCGTTAGTTACATGAAAAATAAAATATGTGCCTGAAAAAAATAAGACATTTTATATTTTCAAAAGTATTGCAAAAACCAGAAGAGGCTTCAAGAAAAAATGGTAAAGAATAGGGATGCCCAAAAGTAAATATTGGAAAAATCAAAAACCAAAATTGATAAATTTGCAAATAAAAATAAATCATTGTCCAAAACGTGTTTAGATCGATTTCAAATAGCAAAAAAGGATGCTTAGATTGAAAATCAAAATTTGGGTAATAGAGGGTTAATCTGAAGTGTACGATTTGTTACTGTCGAATGTTTGTTCTATGTCTAGAAGAGCAAGACCAGTAGAATAGCCTCCAGGTTTGTTGCAACGAATTAAATTTGTTACACGTCAAAGTTGGCGAATGGTCGATTGTCCATCGATTGTCGGAATCCGAACTGTGCGCAGTAGTCCAGTGATAGATTTTCCGTTTGACGAATTGTTTCCAGCGACTGGAGCGGGAATCGAACCCACGCTTCGTGGAACAATACAAGGAAATTGGACAAGGAGACAAGGAAAAAAGTGAGTCGAATATTTTGTTTTCTAATCTTTTATTTATTTAGTTCTCTAGTTTGAAGAAGTAAGGACTGATGCATGGACAATATCGGTGTATTTTCTTAGCTTTATCAAGGGATCCGATTTTGACTGATAAAGGGGCGCGCCTGTGGAGAGTGTACCCACTACATTCTTCAAAGGGTATACATAGCGGAACCTTTCAATTAGAATCCTTTCCTGCGATCAAGTTAGGAATTACAACTGTAAGAAAACCGAATACTTTATCACTTCTCAATAGTGATAAGGTAACACGACATGCACTAAACAATGGACACGGGATATACTACAATAGATCAAATATTGGTCGCAGTGTTTTATGTTCCGAACAGAAAAAAAATGTGTCGCAATAATTTCGTGTTCGCCCTTTAGTAGTGGTAGACGAGATGGGTAGCGGATGTATTTTCAAACTACTCCTAATATCGGGGCTATTACAGTGTAACTGTGGTGCGTTAAATTAACGTTATTGGCTTCTTTTGTTAAGTCGTGTTCTGTGTTTCCTAACTATAATTAGAGTGCAGTACGGGCAAATTATTGAAGTGCTGTATTTTTTCGGAATTGTGCTACACAAAAATCCCTAAATTCCCCTGTGGTAACTAATGTGTATATGAATGACGGAATCATACGTCATCAATTACTATAGTGGTTTGCGTTGATAAATTCTATTGACGAAGAGACCACTCATTGAATGCGATCTAATGCTTCAACGCTAGGGGTCAACGTGGCGTAGTTGGCTGCACGTTCGCTTCATAAGCGGATGGTCATGGACTGGGAGGGAGAAACCAATACAAAATTTCTTTACGTCATAGTGAGCCGGGATTCCCCTGTCACGAACTGTCACTGTGAGCCCAGATCTCAAACATTGGACTAACATGGAAAAAGCGCGTAACTGATTAAAACACATTTTCGCATTTCATCAAAAGTGACAAAAATCGAATGAAAATCAATTCATGCACACAATGCAAGTAATGTCACATGAGCACCTTTCAATCGGATTGAATATAAAGCATTGAAACACGCATCGTTTTACTTTTTGAATATTTAGTGCATAGAAAATTGTGACCCTTTTTCCATGTTTGTCAGGAAAAATCGAAAGTACACAACAAAAGAAAACTAGCGATTTTCCCCAAGCCTGTCTTGATTGTTGTTGGCAAGCTGGAGTTATCTTGCAGTTCAAACAAACATTGTTCTATATTTCGTGTGTAGTATCGGTGCCTCCCTCCCAGGTCATGGATGATGATGTCTCATCAAGTAGCCTATGTTGGGTGAATGAATTTTCTAAATCGTGAGTGTCATTGAAGGCTCTAAATGCGGGAAATGCAGCGGGAAATAGAACATTTTTCTACAGTAATTTTGGGTTGCCCTTAGCAACGGGTGTTTTGCGATGTTCAAGGCTCTTTGCCTACAGCAGCGGTAGGCGTGAGTTTCACTGGCTTCGCTGACTGCGATTGGCTTTGTTTGGCTACTGTAGAATGAATTTCAGATTTTTTCTCAACCCTGGTCATGGGTTTGATTCCCAGCCCCCCATAATAACTTTTCGTCAATTCGCCTAAAAAGCAAATTCGACACTGACCTCTCTTCTAGCGCATCTGCTCTAACTGATCCGGATAATTAGCAACCGACAAATGGCAACGAAAATGGACATCCTTACCCCGTTCTCCTGATGGACTGATTAACAACAGCAGCAAAAAAACTTCCACGAGTTCTTCGTCCCTACCTGTGTGAAGCAGCCGCGCAGAGGAAGCGTAGCAATCAGATCCAAAAATAGAATTAGATTGTATTTGTAATGTATTCAGGTACTGTGCGTTAGCTCGGTTCTCAGCTGACGTGATACCTAACGGCGAATACAGCTTAAACAAATAAAGTTAGAGAATAAAAAAAAAAATAAATTCTTCAACGCGTTCCCGGTCAACCAGTCAGTGATTTTCGATAGCGATCGATATAGATTCGTTTTGAACCGTTAGCGATCGCCATCGTTGGTCAAAGATCTATAAAGAATTATGAAGACTGGTTGGTCGGGTTGTGTATCGCACTCTTTCTGCTCGTGCCGCATGAGACGCGAGAAATGGTTGAGGTAATTAGGCTCACTCTTGGGTCATTTTTGATGACCATTCCTCCGCATCATCTATGCAGAACGGAATCGATGGTGATAAGCTTTTCCAATACAATGCATCTGGTATGAATTGGGTAAGTAAAACCTTATACGTATAGTACATTTGAATTTTTTACATCATGTATGATTGATGTACCGGTTTTCGGAAACTTTTATTGGTATTGATCCTATATTGATAATCTCCGAGACAAGTGATTGTTTTCGGGGTTTGAATTTCAATAAAAAACTTTCCAACTTTTTTTTTGCTTGCGAAGCTTTGTATTAGACGCATGATCACTAATTACCTGTGTGTATTATGTGCTTATTATCTTCTGCATCAATTTTGATGATGACAGACAAACAAGTTTTTTTTTAGTACAAATAAGTTTTGATGTAAGATGAAAGTAATGATTAAGGCCTATAATGGGTCATGTTTTTGGTCATATTTTTTTGTTTTTAATTCTCAGGTTAACTTTGTACGTTTCAATAGCATCAATGCATATACCGTTTTGACTCATATTCCGAACACTTAAGGCCAACAGTGACTTCAAATGCATCTGATAGGCACAAATTAGCTGATATTTGTGATAATTTTAATTCCTTCGCAAAGTCTAACCGTTAGCTGTTGGGTGTACTGATAAAAATGTTTATTTGAACTTGTTTAATATTGTTTTTACGTAAAAGTATGGAACAACATTTTGACTCAAATGCCGAACACTGCGTTCATTCTGTCTCATATTCCGAACACCTTGATTCAAATTCCGAACAGCACGAATAAATCGTATTCAAATGAATAATTTCGCAAATAAATTTATCTGAGCTAGTTCTACTGGTCTCGAACTAGAGAATCATTGCTACTTCAGAGCAATAAAATAGATTGGAAGACGTTAAAATTGAATTGCAATTGATCGCCATTTCCATGTAATTTGATGACATATTTCAGCGAAACATTTCAACCACATCGCCATACAAAAACCGAGTGTTCGGAATATGAGTCTGTTCGGAATTTGAGACAAAACGGTATTTTGCCATTGAAATGTTCAAAACAATTGTTATGAGATGATCGAAAATTTGCATTGTTGGTCGGCTGCAGGTGCTGTTAATTCAGGTAATAGTGTACCGCCACGTGGTGTTGATGTGCCTGGAAAAAAATTGGAAGGCGATATCATTTCCAAACCATCAACAACATCTGTCGTTCCAGATGGAACACTAAATAGTGAAAAATGGCATTTTCAAGTCCGACTTGAAAACGGCCAGTTCACTCCTGCATTAAAAGACGCTCTTTTGAGGGATCTGCATATTGTACATCCCAATAAAAATCAGACATGTTGAAGTAGAGTAGTGGCAGCCCCCTGGTAAGATGAGCAATCTTTGAGATGTGTCAGTACCTTGGATGATGATGACAGTTAACGATGACATTGTGCCTGAATATGTATGTGTATGTAAAAGACTGACGTAGCATAATTGTAAATGTGTGAAATGAGTGTTTATTATTATTGTAGTCCGCACTAGTCCGTAAGAAAGTAAAGTTGTTTTAAAACTTACATCCCGTGTAAATTTTTCTTTGCTGTTTATCACGCGAACCCCACGAAGGATGTTATCCGGTCAAACGGTAGTGTAACCGTGTCCGCTGCGTATGGGTTTCCATCAAGAAAGAGCGCTTCGCTCAATTTCCTCCTTTTTATCACCGAACTTAAGGTAACACACGATAAACTCATTGTGGCATCCAATCTATGTTCAAACTATCGTTGAATATAAAATATTTCTGTTTTATAACACATCGGTCATTCGGTGATCTATCGGATCATATGCTTGCTAACAACAGGCATGTTGATACACTTTCAGTTCATCTCTGTCCGGTAGAACGGGATTCATATCCCCAAAACTACAGAATTGATCATCATTAATGAAAAGCAAACAGTTGCACCTTAAGCACCGCCAACACATGTTCAATCGGAAGGATTTTGGTGCGCTCAAACTGACAAATCCTCCGTTGTGGTGAAATTTTATCCGTCGACGTGATGTCGGCAGAGCAATGACAGTTGGTTCGTTTAAAACTTCGCATCGGAAGTCCAACCGCCGAGCTCCAGATTGGTGCTGCGAAGTCAATACATGCCTGTATTCTGAACCTTCCTCTTCTTTTACTCCTAGTTTTAGGGGTTGTGGCCTTAGGTTTGGCGTTGTTTGGTTCATTCCAGACAACGAACTAAGCTACATTTGGCTTGTTGATAAACTTACCGCAATTAATGAAAAAGCCGGTGAATTAAAGTTTACTAGTGAGCCTTTTGCGGATCACCAAAATAAAACTTGCGTGAACATTCCTTGGGATCCCAAGGAAGGCCTACGTGAAGGAAATGTCTCGAAGAGAATAAATCCCAGAATCCCTTGATTTCAGCAGATCGCTGGAAAGTGTGGAAAACAAAAGCCGCAGATAGTAATAAATTGCTGTTTTGTAGTATTGATGATGCTGCCTTGAAAGCTTTGCGAAAGCAAAACTTTCGCTTGAACTACGGGTTCAATAAGGTGCAAACAAATTTACTTCAACAGAAGAAATCTGGTAAGCCTTCCAAAATGTAATTTGCATTTCCACTTTGTTTGCTTGAAGCTTTAATGTTGCGTAAATCTCTCGCAACCCTCCATTGAACTGCGTATTTTCGGCTTTGCAAAACTCATATTTTGCTTGCTTAATCCGTACGGCGGTTTATTTCAGAAATATCTACTAAAGATGTTCTGATAACTACAAACAACCCAAACCCCCTCTTTTTCCCTTTCCTTTCATGTCCATCCACCCACCTTTTCTTACTTCCAAACAGGTATATGATGGTAAATGGCTGTTTTTTTTCTGGCGAGGCACAAATCTCCCATTGGTAGGGGAACGTGCCCCTTGAGCCGATTTTCTGATACCTGACACCTGATAGCTCAAGCATGATTTGGTTCAGTAACATCGATTTTGCAGAAAAAATTGCCCAACGCTAGTCTAGGTAAGACACAAGCCTTGTACTTCAAAGGTACAAGGTTCAAGTCTGGGTCATGCGAAAACGATTATTTTAACGTCTTCTTTTTTCTTTTTCAAATTAAAACATATAACGTTGAATTCAAGGGATGTTTCTTTGATATTGCCAAGATTAAACAGTAGTGCAAATCCAAGTGCAGGACTATGTATTGATATAATGATGTTTATTCTTTATCGTTTAACATTGAAGTTAAACTAGTTTCAATAACTACTTGGCACCTCCATCCAGCGGGACGTGATGCGAAAGACGGCTTTGCCACCCACTTCGCTACATAAAATGCACCGTGATGCCAGATTAAAAAATGGCAAATAAAATTTTCGATGCTACCATAAAAATAAACGAGTATTTGAAGAGCTACTAGGAGGGGTGTTCTAACGAAACGTTCACTGATACATGCCCTGAATTACCAGCTACATACTCATTCGGTTCGGTAAAAATAACTGGATTTTGGAACTACCGAAAAAGTCAGTAAACTAAAAATAAATGTCAAAAATCGAAAAACAGAGATTTTTCACTGAAATATTACAGAGAGCTTTCTTTTTATATCATATATCGGTAAAAAATAAAACATGGTGAAATTTGCTTTTCAATTACGCGTGGCGACAGTTTTCATTTTACTGACTTTTTCGGTAGTTCCAGAACCCAGTAAAATTTTACCGACGCCAGTAATTTAATCTAAGTGTGTAGGAAGAGAATTTTTAGTAGGGTCGGTGTTCCCTCAGTGGACAGTCCCCTATAGTCGCACTAGTGGCTTTTTACGGCCGTTTTGCAATAAATCTTTTCAAAATATTTTTTGACATGCTATTAATCTAAGTACCATTTATACACAGCTTGATTTTTTTTTAAATGATCGAAATAATTAGTTTTGCTTAAAATTTGAGCTCCCTTGCGCCTATAGTTAACCTATTGTTCCTATAGTAGCACTACCGAGAGAAACTATTTTTTATTATACAAAATAATTGATGAAATAAGAGCTTTTTTTACATCAATCGAAAGCTTTTGATCCACACTGTGTAGGAAAAATATAAAAGTTTTGTAAAAATACGATTTTGATAAGTATTTTTCCAACGCCGTGATGCTAGTGCTACTATAGGAACAGGAATTAGAAATAGTGCTACTATAGGCACATGTATTCCTATAGTGGCACACGCGATAATAAATACAAACATTTGAGTTTTCGTAGTTTTCATATTTTTCCCACAAAACCAAGATAAAAAGCTTTCAGATGATGTAAAAATAATGACGCTAGCGTTATTTTTCGATTTTCTATGATTTTTTGTTCTTAGCTATGCGGCTATTGGTACATCGACCCTACGTCCTTAAAGTACCTTTTTCTTTTCAATTTTGAATTCCTCATACTAAACTTCAAGTCGTTTGCCGAGTAGCTAAACGATTTTTTTGAAATTTTGCGGGGTTTCGTTTGGGCTCATTTGCTACCATTTGTGGATATATGGTTTTTCGATTTCGAAAATTTGTCAAAATCGATACAGCCTAATGTCACACTGACATCGAACATAAGTCTTGCTTTTTTCAAAGCTTCAATATTAGGTATTTAGATTTTTTTTATTAAAGTGAACTAAATAATATTCTTGAGAAAACCCTTCCCGAAGAATGCCAGATTGGGTTCTCTTTTTCATAATGAATTGGAGTGGGGAAAATCCAAGAAAATATTTTTTTTCCATTTTTGATCTCTTCAGGTGACTTATAGTCAGAGTTTCCGACAAAACGCGACAGTATATTTTGTTTGCGATTTGGAAGAAAACCTTGATTCCCCAAATGGAGTTCAAGATCTCCTGCCTAAATCCTCCAAATTCGAAACAACTGAGCACGATAGGCGTCACTTTTCGTTTCCTCACTTGAATCAAAGTAGCATCATTTCTATGCAATTATCAGCGTTAACTATTTCACCCTCGGAAGAAAGTTGCTTCTTACATCCTTTCAAAAAATGTTCCTAGATTCTTAGTCTGGGTTTCCATCACAAGACATCTTCAAGAGTTTCCCTTAGCAAATTCTTCGAAAATCCATCCAGGGATTTCTTCGGAAATTTCATCAAAGACCATTTTGGATATATTTCTAAGAATCATTTGACAGATGCTTCGAGGTATTTCTTCGTTGTAATGGAAGCTTCCTTACAGATCTGAGTCGTTCGTATAGAGTTATATACGCAACCACTTTCGTTTTTCATGGTCGCACACAAAGTGCATCCCTTCAATTCTTCAAGCGAAACCAAGTTTACCTATAGGTACATCAAAAGAAATTATGTACATGCATCTTGGCATATAAAAGCTGAACCCTATACTGTCCGCCACTGTGCATTCTCCGATTGCAGGAAATACTGCAACCACACTTGGGAGTAAGAAGCAGTAACCCAACCGAGGAGGACGAGGCGCGAAGAAGCGATGGACGCGGAGGATGGCACCCAATACAATTACTCTACTGTAATACATAACTGCACGTGCCAAACGAACTGTAGCTATATGCATAGAGATGAGCGAGAAAATCCTGACTGCGAACAACCAGCGCTGCATGGCATCTGTTACGTTTTAAATTTGTTTTTATAGCATTTGATAGGACGCGGTAGACGGCGTTGGGATAGTGCAGCGCAAGGCCGTCCCGTATTGCTTTTTACAGAAACTTTTCTCAAATCCGTTCTACGAAGCCCATTCCGGATCCGATCCTTTTACTATGGGTAACTCGACCTCCCAGAGCCGTGACTGCGACATGTCCATCGCCCCATGTTTGTTTCTAGGACACTGAAACATCCACTTACGTGGTTTTTATTTGTATAACATTCATTTAGTAATTTCATTTACATAACACTACTCCGTGATTGATCGGGACTCGTCAGAACAAATCGATAGGGGATGGGACATTCAGCTTATTTAGCAGATCTTATATTATTATCAATAACGATGTCGACCAAGTCCTTACAGTCAGTTGGGATTGTTAGTGGGTAATAATGGTTGCTCCTAGAGGTCGAGTGCTCCGTGAAGCCCAAGCAGGACAGTTTGGCGTCGTCCGATAGATTTTGCTCACGATTTCGCGCGTGTTTGCGTCGCTGGAGATTTTTTTTCTGTTTCGGAGCGTCTTGCTGGGTAGTGCTTCGTGAAGCCCATGCAGGACAGTTCGGTTTTGCGTCGTCCGATAAATTTTGCTCACGGTTTCGCGCGTTTTTTTGTCGCCGGATTTTTTTTACGCGTATCGTTATTTTATACAATCCGATGAGTCTAGAGAGATCGGTTTTGCTTTTTACTGGCTATTGAGCAAAAATATTACTGCACAATCGACAAGCATTTCGCGAAATACTATTTATACTATAAATAAACTATTGTTTTCTCTTTTGATTGCCGGCATTCAAAAGATTAAATTGAAAACACTTAAACAACAAATGTTTATGGTCTATCGTCAGCTTTCTAGGCGAATCCTGACAATATACCTTCCCCATCCTCCAACTCCGTAGCACTTATGAGAGTGTCGCTGAGTCGGTGGCCTCTCATTAAGTAAAAGCTACATCAACATTTCCTTATTCTATCCCAAGTTACGGTAAAGATGGGCGTGGCCGGGAATAGTGATATTCATGCTTTTAGTATTCTTGTTTATGATTTGAACAAGGTATACTCCCCTGCCTTGTTCCTGAAAGTAGCCAGGATGAGATTAATAAAAAGAAACATGAATGTTGCTAGTATCCAATCTACGAAGTATACCGTAACTACGCTAACGCTTACGCTAACGCTACGCTAATAATGGTTGCTCCTAGAGGTCGAGAATACCTCTGCATAAACTACTATTACGTATCTCCGATCTATTACGTAAATGGAAGTTTCACTATAGTGGGACATTATTGTGTTTGTATAGCGTGCAGCGTAAACACCTCGTTTTGCACCGGAGCTCCCTCCCTCTCTTCACAGGGGACAGAATTGGTCAGCGTTGATTTTCCTCCGGAGGTGGCTACCGGATGGTGGAGACACATTTGACTGTATTTGTCTCGGGTTACATCACCCCGAGATTGTCCGGTCCCGTGTTTTGCACTGATCTCCTCGCACTTTTCACAGTTCCGCTGTGCGACATATAGCGGATCGATACGGGATGCATCCCACTTTCAGGTCCCTTAGACATTCATTGCTAGGTAGAAGGGACATGTCTATGCAATGCATATAACGTTGATAGCTGCTGGAGGCTTATTACTTTATAAAGCCTTCGTCGTCAGTCGCATCCAGAACATATGCATTTGGCTATGGCCCAGATTCACACCCACCAGCTAGAGTTGTGTGTCGCATGTATCGCTGGGTGGTAAAGAATGGGACACTTAAATGCATTTTAATTACATCGGTACACCCGTGACTGACTGAGGCTGGATTCTGTACGAGGACGTCAGGATCCCCTTTATTCTGGGCACAGCTCAACCCGGCCCAGGGATAGAGTTCTTTCGCTTTCCCCGAAGTTTTCCGTTTTTTTACAACGGCCCCAATTGTGATATGCCATTTGTGTCAAGTCAGGAGAAAGTTTTATTGCTGCAATGGCCTCAATTTTTCTCCAGGCTAGCTCACAACTTCTTCAAAGTCTTCGGGTGATTTATGAGTGAATGGGGCACGCGAAAATAATGGACGCTTTTGCTAGCAGCAGAAAGTTACAGCCGAACCCATTAGCTGCGCGAGCTGGAATGGTGCTGCCGTGCTGGCCGATCTGGTGTCTGGTTCCATTATCTACGTAAATGGAAGTGGCGTCCGAATTCAGTTTTTTTTCTTAATTGGTTTTTCATCTGCCATTGGATGTAACGATGCATCGGGGTGTTTCCAACCAGATTTTTTATTTTTTTCATACTTACATTACATGAGCCAATTTTGTTTGTTTATTTCAACACTTCAGTTTTCGACTAACGAATCTATACAGCCCATTAATGCATATTTGCCACATTCGACATTTTTGACAATTTCGAGTTTATACCGTGGAGAGTCATTAAGGCGAAGTAGGCCGTCATTAAAATTTGTACGCGTCGTTGATGATTGTTGCTAATTCATCTCTCGATTTAGAATCAAAGAAAATCAGTTGGTTTTGCACTGACACAGCTGAAAAAGTATCAGCATACTTTATGCATGTTAGCGCGTATAGTGATACTTTTACAAGTCAATATAAACTATCAAGACTGAGTTTTATCACTTTGAAATGCAAGCTGCAAAGTCAAAACGAATGACGGGCTACTTAGCCTTAAATGATAAACACTTTCGATTTATTTACTGAAATCTGTGAGATTTTTTTCTAGAAAATTATAAAAAAATACCAAGTTGTTTTGTCACATTGGTAATTTAACCGCATAAGCCACATTGAGATTATACATGAGCCTCGTAATATAGTAGCAATGAAATTTTCATCAGAATTATTTTCTGACTATCCACCCAATATGAAATATTAGTTGTACAAAAATGGTACAAAATGGGTGTGGTGGCAGCAGTGCATGATAAAATCCATCTCGAGAAGCTCCAAACCTGGAGGACACTATTGCTATAGGATGTTCGGAGATTTTTTTTCATGCCAGTGAAATAAAACACCTACCCCCAGTGGTAAATAAGGGAGAAAAATGGGTTTTATCATCGCTCTCTATTTGGGGCTCTCTATCGTGCTATTTATCAAACTTGCTACAACTTGCGAAACATTGTCGATCATGGACCGCTACAGATGGGATGTTTTTCTTCGCTTGCTTTGATCATGCTTCTAAATCAAATGAACACGAATTCTGTAATTCCTGCATCAGCTATAAGGTTGAAATGACATTTCGTAGAATGGACATTTAGTCTCAAACGAATATTTATGATCAATTGCACTCTAAAGGATAACTCAAGGAATGTGGGGATGCCACTTCACCGACAAACCATATTAAACAGCCCATGATCTGTATGTGGTGTACATAATTCGAATCTATGACAAAAGATCTAGAGATAAAAGATCAAAAGGACAGAAGGTCGAAGAACAAGAAAATAAGGGACAAAAGGTCGAAAGTTTTTTTTTCAAAGAAGGAAACATTTTCTACCGAGCAAATCATTTTGTCCGTAAACCACAGAATTCACAGACATTGCTCTTGGCCTCAGACTCTTTTCTCCCCGTATCTACCTGATGGTATTACTTCGGGAACAGACTAATTACCCAAGTAACACAACTTGTTTTATAAATGTTTAAAATACTTGATTCATACAAATTGGTATGTTTTGTGGTGAATATGGATAACTTTATTTTGTACACTTATATCACCGAAACAGCGCAAAAAATGGCGGCTTATAAAACATGTTTCATGTCTTAGAAGATGTTTCCCAATACATCATTAGAACATACAATTATGTGTTAAAGATGTATTACATAGCATCACTAATCCTTACTTGTTATATTGAAGCTAACAAGTATTGTTTACAAATTACATCTATTTTTGTTTTGATAGCATCAGTTCAAAACAAAATCAAAATAATGAAAGTGAATGTTTTTTCCTCTTCACGAATTGCTCATGGTGATTATTTACTTTTCTTCTGTTGATTTCCAATAGTGTACTCAAACTGTGTGTGGCTCCAGATTTATTGTGAAATGCACAATTTTATTAATTGTAAATTCATGCGCCTCACATGAAATGGAAAAACAAAACAAACTATCCTAAAAATATGTGTGCCATCATAAAATTTTTCAGCGGATCAATTCCCAATATCAGAAGCACAATATGGCGTCTTCCTCATGAAGCCTGCAGTGCCGTCAAAAAATGTTCGGATGTTTATCGTTTAAATATTCTAAACTTTCTATGAAAATTTGCCTACTAAGTAATATCCACATTAATATCAATCGAACTACCCTGAATAACACACTACTTGTGGATAATCACAATATGTTTATTGTCCTCACTTCTTAAATTAACATTTGGACAGCATAAATCAAACGACTTTACATACTGTGCCGTGGAAAATTTTTGGACCGTCAATGTTGCCCGGCAAATTTTTACTTTGCATTCCGTGCCACATGGCAACTGAAGCGCTTGTATAGTTTGTTTGAACAACGTGTTTAAGACGTAACATTAACATGCATAAATCTCAAACCATCAAGTTGGCGCAAACAGGTGTTCATAATGCGCTACTGACGTTTTACTCAGCATCTGATTTTCAAGAAATGTAATGAAGTCATATACTTGTAAAATCAACGTATTCAATACGCATCAGAAACATATGTTTTTTTTTATTGAACGTTGTGAGGCAACTTGTAATCATCAAACCTTACAATGACTATATTTCACCACAAGATGTTTTTCAATAGGATTATAATACTGTTGTTACACATCATATGTCAATCTCGAATAGCATCGAATGCAATCGCT
The DNA here is from genome assembly GCF_002204515.2 of Aedes aegypti. NCBI lineage: Eukaryota > Metazoa > Arthropoda > Insecta > Diptera > Culicidae > Aedes > Aedes aegypti. The sequence continues at coordinate 120,445,031 of NC_035107.1, forward strand.
GTAGCTTAGCTGTGATGACGATGGACTTCAAAGAATAACAGAGCATGTGCTACTGTATAGAATGCTTGCATTTATATTGGTGAACAATCTCGGCTCCACTATGCATTACTTGGTGGTGTAGTGATAAGGTGTTGACTTCTGAATCCAAAGGTCACGTGTTCGAGACCAGGTGAAAACTTTTTTTTAAATTTTCCTCAATTTTTTGTGGCATCGTATGTCTGATTGTTAAAGTGTGGAAAAGTCGTGCGAAGTGCATAGGTAGCCTTTGATGGGTGTAAAATGGCTTGTAAAATTTATACCAGCTGAAAATTGTCTTTTTGTCACCTTAAAAATTAAGATTCAAAACTGTGATCGGCATACGAGAGTTGGTTAGAATGGCCCGGGTCAATATGAACAACTTGCCTGATGTTAATGCATCTTCATGGTGTTCGAATGTTATTAAAAACTAGTTCAAAATACTTTTTAGCGCATACGTTTTGATAACGTAAACATGTGCGGTTTAAATCTTAATAAAGTTATATTAGCGCTCATGAAGCTATAATAATACCAAAACAGTTTGTTTTATTTCGAATTCATGATCTTGCATGACATGTTTTTCGAATACTGTACTATAGCTCATATATAACACAAGATGTTATATAATACTCAAATAGAGCTTCAATATAACAATATATCGTTAATGCTGCACAAAAAGATGTATTTGGTGTTACTTGGGTAAGGGTAGGATCAAGGATATGTTGTTAGTTAAACCCCCTACCCACGGAAAAAATAACGTTTTTAATTTCGTTGAAATTGAAAAGCCAATACAACATCAACAAGAAACGACTGAAGCACAAATAACTAAATAGACTCTAACAAAAACATCATTGACTTACAACAAGATTAAATTTAATCCATATATTTTCTGTTATTCGATATTTTTGCCCCATTTTTGTTACAAGTTCTCAAATACTCTTCCATTTTAACAACCTGTGTCGATTTTGATTATTACTCGTCTGATTCCTGAGACATCCCGAAATATCTTGGGGGACCGACAGCTAACCCACGTAAATATTTCAAGATATGAAATTTTCTCATGTTCTGTTATTCACTTTACAAAACAATTGGTACTTTGATAAGAGTCGTTCCATAAAAGAATTTCATTTCAAATCGGTCTGTCATAAACCATTTTAGACCACTTTGCATTGAATTTTGCACATGTTTTCGGTATGGTATAATAAGTATTTTGCATAGGTAAATCGATTATTTTGACTCAAAAATAACTTTTGTAAATGACCTATGAATTTTGCATGAAATTTATTTGAAAAATTCTAGCTTTTAAAACTGTTGATTTTAGGGAAAAATGTTTTCTGAAGAAAATGTAGTAAACTGTTTGAACTATAATTAAAAAAATACGCTGAAAAAATACTTTATGTTTTATCATGGAAAATAAAAAAAAAAACTTGAATTACACAAGAACTTCATATTTAATATTTTTTAATTTTAACCATAGATTCTTGATAGGAAACAGATCTTTAGGACAAAGTTTCATGATGGAGAAATTTTTAATAAAAAAGTTTTCCTAAGAACAATTTGAAGTCGAATTTCAAATTTTATATAAAAAATAAAATGAGCGATTTTCATTAGTTATTCGCGATTCTACACCAATAACAATCAAGGGTGGAGGGCGGCTGTCAACTGGGAGTAAAATTGAAAAGCCGCCAACCTAAGTCCAGATTCCACATAAAAATTTACACATATCAAGCGTGTGCTACAATAAGGGAGTAAGTCGCATGATCGATTTCTCTTCATCGATCCTCTCTTCTGTGAATAAAAGTGACATGATGCGGGTTTTTTAGTTTTTTTTTCACCTTAAGACGCAAGACTGCATCGCTGCCTAGAGTCCTGAAGTGAAAAAATGCTAACAAATCCGCTTCTTGTCACCTTTATTCACAGAAGAGAGGATCGATGAAGAAAAATTTACTTACGCCCTTATTCTAGCACACGCTTGAATATGCTTGGTTTATGCTGAAAAAAAATTTCAATAATTTAAAATGGATTTAAAAAATAGCCATAGTTTTATTTGGATATTTTTTCTAAAGATAGGTAATTGTGTTTGCTGTCAACTAAGGAAAATATGATAATACGGAGTATGTTTTTTGATATTTGATATTGCAAAATACAGTATGAAAGGTTTAGCAGTTCTGGACGTAGGAAGGAAAAGAGGGTTTGAAAAAGGGATTTTTTATGTATGCTGATCACATATTTTTTCTTTTCAAGCCCCCTAATGTTCCTAGAATAATTTATAGCTACGCCACTGCATCGTACAAATAAAACAACGAAAAGAGATAATATTCAAGTTACATTATCGCAGATTTCAATTTTTTTTAAGTTATTCGATTATCCGGAGTGAAATAGAAATCGATACTCCGGATAATCGAGTCCGATCTGTATTATTATCGGGTATCGGTTCGATATCGATGATATTATTACGGTTGTTTAGAAACTTTTCCAGTTTGCGGTAGCCGCAGAGTTCTACCGCAGCTGTCAAAGTTCTACCGCAGGCTTCGAAATCATTCCATCATTGAAGCAAAAATTCAATCATAGTATGCTTGAAAGCGAAAACGCTATGAAAAATAGCAACAAACAACAATCATCAAGACGGTATCCAAGGTATCATTGAAGCCTACTGATAATTTACCAGTGCAAATCAGTGATGTGACAGCTGCGGTAGCTTTTCGTTGAACCGTGAAACGGTAAGTTTTCCTTAAAATTGCAATATATCCGATATATCACTTAAACCGATATTGAAGAAATATGAAAAACCATCTTTTTTTTTGTCTCAAATTTTGTAACATTTTCCCTCGGTAATGGATAAAACAATAAAAGAATAAAAAGTCTCATATGGATTTTTTTTGTATTCTAAGAGAGTGCTGCTAACTTCGAATATAATATAACGAGAAACGTATCATGAGCCCTTTTTATATAAAATTCTCGATCATTTAGACACAATTGGCTTACTTATTAAGCATCCTTTAAATCTGATGTGATTGTGACTTTCACTTGTTTAGTTTTGTTTGAACATGTTTGAAAAGCTTTTCTTCTTCAATAGTGCCCATCCCGCGATGTATGTACGATTGGTAGTAAATACAATTTAAAAATATCCAAATAAACAATGGTCATTTTATTTAAATCGACTTTTAATTTTGAAAATCATAGTTTTTCTTCGGTATAGACCACAAATGTGTTTTTTATGGAATTCTCGATAATTTAAAGTTAACTGATTAGACCAACTTGACTTGCTTATTGAGCTTCATTGATTTCTGAGATATTTGTGACTGTCACTTGTTTAGTTTTGTTTAAAAATGACATGCTAAAAAATATTCAAGACAAGAAAAAGTTATTGTTAGAAACTACTTTTTTTTCTTAAAAGTGTCTATTTTGCGATGTATGGACGGTTGGTAGTAATTACCTATCTCGTGACAAAATTTAATTAACATTAAAAATTATCATTTCTTTTAAATCGATATTTAATTTTGAAAATCGATTTTTTTCAGTGTAGGTCACAAATCAGTGGATACGAGTAACTGACACTGAAAGAGACTGCAAGTGGTAGTTGAAATACGCGTATCTGTCAAAGATAAGCATTTAGTGCGGAACTAAAAGGTACAAGGTACTCCAATCTACTTTGTAGTTTCTCTATTAAGATGCTTCTCAGAGGATTCGAACACATTTAAAAGAAGCACAAATGAGTTTTTTTTTCAGTATTTTTATTCAAAAATTTTAGACAATCATCAACAAGTCATCCATTCAACACTTTTTTTTGTAGGGAATGCCATTTTTCGATAAATTTATTTGAAAAAGAAATGGGTAAGAAAATTTGACCCTTTCCAAAAGACAGTCCAGAAAAAATTTGAAAAAAAAAAACTGAAAAGTGGCTTCTTTAGTCGTGGTCTACAAATCCACTAAAAATCATTGAAAACTGCCATCGTACACTGAAACAAGCGTTGAAGTAATGAGAACCATGAACGTGTTTTTAAATTTACTATTCCAACCACGATTGAGCCATCATGAACGCTTTTTATTTGCGTTTTGTTTCCTCTCAACCCAACCGCATCGATAGCCGAGCGGTAAGCGTTCGCGCTTGATAATCGCCAGACCCTCGGTTTGATTCTGGTCTGCTGCAAGTTTTTAACCATGATACAGTAATATTTACTATACAAATGGTGCCATGGTAAAATTGAATGCACAAAATATTCCAAATGAATGCGAATTTAGTCTGCACAAATAAAGTGGCGTTGTGTATTTAATTTGACCCTCTGATATAGTATTTTCAACCGCAACGCTGTTCTCAGTGTATATTCGAGTTGGCTCTAAATGTGCCTATAGGCCCTATTTTGTATGTCGAGTCTACGTTCGGTTAAATGAGCCGTTATTAAAAATCACTCTGGATTTAATCCCAGGTCCCCTGTCAATTGACGCCGATCAGCTGTTTCGAAACGTCTCGTAAAATGGCTTATAGCTGAAGCAACACTGCATAGTGGTTCCACTTGTTTCACGAATCGGTCATTACATCAATATCAGCTCTAAGATGTCACATTTCGCTCTAAAATGTACTTAAAGTGATCGACATACAACTGATTTATCGGTCTGTAGTTTAAATTGTTTGAATAATCAATTAGTTCACGCAGAATGCAAAAAAAAATCTTGATTTTTCCACGTATTTTAGGAACATGGAAATCTACTCCACCATTCATGGCCTTACCATAAATATGCTGTGTGTATTTGTGAGTTGTTTAAAATTTACGTTTTCAAACTCTTGAGATTATAATTAATTCATGCAAAAGTGCAAAATACGACAACTTATTTTTGGATTTCTGTCCTATAGGCGGTACCACTGTGCACTGCCATGCTTTGAATCGTTGAATAAAAGAGTCAATGTCAATAGATTACCTTGTTTTGCTCTAGTTCACAGTTGATCATCAGAAGTTTTCTCATTTTATTTTGTATGGGGAAAGGCATCTAACTTGAAATATCTTGTGAATGAAAGCTTTAATCGAAAATATATTTGGTAGGCATAATAGCCATCATCACGCACTACCGGCACCAAATATTTTTTCGAAAATAGTTCCCGATTTTGAGAAATAATTCGTTACATGCATTTCGCCATACAAATATTTTTCGGGTTACTTTTTAGTTACATACGATTTTTCGTACATAGACACTAGCGCATGTGCGTTACGGTGTGGCGAATAGCGAATCAGGGCATGCATGTAACCCATTAATAATCATTCACATCGTAAGGTGACTCTTCACCAAATTTATCACTGTTTCGATTGTTTCAGCAATTTAAGGTGAAGGTTGTCTAACATTTTGAACTGATTTCCAAGATTGACAGGGTTGGTGGTCTAATGGCTACTGCTTCTGCTTCATGAGCAGAAGGTCATGGATTCAATCTTTGGCCCGTCTCTCGTACATAGTAGTTGTATCTATACTCTGCTTCTAGCTTCCACTCTTAATTTATCACACATAAACTATTCCTTCATAGTAATCGCTAGAGCCAGAGACACAGAAGAAACTGTTTCCTTACGCCCCCATTCTTCCATCGTCATAGCACACATTTCCTTACGCCTGATACATAGGCAGACAGCTAACCAAAGGCAAGCCTCTCTGCCATAATTACCTTAACCCTATACCTTCCCGCATGACCTGGCGTAGATACAGGGGTATATCCGATCTACTGTGGGCCGGTTTTTAAAATGCAATATCATTTCCCCCTTCTACTCAGCGATTTACATTCCGACGTGGCAGAAGCCATTGTTGATTAAAAAATGAAAATCACAGAGCTTATACACTAAGGTAACTGTTAGTTCCAAGCATTCATCTGCACGCAACAAAATTGTGCAGTAAAAACTACCATTTAAGGGGGTTAACTTAAACGCTCGCACCGGCAATGTTCAGCAGACCCTTGGTGTGGTTGGTTCCTTATGTAAGGTCAACTGGTCTGGCGTTACTGGAGTAGCAATTATGGGCGGCCAGTCAAGCTCAAACTCAATTTGAACTGATTTCCAGGATAGTTTTGAATTATCTTGCAGTGCACATGTAGAGGTTCCGTGGCACATAGTTTGGGAAATACTGATCATTCTGATCGCGGTTGGTCCTTTTCGGCTGCCTTCATAAATCTGAATCTCACGAGCAGCGAGCAACTTCATTACGTAACACTTCGACAGCTACAGCCTGCGCTATTCAGCAGGTTAACTTGCTCGGAAAAACAGCTAGGTCTCTCCCGCAAAGTAAAAGGCCCATCATTCTACCCCGTCGCGTCACGTGTTTCATCCTGGCAGTGTTACAGTGCTTGCCTATATCTGTTTGCCAAACAGTTGACTCTTCTCATACCCTCATGCTCTGCCCAGGGAGGGTAGCGCTCTCTAATGGTTGAGAGCGTGGCAAGAAGCGATAATATAATACACACCACACGCCAAAAGCCATTGTCAAGGTCATGTCTGACCTACTTCTCCAGTTTTCCCATGGATGCGTTTCCGCTCATAGTCTTCGTCCTCGTCGTCACCGTCGTGCGAGATTGGCTGCAATAAGGACTCATTTATATACCACAGAGGGAGAGTGAGAACCCACAGTCAGTGCAGCACTCATCCCGAGTGGGGACACTCAAAAGCACTCAAGTTTTCACTCCATTAGAAGGCTCTGGCAAGCAGTAAAAGCAATCCTTTCTACGGTTGTAGTTGTGATGCAGTTTGGACGGTTTGAAAGTGCATCCATGACTCTGGATGTGTTTTATGTAGACAGCCCTCCCCCTTTGATGACGACGACGACGACGGCTTGGCACCAGTCAGTGAGAGAACGGAGTGAAGAGAGCTGAGCGAGCGACAGTAAGTGCATTCGGGTGCAGCGCTTCGCCATGGGGTATGCACCGAGGCCACTAGTGGAGGCACGTGGGTCGTTTTGGGCGTTCGGTGTTTTGGTGGCACTAACGGTTTGTTGGGTAGTTCTATCTCGCTCCCACAAAAATGGGCTGGAAATGTTTATTTTCTGTCCTCCGCCTCCCTTCAGACTGTGGCCTGCAAGTGCATAATGTGGGAGGTATATTTGTGCTGCTCGAGGCGGGCTTGCATTGTGCATATAAAGGATGTAGACGTCAAAATTTGAGACCGTTCTGTTGGATATAAGGTATGAAATAGGCTTGTTGTACAGAAAGGTGCGACTTCATTTTCGAAAAACACTAAAATCAAAAAATCGTAAGCTCCATTGAATTTGAATCACATAAAAAAAGAAACGTTGAAGTTTGAGACAAAAACATTAATATTTGGAGGTGTTGCAAGGGGTTTAAATGTGAATTTTCAAGCTATAATCTATGACATTCAATGATGTATACATACCCTTGATATTTTTCAATCTACATATTTTGAATCTTTTAGCTCTTTTTAAAAAAATGTATGTCGGAAACTATAACTAAGGCACCGTCCACAAATTACGCAACGCTGTAGGGAGAGTGGGGAGTACGCTCAAGCCTTAGGGCTCAAACATTTTTTGTTCATACAGAAAACGTTACGGTGGAGGAGGGAAGGGATCAAACATTTCCAATTTTAGCGTTACGTAATAAATGAACGCCATCTAATATTGTTTCATAGTAGCTTTATCAAATTTTCTTATCATTTCACGAAAAAATAAACTTTTTTGACCAATACTTCATGAATAATCAACCGATTACACATAGTTTTACATGCTTTTAAAATAAATTCGATTGTTTTCATCACCGTTTGAAATTTCATCGCTCAAATTCAAAAAAAATAGAAAATCACGCGTTCAGTATCATAAGGGCGTATCAGCAGTGATCGATTTCTCTTCATTGATAAGAAAGTTATGAAACTTATTATGAAATATTTATATAACATTTTCTAGGCAACAATTGTCGAAGGAATTGAGCGTAGGAATTAAAAATTATCACAAGGGTTGTCATCAGTGAATCAATTGTCAACCAACACGCGGAAACAAAGACATTGTTCTCTCCTAAAGACTGGAACGTGCAAAAGCGGTACGATTCATATAAAATGTTGAACATTTTCATACAAAAAGCGTCACAGATGGGGAATGAACCTGAAATTTTCAATTTTAGCGTTACGAAATAATTGGATACTGCAGACATGTCTATGGTAAATCATATAAAAACCTTTCAAATGGGTAAAAAGAAACATGATACTGATTAGTGGGATCAGATTAAATTCGGTTCTATCCCGTTAGGCCGAAAATTGCCGATAGTTCTAGTGAACCGTGAGATTGAATTGGGCAATTAACCGAGATGAGCCAGCCCCGGGCTGCAAATCTCGTTAATAAAGATAATAATAATAATAATAATAATAATAATGCATTACTTAGAAGCCGCCGAATGAATTTTCAGGTCGAATAAATTGTTAGTTGTTAGATCAGGATATATTGCATTACCTAGAAGCCAACAACATCCGCTGTGAAACATAACTAGAAAGAATAACCTTTGATTAACAGAAGGAAAAACACTCATGAATGTATTATCCATTTGATATAGTAGTAAATGATCAAGTGTTATTTCGGTCTAACGACCTTTTCGGCCTAACGGCATTCAGCCTAATGGTCTTCGGCCTAACGACATTCGGCCTAACGGCATTCGGCCTAATGGCCTTCGGCCTAACGACATTCGGCCTAACGACCTACACTCCCAGGAATATGTGAGAATCCTTTCAGTGAAATTGTGTTTGACCAATAAAGCCTTTTTTAGCCTCAGATGTGATAAATTGGATGTAAGGGAATCTTTAGCAATTTTCAAGGAAACACTAAAAGTTTCTTGAAAGTTTTTTTTATAAGGAATTGTCTAGGGAGCATGCAATATAAGCAAATGACGGACAACAATGTCAATCGTGTATTATTTTAAGTATTGAAATATATGTCCTTATTTGTGGCTTTACATTGATGCTTTCTTCATTTATATTTTCAAACTTTTTATGTTTGATTTTCTACGGGTCGATGTACGCGTCTAGTCTTAAACATTTTTGATTGATGCAAATATTTTACAGAATTCTACAAACGTAGGGCACAGATCATTAATATCCTATTCCACTGTACAATAAAGTGACTTTCAGGGAAGTTTACCTTTTTGAAATCAATGGTAAATCTATAAGCACCATTTTTTTCAAACTTGAATTTATGAAAAGTTTGTAGGACATCAAACATGTTAAAAGTTAAAGCTAGTATGAGTTAAAAGTATTTTTCTAAATTTGCGACCTCATTTTGCTAAAAACTGAACTTTGTTTCATCATAACTTCATGAATGCTCAACCGATTTCAAATCCTTTCACATGTTTTTGAAGACAATCAAAAACTAATAAAAAACTTCCAACGCGTTAATGCAGTGGGCATTTTGCCCTGTGAATGAAAAAACACACTAGACAATGGACTAGGATGCAACATTCCTCACGAAAAGCTTGGTGACAATAACCGCCGAGCTATGATGCCCACAGATTTAATTGTTTTATTGTGTGAATAGAACCTATTGTTAAAACATTACACGGGTGCAGGCTGTTAGGCCAAATGCCGTTAGGCCGAATGTCATTAAGCCAAAAGGGTCGTCGGGCTGAAAAGGTCGCTAGTCATGAGTGTTCTTTCTTTTAATCAAAGGCTGTTCTTACTAGTTCTAGTTTCACAGCGGATATTGCGGGCTTCTAGGTCATACAAAATTCGACCTAAAAATCCATCCGATGGCTCCTAGGTGAATTATCCTAACCTAACCCCGTTAGTTGCCCATTTGACCGTACGGATCATTAGAACTATCATTTTCGGCCTAATGACCCTTTCGGCCTAACGACCCTTTAGGCCTAACGGCATTCGGCCTTACGACATTCGGTCTAATGGTATTCGGCCTAACGGGATAGAACCATATGCCTCGCAATTCAGAACTGTTGGCCAGGCCTGTTCTAGAGACTTCATTGAAGAAACTTCTGGGAGAAAGCCTCGAAGTAATCCCAAAATAAATTTCAGTTGGAATCGCGGGAATCTCTTGTGAGCATTACCGTAAGTATTACTGAAGAAGTTGCATCTTACAAGCATTTCATAGTGGAATAAGTGGAGGAATTCTAAAGACATGTATCGGAATATCCATGTAAAAATCCATAGGGAATGGTTGGAGAGTGACTTTTGAGAGAATTTCTTCCAGAAAGAATCACCTACAATCCTGCACAAATTTATTGGAAAAGTTCTTTAGGAAATTACCAGAAGATTTCTCAGAAGTTATTCTAAAATAATGTAAAGTAACAATAAAGTAATTCTAATTCCTGACGAAACCATTCTGAAACAAACCTTAAAAGATTTAGAAGAATCCATGAAGAAACTACTGAAATAATCTATTGAAAATTTACCAGAGTAACCTATTTTAAATTAGATCGTAATATTGAATTCCTTGGAAAATTCAAAAAGAAATCAAAGGAACATTCTCTGCAGAATCTATGGAGAAAATCCTGGAGAAATACGAAGCATATTAATATCTGGATAAATCCTTAAACGAATGTATGGAGAAGTCCCTTAACAAGTTTTTGGACAAGGGCTTGGGGAAATTGCAATAGAAAACCAGAGAAAAAAACGATGTTTAGAGATCTCTAGAGACTCATCTTAGGTTTCCAGAAGAACCTCTAAAGGATTTTTATTTGAAGGAATGCGTGAAGAATTCCCAGAAATAATTACTAGAATTTCTGAAAAGATCACATTAAGAATGGCAAGAATACCTGGAATCAGGGACGAATTAAGTCATGCTCACTATACTCAATTCACTGACATTTATGCCACCATCAAAGTGACCACACCACCACCAATATGATTGTATCGTTAATTCGGGTGAAATTGATTAGTAGGGTGAAATTGATCACTGTGTCACACGATTTTATTTCCCTCTAATAGAGCACAGAAACCAATGAAACCTATGTAAATGAACGATGTTTGTCTTAACTATTGTCAAATTGCATGTTGTGAAGCTTTTTGTGTTGAGGAATGTTTATTTCTATGAAAAAAATAGGAAATTTCATCATCGTGTTCTGTGTGGTATTGGCAGACATCAATAAACTTATAGTTTTCAACAAGGATTTGGACATGGTGTCAACCTGAAAATTTGTAAGGATGCTTGAAATATATCCCTAAAACAAATTTTATCATCAAAATTCGTACCGATTTGTTCAATTTGTTGTAATAATTGAATTTTTGTATAGATATCATCAAATTCCTTCGGAAATTGCCTACATTTAGGCGTTTTCTGCGGTATAGCTGAAAATTAATTGTTTATTATTTCCATAAATTTTGCATTGTTAAGAATTTGGCAAGCATATTTGGATTCAGAAGGCTCAAATTAAATAAGTAAAGTTGTTTTCAAAACTAACAATAATTGTTTTGACAGGTGATCAATTTCACCCCGACATGGAATTCCTTGATTTTTTATTTTAGAGACGATTTTCAGCACTAAAATCAAAACTGTATGAAATTTGAGTATATAAACCAATGAAGATCACCGTCGTACTTGTTTTCCTGCATTAAGTTGTTTGGAATTGGCAACATCATGAAAAACAGACATGGAAAACAGTGAAAAGTGATCAATTTCTCCCGAAATTACGGTACCAATGAAGATGGCACAAGAATAGATGAAGAAAACAAACAACGATGCCCGTATGTCGTTGTTGTTTTTGATTATCAGAACCAGAAGAGTGTCAGTTTTAGAAAATTGATTATCAATGAGGTTCATAATAATTGAAAAGTATGCTGCTATAGAGTAAAGTGGGGCAAACGTTCGAGTGGGGTAAGAGTTTCTTTTTATGATTTCTAGCTCAATTCAAAGCAAATCTTATAAATGTCATAGTGGTTTGGATGCTATTAAAGTAAGAGACTTTCAATCCAAATATCATAAAAGTCGATTGAAATTTGGGAAAGTTACGGCTATTTGTTGATTTTCGACGTGAATATTGTAATTTTTGATCAAACTTTCGTTGCATGGAACGAATTGAAGATTAAATCTTGTTCAATATTTTATGTAAGGGCGTTTATAGGCCTATCATAAGGTTGATTTGAGGTGTATTAGTTTTTGCATAAATGCTTGAAAACAATTTTTGGCCCATAGTGGGGCAAAAGTTCGAATCAGCGGGGCAAAAGTTCGACCCATGCATAAAATCACGGAAAATTTTGCAAATTGCCTGAAATCCACATATTATCTTCAAATTTAGTTAAATTCGTCTGATCGTGTGAAAACTGTCACCAAAATTTTACATTTCCACTCAGTTTTGCGAAAAACTGCTATTTTTGAGTATATTACAATTAACCCGGTTTTGGGCAATTTTTTGATGAAAATTTAGTGTGTATTTTTCGTCAAACTTAAGTTTACGGCTGGTATAAAGTGTGCCTGTCTTAAAAGGGTCGATATTTTGTGTTTTAGCCAGCGAACTTTTGCCCCACACTAGATTCGAACTCTTGCCCCACCGGTGGGGCAAAAGTTCGAATAAGACAATCAATTTTGAAAATGTTATAACTAAAAATGGGTAAATATTTTGACACAAGTTTGTTCAGCAAAATTATTGCCAATATGTTGAAGGTTCACTGTATGGTATTTGTTTTGTTTTAACTGCTATTGTTTTCCTGGAAACTTTGATTATACCACTAAGGTCGAACTTTTGCCCCACCTTACTCTATGGGTAATGAACGATCAGATGCACGGAATCGATTATATTGATGCGTCTTTAGTGTGCTACTTGCAAAAATTACAACTTCCCGAAGCGGAATGTAAAAAAGTCAAGCTGGTTCGAATGAAAATCATTTTTTGTTTCCGACTATCACAAAGCGGTTGAGTATCAGCAGGTTAAAAGCATACTGACAATCTTGCAGCAAATGCTTTTCCAATCTTTGTTGTGTTGTCAAGGTGAGCATTAAAACATATATACATCAACAAAGATTCTACCCAGCAAGCGTCAATATAGGCGAGGGTAGATTGAGTATTTTCGTCTCTGCCTGGAATGATCTATCAAGGGAAAAATTGCAGCATGAATCATTTGAGGAATTCCTAAATTCCTGAGAGATTCCTTATAGGAATGCTTAGAGTTTTTTTTTATAATTATCTTTAAAGCAATCCATTAACCCTTTGCCTGTTTTCTGGGGCTAATATGACCCAGAGAACTTTGAAAGGCTGCACCTTGATGTTTTTTTTTTTCAAATAGGAAGCCAGATCCAATTCTAGACACTTTTGATTCACTTCGACAGTGGTTTTTTTTTTAAAGCTACTGAGTTTATATTTGGTCACAGTATGCATCGTACTAAAGATGTATATGCTATGTTTCTGAAGATGTAAGTGCTATTGCAAGGTTTCAGACAAAAATCCCCCATGCTAAAGTGAATAATGTGAGTGCCCAAGTAGCTCTGCACCCTATTTTGAAAAATAGTTAACTAAAATTATAAAATGCAGGGGATTAGAAAATAATGGTTTCTAGGGATTCCCAACTAATCAAAATGCAACATAAGGAGTAGGGCTACCTGTTGCAAATCTTCACCGAAGCAGGTGTAGTTTTATGTAAAACTGTTTTTGAAATATAAATGTCCAAATTTTTCAAATTTTGATTTTTTCAAACTTTCTCGCAATAATCCCTTCCTTCGTCTTTTGTATTTTATTATATTTTTAAGTAAAATTGAATTGAATGTCCAATAAAAAACAGAAAAATCGAAACCGCAGTGTTTGGATTTTGATCCGAATAAGCCTATCGAACCATATTCGGGGAGTGTAACAGTTCGCGAACCATAACATTTCGTGGCACATCGCATTCGGAGAACCTTATCAATATAAACATTCACTCTCTCACAGACTGCAACAGTATCGAGCCATTCGGGTAATTTATGTTTTGCATTAAATTGGTAAAAACTTTCATATTTTCTGGTAATGCAGCCTTTAACAACCCAATTGTAATCTGGTGGACCATTGAACACCCCTTTGGTTGCAAACATTGCACAGAAAATAAAAAAATATGTGCCTCTGTTTCTTAATCACAATGAGAGTGGGTCTGCGAATGTTACAAGTATTGACACACAATAATCGGCACCATACAGTGGGCGGTATGTGTCTATCTTGTTTTCGTTCATGGTCAAGATAACGTCCACGAACGATAAATGTCATGTGTGTGTTATGAATGCAGGCGGATAAATGGAATGAAATTATGGCTCCAGTCCCTGTGTCAATGATCGTTAATTTTTCCAAAGCCTGCGAAACTCGATTGATATTTTGTGAAGTTGTTACGATTGGAATCTTAAAAAACATTTCGGATTTTTTTTAAAGAAGATTCCTTGAAATGCTCATGGGTATTAGCCTGGGACACGGTTATATGAAAAATTTAGATTCTCGTTCCAGTTCATTTTTTGGATTGCATTTAGGTCCCATAACAACTGTGCAAAATTTCAGCTCGATCGGAGAAACTATATTTTAGCGCCAGCCGTTCAAAGTTTGTATGGGATTTACTATGGAAAAACTTACTTTTGCAAAGAAAAATCGCCAGAGGTCGCCCATTGACCTCTATAAAAATTCTGAACACTGATCTCGATAGGTATTGTTGCGGCGTGCAACTGGGACTTTGGCTCGGGTGAGCGGGAACGGAAAGATCTGTTGATCTTCCGTCCACCTGTTGCCGGGAGCAACAGGGCACAGGACCGATAGCTCGACTGGAGGGGGCTCTTGCAACTCTAGCCTTCAAAAAGGCTGTTTGGCTTCCACTGGTGGAGGGAAAGGCGGTTTGGTCACTTTAACTAAACTTCTATATTGTCTTAACTTTACAAAGGTTGAATGAAAACTGAATAATCTCCTTGCGCATGCAAGCTCCCTTTATAGGTGACAGGTAGCCAAAAGCGTTGCATGCACAACGTTGTGGAGACGAGGGTGGAAAATTCCACTGCCTGTTATTTACTACATACTGGATGCTGCAATCGGTCTGCTAACTGGTGTCTGTTGTGGTGGTGGTAGTGGAAACTCTTTTGGGTGCTGCTTCACGCTGTACATAGCTGGATGGTTGGTCGGCTTGACTGCGTACAGGTACATGTTTGATCATGTCGCTCGAATGGATGGGGTGCAAGGCAAAACTAACGACGTGGTGTGTGTGTTATTTGGGGTGGTTGTTAGTGGTCGGGATGAGAGGCCGAAATACTCGCGGCGGCTCGAGGTTACATGGGACAGGGGTGGGAAGGACTCACAACTCAAAAACTTCGCGTTGACGCGAACATACTCCCCGGCCAAAAGAGGTAAAGGGATGGATTCAATGGAGGACTAGGTATGACGACAAAAATTCACGGTGATGGGGAACTCAGGGACTCTACTCATAAGGACTGTCAGGGTGGAAACAATAGCTTTCTACGATTTAACATATAATCTCAAAGGGATGGAAGGAACTACGGACTTACATGCGGAAGGAACTGCTTGTTTCACAGGAGATCACAAAACGGAATCATCAACTGGCGACACACTTGAGGCAGAAGAAACTATGCAGTTTATGGTAGACTGCCATACTAACTCAAATGTTGGGATTTACACGGATGTATCAATACTTGTGGACTGTATTTGGATAACTGGATACTATTAGGCATTGTGGGTACATAAGCTTCAATAAGGATTGGCGAACTATCTTGACTCGGTGAAAGGGCTAAACAAACACTGGATAAGGAATCGAGGCAAATAAGGCGGACACAACTTTCAGATGTAAAATTCATGGTTGGATAAAAGGTTGGTTACGACGCTATCTAACTGTCACGAAATGGAACACTAGTAACTTGAGGGAATCGGCTACACTCTCTTAGTGGGCACGGTATCATACATCATACAACTTGGTAGGGAAGGATTCAACGATAAAAAACTCAATGGGAGGAAAATTCACTTGGACTCACGGATCACAATAATCATATCTTGGAATTTGGAATTAATGGGCAAACACTTCACAGGGATTCGTATGTTACTTGTTGCAATACTCGATACTCATATTAGGATAAGGAATCAACATAAGGGAAACAAACTCGGTAAGGCACAAAACTTGAAAGATCGTTTGATGGAATTATCATTTCTTGTAGGACTCGTCAAGTGGACTGTATTGTGGGTGGAAATCTTACATGGATACACATCTTACTCAATGGAACAAAACTTCAAGATGGCAATGGAAACTCAACAACACTAATGTTTCTATGGGATTCTTCAAAGGTGGACTGGGGAAACCACTTTGAGCCAGGATAGGGAATAGGCACACACCACAAATCGAAAGCTTGCTTACCACTTGATGAACATCTTTGGGTGGATGCGCTCGAGACACGCACTCCGGGATGGCTTCGCTGGCTCGACGTCGCATGGGGGCTTCATCTGGTGGTTTCTCCGGCCTGGACTTGGTAAGGGGTTGCTTGGAATCACCAGTCGGGTTGACCGGCGGCATCATCTTCTTGGTCAATCTCTGGTTTCGGGCTTCGCTTAATACCGGACGTTTTCCGGTGGGCATCGGGGTTGACTCCTTTACCGGATGGATTCCGGCTGTTGTTAGGAATGGCATCGCTATCGGTGGAATCGTGGTTGAACACCGCAACCACTTGGATACCGCATGGCTTCCGGTTGACACTGGACACGGGTGCTTTGCTGGACATATCTCGCTCTTCTTCAGATCGGCTTCCGGTTGACACTGGACACGGGTGCTTTGCTGGACATATCTCGCTCTTCTTGCTGATCGGAGGGATGCCGGCTGACATCCGAATCGGCTTGAATCTCAGAGGCATTTCTGTAGACGGCATGGCTAGCTTGGATACCGGAGGGATACCGGTCACACCTGGAGGCTTGGGAACCGGAGGAGGGATACCGGTCACATCTGGAGGCTTCTCTGGTGCCGGATGGGATCCGACACTAGGCGGGAATTGTTTCAGAACCGAACGAGGTCCGGTCGCACAAGATGGCTGCTCACGAATCAGATGGATGCTGGCCAAACATTGGAACTTCTTGGCCACCAAATGGAACACGCTTGCAGCTGGAAATCTCTGGGACACTGGCTGGTATCCGAATACACTGGACGGCTGCTTCATAACCAGAGGGAATCCGGCCACATCCGGGAACACACGCTGGAAAGGCTTCACTTCCGAATTGGATTCGGTCAAGTTGGAGGAATGCTTCAATGCCGGAATGGATCCGGCCACACACGGGAATCGCTGCGGCGTTGGATGGAATCCGGTCAATCGGAATGACTGCTTCGGCGCTGGACTGAAACACAATCCGATCGCACTCGGGAACTTGATGGGAATTGTGCGGAATCCACCCACACAAGGGAACCGCTGGAGCACCGGACGGGAACCGGTTGCGCACTGGAACGACTGGGAACTTGCTACTGGATTCTTGGGCACAAATCCGGTAGCACTTTGGAACGACGTCAGCTTCGGATGGGTTCGAACCAGGTTGATTGGAACTGGAATCGGGTTCGTCGCTTGATGAACTGTCTGCTTGCACGGAGGGTTCGACTCGTCTTCGTAGGCAACGGTTGTCACCTCTTCACACATCGTTGACATTTTTCCACGGTGGGTGGAATCTTCTTCACGATGGCACTTCTGAGCTATTGGAGCAACAGAAGGCGGGACAATCGGCATTGGTGCCGACTTGCTCTTGATGACCTCGGCGAGATCACCCTCGGAACGGACCAGGGCTGCTCCACACACAGGAATTAACTTCATGGCTGAAGTTTCAGCGCTTGGTGGCTGCAAGGAGTGGATTGGGTTGAGGGCAAACTGGCTCACCTTCAACTCGTTCGCTTGGGCTGGGAACAGCTGCTCTGGGGACAACTCTTTCGGTGGCGACGTGTTTGGCTCCTTCATCACGTCTGCAATCGGAACGGATTGTTCCGTCATTGGGCTCGGTGATCGGCTTCGTATGATCGGGGTGCGCCAGCGTGGCGCAGTGGTCGCAGCGAAATAGTTGGATGATAACGCTTTACTGTGCTGGTACCTGTTACCGGTGGTCGGAAAGGATAGCAACAACGTTTCCACCAGTAAGCAGGCATCAAAATGGAGGTCCTCGAAGCGCTCATAATTCTCGTCAAGATCTGCATACCGCTCGGCTGGGAATGCAGACAGCAACTCGCCATACACTCTCTGGTATTCTTGGTACAGAAACTGGAGCTCACTTACATAAAGCTTCACTCGTGCAAAGCTTGGTCGGTTGGTACCATCCCTGTCAACCAACTGTTCCTGGAGCCGCTTCACTTTTGCCTCGACGAGGCTACGTTGGGCGAACAGCCTTTTCACTTCGGCCATTCTGGAACCACTTCACACGCGCGCGACTTACTTTCGGGGTGGAAATGATTCGGACTTCGGGACTTTTTCACTGTCTCTGTTCACTTCACTTGGGGAATTTCGTCTCCTCTCCGCCAATGGAAACCAGGAATATTCTTTTCGCTCTTAAGTCGAGCTACCGGGCAGGAACAACAGCAATCCTTTGGTAGGATAGCTGATTGTTATCGGCGATAGCAATTGGAATGGATTTGTCTCAATCTGTTGATTGACGACTGACTCTGCTGCTGTTGCAGCCTTCAAGGAACTGGCTCCTCTATCCGGTTCGAAGGACCATATGTTGCGGCGTGCAACTGGGACTTTGGCTCGGGTGAGCGGGAACGGAAAGATCTGTTGATCTTCCGTCCACCTGTTGCCGGGAGCAACAGGGCACAGGACCGATAGCTCGACTGGAGGGGGCTCTTGCAACTCTAGCCTTCAAAAAGGCTGTTTGGCTTCCACTGGTGGAGGGAAAGGCGGTTTGGTCACTTTAACTAAACTTCTATATTGTCTTAACTTTAGGGCGATGACATATTGCAGGAGTAGAGAAGGGATAAAAGGAGAGAAGAGAAAAGAGTCAAAGCTCTCTCAATGCAAACTATATGGAAAACGCGCTTACCTGGTATACTGAAGGCGAAGCAAAGAGGTTCAAAGAGATCTGTGGAAATCATTTGCTGCTTCGACGCGCAAGAACGCTAGTGAACGCTAGAGAAATATGATATGACTGCGCTCGTTTTTGGCGTAAATGGAGCACGGATCAGAACGTTTGCTAGTAAATTAAATCCACAAATAGGGAATTTTATAATTAAATGAATTAAGTTTAGTAACTTATCATAATTACAACTGATTTATTGATAAACTGTTACCGTGATAAATCAAAATCCGGACAGGACCAATATCCGGACACTCTGGTGAAATTCAATCATTTCAATGTTAAATAGTGTGAGAATATTATTCCTACTATTAATGTTAAATATTGTTGACCATTGTAACATGAATTGACATCAAGTTAGCCTTGTAAAACATAATTAAAGACAAAAACAAAAGTCGGTTCCGCTAGGACGCGTTTGCTTTCAAAATTAACGACAAGCAAAGAAATTCTACTCAATGCGCCATCGCGTTTCGGCGATTCATCACGCGTTTGTTACGTGCTAATCATATGTGGTTCATGTTCTGTAGTGATTTGTTTGTATTTTGTTCTCGGTAAAGTCAATAGTTTCGAAGAAATTTATGAAATGCATGTAATTCTTTGCCAGAAGAAGACTGTCCGGATACTTATATGTGTGGTTTCGAATCCTGACACAGTGTGTTAGCATACAATTTTTCAAAGTTCAAAAAGAAATACAACATCATAATTGTTCGAAAACCTGGAAAACTCGTTGAATGTTGAACCGTTGTGATTTTAAATAGTATTAACTGAAAATGTTTGTAAATTATGTGTAATTATTGGGGGAACGATGCACATATCACAAGTATTTTTTGCAGACTTCAAAACCTACGTTTTATGATGTTTCTGTATAATCCAGCAGAGGAACAACATTAATTTTACAAATCCATGAATCTTTGTATTGTGATATCAAGGTATGTTTAATGGTTTTTATTTTTTTTAAAAGAACTACTGCAATTTTTTGAATGTTCGGAATTTGATGCACCGATGTCCGGTTTTGATTCATGTGTCCGGATTTATGGACACGACATGATGCAGAATTAACTCATTTTTCATTCAATTCATTGTAAATTTGGTGAAAATTATCAAGTTCTAACCTAAAAGCTATCATCTCAAAGTAATACATAATAAAATAACGATTAACCAATCGTATGCAAGCATTTGAATATGTGTATCATCTTAGGTGTCCGGGTTTTGATGCATCACAGTAATCAGTATTTTTGTTTTCTATATTATTTTATTGCTTTCTCCAGTTGATAACTACTTCAAAACATCTTTTATCATTAAATGTGGTGGAAGAATCCCTACTTGGTACTGTTGGCGAAAATGAAAAACTGTTTTCGATCGAAATGGCATTTGAATATAAACAAGAACAGGGGTGACTAATATTTTGCTTGTTCAGCACTAATCTCTCTTTTAAATATCTAGATTTTTCAACAATTTTATTACAATCATGAATAATTATAATTCGTCAATCATCTATTCCTTATTTCTATTTGTCTTGTTCCCTGTATACATTTTCCTCATAAATCGACATAAAAAGATGTCGAAGAATATGATCAGTTGATCATGTAAGCTCAGGCTTTGATTTAAACTTTCATCAGTTTGAACATTCACTCTTGTGTAATTTTCAGAGTACTCTTGGCTTTATGTGACTCCATTTTGCTGATTTGAAGAGCAGATTGTTTGCTGTTAGATGATTTGACAGCAAATAAACAGAAATACAGAATGATAATACTGACATCTAAATTTGAAAAACAAAAAAAAATATTCAGATGGATTTTCCATCGAAAATTGAAATTCAAGGTAAAAGCAATATTCTCCGTCCCAACCTCACCTCCCAAATAATCTATCCAGCCCAATGTGAAACAAAACAACGCCATTATGGGTTCCGGGAAATTCGATCGGATAAGTAACTATTTGTAAAACGCCTCAAAAAACAGGAAATCTTCCTAGAGTTCTTGATTACGATTCAATATCAAGCACCAGTTCAATAACATTTTGTGAAATATCTAGATATTTTGTGCAACACTATGGCTTACGTAAAACAAACTTGCTCCTTGTGGATCACTTGTCAATGCGGTATATAAAAAATCGACAAGGCATGTTTGATAAGATCTCAAACTATATTACTTAGTACAGATAGAAAGCGAGGATGTGAAAGAGGAGCGTACGCGTTGAAGGTCTCTCCATGCATGTTGTATGAAAATCGCGCTTACCTGGCATACTGAAGCGATGCGAAGAGGGATGGAAAGTGTGGTCAAGCGTGAAAGCAGTTCGTGTGGTGCTTCGACGCGCGAAAACGCTTGAAGATAATTTGAACTATTATTGGCAGCACTAATATTGCGCGTGAATTTCGAACTGATGAAAACAGTTGGGAGTAAACTAAATTAACAAACACAAAAAAAAAGTTCTTTTTTATATTTGGTCGGCGTTAAGTCAGAGTGGACCAAGTGACATTTTTCATATTTTGAGAAAAATGGGTTTAAAGTCTAACGCTCTGTAATTTTTGAACTCGTTTAAATTTTGGTTCACTTTTTCAACACAGCTTTGTGTTACTTCCAAACAATATAAGGTGAAGTGATAATCATGAAAAAACATGATCTAAACCTCTGATAGAACGACTTTTTGATAGACTATGTGTACTTGGTCCACTTTGACTGAACTAAAGACCCCCGTTCAGTGAGTTGGTTCACTCTGACTGAACAATTTCTAGGAAAATAACAATCATGTAATGCTTGCATGGTCAAACTGAGATAAACAGATTATCAAGACCCTTTGACAACAGTATCGTAAATTCTTCAATAATCCATGTAGTCAATGCCGAAATCAGTGGCATTTCGGTAGCTTGAAAATTAAGGTTTTACAGGGCAGGGCATTGAAGACCAGGAATATTCAAATATGCGTTCAGTCAGAGTGGACCAAGTGAAAATCTTGAGTACTGGCCAAAATATACTGGTCCAATAAACGGATTCTAGGGCATTCCATAGATACACCATAGAACTACCATAAACTTCTATCGGACTCTGAAATTTACTCAAGAAATGCAATAATCAACTAGTTTATTGCTTTTCAACACTTGGTCCGCTCTGTCTGCACAGAAATTGTTGCAATTTCTGATCAACCATCCAAATATGGTAAATGATCTAAAATCAAAATCAAATGCATCGAATTAGGTAATATTTATAAATTTCTATTGATGGATAAGTAGAAAAATCATACGATGACGGAAAATCTGACAAATTTCTTGAAATGTTTTCCATTTCCTCGCATTAGTCAGCGCGCTGATCATTTTCGTTGTTTTGGTAATAAACACTTGGTCCACTCTGACTGCACACTTTTATCGATTTTCATTGATCATCCAAAGTGAATTTATAACATATCTCTCGCAGTTTACAGCATTCATCAAATCTGATCAAAGTGTAACGGAGGTAAGGTAATTTCGCATCTAATGAGAGAATAATCCAATTTTCCCAAGTTTTGTACTTGGTCCCCTCTGACTTAACGCCGACCATTTGAAAAAAAAAATGTGTGCTTTGTACCACTGAACTGATCTTATACAATAAAATTCCCCAACTCAAAATTATCACTCGGCCATTCCGTAGAAAAAAAAAAAAAAAGAAAACCACAATGTTCCTTGACTTATAAATAAGAGAGTCGATTTGTTATCAATCATTAAAACCATAGCTTTTACTTTAATAAAGCGGGAAATTGCTCTCAAATTTGATCGATTATTACCCTTTCAGAAAATCAATATTTACTTAAAAATTAACTGCAATTGCAACCATTCGTGATCTTGTTTATAATATCGATGATTCAAGCTTAGAAAAAATTCCCATAAAACATTTACAGTACTCGTAGAAAAGGTATGCAATTAACATACTATTTTATTCCAAAGATACAAACATGATATTATATCTATAACTAGTGTATTGTTTAAACTTCCAGTCGTCGCGCGGTTCACCACCGTCAAAACCACCACACTGCTGTTGAGGACGAAAAGCGAGTTTTTTTTTTCAAAAGTGTTGTACAAAATACAACATCGCGACGACTGAAGTGTTAAGTGAATTTAAAGAAATTATTCGTTCATAACAGCAGAAGTTTAATAATTTAATTTTGCGTGGAAAAAGGCATTCAATTGCATAATTCTCGAAAATTATAACCTTTTTTGAAAAAATATTCGGTAGGCTTGATAGATATCATTTTTTTAATTTCTTTATAAGTATCATTTCAAGCATTACATTCATTTCTTCTGTGTGTTCTGTGTTATTAGACAACATAATCATCCTTACTTGGTAAAACAAATTTAAGATTTTAATAACATTTTATTGACAACATATTACATTTCATTTGCCGTAGCAGTTCAGATTTTTACAGGTGAGTTGATTTCACCTGCTTATAGAAGAAAAAAAAACGCGTTTTCAATTTACTTAACTTAACCTTAATATATAACGCATTAATCGTGGCAATAGAAGATTGTAACTTTTTTGCCTGAAATTATTAATTATTTTATTTGACATTTGTTCCAATATTTCAACACTGGATATTTTATGTAACTCATTAGTACAATATGTACAAGGGAGGAAGCTTCAGAATCATTTTCAAAATTTTATTTTGAATTCTCTGAAGAGCTTTTTTCCTGGTTACAATTACAACAGCTAGTCCATATTGGTACAGCATACAACATGGTTGGCCTGAAAATTTTTTTGCATATCAAAAGCTTGTTCTTGAGACAAAGTTTTGATTTTCTATTAATAATGGGATAGAGACATTTTACATATTTGTTACATTTGACTTGAATGCCCTCAATGTGATTTTTGAAATTTAAATTGTTATCTAGCATGAGCCCTAGATACTTAACTTCATCTGACCAATTTATTGGAACCCCTCTCATCGTGACAACATGTCTACTTGAAGGTTTCAAATAAAGAGCTTTTGGTTTATGTGGGAATATTATTAGTTGAGTTTTGGAAGCATTAGGAGAAATTTTCCATTTTTGCAAGTATGAAGAAAAAATATCCAAACTTTTTTGCAATCGACTACAGATGACACGCAGGCTTCGTCTTTGGCGGAGAGGCCTGTGTCATCCGCAAACAAAGATTTTTGACATCCCTGAGTTAACTCAGGTAAGTCAGATGTGAAAATTTTGTATAATATTGGTCCCAAAATGTTGCCTTGGGGAACACCAGCTCTTACAGGAAGTCTTTCAGACCGGGAGTTCTGATAATTAACCTTAAGTGTACGGTTTGACAGATAACTTTGAATTATTCTAACAATGTAGGTATGTTGGAATTTTTTTTTTATTTTACGATCAAGCCTTCAGTACCAAACACTGTCGAATGCTTTTTCTATATCTAGATAAGCAAGACCAGTAGAATAGCCTTCAGATTTGTTGGAATGAATCAAATTTGTTACACGTAAAAGTTGATGAGTGGTTGAATGTCCATGGCGGAACCTGAACTGTTCATTGGCAAAAAATGAATGTTCGTTGATGTGGGCCATCATTCTGTTCAAAATGACTTTTTCAAAATGTTTACTGATGAAGGAAAGCAAACTGATTGGACGATAGCTAGAAGCTTCTGCAGGTTTTGTGTCTTGTTTTTAAATTGGTACAACCCTAGCATTTTTTCATTTGTCAGGAAAATATGCTAATTGAAAACATTTGTTAAAAATATCAACTAAGAATGATAAGCTACTTTCGGGAATTTTCTTGATGAGGTTGTAAAAAATTCCATCATCGCCAGGAGCTTTCATATTTTTGAATTTTTAAATAATAGTACTCATTTCTTCCAAATCAGTATCCCAGGAATTTTCCAAAACGTTCACTTGATTGAGAATATTTTCGAAGTCTATTTTGAAGAACTTTATTTTCTATTGGACTAGTAAGTCCTTAATTTAAATTGTGCGCGCTTTCAAACTGCATAGCAAGTTTTTGAGCTTTTTCGCAATTAGTTAGTAGTAATTTGTTTTCTTCTTCCAATGCCGGTATTGGCTTCTGAGGTTTTTTTTTTTCAAAATTTTAGATAATTTCCAAAAGGGCTTAGAGCCAGGGTACAATTGAGAAATTTTATTTTCAAAAGTTTTTGTTTCTTAATAGGGTCCTAAAGCCCTGTCCCAATTTTAGTGCCAAACGCTTAAGTTTAGGCCAAAAACAAATGTTTACTCAATTTTTTAAAGTTTTTCATTTGTTTAAGTACAAAAAAACCTTTTTTTTATGGTTCTATAGATTTTGTCACACCCCTTGGTTTAAACTCAAATTTTGGGTGTATTTTGTTTTCCGTGTCCCTTCCGAAATGTCAGATAGGAACAACCCCAATGTTAAAACTAAAAGCCCTGTGGTATTTGTGTCGACTAAGCGAACGTCAAACATGATCTCAAGTGTCAAGGTTCATTTATGGTTCCAATTTTTAAATTAAAGTTTTAATATGATATATCCGTTATTTGAGCGGGAAAATTTGCTAAAGTAGTTGCAGTAACATGCTCTTTCGTGTTATGAAATGAAAACAAGATTTCATTAAACATTTTAGGACCCTATTGAGAAAAACGTTTCTTGATTTCTTCCTGCAAATCCGGCCATATAATTTTCATAGCAGTATCGCGAGTGCGTTGAAATTGCCTTCTCCTCACGTTTTTTTAAGACGGTTTATCATCATAGTCTATAATCACGTATTCAAATTTTACTTCACATTTTGGAACTGCAATGCTCCTGGCTTCAACAATGGAATTCGTTAAAGTTTCAAGAGTATTGTTTATATCAAGTTTTGTTCTAAAGAAATGTAAACAGATTAGAGTCAATTTATGTTCCATATATATACCAGTCGGCTTAATAGTTATCATCATTATACACAACCAGTTTTATATATATTTTGATTTATTTTTGTTCTCTTGAATTAATTAGTTTAACTTTATAGTAGTTGTTTTGATAATATGTGATAGTGATTCATATTTAAAAACTATGTCACGAAAATCTATTCATTGGTTATTTAATTAATGTAGTCAATCGTGTATTCAATCAGATTAACAACAACTTATTTATTCTGTTATATTTTTTCCAATTTTTATGTTGTACCATGCCCACACAGTTACGAATCACCCACAGTGACGGATCACTTTGGCGTTCAACATCAAATAACTTGCCTAAAACATAAACGTTGACGTAAAACATATTTTTCCCATGTTATACTATTTGTCTCCTACCATTTTTAATGTTAAGCACAACATTCAACCGCTAAATAACGGTGTATTTGACAAATGTTTAGTTGGTACCACACAGCTATCATTATATGGTCGTTTTCTGTAAGAAGTGCCGTCAGCATTCATAAGCTCCCACAGGTGGTAAAATTCAAATGTTATAGCATAAAACATGCTTGTTCGCCTTGATTCAGTATGAATTCATCATTGGAAAACATTTTTCTTGATTGTTGATTCTAAATACCAAATATTAGCACTTCTAACTAGTGATCCATAATATGGACCAGGAAATGATTGTTTACCACGGTTATGGATCACTTCCAAAGAATGTAGATTTCTGGCATTTTAAGCATTGGATTCGACATTTTTAGACAAAAGCACTAAGGATATAACTGATAAAACATCAAGGTTTGTCAATTTCGTTTTTTAGCAGACAAAAATGGGTGGAAACTTGGTATGGAGCGAAAACAGTTCATGTCTCAGTTACTACAATGCAGTATCACAAAAAAGGGCATTTTACTCTTGTTTCCAGCACTAATACTGCTATTTTTTTGCAGTAATATGTGACACATTGTTAACTTTCGCCAAATCAAGCAAAACAGATGCATTGAGTTGAAAATCTCTTGATTTTGCGCACTGATCCGTAATATGTCACAATTTGATCCATAATATGAAATTTGATCCATAATATGGTTTTCAGAAACCGATACAATTATTAATTTTTATGCAATCCTATGTAAATATTACACTCAAAACAGTTTACTATATGAAGATCCAATTTGAAACGATTCAATTCGTGCTTTTAAATTACGTTTACCATGTAGTTTTATTGCATTTTATAGGTTGGACTCCACACTATTTGATCCATAACTGTGGGGTCATGGTATATACTCTGAATGATAGCCTATGATTGCTATTTCTGCTTGTTTCATCCAAGTTGTATCGGCCCTACATTGTAATTTCTAGCGGACTTGAGTGCGGATGATGACGAAAAATAAACATGCTTAGTGATTTAAATGGTTTTCTTCGCACGCCATCGAGAAGCAGTCTTCCTGCTTGATGAGAAATGATTTTAACAAACTTGCTACATTCTACAGAGTCGCCTTTACAGGCCTCTGTTGATGCGAATGGGACATGGGAAAGGAGAAGAAACCGAATAAAGCAGCCGTGCGCGCTCTCTCTCTGGTCGCAGGCAGCATGCTGTTGCCGAGGCACAAAATCAATGAAAACACGGAGCGCATTGAAACTCTTTCGAAACCTCTCCCAGTATGCCATACCATTTTTACCTCTTCTCTTCTCTTTTCGCCAACACTTCACTTCACTTCTCTTCTCTTTCAATATGTCATCGCCCTTACAAAGGTTGAATGAAAACTGAATAATCTCCTTGCGCATGCAAGCTCCCTTTATAGGTGACAGGTAGCCAAAAGCGTTGCATGCACAACGTTGTGGAGACGAGGGTGGAAAATTCCACTGCCTGTTATTTACTACATACTGGATGCTGCAATCGGTCTGCTAACTGGTGTCTGTTGTGGTGGTGGTAGTGGAAACTCTTTTGGGTGCTGCTTCACGCTGTACATAGCTGGATGGTTGGTCGGCTTGACTGCGTACAGGTACATGTTTGATCATGTCGCTCGAATGGATGGGGTGCAAGGCAAAACTAACGACGTGGTGTGTGTGTTATTTGGGGTGGTTGTTAGTGGTCGGGATGAGAGGCCGAAATACTCGCGGCGGCTCGAGGTTACATGGGACAGGGGTGGGAAGGACTCACAACTCAAAAACTTCGCGTTGACGCGAACAGGTATCTTTACGATGAACAACATTGCCGAAGACCGCAAAGCAATCCGATGCTTGTGAAAAAAGTTATTAAGCATAGACTATTCGGAAATTTTGCCCGATTTTGTTATTATTGTTATTCCTTTACGTGTTAATCAACGTCGCCTTGCCAATAGGTTTTCATCGAATAACTTTTTTCACAAGTGTCGGATTGTTTCGCGGTCTTCGGCAATATTCTTCATCGTAAAAATACCTATCGAGGTATGTGTTCAGAATTTTTATAGAGGTCAATGGGCGACCTCTGGCGATTTTTCTTTGCAAAAGTAAGCTTTCCCGTAGTAAATCCCATACAAACTTTAAACGGCTGGCGCTAAAATATAGTTTCTCCGATCGAGCTGAAATTTTGCACAGTTGTTATGGGACCTAAATGCAATCCAAAAAGTGGACTGGAGCGAGAATCTAATTTTTGTCCCACACTAATGGGTATATGTTTTTTAATTATCTGAGGGATCCTTAATGAAAATCCTGGAACATTTTTGGTTAAATACTTGCACAATTATTTGGAGGAAACCCTGATAAAAATCTTGGTTGAACTGCCGGAAAAAATCCTACAAAAATCTTGGAAGAATCCCTTGACAAGTTCGAACAGTTGTTACTGAAGGAATTTTTGCAGGAATTCTCATTGGCATCTTAGGATAAATTTCTCAAAGAAATAATGGAGGATTACATGGAAAATTCTAGGTGGAACCCCTCAAAACTCCGAGAAGCATCTTCGAATCTATGAAAGACTATCGAAGGAATCTTGGAAAAAATCCTGGAGAAATCACTGGATTTCTTCGAGAAATCTCATAATGTTCAGATTTAGAGATTCACAATCCTGCAACGAACTACATAGAGGCACGTGTAGGAAATTAAATGATGGTAAAGGGAAAATCCTTTCGGTAGATGGGTGGAAGAAAGAACGATGAGAAGATCAGTATGATGATGGAATTGATACTGATGATGATGATGGTGGTGGTGGCGACTGCGTCCCAGCACTCTGTCTCGCTTGGCCTGTCGAGCAAAGAGGCGGAGCAGTTGCACCCACCACGTGCTTCCCATCAGAGGAGATGATGCTGCTACCTCATGCAAGTAAACGAGTACCTATACTGAAATGAATGTGGGTGGATGGGGTGTGAGACTGTCACACACGATGATTGTGGCGGTGATTGTTACAGGCTAGCGGCGTTACACCAAGCTCATTTGGTGCGATGAATCGGATTATAGGATATGGGATATGGGTTCGCAAGTGTTTATGGACTACGGCCCACTTTAAAGAAGTTGTTTTAGAAAGTGATTGATTTAGAAGACGGTACTTATTGACGACATTATTTTTCGTTTAAGCTACCTGATTAATTAGATTTATAATACAATTTTTGTTAAATTTTTTTTATTGGTATCATTTTAAACGAACATTTTCAGAATTTCTATCAATTAGTGGATACAGACATTTTACATATTTGATACATTTGGCTTGAATGCTCTCAATGTGATTTTTGAAAGTAAAATTGTTATCTAGCAAGAGCCCTAGATACTTAACTTCATCTGACCAATTTATTGGAACCCCTCTCATCGTGACAACATGTCTACTTAAAGGTTTTAAATAAAGAGCTTTTGGTTTATGTGGGAATATCATTAGTTGAATTTTGGAAGCATTAGGAGAAATTTTCCATTTATGCAAGTAAGAACAAACAAATATCCAAACTTTTTTTCAATCTATTCCAAGAGATGACAGGCAGCCTCGTCCTTTGGCGGAGAGGCCTGTGTCATCTGTAAACAAGGATTTTTGACAACACGCAGCTCTGGTTCATTGCAGTAAATGAAGGACGAGCTACATTTAATGATGGATGGGCCGCAAGCTCCAGCTCATTGAGAACCCCTTTGGCCTGAGCTTTGCTGCTCAACGCTGGTAAGGGTAAAGTTAAGCTAGCGATATTCCTCAACCTCATCCTCCCCAGTCAACAGAAGGGTTCCAAGAGCTAGAAGGTATAACGCACGTATTTTCTCGGTTGATTGCATTACACGAGGATGTCGTCTGTATGTGAACGGTTGGTAGTTGGAGTTGGATTCACAGAATAGGGCTCCGTTTGAGCCGGATGGCAACCGGATGAGAGTGAGGAAATTTATGCACAGGAGTTAATCTTCATAAGGTGTGTATCTTCGATGCCGATGGATTCGAGGATTTATTACTGCAAGTGTTGACCTAAGAAGGCGCTCTTTGATGTGGATTTATGCTTGTAAATTGTCACCGACGCTTTGCTTGTGTTAGTTCATGGTACTTATAGGGCTCCTGGAATTGAGTAGTTATAAATGGGACTGTGAAAATGTGGAAGGGTGGAAAATTCATTAAATTTTCCTACGACCTTGAGCCGAGCTATGCTTACCGACAAGGGCGGCTGATGTTTATAAAGCAGCGTTAACAATTTACGGAGCGCTCATAGGACAGAACTCTGACTATGAATATTAGATGACACGTATTGCCCTGAAAATTATCCGTCATTGAAAGTGTACAATACAAATGCCCACTTTGGAGCATTCAAACACGCAAGAAACAACCGCAGAGCATAGCATTGCCAGATGAGGTCGAGCAGAGTGGGGTCTGACTACGAGGACTACGAGAAAGCCAAGGCACAACTTGGCAAGGTAGAAGGTCAAAAAGACACTAAGCCGTGCCAGACTGAAGTGTTTTCCTTCACAGGCAACTCTAATATATCAGATGATATTATTCGATACGCGATGTGAAAGAGGGGAACTTCCGAGGATGATTACGTGACGAAAAGACGTATGGTTGCTAAGGGAAAAGTAACCTACGCGGCCGTCCACCAGAGCGGAAAAGCTGGCACGAGCCAAGCTGCGCGGTCAAGAGGACTTGGCAACAGTAGAGGGGCCAACATCAAGTCTAAAGCCAAGAATATCAAGAAAAAAGTGCCACAAGATATCCCGAACCAGGCAATACATCCACAGGAACCATGGGCGCAAAGCAACGGGCTGCTGTTGCTTTGCGCTAGTAGTTCCTGTAGATGCACTGCCTGGTTCGGGCTATCCCGTGACTCTTTTTTCTTGGCTTTCATAGCCTTAGGTTTGGTGTTGGGCTCTCCTCTGTTGCCATGTCCTCAGGATGGATACAATTTTGAAATAAGAAACAACAGAGAAAACCGAAAACGTCGAGAAACGAAAATACTAAACCGAAGACAGTTAAACGTAGCAACTTAGACAAGGCTCTCGTTATCAAAACGGAGGAGGCAAAATACGCCGAGATTCTGAAGGCGATGCGAAGCACGGAGAATTTATCGTCATTGGGAGCAGATGTGCGGAGCATAAGGCGGACTGGGATCGGTGAAACAATCCTAGTCTTATAAAAGGACGCCAAGCAAAAGGATGCAGTCTATAAGCAACTGACACAATAAGTATATGGCGACGAGGTTGATGTAAGATCCCTGACTGCAGAAGCGACTCTCCAGTGTTTACATCTGGATGAAATCACCGATGCAGTGGAAGTCTCGGGTGCCCTCAAAGAGCAATGTGACATCGACGTAGCCAGTGTGGGCACCCAGGTGGAAGGAACTTTCCGTCGAAGCACTTCGTGTAAACAGCGATATCTCGGATCTCGATGCGGTGGAGTTGACAAGGACGATGGTCAGCGCGTGCGACATAACAATGCCTGTTGCGATAATTGCCGCAATTTGAACGACGCGACGACAAGGGCGAACTGGGAATGACCAGAAATGGCTGAAGGAAGATTACGCGGACTGGCGCGAGCAGCGAAACGGTTTTCGGACAGGAAACGAAACACGTTCTGCACTGTACGGTAGTTGAAAAGAGACTGATTTATTGATTTCCATATGTGTTAGATAGTACATAGTGCAAATGGTGTTTAAGTGTGGTGAAAAGCGGTATTTGTGATGCTGATTAATTTTACAAAATAGAATGTATTTTGAAAGCATAATCTCTGCCGCAACAATGCCAATAAAACGGATGCCACCAAACAATCGGCGTCCCATATATTGGTGGAACGAGGCACACTGCACTCTTAGCGAGAACGGGCTATCAGAAAGGCATTTGGATTCCGAAAAGGAAGGGAAAGCATTGAAACAAAAGCGTAAAGGGGATCGTTACTGTGCCGTGGTCATGATAGATGTGAAGGACGCGTTCAACTGCGCCGGCTGGGAGGCCATTGCCACTGCGCTGCACAGAATGCAGTTTCCCTACTACCTACTTGTGCCAGATTTTGAAGAGCCTTTTTTAAAACCGAGTACTAAGGTATGGAACTGACGCCAGCCCGAAGGAGTTAAGAATAACGGCTGGAGTCCCACAAGGTTCCATACTGAGTCCAACGCTGTGGAATGCGATGTACGACGGTGTCCTATTACTGGAGCTACCCAAGGGGGTCGAGATCGTCGTGTTTGCTGATGACGTCGTCCTAACGGTGATATGTGAGACGCGGGAGGAAGTAGAAATTCAAAACTTAATACTAATAAAAGGTTCCGCGCACTTAATCTCAAAATTGTCATCAAATAAAGATCAGCAGTAATGTATGAAGAACGATGACATTTTGAAAGTATAATAAAATCAACAATGTGTAATATTTCAATCCATGAGCAACGAAAATATTCAGGAGGCACTTTTCCAAATAATGATGCTATTTTGAAAGAATAACATATTCAACAGATTCCAACGTAGATCAATAGATAGAATACTATTACGTACTCATTATTTTGGGTTTTGTGCAACGTAAGAACTATATCACAATCACACGAACGCGACGCTAGACAGGACACAACACTTATGGTTCTTACAAACGTTAAAAGGACATATAAATTACCTTTTTTTTTAGTAAGAAGAGAAAATTGCTTTTGGATATACAGTTTCTACCACGTTGCAAAAGAAAACGTCTTATTCCGAAATTCATCCACATTAAATCATCAACCAGTAGCGAAGCAAGTGTTAAAGCGGTTAAAAGTGCGCGAAATATCTGGTTAACCGAAGAAATAAAGTGTAAACACAAGCTCTTATCAATGGTTGAAGAACAGCTGTACCCGCTACACCTACAGTTTCTAAAGCAGGAATAGTATTACACAGCTGCTGAATGTATTGTTTATAGATGTGTAGAAGAGAAGAAATAATGTTGGCAGTCAGTGCTGGATATAGTTACCCGTAACTTGTCCAAGCCAGAGTTTATATACACAGAGTTGTGCGAAGAGACTTCTTTGAATGCTTGCTTCTTCGTCTTCGAAAATAGCCCCTATCTGTTTTGCTGGGCTGCTCGATGGATTTATCCACGGTCTTCTTTTATCCTCGACTTTCTTTTTCTTTTCTGCTCTAAATGCGGGCAATGTTTACATTGAATGACATCCGGACCAACATCCGGACAACGAATGTTCACAGGATGAACACGAAGTGGATGAATGCACAACGAAATCGTTCATTTTTTGTAAACACGGCCCGCAGTAATGGTTTTCTTCCCGCTGGACGTCATCGTAGATTAGTTCATAGGTAGACGGTTTGACAGTTCGATAGGTAGATTTGGTTTCACTCTTCGCGCAACTCTTCATTCATAGACTCTGGTCCAAGCGTGTGCGTACACAACGAAGCAAAAACATTGTAAAATACTGCTCTTGCTTGAACATGCACAGCTACCAGAAAGAGTGTTGCGCGCCCCGAAAATCATTGATAACTTTGTGGTGAATTTGTCGTTTGTACAACTGACATCACCTGAACATGACTTGCTCAATAAAGGGTTGAATTTTGCTGTTCCCCTCTGCAATCTCCTCTGGCCGAAACGGCATTGAAAGTTCTATACAATACACCAGTTATCCGTCCAAGTGTTCCTTACGTCACGATTTTGAACGTAACATCTTAAGTACAGTCGAAAAGCATAAACACTCCAGTCAACCCGATTCAGATGTTGAAAATGTGATTCAACAACTGAAAGTACATGACGTGGTGTACTCCTGGGCAGATAAAGGGAACGCAGTGGTGATTATGAACAAGCAGAAATACAACTTAAAGGTTCTAGATATGATCCAATGTGGAAAAAAATTCACCGATAGAATATTTTAAAACCTTCCGATTATAAAAATATAGACCAAATACTGATCTCTAACGAGAAAAAATCCGATGTACATTCGATTTTTATAATCGTCTGGCTCAGACATAGCATGGATGCCCTGATTCGTTACTCGACACATAGCACATGCGCTAGTGGCTATGCACGAAAAATCGCTAAAAGGTAACGCGAAAAATATGTGTATGGCAAAATGCATCTAACGATTTATTTCTCAAAATTGGGCGTCCTCGGACAATATAATCCAGAGAATTTGTGCGGATGCCAAGTGCTGGATTGCAGTAACTACGGCTGTCATTCACATTGGAATTGCAGCGTCTAGGGGAGTCCGGGGAGAAATTTGTCTGTACACCTCAATATTTTTTGTAATTCCGTGGTTGTGCAAGTAGTTGTAGTCGAAATACGCGTATCTGTCAAAGATAAGCAATTTGGGCGGAATTAAGGCCCAAGTCAGTGGCGCATCTGAAATGCGCGCGGGCAACTTTGATCGCAATTTTAACAAATTTGACTACTTTTTTCAAAATTCTAAACTCACTTGTCTCTTCGAAATTGAAAGGAGATTATTTCTTGTGAAGAAACCATGTTCATAAAGTTATTAGATTTAGCTGGAATGTCTTTTGAGTGGTAAATGAAATGCCGAAAATATAAGACATTGCTTGCTATTTCATCTGATAGAAGTTGTTTGGGGGCATATTTTGAAAATTGGAAAACATCCATCGATGGATATTTCCTCAAGGATTATTCCTGTAAAAAAATATTTCCAATAAAATAAGGCAGGAATACGGGAATGTCTTTTAAATGCGATTTAAAAATCATCATTTTTCTCATAAAATTAGCCATCAAATCGCCAACGATAGCCATGCAACGATCGATGAATCAGGCTTAGTTCATCCAAGTGGGCAAAATAAATCCTAGGAGTAATCCACGTTGCAGCTAATGGGAAACTTTCTGGTGGTTGATGAGTTTTGATGATAGAGATATTTTGTTTCTTGGATAAGTACAATTTCATGGTGAAAGTTCATAACGATAATTTTATTTTATTATTTTTTAAGATGTCAGGTAGGCCAAAGATCCCCATAATCGAAACACACATATGAAGTGGGATACTATATCATTTGAATATATTTCCTAAATTCAAATGCTCAATGCTTCAATCAATTTCTAAATGCTTTTGCAGGACATAAATTTTGTTCCATTTCTTTACCAATATATTTCGCATTTATTTCACTACTGGACTATCGCAAAAGTTTTTACAAGTGCGGGAACGCTAATGAAAGTGCGCGATGGCATCAAATCGAGTCAGTTTCTTCAGCGGGATTATTCATCGCAGTCCAAAGAATAAATGATCTGAAGACACAAACATGATTCGAAGCAATCTCGCACTTTTATTCCCAGTTCAGCAGTGAAAGAAATATACAACAACTTGATAAAACTTTTGCACGAGTTAGAATTGCTTTGACGCTTCCACACTAATAATGATTTGCATGAGGGAACAGATGTCAACAAAATATAAAAATATGTTTGCTAAAACCTGATAAGGAGGTGCTGTTATGTTCCATGGTTATTTGAAAATGATGAGTGAACTACCTATCTAACTGAAGCTTTTCTGAAATAAATTTGACTGCTCCAATTGCAATATTGAAATTATATGAAAATTCGCATGCCCACCCTAGCCGTTGCAGAAATGAACCGTTACTCTTTGAACGTGGCAAAGGATGGTATTAGCATGGATGGTGGGTGCGCTCGTAAGACATGCAGTTGTTTGCACCAAGATTATTTGGTTTTCTAATATGAAAGCATACATTTTTTTATATACCAATGAATTGCTGAGAAAATTTGCAATCTATTGGTGCTAATTATAAGGCTGAAAATTAAAATTCATAGCATACTTTTTCAATTTCCATTTCATGCGCAAATGATTTCCGCTGCAACAGCAGCGGGCCGTGGGAAGTAGAAATACGAAAAACCGACCAACAAGCGATAAATGAAATGTGTTCATCTAACTGTGAGTCATTTTGCTAATGATGTAGGATGGGTGATCTGCTGATATTGATATTGGTATCACTTCGAGCCTCGAATTCTTGGATCAATTTTAATTTTATCTGCAAATTGTTCTGAACAAATCTTCTTAATTTTGTTGAATAAAATATATTGGGGGATTAGAGATTTCTAAATTAGTAAATAATACGTCATAAGTCATTTTTAATTTCAGAGCGGTCGGTTCTCAGCTTGCTCCTGGCGATCAATATGCTCGTGCTGTATGTATCAAGCGAGCGTGCTTGTGCGGAAGTACTAAGTATACGATGCAACTGATCTTGAATTAAATATTTCAAATTACAATTGGCATTGGAAATTCCAAGTAAATATTTGTATCTCAAGGCTTTTTAAGTGGGATGCTCGAAATTCTTTGAAAATATTCTAATTGTTTGTGGCTGAGAACTTTGGACAGACAATTTGAATGTGATTATTGGGAATTTGTTGAATATTTTCCAATTACTGGTAGACACTGAAAAAGGCTGCAATATGAAAAGATGGTTGCTTAAAAAGTCTTTGATAAAGTGTACAATATTTTGAAATACATCGAGTTGAAAACAAACAAAGCTATGACAAGAACACTATTTGTATGACATGTAGGTTTATTAAAATAAATCCTAATAATGTTTGAGATTTTTATGGAATAATTTGAATATTTCCGTATACCTGATGACAAATGGGCATTCCAGACAAATATTTGAATGAGATGAGGAGCTTTACCAATATTTTGAGTAATACATTACATTCAAATGAAATAAGGGTTTCTAAAAAAACAGTTCAATGTATAAACGAAATGAGTATTTTCTAATAAACTCTCGAATATTTGAATGCTCTCTCGAAACATTCGCATATTTTCGAATACCTGGGCATTTTAAAGATTCCGACAACTTTTTTTTAAAGAGATAAGGGTATAAGAATTTTTTTTGAATAATAGGAGTTGCTGGGTATTTTTTCAGCAACTTAGAAATACTTGTGTTTTGTGGAATTCTTTAAATTATTCTGAATATTTGATGGCGATTGAGAATTTCTGACTTATATTTGAATGAGATTAGAATATTAGAAAATTTCTGAAAAAATAGAGTATCTCGCCAGTGATATTTGCATAAAAGGAATGTTTTAAAAGAAATTCTGAAGAATGCATGATTGAGATAAGTATTTTTTTAATGCAATTTTAAATAAAACGTCTCAATATTATATGAATAAAATTAAATAAATTATTTAAACAATATATGTTCCTTATTTTAAGAATTACCGCTGAATGTTTGACTGAGATAAGAATATTGTAAATGACTCCGGAATAATTCAGTTATTTATGAAAATATTGAATATTTCTGAATATTCGATGTTATTTGAGAACTTCTGGCAAATATTTTAATGCGATGAGAATTTTGAAAAATTTAAGTATAACAAAATATTTAAATGAGATGAGTTTCTCGTGAATAATATTCATATATGGTTTCTGAATGAAATTTTGATAAATGTATGAATAAGATGAATATTTTCATTTCACTTCAATATTTAAAATATTATGGAGTTCTTTGGAAAAAATCCGAACTATCGATGGCAATATAACATTTCTGACAAATATTCTAATGAGATGAGGATTTTTACGAAAATTCTGAGATATATAAGAATGCGATAAGTATCTCGTAAACAACATTCGAATAAGACAGAATTTCTAAAATAAATACGGTATCATGCATGAATGATACGAGTGTTTTCTAAATAACTCTCGACTATTTCATTGCTCTCTGGAATCTTCTGCATATTTTCGAATACCTGGGAATTCTGACAACTTTTTCAATAAGATAAGAATTTAAGAAAATTTCTGAATAATAGGAGATAAACATCTCGAAAGTAATATCGATGCCATCATGCCAATCGAGAATTTCTGACAAATGTTTTAATGAGAAGAGGATTCCAAAATATATCTGAAAAATATATAAATGTGATGGGAATCTGTAAATGATATTAAAATTGTAGAAAGGTTTCTTGAAGAAATTCTGAGAAATGTGTAAATGCGCTGAGTATTTTTTCAGTAACTTCTAAATTCTTAAGTGTTTTGTGGAATTATTTAAATTATTCTGAATACTTGATGGTGATTGAGAATTTCTGGCATATATATTGAATAAAATATTAGACAATTTCTGAAAAAAAAAATTGGAGTATCTCGTCAGCGATATTTGCATAAAAGGAGTGTTTTAAAAATTTTTTTTGAAGAAAGCATGAATGAGATAAGTAGAGTATTTTTATAAATCAATTCTAAATAAGACGAGGATACTAGAAAATATCCATATAATATATGAATAAAATGTTATTTATATACGATAAGGGTTTCTTGATGAAATTCTGATGAATGTATGAATGAGATGAGTATTTTTAATTGACTGTAATATTTAATTGAAATGTAATGGAATTTGTTGAAAAATCCGATCTTGATAGCAATTGAGAATTTCTAACAAGCATTTGAATAAGATGAGGATTCCAAAATATATCTGAATAACATATAAATGAAATGCGTGTCTTGTTATTTTAACTACATAATGATTTCCTAAAGAAATTCTGAAAAATACATGATGAGATGATAATTTTATCAATGACTCTGGAATACTTGGGTGTTTTATGAAATTCTTTCAAGTGTTCCGAATACTTGTTGCCAATTGAGAAATTCTGACATATGTTTGAATGATATTAGGATATTTTATGCATAAAAGAAGTGTTTGATAAGAAGTTTTGAAGAATGCATTCATGAGATAAGTATTTTTTGTTTAATTTAATTTAAAAATAATTCTAGAAAATGTATTGATACTATATGAATTAAATTAATATCTCGTGAATGATGTTCAAACAATATAAGAAGACGTGTAACTTTTTCGCAAATCTTCACATCAATTTGTCCATCTAATCCAATTGCACATTATATGTAATGTTTAGCTTTTCGGTAGTTGTTAAATTCCACTCGGCTGGTTAGCCGTAAACTACGATTCAGAATTAAAAACAAGTAGGATATAAGTACTTTTCTTTTGAGTCTCCGCTAAATATGACTGAGACGAGAATCTTTTAAATGACTTCGGAATATTTAAGTAATTTATGAAAACTTTGAATATTTCTAAATTTTCGATACCAATTGAGAACTTCTGGCAAATATTTTAATGAGATGAGGATTCTAGAAAATTTTAGAATACAATATATATAAATGAGATCAGTTTCTCGTGAATGATACTTATATACGATAAGGGTTTCTGAATGAAATTTTGAATTGACTTAAATATTTAAAATGTTCTGGAATTCTTTAAAAAAAATTAAAATTCCAGATGCCAATTGAAAATTTGTGACATTCAAATAAGATGAGTATTTCGTAAATTGCATTTGATTGAGATAGAATTTCTGAATTAAATACGAAAGAAAATATTCTAAATAACTCTTGAATATTTCAATGCTCTCTGGAATCTTTCGCATATTTTTGAATACCTGGGCATCCTGGGAAGTTTTTGAAAATTTTCTGAATGAGACTAAGATATTAGATAATTTCTGAAAAATAGGAGATAAGCATTTCGTAAGTAATATTTGCGTACTGGAAGTGTTTTTAAAGAAATTCTGAAGAATGTATGACTTAGAAAAATATTTTTTAGTTTAAATTAAATTGAACCGAGGATACTAGGAAGTCTCTTTTTAATATATGTATATGATAAAAATCTCGTAAATGACATTTGAACAATATAAGTGGTTTTTTAAAGAATTTCCGCTAAAATATATGACTGGGATGAGAATCTTTAAAATGACTCCGGAATATTTGAGTAATTTATTAAATGCTTTGAATATTTCCGAATACTCGATGCTATTTGAGTGCTTCTGACAAATATTTAATAAGATGAGGATTCAAGAAAATTTTAGAAAGAAAAAAAAAAATGAGTTGAGTATCTCGTGAATGATATTCATATACGATTGGTGTATCTGGTTGAAATACTAATGAATGTATGAATGATTTAAGTATTTTTAAATTACTTTAATATAAGAAACATTATGGAATTCTTTGAAAAATCCGAATTATCGATAGCAATTGAAAATTTCTGACAACTATTTGAATGAGATAAGGATTCCAAAATATTTCTAATATATAAAAAAATGAGACAGAGACGAGCCTACCAACGACTGAAAGCCTTTTTAATAAAGATAGATAATGAAAGTAGAAATGAAGTTTCCACCTTATAAATTATATTTGAATTATATAATGATTTCTCATAGAAATTCTGAAAATTGTATGAATTATGAGTGTTTTTCATTTCATTAAGACTATGTAATGCTTAAAATGTTATGGAACTTTTTGAAAAATCTAAATTCTCGATGACAATTGCGAATTTATGACAAATATTTGAATGAGTTGAGGATTCCAAATAATATTTCAATGAAATGTGTATTTTGTAAATGACATTTGAGTGATATAATTGTGTTTAAACGAAATTCTAAAGAATGTATGAATGAGATGCAATATGTTTCAACAACTCCGGAATACTTGAGTATTTCATGGATTTTTTTTTTCAAATTTCGTACAATTTTCAGCAATTGAGACATTAGAACATATATTTGTATGAATAAGTATTGTCTTAATTCAATTTTATATAAGACGAGAACACTAGAAATAAATTTTCGATATATGTTCGATTTCTCAATAGCCTAAAGTTTTCGGAGTTTTTAAAAGTACTCCAGGCTATATGAAAAATTTAGATTCTTGCTCCAGTCCACTTTTAGGATTGCATTTAGGTCCCATAACAACTGTGCAAAATTTCAGCTCGATCGGAGAAACTATATTTTAGCGCCAGCCGTTCAAAGTTTGTATGGGATTAACTATGGGAAAACTTACTTTTGCAAAGAAAAATCGTCAGAGGTCGCCCATTTAGCTCTATAAAAATTCTTTACACAGACCTCGACAGGTATTTCTACGATGAACAACATTGCCGAAGACCGCAAAGCAATCCGATGCTTGTGAAAAAAGTTATTAAGCATAGACTATTCGGAAATTTTGCCCGATTTTGTTATTATTGTTATTCCTTTACGTGTTAATCAACATCGCATTGCCAATAGGTTTTCATTGAATAACTTTTTTCACAAGTGTCGGATTGTTTCGCTGTCTTCGGCAATATTCTTCATCGTAAGAATACTTATCGAGGTCTGTGTTCAAAATTTTTATAGAGGTCAATGGGCGACCTCTGGCGATTTTTCTTTGCAAAAGTAAGTTTTCCCAGAGTAAATCCCATACAAACTTTGAACGACTGGCGCTAAAATATAGTTTCTCCGATCCAGCTGAAATTTTGCACAGTTGGTATGGGACCTAAATGCAATCCAAAAAGTGGACTGGAGCAAGAATCTAAATTTTGTCCCACACTAATGCCCAGGTATTCAAAAATATGCGAAAGATTCCAGAGAGCATTGAAATATTCAAGAGTTATTTAGAATATTTTCTTTCGTATTTAATTCAGAAATTCTATCTCAATCAAATGCAATTTACGAAATACTCATCTTATTCTTACATTTCTCAATAATATTTGAATGTCACAAATTTTCAATTGCTATCTGGAATTCTAATTTTTTTTAAAGAATTCCAGAACATTTTAAATATTTAAGTCAATTCAAAATTTCATTCAGAAACCCTTATCGTATATAAGTATCATTCACGAGAAACTGATCTCATTTATATATATTGTATTCTAAAATTTTCTAGAATCCTCATCTCATTAAAATATTTGCCAGAAGTTCTCAATTGGTATCGAAAATTTAGAAATATTCAAAGTTTTCATAAATTACTTAAATATTCCGAAGTCATTTAAAAGATTCTCGTCTCAGTCATATTTAGCGGAGATTCTAAAGAAAAGTACTTGTATCCTACTTGTTTTTAATTCTGAATCGTGGTTTACGGCTAACCAGCCGAGTGGAAGTTTAACAACTACCAAAAAGCTAAACATTACATATAATGTGCAATTGGATTAGATGGACAAATTGATGTGAAGATTTGCGAAAAAGTTACACGTCTTCTTATATTGTTTGAACATCATTCACAAGATATTAATTTCATTCGTATAGTATCAAGACATTTTCTAGAATTATTTTAAATGAAACAAAAAATACTTATCTCATGAATGCATTCTTCAAAACTTCTTATCAAACACTTCTTTTATGCATAAAATATCCTAATATCATTCAAACATATGTCAGAATTTCTCAATTGGCATCAAGTATTCGGAACACTTGAAAGAATTTCATAAAACACCCAAGTATTCCAGAGTCATTGATAAAATTCTCATCTCATTCATGTATTTTTCAGAATTTCTTTAGGAAATCATTATGTAATTAAAATAACAAGACACGCATTTCATTTATATGTTATTCAGATATATTTTGGAATCCTCATCTTATTCAAATGCTTGTTAGAAATTCTCAATTGCTATCAAGATCGGATTTTTCAACAAATTCCATTACATTTCAATTAAATATTACAGTCAATTAAAAATACTCATCTCATTCATACATTCATCAGAATTTCATCAAGAAACCCTTATCGTATATAAATAACATTTTATTCATATATTATATGGATATTTTCTAGTATCCTCGTCTTATTTAGAATTGATTTATAAAAATACTCTACTTATCTCATTCATGCTTTCTTCAAATTTTTTTTTTAAAACACTCCTTTTATGCAAATATCGCTGACGAGATACTCCAATTTTTTTTTTTCAGAAATTGTCTAATATTTTATTCAAATATATGCCAGAAATTCTCAATCACCATCAAGTATTCAGAATAATTTAAATAATTCCACAAAACACTTAAGAATTTAGAAGTTACTGAAAAAATACTCAGCGCATTTACACATTTCTCAGAATTTCTTCAAGAAACCTTTCTATAATTTTAATATCATTTACAGATTCCCATCACATTTATATATTTTTCAGATATATTTTGGAATCCTCTTCTCATTAAAACATTTGTCAGAAATTCTCGATTGGCATGATGGCATCGATATTACTTTCGAGATGTTTATCTCCTATTATACAGAAATTTTCTTAAATTCTTATCTTATTGAAAAAGTTGTCAGAATCTTTGAAATTCCCAGGTATTCGAAAATATGCAGAAGATTCCAGAGAGCAATCAAATAGTCGAGAGTTATTTAGAAAACACTCGTATCATTCATGCATGATACCGTATTTATTTTAGAAATTCTGTCTTATTCGAATGTTGTTTACGAGATACTTATCGCATTCTTATATATCTCAGAATTTTCGTAAAAAATCCTCATCTCATTAGAATATTTGTCAGAAATGTTATATTGCCATCGATAATTCGGATTTTTTCCAAAGAACTTCATAATATTTTAAATATTGAAGTGAAATGAAAATATTCATCTTATTCATACATTTATCAAAATTTCATTCAGAAACCATAAATGAATATTATTCACGAGAAACTCATCTCATTTAAATATTTTGTTATACTTAAATTTTTCAAAATTCTCATCGCATTAAAATATTTGCCAGAAGTTCTCAAATAACATCGAATATTCAGAAATATTCAATATTTTCATAAATAACTGAATTATTCCGGAGTCATTTACAATATTCTTATCTCAGTCAAACATTCAGCGGTAATTCTTAAAATAAGGAACATATATTGTTTAAATAATTTATTTAATTTTATTCATATAATATTGAGACGTTTTATTTAAAATTGCATTAAAAAATACTTATCTCAATCATGCATTCTTCAGAATTTCTTTTAAAACATTCCTTTTATGCAAATATCACTGGCGAGATACTCTATTTTTTCAGAAATTTTCTAATATTCTAATCTCATTCAAATATAAGTCAGAAATTCTCAATCGCCATCAAATATTCAGAATAATTTAAAGAATTCCACAAAACACAAGTATTTCTAAGTTGCTGAAAAAATACCCAGCAACTCCTATTATTCAAAAAAAATTCTTATACCCTTATCTCTTTAAAAAAAAAGTTGTTGGAATCTTTAAAATGCCCAGGTATTCGAAAATATGCGAATGTTTCGAGAGAGCATTCAAATATTCGAGAGTTTATTAGAAAATACTCATTTCGTTTATACATTGAACTGTTATTTTAGAAACCCTTATTTCATTTGAATGTAATGTATTACTCAAAATTTTGGTAAAGCTCCTCATCTCATTCAAATATTTGTCTGGAATTTGTCATCAGGTATTCGGAAATATTCAAATTATTCCATAAAAATCTCAAACATTATTAGGATTTTTTTTAATAAACCTACATGTCATACAAATAGTGTTCTTGTCATAGCTTTGTTTGTTTTCAACTCGATGTATTTCAAAATATTGTACACTTTATCAAAGACTTTTTAAGCAACCATCTTTTCATATTGCAGCCTTTTTCAGTGTCTACCAGTAATTGGAAAATATTCAACAAATTCCCAATAATCACATTCAAATTGTCTGTCCAAAGTTCTCAGCCACAAACAATTAGAATATTTTCAAAGAATTTCGAGCATCCCACTTAAAAAGCCTTGAGATACAAATATTTACTTGGAATTTCCAATGCCAATTGTAATTTGAAATATTTAATTCAAGATCAGTTGCATCGTATACTTAGTACTTCCGCACAAGCACGCTCGCTTGATACATACAGCACGAGCATATTGATCGCCAGGAGCAAGCTGAGAACCGACCGCTCTGAAATTAAAAATGACTTATGACGTATTATTTACTAATTTAGAAATCTCTAATCCCCCAATATATTTTATTCAACAAAATTAAGAAGATTCGTTCAGAACAATTTGCAGATAAAATTAAAATTGATCCAAGAATTCGAGGCTCGAAGTGATACCAATATCAATATCA
Source organism: Aedes aegypti (assembly GCF_002204515.2). Lineage (NCBI taxonomy): Eukaryota > Metazoa > Arthropoda > Insecta > Diptera > Culicidae > Aedes > Aedes aegypti. The sequence goes on from NC_035107.1 coordinate 120,489,976, forward strand.
GCAGATCACCCATCCTACATCATTAGCAAAATGACTCACAGTTAGATGAACACATTTCATTTATCGCTTGTTGGTCGGTTTTTCGTATTTCTACTTCCCACGGCCCGCTGCTGTTGCAGCGGAAATCATTTGCGCATGAAATGGAAATTGAAAAAGTATGCTATGAATTTTAATTTTCAGCCTTATAATTAGCACCAATAGATTGCAAATTTTCTCAGCAATTCATTGGTATATAAAAAAATGTATGCTTTCATATTAGAAAACCAAATAATCTTGTGCAAACAACTGCATGTCTCATTGCTGTAGTAGGCCTTGAACTGGTAAGACGTTGTTTTTGCACCGGCTGACATTTTTCCCTTTTCAGGTGAGAAAATTTTCAAGATCCCTGCTACTTGGATTCCTGTGTGGTGCGTAGAAGAAGAAGTTTTCCTGTGAGTGCGCATCGTACCTTCGTGCTGTGCGTACACGAATTCTCTCTGCTCTTGGAAGTTTTCTTAAAAACTACCTAAAGCAATAAAACAGTACTTTTCAGTGCTACACAAACAGTACTTTTCAGTGCTAAAATTAAAAACGGTACTTTTCAGTGCTACTTAAACAGTACTTTTCAGTACTATTTTTTCTACTATTGATCCCTTTACGATCCTTGTTTGGACCCGTGCCTTCGATTTTTCGTTGGACCCGTTGGCGAAAGCTAGCGGTGGTAATCCTTCTTGGACACCGTCTAGGGAAAAAACCTCTCGAAGGTCACGTCTTTCTCGTTTATTAACTAAACATGGTACCAACAACTAACAAAAGGAAGGGTAAATCTCTGAATTCACTACTTCCTTCCAAAAAAGTGGGTTTTAAAACTGTCACTACACGTGGCAAGAATGGAAGAAAGGACGCTTCCCCGGAATGCGAAGTTTCTTCCAAGGGTGAAATGAATAATTGTATTGAAATGAGCAATCAGTTCGATGCTCTAGACAAATTTTCCGAACACCAAATCGAAGCAGCCTCTAGCCCAGGCTCTTTGATTCAAGTGAGGAAGCAAAGAGTGCCGCCTATCGTGGTCAGTTGTTCCGAATTTGGGGGATTTAGGCAGGAGATCTTGAACTCCATTAGGGGAATCAAGGTTTCCTTCCAAATCGCAAAGAAAGGAGACTGTCGCGTTTTGCCGGAAACTCTTAAAGATCGCGAACTTCTTCTCAGATATCTTGAAGAGAAGAAGCACAAATTTTTTACTTATGACGACAAAACTGAACGTTTGTTCAAAGTCGTCTTGAAAGGTCTCTCAAGTGACTATAAGTCACCTGAAGAGATCAAAAATGGAATAAATGATTTACTTGGATTTTCCCCAGTCCAAGTAATCATTATGAAAAAGAGAACCCAATCTGGCATTGTTCGGAAAGGGCTTTCTCAAGAATATTATTTAGTTCACTTTAATAAAAAAGAACTAAATAATATTAAAGCTTTAGAAAAAGCTAAACTTATGTTCGATGTCCGTGTGACGTGGGAACATTTCCAGAAACCTGGAGGAAATTACCAGAACCCCACTCAGTGCCGTCGGTGCCAAAAGTGGGGTCATGGTACAAAAAATTGTCGCATGGATGCTAAATGCATGATTTGCGGAGGTTCTTCTCACGCTAAGGACGACTGTCCTGTGAAAGAAGATACCAGAAAATTTCAATGCGCCAATTGCAAGGGCCCTCACAAAGCTAACTTTTGGGAATGCATTTCACGCAAAAGAGTCGTTGAGGCTCGTGCCAAGCAGATGAAGGATAATATCCGTTACGATAACGGTCGTTTCCGGAATTTGCCTGGTAGAGTATCGAACAATGCTCATTTTTCAGTTAACGATCGCTTGATTAGGAATCATACCCACCAGGAAGATCATAATCATGCTCATTCACAAACAAATTTTAATCCGTCGGGTAGCCGTTCGAATCTTTCAATTTCGAATGTATCTACCCACGGTAAATCCTTTGCCGATATCGTAGCAGGTAATTTGAACTCTTCCCCTGTTCGTTCCATGAGTACCCATTCTACTTGTTTCAAATCAAATGGAAAAAACCCTACCGCCACAGGTAACTCCTACCCCGCTTCTTCGTCTACCGAAAATTCCAATGGGAAATCACATGACATGTCTGCCTCTGATTTTAATTTTCTAACTGAACAATTGAATCTAATGATTGATGCAATGTTCAAAGCCACCACTATGACTGAAGCAGTCCAAGTAGGTGTAAAATTTACAAATAAAATTGTTATTGGATTACGTTTTTCTAATGGATCCAAATAATAATTTAAATATTTTAAATTGGAATGCTCGTTCTCTGAATGGTAAAGAGGACGAGCTGTTTAATTTTCTTACAGCTAATGACGTGCATATAGCAGTTATTACCGAAACTTATTTAAAACCTGGATCCAAATTTAAAAAAGATCCTAACTTTTTTGTTTATCGTAATGATCGACTTGATGGGGCATGTGGGGGAGTTGCAATCATCATTCATAGGCGTATAAAACATCAACTGTTTTCGTCATTTGAAACTAAAGTTTTTGAAACTTTAGGTGTTTCTGTTGAAACACAGTTTGGTAAATATACTTTCATAGCTGCCTATTTGCCTTTTCAATGCTCTGGACAGCAAGTTAATTGGCTTCAAACTGACTTGCGAAAATTAACTCGCAATAAGTCAAAATTTTTTGTCATTGGTGACTTTAATGCCAAACATCGGTCATGGAATAATTCTCAAAGTAATTCCAACGGCAGAATTTTATTTGATGAGTGCTCTTCAGGATATTTCTCAATTCAATACCCTGATAGCCCTACATGTTTTTCCTCTTCTAGAAATCCATCTACGATTGACTTGGTCTTAACCGACTCTAGTCATCTTTGTAGCCAATTAGTTACTCATGCTGATTTTGATTCTGATCATGTCCCTGTTACATTTCAAATATCGCATGAAGCGATTCTCAATCCTATCAGCTCCACTTTCAATTATTTACGAGCCGACTGGAATATATATGAAACGTATGTTGACTCTAATCTTGATGTTAACATTTCTTTAGAAACTAAAATTGATATTGACAATGCTCTTGAAACTTTAACAAATTCCATTGTTGAAGCCAGAAACATTGCAATTCCAAAATGTGAAGTAAAATTTGAATCCGTGTTTATAGACGATGATCTTAAACTCTTGATCCGTCTTAAAAACGTGAGGAGAAGGCAATTTCAACGCACTCGCGATCCTGCTATGAAAATTATATGGCAGGATTTGCAGAAAGAAATCAAGAAACGTTTTGCTCAATTAAGAAACAAAAATTTTGAAAATAAAATTTCTCAATTGGACCCTGGCTCTAAGCCCTTTTGGAAATTATCTAAAATCTTGAAAAAACCTCAGAAGCCTATACCGGCATTGAAAGAGGAAAACAAATTATTACTAACTAATTGCGAAAAAGCTCAAAAACTTGCTATGCAGTTTGAAAGTGCGCACAATTTTAATTTAGGACTTACTAGTCCAATTGAAAATGAAGTTACTCAGGAGTTCGAAAATATTCTCAATCAAGAGAACGTTTTCGAAAATGCCTGGGAGACTGATTTGGAAGAAGTGAGAACTATTATTAAAAAATTCAAAAATATGAAAGCTCCTGGAGATGATGGAATTTTCTACATCCTCATCAAGAAACTTCCAGAAAGTAGCTTATCATTTTTAGTTGATATATTTAACAAATGTTTTCAATTAGCATATTTTCCTGACAAATGGAAAAATGCTAAGGTTGTTCCAATTTTAAAACCAGACAAAAATCCTGCAGAAGCTTCTAGCTATCGTCCAATCAGTTTGCTTTCCTCCATCAGTAAACTTTTTGAAAAGGTTATTTTGAACAGAATGATGGCCCACATCAACGAGAATTCAATTTTTGCCAATGAACAGTTCGGATTCCGCCATGGACATTCGACCACTCATCAACTTTTACGTGTAACAAATTTGATCCGTTCCAACAAATCTGAAGGCTACTCTACTGGTCTTGCTCTTCTAGACATAGAAAAAGCATTCGACAGTGTTTGGCATGAAGGTTTGATTGTAAAATTAAAAAACTTTAATTTTCCAACATACATTGTTAGAATAATTCAAAGTTATCTGTCAAATCGTACACTTCAGGTTAATTATCAGAACTCCAGATCTGAAAGACTTCCTGTAAGAGCTGGTGTTCCTCAAGGCAGCATTTTGGGACCAATATTATACAATATTTTCACATCTGACTTACCTGAGCTACCTCAGGGATGTCAAAAATCTTTGTTTGCGGATGACACAGGCCTCTCCGCCAAAGGACGAAGCCTGTGTGTTATCTGTAGTCGATTGCAAAAAAGTTTGGATATTTTTTCTTCATAATTGCAAAAATGGAAGATTTCTCCTAATGCTTCCAAAACTCAACTAATAATATTCCCACATAAACCAAAAGCTCTTTATTTGAAACCTTCAAGTAGACATGTTGTCACGATGAGAGGGGTTCCAATAAATTGGTCAGATGAAGTTAAGTATCTAGGACTCATGCTAGATAAGAATTTAACTTTCAAAAATCACATTGAGGGCATTCAAGCCAAATGTAACAAATATGTAAAATGTCTCTATCCCCTTATTAATAGAAAATCAAAACTTTGTCTTAAGAACAAGCTTTTGATATTCAAACAAATTTTCAGGCCAGCCATGTTGTATGCTGTACCAATATGGACTAGCTGTTGTAATACCAGGTAGAAAGCTCTGCAGAGAATTCAAAATAAAATTTTGAAAATGATTCTGAGGCTTCCTCCCTGGTATAGTACCAATGAGTTACATAGGATATCCAATGTTGAAACATTGGAACAAATGTCAAATAAAATAATCAATAATTTCAGGCAAAAATCGTTACAATCTACTATTGCCACGATTAATGCGTTATATGTTTAGGTTAAGTTAGGTTAAGTATATTAAAAACTTTTTTTTTTTCTCTTATAAGCAGGTGAAATCAACTCACCTGTAAAAAATCTGAACTGCTACGGCAAATGAAATGTAATATGTTGTTAACAAAATGTTAATAAAATCTTAGATTTGTTTTACCAAATTAGGATGATAGTGTTGTCTAATAACACAGAACACCTAGATATAAGAAATAATGAATGTAATGTTTGGAATGATACTAATAAAGAAATTAAAAAAAAAAAAAAAAAAGAAGTTTTCCTGTGTGGCGCGAGAAGAAGACATCCTGTGTGGCGCGGAAGAAGACGATTTCCTGTGTGGCGCGGAAGAAGAAGATTCCCTGTGTGGCGCGAGAATTGAAGTTTTTTTTTGCGTGAAGAATAAATTTCAAGACATTTTGTATTTTCAAGCCATTTTGAAGTTGAAGCTTTCCCGGATCAAATTGACTTTTCAAAATTTTGATAAGTATCATTTTTGTTATAGTAGTTTGTTACGTTTGTTAGTTTAGTTTTTTTTAATTGATATTTACTACCACGGCTATGGATGTGGATGATAAAGATTCTGGCTCAAAAGAAGGTGACCCTCCTCCAGGACCATCTTCTGTTACAAAGCCAACGCGTATTAAAATTTACCCTACATCATTTTCTGGCCCTTTCATAGTATTTTTTAGAAAAAAAGATAAGCCTATCAATGTTTTATTGATTTCGGCTAAGATATATGAAAAATACTCGTCTGTCAAAGAAATCAAAAAAGTTTCTCTTGACAAGTTACGAGTTGTTTTTGGTTCTCGCGATGACGCCAACTCCCTTTTGGAATCCCAAATTTTTGCTGGTTCTTATCGTGTATACGCACCATGTGATTTTTGCGAAATCAGTGGTGTTATATATGATGAAACATTAGATTGCAATGATATTATAAATCACGGCATTGGAATATTCAAAAATAAAGCTATTTCGACTGTAAATGTTTTAGATTGCCACAGATTATCCAAGCTTTTTTTGAATGACAAAGAAACTCAATATGTTCATTCCAATTGCATTAAGATTACATTTGCTGGATCAGTTATTCCGGACTTTCTAGAAGTTGATGGAGTTATTTTTCGAGTAAGGCTTTATTATCCTAAATTGATGCACTGCGAACGTTGTCTCCTTTTTGGACACACTATTCAATTTTGCTCGAATAAACCTAAATGTTCGAAATGTGCACAATCCCATTTATCATCCGATTGTAAAAAACATTCAGAAAGTTGTATTTATTGTAATCAGAAACACATTGCCTTGAAGGATTGTCCTGTATATATTAGTAATCAATCAAAACATAATCAAAAGCTTAAAAATAGAAATCAATTTTCATATTCAGAGATTTTGAAAAATTCAAAAGACATTTCAAATCCTAATGTTTATGAATCTTTACTTGATGATGAACAGGATAATTCATTGAATTCAGATAATTTTGTTTACAAGCCGCCCCCTAAAAGAAAAAGGATTCTCAAATCATCTAGTCAACCTCTAGAAAGTCATAATTCTAAAGTAAATTCATTTGACAAAAATTTTCCTTGTTTGATTCCTTCCACTTCTAAAACAATCCCAGGATTTCAGCGTGTTGAGTTTGATCCACCAAATAATGATTTCAATGCAAATACTAATTCTTCAGATGAAAACAAAAATTGTAAAGATGATAATTCAATGTTAGGTATTTTGGAAGAATTAGTAGAATTATTGGGTTTCAGTGATTTTTGGAAGAAAATAATAAAAATGATTTTACCATTTTTAGTTTCAATACTAGATAAATTGAATTCATTCGGACCAATTATTACTTCATTATTTGCTTCGTAATGGCTCATAAAAATAAAAGTTCTCTGAATATTTTACAGTGGAATTGCAGAAGCATTATTCCTAAAGTAGATAGATTAAAAGTTTTGATTGCAAATAACAACATTGATATTTTTTGTTTGAATGACACATGGTTAACTGATTCGAAAGCTTTATGTTTTCAATCCTTTAACATTATTCGGAAAGATAGGGATATTCCATTTGGAGGAGTTCTGATTGGTATTAGGAGTGGCATTGAGTTTAAGTATTTGAATTTATCATTAAACATACATCTTGAACATGTTATAATTTCTGTTAAACACAATGATATTAATTTTTGTATTATATGTTTATATGCTCCTCCAAATTCGTCTTTTTCAATATCTGAAGTGAAAATGATTATAGATAATGTTCCTTTTCCCTTTTATATTTTGGGTGATTTTAATGCCCACAATTATTCTTGGGGAAGTGATAAAGTTGATGGTCGTGGTTTGTCAATTATGGATCTTATTGATGAATTCAATTTGAATATTCTAAATGATGGTTCATACACGAGAGTTGCTGTGCCACCATTAAAAAATTCATGTATTGATTTATCGTTATGTTCAAGTAATTTAGCTTTCTTATCATCTTGGAAAACAATAAATGATCCAAATGGAAGCGATCATCTTCCTATCTTGATTCAAGTTGCTGGTTCAACATGTAGTGCAAATTCAAATAATTCTCACATTCCTGACTTTTCAAAAACTGTAGATTGGATGAAATTTTCTGATTTGATGTCCACTTCATTGATACATTTAGAAGACCTTTGTTCTCCAATTGAAAAATATAATCAATTCATTAAAATTTTAGTAAAATGTTTACAAAAATCACAGAAAAAACAGTCAGTTTCCAAAATTCAAAAGAATAGGCGTCCTACATTTTGGTGGGATGCAGATTGTTCTAGTGCTTTGAAAACCAAATCAGATGCTTTTAAAAAATTTCGTCGCTCTTGTACTAGAGAAAACTATTTGTTATATTGTAGAGAGGAAGCTATGTTTACTCGTATTACTAAATTCAAGAAAAGGAATTATTGGAAACATTTTATTGAAAATCTTGATAGAGAAACTTCTTTATCAAAATTGTGGACTGTTGCAAAAAATTTAAGAAATCATGATAATTCTACTCCCAATACATTGGAATACTCAGATAGTTGGATTAATCAATTTGCATCTAAAATTTGTCCTGATTTTGTTCCTTGTAATATTAATTTTAAAAACAAACAGACCATCAATTTTTTCCCTGAACTTTGTTCTCCATTTTCAATAGATGAGTTTGATTTAGCATTATCTATAACTAACAATACTGCTCCGGGTATTGATAATGTTAAATTTATTGTTCTTAAAAGTTTACCATATGAAGGAAAAGTTCATTTACTTTCAATATATAATTGTTTTCTTTTGCAAAATATTTTACCATTAGAATGGCGTTCAATTAAAGTAGTTAGTATACTGAAGCCTGGTAAAGATCCCTCGCTGGCTGATAGTCGTAGACCAATTAGTTTACTGTCTTGCCTTCGTAAACTTATGGAAAGAATGATTCTAAATCGCCTTGAGTTATGGGCTGAAAAGAATGAAATTCTATCCACTTCTCAATTTGGTTTCAGAAAAGGTCGTGGAACCCGTGACTGCACAGCACTTTTAGCATCTCAAGTTCAATTATGTTTCAATAGAAAACAGGATGTTATTTCCACTTTTTTGGATGTATCCGGTGCATACGATTCCGTGCTTATTGATTTACTTTTTCAAAAAATGAATGATTATAAAATTCCTCCCATTTTATCTAATTTTCTCTACAATTTATTTTCATTCAAAATAATGCATTTTTATCATAATGGATCTTCTAAAATGGTTCGTTTTAGTTATTTCGGTCTACCTCAAGGTTCTTGCTTAAGTCCATTTTTATATAATTTATTTACTAGTGATATATCAGCTGTAATTCCAAATGGATGTTATTTTTATCAATTTGCAGATGATAAGGTAATTTCCGTTAGTGGAAAAAACAGAGAAATTATTCGACATTACATGCAAATTTGTTTGGATAATATTGGATTATGGGCTTTTAATAATGGTTTCACTTTTTCAGTTCCAAAAACTAAATTTATTATATTTTCACGTAAATATTCCACCATAAGTGTAAATTTATACCTTAATGGATTTGAAATTGAACAAGTAGATGAGTATAAATATCTTGGTATTTGGTTTGATTCTAAATTGAACTGGAATTCACATATCAAATACATTCAGAAAATTTGTTCGAAAAGAATCAATTTTCTTCGTATCATTACTGGCACTTGGTGGGGTGCCCATCCTTCTGATATGATAACTCTTTACAATACTACAATACGCTCAGTTTTGGAGTATGGAAGTTTTACTTTTGGTTGTGGTCAAACATATTTTTCAAAACTTGAAAAAATTCAAATTCGCTGTTTAAGGATTTGTTTAAAGTTAATGAATTCTACTCATACTAAATCTGTCGAAGTTTTAGCGGGAGTTGTTCCTCTCAAAATTCGTTTTAATGAATTAAATTGTAAATTCCTAGTTCAATGTTTTTGGTTCTCGCGATGACGCCAACTCCCTTTTGGAATCCCAAATTTTTGCTGGTTCTTATCGTGTATACGCACCATGTGATTTTTGCGAAATCAGTGGTGTTATATATGATGAAACATTAGATTGCAATGATATTATAAATCACGGCATTGGAATATTCAAAAATAAAGCTATTTCGACTGTAAATGTTTTAGATTGCCACAGATTATCCAAGCTTTTTTTGAATGACAAAGAAACTCAATATGTTCATTCCAATTGCATTAAGATTACATTTGCTGGATCAGTTATTCCGGACTTTCTAGAAGTTGATGGAGTTATTTTTCGAGTAAGGCTTTATTATCCTAAATTGATGCACTGCGAACGTTGTCTCCTTTTTGGACACACTATTCAATTTTGCTCGAATAAACCTAAATGTTCGAAATGTGCACAATCCCATTTATCATCCGATTGTAAAAAACATTCAGAAAGTTGTATTTATTGTAATCAGAAACACATTGCCTTGAAGGATTGTCCTGTATATATTAGTAATCAATCAAAACATAATCAAAAGCTTAAAAATAGAAATCAATTTTCATATTCAGAGATTTTGAAAAATTCAAAAGACATTTCAAATCCTAATGTTTATGAATCTTTACTTGATGATGAACAGGATAATTCATTGAATTCAGATAATTTTGTTTACAAGCCGCCCCCTAAAAGAAAAAGGATTCTCAAATCATCTAGTCAACCTCTAGAAAGTCATAATTCTAAAGTAAATTCATTTGACAAAAATTTTCCTTGTTTGATTCCTTCCACTTCTAAAACAATCCCAGGATTTCAGCGTGTTGAGTTTGATCCACCAAATAATGATTTCAATGCAAATACTAATTCTTCAGATGAAAACAAAAATTGTAAAGATGATAATTCAATGTTAGGTATTTTGGAAGAATTAGTAGAATTATTGGGTTTCAGTGATTTTTGGAAGAAAATAATAAAAATGATTTTACCATTTTTAGTTTCAATACTAGATAAATTGAATTCATTCGGACCAATTATTACTTCATTATTTGCTTCGTAATGGCTCATAAAAATAAAAGTTCTCTGAATATTTTACAGTGGAATTGCAGAAGCATTATTCCTAAAGTAGATAGATTAAAAGTTTTGATTGCAAATAACAACATTGATATTTTTTGTTTGAATGACACATGGTTAACTGATTCGAAAGCTTTATGTTTTCAATCCTTTAACATTATTCGGAAAGATAGGGATATTCCATTTGGAGGAGTTCTGATTGGTATTAGGAGTGGCATTGAGTTTAAGTATTTGAATTTATCATTAAACATACATCTTGAACATGTTATAATTTCTGTTAAACACAATGATATTAATTTTTGTATTATATGTTTATATGCTCCTCCAAATTCGTCTTTTTCAATATCTGAAGTGAAAATGATTATAGATAATGTTCCTTTTCCCTTTTATATTTTGGGTGATTTTAATGCCCACAATTATTCTTGGGGAAGTGATAAAGTTGATGGTCGTGGTTTGTCAATTATGGATCTTATTGATGAATTCAATTTGAATATTCTAAATGATGGTTCATACACGAGAGTTGCTGTGCCACCATTAAAAAATTCATGTATTGATTTATCGTTATGTTCAAGTAATTTAGCTTTCTTATCATCTTGGAAAACAATAAATGATCCAAATGGAAGCGATCATCTTCCTATCTTGATTCAAGTTGCTGGTTCAACATGTAGTGCAAATTCAAATAATTCTCACATTCCTGACTTTTCAAAAACTGTAGATTGGATGAAATTTTCTGATTTGATGTCCACTTCATTGATACATTTAGAAGACCTTTGTTCTCCAATTGAAAAATATAATCAATTCATTAAAATTTTAGTAAAATGTTTACAAAAATCACAGAAAAAACAGTCAGTTTCCAAAATTCAAAAGAATAGGCGTCCTACATTTTGGTGGGATGCAGATTGTTCTAGTGCTTTGAAAACCAAATCAGATGCTTTTAAAAAATTTCGTCGCTCTTGTACTAGAGAAAACTATTTGTTATATTGTAGAGAGGAAGCTATGTTTACTCGTATTACTAAATTCAAGAAAAGGAATTATTGGAAACATTTTATTGAAAATCTTGATAGAGAAACTTCTTTATCAAAATTGTGGACTGTTGCAAAAAATTTAAGAAATCATGATAATTCTACTCCCAATACATTGGAATACTCAGATAGTTGGATTAATCAATTTGCATCTAAAATTTGTCCTGATTTTGTTCCTTGTAATATTAATTTTAAAAACAAACAGACCATCAATTTTTTCCCTGAACTTTGTTCTCCATTTTCAATAGATGAGTTTGATTTAGCATTATCTATAACTAACAATACTGCTCCGGGTATTGATAATGTTAAATTTATTGTTCTTAAAAGTTTACCATATGAAGGAAAAGTTCATTTACTTTCAATATATAATTGTTTTCTTTTGCAAAATATTTTACCATTAGAATGGCGTTCAATTAAAGTAGTTAGTATACTGAAGCCTGGTAAAGATCCCTCGCTGGCTGATAGTCGTAGACCAATTAGTTTACTGTCTTGCCTTCGTAAACTTATGGAAAGAATGATTCTAAATCGCCTTGAGTTATGGACTGAAAAGAATGAAATTCTATCCACTTCTCAATTTGGTTTCAGAAAAGGTCGTGGAACCCGTGACTGCACAGCACTTTTAGCATCTCAAGTTCAATTATGTTTCAATAGAAAACAGGATGTTATTTCCACTTTTTTGGATGTATCCGGTGCATACGATTCCGTGCTTATTGATTTACTTTTTCAAAAAATGAATGATTATAAAATTCCTCCCATTTTATCTAATTTTCTCTACAATTTATTTTCATTCAAAATAATGCATTTTTATCATAATGGATCTTCTAAAATGGTTCGTTTTAGTTATTTCGGTCTACCTCAAGGTTCTTGCTTAAGTCCATTTTTATATAATTTATTTACTAGTGATATATCAGCTGTAATTCCAAATGGATGTTATTTTTATCAATTTGCAGATGATAAGGTAATTTCCGTTAGTGGAAAAAACAGAGAAATTATTCGACATTACATGCAAATTTGTTTGGATAATATTGGATTATGGGCTTTTAATAATGGTTTCACTTTTTCAGTTCCAAAAACTAAATTTATTATATTTTCACGTAAATATTCCACCATAAGTGTAAATTTATACCTTAATGGATTTGAAATTGAACAAGTAGATGAGTATAAATATCTTGGTATTTGGTTTGATTCTAAATTGAACTGGAATTCACATATCAAATACATTCAGAAAATTTGTTCGAAAAGAATCAATTTTCTTCGTATCATTACTGGCACTTGGTGGGGTGCCCATCCTTCTGATATGATAACTCTTTACAATACTACAATACGCTCAGTTTTGGAGTATGGAAGTTTTACTTTTGGTTGTGGTCAAACATATTTTTCAAAACTTGAAAAAATTCAAATTCGCTGTTTAAGGATTTGTTTAAAGTTAATGAATTCTACTCATACTAAATCTGTCGAAGTTTTAGCGGGAGTTGTTCCTCTCAAAATTCGTTTTAATGAATTAAATTGTAAATTCCTAGTTCAATGTTTTAATAATAATCATCAAATAATTACTATACTAAAAGATTTACATGAAATCAATCCAACATGTAAAATGATAACAGCATTTGATTATTGTCCTACGCAAAATATTGTTCCATTTCATTCCAATATTTTTCATAATTGTGATATAAATGTTCATTCTTTTCATCCATTAATTGATATATCTTTACAAATGGAATTAAAACAAATTCCAATTAATGAGTCTTCGAGATTTGCTAAATTATTATTTGAGCGAAAGTTTGATGGTTTTGATTCTCAATGTATGTTTTATACGGATGGATCTTTTATTAATAATAATTCTGGCTTTGGAGTTTATCATGTTGATAACACACATTTTTTTAAACTGCAATCTCCTTGTTCTATTTTTGTAGCCGAATTATGTGCTTTATATTTTACATGTAATTTAATTAGGGAATGTTCTCCAAACATTTATATTATATGTACTGATAGCTTGAGCTGCTTGAATGCTATCAAATCCGTTAGTTTTAATTCTAAATCACATCATTTAATTTTAATGTTGCGCAAACTTTTATATGATCTGCATTCTCGAGGATTCATCATTAAATTTGTCTGGGTTCCAGCTCATTGTCAAATATTTGGTAATGAACAAGCCGATTCCTTAGCTAAGTTAGGTGCTTCTCGTGGCATTATTTTCAACCGTGACATATTTTATTCAGAATATTTTACTAAATTAAAAAGATATTCTATCAACCTTTGGCAAAATGATTGGAACTCAAGTGATAAAGGTCGTTGGTGTCATTCCATATGTTCAAATGTAGATAAAAAACCCTGGTTTAAAAATTTATCTGTTGGCAGAAATTTTATTTGTCTTATTTCAAGACTCATGTCCAATCATTATATTTGTAATAGTCATTTATTTCGTATTAATATTGTAGATTCGAATCTTTGTGAATGTGGTGCATCTTATCAAGATATTGATCACATTGTTTTTCATTGTCAGACGTATGTTATGCCAAGGAGAAAAATTATTGATAGTTTTCTAAAATTAAATCATTCTGTACCTACATCGGTGAGAGATATTCTTGGTAGTAAATCTCTTGTTATGATGAAAATTCTTTTTGAATATTTAAATGAAATTCGTTATATTATTTGATATTGCCTTTCAAATTTTCTTTTCAGACTTCAAGAAACCTATTTGTCCCTCAACTATTGCAGATCGATGTTTTTCCTTCAAGATATTGGCTCTGTTATGGATTGTTTCCGGTTGAGCCTTTAGTACTAGTTTTACATATTTTATAACGTATTTCGAAAAGATGAAGAGGTTTTGCGCCCTTTTGAGAAGTATTTTGGAAAAACAAATCACTCAAAAGGGTTTTTTCCCTCTTCCAAATTTTTGGTAAAATAAATAAATAAATAAAATAAATAAAAAACTGCATGTCTTACGAGCGCACCCACCATCCATGCTAATACCATCCTTTGCCACGTTCAAAGAGTAACGGTTCATTTCTTCAACGGCTAGGGTGGGCATGCGAATTTTCATATAATTTCAATATTGCAATTGGAGCAGTCAAATTTATTTCAGAAAAGCTTCAGTTAGATAGGTAGTTTACTCATCATTTTCAAATAACCATGGAACATAACAACACCTCCTTATCAGGTTTTAGCAAACATATTTTTATATTTTGTTGACATCTATTCCCTTGTGATAATATTGCTCATAGTGGGAGTTCATACCCGGAGGACAGCGAGATCTCTCTGTCTCTGGAAGTTGGTATTGAACTGTGGTGGTCGTGCATCAATTTTGTATTCGTTGGCAATTTGCAATAGAATTATTTACTGAATATTTTTGACGGAATATTTGAATCCTTGTAATGCAATTATGAAGTGGCATTATCCTATATGTGCATTCTTTATTTGATAAACCATATCATGCATGGTGACTTGGATTGCTATATAGAGGGATTATAAATAACGAAAAGTTTATTATTTTTAAAGCTAAGTGGTACTGGTAGATTTTTAAATATTGTGGATAAACATTCATAATATTATAGCATTTTCTCATGTGGAGGATAACAATACTTTTTCCGGTAGAGAAATATTCCCTTGCGCATGTGGTAGTGATTAGTTCATTTCGGTAAAGATGTTCATTCAATAAATTTCAAATTGTCGGTTGATTCCAGATCCTCCACTGACTTGGGCCTTAAAAGGTACAAGGGACTCAAATGTACTTTTAAATTTCTTCCTTTAAAAAAAAAATCCATCATGGGAATGCCAAATTATAAATTGATGTCACATGATACTTAGAGAACCGGGATTCTGATTCAAAAGTGGCCAAATGTATTTTTGGTTATGCAATACTGTCACAAATTGAATAATAAGTTTTTTGAGATGCCCGAGAAAGATCCTTAAACAAACTTGTGAAATAGTTTTCTTAGAATTTTATTTTAACTCGAATGTATCAAATGACTTGAAAATAAAATAAAAATATTCAACAAATTGCACAATTTGAATAATGATAATTTTGTATATCATATTATACTAACTCTTTTTTTCACAAAAGACTATCTTTGGAATTCGTAAAAGAATAAATTAAATGTACTGTGTGAAAATATAAACTTGATAGTCAAACTTATGTTTACAGATTGAGTAATCTGTGCATCGTTATCTGATGTAGGAAACCTCGTTGTAAATGATTCATAATAGAACATAAATTTCGGCAATGTATGCAAACAAATATCATATTTTCTTACAGACATGCTGACACAGGATAAGAAGTCAATCAAAACAAGCACTAGTGGCTCAACAGCTTACCATTTGCAAAAATTCCGACAAGATGCACTTCCTTCCATATGATGAACGATATCTATCAATACGAAACACACATAAAAGTACAGAATCCATCGTAAATTATACTAGTTTCCTTACGATTTATGCCCAAAAGTACCAAACAAATACCTCTACTTCTTTCCCTCTCAAAAGGCAAAGAACCTCATTTCCTTCATCTTTTTGAGGATGGACAACATGATTTCATTCCGTTCGGTGAACCGTAAACTGCATTTGACATTTGTCGTCGCTCACCATTTGGGTTAGTTTGGTGATGTCAAAGTTTGCATTTGCAGTCCAATTTCTGTTAACCTTAATCACAACCAACAATCAGTAACACCATAGACAACGAGTACGAGTATAGAACAAATAAATCGGAAGGGGTTGTCTTTTACTTCTCAGGAGGGACGATATGTGGACAAGCAGATGAATACAGAGAATCATTTCTTTCTGTTTTCACATCTTAAATGCTGGTTTTTTTTTGTTGGATGAAAGCTTACTAATCGAAACAAAGAAATTGTCATTTAGAAGCACACCATAGATTTGTGCTTCGTGAAGGCAAAAATCAACGACATCAAGCAGTCATTACTTAAGACCTAGATTGCAAAGTTGCTATAGTCACTATCAGGTCATGAATTGCAGGTAGTTAGAAGTCATTTACTATGTTTAATTATTATTTCCATTGAAAAGTATAGACTATGCTTAATTGTCGCATATTTACTATTTTTTGTTCATATAAGACTGACATACCATTTTTCGACAATGAGTGTCTTCGAACACCATTGGTGTTGAGCAATGCAAGAATTTTCGGTCTTCTAGTATTCCACTTGATAGTTGGTTCGATAGAGTCACCTATCACAATTGCTAGCTCAGGCGAGAATTTCAAGAGAAAATTGGAACTACAAAACACTTTACTTCGCCTTGTTCTCCGAAGGTAGCACCTTGAGTCCCAGTAGCTGGTTCTCGTTCGACAGGAACGGAACTCTGATGCCAGGCCACCTAGCCACCAGCAATGGCCTTCACGTTTACACACAGTAAAATTAAATTAAACTCATGATTGATGATTTATTTATGATTTATGTTTGTCCAGATACACACCGGAGGCTTCGTCTTCGGTCACCAACAGAAATGCTACTACACATGTTCTGCTTGCCTCCGATAGGAGCCAGCCCAAGGATGTAAAGTAGGGAATTCAAATTAGAGCAATTGAATTTGTGAAATTAATGGCAGTGCAATCGAGTGGCAGCCAATTAAAGTTACACCGGCAATTAAATCGGAGAACGTATGGGAGTGCACTGCTTGTGATAAGACGAACTGAAGGATTCGAATAGGATGTAGGTTATGAATTGGTTTATATCGATCCACACAGATGTGTATTGTCTGTCTCGAATTTGGAAAACTTTGCAGAGGTAAAGCAGCAGCATTTTATTTGAAATTATTGCTATATGTATTTTTGGGGAATATAAATTATTTTTTTAATATTTAATAGATTTTTGTTGAGGACGGGATTGATGGTCTAATGGCTACCGCTTCTGCTTCATAAGCAGAAAGTGATGGGTTCAATCCCAGGCCCGCCCTTTTCTCGTACTTTGTAGTTGTATCTTTCACCTACTTCTATCGTTTACTCTAAATATATCACACTTAAAAGTTATTTGTTCATAGCAATCGCTAGAATCAGATACGGAAAAGAAACCATTTCCCTACGCTTCCATTCTTCCATCATTATATCACGGCTTTCCTTACGCCTGATCAGTGAATCAAATTGTCATCGAAAGAGACGCAAAAAAAAAAACAACAAAGCAAGCGCGCTCACAATCGCTTGTCCCAACTTGTGCGGATTAGGATAAAATCTCAAGAAAAATTGTCATGACACACATACGGTTGCAAACTTTTCAACTCATGATTAAATAGTTATTTTAAACACAAAATCAAATTTGTTTCATGGTTGTTATTTGATAATGTAGTAATGTTTACCAACACGGTGAAAGTTCTCGAAACTTGCAGTGAAAAGCCTAGAAAATCGCTACGCACGCGGTAAGCGATCATAGTCATATTTTGCTCAAGTTGTGATGAGCTTTTTTTTTGCAGAATAAGATTGTTGAAACAAGAATAAGCGAGGACAATGTATTTGTTGCTGCAGGGTGGTTGAAAATTGATTCACTGCACCTGATACATAGGCAGTCTGCTAACCAAAAGCAAGCCCCTATAAATTACCTTACCCTTTTACCTTCCCACATATACTAGCGTAGATGCAGGGTAATATCCGGTCTACTGTGAATCAGTTTTAAATGCATCAATTCCTCCCCATTCCCCTGAAATACCTTCTGGAGTTCCTTTAGCAGTTTCTTCGGGAGTTCCTTTAGAAGAGGGGCTCCTCAAATAATTTCTATTTCAGTGGTCCCCAACCTTTTTGGAGCTGCGACCCTCTTTGAAGTTCTACAAACATCTCACGAACCCCTGAAAATGGATATTTTTAGAATCGAAGTTTTTGGAAATGGAGGGTTTGTCCATATCATAAGCACTGAGTTAATTAAACTTCATACAGCTTAAATTTAAAATAAAAATGATTTACCTGAAATAACTACATTACGATAGACATACGCCTAAGATCTCGCCAGGAACCCAAAAACATCAACCACCGATTCTGTTTACACGATTACGAAAACTTGTCAAAGATCTTTGTATGAATTGAAAGGTATACGTAGCAGATGCACAAAAAAGTGAAAATAATACAATAATTCAACTATGATCCAATAGAAAAGTGCACTAAGAATTTGGCAGAAATCCAACAACAAATCTTGCAGGTCAGATTCTCAAGAACATTCCATCACAAAATCACTCCAGCAATTTTTCAAAGATATTCACACACAGTTCGAACGAAACGTGTAAATTTCTGAGACATATAATGCACATAATTGGAGCGTGGAATATCATGGATATTTACATGATATGTAATGTAAACTTCAATTATATGTCATGTAATCCAGCAGAATCCTGAGTGATTACATCACATATAACACACTTTTACATGATTTCAGACTAAAATTTACATGACGTCCTGTTTACATCGCATAAATGAAGTTTACATGACGTGTAATCTTCATTATTTTTAACTGTGCAGGTGTAAGCTGAAGATTGCCTTGAAATATCTCAAAATAATATCGCAAAATTTAAAAGAATCCTCGCGTGTTCCCTAAGAATTTCTCCAGAAATCAACAGAGATCCCAACAAGCTAATACCGTTTTGATTCATATTACGAACACTTAAGGCCTCAGTGAAGTATGACCCAGCTTGGACCGTACAAAATAAATCATTCTGTATGATTTTTTAGCGTTATCGAGCGTCGGAAGCCCTTAACTTTCGGATGGTGGGTAAAGAATACGCGTCCGCAACTTGAATAATTTTAAATAAATCAAAACGTGTGGCCTTTTCATGATTCTTATTCCGGACGCTCCCTCACTTGTGCCTCATATTCCGGACGCTTTGATTCGAATTACGGACAGCTCATGATAATCATTAATGGAACAATCAAATCATCAATTGAAATCGTTCAACCACTTAAGAGACGTCTAAGGTAGTTGGGCATTATAAATTTGCAATGATATTTATGGAAAAAACCTAATAAAACGAGCCTCGAAAATGAGAACTTTTGGACGGCGAAAATTGAAACATTTCGTGTGAAATGTTTCCCATACAAACGAGAGTGTCCGGAATTTGAAGCTGTCCGTAATATGAATCAAAACGGTATTTTGATATGGTGATTAAGTTTAATATGTAGTTGTCAATACTGCACAGTTAAAAATAATGAAGATTACACGTCATGTAAACTTTATTCATGCGATGTAAACATGACGTCATGTAAATTTAAGTTTGAAATCATGTACAAATGTGTTATATGTCATGTAATCACTCAGAATCCTGCTGGATTACATGACATATAATTGAAGTTTACATGACACATCATGTAAATATCCATGATAATACACGCTCCAATTATGTGCATCATATGTCTCAGATATTTACACGTTTCGTTCGAACTGTGTGGTTCTCAAATATACCATGTTTTTATAATGTTTGATCGATGACTGCACAGACTGACCACAAAACCATTGGCTAACTCAAAATTCTGAGGCATTCGCTACCCGCCTTAGAGACTAACGTTGATAACCGCTCAATCTAATCTAATCCTATTCAAGACAAAGCGATACACTTATAACAAATCTATCATAATTTTTCTTTCTGGAGGCCATCTTCTGCTATCCCTAAAAATTGATCTTCCGTATTAATTCTAAGTTGCATTTGCAATCTCGCGCTGAAAAACCATAGCAACACTGGTGAGGTAAACTTAACTTACCTGCATTCTCAAATATTTCGAAAATAACACTCTCTTAAAATATGAACAAGGCAACAACAACGTAACATATAGTTAATAATCAATCACGACATTTATTTACAATGGCTTCGCGGACCCCCTGACGGATCGTTACGGCCCCTTAGGGGACCACCTTATATGTTTTTTTCAAAATATTATGCTTGAGATTTCCTAAGGCATTCGTCCAGGATACTCCAACGAATCTTTTCAGTGATGTTTCGAGCAAATGGGATGCTTCCAAAATTACTTGCAGGAGTGCTCTGGATGGTTCCTGCAAACGTTTCCCTGTTATTTTATTAGAAGTTCCTCTAGAATTTTCTTCAGGAATTCCTTTGTTTGCTTGAAAGTTTACAAGCGAAATCTTTGGATGTATTTCTGGTTGAATGCTTTGAGGAATCTTTTGAAGTACTCTGAAGTAATGCAGAAGAATTTTTCTTTTCGGAAGAATTCCTAAAGAATCATCGGACAGCTATGCGACCAAATCTCTACAATGAGACCTGGTTATTTTAGGTTGATGTCTGAAACAATTTCTGGTTGTTTTCTATCTGAAGCCTGATTCGCTGCTGACAAGTAATTTCTCGGCCTATCTTGATGCATGGGAAATTTCTGCAAGGAATCGATCAAGGAAGTGCTTTTTTTCTGATCGCAGTACGCAGTTGAAAAGAGATGTCAGTTCAAACGGGAGTCGCTGTAGAAAATTTCTGCAAGGAATTGGCGAGAAATTTCTTTAGCGATTCCAAATCAGCAGCAAATCAGGCTTGAAGCAACAAAAGGACTGATTTTTTTTAGAATAACTTTTTGAAGAACTCTGAAGAACCATACCTAAAGTAAGTCTAGGGAGAATCTAAGAAGAGTTGCTACACTCTAGCATTATTTAAAACTCTCACATTTATATCAAAATGTTTAATTTGCTTGGATCAGAAGATGTTTTGTTTCAGAAAGAGAAAAACTGTTCTAATCGCAATAAAACTTCAAAGGCACAAATCTCGAGATAAAAGCATCCAACAACAGTGCACTTTTTATTTCGGCTTTTTGCATTAGCAAAAAGCTTAAAATAAGAATATCAGAAACGATTGCCAACTATTTCTCCAGTTTAGTATTTTGATAACGTGAGTAGGGGCACAAGTCGGCCATTGTGATGGCCCTTTTTTGTATTCCGATATGTTTCACCTTAAGAAATCTTTTCTAGTTAGTTGCACGAAACATAAACGGACTTGTGCGAATCGATACGTCTTCTGTGTCGCAAATACTATCCAAATTAACGTAGATATCATAATCATCGTTCACGCTTACCATCAGGATTGCTGTGTCCGAAGCGCTAACGAGATCCGGAAGAAATCGATCATTTAAGAAAACAGCAACGATACAAAGCTGAGAAGTAAAATTGATAAACCAAACATGCAAACTTTTCCCCTTTTCTGCTGTGGTCCAGCAAAGATGTTGGATGCTGGCGGACAAAAAAAAAACACGTTCAAACCGGTCATACCGAACCGACGAGGACGGACTATTGCCACGAGGCAATAAGCGGAAAGATCTAGAATTCCCAACCACCCGACGGTCGGCGGCAGCAGCGTCTTTGAGCGTAGCGCAGATTGCGGGACGACGTTCACCCCCACCCACGCTAACTGTCGTAATCGGTCGGTTTCTGCCGGTGTGTCGTCATCGTTATTCATCTTGTTTTGCATTGATACTTCCGCTTTGCTGCAACAAGCGCCGCATTTGGCTCCGGAGGACTATTATGTGCGAATGGACATACACTTGACTGTCAGGGGTTTCCGTGGATTGAGGGAAAGGACACTTTTGGCATTCGACTTGAAGGTACTGTTTAGTAGATACATATATGGCTAAACTGCATGTCTGAGCAGAATCGTAGGGTTCATTTTGAAGTTACGCCCTTTTGATGCATAAGTCCATAAATTCTAAGAAAAACAGTGAGATTTAAACGGGGTTGGATTTGCCGTTATAATTAGAAGAAAAACTTCTCAATATTTGGTCCAAAGTTGGTTTAAATAAATTGTCTTTCCATCTGAGCTAGGTGAATGTAAGAAGCATGGTACGAAAGTTTTTCAAAATAGCTGATGTTTTAAAGGCACAAGTATTATGAGCCAATGTTGTTTGTATGTCACGAGTTGGATTGAAAACTGGTCATCGTATTCGTTCTTATGAACGTCTGTCGAGAAAATTTCCAACCCGAAAAAATCTCGACGGGCGAGATTCGAACCCACTACTTTTACCATGGTCATGCTGAATAGTTTCACGTTTATCGCAACGGCTATCTGGGCCCTGTTCGTTTCAAATTATCATAATATCATATGCAATTGGTAATCTCATGAAAAATCCTGGAAACATTGTGTTCAATTCTTCAACTATGTTCTCAATGCCTGCTTTTTGGACTGACTAGCGATTCACTGTAGGGAACTTGAGTAGTGTCTACAAGATTACCTTACAGTTGAGTGTTTAAAGAAACGCGCTCCGCGCAGAACAATCCAAGCATCCCTGCTCCAAAGGACCAACGCTTTTGGCGCTCCCGCGGGAAGAACTTTCATTCCGGGAATCGATTAACCCTTGTGCTTAGAACGTGTCCGATATCGGTCTCGGAGCAGGATGCTGGAGACGAAGATTTATTTCACTTATGAATGACCCCAGAGGAGCATGTCGTAGATTGGAAAAAGAAATCCAGTTTATGTCCCGAGGAGGATTGAAATGTAATTCACTTCCACAGTTCAAAGTGTATCGGCGACGAGAAGCTGACGGCAATGCTTGTTTAGCAGGTGAAAATTTCCGTTGATTGAAGAGTTTTGTGACATGAGATTATGTGTCGTTTTTGTCCTGCCGATGTTCAAAGAGAAAAATTCAAATCAGAATGAAAATTGTTGATTTAATCACTTTTAGGGTGATTCAAAAAGCGTTTTTGCATCACACCACTCATCGGATTTTGAGTCAAATTCTGAGCTTCAAGCTCATTTGAGCATGATCATGAGCATGGATGACCGCTTGGTAGGCACTTCGTGTTTGACCAGAACAATCAAAGTTACACAGAGATTTAATGAATGGGGTTTGGAATTAGCTAACCATTCTGTGCCCAAATCGAGAGTTCAAAGTTTAAAAGTCAATGATGTACTGGCAACGGCCAATACGGTTATCGGAGAAGGGAAGTTACTAGAGACTGAGTTCCTCCGGGATACCCTCCATAGTTCCTTTAGGAATTTCCCCGAAGTTTCTCTAAACATTATTCAGTAGTTCCTCCAGCAATTCCTTCGGAGTCCCTGGAGGAATTCCTTTGGAGGTTCTTCACGAAGGTTTTCAGAGTTCCTCATGGATTTTTTCTGAATTTTTTCGTGGAATATCTATGGAGTTCCTTCGGGAATTCCTGCAAATTTACTCTGGGATTTTTATGAGCTCCATCGAGAATTGCTTCGAATTTCCTGCATAGTTCTCTAGGCATTCTTCATACTCCCTCTAGTAATTCCTCGGAAATCCTCCGGTGTTCCATCAGGAATTCTTCTGGAGTTACTTAGAAGAACTCCCTAGATTTTCATCGGGAATTCCTTCAGAGTTCCTCAGTGTCATGTCTACCTATCTTAAGTGATTACTCCAGGCATTCCTGCAAAAATTTCTTCAGAGTTCCTCCAGGATTTGCTTTGGAGTTTCTTCATAAGTTTCTTCTAAGTTTCTCCAGGACCTCTTCCTCTAGAAATTTCTCCAGGAATTTTTTCAAATCCTTCAGGAATTATTTTGGAGTTGCTCCAGAAATTCCTCGAAGTTCCTCCAGGAATTCATTTGGAGATTGTTGCCGACACTGGCAGCACTGATTATTCAAATACTGATCCTGTTCGCGATACCCCCCAATCGGATTCTGCACACACCAACTGACATCCATCAAAGTATCTCGGGTCATGTAGCGAATGACAGACGTCAATGCGATTAGGTAGGCCGAAGTGTAAAACCACAAGTCATGTGCGAACATACGGTGTGAATTATCCTCTCTATTTCTGGATGAGCTTCGACTGAGGTTATGTTATTGAACCAATGTTGGCTGAGCAGTCTTCAGGGAATTAAAAACGCTAATTTTTGATTTTTTCCCGACGTTTCGGTCCGTTTGGGACCGTTTGGGCGTTTTTAATTCCCTGAAGACTGCTCAGCCAACATTGGTTCAATACCTCTCTATTTCTTTAATTTACTATTATTATTCAATTACCACCTTTGGGATTGTGCACAAGTGCGAAACGAATTTATAATTTCTTCATTGTAAGTTAAACGAGAATTTATTAGCGAAATCGAGCCTACAAAATGAATTAACTTTATATAGGTTAGCGACACCCATAGGTCCGAATAGATCCCTTCAATCGTGATTGCGATATCACTATTCTGAACTGTAAGTTATCAATTAATACTCTGTTACAATTTATTACTATAGAATTATTCTATAGGTATCTGAAGAGCCTCGGAAGACCAGCGTAAGCTAGAAATTGTTGGGTTAGACCGAAACTAAGAAGACCAGATTGTAAGTGGTAGCATTCAGTTTTCTTTAAAATTTTGCGCCTAATAAATCTTTTCCGTAGCTTTAAGAATTCGGCAAACTGAACTACAGTGCGATTCTCTATCGAGGTCCGAAATTCTACCCAACAAAGCTTAAAGAATCTGCTTTGGACGATTCAGAGACAGGAGGATGCCAGAGACCGACAGAAACGATTGTAAGATCTGCCGGAAATCGAACAACCTGGATAACATGGTGTTCTGTCCACGGTGTGATGAATGGTATCATTACCAATGCGCTGGTGTCAACGAATCCGTTGCGGACCGAAGCTGGGTGTGCGGGAATTGCTCGATTCTGCCACCCATTGATCCACCCGGACAAACAAGTACTCCGGTGAGCAATCTACCTGCAAGATCAACCGCATCGCCTGTCGTGGCCGGTGTATCGTCTATCATCCCACCGCCCGGAATATCAACCGCAAGCAGCTTACCGGATCCTAGACAGTCTATCTTGACCGAACAGGCGAGGGCCAGCCTTCAGTGGATTCAGCAGCAACGCGAGAGCTTGGAGAGGGAGATGGAAGAGAACCACAAGCAGGAATTGGAGCGAAAGCGTTTGGAAATGCGGAAGCTTGCGAATAGAGCCATGATGGGGGTAGTCGACAGCACGGGAGACGCGATAGCGACAAGTTCGGTTGGACAGGCCGAAGCGTTGGGCATCAATAAGGTGCAGAATTGGATGCAACAAATGGTCGGCGAGATGAAAAACCTCTCAATCGCTCAACCGAGCGGGAGGACAGAGGTGACACCGACGATCGTACCAGTGTATGACATCAGTTCTGTCCCAACAGGTGCAAATTTGATTGAACTGGCAACACTGGTGCATCCATACTACTCATCAATTCGTAGCTGAAAAAAAAAAATCTCCAAATAATTGGAAATACGACTCAATCGTTTATTCAACAGTGATCTCTACATTAACCAGGCCAAGGCACATCGCTGGACGTGTTATCTCCACCCACGCTAGCCCGGATAAGGCAAAAAAAATCCGAATCTCTAGTGGTCTGCACTTTGTCGTATAGAAGCTAGTTGAGCTGTCTTTGTTATACACATTCGCTTTCATTCGTTCTACAGTTTTGTCTATCCGTGGCCGTGAAATTATTGTTAGTTGATGCAGAAGTCAATGTCAAAAAATGTTTCGACTTGTGTGATTTGTCGGAGAGAAGAGAAAGATCTGCGCAAATTACTGGAATGCGGTTACTGCCAAAAAGTTGAACACGTCACATGCAAGAATATCGTTGGGAGTGCGGTACGGAAATTACGTTGTCAAACCTACTACTGTTCTGAGGATTGCAAGGCACAGCATTTAAGGTCACCAAAACCGGCGGAAATGGAATCCCAGGTCCTCAAGGAGGTCCGCATGGTCCTGAGCGAAGTCAAGGGAACGCGTGCTGAAATGCAAGCTGAGATGCTAGCTGTGAGAACAACGATCGGTGAGCTCGAGAAGTTTCACAACTTCTTATCCGAAAAGCTAGATTGTTTGATGGATGACATGAAATTGGTAAGACGGGAGCAAAGTGAGCTGAAAACAAAGTATGAAGGACTACAAAGTGATCAACGAGCAACTTCTTCAACTGTAGAGCAACTGGAGCTGGAGGTAGATCGTTTGAAAAGAAGAGATCTGTCGAAAAACGTCGTCATCGTTGGAGTTCCGATGGTGAAAAACGAATCGACCGTCCAAATCGTCAAAAAAATTTCCGTCGTGATTGGATATGATCTACCCGATGATGCAGTTCTGGACGCTAAGCGGATCTTATCCAAAGTTCAATCGCAAAACGGAATGAAATCGGCGCCTATCAAAGTGGTATTCTCCAATGAAACTCACAAGGAAGAGCTGTTATTGAAAAAGAAGTCACATGGGCCACTCTTACTTTCGACCATTGATGCCACCTTTGGAGATGGAAAAATCGTTCTGCGGGATGAGCTCACATCTTATGGAATGAATCTACTGAAGGAGGTCCGTGAAGTTCAGAAGAAATTTGACTTGAAGTATGTATGGCCAGGGCGTAATGGAGCTGTACTAGTCAAGAAGGGGGACAACTCTAAGATTGATGTCATTCGGTGCCTCAGTGATGTCGACTTGCTTCAGCGTAGA
This sequence comes from Aedes aegypti, assembly GCF_002204515.2. Classification (NCBI taxonomy): domain Eukaryota; kingdom Metazoa; phylum Arthropoda; class Insecta; order Diptera; family Culicidae; genus Aedes; species Aedes aegypti. Next base: position 120,516,725 of record NC_035107.1, read on the forward strand.
AATCTAAAGCGTCAACTAACAGTATCACCAGAAAAACCAGCACAAAAACGATAGATGTTGGATGTGTACACCGCTGTTCTTGTTTGTAACCCACAATGTATACTAATAATAAGTTTGATTGTATATCTGATTGGATTGAGCAAAATAAAATGCCTATTGGCGGATCAAATTCATTGAAAATACTTCAGTGGAATATCAGGGGCATTAATGATCTTGCAAAATTTGATTGTGTTGGTGAACTGTTGCAGAGATGTAAGAAGCGTATCGATATTGTTATATTATGCGAAACCTGGGTTAAATCCGATAGAACTCAGATGTATAAATTGGATGGTTATACTGGAGTGTTCTCCTCAAGATCGGAGTCACACGGGGGGTTAGCTGTGTTCATGAGGAATGGATTGATCGTTGAAGTTTGTCAGAACCGAGCCGTGGAGGGGTTTCACCACATTCATTGTCAACTACTTTCAAGTGGGAAACGAATTAATTTTCACGCTGTATATAGACCTCCATCGTACGGAGTGAGAGAATTCCTTGACAATATCGAGAATATGCTATCAGTAAATAGGAAAGGAGATGAATGTATAATTGTGGGAGACATGAATGTACCTATCAACATGGGATCGAATAATGTTGTACAGGAATACCTTCGCCTGTTAATATCATACAATGTTGTAGTTTCGAACACACATGTTACCAGGCCATCTAGTTGTAACGTTCTTGATCATGTAATTTGCTCGGAAAACTTGGCCAATACCGTTATAAATGACACTGTTGAAAACACAATTAGCGACCATTGCATGATTATGTCGTCATTTAATCTTGCATGTGTATCGGAAACCTGCACGCTACAGAAAGAAATTGTGGATCACTCACGCCTCAGCGAATTGTTCGTTTCCTCTCTTGTGTCCTTGCCTGATAATATGGCTCCTGGAGAAAAACTGTCTCATATAGTTGAATGCTACCGTAACTGCCTTATACAATGCACCAGAACGGTTTCCATTCAAGCGAAGGTGAAAGGGCACTGTCCATGGATGACAATAGAACTTTGGAAACTAATGAGTATTAAAGACCGCCTATTCAAGCGACATAAAATTCATCCCAATGATCAACATACTTCCGATCTATTGGACCATGTTTCAAAATTGCTTTTGAAGAAGAAAAAATTGGCTAAACGGAACTACTACCATACTATCATTGAAAAAGCTTCTCAAAGTAATGCGTGGAAAGTAGTCAATGAAGTAGTTGGCAAGAATAACAATACTGATACCCCCAATCGAATCTGGAAAGACGGAGTTTTACTGTCCGATCAAGGCTTGATTTGTTCTGCATTCAACTCGTTTTTCTGCAATATTGGAGCTCAGTTAGCAGCAACAATTCCCAGTGCGAGAGACCCTGACCGCTTCAGAACAACAACCGGCCATTCGTCATCAATATATCTCTCTCCTGCAACGCTTAATGAAACAATCACGCTGATAAATGATTTGAAAGAGAGGAAATCACCGGGTCCCGACATGATATCAGCCAAATTCATCAAAATTCATTATGCCATATTTGCCCCTCTGCTGACGGATGTTTTCAACGAGATGATAAGTACCGGTAATTTTCCTGAGTGCTTGAAAGTGGCGAAAGTGATACCAATCTTCAAGTCTGGAGACCCTAGAGAACTGAACAATTATCGACCTATCTCCTGCTTATCAGTTTTGGACAAAATACTGGAGAAGATGCTTGCTTGTAGGATTATGAACTATGCATCTCATTTTGGTCTGATCTTTTCGCATCAGTATGGCTTCAGAAAAGGGTCTGGCACTCTAAGCGCGACTTGTGATCTTGTCGAGGGAATATATGAATCTCTGGATGCTAAAAGAATGGTCGGTGCAGTCTTTATTGACCTCAAAAAGGCTTTTGACACCATAAATCACGAGCTGCTCTTGGAAAAACTGGAATTATTTGGAATCAGAGGAACAACTTTAACTCTTCTGGAAAGCTATCTCACCAATCGGCAGCAGTTCGTATCAATCGGAAATACTATCAGTGAGATTCGTACCATTAGCTCAGGGGTTCCCCAAGGCAGTAATCTCGGCCCATTATTGTTCTTATTGTTCATCAACGATATCTGCAAGCTGAATCTTAAAGGGGAAATCTGCTTATTTGCTGATGACACTTCACTTTTCTACAAAGATGTTCAATACCGTAATATTCAACAACAAATGGACCATGATCTCAATCTGTTGTATGATTACTTCTGCGCTAATAAGCTGTCTCTGAACCTGAAGAAAACGAAATGCATGTTCATTCACTCACCAAGGCGTAGATTTCCTCCTCGCTTACCTCTCACAGTACATGGCGTCAATGTTGAGGAAGTGCATGAATATGTTTTCTTGGGACTTACAATCGACTCCACAATGAGCTGGTCTGGACACATCAGAAACCTCAAAAAGAAACTCAGTTCTATATGCGGAGCCCTACGGAGAGTATCCAACTTCATTCCTGGTAAATGGTTGATGCAGCTGTATTATACGTTGGTTCACTCAAGACTGAGTTACTTAGTAGCACTTTGGGGATCCGCTAGCAAATCGATTCTCCGTGAGCTTCAAGTGGTACAAAATCGATGCCTTAAGATTGCTTTAAACAAACCTTTCCGGTTTTCTACCGCCATGCTGTATTCCAATCGAAGCGATAATATTTTACCGATTAAAGCACTGTACGATCTGCAAACGCTCACTCATGTCCACAGAATATCCCATGACCCTTCACTGCATCACAACATCGCCATAAGAAGGATTCAACGTAGTCGTGCATCAAGACAAGCAGGAAACTTTTCTCTTGTCAGGCCAAATACTGAAATGGGCCGTAAGAAGCTAACTTTTTATGGATTCAAGCTGCATAATGACCTTCGTCCCGAATGCAAATCAGTTAACAACATCAGTATCTTCAAAAAGATGTTAACTATGGAGATGAAACAAAATGTTTCAAAATACTTGTTTTAATATCCCAAACCACATTTCACTTATACATTACGTATATTCTTTTGATCCGCTTCCATCCACAGCCACCGCCCTCCACCCACCAGCCACCGCCCGCCATCAACCACCCGCCGCCAACCTCCCACCATCACTCAACGCCTTCGAAACGAAATGTTAAGCAGTAGTATTGATGTAAAGTGTCTGAATATTATTGTTGTAGATAGTTTATGAAGCACACTTCCTTAAAAGAGCTTGAGCTCACTGGAAGGTGCACACTTGTAATAATGAATGAAAAGATGAGGGGGTTTTTACGCCTTTTGGAGAGAAAACTTGAAAGAAGTTTACTCCAAAGGGCTTTTCCCTACTCCGAAAAAAAGATTAATAAATAAAAATAAATAAATAAATAAATAAAATAAATTTGGGCGTATCAGATTTGACCTCAGCGTCAAATTTCCTCGGCTATCAAGGTAGGCAAGCGAACTTTCCCCCAGCCACGGTGCCCCTAGTAGAGCCTTGTTCAGTGGCACCTTCACAGCTATTTTCGAGTAGGCTAGTAAGTTTCCCACCAGAGATCCCCTCCTCAGTCTCACAAGCTACGGTAGTAGCTCCACAGTTAGGACTAAGCATACAATCAGAAATTGATCATTTGAGTCGGTTAGGCGCTGGACCCCCAAGCTTGGTTAGCAGGGTACCAGTGATGTCAGGGTTGAGAACAACAAACGTAGTGTCGGCCTGTCCTACAATCCCCACGGTGGGCATTTCTTCTATTCACTCGGGGCTTGCAATCAATCCTGGTGGCATGGGGCCACAACATTATCCCGGGTTGGCGCCGGGAGTACAATCCGCAAGCTTCTCAACATCTGTTCCAGGGTTCACGTCGAGCTATGGCGTCACGAGTAGTGCAGAACTCCCTCAATCAATATCGGTACCAGGGTATGGAGTAAATGTCAGTTCGGCAAGTGGGTTCCACATCGGGCAGAATAGCGTTCCAGGACTCCCGAGAGTTTACAATCCTGCCCGCCAATACCAAGTCGTTCCTACCCAACATCAACTGATGGCGAGGCAGGTCATATCCAAGGACCTTCCGCTCTTCAGAGGAGACCCGGAGGACTGGCCACTTTTCTACAGCGCGTACGTGAACTCGACAACAGCGTGTGGCTATACGGACGTCGAGAACCTGGCCAGACTTCAGAAGGCATTGCAAGGTAGGGCACTCGAAGCGGTGAAAAGCCGATTACTCCTTCCGGCGTGTGTACCCCAGGTGCTAAACACGCTTTACATGCTGTTCGGTCGTCCAGAGCTGATCATACAGACATTACTGAATAGGGTCCGTGAAGTTCCGGCACCGAGGCCAGACCGATTGGACACTCTGATTTCATTTGGGATGGCTGTTCAGAATTTGTGCGACCACCTTGAGGCAGCGGGGCAGACAGCCCACTTGTGCAATCCGACACTACTGCAAGAGCTGGTGGAGAAGATCCCCGCACAACAGCGACTGGACTGGGCGCTGTACAAGAGGCAGTTTGTGGCGGTCGACTTGCGCACGTTTGCAGCATATATGTCCACCCTAGTAGCGGCAGCTTCGGATGTCACGGTTATCGCGGACAGCAAGACATCACGGCCAGGCAGAAGTGAGCGGGCCAAAGAGAAGAACTTTCTCAATGCTCATTCGGCCGCCGAACCACTGAAGAAGGAATCCAGAGAAGACACCGCCCCCATAGTCCATTGCCTGGCATGCAACGGTGCTGGTCACAAGGTTAAGGAATGTGCTGTGTTCAAAAAATGGGACCCTGAGAGTCGGTGGAAAACTGTGCAAGATCAACACCTATGCCGAACCTGTTTGGGTAAACATGGTCGTCGCCCGTGCAAATCGCATGCCTGTTGCGGAATTGATGGATGTCAACAGCGTCATCATCAGCTGCTTCATTCTCAAGTGCAGAAAAGGCAACCTGCTAACGAGCAGAAGTCTGCGAAGGCAAGCAAGGACAACGTGGAAGGTGTGAATGCCCATCATACAGCGGAAAAGTCAACGTTGTTCAGAATAATCCCGGTGCAGCTGTCCTGGAACAGTAGATCGGTCGATACGTTCGCGTTCCTGGACGATGGATCTTCGATGACATTGGTTGAACAGTCCATAGCAGATCGTTTGGGCATAGATGATGGCGAACCACTCCCTTTATGCCTAACGTGGACTAGCAACGTGAACAGGCAGATTCCGAACTCTCAGCGAGTTGCGATAAACATTTCTGGTACAGGAAAGAGCGAACACTATGCGCTGAACGACACCAGAACAGTTGCGAACCTAAAGCTTCCAAAACAAACCCTGAAGTATGAGGAATTGGCGCGGAAATACGCGCACCTTCGGGGATTACCTATCAGCAGCTACGACACAATCGCACCTGGGATCCTGATAGGATCCAACAACGCTAGCTTGATTGCAACGCTGAAGTTACGTGAGGGCCAGCTAGGCGATCCCTTAGCAGCTAAAACGCGGCTAGGATGGTCCATATACGGCTATGCAGCTGATCGAAGAAACGCAGAGAATTTCAGTTTCCATATCTGCGAATGCCAGAAGGAACACAACACGGAACGGGAGCTACATGAGCTGGTCAAGCGACATTTCACCCTAGAAAGTGTAGGAGTGTCGGCTGACAAAGGACCAGAGTCCGACGAAGACAAGCGCGCTCGTCGCATCCTAGAGGAGACAACGAAGCGAACATCGAAGGGATTTGAGACTGGCTTGCTTTGGCGAACTGATTCCATAGAATTCCCAAACAGTTACCCCATGGCAATACGTCGTCTGGAGTGCTTCGAGCGAAAAATGAGAAAAGATCAAAAACTACGAGTCAGCGTGCAGCGGCAAATCGGCGAGTACTTGGACAATGGGTACATCCACGAAGTTACGCCACAAGAGATGGAGTGCGTCGATCCCAAGAAGGTTTGGTACCTTCCACTTGGAGCTGTCAGGAATCCGAAGAAGCCCGACAAAATCAGGCTTGTATGGGATGCAGCAGCGAAAGTGAGGGGCGTGTCGCTAAATACTATGCTCCTAAAAGGCCCGGACATGCTGGTGCCTCTAGCGGAAGTGCTCTGCGGATTTCGCCAACATTCGGTAGCAGTCAGTGGAGACCTCAAACAGATGTTCCATCAGTTTAGGATCCGTCAGCAAGATGTTCATAGTCAGCGGTTTCTATATCGGGAACATCCGTCGCAAGCAGCCAAGGTCTTCGTAATGGACGTAGGAAGCTTTGGGGCAACCTGCTCTCCTTGTCAAGCTCAATACATAAAAAACCTCAACGCGAAGGAATATGAATCGGAATTCCCTAAGGCAGCACAGGCGATTATAAAGAAGCACTATGTGGACGACTACCTCGATAGTTTCGACACGGAGGACGAAGCAATCAAGATTGCGCTACAGGTGAAGGAGATTCACGCTTATGGCGGGTTCGAGATACGAAACTGGCATTCAAATTCCACTACGCTGTTGGAACGAGTTGGAGAACCACAGGAACAGCGACCAAAGATGATCATTGGTGAGGCAGGAAGTGCGGCGGAGAGAGTTCTGGGCCTATTATGGCTTCCGGAAGATGACCTTCTTGGCTTCGCTGCCGATCTACAGCTCGATGGGATCACTGCTACAAAACGAAACATTCTCCGATGTGTAATGAGTTTGTTCGATTCACAAGGCATATTGTCCCACATTACGGTCCAGGGACGGATGATTATCCAGGATACCTGGCGCAGTCAAGTGAACTGGGACGAGGAAGTAGACGAGACGATTCGTACTCGTTGGCGCAAGTGGACCACGCTGCTGCAGCAAGTGAGCAAAATCAGATTATCACGGGCCTACTTCCCCGGATTCTCCATCGCTGACATTGGCTCGGTGGACCTCCACATATTCACGGATGCGAGTGAGGAAGCATATGCGGCTGCTGCTTACTTCCGGGCGGTTATCCACGGAAAGGTCTTCTGTACATTGGTCATGGCAAAGGCGAAGGTGGCGCCATTAAAGGCTCTGTCGGTACCACGCTTGGAACTGATGGGAGCACTTCTGGGAGCCAGACTGGCAAAGGCAGTCAGCGAATATCATACGATTCCCGTACGCCGTCGGATACTGTGGACGGATTCTTTGGCAACATTAGCCTGGATCCAGTCCCAACATTGCCGATACCGACAGTTTGTTGCCTTTAGGGTAGGAGAGATCCTAAGCAAAACGGAGGCAGCAGAATGGAGATGGGTTCCCACCAATCACAACGTGGCTGATGAGGCCACCAAGTGGGGAAAAGGTCCCAGCACTAACACCAAATCCCGTTGGTTTCAAGGACCTGATTTTCTGTACCTCACCGAAACGGAGTGGCCAAAGAGGGCATCGACGACGCCGCTTGTAACAGATGAAGAGCTGCGACCGAGCATGGTGCATCATGAAGAAGTCAACGTGGACATCATCCGCTGGGAAAGGTTTTCGAAATGGGAACGCCTTTTGCGGGCGGTTGCGTATGTACACCGCTTCATCTCCAACTGTCGTCTTCGGATTAAAAAACAACGATCGGCGATCGAGTACTTGTCGAAGGAAGAACTTCTGAAGGCGGAAAACAGTCTATGGCGTATTACGCAAGCTACGGCATACTCGGACGAAATTGCCATGCTGAAACATCAGAATGCCAATCCCAAGAAATCAATCGAGAAGACAAGTCCTATCTTCAAGTTGTCACCATGCATCGACGATCGGGGCGTGATGCGTATGGATAGTCGTATCGGGATGGTACCTTATGTCAATTACGACTTCAAATTCCCCATAATCTTACCACGTAATCATCCACTGACGCTACTCCTCGTAAACTGGTACCATCGTCGGTATCTGCATGCTAATCACGAGACAGTGCATAATGAAGTTCGCCAACGCTTTCAGGTGTCGAACCTTCGCTCGGTAGTTCGACAGGCAGCCAAAAATTGTCAGGTTTGCAAGATTTCCAAAGCTTTGCCACTGACCCCCAGGATGGCCCCTCTACCAGATGCACGTCTCGCCGCTACGGTTCGTCCGTTTTCTTATGTCGGACTTGACTACTTTGGGCCGATCCAGGTGAAAGTTGGCCGTAGCTGCGTCAAACGGTGGATTGCTTTATTCACGTGCCTGACGATCAGAGCAGTCCACCTAGAAATCGTCCACGCGTTGTCCACGGAATCGTGCAAGATGGCCGTTCGTCGGTTCGTGGCTCGCCGTGGATCACCCATGGAAATCTACTTCGACAACGGCACCAATTTCCAGGGAGCCAGCCGCGAGCTACGAGAAGATGTAACGTTGTTACATAGTTGTAACCGTTTTCTTTATTGTCGATTGGCTCACTTTTCGTCTCGAAAAGTTGAGTGAAATCGTTTTTATAGTCGCAAGCAATAAGATTGAATTAACCCTTTTGCATCGGTAGCGCCTCCAGTGGTCGGTTTTAGAATCACTCCAAAACCTCTTTCAGGCGCAATTTTAAGTCACTCGCCGTTTTTCTTAAAAACTGATGAGTAGACGAGAGAAATTTGACCAACCTTTTATGTTTAAATTGCGTAAGAATTATAAAAGAAAAAGAAACGCCAATCAATAGTTCCTTTCCGAGTTGAACGACTTACAAAGAGGACGTTGTCCCTAAGCAGTGGAAGTTTTGTATAGAAGTGTTAGAAAATCGTTCAACCACGTTATAGTGAGTTTAAATAGTCGAGTGATTGTTCTTTAAATGTTTTATAGAATGTTTTAAAACTAATTACAGCTATCGGAGAAATATATAAAAATTCAGTGGAATAGCTATTAGGCCCATGTGTATGGAAACGCGAATTTCCATTGTGAGTTGTTTTGTACTAGTTGTTTGTAGAACGTGGTTTAATGTTGCAATTTTTTGTTATAGTCCTTTGTTAGAATCTGTGACTTAGATAATTAACAAATTTAAGAAGTGGCTGCTCGAGGCTCAGGTAAGGCTGAAAAAAACATTTGTCGAATGCTGGCAAAAGTCGTTATTTCTAGTGATTGTGATTTTAATGGACATGTGTGTGGTTTTCGTCTTTTCTTTCGTGAAGGAACTTAAATCCTTCACGCGAAGGTGTTTCTGCCGGGTCTAGAACCGGACAGTAGGTCGCCAGAGGATTCGAACGCTCCGGATTCTTTTAGCGGATCCAGAAGCTTGGCGGTTTGTAGGCTATAGGCCTCATCGTCCGGCCAGTGATACGCCAGTGCACCTACGGGCCAGGGAGAACCCCCACGACTCCCGGGAATTGTCACCAGCAGCCAATTACTGGACAAATTCCCTAAACTCAATTGGCCTCGAGTAAGCTGGCGAATCGAGCCATCATCAACTGCTCGAATCGCATTGCAGGGCAGATCGGCATCAGCGCAGCCGAGACCCAATCCAGCTGACAGCATAGGTTGGATTCGTGCGTACCACACCACTACCATCACGACTATTGCCACATCAACCACCACTACTACCGTCACCATCGAGGATCTGTACCACCATCATCACGACCGCCGTTGGATCGCCTGAGCTCGAGCCGGAGCCGCACATACACAAGGTTAGATCCACCCTTTTCTTCTATGTATTTTCTGCTAAAAATAGAACGGTTAGAGTAGAGTCAGTCTGGAAATTGTTTATGTACCAGCTGGCAAGGGACAAAACGAAGCACGGCCGTGCGTTTGAAAACTAATAGTAGGAGTATAGGAGTTGTTGTTATGATCCATACAGTCACAACTAAATAGCGGTCTCGGAGTTGTTTTTTGATGAGGAAGGAGAAATTGATTGGTTCGGGGTTGGATTAGCTTTCCGAGTTATATCGGACGAAATAAGGTTGTTTGAGTTTCAGTTATTGCGTTTGAATTGGGTCGGTTCGGTCAGGAATTTCGAGACTTTGAAGGACTCGCCCTGAGTCTCGCCGGGAATAGAACTTGCTGCTTCACATGCAAGCGACTTCGTCGGCTTGCTTGGCGCTTAAGTGAAGCCAGTTAATCGAAATCCAGGATCGGTTCCAACACCAAAATTCGAACTGTTACATTTTGGCGCCCAACGTGGGGCTATTTGAGAAAATTAGGGCGTGCGAACAAATTATAGGATATTAAAATTTTGCATCAATTGCAATTGTTTCGAAAAGTTTTGGAATTTTGAGCTTGATTATTTTTGGAACTCTTTCTTAGGATAAGTACTCACGTAAAACTTATTGAATTGGGATACGTTAGGAATTCTTCTTCGTCCTCGTTCGGATTTTTTTAGTCGATTACGTTGAATCGGTCGCGTCGAACCTAAAATAAAGAATAAGATTAGTGAATTGGATTTAGTTAGTGAATTGGATTTGGATTTGTTTCTTCTAGTTTATAAGGCAATTGAATTCTTTTAAATATTTTTTTCTTGTTATTTCATTGAATTATTTCTTGTTATTTTTGAATTTTGCATATAATGGCGTATGCCTCGAATCAAATCGGCCTCGGGTCGTATATTAATCCGAACGATCTGTTACCCGACGAAGTGTTGTATGAATTGGAATTACGAAACATAAATATGACCCATGCTCCCCTTGAAGAACAGAGAGTAAAGTTGAGGAGCTTGCAGTTGGATGAGCTACGAAGTCCGAAAGTATTAAAGACCAATAAGACCATCGAAGATGAACTTTCGGTCATCCAGGTTAAGTTGGTCATGATCAGACAGGACTTTGAAGCCCATGGGGGAAGGGAAAGGTTGATTTCGCGGTTACGTCACCTTCGATTGAGAGTGATTCGGTTGAACGCAGTTAACGAGAGACAAACCAATTTGAAGGAGGAACTTCTTGACGAGATTGAATTCCTTTTTGATACATTTGGTCACCCTGAGGATAAAACACCAATGACTTCAACGTTGAACGAACGAGGAACTAAACAGCGAAGTACTGGAGCGATTCCCAGAAATCCAGCACTAGAATTTCCACTTCCAAACTCTGCAGAGGATGGAGCCGCATCTTTGGCGGTTTTAAGAGATAATCCCACCGAAGTTGCAAGGGAGACCATTAGTGGATTGAGACGTCCCAGGGTTGGTTTTCTGTCTAATTCGAATAGGAGGGAAAATTTAACTAGTAATCAATCAACGCATTCCAATGACTCGTTTAATCACCTTTTCCAAGGCACTCACACATTACCCCCGACTTCGACTTTGCTCCCGTCACTGATGCCGACATTGCTGCCCACATCTGCAAACCTACCACCACCTCTAGTACCACCGCCATCATCCGGTCCACCATCGACAAATCCTCTCAGAACACCTCCACTCACAATTCCTCCACCACCGTCATATCCTCCACCATCAACAGGTGCCCCTGAGGAGTGGAGTCCAGAGACTCCGACCATCGAAGAACACCATCGCCTTAGGGCCGAAGTCAGTAGAATTGTTGAGGATGTATTGTCTTCTCAATTAGAAAATATGATGGTTCGGATTTCCCAGGGAATGCAAGAAATGCAACGAAGAGCTGGAACACAACATGTAGAAAACGTGACTAGAAGGGAGAATGTGTATCAGGACTTGTACTCGGAAGCGAACCATAATCTTCCAGAACGTGGATTTCATCATATCAGAGGAGAGCCTCAACCGGCGATACCCACCTCCGGATTTAGACACAATCGCGTAGAAAATCAGACTTCAACGCCAATTCAAATGAGCGGTAGAGTCGATACACGTCCACCATTAGTAGCTGATGCTCCAAGGAATGAAGTACAAAATTCTGCGCGTCCAATTGACCATTTAAGCTATGACAGGAGCAATTCACACAAAATACCTATTAATAAATGGCCAATCAGATTTAGTGGGGAACCGAAGGGAATGTCAGTCGAGGAATTCTTGAAAAGGGTTGATGTTCTGGCCAGAAACAATCAGGTGTCAGAGCAAGAACTGTTGAGTAAGGCGAATTTCTTATTTCGGCCTGAATCTCCAGCCGAAATTTGGTATTACACTTTTAGTAACAAATTTACCAATTGGCAAACTTTAAAATATTACCTTCGTTTGCGTTTTGAAGTACCAAACAAGGACAAAGTTATTGAAAGGGAGATACGTGATCGGAAACAATTACCGAACGAGACTTTTGTTACTTTTATGGGGGAAATCGAACGTCTTTGTCAGCAACTATCAAAACCAATGTCTGAGAGAATCAAACGAAGTATTTTGATAGACAATATGCGCGACTGGTACAGGCCACACCTAGCATTTATCGATACCGATACTCTAGACATTGAAACTCTATGTAACTTGTGTTATGAGCTGGATAAATCGGTATATCGCTCGTATGCACAGCGTACCAGACCATACAATGTCCATTGTATAGATGGCCATGACTACGACGAAGAGCAGAATTTCGAAGACCCCGAAATTAACGCTATTACCCGAGGTAGACAGAGGAGTAGACAAGCAGAAGAGGTAAGGAACGATGTGCCGAAAGAACAAGTGAGCGAACAACCAAATTCAATTCTATGTTGGAATTGTCACCAATTCGGGCATTATTGGAGGGATTGCTCGAAGAATAAGAAATTGTTCTGCCACATTTGCGGTCAACCTGAAGTGGTTGTAATGAATTGTCCCAGTAATCACCGAAATCCTCGGCAGGAGTCAAAAAACGAGATGCCGGAGAGACACTAGGGAGTAACTCTTCTCCAATCGAACAAACGACTCCCTGTTCAATCGTTTACGACAAGTTTCCGCCAATTATGACGATTCATGTCAAAGAAAACCGATGTCCGTACATCACGGTTACTATATTTGGAACTGAAATTAAAGGACTACTAGACTCAGGTGCTGCAGCTAGTATTCTTAGCGATCAGGGAATTTTGGACAAGCATAATTTTCCGAAAACTGCTACCAATATTCAAATTCGAACGGCAGATGGAACACCACATCAATGTGTCTCGTTGATCCACATTCCATTTACGTTCAAGGGAATAACAAAAGTAATTCCTACCTTATTCGTCCCAAATCTTGCGAAAAAGTTGATTTTAGGCAACGATTTCTGGAAGAGCTTCCGAATAACTCCTGCGTTTGAGAATAATGGGCAACTCACGCGTTTAGAAACAAATTGCATTGGAATCGGATCAGTTGACGTGAATTGCATAGACCGATATTTTGCAGAAGATGGAGTCGAAATCAACTTGGTCTTGGAACGTTCGACAGAGATCCTCAAGACCGAACGCCCTGAGGAAGATATTAGCTTGGATTTGCCGTCAGTTGAATCCCCGGATAGCTCCACCATCGGCGAAGTTGTCACCGAACACGATTTGTCCAAAGACGAACGAAACGAACTTCTTAGAATTGTGAATCACTTGAAGGGAGATGGGAAATTAGGCCGAACGTCAGTTTTACAGCACAGAATTGAGATCTTGCAGGGAGAAAAACCTAAAAAGCCTCCTAGATATAGATGGTCACCCGCAATTGAGAAAGAGATGGAACGAGAAATAAACCGTATGAAAGAACTTGATGTCATAGAGGAATCCACCTCAGATTGGTGTAATCCGCTCTTGCCGGTGAAGAAATCTTCGGGCGAATGGCGACTTTGTCTCGATTGTCGACGGATAAACGAGGTTACCAAAAAAGAAGCCTACCCGTTCCCAGACATGCAAGTGATATTAGGTCGAATTGAAAAGGCTAAGTACTTTTCGATAATCGACTTGTCCAAAGCATACTGGCAAATTCCTTTAGCTCCAGAAAGCCGAGATTATACTTCATTTCGGGCCGGAAAGCATCTTTACCGATTCAAGGTGATGCCTTTTGGATTGACCGGAGCACCAGTTACTCAAACTAAGCTCATGAACCGTGTCTTAGGGTTCGACTTAGAACCACAGGTATTTGTATACCTAGATGATATCGTGGTTGCCTCCAAAACTTTGGAAGAGCATTTCAGGCTCCTGAGAACTATAGCTGATCGACTGAGGGCGGCCAACTTGTCAATAAGTGTCGAAAAATCAAGATTCTGTCAAAAGAGAATATCGTATTTAGGATATATCTTATCTGAAGAAGGATTGTCTATTGACAGTGGAAAGCTAGATCCCATTCTCAACTACCCATCACCCAAAACTTTGAAAGAAGTGAGAAGAATGTTGGGAATGATTGGATTTTATAAGCAATTCATTCCAAATTATTCAACCATATTAGCTCCCATTACAAATCTTCTTAAAAAAAGTAAAAGCAAATTAATATGGAATGAGGAATCGGAACAAGCTTTAAATAACATAAAGGGAATACTCATCTCGCCACCCATTCTCGCTAATCCGGATTTTAGTCAGCAATTCGTCATTGAGTCCGATGCATCCGCGGTTGCTGCCGGAGCAGTGTTGGTGCAATACCAGGAAGGTGTACGTCGTCCCATAGCGTTTTTCTCGCGAAAATTTTCCGCAACGCAGATGAAATACTCAGCGACGGAGCGTGAATGTCTCGCTGTAATACTGGCAATCGAGAAATTTCGACACTTCGTGGAAGGAACGCAATTCCGTGTTGTTACCGATGCGCAGTCTCTTAAGTGGCTCAACCAGATCAGCGTTGAGGGTAACTCCGCTCGTTTGGCAAGGTGGGCGTTAAAACTGCAACAGCACGACATTATTTTAGAATACCGAAAAGGAAAACTTAACGTTATCGCTGACGCACTATCTAGAGCGATCGAGGTTGATGTACTTTCGGCCGATCTAGATCTCCAACAGTTGAAAACTAATATTGAGGCGAAGCCGGAAAAGTACAAAGATTTCAAAACCGTAAACGGCAAAATCTATAAATACGTGCCCACAGGTCGTTTAGAAGATTCTCGGTACGAATGTAAACTAATCCCAACAAAAGCAGATCGAATGAAGATCCTTGAAGCGGAGCACAATATAGCCCACTTTGGATTTTATAAAACCTTGCGAAAGATCCAGGAAAAATATTATTGGCCAGGGATGGCCATAGACGTAAAGCGTTATTGTCGAGGCTGTGACACCTGCAAAACATCAAAATTTCCAAATAGTGCTAGGGTTCCGCCGATGGGACGACCCAAAATTGCCAGCATGCCATGGCAAATGATTTCTGTGGATTTCGTGGGTCCGTTTCCCAGATCGAAATTGGGAAACACTACACTCCTAGTGGTAACGGATCATTTCTCCAAATTTGTTTTAATTCAACCCATGAGAGAGGCCAAAACTCAAACATTGGTAAAATTCCTTGAATCTATGGTTTTTCTTCTCTTTGGCGTGCCTGAGATCCTCATCTCCGACAATGGACCACAATTTAAGTCTATGTTGTTCGAGGCATTGCTTTCAAAGTACAAGATAAGTCACTGGAAGAATGCTAACTATCACCCAGCAAACAATCCCACGGAAAGGGTTAACCGGGTGATTGTAGCCGCAATTCGAGCATATTTGAAAGGAGGGGACCAGAAGTTGTGGGACAGCAATCTACAAGAGGTCGCCATGGCCATAAGAACGGCCGTTCATGAATCTACGGAGTTTACGCCGTACTTTATAAACCACGGCAGAAACTATGTTGGATCGGGAGATGAATACGCGAAGATAAGAGAAGGATCTGGAGAACTTGACTATGACACTAAGGCTTTAAATGACGAAATGAAGCAGGTCTATGAGCAAGTCAGAACAAACTTGAAGAAGGCGTACGATAAATACAGCAGGTATTATAATCTACGGTCACGAGCTGTTCATTCAGATTTTAAAATTGGAGAAATAGTTCTCAAGAAGAATTTCTTCTTATCTAACAAAGCGAAACACTTCAATGCAAAGTTAGCTGATACGTACTCACCCGCTAAAGTCATCGCAAAGCGTGGAACCCACTGCTACGAGCTTGAAGATTTGTCAGGAAATCGGCTGGGAGTATTCCGTTCAGCAGATCTGCAACGTAAATAGGACACTGGTTGTAAAGCTATGTCGGTGTATCCTCCCTGCAGGTGCACATAAACGAAACAAAATTAAACACTCCTAGAGGCACACAATCAAACTCCAACGTCGAGATGTCAGCCAGCTGTTTCCTCCGTTGTCGAGATACGAGAACTCATAAACTAGCAAACGTAATTATAGATCGCAGAAAAAAAAAAGATTCACTAGTAAACACTGTAGAAATTCCAGCTATGTCGGCGCACTATACTTTGGAGTGCGCATAAACAAATCAAAATAAAAAAAAAAACTCTTCGAGGCACACTATCAAACTCCAACGTCGAGATGTCGGTTCACTGTTTCCTCCGTTGTCGAGAACATAAACGCATACACGAGCAAGTACTTCCATAGATTGCTCGAAGGTCTAAACCAAAGCAAAACACTATATGATCCAGCTATGACGGTGTGCCGTACTTCTACGGTACACATAAACCAACTATTAAGCAAACACTCTATGAGGTATATAACTCCAACGTCGAGATGTCACAAAGTTGTTGCCTCCGTTGTCGAGAAATCAGATTCCAGACTCAGACTAAGGTCAGGATAGACCTTGAAAAATTGTACATACAGCTGTACATAGAACACTAACACAGTATGGATTCGGTAGAGAGATCATTCGATAATCAATACAGACACATAAATTCACTTTCGGTTTCGTTGAAATTGGTAAATAACGTTGTACATATTATTAAGATAAGGCATGGTTATAGGATACCACTGAATTAATAATCAAATTTCACTGCATTTTCTTGTAAATTATTAGAATTTAGACACTTACTTCATTGTATAGAAATAATTTTTCAGCTTCCAATGCCATTTTTTCATCCTTCCAAATTCACTAAAATAAATACAAATACACACAAAGAAAATTTAGGCCCAACATTTTCAAAAAATACAGCTCAGTCCATGACCTTTTTCGAAGCCATTCCATAATACACTAAAGCCACATAAATTTTCACGTTCACTTTTCGTATGCAAGCCCACCCAATTCACATTTCACTTACTATTTCACGCGATTTTCGGAACATTCACGACGGACTTCAACACGCCATATTGGCTCGCGACGTAGAACTGACTGACAGCATAAAGTTAGTTCGGACATTGTAGGAGAGATGAGATTATAGTGGTGAAGCTGGCATTAAAGATACTACCGTCGCGGTTAGATTACCGGATCATTACTAAGAATTTGTACATGGGGGAAAGCGTAGGAGTAATTTATGGACGTCTCGTAGTAAATTTTTCGGATGGTTATCTGAAAGTAGAAGCAATAGTCTTCAGTTGCAGTGCGATCGTCGCGATATTCGGTCGAGTAGAAACTTGACATCGAAGTTATAATTCGGTATTCGGTTTAGTGCTTTATGCTCAGATTGATATCTGAGTAGGCCGTTGAAGGCGAAGAAAGGAATCAGTGGGGATAATGAAAATGGAGAAGGGGTGATGATCCGCAAAAAAGGAAAGAGTGGAAGAGTTCCGTGAATATTTGAAGATCAAGATGGAGTAGAAAATTTCAATAAGCCGAAGATATAAATATAGAAATTAAAAAGTAAAAGTGTTTATAGTGGAATCGTTTGTAGTAATTGTTTAGTGTTTTGCTCAAAAAAAAAAATAGTTATCGTTGAAATTGGAATCATTATCACGTTCAAGGAATTGCATGCATTGAAGCCTTTGGATTACGCAGATGAAATACTTGTGGAGATAAGGTAAGATGGAAGACATCTTGAATTTGATCGGTTCTATAATTTATTATTTTTGTATATATCCTATATTTTCGCATGAACCTTAAATAAAACAATTGAATTTTGCCCAAGAACTGCAGAAAAAAAAATATATTTTCTGCGTAAATATATTTTTTTTTTTTGGTCGGAATGGGTGTAGTGTAACGTTGTTACATAGTTGTAACCGTTTTCTTTATTTTCGATTGGTTCACTTTTCGTCTCGAAAAGTTGAGTGAAATCGTTTTTATAGTCGCAAGCAATAAGATTGAATTAACCCTTTTGCATCGGTAGCGCCTCCAGTGGTCGGTTTTAGAATCACTCCAAAACCTCTTTCAGGCGCAATTTTAAGTCACTCGCCGTTTTTCTTAAAAACTGATGAGTAGACGAGAGAAATTTGACCAACCTTTTATGTTTAAATTGCGTAAGAATTATAAAAGAAAAAGAAACGCCAATCAATAGTTCCTTTCCGAGTTGAACGACTTACAAAGAGGACGTTGTCCCTAAGCAGTGGAAGTTTTGTATAGAAGTGTTAGAAAATCGTTCAACCACGTTATAGTGAGTTTAAATAGTCGAGTGATTGTTCTTTAAATGTTTTATAGAATGTTTTAAAACTAATTACAGCTATCGGAGAAATATATAAAAATTCAGTGGAATAGCTATTAGGCCCATGTGTATGGAAACACGAATTTCCATTGTGAGTTGTTTTGTACTAGTTGTTTGTAGAACGTGGTTTAATGTTGCAATTTTTTGTTATAGTCCTTTGTTAGAATCTGTGACTTAGATAATTAACAAATTTAAGAAGTGGCTGCTCGAGGCTCAGGTAAGGCTGAAAAAAACATTTGTCGAATGCTGGCAAAAGTCGTTATTTCTAGTGATTGTGATTTTAATGGACATGTGTGTGGTTTTCGTCTTTTCTTTCGTGAAGGAACTTAAATCCTTCACGCGAAGGTGTTTCTGCCGGGTCTAGAACCGGACAGTAGGTCGCCAGAGGATTCGAACGCTCCGGATTCTTTTAGCGGATCCAGAAGCTTGGCGGTTTGTAGGCTATAGGCCTCATCGTCCGGCCAGTGATACGCCAGTGCACCTACGGGCCAGGGAGAACCCCCACGACTCCCGGGAATTGTCACCAGCAGCCAATTACTGGACAAATTCCCTAAACTCAATTGGCCTCGAGTAAGCTGGCGAATCGAGCCATCATCAACTGCTCGAATCGCATTGCAGGGCAGATCGGCATCAGCGCAGCCGAGACCCAATCCAGCTGACAGCATAGGTTGGATTCGTGCGTACCACACCACTACCATCACGACTATTGCCACATCAACCACCACTACTACCGTCACCATCGAGGATCTGTACCACCATCATCACGACCGCCGTTGGATCGCCTGAGCTCGAGCCGGAGCCGCACATACACAAGGTTAGATCCACCCTTTTCTTCTATGTATTTTCTGCTAAAAATAGAACGGTTAGAGTAGAGTCAGTCTGGAAATTGTTTATGTACCAGCTGGCAAGGGACAAAACGAAGCACGGCCGTGCGTTTGAAAACTAATAGTAGGAGTATAGGAGTTGTTGTTATGATCCATACAGTCACAACTAAATAGCGGTCTCGGAGTTGTTTTTTGATGAGGAAGGAGAAATTGATTGGTTCGGGGTTGGATTAGCTTTCCGAGTTATATCGGACGAAATAAGGTTGTTTGAGTTTCAGTTATTGCGTTTGAATTGGGTCGGTTCGGTCAGGAATTTCGAGACTTTGAAGGACTCGCCCTGAGTCTCGCCGGGAATAGAACTTGCTGCTTCACATGCAAGCGACTTCGTCGGCTTGCTTGGCGCTTAAGTGAAGCCAGTTAATCGAAATCCAGGATCGGTTCCAACACCAAAATTCGAACTGTTACAAAGAAATTGAAGCCGTTGGCAGGAAACTGGGAGAGATTTTCACCAACGCGAACACTAAGTGGGTCTTTAATCCTCCTTCCGCGCCGCACTTCGGGGGATCGTGGGAGCGCCTTGTGCGGTCAGTCAAAGTGGCAATGGGATCGCTTTGCTCTGAACGGACCCCAGATGAAGAAACGCTGGCAACCGTCATCGCTGAAGCTGAAGGTGTTGTGAATTCCAGGCCGCTAACGTTCATCCCGCTTGATGATGTGGCCCAAGAAGCTCTGACGCCAAACCACTTCGTTCTAATGAGCTCGGATGGTGTCATGCAACCCCCAAAGATGTTAGCGGAACCGGTGAAGGTGACGCGTTCGAATTGGACCATGAATCGACAGCTCGTCGATCAGTTCTGGAGACGCTGGATCAGAGAATATCTCCCAACGATTGCCAAGCGAACCAAATGGTTCAATGAATCTGAGGCAGTGAAGGTCAACGATTTGGTGATGATAGTGAACGAGAACCAGCGAAACGGATGGACCAGGGGACGAGTCTTGTCGGTAGTAAAGGGCCGAGATGGCCGTATTCGCCAGGCGATGGTACAGACTACATGCGGAGTATTCCGACGACCCGTATCAAAGTTAGCAGTACTGCAGGTGCAAGATAGGAGTAACGCAGAGTCATCAGCGGAACCGGAAGTGCGTTACGGGCTGGGGGATGTTGCCGACACTGGCAGCACTGATTATTCAAATACTGATCCTGTTCGCGATACCCCCCAATCGGATTCTGCACACACCAACTGACATCCATCAAAGTATCTCGGGTCATGTAGCGAATGACATTAGGTAGGCCGAAGTGTAAAACCACAAGTCATGTGCGAACATACGGTGTGAATTATCCTCTCTATTTCTTTAATTTACTATTATTATTCAATTACCACCTTTGGGATTGTGCACAAGTGCGAAACGAATTTATAATTTCTTCATTGTAAGTTAAACGAGAATTTATTAGCGAAATCGAGCCTACAAAATGAATTAACTTTATATAGGTTAGCGACACCCATAGGTCCGAATAGATCCCTTCAATCGTGATTGCGATATCACTATTCTGAACTGTAAGTTATCAATTAATACTCTGTTACAATTTATTACTATAGAATTATTCTATAGGTATCTGAAGAGCCTCGGAAGACCAGCGTAAGCTAGAAATTGTTGGGTTAGACCGAAACTAAGAAGACCAGATTGTAAGTGGTAGCATTCAGTTTTCTTTAAAATTTTGCGCCTAATAAATCTTTTCCGTAGCTTTAAGAATTCGGCAAACTGAACTACAGTGCGATTCTCTATCGAGGTCCGAAATTCTACCCAACAGAGATCCTCCTAAAAATTCTCCAGAGTTCCTTTGAGGTTTCCTTCATAGTTCGTTCAGGAATTCCTCTGGAGTTTCTCTAGAAAATATTCCGTAGCTCGTACAGCAAATCGTTTGGAGTTCCTCCAGGTATAGCTTTAGAGGCTCTCCAAAAATACCTTCAGAGCTCCTCATAGAATTTCAACGGAGTTCCTCCAGGAATTGGAGCTTCACCGGCAGTTCCTACGGTTTTCCGCCATACCTCCTCCAGTAATTTTTGTTTCTCCATGAATCCTTATAAGTTCCTCCAGTAATTCCTCGGAAATCCTCCGGAAATCTGCTCTGAATTCTTCTGGAGTGATTTCAAGAATTCTCATAGATTTCCTTCGAGAAATTCTACAGTGTTTCTCCGGGAAATCTCCCAGATTTCCTTTGCGAATTGTTGGCCTACCCTATTAGGCCAGCGCGCACGTCTATCACTGTGGTCTCTTTAATGCTTGCAATCCTGCATGCAAGACTGGGGCTGTAATGGTATGACAGAGGAGTGACAGGTATGCGACCTGTCAACGGGTGAGTTAACAAAGAAAAAGAAGTATTAACTGAACTATGTAGAGTTGCATATATAATAAGGTAGAGTTGCATATAGCATAAGGTAATAATATTAGAATAGACTTAAAACTAGTGAAATAATCATTGAAATCAAACTCAAATCTAGTGGACGAAACTTCTACATATCTACAGCCAGAATCGGTAAAAAAAATTAAATTTACGATGAAATTAGATCAAAAACATTATGCTTACATACCAGGTAACCTAAATTGTGCCTCGTTGCCCCACTTCAATATAACAAGAAGGACAGTTTCCTACTACCAAAACCGGTAAGGACTAAATTAAACGAACATCTTCGAAACATATCAAACATATAATATTGTAATTACTAGGATTACCGCTAAGCTTGCTCTGGTCGGACACAATATTACACAAAAAGAACAAAACGTAAGTTCACAAACCTATCTTGGCGTACGTACCATACGACCTAAACTTATTTTTAAGAAATTCAAATGATGCTAAAATGAAAAAATTATATTCTCCTTCTGAAACAACAGTTGGATCGTGCGTATTTATTTCGCTTCCAGCGTAGAATAATAATTTTGGAAATTCCCGTTGGATTTAAACTGGAATATCTCACGAGATTCTCCTAAAATTCCTCCAAATTACTTTCAGATCCGTTCTTGAATCCCTTCGGAGTGTCTCCAGGAATTCCTTTCTTCCAAAAATTTGTCCGGTGTTCCTCCAGATCCGGATTTCGTCCAGCAATTCCTCGGAAGTCCTCCAGAGTTGCACCGAGAATGCTCCGAAATGTTTCCATTTATTTCTGGAGTTCCTGCAGCAATAGGGCGATATTCAAAACTGAAAAGGCAATAGATGGCTCTTTTTCAGTGGTAGTAAAAATGAAATCCTGAAGCAAAGAAAGCACCACGGAAGATGAACTAAACACAAAGTTATGTATTCACTTTACATTTGTTTTCTAATCACTACTTTTTTGATCCAGTCTCCTAATTGCAAGTAATTTTCGTTTTTCATTATTTTCCATACGTTTTGACAGTTCTCCGACTACCATTCTTCAATGCGCTTGTGTTGAAAGTTTGAGAATCTAGCGTAACGCGATCAGTGGGAGGAATACAAACAACAGTGGCGTCGCTCGGTGGCCAGTGAAAGAAACTGAATGTTTGAAAGGTTGTTGCCTGTACTTTTTGCCGCTGGTGCCAACTGTTAGCGTTTAAGAACGAAATAAACAGTCGTTACCCTATTCCTCGGTAGTTCCTTTGGAGCTCCTCGAGGAATTGCTTCCTATTTCGTCCATAGTTTCTCCAGAAATTTATCCGGAGTTCCTTAAGAAATTACCTTAGAGTCCCTCCGGAGTTATTCTAAGAATCGCTCCGGAGTTGTTCTAGGATTTTTCACAGATATTCTCCAGTACTTTTTCCAGAGTTCCTCTGAAAAGTTTGTCGGAGATCCACCGGTAATTCATTCAAATTTTTTTCATGGGCCCTCCAGCAATCCCTTGGGAGTTGCTGGGCTCGGAATTCTTCCGGGGTTCTTTCAGGAGTTTCTCTGATAATTTCTTCAGACTTGCTTTAAGAAATACTCCCGATTTCCTTTGGGAAATCCTCCAGCGTTGATCTGGGAATTCCTCCGCTATTTCTTAAGGAATTCCGTCGCAATTCTTCTATGCATTCCTTCGGAGCTCCTGAAACGTTAATCGATGGAATCTCTAGGTTTACCGTGGTGGAATTTTTGTATGGGTCTCTACGATTGTTTAAAGGTAACCACCTGGAGGAATCCTAAGTGGAATTGTTGAAGGAATTGGTGAATTCTGAAATATACTGGAGAAAATAACTACAGACATTACAGTTCAAATCTCTATAAATCCGAAAAAAATCCCTAGAGCAAATTCTGGAAGAATTTCTCAAAGGATGAAATGAATTCAATGAAACTTTTGGTGAAATCTCTGAACAAATTCTTGAAGACATACCAGTACGAATTATTGGAGAAATTTCTGACACAAACCTTAAAGAAGTCACTAGATCA
This sequence comes from Aedes aegypti, assembly GCF_002204515.2. Lineage (NCBI taxonomy): Eukaryota > Metazoa > Arthropoda > Insecta > Diptera > Culicidae > Aedes > Aedes aegypti. The sequence continues at coordinate 120,540,094 of NC_035107.1, forward strand.
ATCTCGTCAAAAATACATGAAGGAATATCTGTCTGAAACTCTGGCGTAATTCCTGTAAGATTTCTGAAGAAATCATGGGAAGCAACAAACCCAAGCAATCTTTTGAGACATTTCTTAAGTAATTAAGCATTCATAAAGGAATTTCAGGAAGACACTTTACAAGTATTGTTGGAAACATTTCTGGAGGATCCTGGAATAAATTCTGGATGAATGTTTTGAAGAAATATTAAAGTTATTCACAGAGGAATTTCTGTAGTATATTCTGGAGAATGAATGGAAATATTCCTTTTAAAATACAGGTTTATTTACCACTTTGGATTTTTCTCCCTGAAACAGGAACAAACAGAAATGATATTCCATCACTGCTGTTTTTGAAACAAAATTTATTCCTATGGAAAACTTGGTAGTCCTCCACTTCCTAAGTGAAGATGCAAAAGTTAAGAATGATTCAATAAGGAAGGGGGCTTTCCGGTTATTGCTCCGGGAATTTCTGCAGGAATTCTTCCAAGGTTCCACCACGAATTTCTATGAGAATACATCTGAAGATTTCTCAACGAAGTCCTCCTACAGAAATCTCCAGGAGCTCATCCAGCCATTCTACCGAATTTCATCCGATGTATCTTACAGTATTTCCGCCAGGAATTTCATTTTGGATTCCCTCTAGGAAATCCTCCGCGGATTTCTTTCAGCATTTCCTCCGGGTGTTTCTTTAAGGATTTCCTCCAGAAAATCCAACGGGTATTTCCATCAGAAACTTCTACATAGATTTCGTCCAGAAATACCTCCGGAGATATCCTCCAGATGAATTATCTGGACTTTTTTTAGGATTTCTACCAGAAATTCCTCCGTGGATTTTCTCTAGGAATTTCTACGGGGATTTTCTCGAGGAATCCCTTCGGGGGTTTCCTAGAGAAATTCTTCCGAAAATTTCATCCAAGAATTTCTCTTGAGATTTCCACCACGAACTCCTTCGTGGATTTCCTCCAAGTATTTCTCGGAATTTCCTCCAGCAAACACTTAGGGGATTCGCTCCAAGAACTCTTCCAGAGACTTTTTTCAGGAACTCCTCCGGGGATTTTATCCAGAAACTTCAAAAGATTTCCTAGAATTCCTCCGGAAATTTCGTTCAGAAATTCAGTGAGAAATTCCTGCGAAGATTTTCTCCGTAGATTTTCTTCTGGAATTCCTCCGGGTAATACCTCCAGGAATTCCTCAGGGGTTTTCCAATAGCAATTTTTGCGAGGATTTCGTCTAGAAATTCTTCCAGGCATTCCTCAAGGAATTGCTCGAAGATATGCCTCCAGAAGCCCCTCCAGGGATTTCCTGCAGAAACTCCTCCAGGGATTTCGTCTAGGAATTTCTCCAGAAATGCTTTTGACGTTACTGGAAGAGTCACGGTAGACACAACAAGGTAGGCTATTCCCACGTGTAAACAACGGTTTTCAATCAAAAAATGTGTCGTCATTCCTATCGTCAAGCATGCGGTTTACAGGATAGTAAAGCAAGTGTTGGTTTGTTGGCTATGCCTACTTGATTTCTTGATTTACGATTGGGAATCATCTTCATATTCTTTGGTTACTAGGATGCCACTAAGTGTTATCAGAATGCTCCTGTAAGCATAGGGTTGTAATAATGCGGATTCAGTACCAGTTTCTTCAGGAATTCTTCCAGAATCAATGCTATTTGAGCCTTTTATTATTAAGACTGTTCATTTTTTAATGCCTTAAGAAAAGAAAAAGAGGTTTTGTGCGTTTTTGAGAAAGATTTCAATAAGAAATCACTCAAAGGGATATTTCTCTCTTTCAAAATTTGTAGTTAAAAATAAAATTAATAAATCTTTTAGAATTTTTGCTGAGAATTCATACGGAGCTCCACCGAAAACTCCTCCGGATTTCCTCCATTTTCCACTGCTGACAAATCCCCGGTGGAGCTCCAGAGGACCTTCGGAGGAATTGCTAGAGAAACTCCAATGGAATGTATTGAGGAATTCCTGGAGTAACTTTTGAATATTTCCCGGGAGAAGCCTGAAAAAATTCTCAGAGAAACTCCAGGGAAAATTCTCAGAGAACCCTGAAAGAATTTCTGGATAAACTCCGAAGGAGTTCCTAGAGGAACTCCGAAGGAAATACTGGAGGAACTCCAGATGAATTGCTGGAGGAACCATGAAGAAAATCTGAGAGAATTACGGTAGGGCTCCCAAAGAACTATGAAGTAATTCCTGGAAGATATTCGGAAAAAATTCTAGAAAAACTCTGGAGGAATCTGTAGAGGAGCTTCGGAGTCGTCCTGTAAGAACTCCAAGGTAATTGCTTAAGGAACTCCGGTGAAATTCCTGGAGGAATTTCTGGAAGAATGAAATTCCAGGAGGAATACTTAAGAAACTCTGGAGGAATTCTAGAAGAAACTCTTGAGAAATGCACGGAGAAACTCTGGAGGATTTCTCGAAGAAAGTCCAGGAAATGTTCGGAGTAATTCCAGAAGAATTTCTAGTGGAACTCCAGAGGATTTCTGAGGAATTACTGAAGAGACTCTAAAGAACTCCAGGAGAAACTCCGAACTTTGGCGGAAATCCTAAAAAATTCCCGGTGGAAAACCAATGGAATTTTCGGAGGAAATCTGAAAGAACTACTGGAGGAACTCCGAAGAAATTCCATTAGGAACTCTGAAAAAATACTTGGACTTGGAGACTTGGAGGAAGAGCGAAATATTTTCTAGAAAAACTTCGAAGAAATTCCTGAAGGAACTATGGATGAAATCCCGTAGGAACTCTGGAGAAGTTTCTGGAGAATCTCCAAGGAATTCATGGAAGAATTCCGAGGAATTTCTGGAAGAACTCCAAAAGAATTCCTGAAGGATCCATAGAGGAATTCCCAGCAACAATTTTGAAAGAATTCTTGAAGAAATTTCTAGAACCGAAAGAATTCCTGGAGAAATTAGGAAGGAAATCCTGGAGGAACTCTGAAGAGGAGGAATGCCTGGAGTAAGGATGTTACTCTGAAGGAATTCCTGATGGAGCTCTAGAGGATTTCCAGGAGAAAATCTGGAGGAATGCCCTAAGCAAGGAGTTCTCGAAGGAACTCTGAACAAATTTCTGCAGGAACTCTTAAATAATTCCTGGAGGTACTCCGAATTGTTGGAGGAACTTCGGAAGAATTGCTGGAGGATCTGCTGAGAAATCATGAGGGAAATCCGGAAAAATTCCAGAAGGGATTTCTGAAAGAACTAAGGAATAATTCCAAAAGGAGCTATAAAGGAAATCCAAAGGAATTCCCTGTGGAGCTCTGAAGGAACTCCGGAGGATGTTCTGGTTAACATTCAGAGGAATTTCTGAAAAAAACTCCAGAGGAATTTCTGGAACAACTCAGGAGGAATTACTGGTTAATCTACGAAGGAATTTTCGGAGGAACTCTGAACAAATTGCTAGAGAATAGTCAAAAAGAATCCTGTAGGAACGGGAAAAATTTCCGGTAAAAATCTGGAAGTAGTTCCGAAGAATTGCTGGTTGAAATCCAAAGAATTGCCGAAGGAAATCTGGAAAAATTTCTGGAAGGACTTAAAATTCTGGAGGGACTCCGGAAGAATTTCACGAGGAACTCTGGAGGAATTCCCAGAGGAAGTTAAGAGGAATTCCCTGAGAAACTATTGAGACGTTTCCTGAGAAACTCTGAAGGAATTCTCGGAGGGAATGTAGGGAATTTTTTGAAGTAGCTCCAGAAGAATTTCTAGTGGAACTCCGGAGCATATCCGAGGAATCATTTGAGGAACTCTGGAAAATTCCTGGAAAATTTCCGAAAAAACAGGAGGAAAAAACTATGGAGGAAATGTGAAGGAATTCCTAGTGGAGCTAAAAACAAATCACGAAAACCAGCTTGACCCTAGTATCTTAGTGTAATACGACATGTTACGTAAAACAGAATACCATGGGGTGCATTCTATATTGACACCAAACTATATTGACGAAAATGTACTCCACGAGCTCCTTCAATCTGCATCTACTTCTTTCTGGTGTTACGTCCCAACTGGGACAAAGCCTGCTTCTACAGTTTTTAACTGAGAGCTTTCTATGCCAATTGACCATTTTTGCATGTATATATCGCGTGGCAGGTACGAAGATACTCTATGCCCTGGGATGTCGAGAAAATTTCCAACCCGAAAAGATCCTCGACCGGTGGGATTCGAACCCACGACCCTCAACTTGGTCTTCCTGAATAGCTGCGCGTTTACCGCTACGGCTATCTGGGCCCCAATTTGCATCTGCATCATATCAAGTCTCATTTGAGGCGTGAAGTGTCATATAACCCTACAAATTTCACTCTGATTACCCTACACACTCGAAAAGGTGAAGTGCAAAGTGTTATCCTCCTCTCCGAAAAAAAAAATCAATTGAATTTTATTAAAACTTTGATATCGACATTTCAATTACGAATAATCACTCACCATAGAGAGAAAGGGATGCCCGCTGGTTCCCAATTTGTGACCCCTGAACGTCACCGCCGAATCCTTCAATAGCGGGATAAGTGGATAACGATGCATCGCGATGAACGACTCCTACCAGGCACCCAAACATCGATCTGAATCCCGTGACTGTGGACGGTGGCCTGGAGTGAGACTGTTGAAAGCGGCTCATGTTAATCCCGTGGCCATTCACGCGGCTGTAGGCCGGATTTTGTCACGCAACCTATTATTACTATACTCATCGAGATGATGCGCCCTCTTCTGCCCTCTGTATGCTGTGCCCACCGAGTTGTCGTGTGAATTAGGCTTTTGTTCGGTGAACTCTCGACGGTCGCTACACAATGTTCCGCATCGAATTATTTTTTTTTCTCTCGATTTTCGGGTGGGGAGACCTGTTAGGACAATACCGTTGACGTACTCGTCCACTTGGGTGTCCAATTTTGGAAGCCAATCGTAAAGGCATTCGAGCGCGGTCTTCTTCGAACAAATCAGGGGGATTCCTGGGAGCTGTTTTCGTCTAGGGTTGCCATATTAAATTCAATACTCAAAATTATGTTGGTGCGGTTGTGATGAATGAGAGCGAAATCTTTTGGCTTTGCAGTCTTATGTTAGAATAGGGTTATTTGCTCTCACCGGAAAGAGTACATGTTTTCAATTTTGTAAAAGAGTACAAAAGAGTACACTTCGCCTACCCTCAAAAATTAAAAATGCAATTTTAGATTGTCCTTATATTCATGTATGGCCATTTTTTTTAAATTCTAAGGTCGTTGGTTTCATTAAACCTAATGACAACCAATATATAAATTTCGAAAATAAAAGAATGGAAATGACGACCTATCTTCTCTTAACTAATGCAAACAATTCATAATATTAATCACTGCCACATTCCCTATATTTGAATCACACTATTCTTAATATTTCATTATAGATTTCACAAAAAGGTTATTTTTGATTAAATTCTCCGATTCTATAATATGCTTGCTTACTATTATTAAATATTGACTCTGATTGAATCGATTCCTTCAATCATTTTGTTATCATTTATAATAAAATGCATATATTACAAAAAATTGTTCGAGTTTTTGTAATAATTTTGTCTTTCAAATAACGTTGGCTCAGAAAAACTTTTTAATGTGTTTAGCAGGAGCTCAAGCATAAGTCTTTAATTAAAGTTTAACTAAGGACTCGTTAAAACGTTATGAAAGATAGATTGGCTTCTATAGCTCAGAATTAAGCCCCACTATATCCACGTTTTTTTTTTCGATGAATGTCTCGCAAAAACTACATTTTTAGAAAAAGTGCTTAAACTAAAACTGTTACAAGTCGGCTTCGATTTCAAATTCAAAATCACTTGAAAAATGTTTAACTTAAAATCAATAGTATGTTAATTGTTTATTAATAGTATTATCATTAGGTCACTTATTTCTGTGTTTGTGAGATAAATTTGAGCATCAATTCTTTCTACTAATTTTTGAGCTCTTCTTACCATCTCGGTTTTGCCAGTATTTAGCAAAAATCTGTGGAGGTTTATCAAGTTAAAAATTTGTTCGGTAATTGTCGATCAATATTTGGAAAAGAGTACACTGGACCTCTTTTAGCAAAAAATAATAGTACATAAATTTTAAAGGCAAAAAAGAGTACATGTACTCTAAAAAGAGTACGTCTGGTAACCCTATGTTAGAAGAACAAGCGATTTAATTTTGTTCGACTTACAGAAGCTTCTCTTCCAGTAGCTGGAAAGCTTTCCTTGCAGAGGCTGGAAAAGAGAAGCTTTTCTTCCAGAAGCTTGAAAGCTTTTCTTCCAGAAGTTGGGAAGTTTCTCTTTCAAAAGCTGGAAAGATTCTCTTCCAGAACTTAGAAAGCTTCTCTTTCAGAAGCTGGAAAGTTTCTCTTCCAAAAGCTGGGAAACTTCTCTTCCAGAAGCTGGCAAGCTTCTCTTCTTGAAACTGGAAAAGCTTGGCTCCCAGAATCAGGAAAGCTTGTTTTCTAGAAGCTGTAAAACTTTTCTCCCAGGAACTGAAAAGTTTATCTTACAGAAACTGCAGAATTTCTCTTAAAGAAGCTGGAAAGCTCCAATTTCAGAAGCTGGATGCTTCTCTTCCAGAAGCTGGAAAGCTTCTTATCCAGACGCTGGAAACATCTCTTCCAGAGGCTGGAAAGCATCTCTTCCAGAAAGTGTAAAGCTTCTCTTCCAGAAGCTGGAAAGTTGCTTTTCCAGAAGCTGGAAAACTGCTCTTCCAGAAGCTGGAAAGCTTCCTTTCCAGAAGCCGAAAAGTTTCTCTTCCAGAGGTTGAAAAGCATCTCTTTGAGAAGCTGGAAAGCTTCTCTTCCAGAAGCTGGAATGTTGCTCTTCCGATAGCTGGTTAGTTTTTCTCCGAGAAGCTAAGAAATTTCTCCTCCAGAAGCTGGAAAGCTTTTTTTTCCAGAAGCTGGAAAAGCTTGACTCCCAGAAGCTGGAAATCTTGTCTTTCAGAAGCTGGAAATATTCTTTTACAGAAACTGGAAAACTTCTCTTTCAGAAGCTTATTCTCTTATTCAAAAGGAAAATGTCTCTTCCATAAGCTTGAAAACTTTTCCTCCAGAAATTGCCAAGCATCTATTCCAGAAATTGGAAAAGCTTGGCTCCCAGAAGCTGGAAAGCTTGTTTTCTAGAAGCTGTAAAACTTTTCTACCAGGAACTGAAAAATGTATCTTACAGAAACTGTAGAATTTCTCTTAAAGAGCTGGAAAGCTCCTATTTCAGAAACTGGAAAGATGCTTTTTCAGAAGCTGGAAAGCTTCTCTTCCAGAAGTTGAGAAGTTCCTCTTTCAGAACCTGAAAAGCTTCTCTTCCAGAAGCTGGAATGTTGCTCTTCCAATAGCTCGATAATTTCTCTTCGAGAAGCTAAGAAATTTCTCCTCCAGAAGCAGGATAGTTTCACTTCGAGAAGCTAAGAAATTTCTCCTCCAGAAGCTGGAAAGCTTCTCTTCCAGAAGCTGGAAAGCTTTTCATCCAGAAGCTGGAAAGCTTCTCTTCTGGTTGCTGGAAAGCTTCTTTTCCAGAAGCTGGAAAGGTTCTCTTCGAGAAGCTGAAAAACCTATTTTCCAGAAGCTTGAAAACATATTTTCCAGAAGTTGAAAGCTTTTCTTCCAAAAACTGCAAAGCTTCTCTTCTAGAAACTGGCAAGCTTGTTTTTCAGATGCTGGAAAGCTTCCTTTCCAGAAGCTGGAAAGCTTTCTTTCCAGAAGCTGGAAGCTTCCTTTCCAGAAGCTGGAAAGCTTCTTTTCCAGAAGCTGGAAAACTTCCTTTCCAGAAGCTAGAAAGCTTCCTTTCCAGAAGCTGGAAAGCTTCTCTTCCAGAAGCTGGAAAGGTTCTCTTCCAGAAAGTGGAAAGCTTCTCTTCCAGAAAGTGTAAAGCTTCTCTTCCAGAAGCTGGAAAGCTGCTCTTCCAGAAGCTGGAAAGCTTCCTTTCCAGAAGCCGAAAAGTTTCTCTTCCTCAAGCTGGAAAGCTTCTCTTCCAGAAGCTGGAAAGCTTCTCTTCCAGAAGCTGGAAAGCTTCTCTTCCAGAAGCTGGAAAGCTACTCTTCCAAAAGCTGGGGAGTTTGTCTTCCAGAAGCTGGAAAGCTTCTCTTCCAGAAGCTGGAAAGGTTGTTTTCCAGAAGCTGGAAAGCTTCTCTTCCAGAAGCTCAGAAGCTGGGAAGCTTCCTTTCCAGAAGCTCAGAAGCTGGAAAGCTTCCTTTCCAGAAGCTGGAAATCTTCTCTTCAAAAAGCTGGGAAGTTTCTCTTCCAGAAGCTGGAAAGCTTCTCTTCTAGAAGCTGGAAAAGTTGTCTTCCAGAAGCTGGAAAGCTTTTCTTCCGGAAAGTGGAAAGCTTCTCTTCCAGAAGCTGGAAAGCTTCTCTTACAGAAGTTGGGAAGCTTCTCGTCTAGAGGCTGGAAACTTTTCTTCCAGAAGCTGGAAAGCTTCTCTTACAGAAGTTGGGAAGCTTTCTTTTTCAGACCCTGAAAAGCTTCTCTTCCAGAAACTAGAAAGCTTCTCTTCCAGAAGCTGGAATGCTTCTCTTCCAGAAGCTGGAATGCTTCTCTTCCAGAAGCTGGATAGCTTCTTTTCCAGAAACTAGAAAGCTTCCCTACCAGAAGCTTTAGAAATGCTTTTCTTCCATAAGCTTCTGGTCTACTCTTCCAGTAGCTGGAAAGCTTCTCTTCCAGAAACTGGAAAGCTTCTCTTCCAGAAACTGGAAAGCTTCTTTTCCAGAAACTGGAAAGCTTCTTTTCCAGAAACTGGAAAGCTTCTCTTCTAGAAACTGAAAAGCTTCTCTTCTAGAAACTGGAAAGCTTCTCTTCCAGAAACTGGAAAGCTTCTCTTCCAGAAACTAGAAAGCTTCTCTTCCAGAAGCTGGAAAGCTTTTCTTCCAGAAGGTGGAAGCTTCTCTTCCAGAAACTAGAAAGCTTTTCTTCCAGAAGGTGGAAAGCTTCTCTTCCAGAAACTAGAAAGCTTTTCTTCCAGAAGGTGGAAAGCTTCTCTTCCAAAAACTGGAATGTTTCTCTTCCAGAAGCTGGAAAGCTTCTTTTCCAGAAGCTGGAAATTTTCTCTTCCAAAAACTGGAAAGCTTCTCTTCTAGAAGCTGGAAAACTTCTCTCCCAGAAGCTGGAAAGCTTCTCATTCAGAAGCTGAAATACTTTTCTTCCAGAAGCTTCTGGTCTTCTCTTCCAGATACTGAGGAACTTCTTTTCCAGAAACTGGAAAGCTTCTCTTTCAGAAGCTGGAAAGCATCTCTTCCAGAAGCTGGAAAGCTTTTCTTCCAGAAGCTGGGAAGCTTCTCTTCCAGAAGCTTGAAAGCTTCTCTTCCAGAAACTGGAAAGTTTTTCTTTGAGAAGGTTGATAGTTTCTCTTCCAGAAGCTGGAAAGTTCTTCTTTGAGAAGGTTGATAATAGAATCTACAGAAACTGGAAAGCTTCTCTTTCAGAAGCTGGAAAGCTTCTCTTCCAGAAACTGGAAAGCTTCTCTTCCAGAAACTGGAAAGCTTCTCTTCCAGAAGCTGGAAAGCTTCTCTTCCAGGAGCTGAATTTCTTTTCTTTCAGAAGCTGAAATTCTTTTCTTTCAGAAGCTTCCGGTCTTCTCTTCCAGGTACTGGAAAGCTTCTCTTCCAGAAGCTTGAAAGCTTCTCTTCCAGAAACTGGAAAGCTTCTCTTCCAGAGGCTGGAAAGTTTCTCTTCCAGGAGCTGGAAAGCTTCTCCTTAAGAAGCTGAAATTCTTTTTTTTCAGAAGCTTCTGGTCTTCTTTTCCAAGTACTGAAAAGCTTCGCTTGCAGAAGCTGGAAAGCTTCTCTTCCAGAAGCTGGGAAGCTTCACTTCCAGAAGCTGTAAAGCTTCTTTTCTAGAAACTAGAAATCTTCCTGTCCAGGAGCTGGAAAGCTTCTCTTTCAAGAGCTGGTAAGCTACTGTTCCAGAAGCTGGAAATTTTCTCATCCAAAAGCTGGAAAGCTTCTTTTCCAGAAGCTGGAACGCTTCTCTTCCAGATGATAGACAGCTTCTCTTCCAGAAGATGAACTGATTTTCTTCCAGAAGCTGGAAAGTTTTTTTTTCAGAAGCTGGACAGCTTCTCTTCCAGGCTGATTTTCTTCCAGAAGCTGGAAAGCTTGTCTTCCAGTCTGGTAACCCTGTGTTCCGCTTGTTTCAAATTATTATATTGAAAGTGGCCGCCTAACATATTAAATATCACCATCGTGCAGCCTTTTCTACCGGTCCCCTCCACGAGGGCATGCCGTTCACTTTTGTCACAGCTCCACACAAAGGACTGACCCCTCCCTCAGCTGCCTCACTTGATTGTTTATTACTAAATTGTTCAAAAAGTGGCACATTCAATCAGGTTTGGGATAACTCGGCCGTGTTGGGGGAATGGCAAATGACATTCCACAGTCCGCGCGAGGACCAATCGCCGGGTCGTCAGAATTCGGGTATATTTTGAAGAGGGTACCGTATTCCGGGGTAAAATTGACCAGTTTTTCGTGGATATATCTTAACAAATTCTTTTGAAGATTCGAATGTTGCAAGAGTTATATTTTAAAACAAGTACCTACTGGCATCTATCGCTCATGACTGTATACTGTATTTTGTTTTAAGCATGTTTAAAAAAAGCCCCCCCTTAAACATAACGGCAATAAGTTTCGAAACGAAAAACGGTAGACAGTTTTACCCTTGATAAAGGCCAAATACAGAGTGCCGAAACGTTGGGCAAAACAAAACTTTCCGTTTTGATTTCCCTAGACTGAGAAAGCCATAAATCACAGTCAAAATCCTTCCAGTCGAGTATCCTAGATCAGTTTAAAAACTATTCTTAGTGTTTTTATTTTTTATTTTTATTTTTTTGTGAACAATGTGTGGTAATGTTGAAAATGCCGTTACTTACTAAAATCATAGCCTCTGAAGTGCATAACTTAACAAGCCATTCATTTTTTGATTTATTTTACAATTATCACTTCAGTCGTCGCGATGTTGTATTTTGCACAACACAGGTGAAAAAACCTCGCTTTTCGTACACAGCAGCAGCGTGGTGAATCTGACGATTGGAAGGTTAAAACACCATGAACAGTGAAATACGCCTAAAAGTAGGCAATTTTTTTGCTTATAATATTATAATTTGCAGAATACATGTAGACATATTTTTCGAGGGCCATTCCTATTAATATTAGCCCGTTTTACAGTATTGAAAAGTGCATCATCGAAGTGAAATGCGTGCGATGCAACGACCGCTTGGTCTTGCGGGATGCAACAACGATGCACCCCCGTGGAGGTCACATTCGCTAGTCAAGCCATTTTTGTGTAATAATAGACTTAACTATGCTGCACATTTTGACCAGTTATGGTGCATAAAATGCCCCGTCACGGCGGCGTGGCATCCTAGGTGGATTGTGGCGGCAAACCACCGAATCGGGATGAATCTAGGGGACATAACTGCAAGCGGCAGATCAAAGGGATTTGTACAATTTTCAATACAAACTGGATGGCACGGCATGCAAACGCAATTTGCATCTGGTACATAGGCATCACTTTCCCTCTGTGATTTTCCGTCGAATTAACATGTAGGGCCTGTACACTGAAATGAACGAACACCCTCTCGAGGAATGAAGTAAGGTATCACTTTCATTGGATACACATTTGGTCGGTACAATGAGTTCAGGCTTCATTTAAAAACTGTAACAAAATATCAAACTTTTATTTTTCGGATGTTTTTATAACAATATATGCATTATTCACTGAATATGGTGCATCCCTGAATTCACAACTTCCTTCCAAAAAAGTGAGATTTTAGACTGTCACTAAACGTGGCAAAAATGGAAGAAAGGACGTTTCTTCGGATTGCGCGCTTTCTTCCAAGTTGTTGATTAATGTTGATAATTGTATCGAAATGAGCAATCAGTTCGATGGTTTAGACAAATTGTCCGAACACCAAATCAAAGCAGCCCAGGCTCTTTGTTTCAAGTGAGGAAACAAAGAGTGCCGCCTATCGTGGTCAGTTGTTCCGAATTTGGAAGGTTTAGGCAGGAGATCTTGAACTGCATTAGGCGAATCAAGATTTTTTTTATATAACTGCGAAGAAAGGAGACTGTCGCGTTTTGCCGGAAGCTCTTAAAGATCACGAACTCCTTCTCAAACAACTTGAAGAGAAGAAGCACAATTTTTTTACTTATGACGACAAAACTGATCGGTTGTTCAAAGTCGTCTTGAAAGGTGACTATAAGTCACCAGGAGAGATCAAAAATGGAATGAAGGATTTACTTGGATTTTCCCCTGTCCAAGTAATCATTATGAAAAAGAGAATTTAATCTGACATTGATCGGAAAGGGCTTTCTCAAGAATGTTATTCAGTTTACTTTAACAAAACAGATCTAAATAATATTAAAGCTTTAGAAAAAACAAAACGTATGTTCGATGTCCGTGTGACGTGGGAACATTTCCAGAAACCTGGAGAAAATTACCAGAACCCCACTCAGTGCCGTCGGTGCCAAAAGTGGGGTCATGGAATAAAAAATTGACGCATGGATGCTAAATGCATGATTTGCGGAGGTTCTTCTCACGCTAAGGACGCCTGTCCAGTGAAGGAAGATACCACCAAGTTTATATGCTCAAATTGCGGGAACAATCATAAGTCCAATTTTTGGGATTGTCCTTCGCGAAGGAGTGTCATTGAGGCTCGTGCCAGACAGATGAAAGGTAATATCCGTTACGATAACTGTCGTTTCCGGAATTTGGCTGGTAGAGTATCGAACAATACTCATTTTTCAGTTAACGATCAAAAATGATCAGGAATCATACCCATCAGGAAGATCATAATCATGCTCATTCATAACTAATTTTAATCCGTCGGTTAGTCGTTCGAATCTTTCAATTTCGAATGTATCTACCCACGGAAAATCCTTTGCCGATATCGTATCAGATAATTTGAACTCCTCCCCTATTCGTACTATGAGTACCCATTCTACTTGTTTCAAATCATGTACCCACTTCAAGTGATATGTCTGCCTCTGATTTTAATTTTCTAACTGAACAATTGAATCTAATGATTGATGCAATGTTCAAAGCCACCACTATGACTGAAGCAGTCCAAGTTGATGTAAAATTTACGAATAAAATTGTTATTGGATTACGTTTTTCTAATGGATCCAAATAATAATTTAAATATTTTAAATTGGAATGATCGTTCTCTGAATGATAAAGAGGACGAGCTGTAAAATTTTCTTACAGTTAATAACGTGCATATAGCATAGATCCTAACTTTTTTTGTTTATCGTAATGATCGACTCGATGGGGCATGTGGGGGAGTTGCAATCATCATTCATAGGCGTGTAAAACATCAACTGTTTTCGTCATTTGAAACTAAAGTTTTTGAAACTTTAGGTGTTTCTGTTGAAACACAGGTTGGTAAATATACTTTCATAGCTGCCTATTTGCCTTTTCAATGCTCTGGACAGCAAGTTAATTTGCTCCAAACTGACTTGCGAAAATTGACTTGCAATAAGTCAAAATTTTTCGTCATTGGTGACTTTAATGCCAAACATTGGTCATGGAATAATTCTCAAAGTAATTTCAACGGCAGAATTTTATTTGATGAGTGCTCTTCAGGATATTTCTCAATTCAATACCCTGATAGCCCTACATGTTTTTTCTCATCTAGAAACCCATCTACGATTGATTTGGTCTTAACCGAATCCAGCCATCTTTGTAGCCAACTGATTACTTATGCTGATTTTGATTGTGATCATGTCCTTGTTACATTTCAAATATCCCATGAAGCGATTCTCAATCCTATCAGCTCCACTTTCAATTATTTTCGAGCCGACTGGAATACATACGAAAAACCTGATGTTGACATTTCTTTACAAACAAAACTTAATATTGACAATGCTTTTGAAACTTTAACAAATTCCATTGTTGAAGCCAGAAACATTGCAATTCCAAAATGTGAAGTAAAATTTGAATCCGTGATTCTAGACGATGATCTTAAACTCATGATCCGTCTTAAATACGCGAGGAGAAGGCAATTTCAACGCACTCGCGATCCTGCTATGAAAATTATATGGCGGGATTTGCAGAAAGAATTCAAGAAACGTTTTTCATAATTAAGAAACAAAAACTTTCAAAATAAATTTTCTCAATTGGATCCTGGCTCTAAGCCATTTAAGAAATTATTTAATTTTGAAAAAACCTCAGAAGCCAATACCAGCATTGAAAGAGGAAATAATATCATTACTAACTAATTGCGAAAACGCTAAAAAACTGGCTATGCAATTTAAAAGCTCGCACAATTTTAATTTAGGACTTACTGGTCCAATTGAAAATCAAGTTACTCAGGACTTCGAAAATATTCTCAATCAAGAGAACGTTTTCGAAAATTTCTTGGAGACTGATTTGGAAGAAGTGAGAGCTATTATAAGAAAATTAAAAAATATGGAAGCTCCTAGCGATGATGAAATTTTCTACGTCCTTATCAATAATCTCCCAGAAAGTAGCTTATCATTCTTAGTTGATATATTTAACAAATGTTTCCAATTAGCATATTTTCCTGACAAATGGAAAAATGCTAAGGTTGTACCAATTTTAAAACCAGACAAAAATACTGCAGAAGCTTCTAGCTATTGTCCAGTCAGCTTCCTTTCCTCCATCAGTAAACATTTTGAAAAGGTTATTTTTGAACAGAATGATGATCCACATCAACAAAAATTCAATTTTTGCCTATGAACAGTTCGGATTCCGCCATGGACATTCGACCAATCATCAACTTTTACGTGTAACAAATTTGATCCGTTCCAACAAATCTGAAGGCTATTCTACTGGTCTTGCTCTTCCAGACATAGAAAAAGCATTCGTCAATGTTTGGCATGAAGGCTTGAGTGAGTGAGTGATCGTTTGTCTTTGAGTGCATATTGTGCATATTGCTGTTCATTTATCGTGAAAAGCTCTTAGAACTATTCTGTAATTCGTCTGAAATTGTGCACAGTTGTAAACGATTTTGAGCTGCACCTATAGATACCAAATTCGAGTGTTTTACATGATTGCACGGCATTAAAAAACAGAAAACAGTGTTGAGTTTTTGATAACTTACTGATCGACCATTGTCGTGTTCTTCGCCGATCTGCGTTCATCACTCCAACGGCCCTACTGTACAATGGCATACCGACAAGCTTGTGGTAAATGCGCTTTACCAGTAAGTGGAATGGATGAGCACATCGTGTGTGATGGATGTAGCAAGCAATACCATTTGATTTGTATGAACATGAACAATAGAAATATTAGTAGTAGAACGCTAATAGCGCTGTTCTCACAGAACTGAATTAGTTTATTATCACCTTTAACTGTATCTTTTCATTGTTTGTTCGATGCCATGTTGTAGTGGATGATTTTAGAATTTATTTGACATTTTGAGGACCGGTACTCAAGCTGTCAGCGCGTGGCAAACTAGATGTTGGTAACACGAACAGTAGCGACATTAGCATTCTTAGGTTAAGGTGAAGATGAATTGAAGCCAAAGTTCAAAATTTCAAGAGCACGGATCTGGAGAACCAAACATCCATTTAAGCTGAAAACTTAATCGATTGGTCACTGATAGTGACTGATAGTGACCAATCGATTAGGTTTTCAGCTCAAACGGATGTTTGGTTCTCCAGATCCGTGCTCTTGAAATTTTGAACTTTGGCTTCGATTCATCTTCACCTTAATGCTTTTACTACATGAACCCATATCAGCTACGAGTATGCGCCGAATTCAACAATGTACTATGGTTGTGCGACAATTGTCTTGCTTCGTTTCGTAAACAGCGCTCAATGTCGAAAAACGATGTAACAGTACGAGATCATGATCAAAACGCAAGCAATAATGAACGCACCGTGAGCCAGCTACAGTCTGAATTTGCTACAATGAAACAGTGCTTCGCCGAATTGAAGCAATCGTTCAACGGTGGCCAGAATACCAATGATAACACCGTTGATGTCCCTTCTACATCTACACCGCAAGGAAACTCGTGTCGTGGAAGAAATTTTTCGCTGCATTCGAACGATACTTCTCACTTGCAAAGGGGTTCAAATGCCGAGATTTCAACTGGGTCCCGAAAATTTTGGCAATTCTTCACGAAAGTTGCGAAACATGCTTCTACAGATGCCATAGGCGAAATGGTAAAGCATTCATTAGAAACTAACGATAAACCCGAAGTAATGCGATTGGTACCACGTTGGAGCAACCTCGAAAATCTACGTTACGTTTCTTTCAAAGTTGGAATTGATTGGAAGCATAGAGGGAAAGCCATTATGGAATCGACGTGGCCGACTGGATTGCTGTTCAGGGAATTCGAACACCGTGAATCTTGCTGGGAACCGTGAATTATTTGCAATTGTGCATTGAAATGTGCTGTTTCACTATGTTGAAGTTCATTTGTTGTGTAGCTCTTGTTTAAATGTTTAGGATTATGCTTGATGTTTACACGATTATGTTGTTATATAGTAATAAGTTACTAGGGTCATTGGGGCTTAATCAGCCTGTTGATCAGTACCAAATAAATAAGTTTGGCTTGATTGTAAAATTAAAAAAAAAACTTTAATTTTCCAACATTCATTGTTAGAATAATTCAAAGTTATCTGTCAAATCGTACACTTCAGGTAAATTATCAGAACTCCAGGTCTGACAGACTTCCTGTAAGAGCTGGTGTTCCTCAAGGCAGCATTTTGGGACCAATATGTGAAAGTATGTTTAATACCAAGTTTAAAAAGTCGAGTCTAGTACACGACACTGAAGATGGCGTTACAGTTGAGGTCGAAATACGCGTATCTGTCAAAGAATACAAACTCTAGTGGAATTAAATGATATAGTACTAAATTCGGGGTTTCATCTACTTAGACTTTTTAATCTATCTTCCTTTTTACATACCACGTAAACCACCGTCTCGTCTTCCAATATTGCTGATTTAGCCAAATCCCAGACTGCATTGAACTGCAATCTCTATCCTTCGCCGATCTCTGTAACAATGCCTAACAAATGATGATTAATTGATAGTGCCTTAGGTCCGCCGCAGGTACGCTCCCGTGCATAAGTTTGGGTTCACCCCCTAAAAAAACATGCAAAAGTGTTCAGTCCATATCTCTGTGATTACACGTCCAATTCAAACTCTTTAAGCCGTATTCGGAAGGCAACGAGTTATTCTTACTTCGTATGTATTTTTACAAAATTATTCTTTGAACTTTGTTTACTGAATTTGTACTTAAAGTTGTGACATTTTTCAAAAAACACACTGAAAAATCATATCTAATTTCCTCAGCATTGGATCGGCCAAAATTTCAAATCAAAGTGTCATTAGAATCGTAATCTTATATTCTTTGAAGAGACCCACGAAATTTTTGCGGAAAAATCTGAAAAGTATTTAAAATCAATGAAACAGTCAGTCAAGTCATCGTGCAAAAGTTTGGGTTCACCTGAACTTACTTAAATCTGTGAAATCTTGAACCAATCATGTACGCACCATTATTTGCGCTCAAAAAAGCTTTAAACTATTAAAATCGGTTGAAAAATGGCAGAGATATTGACAAAAATGATGTGCGTGTGGCTCAGGTGAACCTAAACTTTTGCACGATTTGCATCATACTGAGATGTGAACCCAAACTTTTGCACGATGACTTGACTGACTGTTTCATTGATTTTGAATACTTTCCAGATTTGTCCGCTAAAATTTCGTGGGGTCTCTTCAAAGAATATAAGATTAAGATTCTAATGACACTTTGATTTGAAATTTTGGCCGACCCAATGCTAAGGAAATTAGATATGATTTTTCAGTGTGTTTTTTGAAAAATGTCACAACTTTAAGTACAAATTTAGTATACAAAGCTCAAAAATTTTTTTTGGAAAAATATCTACGAAGTAAGAATAACTCTTTGCCTTTCGAATGCAACTTAAAGAGTTTCAATTGGACGTGTAATCACAGAGATATGGACAGAACACTTTTGTATGTTTTAGAGGGGGTGAACCCAAACTTTTGCACGGGAGTGTACGTGGTGGTTTTGCAGAATGGGTGGCATAGCAAATTCTTCCCTCAGATCTATAATGAAAAAAAAAACAGCTTCGTTGTGATTCTACCAATACGGAAAAATATAGTGATACAATGCCTTCTGACCCCCAATCCTTACCTCGCCACCAGAGAATTCATTAGACCTGGCGTGGGCGATAGCCAACACAGAAGCCAGTCCACTATCAGAACTATTAGCAACCGTGCAGCTGGCATCGGGATCGGAAAGTAGAGCAATTTTATTATGATGAATTTAAGTTCAACACAATAGGGTGGAAAAAGCCCACCACTAGAACTAACACAGGAAAAATTAATGTAGTGTTTTACATAACAGCGTTATGTAAAATTAAATTAACACACATTTACTTTTCAACTGAAAACGCTCCAATCATGTAAAATTATAGTGGAATCGATTGAAATTCGCCTGCATTTTCATACTCCAAATAAGTGCCTGAAAATCAACCTAATTTTACAATTTTTCTAGCTGTGATATGCGAGTCTGAACAGTCATAGACATGGAGGTCAGGGACTTTGAACTGCTGATTCTGTGCTGATGCACCGATAGATAAATATAAATAAATTTTCTCGACGATGAGAAATCACTTTTATTGTCCCTGGATGGGTTTTGGACTGCGAAGAGAGGTTCGAAATTGGAAAAAGCTCGCTCATAGCAACCAGACACCTAGAAAAATTACATTGGAGAAGGTGAAAACCTTCCCTTGGCCTTCCTTAATCGAGTGGTTAGAATTTGCGGCTACAAATTGAAGCCATGCTGAAGTGACTGGGTTCGATTCCCGGCCGGTCCTAGATCTTTTCGTAAAATGAAATTTTCTTGACTTACCTGGGCTTAGAATATCATTGTACTTGCCACACGATATACAAATGCAAAAAATTGAAATATTGTTAATGTGGACTATCATTCTGTTCAAAATGACCTTTTCAAAAAGTTTAATGATGGATTTATTTTTTAGATCTTGCCATATAATTTTCATAGCAGGATCGCGAGTGCGTTGAAATTGCAAAAAAAAAAAATGATAACATCACGATTGCTATCAATGTATGCTTTATATGTATTCCAGTTGGCTCGTAAATAATTGAATGTGGAGTTAATAGGATTGAAACTCGCTTTATGGGATATTTGATATGTAATCAGTTTTAAGCAAATTAACTTGCTGCTCAGTGCATTGAAAAGGCAAATAAAAGTGCATTTACCAAATTGTGTTTCAACAGAAACACCCAAAGTATTGAAAACTTTGATTTCGAATGACGAAAATAGTTGATGTTTTAGACGCCTATGATTGCAACTCCACCACGTGGTCCATCCAGTTGATCGTTACGATAAACAAAAAAGTTTGGATCTCTTTAGAGTTTTGAGGTTTCAAATAAGTTTCAGTAAATCATCGAGCACACTGCTTTCCCGATGGAAAAGACTTCCATCTATAAATACCAACAGAAGCATTACACGCCAGTTGCTTCGGGGAAACAGGTGATGGCAGTCTTCTGGGGTAGAAAACGAGCGAAAATTCCAATCCTCCAATCTGAAAATCCCCATCAGGAAGTGAGAACCGGATGTGAAAGGTGCCACACCAAGAAAGTAGGTATTCATCGAGAGCTGGGAAAGAGTCTCAAAAAATCTCGAAATTCTACCGATGAAATTGATACCGGCTCCAATCCAGCACGGATGAACGGATTTGTGCTATCGACTCCGTTGATCGTTTGCCATTCCCATGGGGCGATAGAAGAAGCGAGCAACTATGAAATGCGAAGACTGTTGATTACCTTCGGTACCAGCAGCCAAAAGGGAAGCTAAATACTTTTTATGGTGCTGGAAGGAAGTGGGAATCCGTCTTCTGGGGATGGCTGTTAGTTAAGTTTAAGGATGCTTTTAAGTGGAATTCATATTGCCGGTGATATGAAAAGATACCTTTTTAAGGATGATTGGGTCTATAGTATGAAATTGATGTCAATGAATCATAAGCCATTGGATTTAAGGAATGTTAAGCACGATGTTTTGTGTGTATCTGTGTTGTAGTTTTTTTTTAATCTTAAAACAGGCCTGTCCAACATTTTAAAATCGTTGGATACATTTTCAAGTTCACAAGCAGCTTGAAAATTTGAGGAAAATCTAACGAAGTGAAGAAAGATTTTTCTGGAGATTATTGTTGCAAAACATTTTGCTCAGGATTCTTTGAGAATCTTTCTCATGTTTCAGTAACAATCTTTCCCGGTATTCTGTGAAAAGTTTTCTCTAGATTGCATCAGCACCTAGCCTAGATTTTTTTAAATCCAGGCTTGGCTTTGAGAATGATATCCTGATTTTTTTTATTAATCATACTCGAGAGTTCTGTCAAGGCTGCGGCTAGCTGGGTTCCCAGTAATCGCGCAGCTATTTAGTAAGATCAAGCTGAAGATTGTGGATTTGAATTCCACCGGTTGAGGATTTTTTCAGGTTGGAAATTTTCTTGACTTGCCAGGGCATATAGTTTATATATCTTAGAACCTGCCACACGACACACACATGCATAAATGGTCATTAGGGTCCGAAAGCCCTGTCCCAATTTTAGTACTAAAAGCCTAAGTTTAGGTCAGAAACAAATGTTTACTAAATTTTTAAATAAATCTCATTTGTTTATGCCAAAAAAAAATTTTTTTTACGGTTTTTGAGATTCTGTCACACCCCTTGGGTAAACTAAAATGCTGGGTGCACGGAGAAATCACACTATCCAAAAAATAAGTTCTTTAAATTCGAATTTGGCTAAACTGAATTTAGTTTTAGCTGTTTCGAATCTCTCGCAACAGCAATGTTGTCAAAAACAGAGAGATACACCTACCCAGCGGCGAAGTTCAATGCAATTAGCCAAATTTGGGTTCTTTCGAGTTTACCCAACTTTAAGTTGTTTTAACCCACTACGGACTTCGAAAGCTAACGCTGGATAGATTTCTTTTCGCACTGAGTTGTTTTTTAAATTAAGTATTTCATAATCCTGCCTTATATTTTGCGAAAACCCTGTCTAGGGTTATGTTAAAATTAACATGCCCAAACGCAGAGGGGTGTAAGTGACACTTTGGTTGGTTTTAATTTAAGAACACTGAAAACTTCTACTGTTTCCTGCTTTCCAACAGTATTTTTAAATGGTTGTGTTATGTAATTTTTTTCTATTTGACAGAAATAGAAAAAAATAACATGATTCGTAGATGATTGGTTTTTTCATTTTGCTATTACTTCTTCTTTATTCTTTTCAAAATCATGTACTGAAATCGGGAGTAATGTTGTCCAAGTTTGTTAAAGAATTCTTCTCAAAAGTTTTTTGGGTTTATGATAAAGCCCTGCTTAGCACAAACATATTTGTATCTGGTTACTTCTTTTGTCTTTCAACATTTTATGACATTTCCAAGTTCGAATCTGTCTTGACATTAATCATTGGTCTCCGATTTTGAAGATATCTCGGTGTTCTATGAGGGACCATCATTCTTCATATAAAATTTATTAAATCGCCATATTGTTTTTAATCAGTTCATCTAAAAATAAAATAAATCATGGGCTACAAAACGTCAGGTTTAGAGGAGTCATACTAATCGGTTGGGTTGTTTCCAAGAAATCAGCAAAATGACATTTTTTTCTTCTTACGGCTTGAGTGGTTCCAGAAATGTAAATGCTTATTACCCGAAATATTCTCATTTGGTTTCGAAAGACAATCAAAGCAAGCGAAGAGAAACATCCCATCCAAAAGTCATCGGAAATGTTTCGCAGATTGCAGCAAGCTTGATAAATAACAGCAGCAAACGAGAAAACCAAAGAGAGAGCAATGATAAAACCCACTTTTTTCTCGCTTATTTACCATTGAGGGTGGGTACCGTTTTGACTCATATTCCGAACACTTAAGGCCAACAGTGATTTCAAAAGCATCTGATTGGCATAAATTGGCAGATATTTGTGCAAATTTTAAACTGTTAGCTGTTGGGTGTACCGATAATAATGTTGATTTTACTAGTTTAAGTGTTGTTTTTACGTTAAAGTATGGAACAACATTTTGATTCAAATGCCGAACACTGTGTTCATTCTGTCTCATATTCCGAACACCTTGATTCAAATTCCAAACAGCACGAATAAATCGTATTCAAATGAATAATTTCGCAAATAAATTTACTTGAGCTTGTTCTTCTGGTCTGAAACTAGAGAATCATCACTACTCCCGCGGAGACGTTAAAAATGAATTGCAATTGACTGCCATTGCCTTGTTATTTGGTGACATATTTCAGCGAAACATTTCAACCAAATCGCCATACAAAAACTGAGTGTTCGGAATATGAGTCTGTTCGGAATTTGAGACAAAACGGTATTTTATTTTACTGGCTTCTCCGAACATCTGATAGGGTGTAGTATATATGAGATGGATGGATGTGGGTTTTGAAAAGAGTGTGCGTGATCTGTGGGGATTTTAATTCGAAACTTGTAACCATCTAAGTTATTGGGTCACCAAGTGGCTCGGTACCTTAGTTTGTAAAGCGCTCGTCTAGCATACAAGAGTCCTGGGTTCGAATCTCAGCCGAGCACGTGGATTTTTACATAATTTCTCCCATGTAATGTATCCATCTTTACCACGCGTAATGAATTAATTAATTTAAACTAAAATGTTATTTTGATTTAAGTAATTTCTTGTGGTTACATATTTCTAACCTTTAACTAATGCTGTCGCTAGAGAAGTCAAATGTCGTGTTTGGTGAATGCTGTGAATCGCCTGCCTGCTGGACTAATATAGGTCCCTTTGTGTGGATCTTCTTGCCCAGCAGCTTATTTCCCTACTTACCTTACAAAAGATCGAGTAACCTCGATGGTAACTCAACTAGGGTTGTCATGTCTATTACGGCTTAAACCAGCCGACGGTGTTTTGAAAATACCTTCAAGTCGTAGACACAAAAGTCAATTTGGATAAATTGAGATGTAAAATTTTGAAAAATAATAGAATCGTTCTGGCGGGCTTCGATCCCACGACTCCCAATACGCTAGACTGGGCCGATTGCGCTGCAGAATCGTTACCCGTTCTGTGGCGTAGTTGGTTAACGCGCCCAGTCTAGGGTAATGAGAAGCCCACCAGAACGATTCTATTATTTTTCACAATTTTACATCTCAATTTGTCCAAATTGACTTTTGTGTCTACGACCTTCAGGTATTCTCGATGATAACTTAAAAAATCAAAAGGGAATGGTCTTCCTGAAACCTAGGGGTGTCGGGTCAGGTCCTAAAAGCCAGTTTTGAACCAATCAAGCAACGGGAAATCAACTGGAGAATACGGACCGGAACATTCATCACAGACTACAATCATGAAAAGGGACTAGCGATTTGAAGCTCGGTCGTTCCGAGGCAGCCGTCAGCACTGAACATTGTTGATTACCTTTACTTACTTTTAATGGCGTGACGTCCTCCAAGGCATGAACTGCGCCACAATGTTACGCCAACATACTCGGTCCATGGCTGCTTCCCTAATAACATTGGTATTATTCAGCTGAAAAAAGGCTGTATCGACAGCATTTTAGTTTTTCAGCTTACAACGTTACTTGGGTTGCCTCCAGTTTCTCGATCGCCCCACACTTTCAAGATCCTTCTCCAGTTAGTTAAACCAGCTTGTTGCGCCCCTCTTCGTCTTGTACCGGCTGAATTCGAGGTGAACACCATTTTTGCGGGATTGTTGTACGGCATTCTCACAACGTGCCCCGCCCATCGTACCCTTCCAGCTTTGGCGACTTTCTTTATAATAGTTTCGCTCTACGGTGCAAGCTCGTAGGTTACGGCGCTCATATAACAAATAGGGAGTCGTGGGCTCAATCCCCACCGGAGCACGTAGTTTCTTTTCGCACTTTCAAATTGAATTCTGGCAGCCGAACAAGCAGGACATCGAAGAACCTCTAAAGTAACGAAAAGTGAGGTGAAAGTAAAAAGTTAGTCTGGAGACCTTGTAACCTGCGTAACCACTACTACCGACCGCGCGTGTGGTTCTAAATGATTCCACAAGGTTTACCATATGAAATGGAAGTATAGATCCCTTACCATATGTACATCACTACACTTACTACACACACAACAGAACACATCGTGTGGCCGAGGTCAATAGCTGACCACAGTTGCAAAAGAGCCGATTCTCCATGCCTCTCCTGTGAAAAATAGAACACAGATGGGGAGCACATAGGGCCAATCGTTATGATCATATCTCCAAGAGAATCTAACGATAGATACTCTGTACTGATAAACTACCCAAAAAAACCCTATCAGTAACCCTCACCACATGCCGATACACTCTCGCAGCATCCCATCTCTCGATTTGTCTCTCGTTATCGCCACCCACCGATGAGATGTGATTGACGAACGGATTGGGATGGATCATATAGTCACACACAGAGATTTATCTTTTAGTAGTCAGTTAAGGGTAAAGCAGGCAAGAAGTACAACCCAAGTTTGTTCAAGCGCAGACAGCCTGACTGAGGGAAGCAACTAGTGACTTTGTAACTGAGAAAAGAAGAATTTTCTTTGAAACTGGAGGTGCTCCACTCTGGGTAATTAGGTAGCTACTGGTGAGGCAGTGCGAAGTGTTTCACTTATTACCCGAAATGGATAGTGGAATGATTAGGTTTGGGCGAGTGAACAAAATGATGGAGTAGTGATACAAAGATCACAGAGATCGGTTAGATTAGGGTGGATCGTAATTCTTGAAATGTATCCCAATATGCCATTACCCTGCAAGTAATCTGAAGTGCCCCCCAATATGTGTCCATCTAGGCCTTTCTGTTCACCCAAAACCCATGGTGATGGTAGCCATACGGTGGCTCAGTGTTGGGACCTTCGCTTCGGTACTAGCGAGATGCCGGCTTGACGCCGGTGGTTAACCCCTATCTGTCCGGACAGACCCGTTTTGTGCAGCCGCCGAGGGATACACCTCTACACTGACGCCCACTCAACACTAGGATTAAGTATGTTTACTAACAAGTAAGTAATAAACCATTTACTAATTATTAAGCATGTAAATCTCTGCTTTTGATTTCTCCATGGTGAGACCCGTATAGCTTCTTCTTTTTATATTTGGTTCCACTAAATCGAACCTGGTTATTAGTTGGTAGAAATCAATTCCTCTGCTACTTCTTTCAACCGTTTTGTCTCCGTCTCATGCGGCCTTCTTGTGGGGAGGTGACAACCTGTAAAGGGACTCCTTCGTGCAAGAAGCCAGAATCAAAGAAATTCCCGCCTTGGTTGTAACGCCCACTATACCTTGCGGAAAGCAACGCCAAAGGATCATCCTTCGTGCTGGGCGGGCGCGCAGTCAGACCCAGTCCCGGAGGAACCACGCGTGCCTCAGCGTCAGATAACCAGCTCAAAGAGATCTGGGAAGATTTTCGAGTGGCCGAAACGTGGGAGCTCACAATCTACGGCTGAGGGTGCACATCAAAAACGGATTCCAATACTCGAATCCGACGATGCAGGAACTCAGTAAGGGACTTGTATGACGGGTTGTTGGTAGTAGCGGCATGATCCTCCCAGGATTTGAGTGTATCATCTGGGAGCTGTACGCAGAGTGGGTGTTCCGGTAAGGTGCTCCAAGTGCCAACTGGTTTACCGAGTTGCCTCAGGATTTTGGAGTGCCGCTCGAAGTCGTCGACAATCCCATGCAACGCCTGCAGGTGTCGCTTCTTGAGGAGGCACTTATTCGCGTATCTGCTACCAAGAGCTTGCCAGACCGGTTGATAATTGGCTGCACTGATCGCGTTCGATTCGATAATCTGGGAGGCCTCACCAGAAACCGATGACTTCAGGTAGTTGAACGTCCTGGTTTGAATGAATCAGCGCCATAAAAGTGTCGTGGAACGCCAACCATTTTTTATAATCACCGTTAAACTCAGGCAAGGTAATCGTCGGAAGCTTGAAACCCTTCAAATTAGTGGAAATAGTAGGGGAGATGAGATTTTGAGAATCGGGTTAGACGAAGGTAACTTAGACAACAGACCAGCCTTTATTGTAAAAGACGACTCCTCAAAGCCAGAACGTACCTGCACATTCATTTGAACGCCTTCGGTCGATTCCTCGATGCCCTCGAGAGTGTCCTGGACATCTTCAAACTTCTGTCGAATGCTATCCAGATCGTTGATCCGTAGCTGCACCTCGAGCCTGTCTCTCGGATCTTGATACGCCTCCAGGAATTGCCTTGCTTGCCCTAGCGAAGCCAACAGCGACGTGCCAGTACCAATTACTGGTTCTCCTGCGAGGCCACCATTTCAGAAGGCACTCACGTACGCCGACGTTTGTGCGGTGGAAGGACCGTGGAGCGATGATTTCCTCGCAAATATTAAGACCAGTAGTCCTGGGACGGAAATGTAAGGCACTTAGAGAGGTACGTACCTTTTCTAAGGAAAATATTTACATTGTATTATTGATCAGCCAACAGGAACAAAGTTTATTGCCGACTTTTAGATGATTGACGTAGCCGAATACATAACTCGCGTTTAGTATCATAAGGGCGTATCTGCAGTGATCGATTTCTCTTCGTCGATTTTCTCTTCTTCAAATTAGCCGGCCGGGTCAATGTTTTCGACTGCTATTTATGTCTTAGTAGAAAATAGTAATTGTCCTCCGTCATGCAGCATCGTAAAATGTTCCGAAAATCGTTTAAGTTTCGTATACTAAGCCAAAGAGAAAATCGACGAAGAGAAATCGATCACTGCAGATACGCCTGTATGATACACAACGCGAGAGTAATATTTTCAGGGATGGTACATATTTGTCGTAACGGAAGCCTTAACGAATCAAGTACGTAGTAGATCGTCTACACTGTTCACAGTTTTAGCGTGCCAAACTCGTCCATCACTGGCAAGGATGACCGTGTACCAACGGTTGGTAACCACGCGTGATGGTAGTGATGACCACGGATAGCAAGTACGAAACAGTTTTGGAAACTTGTGGGTGCAGTCGGCCGGCCGTCGAGAGGCACTGACGATGAACCGTGGAAACGGGAAAAAGCGCAACCTTAAGCGCACCAGCGTAAAGTGGAATAGTATTGGAATTGTACGAACCTGCCAGAGGTTAGCTTTGAGCCTTGTACCAATGAACTCGTTAACTGGAACAACTTGTTTAAACGCGGATAACTTTCACCCAACAAATTCTCAATTAGTCGGTAGTGGAGAATTCGTCAGTCCGGGATGGACTTACCCGAAGATGGTTGAGACCCGTTGATCGTCCACAGGAATGTGGTAGCGGTTGATCCAAACTTCTTCGACAATCAAACAGTAGGATTGTTAGAATTTCCGAGTTGTCACCACTCCGAATGCGACCTAAAAAGTGTTATCCCAGATCATCTTTCATCGTCTGTCATCCATAGTGAACGAGTTCGTGGGAAGTTATCAAGTCCCCTTGATGGCCGACTGATAACGGACCAGATATTTACTGTATGGCCAATACTTCAAAAATGAGAATACCAGGTCCCAACGTATCACGTTTTCATCGATTTCCTAGAGGTATACGATAGTATTGACCAAGAAGATCTATGGAAAATCATGGACGAAATAAGTTTCCCTGTGAAGCACAGGACTGATAAGAACGACAATGGAAGGTGTATAAAAAACTGAGAAGAATTCAAGTGAATTATCTCGTGCATTTAAATCTCATCGAAGACTACGACGAGTTGATGGATTTTCAGACCTATTGTTCAATATTGCGCTAAAAGGTGTCTTGCGGAGAACCGGGTTTAACAGCCGGGGTACGACTTTCAACAGATCCATTCAACTTGTTTGCTTCTCGGATGATATGGACATTGTCGGCAAAATATCTAAAATGGTGGCAAACCTTTAGGCTGGTGTACAAACGCGAGGCAGCAATAGTCGTTAGGCGCTTAGGACCACATATGGCGGCGTGCAGGAGAGCGGGGTATGTGGCGGCGAAGGATGAACCACGAGTTCGCTCATCATTACGGTGAACCCAGTTGTCAGAACGTGCTAAAAGTTGGAAGGAAAGAATGACCAGGGAATGTCACAAGTATGTAGGACAGCAATTCTACAAAGATGGAGTTCGCTTCGGATCCGGTTGGTACAAGAAGGCGAGAAGCTAGGTCGTCAGACGAAATGCACAACGATTTGGCATGCGTGGGCAGAATCTAGTATTGTAGCATTAAATAGTTGAATCCGTGTTATTTGTTTAGATAGTATGCGGCAATTCTGAACATTTCTTGGTGTTAGTGATGAGAGTTGTTTGGTTTCTTCTGTGTAATTAATTTACATTCAGCTTGCAAATTACAAGATACAACTAGAAATGTAGCGATACATGATACGTCTAAAACTTCATTTGCTTCGGCGTTGAGAAGACAAAAAATGTTGAACAGTTGAGACTTTTACCTATTGTTTTACAGTTCAGTAGGACGCAGTTTTCAAAGTAGGATGGTCTCGAAGGTATCCAAATAAGTATGCGATGTATCGAAAAGATCCGTAGGTTATGAGATTTCGGTTAATTGATTCCAACATGGAACAAATTCAAACTCTGATGACTTTCGCCATTTCGTCCGTTTTTTGACAAGCGAGCAAAGATGGCTTCCGGAGATAATCAATGTAGTCGTTCAACGTCTTGCATTCTAAGAGCAAAAAACCGGCTTAATTATCATAAAATTACTGTCGGTAAAAGTCACTAGATTTTCACGACAAAGTTGAAACTTCTCCTTAAGTATAATTTGCTCAGTAAATCATTATTTAATAGTCATAAATTAAACATCATTTCCAGTTACAGCTATTTTGTCACAATTGCTGGCGAAACTCAAACAAAAAGATGTGAGAAGGTCTTTTCAGCCATACCCTGCCGAGGGGTAAGCAGGAAAATATTTTAATTACACAAAGTTATTTCAATTAATAATTCACCATCGACCAAGTGGCACTGAGGGACATGCATACCTTGTCTCTGGAGTGGCCTGGCGCCAGCATCAGTCCTCCTGACAGCCGTACACGGAGTTCACTTCTGACTATTTGAACAATGAATAATTCAAAAACATGAAGGAATAGTGTTTCCTCAAACCGAAAATTTCAAAAACTGGCTAGCTACCCACTTGACTTTTAGCGTCTCATTCTTATGAAACGGTGGTCTCACTTGGAAAGCTCAGAAGCTCGAAAAAGGAAAAACTGGAAAAGTTCCGTCCACTGAAAAGGATTTACAGAGCCTATAGTTTTTGCTATTTGCTGCTGTTTGAATGAAAAGAACAACTCACTTCGAGAGTATTTATTTTTCAAACTGTGAACTAATAGTGGGAAGGAGAGTGCGCTACACAAACTCTAACAACGTGGACTATGGCTGTGCATTCATAAATTATAAATAATGAAAAGCTCTCGTCGTCGGGCGTCGTCGAGAGAACTCCGTAGCCTTCTGGATTTCCGTTCGTCGGAGTTTTTCTCCAATGGTAAGTCATCCCCGGCACGAGAAGGGCGGTGTCATTGTGATGTCTTCTTCTATCCTGCTACTTTGGGGGGCAAACCCATTTTGGTTACAAGTGCCTCTGCTTTCACTTCACTATGGGTCAGAAATCAAAACTTCGCCACAACATTCCCAGCACATTCTTAATAAATAAAAATGAAACTTAAAACAATACATACACTCAGGCAAATGGACTATCGATAAACATAGATATGAACGTGGTGTTTTTGGCCGTTGCAGTCTTTGAGAGCAGCAAGAATAGTTTTGCTTCAAAATATATAACCGAAACGTTGGATATTGAAGCAAAACTGTTCTTGCTGCTCTCAAAGACTGCAACGGCCGAAAACACCACGTTCAAAGCTGCAACATCCAGTCGTCAAGCAACATTTCCGATAAACATAGGAACCCCTTATGAAAATTCGCCACAAGAAATCGGGTTGAAATTCATAAATTTGCCTTATAAAACCAGAATTTGAAAACAAAAAATGTTTACGCGGCAACCTGGAATCGAATCAAGAACCTTGCGATCGATAGACCCGAGCGTACACCACGCGCCTATCGACGCCTTGATGTGGAGAGATGCTAAAACGATACATAAAGCGTTCGTATTGCAATAATCGTTCCAGTAAAATGTATGAAATTCGACAGTCCAGTTCGCTGCGTGTAGTCAAACATGCATCCAAACGTCGTGTTTGACGTTATTAAAATACATTTCGAATTGAGTTGGATTTAATTGTTAGAATTACGAAATTTTAGAAAAAATGTGACCGATGTTTTTTGCTGAAATTAGTGTGGTGTTAGCAGAATAATATCCATTTTCATAAAAAACAATAGGTCAGTAGTGGAAAATATGACCTATGCTCTCGAAAACCATTTCTTCTTAAATGAAAATGATCTTTGTCAATAATTGTTTGCATTAAACTTGAAGAAACACAAAAATGGCTACTTATAGACGTAACGTATTTTTTTCAACGACAAAAAAACACATTTTAAAAATCGACCACAAGTTGTTCTTGGAAATATTTTTTATTGAAAATGTCTCTCGATCATGAAACTTTGCCCCAGAAGGAAAGATTCTGTGGTGAAAATTTATGAAATACTAACAATGGTGTTTTGTGAAATTTAAAATTTAAAGAATTATTTTTCAATTTTTCAATTGAATTTTTTTTTGGCTGTTTTACAATAACTTCCTCGTAGAACATTTTTCTCTTTAATAAACAGTTTCAAATGATTTGCATGCAAAAACTCATAGCACATTTTTAGAAGCTATTCTTTTGTCAAAATGTTCGATTTATCTATGGAAACGCTTATTTTGCCACACCGAAAACATGTGTAAAATCTACTGCAAATCGAAGACTATCATGTACGATTTCTAATATTTCTGAATTCTAGATGGTTGCTAGGAAATTCTGGAAAAACATGAATAAAATCACATATTTTTTTAATATTGAAAAATTCATTGAATTCTCGATTTCTGACCCATCGTGCACTTAAGTCATGTTGAGTTGGTACTTTGTGCGAAAACAGGTGCTATTGTTTAATTAAATGAATTAGTAACAGTGTGCAGTGTTCTTTTGCAATCCGGAGAGTGCTGTTGAGTGGGATGTTATTTTCGTTGTTGGTCCTCCGCTGATGAATAAACAGTTTGCACTTAGCAGCAGTGCTCGAGTGCGAATCCTTCGGAGCCGGGGCCAATTAGCCGGCAGCTTGTTTCAGGATCGTGAAATAGCTGTAAGAAGCTCGGAGAATCTGCAAAATGCAACGGCACCTAAGTTCACTTAAGAGGTTTGGTTTCGCTTAAATTGTTTTCCTACCGCCAGGAAAGTATCCAGTGACATCGAAACAATGTAGGCTTTCATGTCAAGCGGTTTGTTGCTGTAGCAGATGAAGGTGATCAAATGGCGGTTAACCGAGCGGGGATAGTTATACCAGTCGTTCATGAATGCCGAGCTGGAAAGAAGGTTGGCCTGGAAGGATTGGGAAGGTGAAATATGGTAGGACAGTATTTTTGATGAATTATTTCACTCACCTGATAGTGTATCTCGTTGGCGTGCCAATAATAGAGGAACAGCATAGCGGTCATGGTCATAATATAGCAAATGTCTATAAATATTTGCACAAATGAGTTTGTCTAGAATACAAACAAAAAACTTTTTCAATGTGCTATTGTGCTTCATAGCTATGCAATTGTAATTTTTAAAATATTCAGGTTACGTTTATCATGTATTTAGTGAGAGTTAATTGAACCTAGTTAGTTAATAGAGGATGCAGACAAGGAATCCGTATACATTGAAAGACTTCTATTCTAGGTAGTTTCAACAATTTTATTCCGCAACATCAGTGTATCACCACTTGCACAGAATATGACAATGATTGAACACCACGTACGTAGCGATTTTCTGAGCTTCGCATTGCTGTTTTCGAGAACTTTCTCTGTGTTGGTAATCATTGGTTCATTATCAAATAACAATATTGCGCCCTGTGATTGTCATGACAATTTTTCCTTTGATTGTATCCTAATCCGCAAAAGTTGGGATAAACCGGATAAACGGTAGTGAGCGAGCTTGCTTTGTTTGTTTTTCGTCTCCTTTGATGACAATTTGATTCACTGCTGATGCCTATGGACCGATGCACGAGTTCACTAATTTGACGTTTGAGCGGTACTGAATTCACTGGTTTCCATGGTCACATAAATAACATGGCCCTGCTAAAACGTCAAATAGTGAACCCGTGCACAGGTCCATTGCATTGTAGTCGCTGCGATAAATGCCTTCTTGTTAAATACAATCGGATTTGATGGAACACTGTTTTTAGAGGTTCATCCCAGTCTTCTCAGACGAACACCGAACACGTTGGTTCAGGCGGTTCCGTACTCTCCTTGTACACTGTTATCGTATGCAAATCGAAACTCTCGAACCTGAACCTAAACCCAAACATGTGTAAAGTAAACATTGGTTCAAATGCCGCACAGTGCGTTGCTACATAGACAAAAATCAAAATTCAAGTTATTTTACCCGGCGATAATAAGTATCCACAAGTGTTTATAGATAGTATCCGTTCTTGAAACAAGTATTTATAAGTTATACAATGCATTAAAACTTCTACAACAAGCGTCGAAAGTGACAGTTGACGGAGAAGCAGAAAAACTCAATTTTGTCGCATGTTTTCAGCATTCGTTTCAACTAGAACGGAGAGTGTTGAAACCAATCTATTCAATTAAAATCTAAAACAGAACATGGCTAAAGGTTGATAAAGTATATTTGATATGATAAAAACACCAACTTTCACTTTGAATATGGAAATCGGTACGTTGAGTTAGCTATGAAATCAAACTTATGAAATACCGTAAAATCGGGTGTAATTGATCAGAAGGGTGAAATTGATCATCGTATCACACGATTTTATTTATTCGTAATGGAGCACAAATATCAATGTAAGCTACAGTAAATGAACGTTGCTTGTCGTGACTATTGTAGAATTGTGTGTTGTGAAGTTTTTTGCGTTAAAGAATGTTTATTACTATGAAAATAACGTAAAATTTCAAAATCATGCACGGTGCAGTATTGACAAACAGCTATGAACTTCTTATCGTCATATCTTTGAACCCTACAGTTGATGATCATCGTCACAAAATAGAGTTGATGGAAAGGTTTGGGCATAAGGATCAGAAGATCCACGGTTCATGTACAGTTATCTTACATAATTAACAGTAATCAACAGTAAACAGCATATCATGACTAGTCATGACATTACCAGTTGTATTTTGGAATTTTGAGTAATACATGCCGAACATGAAGGTTTTTTGAACGGTTTGAGCAATGTGTGGGTAGGGCTCATTCACATGTTTCATAACGGAATTTTTGGCACCCACCCCCTCGTAACGCTTTTTGTATGAATATACTACATTTACATTTACATTTTTTTACATTTCTTCCTGTACTTAAATTTTGAAAGTTGTGCTTTTTCTTACTATGATTATTGCCCAAAAATCGTAAAAATATCCCTCCACAGAATTCGCAAAAATAGCAATCACATATCCACTAGACTTGCCGAGATCATACAAAACATGCGAAGAAAAATTGTGTTGCTCTAACGAACTTAGACATTCGGTCTAACGGTTACATCAACATAAATCGATTTGTCCAACTTGGAGCGGAGTAAATGTTGCTCAATCCGTCTGGGCGTCTGCGGGTTGCATAAGGTTGACCTGAAGGGAATGTAAGTAAGGAACGCTGAGAACATATCTCGCATAACTTGTGATCTCGCCCTTAAAGCCATTTGTAACCGAATGCGTAGCTTGTTTTTACCGAGCCAACGAATGGATTTAAACGTTATTCATTTATTCTACGATAAAGAGAAGATCCTCCTCCATCTCCTCTGGTGATGGTTTTCATACTGGTCTATTCATTAGCTTAGAAACAAGGAGCTACCCACTCGGTTACCATTGGTTTTAGGTCGAGATCTCAAGTTATGCGCAGAGAATAGCAGAAAACTCGGAGCGGTGCAAAATATGCATGTGCTGCACCCGACTTTTGTGTGCGTCTCCTGTTTTTGTTGAGTGACACAAAAGAAGGTGCGAGTATTGCCGCAACTGTGTGAGAGACAAAATATAGCTCCAGCTCTACTCTTTAAAACTCTTGGAGTAAAGCACAATGCGCTTCGTTTGGTGCTTTTCATTGGAAACATAATTGAGAACGTATGTGACTGACGGCGGTGTCGAATCATCTTTTGCTTGCTCTACAATTCAAAATCATTTTAGGGTTTATTCACAAATTTCATAACGCCGGAAATAGCCATTTTTGACACCCTCCCACCCCCTCGTAATGCATCCCCCCCCCCTTCAGCGTTATGAAATTTGTGAATGGGCCCTTACGTAGAAAGTACGTGAATTTGAAACTAGGACGTAGGACATTTCTTACAATGTTCGGAAATTATTTTGTAATTAGAGGCCGTTCATTAATTAAGTAAGGAGTTATGTGTAGGATGAGTCATGTGGAGGGGGCAGGAAGTTGTTTGTTACGTGCCAGACAAATTATTTTTAATTTTATACAACAAATGTTCCCTCGGGAGTGGGCGCGTCAAAAAAACTGACAAAACTTTTGACACTTCCGTGGACAAGCAATTCTTGACTTCGCTTTCCTTGTAAAAAATCCAGAGGGATGACGTCCTATTTTTTCACTATGGAATTTGACAGCTTGAGCTGTGCCTCCTTATCGGGAGCATTATTTATGAGTGAGCTTCGCTTTCGTTTTATAAGAGGCAACAGAAAAAGATCCTCGTAGCAA
Source organism: Aedes aegypti (assembly GCF_002204515.2). Taxonomy (NCBI): domain Eukaryota; kingdom Metazoa; phylum Arthropoda; class Insecta; order Diptera; family Culicidae; genus Aedes; species Aedes aegypti. The sequence goes on from NC_035107.1 coordinate 120,574,785, forward strand.
TCTCTTGAAAAAATATTACCGCCTTCGGTCTTCCCGCATTTGATAGGTATTTGCGTTTCAAACGCACACAGCAATAACATATGTCGAATTCATTTTTTAGCCTAGGTTGAAACTGGCGCAACCCGTTCAGTTTCAACCCCAACCCGATTCAGGTTCGACCGAACCGAACTACAATTTGCTTCAAGCTTGTTTATGTGTTGATCACCGATCCAGTTCCTTAAAACGAAAACGACAATAAACACAACGATCACACGAAAATATTGTCAGATATATTGAATCTAATCAAAGTAATAGTTTGTTCAGGAAATTGTCAAATCTCCTGGTCAACACGAAAAGTATGGGGCTCTGCACAAAAATCATTCCCTCTCGTTCACTCTTTCATAAAATTAGTAAACAACAAGGCCAGTAAACGTCAAAATCCGATGCAAAATGAAAAAAGTGCAGAGCCCCTTACCGAAGTCGTCGAAATTAGGCATTTTACGGCGAAATTCTCTCTCTTTCGCTCTTTAACAAAACTTGAAAGCAATGGTGCCAGTACCTGTCAAATTTGACATAATTGACACTGCCAATCGACGTATTGGCTTATTGATACACGATATAGTTGAAAACAGCGTGCAAATTACTTGAAAGATAATGATATATTACTAAAACTGCTGAAACTTTTCTTACTTGTACCAATAGTTGCGGTAAAGTGTTCCTATAGTGGAGGATCCCATAAGAAAACAATGGATACTGCAACTATAGGAACGCAAATTAAAATTATACCGCAACTAAAGGAACAGTGTACCGATATTGGAGGTATAATTTTTCACTGACATGCCGTGGATTACTGCGATGAAATCATTTTTCTCATTAAATCAATGGTCGTTCCTTCCCGTTACAACATTAATATGTTCATTAATTGTGCTTCTTGAATTTAAACGGTTAAATGAAGATCGTGCTTAGTACCTCCACTATTAGTACATCTACCCCATGTGTGAGGCGAAATCATGTATGATTTATGAAGTAAACAAACGTTTGTGTGGTTTGTTTGAAAGTGGCGTCCATCCGTACTCCGTCAACAAAGCAAAGTGATGTCATTTGAGAGAGCCTTGACTAATGCTCAGAGAGATTCTCAGCAATGGCACATGGGAGTTTTAGCGTTTTAGCACACATAAAAGAATGGGTGTAACACAATTCATATTGCACTAGCACGTCTCTTTCAAATTGGACGTGCTGTCTCCCGGTAGCGCGTGCTGCACCGAAAGAGTTTTGAGTCGCACCCTATCCCTGGTTATGCGAGATATTATCTGGTATTCTCATTGAAGTTATACCGAGAAGACTTTGCAGAATACCGTGCAGTATAAATGCATTGCTTACTGCACATTTTCAGAATTCCTTTGGTGAATATTCAAGTCATGCCATCAAATATTCAGCAATTATGCTCGAATTTTATAGAAAAACTGCGGACAGATACGCGAATATGATCAGTGAAGTTATGTTAATTCGACAAGATATAGAGCGTGCTGTCATAAAATTGCTTAAATTAAAGAATGTACTCCTGTTTCCCCAACACTTACCGAAGAAGCTTCAAACAGCAGTGCGCAAAGTAACACAGAAAATACCACAAAGTCCATAAACATGGCACCCCTTGTCAAGGCTTCCAATTCCCGAGTGTACTCGAAGATCTTGTGCTGCTGTTGAATGCATTCCACAATCAGCTCCTTCCGAACGTTACATCGTTCCTCTTCAGGATCTACGACGCACTTGATTTTCCGTCCGCTACGCATTCCCGACACTGCATACTGTTCCAGGTTAGCCAACTTGTAGTTCAGGGCCATCAACGCAGTTCGAGCGTACAGCATCAAGCTAACCATAAAAACATGCCAACATGGAACAATTAGCTGACCCACATACATGATGTACAACTGTATGAGATAAATGGTGGCAAAGCTGTCCACGATGTTGTCCGTTGGATACCAAGAACGCAAAATCGTGGGCGGGTCGAAGGGTTCCGTTGAGTTGAACGAATCCATGGATTTCAGGGATTGATATTGAACCAACGCGTAAACACACATGGTATTGGCCGTAACTAATGCACAAATCCAAAATGCTGCAGTCAAACGATTCATGTATTTAACATTGTCCCAGAAAATTTCCTTCTCCGGAGCATTTCCAAATCGAAGCAGATGCTGGACACCTTCGTCAGCGACTTTTATAGCGTTGTTGAACCCTGTGGAAATTTCAATGTAACGACAAACATCCTCGTGTTTCAATACTGAAAACTCACTAGCACGATTCCAGTAGAAATGCAGAATTCTCACGATTGTTGTTGTAAAAAGAAGCGTAGTGGCCGCATTGGCCGTCATTTCGGCAATGTTTCCCCACACCTGATAGAGATCGACATACTGCGTAACGTTAAACGCCAGCATGGACGCCGTGAAGCAAACTCCCCTAAAGCAGTTCAACTTCTTAAACGGTTGGCTCTTATAGAGCAAAATCCCATAGTATTTCAACCCGTTGATGGTCAACCGGAGCAACGGATTGTCGTAAACGTCGTCCTCCTGGATCCATTCGTCTTTCAGCTGCATGTTGACTGTCACTCGCCGCTCGTCAAATACTGCGGCGGTCGCAGTGCCCTCTAAGCCGTCTTATCAAAGCCCAAGAAGCAATTTAGACAGAGTGACAATTAACACTAATTATATTCGAATTAGCATGCCCTCCCTTTGATGATGATTTCATGGACTAATGCCGACGAGTTCGCCGCCATTAGCGTAGGTAAATGCTTTGAAATATGAATTTTGTTTGTGTACGTCCAAGGAAGCAGGATGGTCCTGCATCTGTCAATACCGATTAGTAGTAAGACTGGACGACGCGGGCGTGGCCAGGATTTACTTCAAGGGGCGAAGCAAGTGATCTCAAAATTCAATTGAAGGACGTTAGATGACATGTACAGGGGATAGGCAAAATGATTGAGACAGCGAAAATTTTGCACAAATTAAAATGCTTATAACTTTATGACAAATGGATGAAATTCGATGCATCTAGAAGCAGTTGACGGCATATTTGGTCTAGTTTCAGGAACTTGCTCAGCCACACCTTGGCTTTGCTTTGACACCTAGGCTTTGCTTCTGATAGCTGCTGAAAGCATCATTTTTAAGTTTGATGCCCGCTTGGATATAGCTCTAGATAATATATACATGATTAAAAATACAAACATGACTGACCACTAACTGAAACTAGTTCATGCTGGCCGTCGACTGCTTCCAGATGCATCCGATTTCATCAAATTTTCATAAAGTTATGATCATTTGAAATTGGATAAAATTTTGCCTATACCAATAATTTTGCCTATCCCCTGTACTTTCCTTTTGCATTCACAATAGGCAAAGTGGATTCTCCAGGGATTCGACAAGGAATTCCTTTAAGAATTCCTGCAAGAAAGTGCCTACAGAGATTTCGCAAGGAGTTCCTGCAGGAATGTTTCCAGTGATACCTTCATATATTTCTTCAGTGGAATGTTTTCGGTTTTTTTTTAGGAATTACTCCAAGGATTCCTCCAGTATCGGTTTCAGGAAATCTTTCAGATTACTCCAAAATTTTTCCGGAGATTTCTCCAGGAATTTTTTAAGCGATTGCTTCTGGTATTCCTTCAAAGATTCAGCTAGAAAATCTACCCGAGACTTTTCCAAAGATTACTTTAAGAAAATCACTATAAGGATACTTGCAGAGATATCATCAAGGCTCCTCCAGGAATTGTTCTAGAAGTTAAACTAGGAAAATCTCTTGAAGGATTACTCAAGATATTTCTTTGATGATTTATCTTTCTCGAATTTCCTCCGAAGATTCCTTCACGGATACATACAAAGATATCCCCAAGTAGTCTTCTCCAGATTTGTCCAGGAATTATTATAAAGATTTCTAAAGTGATTTCTCCAGGGATTGCTCTAGAGATTCCACCAGGAACTCCTCAAGGTGTTCTACAACTCACAAATTTCTCAAGAATTTCCTTTGGGAAAATCGCTACATGACTCACTCCAAGGACTTCTCCAGATAATCTTTCAGACATTCCCCAGGAATTTCTCCAGGGAGTCGTTCTGGACCTGCGGGAATTTCATCGTAATTTATTCTATGAATTACATTAGGATAATCTCTACAAAAAATCAGTAAAATTTCCACATAAATTTATTTAAGAAAATTTCTTTAATGATTTCTCCGTAAATTTTCCCTGTAACTTCTTTGCAATTTATCCATAGATTCCTCCAAAGATTATTCCATGGATTTTCCAAAAAAATCTCTACAGCTGCTGTAGTTTTTACCAGCATATTACTCCATAATTATTATTCCTGGTATACATCCAAGGATTCACCAGGACTTCCTCCAGAGATGCGTCTAGCAGTCCTTCAGTATTTAACTTGTATAATCTCTTCCGGAGTGCGATGGTGACGGCGCAACTCCCTTCTAACTCCGGCCGGCAGTTAGGAAGACCTTCGAAGCTGGCACTTGGGGTCAGAAGTGTGGAAACTGGTGGACGAAATTGGGCGCGGTGTGCCGAGCGGGAGGTGGGATGGTGCGGGAAACTAAACTGTTGAATAAAAAGCCGTCGAACGGCTTTTTTTCTCACAATCACGCACAGTACCGTAAACGTACCATATTTGACGCGGGCCCAAACTTGACGCGTTTTCTAATTAATGTTATCATAAATTAATTTTAGATCAGACTAGCACTCGAAAATGTATTTCTTAATCTTTATTTACATGTTATTGAAGGATTCCTATCGAAAAAAGTTTATATTTGTTTGATAATAGTTAAAAAATAAAATTTATTTAAAAAGGCATCTGACAAGTGCGTCAATTTTTTCATTCCTTAGTGAATGTGCTAACTATTGTTGGTCAATTTTCGTCAAAATATTGTGCTGTTTTACAGCAATATCATCAACAACAGTCAGTAATAATCTTTTATTCAAGAATTGACGTCGAAAGTTTTCTGCTTTTAAGCTATAAGACATATTTTTGTATGAAAATCTTGTGCGTCAAGTTAGGCACACAATGTTCCTTATTATTTGCTATTTTGTTCAGCATGTTTTGTTGGATCGAAAATAAGAAAATAAATATGTATGGTGCTTGTATTCAAAAAATCCGTCCGCGAAACAACCCAATGCTTTGTGTAATCACATGTAAAGGGTCATCCATAGATTACGTAACGTTGTTAGGGGGAGGAAGGGGTTCAGGGAAACGCAACGATTCATATAAAATACTCGCACTTTCCATACAAAAAATGTGGCCAAGGTGGAGAGGGGTTAAAAATGATAAAATTTAACGCGGTTTATGGACGTTCCAAGGAAGCTTCAATAAATCTCGTCAAGAGGTGTTGGTTCAATGATTGGTTTATTAAAATTTATACAATAGGGGGTGTCCATGAGGATACGTGTCACAAAAACATACCATTTTCTACAACAACCCGCCCATCCGCCCTACGTCACACTTTTTATATGGAACCTTCAAAAAATGTGTTTGATTTGTCACATCTTGCAGAACACCTCCTTCCTCCTAATAACATGACGTAGTCAATGGATGACCCCATATATGGTTCTCGGTCGTTTTCGAGGCCCATACAGCCATTGGTTCTACACATATTTGTCCCGCGATCCATAAGGTTTACAAGGAACATGGAACAAGTAGGCGTAGTTTACTTATTTATTTATTTATTTATTTATATTTTTGTACGTCAACAGGTTTTAAACTCCCAAATGACAAAACTTAGATTATAAAACACAAAAATCAAACATTACACAGAAAGCACACTCAAAAAATTTTGTCTTAATCTATTTCTACTTAAACCAAATTCAAAGCTCTCGAAACAGGCAACGAAAACACGACACATACTTTTCACGGGATCATTCATGCCGTAGTTTGTCCTCGATCTGTCGATTTGCAGAAAATCATTCGTTTACGTGTTATAAGTAATCAAGTTTACGTGTTATAAGTAATGAAGATTCTCAAACGGCCATTTTTGGAAACGGTTGTTTTTGTCGTTCTAGTTTTAGAATAATTTTTCTTCTTTTTTGCAACTTCCTTCCTTGTTTTAGCGCAACGTAGTTTTCCCTTGTTTGATATCACGACGAAAATATATTAAACTAAACAATAATGCTTGACTATGGATTGAACCCAATCGCCGGTTTTATTTTCTACACTTTAACTGAACGCACAGCAAAAGTACTACCGGTTTACGTCATTCAATTTTTTTCTAAAAGTTCTATTTTTTATGTTTATTTTGAATAACTATTCAATACTAAAACTCTTGTAAATTTTAAACTTTAGCAGTTATTTTTAGTGCGTCAAATAAGGAGCATAATGCGTCAAATTAGGCACATTGAAGAATTGATGCGTCAATTAAGGAACCTAATGTTTTTCACATTAAGTCATCGAAACAGGAAGAAAAAATGATTAATATATTTTTACTGATTTTTCCCTAATTCTATAATAGTTGAGCTAGCATAGCTTTAAATTTCAACAAAATCGGACAGATTTTGACGATTTGACAAATGTTTTAATTTGAAATTTTCTTAACCGCGTCAAATATGGTACGTCCACGGTACCGCACAAACTAGCTGGCTGGCTATAACTTTTACACTACCTTCAAAAACACACCGCGAAACTACTTAGAACAAAACTTCACACTACTGCCTCTTCCACGGGTCAGATCAAAGTGCACGAGACAGAACTTGAGATGCCTCAGAAAGATCGCAGTTTATGTTTTCGGCATGTTGGCAGAGCCAGCAAACCTTGAACCAAGAAAGCGAGCAACCAGAAGGGGTCGTCACCACTTCCTAAGTTCACTTATATACTCACCAGAACTAATCCGCTTCCGCAGGGCTTCCTTCAACTTCAACCGGCTTTTCGGATTTCGGATCGGTGTCAAAAATATTCGAAGTCTCAATTAAATTTGCCTAACGCAATCTTTATTAGTGAACTTCCATTGGGGTCCGATCACATCCGATTGAGAATGATTTCAGTTGGTGCACCCACCCGACCTAACTCTTCACTGAACATTGTACACTAGCGATGTCTAACTTGCTACCTACCTACGCGCGCACGCGACCTGCTGTTCGCTCTCGTTTTCTTTATTATGACAGCTGCGCTCTTGCTCTCGCTCTCTATTTATGTTTCGGGGGGTGTTGCCAATTACACCGACTTTCATTATACCGACAATTTACACCGTACAACAAAATAATGAAAAATTAATATTCCAATACGTCCCCTTAATTTATCATTTTTATCAATTCGCACATTTTGTTGAAACGTGATTTCATTAGGGGTTTTGTAAACATATCAGCAATCTGATCTTCACTTCTTATGTATTCTAACACAATTTTCTTCTCATGAATCAAATTTCGCACATACATATACCGCACATCAATATGTTTTGTTCGTTGATGTTCCCTCGGCTCCTCCGAAATCCGAATGCAGGGTATGTTATCTTCATATATGGTGAAGGGAATGGACGAAATTCCAACCTCTTGTAGCAAATTTGATATCCAAACACCTTCTTTACCAGCTTCACACAACGAAACCAGTTCTGCTTCCGTCGACGATAATGTCACAATCTGTTGTCTCTTGCTCTTCCAGGACACGATGTTACCGTACACCAGGAAAACATTTCCAGAATTGGACTTCCGTTCTTCAATATCGTTCGCAAAATCAGCATCTGCATATCCCTTGAGTGGTTCGTCATCCTTCTCACGAGAATAAACCAGGCGATACGTTTTCGTTCCATGGAGATATCGAAGAATCCTCTTCAACCCAACCCAGTGTTCGTCTCCTGGCATGCTCTGAAATTGGCTCAAAATACTCACAGCAATGGTTATGTCAGGCCTTGACATTAATGTCAAGTATTGAAGGCAACCTAACAGTTCTTTAAATGGTTTATCAGTACACTTTTCTGATCTCACCCATTTACAGTTTAAGTCCATTGGAGTAGATGCCGCTCTGCAATCTTTCATACCAAACGTATCCAGTATCTTATCAACATAGGATTGCTGAGAAAGCTCTATTGTACCTCTTTCAAGATTTCTGGAAATTTCCAGTCCTAGGAAGTTTTTAACGTCCCCTAAATCCTTCATCTTGAAATAGTCCGAAAGCTTTTCTTTGATCCATTTTATACCGGATATGTTACTTCCAAAGAGCAAAATATCACCAACATATAGTATGATAAACAAATCTTTATCGGGACATTTATAAAGACATGTATCACTGTTCAGCCTTTGAAAACCAAGTTGTGTTACAACTTCATTGAAACGCTGGTTCCAATTCCTTCCAGCCTGTTTCAAACCATAAAGACTTTTATTTAACTTACATATCTTAACAATTCCATTTTCGTCCCGTGGTAGTTTCATATACACTTCTTCATTTAGATTGCCATTAAGGAATGCAGTTTTTACATCCATTTGATGTATTATCCAGTTTTTCTTAACTGCAATCGAAAGCATTGTCCGAATAGTTGTCATCTTTGCAACTGGAGCAAAGGTATCACTGAAATCAATACCAGGGCGTTGCGAGCACCCCTTTGCTACTAGCCTTGCTTTATACCGGACTGTTTCTCCGTCTTTGATGTTAAAAATCCACATGGAGTTAATGGCTTTATGCCCTTCAGGCAATTCGTCAACCAAAGTCCATGTGTTATTTTCTTTTAAGGCGCAAAGTTCTTCATCAATGGCTTGTTTCCATTGATCCCAGTCAGTTCGTTTACGCAATTCATCAATATTCTGTGGTATATCACCTGAACCATTCAAGGAGAGGGCAACAGTTTCATAATCTCTTAGCCAGGCAGGAGGTCTAATGGTTCTCTGGGGACGACCTTCTTGCTCAGGAATATCTTGAAACTCATTCTCAGATGGCTCTCCTACACTCATGAAATCATCTTCACTATTTTCATTTAATGGTAAATCATTTTCTACTTCAATGATCTCAAGTTCAGGTCTTTTCTCCACCTCACAGAAATTGGGATTCTCTTGTAATTCGTCATCAACTTTAGGGAAATAAAAATGATGTTCATCAAATTTGACATCCCTCGAAACCGTGATCCTGTCAAAGTTTTCATCCCATAGTCTGTATCCGTTCGGTGCATATCCCATCATACAAAGACGTCTACTCTTCTTATCAAGCTTTGTACGGTATTCCATGTTCACATGTGTATATGCAATACACCCAAAAACCTTTAGTTTACTGACATCAGGTTTCACTCCAAACCACATCTCATAAGGTGTTTTTGGAACAGATAATGCACTTGTGGGACTACGGTTCAATGTATATGTAGAAGCATACAAAGCTTCTCCCCAAAACATAAATGGACAACCACTCTCATGTAGAATCGTCCTTACTTTTTCCATTAAGGTACGATTCATTCGCTCACTTACACCATTTTGCTGTGGTGTGTAGGGAGCAGTGGGTGTCATTTGAATTCCTCTCTCTCGGCAGAACCTTACAAATTCTCCACCAAAGTATTCACCACCGTTATCTGTACGAAGCTTGGCAATGCGAAGATTGAAATGAGCCGTTGCCATAGCCTCATATTCCCGAAACTTGTCCAGGACTTCACTTTTATACCGGATTAGATACACTACTGTAAAATGTGTGTAATCGTCAATGAAAGAAACAAAGTATCTACAACCATCATATGTTTCTTCCGGTAATTGACCACAAACGTCAGAGTGAATAAGCTCAAGTGGTCGGTTCGATCTCGAAGTGATAGAGTTATCAAAAACCTCTCTGGTTTGTCTTCCATAAATACATGATTTACATGCAAATGGGCAATCAGACATGGCAGATAGTTCTACATCCAACCTCTCTACCATATTGTCTCTCACAAGTTTGTTTAAATTTTGGGCTCCCAAGTGTCCATACCGAACATGCCATAACTCGGCATCACTAAGCATTTTACTTGCAAATACCTTATTTGCGTATCCAACAAACTCAATATCCAAGATATACAAACCATTGACTCTCTTTCCAGTAAGAATCACCGTTCCATCGTTGTCCAAAATTTCAACTCCACCATTCCTGAATAAGACTGCCTTCCCAGTGGACTCAATACGCGAAACAGAGACAATATTAAAGTTCAGATTTGGAACGAAAAGAGCGTTATACAAATGAACGTTGAAATTTTTATTTGTCCGCAAATTTACATTTCCGGCTCTGCGTGTTCGCATCATCTCCCCTTCTTTAGCCGTCTCGATGTTCGCAACATAGTCCCACATCTCGTTGAACATTTGTGCATCGCGGAACATATGATTGGAGGCTCCCGAATCTAGCAGCGTAACGCCGCCGAAAGTGGGCGATGGAACCGGCAGTCGCCTGAAATCCATTTGGAACACTCGGCAGTCGCGTCTGAGATCAGGATTCAGCTCATCAAGGGGAATACGCACCATGAATCCACCATTCTGTCGTGTTACCAGGGCAACATCGCGTTTCTTGCCCCCCGGATGGATATAGAACGTCGGCTTCGATGCTTCCTTTCGGCGACGCGCTTCCCGACAGTTGCGCATCTTGTGTCCATACCGTCCGCATTGGAAACATTTCAGGTTCCGGTAATTCTGTTGTGGTGCAGTCATGGCAACTTGAGATGGTCCCGGCATGTTCCGCTTGGTCTTGCCCTCCTCAGCATCCAAGAACACCCTTTGCACTTGTTCAAGTGACATTGTGTCGAGGTCGTCCTTTCGCAAAACGGAAAGAGCTCCAATTAAATGTTGGAATTCATCAGGAATAGCGACAAGTAAAGAAGTTAATTTTTCAGTACTTGTAATAACCTCACCCATGCTTTCAAGGTCCCTGATTATCTCTTGGTGGGTTGCAAAAAGTTGCTTCAAACAGGTAAACTTTCGTGACTTCAGCGAAAGTAGTTTCGTTCGAAGCCCAAGCATAGCCATTGGGCCACACTTCATAAAAATCTCTCCTAGCCGATCCATTATGTCCTTCGCATAAGCACAATGCATAATGTGCCCCATCGGCTCATCATCAATTGCAAGCAACAGTTCATTAACTGCCGCATCTTCCTCCTTAAGACGCGCTTGCAATTTGTCTTTCCTCTCAGTCTCTGCTGCGGCTGAGGCACCAGCCACCGGTTGGAAGAAATCTTCTTCCTCGGGAGTCTTCTCGAGGGTATGCAACAAACCTTCAAACTTGAAGTGTTGCTCCATCCTTTTCTTCCAAAATGGGAACGATTTTTCGTCCCCCTTAAACAAAGGAACAATCACTCGTTTGAGACGATTCTCCATGTTTGTAATCTGAGGTAAACCTCCTGGAAGAAAGTATACTCACTGATCAGACTGTCTTAGAACACCCAAAAATCTTTGATCAAAGTGCGTCCCACAGAAAAGATGGTCTCCGTCTGAACAACACTTTTTCTTAAGTATCCCCTGAGCTTGCTCCTCGGAAAGATCAACGACAGAACAAACTCGAATGCGCAAACGATTGTCCCACAGAAAAGAGGGTCTCCGTCTGAACAACCGCTCACTCCTAATCTCTAAGCTTGCCCCTCAGAAAAGAAGGTCTCCGACTGAGCAAACTTGTATTCAATTGTTTACGGAGAAAATTTCCGTCCAAACAATTCTTCAAGACAGTCACTTAGCCCTGGGCCCATAACCTGTTGGCAGAGCCAGCAAACCTTGAACCAAGAAAGCGAGCAACCAGAAGGGGTCGTCACCACTTCCTAAGTTCACTTATATACTCACCAGAACTAATCCGCTTCCGCAGGGCTTCCTTCAACTTCAACCGGCTTTTCGGATTTCGGATCGGTGTCAAAAATATTCGAAGTCTCAATTAAATTTGCCTAACGCAATCTTTATTAGTGAACTTCCATTGGGGTCCGATCACATCCGATTGAGAATGATTTCAGTTGGTGCACCCACCCGACCTAACTCTTCACTGAACATTGTACACTAGCGATGTCTAACTTGCTACCTACCTACGCGCGCACGCGACCTGCTGTTCGCTCTCGTTTTCTTTATTATGACAGCTGCGCTCTTGCTCTCGCTCTCTATTTATGTTTCGGGGGGTGTTGCCAATTACACCGACTTTCATTATACCGACAATTTACACCGTACAACAAAATAATGAAAAATTAATATTCCAATACGGCATTCGTACCGGAAATCGTGGAACGATCTTATCAAAAGTCGGTTCCCGATTATCCCTTGAGCCGATCAGTGAATATTGTCTTTTTCCATCTCAAACGTTTCACATTTAGCTAGCTCGTGATCATTCTTTTCCTTAACGTCTTATTCTTTAAATCTAACGACAAGTGGTCCTGACGGGAGAGCATACTCAATCCCAACGGCCCCTGGCGCATGCTTCGTGAGATGAGTTATGTTCGCGCCAAGTGAGTGAACGATAACTTGTACGAGTGAAGCTCGATGAAGAGTTTATTTGCGAGTGATTCGGGTTCACTCTTGCATGCAAGTTCAGTGCAAGTGAACTATACTGCTGTTTGTTTGAAACGTAAATGAATTTATATTGCTGTTCGTTTTATTATACTTCTTCCGTGACAAAATATAATTAATTAATGACTCTAGCAAATACCGCTACAAATTCCTAGATGCCTCTCTGGTGGAAGCTCCTGGAGAATTCCTGATAGATGTCCTGGAGCAATCGCTGGAGTAAATCTCAGGAATAATTCCTAAAGGAATTTCGAAAGGGCTATCTGAGGGCCATCCTTAGACGAGTGGTTGGAGTCCACGGCTACAAAGCAAAGCCATGCTGAAGGTGTCTGGGTTCGATTCCTGGTCGGTCCAGGATCTTTTCGTAATGGAAATTTCCTTGACTTCCCTGGGCATAGAGTATCATCGTACCTGTCACACGATATACGAATGCGAAAATTGGCAACTTAGGCAAAGAGAGCTCTCAGTTAATAACTGTGGAAGTGCTCATAAGAACACTAAGCTGAGTAGCCAGCTCTGTTCCAGTGGGGGACGTTAATGCCAAGAAGAAGAAGAAGAAGAAGAAAAATAAGAAGAAGAAGAACATGAAGAGTTTCTGGAAAATTCACTGGAGTTATATCAGAAGTAATCCTGAAGAAAGCCTTGAAGACATCTCTGAAAAATAAGGCATCCTTAGAAGAGTCTTTGGAAGAATTTTTGAAGGAATATCAGGAGAAAATGCTTGAAGAATCTTTGGAGGAATGTCTGGAGGAGTTCTTGAATTTAAGAAAAGTTCCCTGGAGAAGTTCCATGGCGAAATTCAAGTAAAGATTTTATTGGAGGAATTCATGAAGGAATCACTAGAGGAACTCCGGCAGAAACCCTGGCGAAACCGCTAGAGGAATTCTTGTAGAAATATCACTGCAAAATTCCTGAAATAATACTTGGAGGAACTCATGGCAAAATTCCTGAACAAATTGCTGAAGGTATACCTGGAGCTTTATCGGAGCAGGTCTAGAATAGGTCCGTCCCACTCGGGCTCAGATTGGGTACCACTTCTAGTACTGCATTTGGTCCCTCGGTAGTGCAAAAGGTACCCAAGTTTGACAGACCGCAGTACACTTTTCACGGCATTCTAGATTACTTTATGAGCCATAAAATTTTGGGCAACTGCAAGGGACATGGAGGTCTTTAATTTGTCTTTGTCTAGAACATCTGGTAGCGAAGAAATATTCTTTTTGGAGGAATCACTGACAAAACCGATAGTGGAATCCCTGGAGGATCCGCTGTCAATGGATTGTCAGACGGTTTCAGATCAAAGTAATGCATCTGTTCCGGGAGAAAAGGACGGCATGGAAGAGCTGAAGCGCAAATAAATATAGCTGTTGTATCGTTATTAAGAAACGCCTTAGATAGAACTAAATTTATCCTGCAGAAGTTTTTTTTCGTGAGCCGATATGTGCCAGGAAAAGTAAAGATGTATTTTGAAGGACGAACGTGAGGTGATTGAAAGGTGAAAACAGCACATCGATAAACACCAGAATGGCACAACAGCGGAATACCATCGCGGCAGCAGAAGGAAAGGTTTCGTTGCACGGGTAAAAATACGGCACTCGAAATAAGGAGAATGAGTCATGATTTCGGGATGAAAGTGTGTTTTCATGTTATGAAAGTACACCATGACCAAAAGTCATGAAATCATGAAGCATTTTATCCTAACGCCGGCTGTACGTTACGTTTTAAATTTAAAGCGAAGAAAAATGTCAGCTGGAATCCTCAAATCATGCAGCATGTATGCTGGAACCATGAATACAATTCATGGAAACATAAGCATTATTCATGTATTTAGATGGCTGTCATTTATGATTCCGATTCTGGTGCTGATAAGTGAAAAGCTTGGGGTCCAGATAGCCGTAGCGGTAAACGCGCAGCTATTCAGCAAGACCAAGCTGAGGGTCGTGGGTTCGAATCCCACCAGTCGAGGATCTTTTCGTAATGGAAACTTTTTCGACTCCCAGGGCATAGAGTATCATCGTACCTGCCACACGATATACAAATGCAAAAATGGTCATTGGCATAGTAAGCTCTCAGTTAATAACTGTGGAAGTGCTCATAAGAACACTAAGCTGAGAAGCAGGTTTTGTTCCAGTTGGAACGTAACGCCAGAAAGAAGAAGAAGCAGGATCCCTGGATCATGAACTCATTTCATGAAAACGGAACATTATACGTCAATTTAGACCCCAGTTTATATTTGCTGAAATGAAATGAAAATTAAAATCGTTGCGACTTTTGTGCCGGTAGTTTCGTAATAAACCGCGAACACATTCCACAATTGTCAACCTAACGAGTGCCAAATCTTTAGCAGGAACGCGAACATTCAGTAGTTAGATTTGTACGCAAAATATTGTTTCGAACATCAATTGATTAGACAAATGGTCCCTGGTCTCACAAAATGCTGGTGGATTGCATGAGTAATGGAACACTCCTGAACAACACTGTGGATGTGGAAAGTGAACTGGAACATCCGGCTGCCGAAGGTTTTTTGTGAGCTGCTTAGCTATATTAGGACATAGGGAAGGCATCACATCCGAACAGTTAAAATCGCCGACGAGTTTGTGTAGCGAAATCTTCGCTCAAAGTCAAACATTGCCCGGTTCTGCAAAATCAAGATGAAGGCATGTAAGTATATTTTGCTAGGGGGGTCTGTAGCCTTGAGGTTACGCTTTCGCTTCATAAGCGGAAGGTCATGGATTAGATTCCCAGCCCCTCCACAAAAAACCCGTCCAGCCACCAGAAGACGCTTCACGGAGGATTGTGCTTTGGGAAGTACATCCATCCACCGTCAGTATCAGATGGTGACTGAGACAAACTGACCCTCTTCGCAAGCAGCTAGCCTCACTAACAGCAGAGCTCTCTCCTACCTGCTCGGTGTGAGAGTAAAAGAGTAGGAGAGAGTGAAAGAAGATGTAAATATAGATAAGTTAAAAATAAATCTGTATCGGTAAAGAAGGTACAGATCAACTGATTCCGGCACAGTAGTGGCCACGAGCACAGAGTGCCTTATAAAAAAAAAGTATATTTTGGAACATCTAAAGCTCCGGCAGATTGATTGTGTCGTGACACAATGTGGGAACTTACGTAAAGCTCGCCAAGAATGTCATCGATACGATGGCAAGGCTCCGAAAAACAGTGTCTTCAATTTGAACTTTTTCAAAAACAAAACTTTTTTTTATAATTTCACTAGAAAAAATCACCGATCGCCATGAGACGCATTGACTAAGATGAAGAAAGTGACAGTTAGATTTGTGGAACGCCCAGAGCATACAAATTCTTGCATAATACTCACAATTTCATGATTTTTAGTCATGATATCTTCTTCTTTCTGGCGCTACGTCCCCACTGGGACAGAGCCTGCTTCTCAGCTTAGTGTTCTTATGAGCACTTCCACAGTTATTAACTGGGAGCTTACTATGCCAATGACCATTTTTGAATGCGTATATAGTGTGGCAGGTACGATGATACTCTATGCCCTGGGAAGTCGAGAAAATTTCCAACCACCTCGACCGGTGGGATTCGAACCCACGACCCTCAGCTTGGTCTTGCTGAATTGCTGCGCGTTTACCGCTACGGCTATCTGGGCCCCTCAGACATTGCCATGACAGTCATGATATCATAAAACATAAAATTATGATATGATTAAAAAACATGCTGAAGCTGTACAAAACAAAATTACCTCCCTGGTACTGCGGAATATAGTTGGTTATTTACGAAGAAGTCTCGATTTCGATAGAAATTGCAAACGATGTCCACGCCACAGATGTGGATTTGTGGGAGAGGAGGAGCCGTATTATGGATCAAATCGACTCATATTATGGATCAAAACACTATAACAGCAATTTATCTGCGACATAGACGAATGATGTGCTATTGAAAGCATACGTTCTGGCGTTTGTTTCGGAATCGTCTGATTCATAATTCATTGATTCATAACTGTGGTATCGGTTTCAATGCACCACAGTTATGAATCAACGCTTCTGGGAATACGTTTGACATTTAATTTCCTACGGACGGAAAATAATATGATTAGGCATGTTGCAATTGATTGCGATGCTGTACAGGTTTATGGTTCACGTAACTAAACTGTGTTCTGCGTAATTGCAACTTTATTTGATGAGATATTCCCGTTTTAACCCAACTCTGATCCATATCTGTGTGCTATCCATAACTGTGGGGTGACTGTACCTCAACAATATTTGTAACTGCACTACACTCCATCACCTTCGTCAGATCTCAAACACCTCACTTGCTCTCAATCTCTCTCTAAAATTACTCCCCAGCATCCCATCGATCGTTGGATCGCACCCTGATCCTGCATATCACACTCAATCAGTAGTTAATATCGCATTTCTGACCCGTCCGGTTCAATACACGCCGTTGTAAAAGTTGACGAAGTGAAGTCTAGTCTTCTCCCGACCGAAAATCCCACAGTGCAGTGCTCCCCCCCAGTGAACCAGTGACCTATCCCGGATTGTTCCGCTCCGCCGTTGTAGGCAGAAGACCTGTCGAACTTGCGTGAACAGATACCATTAAACAACACAAGAGCAACAAAGCGGCTGACGAAGACGAAATGTCTGTTGACTGGAGGAACCGAGTGTGATAGAGCTCACATTGATAGAAGTGTTACGATCGTTAGAGATGTGTTCGAGTTTATGAATTGATTTGTGTACATGAGTTGTAAAATTGTGTAATCGGAATATACAAATTCGAAGACGTATTGCGGCTTGGTAAACTTCACCCCTGTACTAAGTGTATCATGAACAAGACGTGATTCTACCCCATAACACCGAATCCCACTACTCCGAATGTCATTAACCCGTACGCCATTACCCGAATTCCAAATCCCCGAACGACCCATCACCCCGAGTTCCAATATAATGGGGAAATGTCATCAATATCATCATGTCAAGATAATTGTAAACTCAGTGAAATAGCATTCGGAGTGATGGAATTCGGGGGTAATGATACATTCGGGGTAATTCACGCCAGGAAGGACATAGTGCCATCAGAATAATGTAAATACCTGCAGTTATTTTTTAAAAATTTCAGTTTTATTTTTTTCTGGAATTTTACGCCAAAGTTTTTTTTTCAGGAAACAAATTCAATACATGTTCAAGTTTTCCTAAGATTTCATTGAAATGATTTTTTTTATATTAACCTAGTAACTCTTTCTAAGATTTCACAATACATTATTCTATGCATGTGTTCTTAATGGAATGCTTCCAAGGATTTCTCAGGATCTAGATGTTTCTTCAGATTTTTTTTTCTAGCGTTAGCACAAAACTTGTTTCAAGAACTCATCTAAAAATTTATCTATAAATTGTACTATAAATATTCCTTGCAATTATACCTGATGAGCCTAACTATTTTCAAAAATCGAGAAATAATTGTTAGATGAATCTCTTATGATGTCTGTGGGAAATTCTTGGCCGTTGGAGAAATCCCTAGGAAATCAAATTTCCTAAAGAAATCAATGCAACATGTTCTGGACAAATTTTATTACTAAGAACTGTTCCATTTTATAACTGTACTGTTCCAGGCATGTATCTTGATTTACAGATACAATACCTGGAACAATGCCTGAGAAGCAAGTTCTCGGTAAAATGCTGGATTATGTTTAGGAGCAACTTTTGATTGTTTAAATCTTCGTAAGAATTTTAAGAAGATTTTGTTGATAGGAAATAAGGAAAAATCCAGTAAAAGCACTTAAACATAATTCTTAGGAAAATATCCAGTGAAACCACTGGAGTTAATTTTGGAAGAATCAGATTGCTTCCGCAATCTTTGTAGACATTGCTGATGGAATTACCAAATAACTTCCTGGATTCTTCTGGATGTTTTGAGAAGTAAAAGAGTTGTCCTTACTTGATCAGTCGGAAGATTATATTACCGCTTTCATGTTTTCTTGCTCCGGAAAATAAGATAAATTTCTGCACAATCCTCTAACCAAATATTTCGAGAAGAATTCAGACGATGTATTTTTCCGTTGTGTCCTAGGTTGTATTTCAACGAGTATTTTAAGGAAAGAGATTTTTGAGGGGATCTTCGAAGATACAATGAAACCTCCATGAGTCGATGTTCGATGGCTCAATATCGACTAATGGAACCATACTAAAAACATAATTTCATGGTAACTATAATGTCCTCCTCAACCAGCTTCCCAAAACGTTTTTCTTCCATGACTCGATATTTCCATGAGTCGATGGTCCTTTTGGATATCGACTTATAGAGTTTTGATTGTTTTATCAATTCATTCAAGGCATAATCCTAGATAAGTTTAAGTTTTCAGTATCAAGAGAGAATCGAAAGACAAAAGGTCGAAAGAACAGAAGGTCGAAAGACAATAGGTTGAAAGGATAAAAGGTCGAAGAACAAAAAGGGAGGAGCATAAGGTCGAAAATCTTTTTGCATTGAAGAACAAAATTTCCACCAAATCATTTTCGACCTTTTGTCTTTCGACCTTTTGTCCATAAAGTGTTTTTAAGCTATGCACTTTGACATATTTTTCGCTATAGAACTGCGAACAATGTGAATTTTTGTCCTAATTTGGCCACTTTAGTTAAAGTTAAATTTTCAGATTTAGATTTATTTCTTTAGATAATTAGATATTTCATTTAAATTTTCAGTAAAATGAACGTAGAAAGGTTTCAATAGAATATAATTTTTAAAACATACTGAAGATAGGTATTCAAAGTATTTTCTGGAATTATTTAATTATTTCTGCAAGAATCCCTGTAGTAATCTTTAGAAGAATTTCCAGGTGGGGCCAATGTTGCTGAACAACGATTGGAAACGCGAGGCACGATGAATTTTCGTAGGCATCAAAACAGAATCTGCGAATAAACACAAACAACCGTTCGGGCGCTTCATTCGTTCGTGCTTCATTTTCGGATCGCTGTTTCTCCCGACGCTATCATCGGGTGATTTTCCATCGCTCGATAATGTGAACGGTACGATCCACGCTGCCTACTCTTCGCGAAGAACAGGAAAATATTCCTTTCGATCATCTTCATGCGGGCTTGCAACAATCACGCTAAACTTGCTCCGCTCAAAAATGAGTGCCGAGCGCACAAAATTGGCCTCTTTTAGTGCAGCACAGATTCTGTGCAAAGGGGCTGTACACAGTTTTGTGCAAACGGTGGTAAACAAAACTGAATGAGTGAATTGCGCACAGAGCAGGAATGCTTGGAATGCGGAATTCGTTTCAATTTTTGTTTTGCTTCTGAAAACATAAAAAAATAACATTCCAATTTTAAAGATTTTCAGAGATTTTTTCATTTGAATAGCCGAAGCGGAAGCAAATGGGGAAAAAACTTTCGCATTTGCGACCATCTTCCGGCTTTTCGCTAGAAAACATCTCAGAAAACTCCCCATCTTACCAACGGACAACTGTTTGCTGCCACGCGGGATATCATTGACAGTTCCGTTTCCATCGATCCCGGACAGCCGAAGGCCAAAACGTCGACAACTCACAGAATGAGTGCGACCTACCCAGAATTTTCACTCAGTCAGCCAGTTCTGCATTGGTTGCCTCATTCTGTGTAGTTTTAACACATGCGCTGCGTGGGGCTGGCTTAGCGTGGAGTGTTTGCTTGACGTTACGAGAAGAAGCAACCTTGCAATGAATCACGAGAATGAACAGCGCGTGGATAAATGAATCCTACGAGTGGAAAGGCTTCGCGAACCACTTATCGGTGTGTCCATTTTGCTTCTTCGGCGTTGCATCCGTTCGCTTTTTGTGATGCTCTTCGTGACGCAAAAATGAATAATGAATTTTGGCGAATGTTGGATCGCGAAGATGCGTCGATCATTGTTCACGAAGAAGATCCATCGCAACCCTGGGTGGGGCCTTCCTTAGCCGAGTGGTTAGAGTTCGCGGCTACAAAGCAAAGTCATGCTGAAGGTGTCTTGGTTCGATTACCGGTCGGTCCAGGATCTTTTCGTAATGTAAATTTCCTTGACTTCCCTGGGCATAGAGTATCATCGAACCTGCCACACGATATACGAATTGGATAATGGCAACTTTGGCAAAGAAAGCGCTCAGTTAATAACTTAATTAAAAAGCTGAGAAGCAGTCTCCGTCATAGTGAGGACGTAATGCCAATAAGAAGTGATGTCGCAATGAAATAAAAATATGAGTCAGCAACAAGCTTTGAAAAATTTAAGCAATTTAATAACCTTTGTATCAAACTAGATGATTTTAATTTTTTTGTCCTCTGACTACGCTCATGTTGGACAAGGATGGGTCAGCTGGTGGACCCGTTTACAAAGGTTTCAACAACGCAATGCAAGTGAGTATAATCGAACCTGTTTCGTAATCATGCTGGATGACGACGACGATGTCAAATAGGAAACGGTCAGTGCTCATACGCAGTTTCGAGTGCCGAGTCAAATTTCAACCCTATGAGATACATATGGTTGCACACATATGAAAACCAGGCATTATGGGTCAGGAAGGAAAGTGTGTGTGGTTGATATTGACATTTATTTACTCTGTCTCTCGGAAGAGGAGTGCATTCTTACCTTGCCGAAAGTGTCGTTCTTGCCCTCTGATGAGCTGAAAGCAGTGTCAGGTCGGCTCAATTTGAATTCCTGTTTGGATTAAAGATATATTCAGCTATGGGAAGTAGATTTGAAGTGTCATGCTTATTCAGTTGCTACGACAAGGTGATTCCCATTCAATGCAAGTGGATAGCTTTTGCCATGCCAGGAGTAGAGATAAAGTGTGTGGTGTATTAACTGATGTTTGTGAAGTGGTTACTTACTAGGGATGGTTGAGCATCGATTTTATTACACGCACGTAAAGCTTTGGTTATGAATCTCATTTTTGGAAAAGAAAGCAATGACCTCTGTGATTTTTTTTATATTTCAGACTAATAGTTCATTTGTGTTTTTTTTTTCATATTCCAGCTTTGCGTGTTGTTGCTGAGATTGTAACTTAAGTCAGGGATGGAATATCAAGTGGTGAGCTCGTTTCATACTTGTAATAACAAACAACACGTTTACCGCTACTACTATCTGGGCCCCTAACTAAGCATTCTTTTCACCATGTTGTTTTGTATGCAATTCCACTTTAGAACATAATTTGAACTTAGAACGTTTAACCATGTTTCGAAGTTAGTTTCAATAGCTGTCAACGTCTAGTCGAACTTGAAGAGCTAAATTCATTTGATATTAGCCCTGCACATCTGCCGTTCTGATCTGCAGCGATATCACACGCGTGGCTTATATTTCGTGCATGATAATTTATTTAAGGTAAATCATGAAATTTGCAATCCTCCATCGTTCTTCTCCAGATTCGCTACCTCCGCTACTACGAGGCATCATCTCGCGGAAATATATCCGGCAAATATGAGGGAAATTGACTCCGGCGAGGACGGTTTGCTTGCACTCCAATATCATATTCGAAGCCAAGCCAAACGATACCGAACGATAACAGATTTTCCGACGGAGAGGTTAGTTACATAAAATATTGAAATGCTTTTCCCCCTCGTTGAATATTTCCAGCCAAGACCAGCCACGGTTTCACCTGGAGGAAAAATTTGTACCCGTTGAGTGATGCCTGGTTCCTTCTGGGGGCCGGAAGCGCAAACAGCGCGCATCAAAATACAGATGCCTCTCATATGCGTCGCGGTGGCGAAACGATACCTACACGTGGTCTGGTATGTTATATTTGAGTTATGTGAAATATGAATAACTTTATGCCAGGCAGCGCGGTGACGGTTTTGGGAAACAGTATGGTGACCAAAAAGAGCGATAATTTTGTCCATTCCAGCGGTAATATTAAAATTGTTAACAAGACCTTACTAAGAACAAGAAGGAAAAAAATATCTGAAAAAAGGTCGTTATTTCAAACCCATACGATGCGACAGGTATTCAGAGAGTGCCACAGTTTCTCTTAAAGTTTATCAATGCCATCGACATAAACTAGCGGGAACAAATCTCTTAGTGAAGAAAAACAGGATGCTTAACTGTAGGTTATAGTATTTACAGGCTTGATGGTATTCTACCGTTGTCGGTTTAGTTACCGTTTTCATCGATAACACCCACTTCGTGTAATTCCCAATATCGACCGACAATGACCACCCGAGTGCATATATGTCAAAATTTATGACCTGCGATGTATTATGATAGAGGAGAACGCACTTCTAGCCTCCAGCTTTCACTGAACTAGACGCCCAATGACTACGATGATGCGTTTTGCCAGTCGCTCGAAGGTGGCAAAGACCCGTTATCGAAACGATGAACCCTTAACGCTACGGGACTCCCAAAACGGCAACTGGAGAAAAACTTCCATACATATAGGCAGAGGAGAATAATAAATTATTTATTTTTCCTATAGTTCTCCGATGTGGCGACCCGATTCTAAACTCCAGGGCACTGTGATTCCTGAGTCGAGCCGAACCAGTACGTCTCCCGTCCTTCCGACCGACATGATGAATAGAGAAATTTGAATATTTTTATACCGAAGCACAAAAAACAAAATCACAAGACACAAAACCCAGGTCGGCCTAACAAACGGCCGAGGACGAAGCATATGAATATCGTAATAGTTGCTAAATCCACTGGACCGACAAAGAGCGGACGCCAGGTGGATTCCGAAACGGCCAAAGGCCACGAGACCATACGTATCGATATCTCTCTATATTTGGCCCCACAACCCCGAAAAAAGTTTTTCCTATTTCGGAAGAAGCCAGGGAATAAAATTGCAACCTTCACTTCGACTTTTGGCAAAAAATATGCCAGCTTTATGACAAAGGTAGTACCAACTCCACCACTCCGGTAATTGCTCTTCGGCACGGTGTCAACAGATTGAGTTGCTTCCTTTTATGTTGTTTTCCCGTGCAAGTTGCTTTGGTAAGGGCATTGTTCTATGAGTGTGGATAACACTTTTTTACAAAATGAACATAGATGTGAAAGAAATCGTTCAGTTTTAGTAAGATTAGATTTACATTGGAATTTAAAATTGGTGTTTGTATCAGCCCAAGCAACCACTAGTTCGGACAAAAGCGGGTGTTTAGGCTTAATCAGCTAATCGAAGGATTTTGCAAAGCGCACTTTTTAAGTAATTATCCGAACCTAAGTTCACAAAACGTTACTTTAAGCTGCTGTAGGGAATGTAATTCAGCTCAAAAAGAAACTCCAATTAGGATAACGAAAATTAAAAAAAAAAACTTTATTTCCCATTCAATCTGTTGTGTCAGCACTTTCGTTCAGATATTTTTTTTATCAATAGGGTCCTAAATTTTTTATGAAATCTTGTTTTAATTCAATAAGGCGAAAGAGCATGTTCTTGCAACCACTTTTTTCGAGACAAAAATAAAAAAAACTAGCTTTAAGTATAAGTCATATTTTTCCTCTTTATCCATGGATCGCATCACCGACCAAAGGTGACTCCCACATCTTTTCCTGTTCCACTAATAAACACCCTTCCCCTGACGATTGTGGAGATGCAGAGGTATTCTCGGTCTCTAGAAGCAACAATCATTACGCCCTAACATTCCTTCCCCATCCCAACTGACAGTAAGGACTTGGCCGGCGTCGTTATTGATCAATAATATTAGATCTGCTAAAATTGCACTCCGAGAGTATGCGGAAACTCCCATCCCTTATTCATTTGGATCGCAGTGCAATTATTATAGTTCCGATCAATCACGGAGTAGCAACCATTGACATGTACAGTCAGTCTATGCTATGCTAAACTTAACCGTTAGGTATTAAAATCAGGACAGGCCTTTAGGACCCTATTATTGATTGGTTTTCTTTGCTACACTTTTTACAATGTTTCCTACAAGGCTCGAAGTTAAATCGTCATCGTTGAATCTGTCATACGGCTCTACATACGCGTTGTGCTGTTGCTCACGAAATAACACAATGCAATGCATTGATTTATTATGTATGTGCTTCAATATTTCCGTTTTGAAACTTGTAGTACACAACCTTCCTTAGCCGAGTGGTTAGAGTCCGCGGCTACAAAGCAAAGCCATACTGAAGGTGTCTGGGTTCAATTTCCGGTCGGTCCAGGAACTTTTCGTAATGGAAATTTCCTTGACTTCCCTGGGCATAGAGTATCATCGTACCTGCCACACGATATACGAATGCGAAAATGGCAACTTTGGCAAAGAAAGCTCTTAGTTAATAACTGTAGAAGTGCTCATAAGAACACTAAGCTGTCCCAGTGAGGACGTTAATGCCTAAAAGAAGAAGAAGTACACAACAAACAAACTTCTCTTCAAAGTTCACAATGAAATCAATCGGCACTTGAAAGTTTAAACAAGTTCACTAAGAACTTCTTCTGAACTTGCGTGGTTTGAAATTTCCCAGATTATTTTGGTTTAACTAGTTTCCTATTTCCATTGAAATAAGTGAATGAATTAGTAATTTTGAATGTAAAATTCATAGTGTAAAGTGAAATAAAATGCTGAGCTCCACGAAGGAGCATTCAATATATTTTTCGTGTCATTTGAATTCAGGAAAGTGTTTGTGTTGTGTGTTTCTACTTCTTTTTTGGTCACCCAATAACCATGCAGCCAGCCAAATATCTTCCATCATTGACAACCAGATGGCGCGTGCGGTATTGGTATTGGTAGCAAAGGTCGCAGGAAAGCCATGGATCGAGCAGCACCAACGAGGACATCGGCAGAGGGGCCCCAAAGGCCGAAAGAAGTGAGCAATGAAGGTCAGAATTACCTTAAGAAAGTGGGTGGAGTAGAGAGAAAGGTAGATAGCGAGGCTAGTCAGAAACAAGATTAGAGAAAAGTGCGGGAGAGAGAGAAGAAGAAGAAGAATAAACAGGAGTGTGAAACGGCAACTCAAGTGTTTTCCTGAATTCCGCACGGGAAAAAATCTGATCCCATTATCATGATTTACGAATCATGAAAATTATAAATTGCTCTTGGGACGAAATCATGATTCAGACTCATGATTTTTGAAGCTGAGCTACCACTATCATGATTCAGAGCAACCATTTTCATGAGCTCCAAATCATGACCATGAAAAGCGTTACGCACACGGTGCACCTGTCAAAACGTGTTTAGCAAAGCTTGTGCAAAGCATAGTTGGCTGCGCATTCACGGAAAAGTTGCCCTTTTTTTAAAAAAAAGTTCACTTTTATTGCCGGTTTCCTGCGCCGCTGTTGCTCTACTGTCGTTCCTGCTCTACTATTCCGTTCCTGCTCCGTTGATATCGGGCTATTCCGGCTCTGCAGAACTACTGGTAAGTGAAAAAAAACGCATGCAATTCAATACAAATGCTGACAATTTTCCACCGTCTTCTCTGTTTAGCCGTTTCATTCTGTTCCTTTCCTGCCGTGGCTGTTGCCCGTTCCGGCTCCTGTGTACCCGTTCCGGCTCCGCATTGAGGGAAAATTCTTCCGGCTCCGCTCTACTAACTACCGGTAAGTGATACAAAATTAATCCATTTTTGCGCCTGTAATCGAAATCCATTTTGACCATTTTCCACCGTCTTCTCTTTTTAGCCGTTTTATTGTCCCAGTGCCACTGTCGCCATTCCGGCCGCGGCTGTTGTCGTCCAATAGGTGCATCCGTTCCGGCTCCGCATTGAGTGACCAGCTCCGCCCTACCAACTACCGGTAAGTGATACAAAATTAATGTATTTTTGCTCCTCTAATCGAAATCAAATATTGACCATTTTTCACCGTCTTCTCTTCCGTAATAAGCTCCCGATTTTGTTGCCGTTCCGGACGATTCGTTTTCAGCCTTGGCTGGTTCCGCCCAGTAGGTGTTCCCGTTCCGACTTCCCCCACAACTACCGGTAAGTGTTACAAAATGAATCTATTTTTGCATCTGCAATGGAAATCAAATGCTGACCACTTTCCACCGCCTTCTAATTCGTAATTAGCTTCCATTTCCATTGCTGTTTTGGGTGCCCCATTCCCACTCCTACTATCCTGTCCATAATCATATAGTCGACGTAAGCACTACTGTAGTTTTCAACACAATCTCTGTTGTCTAGCAACAAATAATAGAAATTTAAATATTTTTATAAGGCAGACATTCAATCTGCCGCTCCACACATAATTGTCCCATGTTAGTTTTTGACTCTTTCTTTCTGTCTCGACGTTCCTACTAAAATTTGGCCTGCCTCTTTAACTCAGTGTTCCTTTAGCACTTCATAGTAATTAATTGAAGAGATTTCTTTGCCTGCCATTGCACGAATAATTATTGTACATTGTGTGGCAAGCACAATGATAATCTATGCCCAGGGTGTCGAGAAAAATTCTTCCTCGACCGGATCGGGAATCGAACCCGTCGTCTCCGGAATGGCGATCCAAAGCCTTAACCACTACGCTACCTGGAGACCCAAAGTAACTGCATATCAGCCCCATGATGGAATTGAACTGACCAGGAATTATCATAAGGATCTGCTTTCGAGGTCATTCTATTTTTCTATAATTTATTATAATATTCTAACTTCATTGTAACTGTAACTTTATTATCGTACATACATTATTGACCCAATTTTGTCAGCTCCTGTTTGGAGAACATGTTTTGCTCTCCTTTAAAATTTAAACATATTTTTCAACTTTTTATCGCTCTTTTTTTTAGTTTTCGAAAGCAGTTTGATGATGAACCAAAAAGATTTGGAAAATTTTCATTTGTAAAATGATGACAGCATAAAGATTGTCGCAAAATGGAGCTGACAAAATCGGGTCCATGTTGTATATTGGCTAATTATAAGTGATTTTTCAAACATTTGCATGAATTATGTAGTTTGAAACTTTGATAACGATTTTGTCAATGCCAACTTTTTTCATATGGAACTGTTTTGCAGATACAGGCAATACATTACACAAAAACAATCTAATATAAAGAATTTGAATTCTTGATACGACTGACAGGTGAACTGTACATTGCATCCCATTCAAGATATTTGAAAAAAAAAAACATCGTTTATAATAACTCAAACATAGTATTTTATCGAAAGGCACAGAAGTTCGGAAGCATAATGGAGCCGAAGTAGAAAAAACATCGTTAAAAAGTTGAATGCTGTTCTCTGTCTAAGCCAATCAGTTCACAGAACAGAGGTGAGTTATTAAACGAATTAGAAAGTTGGTGAGAAAATGATTAAGTGAGGGACTTAGTGAGAATATGGGTAATTGGGTGAGTTAGTGAGAAAATGAGTTTGTGTAAAATTCAGGGAGAAAGTACGTTAGTAAGAAAGTAAATTGGTTGGTGGGAAATATGTTGATGAGAAAGTGAGATTGTAAAACAATATGTTGGTGAAAAATTGAGTTGATGAGAAAGTGAGTTCTTAAGAAAGCAAGTTAATAAGAAAGTGAGTTCGTGAGAAAGTTAGTGGGAATATGAGTTATGGAGATTGCGAGTTAGAAAAATATGAGTTAATGAGAATATGAGTTCAAGTCAGTTGATGAAAAATGAGTTGGGAAGAAAGTGAGTTTGTGAGAAAATGAGTTGATAATAAAGTGAGTTGTTACAAAGTAAGTTGATGAGAAAATGAGTTGGTGATAAATAAGTTGACGAGAAAGTAAGTTGGTGCGAAAATGAGGTAGTGAGAAAGAGATTTAATGAGAAAGGTCATTGGTTAGAAGGTAAGTTTGTAAGAAGTTAAATTGGGTAAGACTAAGGTGATTTCTAACTCACTTTTCAATCTCATTTTTTCACCAATTCACTTTCTCATAAACTCATCTTCTCGCCAACTCATATTGTAACCAATCCACACTCTTTCCTATAAGCTCACCTTCGTACCAATTCACCAACATACTAGTTTATTTTCTCACCAACACGTATTTTCATCAATTTACTTTCTTATTGACTCACTTTCCACCACCAACTTTCACCAACTCACTTTTTACCAACTAATTTTCTCTTCAACTTACTATCTTGCCAACTCACATTCTTACAAAATTATTTTTTAACCAACTCATTTTACCCACAACTTACTATCTTATCAACGCACATTCTTGAGTTGAGAAAGTGAGTTAGAAAATAAGCTGGTGAAACGGGAATGGAAAAAAGAAGTTGGTGAGATACTGAGGTGAAGATGAAGTTGAGGAGAAATAAAAATTTTAGTTAAAAAGTAATAGCATAGGCATAAGCATAAGCATATACAGTGTTCGTTCGATTCTGGTACGGTTCATTTTAGGCACTGCTCGAATTTTACACGGTTATATTTTTGCAATTTTGTTGTTCGATTTTTACACGGTTAGAATTGGGCAACATAACTGTTCGATTTTGGCACAGCATCTCCACAGTCGTCTCGGGAAGGAACTTATGTTACTAAGGTAGCTCATCAAGCTTGGCTGTATACCGTTTCCATATGAACTAATTTCCGGAGACGAGAACATCATTGTTCAAGTATTACGACATGTTATGTTAGGAAAAACAACAATCAAGGCAGATTGATTACCAAACCTCAAAGCTACGTCTTCAACGAAGTGCGACATATTATTGAAAGCGATGGCGCCATTACCTTCATTGTCCATATATACCGAAACCATCTGTTCGACGAGCATCTAGATTCGTTTATAGTGGACCCGGAAGATTACGATGTTGGGAAATGTTGCATTGAGGATATAAGTAATCCTCCGTCCCATCTTCATAACCTACCCGATGGTCGAAAGGCAATTTCCATTCAAAGCTAATATGTAATGAGAAACATTGAGTAAGTATGGTTTCTTTTGCTTCATTATAAAAATATACTTCTGAGTCTAATATCCTTGTTATTCTTTGGCGAGTAGAAGTTTACACGGAATGAAAGTTGTACTTCCAGAGAAAAACAGTTGTATTGTTTGAACAATATCTATATATATAAAAATGAATTTCTGTTTCTGTCTGTCTGTCTGTCTGTCCGACCGCTATAGACTCGGAAACTACTGGACCGATCGGCGTGAAAATTTGCATATAGGGGTTTTTGGGGACGGGGAAGGTTTTAAAGGTAGTTTGGAGCCCCTCCTCCCTCTGGAAAAGGGAAAAATAATGTGTAAAAGTGAAAAAAATATTATTTTTCTTTTTTTTTGCAGGTATTCTTCTAAATGAATCACTTGATTGATTCTAAATGTTTCTATATTTACCTTTGGACAAGCTGAGGACCACTCAAAGAGAATTAGTCCGTTTGTTGTATAAAGATAATGATTAAGTGTAATATAATTTTACTTGGGTCTCCAGTTAGCCTAGTGGTTAAGGCTTTGGATCGCCAATCCGGAGACGGCGGGTTCGATTCCCGGTCCGGTCGGGAAATTTTCTCGACTCCCTGGGCATAGAGTATTATTGTGCTTGCCACACAATGTACAAATCATGCAAAGGCAGGCAAATAAAGCCGATCAATTGATACATGTTAAAGTGCTCTACTACTGTAAAAGTACTCTCTACACAAGTTGAAGAGGCAGGCCAAGTACCAGTAAGGAACGTCGAGCCAGTAAGAAGAAAAAGAATATAATTTTACTTGCTTCAAATAAAACTATACCTTGTATTCATAGTGACAGAAGCCCTAATAAATGTAGTTAATCGACCATCTGCATATTCTGGATGTTACACATTCTTCTTCTTCTTCTTCTTTCTGTCACAAACGTCCCCACTGGAACTTCGCCTGCCTCTTCAACTTAGTGTTCATGAGAACACAATTATATCAATTGTACCACATAATTTATAGCTGCACTTCATAACAAAGTTGTCTTTGAGTATAGTTTTATGCTTTATTATTTAATTTCGTATTTACTTTTTCTTTTTTTATACAGAACGCAGGTGATATAGAAGGGAGGATCGAGCGGCGACTGAACCATCTCCGCGAAAAATTTGGGGAATCATCGCTTCAACCTCAAATTGTCGCAGTGGGCACGAGCAACTCAACAAAAGCAACGATGGTTATTTTTGGCGGCGCGGAGTATATCGCAGATAATATTGTGCATGCTGTATGCATTTGTATGCATATCACTTATGTGCTAAATTTGCGTTATACTCCGGACTGCAAACCGCTGTGGCTCTTTGTTCAGTCATACCTGTTCAAAATCCCGGCGTCCATTATTGAGCTCCCGAAGAGCACACGTGATTTGCTAAAAGGTATAGATAATTAAACTGGAAGATCGTTTTTTTTCTTAAAATAATCTTTTTTCAAGTGAAAAGAATAGAATAAATGAATTAAACTCAAAACCCCAAAATATGTTTTAAATAAATGTTGTACTCACAAATAGCTTAAGGTGAAGGTGCAGTGCGTTTACTTTCAAAACTATGCATTTTGCCTCGCGTTTTCTCGAGCACCAATCTGAAAATCTGCCTCAATCTGAAAATGTACCACAATGTTTACTGCGAGTGAGCGAGCAACGAGTTATATTTTCAGCTTCATAGACCTGCTGGATGATCAGATTTATGATCATGGGAATTACAGCAGAATGAGAGGCGGCCATTGTGATAGCCATTTTTAGATTTCACAAACCATGTCCTTAATCAGACCGTCACACAGTAGTTTAGTCTGCAAAAAATGACAGACAAAACCTCTAGCTCAGTGCTTCCCAAACTGTGCGCCGCGGCGCCCTGGGGTGCCGTGGGCCGATTAAAAGTAAGGCCTGGCAAATCTTCTCAACTTATGTTATAATTGTATTACATTGATCGAAAGCATCAGACGAAAGTTGAAAACGAAAATCGAACAAAGAAGACAATTAAGCTGCTCGCCACAAAAGTTGAATGCAACTTTTTGGGAGTGAAAACATTAAGATAGCTTTGAGATATCGCTCACCAGTTCAAAAAAAAAAAAAATAATATCTATGTTCAAAGTTTTTCAAATTCCATGTTCCAATAACGATAACTGGAGAATTGTTGCAGTTACCGGACTTGCAGTTAAAAAGCATTGCAGTTAAACCGTTTGCACCGACCGAACGTCTACTGTAATAGAGTTTTCTGTAGGATTAGTTAGAACTTTCTCAGAGTTTATATATTGATGAAGTTCTGAAACAACATCCTCTATAAATGATATCAAATTGTTATTACGCTATAGTCACAACCTTGCTGGTAGGGATCTCAGTAACAAACAGATCTTCAGGCTGGATGGAGTTACATTGTGTTGTTAAAAGCTCCACTATGATTTTTTCATCTTGCTTGCTTGCTCTTCCTCTGTTTACCTGTGTTATACTACACATTTTCATAGAAACGGAAGAACTTATGTTATTAATTGTTTAAGAGAATTGCAGCCCTAGGCTGGCTCATTTCTGCGATCATATGTCAAAAAGTAAACTAACCTGGAAAATGCTATAATTTTTATTCTCCTTATCAAAATTAAAGTCGCTTAGTTATATCGAGAAGGGGGTTTCACAACACTGGGAGAAACAATTTAACTTTTCTTATTTCTTATTCTGATGCAAAAATGTTAACCATGTTAAAATCTTTCGCAAATGTAAAGACATTTTTAAAGCCTCGAATTGAAAGGAATCCTTTGACGATTTTTTTTAAATCCTGCTTCGATCAAAATTTGTTGTTTTTTTTCTATTTTTATGCTTTTTCAATACAAGCGGCGCAAATTTAGCAAGAATTTAAAGTTCACTACAGGATCCAGAAACACCAGAAACTGTGATAGTTCAAAATATAATTTAATATTTTTTGCAGATTCCTATTTTTGTAAAAAAAAATGTGCAATTGTTTTTCATATCAATAATTTTGTTGAATAATCAAAGAACGTACTTTTTGCAAAAGTAAATTTTGTTCTAGTATGAAAAGTCTGGCAGAAACTTTGTCGAAAATATTCATATTTTTGTATAAAATGATAATAGTGCGCCGTGCTTCTGATAAAAAATGTCAAAGGGCGCCGTGATTACAAAAAGTTTGGGAACCCCTGCCCTAGCTAATCCATATGTAGTTACTAATAGCTGATATTACCAGTTAGGAATACTATAAGCAACTTCTAAAGGTACTAAAATGACAGGTAACTTCTTAAATTTAGTACCATACACTTCTAGTCAAAAGTTTGGGGTCACCTCTTGAAAAACATGTAAAAGTTTTATGGTCATATCTCTGCGAATTTACATCCGATTTCAAATCTTTTAAGCTCATTTGAAAGATAAGGAATGAAACTAATTTTGTACATAGTTGGCAGGCAATATTTTTTTACATTTAATATATGAAAAATTGACACAAAAGTCATTTTGGTCATCGACCAAAAGTGTTGGGTCACCCCTTAGTATGAAGCAGTCCATAAAAGTTTGAGTTCATTTTCGTAAGACTTATAATGAGTACTATTCATTATCCTTCACCAGCAGTGTAGAAATATAATTTTGAAAAAAAATGATAGAGATATGAACGAAAAATTGTTACATTTTTTATGAAAGAGACTCAAAACTTAAGGATTGCACCATACTAAGGGGTGACCCAAAAATTTTATCAATGACATCAGTTGATATTTTTTGGAATACCTTTTTTCCTAGATTTTTCCGCCATGATCTCTTATAAGTGGCTGAGAGGGTATAGAACTGCTTCTATTACAACCTTCATCTCAAAATTTGGTAGGCGCAATTGAAAATATCAAAATTTTGGGTCATTTTTCCATACACTATATGGTCGATGTCCAGTCAGACCGGACCATGTATTTTTCAATGATTTTAGAAAAATGTCATTCAGGCACTTGGGATATCACATCAAACGCTTTATTTTCTGAAATACCATAGTTCTTTTATGTAATAAAACATCTCTAACAAAATAGCATCGAAAAGTTCAGAGTTGTCAAAATTGTTGGCTTGTCTACACCTGTCCAAAATATCGCCTAGTTCACTCTGACTTAACACCGACCATATGTAAAAATTATTATCTGCAAACTATGTACAAAGTTTAAATCTTTATCTTTCAGATGAGCCTAAAGGATTTGAAATCGGATGAAAATTCGCAGAGATATCACCATAAAACTTATATATGTCTTTCAGGGGGTGACCCCAAACTTTTGACCGGGAGTGTATGTAGGTACTCTATGTGTAGTAGCATTTACCAAAGAACAAACCTTCATCATTTCAATAAACAAGAAAATAATACAATATTATCTACAAATCATCAAACATGAAAAGTCAACTTTACGCACAATAATAGTTAAAATATTATTCTGTCTTTCACACTACAGTAGTTCTTTACAATAAATGAAAGTATCAACGCAATTTTGTCGTTACATCCTCCTCAGAGTCATTAGCAATGCACACCAAAAATCATGATTCCAAATTTCAAAAACGTAATTTGGTTTTATGGTGCCAACAAATTCAACCAGAATCATAAATGATGCGCACCCAAAATCATGATTCCAAATCCCAGTATCATGATTTCACTTTATGGTCCGAAAATATAATGATAATCATAAACGATGCGCACCAGAAATCATGATTTGGGATCCCAATGGCATGATTTAGCTGCATGATCCTGTAAAAAACGACCGGAATCATAAACCATGCGCACCTGGAATCATGATTCTAAAGCCTAAATATATGATTTAGCTTTATGGCGCTTGCAAACCCGACCAGAATCATAAAGATGCGCACCGGAAATTATGATTCCAAATCCCAACATCATGATTTAGCTTTATGATTCTGCCAAAAGTATAACGCACTGACTGCGTTACGGGTGCACCGAATCATGATATCATGCTTTCGAATCATGGTGTATTTTCATAAACTGGAAATACCCTAGGCTCCAGAAATCATGAGTCTTTTTTTATGATTTCGGGATCCGATTTTTACCCGTGCGCGAAACAGCAAGGATAAGCGTGCCGACCCTTGAGATGAGGGATTATACAGAGTCTCGTTAGCCGCTTGGAAGGGTCACCTTCTGTGAACCCTCTCTAAGCTGACTGTAGCTGCAAGTTTCGAAAGAAAATAGGCAACATAATATGTACTTTAAAGTTTTTAGCAAATATATGCGGATCGTATTTGAGAATGAACTTCTCATTTGAGTTGAATCGTCTGTTCAATCAGCAATGAAGTTCCTTGAAGCAAAATTTGAACCTGATGTAAACTTCTAAGTTCGATTCTCAAGTTAAATCCGAACTATTGGTTGCTTGGGAGATCCTTATCTCCCGGAACTATCTTACGGTATTACTTCAGAGAGCAGTGTACATAACATTTACATATGTAGTAGAAGTAGTTTCGACAAACTGCTTCTCCTAGCCGACTTAAACGATGTTACAGGAGAAGAGCCTCAGCAGGGCTAATCCTCTGCAGCTGAATCTTGATCGGTGCGCCATAAGCGCTGAAATTCTATCATTATTTGAGTGACAGCCATAGTTGCTGTGGGTAGACGTGTGTTTCCTCCACATCAGCACAAATGGGGCACGCAGGAGATTCTGAGTGCCCGAATCTATGTAGGTACTATAGCAATCACCCAAGTAACATTAGGAGCTGAACAACAGTTTATTCAGCTGAAATAATATTAGGAGTGGTTTGTTCAACTCTTATTCCACTAAAATGTTTGTTGTGCATGTCCTGACAGAAACTGCGTCAGGAAAAAGATCACTTCACCATGGTTTCTTTTATACCAATCTGACATATTTGGTATTAGCCGATGGGACCATCTACCTTTAGTGGAGTTATCCCATTCCTGCTGCCAACCTCTGAGAATTGCCTCTTTACATGCGTTGCGGACTTCTCTGGTACCTCTTTGTTTGAAGCATTGAACATCTTACTTGATGATGAGTATGATGGGCGTCATCCCGGATATGATGCACACGGCCTCTTTAGAAATCGTTCGATATGCGCTTGCTACTTTTAATCACATTATCCTGTACTTGATTTCCAACCGCTTTAGGTTTATGATCGTTCTAAGCGCTTTTGACCAGATTGGTCCTACATACCTTAGTATGGATAACGCCACGCTTGCCAGAAGCTTGTGTTTGCTGGCAATTACAGCAGAGCTGTTAGTCATCATCCTCGGAAGCGCCGCTATAGCCGTAGATGGTCTTTTACAAGCATATTCAATGTGGCTAACGAAGCTGAGCTTGTCATCGATCATTGCCCCAATCGATCGAGAAATTTTTAATAAAAAAGTTTTTCTAAGAACAACTTTTGGTCGATTTTCAAAATTTTGTTTTATTTTGTCAAAATAGATACGTTCTGATGATACAGTAAGCATCTTGAAATGATTCTAAGCCATGATGATATTATGAATAATTTCTCTAGAAGTAGCCATTTTCGAATTACATCGATTTTAATGCAAAAAATATTGTTTAAATATTAACATAGGCCATTTTCATAAGTTATTCGCGTTTCTTCATTAATAATTATACGTTTTCGAGATGAAAGACCATATTTCTTTCCACTTGCTTATTTTTCTTGATGGAGAATCGCGAATAACTAATGAACATGGCCTATTTTAATATTTAAATAATATTTTTTGCTTCAAACTCGATATAATTCGAAAATGGCTACTTCCAGAGGAATTATTCATATAATCATCATGGCTTAGAATCATTTCAAGATGCTTACTGTATCATCAGAACGTATTTATTTTGACAAAAAATTAAAATTTTGAAAATCGACCAAAAGTTGTAATTAGAAAAACTTTTTTATTAAAAATTTCTCCATCATGAAACTTTGTCCCAAATATCTGTATACTATCATGATTCTATGGTGAAAATTTACAAAATATAAAAAATGGGGTTTTTGTGTAATTTAAAATTTAAGTTTTATTTTTGATTTTTTTTTTGAAAATAAATAAAATATTTTTTTAGTTTATATTTTTTCTTATAGCCCAAACGGTTCACTACAACTTCTTCATAGAACATTTTTTTATAAATCAACAGTTTCAGAGTTAGAACTTTTCAAATAAGTTGCATGCAAAAATTTATAGGTCATTTTCGAAAGTTACACTTGAGTCAAAATGATCGATTTTTCTATGGAAAACACTCATTCTACCATACCAAAAACATGTGCAAAATTTAATCCAAATTGAAGACTATCGAGCACGATTTCTATTTTTTTCGACTCATTTTGGATGGAATTCGTCTCTTTCGTGATTTAATTTCCACCATAACCACCAGCAATTCCTCCAAGTATTTCTCCAGAAATTCCTTACGAGTTTGCTCAAGGAATCCATCACAAGAAATTATTACAGGGATTCCATCAAGAGTTTCTCCATGGGTTCCTTCAAAAAATCCACTAAGAATTTTCACCAGGGATTCCTCCTTTCAAAAATCCTGCCGTGATTCCCCTTTTAATTTCCCTACGAATTCCTTCACAGATTGCAGCAGAAAATCCTTCAGCGATTATTCCAAACATTCTTCCAGTGATTGCCACATTTTGGAAAATCCTCCTAATTTGCTACAAAAATACATGCAGAAATTTACTCCAAGAGATTTTTACAATTATTCTTTCAGAATTTTACCAAGGAATTCATCCAGGTATGTCACGAAGAATGCCTTCTAGGATTTCACCAAGAAATTTTGCGAACAATTCAACAAAACTTCTTCCTCGGGATTCCACCTAGAATTTCATTTTTTCGAGAGATTTCTTCTGGAATTTTTCCAAGGATTCTTACACAAATTCCTCCAAAGTTTGCAGGGACTCTATGAGGCATTTCACCTATGATTTCTTCAGGAATCACATAAAAATTGTACCAGAAATTTCTCCGAGGATTCCTAAATTTTCCAGGATTCCAATATTTCTTGCAGGATTTTTTTTCGAAGAAATCCACCAAGAGGAGTTATTCCATGGATGTATCTAAGAATATCTTCAGTGTTTTTTTGTGATTTCTCCAAAGATTGCTCAAAGATTTACTCCATAGATTCAGCAATTTCACCTCAAAGCATCTTGAATTCCAGTTGGCAATTCTTAGATGAAATCCTAGAGAAATTTCTGAAGCGATTTCTGGTTGATTCTTTGAAGGAAATTCTTTTTGAATCCCTGGAATAACTCTTGATAGAGTCACTGAAAAAAATACTGGTGGATTCCCTTGAGTGATAGCTGGTGAAATCTTTATAAGATAAGTTAGTATAATTCCTGGAGAAATTCCTGATAATCTTCAAGAATCCCAGGAGACATCCCATGTGGAATCTTTGGATATTCATTCAGAAACTCTTCTACTGTAAATCTGCTAGGCATACACTCAAAAATTTATCCAGGCAACCTTCTTGAGATTCCATCCAAAAGTTACTCCGATATCTATTTTCTTGCGACTGAAAAAACTTCATCCAATTCCAATCCGCATGGTTTTTAAATAACTAACTCCACACGTTTTCAGGTGTAATTTCCTAATACAATCCCTGGAGGAACCCTTGTTGAAATTTATAGAAGAACTCCTGATGGAATCCCTAGAGGAACTCTTGATGGATACCTTAAAGAAATTCTTAATAAAATTCCTCAAGAAATTTCAGGTTGTTAAATCACTGGAAAAAAATCCTGATTAAATCCCCGGAGCGACGTTCCTCCATTCCTGGAATCAAGGAAGGAATTACCGGAGAAAACCATGAAGGAGTTTTTGGTTGAATTCATGGAGAATTACCTTCAGGAATTCCTGCTGAGATTCCTGATACCATGTTGGAATTCTTGATACAATCTCTGGAAGATTTCGTTGTTGAACTGCTGATGAAATCCCAGGGAGAATTGATGTGGATTCTCTGAAGATATTTGTGAATGATTGTTTTTAAAGAATTCTAGGTGATTTTCCTAAAATATCGGTTAAAGATTTTTTGCAAAAACAAGTTGTGTTATTTGGAATACGTCGTAGTGAACTCCTGAGAATGTCTTAGTCGTTTATTGCTAACGGAGTTTTTTGTTGGAATGTTGCATATTCTATGGTGGTTAACAGACTTGATTTTTATATGTGAATCTGTCCAGTATATCTGTCAAAACATCCATGGACATTGATTTCAAAAACTTTCAGTTTTAGGGAACCGTCAAATGTTTGTATGAGAATCTGGTCGCAGGGGGTCGTAGCTGTAAAAAGGTTGGGAATCACTGGGTTACAACATCCAATCTAAGCAAATCTAACCTCATTACTAATGCAATCCTATGTTTTCTAACGAGGTGTTATTTTTTTCAATTTTACGACGCAGATCAACTTTATTAATGGAATCAGCACCCCAACTTCCAGCACTAGCTCCAATGTTCAAGAAAGCGACTAAACATCTATAATGAGCTTGGCGCTTGTGGGAAGTTATCTCTCTTCCTGAAGCGTGACTTTTTTCCCCTTCGCCCCATCCATCTCCTGTCCAATCGCGGAAAATAACGCGGTTGATTCAATTTAATGGCTTTTCCATACTCTTTGCTTGTCCACTTTGGTTATAGTTTCTTCCAGCACCCACCCAAGCATTCGTCCGGTGGGAATGCATCGCTGATTTCCTGAATTAATTAGCTGTCAATATTGAGGGGGATAATTATTCATTCACTTCCATCGCCAAGTGGCGCCTCGTGTCTTTCGCTTTCTTTCGTGGGATTGTCTCCCGAAGGTCTTTTTATGTTTGAAATCCCTCCGCCATTCCGTCTGGATTTAATGAAGGGAAAAACTTTTTGACCCATGACACATTTTAAGACCGAAACATTTTTTTTGCGTACCATCCGGCATTTATTCTGTGGAGATGGGTCGATTAAAAAGAAATGCATTACCGAAGAGCAGAGAGTGTATTCAGAAAACTCATCTCGAAACAGTTCAGTACACAATGCAAGGACACATGTCAAAGTTTTCTCATCGTGTGAATAAGCTTTATATATTTTTCTTTTTTTTATATAAGAAGCTTTCAAGCGTTGCATTCTCTTTAGAGAAACTTTTGCCAAATGGTACAGCGAATCTTTTGAATCCATTGTGGGATGCGCAGGGATAGTAGCGAGTCACTTTTTAGTGACTGACTATTTTCAATCTATTCACTTCGATCACAGAAGATAGTTTGTAAAGTTATTTTCAGTTGTACGTCGAGATGTAAGCACGGGTAGAAATTACAACCCCAAAATCATGGTTATGACTTATGATACCATAATTCAAGTGTGTTTTCATCTTATTAGAATACACCATGATTTGAAATCATGATATTGCGCATTTCTTGCGTTTTTAGAAGTGCGGAAATGCTAAGAAAAGTGCGCAATTGTATCAAATCGGGAAGGTGTCTTCGGGGGACTTATTCTTCGTAAATCAAAGAATAAGTACTTTGAAGACACCAACAGGATTCAATTCAATCCCGCACATGTATTCATATTTTCGCAATTATTGGACCGCACTTCGCAGTCCAGTAGTGAAAGAAATACACAATACATTATATGAATATTTTTATCATTACATTTATTGGTAAAATCTTACAACTTTGAAGGCACACTGCTAATTTGTTTGCACATATTTGCATCTAGAACTTTCACAGGTTTATTTTCCTATTTACACATGATCATTTGGTGGCAGAAGTTTGATTAAATGTGATTAAGAACATATTCAAAAACGTACCTAAAATAAAGTGATGTAGTTACGATGTGAGTATATTTTTGTCCTTATTACTAACACCAATACTGACTCCTAGATGTCACATAACACTCTAAAATGTTTTGAAAGTGATAGAAGCACACCTGTACTGAGGTTCTATCATCTAAACTGATTGAAAAATCAATTAGAGTAAAGTGGGGCAAAAGTTCGAGTGGGCAAGAGTTTCTTTTCAATATTTCTGACTCAATTCAAAACCAAACTTATAAATGTTATAGTGGTTTGAATGCTATTCAAGTAAGGAACTTTCACTGTAAATATTGTCGAAATCCATTGAGATTTGGAAAAGTTATGGCTATTTGTTGTTTTTCGACTCGAATTTTGTAATTTTTGTCAAACTTTCGTTGCATGGAACCAAATAAAGATAACATCTTTTTCAATATTTTAACTAAAGGCGTTTCTAGGCCAATCATAAGCGCCGATCAGCAAATACCCGACGAGTTACTAAACGAAACCCTCGTTGGCTCCGACCTTCCCTCGTCAGGTCACAATCCAAATAGCAACACGTCAGTTCATACCCCACGTCCATCGAGATCATCAACCCATCAACCTAAAATCGAGCTACTCTTCGATCGGTAACCCCAGTTTCGGTCAATATCAAAGCAATTATCAGTCCACAAAACACGGTAATGAAAAGATCGTTACATACCGATCTAGTAAATCTACAACAGCAGAAAAAAGTTAAACATAAAATTTCTTCAGTGGGCAGCGACAGTACTTCCAAGCGTTGTTGGACAACAATAAAAAAACGATAGTTAAAATGATCAGCAAAACGAAGAAAACTACCAACACTACATCAACAACAAAGAATTGGGTCACCGAGACGCCGGCGTACCGGAAGCCTTGTTCCAACCGGAATCGCCGTGTCGACTTCGTAACCCAGTACAACAACAGCATCCTCAGGATGGCCGAAGCGCCAGCGTACCGGCAGCTATACCCCAACCGGAAGGGCCGATTTCGGTTATCTGGGGAGAAAGATGAAGATTTTTGTGCCTCGGAGAGCCGGGGTGTCGACAGACCGGAAGCAAAATATCCACCGGAACGGTCGAACCGACCTTGGCATCCGAAGGACGAAGAAGAATGCAAGAGCGATAACGTGAAGAACCCGAAAATCCCCTCCAGTGCGGACGTTCTTCCCACACCGGAACTGGAGGCTCCCCCTTGGCACCATGGGAAAGTCGGAAGAGGGACGGAAAAGGGATGTGCATCCTATACTGCTAAGGACTACGTGGGAAACGAAGCAAGTGGAACCCAACACAGTATCAAAATAAGTAGACTTCCATCTTCATCGCTGTCACCATACACACTAAGCTCTTACGGTGAATTTCACCGTAATCTCAACAGCTGAACAGTTCGGTGAAATAAAACACCGTAATTCCGTCGAAATTTTACGGATTCCGGTGATTTTTAACGGAATACTGTAAAAATTTACCGTACTCCGTTAATTTATTTCACCGAACTGTTCAGCTGTTGAGATTTTACAGGAATCCGTAAAATAATTTGTGTATGCTGTGCCTTTTTTCCCGCTACCGGAACACCCCTCTCACTGACTATCGAACCGTTGATCAACGAGCAGCTATCCGAGGACAGCAGATCACCATCATCAGTCATGACGCTACATACGCACATTCGTTCGTTTGTAACCATCAAAAGCCAGGAAAGCCTGATTACTTACTGTAATCAGCCTCTCTCGTGTAGGCATTGTGCACAACCACAGCATCCCGGCCGTAAATGTGCACAAAATAAGAAAGAAGCAAAACCCATGTCCAATACGCCGATCATCAACAGAACAACGCCCGAGAATAAACCATCAACCAAGGAACTCAAACCAACCAAATCGGTCTCGTTCGACTTTACGAGTGCATCATCATCGAGTATCATAAAGTTCAAGCCGACGAAGGGTAAGCCTACCACCACTCATAAGCCGAAACAACAACAGAAACACGTTCATTGTTGTAGCAGGCCTTGAACGGGTAAGACGTTGTTATTTCCATCTGACATTTTTTCTCTTTTCAGAGAAATTTTTTCAAGAATTTGGAAATACGACTCCTGTGTTTTGCGGAAGAAGGACAAGATTGCCTGAACGGCGAGTTTGAAGAAAACTTCAAGGATCTTGTGTAGCTTTTGTGTTCCTGTGTGGCGCGGCAGAAGATTTGGAGTGTTTTGCCTGTGTGGTGCGGAAGTAGACGATTCCCTGTGTGGTGCGGTAGCAGCACTTATTCGAGAACGTTGTTCATTGAGTGTTCTGCGCGTTGAGATCTTTTTGGAACTTTAACCATTTGTGTGGCCTCTGAAAGGACTCTTCGTTGGACAACATAATTCCTGTGTGGTGCGGAAGAAGTTAGGATTTCCTGTGTGGCGCGGAAGGAGTATATTGTCAAGAGGACGTTATTCGCTTTGGATCAGTTTTCAAACTTGAAGCCACCTTAGTATTGGTTGCAGTTTGGTTCACCTGTAGTTTGTTAAGTATTTGTTTTTACTTTATTTCTTTATTTTTCTATTCTTTTAATTGTTACATATTATTTCTAATTGTTGAGTTTCCATTATGGAAACTGATGATGGAGAGGGATCAAAAGAAAACGTTCTTTCTAATGATTCCTCTTCATCGAATAAACCCTTTCAAATAAAGGTTTTCCTGGACCCTACGTAGTTTACTTTCGTAAAAAAGAGAAACCTATCAATGTTCTATTGATCTCTTCTGAGTCATATAAATTATACACTTCGGTTAAAGAAATCTAAAAAATTTCGCTCGACAAATTACGAGTAATTTTTGGATCAAGAGATTATGCTATCGCTCTTCTTGAATCCAAATTATTTTTTGATTCCTATCGCGTTCATGCTCCTTCGGATGCTTGCGAAATAAATGGAATTATTTACGATGAATCTTTGGATTGTGAAGATATCAAAATCCATGGTTCAGGCGTTTTCAAGGACAAATCCATTTCTCCTGTTAAGGTTCTCGATTGTGTTCCTTTATCGAAATAACTTTTTGTTGTAAATGATTCAAAATACCTTCATTCAAATTGTATTAAAATAACATTAATGATAATTTAAAATTTCGCGTGAGACTTTATTATCATGCATTGTGATGAATGTCTTCTATTGGGACACACTTCAATTTTTTGTTCAAACAAACAGAAGTGTTCGAAATGTGGAGAACCTCATCAGTCATCCGAGTGTAATAAAATCTCGGATCTATGTTTTTATTGTAAACAAAAACACCATTCTTTGAAAGAATGTGTTGTTTACATAGACCATCAATCCAAATTCAATCAAAAAATTAGGAA
Source organism: Aedes aegypti (assembly GCF_002204515.2). NCBI lineage: Eukaryota > Metazoa > Arthropoda > Insecta > Diptera > Culicidae > Aedes > Aedes aegypti. The sequence continues at coordinate 120,617,912 of NC_035107.1, forward strand.
TAAAAATATATTGTCCTACGCTGAAATAACATAATCCACTGAAAATTTTTCATCTTCCAATTTATATGATATTTTGAATGATGATCTTCTTCTTTCTGGCGTTACGTTCCAACCCAACTAGGACAGAGCCTGCTTCTCAGATTAGTGTTCTTATTAGCACTTCCACAGTTATTAACTGAGAGCTTTCTTTGCCGATTGACCATTTTTGCATGTGTATATCGTGTGGCAGGTACGAAGATACTCTATGCCCTGGGAATCGAGAAAATTTCCTCTACGAAAAGATCCTCGACCAGTGGGATTCGAACCCACAACCCTCAGCATGGCCATGCTGAATAGCTGCGCGTTTACCGCTACGGCTATCTGGGCCCCAACAACACCAACGATCCTTTTATCATCGCCGATGCTCTTGGTAATTATTTCACAAAGCTTTCGTCAATCGATCGCTATGGACTACTATGGGCGCTCAGGTGGCCAAAAATCGAAAAAATGACTTGTTCTGATAGGTTTTTCTTGTACATCATTCCATAGTTAACACTTCTATTAAGATATTCCTCCAATATCAGGGCAAGATCTTTTATAATTTAATTGATACAGTATGTCAAAGTAAGAGATCTTAAGAAAAATAAAGAATTCAGTACAAACACAAGGTACACATTGAATAGAATATACTGCATAATCGTAATATTTTATGCAGATCTTTATACACTGTCCGAAAGCTTATTCAAAAGGCTATCTAAGAAAAATAAAATTAAATAAAAATTCGTACTTTAGGTCGGAAAAATGCGGGGAGAGCACTAAAAAAAATATTTTATTTTTTTATAGAAACTTTACACATCCCATACTTTTTTGTCCCAAGTTGTCCCAGGCTAAAATTTATTTCCAAGGATACTTTGAGATGTAAACTAAAGGATCGTGAAGAATTTAGCTGCACAAATTTGCACTCTTTTAATTTTTAGCTTTTTGAATTTTTCCAATGTTTCTAACAATTTTCTATTAAAAACAGCTTTAAAATAATTCAGAGAATAACTAAATGTCGTTAAATCATTCATATCATCATTTATATGTGAGTTCTAATATTTATAATGGTTTGCACAACGTTTATTGCATGAATGGCTTACATGCATAATTAGTAACAAAACTTATTATTTCGCTATAGGCCCTATTCAAAAGTTAGTCTCGAAAACTTGTTTTTGAAAATAAACCATCAAATTTGTATTACAAAACTCATAAATGCGACATGAGATTGACAAAATTTTTTGGCCGCCAGTCTGTATGGAAACCGTCCATAGTGTAGACCAATGCACAAGTTCACTGATTTGATGTTTGAGCGGTGCCGAATTCACTCGTTGCCATGGTCACGTAAATAACACGGCACCGCTAAAACGTCAAATAGTGAACCCGTGCACAGGTCCATAGCAACAGTTTCATCTGGAGAGTTAATCCCATTGTATCCGAACCTGCAAACTTCGTAGTACTGAGTGACACTTCTGACCTCTCGATCAATCAGCATTTCGGAATGAACGAGTTACAATATGCTCTAAGGCGCAGCAGTGGGAAATAGGATGGGTTCGATGGAATTGGTTACCCGCTAATCAAAAATCTTGATTCTTTTGGCAAACTAAAGCTGCTAAACTTTTTGAATCACGCATGGATGAATAACGTTCTCCCACCTGAATGGCAGGAAAGATGCCAGAACCATCCAGTTTCCGACCCATATCGTTAACGAGCTGTCTTTCCAAGGTCTACGAAAGAATGGTCAATCGACGTTTGGTACATTTTCTTAATTTTAAAGGACATTTAGACCACAGGCAGCATCCCAAGTAACCATGGAGCATTATATCATTACATATATAATGCAGCTGCATTGCCGTAAGCCTACCATTAAAGTAGTTTAAAAGTGGAAAAGGGCACTTTTACAGTTAAATTAATGCAAGAAGGACGATGAAGCAATGAAGCAACTTATAAAGTAATATTAATGCACCAGTACAATTTATAAAGTGTTGTTAGTGCATTGATAAATTTGTAATGTAGGGTTAATGCTTTATTGCTTGACAGCTCTTGAAATTTGTTGAATAAAAGCAATGTTGCATCAATGTTGTTGATAAGCTACTGCTTACGTGCAATGTTATAATGCTTGTGGTTACTTGGGATGCCTTCAAGTCGGGTTATGGGACCAACACGTATTTTGCTGCTCTTGGAGATGTCCTTCATGATGCCTTTTCCAAAGGACATCACACCGAGATTGTGTCGCTTGACATTTCTAACGCCTTCAACAGAACGTGGACCACGACAATCTTGGAAAAGCTGGCCAACTGGGGGCTGACTGGCCATATTCTACATTTTATTCAAGGTTTCTTGTCCAACCGCACTTTTCGCGTAGCAATTGGAAACATTCAATCAAAAACCTTCCCTGAAGAAACTGGCATCCCTCAGGGGTCTGTAATGGCCGTCACTCTGTTCCTTCCTCTGATGATTTGCCAGTGAACATTCACATATTTGTGTACGCTGACGATATCATCCTACTAGTTTCTGGTTCTACATTGGCTGCAACAGTAAGAAAAACACAAGCCGCTGTGAATAGAATCGCCAAATGGGCCGCAACCAATGGTTACGACCTTTCGGCACCCAAAAGCGTCAGATGTCATGTATGTCCCTCTGGTCATCGCATAACTGGCAATCCCATTACGATACATCACCAGGATATCCCGCAAAAAAAAAACAGTAAAAATACTTCGTGTCATAGTTGACCAAAAGCTGTTCTTTATACCCCATATTGACAACATCAAAGCCAACTGCCAAAGCCCACTCAACTTGATTAGGACGATCTCCAATCCTCACCGCTGTAATAACCGAAAAACCCTTCTTCGCCAGAGAATCTATAATTAATAACCTTGCTCCGGTGTATAACAATTGCATTCGAATCGTTTCCGGATTGTCTCCATCGTTGCCAGTCGATGCTGCTTGCGTTGAAGCAGGAATTCTTCCGTTTCGATATCCTATCACAGCTGTCCTATGCCAAAAATCCGCTACGATCGGTACGTTCAGCTGGTACTGAGAGGACCTTTCTTCTCGATGAGGCGGACAGAGCCCTTCTCAGCGTTGCAAGTTCAAAACTCCCACCGGATGCAAAAATACTATGGTATGGAGACAGGTTTTGGGTTCCTCCAAACTATAAAACTGACTAAAGAAAAACCAACAAATTTCGAGCTGGTGAATCCTCCATACGCCTCAGATCTACGATTCTGGAACTTCTCAGGACCTTCTAACCCCAATTCAAGGTGTGAAGCGAAAAACCGTGCTGAGGAAAGAGTGGTCGAGGGGGTGAAAAAGATGCTCGGCTATTAACGGAGCCTGTGGGGCACCTGGGCACCCCTCACAGTAATTTTCCCCTTAGCGCGTTAATGCAGGGCTCTGGCATGATGGACCTCTTTTCCCGTGCAACTCGTGGGATCCAAAATGAGCACAAATTTAAATTAAGACAATAGTAGTAGCGTAGGAAGCAGTAGTAGGGAAGCGAACCCCTTCGTAAGAAGTGGGTTAGCTAGGTCTCCGTTGAGGAGAGCGGAAGCAGTAGGAGGCAGCAGCGCACGTAGTGCCAGTGCTGGACACCATATTGCATCCCCGGCTAACGTATCGGGTGAGGTTATGGATGGAGCGTGGTTGATGAGGGCCATCAATAAAAGAAGAGAGCCCAAGTAACCACGAAGCTATATATGCATACTTTATGTTTGCTCTATAGTGTGCTATCAGATTTTGTTTTAAAGTGACATAACCTTTAAGAGCTTTATAAAGTATAATTAAAGTGGGAAAGGGCCCCATAACAACCAAATTAATGCAATACTTGGTAAAGCAGTTTTAATGCAGAAGCCCTACTAAAGCATTTATGTTTGCATATTTAGGGTTCATGATGTATATTAGCTTAAAATAATGTATGTTTAGGGCTTGCGTTAAAAATAAACAAAACAATGAATTCATTGACTACCTTTCAATGGTTTTCTTTACCAGCTTAGTGATTTTTTTTGTTGGAATCAGGATTCGGACCCACAACTAGGATGATGGTGTGCTGGATGCCTGGCGCGTTGGTGTCCTGTGCTAAAGCTGCTGATGTAATAAGGTAGGATAAAAGTTCCTTATAAACGAAGCCACTGTGGGTGTTAACATTACTATTCGCCCAGTTATTGCGAATAGAAAGAATTCTCTTCGGCGATTGATTTCCTTTCCTCACCAAATGAAACACCAATAGAAAGAATTTGATCACCATTCTTTCTCGTAGAGGAAATAACAAAACTTAACCCACAAAACAAATCCCTAGCGCATTAAAAAGATTTCAGGGGAGAGAAATTGATCGACATTTCTTCTCGCTCCTTATGAGTAAAAGAGTCTCATAGATAAAATACAACAATTCTGATTGAATACATATACCCTTAGATCATGAAATGGGGGTTCGAGATGAAAGAAAGTCATTTCATTATTCTTCCATATCCCACAAAACGTAATGAGCGAGTGCGAACGTGCTCGATCGTCTTACTTATTTATTACAGATTCGAGTGCGTTTAATGAGGTTATGTAATCTTGTATGACAGCATAACTGTATATTCACTCTAAACGCTTAGCATAATGCTATATTAAAATAATGCTACAACGCATTTACAATGTTAATCAAATGCATCATTGCTTGACAGTTATTGAATAAATGCATGATAACATTATTAATGCAAACAATGTTGACTTTCGACCAAATTAATGCAATGGTATAATGCTTGTGGTTACTTGGGAGGGGCTCTCTGCGATGGAAGTGGCTGCACAGCAGCTTGATTCCATCATTGTCTTTGCGTCCTCGAAGTCCAACATCAGCAAGGACCTCAAGCAGGCCCTGTTCAGACTTCGTAAGTCGATTTTGGCGGCCAAGCAGAACCATGCTGAACCCATGGCGACTGTGGCAGCGGCAGAACCCGTGGAATTGAAGGTGCCGATGTCTACCCAGACGTACTTCGTTTTTGCGGGTAGCCCTAAAACTGCGGAAGCGAATGCTCATAACAAGCAATCGCAGAAGCGTACGCAGCCGTCAGGGGAGGAGCTACCCGGCGGCGCTCGCAAGGCCAGGCGGATATTAACCCCGAAAGTCGGCAGAAGTGCCAGAAAATCAGGCTTCGAAGCGCTCCGTCAAACACTTGAGGGTGATGATCGATAAGCTTACCTTCGGTAGCCACGTTAATTATGCCTGCAAGAGAGCCTCCACTACCATTTACTACAGCCTCCACTATTGTGGCACTGTCCCGGATGATGTCCAATAGCTCTGCGGTGTACGCCAGTAAGCGTAAGCTTCTGGCCAGTGTCGCCTCGTCCATACTGAGGTATGGTGGCCCGGCTTGGGGCACGGCTTTAAGTACCAACAGCTACCGTAGCAAGCAAGAGAGTACATATAGGCTAATGTGCCTGAGGGTTGCGAGCGCGTACCGTACCGTGTCACACGATGCACTCTGCGTCATCACCGGTATGGTACCTATTGGTATCCTTATCATGGAAGACATAGAGTGCTTCGAAAGGCGCGGCACAAGAGGCATACGCAGGACTGCCAGACTGGCCTCTATGGTCAAATGGCAGCGTGCGTGGGACAGTTCTACCAAGGGAGTGTGGACTCACAGGTTGATTGCGAGGTTAGATATCTGGATCAATAGGCGCCATGGAGAACTAACATTCCATCTGATACAGGTCTTCTCGGGCCATGGTTGCTTTAGACAGTATCTACACCGTTTCGGTCATGCGGGTTCTCCCGAATGTCCAGTTTGTGCAGGTTTAGAGGAAACGGCGGAACACGTTTTGTTCGTGTGCCCGCGTTTCCGCACAATGCGTGACCTCATGTTTGCCGCCGTTTCATCGGCTATCACCCAAATCGTCTCGTAGCTACAAAGGAGGTGGCGAGTGAACTCGTGGAGTGCCTAGTGCAGACGCTAAACAACAGATGGTCCAAGGGTTCGCAGTCGGCTACGTAGGTCATACCGGTGCCCTACGGTCGAAATCGACTTTTACAGCGATTAAGTGACCGCGGGGAGAACATCCTGGTAGCGTTGCTGTCGTGGCGCCGGCCTACTGGGTTGGATACGAGCCTCTGGTTGTTCGGGGCAGGTGGAGGCCCCTTCGTCAGCAATCCCAGCTGGTGCTAGCTGATAGGGCCTGAGCCTTCAGTAGGTCAAATTGCGAAGCCCGCAGTATCAGTTCTTGATACCTGCGGTGCAGCTGGGCGCAGGCGTTGAGGTCGACCCTGCCCGCCTTCAGCGGACAATGGGAGGTAAGGACCACCTGGGAAGCTGGCAAAGCGCCAGCATGCTACCTTGGTGGGCCCCCCGATGTTCGTTGCTGCATGGCTACGCAGCTAACCTTGAGGTTGCGACGTGCAATAGCCCCTCTCCGAAGCAATGCCTTCTTGGTGGTCCTGGAGAGACGAAGGGTTTGGCGGCAATGGGAATGGTTTAGCGAGTCGGAGGTGTAGTCCTGTTTACTGCTTGCATGTAGTAAATGGGCCCAACCCCACACTCCCGGATCTTGGTCCGGCGTCTGTTGAGCAGATCATCTCCCCATTGCGAAGAAAAAAAAAAGCCACACGCATCGATATACCAATGGATCCTTATCCAGCCAAGGTGTGGGCTTTGGAGTCTCTGGTGAAGGATTAGTAATTAGTTCAAGGCTACCTCCTCAACGCTCCATATTTTCTGCTGAGGCTGCCACGATCCTCGTAGCTGTATCTACGCCTGCTGATAAACCGATCCTCATTATGTCGGATTCCGCAAGCGTCATCTGCGCAATCCAATCCGAGACATACCTGGATCCAAGCAATTGTGAAAAAAACCCTCCTGGCACCGTCTTCATGTGGATACCAGGACACAGTGGAATTCCTGGTAACGAAGTAGCCGATCGACTTGCTGAAGCTAGACGTACCGGTCCAATTTATTCCAGAACCGTCCCTCTTGCTGATATCGCAAAGTGGCTGGGGGTTACAATCCGCAACGCATGGCAAACCGAATGGACACTATCTAGAGGTCACCATCTACGTAAAGTTAAGCAAGGCATTGATCCTTGGACTGATGTCAAATCGCTGAAAGAACAGCAAATCATCTCTCGTCTTCGAACGGGACATACTCGTATATCTCACAACTTCGGTTGTGTTCCCTTCCACAAGATCTGTGAAATCTGCAACTCGCTAGCCTCTGTGGAGCACATTCTGTGTGTTTGTCCACAATACGAATTGCTTCGTCAACAAAAAGGCATGCCGGAAGGCTTCCGTAATGTCCTGGCCGAGATCCATCAGTGCTTGGCTGTCTGATAGGCTTCATCAAAGACGCAGGTCTATATTTCAACATATAATTCGAAGTAGTACTGAACATCAAGATCTCACAACATCTATTGCGACCAGCAACTCCGCTGTCATCCACGAGAAGTTTGATGGGGAATTCCCGGTGATGCTTCCTGCTACCACTACTGCATTTCCAAATCCGTCCATCCGTCGTTATGTAAAACACATTTTTCTGTGACAGGTTTTATTTTGATTAATATGAATGTTTCGAGAAATACGTACCGTAAAACGGGGTAACTTTGATAATGCGGGTAACTTTGATAGAGATAGAGATCCACAACATATTGAACGAAATAACGAAGTTTCTGTTAAGCAGTTAAGCAAAACGAATGCAAAAGTAAAGAGTATTAGTATGACACTTCATGTCAAAGCTATTTTCGTTGAAATAAACTGCATTTGAAGATTTATATGCACATATTAAAAATTTAGAAGATTTTAACATTTTTGCAACGCTTACATACAATCTGTTCTACGATCACTTATTCTTGACAGCCTAGTTATAGTAGAACATGAATTCGGTTTCAAATCTCTTAGCGAAAATCATTATTACAAACTGGGACCATTTTTGTAAAATAAGTCAGAAATTCCCATATAGCGTTAAACGCCTAAAGGTATGCAGCGCCCTATAAATGTTCCGTAATTGTTCAATTTTGTTCGATTTATACGCCATTACCAAAGTTACCCTGATGGGTTTCGGTTGAATCTTTCATCGATTAAGGTGGGATCTCGCTCGCTGCACTCCAAACACTTCGTGAACTGGACAACGTGCTTTGATGGGAATAGAACGGGAGAAAAGCAACTGCTAGCCGAGGTTTGTGCACTGATGCACGACGTAGATGCTCAGCCGACTTTCGAGACGGGAAATCTTCCTTCGGTTTCGACACCAAAAACACTTGTGAACTGATTGAACTAACTGATCAAACTTTATTGCGTGATGGCGGATGGATACTAATTCATTTTATTTAAGAAGCGGAAACTGGTAAGTGGTAAGAAAAAAAAAGCAATAACGATTTACAGCGGGCGGTAAACAAACACATACGTGTCATCGTTCTATGCTCAGACGAAACTTGGTGGCTTGAATTATTGCAATGATGAAACATTTCAACAGAAAGCGCTTGATTTTTCATACCTAACATACCCCAAAACAGAAAACCGACTTTCGATTATATGAAAAATAATATATCCATTCAGAATAAATCTTTTGGCAATCTATCAAGTGCAATCGATAGCTAGGATGTCAGTACTGACTTTAAACATATAAATTGTAATTCTTTGAAACAGAATGCATAAATATTGAAGTTTCCTTCGAAAAAACTATCAAAGTTACTCCGTTTTACGATATCCAAAAGATGTTAGTATCTAAGTGATCAAATGTTAAAAGATGATTTTTATTTAAAGTTAACCCTTCTGGTTTCCTTTAAACTTTTTTGTTTTCCGAGATGAACCGGCCAATGGCCGAAAATCTCGTTAATAAAGGAAAAACAAGCTTATCATAAGAATTATTTGAGGTGTATTAGTTTTTGCATAAATGCTAGGAAAAATTTTTAAGCTCATCGTGGGGCAAAAGTTCGACCCATGTATAAACTCACGGGAAAAAATGAAAATCCTCATATCATCAAGTTTATTGAAATAAGCCTGATCATGCGGGAAAGGTCATTAAAATTTTACATTTTCACTTAGTTTTGCGACAAACTACTTTTTTGGGTATATTACAATTAACCCTGTTTTGAGCAATTTGGACAGTTTTATTTATCGTAAAAGCACGAGTTTTGGATGATTTTCGTCTACAAGATGATACAATTTTGCATAAAAAACGTTAGTAAAGACTTTAAATGACCTAACTTTTATGATTGTAGTTTATTTTGGAATGGATCGTTCTGCCCCGACCAGTGGATGTTGCCCCAACCGGGCGCTTAACAGAAAATGTTATGAACAATAGAAATCGTTGTGTTATTTTGCCAAATCATCTCATCAACAACTTACTCAGTCTCTAAGCATCTGTTTTATGGTGAAAGGTTTTAAAAATTCTCAATTCATCGCTTTCAAAACAACAACTGAAGTGATCGGGAAAGTTACATCAGAATCGTGCATTTCGAATTTATTGTTCTATCTCCTATTCTGTTAAGTTTTTCAAAATGTATCAAATTCTCAGGGCGTCAACAATTTGCAACGTTTCTTCAATCCGCATAGTGTTTTTCTCTCAAAACTCGTTTATATCAGAGAAATTGACAAGGTGCGTTTTGCCCCGGCAGTGCATATTACCCCAGGAGCCCCTTGTTTTAATAACTTACGAGAGCAGAAATAACTTGTGTACGCACAGCACGAGGAGACGATGCGCACTGATTTCATGCATTTTGATTCGTCCAATGCGCCATGTTATTGAATTGTAGTGTAATTATTTAACTCTAACATCCCCACAACATTATTAAATCAAATCGCTTGCGCTTAGCAACGCTCCACTTTATCATTTCCATAGAATTCTACGTTTTGAAGCTTTCTCACTACCGTAAGTCTTCATCGGAAAATGTCTCCAGTTTCACAGTCTACACGCGCTATTCTCGTTGCGCTAAGAATGCTAACGTAGTAGAAAACCATAGTGGGAATATAGTATTTTTCGAGTCTCACCTAATCCACATGCCATCAATATGTAACGACAGAACTAATGGATAAAATAAACGACACTTGTGTTTTAACTTCAAACCGATGCAGATGTGTATCATCCGAAATCCACGGAACAATTATTCGCGACGGTTCACCACAGAATTCATACGAGGTACATCTTAGCATTTTTAATTGGGTTACTTGATTTCTAATTACATTTGCTTTTACAAACTATTTATTTAAAAAAAAAACTACATTCCAATATTCATTTTTGTTTACTCTCTGGCCGCTACGAGCCCTGAATGCGCCAAAAAGAAAAAAAAAACTACGTTATTTTACGACAAAATCAGTAAGAATTGGAAGGCATGTTTCCAGTAGATTCCATATATATATATACCATCTAGCAGTTACAGCTATTTCCCGAATAATGTAATTAAATGTGGAAATTCTGGAAGTAACTCGACTGGAACCAATTTCCAGACTCGAAACAACCTACAATAGATAATCTTTTCAAGCCGTGGCACTGAACCGTGGCAGATGATGGTCGTCCTCCTTTTTCGGCTGGGCTGGGTATCATGTTAAGAACCGCATGCATCGGCGAAACTGCCCCGGACAGAGGGTTGATGGTGCACGACGACGACAGCGGCGAACGACCGGAAAATTTTTCCAACCGCCAATGAGCTGGAAAATGATTACGTTTTATTAGACAGAAGAATGTCGTGTGTAGCGGATGTTCTTGGCCAAGTACAATGGTCTATTCCTTTCCAACAGACAAAATGGATTTTTGACAGTAGAAAAATGAATTTCTGAAACGATATCATCCACCATGATCGATCCAAGGTGCATTAACCGTTTTCAGAGGTTAATTGCCACCGATATAAGGAATTGAAGGCGTAAATTTTTGGTGAGATAAGAGTCCCACTTCTTACTTTACGAATCACCCAAGTAGACAAAAGTTATAATATCAATCCCTAAATTAGTAAATAAGTATCAGTAAGGCATATAGGTATCACCATATTAACACTATGAATGGAGACTAGTCTAATAACAGCACTTACACTGCATATAAATCCTATTACTGCATAATGAATGCTTGTAAGCCTAATGCGTTCAGGCATTAGATAAGCATTATATTGGCTCTATATACGTATCTTGAATTATAAAATATGAAGTTATAATTTTTAATTTTAAGTAATTTTAAGCAACTTAAATCTATTTTGTTGGGAAGAACTTTCAGTTCGGACGGAAATGAACAATCTTGATAGCGAGTTCGTTAGAAACAGCTTCAAGCAAGAATTTTTATTTTGCATGTTAGTTTTGAACAAATTCATAGTTGTTTAAGTTTTACTTACATTTGGTGTTCTTTACTAATTTTAGGTTATATTTGTCCTCACTGTTTTCTGCGTACTAAATTCAATCTGTGATAGTTTAGAGTAATGCATTTCTAATTTAGGATATATATCTACCTGGCTATTGCACAAATTGTACATAAATTCAATTATAATACGAATTCAATAAATTTTACTTTAGGATTAACTTTAGCTCTAATAAATCGACCTTCTATCTTCACTTTCTATTGTTCGAATGTTTGCTTTTGAACCTTCATGAACATATCTTCCCAGTGACATTTCCCCAAAGCTGTCAACGCATGACGCACAATTGAAGCGAGTGGCGTACTCAGGAACTCACTTCAACGGGTTAGAAACGGCCGGGTAATTGATCCATGACCCGTCTGAACTACTGCTCTACGTACCAGATCACCTGGTTTCAATGGTCTAACAGGATGGAACCACTTGGTGCGTCTCGTAAGGGTTGGGAGATGTTCGCGCACCCAACGAGTCCAGAAGGTATCGACGAGGTACTTTGCCAACTTCCAACTATCTCTCAGTAGTACGTGTTCCTCAGTTAATTCCTGGCATTGTTGATTGATCCCTTGTGTCCCGTACAACAGGAAATGGTTTGGAGACAATGCTTCCTGATTCTCATGTTCCAGCGGCACGTAGGTTAGTGGCCTGGAATTCATTATGGCCTCATCCTCCAGTACTATGGTCTCCAGAACTTCATCACTGGGATGTCGAGGATGATCTGCAATTGCCGACATTGCGACCTTCACCGACCTTACCATGCGCTCCCATGGTCCGCCCATATGAGGCGCAAGTGGAGGATTGAAGAGCCATTTCGTATCCGTGTTTGTGAAGGTTGCTGCGCAGCTCTTCCCTATGGTGCGAATTTGCTCCTTGAGTATATTACTCGCACCCACAAAGTTAGTTCCGTTGTCGGAACAAAAGGTAGCAGGGGAACCTCTAGGTCCGTCCTTCCACTTTGTTGCCTGATCAGCTACATTTAGTTTGGTCTGAACCTTCCTCCAGTCGTGGTAAGAATCTCTCCAACTCGACATCCGACAAACTGGTGATATCGCAATGTTTCGGATCTTAGCCATGCTAAAACAGTTGTAGAGACGGTCCAAAGATATCGCGTGGTAATTGGGATGGTTAAAGCCTTGCAAATTGTCTCTAGTAAACGGCTCCTGATAAGAGCCGCTTGCAATTCAAGCCTCGGAATCGATAGCGGTTTTAGAGGTGCTACTTTTGTCTTCGCCGCTATCAGGGTACATTGTGGAGCCCCGTTGCCGTAACTTCTAAGGTACGCTACGCAAGCATATACGTTTTCGCTAGCATCCACGAACATGTGAATCTGCGCATCGTTGTGAGCTCTACCGTTTCCAGAAAAGAAGCATCTTGGAACAGTGACTTCGTTAAGTTTCGTCAACAATCTGCTCCATTTACACCAGTCTTCAAGTATTTCGCCGCTTATTTGTTCATCCCAGTCTAATTCTTCCCTCCAGATTCGCTGCATGATAAGCTTTCCATGCACAACAAAATGCGCCACCAGACCCAACGGATCAAATAGGGACATCACTGTTCGCAAAACTTGTCGCTTCGTTAGTGCTATTTTGTTCGCTACGATGTTCTGCACCTCTTCCTTCAGGTTCAGCTCGAACGTGAACGTATCTTCGGACGGATTCCATATCATGCCAAGAACCCTTTCCAAATTTGCTTCAAAATTAACCGACTTCTGTTGAGTTCTGCTGGCTTCTCCAATACGCTCAAGAACCTCGGAAGAATTGGATGCAAAGTTCCGAATTTCCATCCCTGCTTGAGCGTGAACATGCTTCACATCTTCGATGAGCTCCACTGCTTCATCCACCGTGTCAACACTATCCAGAAAATTATCTACATAGTGGTTTTCGATGATGGCACGAGCTGCTTCAAGATACTGCTCTTTGTATTCCTCAGCATTTTTGTTTTTTAAATACTGCGCAATGCAATGTGAGCACGCAGCGCCAAACGTGGCAACATCCATCACGAAGATCTGTGGTGGTTTTCCAGGGTTTTCCCGATATAGGAATCTTTGCGCTTGTCTGTCCTCCTTTCGAATCCGAAACTGATGAAACATTTCTTTAATGTCTCCACTGAATGCCACGCTTTTCTGACGGAAGCGTAATAGAACAACTGGAAGAGCAGTCAACAGATCCGGTCCTTTCAACACCATATCGTTGAACGAAATTCCTTTCCCAAATCAGACGGACCTTTTCTGGTTTGCGTGGATTCCTTACTACCCCCAGGGGCAAGTACCACACACGTCCTGGTTCCGTAGTATCCAGCTCTACCGTTGTAATCCGATGAGCATATCCGCTGTGGGGCCCAGATAGCCGTAGCGGTAAACGCGCAGCTATTCAGCAAGACCATGCTGAGGGTCGTGGGTTTGAATCCCGCTGGTCGAGGATCTTTTCGTAAAGGAAATTTTCTCGATTCCCAGGGCATAGAGTATCTTCGTACCTGCCACACGATATACACATGCAAAAATGGTTAATCGGCAAAGAAAGCTCTCAGTTAATAACTGTGGAAGTGCTCATAAGAACACTAATCTGAGAAGCAGGCTCTGTCCCAGTGGGGACGTAACGCCAGAAAGAAGAAGATCCGCTCGCAAGGTACTCATCAATCAACCCTCTGACTTTTTCCCGCAATTGGTCATCCTTCGACAATTTACGCTCAAGGGCTTCCATTCTACGGACAGCCTATCTGGAAGAGACGGCTCATCGCTCCGCCACAACAGTCCAGTTTCCAGTCTTCCGTCTACTCTTCTGGGGGTTTTCTGTAGAATATCCAAAGTTCTCTTATCCTCGTTTGAAAGTGGACTCCGTTTGACGCTTGCTTCATCGACAGCCATAAATTGTCTGAACAGATTGTGCAAATCTGTGTCTGCTTCGTGAAACTCCATATACGTGTTCACGTAGTCTACAAGGCTGCTGTCAGTGGTGGCATGTCGTCCATAGAGGTACCATCCGAGTAGAGTTCGAACTGCAACTAGTTGTCCAGTTCTGCTTTCACGGCTTTCAAGAGCACTGATTAGCTTAGCGTTGTCTACGCCAATAATAAGTCGAGGTACGGCATTGGTGTAGCTGGACAGAAGTAGCTTTCTGAGGTATGGATGATCCAAACAAAGTTCCTTGTAGTTCACAGTTTGGCTCAGGAGTTTTAATTGTCCTACAGTCCTGACGTTCAGTGGAAACTCCTTGGCCATGTTGAATCTGGATATCGCGACTCTTATGTGCTGGGAGTCTTTTTCCGTTCTAGATATATCGCCTGTCCAGCCTAAATGCAACGGTTCAGCAAGTCCTACTGCACCTAGCTGTTCCGCTACCACCGCATCCATCATTGTTGACGAAGATCCATCTTCTAAGTACGCGAATATTTCCACGCTCTTTCCATTGTAGTACAATGTCACAGGCAGATAGCGCAGCAGAGCACAAGAAGTAACGCTAAGGGCAGCAATCTTGGCGTTCCCAGAAATATTCAGGACAGCGTTGCAGAAGTGTCTAGCGGAAGGCTGCTTCCCAGACAGATGGAAGGTGCAGAAGCTGGTGTTACTGCCAAAACCGGGAAAACCGCCAGGAGATCCTGCTTCATATAGACCAATATGCTTGCTGGATACTCTTGGCAAACTTTTGGAGAAGGTCATCCTCGGCAGGCTGACGATCTACACGGAAGGCGAGAACGGATTGTCGAAAAGGCAGTTCGGATTCCGTAAAAAGACTTCGACGGTGGATGCTATTCGGGCAGTCATCGCGTGCGCGGAGAAAGCGTCCAAGCAGAAGAGGAGAGGCAATCGATACTGCGCAGTGGTAACAATAGACGTCAAGAACGCGTTCAACAGTGCCAGTTGGGAGGCTATCGCCGCAGCCCTACACAGAATGCGGGTTCCAGGATATCTGTGTAAAGTTCTGCAAAGTTACTTTCAGAACCGGGTACTGGTCTACGACACAAACCAGGGACGGATGTCAATTGAAGTCACGGCGGGAGTTCCACAAGGATCCATACCTGGTCCAACATTGTGTAACATGATGTACGATGGAGTGCTAACCTTGTCACTGTCAAATGGAGTCGAGATCGTCGGGTTCGCAGATGACGTCGTTCTTGCGATAACTGGTGAGACTGCGGAGGAGGTGGAGATGCTGACGGCGGAATCGCTAGACACCATCGAATCGTGGATGACTGGAGTCAAGCTGCAGTTGGCTCATCATAAAACGGAGGTGGTGCTGGTCAGCAACTGCAAGGCGGTACAGCAGTTGGAAATCAACGTCGGAGGGCACGCAATCCCATCGAAGCGCTCTCTAAAGCATCTCGGAGTAATGGTCGACGACAGGCTAAACTTCAACAGCCACGTAGACTATGCCTGCGAAAAGGCAACGAAAGCTGCTAACACAGTAGCCAGGATCATGCCCAACATTGGAGGACCAAGAAGCAGCACGAGGCGTCTTCTAGCGACCGTATCATCGTCTATACTGAGGTATGGAGTCCCGGCTTGGGCTGCAGCATTGGGAACCAAACGTAATCGAGATAAGCTGGCAAGTACGTTCCGGCTCATGGTTATACGGGTTGCGAGTGCCTACCGCACTATATCATCGGAGGCAGTGTGCGTTATCGCCGGAATGATCCCCATCTGCATCACTCTGGCTGAGGACATCGCATGTTACCAGCAAAGGGACACCAGGAATGTGAGGAATACCATTAGGTTGGACACAATGGCCAGGTGGCAGCAGGAGTGGGATAACTCGGAGAAAGGAAGGTGGACCCACAGGCTCATTCCTAACGTGTCGGTGTGGACGACCAGAAAACATGGAGAAGTTAACTTCTTGCTGACCCAGTTTCTGTCAGGCCATGGATGCTTCCGGAAATATCTGCACAGATTCGGACACGCAGAATCTCCACATTGTCCGGCCTGTCCAAATATCGAGGAGACACCGAAGCACGTTATATTCGACTGCCCTCGAATCACGGATACACGAAGCGAGATGATGCCAGAAACCGCAAACGTCCTAAATCCGGACAACATCGTGCAGAACATGTGCCAGCATGAAAGCACCTGGAATGCGGTGAACAGGGGAATAACGGCGATTATGTCGTTGCTGCAAAAGAGATGGCGTGAAGACCAGAGAGTTCCGGGTCGCGATCGGAGTAGGCTAGATCCTCCGTCGGGGACTTGACCGAGTAGAGCGGGCGTAGCGTAGTATCGGTTAATAGTCGTCGGGGCGCCTGCAAACCGGAAGCCATCCTCCAACCGGAATTGCAGAACCGACCCTGGCACTTGGCCAACCAACGTCGAGTCGGAGTAGGCTGAGTCCACCGCCGGGGTCCAGCTGAAATAGCACCGCCAAATGGTCGTCGGGGCGCCTGTGAACCGGAAGTTTCCTTCCACCGGAATCGCAGGACCGACCTCGGCATCTGCCCGGCCAGCTTCGGAGTAGGCTAAGTCCACCGCCGGGGACTAGTTGAGTAGATCGCGTTGTTGCACCGGCAAATGATCGTCGGGGCGCCTGTGAACCGGAAGCTTCCCTCCACCGGAATCGCAGGACCGACCTCGGCATCTGCCCGGATAGCATCGGTTCGGGAGATCTTCCGCCGCCGGGGAAATTTTCGTCGGAGTAGGATAGATCCACCGCCGGGGACTACTCTGAGTAGTACGTAGCGTATCACCGGCTTGAGTCGTCGGAGCGCCAGTGCACCGGAAGCTATCCTCCAACCGGAATCGCTGGACCGACTTCGGCACTCCACCGGCCAGTATCGAATCATGAAGAAGCGCGTAGCCGGAGTAGGCTAGCTCCACCGTCGGGGACTAAGCGGAGTAGCATCGATCGTCACAAACCAGTTTTGGGTCGTCTGGGCGCCAGTGAACCGGAAGTCATCCTCCAACCGGAATCGCTGGACCGACCTCGGCATCCAACTGGTCAACAAGGAGAGCTCGAACAGCAGCAGCGGAGAACGAGTCGTTGTAGAGCAACGAAGTGCACCTGAGCGTCCAGTAGAAGATCAACAGAGCTCTAACGCGAGGCCAGCCCAAGGGAAGTATGCGTCGTCGCACAGAAAGCTGTCCAAAGTCCCGGCGAGATGTTCAACCGCCAATTGGGGAAAACGCTCCAACAGCGAACTAGCAGAACAGTTAGAGGCTGAGATTGAAGAAGTGCATGAGCACAGAAGTGCATGAGCACAGCCCTCCCCCGATGAAGTTGCCTGATGTAGTTCCGGGGGGGATCGAGGCACAGGAGCAGTAGGGAAAGTTTTTTAGTGGTTAAGCACGCCTAACGTGAGTCGCACACCGTGCCAACACACAACAGGCCTGGCTTTTGAAGCTTTTTTGTACCCTACTATAAAAAAAAAGCACAAGAAGTAACTGAATGGTGATTCTGGTGGACAACGTTCCTTTCCGCTGCTGTTGTCGATGAGGGTACTCCAGATGCCACTTTTCTTAAGAGCAGTAGAGCATGATGGTGCATGCGAGAATCTCCAACTCCGCATTCTTGTTTTGACCGGCAAGCCCAAGTAACCACTAGCCCGCTAATTCAAATGTTTTGGCTTATAGGGCTGTTATACGGCTAATATAGGGTATGTCAGCTGTATAATAGCCTTATATTAGCACGGATGGCGAATTAAGGTGCTATTTGGTTATTTGGGAGGCCATGATCGATGTGGAACTAAGCATATTCGACAGAGCCCTTTCTGCCGCAAAACCTTCCATCTTTCATCCACAGTCAGTCGTTTGAATACTGGACACTCGGCAATACGATGATCTGTTTTGGAGCAGTTGACGCAGGGTTTAGAGATGGAACCGCTTGATTCGGCCCCAGACATGTCGGTTGATGCGGGGGATTGTTGATGGACAAAAAGCTTTTCCTTAGAGGATTTTTCGCGTCTTTCCCTGTCGTGTTTTTCTGCTGGCAGCTGCCCTACACTGGTCAGTAGAGTGACGTCGCTGGCCATCGTAACTAGATCCTTCATGAAATCGTTGAACGTTGTCATGTTCACTGGATTGTAGTTGCGCTTGTAGGACGACCACTGTAGCTTCAGGTTAGGCGGAAGCCTATCTACCATCTCTTGCAGCAACATGGGGTTGCTGATGTGCTGGAATTGTTGGGCAAGAATCATGTGCTCCATCAAGTTCTCAACACCCATTCTAAATTTGATAAGCGTTTTCAGATAATCGCCACGAGGCGAGGAAATTTCCCGCATTCGTTTTAAAAGTGCATTGATAATCACTTCCGGTCTGCCGTATAAATGCTCCAGCGTCGCAAGTACGTACGGCACTGACTCCGGAATCAGCAATCGACTTCTCACGCTCTCCAACGCATGTCCACGTAAACAGCGTTGGAGCCTTGCCAAATTTTCGGCATCTAAGCCATTTAAGGCCATTGTAAGTCATTTTTAACCATTAAAGGTTTTTACATTACCTTCGCTAAGCCGTAATCTACGTATACCCGTACGGTTTTAAGCAGTTTTACACCATTACCAGTCATTTTAAGCCGTCTTATGCCAGTTTAAGCTAAAAAAGTTGTTTAGAGCCTATTTAAGTCATTATAAGCCGTTTTAATCCGTGCTAAGCAATTTTAAGCCGTTTCAACCCATTTTAAGCCATTTCAACAATTTTAAGCCATTTTAGACATATTAAGACGTTTCAAGCAATGTCAATCCGTTTTATGACATTTAAAGCCGTTTTAAGCTGTTTTAGGCCGTTTCAAGTAGTTTTGAGCAGTTTTAAGCCATTTAATCCGTTTTAAGCAGTTGTAAGACGTTTTTCAGCAATTTTAAGCCGTTTCTAGCTATTTCATGCTGTTTTAAGCCGTTCCAAACAATTATAAGTCGGTTTAGACCATTTTAAGCCGTTTATACAAGTGAGTTGAAATCATGTGCTTAAAAGAGAAAAAAGAACGCTTTCTTTAAACTTAACTTAACATAACCTAAACATATAACGCATTGATCATGCCAATGCGTTATATGTTTAGGTTATCTAAACATGAAGGTTGTCTAAGGGCCAATTTCCTTACCTTCGCTTAAGCCGTAAACCACGTTTACCCATACGATTAAACCAGGTTTAAGGCCTAAGCGGTGGTGAAGAAACCGCTTATAAAATTATTAAAAATTCTATCGCGTTAAAATGGCTTAGAACGGCTTAAAACGGCTTAAAACAGCTAAGAACGGCTTAAAATGGCTTAACACGGCTTAAAACAGCTAAGAACGGCTTAAAATGGCTTAACACGGCTTAAAACAGCTTAAAATGGCTTAAAACGGCTTAAAACGGCTTAAAACGGCTTAAAACGGCTAAAAACCGCTAAAAACAGCTTAAAACAGCTTAAAACGGTTAAAACAGTCTAAACGGCTTAAAACGGCTTAAAACAGCTTAAAATGGCTTAAAACGGCTTAAATCAGCTTAAAACAGTTAATAACAGTTTAAAACAGCTTAAAACGACTTAAAATGGCTTAAAACAGCTTAAAACAGTTAAGAATGGCTTGAAATGTCTCAAAATAGTTAAGAATAGCTTAAAATGGCTTAAAACGGCTTGAAACAGCTTAAAACAGCTTAAAACTGCTTAAACAGCTTAAAACAGCATGGCTTTGCTTTGACACCGTGGATGTTATCGTAAGGCTAAGGAAAGCCCCTATTCTTGGCAATTGCCAGTATTAATTTGGCTGGCAATACCTTTTTCAGACGTTACTGCCCAACTGGGACAGAGAATGCTTCTAAGTTTATTATATCGTGCATGTGTATATTAAGGTGATTCAAAATTTTAAAATAATCGAAAATCCAATCTCCCATATCTTTCTTATCATCTTTATCATCCTTAATGTAGAAATAGTGTTCTGTAAAATGTTCAGCTTTTTCGGTAATGACTTATAGGTTCATATGGAAAATACTATGGAGAAATAAAAAAAAAACGTTTCAAACACGTTCATAATGTAATATAAGTACAAGCTTATTATCCCATAGTGAAAACCCATTCTTTAAACCTTGATAAGTTGATTTCTTTTGAGCTAATTTTGTTTGGGATTTTTGTAGATGTTTGCAGGACTATAATCCCATATGAGACTAAGTAAACTAATTTATGAATATCTCTTCACCTATCCGTCGTATTAAATTACTCTCTTCAGCAAATTTCTTCATAACGGTTTGAATAATGAATTTTGACTTTGGGATGATAGGTTTGTACTTACATTCCA
Source organism: Aedes aegypti (assembly GCF_002204515.2). NCBI lineage: Eukaryota > Metazoa > Arthropoda > Insecta > Diptera > Culicidae > Aedes > Aedes aegypti. The sequence continues at coordinate 120,638,414 of NC_035107.1, forward strand.
GTACTAACGAGTGTGGAAAATTTTGCTAATTTTCTCTATAGTAAATTCCATAAAAACCTACAACGTCTTCGGGCCACCTTTAAATCGCCACAAAAAAGCTGAACTATTAACAGAATATCATTTTTATGGTAAGGGTGGCAAGACAGATATGGGAGATTGGATTTTTCAACATTTTTGAATTTTGAACCGCCCTAGTGTATATCGCGTGGCGAAGTACGAGGTTACTCTATACCTTAAGAAGTCCAGAAAAAATCCTCAACGAAAAGAACCTCGACCGGTGGGATTCGAAAACACGACCCTCAGCTTGGTCCTGCTGAATATCTGCACGCTTACCGCTACGGTTTTCTGGGCCCCAGTCAATATCTAAAGAAATTATTGTTAACATTCTACGGAAAAAGAAATAAAATAATTTTAAAAAAGAACGCTTTCAAAACTTTTTGAAATATTTTTTTAAATTAATCTGAAATAATCGTTAGAATCCCGTGAGTAAATCCAGAATGATTTTAATAGGGAATGTATGAACTCCAAAAAATAATACCCTAATTGGGACTCTTTTAAGCAAGGCATTCCTAATACCTTCCTGGAAATTTGAGCACTCTCAATTCAATACCGAAAGCAGCAGCAGTCGAAGTGCAACGCCAAATGGCAGAGGACCAAAAGGTACTGCAATCAAATTGAAAATAAAATAATGGTTGTTTAGCGTTTGAGTTTTTGTCCTTCTACCACCATGCGACCACCGCACCTGTTCTATATATGAAAGCAATTCCCTTAGGTGTAGTCAGAGGTAAAATCTTGTCTCAGATTTCGCCCCATAGAGAAACAGTAGAGAACTCGTACCAGAGAAAGTTTTGTAAGTGAATTGATTGTAATTTAATTGTACGAGTCATGTGAGATATAGCCACAACAAAAACCACTTGGTATAGTGTATCGGTAAAGAGGTATACTGTCGTCGTCGATTTAGTGTTTGATTAAGTGAATCCTTTGCGTTGGTTTCAGCGTACCAACTCCACCAAAGACAGTGAAAGTTTAGCCAAACGGCAAGCGTTTCAGGGCTGGTAGCGAGACTCTTTTTTGTGACTTGGTCTCTTTTTTATCTTTAGCCTTCTGTCCAGCCACTCCTATCCTTACCTCCTCGCGGTACTGGCCGGGGTACCTGCAACCTTAGGGAAAATCAGGTAATCTGCTTTTGCAAACTTGGAACGTCTGTACTACATGTTAGGAGCGGCTCACTAGTTTTCTAGGTAGTGATTTGAAGGTGGCCCTAAGGCAATGTAGGTTTATATGAAAATTACTATGGAGAAATTTTGGAAAAAAAAAAATCGAACACGTTAGTACTGGAATGTAAGTACAAACTTATCATCCCATAGTTTTAGGAACCGTGAGTCACAATTGTCTGAATTCTGGTCGCTACAATAACTATTTTCGGCACCATTTTTCGCTACCAGCCCTGGCGATTACGTTTGTTTGGAGATATACACCTGGTCAGCTGGCGGCTACTGTCATCCGGTATAAATGGACAACAGTGCAGCCGAATTGGCGGCATGGTGACTGGCGCTGAAGTTCGGAACGGATTCGGTAGTTCATTCACAGGTTGGTCCACACCATCGTCTCCCCATCCATGCATACGCAGTTTCGACTACCTATTTCACAGGGGAAATCGCTTTTGAATTGAAGCTGAATGTGACAGTTAATTAATTGAATTAGCATATGGTTCATCGGTGGGTCTTCGCCGGCGGTTGGTGTGTTTGTGTTCGGCGCTCCCGTGGTATGCGGAAGGACAAATTGTCTTTTGTTTTCCGGCGACTTTCATATCAAAGAGATCAAAATTTGTGTGTTGCCAGCGGTTGTGGGTGTGTTGAATATTACTATGTCTCAGCAAGGATGGGAAAGGTCCATTTCAACTAAATGGATAACTGTTTGTTTTTTGGCGTTATGATCAAACCGAAAGCTGTTCCAATTAATTGGATTTTGATATTCAGTCAACTTTGTAATTGAGGTGATGCAGAGTGTATCGACTAAACTACAAAATAAGTAAGTAATCTGAATATATAAATAGATTATTACAGGATTCATTCATTTATTTAGTTGACATCTTAACAGATAATCACTGAATCAACAATTTCATGCCACACATTTTCGGTTCGTGGCCGCATCTCTCCATCCTCGGTTCTGCCGGTTCTGCAGGGTTGCGGCATTCTTGTAACATGCCCTGCCCATTGTATCCTTCCCGCACAGACAAACAGACGTCACACTCTCATCATTGTCCATCGAAAAAAATATCGTAGATGGTCAATCAGCCACCCGAAGCGCTCGCATAGTTTTTATTCACGTTTGATGTTTACACACTACTGCCATTTTTTTGTATAGAATTTTCGCACTTTTAGCAAAGCTAGAAACTTTCACCTAACCCGGCTATATGGGGAGCACATTATTATTATTATTATAATTATTTATTTCATAATTCATCGAACAAAAATGTCTACATGAATATTCTTAATTTTAACATTAAACATCACGAATTTCTAGAATATAAACGATTGCGGAAGACATCAATACTCATATTAAAATCAAACAGGTCATACACGAAGTGAAAAATTTCGCACATTCTTCGAATTGGCTCATGCTGAGCGTAGTCAGTTCGTTGGAAATCCAGCCTAAGGAAATTCAATCCACATTCCTTACGTTTCTCATTCACGAATGACCAAAATCGTTTTGGGTTCTGCCTAAGGTTCGTTTGCGTACGTCTAGCGTGTCTTTCGTATAATGTGCGGTTGTAACATTTATACTTGGAGCTCGCAACAATAAATGATCTCCTCGTAAATGGGTTCCGGTGTCTTGAATACTTTCGTAAAGCTGCCGCCCTCTGACGTTGCAATCTTCTAAAAGTTCCATTTGACCACACCGGCTCACGAGGTGATCGGCGTAGGGGAACATGGAGTCTAAACAGTTTAGTCAGTGCTTGACAAAATAATCCAACGCAGTGTTAACGTTTTCTGCCGCATACAAAGGAGTCCAATCAGTTATTTGAAATGCATGATTAAGCTCTTCAAAATCGGTTCGGTTAAAATCATACGCAGCATGCTCAACGATATCTCTGAATTGTGTAACAGATTGACAATGATAAACGACTGAAAACGGCGGGTGGTGCGGATCCACACGAGTCAATGGTCCAGGGGGATCATATATGATACACTTTTCCGCGATATCATCGTTTATGATCAAAAGATCCAGAGTTCTGTTGAAAGCATTTTTAAAGGGATTGACTTGCGCCATATTCAGCAATGATGCGACATGCGGCATCCGACGATATAGTCCTGTACGCGCTCACCACTCACATGGTGATAAGTCGGAACGTTCTGTTTAACTTTTCCCGATTCCGCTTGGTATGTAGCGCCGCACCCCAGGCTGGCGCACCGCATCTTAGTAGCGATGTTGATACGACAGCCAGAAGACGCCTCTTACCGCTTCTAGAATCACCTATGTTGGGCATAAGTCTTGTGAGCGCATTGATCACATTCGCCGCTTTCTCGCATGCATAATCGACGAAGTTCAGCCGATCATCTAGCATTACGCCCAGGTGTTTCAGTTTTCGCTGTGATGCTATGGCATGTCCGTGCATTACTGCTTTGCAGTTGCTAACTGGTAACACCTCCGTTTTGTGGTGGGTTATCTTCAGCTTGACTCCCTCCATCCAATCTTCTACTTGACCAATTGCCTCCGTTGCTAGCATTTCTACTTCCTCCTGCGTCTCGCCTATTACCGTTAAGACGACGTCATCGGCGAAGTCGACCCCCTTGGGTAGCTCCAGCGATAGGACCCCGTCGTACATCGCATTCCACAGCGTAGGTCCCAGTATGGAACCTTGTGGGACTCCAGCCGTAATTCTTAACTCCTTCGGGCCGGTGTCGGTTTCGTACCTCAGTACACTGTTTTGGAAGTAGCTCTTCAAAATCTGGCACAAGCAGTCGGGAACCCGCATTCTGTGCAGCGCAGTGGCAATGGCCTCCCAGCTGGCGCTGTTGAACGCGTTCTTCACATCTATCGTGACCACGGCGCAGTAACGATCTCCTCTACGCTTTTGTTTCAATGCTTTCTCGGCCCTCTTGAGCACTGTCCGAATTGCGTCCACCACCGACCTTGCTTTCCGGAATCCAAACTGCCTTTCTGATAGCCCGTTCTCGCTCTCTGTGCATTTCATCACCCTGCTGAGGATAACCCGTTCCAAGAGTTAACCGAGTGTATCTAGTAAACATATAGGCCTATATTATCCTAGATCCCCGAGCGGTTTTCCTGGCTTCGGCAACAGTACCAGTTTCTGAATTTTCCATATTTCTGAAAATTGACCTTCGTCCAGGCATTTCTGCATAACCTTCCTTACCATATCTGGATACACAAGGACCGCTGCTTCAGCTTCAGCGCTTTCATAGCTGCTATAAGCTCATCATTTGAGATCTGACGAGCTTCGGCATTAGCTACCTCTTCATTGCCATAAAGTGTGGCCGGTCGTATTGTAGGATTATGCTTTGGGAATAGACTCTCGACGATGACTCTCAGTTTGTCCGCACATGTTTCGTCAAAGTGCTGCTTCACAAACACTATCGAATACCTTTTCTATGTCTAGAAGAGTAAGAATATTCTACGTCTTCCAGATTTGTTGGAACGAATCAAATTTGTTACACGTAAAAGTTGATGAGTGGTCGAATGTCCATGGCGGAATCCGAACTGTTCATTGGCAAAAATTGAATTTTCGTTGATGTGGGCCATCATTCTGTTCAAAATGACCTTTTCAAAAAGCAAACTGATTGGACGATAGCTAGAAGCTTCTGCAGGATTCTTGTCCAGTTTTATAATTGGTACAACCTTGGCATTTTTCCATTTGTTAGGTAAATATGTATCAACTAAGAATGATAAGCTACTTTCTGGAAGTTTCTTGATGAGGATGTAGAAAATTCCATCACAGCCAGGAGCTTTCATATTTTTAATTTTTAAATAATAGTTCTCACTTCTTCCAAATCAGTCTCCCAGGGATTTTCGAAAACGTTCTCTTGATTGAGAATATTTTCGAAGTCCTGAGTAACTAGATTTTCAATTGGACTAGTAAGTCCTAAATTAAAATTGTACGCGCTTTCAAACTGCACAGTTTTTTAGCTTTTCGCAATTGATTAGTAATAATTTGTTTTCCTCTTTCGATGCCAGTATTGGCTTTTAAGGTTTTTTTTTTTCAAAATTTTAGATAATTTCCAAAATGGCTTAGAGCCAGGGTCTAATTGAGAAATATTATTTCCAAAATTTTTTTTCCTAATTGTGAAAAACGTTTCTTGATTTCTTTCTGCAAATCCTGCCATATAATTTCGCGAGTGCGTTGAAATTGCTTTCTCCTTACGTTTTTAAGACGAATCAAGAGTTTAAAATCATCGTCTATAAATGAACTAGTAAGTGATGGTTGCAGCAATCATCTCAGTTCAGGTAACAAACTACAATTATCACTTACATTTTAAGGTGATTATAGAGCGAAGCCACACGTCAAATTTTCAAGAGCACAAGACTTGAGAACCAAACAGCGCTCCGCGTTGAAAATTTATGATGATGATGATGGTCCCGCCACATACCCCTACAAAGGTTTGAGCTAGACGATATATCTTTAAGATAATTATTATGATCAATTAAATCAGATATTGCAAAACGAAACGGTCTGATTATTTTTTACAGATATAAATAACATAGAAATTTTCATACTATACAGCAACAAAGAAATTTTGTAAACACCATTGATCTTAACCACAGACGTTCATAAGCATAACCAGTGATCATGAAATTCCAACAAAATCCAAAACCTTGTCAGGATTGAAAACTCCGCAAGACGATTTCAAAACTATCGACAACATTCGCATTTTCAAGAAGTTTCCGACATTCAACCAGCGAGCCTACTAATAATCCAAAGAATCCTTCAACAGTGCAATTGTCCAATTTTGTTTACAAATCATAAGATAGTCATTTATACCTGTATACCGCGCGCGAGACTCAAACTTTTGTAGACTTCACAAAAAAATAGGTGTCAGGGACCGCCCTGACCGCTCTCGGTTCTCTCTACTACGATGAACCCACTTCCTTGGTTGGGTTGTCCTTTCCTAGCACCCGTCATCCAACGACCAATCCGTTCAGAAATAACATGCAGCACACCACAAGCAATAGTCACAAACTACCGTTTATTTAACACATTGCTTTACATTAAATACACTACATTAGCTTTATTCAACTACACTATACAATTTTACAGTACTAAACATTTATTTAAACTTATTAAACTAGACATTGAACAAAATCTACAACAAGCTATGTTACGGGGTTCGCCCCCGGTCGACCGATCGCGACAGTGGTTGGTTTCGACACTGACCTGCCCTACTGACCTACATTTCACTATATACATGGCGATCACTTTCGCTTTCAACCATCTCCGCCATGGCCAAGCGAACCTCTCTCCCTCTCCTTAGATGCTACCGTAGTGGTGAGCTCCCCATTGAACCGGTTCACCATCACCAGCTACGGCACTCAATCCGCTTGGTAGCCGGTGGAGTACCTGAACCAGGCAGAGTGGCTGGATCACTCCGTGCCGCTTATGTCGCTCGTAGACATTCTCGCCCACCCTGAAGTTGCCGGGAAACTTCTGAAAGTAAATTAATAAAATCCTCGCGGTGCACTGGACTACTGGCATCAAACTCTATCTGAGGTGTCTTCCGAACGTTTCAAGGGTAACAAACACAATCTTGCCACAGGACGTTTGAGTACCCCAGTCGATGTTCGTACTGTAACCACTCGAGTTACTCCATCATCGCCTGGATGAAGCTCTTGAATGCGACCCATCTTCCATTGTGTGGCTGGCTGATTTGCATCGACAACAACAACGAGCTGGCCGATCTGCATTTTAACTGCTGGCTGCCAATTTTTCATTCGGCCCTGAAGCTGCGACAAATACTCCTTCCGCCATCGTTTCCAAAAGTCTTGCAGCTGCCGCTGGACCAACTGCCACCTGGAAAGTCGATTTATCTGGACGTCTCCCAAATTAGCATCGTGCATCGCGAGAAGCGATCCTCCTGTAAGGAAGTGTACCGGCGTCAGAGCCTCCAAATCTTGAGGATCATTAGAAAGCGCTGTTAGAGGCCTAGAATTCATGCACGCTTCCACCTGTGCCAACAACATCACAAAGTCCTCGTGTGTAACTGGATTACCACCAAGAACCCGCAGAAGATGAAACTTCGCCGAACGGACAGCTGCTTCCCACAATCCACCAAAGTGTGGGGCATTCGGCGGGTTAAAATGCCAATAAATTCCTTCGTTCGCACATTCCTTGGACACTTTCTCACGATGTTCCTTTTCTTTCAGCAATTTCGCCAGTTCCCGCAATTGATTGCTAGCGCCTACAAAATTCGTCCCGTTGTCCGAGAAAATATCGGAGCACCTTCCTCGACGAGCAATGAACCTCCGCAGCGCTTGCAGGAACCGTTCGGTCGATAAATCCGAAACCAGCTCCATATGCACTGCCTTCGTTGCCATGCAAACGAAGATCGCGACGTAGGCCTTCGTCGGTTGACGCCCGCGTCCTGCTCGTAGGTACACCGGACCGAAATAATCTACGCCAGTCTTGGAAAACGGCCTAGACACCGTCACTCTAGCCGCTGGCAGCTCACCCATTTGCTGCTGAATTGCCGATGGTTTGATTCGGAAACATCGTAGGCACTGACGAACTACCTTTCGAGCGATATTTCTGCCTCCAAGCGGCCAATATCGCTGCCGAACCGTACCCAGAAGTAATTGCGGTCCAGCGTGGAGATGCTTATCGTGGTAGTAGCGAAACAACAGCTCTGTGAATGGATGCCTGGCTGGCAAAACCATGGGATGTTTGACCTGGAATGTTTCATCCGAATGCTCTAAGCGGCCACCAACTCGAAGGATGCCATTTCCATCGATGCGAGGATGGAACCATCTTAGTGGGGACTTTCGACCCACGACGGAGCCCGACGACAAGTTCTTGAGCTCTTCCACAAACGACCCCTCTTGGATTTTACGGATAATCACTCGTTCAGCTTCCTCCAATTCCTCAGTGGTGAGAAATCCAGTCCGTTTTTGATCCTTGGAGCACCGCAAATTGCCCAGGAAGCGTAGCGCAAAGGCAGTCGTACGAATTAGCTTCGAAAATGACGAAAATCTTGCTACGTAGTCCGATATGAACTCCTTTTCCTCAGACGAAGCACAAATCAGCATATTGCGTCGTCTTTCCAGGTCCTCTTCTGGTGAATATCCTACCCCTTTCGGCCATTCTTCGGGCGCTTCCATCAGCCAGTCCGGACCGTGCCACCATCTGCGATTTTCAACGATATCCTTTGGTGCGATTCCTCGCGAGATTAGATCTGCGGGATTGGAGAGTCCGGGTACGTGATTCCACTCGCTTCCTTCCGTTAGAGCTTGAATTTTGGCGACCCTGTTCGCCACGAAGGTGGTCCACGTTCCAGGAGGAGACCGAATCCATTGAAGGACGCACGTTGAATCCGTCCAGAACCACACGCTGCCTTTTGCCTTCAGCGATTCTGCTACCTTTTCCCACAGCTGCACCACATAGCTCCAATCGTGGTAGAGATTGCACTTTGAGAGGTGCCACCTTCGACTTAGATGTCAGAAGGTGCACTGACACCGTACCATCCTGCCGCTCACTCCGAACGTAGATGGTTGTACCGTAGGCTAAAATCGATGCGTCCGAGAAGCAATGGAACTCTATAGACACCGCTTCAGGAACAACCACACACCGTTGAATTCTAATCTCGTTCAAGACTGGAATTTGCTTGTGGAACGTCCGCCATTCCTCGCCCACCGTTACAGGTAACGGGTCATCCCATTGCAGGCTCTGATTAGCTTCACTCTTCATTGCCCAAAGTCGCTGCATAAAGATTTTTGCTGCTGTGATCGTCGCACCGAGTAGTCCCAGAGGATCGAACAATTGTGCGATGTAACAGAGCACCTGTCGCTTCGTCAGAATCTGGTCATCCGTGATTTGTGGCAGCGAGAACGCGAACTTGAAGCAGTCTACGTTGGGAAGCCAAGTCAGTCCCAACGTCTTCACCTCCGCATCTTGGTCCCAGTTGATTCCGTCTGGTAGTGCCAGATTCTCCTTGGGAATACCTTCCAGCACAGTGGGACTGTTGGAAGCCCATTTTCGTAGCTTGAACCCTCCGCTGCTCGTCATTGCGTCGATTTGTCGCCTCAATTCGACTGCAGAGTCGACGTCATCTGCTCCAGAAATAACGTCGTCCATGTAAACGTCTGCCTGAACTGCCGATACTGCCAAGGGAAAACGTTCTCGTTCATCGTCCGCTAACTGCTTCAACGTACGAGTAGCTAGATACGGTGCCGATTTGGTACCATAGGTCACCGTTAGCAGCTCATACGTCACGACGCTTCCATCGGGTTCAAACCACATAACGCATTGAAGGGGTGTGTCGCTTGTGTTCGTCCAAATCTGCCGGAACATTTTCTCAACGTCGGCTACCACCATCACCTGACGTATACGACTGCGGAGGACAATCGACCGTAGATCCTGTTGTACCACAGGTCCAGCGTAAAGAGCATCGTTGAGTGAAATCCCGGAAGATGTCTTGCAGGAGGCATCGAAGACGACCCTCACCTTTGTCGTAGTGCTCGATTCCTTGATTACAGGATGATGCGGTAGATAACATCGTTTGACCGTCTCCTCTTCGCTGACTTCCACCTTCTTCATGTGACCAAGCTCGAGATATTCGGCCATGAAGTCGTAATACTGCCTTTGAAGATCTGGATCCCGTGCCAGTCTCCGTTCCACTGATCGCAGACGTCTCAGAGCGATGTCTCGTGATTCGCCTAGCTCCGCAAGAACTTCGTTGTTCTTAGGAAGAGTAACGACATAGCGACCATCCGAATTCCGCTGGAAAGTGCGCTCGAATTGCTCTTCGCAACGCGTCTCGTCCGGAGAGAGCTTGCTGACGGCTCCTACTTCCTCGCAGGACCAAAACCGTGCCATTAACTCTTCCAGCTTGCCTGATACGGACAGGTTGCATGTGTACTTCGCACTATGACCAGATTTAGCGACTTCGCCTGTCACTATCCACCCGAAAACAGACTCGGTTAGTGCTGGTTGGCCACTTCCTAACGTGATCTTCCTTCCCGTTGGAAAGAAGCTGAAGAAGGCTTGGATACCTAGAACCAAGTCGACCCTTCTTGACCGGAAAAATTCGGGATCTGCCAATTCTACGTCAGCAGGAATGTTCCACCCGTCGACCTGCACTGTAGAGGTCGGCAGACAGGCGGTGACCTTCGGCAACACGAGAAAATCCATCGGTTGACTATAGATGGAATTTCGAGACTTCACGACAGCTTGTATCTTTCGCGTGACTCTTGTTCCAGTCTGTGCGATACCCGATATTGCGATGTCCACCTTCTGGCTAGAAACCTTCATCAGCTGGCTCAAACCTTCAGAGATGAAGTTGCATTCCGATCCGGAATCCAGAAGTGCACGTGCTGAATAGCGAGAACCCTGGTTGTCCTCAACCACAACAACAGCTGTGGCCAGAAGAACTTGCGATGCGGAACGTTGTGCCGAATTCGACGATGCTGTTTCAACCGATGATGCATTCGCTGCTTTGGAACCAGAAGCCGTATCGTCGTTGTTCTTCCGGGAGTTTTCCTTCTCCGATTGCTGGTTTCCACTGTCCTTGCGTTCACCTTTGAAGCACAGCAGCGTATGATGACGAGCCTTACAATTCCGACACGAGAACTTGGACGAACATTCTCGAGCCAGATGTCCTCGTTTGAGGCAGTTGCGGCAAAGTGATTGTGCCCGCAAAAATGCCTCTCTACTCGTCAGCGACATCTTCAAGAAGGCTGGACAGGTATGTAGTCCATGAATCTCCGCACACGAGGGGCACTTAGCGTTGTTCCACTGCACGGCATTGTGACTGACCTTCGAAGAAGACGTGTTCCGCTTGAGTGGCTGCTGCTCATTCCTAGACGCTGGCTTCGCTGGCAGGGACTCAAGGATTTGAATTCTCCGTTGAAGGAAATCCTGCAAATCTTTCAGCGTGTCTTGCTCCTTAGCGGACGTATGTTCCTCCCAGCCACGTCGAGTGACTGGATCCAGACGAGAACTCAGCAGCTCTACCAGCAGTAAGTCCTTGTACTCCGCTGGTTCGATGACTTGATCTAAGGTCTGAATCGCACGGTCGAATCCATCAACCAGCTGGTGGAGATCCGTGACTGATTCTCTGGTGAGCGTGGGCAGCTTCACTAGTGCTTGCACTTGCTTCCTCTTCAGTAGCTTGCTGTTGTTGAATCGCTTTAGCAGCAATTCCCAAGCAATTTTGTAGTTGTCACCAGTGATCTTTAGCGGATCCACTAGCGCCTTAGCTTCACCTGCTAAGCATCCCTTAAGGTAGTGGAACTTTTCCACTTCCGGTAGATCAGGCTTTTGGTGAATCAGGGATGTGTACAAGTCCCTGAAACTAAGCCAATCATCGATGTTCCCGTCGAAGGTCTGGAGCTTGATTTGTGGCAGACGTACACGTTCCATTGAGCTGTGGCTGCCACCAGCACTCCGCGAAGAATGATTTGAAGCAGATTCATCTCGGAATTCCTGGGCCTTCTCCGTCAGAAAGGATTTCGCGTCATAGAAGCAATTCTCGTACCACAGCTGCTCCTTTTCGAACCCTTCCTGTTCCTCGTAATCGTCGTGGGCTTGAATTTCCCACACAGTTTCGCTAATCTGCTGCCACAACAAATCTAATCGATCGAGGCGTACATTGACCTGACTAGCTGTAGTAGTTTCCTTAAAATTCTTTACAAACTGGCTAATGTTGTTTAACGATGCCTTAAGACCCTTAAGTTTAGAATTCAGAGCCTTCAGGGAATCGCCCGACCTTGTGGTTCTCGTTAACATCGTAGCGGATGATGGAATCTGGTCACAAAACCGATGAACCAATGAAAAGTCGGCACTTGAGCAGCGTCACTCCCGTCACAGTGATGATGAACGTTGGAAATCCGAGAATTGAAGATAATCGGCGATGTAGTATGCAAATTATCTACTCCGGCTGAACATATACTGTTCAAACTCACCCAGGAGAAGAAACAGTGGTACCACCGAAGCCAAAGTGATAAATCCAAATACGCGCAGTCTCTCAATCGGCAGACTCGGTTCCAATCGGTTGTTCAATCAGCCTCAAGTTGAATTGAAGCCAGTGAATAACGAGGAAATGGAAAGCCAGGTGTAATAATCTAAATTTGAGCTTCGGCTGAACATATACTGTTCGCTTTACCTGTAAAACGACAGACTGCACCAACAGCCAAGTTCAAATCACTTAACGTTTCAATATTTTCAGCAACCAGGTCTCAACGTCGCATCAAGGTACGGTAGCCAACGAGTAGATTGATCAGTCCAATGCAGCGATGGAGGAAATTGCAAATGTAGTATCGCAAAAATGCCTGCTTCGGCAGGACATATACTTATGTCTCACCTGGAGAACTTTAGATGTTGCTGAACGTCGCGCGGATCGAAAAGACAGCAAATTGAAACCAAAACCCCAGGGCTTGCGTTTGTTGAATGAGTTTGAGCTCAGGCAGTCCAAATTGTGCACCAACGAATAATTTATTCAGTGTAGAATCAAAAGGAGTCCAGCTTCGGCTGGGCATATACTGTAAAATTGCATTTACCTGGCCACGATGACCGTCGAGCGATGCCCAAGTCCGAACGTTGCGGTTGTCGTCTTCGTCTGGTCGTGTAGTTGCTCAAATCGCCTTCGTGGTCGCTGGACGACCACAGGATGTCCTCTCAGAGGCTGGATAAGCTTCGACCGGCAGGGAAGGTGCCCGAAATCAAGCTCTCCACGAGCTGCTACACCACTCCGATGCCGTCAGCGATCGACGATTTGGTTCACCAGTAAAGCACAGAAATCGTAGGGTGGGTGTTAGTGGCGAAAACCAAACGCTTCGGTGGACATATACTCGTTCTAACCTACCTGACCGGTAGTAGAACAACGCTCTGGTTGTCCTACAATCCTTTCGATTATCCAAGGCGTTATTTGATAGCTGTTGCGATGGTGCTGCTGATGGTAATGTAACTCGATGCTGATGCGCGATGGCGAAAAACTTCTCACTCGGCGGTGATTTCGTTAGACGATGATGGCGAATGTATTTGGCGGCAAAAGCGATCCTTTCACTACCTCGGCGATGGCGACAGGATCATTTGATTCAATCACGAAATGGCGAGAATCCTTTAGACAAGGTCTCCAGATTGCGATGGCTTCCTTATGACCTTTGTGTAGGTCGTTGCTTAGCGCAATGGCGCAAACCGATATTCAAATCGTTCGATATCCGTGGTCCACAGGGTGTAGAGGATCCGGCTCGAAGGACCAACTTATGTCAGGGACCGCCCTGACCGCTCTCGGTTCTCTCTACTACGATGAACCCACTTCCTTGGTTGGGTTGTCCTTTCCTAGCACCCGTCATCCAACGACCAATCCGTTCAGAAATAACATGCAGCACACCACAAGCAATAGTCACAAACTACCGTTTATTTAACACATTGCTTTACATTAAATACACTACATTAGCTTTATTCAACTACACTATACAATTTTACAGTACTAAACATTTATTTAAACTTATTAAACTAGACATTGAACAAAATCTACAACAAGCTATGTTACGGGGTTCGCCCCCGGTCGACCGATCGCGACAGTGGTTGGTTTCGACACTGACCTGCCCTACTGACCTACATTTCACTATATACATGGCGATCACTTTCGCTTTCAACCATCTCCGCCATGGCCAAGCGAACCTCTCTCCCTCTCCTTAGATGCTACCGTAGTGGTGAGCTCCCCATTGAACCGGTTCACCATCACCAGCTACGGCACTCAATCCGCTTGGTAGCCGGTGGAGTACCTGAACCAGGCAGAGTGGCTGGATCACTCCGTGCCGCTTATGTCGCTCGTAGACAATAGGTTTTAAGCTAAAGCTACGTCAACAATATAAAAATCCATCATCATCATCAGGGTGAACATAATAGTTTGTCTATACCCTAATGAAATAAAACAAATAAATTATGCAATCAAATAATCTGTTTGTAAAAACATCGTCCAGATACAAAATTAGTCATTATTAAAAAATTACCATTTGGCTGCTCAAAATACAGCTTTTACGTGTGAAATGCATAGTCTCTTGAAGTGTGACAGAGTTGTTGCACGCTTTATTTGTATTGGCATAGAATTGAAAACATTTATTCCTTTGTAGTACAATGAGTTTTGTGAAGCACCACGCAGAAAATTGGGTGTTCTGATTTCGTCCGCGTTTCTTGTGTTATATCTATGAATGTCACTTCCTCTTTCAATTCTGTCACACAAATATCGAGGCAGCAAACCGTTGACTACTTTATAAACGAACACCATTGTCAAATAAACAATTCTTTGCTGCCAGCCATTGTAGAGCGTCTAACAAAAAAAAAGTGAGGAAGTGATTCTATCACATCTTAAAATCAAGCGCATAATTTTATTTTGCAAGCGCTGCAATCTCGATATTTGTGTTTCATTAGCCAAAAACAAAATGGCAGGGCAAAAATCCAAGTGAGGAGAGATGATTGATTTGCATAACAATATCTTACTAGCAATGGTTAATTCGTTTTTTAATCGACAAAGAATACCGTACTTCTTGGCTATTTTCTTGATGACATTGTTAATATGAGTGGCAAATTTAGCTTGTTCATTATTACGATTCCGCCAAATGATTTGGTGAATTTGGTTTCACTTATGTTTAATTTCAGTTGTTTAAACTTCAACCATCTACTTAAATAACGCAAATCTTCATTCAAGTTTGAAACGGCTTGTTCTAATTTTTTAGCTGCAATGAATAACACGGTGTCATCCGCAAACAAGTTAATATCACAAAATCGTAAAACTCGTCTCATGTCATTAATGTACATAATAAATAAAATGGGCCCTAATACACTTCCCTGTGGAACACCAAGATTACTTTCCACGGGACTGGAAACCGAATTATTAAAAACAGTCCGTTGAGTTCTTCCACACAAATAGCTTTCGAACCATTTGTATGCAGAACCCGAAATTCCAAAGCGCTCGATTTTTTTCAACAATAAGGGCCTAGAAATCGTCTCGAAGGCGCGTTTCAGATCCAGAAATACAGCAATGATAGCTTCTTTACACTCCATTTTTTCTTTCCATTTGTCTAAAACCAAGTTCAATGCGGTTTCACAAGAATGTCCTTCTTGATATCCCGATTGCTCTGGTATCAGCAAGTTATTATTATTCAAATATTTTATCAGTTGGCCTTTAACAACAAGTTCTAAAATTTTCTCTAATGTGTGCAACATGTTGATGGGACGAAACTCTTCGGCTTTAATCGTTCCAGCAACCTTTTGTATAGGAATCACTAAAGATTCCTTCCAAACCTGTGGCACGTGCCCGGTTCTCAAAGATTCATTTATAAGGTCCAACAGATTGTGTCCAATGACATGAAAGCAATCTTGCACAACTCTAGCATTAACATTATCTACTCCAGCCGTTTTATCTAAAGAAAAACATATACTTCTTAATTCATCAAATGTAATCGGGTGAAAACATTCAAGTTTACATCTACTATTAACCGGCTGTTTGATTTCGTCAGGTTCAGCAACCAACTCAATAGATTGGTTGATCGATGAAACGCTATCGACAAAATATTTGTTAAAATTACATGCAATTTCTTGTTCTGACTGTTCTAATGTGCCATCGAAAGTTATGGATCGCGGATTACAATTATTAGGTTTCAATAAAGACTTTAAAATTTTCCATAACTCCTTGCTGTTGTTCTGATGCTGATCGATTTTCCTATGAATATATTCACAGCGGGTCTTTTTCAACGTTTGTGAATATATATTTCGCGCTATCTTGTACCTTCTCCAGTTATTATCATTATTTCTCCTTAAAAACTTTTTGTACAGTTTATCCCTCTTGCGTTTAAGACGAAGTAGCTCTAAACTGTACCAGCTGTTTGAGTTTTCTAGAGATACAAACTTTTGTTCAACTAACTTATTGGTACTGGTTTTTAATATATCCGTTAAAACAGCTGCTTTATGATCCAAACTGCCCGCACTACTATGCAAACCCATACTTCTTTCAACAAGATTTGATACCGCCTGTTATGAATATTTCCTCCAGCACTTTTTTCTTACAAGATTATCTCGAATACTACTGTTATCTTCAATATTTATAACTAAAGTTTAATGATCGGTTATTTTCAAATCTGAACATGTGACTGAGTTTACTGTATCGAAATTAGAATAGACATGATCAATAATTGCTCTATTGTGCCGGGAAATTCGAGTGTAATCGGTAACTTTTTGTTTCAAATTGAAATACTCAGCCAAACGCCTCAAATGATTCGAATTCGCATCACTCCAATTGATATTCAA
This sequence comes from Aedes aegypti, assembly GCF_002204515.2. Taxonomy (NCBI): domain Eukaryota; kingdom Metazoa; phylum Arthropoda; class Insecta; order Diptera; family Culicidae; genus Aedes; species Aedes aegypti. The sequence goes on from NC_035107.1 coordinate 120,654,891, forward strand.
ATCGCCAGCAAGTACGTTAAGTTTACTAGGATCTATAAATGTCTCAAACCAGTTTTCTAAAATTTCAATAAAACGCTGGTCGCTTGAACTGGGAGAATGATACAAAATACCATAATTACCCATCTTCATGCCACGTACAACCGTAATGCCTAAGAACCAATTACCATCATGCGCCTCGTTCGATTGAAGCTTGAATTGAACTGATTCTTTGACATAAATAGCAACTCCGCCAGTGTGTCTTGAATGTGACAAACAAGCAGCAATATTGTAACCCGGAATATTATACTGATTAAATGCGTCAATGTCTACAATATGTGTTTCCGCGAGAAGTACCAAAAATGGACGTTTTTCCTCTACAATCTGACATAATGCAATTGTTTGCTATTTGTTGAAATGCAAGCTGCTTTTTTTCTGATCAAATAGCTCAAATTTATCCCATTGGTCATCACCAGCAAAAAAGCAATTTGATTGATTTTTAACGCGAACTGTTGTCAGATTCTCCAGTCTTGTGCACTTGAAAATTCAAAGTTTGGCTTGGTTTTATAATCACCTTAATGTTTTTTTTTTTATCATAGAACACAGACATGTTCCTAAGAGCGTGATTAATTGAGTTGATTTAAAAATTTTGCATCTTTTTCTTCTTGGCATAGCGTCTGGGACAGAATCTGCTTTTCAGCGTAGTGTTCTTATGAGCACTTCCACAGTTTATATCTAAGTGCTTTCTTTGCCAAAGTTGCCATTTTCGCATTTGTATATCGTGTGGCAGGTACGATGATACTCTATGTCCAGGGAAGTCAAGGAACTTTCCTTTACGAAAAGATCCTGGGCCGACCGGGAATCGAACCCAGACACCTTCAGCATGGCTTTGTTTTGTAGCCGTGGACTCTAACCACTCGGCTAAGGATTTCAAATCATCAACTAAAATTTCATGATTTTGAAAATTTTACTGAACGTTATCACAAAAATCTCGAGTTCAATGAATCAAATCTTGTGCAATAAACCTCCCAGTATAAGAACACAGATTTTATTTCAAATAGATAGTCTTTTCTGCCCTTATTAAATAACTTCAACCGATTGAGTTCATATTCGTTACGACTGCTCATCAAACTCACAGCACTTGATGGGTCTAGAATCGTTCCCAATTCAAATTAAACTTTAAATTACGTCCTCTAGCAAGAAGTTTGCGTGTTTCGAAATAGAATAGCTTCAATCAATCATCATCAAAACCAAAAACCCTGGGCTGCTTCGTAATAAAGGAAATTTGCTTTCGTGATGTCGAGCTGATTTGAACCATCACCAAGCCCTGCAAGAATTTCCTGGCGGGGGGAAGTGCGTTTTCCCAACTTATTTTAAGTCCATGGGAAAACCGAACCAGCAATTGATTTCGGTGTTTGGAAAAAGGTAATTATAATGGCCGGAACTCAATCAGTATGACGGTCACGAAGCGTTCGTCTATTGATTGCTTTGAAAACCAAACCGTTTCTTAATTAGAGGGCCATCGTTCATATCGACTACCGGTTCCAGTTACATTCGAACAAAGACAAATTCCATTTGGCGCATTTCTCTGAAGGGAAAAAAAAATGTTTCGTGCTCCTTTCTATCGGCGTTCAACTGAGGCCTGTATCGAAAAGAAATAAGCAAGATTTAAGCTGATTGTTCTCCAAGCTTAATGCATCTTTTCCGCACCGAAATTTCTGGCAAACTTTCATTATTTAATATATTCTAAGATAGTGTAATAAGAAAAAAAGAGATTGCATGCATTCAGATTTTACCACTCTATTCATTTGCACAAAATGTGATTTTTGAAAAAAATTCGGACAGTTACATGTGTTTTCAATTAATTAGTGAATTGCAATCACAATTTATACGAAAAGTTGTCAAATATCATATCTAGTTCTTTAATTTGATTTTTTATAGAGGTCAATGGATGATTTTTGGTGATATCTCTTAGTAAAAGTAAGTTTTCCCATAGTAAATCACATACAAACTTTGAAAGGCTGAGCTGAAATTTTTGAACAGTGTAAATTGGAGCCTACAAAGTGGACTGGAGCGTAAATTAAAATTGTCATATAATTGTGTCTCAGGTTAATAAACAGGCACAGAACCAAGAAAATATTGGTAAGATTGACATTTTTTTTTTTGAAACAGTTAAAAAATTTTCTGATCACTGTTCGATGCAGTCCTTACACAATGAGATAGGAAAAAAATCGTTCCATTTCCCAGTAATTGTCATTTCCATTGCGGTCAATGGAAAACAATTGCTCGCTAATGAAAACACTATCAACCCTTGATGAAAAAGCTACACCTTGCCGAGTCAAGTCTACAATCCAAGTCTCACGTTCTCCTAGCCTCCGTAAAATTTGGACACACATTTGGGGTGTCCGTTTTTTTTTCTCGACCTAAACCGAAAGCATCTGTCTGTCTTCTGGCATCAACTGCTACAGTGGTTTCCGTTCGGTTGGCCAGTGGAACGTTTCCAATTCCAGACGGTCTCTCTGGGTAGATTGTTTTTCTCCACTTCAGATGCCACGGAACAACGCGATACCGGAATACCCTCTCGGGCCGTCTGATGCCACCTACCAGAGTGTCCATTCGGGGAAAAGAAAATAAAAAAGACCTAGTCCGTTCGAATTAAGTTTACAAATCTCGGCCGGCATCAACCATGTTGAATAGAACCACGCACCATCGCTGGCCGCAGAAATAAACAGGCACGAGTGCGTTGTTAGAGTGACCATACTTATTCGATACTTGATGGGTCACAATCCGATACGAAGAATCTAGTCCAAAATTGATGATTTTTCTGAACGTTGTGAGTCCTCCTCAACTATAAAATACAAACGTGCGCATACCACGAATCAGGCAAAGAAAGCTCTCAGTTAATAACTGTGGAAGTGCTCATAAGAACACTAATCTGAGAAGCAGGCTTTGTGCCAGTTGGGACGTAACGCCAAACAAAAGAAGAAGATTGACCGTCAGACTAAAGCAGGCTTAAAGTGTCTTTCTCTGCATTTCATATTATTAGTTTCAAACCATTGTATGTGCAAGTTTCAGACTGCGGAAATCTGCGCAACCTAATGATTTTTAATGTCAAAAAGGAGCAAAATTCCATATAAATCTTTCAATAACTCGAAAAGTATGAGAGATAAAAATATGCTCTTTTCGAGAAAATTATGCGTTTTTGCAAGTAAAAAATAACACTAGAACAATTGAAAATTGAAAAATTAGGGGTGTTCCACGAAAAACTCCACAAATGTACATGAAAGCTAAAGATATGCAGACGGTGTCTTCAGCAAAGTTGTTTCTTTTAATATTGCCTACAACTTTCCCGAATAAACTTTATTTTTAAATTCTTAAATACGAAAAATAAAATTTCGTTCTCACTTTTAGGTGGATTAATCACCAAATTGACACTTTCATTAAACAGCGTTTATTTTATGGAAAAACTGTCCCGAAGACACTATAGTACAAAAATCATGTTTTCAAGGTCAAAACAATTTCGATCACGTTTTTTCAGGAACGGATACAGTGTGCAACGGCTTAAGCGCCACCTTCAATTTCCGAAGGACCATTACTCTGTCCAAGCCCGGTATGAGACCACCCTTCTCAGGGCAGGTCGCAAATAGTTTAACGCAGAAGCAAAAACTCACCAAAATGGCACATACGAAAATTTGTCCTTTCGGAAATTTAACTGCAAACCAACTGAAAACCGGAAACTGAACCAATAAAGAAAAAAAAAATCAACCAGAACTGAGCGGTAGAAATAGTCTTAACTTAAGGAACCAACAAATATAGAGAATTACTAAAAATAAACGCAAAAGAAAAGTAGAGTCGTCTCCAATCCGAACTCGAAATAAATAGCATAAAATAAAGTAAATTTAAACGAAATTATTGTAGAAAAATGAATTTGGAGAGTTATTTGCATAGGACCTATAGAAAAAGTATGCTAACTCTCAATTTATTGTGAAACTTCATTAAAACCTAGTATCTAGTCTGGTGACGTCACTTGTTTAACTTTCTTATTCTATATATACAATTTTCGGATACTAACAATCAGTTCAAAAGCTAGTGTGGATCTGACCTTAACTTTATCGGCGTGGTGCTAAAACGACGATGACTTGATCGTCCCTCGACGTCAGAAAAGCGTCGTCGGATTCTAATGGGAACGTGTGCTAGTCGGTTGATTCGCGCTTGGGCACGATCATCAGGGTAGAGGCGTCCCTGGAGGTTGGTGGAGTGAGAGCAGGTTGCTGTTGCTCTACGCCTCACGCTTTGGCGAAACAAAATAATCTAAAAACTTTCCACTGATCCGCTTTTCCCGATTGGTGGGTTTTCTAAATTCAAAATTCAGGTACAAGTTAATTTGCGGAAAATTCCATTGCCTATCGATTATTTCATAAGCATCCAGTTCATTCGCCTTTGGTTATGTACCTTGCGCAACACTTACTTAAGCTTTACTCTTTTGGGCACAAAAGCTACTCTTAAAGCTTGCTAAGCTTTTGGTTATCAACAAAAAGGGAATATTCTTAGACTGGTACAAAATATTTGAGTGTTACAAATTGCAACTATTCATAGATCTTTGGAAAAGGCCATATAATATGTGCCAAAAAACCTTTGGGAATCTTGAGAAACTATTAAAAAAAACTTCAAAGAATGTATATAACAATTGGTTGAGAAATTGCTGGAACAAAAACAAAAAAAAACAAAATTCTTTCCCTTTGAAGTGGCTCACATACAGTAACCGAAACGTCAGACGTAAGAGCAATACATGTGTTAGGTAAATATTAAGACTGCAGTGCCGAAAACATTTAAATTACTGTGTAAAAATTGTTCGATGAAATATGGATATTCCCAGAGAGCAAGAGGGTGTCCATTTCATTTCATTATCAATGTTCATGCTCATTTCAAACTAACTTTATATCGTTTATCAAGATGAATCCTGTAAACAAACAACCCATTACCATCCAAACTCCCAGTGTTTACTTGTGGAAGTGCAGAGGACTGAACGGTTTTCTTAAAGCAAAAAGCACGGCAACATTTTCTTCCCATCCCCAAATTGACCTGCATTCAGAAGCAGCCGTTATAATGATAATAATGTTATAATGACTAGAGCACCAGTACTTACACATTGAGTATGGTACTGATCTCGAGTAGCGTCTGTTGGTTTCGTGTAGAGATAAGATAAGAGATTAGCAACTGCGGGTGGTTAAAAATGCTCATGCTGATGCTCTAAGTCGTTGCTGTTTGACAACCCTAATATTGAAAAAAAAAAAAAAAATCTCAAATAGGTATTCAGCAATACTTTGCTTATTGTTAACGGTCTTCCTTTTTTTCATATAGATGGTCTTTTTAGATGTTCGCAGAGCAGATCATCCACCCCCAAAAATATTAATATGGCTACCCTATGCGTGGGAGATTCGTTTGTGGCCCGGATGATTCATCGTTTATAGGCATTGTGGTTATTTTTTTCATCCACTGACTATTCTCATCATCCTGAATCGCATATAGTCATCGTACATCGCCTAAACAGAAGGAATGTTGTTGTGTCTCGTGAATGGAACACGTAGACCTTTTACTGCATGCAGTTGGAACAAGAACCACCAAAATACGCATATCTGCTGGGAGCTAGTGCGTATCAAATCACAAACATCAACGTTTCTCCGCAAAACAGGATACCGCGGCTTTTGGATGCCACGTAGGCGGCGTGACGACGACGTATCCTTGCCGTAACGAACGTAGTGTGATAACACGCGAGCCAGATTTTAGAAGCAAAGTTGCCAGTACGTGAAGTAATTCGTAATTGGTTTTACAATTTTCTATTCTGATTTCTTTATAACCTGCGCAGTTCTTTCGTTTATAAATATCAGACGTTCTAGTATTGTTTCAACTTTTTACGAAGTTATTGAAATAACGTATCATTTTAAGAATTTTGAATTTTCAATTGCTTTTGCTTTTTAAAAAACGAGACGTTTCATGTAATCATTTTTTTAAAACTTCATACGACTTTTTGTTAATTGACTTACTTATAAGATATCTAAGATTTCGATAGTTATTTAAATGAACTTTCAACAAGTTTTTTTTTTGCACATTGATTGAAATATTTTTTTACACAACATTTTTGTATGTTATCTAGGAGTTGACCTTAAACTTTTGTACGGGGTCTGCGGACTCCCGACCATGTGGGAAGCTCGCTTAGTATCTTACACCATGTTCAGTGGTTGAGAAACTGTACACTTATTTGAGGTGAATGTAAAACAAAGCCTAACTTTGCATTTTCAAGTGCACCGGTCTGGAGAATCTGATTACCGTTCTCGTTGAAAATCGATCAAATTGCTTGCTTGGTGGTGGGGTGACCAATCGATCAAATTTACAACGCGGAGCGCTGTTTGGTTCTCACGACTTCTGCTCTTGGAAATTCGAGGTGTGGCTTTGTTCTATAATCATCTTAAGCTACCTTGATAGAGTACACAAACATGACACTTCTAAGAGCTCCGAAATAATTCAATACTATGTTACAACAACACCAACAACAACAAAAAAACGAAAAAACCTGACACCACTGCCAATGATGATTGATCTACCTTGCCAGATTGAATCCATTCCCTACCAGACCTCCACTTAGCTCCGCAGTCAACCTTACTTGGACGGACGACGGCTGAATCGGTTGATTTTCACCATTCACTATCAAGCGTCATCTCATACAGCAAAGAACTTAGAGATTGAACGAAACGTTGAACAGACCCCCCAATGACAGAACAGTTGGAAAACGTGAACAGTCCCGTCGTCACATAAGCGAAGAACTTGGGATGAAACCACTCGAGTGACGCTCTTCAATGCGATGGCAAACTTCCCACCTATCCGCGGAAACGGGAGATACACTCTTCGTGGTTCACTTGAGCAATGCTGCAGAATTCAACGTGAAGACTCGCTCTGCATAAATCAGCACCTGATTTTACATTTTTCTCCGCCGGGTGTCCGTGGGTAGACCGAAAAGTGCATCCTTTGGACGGTCGATGCAGAGTGTTTAAACTCCAAAATGAACAACTGGCAAGCAAGCAATGCATTTTCATGGCACAGGAAAAAAACATGCATCTTGCTTCCGTGTCGCCAAGAGTGCACAGCATATGGACATTAACGCATTGGAAATTTGATTTTTTTTCGCGATTCGATGCTCGGCAATCCTACCGAGTTCCACGATTGATGAAGGTGATGGATGGGCATGTGAAAATTTGATTTTGCTACGAGATCTTCCTTGGCCTAGTGGTAGCTCCGTGGATATAAAGCATTCATAATGGAAAATTACTTACACCCGATTCTGTTTTTGCACGGGGGATGCGTACCGTGCAAAAAAAGTTTTCAGTTCAAAATTTCAAAAACCGTGTGAAAAAAGTAACACCATTTCTCGACGTTTCATGTAAAATTAAGGTTTTGGCAAAAAATTTTGTATGGAAACTTTTTTTGCACGGCCGTGTAAAAAAAATCCGTACAAAAACAGAATCGGGTGTATTTACATGGGCATCAAGTAACGTCGTAATTGACACGACACATGATGTTAAATGAATAGCAACCCATTAAATCATTGTGTTGTACAGTATACTTACTTACTTGAGCAAATTTATTCATAAATACTCAAAAACGATGAAGTCAAAACTAAATAGTACTTTCAACATAGTTGCTTAGCCTACATTCAGCCAACATACATACTGCTGAAAAACACATAAATGTGCATACCTTTTTTGGTTCTTGATGGCTTTTTTTTTATATTTTCAGAACTTGACCAGTATTAGCATTAGACTGATGCAAGTATTGAAATTTTTGCTCCCCTATGCTTAAACGATGTCAATTATGATAAAAACAATCCTCCCAAAATTTGAAGTGATTCGGAAGAAATTTGGTTGTGCACACGCTATTTGAAGTTTATATGGAAATTACTATGGAAAAGGTAAACCTTTTATGTTCAGTCCTCTAACAGCTCGCCATAATAATCTATAGAAAAGTGAACACACTCATCTCATGTGAAAACTTCTCAGATACAACTTTGCCGAAGACCACATTTTGATGGGAGGTAAGGATAATTTGTTATTATTGATAACGAAGTCTGTATCATACTGAGATGATCATTCAATTACTTTCAGAGAAACACTGCTATTTTGCTGTAGAACATAGTAGCCTGGATTACTTTGATCTATTCTTCCCGCCAGGAACACCACTGTTACCTGCCGAACAGTTAGTGAAGCATGTTACATTAGAGAGGTTCAAAATTTAAAAATGTTTGAAAATCCAATCTCCCATGGGCTTTTTACCATCCGTACCATAAAAATAGTGTCCTGTGAAATTTTCAGCTTTATAAGTGGTGATTTGAAGGTGGCCCAAAGACAATGAAGGTTTATATGAAAATTACTATGGAGAAATTTTGAGAAATGTTCCAAACACGCTAGAACTGTAATGTAATTAAAAATTTATAATCCCATTTTGAAAACTCATTCTTCAAATCTTAATGAAGGATGTTGCTGAAGAAACAAATCCCTTTTGAGCTAATTTTGTATGGGATTTTTGTACATGTTTGCAGGGCTATAATCCCATATTAAGCTAAATAATAGCAAACAAACTCATGAATATCTCTTCTGCTATCCGTCGGATTGAATTTCTCTCTTCAGAAAATTTCTTTATTATGGTTTGAAGAATGAGTTTTCACTATGGAATTATAAGTTTGTACATACATTACAGTACAAGCGTGTTTGGAACATTTCTCAAAATTTCTCCATGGTAATTTCCATATAAACCTACATTGTCTTTGGGCCACCTTCAAATCACCACATAGAAAGCTGAAAATTTCACAGAACACTATTTTTATGGTAAGGATTGTAAGAAACATATGGGAGATTGGATTTTCAAACATTTTTAAATTTTGAACCGCCCTAATGTTACATGCTTACTAACTTTATGATGATGAATAACAATTTACCCTGACGTCCAATCAAAAAGTGGTCTTCGGCAAAGTTGGAGCTGCGAGGATTACACATTAGAAGAATTTGTTCACATTTTCATAAAATATTATGACGAAGAGATAGAGGGCTGAACACAAAAGATTGGCGTTTTCCATAGTAATCTCCATATAAACTTCAAATGGCGTGTGCACAGTCAAATTTCTTCCGAATCATTTCAAACTTTGGGAGGATACTATTTACCATAATTAAAATCGTTTAAGCATAGGGGAGCAAAAATCTCAAAATTTGCATCACTCTAATGAGCATAGATGATCGTACAATTCGTAGTTGATACTACGTGATTGACCAGAGCAAACGAAGTTGCACAGAGATTTAATGAATGCGGCTTGGGATTAGCTTACAATTTCGCCAGTGCCGGCCACGTCCTTATGGTCATCGGGGAAGGGAAGGAATGTTAATTAGACAACCATTGTTACTAGAGACCGAAGAATCTTCTGCATCTCCACAGTTGTCACGGAAAAGATACTGGGTTAGTAGGATGAGGTTAGTGATGCGATCCGTGTTATATTCATGCCTAATCGGATTCGCGATATTATTCGATAAACGCATTGAACGCCGAATAAGTGTTTATCTCCCACCCTCGCAGGAGCAAGCAACACCACGGTGCTCCCCTGACCGTTATTATTAGAAAAAAATCTCCATCAAATCTGTGCTCACCAGTCGATTTCTATAGCCAAGCTGCATGTCTGGGCAAAATTTTAAAAAAATCGTAGGGCCCGTTTTGAAGTAACGCCCTTTTGAATGTGTAAGTCCACTAATTCTAAGGAAATCTGAGATATTTAAACTAGTTTTTATTAGCCGTGATTATCAGAATAAATATAATATGAAAATTTGAACCAAAGTTGGTTTATATAGTTATTTGTTACTTCTGAGAGGAGTTTTTAATGACAGGATAGACGAAATTTGGAGTTACGTCTTTTTGAAAGTGTAACCATTGAAAACACTAATTTCCAATAGATTAATTCGGCATTCTTTTAAGCAGGCATTCCGTTAAGTATGTTCAGATGTTTTCAATGACACATTGCACTTATATGTCGCTAAAGTCTTTTACAATTGATTATCGTTTCAAAGGCTCAAGTGCTGTAAGGCATTACGGAGCAATGTTCGTGTCATTATTATTATTCATAAAATATTGTTATGGCCCAACTAGCTACCTTGGGCCTTCCCTAACCGAATGGTTAGAGTCCGTGGCTACCAAGCAAAGCCATGCTAGAGGTGATTGGGTTCAATTCCTGGTCGGTCCAGGATCTTTTCGTAATGAAAATTTCCTTGACTTCCCTGGGCATAGAGTATATTTGTACCTGCCACACGATATACGATACAAAAATGGCAACGTTGGCAAAGAAAGCTCTCAGTTAATAATTGTTGAAATGCTCATTGAACACTAAGTAGAGAAGCAGGCTCTGTCCCAATTGGAACGTGATGCCAATAAGAAGAAGCAGAATGCAGCTAATTTTGTACTGCCTCAGAACATAAACTTCAATTGCTGAGTAATGCACAATTGGCCAAACTATAGAACTCTAGACCACTGTCAATACTTTTGAGAGCATTTGTAGCATACATTACCACATTTATATTTTTCAAAAAATCTACAATTTTACCATTGGGTTTCTCGGTCTTTTCAATTTCACGAACACGTAAGAGCTCTGTGTGAATACAACAGTAAAAGAATTGTATAAATCAATCATTCCATTCTCATGGTAATTCGTGAAGAGAAAGCCTCAGTACTTGAAATGGTCGACGTTAAGTCAGAGTGGACCAAGTCACATTTTTAATATTATTAGAAAAATGGGTTTAAAGTCTAACATCCTGTAATTTCTGAACTCGTTTAAATTTTGGACAAATATTTCTACACATCTTTGTGTTACTTCCAAACAGTATTATGTGAAATGATGATCATGAAAAATCATAATCCAAACCTCTGATAGAACGATTTTTTGATGGACTATGTGTGCTTGGTCCACTCTGACTGAACTAAAGACCACCGTTCAGTGAGTTGGTTCACTCTGACTGAACAATTTCTAGGAAAATAACAATCATTTAATGCTTGCATGGTCAAATCTCTAAGATAAATCTGCTTATTCGACACCAGTATCGTAAATTCTTCCATTCTATTCATTCGGCAATACCGAGATCAGTGGCATTACGACAGCTTGAAAATTAAGATTTTGTAGGGTCAGGGCATTGAAGACCAGAAATATTCAAATATGTGTTCAGTCAGAATGGACCAAGTGAAAATCTTTAGTAACGACCAAAATATACTACATTCCAAACGTACACCACAGAACTACCAAAAGCTTCTATCTGACTCTGAAATTGACTCAAAAAATGCAATAATTAATCAGTTTATTGCTTTTCAACACTTTCTGTCTGCACAGAAATTGTGCAATTTGTGACCACTCACCCAAATAAATGGTCAAAAATCAAAATCAAATACATAGAATTAAGTAATATTTAATAAATTCTATTGATGTCCTAAAATCTGACAAATCTCTTGAAATGTTTTTCATTTCCTCGCATTCCCCAGCGCGATGATCATTTTCGCTATTCTGGTAATAAGCACTTGGTCCACTCTGACTGCAAACTTTTATCGACTTTTATTGTTCATCCAAAGTAAATTTATTACATATCTCTCGCAGTTTACAGCATTCATCAAATCTGGTCAAAGTGAAACGGAGGTAAGGTAATTTCGCATCTTATGAGAGAATAATCTAATTTTTCCAAGTTTTGTACTTGGTCCCCTCTGACTTAACGCCGACCAAATATGGTTAAGAAAAGTAAGAAACATTCGTTATTATTGGGTTTAATTGAATTTAAAATCATAACACTTTCAGAGCTTTATGCTACATGTCTTCTTTGAAAATCAAACTCTCTTGAGAAGATTCTATACCTTAACTCCGAATTTCATTGACCCGAGTGTCATCACCCTGAACGCACTATTAGACTGAATGCTATTGTCCCGAATATATAATTACCTTGTATGACATTGTCTTGTGATAATGGAACTCGAAGTAATGCCATTCTAGAAACTGGAACTTGCGGAGATGGTCTTCGGGTATTCGGGATAATGGAATTCAAAGTCAAGGGGTATAATTTTGAAATGATCTATAAAATATGGTTAAAACAGAGTTGTTCATGGATATTACGTAAATTACAGTTTTGATTACCGGAAAATCGTAAATTGTTCTGTGGCCCTGTTGATAACCTGCTGGACGACATACCAGAATATGGTTCCAATCCTACACAATCTGAAGATTTCCATTTAAACTTATTTGTTTTCGATCGCAGACTGTGCTTGTGAAGTAAAAAAAAAATCATACTTTTGGAGCCTCACAAAGTTTTCCAAATTGGCAAAGACAAACATATAAAATTAAGCTCTGTAAATGCTACAAATTTGAACTCCATTAAACAAAATAACAATGGATGTTCTAAACTTTGCATTGTTTCCTTCCATTTTGTATCGCTGCTTTCTACGTTTTTAATTTTATTTTATTCCATACAATGTTATCCATAACCGAAAACTTACCTCGTAAAGTATTCCTTGACGTATACTTCTCTTCGATGTACAACAGGTAACAATAATTGCATGTAAAATAAACTGAATCGTGAGTACATGGGTTTACCAAGCTAGCCAAAATATTGTGCTACAAGAACTCCGTAAAGCCTTAAAACACTTGAGCCTATGGAAAATCAGTTAATTGTGAAATACTTCGGCGGCACATAAGTGCAATGTGCCATTGAAAACATTTGCAAATGCTCAAAAGTATAAGAATGCCGAATTGAACTATTGGAAATAAGTGTTTTCAAAGGTTACGCTTCCAAAAGGACGTAACTCCAAATTTCGTCTATCTTCTCATTCAAAACTCTTCCCAGAACTTACAAATAACTATAAAAACCTACTTTGGTTCACATTTTAATATCATCCCAGTAAACACACTATCGTATATGAAGGGATAAATGAGTACAAATGTGGAGGCGATATACGTACATTTTACATGCAGCCTTATGGCGCATGTGCGTATATCGCCTCCACATTTGTACTCTTATGTGTTATCGTATACGATTTTGAGTTTACTGGGATATCTATCCTGATAATCTCGGCCAATGAAAACTCGTTTGAGTATCTCAGATTTCCTTAGAATTAGTGGATTTACACATTCAAAAGGGCGTTACTTCAAAACGGGCCCTACGATTTTTTTAAAATTTTGCCCAGACATGCACCTTGGCTATAGAAATCGACTGGTGAGCACAGATTTGATGGAGATTTTTTTCTGATAATAACGGTCAGGGGAGCACCGTGAACACGGTTAAAGAATCAAACACTACCCTTTTATTGAAATTTCCAGAGCTTGCCGAAAAACTCTTATAGTTTATAGTCAATTTCTCTTTAATCTTCTATATCTAAAGATTCTGATAAGCCAGAACTTATGTGTCTTGAACAAAGTAGTTCAGCAGATCAGGTAGAGTAAGGTGGGACAAAAGTTCGACCTTAGTGGTATAATCAAAGTTTCCAGGAAAACAATAGCAGTTAAAACAAAAAAAATACCATACAGTGAACCTTCAACATATGGGCTATAATTTTGCTGAACAAACTTGTATCAAAATATTTACCCATTTTTAATTATAACAGTTTCAAAATTGATTGTCTTATTCGAACTTTTACCCCACCGGTGGGGCTAAAGTTCGAATCTAGTGTGGGGCAAAAGTTCGCTGGCTAAAACACAAAATATCGATCCTTTTATGACAGGCATACTTTACACCAGCCATAAGCTTAAGTTTGACGAAAATTACACACTAAATTTTTATCAAAAAACTGCACAAGAGCGGGTTAATTGTAATATACTCAAAAATAGCAGTTTTTCGCAAAACTAAGTGGAAATGTAAAATTTTAGTGACAGTTTTCACACGATCAGACAAATTTAACTAAATTTGAAGATAATATGTGGATTTTAGGCAATTTGAATATTTTTCCGTGATTTTATACATGGGTCGAACTTTTGCCCCGCTGATTCGAACTTTTGCCCCACTATGGGCCAAAATTTGTTTTCAAGCATTTATGTAAAAATTAATACACTTCAAAATAACCTTATGATAGGTCTATAAACGCCCTTATATAAAATATTGAAAAATATTTTATCTTTAATTGGTTCCATGCAACGAAAGTTTGACCAAAAATTACAATATTCACGTCGAAAAACAACAAATAGCCATAACTTTTCCAAATCTCAATCGATTTTTATGATATTTGGATTGAAAGTCTCTTACTTCAATAGCATTCGAACCACAATGACATTTATAAGATTTGTTTTGAATTGAGCTAGAAATCTTAAAAAGAAACTCTTACCCCACTCGAACTTTTGCCCCACTTTACTCTACTGTCTTTTGGACGTATTTAATCAGTTTGTTCTTCTGTTTCTGTTCGGGATAAACCCTGCTACCAGTTTTATTTGATATTTTGTGGTATGCCCGTGTCATTTGTTTAGTGCATGTCGTTCAAGGGGTGGATCACTTGTTCGGTGCACATCTAATGTGCATCAGTTTGCATTAAATGCATTTTTTTCGACATACTCATCAACTTAGCCCTGACCCATGCCATAGTTGTGCGCTATGGACCTATGCACGAGTTCACTATTTGACTTTTGAGCGGTGCCGTGTTATTTACGTGATCATGGCATTGGTCCATAGAAACGTGTCATTGTTTGTTGTGGAGGTTTCAAAATTGTTTTACTCACTGTTTTTCTTCGACCAATCGCAAATTTTATTCGTTTCAGATAATCAAGATATAACTTTGAAACGAGGAAATGGAAATCCACATCGATTCTTAGATTACATAAAGGATAACATAATAAAGCAAATATGAATTTATTTGTCCGAGTAACTTGTTTTATTTCCTTTCATGTTAGTCGGGGATCTTGCAGACAAGAAAGGGACACTGAACTCAAGCTCTTGAGGTTGATATTCTACTCCTTAAAGTCGCTTTAGTAGAATACTATTTCTTCACCGGAACACTACAGCTAATGGATTAGATCAATGGACATGAGTGTAGGTAAAGGGGCTAAATTGTGTATGAGTCGTCGAATAACAGACCTTATCTTTAAGACCACAACTCTCACTAAAAAAATCGCTTCTGGGTACCCTGTTACTGCGCGGTTCTACTTACAGACTATGGGGTCTATTTTATAAGTCGAGTCAATCAAAACGACTCTACTGGAATCACTGCCGACCAAAAAATTCGATCGACACGGCTCTGTCACTCGAGATTCTCGACAATTGTCACTCTATGTGACTGGGTTATGTGATCTATGTGATTGGAGTCGACGGGTGACATCTAAAATATGCATGCTTACTTTGATCGACAGTGATTACAAACTAGTCACATGAATATGCTCGATTTACTAAATAGACCCCTTACTTTACTTTTGCTGGCTCTACGTCCTTCAAGACATGACCTGCGCCACAATGTTACGTCATTTCGGTCCATGGCTGCTAACCTTCAAATCCTCGATCGCCCCACACTTCCAAGATCCTGCTCCACTTGGTCAAACCACCTAGCTCGTTGCGCTCCCCTTCGTCTTGTACCGGCCGGATTTGAGTTGAACACCATTTTTGCGGGATTGTTGTCCGGCATTCTCACAACATGTCCCGCCCATCGTACCCTTCCAGCTTTGGCGACTTTCATGATACTGGGTTCACCGTAGAGTTGCGCAAGCTCGTGGTTCATTCTTCTACTCCATACGCCGTTCTCACATACTCCGCCGAAGATCGTCCTAAGCACACGTCGTTCAAAAACTTCTAGCGCTTGCAGGTCCTTTTCGAGCATTGTCCACGTCTCATGCCCGTGGAGGACTACCGATCTTTTTAGCGTCTTGTACATGGTACACTTAGTACGGAAGTGAAGTTTACCAGACCGCAAGGTCTTGTGGAGTCCATAGTAAGCACGACTTCCGGCAATGATACGTCTTCGAACTTCTCTGCTGCAGTTGTTATCCGACGTTATCAATGATCCGAGGTAGACAAATTTGTCCACTACCTCGAACTCATCCCCGTCGATCGTCACGCGTTTGCCTATGCGAGCTCTATCGCGCTCGGTTCTTCGAGCCAGCAGATATTTCGACTTCGACGTATTTACCTTCAATCCAACCCGATCTGCTTCATGTTTCAGCTTGGTATACTGTTCAGCAACCACCTGGAACGTTCTTCCGACAATGTTCACGTCGTCAGCGAAACAAATGAACTGTCTGGATTTATTGAAGATCGTGCCCCGCATGTTGAAGCCCGCCCGTTTCATAACACCTTCTAGCGCAATATTGAACAGGAGGCAGGAAAGGCCATCGCCTTGTCGAAGTCCTTTGCGTGTTTCAAACGGGTCCGATAATGCACCCGATATCTTCATACAGCACTGTACACCATCCATCGTTGCTTTGATTAGTCTAGTCAGTTTCCCGGGAAAACCATTCTTGCCCATAATCTTCCATAGCTCTTCGCGGTCGATGGTATCATAGGCCGCTTTGAAATCGATGAATAGGTGGTGCGTAGGGACTTGATATTCGCGACACTTTTGGAGGATCTGCCGCAACATAAAGATTTGGTCTGTCGTCGATCGCCCGTCCACAAAACCGGCTTGATAACTTCCAACAAATCTGTTTGCCAGTGGCGATAGACGGCGGAAGATGATCTGGGAAAGCACTTTACAGGCTGCATAAAGAATGGAGATCGCTCGATAGTTCTCACATTCTAACTTGTCACCCTTTTTGTATATTGGGTATATTATTCCCTCCTTTCACTCCTCCGGTAGCTGTTCTGTATCCCAGATCCTGGCTATCAATCGGTGCAGACAAGTGGCCAACCTGTCCGGGCCCATTTTAATAAGTTCCGCTCCAATACCATCTTGAGCTGTTTGATAGCATCTTTAACTTCACCTATTATGGGAGTTGGCACGTCTCCCTCATCCGCCGTACTGATGAAGCCATTCCTCCTGCTGGCTTGATCTTCCACCTCTGCGCCGTTTAGGTGTTCATCGTAGTGCTGCTTTCACCTTTCAATCACCTCACTTCGTCCGTCAAGATACCTCCATCCTTATCCCGGCACATTTCGGCTCGCGGCACAAAGCCTGTGCGGGATGCATTTAGTTTCTTGTAGAACTTTCGTGTTTCTTGAGAACGATACAGCTGCTCCATCTCTTCGTACTCCAACTCTTCCAGGCGGCGCTTTTTATCAAACAAACAACTTTTAAACAAGCACAGATCATTCAAAAATGAAAACTAGAAGTTCCATTACATGTTATGTAAGTAAAAAAATGATACGATATACTATTTTCGTCCACATCACATCGCTTTGAATCATCCGCTCCGAACTCACCGAAATAATTCGAAGCACACGTGCGATGTACAGGATAATGATTCAATTATTCACCAAAACCCATCCACTTTCGATAGGACGTCCTCCTAGTGTGGGAAAATTATCAGCTTTCGCCCCCCAAATCAATGAATAAAGATAGGGTTACGACTATTTGGCAAAGAGCGTCGTACCGGAAATTAGATGGACTCCTGCTGGAATATAATTTCCCAGGTGTAATTAATTTACTGCTCCTGTTGTTCTCTTCGTGGAACGACGACCGACCGGTTATCCCATCCAACCAAAGAATCCCATTCTCCGGGGAAATTGATTTCGGTTGTCCTTGTGCAGGATTGTCTGCAACCATGTACCAACCGACAAAAAATAAAACGACCAAAACAACTACCTAGTAGATCAGCATTGCAGTAGGAATATATTTCCAATTTGGCGAGCGGCAATCTTGCGGGAGTCATTCTCGATGGTTTCACCCCTCCCAAAAAATCTATAATCTACGAATGAAACAATAACAGCAACTGCCGCCCGCCATCCACGGTTTCCATCGCAGCAGAAATTGAAGAAAAATATTAGACAATGAACAGTGTACAGTGTGGCCCATGAAAAAATGCGATTGTGTTTATTGTCGCTTTTATACGTAAAATGAAAACAAATCATAAGTTTTATGTATTAGTTGCATACATGACTAAAATTGTAGAGTATGGTGAACTCATGTCAGAATAAACTTCTCTATTCAAAAATTACTTTCATTTACGAAAATACTATAAATAATGCTTATGTATGCTAAATTCATGTAAGTATAATGTTTATTCAACTTTTTATGAGTCATACTGTATTTTCTTCAGTTTTCCTTCCTACATAGCAGATGATCCCTGCTCGCATGGAAAGTAGCTTGCGTATCGAAATAAGGAGCTTTCGTGTGCGGCACATTTACTTATGGATATTGTAAATACATATTTGAATTCAAATTGGAATTGCATACATGCATATTTATGCAAGTGGCTGCGATCATTGTCATATGTTAACGTTCCGTCTGGAGAAAGCTGGTGGAGATAATGCATTATGAAGTGTGGTTGTTTGATGCACTATTTTGATTTATTGACAAATATAGATCTAGTCCTGATGTCTCGGCAAACATGCCATGCTCTGAACTTAGTCACTTATTATGCAGATAGTCTTATTCACAATAATCATGCATTACTGTAACCGAACTAGAAGTAAATATTTATAAATTCGTTTTGTGCCCTTCATGGGTAGAATTCCTTGAAAATTTCGAGAATCTTCCATATACCGCTCTCTGTAACAACCATGATCCGTAATACATCATGAGAGTCTGTTTATCGTATACTGATACAGCTCTGATTTTATTGCTGTTCGAGGATTGTTTAACATGCCAGTGAAATAAAATACCTACCCCAATGGTAAATAAGTGAAAAATAATGGGTTCATCATCGCTCTCTCAATGAGGCTCTCCTTCGCTGGTGCTATGCATCAAGCTTGCTACAACTTGCGCAACAATGCCGATCATAGAGCGATACAGATGCGATGTATTTCTTCGCTTGCTTGGATCGTGCTTCTAAATTAATAGAAAACAAATTCTGCAATACCTGGTACCTTTTTCAACGGAAGGTTCGTTCAACAAAACTTGCGTTGAGTGTTTCTGGCTTAAACTTTAGCGTATGGTAATAAAATTGGGACAGGACCTTAGGACCCATTTCAAGTATGTTCAAACAAATTAATACTGTACGCATGTCCTACGAGTGTATTGTTACACTTAAAATAATCCTCACATAATCACTGATAAAAATCCATATGTTTTGTATAGATAACTCCTAACATTCTGCGCATTAACATTCTCCCTATAGTAATGCAACATTATCATCCAACAATGCGCTTCATCTACTTACGTACCTACCAACAAAACAACTGAATCGCCATACTACGCTTCAAAATTCATCAACGCCGCCGTGGGACTATGATCCCGACAATAATGGCGGCGGCGGTAGAATAGAACATTAATCACATTGTAATTATTATTAATGCATCGACACATCGTTTCCGTCTTCTTCCGGTGGGGTTTGGCTGTTGCTATCTTAGATTCAAGAGTCTTGCTGCGTTCGGCACCAATCAATGCAGTGGTTGGATTTGTACGTCCGTGTGTTCACCCATAAACAAACCACAACAGAATCACTGGATAAGATGTCCCCACCCTCCAGAGAAGTTCCGCGGCATGCCGGTTCGACACGAATTCAATGATCCACATAAATTATAGAACCCAAACCCGATGAAGGGAAGGGAACGGGTTGGAAAGCAAACGACATTCTCGCTTGTAAACAAGTCCAAAGCTCGGAGCAGTTGTTGTATTGAACTTTGTAAATTTCTCGAATCAACCAGTTGTCTGAGCAATGTGCATATAGCAGGGCGGGTAGCGACTGAGTGTGTTGAAAATAGCTACTAAAGAGATCTTTGGCCTGAAGATAGATTCCATACAGGATCCTAAAAGAGAATAAACAGGGATCAAGAAAAAAGGAGCCTAACAGCATCCGATAAGAGTTTGATTCCTTATACAATCTGACCACACATTCCACATAATTTCTCCCGAAACGACTCCTGGGATGTCCCAGAGAATTGTCGAACAGAATTTCTTTAAAATTCAACCAGTTATTTTCACAAAAATTCCTTTGTATAAATTACTCTGGATATTTTTCAAGCAACTTCCCAAAAAAGTGTTCGAAGAATTTTCCAGGGATGTTTCGAAGATATACATGCCAAGACAATTTTACAGAAACTGTTAACGAAAATTTTCCGGGAGAATTTCTGAAGAAAATTTGAATGAAACTAATGTGTGCTTTGAAGTAACGTTTGATAAATTCCAAAAAGGATCTCAAACAAATACTCCAGAACTTTAAAACTTCCGGTCGTTATGCGGTTGGCGAAGCACAACGCTTATGCTTTGTACGAAACTCGAGGTTTTTTTTAACCTGTGTTGTACAAAATACAACAGTGCCACTATTGAACTATCAAGGAAGTCTACGTGGATTTAATGAATTTATTTTAAGATAAATTTATAAGACAATTGAAAATAAAAATCGTTGGAAAACGCATTCCTAAAGAAATTTGTGTAGGAATGATCAACTATTGAAAAAATCTGTGATATAAAATGATGTATAATATTCTAAGAACTTATGAATAATCTATGTTGATTTAACTTGAGAAATTACGCGAGAAATGTTAAAGAACTGCTACAATAATCCTTGTTTGAAATGCAGGAGAAGTTCAAATAGAACTTTGTGAACATTTGAAAAAGAATTCCAGTTTGATATTTTTGAGAAATTTCTGGAAAATTTCTCCTTATAGTTATTAGAATAATCTCTGCAGGTCAGGAATATTTGGAGCAATGCATGTGAGTATGTGAATAAATTGAGGTGAAGAAACCCACTTGATAAGATAACTGGCCAATTACGCGGAAATTCCAGTAGGTTTCTTGGAAAAATCTCAAAACGAAATTCTTCAAAAACTCTGTTTGATTTTTTGTAGAACTTATGAAGGAATCATTGGAAGTCTTCATCAGTGGTCGGCATTCGATGAGCAGTTTTTAATAAATTTTAAGGAGCAAAACGCAACAAATACCAATTTTGAACTAGGCATTTGTTTTTTTTTTTTTTTAATTGGGCAATATTTCCAATTCATTCAATTATTCAATTATTTTTAATTTTCATTGCTTAGCTTAGACTGACTACACATATCAATGGTTACTATTCCGTATTTGACCGAAGTTAGTGAAGATGCACAAAGAATCAACTAGAAGTTCGTCTGGAATTGGTCATGACCATTCTCAATGTACATAATTCAGTGCCTCTATTTATACAGGGTAGATTTTCCAATTTTCCCGGGATTTGACTTCCCGGGAAACGGGAAATAAATTTTCCATTTCCCGGGAAATTCCGGGATCCCGGGAAATTCCCAAAAACCTGAAAATAAAGCAAATTTAAATAGATTTTTTTTTTTCAATTATTCGTTTTTCACGTATACATACTTATTTTATAACAGTAAGTTTATATGATTATTATCCTTTTTCTGAGTAATTTATGATAGTTTCTCAAAAAAATCTTTTGTCTTCGCTTTGAACGCTAAGCTTCAAAACAAAAGAGTTAAAAATTATGCAAAAGTCCATGTGGAAGTTGTTTTTGAAAAATCGTATGAAGTTCAAATCATATTTACCAGCATTGAAACAATACTTTCAAGCAGTATAATAAAAACCAACTGACTATGAAAACTTTATAAGCCATGGAAAAGATCTCTCGGAAAATTGTTTATTTTGTATAGCACATAATCTTGGAAGAAAAAAAACATGTCGTTGAAAAGATGTCTATTTTATTAACAACTATTTGATAACGGACAACAAGAATTCAGTATCAAAATATAACTAGTGATCTAGTAAGGTCATTAGTTTGAATGATAAGTAAACTGTGCGATGGTTTTTGTTAGAAAAGAGATGGTCAATATATTTTTAATAAAACTACCTGGAAAATACGGAAATCCCGGGAAACAGAAAATTATTTCCCGAGAAACGGGAATCCCGGGAAATACCATTTCTCGGGAAACGTTCCCGGGATTAGAAACTCTAATACAGGGTCAATAACGGCGTCGGTCACGCCCTTTCAGTCAGTCAGGTGGTATTGGGGAAGGAATGCTAGTGTGTAACCCTTGCTCCAAATAGCCATGTTTACCTCTGCATCTCCACAAAGGTTACTGGGAGGGATGTTTGTTAATAATAATAATGATAAGCGATAAGACCATGATAAATGATAATTGGAGATATAAACATGCTTATAAATATAATGTTTTAAAATGATATGAAAAATTTCCAAGATGAAGAAAATAATGTCGCCACTTGCAGTGAAGAACTATTCAAATTTTGTTGAACAAATAGCTAAATGCAGCCTTTCTACAGCTGTCAACACCAAAGCATTTTTCTTATATGGAACCAAAAAAAAAACTTCGTTGGCTGGACCATCACAGAAAACGGGGGCGGACTGTTTCGCATAAAGACGATTCACATAAGGACGTTTCGCATAAGGGACATTTGGCATAAATAGAATTATATGCCTACATTAAAATGCTACCTGTTCTTATGTGAAACTGCTTTATGCCAAACTTCCTTACGACGTTTCGTCTTTATGCGAAATGGGTTACCCTCACAGAAAACTCTTATGCCGACACTTACAGTGCCATCATTCAAAGTTCGTTAAATAAAGTGAACCTTTTGCAAGTTTGCACATATAGTTGCAGTAACTTGAAAGTAGTTTTGCTCACAATAGTGTCGAACTATTCGAAGTTTTTTTTTATTTCAAAAGTAAAAGTCAACAGAAAGGGGTGTTTTGAGAAAAAAAAATATAATATAAACAAATTATGAATAAGAGTATAAGCCGATATTCACAGTCACGAACCATTCATTGTTTGTTGAAAAATCATATTTACGTCCCACCGTTGAATTAATGAAATGTGCAGTCATACATATTTTACAGATTTGATATAAAAGCATGAAATGAGCTCACCAATTGATCCTTCACCCTTGACTAAGCAGCCACAATACATTTTCAGCTTCACTTAGCGCATACAGAATAACTGAAAAATAAATCACTCTGGAGACGCGAGACGCTTTTCGTGCAAGATATCGCTTTGATGACACAAAACAAGAACAGGAATGCTCAGTGCGCATCATACCTTCGTGCTGTGCGTACACAAAAGCTTTCTGCTCTTGGAAGTTTTCTTAAAAACTAAAACCTAATGCAATAAAACAGTGCTTTTCAGTGCTATAAAAACAGTGCTTTTCAGTGCTAAAAATAAGAACGGTACTTTTCAGTGCTACTAAAACAGTACTTTTCAGTTGTATTTTTTCTACTATTGATCCCTTTACGATCCTTGTTTGGACCCGTACCTTCGATTGTTCGTTGGACCTGTTGGCGAAAGCTAGCGGTGGTAATCCTTCTTGGACACCGTCATGGGAAAAAAACCTCTTAGGAGGTCTCATCTTCTTTCGTTTTTTTTTACTAAACATGATTGCAACTACAAATAAAAGGTTTCTCCGGAATGCGAACTTTTTTCCAAGGGTGAAATGAATAATGTTGATAATTGCATCGAAATGAGTAATCAGTTCGATGTTCTAGACAAATTTTCCGAACACCAAATCGAAGCAGCCTCTAGTCCAGGCTCTTTGATTTAAGTGAGGAAACAAAGAGTGCCGCCTATCGTGGTCAGTTGTTCCAAATTTGGGGGATTTAGACAGGAGATCTTCAACTCCATTAGGGGAATCAAGGTTTCCTTCCAAATCGCAAAGAAAGGAGACTGTTGCGTTTTGCCGGAAACTCTTAAAGATCGCGAACTTCTTCTCAAACATCTTGAATCAATCAATTTTTTCACTTATGACGACAAAACTGAACGCTTGTTCAAAGTCGTCTTGAAAGGTCTTTCAAGTGACTATAAGTCACCTGAAAAGATCAAAAATGGAATAAATGATTTATTTGGATTTTCCCCAGTTCAAGTAATCATTATGAAAAAGAGAACCCAATCTGGCATTGTTCGGAAAGGGCTTTCTCAAGAATATTATTTAGTTCACTTCAACAAAAAAGAACTGAATAATATTAAAGCTTTAGAAAAAGCAAAACTTTTGTTTGATGTCCGTGTGACATGGGAACATTTCCAGAAACCTGGAGGAAATTACAAGAACCCCACTCAGTGCCGCCGGTGCCAAAAGTCGGGTCATGGTACAAAATATTGTCGCATGGATGCTAAATGCATGATTTGCGGAGGTTCTTTTCACGCTAAGGACGTCTGTCCAGTGAAGGAAGATACCGTTAAGTTCATATGCGTCAATTGCAAGGGCAATCATAAGTCAAATTTTGGGCTTGCCCTTCGCATAAGAGAGTCGTTGAGGCTCGTGTCAGGCAAATGAAAGTTAGTATCCGTTACGATAACGGTCGTTTCCGGAATTTCCCTGGTAGAGTATCGAACAATGCTCATTTTTCAGTTAACGGTCGCTTGATTAGGAATCATACCCATCAGGAAGATCATAATCATGCTCATTCACAAACTAATTTTAATCCGTTGGATAGCCGTTTGAAACCTGGATCTAAGCTCAAAAGAGATCCTAACTTTTTTTGTTTATCGTAATGATCGACTTGATGGGTCATGTGGGGGAGTTGCAATCATCATTCATAGGCGTTTGAAACATCAACTGTTTTCGTCATTTGAAACTCAAGTTTTTGAAATTTTTGGTGTTTCTGTTGAAACACAACTTGGTAAATATATTTTCATAGCTGCCTATTTGCCTTTTCAATGCTCTGGACAGCAAGTTAATTTGCTCCAAACTGACTTGCGCAAATTGATTCGCAATAAGTCAAAATATTTTGTCATTGGTGACTTTAATGCCAAACATCGGTCATGGAATAATTCTAAAAGTAATTCCAACGGCAGAACTTTATTTGATGAGTGCTCTTCAGGATATTTCTCAATTCAATACCCTGATAGCCCTACGTGTTTTTCCTCTTCTAGAAATCCATCTACGATTGATTTGGTCTTAACCGACTCTAGTCATCTTTGTAGCCAATTAGTTACTCATGCTGATTTTGATTCTGATCATGTCCCTGTTACATTTCAAATATCCCATTAAGCGATTCTCAATCCTATCAGCTCCACTTTCAGTTATTTTCGAGCCGACTGGAATATATATGAAACATATATTGACTCTTATCTTGTTTGTTGCAATTGCGGGAGGTGCTTCTGACATCGACTCTTTCAGCAGAAATTAAGACCAGAATATTTGTCTTCAGTCAGCTACAAAGCTATATATAACATTTATCATAAAATATATCCATTTACATTAGGTTTTACTCACAAATTCGGTGACAAACTGCAGGAAAGCAATTGATTCCTTTTAGCAAGTACCTCCATTTTCACACAGAAATTTACTTCTAAATATTATCTATGGAAACAGTGGTTAAATCTCTAAAAAGAGACCTGCTACCAGCCCTGAAGTGTAGAAGTTCGTGTAGATATGTGGGAAAGTTGTTACTGTTCTTGCTCTCGGTGGTTGGAGCAGCACGAGTTGTAGTTGTTGTCGACTTTGGATTAGAGTACGAAAAATCCCGCAAGATGACAAAATAATAACCTGCTGCTGAGAACCGCCAAGCTGTGGTGCGTTCCCGCGGTAGAGGGAACTTCGGTCACCGCACCCGTCATTAGTCTTCAACATGGGAACTACGAGCTAGGATGTTAAACAGCCAAGGAAACGCAGCGGTGAATCCGTTCCTCCGTGGGGAATTGTCGATTAATTTAACATCGATGATTAAATATTGAAATGCTGTGAGTAAGCACAGCGTTATCCCACATAAATGACGAAGGAAACTATGCTCGCGATTGGTAACTTGCAGCGGGTTGTTGTCCCCGGAGAAGGCGAACACAGAACGGTACATCGGCATAGAACAATGCAATCGAATAATGCAAGAAACAATTTTACATGTGTTTTGTGATTTATGCTCAACGGAACATAAGTGGAGTAATCATCGGTGCATTGTTCGCTGTAATACAGCACAATTAATAAATGCGGAAATAACCATTTGCTTGGGTGTAATTCGAACTAGGACTACGGTTCGAATTGTTACATGGCGAGGTGTAAATTATGTAGGATATTCGAGAGCTCGATACTCGAGTTTGAAAATTTGGACTGTCGTGTGGTATTCTGCAACTTAAGCGGAAATTGCAATATCCAACTTTGTTAATGGGTTAAATCTGCAAGCTCTATTGCAGTAGGAACGTAATGACATTTAAGGTGAAGATGATTCGAAGCCAAACCTCAAATTTTCAAGAGCACAAATCTGGAAAAATTAACACCCCTTTGAGCTGAAAATTTAATCGATTGGTCACCACCAGCTAATCGACTAAATTTTCAGCTTAAACGGATATTTGGTTCTGCAGAAAATTTGAGATTTGGCTTTGATTCATCAAAACCTTATATATAACTGCAAATCTGAAGAACAGTAATTTATTGTTTCAAAATTTAAACCCTCTTGAAATTTATTACGTGAATTCAAAGAATATGAATTTTCAATTTATTATTGCTTATTCAAATTGCAATACTGACACGGTATCTTCACTAGACTACACGTTTACCCATATTTTGAACTGCACTAAAACTTAACTTGACATACTCCCTCAGTGCGGCCTCATCGGAAAGTCCCAATGAAGTTCGAATGCTTTCTGTCTAATTTTCCCATTCCTTTCAGTATATTTCCTAAAAGATCCAGTTGAATAGGAATTTTCCAACTCCATTTCCTATGTCGCGCATCCGAGACAAAAGTGCCATTGGAAAACCGCATTCATTTTGAAAATTAGTTAATTTTTCTTTTCACACATTCCCTGCTGCTCTCCTCTGTGGTCGACCGGCACAAAGTCTATCGTCTTCAATCGCTGGGCCCTGACAGAAAACGATGCGAGGGTGAAAACCACTTTTCATTAACCGGGAACGTGAGAACAGACTGGCGAACAATTGGAGACTCATCGCGCGAAAGGGCAAACCGGAAAGTGCCAAGTTAGGAAAGTGCCTTCAGGTTTTTTTTTTTTTATAAAGAGTAGATATTCTTACTGGTTTCCATTCTAATAGAAAAGCTGTAGTTTCACACAAGTAATTTAAAGTCTATATTTGAAACCTTTTTCTGCTAATTACGATAAATATATTTCTGACGCGTCAGCCTTGTAATAGCTGTTGAATTTGCTGTATGAATTTGCGTACTGATCGTTGTTCAATGTGCATAGCAATCCTGTTTCTGTGAATATGGATTAGCTCACGTGAACGCATTATAGAATGTATATTTTTTGGGGATCGCTTGGGACTCACATAGCCAATTACCCTAGGAAATCTCGAGTTTGTCGAAAGCCTCGATCAATCTTTTTTAGACGGGGTTGGTGGTAAAATGACTACCGCTGCTGATTCATAAGCAGAAGGACATGGGTTCAATCACAGGCCCGTCCCTTTAATCGTACTTTGTAGTTGTACTTGTCACTTGCTCCTATCTTCCACTTTCAATCTATAATGTTTAAACTATTCGTTCATAGCAATCGCTTGATCAGAGACGGACAAGGAATCGTTTCTCTGCGCTTCGTAGTCTTCCATCATTATAGAACCCCTTCCCTTACACCTGATATAATGGCAGTCTACTGAACAAAGCACTCCTCTCTGCCATAAAATTGCCTTAACCTCAATACCCTTTCGCATGTACTGGCGTAGATGCAGGAGTATTTACGGTCCACAGTTAGCTGATATTAAATGCAACAACAACCTTCCCCTCATTGGTCGGCAGCCTGACGTGCCAGGCGTAATTGTTGCCCAAAAATAGAAGACCAGCAGACTTTTACACAGAGGGTGTCTGTTAGTCCCAAGCAGTCGTCTTGTAGGTTCCTTGAGTAAGTGTAGCTGATCTGGCGATACTTGTGGACTACAACTACAGCCAGCCAATCAAGCTCAAGCTTAGATTCACCTCCCGAGTTCCATTAGGAGTTCCTCAAGAGATTCCTTTAAAAGTCCTTCAAGGGATTTCATCAGGAGAACTTCAAAAGTTTCCATCAGAAGTTATTGTAAGGATTCCACCACGAATTCCTTCAGAGATTCCACTAAGAACTTCATACAAACTTCCTTCAGGGATTCTATCAGAAGTTCCTCCCGGGATCAAGAGTTATTCTAGGGATTTGAACACGAGTTCTTCCAGTAATTCAATCAGGATCACTATAAGGATTATATTATGAATTCCACAAAGAGTTATATCAGGTGTTCCTTCAGAGTATCCATCAGGAGTCCCTCTAGAGATTCCAAAGGAAGTTTTCCTAGGGATTCCATAAAGAGTTCTTCTGGGGATTACATCAGGAGTTCCTTCAGGGATTTCATCAGGAATTCTTTCAGAGAATCAATCTGAAATTAATCTGAAATTTTTACAGTGGTTCTTTGAGACGTTTCTCTAAGGATTTAATCTGGAATTTCTTCCTCTAGAGATTATATCAGGGGTTTCTCAAAAAAAATCCATCAGAATATCTTCTTTGGATTTTGTAAGGAGTTCCGCCAGGCATGTTATAAAAAATCCCTCCAGTGATTTAATCTGGAGTTTCCAGGGATTCCGTCAAGAGTTCCATCAGAGGTTCCATTGGGAGTTCTTCTTGCGATTACAGTAAGAGTTGTTCTAGGGATTTTATCAGGAGTTCCTCCAGGGTCTTCATTGGGAATTCCTTTAGAAATACTTCCTAGGATTCCTTCAGGAATTTTGTCATAAGTTTCACTAAGGATTTCATCAAGAATTCCTCCACGGACTATATCAGATGTTCTTCCAGATTACATTATGAATAAAATCAGGAATTAAAATCTTTAGGAGTTTCTGCAGGAATTCTAGAAGTTCTTCCATGGATTCCATTAGAAACACTTCTAAGGTTTTATTATAAAATCCTTCTGGGACTCTTTCAGAAGTTCTGTCATGGATTATATCAGGAATTGTTCTAAAGGGTTCTTCAGAAATCCCTCGAGGGTTATACTGGGTTCCATCAGGCAATTAACTACGGCTTCCTCCCGAAATTTATTAAGGGATTCAAACAAATTTTTTTTCCAGCGATTTCTCAAGGGAATTCATCAAGTTCTTCCAGAAATTTCTAAAGAGATTTCTGCCAAGATCAGTCGAGGGATGCCTGGCGAAATTCCTCAACGGACTAATCCTGGAATTCAACTTGAATACAGGGATTTTACCAGAAATTTCTTATGAGAATTTCATCTCTAGAATTCTTTGAGAGATTTCATCCGGAATTTCTCAAGAAACTCTTCGCAGAATTCATCAAGGGGTTCCTCCCGAAATTTCTTAGGAAATTTATCCCGGAATTCTTCAGAGGAATCCTTCAGGAATTGTTCAAGAAATATCTCCAGGGATATTAAACGTAACGGTGAACGCCAAAACGTCCAAAGGAGAAAAAAACGTCGAAGAGGCAGTCGAATGGCGAGAATTTATTTTATTTTCCTTCGAAAGAATACAGGGTGATTACTATATCCTGTCAGTAAAATAAGTAATCATAGAAAAAATATGGTTGTATGAATTTTAAAAACCAGTGCATATCCAGTTTTGGACATCTAGAACATTTATCTTCGCTATACATAGATAACATATTAATTTTTTTACCTCAAATTTCCAGCCACATGCGTGGTTTCAGAAGCGTTACAGTTAACACGAACGTTATTCAAAAGCATATATTTTAACCAAAAAATACATATTTTTTTCGCTAAAATTTTCCATAATCAGTCTTATGCTATTTCCTAGTTAGTCTTAATGATTGTGGTAACATGCTGTTTCAATCAGGCAATTTTTTCAGCGGAGTTTAGTCAAAAATACAAATCTGTGGAAAACGTGCGTGCCAGGTGCAATGCCTTTAAAACAACACATATGGCTAAAAACTAAGGTAAATGAAAAAAAGATTTAATCTTTACTTTGTCAAAACAAACTTTATATATATGCAAAACAGGATGTACACTGGAAATTAAAATTCATACATACATCTTTTATCTACGATCATTTACTTTACTGACAGGAATTAGTAATCACCCTGTACATAATTCGATGTTTTGTCTTTTCAACGTTTTTGGATTCGATATTTTGATACTCAACGATTTGTCCCAAAACCCTCCAAGGATTCTTGGGGGTTATCAGGAGTTCCTCCATGGATTTTACGAGAAATTTCTTATAAGGATTTCACCACTTATTTGGGAATCCACCAGTATATCCTCCAATGAATTTATCAAGAGTTCCTCCTAGGACTCAAAAACGAATTCCGCCAAAAAATTCTTTCAATAATTCCACCAGGATTTTCTTCAAAAAAATATGCTAGGACTTCTTCTAAGGATTCCAACTAAAAATTCTCCACATAAATCCTTCTAAGGAATCCACCAGAGTTTCCTCCATGGATTTCATCTGGAATAATTCCAGATATATACCAGACCAATTCTCCCTGGTAATTCTCCAGGCTTTCCATCCGAAGTAACCTCCAAGGATTCCAGCTGAAATTCTCATATTGATTTCACTAGAAATTTTTTCAGAAACTCCAACAATATTTTCCGGTGTTTTTTACCGGGAATTCAATAAATTCCTCCAGAGGCTCTTAAGTCCCATTTCGAAAAAAAACCTACAAGATGATCTTCAAGGATCCCATACATAATTTCTCAAGGGATTCAACCACAATTTCCAATAAAGATTCAACTAGTTCTTCCTTCCGAGGCTTCACCAGTATTTTATCAAATTTCAACAGTAGTTTTTCGAGAGAGGAGTTTCACAAAGAGTTCTACCAGGAAATACTTCAAAGGTTTGTGATGATTTCCAATCCTAGAAATTATTCAGGGCTATCAGAAATTCCACCAGGAAATTAATCAAAAAAAATTCCAACACCTGGCAGTAAAATTTTTTTGGAGAAATTGTTGGAAAAATTCATGGAAAATTTTCTTAAGAAATCCTTGGAGGAATCACCAATTAAATCACTGTCAAAAATTCAATATACAATGGAAAAATCTGAATTTTTTAATATATCTCTGGAAGAACTTTTGAAGCAATCCCTGAATGAGGTTCAAAAGAGACGAAGTTGGTGGTCTAAAGGCTATTGCTTCTGCTTTGAAAGCAGAAGGTCATGGGTTCAATCTCAGGCCCGTCCCTTTCACATATTTGTAACACTCTTCCTAATAGCTGTCTTTCTCTATCTCTCTGCGTCATTATGGCGCAAACATCATCAGTTTTATCTATCGCTAGAATTGAATATATCGACTTAACCGCTTACCACAGTGGTATCCATACGGTCGAATACCTCATCAATCGCTAACAAAACACTTCTACTTCCAAGGTAGCTGTGGGAAACGGCTAACCAATTTAACTTCCTTCCTCTCTCCGGTGGACATAAGGACGTGGCCGGCGCCGTTATCAATCGAGAAATATCAAGGGCAGTATTATTGTACATTGAAGATGGTAAAAAAATCAGGGGGGGTTGTGTACAAGACACGACCGCATGACGTTAACAACGCCAAGTGATTATGTTAGAGTTTGAACTAAAGGAAGCTGCGGTCGCAATACTGGGTGCCGTAAGACGTAGTTAGCGTCAAAAGAAGAATGAGCGAAGAAGCAGAAATCGGTCTGCTTTTATAGTGTGCTTCCCAACCCACGTGTTTGGTTGCGTAAGAAAGGGGTCAACATTTTCACAATTTTCGACAGTCTATCGTTAAAAATCAAAAGTTTTCTTAATTTGAGTAAAATGTATAAATTTCCGACCGATTGGTGGGAAAATATTGAAAATCTACCGGTAAATGGCTGAATTATTAGTATTCAAAATCTTACATAATTTCGTGACGGTCGCAACATTTTAGATTTTCAATTGACACCCAGTATATTGCCGTAAGTCGTAGTTAACGTCAACAAGCTAAAACCCAAGCTTCATCTGAGTGGTTCTCTGTGCAATATCACTATCCTGATTGATCACGGAGTAGCAACTACGAAGTGTATGTTCCATCAGTTGATCGTTTTTGATTGATCGATCGTTGATCGAATCCCTGAATGATGTTCAAAAGGATTCTCTAAGGTAATTCCTGGTGGAATCCTTAGATAAATTCCTGCAAGAAAAACTGGAAGAAATTGATGAATTAATTCCTTCAGGAATCCTCGCAATAATTTTTGTTAGATTCTTGAAGTAATTCCTGAGAAACCCAAGGACGAATACCTCGTAGGGTCCTTCCAGGGAAAGCAGGAAGAATCTTTTACACAGGGAGAATTTATTAAATAATTTATTGAAGATTCTCTACAATGATCCTCGAAGGATAGCCTGGGGGAACCATACATAAAATGCAAAGGGAATCTATGATCGAACTCCTGGTGGGATCCCGTGTAGGAAGTTTTGGTGAATTCTTTTGCAGTATTTCTTGTGAAATCTCTGGAGGCTTCCTGGTGAAATCTTCGGAAGAATTTTTGGAGGAGTCCCTGGAGGAATTCCTTGATGAATCCTTGAAGAAATTCTGGGTAGAATCTCTGTAAAAGTTGCTCTGCGTATATTTCTGTAGGAATTTTTGAAGGAACTTCTAGAAAAAAACGCGCAGGAATCCCTGAAGCAATCTCTCAAAGAATGTTTAGATTAATCGCTGGAGGATTTTCTGGAGGAATTTCTAGGAAAATCACTATAAAAAACACAGGAATTCCTGGTTTCATTTGTAATGGAATCTCTATAGTAATTTTCTTGCGACCAGTCTCTTTACTAATTTCTAGAGAAATTCTTGATGGATTAGCAGGAAAAGAGTCCGATTATGAATTCCTTAAGTTACGTTGGAGGAATTCTTGTATAAAGCATTGAAGGATTTGTTGGTGAAATTCTTGAAAAAAGCATTAAAAGAATTACTGAAGATAAATGGATAAATTGGACAAACTACTGGAAGAATCTGTAGAAAAATTGTCAGATAAATAAGCCGAAAAAATCCCTGCGACTCCTGGGTAATGCGTGATGGAATCCTAGGAACTAACTTTTAGAGAAATTCCTGAAGGAATCTTTGATGAAATGGTTATAGGAACAACTGGAATTTTTGGAGGCAGCTTCACAAGAAACGCGCATATTATAATTGAGGCAGAATAACTGTTATTTGACCAGATCTGGTCGCATATAAGTCACATGTGCGTTACTCGGGCTTGGAGCAAACTCTGAAGAATTACTGAAGAAATAACTTTAGGATTTTTTTTTGGATTAATCTTTGAATAAACCAGTGGAGGCAATCCTGAAAAATTTGTAGAGGAACTTTTGAAGGAATCTCTTGAAGAATGATTTCCTGAAGATATACCAAAAAGATTTTGCTCGAGGAATTTCTTCTTGAATCTGTGGATAAATTTCTAGAGAAATTATTGATAAAATTCCTGGTAGAATCTCTGGAAGTATTTCTGAAGGAATCCCTTGTATATCCCATGGACCCATAACTGAAATTCCTCCTCGATATCTATTTTTTCCGGCACTACAATTTTGAAAGAGCAGGCTCTTCCTTACTACACTTAAAAATAATAATCACATATCCGCTAGACTTCACGAGATCATTCAAAATATGCGAAGAAATAGTGTTGCTGCAACGAGTTTGGAACGAATTTGAATTTGGAAAAACATTGAATTCGTATACGATAAGCAGTCCGTCTAGTCAGAAAGCAACTTGCGAAGCTGCGGATACTGGAAGGATCGTCCGTTTAAGATCACTTAAAAACCTTCGAAGAGATGAGTCGGCAATTGAAGCTGGCTGAAGCGAAGCTTGAAGAAAAAGATATTGTGTCCCACCTGCTTGCTACTCATCCCGAATCGTTAGATCCGTTAGTTACAACTCTGGAAAATCTGAAGTTGGATGTTATTCGCGAGTGACTTCTTGCCGAAGAGCTCAGAAAAATCGACCGGGAAGCGTTTTCCTATCCAAAAAAGAAGGGGGCGCTGAAGCTATCGCTGCTTCTGGAGGTATGGCGGTGGCTTTCATCACCGGAAGATGCTTCCAAACGCATGTTGAGGGAGTGGTTTCCTTCAAGTTGAACTCCGGGGCCTCAGACCACTTTGTGAATGTAAAGCGCTGTTTCGCCGACCTCCCGAAGCCGAAGCAGTCTGTCATCTTCAACGTGTCGAAGGACGATTAATCGCAGATGTCTTGGCATCGAGGCACGATTAAAGGCATCACCAAGGAAGCTAACTATTTCAGCCTGAAGGATATTCTTTTCATAACTAATCTTCGAGTGAACCTGCTATCTGTAAAGAAGATGGCTAAAGCGGATCTGGGTGTCATATTCACGAAAAAGGAAGCAATCCTGAAGCACGGTGTGACCTGATTGGGAGATGTCCTATGCGGGGAGACTATTCAGTGCTCGATCTCCAGGTTGATGTGGCGGCTAACATGTGTGGAGCTGTGAACGGTAATCTGTTGGGGAGCAAGAATTTTCAGGCACTCATAAGCGTGACATGGTAACAGGTATTCCCAAGGAGCCAGGTGCATTGGATTTTTATGATGTTTGTTTTCTCGGAAGGCAGTGCCTTCACCCTTGCAACGAGCGTATTCCGATATGTGCGGTCCAATCACACCAGCGGCTTTGGATGGTTCTCGGTACTTCGTCACCTGTATTGGTGATTACACGCACTTGGCAGTAGCATATCCCATCAAGAAGAAGTCCGATGTGTTCCAGAAGTTCCGAGTGTACGAGACCATAGTTAGTGCTGCTCAGGGGCATTCCGTTTCGAAGTTGACATCAACAACATCAACGGAATTTCTGAGTTTCCAAGGGGATCTATGTCGAGCCAATCGCAGCTTACATACGTACAACACAGCAAAATGGTGTGTCCAAACGGTTCAATCGTGCGATTGAACGTGGAACGAGCCGGTCAAACGCGATATCAGTCTGTAAGACTCCTGCGGAAATGTAGTATGGCTGTAAAGAATTTGCTTTGGTATCTACGGCAAAGAGAAGCAAACTAGGGGAACTTACGTATTCTCGGCAGCTTAAGCCGATGTCGTGCTTCTTTTGTAATTTTCTCGGACATCAGCAGATAAATTCCGTGTTTGTCTATTTACATTTATGCGCTGCTCAATCCTCTATCGATTCACACCGACAGACTTGTCAAAATGCTTTTGGAATCATTTTTACAACGCTGCGAACATCCCTTGTCAGTGTGACTATTGTCGGCAGCCTCACTCTCTTCGGCAACTTTCCCATAACAATTGCTGGTGAATCTCTTCGGCAGCTCCAAATCAGTCGCATTTTGAGGCGTGCTCATTTGAATTGATGACATCTCCGGCGATATCGTTTGTTTAGTTTTGGAAATCTCGCCAGCGCACAGTGGCCCAAGGCTGGCCAAAAGTCAAAAAAATGAAGTTTGCAAATTCCTTCTCGAATATTTTTTCTTGATTTCTTCAGTATTGAATAACAATTCTCCAAAGTTTCAGATCGATTGGTGTATATTTCGATTTTTCACAGTATGTGACCTGGAGAGATCTCAGCTGAAATTGACCCTTTTGAATTTTTCAAATTTCGTAAAGTTTGTTCTATAGAAATTGCAGTTTCTGTACTAAATCATGACCAAATCTTTCTCAACTGGTCTCATTCGAAAGAATATACCTTAGGCTTTGTTTTGAAGATATTTTGAACCATATTTGACATGTTTACCATTCGAGAATGTCAAGAAGTGTATAACATAGAGCTCCTTCAAAAATAAGTATTTTTTTCACAGGTAGTTCAAGATATTTGGGAAACGCTCTAAAATGATCATTTACCCCTCAATGTGTGGCAAATATTCCATAGTATTCGATGTACAATGGCTTCACTTGCGCTTTTTTGCGCCAAAATAAGAAAAAATATTTTTTAGTTACACTACGAATCAGCCCATCAGACCATCGTACTTGTTATAAATATCGCAGTTTTTTTTTCCATTATATGCTCCCCAATAGATTTAAAAAGCACCTCGAGCTTGCCCACGATATTGAACTTCAAATGGGCATCGAAATATTGACGTACCATTCAATTTTGATCTGGATACGGATTTCATTTATTGAATTAAAAAAATGTGCTTTTTTAATCTAATTCTGTCAAATGTACCGGAAATATCGATTTTCTATTTCAGCGACTATTTCTTCCAAATTACCTCTAAAAATCATGTTTTGTCAAATAATTAGCAATTTTGAACGTTTTTAGTGAGAATTGTACTTTTGGCCAGCATTTGTATGGAATGCGGCCACTGTGCAGCGGGAAGTGGGCAGAAAGAATCATCTGAATGTTTCCACTGATGTGTTTTAATAGAAAAATACTATGTATTTGGGTGATATTTGCTGATCGGCTACGAACCGAACGCTTACCGCCTGTGGGACAAAGAGAAAAACAGATTATTTCTGGCCAGAGATGTCATGTTTGATTAGAGAAATTTTCGTTTGCCACTGAGATGAGTGATCAAACTCCTTTAGTTGAGGCTCCGTACGAATTCCGACGACGGTGTTGATGCAACCAGAGCGCTTCTTCACAACTAGACTTTGGTTTAAACTTCGAAATGGAAAAACAGAGGCATAGCGAACGGGGACGCAGACTCCCCGGTAAGTTAAACGATTTTCTGGTTTGAAAATTTTCACTGCAGCGCAGAACCATTCTACAGATGAAGACCGAAGCGTTCCTGATGTGCCATTTTCCGGTTTCGTGAGGCGAGATGACGCTGAGCGTTTGATCTTAGATTTACCTGAGGCGTACAATTAGATCGCTAGACGAGTCGACGAAGCCCTTTGGCAACAAGCGGTTGATGAGAAGCTGCTGGACAACAATGATTAACGATCGGTAAGGTGTCCTGCTAATGTGGTTCTATTCAAATCGAAATGGGTCTTCCGAATCAATCCGGACGAACGACCCGGTTCGTTACAAGGCGCGCTTGAAAGCGAAGTCGACTACAACCAGCGCTGGCATCAACTCGCACAATGCGCGTAAAGAGCAGAATTCAACAACTGCACAAAGAGGAGACAGACGCGCGCAAAGTGTAACAACACGATCACAATGAGGGCACGCAGTAGGAAAGAGAGTGTAAGCGATTACGCAAAGAGTGATGCTGACGGAGTGTGTTGGCAAAACGTGCTCAAAGTGTACACAATTTAGCTCTTTTTACCTTAAACATGGGTATTTTAAAAACAAGACCAACGAATAGATGACGGATATCGATATCCGAAGTTGTTTTGGAATTCAAGATGACGACTTATGGCTTGTGTAAATCACTTCAAACCCATACAATATGGGTATTGTTTGGCACGGGGCCGACGAGTAGATGACGGAAATCGATGTCCGACACTTTTATGGAATCCAAGATGGCGACTTCCGGTTTGTGAAAAGCGCTTCAAACCCATGCAATATGGGTATTTTCGGAACGGGGCCGACGAGTAGATAACAGAAATCGATGTCCGATGTCGTTTTGGAATCCAAGATGGCGACTTCGCAAAACGGAAGGGTTTGAAGGGAGTTTTGCAAATCGGAAGTCGCCATCTTGGATTCAAAAATGGTGTCAGACATCGATTTCCGTCATCTACTCGTAGGTCCCGTTCCAAAAATACCCATATTGCATGGGTTTGAAGGAATTTTCGCAAACCGGAAGTCGCCATCTTGGATTCCAAAACGACATCGGACATCGATTTCCGTTACCTACTCGTCGGTCCCGTTCCAACAATTCTCCCATATATTCCAATAGAAGCTCCAATAGAAGCATTCAGTAGGTGGTACTCAATGAGCCACACAAAGAGTGTGTGTTCACCATTTTCCATCAACACATTGTGTCGAACGATGAGAGCAGCAACACAAAGAGGCCTCAAAGAGGTAAAAACCAGTGAGAAAGTGCTGCTGTCGCACTGCACTCAAATTCATGATCAACACAAAGTGCGCGTTCTTTGTGTTTTTCTGAGGAGATGCAAGCCCTGACTACTAAGGGTATGCGATATGAGTATTTTCAATGGCGATACGAAACGAAACGATATACGGAATTTTCAAAACTGTTCGTAGCGAAACGACACGAATAGTTGCAATATTCCTTAAGAACCGATACGAAATTCAAATCTTCACGAAATATTTCAAAACGAAACGAAATTTTTCTGAATATTCCTCAAAACATTTGTGTAGTGATAATTTTGATATACAAACACGTAGTGTTATTAGGATAGGAGGGTCTTTTTATAACCCATCAGACTTAACATAAATTTAATTATATAACGTGCATCTTTCTACTAAACTGCAGTCGATTTGGGTGACAAATATGTGCCATGACAAAGAGAACTAAACTGTCGAAAATTAACATGTTCCCCTATCTGGAATAAACTTTTCGTTTTTTCTCTAAATTACCGTGTACGCACCATACGTTGCGACTCTGGGACGTAATCTTGCGCACTTTTGTAAAATATTTTAAAAATTGTGATTGTTTTCAATTCTATTTTTATGAAATTGAAAAAGTCCAACAGAGAAAATATAGTTTTTACTGCTTCAGCCAAACGCGCATTGTTTATCGCTGAGTAAAATTAGTTGCTGAAACGGTATTCAGCCAAACCATGCTGAAGGTGACTGTTTTGAATCCCGGTCTGGTATGGGATCTTTTCGCGTTGGAAACTTTTATGACATTCAAGGACATACCTACATTTCTTATGTCTTGTTTGAAGAAAGCCCGTTAACAATTTTTGTTACAACTAAGGAGTGGATCGAAAAGTAGTCTCAAACCTTTCAAACAATCTCAATGTTAAGCCCACAAGCGATTTAGTTTTTGGACATGCCTTACAATGTAATTAAAAACCAAGTAGTTGTGATGTTATACCACTAACTTCCATTAAGCATGAAATAATATACCGAAAAACTAAACGTTAAATATATTTTGCAATTGAATTATTTGGACAAATGGATGTTAAATATGCAAAAAAGTTACACGTCTTCTCCATGAGAATCGAACTCACGAATCCCTGTCCATTAGATAGGGCGCGTTACCCCTACACCACGAGAGGACTCATGGACGCAGAAGTTTCGGAAGAATTAGATGCCCATCCATGAGTCCTCTCGTGGTGTAGAGGTAACATGCCCTATCTAGTGAACAGGGAGTCGTTGGTTCGATTCTCACCGAGAAGACGTATCACTTTCTCGAAAATTTCACATTTATTTATTAATTTTATCCAATGGCAAAATATACGTAATGTTTAGTTTTTCGGTAGTTGATAAACTTCCACTCGGCTGGTTACATGTACTACATAGGAGTAGAAGCATGTGCTATGCCGTTTTTGTTCGAAACATAACTCGGAATTTCGCGAAATTCCGTTTTATTCCGTTTGTTTTCAAATTTACGCGGATATATTTTTACAACTTGACGAAACGAAACGATTTGTTCATCGCTGATGATCGGTTGTATCTGGTGAAAGAGATCAAGCGTGCTCTTTCCAAGAAGCTCCAGATGTACGAATCCAGAAGATCCAGATATACGTACCTGACTCAAGAAGCTGCTGTGGACCGTTGGTGACGAAATTTGGAAGGCAAGCCAGCAACCTCGTCAAAGGAGAAAGGCTGTTTTCTGCCCGCACAAGTTGCAAATCCTGTGTCGCATCCGTACTGCCAGTTTCTAGACAGCCTCATTGACCGACCCGACATATGGACATAAGAACATATGCTACGCGGTTGAATACCTGGGACGATTACAAGTTCAACCTGTTGAATCCCACTTATAAGCGCTGAAGAGAGTGGTCCGTTGCGAGAAGGGTACAAAGAAGCTAAAACTCTAATATAAGCTGAACGACGACGCTGAGGCAGTGGTTGGGAATCAAGATCCGGCCAGAACAGCGTGGGACCACGGTGAGAGCAAAGGAAGGGCAGCAAGCGCTTCTGCAAGCATTCCTCTCGATAAATCTGCCCGCTTATGGTGCCGGTTGTAACGAACGGCTTGATGTACCGTCCGCACTCACAGATCACCTGCCAGAACAGGTACTTCTTTGGAATTTGATGTATGTTTCGTCATCTATGACGAGCGTACGCAATTTGGCCACCGTGTTTTGCTTGTCAGTCCGGTTTGGCGCCTTCCTAACTCTAAAAACACGATGCCCAGTCCGCTTCATGGTCTGCTGGACGAACCACTTTGACGAATTGACCTTTTTGGTCACGTCTCGGGTGGAAAGGTTCGGATTATTA
The DNA here is from genome assembly GCF_002204515.2 of Aedes aegypti. Taxonomy (NCBI): domain Eukaryota; kingdom Metazoa; phylum Arthropoda; class Insecta; order Diptera; family Culicidae; genus Aedes; species Aedes aegypti. The sequence goes on from NC_035107.1 coordinate 120,694,969, forward strand.
TTCAAGTACTGCCTTATCTTTCGCGTCTTCTCTGGGTATTCTCTTTTCGGTTTTCGGCCGCTTCCAGCCGCTCGATGGTCTTCGTCTCCTGGAACATCTTCACAACGCGGGACACGGTGGAATAGTGAATTCCTACCCAAGTAACATTGATAGCGGAATAACAGCTTATACAGCTAGAATGCGATTTATACAGCCTCTTTTATGCTTTTATGGCTACCCAGGTAACATTGGTAGCCGAATAACAGTTACTTCTGTTATTCGGCAACCAATGTTACCTGGCTAGCCTTTTGCCGATTCATCTGTGCGACTGGACCAGGAGTATCGATCGCCACGTCCAAGATTTGCTGGCGTAGCTCTTCTTGTTTCGAATGCATCTTGAAGAATACTAGACAGATCGCGATCAAATTTTGCACACATAAACATAACACTCTAAACGAGTACTACCCGAAATTTAATCAATTACCCACGCGATAAAAAGTTACTTCAAAAACAAAGTATCGCATTTCTTTCCGAGTCCAATCTTTAATACTGAAAACCATTTTCTGCTTGATCATGTGGCACAAGGGCGACTTCAAATCGAAATAACCGGTACCACAAACCATATACCGGATCATGGTCCTGGAACCTGGACGTTTTCGTGACCTGAGGACCCTCCAAGGACTCACTGATTCAGAGGAGATGTTGGAGTAAATCGGTAACGCAGTGTGCTGTTGACCTCCTTGGAGACCCTGCAGCTGAGATGTCTGCGGGGAAGTATTGTAAGATAGCTTGGTCAAGGCTGGCGGCGGGTGGGTATTGATTGATCGGAGGACGAGCACAGAAAAGCTGGAGGGACTCGAAAGTCAGGAAAGGTTAGAGGATCGTGCTATAGACCAAGATTTGGATGGTACAGCTAACCAGGACAGGCTAGAGGCTAGAAGGAGGTCGGCAGCCAAGAGGAGATCGGTTCAGAGGTTTCTGTGATGAGGAGTACACTCAGGCAAATGGACTATCGAAATGCATAGGAACCACTTATGAAAATTCGCCACAATAAATCGGGTTGAAATTCAAAGCTTTGCCTTATGAAACCAAATTTTTAAAACAAAAAAAAAGTTTTCGTGGCAACCTGGAATCGAACCAAGGATCTTGCGATCGATAGGCCGTGCGTACACCACACACCTATCGATGACTTGATGTTAGTTGATGCTAAAACGATACATAAAGCGTTTGTTTTGCAATAACCGATCCTCCTTCCTTAAGGAAAAATGTATGCATTTCGATAGTCTAGTTCACAGCGTGTAGTGTTGCAGAGCATGTACATCACGCACTCTGCAGTGGAGTTGTCTGTGAGATAGACTGATTGTTTTTGTAGTTTTTTTTCTAACAATTTGAAACAATTTGTATAGTAGATGTTGAAAGCGTAAACGTTGTGAGAATCTGACAGAGCATTGCGTTCTAGTTTGAAGGAACAGTTCAGAAACCATGAGGGTCATATTTTGTCCAATAGAAATCCACGAAATTTGTGAATAGTCCGCAATCAGAATCACACCAAACTAGTTTCCGTCTTCTTTAAAACTCGAAAAAAGTAGTTAGTTGAATGAATCGGGATTTTCCTCTTCTATCATTAGAAAAAAAAAACACGCGAAACTATAGAAGAGAAATTATTTAATTTTGCGGCAGCCACCGGAACCGTTTGCCATATTGATTAACGGAGAATTTCAGTCCGCAATGTGAACTCATGAATCATTTGTGATCGTGGCCGAGTACATCGCTCGTGTGCTGCATTTAAAACCTGTCATAAGAAAATCGGAAATCACCTTCTTTGTTATCTGCAGGGCGGCGATGCATTCGTTTGTGGAAATTTATGCATCTCCTTTCGTTCTGCAAAACGACTGAGGAAAAAAGAACGGGGAGAAAACACATCTCCGTCCCCATCAAAGTGGAAACATTAGCGAAGAGGCGGGGCTTGGGCGTCAAACACAAATGCGAGCAAGTGTGACATTTATTTATGTAAACAAATCGCAAAAGTGTCACACATTTTGGAAAGTTGTGCCTTTGTTTGCTGCACGGCTAAAAGCAGTGCGACGTCAGGAACTTTGCCGTTTGAACTCGCTTTTTTTTCTCGGAAACGTTTGCATTGGGAGAGAATAAAGCTGCCTGGAATAAGACTGACGCCGCCCGGAAGACCGCAGCTTCTCGTTGATAAGATTGAAGGTTAGTAGCTTTCCGTAAACAGGGAAGGTTCGTGGGAAAGAATCCGTATGATGGAGCGTATTTGACAGCGATGTGGATAAAAGCCAAAAAGCAACCTCCATTTCTCGATAAACAGCGGGTGGAAACGCACGGAAGAACAAAAGCTATGTTCAGTGCAATTTATATTGAAATCAATCAGTTTGGAAACAGTCCTGGAACATATTACGCGGTGTGTGTATAAACTCTTGAGACAAACTTTGTATCACTTCGTGTTATGCGAAGTTTTTCTGTATCTTTCTCTTTTAGCGAGAGCACGATGTTCTTGATGCGGTCATTTGCTTATTCAAACAGAGATTAGTGGTTCCGTAAAAGGTTCATGGGTTCAATCCAAGACTCGTCTCTTTTATCATACATTGTACATGTATGTCTATCTTTGATTTCTACGTTCATAGCAATCGCTAGAACTCGGCTTCTCTGATACATTGGACACACATTACCCCGGTATCTATGCAATCCATGTGACCTCGCTCAGATATTTAACAGCAGGTGAAATAATGTAGCATCAATTCTTTTACACCATTTCCATTCAGATTCTACATCCTATAGTGACAGAAAGGAAATTTTTGATGGGATTCTAAGTTTAAATTCCAATGAACTCCATGAAGAAACCCTGAAATACAAATTACGCGTACTGATAAACCAAATATGTATCTCTACTTCCTTCGGACATTCAGCTGAATAGTTACCGTTGTTATTGACTAAGTACCACTTCGTAGAAATGTGGCTTCAATTCGTTCAAAATCATGCCTAGGATATGCAGTGATGCCGGAACTTCATCGTCGTCGACCGGGGAAAAAGAAAAAGGACAGGTAGATCTTTACAATGTTCAGTTCGACCGGCAGGTTGCAACCTTTGGTTGACTGCTGACTCCAAAAATAATGGTTCACAGTAGTCGACCTCACTTCTTCCTCAGGATCTACACCATGACCTTGCGGACGACGCGGTTGACCAAGAGGAGGATGATAAAGTTGACCAGGACAAACTCAAGACTCGGAAGAATTTATCAGCTAGAAGGATCTCGGTGCCAGAAGAAGTTCAGAAGACAGGAAGCGCTAGATGGCAGATGTGCGGTTCGGACGTTGTGTGATGAGGAGAAGTGTTGGAGAGCAAGGACATCACACATTCTGTAGTGGAGATGTTTGGGAATTGTAGATGTACCGCTTCGATCGAAATAGATTGTAAATTTGAATCTCCAGACATTGAATAAAAGAGAGGTGCTGACGTGGTCGCGCAGCTCTGACTTTGAAACTAATAGCCTCCCTGTTTCGTAGTTATTTTCAACAGACAGAAGCAGGGTACAGTTCTGAGTAAGTATATCGTTCGAAGAATTCTAGAAAAACGTCGTAGAGTAGAGTGGATTCCAGTCGATCATCTGCGGTAGAAACATAGCAGAATCGTGGGGAATGCAGTTAGCTGAGAGGTGTACTGGTAGGGTAAATCTGTAGCAAATCTTCGAGGGATCTGGCCTTCGAGTTGGATGAAGATTGCAACGTTCACGAACAGAAGCACAAAGAGAAGAACGCGGTGCAGATCAAGAGTCGAAAACGTGCATGCTAGAGTGCCAATTAAAGTCCGTGGAGCCTACAGAGTGGTAATGGCTAAGACAAAAGGTGCCAAAGGTTGCCCTAAAAACGGCAGTCAATGTGAATCCGGACATGTTCAGAACGCTGAATAGATCAAGGAATCTTCCCGGCTGTATAGAGGCGACAGAAATGGGTGCCACGACCAAAGGCGGGAAAACCACCAGGTGACCTGTCAGCGTATGGACATATCTGTCTACTAGATATGACGGGTAAGTTGTTGGGTAGGTTGATGCTCAACAGGGTAGTACCATATACGGAAGGTGCGGACGGCATGTCTTAGAACCAGTTTGGATTCAGGAAAGACAAATCAACTCTGGAAGGTATCAAGTCGGTCGTCCACACAGCTGAGGTGGCAATCGAGCAAAAAAGGAGCGGCATCCGTTACTGCGTGGATGTGTAGAATGCGTTCAACAGCGCAAGCTAAGAGGTGATTAACCATCTCAATGTACAAGTGGAGTTGTGTAAGCTTCTAGGAAGCTATTTTGATGGTAGGATTATACTGTATGACACAGATGAGGGGCAGAAAAGCGTTCGAATTACCGTGAGAGTACTTTAAGATTCAATCCTAGGCACTATGTTATGGAATGCTATATGATGTACGATGACGTTCTGAGGCATCCCCTTCCGACGGATGTTAAGGTTGTTGGATTCGCCGACGACATCACCCTAGTTATCTAAAGCAAATCTATGGAGGAAAGTTGAGTTGACAGCAACGCACTCCTTAGCGGTCTATGAAACTTGGACTGGCGCCTGGCAGGCGTGGCGCTAACCAAACTGAGATATGGAGGACCAATCTGGTCAAAAGTGCTTAGAACGATCAGAAACCTGAAACGGTTGGAAAGGAGGTATACGAACATGTGCTTAAGTGCAAGTGCAATTGCATACCGAATGGTTTCAAAAGAGGCGGAGTGCATCGTAGCCGGGATGACGCCCATCGGGCTTATCATCAAGGAAGATGTTCAATGCTTCAACCAAAAAGGTACCAGAAGGCTCCACAAAGCGTGTAAAGAGGCAACGCTTAGAGGATGGCAGCAGGAATGGGATAACTCCACTAAAGGTAAAAGGACCTATCCGTTAATACCTAATATGTCAGATTGGTTAAGTGAACCTGACGCAATTTCTGTCAGGACATGATCACTATAGTCAGTACCTGCATAGGTACAGTGGAGCATATCTTGTTCGATTGCCCCCGTTAGGGGGTCTGTTTACAGATTTCCCCCTTGTAAAAAAATAACCGTCTAGAATGAAATACATTTTTATTGGCCCGATTCACCACCTAGAGTAGTTTACAAGCAGTTCAATTTGATAGCTATCAAATATTTATAACTGATTGTCGATTCAAAACCATGTATAATATGGATCGCGTATAGGGAACAAATTACGCATGTTGAATTAATTTTCCTTACAACCTAAAGGAAAACAGGAAGGCTTTACTGAAAGCTTGATCTTGAAGTGGTTGGCTCTTGAGAGGTTTTGTTTCTGACACTCGCTCCTTGAACTTGTTATTTTGCATCCCCATTGTCACATGCTCGTTACAGTGCTTATCTTATCATGACAACTGTCATCATTTCAGGCTCTTATTCACGGCTCAGCTAATAGCTGTCAATTCGGATGCAAGAGCGTTGTGCATCATATGCAAGTGTGGAATGCATCTGAAGAGCTCTACTCATTTACGCTGTTTTACACCAGGCAAACCTCGTGCAACAGCATCCACTGCAGCCTTCTCCCTTTCCCTCTTCTCAGGGAAAAGTTCATAATGCGTAATTGTATTATTAGATTGAGATGTGTCCAACGAAGGAGAAACAAATTGCTCACTCAGCTATGCAGGACGGACGGTCGGTCGACGATACATAGTGGGCGAAACATGAAAATAGATGGTCAAAACAAGCCTATGAGTGTCTCCGGGACATTTTCTGAAATAGCATCCGGAGTGATTATAAATAATAATATTCAGGTCAGATTGAAAATGAAACTCGAGCAGGAAAAAAAAGAACTAGGTTTCCCATAGTAATTCCAATTCGAACTTTGAAAGCGTTGTGCCATCTTATTTTTCATTCAAATGAGCTCAAATTTTAGGAGGACATTTAGAACTTGATCTAGAATAGAAAGAGCGGTGTGGAGCGAAAACCGACTCATCGCGTCTTGTATTGGAGTAAATCGAAGAGATTTTGGCCGTCGCCTGTTTAGTCTTGTCCCACTGTGCGATGGTCAGTGTGCTCGCACAACTACTGACCGCTCGTTTCGGTGACGACACCGTTGGATGGACTGGCTAGTTACACGTGTATGTCAGCTAAAAACCAAATCTTGGCGATGGCGCTGCCGATGGGGACGAATGGTTCCCGGAAGGAAAGACAACGCCACAACGCGTTGGGAAGGGGCGCAGAACTTTTGCACACTCTTTATGCCCTCAATTTAATTTCGACTTCCTCCATCACCGTCAAACGGCAGGAGGTTGGATTTTTGGAGTGAGCGAGTGCGGTTTGGAATAGAGAAGAACATCTCGGAAATGTGACAGCTTTTGGCTCCAGCCGGCGAACGGTTGCCACGGTGTTCCATAGATCGTTATTATCAAAACAAATATTTATCTAAACTCACTAGTCGATTTTTTATATCTACATTGCATATATGGACAAAATGTAGATCATTTTCCATTACAACAACGTGATCCACTCAACCAGTCCCCGACTATGGATTTAGCCCACTCCGAAGCTGGCTGGGCAGATGAAGTGGTCGGTCCTGCGATTCCGGTGGAGGTAAACTTCCGGTTAACAGGCGCCCCTACGACCATTTTGCCGTTGCTGTTTCGCGAATTACTCAGCTAGACCCCGGCAGTGAACTCAGCCTACTTCGACTCGACTTTGGTCGGTCAAGTGCCAGGGTCGGTTCTTCAATTCCGGTTGGAGTATGACTTCCGGTTTGCAGGCGCCCCGACGGCTTATTACCGATACTACGCTATGCCCGCTCTACTCGGTCTAGTCCTCGACAGAGTATCTAGCATACTCCGATCACGGCACGGAGCACTCTCTGGTGTTCACGCCATCTCCTTTGCAGCAACGACATAATCTGCATTATTCCCGTATTCCAAGTGCTTTCATGCTGGCATATGTTCTGCAAGATGTTGTCTGGATTAAGGACACTTGCGGTTTCTGACATCATCTCGCTTCGTATATCCCTGAATCGAGGGCAATCGAATATAACATGCTCAGGGGTCTTCTAATATTTGAACTGGCCGGACATTGTGGAGACTCTGCGTGTCCGAATCTGTGCAGATATTTCCAGAAGCATCCTTGGTCTGACAAAAACTGGGCCAGGAAGAAGTTAACTTCTCCATGTTTCCTCGTCGTCCACACCGACACATTAGGAATCAGCCTGTTGGTCCTCCTTCCTTTCTCCGAGTTAATCCACTCATGCTACCACTTGGCCATTGTATCCAATCTGATGGTATTCCTCACATTCCTAGTGTCGCTTTGCAATGTCCTCAGCCAGAGTAATGCAGATGGGGATCATTTCAGCGATAACGCACACTACCTCCGACGATATAGTGCAGTAGGCACTCGCCACGTATAGCCATGAGCCGAAACGTACCTGCCAGCTTCTCTCGATTGCGTTTGGTTGTCAACGCTGTAGCCCAAGCCGGGACTCCGTATGTCACTATGGACGATGATTAGCTGCTTTCGCTGTTTTTTTCGCAGGCATAGTTCACGTAACTGTTGAAGTTTAGCATGCCGTCGGCCATTATTCCAAGGTGCTTTGGAGAGCGCTTCGATGAGATTGCGTACCCCCCGACGTTGATCTCGAACTGCTGACCCCCTTGCTGACCTGCAGCTTGACTCCAGTCATCCACGATTCAATGGTGTCTAGCGATTCCGCTGTCATCATCTCCATCTTCTCCGCAGTCTCGCCAATTATCACAAGAACAACGTAATCAGCGAACCCGACGATCTCGACTCCATTCGGCTGTGCCAAGATTAGCACTTCATCGTACATCATATTCCACAGTGTTGAACCAAGTATGGATCCGTGTGGAATTCCCGCCGTTACTTCAATTGACATTCGTCCCTGGTTTGTGTCGTCAACCAGTACCCGGTTCTGGAAGTAGCATTGCAAAACCTTACACAGATATTCGGGGACCCGCATTCTGTATAGCACTGCGGCGATAGCCTTCCAACTGGCACTGTTGAACGCGTTCTTAACGTCTATCGTCACCACTGCGTAGTATCGATTGCATCTCCTCTTCTGCTTGGATGCTTTCTCCGCGTATGCGATGACTGCCCGAATAGCATCCACCGTCGAAGTCTTTTGACGGAATCCGAACTGTTTTTTCGAGAATCCGTTCTCGCCTTTCGTGTAGATCGTCAGTCTGCCGAGGATAATCTTCTCCAGAAGTTTGCCAAGAGTATCCAGCAAGCATATTGGTCTATATGAAGCAGGATATCCAGCAGGAACACCAGCTTCTGCACCTTCCATCTGTCTGGGAAGCAGCCTTCCACTAAACACTACTACAACGATGTCCTAAATGTATCTTGGAATGCCAACTTGCCATAGCGCTACGTTGGGGATACCATCTTGACCGGGAGCTTTGTTCAGCTTCAACCCTTTCGCAATCGTTATCAGCTCGGCGTTATAAACATTGATACCGGCATTTACTTCGTCTACGTCAGCTTAAGGTGTGGGTGGCCACGCAGTGGGAGCATGCGTAGGAAATAGACCATCCACTATCAACTTCAGTTTGTCGGGACACATTTCAGCTTGTGTTACTGGGTCCTTAATCTTCGCCATCACTTCTCTACAGGCGTTGCCCCAGGGATTTGCGTCAGCTTCCTCCTCGTGGTAGCAATTCGATTTACTCGTCGCTATCTCCCATTTGAACTCTGACCAGCCGCTAGGTCACCTTATGCTCTTCGATGCTTTCTTCTGATACACGCTTAGCCTGCTCAACGCAGCGCATGTGTTAAAACTACACAGAATGAGGCAACCAATGCAGGAATCTCTGGCTGAGTGAAAATTCTGTGTAAGTCGCACTCATGCTATGTGTAACCGATGTGTTGGCCATTGGCTGTGCGGGGATCGATGGAAATGGAACTGTCAGTCATCTCCCGCGCGGCAGCAAACAGTAGGCCGTTGGTAAGATGGGGAGTTTTTTGTGATTTTTCCAGACGAAAAGCCGGAAGATGGTCGCAAATGTGGAAGTTTTTTCCCTATTTTCATCCGCTTCGGCTATTCGAATGAAAAAATCTCTGAAAACTTGAAAATTTGAATGTTTTTTTTAATGTTTTCAGAAGCAAAACAAAAATGGAAGCGAATTCCGCATTCCAAGCGTTCCTCCTCTGTGCGCATTTCACTCATTCGGCTGAGTTCCTCCTCTGTGCGCATTTCACTCATTCGGTTTGTTTACCACCGTTTGCACAAAACTGTGTACAGCCCCCTTTGCACAGAATCTGTGCTGCATGAAGAGAGGCTGATTTTGTGTACTCGGCACTCATTTCTGAGCGTGACAAGTTTAGCGTGTAGGCCTAGACTGTTCTCATTCCCACTAGTTTCCCTCTAGCTCTTCCTATGTGTGCGGATCAACTTCTCCTGCGGCGCGCACTCGATGCGCGAGATCTTCTGCTGCTCTTCTCTTTACGCTTCGAACTCCGACATTCGCTCCGGGGAGCTCACACCATCACCTCTCACTCTCGGGTGAGTTCTATGCTAGAGCCGTCGAATTATGGGCTATGACGGACTAGCAAAATAAGAATGTTGTGCCTCTATTGGGTCACATGGCCATGGACGACACTAACAAACATGCATGCAGAGAGTACTCACTGTTACCTACACGCTAAACTTGTCACGCTCAGAAATGAGTGCCGAGTACACACACGCTAAACATGTCACGCTCAGAAATGAGTGCCGAGTACACAAAATCAGCCTCTCTTCATGCAGCACAGATTCTGTGCAAAGGGGGCTGTACACAGTTTTGAGCAAACGGTGGTAAACAAACCGAATGAGTGAAATGCGCACAGAGGAGGAACGCTTGGAATGCGGAATTCGCTCCCATTTTTGTTTTGCTTCTGAAAACATTAAAAAAAAACACTCAAATTTCCAAGTTTTCAGAGATTTTTTCATTCGAATAGCCGATGCGGAAGCAAATGGGGAAAAAACTTCCACATTTGCGACCATCTTCCGGCTTTTCGCCTGAAAAAATCACAGAAAACTCCCCATCTTACCAACGGCCAACTGTTTGCTGCCGCGCGGGAGAGATTGACAGTTCCATTTCCATCGATCCCCGCACAGCCGAAGGCCAACACATCGGCTACACACAGCATGAGTGAGACTTACACAGAATTTTCACTCAGCCTGAGAGTCCTGCATTGGTTGCCTCATTCTGTGTAGTTTTTACACATGCGCTGCGTTGAGCAGGCTTAGCGTGCAAAATCAGCCTCTCTTCATGCAGCACAGATTCTGTGCAAAGGGGGCTGTACACAGTTTTGTGCAAACGGTGGTAAACAAACCTAATGAGTGAAATGCGCACAGAGGAGGAACGCTTGGAATGCGGAATTCGCTTCCATTTTTGTTTTGCTTCTGAAAACATTAAAAAAAACATTCAAATTTTCAAGTTTTCAGAGATTTTTTCATTCGAATAGCCGAAGCGGATGCAAATGGGGAAAAAAACTTCCACATTTGCAACCATCTTCCGGCTTTTCGTCTGGAAAAATCACAGAAAATTCCCCATCTTACCAACGGCCTACTGTTTGCTGCCGCGCGGGAGATGACTGACAGTTCCATTTCCATCGATCCCCGCACAGCCAATGGCCAACACATCGGTTACACATAGCATGAGTGCGACTTACACAGAATTTTCACTCAGCCAGAGATTCCTGCATTGGTTGCCTCATTCTGTGTAGTTTTAACACATGCGCTGCGTTGAGCAGGCTAAGCGTGTAGATCGACGGATCTTTTTTGAGCTCAAAGAGCATATCTCCTTTCTAGGTGCGCCTTGTTCTCACCGCGTTTTCACCCAGCTCCTTGAGCCTTGGATCCTCCCTCACTCTCCTGAGAATCTCCCACCTATGTTCTTTCCATCTTCCGCGTAGGTTATCTTGTCAATGACAAGACCATCGCCCTTGAACCTCTCACGAGGTGACCGTCGTTTTTCTTTCGTCTTCGGTTCCTATTTTTCTATTACTCTCCTTTCGTTCTGCATTTGCTTTTTCTGCCGGGCAGTGCGTCGAGAAAGTCCGAGAAGTCGTCAGTGTTTTCCCTCTCGGGTGACGCGTTCTTTTCTGCCGGGCAGTGCGTTGAGAAAGCCCGAGAAGTCGTCAGTGTTTTCCCTCTCGGGTGACGCGTTCTTTTCTGCCGGGCAGTGCGTTGAGAAAGCCCGAGAAATCGTCATTATTTTTCCCTCTCGGGTGACGCGTTCTTTTCTGCCGGGCAGTGCGTCGAGAAAGTCCGAGAAGTCGTCAGTTTCTTCCCTCTCGGGTGACGCGTTCTTTTCTGCCGGGCAGTGCGTCGAGAAAGTCTGAGAAGTCGTCAGTTTTTTTTCCTCTCAGGTGACGCGTTCTTTTCTGAGTGCTTTTATATGGCCGAGCACACGAGTGAAGCTGAAAGTGGATTGTGGCTGCTCAATCAAGGATGAAGGATCAATCGGTGAGCTCGTTTCATGCTTTTTTTTTTTATTCAAGTCTATAAAATATGTATGACCGCACATTTAATCGTTACATATATATGATTTTTCAACAAACTATGAATGGTTCGTCACTGTAAGTGTCGGCATAAACTCTTATTCATAACTTTATTGTTTTATATTTTTTTGTATTAAATCACTTACCTTTATTTTTATACATAAAAAATGCTTTCAATGGTTTGGCCTGTGCTAGAAGTGTAGACTTGCAAAACGTTCATTTTATTCAAAAAACTTTGAATGGTTCGCCACTGTAAGTGTCGGCATAAGAATATTATGTGATGGTCTAGCCAATCGATTTTTTTTTCAATTTGAGTAAAATATCCTGTAGGAATGTTGCTTTTAGCTATTTGTTCAACAAACTTTGAATGGTTCGTCACTTCAAGTAACGGCATTATTTTCTCATACTTGAAAATTTTTCATGTCAATCGAAAATTTTATATTTCTAAGTATGTTTATATCTCACAAATAATCGTTATCATGGTCTAATCGCTTATCAAAGTGAATCCTGTGACCCAACGATCCTCCCCATTAACAAACATCCCTCCCAGTAACCTTTGCGGAGATGCAGAGGCAAACACGGTCTCCAAATAGCAAAGGTTACACACTAACATTCCTTCCCCCAATCCCACCTGACTGCAAGGACGTGGCCGGTGCCGTTATTGACCCTGTATAAATAGAGGCACTGAATTATGCACGCTGAAGAAGATTATGGCCAATCCCAGCCGAACTTCTAGTTGATTCTTTGTGCATTTTCACTGACTTCGGTCAACCACGGAATAGCATCCATTGATATGTGTAGTCAGTCTAAGCTAAGCTAAGCTAAGCTACTCTCCTTTCGTTCTGCATTCATCTCCTTTTGGCCTTTCACGGTGCGCCATTCACTGCCGTTATTCTGCTCGCTGACGCACTCATTGCCGCTTCTCTGCTTTTTGGGATCTTCCTGTTCTCCTGGTGTATCTCTCGTTCTTTCTCCGAGCGAGTGGTTGGATCGCTCCTAGGCATCTCCGGTGAGCGGGCTGTTGCATTCACCGGGATAAATTCCATTTTGGCTTTTCCGCTTTCTTCTGTCCGCGTTCTGCGGCTGTAACGGCGGACTTTAAGTTCGTGACCAGCTGCTTGATCTTGAGGTGGACATTGTTTTCAGTCTTGAATCCATAGAGTTCGTTGACCTTCCTCTTTACTTCCGAAAATTCCGACTTCTTATGCTGCCGATCGTCTTGAACAGTGTCACTCCCCGACTTACGTGTGAGCACTTGACTCAGGAAGCCTGCATCCCGCTGGTTTCCCGGTGGCTCACTCGGTGTGCTGCATCTGCTATTGCTAGTTGCTACCGTCTGTGGATCTCTGCATCTTTCCGCTCCTTGCGAATACTATCGCGTCTTCGTTTCCTCCATTAGATTATCCATCCAAAATTAATATTTGCTCCATACGATTTGGTCCCCCTTTGGGCCGCTATTTCCACTCGTTGTATATAGTCGCCTCACGTGATCCCATGGTTGTCTATGCAAGCAGAGAGGCTATGCTAGGGTTGACACAATCCATCATGGGGTTATGTTCAGTGCTGGATCGGCGTGAGTCAGGAATTGTACATCTGAGCCTACTACTCACCGAGAGTGCTGACGAGTTTCGAACGTATACGATGGCCAGCCAAGATTATATCAGGACGGAGGCAGTCTCCTCATAGTCCTATCCGCCATTTTAAGCTGATGTCACCCTTCCTTACTCAGAGAACAGTAGAGTACGCTGCCAGCCCACGACTGTTAGTCGACGTATCCAATCCGTAATCCGTGTCCTGTCCGTTGTTCTGCGCTGTGACCAGTATACCATTATCAGGATTTTACTGGCATCCATTTTGATCCTGATGTGCTGGTTGGCACTCCCGAAGGCTAAGGCACTTTGAAAGCGGTACCTGGTCGCTTGTTCAGGGTTACTTGCAGAAATGTGGTTTTGTTGTGGAGATTCAACATTGCCCACTGCCACATCCTAGGTAGACCATGCTTGAGTCCCAGGTCAGATGGACCAGACGCTCGGCCACCTCCCGGAGGAAGTGCTGAAGGTGGTATTTCATACGGCTGTATGGATGAGTTTCGCATGGGAAATGCAAGAATCCTACTCCCATCTGGCACCCCCTCACTCTAGCTGATGTCAGAAGGACAATGATGCCCAGGTTACGCAACCTTTAGCTGGCGGTCTTTGCCATCGTTAGACTTTTAGAAGCGTGAGGTAGGGGTTTGTGAGGACCAGAGCTATGTTGGACGCTTCTTCCTGGTTGTCGACTCACCATTTTGCAACCCCCTAAGGTTGCTGGCTGTTGAGACCTATCTGTAGTGAATGATATTAATGTATTTGATCAAGGTAGGCACAGACAATGACTCAGAGTAGGCAATGACAGTCAGTAAAGTTAATAAATGATCATTCTGTAAAACCACCTTAAACAGAGCAGTTGTAATTCCTGACCTCTACATATCAGAAGTGCGATATTGCTGCGCAGTCAGAAGACTTCGGATGAATTGGAGCGTTCTGAACACCGGAGAACTAAGGCTGACCGGATACTGCCTGAGGTAGATGCAAGAGAATTTGTAGGAATCGTTGCAGGAGGCACCATGAACGCTACAACTTTTTCTTCGCAAACTGGTCAAGAATGTTTAAGCGGTGGACGCGGTGATGGATTGTCTGCAAATTTGCGCCAGGAGAATAACGTTCACAATCGTCAAGCGGTAAGTAATTGCGTTTGTCAAGAACAGAGGAATCGTCTGGGTCCTGCATTTATGGTCTCAAATAACAATTTTCATTTTGAAGAAGTGGCTGCTTTTCTGCCGTTTTTTGCGGGACATAGCGATGAGGACATCGGTTTTGTCAGGATGCCCGAAGTTGTAGTGAATGATATTAATGTATTTGATCAAGGTAGGCACAGACAATGAATCAGAGTAGGCAATGACAGTCAGTAAAGTTAATAAATGATCATTCTGTAAAACCACCTTAAACAGAGCAGTTGTAATTCCTGACCTCTACACTATCTGTCACCCAATTTTCGATATGTGGTATGCATCCGATAGTGGCACCACGTCAGTCTTTGTTTCCAAAACCACATCGGGGTATCGGTGCAGATTTTTACACTGTTGAGTCGCTTCTGCTGTCAGAGATCTCACTTCATCCTCGTTGCCAAGCACTTCTTGTGGTAGTTGCTTATGGGTCCCTTTTGCTTGGCAATCTTCTTTACGACTAGGATCATTCCTCCTATCCTGGTCCGCCATATGCTCCGCACGTCTGCTCACAATGTCGACAACTTCTCCGTGTTTCGCATCGCCTTCAGAACTTCGGCAATTTCCACCTCCTCCGTTTTGATCCTCGCCTAAATTCATCCGTTCTACTATCTTCGATTTGACATTCTCCTCGTTCGCCGTATCAGGTTTCTTTCGCTGCCTTCTTTCTGTTTATGTTCTGCGCCCGAGGTTCAAGTTTTGATGGTGTTCTTCTTCTGATGATAAAGGTTAATGTCAAATTGTCCAAATATTTTTTCTCAGACATGCAGTTAAGCTATACAAATTAACTGATGAGCACAGTTTTTGAGAAGATTTTTCATCTGATCATCACGATTTGAGGAGCACCGTGATTGCACCTCTTGTGCACATCCGACGACATATAGGAACGGCACGGATGGCTACCGCAAAAAAGTTCCGGGGTAAAAAGTTTTCCCTGCTGCTGTCGGTTCTGCTGTGTTTCTTCCCACATTCACATACGCCAAGTGGTGCCGGCAGGCAGCCAGCAAGGAAATCCAAAGTGATATTTAATAATGTTGAAGAAAATGAACATTACCTCAAAGCTGCTACTACTGCTGCTGCTGCCAAAGAAGTGCCATCGGGGTTCAGTGCATGGCAGGACGAGTTACTTGCTCCAACCGCCTTTCACCATCGTTCACTGTACATAGAGTAAAGTGGGGCAAAAGTTCGAGTGGGGCAAGAGTTTCTTTTTAAGATTTCTAGCTCAAATCAATTAAAAACTTAAAAATGTCATGGTGGTTCGAATGCTATTCAAGTAAGAGACTTTCACTCCAAATATCATAAAAATCGATTGAGATTTGGAAAAGTTATGGCTATTTGTTGTTTTTCGACGTAAATTTTGTAATATTTGGTCAAACTTTCGATGCATGGAACCAAATGAAGATAAAATATTTTTCAATATTTTATGTAAGGGCGTTTCTAGGCCTATCATAAGGATGCTTGGACGTGGATTAGTTTTTCCATAAATAGTTGGAATCAATTTTTGGCCCATAGCGGGGCAAAAGTTCGAATCTGCGGGGCAAAAGTTCGACCCATGTATAAACCCACGGAAAAATTTTCAAATTTCCTGAAATCTACATATTATCTTCAAATTTAGCGAAATTTGCCTGATCGTGCGAAAAATGTCACAAAAATTTTACATTTCCCTTAGTTTTGCGAAAAACTGCTATTTTTTGGGTGTATTACAATTAACCCTGTTTTGGGCATTTTTTGATGAAAATTTAGTGTGTATTTTTTGGCAAACATAAGTTTACGGCTGGTAGAAAATATGCCTGGCATAAAAGTATTGATATTTTGTGTTTCAGCCAACGTACTTTTGCCCCACACTAGATTCGAATAAGACAATCAATTTTGAAACTGTTTTAACTAAAAATGGGTAAATATTTTGACACAAGTTTGTTCAGCAAAGTTATAGCCAATATGATGAAGGTTCGCTGTATGGTATTTGTTTTGTTTCATCTGCTATTATATTCCTGGAAACTTTGATTATACCGCTAAGGTCGAACTTTTGCCCCACCTTACTCTATTGGTTTACGCCTGGATCAGACCTGAGTAGAAAAATGTGACACTGACTGCCACCTCCGTAACGGGAAGGAGCTAGAAGTGGAGGTCACTGTGGCCACAGGCTATTTTCATTTATGAAACCGAAAATTCTCCATTTCTCTTTCGTCGGCAAAGTTCTTTCGCAGCGAGAACTGTCTCCAGCAAAGCATGCATTTCGGATTCGAACCTTGTCCTGGTCGGTTTATTCTTAATTCTATTTGTTTTCATTATAACCACAATTTGACAACTCAACTACTGTACACTGACTGCGACTGAGAAATCCTGCTGGTAGAATTGTGGGATGGTTTGTACTGTATATTTCCAATGTACGATTCTGTATCCGCTACGGGCACGTTTTGTCTCATCTCGAATTGAGAACAAAATTCATATTCAGAATACAAGATCATCTTTGAATCGTGACATTTCCTCCAATGAACTAAAGTCAGTTACCATTACAGTACTCCTTATCTATCTAGCTCTCTATCTATTTAAGGGGGCAGGATCCGTCATTGATTTTGGAATTTTCAAAAGCAGTTTTTTCGTTCAAAACCAAGAAAAAATACATGAAAATGTGTTCACTGTATAATATTCTTCAACCGAAACACAGTGAACACATTTTCATCGAATATTTTTTATACATGGACAGAAAAACTGCTTTTGAAGTTTCGATGATGACGGTGATTACGATGACGGAGCGTTGAGCGTTAAGCGCTTGCACAGCCAATATTGAGATCCAATATCCTGAAAATACCAAAACATCTTCTAGTATTTTCTTGTCAGCATCAATATTTGAAGAATATCGAGAATATGATAAAAATATTAAAATGGCCAGGCACGCTGTGCATTACAGCACATCTTATTCAAGAAAGATCCAGCATTGAAGTTACTGGCACAGCAGTGATTTTGTCCGTTAATTGGACCTCGTGAGTTGAACTCGACTCACCACATGATACGGTCTGGAGTGTTCGCCTAATAGGGTGACGACTGTTTATTTTGTTCTTAACCGCTAACAGTTGGCGCCAGCGGCAAAAAGTACAGGCACCAACCTTTCGAACATTCAGTTTCTTTCACTTGCCGCCGAGCGACGACACTGTTGTTTGTATTCCACCCACTGATCGCGCTACGCTGGATTCTAAAATTTCTCAAACTTTCAACACAAGCGCATGGAAGAATGGTAGTTCGGAGAACTGTCAAAACGTATGGAATATAATGAAAAACGTAAATTACTTGCAATTAGGAAATTGGATAAAAAAGTAGTGATTAGAAATCAAGTGTAAAGTGAATACATAACTTTTTATGATTAGTTAATCTTCCGTGGTGCTTTCTTTGCTTCAGGATTTCGTTTTTACTACCACTGAAAAAGAGCCATCTATTGCCTTTTCAGTTTTGAATATCGCCCTATTCTGCTTGTGCGCTTCCCTATGTAGTTGATCTCTCTTATAATCGGCCATAGCTCTAGGTATGTGGTCAAATGCCGATCTAAAATCGATGAACAAGTAATACGAAGGAATCACCCAAGGTTTTGAAGATCTATTGTACCTGCGAGCTCTCTAATTGCTCTGTCGTAAGGTAGACCACCTTAGAGTACCGTAAAACGAAGTAATATTGATCAGAATGTCTCTCTTAGTAAGAATTTCGTATCAAAATTAAAGATGAAATACTTTCATGTATGCATGGTATTTTTATTTTTTGTAATAATGAGCTAAAATAGATTAAGGTTTTTGTAGATATTAAGTTTTGTTCATGGGTAAATTTTTCATGGAGTTGATTTCTTGTGGTTATGGCTTTCAGTCTTCAATAAAACTCAAAAACATACTTTTGTTTACATCCGACATTTCGCAAACATGTATTGTGCCTTTTTCTAGGAATAAGTTGTGTTCCGTTCTATTGTTTTACCAATTCCCCGTTTGGGTACTGTACAGCGTAGATATCCGAAAACGATCTGGGTCGCTGAACTGTAATGTAGTTGCCTGTTTGGCGCCACTTTTAGTCTTTTAAGAGTCCTGGCAAATCAAATCTGATTTGCCAGCTCGTGAAGAAAGTGCTTTCGATAACAGTAAACGTCGCTTGGGTTTTGAAACGCCTATGGATCCGATATGGATTGTTTGCCATTGCTGACCAAAGTGATTATAGGGTACCAATATAATTTTGACCCCTATATACTTTAAACCCTTTCCATGTATTTTCCGTCTTTTCTAAATTAAAACTGGTACTCTTTTTGGGCTTTTGTCTTATATTTAATCAATAAGTTGTTACTTATTATTCCTGTGAAATATTTTATCATACTTATATTGATGATATCCACGCCAAATATGATTTTATTTGAACAACATTCTAGAACTATTGATCATGCGACGCTTATCAAGAGGCATCCATGTTTGCTCACTCAATTTCAATTATAATTTTATGTTACGTTCAGACTAGAGCTGATATTACGTTATATTGGCTATCTTGATATCAAATGTCATACTTCTTATTTTCAGAGAAAACTAGATGTAGGTTTCTTAAATCAAGAGAGCCTATATTACGTAATATCAGCTCTAGTCTGAACGTAGTTTTAGTGTATATTAAAAAGGAATTGTAAAATAGGTTTATTTTTCTGAAGGAATGTGTAATGCACCTGTTGTCATCGACTTTTTTCAAATAATTCTTCGAACTTATAGGGGTCTAAAATATATTTGGAAAATTTTGGAACCGATTTATTTTGGACACCTCTGGATTGCTTACTTGACAGCTCATTGTTTATTAGTTGAAAATCTTCAAAAATGAAAAAAAAACATTCCAGTAACAGTTTTCGCTGTTTGTTTTATCGATTTGGTAAGTAATTAAAGTGAAATAAGGCAAGGGCCTTCCTTAGCCTAGTGGTTAGAGTCCGCGGCTACAAAGCATAGCCAAGTTGAAGGTGTCTGGGATCGATTCCCGGTCGGTCCAGGATCTTTTCGTAATGGAAATTTCCTTGACTTCTCTGGGCATAGAGCATAATCGTACCTGCCACACGATATACGAATGCGAAAATGGCAACTTTGGCAAAGAAAGCTCTCAGTCAATAGCTGTGGAAGTGCACATAAAGAACACTAAGCTGAGTAGCCGGCTTTGTCCTAGTGGGGACGTTAATGCCAAGAAGAAGAAAGCAGATTATTCATATTTGAACCTTTTTCGCGTATTCCAAGTCCTTCATTATGGAGACAACGATGGAAACAAAATGGAAAATCCCTAGAGTACCCCGATCAAACAATGCAATCAAAAACTGCTTGAGCGACATCAACAAAGGAATGGCCATCAGAACAGCCTGCCGCAGGCACGGTTCTCCGAGATCGACTATCAATTTTTGTTTGAGCAGTAACTACACACACCAGTCGAGGCCTGGGCCAGTTCTGACACTTAGTGACAACGATGAGCTCGAACTTGTACGATGGGTGTAGAAAATGGCCCGAAAAGGTCACCCTGTTACAATACCGCATAATAAATCGAGTGACAAGCTACCTTCCAAAGCATCGTTTCAGAAAAGGAAAACCAAGTAAGTTATCCTAATTGCAGGGCTGGTAGCGACCGGACTACAACATAATAGTGACTTAAGTGACTATAATTATAAAAATAGTGATAAAAAATAACTTCAAAACTACAAGTATTGGCCAAAACTGCTTAACGTGAAAATGAATCGAAGCCAAACTTCAAATTTCCAAGAGCACAAATCTGGAGAACCGAACACCCGTTTGAGCTTAAAACTTAATCGATTGCTCATCACCAGCTAGTGGCCAATCGATTAAGTTTTCAGCTTGAACGGATGCTTGGTTATTTTAGATTTGTGATCTTGAAAATGTTAGATTTGGCTTCAATTCCCCTTCACCTTAAAAATGAGATACTTTTCGGTTGTAATTATACACAAAATTTTAGTGGTTTTGATCAAAAAGAAAAAAAATTACAGTGGAATTGAGAGAAAAAATAAGATTAATTTTTGGCAGAATTTCTGTAAAATTAAATCCTTGACTATAATGAGTAGTTACAGAAAGTCAATTATTCAACTAACTTAAAACGAATCGAAGCAGATAACTGTTTTGCATAAGTAATCAGAATATAATTAGATACGCATTAGGAAAATCTACATCTCAACTGAACATTTCAATTATCGAATTGTCGAAATGTGTTAGTAAGTGCAGCCTAGCTTTTACAACCATTTGTAAAAGAAACGCTTTTTTTTGTATAGAGAAGTCGATCTAAGTCGTGAGAGAGACAGGCTTAATCAGAAATGGCTGACTATTTTTTTTTAAATTTCTAGTATGATTCATGAAATTATTTCTAGCAAACCGGACATTTGTAACTGAACTAATAACGAGTTTCTGACAGGATCCTCTAATATGTCTTGGTTGGAATTACTGATAGTATTTGTCTTACCTTCCATTCCTACCTTACCCCACTCATAGTATCTTTATGATCACGAAAAAAGTGACTTAAGTGACCATTTCACTGAAATTTTCGTGAAAAAAGTGACTTTTTAGTAACCAACTCGAAAAAAGTTCCAAGGCACTAATAAGTGACTTGCTACCAGCCATGTGATTGTTTTAAACAGATTTCTTCATAGAGCTAATTTACTCTCTGCATTTTAGGTGATCAATGGTTCCGAAGATTTTTGAAACGTTACAGCTCCGAATTGTCTGTACGTAAACCTGAATGCGTAACAAAGGCCAGCGCAAACGTTACCGAGTCTGACATTAGGAAGTGGCTCAAGGAGGTTTGAAAATCCTACGCGAAGATGAGGTAGCAGACATCCTCACCGATCCGAGAAGGGTACTCAACGGTGATGAAACGAGCTTCTACTTGGATCTAATAGTTGACAAGGTGATTGCCATGCGTGGTGAACGTAAGGCGTATAAAATTGATCAAGGGGTGGCTAAGAAAAACGTAACGTAACCGTCTCACTACAGAACCCGAAACCAAAGCAAACGCCTCGCAAATCATAAATGCTACTGTGTTGGATTTAACGAATAAACACCCCCTGAAAACTTTTGCAGTTATTCAGTAGGAAGCGGAGGAAGTGCTTAACATGATGGGTCCTACTAGACGGGCGCGATATCGAGAACCTCATGATTACATTTATGATGATGACAAGATCCTAGGGAAAGTATACGATATGCTGAAACCTTTGGATTTCAATGAAGAAATGCATGAGAAATATTTGATCGACACCGAAGCGGAGACTGCAGCATGGGTGCAAATATTATACTATTGCAAATATGCATTAGAAATCGAATCGGTCGATCTTTTCCAGGAGTTTGAAGAAAAATAAACGAGTCGCAATCACTGTTGATATAGTCCAACTAGAACAATCGCGTGTAGAAAACATTGATAGGGGAACTGGGTGTAATTTGCCCATAGGGGCCAAATTACCTACCATCGATTTGAACGAACGATGTGTTTTAGAACGCTTTTTTTACCTCAGATCATAGAAAATGGATAAAAATGATTCTCTTAATATATTTTTATCTGTTTTAAATATATTTTTATCGTTTAAAACGTAAAAAAACGTTTTTTCGCTGTTTTCGTTGCAATTTTGTGAGATTTTCAAGGCCATTTTGACGTAGAACTACGTCTTTCTTCTCTATACAGGAGTGAAATTTCAAAACCAAGAGCGTTACGTTGGCATGAAATATTTCAAACGTTTATAACTTTTCGCTGGCTTAACGAAATTTCTTGATTAGCACCTCAATCGAAAGACAAGACATCAAAGGCTCATGTCGTTTACTTACTGAATCCCACATACCTGTCAAAAAGGTTTAATAACTGTTTTAAAAGAGAACATTGATTTTATGCAAATCTATAAATAGGGGTGCTAGAGAAAATTTGACGTCATTTGCTTTTCACTCTCCGATTGGATCATATCTCAGCAGGCAACAGATCGGTTTTCTCTGACCGGGCGTGTTTTTCAGGCACAGACATCAATAGCGAATGACGTCCCCGTTTACTTTGCTTCGCTCAAATCAAACTGTCGATTGAGCGAGAGACGATGCCGTCCGAAGCTAAAGCCTTCACCGCTGCCGCCGCCGCCAAGAAGAAGAAGAGGAAGCAGTCCACAGGAGAATTTGCGGTCGAACTGTGAACACGGTCGGGCGAGTCATTCTCCCTTTGTGGTTCACCGCTTGTTTGCGTTCACCCAGCCATCGTCATCGCCGCCGCAAATTTCATCGGCCGAGGAGCTGCTGTTGACCCGCGCTTCAAGACTAGTGAAATCGCTCAAAATTTCAAGAGTGATCAACGTTTCCAGACTTCGACTTAAGCCCGGTGATCCACTACCCGTTGCTGTTGTGTGCCATCCACGCCACGAAACATTTAGCTGGTTCATCGTATAAGCATATAACTTGCTCAAATTTATACATTTGAGTTGAGGAGTCACCGGTTGACTATGGCAATCAACTGATAACATCCCGCAGTGTTATTTATCTGTATCTGTTATCAAAGCTAACAAAGCCATCGGCCCTTTTCAGGGCCATCAAATTAGTGGCAAAGAGTAAGAAGAGAAATATTTCCGACTTGATTTATGACTTCTTTTATTCCTAAATCAATTTCACAACTTCATACAAAATTTCATTTGTCATGAATAATTTATGACTCAACAATTTAAGATTGTACTCGCGGACGTTGCTGCAGTGCCGTCAGAAATTTACCTTCATAATAAAAAAAAACTATTGATTATCAATAGCTCGTATTGAATATTTAGTTAACGTCAACCTTTCCAACAATTCATGTTCGACCAATTTCTCACGCGTTTGCATTCTCCGCAATTCTCAAGTAATTATAAGCCCAACACATTTTTGGCACATACCCATTTCCCAGATTGGTCGATCAGAAAGCGAAGAGCACAAAAGGGAGGGGCAAAATCTGCTATTCTAAGGTTATAAAACATGCTTCCTTTGTCGGTATGAGTTTCATTCCATTTCCGCTTGCGAGCTGGAAAGAGCTCCTCCGAATTTGCTTAGCAAAAAGTACCTCGCTGCTAGCAACCTGCTGAGTTGTTAATGCAGAATCTGGTTTGTGAAATCGCCCAAGATTTCAAGATTGAGCTTCGTTTCCAGATTTCAACTAAACCCCTGTGATCCTCATAGAAGATCATAACTAAAATAGATGGGAAGACGTTAAAATTGAATTGAAATTGGCTCCGTTAAATAGGTAACATATTTCAGCGAAACAATTCGCCACATTGCACAGTTAATTAATGATCAAGTTATTGGCAATTCAAACCTAAGGAATTTTGCTTTTATAAGGTTTTAAGGTTTAAGGTACACGACGAAACACGTATCAAATGTACAAATTGAAATTGAAACTGTTAAAGACCAATCAATGGATTACTTGAACGAGCAGAAAATTATAGTAAATGAGCAATCAGGGTTTAGGCAAAACCATTCATGTGAATCAGCCTTAAACTTATTATTGTATAAATGGAAGCGTATGATAGAAGAAAAGAAAACGATTGTTGTTCTGTTTTTAGATCTCAAACGTGCATTTGAATCGATATCGCGTCCGGAAATGTTAAAGACTTCAAGTAAATATGGTATTGGAGGAAATGTTCTCAAATGGTTTGAGTCGTATTTATCTGACCGAATTGTATATCTTGGTCAAAATCAGTGCCGCTAGGAGTTCCACAGGGTAGCGTTTTAGGACCGATTTTATTTATTTTATATATAAATGATATGAAAAAAGCCATTAAGCATTGTGATATAAATTTATTTGCGGACGATACGATTATTTTTGTTGCAGATCAGGATGAAAAGATTGCAGTGAGAAAAATAAAAGATGATATAAAATTGTTAAACAAGTGGTTAAAAGTAAAAAAACTCAAATTGAACGTACAGAAAACTAAATCGATGGTTATTAGTAACAAGAAGCAATTAAACTACACAGAATTAAGAATTGATATTGAAGGAATTGAAGTAGAAAGAGTAGATGTTTTCAAATACCTTGGAGTCCTAATTGACCAAAAATTGACATTCAGAGCACATATCGATAACGTAATAAAAAAAGTAGCAAGAAAGTATGGTATGCTAGTTCGTTTAAACAGTCAACTGACGTTTTGGAGCAAAATATTTTTGTATAAAACATTAGTGGCGCCACATATTGACTATTGCTCTTCAGTGTTATTCTTAGCAAGCGATACTCACTTAAAACGATTACAAAGATTACAAAATAAATTTTTAAGATACATTTTGAACTGTGGCAGGTACACACCAATTAAAAACATGTTGGAAGCGCTACAATGGCTTTCTGTGAAAGAGCGTATTATTTTTAATGTGCTGACTCTGATTTTTAAACTGACAAATGATCTCTTGCCGGAATACTTGACGAATATTATTTTACGAGGACGAAACATTCATAACTATAGAACTAGACGAAGTAATAATTTACGTGTTGTGCCGTTCACAATGACTAGTACCCAAAGATCAATCTATTACAATGGAATAAGGATTTTTAATGAATTACCAGTTGAAATAAGAAATGCAAGATGCGCCACAGAATTCAAAAGCAATTGTGCAACATGGATTAAACTTAAGTATAGATAAGGAAATTCTTGAAATTGTATGTGTTTATTATTGTAAATTAATGTTATTATCAAAAGATAAATAAATGGATTATTATTATTATTATTATTATTAAAAGAAACCACGTGCTCCAGTGGGGATCGAACCCACGACTCCCTATTCGCTTGATGGGCGCTTCAACCTACAAGCTGCGGAGCCCCTTGAGAGACCCCGACGCTCGAAGGCGAAATGAACTCGATTACCCCAAAGCACATGGGATGATTTTATCAATCTGATATCTGTGGTCGGAAAACACTCAAATGGACAAGAACATATTAGCACAAATTAATTAAATCTTTAATTCATTGTTTTTTTTAGGTGAATTGGCCACATGCTAAATTCTTCATTTTCGTGAGGATTGTATTTGGCACATTTGTATGGATTTAGATAATTCCCCAGTAACCACAAGGTTAAGGTTAGGTAAAAAGGTGTAATACGCCCCCCCCCTTAAGGAAAAACTGCTCTATCGCAGTAGCAAATGCAGCACTTCTAAAGTTTTCTATGTCAATGTGTTGCTTACTTAGTTGGCCATGCTCTGCACGCAACTTTCTCTTTCCAGGTTGCTTCAAAAAAGTATACACGATGTTTATTTGTGAACGGTCCCAATGTTTACGTTTCAAAACAACCCGGGCAATATGCCCCTCCCATAGAAAAAAGGTCCACAGCTTTGTAGAAATGTTTCCAAGGAGAATTCCACCACCTGCTAATCTTAAAAGGGTCCATTAGCAGTCGTCTTCCGGTAAAAGTTTTTGTATTATGTAAATTCTTGGTTGTCGGCTATCTCAGTCTTAATCAGCAAACGTTTTAATTTATTTTGCCCGACGTTTCGGCCATTTATTGTGGCCTTTTTCAAGGGAAAAATGGTCTATTAAATTTAATAATAAAGAATGGGCTTCATCCCCCCTGAGGCTTGCTTATCAAAAGCAAAATTTTAAACCAAGAACCTGATTTTAGATATTTTTAGAATTTATATTGATTGTTCATACCAGGGACGAAAATACTCAATCTACCCTCGCCTACATTGATACTTGCTGGGTAGAATCTTCGTTGATTTTTATTTGTTTTTATCCTCACCTTGACAACACAACAAAGATTGGCAAAGCGCTTGCGCAAGATTGTCAGTTTCCTTTTTTTTTTTTTTGCTACTCAACCGCTTCTTGATAATCAGAAACAAAAAATGATATTCATTCTAACCAGCTTGACTTTTTTACATTCCGCTTCGGGAAGTTGTAATTTTTGCACGAGACACACTAAAGACGCGTCAATATAATCCATTCCGTGCATAGGATGCTTCATTACCCGTATAGCAGCATATTTTATAATTAATTTGAACCTCATTGATAATCAATTTTCTAAAACTGACACTCTTCTGCTTCTGATAATCAAAAACACCAACGACATACGGGCATCGTTGTTTGTTTTGCCCATCTACTTTTGTGCCATCTTCATTGGTACAATCATATTGGTGGTGGTGCGGTTACTTTGATGTTGGCATAAATTCAGTGAATTGAGTATAGTGAGCATGATTTTTTTCGTCCCTGGTTCATACTTTTCAAAGAACATATATGCGCAACATCATTTTTTCGCGAATATTTAGGATACATATGTGATCATATTTACGTGTGAAAGAAGCCTCAATCCCGTGAAAATGAAGAGGGGCGTATTGCCCCGTTGGGGCGTATTACACCGAGTTACCCTATTACCTACCATATTTTAACTTTAATTCAACGAGTACAATGCATCGTTGCTTTTATTCTGCCATATGCGTGCAGTAATGCTTTAATTCCATTTTATGAATGCAATGCAGCATTGCTTTAGTGTAGCAATGAAATATGCATTAATGGGTGATATACGGTCACCATTCAATGCTTCATTGCATCGTCTTGCTCAATTCTTCATCGCAACAAAAACGGCAAGATTTCAATGTTCGTGATCGTTAATCCTTCCCTCACTCAGGCAAATACACTATAGAAATACTAAAAATATACCTTATGAAAATTCGCCACAAGAAATCGGGTTGAAATTCATAGATTTGTCTTGTGAAACCAGAATTTAAAAAAAGCAACAATCTGGAATTGAATCAAAAACCTTGCGATTGATAGACCCGTACGTACACCACACGTCTATCGACGACTCAATGTCCAGAGATGCTAAAACGATACATAAAACGTGAAGATGAGCAACCGTTTTAGCCCCACACAATGAAAACAAAACAAAATCTCAACAGCAAAAAAGCGACAACCGCGGCAAACTTGGAAATGCAACAGTCGTGTCCACCAACTTATTGCGCACTTCACCCCAAATTGGACTATCACAAAATTTGTAGAGTGCAGAAAAGTGTGAAAAGGGTGCACGCTTGCATTGGGTCATTTCAACCTATTCGGTGCACTTGTTCCTTGAACCACAAGGAATAAGTGCACTAACAACACCATCATGATTCGACGTACCGTAATCCGGGGTAACATTGATCAGTTTTTAGGATATTTCTTAAATATTTCATTTGAAAATGCAAATGTTGCAAGTTTTATATTTTTGAAACAAGTACTGCCACCAATAGCTCGTGACTATATACTGTATTTTGTTTCTTGAAAGATTTAAGCATGTTTAAAAAAATGATTTAGGCGATTTTTTTATTTAGCTGATATGGGGTAACATTGATCACTATTGTAAACAACGCTCGGTAATATTGAAAATGTCGTTACTTACTTAAATCATGGCTTCTGAAGCCGAATATGATGGCCAAACGCTTACAAGTCATTTACTTTTTGAGTTATTTTAAAATTAAAAACAACTCGAACCGCGGAATACGCCTAAAGGTAGGCAATTTCCTAAGGAAATTTTACATTCCTAACAGTAATTCGTTAATGTTGCCTAATTGAACATTCTTTCGAAAATTTTGACAACGGAATCGTTTTTGGCGATGCCATTTTTAGCAAGCGTAACATTTCCCTTGCTCATATCGTTTGCAAAACTTATGTGAGACATGAATCTTCGGTAGTGCCATCCTTAACCATTGAAATAGTAGTTTCAAAAAGTTGTTAAATTTACGCATGAGATAAATGCAATTTTCGCAAGCATCTTAATTTTCATTAGCTCATGAATATTAAAAGGAGAAGCTCAATTCATGCTTTGAAAATATTTCATCAATAAATGATGACACGAACTTTTTACGAGATGAGTCATTCTGATCTATGTTACCCCGCTGATCAATGATACCCCGGAGTACGGTAACCCTGAGCTGCATTTACACTTCGAGGGAGTTTACACACTTGGGACGGTCCAACTTGGAGTGAAATCGACAACATTTATTACTGGCAACGAAAGTGCGCTGCTTGAAATTACACAATTTTCCCGGCCAAGGCATGCAGCATTCATTATTCGGAGGATAGGCGCGACGAGTCATCGAAAACATCTCACAATTAATTTGGGTTCGAATCCCAGCAGAGGAATTAACCAAAATACACATAGAATCATTCAAACAAACAAAAAAAAAAATCAGACAAATACATTCAAAAGACCATCCAACGAACAAAAAAAAATACAATAATATTTTTGTGTTTCTATTTTTGATCTTAAAAGAATGGTTTCCTTCATGCATTAAATATACTTTGGCTAAAGCTTTTATACGGTACAGACAGTAACTATACTTTAGCAATTGCCAACATAGAGCTAGGAAATATAGCTGTATTTACACTTTAATAGCGCCCTTTTCCACTTTAATACTTCATTAATGACACATGTAATGCAGTATGACTTTATATGCCATATTTTATAGTAGCATATAAAGTGATATTGATGCAACTATATACAGCTGTATGGTTACTTGGGTTGCCTTCGAAGAGACTTCCAAACATTATCTGGACATTGAATTTAACATGCATCCAACAATGAACATTTATTGTGACAAAAATAATCGTGGCAAAACTCGATGCTGTCTGTTTCAGTATCCCTGAAAAGTTGACCTATTTACCCGATAATTTTATGCAAAGTTTCAATGTGTTGAAATTTTACTGTATTTAAAGTTGAAATCACCTTTTCAAATGTAGGGCTGGATCCTCTTTTTGATTAAAGCTTCAAAGCTCATATTTGGCCACAATATAGGTCATACTGAAGCCCTCCGTATTGCAAAGTTTCAGACAATTCGAACAACATACCACAGTGAATCATGTAGTTGCCCAACTGGTTCTGTGCCCTGTTTTGTCACAATAACAAAAAGCTAGAATGTTTTCGAGTTATGTTTGATCCTTCGACCTTGACGCTTGCTCCTGCGGGGGCCGGCGATGAGGACAGGATCAAACATGTCGCGCGTTGGTCGAATGAAAGTGAAAAAGTGCCGCGTTCGATTAGTTCTTTTCGATCTTTCGACGTTGACGCTTGCTCCTGGACAGTGCGTCAAGAAAGCCCGAGCAGTCGTCAGTTGTTTTCTCTCTCGGGTCGCGCGCCCATTTTCTCTGAGTGCTTTTATATAGCCGGGCAAACGAGTGAAGCTGAAAGTGGATTGTTACTGCTCAAGGATGACGGATCAATTGGTGAGCTCGTTTCATGCTACTATTTCTAATCCATAAATATGTATGACTGCACGTTTAATCGTCACAACGGTGGGACGTAAATATGTTTTTTCAACAAACTATGAATGGTTCGTCACAGTGAGTGTCGAAATAATCTCTGATTCATGAATTATTTATGTTTATCATTTTTTTTTCAAAACACCCCTTTCTTTTTATTTTTATTTTTGTAATTAAAAAAAACTTTGAATGGTTCGACACTACAAGTGTAGACTTGTGAAAGGTTCACTTTATTCAACATACTTTGAAAGGTTCGTCACCTCAAGTGTCGGCATAATTTTTCTCTACATAAATATTGTTCATATCAAATGAAAATATTATATTTACATATAAGCATGTTTATATCTCACAAATAATTATTTATCATGGTCTAATCGCTTATCAAAGTGAAAATTGTGACCCAACGATCCTACCCATTAACAAACATCCCTCCCAGTAATATTTGTGTAGATGCAGAGGCAAACACCGGTCTCCAAATAGCAAAGGTTACACACTAACATTCCTTCCCCCAATCCCACCTGACTGCAAGGACGTGGCCGGCGCCGTTATTGACCATGTATAAATAGAGGCACTGAATTATGCACACTGAAGAAGATTATGACCAATCCCAGCCGAGCTTCTAGTTGATTCTTTGTGCATTTTCTTTGACTTCGGTCAATCACGGAATAGAAATCATTGATATGTGTAGTCAGTCTAAGCTAAGCTAAGCTAAGCTAATAACAAAAAGCTAGAATGTTTTGAAAATATGTGTTATTTATCTCGATATTTCCCATACTCGGTTTATAATCGAGTTAGAGATAGTTGACTATAGCTAGTTTTGAACCAGTTTCGGATTTCACTCATGTTTTTCTAAATGATATTCACATTTCACTTGAGCGAATTAAATTGATATTTGTCACGTATTGAGTTCATTTTTTATGCTTGCGTTGACAGAAGAAGCTCAATAAGCTTTGATACCAAAAAAATGGGAGGTATATTTTATTACTAGGTACCATACCAAAAAACGATGAAATATAGGGTGGTCTGAATCAGAACATGGGGGGTCCGAATTGGAACAGGGTCGGTCCAATTCGGACCTTTTTGAGAAATTTGTTCGTGTATAGTCATGTCCTATTGTGAGAAATCACAAAATTCTCTGCGCGCTGAATGAGGCTTTCACGAAAACATAAAGCTTTTCAGGCAGTTCATCGAGCTGAAAAATATGACCAAACAACTGTAACTAGGAAAGAAAATGGACCTACACGATATACGAACGCAAAAATGGTCAATTGGCAATGAGAGCTCTCAGTTAATAACTGTGGAAGAGCTCATAAAAACACTAAGCTGAGTAGCAGGGTCTGTCCGAGATGGGATGTAGTACCAGAAAGAATATGAAGAAAATCTTTCATAAGAGAATAATCAGAACATAGCATACCATTCAATGTTGCCAAAAGGATATTTGAATCCAATCTTCAGATATATATTAAAGTAGCATTCAATTGAAGTTGATTAAATATTTATAGAACCAAATGCCACAACCCACCATGCCACTTCCTGCTTTCTAACTTCACAGAAACTGATTTGCTTTTCTTTAAATGAGCAATGAAAATCTCCATCAAACCCTGGAATTGCTTTGATTTTATTCTGCCGATAAAAGACGACCCACACTTTCGTTTCTCATTACAGAAAACTAGCTGCCCGAATGGGTCTTGTTTTTCTTACCGATTCTCATTTGTCTGCAGCATCTGCTCGAGGGCCCTCTCCTGCACTACTACTGGAAGGTCTGCTAGCTACGTGCTACCGGACACCACCGGAAGAGAGACGACGCATAGAGGAACACATTTTATTGGCAATCTTTGGTGGTACAGCTATTCCAGTAGCTACCACCGGCAACAATTTCAACTGCGACAAAAATCTTCGTTTGTATTTTTAATTTGCTAGTACAGTTCTGGCCCTCCGCATCCATTCGTCCTACTCAGGAGCGTCTTCCCCCAGTGGACGGAAATTGGCTGACTCCTGACGACTGCACAGTGGTTTAAAGGTGGCCAAAACCTCGAAAATGAAAGTTGTTTTCTGACCCCGTCCCATCCATTATTTTTCGGTTTAATGTTATGCTTAACATTACAAATATTAAAAGACAAATAGTATGAAAAAATATGTTTTGAATGAGTTATCAGATGTTGAATGCAAAGGTGATTCATAACTCTGTGTGATCCGTAATTGGGCATGAGAGTCGAGAGTACGATTCTTACCGAGAAGACATGTAACTTTCTCGCAAATTTCCCTTAAATTTGTCCAATTAATCCAATTGCAAAGTATATGTAATGTGTAAAATGTTACATCGAGTTGCATGTAACAAAATTACCTCCATCATATTCACCATATTTTTCCATTAGTTTTAAATTTACAAGTTGGCCTCAGTTTCAAGATTGTATACAATATTTCATGCAAGAAATTCTTGTGTAAAATTAAATGAAATGTAATATTGAAGCACACGTTCGTTCTTACTTTGACATTCGGTGTAAATTTCAGCATTTTATTTGTGTTAGATTTACGGTAATTGGTTACGGTAATAAACCAACAGCCATAAGTCTTGAATATGACATAAATTATGTCAAATATACATACCGTTTTGACTCATATTCCGAACACTTAAGGCCAACAGTGACTTCAAATGCATCTGATTGGCATAAATTAGCTGATATCTGTATACATTTTAATTTTTTCGCAAAGTCTAACTGTAAGCTGTTGGGTGTGTTGATTTAATTAGTTTTAGTATTGTTTTAACTTAAAAGTTTGTAATAACATTTTGATTCAAATGCCGAACACTGTGTTCATTCTGTCTCATATTCCGAACACCTTTATTCAAATTCCGAACAGCACGAATAAATCGTATTCAAATGAATAATTTCTAAAATAAATTTATCTGAGCTTGTTCTACTGGTGTCAAACTAGAGAACCATCACTACTCCCATGGTATAAATTATATTAGAGACGTTAAAATTGCATTGCAATTGACTGCCATTTCCTTGTTATTTGGTGACATATTTCAGCGAAACATTTCAACCAAATCGCCATACAAAAAGCGAGTGTTCGGAATATGAGTCTGCTCGGAATTTGAGACAAAACGGTAATTTAAGCATAAATACAAGTGTGCCGAACGACGAGAAATTAGCACCCTGGTGCGATAGATTCACCAGATCCACACGCAGCTGAGATCCGTAGTGTACGATAACTACAGCATACAAGTATTCGCACCGATCTGCATAATGAATTGAATAGAGTTTGTTCCTATCTATTGAACTTAAAACTAGTGTAAAATTGTTAGGCAGTGGACAAGTTGCATTTAAGGACTAGAAATTTAAGTTAATATGTTATTTCATGCACAATTTGATGTTAATTTATCCATCATAAATTTAAGCTTAAAAACTGATTCATGTACCCAGAACAAACAAGTCATGCTATAGGACTATCCGACGCATCTTTCTGTTGCTGTCTCAACATTTAGATATATATTAAGAAATCTCTCGCTCTACAAACCTTCCCGGCATTGGGGCACCGTCAACGACGCAGCAGTATCCAGAAGGTGTGAACTCACAGCAGGAAGGCGCTTATAACCTCAACTTCGGCTCACATCCCGAAGATTCTGAAAAAGGTGCTAGGATGGACACACCCATTGCACCGTCTGTCGGTCGATCAAGACGAAGCCGTTCATCGGAGGGGAACTCTCGTGCTTTACTCCAGCAGCTCGATGAGCAAAAGCGGGTGGAGATGGAATTAATCGCCAAAAAGTTAGCGATTCTACAGTCCCAACTGGAGGATGGTGATGGAAGTAGTCGCAGAGCCAGGTAATCCGGACTACGTGTAGTACCACCGAATCCCAAACGATTCCCGTGATCACCCAGTCCCGGACTGGCACCATTCCCAAGGAGATTCCTGCAGTGCGCAATGTCATGGATGCATCGATTGCGCTTGCAGTCATTGTCCATCAATCTGGTGGACCGAGTGGAATCGAACGCACCACCAAAGGACCGCATCTCGTTCGCTTCAACACTTAGTCGGCTAGCCCATCTGCAGGAAACAAGGAGAAAACTGCTGTAATGAATAGCGCCAAACGTTTTCCACGGAACACCAAGCGCTTAGGACTGCACCAAACTTTTCCATCTCACCGGAAAACTCGCCGTCAGCTCTGATAGAGCAGCTGAGTGAGCTACAAGAGCGTGTGGACAGTCTCTAGCAGCAGTTGATAGTCGGGACAAGCCGTCAGAGCCAAGATTTCGATCGAGTTCCGGAACAAACTCGACAGTTCCAGCCGATCAAGTCATCAACAGTGATTCGCATCGCCACCAACAAGTCATCAGATGAGCAACGACCAGTGTGTAACGCCGCCTACGAGTTCCCGGCCGGCGATGGTAGTACCATGGTTATCAGTTCGGTAAGGCAACCATGCTTGCTTCCCCCTATTCTGTAATTCCTTCCGGCTCATAAGAGTACACCACAAGCCCACAAGGATATTTTTCACGTTTCGTTGTTTGTTGTAGTATAGTTGTTGATTTTTGTTACTCCAAGTCGGACTGCTTGGGATTCTCAGTCCTCCATTTTTGTCCTGAAGCGTGAAAGGGAATTGTGGTCGTGACGAACTTGGCCAGTGATGATAGCCGTCGACCACGTGCATTCGTTATCGGTAGGAAGTCGAGTTGTCGGTTATGTTTTGAGCCGGTCAGAGGGTAGCGTTTTGAGTACCTTGATTACGTGGAGCATTTGCTAGATCGTTCGGTTGTTGATTAGAAAACTGAACTCGCCCTGAGGTTTGAGTTTGCCGGGCAATTAAATTGACAAGTGGTCCTCTTAGGAGGTGGCGCATAAGCTACTTGTTCTCTCCCAACCCGAACGCCCTAGCAGATTGGTTTGCTCGCCGTCTCGAGCCGGCTACATCGTCAGCTACTTTTCCAGCTCCTCCACTGTTCAACGACAATCACACTCTGCTACTCCGTCAACATCTGCGCCTGGTGGTTCGGTCAGGAAGAATCACCAGTTCCTTTTTCCAGCTCCTCCACTTTTCAACGGCAATCACACCTCGCTGTTACGTCAACGCCTGCGCCTGGTCGCGGTCAAGAAGAATCGCCAGCTACTTTTCCAGCTCCTCCGCTGTTCAACGGCAATCACACTCTGCTGCTCCGTCAACATCTGCGCCTGGTGGTTCGGTCAGGAAGAATCACCAGTTCCTTTTTCCAGCTCCTCCACTTTTCAACGGCAATCACACCTCGCTGTTACGTCAACGCCTGCGCCTGGTCGCGGTCAAGAAGAATCGCCAGCTACTTTTCCAGCTCCTCCGCTGTTCAACGGCAATCACACTCTGCTACTCCGTCAACATCTGCGCCTGGTGGTTCGGTCAGGAAGAATCACCAGTTCCTTTTTCCAGCTCCTCCACTTTTCAACGGCAATCACACCTCGCTGTTACGTCAACGCCTGCGCCTGGTCGCGGTCAAGAAGAATCGCCAGCTACTTTTCCAGCTCCTCCGCTGTTCAACGGCAATCACACTCTGCTGCTCCGTCAACATCTGCGCCTGGTGGTTCGGTCAGGAAGAATCACCAGTTCCTTTTTCCAGGTAATGATGACTGGTATATGTCTGGCCGAAGCCAGTGATGCTACGCTCGTTAAATTTGCTCGTAAATGGTTCCAGCTCCTCCACTTTTCAACGCCAACCATACTCTGCTGTTCCGTCAACGCCTGCGCCTGGTTTCTCGGTCAGGAAGAATCGCCAGCTACTTTTCCAGCTCCTCCACTGTTCAACGACAATCACACTCTGCTACTCCGTCAACATCTGCGCCTGGTGGTTCGGTCAGGAAGAATCACCAGTTCCTTTTTCCAGCTCCTCCACTTTTCAACGGCAATCACACCTCGCTGTTACGTCAACGCCTGCGCCTGGTCGCGGTCAAGAAGAATCGCCAGCTACTTTTCCAGCTCCTCCGCTGTTCAACGGCAATCACACTCTGCTGCTCCGTCAACATCTGCGCCTGGTAGTTCGGTCAGGAAGAATCACCAGTTCCTTTTTCCAGGTAATGATGACTTGTATATGTCTGGCCGAAGCCAGTGATGCTACGCTCGTTAAATTTGCTCGTAAATGGTTCCAGCTCCTCCACTTTTCAACGCCAACCACACTCTGCTGTTCCGTCAACGCCTGCGCCTGGTTTCTCAGTCAGGAAGAATCGCCAGCTACTTTTCCAGCTCCATCACTCTACAACGGAAATTAGTATGTCCTGCATCTTTACGCTACCGATGACCCTGAACATGCTGTCCCCACGCTACTTCAACAGTACTCAGCTGTTTCGTCAACATCTGCGCCTGGTGGCTCGGTCAGGAAGAATCACCAGTTCCTTTTTCCAGGTAATGATGACTGGTATATGTCTGGCCGAAGCCAGTGATACTGCGCCCATTAAAATTGTCTTCATATGGTTCCAGCTCCATCACACGTCAACGCCAATCAGTTTGCCATGCACCTTTACACAAGCGATGACCCGATCCTTGAGCATGACGCCCCACGCTACTCCAACAAAACTCCGGTGCTCCGTCAACAACAGCGCCTGGTTGCTCGGTCAGGAAGATTCGCCACTTACTTCTCCAGCTTTTCACTGCTTAACGCCAACCACACTTCACTGGTGCGTCAGCATCGGCGCCTGGTTGCTTGGTTAGGAAGGATCGCCAGAAGAGCTTTCCTGCAGATATCACCGCTGATCATCAATCCTCGCCATGTGTTTTTCTCGTTGCTCGAATTGTTATTTTTTGAATTCAAATTATTTGTAGCCGTGTAAATTAGTAATTATTAATTTAGGAAGTTAATTAATTGAATTAGATTTACCGCACTCCCTTCAAAGAGAATTATTTCTCACTGGAAGTGCATGTTTATTGTAATGTTTTGATGAAAAGAAGAGAAGGTTTTATGCCTTTAGGAGAAGTGCTTCGAAAGGAACGCCACTCCTAGGGGCTTTTCCCTACTCCAATAAATAAAAAAAAAAAATAAAAAAAGCCCATTCTGATGGTTCTCACATCTACACCCGTTATTGCAACTGTGTCCGCTGCCAATGATGTCTCGGCGGCAGCTTTTCGGTGGACCCAGCCCACAGCAATTCGCTGACAGACAAATCGTGCCTAGGGAGCTTCCTACTTTCTCCGGTGATCCTGTCACGTGGCCGTTGTTCCTGAGCTGCTTCCAAAATAGCACCGAGATGTGCGGTTACTCTGATGGGAAAAACCTAATGTGGCTGCAACGGTGCTTGAAGGGGAATGCGTAGGAGGCAGTTCAGAGCCATTTGATGCAACCATCGTTCGTACCGTTGATCATCGACACGTTGAGAACGTTGTATGGTCGTCCAGAACAAATCATCAACACGCTTCTTGCCAAGGTACGGTCAATGCAAACTCCCAAGCCGGAACATCTGGAAAGTCTAGTTGGATTTGGTTTGGCGTGCAAAAACTTTTGCAGCCATCTCCAACCTGAGGGTCTGTACGATCATCATTCGAACCCGTTGCTTCTTCAGGGGCTAGTAAGCAAACTTCCAGCCACTCTCAAGCTCAACTGGTCTCTCTCCAAGTGTCGGCATGTCAGCGTCAACCTTACCACGTTTGGTTGCTACATGGATCAAATCGTTTCAGCAGCTAGCGATTCGATCATCGTCAACTATGCTGAGGGACATGGTGGTGGGCAAGAGAAACCAAAGGCGAAGGAGAAATTGTTCATAAACACGCACGCTGTAGAGGAGAAAAGGGAGGAGAACGTTAGCAACGGCATTCGTAAAGACAAGTCCAAGCCAAGCCTTCCGCAAGATGACACTCGGAGATAGCTGGAAACTCGTTCGAGAGCAGTCGTCACTGGCTGGGCTCCCACGGAAAGTTCCCTGGTAATGCAAGCAACTGTGAAGAGAACGGTTGTGAGGAGCGCCATCACAAGCTTCTTCATCCTGGAAATCCCAGTTCACCGCCAATTCAACCAATCCGTTTTATTCCGAATACTTCCAGTGTCGTTACATAGGAACGGCAAAACCATCGAGACGCACGCATTTCTGGACGACGGTTCCTTCCGGACGCTGGTGGAGCCGAAGGAGGCATTATAGCTTAGAGTGGTCGGTGACGTCCATCCACTCTACCTTCAATGTACGAGTGGTATTAAACAGGTGATAAAGTTGCGAAATTCTTGAAGAAAGTTCATACCATAAAGAGCTTGAACCTTGCAGTTCAATCGCTGGATTTTGGCAAACTCTTCAAACAGTTTCCGCATTTTCAATGTCTTCCGGTACAAAGCTACACCAATGCTGTTCTCATGATCCTCATAGGGCTGGACAACTCATCCGTGATGGCAGCCCGGAAAAGCAGAGAAGGACCCAAGGGTAGCCCGATCGCTGCCAAAACTAGAATTGGATGGACGGTCTGTGGAAGTTCCGCAGCGGAAACTGGACAGCCAAGCAGTCATCAGCTATTCCACATCTCGGTTCGGTCTGCCGATCAAGAGATGCACGACCTCGCTGAAGAGTGTGGGGCCTGGATCTTCTACGATGGAAAGTGATGAAGACCTCTTTGCGAAGCAGATCCTCGAAAGGACCACTGTGCGTACAGAGTCTGGCAGGTTTCAGACAGGCTTACTATGCAAATACGACAACGTGGAGTTTCCGGACAGCAGATCCATGGTATAAAAGCGGTTTCGCTGCCTTGAACGTCGTCTAGCATCGAACCCCGAACTGAACGACAACGTAAAGAACCAGATCTGTATGATCAGTACCAGATCAAAGGATGCTCGCATAATGCGAATCCTGATGAGCTAGTCAGTTTCAACCCAAAGCGGACTTGGTATCTCCCGTTGAACGTCGTCACGAACTCCAGGAAGCCGAACAAAGTACGACTGGTGTGGGATGCGGCTACCAAGGTTCAAGGCCAGTCGTTCAATTCCGTCCTTCTTGCCGGTCCAGATCTTCTCGCTCCGCTGCCAGTATTAGGCAGTTCGAGGTGGCCATCAGTGCATATTAGACCTGTTCATATTTGAAAAAATGTTTGGAAATCTACCGGTCAAGCAGTATTCCAAATTATCATGCTTAAAACAATGTGTGGTCAAATTTTCAGCTCATTTGATAAAGATTTCAATATGCTTCAAGTTGAAAATGTGTTTTTGAGCTTATATCAAGGTTTGAAAAATCATAACTAGCATTTGGAAAATCAAAACCACTTGCTATTACCACTACTTGAAAGCTAATTCTATTTTGTTAAAGTTTGTCGAACACACTAATAAGATCAAATAAAGTTTTAACATTTTTTGATCGAGAATTGTTTTCCGCAGTACCCTGAAATCACAGTTTTTTGAATATATATGGTACAAAAAACACACATTGACATTATTTTTTCAGACCATAGTCAACGGGAATAGAACATTGTAAAGCTATGAATTCATTAACCATTAACAGCTTACATGTTACCTAAGGCAATAAATTACAAAAAATGCCCAAAGATCGAGCACTGCATCGCAACCTGATGATAGTTAAATCACGCATGACAAATGTACCGACGAATGAATGAATTGAACAAGTTAGCATTGATTTTTCTTTCCGATTGATGATTGTTTTGATCGCATTTCATTGACGATTCAGAACGATTTGAAAACAATCATCATCATCGACTGAAAAAAAGCAGTGCTAACGTGTTCATTTTTTACATTCCACAAAGCTCATGATGGTGCTCTTTGCTCCCCCACAGCGGATTCACATATGTGCTTCATAAGTTACTATTTTTAACAATTTATTTTCGTAAGATAACTTTTAATTTTCAACAGGATTGAGTTATAGATATGTGTAGTCATCATGTTCTGGAAGATAAAAATCCTAAATATTCATACAGGTATGTTTTTTAGAGAGAACACTTCCTAAATATAGTGATTTTAAAGAACCTCGAAGCACAAACCTCAACCAAACTATGTTAAAACTTGCTCCAATCGTAAAATCATGTTCGACAAAAGTTTGTAGAATTGAATCAACTACTGTGTAGAGGTATTTCCAATAATTTTTGGTGTTCCGTTCGGTAGTTATGATTTTTTATAGCTTGAAATTATTCTAAAAATACATAATAGATTTGAAGCACACCTAATTTTTCTCCAAATTGATTGAAATTTTGACCAGAAGTTCATTTTAACATGAAAAATCTAAATATTGGTTGACTGGTTAATTTCCCGACATTCTTGAAAATATGAATAGGTCTAGTGCATATATATGCGAGATATTCCACCAGATTACGATTAGACCAGAGGAACGGTCGCCATAGTGGTTCCTTTCAAGGGATGATCCGTCCAAAACT
This sequence comes from Aedes aegypti, assembly GCF_002204515.2. NCBI lineage: Eukaryota > Metazoa > Arthropoda > Insecta > Diptera > Culicidae > Aedes > Aedes aegypti. The sequence goes on from NC_035107.1 coordinate 120,734,717, forward strand.
TTCGACGTCTTCTTGATGGACGTAGCCACGTTCGGCTCCACCTGTTTGCCATCTGCAGCCCAATATGTGAAAAATCGGAATGCCGAGGAGTTTGCCGAACAGTTTCCAAGAGCAGCAGAAGCGATCACAAAGCATCATTATGTGAATGATTTCCTATGCAGTTTCCACACGGAGGATGAAGCAGTGGAACTGGTCGAGCAGGTGAGGTTCGTGCACTCGAAGACTGGATTAAACATTCGCAATTGTCTTTCGAATGTTCTCACACGGGTCGGGGAACAGAATCGCTAAAGAAACTTCTGGTCAATAGGTCGGCCGCATACGAACGAGTCCTGGGCATGATCTGGAAGCAAGAACATGATGTGTTTGTCTTCCAAGGTGTGTTCCGGGAAGAACTTCAAGTGTTTCTACAGGATGACTCGATTTCGACAAAGCGGGAAGTTTGCGTGTCGTAATGAGCGTCTGCGACCCCATTGGACTAGTAACTGTTTTGTCGTCCACGGAAAGGTGCTCGTGCAGCACATCTGGCACTCTGGGCTTGGATGGGACGAGCGTATACCAGGCACACTGCATGAGCAATAGAAGCGATGGATTAAGTTGTTGCTGCAGCTGGATCATGTCGAAGTCCCTCGATGCTACTTTCCTGGCTACTCTCCTGAAGACTACCGTACCGTAGAGCTGAACATTTTCGTGGAAGCATCAGAAGAAGCATTTGCTGCAGTAGCGTACTTCCGCATCGTCGAAGGATCCCGAGTTCGATGTTCCCTGGTGTTAGCGAAGACAAAGTTGGCGTCATTGAAGCTGCTGTCCATACTAAGGCTGGAGCTATCGGCAGCTGTTCTAGGCGCAAGATTATCGAAAACCGTTGCCGAGAATCACACGATTCCAATAAGCCGCGAAGTCTTCTGGAGCGTTCTCTCTTGGTTGCGGTCGGATCCCAGAAAATATCGACAGTTCGTCGCATTCAGGCCAACAGAAATTCACGATCTAACACAGATCAACGAGTGGTGGTGGGTACCATCCCGCTCGAACTTGGCGGATGAAACCACAAAGTGGTGCAAAGGTTCCAACATCGCCTTCAACAGCCGCTGGTTCCAAGTTCCGACGTTCCTGTACCAACATCCGAACCTTTGGCCTCAGCAAGCAACAAGAGAAGAAGAGAACCTGGAAGAACTTCGTCCAATCCACCTTCAATGCGACATAGTCAAAGAGCAGCTACTGACTCTCCAAATTTGAACGTCTGGTCCGAGCTGTTGCGTATGTACACAGGCTCATCGACAATCTGCGATGCAAGGTCAAGAAGCAACCATTAGGTAAACGGAAATGGCTGAGTTGGTCAAGGCGGAAGCAACCATCGTCAAGCTGATCAACAATATGCTTTCGAGACGAGCAAGGTGTTATCCGGATGGATGGATGCTGCAGCAGGTTTCGTTCGACTTCAAGTTTCCCGTCATTCTTCCCAAAGGACACGAAGGGACGAAACTTCTCGTTGATTGATACCATCGGCTGTATAAGCATTTCAATGCTGAAACGGCAGTAAACGAGATGCGTCAAAGGTTCCACGTTTCGGAGATGAGAGTCGCTTTGAAGCAAGCAGGAAAGCTTTGTCAGTGGTGCAAGTTCTATAAGCCAGTTCCGGAAATCCCGAGAATGGCTCCACTGCCTGAAGCAAGGACTACATCATACGTTCGGCAGTTCACTAACTTTGGCTTGGACTACTTCGGGCCGATGCTGGTTAAGCTGGGGCGCAACGAAGTTAATCATTGGGTAGCGTTGTCCACCTGCTTCACCATACGCGTACTGCATCTCGAGGTAGTGCACAACCTTTTTCGGAGTCCTGCAAGATGGCGGTTAAGAGGTTCATTGCACGGAGGGGGACCCGAAAGAAATATTCAGCGATCGGGGCACCAACTTAGTGAGGGCTAGCCAGGACTTGAAAAAGGAGATGCACCGATACCCAGTGGAGTTTGAATCTACCCTACACGCCGCATATGGGAGGGTCTTGGGAACGCATGGTCCGGTCGGTGAAAAGCGCACTGGCCTTGTTATCTACCGGAGGGAAGCCCGACGATGAAACTCTTCGCGCACTTCTGATCGAAGCAGAATCCATCGTGAATTCAAGGCCAGTTTCGTACCTATCGATTGATTCCGAGGAGCAGAAAGCACTCACCTGAACTGCTTCTTGATGCTGAGCACCAGCGGAGTCAACCAGAGAGCCGGTCGAAGAGCGAGCAACAGCTTGCTGTAACTGGGACTTGAGCAGATTCCTACTGGATAAGTTCTGGGCGCGCTGGATCAAGGAGTGGTTTGGAGATTTGGTGGTTTTGATGGAGGACCGGAACCGGAACGGATGACTGAGAGGACGAGTGCCGCGTACGGAATATGGAAGTCCTGAAGTCAGTGCTGGAGTGCTGGTTCGGTCAGTTGCGAAGCTCGCCGTTCTAGAAGTTGGTGGTATAGCTGAAGTAGACTTCTAGCAATACGGGTCGGGGGATGTTCCGAACGACGAGCAATATGTGCGATAGGGTCACCCGATCCACACGCAGGAGAGATCCGTAGTGTACGATCACTAAAGCACACACATATTCGCACCGATCTGTCATGCATAATTAATTGAATAGAGTTTGTTCCAACCTATTGAACTTGAAACTAGTGTGAAATTGTTGGGCTGTGGACAAGTTACATTTAAGGACTAGAAATGAAATAAGTAAATAAGTAAAGCAGTAAATTTGCTATTTCAAGTACAATTTGATGTTAATTGATCCATAATAAATTTCAGCTAAAAAGCTGATTCATGTACCCAGAACAAACGAGTCATGCTATAGGACTATCCGACACATCTTCCCGTTGCTGTCTCAACAACAAGAATATCTACTATATAAGTGAGAGTTTGAGGTTTTGGCCATTATATATTCTACATTGAACCACTGTGGACTGCAGCAGCAACACCAGCAAGCTTCACGATTTGCACTCACTTTATTGAATTTTGACGCTTCGTGCTTCGGTAGTAAAATGAGTTCCCGTTGCTGGACCTGACCCGACCCTAGCCTTTACCCGAGCTGTGGCCGTCAGCCTTCTTCAATTTTGTCACTAGCTCATTTCTATGCTGGACCGACACTCCGCAATGGGCCGCAATCCGAGGGACGCAATCACGGTCTCGTAGGGAAGACGAGTTCGCTGTTGTCTTTCCATTATAGGTTTAGTACCCACCCCGAAACCGTCCCCAACGATAATACATGATTTACGACGGAATTTTTCAACTAAGAACTGAGATTTTTGACCTTATCCTTCCTACACACAAAAGAAGTAATCCTGGTGGATTGTCAGGAAATAAGACGTTAATAATCAGAACGCGCGTCATTTGGTTTTCTGCAATTTTTTCAACACTTCCCCATACCCGTGCTTCCAGCAACGCAAACAAAAGCTGAACGAAATGGAAGAAAAACATCGATTTGATCTTCTGGCTTCCATCCACCACACCCCATTAGGATGGCAACCTGTTCCACCACAATTCTCGGCATTGAAGAAGTGTCACGCTGATGCAGCTGTTACTGTATTATTTGATTTTCATGATGCTGCTACTTTGCCCCGTTCCCTGAAAAGTTCGCTCTCCCCCTCCGATTGTCTCAATATATACACGTGGTTTGAATTGAGTGAAGAATTTGCTGCTTTTTGCATTGAAGGCGAGATTTTTCATGCGGCAGTCTCTTTTCTGTGAAATGCAATTTCTCTTACGCGAAGCAGAATTGGTTTTTCTATTTCACAACAACGGAATCAGTTAACCGCACTAACGGGGATTGACGTGTTTCATGGCACTAACCTGGAAGACGAAATTGAATCTACTGGAAAATAATCACAGATTATCAAATCAGTTTTTCAAATGTATGAGATAGAATGGAGATCGCTAATAGAAATGGAATGGAAAATCATGATTTATGTTTCCCACGACATGGACAATGAAGCCTACACTAAGGTGTTTAACAATAGAGTAATGTCTTCTGCCAAGGGTTGCTCCTAAATCACGTACACAGATAAAAATATTTAATTTTCAATGTAGCGTAAACAGAAGAAAATAGTAGAATAAACCAAAATCATTTATTGTTACAGCAACACGTTTAAATTTCAACTAAAGATGCTTGAATGTTACATGATCGTGTAAATTTAATGTGCATTCGATTGAAAAATAAGCGATTTGTCGTTGACATTTGAGTTTATTTTGATGCTCTAAACAAGTGCATGAAAATAAACTGAAATTAACAACATATTTTTAGCTGTGTAGACTTATAAGGCAAAGGAGAGTCTGACTTAAGTCTATGTTGCATACAAATCCTTAAAAATTGACCTGTATGAAAATTTAAGAGATGTAAGGGATTCCAAGATACTTCAAATTTGAACATTTTGTATTATAAAGGTTGGTAAATGGCTGGGCGTACCATTGATACCTCGCGTACCTGAAGTTTTATTCCTTCATCCTTATTCCCCTATGTGCGGTCCTTAGCCTCCTGCCCAGCAACTCCTATCCCTACTTCCTCGTGGTTCTGGCCGGAGAATGAGTAATTTTAGGGAAGATCGGGTAACCAACTCTGGTGGTTGGTCGTATGCTGACAGGGAATGGGGGGTTTGCTTTTGTAAACCTGAAGCGTTAGGAGCGGCTCACAACAGCGTCTGTTCCCCATGTCAGGAGTGGCTGATCATCGTCCGAGTGCCAGAGAAGGAATCTAAGCTAAACTGCGCACTGCGTCCTCTGGAAATTTAGGCGATTGGTGTCAGGCCCTGCAATCCAGCCTTAAAAATATCAAGCAACAAATAATCAACGAGTGAATACGAACTGGAACGAATCGGCGAAAACTACAGCGACGTAAAGGAACTAGATATCGGGGCCTATTGTGACGCTCACCTCGACTCTGACCACTATCTGGTGATGGTCAAACTGCGCCCAAAACTCTCCGTCGTTAACAACGTACGGTACCGACAGCCGCCCCGGTATGACCTAGAGCGGCTTAAGCAACCGGATGTCGCCAATGTGTACGTGCAGCACCTCGAGCCTGCGTTACCGGAAGAGGGTGAGCTGGATGCCCCTCTAGAGGACTGGTGGAGAACAGTGAAAGCAGTCATCAACAATGCAGCTATGAGCAACGTCTGGTACGTGGGACAGAGTCGACGGAACGATTGGTTCGACGAGGAATGTAGGAAGATGCTGGAGGAGAATAATGCAGCGCAGGTGGTCATGCTGCAGAAAGGGACCTGGCAGAACGTGAAACATTATAGATGGGAATGGAAACAGCACACCCGCCACTTACGGGAGAAAAAACGCCGCCTGGAGGAGACGGAGTGCGAGGAGATGGAACAGCTGTGCGCGTCTCAAGAAACACGCAAGTTCTATTAGAAGCTCAACGCATCCCGCAACGGCTTTGTACAGCGAGCCGAGATGTGCAGGGATAACGATGGGAGCATCTTGGCAGACGAGTGTGAGGTGATCGAAAGGTGGAACCACTTCGACGAACACCTAAATGGCGCTAAGATCACAGGCAATGGAAGTCGGGGCAACGGAGGGAATGCCTTCGTCAGTACTGCTGGCGATGGAAACCGATGCCCCCACTTTGATGCCATTCTCCAGCTCAAGAACAGTAAATCTGCTGGTAAGGATGGTATCGGAGCTGAACTCATAAAGTTGGGCCCGAAGAGGCTGGCCAACCGGCTGATAGGCACAATCTGGGAAACAGAACAGCTAGGGAAGGTAAGGAAGGGATAATATGCCCCATCTACAAGAAAGACAACAAGTTAGATTGTGAGAACTACCGAGCGATCACCAGTCTAAATGCGGCCTACAAAGAATTATCCCAGATCATCTTCCGTCGTCTGTCATCTGTAGTAAACGAGTTCGTGGGAAGTTATCGACCCAGCTTCGTTTACGGCCGATCGACAACGGACCAGATCTTTACTCTACCGCAAATCCACTGAAAATGTCTTGAATACCTTGTCCCAGCGCATCACCTTTTCATCGATTTCAAGGCGGTATACGATAAAGTTGACAGCGTAGAGCTATGGCAGATCATGGACGAGAAAAGCTTTCCCGGGAAGCTCACGAGACTGGGAAGAGCGACGAACCTTGCTGACGGCTGACAATAACGTTAGCCTTGAAATACGGAGGCGCATCATCAGTGGAAGTCGGGCCTACTATGGCGTCCACAAGAAGCTGCGGTCATATAAGATTCACACCCGCACCAAATGTACCATGTACAAAACGCTCATAAGGCCGGTAGTCCTCTACGGGCATGAAATGTGGACGGAGCTCGAGGACTTGCAAGCTAGTCACTGTGTCTCGTAAACTATATTTTAACTTATTCACATTTAATGAAGACACACCTTAAACTCAGAAATTAAAAGGTAGAGACACAGCTTCTGTACTGGGGGATTCAGTCCAACAGATGAGTTTAAGACCCTCCAAAAGTGATGTCTCATTAGTTTTGACCTTCACTAATACTATTTAACTTAAAAATTTAAACAAGTGCGCCAAAGTTGATTTTAATCCCATTTCGGAGGCCATCTACGTTTAATCTAGAAACTATTTTTAGTATAAAGCTCAAGGTAAGCTTTTATGGCATACGCATTCAAATTTCGAAACTAATATATAAATGGTTCTTAAAATTCTAAATTTGCTATAAAATTATTGTAAATCTGCGGCGCACATAATTTTTACTTAACACTTCAGTCGTCGCGCTGTTGTATTTTGTACAACACTGCTGAAAAAACCTCGCTATTCGTTCACAACAGTAGCGCGGTGGCTCTGACGGTGAGAAACCGCGCGACGACTGAAAGGTTAATGAACCAATTATTTCTCTGAGAATGTCCCACTAAACTAACAAACGTTCCAGAGAACATTACAAGTTATGTGCCAATGTGAACCTTACAAATGCATATTTTTCAATCAGCATGTCTAATCAGCATGTACCGTAAAACGGGGTAACTTTGATAGTTTTTTCGAAGAAAACTTGAATATTTGTGCATGGTGTTTCAAAGAATTATAATTTATATTTTTAAAACAAGTACTGGTATCCTAACTATCGATTGCAGTTGATAGATTGCTAAAAGATTTATTTTGAATGGATATATAATTTTTCAAATAATCGAAAGTCGGCACTCTGTTTTAGGGTAACTTTGATAATGGAGTATAAATCGAACAAAATTGAATGCATTACGGAACATTTATAGGGCGTTGCAAACCTCTATGCGTTTAATGTTATATGGGAATTTCTGACTTCGATTACAAAAATGGTCCCAGTTTGTAAAAATGGTTTTCGCTAAGGGGTCGTCCATAAATTACGTAGCTTTTTAGGGGGGAGGGGGGTCTTCACGAATTTGTGACGATGTGTGACGAGGGGGAGGGAGGGGTCCTAGCTAGTGGACGTAGCATTTTGAATCACGTCGGTAAAATGTGAGGCGCTGAAAAATATGACATGCAATTATTTTTTTCATCAAATTAATTTTTCTTTGTTTGACTTCTAAAGTTGGGTTCTAAATGATGATTCAGATTCAAAACATTCATATGACAAAATTGAAAAAAAAATCTAAGAAATTTTTGATTTTTTTAATGTTTTAAATAATTATGTGAACATTCTTCTTCTTCTTCTTGACATTACGTCCTCACTGGGACAGAGCCTGCTTCTCAGCTTAGTGTTCTTATGAGCACTTCCACAGTTATCAACTGAGAGGTTTCTTTGCCAATGTTGCCATTTTTTCATTCGTATATTGTGTGACAGGTACGATGATACTCTATGCCCAGGGAAGTCTAGGAAATTTCCATTACGAAAAGATCCTGGACCGACCGGGAATCGAACCCAGACACCTTCAGCATCACTTTGCTTTGTAGCCGCGGACTCTAACCACTCAGCTAAGGAAGGCCACATCTCGTGAACATTATATTCATGTATTAATAAATTTATTTATAAATATTTAAATTGAAAGATAAATAAATTAATTAAAAATCAAGGCTTTAACGACTTGAAAAACATTGTTTCAGTTTTATACATATTTTCTGTTAGAGCTTATGTCTTTCAAAAACAAATGTTCGCTTTGGCAAATATTACATTAAAACAAGATTTCATTCCGTGAATTATGCTCTCAATATTGCAGAAGATCTCCACCCAATCAACTCATCGATTTGTTTTGATATATCAATGCTCTGAATAAAACTTGATGCCTGAATAAAACTTGATGGAAAAGCCTGGACAACAGTTTTGAGTGTTATCGAAATTGTTCTATCGTTCAATTTTCTCAATAACTCGGTAATTTGAAGAATTATTTTTAGTATTTAAATGTTTCGTTATAGGTTGTGTAAGATTATTTCAATATGGGGAACGATATTGAAATTAAGCTGAAATATTAATAAAGTTGAATAACTTGAATAATAATCGATAAGATGTTCTGAACATTCCAAATATTACATGTGTAATCTTCTCTACATCTGGCACCTGATTGCTAAATGGATTTGAATTTGGATAATAATGACGAATAAATTTTCATTGAAATCTGTTTCCTAACAACGAATAATTAAAAAAACAATCCTCTAATATAACTAAATGTCTTATCAACATATAATAAAAGCTATTGTACCCTAACTCGTTACTGTTCGCTTCATCAATCCAATTAATCCTTTTTTCTATATTTTCAGCTGTAAACTATTTTTTCATGGTAACAACAGCAACAGTAATACAATTTAGCCAACAAAAAGGAAAAAGTTAATTTAAATTGTTTTCCAAATTACTTTTGAGCGCTACTGCAAATCAAACATTTATTCGTTTGATTATCCTTACGGTTCAGTCAGCAAAAAATATATCAAAATCTGTATTGAACTTCCGAATTAAATTTTTTTTTTGTTTTAACCCAATTGCAAAGGAAAACGAAGAAAAAAATTGTAGGGTGGGGGGTTGCTTGATATGCTACGTATTTTCCAAGGGGGGGTATCAGCATTTGTGACGAAATGCTACGAGGGGGGAGGGGGTGTAAAAAATCAGTGAAAAAATGCTACGTCATTTATGGAAAGTCCCTAAGAGATTTGAGACCGAATTCATGTTTTGCTACAGCTAGGCTGTCAAGGATAAGTGACGAACTCATTATGACTTCATGAAATAGTGATCGTAGAACAGATTGTTTGTAAGCGTTTCAAAAATACTAAAATCTAATACATTTTTAATATTTGCATATACATCCTTAAAAGAACTTTCTTCATTAAAGTATTTGGAACGTATTGAGTGTGTGTGTATAAAGATAAAGAATTTGTCAAGAAGAAGAAAAAGCAGACGTTTGGAGTCACATACCCCTCTATCCATCATATAACTAAGTACTTCAGGGTAATAAGAGTCATAGATGAAACTTCCTCTAAGTAAAAGGGATACTCGTGGATACTAATGACACTATCGACATTTACAACTACTAATGATCTATTTTGAATACTACTAGGTTTCATCTGCTACCAGCTGCTACCCGAATATATATACGGACCCCAAAAATGACTGATTTTTCACTTAAATGGTTATAACTGTTTTTCCTTGGTCTTTAGAAACCTAGTGTCTACTAGAGAATGATTCATTTTGACTGATTACACAATTTTGTAGAACATTCTTGCTACCGGAAACTTCGCATTTTCAAAATATACGAGAAAAACTAGTTTTAGGGGGTCGTTGATAAAATACTATTGGAAATGCGGCTGAATACACACTAGGTGTCTTTGACAAAGTTGTTTGTATTTGAATTATCTACAACTTTGCCGAAGACATCATATTTAAAGATCGTCATTTCAAAAAAAATATTTTCGCAGCGCCGCCCGTGGCAAAGTTGCAAACTAACATTAACCGTCAATATATGCGCTATATTTTTAGAAAATTTTCGTCCGAAGACACCATTCTGAAAAAACACGTTTAAAGGTGCTACAGAATTAAGTTCACGATTTCGGCCGATCGAAATACTGTGCGGTGTCGTTCGATTAGCAAAAATGTTTGGCTACTCCTCAACTCCAATGTGGAACAGCATATTATTCGAGGCAGCTGTACACGCTGAATTTTACAATGTTTAGCACAGAATGCAATCGAAGTGTGGCGGACTGCTACCTTTGGGACGAGACTAAGGCTAAACGTGGTGCGCAGGAAATAGGATCGTGTGTTCTTCAGGACTTAGCAAAAATGGACCCGACAATCGAAGAGGGCTATAATTCGACATAAGCTGATGATTCCCGGACACAGCCACATGGAGGTGGACTCCGTTCATGCAGCTATTGAGAGGGCCAAGTCCAAAACTACAGTCAGCATCGAAACCCTGAGAGATTGGGCATTTTTTATAAGCTGAAAAGAACGTAAAATTCTATTCATTGTGACCGAGATGAAGCAGACCGATTTTGTGGCCCTAAAAGAGTTGGAGCACTTTTTTAAAAGGCCCACAAGAACACCATTGGCGACAAAATCAGAATTAGGGAAATCTCTCTCTTTGAATATCGAACGGACGATCCAACTACAATTGGATATAAATAAGATTTGAATGAAGACTTCCTTACAATGAAAATCGAGACAGCTACTGTAATGCCGATTTTAAATCCGATTGCGACGAAACCGCTTCCACTTTCGCAGGAAAAGTTGCATGATTTGAAAAAGTTGATGAAATTCGTTTAGAACAAAGAATATTACGAGACATTTCTTAAGCACCTAGTTCCAAAAAAAGGGGAAGAAGTGCTCATACAACCGATGAGGGAGATTTTGATGCGGATCTAGATCAGCTTAGTGAGATGGAAGGGAATATTAGGGGAATATTAAATAATTTGAGGGGAAATGTACAAAAATCTACAAATTATAGTTAAAAAAGTTATTCAAAGAAAAACCTGTTAAATGATAAAATAAGAAAAAAGCTGTTAAATCGGATAAAAAAATAACATGAATGATTTCGGATGTAACAATATGTCAATGAACTAAAAGAATGTGAAAATGAAAATGTTTGCCGAATAGAGTTAAGGTGAAGATGAATCGAAGCCAAACCTCAAATTTTCAAGAGCACAAATCTGGAGAACCGAACACCCGTTTGATCTGAAAACCTAATCGATTGGTCACCACCAGCTAGTGACCAATCGATTAAGTTTTCAGTTTAAACGTATGTTTGGTTCTCCAGATTCATGCTCTTGAAAATTTGAGGTTTGGCCTCGATTTATCTTCACCTTAAAAATGTTACTGAACAAACATGTTAAAAGTTGCAAAATGAATGAAACTATGATAGACCACGAAAATTATTTATTTGTAGTATTTATTTAATGAATTGTTCGAAAGTTCGCTTACACTATTCACTAAAAGGATTCAAAATGGCGTTTCAATAGCTGCAGCAAGCGATTTCAGTTTTCTCTTCGAAAGATGTTTGGTTGATTACGGAACCTTCAAAAATTACACAACATATAACAGGTATGTATTGAAAATAACGTGACAGAGGGGGGATGGAGATTCTACAAATCCCGAAAAAACGATGGACGTAATTTTCGAATCTTCCCTACACGACAATCACAATAAATCTACTTGACAATAAATTCGTAGTGAGACAGAGCTTTCAGAGACTTTCGAAGTTATCAACTGATTGTTTTCTTTGTCTTATTTAATATATTATATTATATCTGTTATTGTTTAGAATCTCATAATACACTTCATTTCAAACATTATTAACATAAACATAAAACCTAATATTAAATACTGAATATACGCGAAGCTAAATTCATAGCACGCTCCTTTGAAATTTTAAGCGTTTTTGGAATTGTTCTACTCAAAAGTCTGGCCTAATGTAATCTATTTGAAGCTGATAAAACACGTTTTTCATTACTTTGTATAATTTCCAAAGAATTGCAATAATTCTCTTCCATCACTTTTCCAACTATTTGATAGACAAAATTAAATTCAGATTAAGATTAAACAAAAGATGTTGCTAAAAGGCCAAATTAACACAATCACATTTAATCATAAGCAGAATTCTCACGGAATCTTGGCAAATATAAATTCATATAATTCCAAGATTTGTCGAAAATGGTGTGTAGAACTCTTACAAAAATAAGAAAGGTTTCTTACGAAATCCCTAACAGACTTCTCTCAGTATTTTTGACATGACACACTCTCACAAGATGTAAAATAGAATTTTCACAGAATACTAGCCACTAAATTTGGGGCCCATTTGTCTTTAAAACCTGGGCAGTGTTGGTGCCAAATCTGGTTTTGGTACAATTCTGAACGTGATTCTTGAGACAGCATTCTTACAGAATTTCAAAATGAATATTGAGAGAGATTCAAATGCAAGTCTAGGCACACACATTTCTTACATATTTCTGTCCAAGATGCTAACTTAATCCGGAGAAGTATTTCCTCGGAATCCAGGAATGATTTCAAATGATACAAGGAAAGATTCTGATAGAATTATTTGTGAATTTATGATAGAATTCCAAGTAGGTTTCTTAAGGGGAAAATAACCATCATAGTTTTACGGATTTTCTAAGCCAGTTTTTAAGCTCAAAATCGAAGTGATGTTCATGAAAATCTACCAATGAACTGAATCGGCTATCTGAACAAAATTTGGACGAACATTGGGTCATAATCTGAACATCATTCTTCCAAAGTTTATCGCGGGATTTGACAATGAATCTTGGGCTAGATTCTGCAATAATCCTGAACATAATTCTGAAAGTATCCAAGCCAAAATTATTTCACAGCTCAAAGATGCGATTGCTATAACCTCCTTGTTAAGAACCAATTAATTTTATTCAAATATTTATTTCTTCAAATGATTGATTTTTGTTCAGTGGATGCTGGAATTACAAGCGCCTTAAATGTTCTTGGCCCGTGGTTTAGAAAGGTTGGGCTGGTCTGCTGTAAATACTCTATGCCCTGAGAAGTCGAGATCAGGAATTGCAGAATTCGCTCTCATTTGAGTATGAAGCACGATCAAAGCAAGCAAAGAAAAACATCCCATCTGTTGCGGTCCACGATCGTCATTGTATCGCGAGGTGTAACAAGTCTGATAAATGGAAGCAGCGAGCGAGAGCCCCAAAGAGAGAGCGATGATAAAATCCATTTTTTTCGCTTGTTTACCGTTGGGGATAGGTGTTTTTCTTTACTAGCACGATAAACAATCCACGAACTTCCAATAGCAATAGTGTCCCCCAGGCTTGGAGCATATTTAGAGGGGTTTTATTTTAGGTACTACACAAATTGAGGATTTTTCCGTTCAACAGTTAATTTGAAAAGTCTTGCATTAGTATGATAACTAACTGGGAGAAAGCGTTCTGCTGAAGCACACGGTAGGCTGCATTGGGCTGGGCACGTAGTTTGTATGGCAGAGGAGTAACGAACGAAGATATCCTTCAGAAGAATTTCAAAGAGCTTTATGGTAGCACTGCTGACATTCTTTGTAGTTCAGATAGACTTTGGGTCCTTGAGGAACAACTGGAAACGATTGGATCTAGACGTGATCCTTTGGAGAAACCTCGTAGAAGTTGTTCCTTGAATGAGATTATTGTTTCACTATCACTATTCAATAAGATGCTGTATTTATTTTCAATTACCTGCATTTATTTGATTTTATCAAACGGTAGATGCTGATCATTTTTCACTTGATGGATTAAGCATAAATTTGTTCTGTTTTACTTTAAAATAGTAGAAGACTTAACTAAAGTTGAGAAGTAGACAAGGCGAAAGAGTAAAGAGCGAAACTACATGAAAATTAAAACATAGGCGTAAGCAAAACATAAATACAGTGACAAAAAAAACGAAACTAAACCGACAACAAAACACGGGCGAATACCACGTGGCGAAATCAACATTTCTGTCAGAAGTAGGCGAATAGCATTGGGCAACACTGTGATTTGAAAAAACACAGGGCTAATTTGAAAAAGGGCCTATTTAAATCGAACAAAATTTGTTGGCGTAATCAGAAAAATGCCGTTTTTGTACAGTAAATGATCAAAAATTTATCATTACTTTTCTAAAATTATAGGACAGCTGTTTTGTGCTTCTTCTCATGGTATTAAACTTTTAATTAGCCAATATGTTTTTAAATACGATTTGAATCTTTTCAGCTTTTTACGCTTAGCTTGCCATAAATTGCAAATCACCCCTTTTAGACATTTCTTGCCCACACTATAGTTTTTATGGTTCAATCAAAGCAAGCTTGGTGATCATGAAAATGTTTGATGTTGACGATTAAATTTCACAATTTTCGAACCTGTTTCTCACGTAATCAAATTAAGAAACAAAAATATAACCTTTTGTCTATATATTTTAGCTTGGGAGCAGGAGCTTCTAACCAGGACTGCAAATTGAAGCGACTAGGGTAATAGTCGTATTTTGGACCCCCTAAGTAAGTGATTTTGGTTGTTTGTCACAATTAACTAACTGCACAGCGTAACCAAGTCAATAAACATGCTACAATGTAGAGAAAAACTTCCTTTACGAGATAAAAATGCCCAAAAGGTCATGTAGGATCCAACAAACGTCGAAAATAATAGAGTTGTGAAGCACTGTTTTTCATTTTTTTGGACACACCAATACATTTTGGACCCTCAAAGTATATATTTTGGACCTCCGGCATTTATTATCTATTGGGGACAAAGTCCACGATACTGGTTGTATAATATGCTTGCCCATAGTCTAAACAATCGATTGACAATGGATAAGCGAGGAAACTCTACGCTTATAGTCCAGAAGTTTGAAAAAATGTTTTAGCTTACATTTGACAAATTTCTGACGGCTTCAATTTCTGTGTGTAACGTGTTGTAACGGTTGCATGGATGGACCGATTGACTTTAATTAATTTCAAATAAAATAAATACCTTTTCCGTGTACACACGGTTGATGTAAGTGCGAAATAGTCCTATCTTTCTAAATGACTTGCGAATTGAGTTGGCCTTTTGATTTAATCTAGGGAATTTGTAGGACAACGGCCCAGGGGGTTCAAAATATATAGAGGTCCAAAATATACTGGTTACCCTATATGCTGGAACATTTTTCCGATCACTAAACGACGGATTACTTCTGATGTTGTCATTTGCTGGTAGCCAAACCGTTAACATTCATTCAATATTCCAGCCATTGTGGAAAGGTTCTAAAGGATGTAGGGAGCAATACTTGGTCAAAATAGATAGATTATAAGTTATATTTTCTTGACATTCATTGTCTCTGGCATTATAATGTTTCCATCTTCATCGGATGTTTGAAATTTGTGGTGGCCAATTAAATCTGTAGGTCTAGTATTCTCGGATCTACCAAAAAAAAATTCACCGCTCCTCAAAGGTTCAACAAATTTTATCGGATTTACATTGCGATCTACACAGATTTGTAATACTATTAAGCTAAAAGAAGAGTTTGTCTTTAAAATTCGAAGATATATTATTTGGTCGAATTTGGCGAAGCTGGACGCCTTTCAGTATGTCTTTGTGGATTCTACGAAGCTTGGTGTTGTGTATGATCATAGTTTAGATTGCAATTTGACTTTTAAGTCAGATTCTTTGCCCATAGCCAATGCGTTATGGACGCAACATATGATTAAACTTTGTAGACTGCAGTATCCGTTTTTGAAAAAAAAAAAAATAAAAAAATAGACATCAAAGAGGGTTCTCCTGTCAAACCAAATCAGCATTTAAGAGTCTTCTCTAACAGGCTCCCTACGTCAAATAGTTATTCGAATTTTAATGCAGCAACTAACCCATTTCGTACATTTATCATCATTTGTGCTTGATCTTCTGATTACCTAAAATATAAAAAAAAAATAGATTTAAGGCGCCTCAAATAGCTAAAAATTGAAACTAACAGTAAAGCTCTAATACAAAACAGTTCAAAACTAATATTGTGAAAATTTTTGACAACCCAATCAATACACTTAGATCATGGCCTGCTAAGACTTTGCTATAAAACCCAGGCAAAACATGTCAAAATCGATTCACCCCTTTTCGTTTTATAGCCAGCGTATAAAGCTGGATACTCGTAAATTTCAACCGTTCTTTTCTCATTGTTGTGACTTTGTCAGATAATCCCTAATCACAAAGTTCTCTTGATATGCAAACGCGTTCGGCTAACGCCGAGATCAGGAGGCTCGTTTAACACCGCAAAAAATAAAAATGCAGATAAGCAAGCATTTTTTTAAAATTGATTTATTAACTCCAGAAAAACGAAAATGGATGGGTGTTTCTACTATTTGGTAGAAAACATGTTTGTCTATGATATAATGATTAAAAATGAGCTTTTAATAATGTACTTCAGAGCCAAAAACGCTTCCTCCCTTAAAGGGCGCGTTTAACCCCCAGTTACCCTAGCAAGAACGACGTTATTCGTGAATATGACGATTTCGACTTCTTTTAGCATTTACGATAGCACTCCATTGTACATAATACTCCAAAGTGGAATTCCAGCCGTGACTCTGGTTGACATGCGTTCCTGATTCGTGTCGTAAGCCAGTACCCGATTCGGAAAAAAAGCTTCACAGAGCTTTACACAGGTAGTCGGGACCCGACGATTCTCTGTAGGGCCACTCGAGAATTCATCAAAAATACAACCCTTCACGCGGACATTAAACCGTGACACTTCATTGCATCGCCTGTCCTTTTCCCATCACACGGCGAAGGCACCGGAACCGGGAATGATTGATAGCTTACAAATTGCACTTTTCGTGGCAAGAATCATTTGACGAAGACGAATCCCGATGACTTGTTTGGTGCGGTGAAGATGGGCGTCCCTTGTAGTTGCAATGAAGAACGATTACGATGACGCCACTGCACTATACCGTACCAAAATCGGCGGCGCGACCCCAACTTGCCATTGCTGCTTTTGCGTGGTATAATTTATCAAAATTTATCACTTTTCTTTCGTGTGGCCTTGTGTGCGAATGCAACACCACCACGTGGCCGGGGTGATTGCAATACTTACGTCGCACTATGGGTGATTCTGTGAATCAAACTGGACAAAATTTGTTCTGATTTTGAAATATTTAATGTGCTGCATCTGACACATAAACAGTTGTGGAATAATGCCGCATACTCAATTTCTCTTAATTCAAGTCTATGTAAGTGAGGCTTTCCTTAGCCAAGTGGTTAAAGTTCGCGGCTACAAAGCAAAGCCATGCTGAAGGTGTCTGAGTTCGATTCTCGGTCAGTCCAGGATCTTTTCGTAATGGAAATTTACTTGACTTCCGTGGGCATAAAGTATCATTGTACTTGCCAAACGATATACGAATGTGAAAATGGCAACTTTGGCAAAGTAAGCTCTCAGTTAATAACTGTGGAAGTGCTCATTAGAACACTAAGCTGAGAAACAGGCTCTGTCCCTGTGAGGACGTAATGCCGAGAAAAAGAAGACGACGAGAAACTTAACGACAGAACACTAAGCGATTAAGGAAGTTAGGTCTATTAATATATATCATATGATATACCGATATTTTGAAATATCGGTGGTATTGATACTTTGATTCGATAATTATATCGAATAAAATTTCGATGCTTTTCAATATCGGAACGTCCCTACTCGAAACAGCTTTGGCCAGCAAGACTATCCAAACACCCCTTAGTGCGTCGTCGGGGGAAAAATGCGAGTAATAATGGATATTTTGCTTTGGACTTTCTTGTCCGCTCCGTTCTTTCGGGAAAATAAACTCCCCCGAAGTTTGATGTCTGCCCAAGTGGTGTCTGTCTTCGACGAGTTTCCGGTTGGTGGATCGGGGTTCGGACGGTTCCATGTATGCAAACAATTGAAATGCATTCTCATCAAAATCATCATCGCATCATTTGCCAGCGCTTTCATTTGAGTTTCCAACCTGGCAGTCAGCTCAGCGTGGAAAAAATATGATGATGGCTAGAATTTGATAAGTTTTCAACAAATTCATTATTGCCGGCAACGCAAGGAGTTTGAAGCTTTATGATGATTGATGAAGCGTGAATTAGTTGGCTCATCATTTGATGTCTGGAGAAGAAAATGGGATTCGATTTATAAACCCGGCCATTAGTTTTCCTATGCCAAAGGCGACCACTACTACTAACGAATCAAGGCGGAAGGCATTCGGATAGACCACTCATTCGATCGAGATGAATTACGCTCTGCTGTCTTAGACTCTAGAAAGCGATGCACTGCACTTGCTGCAGGCAGGAAATTAAGGCGAGTGAGATTGCTTAGGTGAAACCCTAAGAAGCACTGATATCGACAGACACCTTAACCGGGTGATGATAAATAAGAAGGTTTTACAAGTGTATGCATGTAGATTTACTTACAAGGATTAAATTGGACCGAGCTCGAGTGTACCTGGAACGTACAATTCTGATATCATGCGAGTATCAATGACTTGTAACCAGTAATCGATAGATGTGGGAGGAAATACCAGTCGCCGTTAGCTTTTTTCTATTTCCTAGCTTGAGACCGTCACAAACTTATTGAAGATTTCTACTGCTAAAAATCCAATCAATTTTCACACTATTTGTTGCATGTCAATTCTGACCTGTTATGGACATTGTGTGTTATTATTCAGTGTAATACAAAATAATAACTTTACATATATTCAGAAGCTTAGGCGATTGTACCGAAGAAATGATTTTTGAGTATATACATTATGCTTATTAATTTGGAGCAACTAATTCAAAATAACTCTATTCCATTGGGATATTAGCCCTGAAAAGGGCCGTTTGGTTTGTTTGTTGGTTGGTTCGGTTAACACTTCAACACCGATAGAACCGGTCTGTGGAAGAAAATGCGTATGTGGTAACCCTTGCTCTACAAACAAATATTCCGGGTAAACGTTAGGTCCACGCATGATCCACTAAGATTGATTGCTTTAGTGGCAGTGTTTGGATTTTGATCCGAATAAGCTGATCGCTCCATATTCAGAGAGTGTAACAGCTCTTGAACCATAATAGTTCGTGGAACTTCACAATCGGAGAGCCCTATGGAGTTGTGTTTGATCCTTCGACCTTGACGCTTGCTCCTGCTTGGGCCGGCGATGAGGACAGGATCAAACATGTCGCGCGTCGGTCGAGTGAAGTGAAAAAGTGCCGCGCTCAATTAGTTCTTTTTGATCTTTCAACGTTGACGCTTGCTCCTGGGCAGTGCGTCAAGAAAGCCCGAGCAGTCGTCAGTTGTTTTCCCTCTCGGGTCGCGCGCCTATTTTTTCTGAGTGCTTTTATATGGCCAAGCAAACGAGTGAAGCTGAAAGTAGATTGTTGCTGCTCAAGGATGACGGATTAGACTGGCCCTTAAACAAAAAAGTTGTAAAACTTAACGGGGCACCCCCTAGATATGAGTCTTAGGGTAAGATAAACGCTCTCTCAAAATTTCAACTCAATTGGTTGCTCAACCAGCTGGCGCAATCGATATGAAGTTTGTATGGGATATTCGTCTCAAATATATTGAAAATTGACCCTATGTCACTGTTTCGTTCCGTATACTAATTGTTCGCGTTCAAATAAGCCCAGAATGACAAATACACTAGTTGATACCCTAATGAACATAATTGCAGAAGGTTGTATCTGGATTTAATCTCATTTTCATTACTTTTTTAGTTGTTGAAAGTTAGGCTTAGATCAGCACTCCCGTACAATCACTTATATGCATGCGACATGTGCTTCAGCTCGCCCAGCGTCATAGGTGGCTATGATGCGCTTAGTGGTTACCTCCAAGCTATGTTGAAGAAATACAAGCAGTATTGCATGATATACTTCAGATGGTTAAAACACCAACTTTATTAATTTTGATCGTGGTACAATCTTCTACAATATTCTTCGCTATTATATCAAGTAGTGTTTTTGACATTCTGGGTCCAATTGAACGCGATCATAAATTTTCCTGAACCAAACAGTAGATGATGTGCTGTTGCTCATATGTTTGAGCTCAAAATTCCATATTAACTTCAATTCAAATGCGCCAGCTCATGGAACGACCAAATGAGCTGAATTTTTCAGAAAGGCTTCCTCCAACCCCAAGAAATAATCCTGGGGGGTGCCCCGTGGAATCGTACAACTTTATTTTTCTCCCATACTGAGCTGGGCCAGTCTAATGACGGATCAATTGGTGAACTCGTTTCATGCTACAATTTCTAATCTATAAAATATGTATGACTGCACCTTTAATCGTTACAACGGTGAGACGTAAATATGATTTTTCAACAAACTATGAAACGTTCGTCACTGAGAGTGTCGACATAAACTCTGATTCATAAATTATTTATGTCTAATTTTTTTTTTTTCAAACACCTTTTTCCTTTTACCTTTATTTTTGTAATTAAAAAAACTTTGAATGGTTCGACACTACAAGTGTAGACTTGCGAAAGGTTCACTTTATTCAACAAACTTTGAAAGGTTCGTGACGTCAAGTGTCGGCATATTTTTTCTCTACATAGATATTGTTAATATCAAATGAAAATATCATATTTACCTATAAGCATGTTTATATGGTCTAATCGCTTATCAAAGTGAATCCTGTGACCCAACGATCCTCCCCATTAACAAACATCCCTCCCAGTAACCTTTGTGGAGCTGCAGAGGCAAACACGGTCTCCAAAAAGCAAAGGTTACACACTAACATTCCTTCCCTCAATTCCACCTGACTGCAAGGACGTAGCCGACGCCGTTATTGACCTTGTATAAATAGAGGCACTGAATTATGCACACTGAAGAAGATTATGACCAATCCCAACCGAACTTCTAGTTGATTCTTTGTGCATTTTCACTGACTTCGGTCAATCACGGAATAGCAACCATTGGTATGTGTAGTCAGTCTAAGCCAAGCTAAGCTAAGCTTCACAATTGGAGAGCCCTATGAATGTTGATATTCACTCTCTCGTTTGGTACGTGACGAGAGAGCGTTCAAGAGCAGCAGCTCTCACAGACTTCAACGGTTTTAAGTAATCAGTGTAATTTATGTTTTGCATGAAATTGGTAATAAATTTTATATTTTCTGAACATCTTAATTATAATATATTGGATCATAAAACACCCCTTTGGTTGTAAACGAAACACAGAAAATGGAAAATTTCGCTGCTATTTTTTGAGCAGAATGAGAGCGTGTCAGAGAATGTTATGAGTGATGACACATAGTATTCGGCATTAAACAGTGGGTGATGTGTGTCTTTCTTGTTTTCTTTGCGTACTGTGTTAATACATGTGGATATATGGGATAAAATTATGGCTCGTGTGTCAACGATCGTTAATTTTTCCAAAGCTTGCCAATTTTCGAAACACTGACAGCTTTGTAAATACAGTGTAAACAATATACACTAAACTACTTCTTCCCAAATTTTCAAGAGAAATAATACCCAATGTGTATTTTTTTCACAATGTTGTTATTTATTCGTGATGCAATTTGTTGTGACTACACCCTTTAGCTTTCTGATGGCATAGGCAAACTTTGGTTCAATTTTGATAAATCACTGCAGAAATTGCGTATTCTCAATATTTTACTAAATTTAGCCATTTCAAGGGTTGAATACTCTATTATATTATGCCCAGATAATCACAAATTCTGGGTTCTCATAGAGCTGAATTCTAACAAAAAATGCTGTTTTTCATACATTTTCTTTTCAAACAATTATCGTTTAGGCAAATACATGGGCCAAAATAATCTTCTTCAATCGATTCCGAGCTTTTGAGCAACAAATCTCTGCGGGGAGCGTTTTGTACGGTATGCAGAAGCTCTTCTTTAATTATTTGAAGTACCTATTAAAATGAGTATTAATTTAATAAGGTTAACGACACACGAATATAAATTTGCATCCGAGGATGCTGAATCTATTTTTAAGCTATCGAACAGAAGAAATATGCTAAAACCCATATTTGCACTGGATTTTGGTGAAAATGAATTAGAAGAGTATTGAAGCAAAAATTAAGGCATCATGTGGAAAAGGGGCCTCCGTTAGCCGAGTTGTTAGAGTCCGCGGCTACAAAGCAAAGCCATGCTGAAGGTGGTTCAGTTCCCGGTCGATCCAGGATCTTTTCGTAATGGAAATTTCCTTGACTTCCCTGGGCATACACGCAGCGAACTGGACTATCGAATTTTATACATTTTGCCTTATGAAAGGTGGAACGATTATTGCAATACGAACGCTTCATGTATCGTTTTAGCATCACTCCATATCGAAGCGTCGATAGGCGCGTGGTGTACGCTCGGGCTTATCGATCGCAAGGTTCTTGGTTCGATTCCAGGTTGCCGTGAAAACGTTTTTGGTTTTCAAATTCTGGTTTCATAAGGCAAATTTATGAATTTCAATCCGAATTCTTGTGGCGAATTTTCATAAGGGTTTCCTATGTTTATCGTTAGTCCATTTGCCTGAGTGTAGAGTATAATCGTACCTGCCTCACGATATACGATTGCAAAATGGCAACGAGAAGCTGAGAAGCAGGCTCTGTTCCAGTGAGGATGTCATGCCAAGAAGAAGAAGAAGAAGAAAAAGAAGAAGAAGAAGATGTGGAAAAATATTTTTCTTTTCTAGATGAATGTTTGACTTTGTTTTTCAACTTAAAACTAAGTTTGGAAAATGAATGTTTGCCAGCTTTTTGAATATCTGGACCTCTGTGAGGCACAGTGGTTCAAGGCAGCGGGAGAAATGACTGTGTCGAGGTGTCGAAAAAATGCAACCAACCAGGTCCCTTTTTAAGGGAAGTTAAGGATGTCGTTCATCAACTCAAGAATAATGAGGCAGCTGGAAAGGGTGGTATCTGAGCTAGACCTGTGCGCCAATATATTTAGGAACGTCTGCGGCGTCATGGCGTTTTTTCAGCGGCGGCGGCGGCGTCATGGCGCCACGCTGTTTACAATTTTTGGTGGTGGCGCTAGCAGGGTACATCGGCGTGGATGAAACTGCTTTTTGTTTTTTTTTTGTGATTTTGACAATCAAAAACAAGGTAGAGTTTCGTTCTACTTCGTCGTACGCGCTATTATTCGTCGTATCATACTTAAAATGTTCCACTATGGCGGATATTCCAACTTATCTGCAACATAGATTCATTTTCCAAGTGTATTTTTGTGAAAGCTGTCATGGTTTGTACACTTGTACACCATAAATGCAATAAAACTACTGTATTTCGTTAAATAACTTCAGTTCAATTATCCACTTTGCACTTTTTCACCGAAATCACATGGTCGAACACGATTTGAGAGAAATGCTTAACGATCGACACAAGCCACACCACTTTATGATACAAGTTTCTTCCCGCCGCCCTATGTGACTTACTTCGCCAGCCACTTATTTTCACTATGGAAAACCTTCGTACTTGTTCACTGAAGGATTTTATTCCAATCACACGCCGTAAAAGTTCTATAATTCACGCCATGCTCGACGTAAAAATACGGTTCCTTTGATTGTGTTGTTTTCGCTGCACTGTGAGCAAATGCCATAATTGTACGGTCAAAAGGAATTGTGTTCATATGTTTGCGCTGAATTTTGATGACGTATAATGAATTTTAAAGGAAATTAGTATGATTCATCATGCTGAAGGAATGGATGCCCGTAGCTCAATATATTCTACTAAAAAAATTATTATAGCGTTGATATGCTGTGTTTTGACCACTCAATATATCACAGAGAGCCGTAAGTTGTGAGATGAATCTGGAAACTAATTGCGACAGAATTGAAAACGATACGACGGATTGAGAATACGGCAAGATGCATTGTTTTTGCTTTATTTCCTAAAAGAGATCAAAATCTTATTGTACAATGCTAAAGCTGTTTTGAGAAAGAATTATTTGGCATTGATTTGTATCAGTATCATTTACTGCAATTCTAGAAAAAATGCAGTTCTCACTGATCAATGCCTAATACGATGAATACTAGCACATTACCTTACGTTCGTTGATTGCTTTAAAAAGGCTATAATCGCAAAGCAATTAGTCGCCGTTTGTCATTAAAAATCATTACCTATTTCTAGTTAAAAATACTGACATACTGTGAGCATGAGCATGATTGACCGCCCGCCGTTGCTACACTGTTATTGCAAGAACAGCTGTACTTACACAGGGAACCAACAGACGCTACTAAGGATCAGTAGCATCTTCAATGTATAAGAACTGGCGCTCTCCTTATTATGACAAATAATAACGGCGCCGGCTGCGTCCAAATGCAGGTCAATTTAGGGATGGGAGGGAAATGTTGACATGTTACTTACTTTATGGAAGTCGAGGAGTCATATGCACATAACTCGAACCGAACACGATTGATCTGGATTCCTTCGCTTGCCTACAATGGAGCATGTCAACGGACCAGTTTATACTAGAGTTACATATTTCTCAGGAGCACAGAAATGTACTGACGAGCCTCCAACCAATCCGTCTCTCAGCTCATAGGAATCCTAGTGTGCTGCGCTAGAAGGAGGCTCACGAAAATTCTAAAAGCGCGCGCTAGGTGATGTGAGTAGAAGCATTAACCTAAGAATGCTAATGTCGCTGCTGTTCGTGTTACCAACATCTAGTTTGCCACGAACTGACAGCGTGAGTATCGAGCATCAAAGTGTCAAATTAATTATAAGAACCAAAACAACCTCATGGTATTGAACAAACAATGAAAAGCCATAATTTAAGGTAATAACAATTAAAATCAGTTTTATGACAACAGCGCCACTAGCGTTCTACTACTAATATTTCTATTGTGATGTGCTCTCGGGGAGACTCGTCTCATGCGCTGCTCGGCGCTACGGCGCACCAACGGTATCCAAGTTATGAAACAACTGCTTAGTAACGAAAAGCCTCTACAACTATTTTCGCCTCATTATACAGGTGTCTAGAAGGTCTACATGATAAGGTCGAAGACTCGCGATCCAAGAGTTACAATTTCAGTTCTCATTGTAAACTTTTGTAATCACTTCAATTATTGCGCTGAATTTTAAACAGCACATGTGACGGAGCGCATGAGACCGCAGTGAGAAACATCTCAAGAAAAATGAGGCGCACCAAAAAAGGTCTCCCAATGTACAGCGCGCCCGTGAGCTTGCAAGCAATGAGGCTCCTGCACCTAAGGCTACAGCACGTGCACAGTAACTCTAGTTTATACTGATGAATTTCTTCGTTGTTTTTTTTTTGCATCCGCACATTTTGATGCTTTTTCTTTTTTTTATCCGCACAACGCGAACCGCACACGATTGATCAAATCATTAACTATTTCTATTTCAAAATACTTAAAAAAAGACAAAAAATGAAAATGCTGTCCTTTTTTAAATAAATTGAATGATTTCTGAAGGAATCCATGGAGATTTTTTGTTATAATTTCTAAGAACATAATCTATCTTTATTTGAGAATATTCTAGCAAAACATAGCTAGAACTTTTGAAAAACCTCCAAAAAGATTTTGCAGCAAATCTTGGTAAAATACCTTGGAGATATAAGTGATGAAGTGCCTAGGGGAACCTATCTATGAATTATTATGGATAAAGCGCACATAGGGAAATTGTAGATTTTTTTTTCATGAGCCCGTGCGGCAATCTTGGGAGCAATTCATGATACATTTTGTGAGTGACTCTTGGACAATTCCTTCAATAATCACTTGAAGAAAAGTAGAAAGAATTCTTCTTCTTTTCTGGCGTTACGTCCCCACTGGGACAGAGCCTGCTTCTCAGCTTAGTGTTCTTATGAGCACTTCCACAGTTATTAACTGAGAGCTTACTATGCCAATGACCATTTTTGCATGCGTATATAGTGTGACAGGTACGAAGATACTCTATGCCCAGGGAAGTCGAGAAAATTTCCAACCCGAAAAGATCCTCGACCGGTGGGATTCGAGCCCACGACCCTCAGCTTGGTCTTGCTGAATAGCTGCGCGTTTACCGCTACGGCTATTTGGGCCCCTAGAAAAAATTAAGGGAACAATATTTGAAAAAGTCATGGAAGAACCAGGAGATATCTTCGCTGGAATAATTGCAGGAATCTCTCCAGTAATCTTTAGAGAATATTCTGGAGAAATTTTTCAAAGTAAAGCTGAATAAATTCAAGAATGTTCGAAGAATTTACCGATGGAGCCCATAATGAAATTCAAGAAGAACGTGCAAAACTCTAGCAGGAATACAGGGGTCATCCATTGATTACGTTAAAGTTTATGGATTGAGAGGGGGTGAGACGTTTCTCACGCGTCATACAAATTATTTTGATTATTAATACAGTCTTACCATGGCGAGAGGGGGATAAAAAAACTGCCTAAAAGTTAATTGATGGCCTCTGTTGAGGAATATTTGAACTAAACGCAGATTCTCGTTAGCAGCTGCTACAAGCTAAAAGATAATTACTTATTACTGATTGGAGATCATTTGGTATAGTTAAAGTTATCACTTACAATTTCAGTGTATTTATCGAATTTAACGAATATTGTCAACAATAGCTTTCCTTTTAACTTTAACGGGTTTTCACCGGCTACAAATGAAATATTGAATCAGGTAATTGAGAAAATTATACATATTTAAAAAACCTCACTCCTCGAATTGAACACGGTAATTGGACTATAAACTACTTCTGAGTGTCCAGCGTTGGTTAGAACTCTAGTGGTGCTATGTGGTCAAAACCTAAGACCTGAAATTCACCAAAATCGTGTATAAATTCATTTATCCACTTCACATCTACCTGTGCATTGCACACCTGCCTTGCTTCCGAAAATCCAAATTATACGCTTTATTATATAAATTTTCCAGATATATATAAATTTGTGCCACGCACTAGAAATCACATCGTCATTACATCGATACGTATAGGTACTTATCCTGGGCAATCTGTACTTGACGTTTCTACATTTGTTCTCCCGTTCCGTCAGACGTTCGCTAGTTCTGCTTTCGCTCTGGCGGGGTTGCCAGTTTCGCAACAGCCCCTTATCTCCCCAAAGCTCTGCAAGAAGCTCCTATAAAAATTAACGAAGAAATTCTCAGAAGTGTCATTCAAGAAATTCAATGGAAAGTCCCAGAATTATACTTGAAGGTATTTCCTTTAGATAGTTCCGGGAATAATGAATGTTTTACAATCCTGAGATTGATTAAGGGAAGTCTTCTACTGGGTTTTTATAGAATATGTCAGATTTTTCGCAAAAAAAAAACATGTGTAAGACTTTCACAACATTATTAGCAAAATTCTAAGATTCTGACCAAATTCAAGGCACGATTCATAAAGACTTCTTCACAAGGTTCTTTAAAAACTTTCGCCTAAATTTCAAAAGAATTATGCGTGGGATATTCTTATAATACTGACAGTATCCTTTGTAAATTTCAGAGAAAATTTTAAGTCAGATTTCCATGAAATTGTTTACCAGGAATCCATTTAAATATTTGTCTTTTATTTATAGGAGAAGCTATCGACCGTGATTGTTTTTATTTTAATTGTTTTGTGGCTTTAGCGGTCATGCGACTCAAAGCTAAAGGGAGTCTATAGAAGCAAATGATGGAAATGAATAGGTGGATAGGCGTCGCAAGGGAGCGACAAGATTGAAATTTTTAATTAGGTGGTGAAAGTTGAGCAAGCCATTTTAAAGTCAGTAAGCATCGAAGCGTCCTGTATTTTGCCTAGCTTCTCTACTGGAAAAGGGGTTGAGCTTTGCTACCAACAAAGGCAAAATACAGGAGGCTTCAATGTGCTCTTATACTGACGGCAATCAACCGAACGGTTCTATCGATTTTTGTCTTTTATTGATATTTGAGAAAATACATCATGATATTTGCAGATCTGCAATTAGGTTTGATGATACAAGGATATAAATGAAAATGATGGGATTATTTTAGTGTAAGATATGCTTCAAAATCAAATATGTTTTTTACATAAGTAGATTTGATCAATTGATCAATTGTTGATACACTTATGGGTACATATTGATACTCCACTAAAATTCTAAGCGTTTAATACATATATTTCGAAAACATATCAGGGAGCGACTCTAAAATATGTTGGCCTCTTGGAGGCGAAAGTCAAACAACTCTGGGAAACACTGCGCTAGAGTATCGTTTCCCAAACATGGCTTTCGTGACCACTGGTGGAAAGCACTCCACGAGTTTAAATCAACTTAAAACAAACATGACAGACTCGCGAACAGGTTCGCACCTGCTTATCAGGGACAACATACCAAAAGAAATAGCAAAAAGTTTATGAACGTTTACTCGCGGGTAACCAAACAAGGTGGTATTTATTACGGCCTTGACAAACAAATGAGTTGTATATCCATCAAATCGACAATAAACTACACGTTTGTTGTCAAAAACTTTTCAAAACCAGAAATCTTGGAGGCTAGTATTATTTTTCCCTAAAGACGCAATAGACTCTGAACAGCTCTGAACACACCCACCAGTCACTTTAGCTTCTTTTACTCGCGATCACGACACATGCGAGTAAATCAGCGCTCTGATGGTCGCGAGCATTTTCTTTTGTTTTCATTTTGGTTCAGCAGACAGCCACTTTCCATCACTGTTCGGGACCCCTCCGACCTGCCAGCGACTCGGTTTGCGAGTAGTACAAAAATCAAGCTGCCGCCGAGACGTCGGTGGGTGGCAAAAACCAAGTTTGAGAAGCGATGCTCTAGAGTAATTCCTTGAAGAACTTATATGGGAATCTTTGAGGAAAATCCCTGGACTTATTTTGGAAGGAACTCTTAATTTTATTCAAAGAGTAAATACTAGTTTATCATCATTTCATCATTTATTGGTAAAATATTGATATTACAATAAAACTAATGACAATAAATACTAAATAAATCCCCGGAAAACTGTGGTGACCAAATTTATTAAAATTTCTGAAACAATCTCCAGGGCTGCTAGAAACTTAGATGTGGAGTATAAAATCCTTGCAGATATTCAGAGACAAATCTATGGTCAAATTAATGGATGAGTCGGGAACGGACCTGGTGTAGTGGTTAAAACAAACGCATCTCTCGCCGAGGACCTGGAATCGAATCCCATCCCCGAGATAGTCACTAAATATTTCAGTGACGACTTCTTTCGGAAGGGAAGTAAAGCCGTTGGTCCCGAGATGAACTAGCCCAGGGCTGAAAATCTCGTTAATAAAGATAGAAAAAAATTAAGAATGAATCGCTAAACGAATTCCAAGAACCATTTCCAGAAACTTCGCGAAAAGAATTATATCAATGGAAGCCGCAGAGGATAACCGGGAGAAATTCATAGAAACATCCTTCAACCTATATCTAAAAGAATCCTTGTAGGAAATTCCAAAATTATTCTGAAAAAATTGAAAACCAAAATTTGCATTTTGTTCCAAAACTTTGTGTGAACGATTAAGTCAACAGCATTAGGAACGACTTTCATTCGTATTACTGCCTATTTTGTTTCATTCTTATGATTGACAACTAGCTTTCCAGTTGTATTTCTATGGCTGAAGAAACAACCTCACAAGATGCAAACCCTGATAATAGGGCTCAATTGACGGGTAGCTCAGTGTTCGAACCAGCGTTTTCAGAGGCGCTTTTGAATGTTTCCTGTTGTTCAACATCAGCCTCTACGTCTCGTCACCTTGTCCACCATTAACCGTGGACGTTTAACTCCTATACGGCACAGTACAAAATATACAAACAAGACTCCGAACAAAATGCCGATCCCCCTTCCAATACAGAATGAGCCATATCCGGTAGTGATGTTTATATTTTTCCTGATGGCGATACGATTTATTTCTTTTTAAAATACTCTCTCGCGTTCGCCCAGAGGTGTTCCGATTTGCCGAACGAATCCCAGTTTGATTTCTGAGAACAGTAGGAACCGCACGAGGCGCGCGTGTTGGGGAAAATAAATTATTGAGTTCATGTTTGCCGTTTGGTTTGCAAGCGGTTCAAATGTTAGTCTTTTTTTTGCCGAATGGTAGCTCGAGATCTTGCAGTCTCCCGTGCCGTAAAACATATAAAGGGCCAACGGACCAACCTAACGCCGGAAACCGATACGGAAAGAGAACGGTTTGTCCAGTTGAAGCAACAACGGCGAAAAACAAGCATGGCTAACCGAAAGCTCCACGCGATGCCTCTCGCGCGATTGTGGCAAACGGTGCGATTCATCCTCGGTCCGTCTATTGCAAATTTGATATACACTTCAATAACCGGAAAAGCTAAACTGAGCGGGCGATTTTCTATGACGAGTGAACGAGGGGTCCTTGGAACATGAACTTTCTCGAAAATAACTGGGAAACTAAATTGGAAGTAGTGTGAACTAAAATACGGAAGCCCTTAAGTTGATGGAAAATTTTTACAATCTCATCATAAAACTTCCAGAGAGTAGCTTGGCATTTTAGGTTAACATACTTAACAAATGTTTTCAGTTGGCATATTTTCCTGGCAAATAGGAAAATAATAAGGTTGTGTACATTTCATAACCAGACAAAAATCCTGCAGATGTTCCGGCCATCGTCCAATTAGCTCCGCCAAGAACTGTAGGACTTGCAAAAAAGTTTGGGTATATTTTTTGCATAGTTGCATTTTTGTAGATTTCTCTTAATGGTTCCAAAACTCAACTTGTACTATCCCCATATAAACCAGAAGCGCTTTATTTGAAATCTTCAAGTACAGCCTAACCTCTTTTTACGCCCCTAACTGGAGGAGCGCAAAAGGAGGGAGCTTAAGTTGGAATTCGAAGCGTAGAAAGAGCGAGCGTAAGTGGGAATTTGGAGCGTAAAAAGAGGGAGCGTAGGTTCTAATTTTGACCTAAAAAGAATTAGAAGCGTAATTTGCCTTTTTTTTCTCGAGAAGTTTTGCGAAGAGGTGAGGTTTATCCGTGGTACTTCTCAAGGGTATCAATAGGGATGACGTAAACCATAGTCTGACGCCATTTTGGAATCCAAGATGGCGACTTCCGGTTTGTGAAAATCACATGAAACACACTAAATATGGGTATTTTTGGAACGGGGCCGATGGGTAGATGACGGAAATCGATGTCCGACGCCATTTTGAACCGATTTCCGTCATTGACTCATCGGCCCCGTTCCCAAAATAAGCCATATTGCATGGGTTTCAAGTAATTTTGCTAAACCGGAAGCCGCGATCTTGAAATCAAAATGACGTCAGACATCGATTTCCGGCATCTACTCATCTGTCCCGTTCCAGAAATACGCATACTACATTGGTTCTCGTGGGTCGTTATCAGGCAGGAGCGTAAATTGAAATTTTTGGAGCGTAAAAAGAGGGAGCGTTATTTGGAATTTGGAGCGTAAATGGAGGGGGCGCAAAAAGAGGTAGCGTAACAAAAGTGAGCACAAAAAGAGGTTTGGCTGTAGACATATTGTCACGATGAGAGGGGTTGCTTGAAATGAATTTGATGTTTCAAATAATAGGTACTAATGAAGTAACTAATAAAAATCATCCAAAATTCCTATCGAGCGCCCCCTTGACGGGACCTTCGAAGCCAGCTCTCCGTTCGTGTACGTTGTAAGCTGCTAGTCTAAATGGCTCCAGCAATCGCCGTCAGCCGGATCCGTGACTCTCCAGCTAACCACAATAGAGTAGGTGGCGTAGGAAGTTGGAGTTCTTTTCCTCACACTGATTGCTGCCCAAATCGGTCGCCATTGCCGCAGCTGTCGATGCAGTGAGAAACCGTTTTCATACATACATATTTCCTCAATAATAATACATTTGGGGGTTTGTGGTTTTATTTCCTTTGGCCTGGCGGGCTTCCGAACTTTTTAGCTTGGTAGATGATGATGGTGATGCTGATGGCTAGCAAAGTGGCAGACAAGTTGCTGGGTAGAGAGCTAGAAGTTTCTGTACACGAAAGTGCAATCGAATGTAATATTTTTTTTTGCCCATTCATGTTTAACCAAATGTTTATTTCTGCAAACTGTTTGATAAAAAGTGGATATCTCCTCGTGGGTATAATAGTCAGTTTCACCTATGGGAAAGGATTCATAAGAAGGAACAAATTTTCCTCACGTTGTATCCAGAATGACTTTTATTTTTTTTTTCCTGATATAAATAAATCGTAAGCAATTTTATTTGTTCTAGCTCAAATTCGATTCATAACTATTCATCGTATTTTCAATAAATAATACCAGAAAGTCGATTCCTTCTTCATCTTTTTGTTTTGCATTACATCCTCACTAGGGCAGAGCCTGCTTCTCAGCGTGTCGTGTCATTAACTGAGACTTTCTTTGCCAAAGTTCTTTGTTTTTTTTTGCCACCTCAGCACCGTTGAGGTGTTCATCGTAATACTGTTTCCAACTTTCGATCATCTTCCATCAAGATGGTCCCATCTTTTCCCTGCACATATTAGCTCGCCATTGCGTAATGCAAGCTTTTGGTAGAAATTCTGCTTTTCTTAGGACCAGTGAATCAATTGTCACCCAACTCGCAGCAACAAAGACATTGTCATCTCCTATTCTTGTTGCAACAATTTCGTTCCGCAACATCAGTTTATCACCACTTGAACGGAATATGACAATTATCGATCACCACGTGCGCAGCGATTTTCTGGGCTTCGCATTGCAATTTTCGAGAACTTTTTCCATGTTGGTAAACATGGAAACATTATCGAACAGCATCAATAAAACAAATTAGGTTTTGTGTTTCATGACAATTTTGCTTTTTATTGTATCCTTATCCGCAACAGTTGGAACAAACGGTTGTGAGCGAGCTCGCTTTGTTGTTTGTTTTTCGTCAGCTTTGATGACAATTTGATTCACTGCTTAGGACCGGTACAGCTATTTCATCTCATGGTACTCTACTTTCGCCGTGAAGCAATTTTTCTCCCGAAAAGGGCGGGTAAACTGTTGCCATTTCTACGCCTTGGCCAGTTCCATGCTGCAGCGCCCACGCTACACTCTTCTTCACAATCTTCGTACACTTCTCGTCCAACCGATCGTTCCGTCCACTCCATCTCTCGTATCCAACGTTACTCTCAGTTGCATCGTTGATGACTTCTTTTACTGAACTACAGTAGTTTTCTAAGGCAGGTTCCATCAAGCTCCTACTCTTGCTAATGCAGCTTCGAGGTGCTGTACATTTGCAAATGATACATCCAACATCTTTAGCCGCTCTAGGGCGTTGTTGTGCGCAGTTTTACCATCAACAGATAGTGGTCAAAGTCGATTTTAGAGCCATTAGTTCCTGGCATCGATGACGCTTCTCCGCCATCTATCAGGTGTCAGCAGAGCCGTAGCGTGGTGCCGTGGCGCCCTTGGCGAACTACCATTTGTGCGCCCTTAAGTCAAAGCTCATCTGTTTTATAACATTTTACAAGTTTACATGAAACATTTAAGAAAAACATCCACGATACTTTTTAAAATTCGTGATCAAGCTACTGAATACTGAATGTTATTTAGAGTGGAGATGAATCAAAGCTACTCCTCAAAACTTTAACAGCACAAATTTAGACAACCAAATAGCGGTTCAAGCTAAAAGTTTAATCGATCGATCACCACTACCAGCGAGTAACTTATAGATCAGATATTGAGTTTGAATGGCTGTCTGATTAGGTCTAGCTTGGTGCTCTAGTAGATATGAGGTGTGGCGTCGATTTATCTTCAGCCGAACTGTCTGAGAGTCAGTCGGTCTGGAGGTTATCTAGAAGATTCTTTAAGGCTAAGTAGCCCGTCATTCGTTTTGGCAACAATGATGACTTTTCAGCTTGTATTTTAAGGTGATAAAACTCAATCTTGATAGTTTATATTGACTTGAAAAAGTATCACTGTACGCGCTTACATGCATAAAGTATGCTGATACTTTTTCAGCCGTGTCAGTGCAAAGCCAACTGATTTTCTTTGATTCGAGATCGTGAGATGAATTACAAACAATCATCAACGACGCGTACAAATTTCAATGACGGCCTACTTCGCCTTAAGGCCGCACGGGATGTCATCATAATCACCCTATCCATTCCAAGAAGCAAATCCCAAGAACCACTCCATATATCGATGCGGAAATGTATCACTATGATTCTGTATATGTAGTGCACAACCTAATACATTTTCAGCTTTATCGGTTCACTAAAACTCGAGATTTGCTTTCACAAAGTTTTAATGATTATTGCTAGAGTGAGACGAAAGATAGGGAAAATAACACGGTCTCCCGTGTCGCCTTAAGAAGAAAATGAATCGAAGCCACACTTCAACTCCTCAAGCGCATAAATCTACAGAATCAGGCAATCGCTCGGACTGAAAACTTGATCGATAGATCAATTGTTGAATCAAATTTTCAGCTCGAAACCCTATCTGGTTCTTTAGATTTGTGCTCTAGAAATTTTGGTGTTTGGCTTCGATACATCTTCACCTTGAACAAATAGTTTATAAAATTACTGTCTATTCGTCGACACTACCGGATTTATCAACTTTAACCTTCAACCTCAGTGAAATTCATATTATTAAATGAACTATTGTGAATATTGCTGAACCATCTTTTCATAGTATTTTAATATATTTGTTTAATATTGCAAACGAAATTTTCAGAAAATTTTTTACTGCAATGTATTAACTATATTGTCGACCTAATCTAGAAATTTCCTTCCGAATTCGACTTCGGAGGGTTGTTTTTAACTTCTTACGCAACTCTTTCAATATTTTGTTTTTATATTTTTCCATGAATCAAAAATTGACTTCCAGATTTTTTTAAAAATAACTCAAGAAAATTTGTTTAAAAATCAAAGAAGTTTTATACATACTAAAAGAGATTGAAAAATAATTCTGTTCTGAAGAAATTTTGTCAAGATATCCTCTAAAACACTATATTCTAACCTTCTAACATGATCACGGGGAAACAGTGCTCTGAATGGTGATCTTTTCAGCGAGATTATTTAGGAATGAAGGTCCACGTACCCCCGATTAGGAATCATGACTCTAGTTGCATTAAAAATGGCAGCACGGAATAAAATCGAAAATGCTGTCACTAAACACAAGCCTTTCTTGAAATGTTGAGAGTTCTGTACGGATTATCAAATATTTTTTTTCTAGAAACAAACAAGTTTTACTATTATTAGGAACAATAGCCTATTCTATGTTCTAATTTCAATGTTATACAATTCTCTGAAAGTCCCGTTCGTCAATAATTCTGTGGTTTCCGCTGTTAAGCTTTCAATTTTCAAAGTATAAATATTTGTTTGGCGTCTATTTTTAAGATATCCACGGATTTTCTAAAATATTTTTTGTCACAACTGATTTACAAATATCAAACTCGAAAAAATATTTAATAAATATGGAAATAATAAAAAAATATCTAAAAAAAATATAATTTACGAATATTCCACATCTTATGGTATGCTTTCAAAATATTTTGCTTGAATCGATTCAGATAGTGTTTTAACAGTCCTTATTTTTAACAAAAAAAAATTTCTCGAAATTTTTCTAAAAATTTGACAAAAAGCGTAACGCATTTTGGCGCCCCCTGAAGGTTTGCGCCCTTGGCGGTCGCCAACCTGGCCAACCGCACGCTACGGCACTGGGTATCAGGTATCAGAAGGGCACTGCAAAACGCATGAGCGTAAAGAGAGCCTATAGCTCATTACCGCAGCGGGTTAATAACGACAGAATGTCCTGAAGATTCGGGCTTCTGAATTCAGTTACATTAATAAGTGTTTTACTAAATAATTGGAATCGCATTTGCGAAAAAACTGGACAGTTACATATCAGGTGATACGAAGTTCCATAATCGGAGTCACAACTATCACAAACAAATGAGTCAGCACGCTGAATATTTGCCATGTGATAGTTGAGTCAGCAGTGGCCTGTCAACGCTCTGATCAAGAGACTTCTTCTGCTTTGACAGATTTGATAAATACTTCGCCACCCTTGGAGATGGCTCAGTAATGCTTGTGCTGAGTTGCCGCCCAAGAATTTATCTGAAGCTTCTTCCAGCACTTCGAAATTGGAATAGCTGACTCAGGGCCAATGAAGTCATGCGATGCTCAATCGCGAGTTCCTCAATTTGAGTTCGACATGCGATAACAAGCTTCGACCTTGAGTTGGCCGAAGCAAGTGTTTTTATAGCAGCCTGACTATCTGAACAGAAGTATATTGCACTGCACACATAAGAGCAAATATTTCCGCCTGAAAAAAAAAATGCATTTTGTACCAAGTGAGTAAAACTGATTCAGCCTTTGCTCACGAGGATATACTCCTGCACCAGCTCTACCTTCAAGAAGGGAGCCATCAGTGTAACATACTATATTGTTTGATATACTTCTTTCCAAATAGCCAGACGTCTACTCTTCTCGTGAAGGGTATTGTGTGGTAAATGTCCTGTAAGGAAAGTAACAAGCAATTGTGTGATCACTTGGAGCAAGGACAATTTTGTCCCAATTCACCAAAAGGGGAAACAACGAAGCGTCTGTAGATCTACGATTCACTGGATTTTTCTCCAGTAGATCCAGTACCCATAAACGGTAAGAGCAAGAAAGTGCTTCTTTTTTAAGAGGTATGTGTAGTGGCGCAACGTCGAAAAGGGCCACGAGCGCTGCTGTGGGAGTTGTAGAGAACGCACCGGACATCGCCATCAATCACATCCTTTGGAGATGGCCCTATTTTGATTGGATTGTTCTCGCTTCGCCCTTTTGCCACCACACAAGACATCTATATGCCAATATTGGTCGAACAATTGTGCAAATCCATTTGATATACTTGGGTCTGAAGCCCCAGTTTTAACCAAAGGTTCGCCGGCATTGACCGAAAGCCATTTTTTGACTCTGAAATCAATGTGAGGTGTCCATGAAAGTTTGGAATCTAGAATGACTCCGACATACTTGTGATGTGATAATGCGATCGATAATGAGTTCCAGAAATTTCAGAAGAAAAGAGGTCAGACTGATTGGTCTAAAGCTCTTCGCTACTTCATACTACGCACGTCCTCCTTTTGGGATAAACTTTACAGTAATATCACGCCTAGATCTGGGAATGTACCCGGTAGCAAAACTGCTTACAAGAAGCTTTTTCAAAGCATGTTTGATAAACTAAAATTCCTTCTGGAGCAGAACAGGATAAATCCCATCTGCTCCTGGAGATTTGAAAGGAGCAAAACTATTAAGTGCCCATTGAATCGATTCAGTAGTTACGATACTGCGAGCCGAGGCCAGACACTCCACAGTGATTTTTTTTGCCGATTTTGTGATCGAAATAGAATAGCTTCTAAACCGTTGGTTTTAGTGAAAAAGTTTGTTCAGAGAAGTTTCTTGATTTGTAAAAGCGCTTCTTTTGACACTAGCGGCCAGGTGATTAAATCGCCTAAAAGTGAGATAAAAAAATATTTTTTTTTACTGTTCGAGGTAGACGATCGGTGTCTTCAGCAAAGTTGTAGCACATGTTAATTCAAGACACTTTGTCTAAGACACCAAATTTCTATCTCTTATACATTACAAGATATGTAATTTTATCTTAAAATGACCCTTAAAAATCAAAATTTTAGTATAACTTTTTTCTTAAATTTTTTACATTTTTTGTGTCTTCTACAAAATTGTTCAACTACCAAAACTACATGTTTTTGCTGAACATTGCAACTTGCTATCTCTTATGGTAAAATAGTTATTTTCAAATAATAGATTTTTATGGGGCTTTTTTGGACTAATAGCATTAGTTTGGACGCAGATTGACGCACATAGCGATTTGCGATTCTGAAAGGACTGTTTTTTCACTTTCAAATGACACTAATAACTTTTGGCCAGAAGCGGTCTATTGATTTTTATGTTTAAACTAGTTAAACCATAAAAATGCATTTTATAGCTCCTACTCGGAGCATCATCGGTCTGTTTTAAACAAACAAATGAAAATGATAAATCATGATAATAAGGAATGGTACAACTAATTTTTAACAAATTTATACCTGTATTTGTTGGACCAGACATTTTTCAACAGCTCTCACTGAATTCACAGAGTTTCTAACAGTTATAACAGAATTCAATAATATGCACTGAATTTAAGGTGATACTCCTTTGAAT
This sequence comes from Aedes aegypti, assembly GCF_002204515.2. Taxonomy (NCBI): domain Eukaryota; kingdom Metazoa; phylum Arthropoda; class Insecta; order Diptera; family Culicidae; genus Aedes; species Aedes aegypti. The sequence continues at coordinate 120,772,545 of NC_035107.1, forward strand.
CCGTAAACTTCCGTTTCAAAGTAGTGGTACACAAAATATATTCTCTTACTAGTTGGTAATAGTGTAGTTACAATTAATAAGACTCCGTTGGCATTAATCCCAGCATCAGTTCCAGTCTTTTTAATTTCAACTGAATAATATTGCTTGATATCATGCGTAACCATCAACATTCCTGACAGCACTGCAAGCGTGCAGCCGACTTGATATTAGAAAAATAAAAAAGCGGAAAGTTGAGAACGGGTGATTGTTTTGAGCACGGATCTATAAAGTTTTATGTTGTATCCATCAGAAATCAATGAGATGGTGTCTTTCAATAAATAATTATTGAAAGTAAACTGAGTACGGAGTTTTACGTGTAGCGGAAATGATAAAATTGGGCGAAAAGTATTTTTCGTTAGCGGGTGAGTAAGTATAAACAAACGAGAGAATGTTCGTCGTTCGTGTTGAAAATTAGCACGATTTGTGAAATTTGGCTAGTTATGAGTTACTTTAACTACAATAATGGTAACATAACAGTGTTCTGATGTACAGTTAGCAATTTGGGAGTGAATAATATTAGGTAAGTGAAATATTTTGAGAAAAAAAGTGTTTGTATGTGTGAGGAGGCCATTTTCCCTGCCATGACAGGGATTCCTTCCTACATGTCCTTAAAGTTCTGATTCATGTCCAATCGGCGTTCACTGTTACAGTTTTATATCAAATCAGCATTTACTTTGTCTGTATTAGTATAAGAGAAATTTACATTCACTATAGAAGTGTCAGCACACATATTATTCTCGATATTTTTTTTAAATTTTGTTCCTATATCATAGAAGAATTTGTATAACACAAAGAGGATTTTTATTAGCTTTGCCGCGTATCGCGAGATTTTGAAAGGAACAAAGACATTACATGGTAGCGCCACAAATGAAAGTTGCGTAACAAACGAATGGCACCGTTTACAAATTACGTAACGCTCTATCGAGAGTCAAAAGTTGGGTCAAACGTTATGACTTAAACAAAAATAAAAAAATAAATAAAAGCATTTCCATGCTAAATGAAGTTTGTGGGTGAGGTAGTATATAAAACATTATATAAATGATCATAACGTATCAAATCCAACATTTTATATATGAAATAACGTTATGAAAACGAGAAAAAAGTCGTGAAAGCGTAAAAAAATGCATTTTTATGGTTTAACTAGTTTAAACATAAAAATCAATAGACCGCTTCTGGCCAAAAGTTATTAGTGTCATTTGAAAGTGAAAAAACAGTCCTTTCAGAATCGCAAATCGCTATGTGCGTCAATCTGCGTCCAAACTAATGCTATTAGTCCAAAAAAGCCCCATAAAAATCTATTATTTGAAAATAACTATTTTACCATAAGAGATAGCAAGTTGCAATGTTCAGCAAAAACATGTAGTTTTGGTAGTTGAACAATTTTGTAGAAGACACAAAAAATGTAAAAAATTTAAGAAAAAAGTTATACTAAAATTTTGATTTTTAAGGGTCATTTTAAGATAAAATTACATATCTTGTAATGTATAAGAGATAGAAATTTGGTGTCTTAGACAAAGTGTCTTGAATTAACATGTGCTACAACTTTGCTGAAGACACCGACCGTCTATCTCGTACAGGTAAAAAAATTATTTTTTTATCTCACTTTTAGGTGATTTAATCACCTGGACGCTAGTATCAAAAGAAGCGCTTTTACAAATCAAGAAACTTCTCTGAACAAACTTTTTCACTAAAACCGACAGTTTAGACGCTATTCTATTTCGATCACGAAAACGGCAAAAAAAATCACTGTGCACTCGTAACTACATAAAAAAGACATCTGGTGCATCCGTAGATGTCCACACATCCGGGGAAGTGTGTATTGAATAAACGTTCTAAAACTTCTTCATCAGAAGAAGTGAAGTCACCATTATGTAAGCAAATTTCGTTCACTTGGAAATCCTTAGATTTTGCAAGGATTTTGTTCAGCCGACTGACCTCACTCAAGCTGGAAACATTTGTACAAAGGTTTTTGTAAGCCTTGCGAGCCGACTTGAACGACTGTGATCCAGCTGAAAGGCGTCTGTTCCAACTCCTTCTACATTGTTTCCTGAGTCTAGTCAGATCGGAATTCCACCATAGGTTCCCTTCTTGTAGTCTTCACAGACCGCAGAGGACATGCTTCTTCAAAAGCTTTTATAACACTGCGGAACACGTTTTTGTCTCAAGCACCAAAATACCGCTATTTACTAAATTAAAGGTTGCTGAGTCCATTGCCGTTTTCAGAAATATCACGTCTAGTTTTCGAGATATTGACTGTTGAAAATGCAAAATTTGACTGTTTCAGCCAACTTGCATGCAAGTTTGCCAGCAATCATACTTTAAATTTCATGTAAACATCAATAAAACCGGTGTTTTATACAACTTTGACGATTTGTAGCTAAGCATTGTGACGTGCTGGAACATTTCTGAGAACGCCATTAGATTCAGTGACCCAAAATCTATTAGAGACTCATAATTTGATCCTTGAGACACGCAAAAATGTCATTTTTGTTACGTTGTGTAATGTAGGATGTTGTAGTATCAACGGCATCATCCAAATGAAATACAATATGGCGGCCCTCGTCGCGCCCGTTCCGAAAATACCTATATTGCATTCACTATTGCGGAGGCCGCCAACTTGGATTTCAAAATGGCGTCGGACATCGATTTTCGTCATCCCCTCGTCGCGCCCGTTCCGAAAATACCCATGAGAACGTACTTTGAGTTATTTCTATTAGCTCTTTCCCATTATGCGCAAGATTTTGGTTTCGCTTTTTGTTTCAATGATAGGATAGATAGGGATAGCTATGGAAATTTGCTGATAGTATATTTTTCCCCAAAGATAGAAGATAAAGATATGCTTGATCCAGCAGTGTTGAAAAAATGCTGATAGTATCTCCATCCGTCTATCAATTGATAGAGATAATATAGTCTATATTTGTCGTGTATGAAACATTGATTCTCCCAGTGGCTCTCTACGGACACGAAGCTTGGACGTTGATAGAGACAGACTGGGAGGTCTTCGGTGTTTTCGAGCGTTGAGTGATAACTAGAAAATGGGGTGAGACGCAAACGCATGAATCATGAGTTATATCAAGTTTAAAGATATGCCAGTATAATTAAGCGCGTGAAATACGGCAGACTTCAGTGGGCTGGTTCCGGAGTACGAATGTCGGAAAATAAGAATTGCTAAAATAATATTCAGCAGGGAATCAGGTAGAGGTATGCGTCTATGTGGAAAATCACGAATACGCTGGCTGGACGCAATAGAAGAGGAACTGGTGACCTCAAACAATCGGAGTGATAGATCGTTCGTGGATAAGAGATTCGGGGTAATGGCGTTCGGGTTAATGGTATTCGGGGTAATGGGATTCGGGGTAATGGTGTAGAATCAACTGGAAAAGTGTAGCCCACGGCCGACGCTTCTGCTCATTCATGGATGAGGAACGTGCTTTTGGAGCCGGCCTTCTAATACCTGATGTATAACTTTGACGGTAATAGACAATAATAATACCCAAAATCTATCAGCAAACCAATGAGAAACGTAGAATGACACGAATGTCAGTTCAAACACTCTTAATTAAAGTTCCGCGCCAATCAAGATAAAATGCTGATTCCAACAGTCCAAACTTTCAGACCAGAATCAGCTTGCAAGGCAGTCCTGAATGTGTTACTCGTGTTCATTTTTCGACAAACGTTTTTCCACCTAAACTCAGAAGTACGATTTCCACCTCCACCGTTTCCGCCGAAGAACGATTCTGATGAACATCACCTGGGGCGATTATCAAACTTTGAAACATTCTTCTATTGCCCATAGATACTTTCGGAGATAGTTTTAATGATGGACTTTCCGGCAGAGCAGATTCACAAACCGACATGCATTGAACTCACACCAAGTCTCCAGACCTGGACCGGAAGGAAGTTTCCAGCCAGCAGAGCTGATAGAACAGAGGCCACACCGGAGAAGCGTTTAGCATATCAAAAAGTTTTCATCTAGGTATCTTGTCGATTCGCTTTCGAAATCTCTTTTCGAATATTTTTGGGATGGCCAACCGACCGCCGACGATGACGGTACAACAAGCCACCGGAAGCAGGAAAGCTTGCGAATGAAGGTAAAACTTTTTAAACACTCTTGGTGAGATTTTCTGTGATTAAACTAACAAAGCTGGACAGGTGAAGTGGTGTTCCACTTTCTATTCTAATTTCAACTGACTGTGGAATGGTTATGACAATTTACGTTTTTGTGGAAAAATCTGTTTTCTCGATTTTTGTTGCTCACTATCACTGATGGAAGTAAGCCTGCATCCTTAACTCCAATCCAAATCCAATCTTATTTAAATTCAAATGTCTATTACATGGCTCAAATAGCCAATTTCAAAACGATCAGCACATTAAGATGCAAAACAATATTCAATGAACAAAAAATATGAAAAGGTAAAATCTTACCTTTCGACAAACGAACGTCCTTCCCGAGGAGAGTCCATTTTTCAACTCCGGTAGTAATAACTTCGAAATTGTTTTCCTCGTACAAAAAGGCAAACGCAAATTGCATCCTGCTCGAAGGTCCAACAAAACTCGATAATGCAGAGAGTCTAGAGACAAACCCGGCTGCAATCTAACCGGTGGAAAATCTTCTTAAAATGAAATGTAAACAAAGCAGCAGCATTAAAAAGATACACATAAATACTATCGAAATAAGATGTACAGGAAGAGCGAAAGGCCCCCGCAGCAAGATGTGTGAGAAAATATAGCTTCCTCGTAGGGTGTGCTAGATGGGAAAAACTGGGAGGCGATGTAGTTGGCCCATTCAAGACAAATTGAATTTGCTTTTCCTTATCTTGGGGTCCAGTGGCACGATAGAGGTACCTATCATCAACAATGATTGCCGTTTGTTGGGGGGAACTGCTCGTCGTGCTCATGCTTATTCGGGGACGTTATTTCTTAAACGGAAGATAGGAATAGGGTTGGTTCATTGGTCGTAAAATGTTGTCATTAAGAATTCTCAAAGTACATCCAACGTCAGGATTTTTTTTTAATAAGTGCTTTTCAGGATATTTATTAACTTAATACCCTGATACTCTTTTTTCTACGATTTATGTGGTCTTTACCGACTCTAGTCACCTTTATATTATATAATTATTATATAATTTTAGGGAAGTCTTCAAAAGTGCATAAATCTCGAATCGAATAAAAACATAGTGGTTGAAGACCCCATTACACTTCGGTGCATCGTGTAGTACAAACCCAGCAAACTTATCATACAACCAGAAAGGCACCCCCCGGAGTACAAGGGACATTAATATAAAATAGATTTTATTGCTTTATTATCGTTTCCTCCTACGCCGGCCATCGTCGTCCTCTTGGTTGTCGTTGTCTTTGATTGTGCAGTGATTTTACACCGGCGGCGGCTGTTGACCACCATCGTGCAGCAGGTTCAGCATAAAGGAAGGGAAATAAGATTTCCTTTTCGTTGGCTTTTAAGTATTTCCCGTTAGGTTGGATTATCCGTTTGAAAGTTCGCCGGGGAGAGCAAACAGGATCTCGAGAACAACAGCCACTTTGTGCGGTAAGGTAGCTATTTAAAATAGAAAAGAAAAAAACATGGCAACAACAAACTTTGCAGCACAACTAAGTGTCCAAAGTCATAATAATTCCCCTGATAAGACCGCGCCTATGTAGAGCTTCCCATGCTTACGTGAGAGAGGAGGATGTGTTAAAAATAGCTCTAAACGATGATGACGAAACCTTATCTGGTCTTTATGAAGAGTATACACATTTTCAAAGTAGGGCAGATGTGCCAATATTGGGTATTGAATCGGTTTTCACGCGGAAAAGTATCTGATTCCCAAACCAGTCCAGAAATTCATAAATATGTTAGGTCATGACATCAGAAGCATAAATTCAGGAACCATAGTCATAATCATAATTCTTCATAAGCGTAACATCCTGATTGACAACACTAAGTGGTGCGCTTTGCTTTAACTTATTTGTATCGATCAATCAATTCAACTTGTTGGTGGAGTAAATGGCTCTCAATCAGAAGGTTCTTAGTACAAATCTCACTCTTGAAATCAGTAAACAAATAGTAAATCTGCAAGTTATACTCCCGGAATTTATCTAGGATCATTTGCAAGGTAAACATTTGGTCCATTGTCGAGCGGCCCTCACGAAAACCAGTTTGATGACTCCTCAGGCGGTCTCAGTCTGTTAAACAGGATGAACGACAGTATTTTGTACGACTTCAGCGGGGTAATTTCTCTGTAATTCATGAGACCATCCAATCAGCCGGTGGGCATTTCTTCGTCCTGCCATATCTTCAGAGGTGCTCGGTGGATCGACTGAGATCTCGTCTTTCCTACCAGTCTTACATTTCTTCAATTCGCTAATAGCCTTTTTAACCTCTACTGTGGTAGGTGGGTCCACAGCTCAATCATCATCAAGGCTCATCGTGTTCCTCAATACATTTTCATATCATCGTTCAGCAACTGCTGAAAGTGCTCATTCTACCTGTCAGTCACCGTCGTTTTATTGGTCAGCAAATTCCCTTCTCGATCATTGCACATGGCTGGTACGGTATTGTGCCGCGCGCCATTGACCGTTTCATAAAATCTCCGCATATCATTCCGGTTCATGCTATTTTGTGCTTCAGCTGCCACACTTTCTTCATACTGCCTTTTCTTTCTGCGGTGGATTTGTTTATTTTCGACTCTCTCTCTGCCCTGTACTGCTCCCTTTTCTGCGGGGTACCGGCTACAAGCATACGGCTTCTATCAGTATTATTCACGTCTATCACTCTCTGGCACTCTTCATCGAACCAGTCGTTTTGTCTTTGTCGTTGACCACTGCCAATCACTTCTTGCGCCGTTGTTGTCACAGCTTCATGGAAATGGTTCCACAGGCTGTTCACATCTTCAGAAACGTTGATGCTTCCCAATTGATCGTCTAGCTACTGGCGATACTGTGCCGCCCCATCAATCGACAAGCGATACATATTGGAACGCAGCGTTCTGTTAGTTCTGGTGTATTTGCGGATATTCTAGTGGGCGAAATAGGGACTGCTGATTGATATCCGGGTCGCCGGATCGGAAAATGTCTTCTTTCCCGATCTGCGCATTTACGTCGCTGATCACTTTCTTGACATCCAGTTTTGGGCACTCTACTTAGGCCTTATCTAGGCTCTCATAGAACTCATCCTTCATGTCAACGGGCTTATCGTTCGTTGGCGCATTTATTTTTTTTATCAGACTGTAGTTAAAGAACATGCCTTTTGTTTTCAACACATAGATTCGGACGCTTACCTGTTTTCATCGAATGATTCGATTCATCTGCTTCTCAATCACTACATATAAAGCCAATTCCTCGTTCTGCTCTGTCGACGCCGCTGTAGTAGATGTTATACTTAAAATAAAAATAAAGTGTTGACGATGGAATCCACCACTCCGAATTCACGTTCTCCGTTTTGCAGACAGCGTATTTCCTATATAGCTGCCACGTTCACGTCGACATTCCGCAGTTCACGAGTCAGGAGCCGAACACGCTCGGGTTCATTTCAAGTTCTCATGTACCAACAACATCTGACTTTCCAACCGTTGTCCTTTATTTGTGTTTTGGGTCTGTTGCCGTGAGATCAATCTGCTTGATCTACTTTGCCTTTCTTAGTTGGTGAAGAGTCTACGGCCGGACACCTAACCAGAGTTGTGCTACTTAAATCGTGCTAGAGGGGCTGCTTCCTCGGTGCTGACACGATACAGCATAGTCCGTATGTTCGTTAACATTATGACCATGGTCATGGCCATCACAACCATCCACTTATATCAGTGCTTTTGACCTGTAGCTCTGATACTCAATAGTATCAAGTTCTTTCGGATATTCTACTATGGTGAGTCGTCATGCGCTAGCGGTGACCCTATGGCTTTCCGTAGAGTTTGACAAAAGCTAAATTTCTTCATTGCTCCTATTTTTGGCTGCTGTAAACCTTTGCTGATATTTTTCTCATTTAAAAATGTTATAAAGGATATTTTTGAAATATATTAACGATTCATCAGCAAATTTATGACTTTCAAAAATATTTTACTTTATCTGCTAGATATTGTTTCAACAGGTAGATAGAGACAGATAGAGAAATCTGGTTGGACTACGAGTTTACATCAATACATAAGCACGACGTTAATTTCATGGTTTGCGATGCTTCAAACTGTAATTACCTCCTCGTGGTACTGGCCGGGGTACGAGAACCCTTGGGGTAGATCGGGTAACCAACCCCGGTGGGAACTTTGGTCGTATGCTGACAGGGAAGAGGGGGTTTACCTCTGCAAAGCTGGAGTGTCTGTACTCCATGTTGGAAGCGGCTCATAACAGCGTCTGTTCCCCATGTCAGGGGCGGCTGATAATCGTCCAAGTGCCTGAGAAGGACTCTAAGCTAAACTACGCACTATGACCCTCAGAACATTTAGGGGGAATGGTCCTCCGGAAATCTAGGGGGTTGGTGTCAGGCCCTGCAAGCCAACCGTAAAAACACATCAGCACAGGAACGTCAACGAGAGAATACGGACCGGAACAATCGGCAAAGACCACAACGACGGAAATGAACTCGGTACGTGGAACTGCAAATCTCTCAACTTCATCGGAAGCACTAGCATACTTTCCGATGTACTGAAGATCCGTGGTTTCGACATCGTAGCGCTGCAGGAGGTGTGCTGGGCAGGTTCGATGGTGCGAACGTTTAGAAGTACCGCAAAACGGGGTAACTTTGATAATGCGGGTAACTTTGATAGTGCGAGATCCTCAACATATTAAACGAAATTACGAAGTTTCTGTCAATCAGTTAAGGAAAATGAATGCAAAAGTGAAGAGTATTTGTATGACACTTCATGTCACAGCAATTTCCGTTGGAATCAAGTGCATTTGAGGATTTTTATGCAAATAGTAAAAATTTACAAGATTTTAGCATTTTTGCAACGCTTACAAACAATCTGTTCTACGACCACTATTTGATGAAGTCATAATGAGATCGTCACTTACCCATGGCAGCCTAGTTATAGTAGAACATGAATTCAGTCTCAAATCTTTTAGCGAAACCCATTTTTACAAACTGGGACCATTTTTGTAATCTGAGTCAGAAATTTCCATATAGCGTTAAACGCCTAGAGGTATGCAACACCCTATAAATGTTTCGTAATTCTTCGATTTATACTCCATTATCAAAGTTACCACAAAACAGAAAACCGACTTTCGATTATATAAAAACTATATATCCATTCAGAATAAATCTTTTGTCAATCTATCAAGTGCAATCGATAGCTAGGATGTCAGTACTTGTTTTAAAAATATGAATTGTAATTCTTTGAAACAGCATGCATAAATATTGAAGTTTTCTTCGAAAAAACTATCAAAGTTACCCCGTTTTACGGTAATCATACCATATACCAGAGCTGCGGCAACACAAGCGAGCTAGGAACAGCTTTTATAGTGATGGGTGATATGCAGAGGCGCGTGATCGGGTGGTGGCCGATCAATGAACGAATGTGCAAGTTAAGAATCAAAGGCCGATTCTTTAACTTCAGCATCATAAACGTGCATAGCCCACACTCCGGAAGCAATGATGATGACAAGGACGCGTTTTACGCGCAGCACGAACGCGAGTACGACCGCTATCCAAGCCACGACGTCAAGATCATCATACGTGATTTGAACGCTCAGGTTGGCCAGGAGGAGGCAGACCAACGATTGGAAAGTTCAGCGCCCACCGGCTGACGAACGAGAACGGCCTACGACAATAGAAATATTAGTAGTAGAACGCTAATGGCGTTGTTGTCACAAAACTGATTTTAATTATTATTACCTTAAATTATGGATTTCCATTGTTTGTTCAATACCATGTCGTTGTTTTGGTTTCTAAAATTAATCTGACACTTTGAGGCCCGGTACTCAAGCTGTCAGTTCGGGGCAAACTAGAACTGTTGGTAACACGAGCAGCAGCGACATTAGCATTCTTAGGTTAATGCTTCTACTCCTACGACTGAAAGATTTTGCCACCACCAAGAATATGGCCATTCGTAGCCCCTATTTCCAGCCCAGCCTCCCGTATCGGTACACCTGGAGATCACCTCAGCAGACAAAATCGCAAATCGACCACATTTTGATCGATGGACTGCACTTCTCCGACATAACCGACGACAGACCTGGTGATGGTGAAACTGCGCCCAAAACTATCCGTCATCAATGATGTACGGTACCGACGCGCACTTCGGTACAATCTAGCGTGACTGAAACAACCGGATGCCGCCAATGCGTACGCGCAGCATCTTGAGGCAGCGTTGCCGGATGAGGACGAGCTCGATAAGGCCCCTCTTGAGGACTGCTGGAGGACAGTCAAATCAGCCATGAACGACGCTGCCGAAAGCATTGTTCTATGACCTATGACGTAAAAAGTTATTGTGACGACTTCCTTCGGAAGGGAAGTAAAGCCGTTGATCCCGAGTTGAACTAGCCCAGGCTTAAAATCTCGTTAATAAAGATAGAAAAAAAAAGCATTGTCGGATATGAGGAACGGAGATCAAGAAACGATTAGTTCGATGAGATTTAGCAAGAGGTTTTGGAGGAGAAGAATGCAGCGTGGACTGCAACACTGCAGTATGGTACGCGGAAAAAACCTGGAACGATACATACTGAAGCGAAAACAGCAAATACGCCTATTCCGGGACAAAATAGGCCCCTGGAAGAGATGGAATTGCTGTAACGTTCTCACGAAGCGCGGAAGTTCTATCAGAAGCTCAACACATCCCACAAAGGCTTCGTGCCGCGAGCTGAAATGTGCCGGAATAAGGCTGGGTGCATCTTGACGGACAGACGCGATGTGATTGATAGGTGGAAGCAGCACTACGATGAACACCTGAATGGCGCAGAGAACACAGACATAGAAGGTCAGGACAGCAAAGGTGATGGCTACGTCAGCACAGCGGATAGTGGAAACCAACCAGCTCCCACGATGGGGGAATTTAATGATGCCATTCAACAGCTCAAAAGCAAAAAGGCCGCTGGCAAGGATGGTATCGGAGCCGAACTCATCAAGATAGGCCTTGATAGGTTGGCCGCTTGTCTACATCGGCTGATAGTCAGAATCTGGGAAATGGAACAGCTACCAGAGAAGTGGAAGCAAGGCGTTATATGCCCTATCTACAAAAAGGGCGACAAACTGGTGTGTGAAAATTATCGTGCAATCACCATTCTAAACGCCGCCTACAAAGTGCTATCCCAGATTCTTTTCCGTTGTCTATCACCTATAGCAAACGAGTTCGTGGGAAATTATCAAGCAGGTTTCATCGACGGCCGCTCGACAACGGACCAGATCTTTTTCGTGCGGAAAATCCTCCAAAAATGCCGTGAGTACCAGGTCCCTACGCACCATTTGTTCATCAATTTCAAGGCAGCATACGATAGTATCGACCGCGTAGAGCTATGGAAAATCATGGACGAGAACAGCTTTCCCGGGAAGCTCACAAGATTGATCAGAGCAACGATGGACGATAGAGAGATTGCCGCTCAATTTTACTCAACTAGGGTTGGTAAAGGTCGCAAAAGGGGTCGATATGACGAGATACGACCACGTCGAAAGCCGGACCCATACTAACCATCTCATTGAGCCAACGTTGGCTTATGAGTAGTGTGGCATAAACAAGGCAACAGCGCGACGCTAAAAAAAAATCTCTCACTGTTGTTCGTAGGCACGCTTTTTTTTTCCTTCTAAGCAATGGGGGGATAATCTGCTCAACAGACTCCGGACCGAGGTCCGGGAGTGTGGGGTTGGGGACCATTTACTACGTACAAGCAGGAAACAGGACTACACCCCCGACCCACTAAACCATTTCCATTGCCGCCAAACCCTTCGTCTCTCCGGGACCACCAAGAAGGCATTGCTTCGGAGAGGGGCTATTGCACTTCGCATCCTCCAGGTTAGCTGCGTAGCCATGCAGCAACGAACATCGATGACACGCTTATGGGGGTCCACCAAGGTAGCATGCTGGCGCATTGCCAGCTTCCCAGGTGGTCCTCACCTCCCGTTGTCCGCTGAAGGCGGGCAGGGTCGACCACTAAGCCCGCGCCCAGCTGCACCGCAGGTATCAAGAACTGATACTGCGGGCTTCGCAATTTGACCTACTGAAGGCTCAGGCCCTATCAGCTAGCACCAGCTGGGATTGCTGACGAAGGGGCCTCCACCTGCCCCGAACAACCAGAGGCTCGTATCCACCCAGTAGGCCGGCGCCACGACAGCAGCGCTACCAGGATGTTCTCCCCGCGGCCACTTAATCGCTGTAAGGGTCGATCTCGACCGTAGGGCACCGGTATGACCTGCGTAGCCGACTGCGAACCCTTGGACCACCTGTTGATTAGCGTCTGCACTAGTCACTCCTCGAGTCCACACGCCACCTCCTTTGGAGTTCCGAGACGATATGGGTGATAGCCGATGAAACGGCATTCCAGCCAAACTCGTCTGCACACATCCTCTGGACCAAATTGTCCGGAGTCGTGTCCCGACCGCATGTGGCGAACATGCGGTCACGCATTGTGCGGAAACGCGGGCACACGAACAAAACGTGTTCCGCCGTTTCCTCTAAACCTGCACAAACTGGACATTCGGGAGAACCCGCATGACCGAAACGGTGTAGATATTGTCTAAAGCATCCATGACCCGAAAGGACCTGTGTTAGGTGGAATGTTAGTTCCCCATGGCGCCTATTGACCCAGATATCTAACCTCGGAATCAACCTGTGACCATGGAGGTCGTTCTGGCAGTCCTGCGTATGCCTCTTGTGCCGCGCCTTTCGAAGCACTCTATGTCTTCCATGATAAGGATACCAATAGGCATCATACCGGTGATGACACAAAGTGCATCGTGTGACACGGTACGGTACGCGCTCGCAACCCTCAGGCACATTAGCCTATAAGTACTCTCTAGCTTGCTACGGTAGCTATCCGTACTCAAAGCCGTGCCCCAAGCCGGGCCACCATACCTCAGTATGGACGAGGCGACACTGGCCAGAAGCTTACGCTTACTGGCGTACACCGCAGAGCTATTGGACATCATCCGGGACAGTGCCACAATAGCTGTGGAGGCTCTCTTGCAGGCATAATTGACATGGCTACCGAAGGTAAGCTTGTCGTCGATCATCACCCCCAAGTGTTTGATGGAGCGCTTCGAAGTGATTGTGCAGTCGCCTACACTGATCACCGCTTGCTGCACCACAACAGCCTCAGTTTTGTGGTGAGCCAGTTCCAGTTTCCTGGAGCTCATCCACTCCTCCACAATTGCGATCGAGTGGGCTGCAGTCAATTCCACTTCTTCGATCGATTCACCGTAGACCTCCAGCGTAATATCGTCGGCAAAGCCAACGATGACCACTTCCGCCGGGAATTTTAATCTCAACACCTCGTCGTACATGACATTCCATAACACCGGACCCAGGATGGAACCTTGCGGGACTCCAGAGGTTATGTGAAAGCACTTCCGACCCACCTCTGTGTCATAGACTAATACCCGATTCTGGAAGTAACTTCCGAGAATCTTGTACAGGTACTCGGGTATCCCCAGACGCAGGAGCGCATCAGCAATAGCCGCCCAACTGGCACTATTAAATGCATTCCTTACATCCAGAGTCACTACTGCGCAGTAGCGAATACCCCTCCTCTTACGCTGGAGTGCTATCTCAGCGGTTTTCTTAACCGTCAGGATAGCGTCTACAGTGGACCTCCCTTTCCGGAAGCCGAACTTGTTGCTTGAGAGACCATTTACACCCTCGGTGTACCTCGACAGTCTGTTGAGGATGATCTTCTCGAGCACTTTCCCCACCGTGTCAATCAAGCATATTGGTCTATACGCCGACGGGTCACCGGGTGGTTTCCCCGCCTTTGGCAATAGTACCAGGCTCTGCCTCTTCCACGCATCTGGAAGTACTCCCTCGTCCAGGCATATCTGCATAGCAGATCTGAACATACCAGGAGCCTCCAAGATTGCGACTTTGAGGGCCAGGTTTGGCACTCCGTCCGGACCTGGTGCCTTCCCCATGCTTAGGGATTTTGCAATCCCTACAAGTTCCTCATCGGTTACTCTATCCTCATCGCCAGCCCCAATCCCCGGCGGTCCTACGAAAGGAGGCCATGGGCTAGGGTTGTGGCGCGGAAAGAGCCCCTCGATGATCCCCTCCAGCATCTGTGGATATTGCTCCGTAGGAGCAATTGCACCTCTTGTCTTCGCCATAACGATCCTGTAGGCATCACCCCACGGGTTCGCGTTGGCACTCTGACAGAGTCCCTCGAAGCAGGCCTTTTTGCTTGCCCTTATCTCGGACTTCAGCGCGACTTTGGCAGCGGTGAACACCGCCCGTCGTTCTTCACGCTCCTGCTCGGTACGTGCTCGCTGCATCCGTCTCCTGGCCCGTAGGCAGGCACGGCGCAGGTTCGCAATAGCTTGAGTCCACCAGTATGTCGGTGGTCTCCCATTCCTAGGGTGGACTTTTCTAGGCATGGTCGCATCGCATGCACGCGTAAGCACCGCTACCAGTTCGTCCCCGCTTAGGCCGAGTAGGTTACGCTCACGGCGGAGCGCCTCCCTAAGTACTTCATCATCGAAGTACGATGTCTTCCACCTACGAGGGCTTGGCCTTGACCTAGCCGCTTCCTCAAACCGCTGCCTGCTGTTGTTGTAGTCGATACTGTAGCGAACCGCCAGGTGGTCGCTATGAGTGTAGGCATCGTCTACCCTCCAGTTCGAACTACTCGTTAGGCCAGGACTACAAAAGGTAACGTCGATAATCGACTCCGCTCCGTTACGGCTGAAGGTACTTTTGGTACCAACATTAGCCAGATCGACATCTAGCACGGCCAGTGCCTCTAGCAGGATTTGACCTCGCTGGTTCGTGTTACGGCTTCCCCATTCCACGGCCCAGGCATTGAAGTCACCCGCTATTACAACTGGCCTTCGCCCTGTCAGCGCGGTCGTCATGCAGTCCAGCATCTGCGTGAACCGCTCGGTCGACCAACTCGGAGGCGCATAGCAGCTACAGAAGAGGACCCCGTTTACCTTGGCGATCACGAAGCCCTCGTAGGTAGTAGATACCAACTGCTGGACAGGGTATTTACCCGTTGTCCATATCGCCGCCATTTTTCCGGATCCATCCACGACCCAGTTGCCGTTGCCGGCGGGTACTCGGTATGGGTCCGATATGATGGCGATGTCCGTCCCCCACTCAGCAACTGACTGGTACAGCAGCTGCTGAGCTGCGTCACAGTGATTCAGGTTCAGCTGCGTTACCTGCACTGTGACTTTTCGTTGATGGCTCGTTTGAAGGTCGGGCACCTTGAGCCTCCCGTCGGATGCTTGTTGTTCACGGACTTGCTGGAACAAATCAAGCACTTGGGAGGGTTCTTGCAGCCTAGTGCCTTATGACCTTCCTCACCACAACGCCTGCACAACTTGGTCCTATCAGGGCCTTTACAGCCCCAGGACTTGTGTCCAGGTTCCCTGCACCTAAAGCAGATCACTGGTTGCTCATGTATGTTCAGTGAACATACTGATCAACCAACCTTGATCTTACCTACCTTAGCGGACTTATTTGCGTCTGCCACAGGTAGGTGTACTAAGGCCACCTGAGTACCTGCCGGACCTTTCCGTAGCTGAACGGCGGTGGTGGGCACCTGCACTTCGCACTGTTGCCGCAGTGCCGTGACGAGCTCTTCTGCGTTGGTGATCTCGTCAAGGTTCATCACCTTCAGAGTCACTGACTGCGTCAGAGCCCTCACTTCAACACCAGCGCCAAGGACCTCTTCCGCCAAACTTTTTTAGGCGGCGCCCTTGCGCTCCTTGTCGCGCTTAAGCTCGAGGATCATTTTACCTGTACGAGTGCGTCTGACACTGCGTACGTCGGCTCCTAGATCCGCAAGCTTCGCGTCACTGCGCATCGCCTTCAGGACTTCCGAGTACTTGAACTCTTCCGTCTTGATGATGATCGCATCACCCTTTTCGCGCTTGGCACCTACCCTCCTACCTTCCTTAGGTCTGGTATCCCTGCGCTCCTGATTCTCCTGTTTCTTCTTCTTCTTCCTCCTCACTACGGTTGTCCAGGGGGCGTCCCCACCTGCTCCGCCCTGACCTGTGGTGATGGAGGACCTCTCAATGGTCGCAACCCCTGTTCCCATCACTCCGTGAGGGGCCAGCCTTTTCGGGCCCACCCTTCTCGGCTTTCAGGGACGCCTGGCTGGGGTCCGATTTTCCGGCACTTCTGCCGGTTTTCGGGGTTAGTATCCGCCTGGCCTTACGAGCGCCGCCGGGTAGCTCCTCCCCTGACGGCTGCCTCGCGCGCTTCTGCGATTGCTTGTTGTAAGCATTCGCTTCCACGCTTTTGGGGCTGCCCGCGAAAACGAAGGGTTCCGTCTGGGTAGACTTCGGCACCTTCAATTCCACGGGTTCTGCCGCAGCCACAGTCACCATGGGTTCAGCATGGTTCTGCTTGACCGCCAACATTGACTTACGAAGTCTAAACAAGGCCTGCTTGAGGTCCTTGCTGATGTTAGACTTCGAGGACGCAAAGTCAATTATGGAGTCGAGCTGCTGTGCAGCCACTTCCATCGCAGAGAGCCCATCTCTTCTTTTATTGATGGCCCTCATCAACCACGCTCCATCCATAACTTCACCCGATGCGTTAGCCGGGGATGAAATATGGGTTCCAGCACTGGCACTACGTGCACTGCTGCCTCCTCCTGCTTCTACTCTCCTCAACGGAGATCTAGCTAGCCCACTTCTTGCGAAGGGGTTCGCTTCCCTACTACTGCTACTACCTGCACTACCACTACTAATCTGATTATTATTTGAATTTGTACTCATTTTGGATCCCACGAGTAGCACGGGAAAAGAGGTCCACCACGCCAGAGCCCTGCATTAACGCGGTAAGGGACAAAATACTGTGAGGGGTGCCCAGGTGCCCCACAGGCTCCGTTAACGGCCGAACATCTTTTTCACCCCTTCGACCATTCATTCCTCAGCACGGTTTTTCGCATCACACCTTGAATTGGGGTTACCCAATTCGTAGGCACGCTTAGGAGAGTCGAATTAGGCATCTCAGAGAGCCAAAGGAGGTGTAGGGTTGTGAAGGAGAAAATGGGGTCGTGACGGACTTTGGTTTCAGGTTGGCCGATTGCGCTGTAGAATCATTACCCGTTCTGTGGCGTAGTTGGTTAACGCGCCCAGTCTAGCGTATTGGGAGTCGTGGGATCGAAGCCCACCAGAACGATTCTATTATTTTTCACAATCTTACAACTCAATTTGTCCAAATTGACTTTTGTGTCTACGACCTTCAGGTATTTTCAAAACACCGTCGGCTGGTTAAGCCGTAATAGACATGACAACCCTAGTTGAGTCAAGTTCGAGTTGTCTTTATTCCGAAAGCAGGAAAAGAGGACAAAACCAACCCTAAAGCATTCCGACCGATAAGCATATCCTCGATAATGCTCAAAATCATGAAGAAGGTTTTATGCGAGTGTATAGATTCTAAATTTATGAAAACTATGCCTCTCTCTAAATCCCAATTTGCTTATCAAAGCGGAAAATCAACGGTCTCAGCACTGCACACGCTAGTGAACAAGATCGAGAAAACCTTTAATGCAAAAGAAATCGCTCTTACAGCATTTCTTGATATTGAGGGCGCGTTCGATAACGATTCTTATTCGTCTATAGGGAGTTGTGTTTGATCCTTCGACCTTGACGCTTGCTCCAGAGGGGGCGGGCGATGAGAGCAAGATCAATGTCGCGCATCGGTCGAGTAAAGTGAAAAAGTGCCGCGTTCGATAAGTCCTTTTTGATCTTTCGACGTTGACGCTTGCTCCTGGGCAGTGCGTCAAGAAAGCCCGAGCAGTCGTCAGTTGTTTTCCTTCTTGGGTCGTGCGCCTATTTTCTCTGAGTGCTTTTATATAGCCGGGAAAACGAGTGAAGCTGAAAGTGGATTGTTGCTGCTCAACGATGACGGATCAATTGGTGAGCTCGTTTCATGCTACTATTTTTACACGGAGAAAAAACACTCTAGTTTGAAACAACCAAAATGTTTGTTGAATTTCAAACTGCATATTTTGTTATTTTCAATCCAAAATTTGTTGTTCCAAATTCCTTGTTTTGTTTAAAACTAATTTGTTTATTAGGTTGTTTCAATATGAAATCTTGTGTCGTTATAATGTGAATAATTGTTGTATCAAACTAAACTTTTGGGTTGTTTCTACAAACGGCTGCTTTGATTTTACTTAAAATAAGGTTATTTGTGTCAAAATAGAATAATGGGTTGGTTCGACCAAAATTGCATGTAGAATCAAACTAAGATTTCATTTGGATTAGAAACAACCAAAATTTCAGTTTGTAACTAACCAACTTCATGTGTTGTTTCTGCGAAAGCAAAACTGGTCAACTCAATTATGTTAAGTAACTGAAATTTGTTCCCAGTGATAAGCTTGTGAAGGTAATTTGAGTGATTATTTATTCTATACTTTGTTCATTCAATACTTTTGTTGCTTTTTTTTCTAGATCCTATTACGAACGAGAAATGCTGCGGCTAACCCCTCATTTTTCTGTTGAATTCCGAAGCAGAATGGTAAAGCAGATTTTGCAGATAAAAACATTTAGTTAAATATCATTTCAGATTGGAGAAAGTATGCGTCATGGTCGAAAATTTTCAGAAGAAAAGGGCGTGCAGCTTTCGATAGCAAGAGCCTGGTGTTAAACGAATTATGATAATAATTATCTTAGAAGACTATTTCTATTTAACGAAACCTAAATAAATAACATGATATACTTCATAAAATATGTTTGTTTTCATCAATATTAATAATGAAAACATGAAACACAGATCAGCACCTCATCAAAACCAAAAAAAAGGTTAAATCAACTAGCAAATTTGTTTATTTTGAATTGATTCTTGTTTAAATCAAACCACTGTTCTTAGTTTGAAACAACCAACAATATTGGTTGTTTCAAGAACTGTCAACATTTTTTGGTTGTTTCAAACTAAGATTTTGTTGAATTTATCTAGAATGTAGTGGTACGAACAACATGAAATCTTAGTTTGTTTCAAACGATGCATTGTTGATTAAAATCATAATTTTGTTTGTACATGTATCAGACTAAAGTTTTGTTTGAAATAAACTGATGATTGGTTGTAATTACTAATTATTTTTCTCCGTGTAATCTATAAAATATGTATGACTGCACCTTTAATCATTACAACGGTGAGACGTAAATATGATTTTTCAACAAACTATGAATGGTTCGTCACTGTGAGTGTCGACTTAAACTCTGATTCATAAATTATTTATGCCTCATTTTTTTTTTCAAAACACCTTCTAATTTTTACCTTTATTTTTGTAATTAAAAAAAATCTTTGAATGGTTCGACACTACAAGTGTAGACTTGCGAAAGGTTCACTTTATTCAACAAACTTTGAAAGATTCGTCACCTTAAGTGTCGGCATAATGTTTCTCTACATAGATATTGTTCATATCAAACGAAAATATTATATTTACATATAAGCATGTTCATATCTCACAAATAATTATTTATCATGGTCTATTGCTTATCAAAGTGAATCCTGTGACCCAACGATTCTCCCCATTAACAAACATCCCTCCCAGTAACCTATGTGGAGATGCAGAGGCAAACATGGTCTCCAAACAGCAAAGGTTACACACTAACATTCCTTTCCTGAATCCCACCTGACTGCAAGGACGTGGCCGGCGCCGTTATTGACCATGTTTGAATAAAGGCACTAAATTATGCACACTGAAGAAGATTATGGCCAATCCCAGCCGAACTTCTAGTTGATTCTTTGTGCATTTTTACTGACTTCGATCAATCACGGAATAGCAACCATTGGTATGTGTAGTCAGTCTAAGCTAAGCTAAGCTAAGCTGAGGGCGCGTTTGATAACGCTTCTTATTCGTCTATAGGTTCGGCAATGTTGATGAGAAACTTCGACTCATGCATTGCAACCTGGGTACATGCTATGCTAGCAAATCAACAGATCTCATCTGAGCTGAGTGATTCGCGCATTACTGTAATGGCTACAAGGGGGTGCCCTCAAGGGGGAGTACTCTCTCCCTTATTGTGGTTATTAGTGGTGGACGAACTGCTAGATAGCTTAGAAAGAAGGGGTTTTGAAGTTGTTGGTGTCGTAGCCGGACGTCATGCCGGAAGCGGCTCTGCATGATCACCGCTACCGAGACGAGAGTAGCTCGAAAACAGCCTCGTCGTACGATGGCTGTCCTGTTCACGTTCTTTAGCTAAACTAGCCCATTCAATGCCATTCAACATTTATATCATAGTTTTTCTTAAATTGACAAAGACTAGAAAAGTTCTTTCTATTTTTATATTGTGATGCAGTTCCATCGGACATGAAATAAATTTTGTTTTAATTTTAGTGCTTTTTTTGGCGTATAAAATTAATCATTTTGGGATAAATAAGTTAACGGATATAGAATCATGCCGCAAATCTTCGGAAATTACTACAAAGCTTAAATGATTGAGCATGCCATTTTCCTTAAAATAAATCGCAAATGGATGAATAGCTGCTTGCTGCGCATTCCAGTGATGACTTTGAACTTCATCCTGAAGTACAAAAGTGTAATTTTCTGAAAAATCACAAATTCACAAATTCTCTTTCCTGCAAGTTATTTTTTTTTATTTTTCAAAAATGTAGACTGCTCTTTTTTAACTAAATCATGTGGTATCAATTTTTCTAACTTTTGAATGAAATAGGAAACAAACTCCTCCTTCTGTTTTGTGACGGTTTTCATTTAATACTTCATTGTTCTAAGCTATCTTTTACTTTTCACTTGATTATCACTTGCTTGTGTCTTTGCTGCATCAGCTCTTTTTAATACCAACATGGGTACTTGAATCAACTATTAGGTACGTTACTGTCCGACCACAAAAACTTACCAACGTGCTGTACTTCAAGAGAACATCAAGTATATTTGTGTGAGACAACTGGGCACGTTACTCCTCTACTCATAAAGCTTTTGTTTTCGAATGGAAATATTCCATTATCTTAAATCGATATAAATGCATTTCACGTATTGATTGTTTTACATTCGTTTTTTTGTTATTATTTTACTTTTAACATTTTGTTCCATATTTTCTTGATAATTACATATCAAAATATCACAATGTTGAATGTTGAAGTTGTGTTTCGTTAAAAAACAAATAAATCATTTTTGTAGGGCACATTTTTTATTTCGCCTCATAACATGAAAAATTACCAAATCAATATTTTTTCAAACATTTTAGTCAAAAATTATCTGTTCTTCCAGACAATGAACAAATTTCTAGGCTTATGAGCCTCAAAAAACATTCGAAAATGACCGAAAATTGAAAATTATATTATAATTTTGTATTAAAATCGCTGTATCTTTAAAACGGTAAAAGTTAGCCTGATTTTCCCATATACCTTTTTTGTTGTAAATTTTGCGTACTTTCATAAAATTGAGTTGAAAAACATTTAAAAAGTTTATTATGACCATTTTCAAGAAATCACCTTTTTTAAAAAAATCATAACTTTTTTGTCCATGGTTTCTCCATCTTGACCCACTGTGCAAAAGACTTCATTTTTTGTCTACTGTAACATATAAAAAATAAAAGAAATTAAAAATACGATTTTTGAGAAAATTAATTTTAAGCTTTATTTTTGAAATATAAAAAATTACATTTTTTTACAGTGTTTATTTTTTCCAGATAGTTCCCAATAACCTAAAACTTTGCGGAAGACACCAAACTGATCGGACAAACCGTTCCTAAGTTATAGTTTTTTTGGAAATTATTAAGGAATTTTTTCTTAGGCCCTTCTCAAAAGTAAGGCTAGAGTCAAAATGGCGAACCGATGATGCAAAAAGGCATTTTTGGGCATAAAGAAAGCATGTGCAAAATTTCATCCAAATCAAAAAATATAAAAATTAAATTTGGGAAAAAAGTCGTCATTTTCTGTGGAACCGCTCAGTTGTATCACGTCGCTTGTATCATGATACAACTTCGTAGTCTGAACAAGGCATAAGTCAGAAATTTCCATGTAACGTAAACCTGAAACAGAAAACCGACTTTCGATTATATGAACAATTATAGATCCATTCAAAATAAATCTTTTGGCAATCTATCAACTACAATCGATAGCTACGATGACAGTACTTGTTTTAAACCTATAAATTATATTTGTTTGAAACAGCATACATAAATATTCGTTTTCTTCGAAAAAATACCTACCAAAGCTACCCCGTTTTACGGTACTGATTTTGTCAAAATTAGGTTGAAAATATCGTTATTCCTGAAGACCAAATACCAATAAGTTGTAAACTAGTAATAAATATTACCCCAGTTTACGGGTCCCTTAGGGCGCGAATACCGGTACACCTACCCTACCATTACGTCAGTTCCCAAGAAAGCATGCGAGTGGCACTATCCAGTGTTAAT